>NC_064622.1:32743805-35412555 GCF_023898315.1 Schistocerca nitens | reverse complement strand
GCCCCCACCCTAAAATCATTGCCTAAAGTTCACAAACCCGGAATACCCATACGTCCATTAATTAACTTCACCAAAGCACCAACATACCACTTAGCCAAACACACACACACTCTGCTACAGACAGTATACAAATACATTGGCAACAGAAGTCTAAAGAACACAAGTGACTTAATAGAAAAAATTAAAAATGAAAACATACCAAACACAGCAACATTGGTTTCATTTGATATAATTTCACTGTACACACACATCCCAACAGAAGAAACCATCAACATAATAAAAAGAAACCTCCAACTGCAAGGAAACATACCCACAACAAACATACAAGAAATATTAGCCATACTCAGGCTCATCACAGAACAGAACTACTTCACATTCAACAGCAGATTTTACTCTCAACAAGATGGACTACCCATGGGATCCCCAATCAGTGGCCTCCTAGCTGACATTTTCCTCAACCAGATAGAAAAACAAATCTTTGACAAAATAGTAATACCAAAACAGTACAAAATAATATATTGGTACAGATACGTAGATGATATAATTTGCTTAATAGATGAACCACTGTCCTGCATAAAAGAACTTCATGATAACATAAACTCCATCCACCCACAAATACAATTCCCCATACAAACACAAACAGATGAAAAACTTAATTTCTTAGATCTCACTATACACAAGAGAAACAACAAACATGAATTCACAATCTACAGAAAACCCACACTCACCAGCACCATTATTCATAACCAATCCAATCACCCCATAACCCACAAAGAAGCCAGCTTCAGATATTTACTTCACAGGCTGAACAAAATACCCATGAATAAGCATGACTACACACAAGAACTGAACACAATAAAACAAATTGCACAGGAGATATGATGCAAAGAGAGTAGACAAAATAAACCACAAAATACAAAAACAAGCAGCACATAACCATGAAACACACACACATACAAACACAACTCATCACACAACAAATCGGCAGACTGTAAGCAACAAATCGCACATAATGACTTACAACAACAAAGTCACACACAGGGTGGGTAATATACTAAAGAAACAAGGACTCAACATAGCATACAGAACCAACAACACAATACAGAGCAGACTTGGAAGAATTACCACCAACACTGACAAATACAGCCAGTCTGGCATCTACCAACTTACTTGCAACTGCTGTCAAACTGTATATGTGGGCCAAACATGCAGAACCTTCAGAACCAGATATAATGAACACCTCAGAGCACTGAAAAGCAACAGCACACACTCAACATTTGCAGACCACCTGGAAGCACACAACCACCACCCAACAAACATTGAAACTGACCTTCACATCCTAAAAACTAGCAGCAGCCTACACCAAAAATTAACTATAGAAGAAAACTATCACATCCAAAAATCAATAGCCCAAGGAAAGAAAGTACTCAATGAATACACATCACTCTGCAACAAAACTCTCTTCGCCACAATAGAAGAACTATACAAGTAAAACACACACACACACAAATACTTTCTCTTTTCTTTATTTCTTTCTTTCAGTCTCTCTCTCTTTCTCTCTCTCTCTCTCACACACACACACACACACACACACACACACACACACACACACACACACACACACACACTGGAAGTAGGCTGTTTAGGTTTTTATATTGGTAACGCCACCTCTGTATGAAAATCACTGGCTGTGCTGTGTGCAGCCTGTGGCTGCTTTGCATTGTTGTAATACTCGCCATTGTAGTGTTAGGCAGCTGGCTGTGAACAGCGCGTAGCGTTGCGCAGTTGGAGGTGAGCCGCCAGCAGTGGTGGATGTGGGGAGAGAGATGGCGGAGTTTTGAAATTTGTCATGAACTGCTATATTTATATATGATGATATCAAGGTAAATACATTGTTTGTTCTCTATTAATATCTTTCATTTGCTAACTATCACTATCAGTAGTTAGTGCTTTCCATAGTTTGAATCTTTTATTTAGGTGGCAGTAGTGGCACTCGCTGTATTGCAGTAGTGGGAGTAACCAAGATTTTTGTGAGGTAAGTGATTTGTGAAAGGTATAGTTTAATGTTAGTCAGGGCCCATTCTTTTGTAGGGATTATTGAAAGTCAGATTGCGTTGCGCTAACAAAATATTGTGTGTCAGGTTAAGCACAGTCTTGTATAAATTTGTTCAAAGGGGACGTTTCATATGGCGACCCTGCCAGGATACCTCACTGGAATCTTCTGATTTTTTCTTGTAGTTTGTGTAATTAGTGTAGATTTTGTTTATTGCTAGCATGTAATTGTAGAGAGAATCTCCTTTGTAGTTGCAGTCTTTCATTGTTGTACAGTAAAACAGGTGTGGCACGCATGTAAATTTGCACCAAGTATTTCGCACCTGCAATTAACTAGATATTATTTTCAGTGTTATGTTAATGTGTTCTCTTATTTTTGCTCTTCAAATTGTGCTTTTCTGTGTTGTCGTGTGAAATACTGTGACAATAATGGCGCGTGAAAAACGTAATACTAGGCTCCAAAGTAAACTGAGAAATGACAGTGAAAATGAAAGCAGTGTGTTAGCGCCACCGAGTAATGAATTAACTGATGTTCAAAGTCATAATTTGGTAACTGTGCATAGGGAAATGGAGCGGGCGGCAAACAATGGCGTGGACAGTGAAACAATTAGTGAAGAGGGAAGCATTATCGATCGATCGGTCGGCAACAGCTCGCCTCAGGAATCCGAAATGACAGGACACAATTTTGCAAATATTGTAGATTCAGGTTTTGGGTCCTCACCGTTTTCTCAAATAAGTCAAGACACATTTTCTGCTTGTCAAAATGTGAATGTTGCCGGTGCAACTTCACTGCCGAAAAGCACTGAGGAACGTGTTTCAGACACCAGTGCATTGTTATTACAGTTAATGCAACAAATGGGACAAAGGCTACAAAAGTTAGACACAACGCTTGAACAAAATCAGAAACAAATGGAACAAAATCAGAGTCAAACACAGCAAAAGCTACAAAAGTTAGACACAGTGGAACAAAATCTTCAAAAGTTAGACACAATGGAACAACACCAGAGACAAACACAGCAACAGTTAGACGCAATGGAACAAAATCTCCACACCACACTTGAACAAACACGTGAAGATTTAACTACTGAGTTACATAAAATCGAATCGAAATGTCAAAAAGTCTGTAACGACGTAAAAACACAAATTTGTGAGCATTTTCAACCTATTTTTTCGCGGCATGAAAATGCATTACAGAATCACGAAGCAGCCATAAAAGAACTGCAAACTGTTGTTCATGAAAATCATGAGACCTTGCAAGCTAAATTTGACTCAGTTGCATCTACCGATTCGGTTACGCAACTTGCAAAATCTCAGGAAAACTTAAAGGACAAAGTAGATACTCTGAAACTTGGTTCAGAAAAACACACTGAGGAAATAAGTACACTATCGGAGAAAGTAGCCGAACTTTCGGATCAGTTCACTAATTTATCTACGAAGGTAGATGATAATCTGAATGACACAAAACCGGTAGTCTTTAATGATACAGAAGAGAGCGAACAAATTAGGAAACTGAAACAAAATCTGAATCAACACCAAAGAGAAATCCGGGAAGTACAAGATCAGCTGACACAGGTAATACATGAATTACGTATTTCAGAGGACACTCGCGCTCCAACACGGGAAGAGGGACTTAGAAATACGGAAAAGCCGCAAAATAATAACACAGGGCATTTCGGAAGTTATGAAAGAAATTGGCAATGTGCACCGAATTTTGAGATGGAACGGCCGACACGACCTAACAATGACCGATATGCGACTCGCCGACATGATGATTTTGACTATAAGCTGTTCATTACTACACGTAAATTCAAAACATTTAAGAATTCTGGCAACGACATTCATCCACAAGCATGGCTCCATCAATTCTCTCATTGTTTTCCTCCCAACTGGTCGTTAGAACACAGATTAGAATTTATGTGTGGCTACTTAGAGAATGAACCATCTGTAAGAATGCGATCAGTCATTCACGATTGCCACAGTGAAGGAGAATTTTACCATGCCTTCCTCTCAGCATATTGGTCTCAAGCTACACAAGACCGAGTAAAACATAGCATCATGATGATAAAACACTTTGAACAATCTGCATTTTCCAGTCTTGTCAAATATTTTGAAGACATGTTGCATAAGAATCAGTATCTTTCAAACCCATACAGCCCCTCAGAACTCATCCGCATTTGCTTAATCAAATTACCTGAACATTTACGACATATTATTTTGGCAGGACGTTGCAAAGACGACATTGAAGCTTTTCAGGGACTGTTACAAGAACTGGAAATTGACACTGACAATCGCGGAATGCAGGAGCACAACAATTACAGATCACATCCGTCGCAATTCCGCGATGAAAGAAATAATAACTGGACACGACAAGGCTATTCTCACAACACATATCGTGACCAAAACAGACACCACCCGTATGACAACCGTTGGCAGAGTAGTGATAATTACAGGGAAAGATCACCTCTCCGCGGTAATGACTATTACAGAGACAATCAGAGAAACAGACAATTTGGGAACCAAAATAATTATTATCAAGGGAGACAAAATAACTTTAGACGCAACGGTCCAGCGCGCAGTTACGATTCAGGGAGAAATTCTCCACCACGTGATGGACAAGGAAGAAACTACGGAATCTACCGACATGACGACAGACGATATATTCGTAACGACAGACCTGAATTGCATCAGAACTGGCGGGATTCAAACAGGGCAGGGCCTTCTCGTCAGAGTGAATTTGTAGAAGTTAGTTCTCCTAATCCCAATAACGGCGCGCGCCAACAAAGAGACAGACAATGACTCGCGCCGCAGGCACCCACGTGCGCTGGCTGGCTCAGAGAAAAATAACATAGAAGCTAACCTTGAGAAAAATTCCAGTATTCTTTACCGACGTATACTGCATGATAATTGCGTTCAAGCTGAAACTCTGGGTACTGTGAAGAGCAAAGGTTTACACCACATTTCACATGTAATACCGTTTATTGAAAGATAATCTGCTTTATAACTTAGTCTTTGCCATAAAATTTTTCACTTCACGTTACTAGTATGCTTTGTCAGACTTAGAATCTGTTAATATGCAACAATGTTTGAAGTTAAATATCCAGTCAAGAACCAAGAGAACTTATTTAAACAGAAATTACGAATGCATTGTTATTGTGAACAGACGACACAGTGTTATTGTGTGTGTACATTCTTGCCTGTTAGTTGCACGATTACGTACCGACTATAAGGCTCACATTCTTAGAACATTTACCAGTACTGCTAATGAAATTTTAATGCAACATTTTGGTTTACTTGAAAATACATTCTGGATTTAAAGTACTTTCTGTGAGATACCAGATGACACAGTGGTTAGTTTATGTGACAGCTACACGATTTTTATCACGACGCTACTAATGAGTGACAATTTACAATGTTGCTGTTGCAGTGTTTCTGTTTTATATCTGCACAGTTTTTCTGAATTCTTCTGGAAATTAAAACACGTTTTAGTAGTAACTTTTGTGGTATAGCAACAATGAGACAGCCTTTTCTGTAGCACAACATTATGTTACAGCACAGTACTTTCTTCATCACGCCAAAAAGCGTAATAACTAAGATATCTATACGCAAAGCATTCCACTTTTGTTTATCATGAGGTAAGTACATTGACTTCTGCAGAACTTAGCTTTCGGAGGACGATAACTACGACACTTCCACAGAGATTATGTTGCAACAAGACGCACATTTAGCGCTACAGGACACGTATTTGAGTGATTGATTTTGTACTTAAAATATTTATTTTTAAAGATATTTGGAGTACAATGATACAAAGGTTTTCCGTGATACATTTCATTCCATTGCTGTAATCTGTAACACCTGAGGGTATAATTACATTAATCCTCAGGGGGGTACACGCTTACTTTGTGTACCATGTGTGTGGGAAACACAAGGAGCCCTAGCTAATATGGTATTTGCTTATACAACTTTACACATCGGTACCATATTTCTCCAACACAGAATTACACAGCTATCTGATTATTTAACTGAGAGAGACAAACTTTTTTACTACGGCAGTGACAGATGTTTACGTAATTACACAGTTGAATAACTTCACACTTATGAAATTGCATTTTGTCAGTACTTTATGAACTGTTCATATTTTTTCGGAGCCATTGTGGTACTATGAGAGCTTTGAATGATGTATTTGGTATGGGATCATGATTTTAAAGCACGTTTGAGGCAGATGACACTTTTGACATGAGCAGAGAATTTTTTTTTAGGTTTTGAAGTTATTGAAGGAAGCTACGACGATTTTGAGAGTTGACTGAGGTGTTATGATGTTATTTTTACGACGACGATGTGTATTATGCTGCTGAGGTATGTTTATGGTCAAGAAGCTGATGCTATATGAGGAATTTGATTATGCTACATATTTCATATAATGAAATATTAAAGAAGCGTCGACGAATATATATATGTGTAATAAGGTAAGGAGTAATGAGTAGCGGTTAGGGACATTGACTTGTGAAAAAGGATGTTGGAAACCAAGAATCGTACTTTAAGAGGTAGGAAATGTGTGTAAATGCGTGAATGTATCACAATGCCGGCGAAAAATTTTTGGACACTGTTATATTTATAGGATTTTGTTTCTACACATTTGTAACGCAAATTTTCCACCTGTGAATTTTTTATATGAGACTGTCACTGTAGCGAAAACTGCTGTCGTAAATATTTCGGTATGAAACGTAAGTGACCGTGACGTAATTCGTTGTGAGCGGCCAGGTGTGCCAGCCGCCTTGAGAAAAAGCCATTAGGTCGTAGAAAAAAAAAGGGAGGCCATTATCCTTGCTATTGACATTCCTTTGTAAAAAGCATCGTAAATACGACACGCTAATAATAACTTGGAAACATTTTTACATCTGCACACCTGATTCTGACAAGCGTCTTTCTACGACAGTTGAGAGAATTTCTACTAACTTATGAAATGTCACATGACTATTGAATGATATTTTTATGCTTTGGTTTGCGTAATTGCTTATTTCATTTAATATCTAGTTTCTAGCAGCACTGCAGCATTGGTAAAAGCCGGCCGAAGTGGCCGTGCGGTTAAAGGCGCTGCAGTCTGGAACCGCAAGACCGCTACGGTCGCAGGTTCGAATCCTGCCTCGGGCATGGATGTTTGTGATGTCCTTAGGTTAGTTAGGTTTAACTAGTTCTAAGTTCTAGGGGACTAATGACCTCAGCAGTTGAGTCCCATAGTGCTCAGAGCCATTTGAACCACCATTGGTAAAAATAAAATTTTATAGATGTATTAATGTAAATATTTTCTGTCTACAGATCGAGTAAATAATAATTTTTTAAAAAAAACAATGAGGGAGCACAAAAAGACATTTACCTTCACAGGAACTGCATACATAATTTTCTTTTCTAGTACTTAGTACTCTTTTGTAGAATTAGTTTTTGTGGTGCAACACTTTAATTACATGGACATTAAGATGTGAATATACATTTCCCTTGTCTGCATTGTTATCTTTAGTGTACTATTTTTTCTGCTTGAGCTATGTCATGTTTAGGTATTTCATTTTCTGCTGCTGTTTGCCAGGCATAGTGTCGTTGAATTTGAATTTGTGTTACTCTGCTAAGCCAGATTTATTTTTCTTGTTTGCTGCGCATTGTCTCATATTAGTTGAAATGTGAATTGCTTCGTAATTTAGATTTACTGTAGCTTGCTTTGCCAGCTTGAAATTTTTGTCATTGATGTTTGTGTTACTTGATTTGTGCTGCTGCATTGCCTCGTTCCTTAGTTTAGTATCTGAGCTCAGTAGATTTAAGTTAGCTTAAGAGGGGGTAGACTATATAAGAGACTGCGTTGCGATGAATTGGAAGAAATGCATTGAGAAGTCATACGAAAAAAGTACAGAAAGAAGGTATAGATAGGATTTTCTTGGAAATAAATAATGAGGTAAGAAATATGTGAAATAAATACAGAAAGCATGCTTGGATAGGATTTTTTTGGTGGAAGCAAAGGTTGAAATAAGATGAAAGATCTATGGAATGAAGTTTTGGGTTGGACTGCAGTACCAAAAGTTACACTGAAAACGAACCCTGTCCTTTCCATTGTGTTATCCCCCTATGTGTTTGTGAACCCTTGTGTATTTGTTTTCTTCCTGTCTCTGTGTAGTTTCATAGAATTTTTTTCTAATACTATTCACTATGATGAGGAATACTGTTATCCTCAAATATAATTGGTATTAATAATATGTTATTTAACTTGTAAATATGCTTAGACATTATTTATTCTGTTTTGTTTTAATGCTCATGTGTGAAGTTGATGTTTCAAAATTTATTCTGATCTTTTATGTATGTACTCATGTCATAATTCCTGTAACACTGACGTATATGTTATTTTGATTCTTTTGTAAAGCCTGTACTACAAATGTTATCTGTATTGTTATGTTCTTTAATGATGTATTTTGTACCTTTGTAATTGTATTCTTATGTTATAAAATTGTAATTGATACCAGGTCATCAAATTAAGTAACTTGTAAGTTCCATTTCACTGCACACGTTTCTGTTGGTCATAGTATATGGACAATATGTGAGAAGTAGGGACTGTTAGTGTTTGCACGTGTGTTAATAATTCAGCAAGGGACTGGATAACAGCATTGCTGGTTCTAAGGACAATTCCAAAAACTCTGTGAGTGCACAAGTGGTGGCTATGAACTTGCTATATTATCCGCAAGACTCTTCAATGGTGATTGTGCACCTGCACAGTCACAACAGATGGCTGCTGGCCATCTCTACAAGGACTACAGTGGCTCTGCATCTTTGATGACCCACCAGTACCATTATCTCTACAAGGACTACAGTGAGTCTGCATCTTTGATGATCCATCAATACCATTATTTCTACAGACTGCAGTGGGTCTGCACCTCTGGTGGCCCACCAATACCGTAATCTCTACCAGGACTACAGTGGGTCTGCTCTGTGATGACCTACCCACCAATACTCTTCAAAACTTCGACTGACTCCGCTGTGGGTTTGCTCTGTTGTGGCCCATTACCTGTCAGCATGTCACGAGTCAGCACTGTCTTTCCATTGGAAGGACAACGCTACTTCTTCAAGACTGTATGGAAATCCACTACTTCTGTGTGCATTTTCTTTTACTGCTCAGACTTTGAGAAAAACACTGCAATGTGATGAATGATCAGGACTGTCTTTATGGACTGTGAGAAAATTTTAGCTTTTGACCAACATTGTATCAATAAGTGTGTGAATTTGATTTCTTTGTTATTGTAATTACGATTATGAAAAATTTTAACAAATATGTATTGGCCACTGCCCCAACCAATTTGTAAAATTTTTTGTGGGGAGCATGGGGGCTATGTAAGTAGGCTGTTTAGGTTTTTTTATTGGTAACGCCACCTCTGTATGAAAATCACTGGCTGTGCTGTGTGCAGCCTGTGGCTGCTTTGCATTGTTGTAATACTCGCCATTGTAGTGTTAGGCAGCTGGCTGTGAACAGCGCGTAGCGTTGCGCAGTTGGAGGTGAGCCGCCAGCAGTGGTGGATGTGGGGAGAGAGATGGCGGAGTTTTGAAATTTGTCATGAACTGCTATATTTATATATGATGATATCAAGGTAAATACATTGTTTGTTCTCTATTAATATCTTTCATTTGCTAACTATCCCTATCAGTAGTTAGTGCCTTCCACAGTTTGAATCTTTTATTTAGGTGGCAGTAGTGGCACTCGCTGTATTGCAGTAGTGGGAGTAACCAAGATTTTTGTGAGGTAAGTGATTTGTGAAAGGTATAGTTTAATGTTAGTCAGGGCCCATTCTTTTGTAGGGATTATTGAAAGTCAGATTGCGTTGCGCTAACAAAATATTGTATGTCAGGTTAAGCACAGTCTTGTATAAATTTGTTCAAAGGGGACGTTTCAAACACACACACACACGCTCTCTCTCTCTGCCCCAGTACTCATCACACACAGGCAAACCCACATAAACCACACACAACTAACACCAAATACAATTCAAACTCGCGCGCCTCAGCCAGCAGAACACGCTACGAAACAAATGAACGCCACACAGCCACAACAACACGTAATGGCAGCGAAAACTCCGCCTATGTTTTGAGTAATCGAAAAACTGCATTACCACACGAACACAGGAAAAGAAGTAAGCCCATTTACTTCTCCAACAAAACGGGAAAACGTACCACAACTTTAAAACTGTAAGTTACTGAAAGAAAACGTGATACAGTCTTATTTCCGTTCGTAAATACATAACAAATAGAAAATAAATTACGTTTTGCTGTTTGCAGATGACATGTTGTATATTGTGTAGCATAACAGCTACCAAAACAAGAGGACAATAATATAATGTAAGGTATGTTACTTTTCGCCAATTAAGTTATAAATGCAACCTTTACATAATGTTGTAAACGACGAAAATGTTAATATGTTAACAACAAATTTACATTTAAAACTAAAAATAAAACCCACTGATGATAGCACAAATGTGCTGAAACATGTATGGGTGAAACAAAAGAAAAAAGGTGTCTTGCATAAGGCGGAACTTCTCATCCCATTTTCTTAGCAAGCACGGAGACAACAAGAAGAACTGCTCCACAAGATGATTATTAGAGTATATCAGTGAGAGGACCGCCTTCTGCCATCCTAGTGTTTGAAAGAGTTTACCTGTGGCTGGAGTTCTTCCATCGTGGCAGACGAGTACGAGAACCATCACTTCGACGCACCGGACGCGGTACATTAGGTGATACCGCAAATTGCTTCGGCTTATTAGGGCTATAAAAGCTCAACAGCTGTGATCACGTTAGTTTATTTCTACTGAGGTTCCACACCACCGTAGATCATCTTTTTCGAAGCAGAGTCTTGCAGTGTTTGTTACGTAGATTATGTCAGTCATTTCGCGTTACTGAAATTAGATAGCGCAATCATAATAAGGGGCAGAGTTGGGCAGTTTATTAGTTATTTTACTTAGGAGATGTAAACTTTCTAATATAATGGGTTTTTTAATCTACAATAAATATATATGCAGGAACAACTTTTATCATTAGTAGCCTTAATCATTCATTTATGTTTAGGTTGTATTTTATATGTTAATGTCCATTAAGAGATCCTAAGATCTGCTTCAGGGGGTAGTCAGACAGGGCCAAATCTCCATATTTTTTACACCCGCCTGGCGTAGCATCCCGGAACTAGTATCCCCAAAGATGGCAAAGACTCTTGACTAGGGCTCGTCCACCCAAGAGTAATGTAACAGCAGCAGAGAGGGCTGCTTTACGCTCTCTCAAAGTTGATCCTGATATTGTTATTTTACCTGCGGACAACGGCAATGCCACCGCTTTTTCAAACAAACAGGATTATGTACAAAGGATGCAACGTTTATTATCTGACTCAGAGTATCGCAGAATCGATGCTGACCCCACAAAAAGTGTTGACAGAAAGACCAACATCCTCCTGAAGAAAAGTGGTTTGTCGCAGGACACTATCAAGAGTCTTGACACCTACAGTGCTGTTCCCCCTAGGTCATATGGCCTGCCGAAGGTACACATGGAAGGGGTTCCTTTCCGTCCTATAGTGAGTAATATCGGTGCGCGAACATATCGTGTAGCCAAGCATGTTGTTTCTCTACTGAGTCCACAAGCTGGTCGGTGCGAACACCGTATCAGGAACTCAGATGATCTCTTACGTCGTTCGGAGCGACTGCGGTTGAATGATTCTGATATTATAGTAAGTTTTGATGTGGTCTCTCTCTTCACTCGTGTTCGTCTGTCTGATTCGTTGCGGTTAATTGAGGTAACGTTTGGTGCCGAATTAACTAATCTCTTTCGGCATGTGTAGAAATTCACCCACTCTTTATTCAATTACTAGTATTACGAACAGAGAGATGGAGTTGCGATGGGTAGTCCGTTGTCTCCTGTGATCGCAAATTTGTTTATGGAAGACTTCGAGGAACGTGCATTGGAATCAGCGCCTTTGAATCCCACCTATTTCTTCAGGCATGTTGATGATACGTTTGTTGTTCGGCCTCATGGTAGGGAGGATTTGAATGCCTTTCTAGAACATCTGAACTCGATCCACCCGAACATTCGTTTTACGATGGAGGTGGAAGAGGATGGTTGCCTTCCCTTTCTTGACGTTTTGGTTAGGAGGAAGGATAATGGATCATTGGGACATGCAGTTTACAGGAAACGTACTCACACCTACTTGTATTTAAAGGCTAACAGTTGTCACCATCCGGCTCAGCGTAAAGGGGTACTTCGTACCTAGGTACACAGGGCACATGTCATTTCCGACACTGAGACTTTGCCAGCTGAGCTGTCCCATATTGAAGCTACGTTCCGTAAAAATGGATAAAGTGAAAGACAGACTGGACGTGTGTTGCGCTATCTACCAGCTGTACATCGGGTGATTGATGACAATACTGAGCCGACACCTAGGTCTACTACCTTTTTGCTTTACGTAGGAAGCACTTCCAACAAGATCGGTCGTATTTTACGGAAATACGATATGAAATGTGTTCTCCGAATATTTTTTTGTGGTATTCAAAAAATTTAAAAACCTCTCTCACACCGGCCTGATTTAGCTTCACTGATCAGGATAGTAAAAACATGCGTATGTTAAGGGAATTTTCATTCACAAAGCAGACTTATCACATTCACACAGTTCAATACTGTTCTATCCTGATTAAATTGAGCTTAACTTAAATTCCATAAGGCAGTGAAGCAATTTCAAAGGCTCGGTGCGACGAAAATTGTCAGTCGATCTCCTGAAAATATTTGTAATAATTATTAACTTTCGGTGATCACATGGGGAAGACCGGAGATCTGCTGGTAAGACCGTGTTAGCCTATTTATTTGAAGTAACTGGATATCTCGAGCATACAAAACGGCAGGTTCGTCCAGTGTAAATCAGACGTTCCCCACTGATCCCGTGCAACACAGCGTAGTAAGCAGACACTGTCAATAATAATCAGTTAAATAATACGCGAACACACTTACTTTAGTTTAGTTCATGTATTAAATTCCTTCTCACACAGAATCTCATCAAGATGGCGACTAGCTCAACAGTACATACATATACATCCTCCTCCTTTCACGGCTAATCGGCAAGCATCTTCATTCTTTTCATAAAGGTACGTTTACACTGGGATACATGTATCGCGACATGTATGAGCGACATGTCAATTTGACATGTCGCGATACATCACCTCATACAAAAATTCACGGAACTTGTATGCGGACCCTCGAGCTCATACATGTCGCGTATACATTTTGTATATCGCTTTTTGGCCATATACGCGACATGTATGAGCGACATTTTAAGAACTCGCGCATGCGCAGTACTATCATTTCCTGTCGTCTTGTCGCCTGCCGCTTATTTTGAAGTTTAGCGCATGCGTAGTACCAGGTTCTTTGGCGGCTGTTTTGAGTTTTGGAGCTGCCGACTGTCGTTTGTTGTGTAGTTATTTGTGTATTTTGTCGTGTGTTGTGCCCACGTGTTTTAAAATTTGCCATGACTTCTTGGTCCAAACAAAATACACTGCATTTTATAGAGGCAGTGCGCAGGCATCCCTGTATATGGGATGTGAAAATACGAGACTATAAGAACACTCACAAAAGGTACGACGAGTGGGAGGAAATTGCCAAGGCATTTAACGTGTCAAGGAAGGAATGTGAGGACAAGTGGCATAATTTAAAAAGCCAATATAGTCGCGAGTTAGCGAAAAGGAAGAGCAGCAAAGGAACTGGAAGTGCTACAAGCAATGTGTACCACACTTCATGGTATGCTTTTGAAAGTATGCAGTTCATAAGAGACAATTACAAACCACTCTCTCATAGGAGCACACATGAAGTAGTACCAGTAAGTAAATTTGTTATATTATTTTATTAATCATATATTTGGCAACATTTTTTCGTGCTGATGCTTTACATAATGTGAATATTTACAATTTCACTGAAAAACATGATTCTCCATACTGCTATGGTTTGAAGTCCTGAATACTGCAGAAGAATAGAGCATATTACTTTCTGTCATCATTTAACAATGATGTGCAACTTATTTTCCATACTGCCATGGGATGGAGCCCTGAATACTGCAGAAGTATTCAGCATATTCTCTTCTGTTGTCATTCAGCAATGAAGTTCTTCGGCCAGTTCTGGGCAGTGGCTCCAGCACAGTAGGGGTTTCCCTCCAGGACCCAGGTATTACGTTGCCATCATCTCCCTCTCTGTCGTATGTTCCTGCTGGACAATAACTTTGAGATTTTCTGTTTTGAAGAAAATTATGTAAATAAACACAGGCTAGTGCCACCACTGTAGCTTTCCCCGGACTGAGAAGCATTTGCTTCCTCAGCACTCTGTAAACAGCACTTATAATCCCAAATACATTTTCTATTACTCTTCTTGCCCTGCATGCTCTATAGTTAAAAATACGTTGCCAACTATTTTTTTCATGCAGACCTGGAAATGGTTTCACAATATTTTCCTCCAGGCCAAAGGCTTCGTCAGCGACGAAAACATATGGAACAGGCTTGCTCCTACCAGGAAGAGGAGTTGATGGTGGTATATTTAGAGTTTTTGTTTCTAACATTTTGTAAAATGTGGTGTCTTTAAGAACACCACCATCTGAAATCCTCCCCTGCGTGCCAACATCAGCGTAAATTATTCTATAATTAGCATCAGCAATTGCTAGCAAAACAATGCTGAAGCGCTCTTTATAATTAAAATAAACTGTTCCACTGTTGGGTGGTGCCACAATGTCAATGTGCCTCCCATCTATAGCTCCCAAACACCTGGGGAAATTCCATTTTTCTTCATATTCTTTGGCAATTTTCAGCCATTCCTCTGCAGTAGCAGGAAGCTGGAAAGAAAATTGTTACTCTTTTAATTTAATTTACGCATGGACACTCAAAGAAATTCTAAATACATTAAGATACTTTGATTATAATGTATGTATAACATATAGCTCACTTTGCCTTAGAAATGTGTTATGTATTTTAAAGGTCATGGAAGCCCCAGCCACAGAAGGAGATGGTGAAGGAGAAGGAGAAGGAGAAGGAAGCATTAGTTTCCCTTTCGATGTCACAGAAATGGAGGAGGTGACATTTGCCACGCCCCCAGAAGACATTGTGGAAGGGGAAACCACTCCACTCATCTCTGTGCCTCCACATGAAAGTGGATGTGCAACCGTGCCACCCTCTACCACTCCAAGTCCGAGTGGAAGTGGTAGATCAAGTGCACTGAAGAGAGCCAGGAGAGACCTGGATGAAGACCGAGAAGGTCTTTTACAGACCTTAAGAAAAGTTGGCGACAATTTAGCAGGCAGGAAAAGGGACCAGTTTACCCACTTGGGTGACTTGGTCGCCAATAAGCTCAGATTTCTGTATGAAAATGGCCATACTAGAATTATGGCAAGACTTGAGAACGGAATCTACAGATGTTTGCAGGAGGCAAACGATGAACTAATAGATGCAAATGCAACATAATTTATGTATTCTTTAAAAACATGTATAAATGTTGCAATATGCATGTAATGTGCTGTCAAGTACTATTTAATAAAACTAAATACAAATTAATGTTGTTGGATATCTTTACTGTGAAGAAAGTGTCCTCAGAAATTGTGATATTGTATTACTGAGTGAAGCATGTCAGTCGATCCAAAGAACTAAAAGCTAACCCATTTCAGCAAAATTTGAGAAATTTATGCTGAAAAAGGTATGTGCCGTTAAAATTTTAGTTCCTATTCCAGCATCCTCACGTGGTTATGTTGGCAACATCAACGGCGCGGTAGAAAATTTGTGCTGCTGTTCCTGGTGCACAGTTACTTGTATGTGCCCTCGTCCGCTCGTTAAAAGTAATTGCCCTCGTAAAACGAAGATTTCATGACAAAACATTTGCATTGTCGCGCGATTACTAATGCCAACGACTCACACACGATTGTCGGCATTTAGCATCCGTTGTCAACATTATCACGCGAGGCCGCCGGAATAATAGCAAAAAACTGATATACGCGCCAGATGCATGAAAAAATTATATAATGTATTACATACTCTGATATATATATATATATATATATATATATATATATATATATATATATATATATATATATATATAAAACTTTTACCTTCACTTCTTGGGATAAAACTTGCACAATGGCCTCGCAAACACGAAGAATAATGTTGTATATGGCACTTTTTGATATTCTATGCAGATACATTAACGTCGAAAAGGAATCCCCAGTGGCCAAAAAACGGAGTGTTACTGCCAACTGATCCTCTGGTGGAATCGCTTCCCGAAAGTTTGTGTTGGTTTTGGACACAAGAGGAGCAACAAGAGATAGCAAACCGCGGAAATCCTCCATACACATCGTAACATAATTTCTAAAATATGCGCCATCCTCTAGCGTTAATTCCTGAACGAGCATTGCGTAAGCTCCGTGAGTAGCGCGTTTGCGAAGAAACTCTCTCTGCCACCATCTACGCTTCCTCCGCCTTTTCTTCCTATCATCTTCCAAAAGAGCAAGTGTACCAGCACATAAAAATGTGAAATCTTCCAAATCGTCGTCGGAAGCCATCGCACAGTGATACAAATCAGTGTAAACGCACGCTCATACATGTATGAAGTTGATACTTGTCAACTCATACAAGTCGCGATACATGTCGCAAAGTCGCATATACATGTATCTCATACATGTGCCGATACAAATCGCAGTGTAAACGCACCTTAAGAGAAAACATAGATAGCAGAGAAGCTATTCCATGGAGTAAATGGACGCTCCAAGTAATAATAGGGCTTGAAACTACTTTGCATTGATAATCATCGTATATTAAAGTTTAGGAATCGGTAAGATAAGAAGAGATATTTCGAGATATGTACTGAGTTATATAATTTATAAAATTTCTCAAAATATCGCAGAGAGACCGCTGCAAGAAACATTACATCGCCCCTCGCAGCGACCAAAGCTGATATGTATCCACTTTGCGAGCTAACTATTGGCTTAGCTAACTCGTTAGAATTTGTGGAACATGCGTTCCTATAAATTTGAAGAAGTTAGTAAGATTTTTTGATTAGAAGAATTGAAAGAGATTTGGTATACGTAACACCGATCTTCGTTACCTAGATACCTAGTTGTTGCTTTCACGTATACTGGGGCATACACGCATCCCACGTACACAACCAGGGAAGATGGACTTATATAGTTGTTAATCAGGTCTACCTATTCAGGAACTGGCCTTCACAGGGAAACCCCGGAAAACCCTGAGCCTTAGACCCCAACTAGGTATCATAGATGATAGGAAAGACAGCATAATTTAGAAATTTGAGAGATATTCTAGAATTCATAGGAAAGATAAAATCTGCCTCATAACCAAAAAAAAAAAAAAATCTTTACACATGCAAATTTTTACAATCTTCTGAAAAATTTTCTTCATTGATGTCTTGCTGAACTGCGGTGAAACTGATCGAACTGGAACATGGGACACGGCACGGAGGACAGGCGTCGCATTGGCGTACCAGACAGGAGACGTAACGGATTTGAGGGACCAGAAGGAACCTCACGAACAGGCAGGTACTCAGGATTGTGGCATGAAACAAACGAAATTCTTCTAAGGAATGGTCAACTATTAAAGATTCCTGGAAGAGAAGAGTTAGTCAAATTTCTCCAGATTCATTTTGAACTCAAATATGGACCTGATCCATTCAATTTTCCATCTGAGGAATGGGAAAATCCATTAGTCTTATACTTTCAACACCTAGGTGTCTTCATCGATACTGTAGTTGCACAATATCACAACTCCAGATCGGAAAACAATTTTGAAAACATGGATAATTTCATCCATCTTCTTGAGTAAGCCGAAAGGTTCTAATCCTGGTTTTAAATTTTTGGTGTTTCGTTGGCTTTTCCAGGTGGAAGTAGATCTGAATCTTTCCTAATATGGTTTCAAGTACGAATGTGGATAGCATGTCAGAATATTAAAAACTTTATTATTTGAGACAATTTCCAAAAAAATTATATTTTACTCATACATGATCAAAATGAAATTTTGCTGAAAGAGAACGTTTAATTAAGTCTTGCAGCATGACCTCTCCGGCTGAAATTAATCTTTGTTAGTAGTGATTGACGATCAAATTTTTCTCTTTTATACTGCGATTGCCGCATTTTCTCATGAACATATATGAATGAAATATAACAATAAACAAATCCAACTGGAAAATGACACATTATTATAAATTCAATGAAGAACTTTCTTATTAACTCTAATTTTATAAACACACACTAAGCTAGTTAATTAAATTCTCTTAAATAGAATTTAGCTCGCGCCAAAAAAAAAAATTAATAAATAAAAAAAATAAATAAAAAAACAACCAGTCTTTATGTCTGTGGACAGTTGCAATCGATTCTAATTTCCTAACGCGGTTCATTTGTTCTCCTGTGAACTGTCAGTTTACAAACACTAACTTCACACGCAAGCGCCGTATTCGATCATATAGTTTCAGTAAACTTACTATCACTGGAGATTAACACTCCCTGAATGTAAATTATTTCACACGCACAAGCTTCTTTGGTGATCATCGTGTAGACAGATAATCCGTAAGTCTTCACAGCAGCAATAGCTACAGTTCCATTTACTTTTCTAAATATTCCTATAGTATCACAGAAGCAATCGCTTACTGTTCATTAAACTATCACAGATGCTCGGCATGCTGTCATTTAATCTATCACAGTAGCTGAGGCATACTGTCCTTCGCACTTCAATTTTTTTTCAACGCCCAAATACTTCTTACAGACTTTTCAGTTAATTTGACACACTTGCCTTAAAAGTACCTCTTTAGGTCTGAATGAGGAAATAATCCTTTTATTCTTCCAGAATCCGGATATGCTAATAAATACGCACCAGGATTCGGTATATTAACTATTATATATGGACCTGTATAAATTAGATTCCATTTTCTGATGGTCTTCTTCAACCTTGATGACTTGATGTGTCTTCTTAAAAGAATTTTCTGTCCGATATTGAAAGTCTGAATCCGTTTGATGTTTCTATCATGGATTTCCTTTCGCTGTCTTGCTTTCTCCGTAATATTAATGAGAGCATTGCGAATTTTTTCTTCCCATGACATTTTGGTGTCCTCGAGTTTAGGTAAGTTATCTACCCAAAAGTTTCTTTCGTTATCTCTGAAATCAGTTCATTCGGGGTAACGTTTGTAGAACTATGTGGTAAATTATTATAAATCTGCTCAAACTCGGTCAAATAGTTTATCCAGGTAGTTTGTGTATCATGACAGTACGTTCTCATGAATCTGTTTAGTTCTCGGAAAACCCGTTCAATTAAATTCCCTTGTGGATGGTAGCAAGATGTAAATATCTGTTTTATTCCTAGTTGTGATACTAATTTTCTCCATAAATATCCAGTAAATATCTTCGCATTGTCAGAGATTGTAGATTTTGGAATCCCTGCATGAGGAATGTAGTCATTTACAAACTTTACTGTGGCAGCTCTTGCAGTTGCTGATTTTATAGGATATAGTTTAACATATTTTGTAAACACATCACAGAATCCAATAATGTACTTAACACCACCTCTGGCTCTAGGAAGTGGTCCACAAATATCACATGATATAAGTGATCTTGGTGCTTCATGTATTATTGAGTGAAGCGCAATTTTATTTCCCTTGTTGTCCGGCTTGGCCTTTTGACAGAGAACACATTTCTGTATGACTTTGAGCACTTTTCGCCTTATATTTGGGAAGTAACAATAATATCTAATCTTATTAGCACACTTTACAACACCAACACGACCCCAGGTCAAATGTGTAAACCAAATTAATCGTTCTTCATATTCTTCGGGTATGCAGACACACCACTTTGGATTCTCAGTCTTCCCAGATTTAAAAAATAAAATATTATTCACAAGCCGGTAGTATTCCAAATTAACCGTAGGATTTTGTTGATTGAATTGTCGTATTATAGCATTCCATCGCCGATCCTCCTTCTGAAGCTGAGCCATTGTCTTACATAAATGAATATAATATAACTTGTAATTATTTTCTTGAAGAAGCACTGGAAATTCTGCATTATTATTTACATCCATTTCAAGTGTTATTCCTTCTGGAGGTCTTGACAACGCGTCAGCTATAATATTTTCTTTTCCGGCTACATGAATAATTTGAAACTGATATTCTTGCAGCGCCAGCGTCCACCTTGACAAGCGAGGATGTAGCAACTTACAAGTTTGTAAAAAGGCTAGTGATTGGTGGTCACAGTAAACAGTTATCCTTGAGCCATATACGTAACAATTAAACCTTTTCAAAGACCAAATAACTACTAAAGCTTCCCATTCCGTAGTGGTATATGCTCTTTCACAGGTGGATAAAACTCTGCTAGCAAATGCAATTGGACAAAAGGTTTTTACACCATCGATGTACCTAATTTGAAATAAACAAGATCTTAATCCCACATCTGATGAATCAGTGGTTAAACAGAACCCAACATTCATATCAGGGTGGTATAATAACGGAGCATTTATCAGTTTATCCTTAATTTCACAAAAAGCCTTTTCACAATCATTAGACCATTGCCATGGAACATCTTTCCTCAGGAGCCGGTTTAGTGCTTCAGAGTTCATTGCTTGAATTTTAATAAATCGACGAAAAAATGAAGCCAAGCCTATAAAGCCTTTCAGTTGTCTTCTGTTTCTTGGAGTTGGAAATTTTTTTAGCGCACTTATCTTCGCTTCTGTTGGAAGGATGCCTTTTGCATTAATCATATGTCCTAAGAATTTAATTCTCTGTAGAGGTTGGGATTTTTTTAGATTTGCAGTTATACCAGTTTGTTTGAACACAGCAAAAATCCTCATAATAAGTTGTACATGTTCCTCCCAAGTTTTCGAGGCAATTAGTAGATCGCCCACAAAAATTGTAATTCGACTACGTAGTTCTGGTCAAAGTGCATAGTCCAACGCAGAAATAAAAACTCCAGAGCTGATATTGAGACCAAACGGAACGACCTTGAACTGATAGTTTCTCCCTCCATATATTTTCTTGAGTCCTTGTCTAACTGGACTTGCCAGAACGAACTTCTCAAATCAATACTGGTTAAATAGGATACATCTTGAAATTTCTGTATTAACTCATCGATGTTCTCCGGATGTGTGCGCACAGGTACTATAATTTTGTTACTTTCCCTTGCATCTAATACCAATCGAACTTTTCCTCCTGGCTTTGGTACAACAAGCAACGGAGAACAATATGGGCTGTTCGACGGTTCAATAAGATTCCAGTTTAACATTTTTTGTATCTCTTCCTGAACTGGTTGTTTTAATCACCAGGGAATGGGATAGTGTGTGCGGTAAAATGTTTTATGGGGCTTAATCTGTAATGTACAAACATATCCTCTTATAATTCCGGGCTTTTCATCGAAAACTGACTCATATTCTGTTAATATATTGAATAATTGTTCCCTCTGACTATCCGTTAGGCAATCTGACTCAGCAATTTTCTGTTCGACTGTATGTCTGAAATCCTCTACTTGAATTGACTTGATCGGTAGTCGGTACATATTATTATTTTCAGCACAAATCAACTGCACAGCAGCACCACGGAAATATCGCTCATACACTGCCTCCTTTCTCAGTAAGATCAGTGTAACAAATTGATCTCCGATTTTAAAATGCACCTTTCCTTCTACCAAGTCCAACTTGCAATTGCAGGCTTGCAAAGTTGCAATGCCAAGAATACAATCTACTAACAACTTTTCCACTACAAGGAATGTGCATTGTTTAGCTACATTTCCCGATTTTATCTCTATAAGCGTTTGTATCTTGACGTTCCGGGATTTTGCTCCCACTGCACCTATAACGTGGCAATTTTGTACTGGTGGGACAGGGATTTTCTTGATTTTACTAATTCTGCGAAACAAAGTTCCGGATACTACGTCTGTAGATGAAGCTGTGTCCAATACAACATTGGTTAAAATTCCTCCCACTTCTGTGATTATCTCAGACATAGGAACCCTTTTATCTTCGACTACACAGGCGTCTAAGTCTCTCGTCAATTCATCTGTCATTAATTCGCCTTCATTATATCTCAACATTGCTACGGAATTAATTTCGTTTAAAACAGGTTTGCCCCTTTTGTATTCCCCGACCGACTTTACGGAGCATAAAACGGCCCCCTTCAGTTTAAATGTCGATCATTATTTCCTCTTGAATCATCTACTGCTTCTGTTATGATTGGTTGTTGTTGATGACTGGTTGTGTTATTTGCTTCAAATCGAGGGTCAGAATTTCTGTACGCATTATTATTGTTTGAAAACTGCTGGTTCTGATAATCTCTTGCATTTCCAAGCATTGGGTTGTATCTGCGGCCTGTTCGATTGTCTCTGAACCTGCCCCTCGCAGCACTGTTATTGAAATTTCCATTTCCGTTGCAATTGTTTCCATTGAATCTCTGACTATTCCCAGTATAATAATTATTAAATCCGTTTCCGTTCCGTGTTTGCGTTTGGCGCCTCAATCGCTCTCCTCTGCATAACCGGTTGTCTTGGCCGATGCTCATCTTCCTCGATCATATCTATAGTGTCAAGCGTAGTCATGAAAGAGTCAAGGTCATGCTCATTAATATACAGCATTCTATTTCTGATGCTGGTCGGAAGTCGAGATTTTAATATGCCAATCACGTCTTGTAGAGGCATAGGCTTATCCCAATACCGCGATTTGTTTATATATTTCTCAAAGTATATCTTTAAAGACCCACGTGAAAAGGGAAAAGGTTCCGGGTATAATACCTCCTGCTTTAAACGTTCTTGTACTTCTTCGGACCAGTATCTGGATAAAAATGCTCGTTCAAAATCTTCATATGTGTCCCAAGTTGATATCATATCAGATGCCCATATAGCTCCTGACCCCTGAATATAACCGGTCACGAAACTAACCTTTTGCCACTCACTCCAATTTTTTCGCAATACTCCCCTAAAACTTCTTATAAACACTACGGGATGAACATTTTTCTTGTCTGGGTTGTAGATCTGGAATTGACGTTGTTTCAGCATTTTCTCCTCAATATTACTTTTACAATTACAGTCATTATGACTACCCTCATAGTGTTGTGATTGATGTTGATTGCAAAAACGAACGTGTGCATTAATGTCCCTTTCTGTACTTGATAAGTTAAATAATGTAGCTTCATTGATAGATCTTGTTATGGGTTCATTTCCTTGCGTGGAACGCAAATCTTCGAGATAGGTTTAAAGACCTCTCGATATTTTCTTTCCATTGTTGAAGTTCTTCGCCTAGTTATTCTCTGGCTTCTCGAAAACCTTTATTAAATAAATTTACTTCAGAACTCTCGGTCATAGCTTGTATAGCTGCTCTGACCGTATGTTCAATATTGTCTGAAGAAATGTAGCTTCATTGATACATCTTGTTATGAGTTCATTTCCTTGCGTGGAACGCAAATCTTCGAGATAGGTTTAAAGATCTCTCAATGTTTTCTTCCCATTGTTGAAGTTCTTCGCTTAGTTATTCTCTGCCTTCTCGGAATCTTGTCTTGTGATTGTCTCAAATCCTGCATATCTGCTAACATCTCATTTACTTGTTGCTTTAATTCATCTTGAACTTCTACTAATACCGAAATTCCCGCCATAGAACATTGCATCTGTTCTTGTACTTGAACTATCTGTGGGATTGACTCGACCTGCTCTTTAATAGTATCAAGCTTAGTAGCAACATACTTGGTTATCTCTAGGCGTAAATTCTTCGCATTTTCATTACACCGCTGAGTGACTTGCTCAATCAGCAGCTAATTTTAATTCTGTCTTTTCATTTTGAATTTTCAATTCTTCCCCAGTTTTATTTAATTTATCGTCAAGTTTCTGAAAACTCTCTACTAATTTATTATTTAATTCCGCTTGATTTGCTTCTAATTGCTCATTCACCTTTTTTTTATTAGATAGTAATTGCTCCTGGACTTTCACTTGATTTGCTGCTAATTGTTCATTCATTTCCCTTTTAGTCTCTATTTGCGCTTTAGTTAAGTCTGTTACATTTTTGGCTAACAGTGTTAACTGCTGCATGATTACAGTCAATGGGTTTATTTCGTCCTGCTCAGATGACATCGAAACACTTAAGCTTTGTTGTGGGGCCTGATTAATGCTGCCGCTAGGCACTACTTCAGTTAAGCTAGCGTCTAATGTTTCACTAACCTCAGAAAGAGCTGAGGGCTGTTGTTATTCGCTCTGCTGTTGCATTGCCATTTTATAAGCCGCCTAGTAAGAACCATTAATACACAGAACCACAAATATATAAAGTCACTCGTATCTGAGTTAATAATGTCACTGACCTAAACTTTGCATAATACTCACTTATAATAAACACTTCCTATCTAAAGTTCAACCCAACAGTTACTCAATCAATCTGATTCAAACCGATAGACATTTAAATAGCTATTCTAAATTTCTATCTACAAAAATTTAATTGTATATTGTATGGCCTGAACGACGTTCTCGTAGGTTGTGGCGAAATTGTGACTTCTGGAACAGGTCTCGTCTTCTTTTCTCTCGTGTACATGCAACATAAGATTCACACAATGTTTAAGTAATGCTCAAACATGTTGTCGTGTCAGAGTGAAGCCAAATTTAATATTTTTTGTGGTATTCAAAAAATTTAAAAACCTCTCTCACACCGGCCTGATTTAGCTTCACTGATCAGGATAGTAAAAACATGCGTATGTTAAGGGAATTTTCATTCACAAAGCAGACTTATCACATTCACAGAGTTCAATACTGTTCTATCCTGATTAAATTGAGCTTAACTTAAATTCCATAAGGCAGTGAAGCAATTTCAAAGGCTCGGTGCGACGAAAATTGTCAGTCGATCTCCTGAAAACATTTGTAATAATTATTAGCTTTCGGTGATCACATGGGGAAGACCGGAGATCTGCTGGTAAGACCGTGTTAGCCTATTTATTTGAAGTAACTGGATATCTCGAGCATACAAAACGGCAGGTTCGTCCAGTGTAAATCAGACGTTCCCCACTGATCCCGTGCAACACAGCGTAGTAAGCAGACACTGTCAATAATAATCAGTTAAATAATACGTTAACATACTTACTTTAGTTTAGTTCATGTATTAAATTCCTTCTCATACAGAATCTCATCAAAATGGCGACGAGCTCAACAATACATACGTATACATCCTCCTTCTTTCACGGCTAATCGGCAAGCATCTTCATTCTTATCATAAGAGAAAACACAGATATCGGAGAAGCTATTCCATGGAGTAAATGTACGCTCCAATGAATAATAGGGCTTGAAACTACTTTGCATTGATAATCACCCTATATTAAAGTTTAGGAATCGGTAAGATAAGAAGAGATATTTCGAGATATGTACTGAGTTATATAATTTATAAAATTTCTGTAAATATCGCAGAGAGACCGCTGCAAGAGACATTACAATCTGAAATTAGAGTGCTTTTGGGTTCCATTAAGGATGATCTTGGTTTTGCGTAAGGCGGGTGTATATCGTTATCCTTGTAGATGTGGCATGGCATATATTGGTCAAACTATCAGGACTGTGGAGGAGCGATGTACTCAGCATAAACGGCACATACGATTACAGCAGCCACGTAGATGTTCTATTGCCGAACATTGCTTGGATACTGGTCACCCTATGTTATACAACAACACCGAGATATTGGCGTGCACGTCCAGCTATTGGGACAGTGTTATTAAGGAGGCAGTTGAGATTAAATTAGCGAGCGACCTTGTAAACAGGGATGGAGGTTTTTGTTTAAACTCTGTTTGGAATACTGGTCTCTCCCTTGTCAAAAAACAGAGAGACAGAGTCAATGTTACCTGCTAGTTCGTAGTCTCGATATCTCTGACTTTGGTCATCTTTGGTGACACTAGTGTTCAGTGTATCTGTTATCTTTCCTATATTAGTTCGAAAACCGAGGTTTTAAATTTGCCTGTACATCGCCTGTCCGTTGCAGTTTGCCTTGAAAATGACGGAATGTGCTCCCGCCTAAATATCGACGATCGCTGTTAATACTACCTGGCTGAATTCACTTTCTCAGAAAATTATTTTGAACAATTAGTTCATGATCCCACTCGAAGCGTAAATGGTTGCGAAAGCATACTTGACTTGTTAGCAAGAAATAATCCTGGACAAATAGTGAGTGTGATGACGAATACATGGATTAGTAACGACAAGGAAGTTGCTGCTAGGCTGAGTACCATAACACCTACAACCATCGAAAAGAAATGCAATGTATATCTATTACAAAAATCTGACAAAATTGCTCTTAACGCCTTTTTAAGAGACAATCTGACCATGTAAGCGTAGAAAAGTTGTGGAATGAATCCAAAGAGATAGTATCGACAGTAATTGAGAGATATATACCACATAAATTAATAAGTGATGGTACTGATCCCTCATGGTACACAAAACTGGTCAGATCGCTGTTGCAGAATCAACGAAAAAAGCATGCCAAATTTAAAAGAACGCTAAATCCCAAATACTGGCAACGTTTTTCAGAAGTTCGAAATATAGCGCATACTTCAATGCGAGATGCTTTTAATAATTTCCACAACGACATTCTGTCTCAAAATCTGGCAGAAAACCCAAAGAGATTTTGGGCATACATAAAGTACTCCAGTGGCGAGACGCAATCAATACCTTCACTGCTGAATAACAACGGTGAAGTCACTGATAACAGTGCCACTAAAGCAGAGTTATTAAACACGGTTTTCCGAAACTCCTTCACCAAAGAAGACGAAGTAAATATTCCTGAATTCCATTCAAGAACTACTGCCAAGATGAGAAACATAGAACTAGATATCCTCGGTGTAACAAAGCAGCTTAAATCAATAAAGCCATGACCTCCGGTCCAGATTGTATACCAGTCAGGTTCCTCTCAGAGTATGCTAATACAATAGCACAATATTTAGCATTTATATACAGCAACTCGCTCACAGAAAGATCCGTACCTAAAGACAGGAAAATTGCTCAAGTAAGACGAATACCCAAAAAGGGAAGTAGGAGTAATTCGCTGAATTACGGGCCCATATAACTAACATCGATTTGAAGTAGGGTTTTGGAACATATACTGTATTCGAACATTATGAAGTACCTAGAAGAAACGATTTCGGGACACGTAGCATGGATACAGAAAATATCGTTCTTGCGAAAAACCACTACCTCTTTATACTCGTGAAGTAATGACTGCTATCGACAGGGGATGTCAAATTGATTCCATATTTTTAGATTTCCAGAAGGCTTTCGACACCGTTCCTCACAAGCGTCTTCTAACCAAAAATCGTGCCTATGGAATATCGCCTCAGTTGTGCGACTGGATTCGTGATTTCCTGTCAGGAAGGTGACAGTTCGTAGCAATAAACGGAAAGTCATCGAGTAAAACAGAAATAATATCCGGCGTTCCCCAAGGAAGTGTTGTAGGCCCTCTATTGTTCCTGAACTGTATTAACGACATAGGAGACAATCTGAGTAGCCATCTTAGATTATTTGCAGATGATGCTGTCATTTACCGCCTTGTAAAGTCATCAGATAAGGAGAACGACTTGCAAAATGATGTAGATAAGATATCTGTATGGTGCAAAAAGTGGCAGTTGACACTGAATAGAGAAAAGTGTGAAGCTATTCACATGAGTACTAAAAGAAATAAGCAAAATTTCGATTACGCGATAAGTCATACAAATCTGAGGGCTGTAAATTCAAGTACATACTTAGGGATTATAATTACAAATAACCTAAATTGGAACGATCACATAGATAATATTGTGGGTAGAGCAAACCAAGGACTGCGATTCATTGGCAGAACACTTAGAAGCTGCAACAGGTCTACCAAAGAGTCTGCTTACACCAAGCTTGTCCGTCCTATTCTGGAGTACTGATGTGCAGTGCCGGATCCGCATCAGGTGGAACTGACGGATGACATCGAAAAAGTACAAAGAAGGGCAGCTCGTTTTGTACTATCGCGAAATAGGGGAGATAGTGCCACAGACATGATACGTGAATTGTAGTGGCAATCATTAAAACAAAGGCGTTTTTCGTTGAGACGGGATATTCTACGTAGGGAGAAACGATCATCACTATAAAATAAGAGAAATCAGGGCTCGCACAGAAAAATTTAAGTGCTCGTTTTTCCCGCTCGCCGTTCGAGAGTGGAACGGTAGAGAGTCAGCTTGAAGGTGGTTCATTGAACCCACTGACAGGAACTTTATTGTGAAAAGCAGAGTAATCATGTAGATGTAGATGTAGGTGAGATGTATAAAATACTTCTTGTTCGATAAGAAAATTTTAAAGAATTCCTCTCTTGAAAGTCTTGTGTGCTTGATGCTCTGCAGCTTTTATTTGTTAAAAGACATCTTACTGCACACCACGAGCTCCATGTGAATCGTTTAACCGCTAGGCTAGTATTCGGGCATAAAGCCCATCGCCAGTGGCAGGTTTTGTGTGCGTCCGTATCAAATAAGTGCGTGCCAAATATATAAATTTCTATGGAATCAAAACTGACGGGGTTCTAGACAATATAGAGCCCAGTATCTATTTAAAATCTAGCTATAAGCATGTCTGTGTGATCACGGCATGATCCGTCCAGTGTCCCACCTCTGCAGTACACAGGTGCTCTTGTGTCCATGTTATACCCGTCAAACATTAAACGGGCCCACTTCCTAGTCACAATAGACACTACTGCCACGGAAAGAAGGCACTGAACTGGACCACTGGACCTTTCGAAAAACTTCCTAATACTTCAGTTTATATCAGACGTTAACAAATTTTTTCTTATTGTTGCCAATCTATATTTTGCATCATCTCTATTTCGACGCTCCTCAGTTATTTGGCTGCTCAAGTAGGAAAATTCATCTACTACTTTCAGTGTCTCATTTCCTAATCAAATTCCTTCAGCATTACTTGATTTAAATTGACTACACTGCGTTAACCTTGTGTTCTTACGTTGATTTCCATTTCGTTACGTCTCTTCAAGAAATGATCCATTCCCTTCAACGGTTCGTTGCCGTCACTGAGAGAATTATAAAAACTCATAGTTCATATTTCTTCTAGCTGAACTTTAATTCTTCCCCAAATTTTTATTTGGTTTTCTTTACTGCCTCCTCACTGTAAAAACTGGATAGTAGAACGCGACATGTCTCGGTTCCTTGTCAACCACCGCTTCCCTTTCATATTCTTCGACTCTTATAGGTATAGTCTGATTTGTGTACACGTTATAAGTGGTCTTTCGTTCCCTATATTTCATTCCTACTCCATTTAAAGTTTCAGAGCGTGTAGTCCAGTCAAATCTACGAGTGCTATAAACGTAGGTTTGCCTTTCTCTAACCTATCTCCTAAGACTTATGGCCACTATAGCCTCGCGTGGTACTACATTTGTCCGGAAGACAGACTGATCTTCCTTGAGGTCGTCTTTTACCAGTTTCTCCATTCGTCGGTAAATAATTTGTGTCAGTATTTTACAACCATGACTTATTCAACCGATGCTTCGGTAGTATTCATTCCAGTTGTAAGTAGGCTATTTAGGTTTTTATGTTGGTAACGCCACGTAGCGTTCTATATGAAAATCACTGACTGTGCTGTGTGAAGGCTGTGGTTGGTTTGCATTGTTGGAGTAATATTCGCCATTGTAGTGCTGGGCAGTTGGCTGTTAACAGTGCGTAGCGTTGCGCAGTTGGAGGTGAGCCGCCAGCAGTGGTGGATGTGGGGAGAGAAATGGCGGAGTTTTGAGAGCGGATGATCTGGACGTCTGTCCATCAGAGACAGTAAATTTGTAAGACTGGATGTCATGAACTGCTATATATATTATGACTTTTGAACTCTATTAAGGTAAATACATTGTTTGTTCTCTATTAAAATCTTTCATTTGCTAACTATTCCTATCAGTAGTTAGTGCCTTCAGTAGTTTGAATCTTTTATTTAGCTGGCAGTAGTGGCGCTCGCTGTATTGCAGTAGTTCGAGTAACGAAGATTTTTGTGAGGTAAGTGATTTGTGAAAGGTATAGGTTAATGTTAGTCAGGGCCATTCTTTTGTAGGGATTATTGAAAGTCAGACTGCGTTGCGCTAAAAATATTGTGTGTCAGTTTAGTGTTGATCAGAAAAGGTAAAGAGCGAAATGTCTGAGTACGTTCAGTTCTGCTCAGCTGTTTGAAAATCAAATAACGTAAGAAGTTTATCAGCATAGTAATTCATTAAGTTTTCTAAGGGGACGTTTCACAGTCAGCACCTGTCTGCTTAGGAAATCTGAGGATGTATCGCTTTTTTGATATTACACAGCGGAATAGTTTTGTCAAGGCCGCCTACCACAAGGATCTAAATAATTCTGAGAGAACATCGTCTAATGCAGGGGCCTTCTTTCAAATTGGGTCTTTCAATGGTGTGTCAAATTCTTCTCGCAGAATCATATCTGGTGAAACATCATCTACTTCCCCTTCACTTTCTCTGTTATTGCCTTCAAGTTAATTTCCCTTGTATAGCGCTTCCATGTATTCTTTTCCCCTATCGTCTTTCCCTTCTTTGGCTGATACTGGTTTACCAGTTGAGCTCTTGTGATTCGTACAGCTGCTTCTCTTTCCTCCGAAGATTTCTTTAACTCTCCTGTAGGCGGTATACATCTTTCCCCTACTTATGTACGCTTTTACATCCTTGTATTTCTTGTCCAGCCGTTCATGATCCCACTTCTTTTTTAAATCTTATTTTTTAGACTTCTGTATTCTCTTTTGCCTGCTTCATTTGCTCCATTTTCATATTTCCTTCTTTCGTCAATCAGCCTCAGTATCTCGGCCGTTATGCAGACTTGGTCATTTCGTCTATTGGGTCCCTTGTTGCCTACACTATTTCTTGTTTACGTAAAATGTTCGAGTTAACTGTTTTCTGTTTACTTGCGTCCACAGTACAGCAGTATATGAGAAATGGCATATTTGCCGCGTACACATTTATTAAATGCTTTTATCCCCAGTCGCCATTTCAGCTTGTTACGCCCTTCTGAAGTGACAGCCCGTCGATGCATAATCGTTACTTTTAAGTGTAAACCATGTTTAAAAGTTTTAGATGCGTAACAACACGGGAATCTTCACCATATGTGCAAACGGGTAGCATAAGAATTTCTACATGAGGTACTCCGTCCTTCCATATCGATGACAGAGACTCTTGGCTGATTCTGCGTAACCTAGATGACAGCGCCCTTTCGAAAGGAACGATTATGCACTGATGCACTTCGTAGTGAACTGTCAGCTGAGAATGGCCAATATCGCCACTGTAAATAAAAACGTTTAAAAATATCTACGCTAAAATATTGTCATTTCTGACTCAGTTGTTAAATATGTCTGCCAGTTCATTAACATTTTGCTTACCCTGAAATCTGTGTAGTGTTGTCTACCAGTTGGGCCTCTCTGGCACACATTGTTAAAATTGACATAAACTGACATTTTTTTGACTACTTATGAAGTGAACGACTTGTGAGGTATAAATACTTTTAAACTGACTTTATTTATTTAAAGTTTAATTTAAAGAAAACGCAATTTCTGTACTTTCACTCTTGGATTTTGTTCTTATTGCAAAATTGCGCAGGGTTTATAGACAATAGTAGAATGTTCGGAGCATACAGGTTTGGTGGGCATACAAAATGTAATCTGACTTTTTCTATCTTTCTTCTGTACCCAATATACACATCTTCTCCTTTTCTTAGCTGGTGGTTTCACTGCCCTTCCTGGAACCGGTGCTAACAATGAATTAATTGACTTCTTTATCCTTACTAGTTGCTCCCCGACGTCTCACATTTTTTTCTTTTTATTGGCAGCCAGCATCATCCAAATTATGTTATCATTTATTACCCTTACGTCGATCATGTTGAAGAAAACCACCAGCGCCTTGTTTTTCTCTTCACACTGTAGCATAGCGTCGTCTGGTCTATGGTATCAACGCGTCCTTTGTGGCATTGTATGTCATTGAAACTTCAGTCTTTTTGACTTGTGAGGGAGGCACCTTCGGTAGGTCATGAAGCGAGCTAAAGACGGTAACAACTTTGTTTTTCTAGAAACACAAAATGCTGTCGTCACATCTGGTTGGAAACCAAATAAATTAGGGTATACTTCATATCTTTTAGGTCTACGAAAATCGGCAGGCTTTTCATCTTTGGTTTTTTCTGGTAGTACCGACTAGTGACATCTTTTCACAACAAAAAAGAGGTATATCGAAAGATGTAAGTAAATTACCACAGGTGATATAACGTGCAGACTTTTCAAGTTAGGTCACTAGAGTTTTCATAACATTCTCTCCAAGTTGCACAGTTCTGGTTTGTTCCTCCTTCCCCAAATACATTTTCAATTTCCAGCAGTAGCTTTTCGCGTTGCCACAAATTCCCCAGAACATTATTCCGTACCTACCATGTTTTGATGAGATGTGTTGCTGAACTGAAATGTGACCAGCTGTTCATCCACGGTCATGCACCATCCTGGGATGGAAACATCGGAAGAGTAATTTCCCAAGTCTCAAAAACTTCTCTGATTGTTTTCAATTTATCACTTGACATATGTTGACGTCGGGCTGATGCATTGTCAATGCAGAACACCCTCAGAATATCATGGAAGCGGTTGCAAGATACAGTTTCATTGAACAGTGATCGGCCGTTCTCAACAGTCCAAAGCTGACTGATATCTTCATTTCTTGGCGTGGAAACTCCAGTCATGATCAAAACACCAAACAACTTTTTCGTTCCTTGCGTGTCTATATCCACCCAGTCCTCGTAAATGATTCGACCTTTGTCATTGAAGGGTATCCGAAAGAAAACGATAAAACAAAATTCTTCATTATCACAGTTACTAATCGAATAATTTGTAGGTCCCTGGACTTTTTTTCAGTATACCATTTTTTCTCCGCCTCCCAGAAACTTCAGCGTGAGGAGCTATAGCCCATATTTCATTCGCATTACGACAAAACAAAAAGTCACTCTCAGCAGAATTAGCACGAAATTGTTCTTCTCCATCTACGTTAATGAATTCTTCATGTTCATCATCTTCGTGTAGTTCTGAGTTTTCAGCAACTCCCTCATTATCATCATCACAGGAAGGTTCACATTCACTTGGTGGGCTTTCAGAATCAGAAAAATGCTCCAACAGTGCCCTTGTCTCCTCATCTGATAGTCCCCTTCTCTATAACCTTTTCAGTTTGTAGAACAGACAACCATTATGAAATAATGTACCAAAATAAACATGGACTTATCACAGGGAGGACTGCTGAACACTGAAAGAATAACAGTGCGAGTCAACAATGGCAAGACACTGTGCAGAAAGACATCTAGCTTGTGAAAAATTGCTTCTAACCACACGGATCTGTGATTAGGCCGTTCGGGAGGAAACGTGCACCAACACTAACTATAACATAAAGCCATAGGCAAATTTTTATAATTTTTTTCAAAATTATGACTTACTTGACAAATTAGGAAAAGTCGTCAAATTTCATTAAAATAAAATGTATAGTTACTGACGGAGGAGATACGATCGTATTATACATCATGAGTCGGCCTTTGAAACCTGATGGTAGGGTTAACAGACAAGGGTTGCCCAGAAAGTAATGCACCGCATTTTTTCTTCGACAGTTCTTTATTGAATTTAATGAGAATTACACACACGAAAGAATGGTGTTTTATTTACGCACCCTATTTTTCCACGTAATCTCCATCCCGTTCTATGGCCTTCCTCAAGCGCGAAACAAGGGCTTGTATGTCCTTTCGATACCAATCCTTTTCCTGGCGGCGGAGCCAGTGCTTCACTGTATTAACTTCCTTTGCTGACAGAGATACAGCACCAACTGCTGAGTCATAATGCATCTGTCCTCGCAAGTGGCAACATCAGCTCGCTGCAACGTGTCAGATGGCCTCCCCGACCGCTGCAAATCGTGGAGCTCCCCCGAACCGCATTCTGATGACCTCACCCTCCGTGCCCAGCAACTAACTGTACTTTTGTCGATAGCAGATGCTCCACAGACTTTGCGCAAGCGTTTGTGAATATTCCCCAGAGTTCCTTTCTCTGCAGTCAGAAATTCAATGACGGCACATCGCTTGTAATGTACATCACCTACAGACGCCATTTTGAAACTGTCCTGCAGCTACGCTATCTATCGGAAGACTCAGGAGACTTCAAATAATACGTACGTAACGTTTCGCATTCGTAGCATTATTTTTGGCTGAGAGAAAACAAATGAGGTGCATTACTTTCTGGGCAGCTCTCGTACATTGTGAAGAGAAAGGGTCACAAAACCTACGTCCTTGTGGTGCGCCTGAAATTACATTGGAGACAACAAGCTGAGTCCTCTCTATCGAGAAATCCGCAATCTTGTCCCAAATTTCGACTGATACACCACATATTCACAGTTTCGGGCCTGGTGTGGAAGTTGGCTAAACGAGGAAACAGTAACGAGTATGACGACTGCGATGGTGAAGATAGGGACGACAGTAGTGTACGGCTTTTTTCCTTTCTTTTTTTTATCGCGCAGAACTATCGACCGCATCAGCTCTTGTCATACTGCGTACTAGTCGGCAACGCCAGGCTGAAGTCTGTCAGTCGAAGTGATTATGTTCGACCTGTTGCAGATGTTGACATGGGTGGAGTACCGCCATACTGCCGCTGTCCTCAGTGTAAGCATTCCGCGCGCCAGCATCTCAGGATGTGTAGCGGCTGGGATTGTAGCCAGCGAGACGGCGGGATGGAGCGGCGGTTTGCGCGGTCACGTGACACGCTGCTGGCTGTTGCCGTATTGTAAGCTGGCGCTCGGCGCCCACCTCTGATTGGCGAATAATGGCCGCGGAAGCGGTTCGTGCCTCGTTCCTACCGCAAATTCAGATTTATGGCCCACGTGCCTAACGGCCGCCTTCCTCATTTGAAAAGATGGCCGTGAGACACGGCACGCTTTCGCAGACGTTACGCCACACCGCTGCGCGTCCGACCCAACTTCCATTCACTACCCTTCAGCTGGGATTGGTGCCCCAAATTTTCGGATAGACTTAAAATACAACGTATAGAGAAACAAACAAACACTTATTACAACAGCGCCTTTGTTACGCACAGTAAGAGATTTATATATTCCTGGAGAACATGATAGCAAGTGATTGAATGAGAGAGAGAGAGAGAGAGAGAGAGAGAGGCAGAGAGGTTTGTAACGTATTACTATGTTTATGAGGTTGCTCATCGAGCCATATACGTTATCTTGCATTTCTAGCTGCTTCTCTCACACAATTAATGATAAAAATTCAGAAATTCAGGGTCGCCACCAGACCAAACCCTTCCTTACCACTTAGAAAAAAAACGGAGCTAGAAAATTATTAGTTTAATTACTTTAATATTTTAATTATAAGTACGCAAACTTCTTTAAGCAGCCAGATAAATAGCACTCCATGTCGTGCATGAAGCAACTTGATTAATTCAGGACTGGAAATCGGAGTTAGGGGGTAAGATCGACACCAAAGAATTTATCTTTCACGTAGATTATTTATTGTAACTAGATATTGGGTTGCACATCCTAACTACACATAACTGGTGCCTGACTAGAAATATTTAAGTAAGGATTACGTGAGAATGAAACAGAGCACAATTTAACTACAGCAAAAAAGAAGCACAGAAGACGGGGATGGGACACAATTATACTATCATCTCCTTTGCATTAATAATATAAAAATATCTCAGTGAGATTTGCATTACGATTCTACGCATGCACTATTCTGGACAGAGGTTTAACCAATACACAAGGCTGTTCAATAATTATTCAACATACTAACTGCGTCTGATGCTTGCAAACAGCCGAACTAGAGCACGTGGTGCAATCCGAATCTAACTGTTGTGCTGCTTTGTAGAAAGCGCACGAAAGAACGGATATTCTTGCAGAAATTATAGCTCATTAAACAAGCAAACTGTTAAAATAAAGCGTATTGCGGTGCCGTGGTGGACCAGAAGGGTCATTTATTACCAAACACGTGTCACAAAATCGACACCCGAAGACAAAAGCAACTTCCACAAAATATAAGACTAAAAATCTTTAAAAAAGATAACTAGCTTCACACGCTTGAGTTGAGCTGAAGTTCTTAAGTATTTCACGAGTTAAACATAACGAAGTCCTAACTCAACCTGCTTCTTATCACCTGAAAACCCCCCTTCAGAGCTACGATCCGTAGTCACCAACCGTTCACCGAAGAGTGCCCCTTTCCTTTTCGAGATTACCTAGCTCCCCGTGCAGCGGAAGCTACCAGAGGCGTAGCCCTCCGTCAACAAACTCACACACAAAACCAGCCTTCGACACTGCCTTCGAATAACATGGGTAAACCTCTCTCTTCAGGTACTGGAAACCTAAGTTGGCCATCCTGTGCTCTCCTTCGAGCGCGTAGCAACATCGTCTGCTCCCAGCAGACGATGACCAACTCAGCGTTACCCACAAAACAAAACCGAAACCCCACATTAAAACACACATATAATAATCAATAGGCCTTATTTCAGTGCTCAGTCTTTCTGGAAGAGTTCATGAATTGAGCTATAATCAGGTAGTAAAGTGAATAAATTGTACCGAATTCAACAAGCGTCTAATGAAACGACTTCACAGAGACGTTTCAGGTTGCTTTAGCCATCTTTTCCGCATGTCTGTATGAGATATAAAACGTAACACTAACTCCGAAAATCTCGCTCGCACACACAAACGAACACGCGCGCTCACATATCAACAGCACAATTCTTCACTGCTCACAAGGTATGTTCGTTCACTTTTACGTGACACTCGTAAGCAGGTGGTATTTTGATGTATAGTTGCTTAAGACACCGGTGGAGATCGGACCGGAACTACTACGTAACAACACCGCCAACATCAGCTAACAATTGCGCTCTAACCGTTACCAAATGATTTATGTGCTCCTCTTTGGTCTGAATTGTGCTTGCTTGTCGTGTCCTTTTCTTATTTTGAAATGAGTGCAGAGAGTAATCTCTGCCACAGGGTTCGAATATGACTCTCATAACACCAGATGGAATCAGCGATCCATATGTACATTATTACATCGGTTCTGCCTTCCCAGGAGCACAGAACACGGACGTAGGCTGCCAGCCCTGTGAGAGGGAGGCGTGGCTTGTGCCCCGCCCCACTCCCCTCTTCACCAGGCGACAGCCAGAACTCCTCATTTGTTTCACGTTCGCGGTCGGCTGCCAGAAAAGTGTCCGCTACAACATAAGTGCCAACATGAGAAATAATATAGCATGTATAAATTATTCGGAGTTGTATTCTGGATGTTGCGAAACAAATTTAATCAAATTACGAGCAATTCAAACTAAAAGCATTGTACTCACTAAAAGCAACAACTCCATGACTTTAGGAAGACAGCTTCAAAACAATTAGTAGGAACGATATTGTAAATCGATTCGTCGCTCCTTCTTGTTGGCAAATAAACCTGTCATTTCAGATTGAAATGTTCAATTTTACACATGGATGACTTTTCACAGGATAGCATCCCTAAGGCACTCAGTCATTCTTCTTTCATGGTGTTTCGTAGGAATGTTTTAATTCTCTTGAGCATTGAAAAGCATCGCTCAGCTTATGATACCGCGACAGGCGTCGTGATTAGCAGTTTCAAAACTTTAACAGTTTCGTCGAATGTGTCACGAAGTTCATCCTCTAGAATCAGCGAAAGAAACGGAACTGCTCCAGAAACTGCTCTCAGCTCAGGCCTAGAATAAAAGACTTGAAGCTCACCCTTGAACTTTATTTTTTCCAGGTATTAATCTGGAAAATCTGTAATGTATTTGCCAAACTGATTAACATCAAATCAGTTGGCTGCAATGAGGTGTCCAGTGAACTGAAAATGTAATTTTATTTCAGAAAGGGTGGCATCGAACACTTCCAAAGCATCTCTTTTTTATGCCCATCAAGAATCCGTGGCTTCTCGGCAGGCATCGTTTCGTCATTTTCGAAACTATCTCGTTAAGGATGGAATCAATGTCATCTCTGATGTTTTGCATTGCCGCTTCAAAGTTCTGTTAGTCTTGCGTTGCTGTGGTCGGTTCGGTTATCTTCTTCTGAAGCTGATTAAGAAGTTCATCTGCATGAGACATTATCTTATAGAAAAATGATAGCTAGAAAATGAATTCGTTATCTTTCAGTCTTTGTTTGTATGAACCAGCTTTTTCAATAGTAGAAGATAGTTTTATGCTTTCACTTGTTTCAGTGAGTTACATAACACTAATAAGACTTTTCCCTGTTTTCAAAAACGTCCTTTATTACTCGCGAATGGTAATTCCATTTCATCACACACACGGGGATAGCTTTTTTGAATAAAGCTGTGCAACACTTTTGATCTCTGTGGCGAGTGAGAAAAGAAAGAAGAACTAGCCGAAAGGTGTGCAAAAAAGATGTGGGCTTTGTGATTACCAGAGGCCGCCGTAGACATAATGTTGCACTGATGCGCATAACAATGGATGTGGTTTGCATCTCGATATTTGTCTTTAATTAATTTCTGAACTCCGTTCGGCTTGCCACTCATAACTTTTGCACCATCGTAACTGTGAGCTATTAGTTTTGCTCAAGGATCGCCAATTCATGGTCCAATTTCTTCCAGAATACTCTCAGCTTTAGTAAGAGAATTCTGACTTCCAGCATTAATAAAGTTCCATAATCTTTCAACACGTTTCCCCTCAACAGCATAAAGCAAAATAATAACCAATTGAAATTCTCAAAACACATCTGTGCTTTCATCCGCGATTATTGCAACATAATCGGCACGTTTTATTTCTTTATGAACTTCATCATGTACGTTGTATTGTAGTAGTTCGTTCTGTTCTTAGAAATGCCTTTGAACTCTGATGCTTGAATGAGATGAACTTGAAGACCTTTATCCAGTTCCAAGCTGAACCGAATTAGCTCGCGAAAAACCCCCTTATTTTGAGAGGCATCAGATTCATCGTGGCCTTTGAGAGCCAGTTCCAAAGCACCACAGAACCGAATACAGTTTACAATTAAATTCAATATATATCTTTTGTTTTCTACACGTTTGATGTGGCTGTCACCTGTTTGTCTGTATTGTGAATCTAATATCTGCTGAATGTTGGTTTCGCCTAGAAATGAAAGACTATGCACATTATTCATGTGTCACTTTGACATTTCATGTACTTTTATTTTAGACCATATATGCTCAATATCATTTATTCCGCTCTTACACCAGTGAACAACTCCCCCAAATAACACACAAGAAAGACAAAAAACAGCGTTGCCTACTTTACAACCACAAATCCATTTCTTCTTTTGGTATATTCCCGGTTTTTTTTTTTTTTTTTTTTTTACAGATTCAGATTCGGAAGTTGCCTGCCTACCTACCTAGTGTTTATTAGCTGAGAGTCCTGCCACTAAATGGCGTTTTTAATAACTCTTTTACTTTGTTCATGTTTCCTATTTTCACAGTCAACTGAATTTTCCCTTACAGGTGACACTGCAGGCAGCTATATATGATCAGTTACCTGACTTCGCAGTAATTACAACTTGTTCGTACAGAACTGTATTACACGAACGTATAAACAGAAATACTACACCTTTGTTTGGAAAACAGATGCTCAACATGCGGTGAATACGTTAGCTTTTTTTTCTCTAACAGTAACAGTGGTGTTGTGAGATATACCAGTATTGAAATAATGCCTCTTAGTTTCAAAATGTAAGAGCATAATTATATTCAAATTACATATAGCTATTTATAAAAATATTTAACTGTAGTATTTCTGTATTCGATTTAATTAGGCATTAAGTGGCGTTTAGGAATGCATTAGCATTAACTTGCAGAAAGATTGTATAAACCGAGTGGGGTGACGCAGTGGTTAGCACACTGGTCTCGCATTCGGGAGGACGACAGTTCAAACCTGCGTCCAGCCATCCTGATTTAGGTCTTCTGTGATTTCCCTAAATCGCTTCAGGCAAATTCTGGGATTGTTCCTTTGAAAGGACATGACCGACTTCCGTCCCCAATCCGATGCGACCGATGACCTCGCCGTTTGGTCTCCTCCCCAAATAAACCCAACCCAAAGATTGTGTAAGGTGTCAGGCAAATCCAACACCTTCCATGAAAACCCTGACATGATAAGCAAATCCAGTAGTATGTCACATAGCTCCGAATAAATCATGACATTAAATTAACCAAAGTAATACGAGTAACGAGTGAGCAAATGGAATACCACAGACTAACACAAGAATGCCTAATTGCGTGTCATACCTTCCCACCGTGAGACAGACGCAGTTCCGAGGGGAGAAACGAGAACAGAAGCCGAGAGCAGAACCATGTTAAGCTAGAAGGCCCTACGATAAGGGACGGACACCCACGTATTCAGCTAACCACCAGGACCACCCCCCAGCCCATGTTAAAAGATAGAGCCCTCCAGAAGAACAGTATAGATCTTAGGATAACACTAAAAGGGCCACACCAGCTGCAAGTTTTAGCGTGAGACTTTTTCGCGTCTCTGTTACGTTGCAAACTTTAAAAACATTGCCCCACCACGAAAAGTGTAACATATCTCATTGGATAGACCGAATTTTTGTGGGTGGAGCTTAAGGTTACCATTGAGACCCTGATTGGTCAAATGAAAACACAGCCAGATAGTTTTTTTTAAACCAACTTCGGTAAATTATAGTAAGGAGAAGTTAGGGGAGAGTTGCTTCCGAGACGGCGAGCTGCATGAAGCTGCGCTGGCCGCCGCCCCCTGACGAACACCGAAAAGGTAATGAACGCACGTGATGCCGCATTTTTGAGCACATAAGGCTTCACTCAGAACTGCAGAAGTCTCATCTGTTACACCCCCGTTTTGCGTAATACTAGTGTCGATCGTCAATTAAAGCTCATGGTATTCACATTTGGTAAGTAAGTTAAAATCTGAAACGCGATGATATTTCCGTTATATAATTATTGAGAAGCCACATCAGCCACTGTAATTTACGACAAGTTAGATAAGTAATTAAAGATAATTGAGGGTCACTGTAGACCATTTTGATAGTTTTCTCTTTTGTAAAACTTAATTTAAACCTAGATTATAGATGTGATATGGCATAGGTCATTCTTCGATCCATTGTAGAACTTGGAAACCCATTCAGGGAATATTCGTTCACATTTTTGTTGAACGCAGTTGGTTTTTATCATCCTGTATTAAAACATTTACTTTTATCAATAGTGCAATTTATAAACAATGTTTTGTGAGTAGAATAAAATTTCCAATGCTAAACTTAACTGCTTTTTCGACGTTATTTTACCAGCTAACTAAAAATAGGAAAGCCTTGAACCCCTTCCACTAAATTTAGTTAGTATTAAGATTCTTTTACAGGGAGTGCAGTGGAGCTGATGCTGAAATCATTAAGTATTTGGTTATATCATCGCTAGTCTCACTGAACGCTTCTCAACTCTACATGTCATGTGTGGTCTGGCGTCTCCTTACCAGCAACAGGTCCCAGGTTCAAACTAGCCAATTCCCTAAAAAAACACGCTCAGAGCGTCCTTGTGCGTAAGTGGTAGGGAGACACGACATTGAACAACAGATGCCAGGCAGAATGTTAGAGAATGGCGACCCTGCCAGGATGGTAAAATACCATGATAGAAGGTCGACCACATGCCTAACTAGGTCAGAAAAATAACTTGTTGAAAAATTTTTGTAACAAAATTGTTTTTCCTAAAGATATAAATAGTCGAAAACATTAGCTGCAGCGATAGATAGTAAGAAAGTATTCAATATAACGTGAGTCATTCTAGCAGAGACAATAGCATAATTAAGTTATGAATTTTAATATTGTTAGAGTTAAGTTTTCTCTCCAATGCAGGCGCACAGGTGGCGGATACATCGTTGACAAGTTGGTTCTGACCCAACAAGTAAGTGAATGGATTGTCAAGTCGTGTGTGCAAAAAGTTTATGAAACGCGTGAGATCGTATGAGCGCATGTTGACGCGAAGTAGGGCGCAGTGAATTGCTTTTAAAACAGAAAGTAAGGGATTCGGAAAGATTAGCAATGGCAGATCGAGACCTTGACCGAATTGAAGTAGAGACCCAACATGAAGATGGACAGAGAATAGAGGACAGTACAACAGACGATGCAGTATCGCGAGAAATAGGACAGATAACGCATTATAACGAGGATAATGTACGCCAAGGCACAGAAAACCTAGGTCAGCATACGAGAAAGGAGCAGGAAAGTAGAGAGACAGCCGATGAGGATTCTAACTTGCGTCTTGAATACGTAGAACCCATAGTACAAGTAATCAGAGCTCCCTCACCACAGAGTACAAGGAATTCGAGCAGAAACGTGTCACCGCACAGTTCAATGCAATCGGTTGCAAACCAATACTTGGGCGAAAACACAGAGCGTAGGACGTCGGAAGAAAACGCAATAGGACTCACCAATCTGGCAGAATTATTACAATAAATGACGGAAACCATGACACGACAAAATAAAGAAATTGCGAACCAAATTAAAATTCAGAATGCAGAAACGACGAACCAAATTGCAGAAACCACGAGACAAATGCGTGAGATTAAAGAACAAAACAAAAAAATTCTGTTACACCTAGGTCATATTGAAGACGAGGCAAAAGAATCTCGAGAAGTGATAGGAAACTTAGTAACAGGTCACAGTTAATTGAGAACAGACGTTGTCAAGGTACAAGCGGACGTATAAACATTGCGTGATGACACTCAGGACGAGATCAAAACATTACGTAACAACACCCAGGGAGAAGTCAAGAAGCTAGAGAAACAGATAAACGTAATTACTAGATAAGCAGCAGGTACAGCGCGTGAAATTGTTGAAAACAGTGTGCTACACAAACGTATCACAAAAGCAGCGCTGAAAAGATATGATAACCGCATAGTCAAAATAGAAGCGCAAACGAAGCGACAATTTCAGAAATTGCGAACAGAGTTGTTCCAAACCATTCAAGAGCGTAGTGAATAGGAGCGAACAAGCACTGGGTCTGCAACCACATCCGTATCTGTAACAGCACCGGAAAAACAAGCAATTAACGAAGATATAATGCATTTTCGATTCCAGTCACAGGCGGAAAGTAACATACGTGAAATCAGACAGCCTGCACAGCAACAAACACGTTTCGAAATTCTTGATGAACAAACGGCACCACAAACACATGCGGAACCACAAATGTATGTTTCAAGACAGTTTGGATAGTGCAATGAAGCAGCAAGGTTAGCCAGACAAGATACCGAACCAATACGTGACAATGTAAAGCCAGGTGGCGAAGATTACAGTGCAATGCATTCAGCTACACGTTCACAACCGATGGAAGAAAATTACCGCGTACCACTCCAACGATACTACGCAAGGGTAGGCGAAAGTTACAGTGAGAATATGGCAATAACTATAATTGACGCCGGCCGAAGTGGCCGTGCGGTTAAAGGCGCTGCAGTCTGGAAACGCGAGACCGCTACGGTCGCAGGTTCGAATCCTGCCTCGGGCATGGATGTTTGTGATGTCCTTAGGTTAGTTAGGTTTAACTAGTTCTAAGTTCTAGGGGACTAATGACCTCAGCAGTTGAGTCCCATAGTGCTCAGAGCCATTTGAACCTATAATTGACCCAGGAACGGCAACAACTATTACAGAGGGAATAACGACAACCGGAACGGGTATCGGAGCGCCAGTAGACCGACAAATTATCAACAAAGAAACCAATATCAACAAGCGGAGCAAGGAAAGAGAATACAGATAGAAGAGGTGGAGGTAAGACCACCAAACCCCGAAAAACGTTCGAATTGACAGCTAAGCGCCCATGTCAAAGGGAATGACGCACCGGCCCAGGACAATTGCAGCTCCTTGAACAGAGAAGTAAATACCTTATCACGAGAAGAGAAGAAGGAAGAAACAAAACCGCAGGGACCAGATGAAAACGAAAAAGGGAAAATAACAATATCGTGTTGGGACGAAATTAATTGGGAGGATACTGACGAGGAAGATGAATTACCAGAGGCATGCACAACGAATGTAGGAGGAAAGGACGAAGTAATGAGTATTGCAGAGCTATTTGAAATGGAAACCAGGGAAAGTGAATTCAATGAGGATAATGCGGAGTTGACAGAAGTTGAAAATAAGTTACTAGTGGGCACACAACCCAACGTATATAATGAAGGAAGTTATGAAGCGATAATTAGAGCATTTAGGTGCGATTATGTGGAAGTAGCGACGAAGAAGGAGAAGATAGACGAGGATGAGGAAAAAGTAGAGGATGTTGAAGAAAGCGTAAATGAAGGAAGAAATAGAGAAGAGGAAATAAAAGAGAGAGAAGTAGCAGTCGAAGCTTATCCTACAGAAAGTTCGAATTCACAAGCGAAATTCCTGAAAAGACTCATGTATGATTCAGTGGAGGATTCATTGATGCAAGAAGAAGAAGAAGAAGAAGAAGAAGAACAGGAACAGAACCAATTGTGAAGGCCATGATAAAGCATATCCCAGTCAATATTGTCATTGATAGCGGAAGTGATCTGACTGCGATCTCAGAAAATTTATTCATGCAGTGTAATGCCAATGAGGAATTGCCAGTTCTGAAAACACGTAAGATTAAAGTAAGAGGTCCTATTAGAAACAATGCTGCGGAAGTTACGAGACAAACAAGGTTAACTCTTTCGTGCCAAGGTCAAAAGATCGAAGCCAACTTCGTGATTATACCTAAACTAACTGTAGATTTGATTATAGGTGCAGATTTTTTAAATGAGAGACGAGCGATAATAAATATGGGGAAAGGTAGCGTCACATTCGGGAATGTCACACTTCTCTTTGAGCAAAAGCTAAAATTAGAAGAAATACCAGTTATACACAAACAATTAAGAATGATGCGAGATAAAGAGGATGAAGAATTAGAATGGTATGCACAAAAGGGGTTAATCGCCTCAACTCATGTTAGAAGTCCATAAAGAAATTGACGAAAAATTGCAAGAAGTTCAAGGTATTTCGGAACACAGTAAAAGAGAATTAGAGGGTATTTTACGAGATAAAGCAGAGGTATTTTTACCTAAGACTGGCAGTATTAAACAGTTTCAGTACAAGTTTGAAGTAAAACAGCACAAACCATTTAGAGTGCCACCCTATACAATCCCATTAAGCTACAGGAATAAAGTATTCCAGGAGATATCTAAAATGTTAGATGATGATATCATTGAACCAGCTACCTCCACATATAACAGCCCGCTCCATATTGTACAAAAACGAGATGGGAGCATCAGGTTAGTGCTTCATTCCAGACAGATCAACACAATCATAATCACTGAGACAGATCGCCCAGAAAAATTAGAGGAATTTATAGAAAACTTCCACGGTGCTAAGATATTTTCATCAATTGATTTCCGGAGTAGTTTCTGGCAAATAGAATTGGCCCCAGAATGTAGAAAATTTACAGCATTTATCGTATTCGGAAGATGTTACCAGTTTAAACGATTGCCATTTGGTTTAAACATATCATCAGCAGCGTTTATTAGGGGATTTAATACTATACACAGTTCTGAAATTTTACAAAAAATTACTTGTTATGTTGATGATGTGATTATAGCAGAACCCTCCTGGGAACATCACAACGACACATTAAATCAGTTTTTACAGATCATGAAATAGCATGAGGTCACAGTAAATATAACAAAATCCAAATTTGGAAGGCGAGAGGTCAAATTTCTAGGACACATAATTTCAGAGAAAGGGGTAATGCTCGACCCAGAAAAACTAACGGCAATCAAAGAATTCTGTATTCCATATAATAAGAAAACTCTCAGAGGATTTCTAGGTCTCACCGGATTCTATAAAAAATTTATTTGGATCGACTCTCTCGCAACACCACGCCTATGTGCATTGACTGGAAAAAAAATGCCATGGGTATGGGATCAACAAGCCAATGAGGAATTTTTAAAAGTGAAAAACGCACTAAGAACAGCACCGATTTTAGCACATCCTGATCTAAATGAAAATTGTTGTATGGCCACTGATAGCGCGAAAACAGGTTTAGGAGTTGTTTTATTTTATTTATTTATTTATTTAACCTGATCAGATTAGGGCCATCAGGCCCTCTCTTACATCGGACCAGTGTTCCACACATGCAGCATTTCACACATCAGCGTTACATCAAGACCATAGTTTAAATGAGAAAATTAGCTTACTCTAGTGACAATATGAATAAAGAGTAGTGACTAAGACCTAATAAAGTAAATGCGGCAGTATTTTTACAGCAGGTGCTATACATACAGATAATGATAAAAGCAATAATAATAACAGTAAAAAAATCAAATAATAATGATAAACATGACTAAGACGTAATAAAGTAAATGCTGGCAGTATTTTTACAACAGGTGCTATACATACGGATTATGATAAAGGCAATAATAATAACAGTAAGAAAAAATCAAATAATAATGACAAAACATGAGAAAGATTGGAAATATTAATGAGGGTTTGTGCAGATGTACATTAATATCTTGGTGTGTAAAGTAGATGTTTACTAAAACTTCCTGGCAGATTAAAACTGTGTGCCCGACCGAGACTCGAACTCGGGACCTTTGCCTTTCGCGGGCAAGTGCTCTACCAACTGAGCTACCGAAGCACGACTCACGGCTGATACAGCTTTACTTCTGCCAGTACCTCGTCTCCTACCTTCCAAACTTTACAGAAGCTCTCCTGCGAGGGAGAGCTTCTGTAAAGTTTGGAAGGTAGGAGACGAGGTACAGGCAGAAGTAAAGCTGTGAGTACCGAGCGTGAGTCGTGCTTCGGTAGCTCAGTTGGTAGAGCACTTGCCCGCGAAAGGCAAAGGTCCCGAGTTCGAGTCTCGGTCGGGCACACAGTTTTAATCTGCCAGGAAGTTTCATATCAGCGCACACTCCGCTGCAGAGTGAAAATCTCATTCTAGATGTTTACTAGTATAACGAGTTTTGGGGAAGGGAGATTTAAGGAGGGGGAAAGAGGGAAGTAAAGAGGTGAAGTGCATTCATGTACAGAGGAAGGCATTACTGTTGCTTAAGTAGATACATCATTAACTGTTTTTTGAAGCCGGACATGTTTTTAAGTTCTCTAACATAACGAGGGAGGTTATTCCAGAGTTGGGTTCCCGCTACTGTAAAGGACTTGGAGAAAGTGACTGAGCGATGCAGGGGAACGGAGAGGATTTTATTATAATGGGAACGTGTGTTTCTGTCATGTTGTTCCGACATGAGGGTTAAGGACGAGGAGAGATATGAGGGACAGTGTACATTTATAAGGCAGTAGATGAGACAGAGTGTATTGAAATCTCTGCGTTTGTCTGCACGCAGCCAGGACAATTTTGCATATGCTGGTGAAATGTGATCAAAAGTCGAACGTCACAGATATATCGGACGCAGGCATTCATGACCAGTTCTAGACGTCGGGAATTTTCCTGAGAGAGGCCTTGTAGGATAATATCGCTGTTGTCAATGATTGGGATTATAAGCGTTTGTACTAATTTCTTTTTCAGATCGAAAGGGAAGAGTTTTTTATATTTTTGTAGGACATGAAGGGATGCTGATGCTTTTTTGCACACCCCAGTTACGTGCTCTGTCCAATTTAGATTTTCATCTATTATTACTCCCAAACTCTTTGCTGAGGGAGAGAAGTTAATATTGGTTCCATTTAGGATAAGAGGTGGTACAGATTTCCGATGTTTTGGGCTAATGAGCTTAGAGTGACCAAGAAGTACCACTTGGGTTTTGGATGGGTTTAGTTTTAGACCTATGTCCTGTGCCCATTTTGACAGTGCATCGAGGTCAGTATTGAAATTTTCAGTAGCTTTCTTGAGATTGCTTGGTTTCGCACTTAGATACAACCGAAGGTCATCAGCACACATATGATATTTGCAATAGGTCAGAACCGATGACACATCATTGACATACAGAGAGAAGAGTATAGGACCTAATACTGAGCCTTGGGGAACGCCTGACACTACCTGCCGCCATTGTGATTTTATATTCCCAGACAGGACGCGTTGCTGACGAGGCATCATGTATGAGCGAAACCATTGCACTGCACTTGGTGAGAAATTTAGACCGCTAAGTTTGGCTAGTAAGATGTCGAAGTCGACAGTATCAAATGCTTTGCTGAAATCTAAGAAGCAAATGATAGTCGCTTCTTGTCTGTCCATGGCAAGTTTCAGGTCATCTGTCACCTTTATCAGAGCGGATGTTGTGCTTCGATGTTTACGGAAGCCTGTTTGGTATTCGTCTAGTAGGTTGTTAGTAGTTAGGTAGTTGGTGATCTGGTCATGAACTATATATTCTAAGGCCTTTGATAGTGCAGGAAGAAGGCAGATGGGCGGGTAGTCAGAGGGTGCTGTGGCGATGTCCTTTTTAGGCAGTGGCTTAATTTGTCCCAGTTTCCAGGCCTCAGGGAAAACACTTGTGATTAATGGATCGTTGAAAATGTCTGTTATAGACGTCAGTAGTTGGTCAATTATAAGTTTTACCAGCTGGATAGTGATACCATCATGTCCAGTAGATGCTGATCTAATGTGCATTATGGCTTTCTTGACAGTACTGCAAGTGACGTGCTGTAGATAGAATTTTTCTTTGCTACAGTCGTTCATCCCCATGAAGTAATCAATGATTCTCTGTTTCTTCTGCGGTTCAATTTTGGCTGTAGGTAACGTGAAGAATCGGTTTAGTTATTCATCTGGGACCATGGGATTTTCTGCAACTTTTATTTTGCCTAAACCGAGACTACGGAGATTTTTCCACAGGGTAGCTGGTCTACATCTATTGTCAGCTAATGTACGGGCATGTCTGAGCTTAGCGCTTCTCACCGCTTGACTGACTTTGTTTCGTTTCTGCTTGTATACAGCATGATTTTCAGGTGTGGGGTGTATCTTGTATGCTCGATGTGCAGCATCTCTGAGATTCATGAGCTGTTTTAGTTCATCAGTCAGCCAAGGTGCAGGTTGCCTTTTTATTTTTCTGGTCTTTATTGGAGCATATTTGTCACAGAGTTGAGTAATTTTGTTAGTGAAATCCTGGAGTTTGTTGTTTATGTCCATGAAGCGAGTAGAGGTCATCCCCCAAACTATTTCTTGTGCCTCAGTTTCGAGTTCAGGCAAATTTATGCGTTTGAGGTCTCGGTATGTAGACAGTTTTTGTTTCTTTCTAGGGCATTCTAGTGAATACGTCATGGATATGATGTCATGGGCAGACATGCCAGGCGCAGATATTTGAGAGGTGCGGATTATTCTGTTCGCAGATTTCGTTGCGAATATATCTATAAAAATGTGACTGGTACTCGTGTGATGAGTTGGTGCCAGCTGCAGTAGCGTCATATTTGAGGAAGAAAGCATCCTCTTAAATTTCCCAGTGGAAGGACTATTGCATAGAAAATTAATGTTAGTGTCACCTGCTATAATTACATGTTCATATGACAATTCGAGACTAGAGAGGGCAGCTTCGAAGCAGGCGAACCCACCTACTTTAGGAGGTTTGTAAAGGACACATATTAAGCACATTCTGTTAAGTGATTTGATCTCTATGAACATATATTCCACTTGTTTATCTACATTGTTATCGGATGTGTGTAGTACTGTAGGTGACAAATCAGAGCGGATGTACGCTCCTACTCCACCCCCTCGTCTGTTGCATCTGTCGTGCCTGAGAAAGATATAGCCATCTAGGTTTACGGAAGTTGTACGAATACTTGGATTGAGCCAAGTCTCTGACAAAAGTATTACGTGCATATCAGCAGTTTGAAATACATATTTGAACTCGTCGAAGTGAGCTGGCAGAGAGTGGACATTTGCATGTGCAATATGCAGCTTGGTGCGTTCGGGTGTTGATTGCCCGAGGAGGCTGCCGACCGATGTTTGCGGGTCGTGGTTGGCGGTGGCAAGAGGGTCTGGCATGAGGAATGCGGAAGGCGTGTGAAGGAGGGGGGTGAGGGAGTGTCTTCCCAGTTCTGTGCAGTGAAAGCAGCCGGGAGGGGGAGGGGGTAGGTCCCCGGGGAGGCAACGGGATCTGCGGCCAAGGTCAGCGAGGTCTGCAACGGTTATGGAAGTAGCCGTGGGCTGGCTGGGGAAGGATTTTCGCTAAACACAATGGGAGTAATCTGCACGTAATGGCAGAGTGTAATACACTCCTGGAAATTGAAATAAGAACACCGTGAATTCATTGTCCCAGGAAGGGGAAACTTTATTGACACATTCCTGGGGTCAGATACATCACATGATCACACTGACAGAACCACAGGCACATAGACACAGGCAACAGAGCATGCACAATGTCGGCACTAGTACAGTGTACATCCACCTTTCGCAGCAATGCAGGCTGCTATTCTCCCATGGAGACGATCGTAGAGATGCTGGATGTAGTCCTGTGGAACGGCTTGCCATGCCATTTCCACCTGGCGCCTCAGTTGGACCAGCGTTCGTGCTGGACGTGCAGACCGCGTGAGACGACACTTCATCCAGTCCCAAACATGCTCAATGGGGGACAGATCCGGAGATCTTGCTGGCCAGGGTAGTTGACTTACACCTTCTAGAGCACGTTGGGTGGCACGGGATACATGCGGACGTGCATTGTCCTGTTGGAACAGCAAGTTCCCTTGCCGGTCTAGGAATGGTAGAACGATGGGTTCGATGACGGTTTGGATGTACCGTGCACTATTCAGTGTCCCCTCGACGATCACCAGTGGTGTACGGCCAGTGTAGGAGATCGCTCCCCACACCATGATGCCGGGTGTTGGCCCTGTGTGCCTCGGTCGTATGCAGTCCTGATTGTGGCGCTCACCTGCACGGCGCCAAACACGCATACGACCGTCACTGGCACCAAGGCAGAAGCGACTCTCATCGCTGAAGACGACACGTCTCCATTCGTCCCTCCATTCACGCCTGTCGTGACACCACTGGAGGCGGGCTGCACGATGTTGGGGCGTGAGCGGAAGACGGCCTAACGGTGTGCGGGACCGTAGCCCAGCTTCATGGAGACGGTTGCGAATGGTCCTCGCCGATACCCCAGGAGCAACAGTGTCCCTAATTTGCTGGGAAGTGGCGGTGCGGTCCCCTACGGCACTGTGTAGGATCCTACGGTCTTGGCGTGCATCCGTGCGTCGCTGCGGTCCGGTCCCAGGTCGACGGGCACGTGCACCTTCCGCCGACCACTGGCGACAACATCGATGTACTGTGGAGACCTCACGCCCCACGTGTTGAGCAATTCGGCGGTACGTCCACCCGGCCTCCCGCATGCCCACTATACGCCCTCGCTCAAAGTCCGTCAACTGCACATACGGTTCACGTCCACGCTGTCGCGGCATGCTACCAGTGTTAAAGACTGCGATGGAGCTCCGTATGCCACGGCAAACTGGCTGACACTGACGGCGGCGGTGCACAAATGCTGCGCAGCTAGCGCCATTCGACGGCCAACGCCGCGGTTCCTGGTGTGTCCGCTGTGCCGTGCGTGTGATCATTGCTTGTACAGCCCTCTCGCAGTGTCTGGAGCAAGTATGGTGGGTCTGACACACCGGTGTCAATGTGTTCTTTTTTCCATTTCCAGGAGTGTATTAATTGCACTTATGAGGATAACAACTGAAGTATGATGGTGGGTTGCTAATTAAGGATAGAAGTGAGACTAACTTATGTAATAATTAACAAAAATTACATGAGAAAAACAATTAAAGATGAAAATAGTTATGTGGAGAAACGAAAAGTTGATGATACAGATAGTAAAAATTACACGAGAAAAAAAATTAGAGATAAAAAATAATTATGTAGAGAAACTAACAATTTGATAATACATTAGTTAAGATATGGTTGACAGTGTAAACAACATAAACATACAGGTTAGTGGCAGCAAGATTAGATATGATTTAGCTTCTTAAGCACAGGCTTTCGAGTTCATTAACAATGCAAATTGTTTTCTTTCCGTTTTCGGTTTTAACCATTATCCTGCCGTCATTTGTCCATACGTTCTGTAGCCCAAATTTCGAAATCGCGCTCTTCAAAATGTTTAGTCTTTCTGAGGTCAAATCCTCGCGTACTGTCAGACCCGACTTCACGAGATTCTTCTTTGCTCTGAAGATTTCAGATCTTTTCCTATATGACATAAATTTCGCTATTATAGGTCTTGGTTTTGTAGAGCCTGGGGACTTACGACCCACTCTATGACTTCTGTCAATGTCACTCAGAGTCGCCTGCACGCCTAGCTTTTCTTGGACAAGGTTTATCACTAGTTCATCTGTGTTCTCTCTGGAATGCCGAACAGTCTGAGATTATTGCGTCTCTGATATCGTTCGAGCTCGTCCCTCTTCTCGATCAATTTCTGTTCGAGCAGTCGTGCTTTCTCCTCACTTGCTTTTAACGATGTGTCCAGCACACGGATCTCACACTTATTCGCCTCCAGAGTTTTCTGTATTTTGTCCGTCACTGCTGCAGTGACGGCATCAGTGATGGTTTGAACAACGAGCCCGAGCGTCTCCTTAGCCTGCAGCGCGGCACTCACCTCACCTCAGCCTTCACGAGTGCGGCGACGTCAGCGATGGCGGGCGGAGCGGCCGCAACTCGCGGTGTGGACTCCTCGCCTGCGCTGTCGCTGGCCTAGCTGCACTGCGCGTTGTTCGACGATTTTCCATTTTAAGTGCGATTCCGTGTAATTGGTGCTCAGTATGTCATGTAAAATACGACACTCGGCAGTAGATGTACGGGATTAGTATATGTAGACTAGCCTAACTGCTTAAAACACCTCCAGATTTCACGTAAACTTGCGTGCAAGCTAACGCACGTCACTCACTCGCCGCCATGTAGCATGCATTATTCCAAGAATACGAACAAGCAGGGCTAAGATCATATAGAATAATTGCATTTGCCAGTTGCGTACTCACAAAAAGCGAGAAAAACTATTCAGTCACGGAACTGGAAGCATTGGCCATTGTATGGGGCTTCCAACATTTTCGATACTTCCTATTCAGAAGAAAAACAAAAGTATACACTGACCACAAAGCATTAGAATTTCTGTTATCCGCCAAACTAACTCATGGGAGGTTAGCCAGATGGATGTTAATACTACAAGAATTTGACTTCACTATTGCACACATAGCAGGACCAGCGAATGTATTAGCAGATGCTGTATCACTATGTCCACACGGTGCATCCAATAACATAGGTTGGGAAGCAGCAGAAGACCAGTTTACAATGTACTATATGAAACAGTACCTTTCGAAAATTACATCACGACAGCATTGAAAAACATAGGCAAAGAACAGGACAAGGATCCCGAAATACTAGGAATCAAACACAAGTGGAGAAGTAAGGATTTTCCAGACATTCGACAGCACTATCTCGTAAAAAACAATGTTTAATTTTTTAGACGAAATGTTGCAACGAATGAATGGTTAATTTATATCCCAGATGAAGTAATTAATAAGTACATATGGTATACACATTTAAGTAATGGCCACTTTGGACTAAAGAAACGCTTTTTGAGAATAAAACAAACAAGCCATTATCCTAATATGGAAAGACGAATTAGAACAGTATTAGTCAAATGCACAAAATGTATGAGGGCTAAACACGTCACTTTCCAAACCACCTATGTTTCCAATAATCCCTAAAAAAATTAAAACAAATAGCTGCAACAGATTTGATGGGGCCCCTCCCACGCACAAAAAATGGACATATTTTCATATTTGTCGTTTTGGAACTTACTTCTAAATATGGTACCTTGACACCATTAAAATGGGCAACAGGTCTTACTATAAGTAAAGCATTTAGACAAGATTTTCTCAGACAAGTAGGTCGAGTGGAACGAATAATATCAGATAATGGCCCACAATACAAATCAGTGCAATGGCAGAACACATTAAAACAACACAAAATAAAACCCATCTACATATCTAAGTACAAACCTAGCGTAAATCCAGCAGAACGATCTATGAGAGACATAGGCACTTTATGCCGATTATATGCAGGCAAAAGATACAACACTTGGGATATAAACCTTAAAGATTTTCAAGAAGTAATAAATGAAATGCCACATAGCACTACACTGCTACCTCCAGTTACTGTACTTAAAAATATTGAACCCTCAAACATAACCAGAGAAAATGTTAGATTTCCTATTGTACCACGAAGACAGCACAAACAAGTCATAGCAACAGCACTCTCCAACATCAGAAAGGCAGCCATTAAAAGAAAAGAAAGAGTAGATAGAACAGCAATTAAAAGAACATTCTCCATAGGCCAGAAAGTATTTGTAAAAAGACATCATCTCTCCAGGAAACAGAAACACAAAATACATAAGTTTTACGCTGCATACAAAGGACCTGTCATAATTAGCCGAATTGCTTATGATAATGCTGTGCAACTGATGAACCCAAAAACAGGCAAAACCTTAGGACTTCACCATGTGAGCCATATCAAAAAGTTTGAAAATTAATTTCATTACTGGTAAATAATCAGCACAATATTTCAAGATTATGTTGCAGATAAGATCGTCAGGAGAAATAAGAATGAAGAGAGAGGAAGGTGGGAAAAAGAAAGTAGTTTCAATAAAAACAAAAACAAAAATAACACCAATAGTACCATAGATTAAGGTGAAGGGATAAAGCATAGATAGTCTAACAGCATGAAATACTAAAATGCTGTACACCACGACACTACACAAAAATAAAAAACTAATTTGAGGATTCTTGTAGAAGTTAAGGCTCAAAATATCTTAGAATTGTAACATGGAAAGGGCGCCGAAATTTGTAAAGCTCTTTAAGAAGGCGTAAAACAATGTAGGTACTAGACATATGTTAGATGATTATAAGTAAAACTTTTTGTAAGAACCATTGTAAAAACTCCAGCAAAGACCAGATGCAACGACCCACAAGTTGCTACACGAGAACTATCAAGAAAGAAAAGAACGTAATTAGCAAGACACGATTCCTACAAGGCAGAAGTGTCAAGAGAAGGGAAAGGACAGCGAGACCAACAAAGGGCCCTTGTGGCTGAAGTGGGCAGTAAATTTGCTGAACCACAGGGTGGCGGAACCCTGCTGGGACAGAACACAGAACCACACAGTGGTGGAACACGGAAGGCCAAGAGGGTCTTGGAATGCCCCGACTCAGGGGAGCAAGCAAAAAACGGCCGGGCGAGAAGACCGCTTAGGCAAGCCACCACTGGCAAAAAAATGTGTAAAAGTCACAATACTGCTATTAACAGCATGCTGATGCACGAAACTGAAGAAAACATCCACAAAGTAAAAATGACATGCCAGAACAATTTATCAAACTGTTACTAAGAGGAGAACTTCAAAGCGACTAGTTGTCAATAAATATTTCCATATCCTGCCCAGAGAAGAACCAAGAAGCAAGTAAGAAGCAGAGGAAAAGCAGGAAGAACAGAGGTTGAAGAGTCGTGAGATTGAGACCAAGAAAGAAGATGGGTGAAGAATAGACGACATACCTTCCCAAACCCCTATCCTATTGTAAACTAGTCGTCTGTGAAGTATTACAACGAAAAACGACCGCTTTCAGCGACACATAACGATAACTTGCACGCATACAAAGCCAGTATACCACGAGATTCTGCACTCACAGCTCCATTCCATTATGGGACCTCCACAACAGCAACACACACTTGCAAAGCCAACAAGGAACGACGAACGAAGCTGTACATCAAATACTTGCCCACATCCATCACGCTGAAGTCCATCACCTTCGTGCAGAAACATTCGCCAACCTCATGCTTAAACATTCATAGGATTGTGTGAATGTGTGAAATCAAATTATGTGATGTAGGAATTGTGCAAAAACTAAATAAGTTAAGCACACCAGACAGCTAATAAACTAAAAAATAACAGTCATTGACAATGGACTTAAGTAAAAAATAGACTATCGATAAAAATAAATCATTAGTTCTGAAATGGACAGTATATAAAGAACAAAAGTAAGGTATAATGAACACTAAAAACTATATGCCACTTATTTTCTCCTCATAAAAATAAAAGGATAACTATATTTTACTTATTTTCTCCTTATAAAAACAAAGAATAAAAAATTATCTTGTTGGATGTTTATCCTTTTTTTAACATTTGTACCATTTGTTAGGATAATATCTCAATACTTGTGCATGTATATTTCTTTGTCAAAGCAATTCTTGTAAATAATTCTTATTTGTTAGTGCAACAATGTTGAAATGAGGGTCTAGAAACAAAAACATTTTACTTGTACATGATATTTAGAAAATGTGTTAGGAACAAATTTTACTTAACTACTACATTTATAACAAAAAATATATTTCTAAGAAAATCGATGTGAAAGACTCCTCACTTTCGATAACAAACTTCAAAAAAAGCAAACTTCACACTTAAATAAAGAAAGAAGTAATTAAATTAATAATAATAATAATAATAGCATAAAAATATTCTTCTCTTGTCAATATAAACATATTTTTGAGAATAATGTGGAAGAATATAAAAATATAAATTAGTAATACAATCTAGCATAGAACCAGAATAATGTGGCTGAACAGTAGGCAACAAAATTATATAAAGGAATAATTTTCGTCTGACTTAGACAATGATTCAATCATTGCCTAACTTCAGTGCAAAAATTAAGTTCAAAGGGTGGTGATATGTAAGGTGTCAGGCAAATCTAACACCTTCCATGAAAACCCTGACATGATAAGCAAATCCAGTAGTATGTCACATAGCTCCGAATAAATCGTGACATTAAATTAACCAAAGTAATACGAGTAACGAGTGAGCAAATGGAATACCACAGACTAACACAAGAATGCCTAATTGCGTGTCATACCTTCCCACCGTGAGACAGACGCAGTTCCGAGGGGAGAAACGAAAACAGAAGCCGAGAGCAGAACTGTGTTAAGCTAGAAGGCCCTACGATAAGGGATGGACACCCACGTAGCCAGCTTATCACCAGGACAACCCCCCAGCCCATGTTAAAAGATAGAGCCCTCCAGAAGAACAGTATAGATCTTACAATAACACTAAAAAGGCCACACCAGCTGCAACTTTAGCGTGAGACTTTTTCGCGTCTCTGTTACGTTGCAGACTTTAAAAACATAGCCCCACCACGAAAAGTATAATGTTTCTCATTGGATAGACAGAATTTTTGTAGGTGGAGCTTAAGGTTACCATTGAGACCCTGATTGGTCAGATGAAAACACAGCCAGATAGTTTTTTTTTAAAACCAACTTCGTTAATTGTAGTAAGGAGAAGTTAGGGGAGAGTTGCTTCCGAGACGGCGAGCTGTATGAAGCTGCGCCGGCCGCTGCCCCTGACGGACACTGACTAGGTAATGAACGCACGAGATGCCGCATTTTTGAGCGCATAAGGCTTCACTCAGAACTGCAGAAGTCTCATCTGTTACACCCCGTTTTGCGTAATACTAGTGTCGATCGTCAATTAAAGCTTATGGTATTCACATTTGCTACGTCAGTTAAAATCTGAAACCCCATGATTTTTCTGTTATATAATTATTGAGAAGCCACATCAGCCACTGTAATTTACGACAAGTTAGATAAGTAATTAAAGATAATTGAGGGTCACTGTAGACAATTTTGATAGTTTTCTCTTTTGTGAAACTTAAATTAAACCTAGATTATAGATGTGATATGGCATAGGTCATTCTTCGATCCATTGTAGAACTTGGAAACCCATTCAGGGAATATTCGTTCAGCCCGCATCTCGTGGTCGTGCGGTAGCGTTCTCGCTTCCCACGCCCGGGTTCCCGGGTTCGATTCCCGGCGGGGTCAGGGATTTTCTCTGCCTCGTGATGGCTGGGTGTTGTGTGCTGTCCTTAGGTTAGTTAGGTTTACGTAGTTCTAAGTTCTAGGGGACTTATGACCACAGCAGTTGAGTCCCATAGTGCTCAGAGCCATTTGAACCATTTTTGAACCAAATATTCGTTCACATTTTTGTTGAACGCAGTTGGTTTTTATCATCCTGTATTAAAACATTTACTTTTATCAATAGTGCAATTTTTAAACAATGTTTTGTGAGTAGAATAAAATTTCCAATGCTAAACTTAACTGCTTTTTCGACGTTATTTTACCAGCTAACTAAAAATAGGAAAGCCTTGAACCCCTTCCACTAAATTTAGTTAGTATTAAGATTCTTTTACAGGGAGTGCAGTGGAGCTGATGCTGAAATCATTAAGTATTTGGTTATATCATCGCTAGTCTCACTGAACGCTTCTGAACTCTACATGTCATGTGTGGTCTGGCGTCTCCTTACCAGCAACAGGTCCCAAGTTCAAACTAGTCAATTCCCTATAAAACACGCTTAGAGCGTCGTTGCGCGAAAGTGGTAGGGAGACACGACATAGAACAACAGACACCACGTAGAATGTTAGAATTGTAAAACTGGATTACAAGAAATCTGTGCCTCGATGTATTTTAACATGATCGTTAGGAGGCAGATCGTGCTTTTACAGGTGCCGCACTTTACTTCTCACTGGCGGTATGAACGTAAAGCTCTGAGCCCGACCAGCTGTGGCTCCACCTCCCTATCTTAAGAAGCCAGTGATCTCTATACTAAATGGATAGCTGACACAGCGTACCGTCGTCTGTTAGCGCCGCCATATTGCAGTTAGGCAAGAAAATGGATGTGATCTTTCAGTTAGAAAGGCGTCACTCGTTTTCGTTCGAAAGTATCCACATTCTTGACTATAATAATACTTACTACGTTAACGTTAAAGCAACGAACTACCAATTTTGTTTTACGCTCATGAACACTAAAGTCTACAGTAATATCGTAAATATAAAGTACTTAAAAGCGAAACTATATTTTTCCGAGGCGTAAGGAACAGTTTTATTCACATATGTAATGCACTTATCAGTGGCGACATCATTTTTGACGTTGGAAAAATACGTAGTGGGGTGAATTTGGATATCCACAACAATATGATAATTATTGTCAGGCACTGTATGAAACAACCAAAATTACGTGTGACACTGACACGAAAATTGTTCTCTTCTTTACTGAACTTATTCACATGTACCAACGTGGAAAATTCCGATGAAATCAGTTAGTTTAAAGTGCACATTTAACTGAGCAGTAACATATATAAACAGTTCAGTCAATATGGGTAACTTTGCAGCGCTTTTTCCGTCTTTATGAAAGTACTGCACACAATCTGCATCACAACAGACACTAAAATTTCACACGTATTTCTAAGGTGAGCTTGGCAATGAGGAAATATATACCAGAGACGGTCTCTCGGAGTAAAATTATACAAACAGGTGGAACATCAGCCATTTGAAACAAAAATAGCAACCGGTACAAAGATACCATGATTAGTTAAAAGCTACGCTGATTGTCATGTCCAAAGGAACACCTTCATATATCTATGTGCTTTTTTATCATTTGTAAAATGATGAATACTGTAAACATTAAGGATGAGCAAGGATATTGAAATGAGAACACAAAAACACATTGAAACGCAAAATATGAAACTTATTTTTGTCATTTCCATACATTTTTAACCACTGCTGCAATGTTACAGGCACAACATTACACATTACTGAATAAAAGAATCTTACTGAGTTTTTTCTTACACTAGTTGTATTGTGACCTATTTTCTCTACTGAAAACTTTTTTCCATATGTTTTCAGCCACACCTGGATGCAATCTTACGTACAAGCTGTGTCTCATGCAAATCTTCAACTCCGCATTCATTATGGAAGTCATGGTCAAGTTGAAGGAATGAATAGTTCACAAATTCTTAAGGACACACATGACAATCTTACTAATTAAGTGATTTGCCTCATGTCACCATTGACAACAAAAATTTGAAACAATTTTTCTGAGTGCTCCACCACAGAGTATACAGCTTTACTTGTTTCAATAAGCTTGCCTCGGCTTACAAATTTTGTGAATGAGCTCTTTTCTGCAGTGCTGAGAAGTGTAAATGTTGCGTCATTACAAACTACAGGTGGACTAAGAATGTAGAGGCAATCCTTACATGTAATTTGTTTTGAAATTGTGAGGGCAACATACCCTGCAATGCAGTACAAAATGTTCTGTTTGTATGTGGAAAACAGAGTACCCTCTTCAATAAGTGAGCTCCATTTCTCTGCTTAATCAACAAACATACAAGAATCATCATCATCTACAAGAGGACGCTTTTGTGATCGGAAATCATACAGTCCTACAGGTACCATTGAGCACATGCTAAAATTTGCACAGTTTCCCCCAACAATGCTAACACTGCCTAAAAGCAACTTGCACATACTTCAAGTGATACGAATTAGGGTTGTTATTCCAACCCTCTCTGGATCTCACATTTGAGAAGAGAGTTCAATATTATCTTGGGAAAACTTATATGTCAACAAATATTGCAGAGGAGAATTTTCCCTAGTCATTATTTCCATTGCAATGGCTTGAATAGAATGCATGTTCAAAATTATGCCAAAGGCAAAAGTATTTCTTGGGTGCTGCAGGAGAGAAACACCATTTACTTTTAAACTTCTTATATAAGTTTCTGTCTGATGAAAAATATCAAGCCAATATGTCTGATTACTGAGTTTCAGTCTGGCTTTATATCCTGTAGCTAGGGGATATCTGGAATTAAAGACATCAAAAATTCTGTCTATGAATCTCAAAAACTCTACTGTTGCCTCACTACCATGGAATCTGGGATTTCCAGCTCTTCTAAAAATCCTATAGTATCAGCAACACTGGAACTGAGTGTTTGAACTGCTAAGCTGACATTCATATTTTTATTAACGTAATTAATATGTTGTCCTGATAACTTGTTAGCAAATGTCATGTCTTACTCAGTTTGCAGCTCATTTAGTTCTTGGACGTACTGCCACTTGATATGGAACACTTACTTCTGCTAATGCATTAGTTTCGCTAAATGACATATCCAAAATGCAGTGAACATGTTGGTTTGAAACTGGGCGAAGGAACTGAGGATAAAAAACTTTTTGATGAAAATTAATACTGCATCCAAATGAACGAAGGGTACTTATATTTGTCCTTGTGCCATGACAAGTGGCTGCCCAAATTCTGATGCCTGAATTGCGTAGCCTCTCCAGAGCAGAATTTATTAACTTTGCCAACACACTACCATCAAAGCCATTCACTAAAAAATACGCTACAGGACACTTAGTTTTACCTTTTATCGACACAAGCATAAAAACTAATGCCTCTGAAGCTTCTTTCACACTTCTTTTGACTGTTCAACTTCTCCTCCGAAATCTACAAAACCTGTATACCTCTTAGTTTCCTGTCCCACACTACCTGTTTTCTAATTGTCACACTGTCCATGAGGCTACAATCTTTAAAGTCAGTCCTCACTTGATGGTTAAACTCAAAGTCCCTGAACACATCACTTAAAAAGCCAGGATCACAATTAACAGTCCCTGCCCAACGAGAAATATGTGATATGTGAGGTAGAGGCATTAATGTCTGTAAATATTCATACGCCCTAGGAGAGTAAAAATACACCGTCATTGCAAACATTTTAATGTCTGTTTTCTGTTTTGGATGTCACACTATTATTCAACAAATTGCACCCTAATTCCACCTGAGTCTCTGTTTGTTGATCAGGAATTCTTGCAACTTCTCTGTTAAATGACCCTTCTCTTTCAGAGCACTTATGATATCTTTCATTAAATAGTTTTTCTTCTCTCTTCTCTTAATTGTTTCCTGCCGGCTCTTGATTTTTCTTCTCAGTGGCTCCACGACATCTGCCTCCACGACATCTGGTAAAAAAACTGCATGTGTCAGTGGCCTTGTCAATCATTTCTATTTGCGTTTGAGATCCACATTCCTTAGATGTCTCGTAACTCTGAGAAAACTGAAATAAGATTAGAATACAAGTAGTACAGGCATCAAACAAAGTAAAACATGTTTGTTTGAAAACAAAAACAATGTTTACATGAAGTGATTAACCTGTTCAATATAATGATGAGTTTCTACAGTAGACTGTTCAGTTGCTATTGTAATTGTCGCATTGGTTGCTTTTCCTTGGGTATTAAATGCGTCGGAAAAGCAAACTGTGATGGCACTGCATCAGTCTTGAGATCCCTTCTCGAAGTACTAGGCCATTACTAAATAATCTTCTTCCAAGAAGTGATCAAAAATTCAAATGGCTCTGAGCACTATGGGACTCAACTGCTGAGGTCATTAGTCCCCTAGAACTTAGAACTAGTTAAACCTAACTAACCTAAGGACATCACAAACATCCATGCCCGAGGCAGGATTCGAACCTGCGACCGTAGCGGTCTTGCGGTTCCAGACTGCAGCGCCTTTAACCGCACGGCCACTTCGGCCGGCAAGAAGTGATCTCCACACAAGAAACAAGTCCTTGTAGGCGTGAAACCTTTGCGTTTAGTTTCAGCAAATCGCCTTCTTGCAGAGGAAACCTGACCAAAACAGAAGACACATTATACCATGCAAGGCAACGACCAATATATTTATGAGATTCTTGTCATTTCTTTACATTCAATTATTACCTGTGGGAAGTTAAATCACTTTCCTTGCACCACCGGTTCGTACAGGTGTATGCAAAGCAAGAAATAATCATTTTACACTCACAACATACACTTCGTTAACAGCAAGAGGAACTTTCTGCCTAACTAAAAGATGGCGGACGTGTAAACAAACAGTCCTGAGACGGCACGGATGAGCGCTAGGGTCAAAGACAGATGTACATCCAGTTAGTATGGACATCACTGTAAGAAGCCTTTCACACAATGCTTATGAGAGCAGACGGTACCAACCTGCAGTTGGCTGCAAGCTTCAGAAAACAATAGCGAGAGCGCGCGCGGCGAAACGAGCCTTTTCAAATCAGAAACTACATACTCCGAAACAATTTTTTATGCTCGGTTCGCTTAGATTTCTCTTTCCTTCTTTTTTATACAATTGGTGCCATGGCACAGCGGCACTACCTCAGAAGCCGCCCTTGATTTGGAAGCGCTTCAAAGGAAAGAAATTCTGTAGATGCGCGGTTACAAGTTGAAACATCCCCTTTGAAAAATTAATGAATTACTGTGCTGATAAACCTCATACGTTATTTGATTTTCAAACAGCTGAGCAAAACTGAATGTTTTCAGACATTTCTCTCTTTACTTATTCTGATCATCACTAAACTGACACACAATAATTTTTTTTAGCTCAACGCAATATGACTTTCAATAATCCCTACAAAAGAATGGCCCTGACTAACAATAACCTATACCTTTCATGAATCACTTACCTCACAAAAATCTTCGTTACTCGAACTACCGCAATACAGCGAGCGCCAATACTGCCTGTTAAATAAAGGATTCTAACTACTGAAGGCACAAACTATTGATAGGCATAGTTAGCTATGAAAGATTTTGATAGAGAACAATCAATGTATTTGCCCTTTCTGATGGACATGTCCAGATCGTCCGCTCTCAAAACTCTGCCATCTCTCTTCCCACATCCACCACTGCTGGCGGCTCACCTCCAACTGCGCAACGCTACGCGCTGTTCACATCCAACTGCCCAACACTGCAACAGCAAATATTCCAACAACGCAAATCAGACACAGACTGCACACAGCGCAGTCAGTGATTTTCATACATAGCGCTACGTGGCTTTACCAACATAAAAACCTAAACAACCTACTTACAAAGTTTTTGTTGCTAACAGCCATGTCGTTATTTGTTCTTGAGGCGAGTGTGCTGTGAGAATTGGCGGAATATAAAATGTTCTTGTGCAGAATACGAAAGGCAGTCATAAAGTTTCTATAGAGAACTCGAAAAATAAACATGTCACCATGAAAACTGGTAATTGCGTTATTTTATACATACAGGGTGATTCTGTGATGTTGTCAGTACTGCCCAGTTTCCTGGAACATATCCCAATCCCTGGTAAAATACAGGGAGCGAAAGGTTATATACAATTGGTACAGAAACCAGATGGCAGTTATAAGAGTCGACGGACATGAATGGGAAGCAGTGGTTGTGAAGGGAGTGAGACAGGGTTGTAGCCTCTCCGCAATGTTATTCAATCTGTATATTGAGCAAGCAGTAAAGGAAACAAAAGAAAAATTTGGAGTAGGTATTAAAATCCATGGAGAAGAAATAAAAACTTTGAGGTTCGCCGATGACATTGTAATTATGTCAGAGACAGCAAAGGACTTGGAGAGTAGTTTAACGGAATGGGCAGTGTCTTGAAAGGAGGGTATAAGATGAACATCTACAAAAGCAAAACGAGGATAATGGAATGTAGTCGAATTAAATCGGGTAATGCTGAGCGAATTAGATTAGGAAATGAGACACTTAAAGTAGTAAAGGAGTTTTGCTATTAGGGGAGCAAAATAACTGATGATGGTCGAAGTAGAGAGGTCATAAAATGTAGACTGGCAATGGCAAGGAAAGCGTTTCTGAAGAAGAGAAATTTATAACATCGAGTATAGATTTAAGTGTCAGGAAGTCGTGTCTGAAAGTATTTGTACGGAGTGTAGCCCTGTATGAAAGTGAAACATGGACGATAAATATTTTGGACAAGAAGAGAATAGAAGCTTTCGCAATGTGGTGCTACAGAATAATGCTGAAGATTAGATGGGTAGATCACATAACTAATGAGGAGGTATTGAATAGAACTGGGGAGAAGAGGAGTTTGTGGCACAACTTGACTAGAAGAAGGGATCGGTTGGTAGGACAAGTTCTGAGGCATCAAGGGATCACCAATTTAGTATTGGAGGGCAGCGTGGCGGGTAAAAATCGTAGAGGGAGACCTAGAGATGAACACAGTAAGCAGATATCGAAGGATGTAGGTTGCAGCAGGTACTGGGAGATGAAGCAGCCTGCACAGGATAGAGTAGCATGAAGAGCTGCATCAAACCAGTATCAGGACTGAAGACCACAACAACAACACAATCGCACTCCCTGTTCGGCAAGGGAAGTGGTTCCAGCAAGATGGAGTCCCACGTAACTCTTGGACTGAGGACTCGTGAACACGTGCATCACATCCCTAAAATTGGATAGGGAGAGGAGCTGCTGTTCCGTGGGCAGCACGTCCACCTCATCTCACGCCATTTGACTTCTTCTTGTGAGGCCATGTAAAGGTCTTGCGTACGAGATCCTCGCCGAGACTGAGAAGGATCTCTTGGTAAGAATTCTAGCTGCCTGCGGCGATGTTCAGACGCCACAAATGATAGGAGAACGGGTACGACAGAACTTTGTGCGACTATGCCATATCTGCATTGGCACTACAAGACGCCATTTTGAACGATTTTTGTGAATACAGCGGCTCGTGAAACTTGTGCAGCCTGAATGCAGTTCCTTATTACTGTACCGTAGAGTTCCGATTTTTCAGATTTTGAAGATAGCTGCGATTCAGCAACTGTGAATGAAATAACTCCAATGTAGTGGAAATAACATCTTGACCGTGGCTTCGACACCGTGGTCAAGATTTAATAAACCTGTATTTTGCAATTGGTTGGCTATTATTTCCACCCCATTCAAGCTCTTATGATTTTCTGCCTGTCTGACATCAATTTACGTGCGACTTTACTAGTCCATCAACATGAGAAATTGTCTGAGGGTATTGGGGAGAATTCAGCGGGAATTCCGTACGTCACGACCCGGAAGCTGGGGCCTTTAGTATGAGCCTTGCGCGACGCTGAGGTGAAACTTGACAATAATTTCGCTTACACCTTTCAACTCGGTTGTTTCCAGACAAGGGTTACTTGCCTCAAATTGATACATATACCTTTCCGCATCATCCCTGAAACTTTGTAACATCATCACAGAATCACCCGTTATTACCCTCCAATGTGACACATTTCACCCAACGCTGCATGACTTGGCTAATACCTATGGTGCAAAAGACTGCATTTGGGCTGCTCACAACACGTAGCACCTTGATACTTGTGGCGTCATCAGTGCGAAAGCCCGTGGCATGTAAAGATTTATTCATCCGAGGAAATGGGAGGAAGTCACTGTGTGCTTCGCCCACGGCCGGTTTAGGTACCAAGTGACACAGTCGGCCTTCGGGTGGCCATATGAGAGGGCATCAGAAACGACCAAGTGCGAAATTTAGAAGGAGGGCGAACGTGGGGCAGCAAAAGAGCATTTTGCGAGATAGTTGCCAATGTGTGGTCACCGGTCTAGCACCGACTTCGGAATGTAACACGGTTCGGGTTGGTACGGACGTGTTCGAAATGCAAACATTTAGATTATAACCTGACGCAACTGGGCTCAAGTTTCACATGTTGCTTGACAAGAAATATGATAATGCTTCAGTACCTTGGGTGTTCGTCCGCAGGATCTTGATTGTTAAACGAAGAATTCCATCACATTTGGAGGCAATACAGCACTCGTCTGTGCAGCGAGCTACGAATTCTTTCAAACAAGCCTGGATTGTCTCGTAAATCTTGACAGAATCAATTGGCCGCTCCAGTTCTTCATCCGTATCAGCGGGAGTGAAGTACGATACCTGTTCAGAAACTTCCGGAACAGTTGTAAGAAAGCGTCAGTGGTTTGTTGGAGCGAAATGCAGTTGGCATCCCTACATACGCCTGTGTTTAACATGTAACTCCCGGAAGTTTTATTGTTGTGGGTTAGTTATTGTTCAGTCTCTACTGAGTAGTACGTCGTGTCGCACATTTTGCGAATTTTGAAATGGCAGAGTTAGAGGAGCAATGCGTCTGCATTAAATTTTGCGTGAAACTCAAGAAAACCTTTACAGAGAAACAGTAAATGATAGTTGGTTGATTTGGGGGAGGGGACCAAACACCCGAGGTCATCGGCCCTATCAGATAAGGGAAGGATGGGGCAGCAAATCGGCTGTGCCCTTTCAAGGAAACCATCCCGGCATTTGCCTGAAGCGATTCAGGGAAATCACAGAAAACTTAAACCAGGATGGCCGGACGTGGGTTTGAACCGTCGTCTTCCTGCATGCGAGTCCAGTGGGTTAACCACTGCGCCACCTCGCTCGGTACCAAATGATGCAGTAAGTTTACAGCGATCTTTGTTTAGGCCATACTCTGTATTACAAATGGTTCACAAGGTTTAAAAATGACAGGACGGAAGTTAAAAATAGCTCTCCTTCAGGACGAACTTGGAGTCTACCGACAACACTTATGTCAGAAATGTCAACGAAATTGTGCGTCCCAATGGAAGTCTAACTGTCCGAGAGATTGCAGAAGAATGTAACATTTTAGTTGGATCATGTCAATGAAATCCTCACACAGCATCTTGGAATGCATCGTGTTGCCACCAAGTTCGTCCCACGGCTCATGAGTCAAGACCAGAATGACCTTCGCCTCGCAGTCTGTGACGAGCTTTTGGATCGCGCAGATGAAAGCTATCCCCTGTGAACTTATTTTCGTTTCCAGAGCTGAAATCCTAGTTGAAAGGACGAAGATTAGCTACGATAGATAAGACAGACCTTGTCGCTTGTCGCTTCACTTCTGAGACGAACCCAGGTAGAAAATTCCAAAGGATTGACGCTGGGTGATTTGGAAGTCCAACGTACCGTCAGTGTCTGACTCACGCATCTTGGACCACAGCGGCCAGCTACATGTCTTATAACAGCAGAAAATATTTCCCTGTGCCCCGTCGTGCGCGTACCACGTTCACCAACGTTCCACAATATAAGGTAGGCCGTGAGTGAAATTTGAGCCCAGTTAGATGGGGACCTATTCGAAAAGTTTCCATTTGAAGCGCATTTCTACTAACGAGATCAATATTTCGTTCTCAAATTATCATCTCGCAAAACCACTTGCTTGTGAACTACACTCCTGGAAATTGAAATAAGAACACCGTGAATTCATTGTCCCAGGAAGGGGAAACTTTATTGACACATTCCTGGGGTCAGATACATCACATGATCACACTGACAGAACCACAGGCACGTAGACACAGGCAACAGAGCATGCACAATGTCGGCACTAGTACAGTGTATATCCACCTTTCGCAGCAATGCAGGCTGCTATTCTCCCATGGAGACGATCGTAGAGATGCTGGATGTAGTCCTGTGGAACGGCTTGCCATGCCATTTCCACCTGGCGCCTCAGTTGGACCAGCGTTCGTGCTGGACGTGCAGACCGCGTGAGACGACGCTTCATCCAGTCCCAAACATGCTCAATGGGGGACAGATCCGGAGATCTTGCTGGCCAGGGTAGTTGACTTACACCTTCTAGAGCACGTTGGGTGGCACGGGATACATGCGGACGTGCATTGTCCTGTTGGAACAGCAAGTTCCCTTGCCGGTCTAGGAATGGTAGAACGATGGGTTCGATGACGGTTTGGATGTACCGTGCACTATTCAGTGTCCCCTCGACGATCACCAGTGGTGTACGGCCAGTGTAGGAGATCGCTCCCCACACCATGATGCCGGGTGTTGGCCCTGTGTGCCTCGGTCGTATGCAGTCCTGATTGTGGCGCTCATCTGCACGGCGCCAAACACGCATACGACCATCATTGGCACCAAGGCAGAAGCGACTCTCATCGCTGAAGACGACACATCTCCATTCGTCCCTCCATTCACACCTGTCGCGACACCACTGGAGGCGGGCTGCACGATGTTGGGGCGTGAGCGGAAGACGGCCTAACGGTGTGCGGGACCGTAGCCCAGCTTCATGGAGACGGTTGCGAATGGTCCTCGCCGATACCCCAGGAGCAACAGTGTCCCTAATTTGCTGGGAAGTGGCGGTGCGGTCCCCTACGGCACTGCGTAGGATCCTACGGTCTTGGCGTGCATCCGTGCGTCGCTGCGGTCCGGTCCCAGGTCGACGGGCACGTGCACCTTCCGCCGACCACTGGCGACAACATCGATGTACTGTGGAGACCTCACGCCCCACGTGTTGAGCAATTCGGCAGTACGTCCACCCGGCCTCCCGCATGCCCACTATACGCCCTCGCTCAAAGTCCGTCAACTGCACATACGGTTCACGTCCACGCTGTCGCGGCATGCTACCAGTGTTAAAGACTGCGATGGAGCTCCGTATGCAACGGCAAACTGGCTGACACTGACGGCGGCGGTGCACAAATGCTGCGCAGCTAGCGCCATTGGACGGCCAACACCGCGGTTCCTGGTGTGTCCGCTGTGCCGTGCGTATGATCATTGCTTGTACAGCCCCCTCGCAGTGTGCGGAGCAAGTATGGTGGGTCTGACACACCGGTGTCAATGTGTTCCTTTTTCCATTTCCAGGAGTGTATGTTTGAAACGTTTTTCCTTCACAGTGACAATTTTCGCTATCAATTTTTGCCGCATACACACTAAGACAAAGACGCACCACAAAAGAATTATCCTAATGCGACGGAAATTTGTAGAAGTGTTGTACATGTATAGACAAACAAATGATTACAATTTCAGAAAAAATGGATCATTTATTCATGAGAAAGAACTTCTCAAGCTGAGCACGTTAATAACGATTTTCTCCACCTCTGGCATTGATTAATAGAGTTCCAGGATGCCATACTGAGTTATATCGTCCCACATTCTGTCCAGATCGGTGCGTTATATCGTTCTGGGCGTCCCCAGACACATCTTTGTTCTGGAATCACGTTGACTGAAGTAGAACGGCCTTCAGTGATAAGTCCTGCTTCGAGCTGAGAACCGACGACCAGCAAAGACGTGTTTGGAGACGTCCCGGAAAGCGGTGGGTACCAACCTAACTGTAGTCCGTCATACGCGTCGAGACTAGGAGTGATGGTCTGCCATGACATTTCTTATCATAGCGGGTCCGCCTTGGTTATCTTACAGCGTAGCGGTATGATGACCATATTTTACGCCCCGTTATGTTGCATTTCACGGAAAGGCTTCCGAGGCTTACGTTTGAGCAAGATAACGCCTACCCGCACACCGACAGTGTTTCTGATGTAATTTTTTTTGTTTATTTATAGACGAAATTACATTTTTATGACACAGTCATAACCGGTTTCGGCCATACAATGGCCATCTTCAGATTCTATAACAATAGAAAAGAAAATTTATATTCAAACCTAAAAATAAGTGCAATATTGAACCATGCATATTAGTAATCTAACTGAATTTATGCGAAATACATGTAGTTCATACCTAAAGGCAGCATACTCTGAACACAGGTTCATGCGTTGTCAAACTAGCTATAAAATGTTTCCAGAAAGAATCAAACAAAGCCGACCGACGTGGCCGAGCGGTTCTAGGCGCTTCAGTCCAGAACCGCGCGACTGCTACGGTCGCAGGTTCGAATCCTGCCTCGGGCATGGTCGTGTGTGGTGTCCTTATGTTAGTTACGTTTAAGTAGTTCTAAGTTCTAGGGGACTGATGACCTAAGATGTTAAGTCCCATAGTTCTCATAGCCATTTGAACCAAATTAAACAAAAGAATAGATAATTTGAATTTCTTGTTTTCGGATAAAGAAAAAAGGTACCTAAAGGTAATGAACGCACGTACACCAAACCTAAGAGCGCAAAAAAAGCTTCATAAACAAGAAAAATTCATTAGGCCAGTGATTAATGATATAGATTGTCCTATGTTTAAGATTAATAGAGAACTCAACAAAATTTTGAAACATAATTTTGTTTACCAAGAATCATACAATGTTAAAAGCAGTGCGGCCTTTGTGCATGAAGTAAAAGATATCGAGATACCGGAGGATGCCACATTCACATCAGTTGTTATCTACGGCATAAATTCCTCTTCTAAATTTACTGTGGTGTTTCTGACTCTATCTGGGAGGAGACTGAGCAGTGGAACGCGTTACTTTTACACATAAACAAGAACGATCTGTCACACTATACACTTTAAAACATAGTTTATATGTAGTTCATGTCACACAGTCTCATACGGAACCTACATCCACTTTCTTTTATATACTGTATATGATAAAATACTGTCATCCCCCTTCCCTTCTGTGTGAAAGGATGAATGAGCAAATGTATTTCTAGTTGCATGCTTGATGGTAGCAGACAAGCCTGTCTGCTAGAGAACAGTAGGACCAACGTCGGAACAGGTAGGTACGCTTTCTAAAAGCAAAGAGGTTTCTATTCTTGGTATGGTCCTGTCCGTCCCTTGTCATGTTGGTATAGGAAGCTGCCTCTCTGGTCACTTCCGTTTGTATCTTTGAGGTACCCTTGGTAGGGGTCCAGGCCAGTCTGTCCATGGCGAGCGTCTGAAGTGGTAAGATCTCCGGCTAAGCGCGTCTCTGCTAAGTTCGTAGGACAATGGATTTCTTAGGTTCAGCCTAACTGAAAATTTAATCACCTTTATTTCAGGTTCAGATCTAAAATATCTTACGTTATCTTAAATTGCAATGCAGTGTAATTCGAGTGTGAAGTTCAGAATATCTTCCAGTTGTTGCTTTGTCACTACTTTGTGAGTAAAGTGGAACCACGTGTTGATGATCCATAACTCTATCTAAGATCATCAATCTTAAATGCGAATGTGCGTGTCATTATAGCGTCTCGTCTTGACAATATTTTTCAATACAGCAACTTTTCTTTATGTTCAACCCACATGGGGTGTACTTTGTGAGACCAGTACCACGTGCTTATACAATTGTTTGACCCATCAGGTTAATAGTAACACGATAGTAACCAGTTAGAGGTTTTTCTTTTGTAAATTGCGTTTCGATGTAATTTATTTTAATCATCAAAATTATTGTGGAGTTACAGTCTTTGTGTAAACCATGTTGACCACGTGAAGCATGTGGTGTAATCATCAAACTACCCTCCGCTATTCTTTTCTGAAAGATTTCACAGAGAGTTAGTATGCATTTAGTATATCAGTGTGTAGTAATTTCAAGATGGACAGGATTGCGTTACGAACGTAACTTCTTTGGGTGAAAATTGAGTCGGTTGGTTGTGGTTAATTTACTCTTGCATATGTTTCAACGTTCTTCGAGTGTTATTTTATGAATGCAGTGTCGTATGCAGTCTCCCAATCTTGGCTCCATATTTTATGTGTTCCATAAGATTACAAACTCATATTTTCTCAGTTCTAAATAAGGCACCAGTTTAGTTATGAATCAAGTTTAATATGCTGAAATTCTAACGGAACAATGGTCGATGTTAAAATACATGTCCAAATAAAAACTAATTTCTTTCTTTTTATTTAAATTCTCTTTATATATATATATATATATATATATATATATATATATATATATATATATATATCACCGGTTGTCGTAAGATGAATATTAAAAGATTATAATTAATGTTAGTCTGGTTGGGAATTTGGTAAGCTATACTGGATACCTGGTGAAACAGTTGCTCAGTAATGCAAGGTTAAATTCCCCAGATAGCTCACGGCTTTTAACCCGCTTTTATTGTCTTGAATATAAGCACCGCTTTCAAAACAACTTAATGCATCAACATTACACTTATACACAAATATTCCCGTCGATGAAGCCTTAGAGATAATAAAAGCTAATCTCTTGCGTAACGGGCGTCTAGGCCAAGCTGAAGTTGTAGAAATGATTGAAATATTGCAGTTTGTTCTGTCGTATAACTACTTTCTATTTAACAATAAATGTTACAGACAAGGCGATGGACTCGCTATGGGGATACTGCTTAGCAGGAACAATAGCACACATTTTTATTAACCAGCTAGAAAAAACTTTTTCTAGACGAATCCAGAGATTCTGACGAATATAGTATATTACAGAAGAAATGTCGACGACTCAATTATTCTTTATAGACGTATTGAAACGCAAATAGAAGATGTGGCACAAAAGTTAAGCAGTTGGTATTCCAAGATAAAATTCACGACAGAAATTGAAGCAGCCAAAAAGATAAATTTCCTAGATCTGACGATTCATAAAAAAAATGGTAGACATGCGTCCCAAATATTAACTAAACCAACATGTACGGACGTGATTATCCATTCCAACTCCAATCACCCACTACGTAAGAAACATGCATATTTTTATTGAGTGTTACACAGAATAGTAAGACTTCCATTATGTCAAATTGAAGTGAAAAAAGAACTTCACGTATTAAGGCAGGTCGCTCTTGCAAATGATTATGACCCAGATATAGTTAACTCCATACATAGCAAAGTTAAAAAGAAGATAAAAAGGAATTACAAACAGCAGGCAAAATCGACATCCGAAAACTATAAGTACCCCACTACGAAATATATAGGCAAAACATCATATAAAATCGAACATATATTCCGAAGAAACGGGGCTAAATTTGCATTTAGGACTTCCGATAATCTAAAAAGACTAGTGCGTCATAACTTTCCACGGAAAAGTAATAAATATAGTAAATCGGGGTTCTACAAAAATCATGTCATGAGTGTGAAAAGAGCTATATCGGACAGACAGGCAGGTCCTTTGATGTAAGGTTTAAAGAACACACGTATCCCAGTAATAAGACAGCGCTAGGCTTACATATGCAACAGGAGGGTCATAATATTGGTAACAACGACGAACAGCTTCAAATTCTACATGAAGTTACAAAAAGTAAACGATTAGACATTTTACAACAAGTGGAGAAATATGTTACGAGACGCAGAGAACCTGACAAACTCAGTGAACAGAATGAATTTGCAACAGACGCATACTTCAACATTTACGACGATCTGTTCACCTGAGCGAATCGTTTTTGTTACATACGTGCTTCAGCTGAGGATGGAGCATTCCGGCGGTCGAGTATTGCTCTGTCTAGCGCGGGCCACAGCAGATGTAAACAACCTCTAAGGTGGAGGAGCGTGCCATCCACCTGCAGCAGAGCGCTACACACGTCGTCCTGCCCGTGTCATCCTTGCCGTACTAATGGACAACGGTATAAAGAGACAATAGTCGGAAATACAGCGCCATCGGGCGTCAGAAATACACTCTACAAGTGCTACTACTATTTTCATCTGTAGTAATGTTTTCTCCTTGTTCTGAAATGTTACTTCACTGGTTTAACGATCTGTTCTGTAATTTTAAATATTGTATACATTTGACCTAAATATAAATAGTAATTTTGTCATATTTTAGGCTTTTGAAAAATAAAGACTACCTTATAGAGGACGGGCGCATCTAGCGCAAAGAGGGGGAACATAACCTAACCTATTTTTATATTTGTATAAGAACGGTGTTTTACATTTTATAGCTACACTCCTGGAAATTGAAATAAGAACACCGTGAATTCATTGTCCCAGGAAGGGGAAACTTTATTGACACATTCCTGGGGTCAGATACATCACATGATCACACTGACAGAACCACAGGCACATAGACACAGGCAACAGAGCATGCACAATGTCGGCACTAGTACAGTGTATATCCACCTTTCGCAGCAATGCACGCTGCTATTCTCCCATGGAGACGATCGTAGAGATGCTGGATGTAGTCCTGTGGAACGGCTTGCCATGCCATTTCCACCTGGCGCCTCAGTTGGACCAGCGTTCGTGCTGGACGTGCAGACCGCGTGAGACGACGCTTCATCCAGTCCCAAACATGCTCAATGGGGGACAGATCCGGAGATCTTGCTGGCCAGGGTAGTTGACTTACACCTTCTAGAGCACGTTGGGTGGCACGGGATACATGCGGACGTGCATTGTCCTGTTGGAACAGCAAGTTCCCTTGCCGGTCTAGGAATGGTAGAACGATGGGTTCGATGACGGTTTGGATGTACCGTGCACTATTCAGTGTCCCCTCGACGATCACCAGTGGTGTACGGCCAGTGTAGGAGATCGCTCCCCACACCATGATGCCGGGTGTTGGCCCTGTGTGCCTCGGTCGTATGCAGTCCTGATTGTGGCGCTCACCTGCACGGCGCCAAACACGCATACGACCATCATTGGCACTAAGGCAGAAGCGACTCTCATCGCTGAAGACGACACGTCTCCATTCGTCCCTCCATTCACGCCTGTCGCGACACCACTGGAGGCGGGCTGCACGATGTTGGGGCGTGAGTGGAAGACGGCCTAACGGTGTGCGGGACCGTAGCCCAGCTTCATGGAGACGGTTGCGAATGGTCCTCGCCGATACCCCAGGAGCAACAGTGTCCCTAATTTTCTGGGAAGTGGCGGTGCGGTCCCCTACGGCACTGCGTAGGATCCTACAGTCTTGGCGTGCATCCGTGCGTCGCTGCGGTCCGGTCCCAGGTCGACGGGCACGTGCACCTTCCGCCGACCACTGGCGACAACATCGATGTACTGTGGAGACCTCACGCCCCACGTGTTGAGCAATTCGGCGGTACGTCCACCCGGCCTCCCGCATGCCCACTATACGCCCTCGGTCAAAGTTCGTCAACTGCACATACGGTTCACGTCCACGCTGTCGCGGCATGCTACCAGTGTTAAAGACTGCGATGGAGCTCCGTATGCCACGGCAAACTGGCTGACACTGACGGCAGCGGTGCACAAATGCTGCGCAGCTAGCGCCATTCGACGGCCAACACCGCGGTTCCTGGTGTGTCCGCTGTGCCGTGCGTGTGATCATTGCTTGTACAGCCCTCTCGCAGTGTCCGGAGCAAGTATGGTGGGTCTGACACACCGGTGTCAATGTGTTCTTTTTTCCATTTCCAGGAGTGTAGTTTGACAACGCACGAACCTGTGTTCAGTGTATTGCACCTTTACGTATGAGCTACATGTATTTCGCATAAATTCAGTTAGATTACTAATAAGCCTGGTTAAATATTGCACTTATTTTTAGTTTTTAATATAAATTTTCTTTTGTAATGTTATAGAATCTGAAGATGGTCATTGTATGGCGGGAAACGGTTATGACTGTGTCATAAGAATGTGATTGCGTCTATAAATAAACAAAAAATTTTTACAAAAGAATGAATCACTCACTCTATTGACAAAATGTCATTTTCTTTCCAAAAGTGTTTCTGCTGCTTGTCTTCGTACTTGCCCGTCCCTCCCCCCTCCCCCCCCCCCCCCCCCACGATATCCCGCAGGACAACATCCAACAACTGTATCAATCAATGCAAAGCCGAATAACTGCTTGCATAAGGCCAGAGGTAGGCGAATGCATTACTAACTTGCCCAATTTGTGAAGCCCCTTCTCTTGAAAAAATGATCTAATTGTTATGAAACAGCAGCCTTTTGTTTGTCTGTTTTACACAGACTGAAGTGATTCCTTCGTTATCATTGTACATACTAAAACAATGCGATTTCTGAAATCGTCTTGCATCGCCTGAAATTCTGCATTGATTTCGTGCTTGAATTTACCCCTTAGAAGAGGATCCAATGGCGTCAAATCAGGCGAACGTGTTGGTCAGCTGATAACGCCTTAACATCCGACCTAAACACCAAGAACGGCATGGGTGAGCGCTCACCTAGCCAGAATTTACTGGTGAGACAGGCATTCGTCGTGCTGGTAGCGTACACTTCTATAGTTTCAGGTGGTGCTTCCTCTGGAAGAGGCGGTAGCACTTCGTAAAAGGCATTATGTGTATCTTTTCCCATTAAGGTATCTCCAATGACGTAGAGACAAATCACTTAGTCTCCAGCTTTCCAGCCTGATTTTCGATCTGCCTCTGCCAATGTGCATTCTCAGCCATCCAATAATGTACATATTCGCTACATTCAGATTTCTATGATTTTTGAAGGTAGATTCATCGGTAAAAAAGTTCATTGAAAAGGAACTTATTGTTTTGATGTGGCATCAGTACTGAGCGACAGAATTACACGCTTGTCCTACGATCCCGTTGGTCAGTCTCCTTGTGACATTACACCAATCACTGAAAGAAGTTGTTAGCGTACAACAAGCGAGCAATACTTGACTGACTCATTCCAGACGCACTCGCAGTGTCTCCGGAGCTAAAGTGTGTATTATGGTAAACAGCTGTTACCTACTTTATATATCATTAGTCGGTCACTTTACTCGTCTTTTACTTTTTGACAAAACTAGGACAGTCTGCCACGTATAACCGTACCTTTTTACAGACAACGAACACACTCGACTGATTGTAGCATTACTGTGACATTTCTGTTTTACAAAACACTTCCATTAGGATTTCACAACATGCATGAATGACTAATTAATTTCTGATAGTACATACTACGTTGTATCACGTAGATTTTAATTCAAAAAATGGTTCAAATGGCTCTGAGTACTATGGGACTTAACATCTATGGTCATCAGTCCCGTAGAACTTAGAACTACTTAAACCTAACTAACCTAAAGACATCACACAACACCCAGTCATCAGGAATCAGAAAATCCCTGACCCCTCCGGGAATCGAACCCGGGAACCCGGGCGTGGGAAGCGAGAACGCTACCGCACGACCACGAGCTGCGGACAATTTTAATTAAGACTGAGTTCTTATGTACTTATTGCTCTGTTATAATCTTCACTATATAGGCCTGAAGATGACGTAATGTATCGTCGAAACTGGAACCTAAAAATAAAACATAAATAACGGCGATTGGTGTTGTTTTATTGGATAAAAACCAAGAAGATGGGAATCGGATGCCAGTCAAACCACACATTATTCAGTTTATGCTTTAACCTAGCCTTCATCTATCCGAGATGAGTTGAGTCAGCAGAAACATGTGGTTCGTATTCTATGTTAAACTATAGGTCTCCTTTTCCAATCAAATAAATGGTGTAAGTTAGGAACACGCAAGTCGCTGAAGTGACGCCCAATAGAAATACTTGCACCCGGCCATAGAACCACAGGAAATTTTTGTTATTATCCACACAAAACGTTCCATAATTAAGGCAATGAGCAGCAAGTAGTGCATGATACAACTGGATCAGATCGATTTCTATGGTGCACATAAGTTTGTGAGAAGACGCATCCGAGAACTTCTCTAGAAACTGGACGCTGAGCTGAGGGAAATACACCATCTGATTAGAAGTGTCTTTATGTAATGTGAAACTTTTCGCTATGTCACATACTTAGAAAACGAAACGAAGGTCAGTGACTTGGGCGTTGGACTTGATGTAATGTGAAATTGATCACTGTGCCACATACTAAGAGAGCGAAATGGAGGGCGGTGACTTGGGCGTTGGTGGGAAATGTTGCGTAGAGTCACAAGGTATCACACTAGGTCACGTGATGCAGCAGTTTGTTGGTGCTGACCATATACGGTCACACACGAGTCACAGTTCAGATCGTAAAGTTTATAGAACTAATAAAAAGCCGCGCGGTTACAGGCGCATTGTAACGGTCCATGCGGCTCACCCCGTCGGGGATTCGAGTCCTCCCTCGGGCATGGGTGTCTGTATTATTCGTAGCGTAAGTTAGTTTAAGTTACATTAAGTAGTGTGTAGGCTTAGGGATCGATGACCTCAGCAGTTTGGTCCATTAAAAATGGTTCCAATGGGTCTGAGCACTATCGGACTTAACATCTGAGGTCATCAGTCCCCTAGAACTTAGAACTACTTAAACCTAACTAACCTAAAGACATCAGACACATCAATGGCCGAGGCAGGATTCGAACCTGCGACCGTAGCGGTCGCACGGTTCCAGACTGAAGCGCCTAGAACAGCTCGGCCACACCGGGCGGCAGGTTCCATAAGACCTTACCACAAATTTCCAAACTAATAAAATATAAAAGATGGCATCAAAGACAAGCGGTTCGCTGTCGACCTTGCGGTAGACAGAGGATACCAATCAATCAATCAGAACAGTTGATATGGATGTTTTCATTGCTGGCAACATCTTAAGTCATTTGTTAACTGCCCCGCTAGTAGAGAACGACGCGTATAACCTCTACAAAATACACTCCTGGAAATGGAAAAAAGAACACATTGACACCGGTGTGTCAGACCCACCATACTTGCTCCGGACACTGCGAGAGGGCTGTACAAGCAATGATCACACGCACGGCACAGCGGACACACCAGGAACCGCGGTGTTGGCCGTCGAATGGCGCTAGCTGCGCAGCATTTCTGCACCGCCGCCGTCAGTGTCAGCCAGTTTGCCGTGGCATACGGAGCTCCATCGCAGTCTTTAACACTGGTAGCATGCCGCGACAGCGTGGACGTGAACCGTATGTGCAGCTGACGGACTTTGAGCGAGGGCGTATAGTGGGCATGCGGGAGGCCGGGTGGACGTACCGCCGAATTGCTCAACACGTGGGGCGTGAGGTCTCCACAGTACATCGATGTTGTCGCCAGTGGTCGGCGGAAGGTGCACGTGCCCGTCGACCTGGGACCGGACCGCAGCGACGCACGGATGCACGCCAAGACCGTAGGATCCTACGCAGTGCCGTAGGGGACCGCACCGCCACTTCCCAGCAAATTAGGGACACTGTTGCTCCTGGGGTATCGGCGAGGACCATTCGCAACCGTCTCCATGAAGCTGGGCTACGGTCCCGCACACCGTTAGGCCGTCTTCCGCTCACGCCCCAACATCGTGCAGCCCGCCTTCAGTGGTGTCGCGACAGGCGTGAATGGAGGGACGAATGGAGACGTGTCGTCTTCAGCGATGAGAGTCGCTTCTGCCTTGGTGCCAATGATGGTCGTATGCGTGTTTGGCGCCGTGCAGGTGAGCGCCACAATCAGCACTGCATACGACCGAGGCACACAGGGCCAACACCCGGCATCATGGTGTGGGGAGCGATCTCCTACACTGGCTGTACACCACTGGTGATCGTCGAGGGGACACTGAATAGTGCACGGTACATCCAAACCGTCATCGAACCCATCGTTCTACCATTCCTAGACCTGCAAGTTAACGTGCTGTTCCAACAGGACAATGCACGTCCGCATGTATCCCGTGCCACCCAACGTGCTCTAGAAGGTGTAAGTCAACTACCCTGGCCAGCAAGATCTCCGGATCTGTCCCCCATTGAGCATGTTTGGGACTGGATGAAGCGTCCTCTCACGCGGTCTGCACGTCCAGCACGAACGCCGGTCCAACTGAGGCGCCAGGTGGAAATGGCATGGCAAGCCGTTCCACAGGACTACATCTAGCATCTCTACGATCGTCTCCATGGGAGAATAGCAGCCTGCATTGCTGCGAAAGGTGGATATACACTGTACTAGTGCCGACATTGTGCATGCTCTGTTGCCTGTGTCTATGTGCCTGTGGTTCTGTCAGTGTGATCATGTGATGTATCTGACCCCAGGAATGTGTCAATAAAGTTTCCCCTTCCTGGGACAATGAATTCACGGTGTTCTTATTTCAATTTCCAGGAGTGTATTACCGTTACTGTCAGAGGTAACGAGACAATTATTTACGTATATTACCCAAGAGAAAGAGCTACTGATAATTTATGACGTGCCGGATGGAGTGGCAGTGCGGTTAGAGGCGCCATGTCACGGATTGTGCGGCCCGTCCCGCCAGAGGCTCGAGTCCTCCTTCGGGCATGGGTTTGTGTTGTTCTTAGCATAAGTTAGTTTAAGTAGTGTGTAGGGACCGATGACCTCAGCAGTTTGGTCCCTTAGGATTTCACACGCACAGAACTGATGACGCAAAACATCAGTAAGGGAAGTTAAATAACGAACAGTTATAGCGTAAGAATGTAGATTAGACAGACCCTCAGAATATGCGAGCAGGTATCTGTACTTTATTTACGTATTATCATGAGAAGTGTGAGGCTGAAATGCTGCTACCAGTGCGAGAAGTTCTGAAGGGTGGCGTGCAGAAGGTATCAGTGTTAAACGAAAGTCTGTGGACACCGTTAAGTAATAACGAACGCCTGTTTGTTGCCCCGGTAGACGGTGGCATTACCGTCATCTGTCATGACAAAGTACCGCAAACGAGGCAGAGGCAAACGAAAGATAAAAGTTTTTGGTAAGTGTAATACAGCTCAAATTATGATACAGTGTGAACATGTAATACGAACGAATGTCGCCAGTAGCCATATTGTGCCAAACTTAAGCATAGAAATAGATTGTTGTGTGATGAATAATGAGAGGAACAATGTAAGTCAACTTAAGCTCTACAGTTAGGCAGTTAGATGACGTAACAGATGCAGGACATAAGTTGGGTGAGATACAAAGTGAGATTCAACACCAGGAGAGAAGTACCTTCAGAAACTTCTCGTTAAGTCATTTTTCTTTCTAGAGTTTCATAGGCTCTGGTGTAGTAATTATACGAGGGTAAGTCAATTATTATCCGAAATTTAGTTATATTATTGTTTATTTTGGTAGTACTGTCGTTTTACATTGATGGCGCATGCTTTGTTTATTTATTGTCATATCTTTGCAATTTTCAAGCTGCTAGGTTAGTTTCGTTATTGCTGCCGTGCTGTTAATCATGGCTGCTCCGCTGTCTATTTGCACCAAAGAAGAGCAACGTTCGGTGATCCGTTTTTTGTGGTCGGAAGGCGAATCAGGGGCCGAAATTCATCGAAGACTTTCAGTACAGTATGGGAACAGTGTTTTGCCACAACGGAATGTCTACGAATGGATTGAAAAATTCCGGAATGGTCGTACAAGTGATACGCACGATGAAGGAGTCGTACGACCGTTTACCGCCACAAATGAAGAAACCATTGAGCGTTCACTTGAAATGATTCTCTTAGACAGATGACTAACTATTGACGTAGTGGTACATCGTCTGAAAATTAGTCATGGTTCTGCCTACAAAATCATCCACAACAGACTTGGGTTTCATAAAGTTTGTGCAAGATGGGTCCCAAAACAGCTCACACACTTGCGTAAACAAACGCGATTGGATATATGCTAAAACATTTGGATCGCTATGGTAACGAAGGGGACAACTTCTTAGATACGATCATTACTGGTGACGAAACATGGATCCATCATTACGAGCCGGAAAGTAGACGGCTGAGTATGGAATGGAAACATCCCAATTCGCCGTGAAAGAAAATGTTCAAGACCCAACTGTCCGCAAGAAAACTGATGCTTACGGTTTTTTGGGATGCTCAAGGTCCAGTACTGGAACGTTATGGGGAAAGTGGCACAGCAAGCGAGATGCTCACTGACAGGCTAAAGCCTGCAATTCGAAGCAAACGCCGAGGATTGCTGTCAAAAAGTGTTGCGTTGTTGCACGACAATGCCCGTCCTCATACTGCAGCGCACACTGCTCAAAACGCTCCAGAAAGTCGAATTTGAAGCACTGCATCATCCTCCATATAGTCTTGATCTTGCGCCTTCTGTCACTTGTTTGGTCCACTCAAACAGGCATTAAGGGGCCGTCGATTTGCCTCTGACGAAGCAGTGAAAGAAGCAGTGCATTCCTGGGTCGCACCTCAACCGAGAACCTTCTTTTATGAGGGCATCAGGAAGCTTGTACAACGATGGACCAAGTGCGTTGAAACGCAAAGACACTATGTCGAAAAATGATGTTCTTGTAATTTTCCTATTTGATTGCAATAAAATTTTATAATTACTTTGAGGATAATAATTGACTTACACTCGTAATAACATTATGTTGTATATGCAGATATTATTGTAAGACGTGTATATTTCTATTGTCTATTGTCAAACCACAGTTTATGAAAGATGTTTATATTTTATTAATAGGATTAAGTATATATAATTAGTATTTGTCATTTTGGAAATAATTGTGGTATCAGGGAATGTCTGCACCAAAGTATTGTTGGTGGGAGACACCGCACAATGATATTATTTTAAAAAGGGCAGGGGAGACCGCGTATGGATACATTTTAACAAAAGAGCGGGAAAGACCGCTCATTGATACATTTTGTAATGGTAGCAGGGACTGTCTGCACCAGAAAGCATTGTTGGCGGGAGAGACCGCACTTTAGCGTTCGTAGGAAGTCAGTAGTAAGCGAGATGTGAAGCGAGTCGGTAGCAGGTCTGAAGTGAGAGGTTGAGAGGAGCGGTGTGCCTGCCAGCCACCAGCTATGATTTACAAGAGATTATAAACGGATGTACAGAGACATCAGCTAACTATTATCATAAGAGGAACTAATATTATTGAACGTTTTTGAGAAACTCAAGACTACTGAAGGTATGTTTGCGCAATGCTAGTTGTAAGATTATTGTAAAAAGTCAGTCCTACTTGAACGTTTGTAAAATCATTTCATTACCAACAGTAAATATTTGAAGAATCGTTTTCAGAATATAATTAATTTTTGCCGGCAATATTGCATTACTGATTATAATCCATCCCAAAACCATCACCGTAAAACTTTGCAAAATTTTATTGTTGTCAAGAAAAAGTTTAACTATGAATTACGTAACTTCAGTCAAATTAGTTAAAGAATAACGTCACCTTTGCTATTAAAGAATGTCAGCTTTGGTAATAAATAGAGCCACTTAGTATGACAGCCCACCAGCAGCTAATAGAGTACAGTAAAACAGAGTAAGTATATTCATGTCGCAGTTCTATGTGGCAGTGAGATGGCTATCCAGTAACAGTAAAAAAGGTGAGGAACAGTTTTGAGTTATTGCAGGTAACGACTGAGGGCCACGACGACAACATATTCTATGTTTCTTCGAAATAGTCAGCAAATCACTTTTAATAAGTAACATTTAAATTTGTATGTGAAGCTTGCACTTATTATTGTTGAGAAAGAGAATTAATTTCAAAGTGAATATTTCATTTGTTATTATTAAGCAAGAGATAGAAATCCTAATGGAAGGTTTCATAGGTTATTGTATAAGGGAAGGTTGCGTAACAAAACAGGTAGAGAGGAGACGGGAAGCGTTCATTACAAATGTTGCCGAAACTGTTTTAAATTTTTGCGCAAAAAAGTAGGTACGGTTGTTGTATAATAATATATGTCAAAAACACTATCGTAAATCATTGCCCAGAGAGAGATATAGTTAGAAGCACATCAAGAGACAGTGAAGCAATAATTTTTGACAGATTACGAGTTCTTGATAGGCACATTAGAAGTGGCGTTCATCAAAGTGTTAATACAAACTGGAAAAACACTGGAGAATAATAACATCTGTAGAAAGTGTGAAAAACTAGTCCATAGGAATTCTGCTCAACTAGGAAAGAGTGGAAAACAGGCAGAGGATACGCGAGACATCAGTAGATGAACGTAAAGATTTTTCACAACTTGGAATACTAAGTTACCATCCGTGTTTGAAAGGTGTACTCTCTGCTCTGAACAGGTACGCAGTTTGCAAGCTAACGGTACGTGGTGCGTCGGACCTACAATTCCCTTGTTTTTTCTTTTCGTAGTGATGGTAGTGCCGTCTCCTCGTGAAGTTCGCTGCGCTGCGCTTCAGGGTCACCAGTTACCAACCTTTTTTGCAGGACGCCACAAAGTCACCACCGAAATGACGAGGTGTGAAAATTACTCGTCTTCTCGTCTACAGTTCCAGTTCCAGCCTACTTTTCCTACACTATCGTAAATATTGTTTGCTGCATAACATTTTCACTCACATGATAACACAGCGATGCGGGTAATGATGGGTCCAAGAAAGAAGACTGAACTAAAGGTAACAACTTGCTTATTGCTCTGTTCGTCGCACGAACACCAACAATCAGAACAATAAAAATTACTCTGAAAAATGCTGGAATGTGACAATAATCACTAAAGTACCAAAACTAGACGTATTCATATTCATGAAGTTACCGCAATCGTCATTTACAAAAAAGCGTGAAATCAGTCTACGGATCGCTTTCCTTTATTTCAGTATGACTGACTTCGTGCCTCTTCCGATCTCCACATCTATTACAAAAATTGTCTTACAATTACAATTGGTTCAAATTGTTGTTGTGATCTTCAGTGCAGAGACTAGCTTGATGCAGCTCTCCATGCTGCTCTATCCTGTGCAAGCTTCTTCATCTCCGAGTAACTACTACTACCCACATCCCTCTGAATCTGCTTAGTGTATTCATCTCTTGGTCTCCCTCTACAATTTTTACCCCCCACACTGCCCTCCAGTAGTAAATTGGTGATTCATTCACGAATCAGAACGTGTCCTATCAACCGACCCCTTCTTTTGGTCAAATTGTGTGTCCTCTTCTCAGTACCTCGTCATTAGTTAAGTTATCTACCCATCTCATCTTCAGCATTCTTCTGTATCACCAAGTTTCGAATGCTTCTAGTCTCTTCTTGTCCAAACTATTTATCGTCCGTATTTCATTTCCATACATAGCTCCATTCCTTACAAATACTTCCAGAAGGGGCTTCCTGACACTTAAATTTGTACTCGATGTTAAAAAATTTCTCTTCTTCAGAAACGCTTTGCTTGCCACAGCCAGCCTACCTTACAAATCCGCCCTGCTTCGGCAGTCACCACTTATTTTGCATCTCAAATAGCAAAACTTCTTTATTGCCTTAAGTGTCTCAAAAAAATGATTCAAATGGCTCTGAGCAATATGGGACTTAACAGCTATGGTCATCAGTCCCCTAGAACTTAGAACTACTTAAACCTAAGTAACCTAAGGACAACACACAACACCCAGTCATCACGAGGCAGAGAAAATCCCTGACCCCGCCGGGAATCGAACCCGGGACCCCGTGCTCGGGAAGCGAGAACGCTACCGCGAGACCACGAGCTGCGGACTATGTGTCTCATTTCCTAATCTAATTCCCTCAGCATCACCTGATTTAATTCGACTACATTCCATTATCCTCGTTTTACTTTTGTTGATGTTAATCTTATATCCGCCCTTCAAGACACCATCCATTCCGTTCAACTGCTCTTCCAAGTCCTTTGCTGTCTCTGACAGAATTACAATGTCATCGGCGAACCTCAAAGTTTTAATTTCTTCTCCATGGATTTTAATACCTACTCCAAATTTTTCTTTTGTTTCCTTTACTGCTTGCTCAATATACAGATTGAATAACATCGGGGAGAGGCTACAACCCTGTCTTACTCCCTTCCCAACCACTGCTTCCCTTTCATGTCCCTCGACTCTTATAACTGCCATCTGGTTTCTGTACAAATTGTAAATAGCCTTTCGCTCCCTGTATTTTACCCCTGCCACCATTAGAATTTGAAAGAGAGTATTCCAGTCAACATTGTCAAAAGCTTTCTCTAAGTCTACAAATGCTAGAAACGTAGGTTTGCCTTTCCTTAATCTTTCTTCTAAGATAAGTCGTAAGGTTAGTATTGCCTCACGTGTTCCAACATTTCTACGGAATCCAAACTGATCTTCCCCGAGGTCGGCTTCTACTAGTTTTTCCATTCGTCTATAAAGAATTCGTGTTAGTATTTTGCAGCTGTGGCTTATTAAACTGATTGTTCGGTAATTCTCACATCTGTCAACACCTGCTTTCTTTGGGATTGGAATTATTATATTCTTCTTGAAGTCTGAGGGTATTTCGCCTGTCTCATACATCTTGCTCACCAGATGGTAGAGTTTTGTCAGGACTGGCTCTCCCAAGGCCGTCAGTAGTTCCAATGGAATGTTGTCTACTCCGGGAGCCTTGTTTCGACTCAGGTCTTTCAGTGCTCTGTCAAACTCTTCACGCAGTATCGTATCTCCCATTTCATCTTCATCTACATCCACTTAAATTTCCATAATATTGTCCTCAAGTACATCGCCCTTGTATAGACCCTCTATATACTCCTTCCACCTTTCTGCCTTCCCTTCTTTGCTTAGAACTGGGTTTCCATCTGAGCTCTTGATGTTCATACAAGTGGTTCTCTTATCTCCAAAGGTCTCTTTAATTTTCCTGTAGGCCGTATCTATCTTACCTCTAGTGAGATAAGCTTCTACATCCTTACATTTGTCCTCTAGCCATCCCTGCTTAGCCATTTTGCACTTCCTGTCGATCTCATTTTTGAGACGTTTGTATTCCTTTTTGCCTGCTTCATTTACTGCATTTATATTTTCTCCTTTCATCAATTAAATTCAATATTTCTTCAGTTACCCAAGGATTTCTACTAGCCCTCGTCTTTTTACCTACTTGATCCTCAGCTGCCTTCACTACTTCATCCCTCAAAGCTACCCATTCTTCTTCTACTGTATTTCTTTCCCCCATTCCTGTCAATTGTTCCCTTATGCTCTCCCTGAAACTCTGTACAACCTCTGGTTCTTTCAGTTTATCCAGGTCCCATCTCCTTAAATTCCCACCTTTTTGCAGTTTCTTCAGTTTTAATCTACAGGTCATAACCAATAGATTGTGGTCAGAGTCCACATCTGCCCCTGGAAATGTCTTACAATTTAAAACCTTAATGATAGTTCTGTCTATTCTGACCCATAGCTTACTGCTGAGTTCCGTGCTAGCAGTATCACAGTTATACACTCGGAGTCAATCACGCTCTTCAGGATTTTCAATAACTTGACCTTATCCCACAGGTCTCTCACCCCAGTATTACTGGCATCCAGCTGTTCACGGTGGGTTTCTTGAACGGACCCACTTTCGACGTAGACCTGGTATGTCTTCGAGTATAGATAATTACAGGTTCTGCTTGTAACACTAAAATGCAGATAAAATGCACCATCCAAAATTTTCCGCCGATTCACATCCGTTGATAACTTGTATTTTACTTCTGATTCTGCAAATGTAATCTTTATTACAGAAGCTATTTGTAATACGTAATCGATATAATAGTGTATTTATTTCCGAGTGTATGTAATGGATTGTAAATACAATGAAAATATTGTAAACTGCTGGGTAATAGCCAAGGGAACTTTACTTAAATGTATCTATAGCAACGACGTAATGGCAGTAGCTGTGCCGTTGTTTATCTTTGCGTATGGAGAGTCTCTGTCGCGGTGCGAGCAGAGAGGAGGCAGAGTAGCTCGAGTCACGAATGAGTGCGGAAGTGTTTGTTGGGCGCTCCCGCATACGCTGTGTGAGGCTATGCTCGCACCAATGTAGACGCGCCTGATGCGTTAACCCACGAGTATTGAGAACACGGTAGGAGTGGACAGGCGGAGGAAGCTGCAGTTCTAACTACTGCCTGTCCCATAGTTACCCGCGGCTCTGGAGACGACTCGGGGTTCTTCTCGGGCGGCAACATCAGAAACAAAGGCAGCTGAGCATTGTCGCCGGCTGCATTCTTCGCCGCCCGCACAACTCCTGCATCGTAAGATCGTTAAGTGAAAAATTATAAACTTACGTAGGCATTACCCAGCAAGATTTCTTTCACAAAGTATGCCAAACCTGAACTGAACAATAAGCTACGATAGTTAAAACTTGTAGGGCACCTGCGTTGTCACAGGCCTCAGACATTATTACCAAGCAGGGTCCCCTACCTTTCCATGCATTCACCGAGTGTCGTAAGAATATGAAAACTGATTAACTGTTTACTGCCAGTTTTATGTACACTCCTGGAAATGGAAAAAAGAACACATTGACACCGGTGTGTCAGACCCACCATACTTGCTCCGGACACTGCGAGAGGGCTGTACAAGCAATGATCACACGCACGGCACAGCGGACACACCAGGAACCGCGGTGTTGGCCGTCGAATGGCGCTAGCTGCGCAGCATTTGTGCACCGCCGCCGTCAGTGTCAGCCAGTTTGCCGTGGCATACGGAGCTCCATCGCAGTCTTTAACACTGGTAGCATGCCGCGACAGCGTGGACGTGAACCGTATGTGCAGTTGACGGACTTTGAGCGAGGGCGTATAGTGGGCATGCGGGAGGCCGGGTGGACGTACCGCCGAATTGCTCAACACGTGGGGCGTGAGGTCTCCACAGTACATCGATGTTGTCGCCAGTGGTCGGCGGAAGGTGCACGTGCCCGTCGACCTGGGACCGGACCGCAGCGACGCACGGATGCACGCCAAGACCGTAGGATCCTACGCAGTGCCGTAGGGGACCGCACCGCCACTTCCCAGCAAATTAGGGACACTGTTGCTCCTGGGGTATCGGCGAGGACCATTCGCAACCGTCTCCATGAAGCTGGGCTACGGTCCCGCACACCGTTAGGCCGTCTTCCGCTCACGCCCCAACATCGTGCAGCCCGCCTCCAGTGGTGTCGCGACAGGCGTGAATGGAGGGACGAATGGAGACGTGTCGTCTTCAGCGATGAGAGTCGCTTCTGCCTTGGTGCCAATGATGGTCGTATGCGTGTTTGGCGCCGTGCAGGTGAGCGCCACAATCAGGACTGCATACGACCGAGGCACACAGGGCCAACACCCGGCATCATGGTGTGGGGAGCGATCTCCTACACTGGCCGTACACCACTGGTGATCGTCGAGGGGACACTGAATAGTGCACGGTACATCCAAACCGTCATCGAACCCATCGTTCTACCATTCCTAGACCGGCAAGGGAACTTGCTGTTCCAACAGGACAATGCACGTCCGCATGTATCCCGTGCCACCCAACGTGCTCTAGAAGGTGTACGTCAACTACCCTGGCTAGCAAGATCTCCGGATCTGTCCCCCATTGAGCATGTTTGGGACTGGATGAAGCGTCGTCTCACGCGGTCTGCACGTCCAGCACGAACGCTGGTCCAACTGAGGCGCCAGGTGGAAATGGCATGGCAAGCCGTTCCACAGGACTACATCCAGCATCTCTACGATCGTCTCCATGGGAGAATAGCAGCCTGCATTGCTGCGAAAGGTGGATATACACTGTACTAGTGCCGACATTGTGCATGCTCTGTTGCCTGTGTCTATGTGCCTGTGGTTCTGTCAGTGTGATCATGTGATGTATCTGACCCCAGGAATGTGTCAATAAAGTTTCCTCTTCCTGGGACAATGAATTCACGGTGTTCTTATTTCAATTTCCAGGAGTGTATTTGGTACTGACCAGTTCCAGTCTAAATTTTCTGCCTCAGTAACTGTTCATTCTTGTATTGCATAACAGAGCCTACCTAAGGTAAATTAAAATTTCACTGGCAAAAATTGTAAATAAAGATACAGCACAAATTAACAGTACACAATTTCATTTATTCCGTATTTAGCTTAGCGAGTGACTTCTGCTGGCTTGGTACGTATTTTATTGTTGTTATTTTAAAAGTAAAATCAACTGCTCATTTACTATCAAAAACAGTCTTGATCAATTTATTCAAGTGACCGGTTTCGACCACAACTGTGGTCATCTTCAGGCCAATGAGCAAGAACCGCCTTCTGGTGGTAAATCACTAGTCAAGTAGTGGTCTGAACATGACCACAGTTGTGGTCGAAACCGGTCACCGGAATAAATAATTTATGATCAAGACTGTTCAAAAAATGGCTCTGAGTACTATGGGAGTTAACTTCTGAGCTCATCAGTCCCCTAGAACTTAGATCTACTTAAACCTAACTAACCTAGGGACATCACACACATCCATGCCCGAGGCAGGATTCGAACCTGCGACCGTAGCGGTCGCGCGGTTCCAGACGGAAGCGCCTAGAACAGCTCAGCAACTCCGGCCGGCTAGCTGGACAGCGATCAAGTTGTTTAGCAACATCGGGACACAACACTAGCCTGATGAGGAGGCAGCTGTCGGGCAATGGATGACGAGCGCAAGGTATTTTGTTGACCTGGTAATGGGCAGATCAGAGAGGTTGAATAATAGGGGGTGCTAAGACGTAGCTCTGTGTTTAATTTCTCTCCTTGCTCACATTTTCTCCCACGTAAATGAGTAAACAACTGTTGTTTACATGGTGTTGATGAGAGTTACAGTTTTCCGACATCGGATTATTTTTTGTAATTTGTATATCGTCCCTTCTCTCCAGACTGTGTCATATTCCGTGGTTAGGTCTCCGCGACAGATGTCTTAACGTTTCCTTGGAAACCAGCCTCTATGAAAGTTGTTAGGGTCACTAACTGGTCACAGCAACTTACCGGTTGCCCGAAAGCTGCTAGCCCAGCTGGGATACATGCCAGAAAGAAGCCACTGATTCTGTTATAAATCAGCCTCTCCAAGAGTTAATAAGCAAACCTCAAAAGAGAAATTGTTCTGAAAATTTGAGAGTAGTCAGCTGGTTTACCTGGTTTCCAAATTGCCACTATTTTTGTAGTCTTTAGCTCGTTGGGCAGTGATCCACTATCTAGGATGCTGGAGAAGAAGCGGACCAGCCATTTAGGATTTTGGACAAGAAGCGGACCAGTAATTTTTTCCACCTTTACCCATGTTTATCGGAAATAGCGGGAGTATATTAGTCACACCAGGTTCTTTACCATGTTTAGTTTATTTCAAAGCCTCATCCAATTCGGTCGGTGAAAATTATTAAGAGAAACGGGATTCTTTTCTGAGCTTTTAGAGGAGTCAGTTTTATTTTTCAAGTATGTTTTTGACACGGGGTCATCTAGACGTTTCGTCTATATGGTTAGCGATTTGGTTACCTGAGATACTATGATTCTGACCTGCATTCTTGAAAGCTTCGCCAAGCTTACGCTGACGACTCCGTGCCTTCCTATTTGAATGTTGTAGTTTACATTGAGCTGGTGCACTGCTGGCGACAGTCTCCTTCGATTGTCATCACGATCGTCTGAGTCGATTTTCGATGCCTGCTTGGCGTCGTATCTTTGGCGGATGGCTATTTAACTGCGGCGCGCGCGCTCTCTGGGTCTTCAGTTCGGGTATCAGCCGTGTCAGCGACATTTACGTCTGGCGTCGTGCCTGCATGCAGCGTGGCGAGTGGTCGACGAAGGAGCGTGGGCTACTGCTCAGGCGTGTTTAGCCGTCGTAATGCAGATCCGCTGCCGACGGTGATTGGGGTTTCTTGGATACGTGAAGGACAGATTTCCTTCGTTTCTCTTGCATGCGATTCAAAGTCAATGAACTGGAGTCGAAGTGTTCATCGACGGGTTCTGTTCATGATAATTGAATACTACTGTGCACTGAAAACTATCTTGGCTGTTTCAGTTGCCTTTGATCTCGATGCCTGATATGTTGACGAAATTTAAGGGAGTACTAGTGACGGACAACCAATAGACATGAAGCCGTGTTTAACGCATACCAAGTAGTGCGTAAGTTTGTGCCTGGCATTCAGAAGCGGGACGAAATATTTTCCTTAATTTCTTTTCTATTTTATTATTTTATTTGTTGTTTTAGAGGTTGTCTAATCAAATGGCTCTAAGCACTATGGGACTTAACGTCTGAGGTCATCAGTCCCCTGGACTTAGACCTACGCTACTTGCCATTAAAATTGCTACACCAAGAAGAAATGCGGATGATAAACGGGTATTCATTCGACAAATATATTATAGTAGAACTGACATGTGATTACATTTTCACGCAGTTTGGGTGCATAGATCCTGAGAAATCAGTACCCAGAACAACCACCTCAAGCCGTAATAACGGCCTTGGTACGCATGGGCATTGAGTCAAACAGAGCTTGGATGATGTGTACAGGTGCAGCCGTCCATGCAGCTTCAACACGATACCACAGTTCATCAAGAGTAGTGACTGGTGTATTGTGATGAGCCAGTTGCACTTTCACCATTGACCAGACGTTATCAGTTGGTGAGAGATCTGGAGAATGTGCTGGCTAGGGCAGCAGTCGAACATTTTCTGTATCCAGAAAGGCCCGTACAGGACCTGCAACATGCGGTCGTGCATTATCCTGCTGAAATGTAGGGTTTCGCAGGGATCGAATGAAGGGTAGAGCCACGGGTCTTGACACATCTGAAATGTAACGTCCACTGTTCAAAGTGCCGTCAATGCGAACAAGAGGTGACCGAGACGTGTAACCAATGGCACCCCATACCATCACGCCGGGTGATACGCCAGTATGGCGATGACGAATACACGCTTCCAATGTGCGTTCACCGCGATGTCGCCAAACACGGATGCGACCATCATGATGCTGTAAACAGAACCTGGATTCATCCGAAAAAATGACGTTTTGCCATTCGTGCACCCAGGTTCGTCGTTGAGTACACCATCGCAGGCGCTCCTGTCTGCGCTGCAGCGTCAAGCGTTACCGCAGCCATGGTCTCCGAGCTGATAGTCCATGCTGCTGAAAACGTCGTCGAACTGTTCGTGCAGATGGTTGTTGTCTTGCAAACGTCCCCATCTGTTGACTCAGGGATCGAGACGTGGTTGCACGATTCGTTACAGCCATGTGGATAAGATGCCTGTCATCTCGACTGCTAGTGATACGAGGCCGTTGGGATCCAGCACGGCGTTCCGCATTACCCTCCTGAAGCCACCGATTCCATATTCTGCTAACAGTCATTGGATCTCTACCAATGCGAGCAGCAATGTCGCGATACGATAAATCGCAATCGCGACAGGATACAATCCGACCTTTATCAAAGTCGGAAATGTGATGGTACGCATTTGTCCTCCTTACACGAGGCATCACAACAACGTTTCACCAGGCAATGCCGGTCAACTGCTGTTTGTGTATGAGAAATCGGTCGGAAACTTTCCTGATGTCAGCACGTTTTAGGTGTCGCCACCGGCGCCAACCTTGTGTGAATGCTCTAGAAAGCTAATCATTTGCATATCACAGCATCATCTTCCTGTCGGTTAAATTTCGCGTCTGCAGCACGTCATCTTCGTGGTGTAGCAATTTTAATGGCCAGTAGTGTACTTAAACCTAACTAACCGAAGGACATCACTCACATCCATTCCCAAGGCAGGATTCGAACCTGCGACCGTAGCAGCAGCGCAGTTCCGGACTGAAGCGCCTAGAATCGCTCGGCCACAGCGTTCGGCGTCTAATCAAATCTTAAGAGCCACTGTCACGTATGTTAAGTCCGCTTAAGGCTCATTTGTGCCGCGTATAATTAAAGGTTTATTGATAACCGGTTGGGTTAATATGCTGTATATCTGTTGCGTCAGAATGTTGTCTGCCGCTGATGTGTTTATGTTTCAGACAACTGGCGTTGGTCGACGCGAGCAAGCTCCGATCGGGGTATCACGGTGAAAGAGTGAAAATTAAGTACCTGGATTGGTGTCTTCGGTTACGTTGTTAACGTGCGGAAATTCCATCTTTCTGGTGGAGCGTTGTGGTTTCCCGCAAGCTTACTTGTAGATCAAAGTTGAGTTTATTTTTATTTCACCTTCGGGTCAGTGCATCTCCTGTTTCTGTTAGATCCTTTCGGTTTTCTCGCGTCCATCACCAATTTACCGTAAGGTTGAGGGTTGAAGCGGTTCCATGTTAAGACGATTTCATATGTTATTATTCTATTGAGTGTATTATAATCCTGTTAAATCGTCAGAAATTTTAAAGACCAATTTTGGAAGGTCTGAGCTTATTGGACTTAAGTGGATTAATGTTCTTAGCCGGGTCCTGAGATACATCAAAACCAGTTTCTGCGTTAGTCGAAGCATTTTTGAGATTTGATTAATTGTGGTTTTATGAATATTGTTTTAACTAATGAAAGTTGGCTAAGCAAATTTTGAAAGACCTGTATTTGTTGGACTTAATGGATCCTTTTAGTTGTAGAAGTAGTTGTAAAGTTTTGATGTGAATTATATGAAACACTGTTTCAATGTCAGTTATGAAGCTTGTGAGGTTTAGTTATGGCAGTTTTATTTTATTAATAATGGTTTTACGAATATTGATTTATTTAATGAATGTTGGTTAATCAAATTGGGAAATATCTGAGTTTGTTGGACTTAACGCATTCTTTAGCTGTGGGAACCAGTCAGAGTTTTAATGTGTTGATAAAGAAGTGTGTGGCAACTACAAACTGGTTATGTGTGTAATTTCGATGTGTCGAAAGACTCCACACATCATACATTTTCTACCGTCTCCCACCATCATAATCTTCAAGCAGCGTCGCGACTCTGAGGAGATCGTCTGTCGCCAGTGTCGATATTTTCTTCGTAGAGTTGTTCGCAATGTTCATTCCACCCATGTATATGTTCCTTTCTGGGTCCAAAATGGATAAACTTCTTCACATCAGTAAAACAGACCACACAAATCGAGGGTACTGTGGAAATTCCATCTGCGTCGCAGAGCAGATTTCGCTATTGAGACACATGTGGTATTGATAGCTACAATGCCATGGCGTAGGTACAAGTTCTTAGGTTGGACTACACGAGCAGACGACCGACCAACATTGTTTCATTGTCATAGTGGGCGAGCCACTACGGATTTTGCCTGTGTTAGGTTTGATACATTCGGCTTCGCACCTACGTGCTCCTCAGTACAAAGTTATGTATTCAAGTATATTAGTGTGTTGAGATATAGTAAAACCACTTTTACTTTACTGCCAGTACCGAGATTTTTACCTAACCTGCTCCTACTCGCTTCCTACATTCGGCCTACCGTTCAGTTTACAGTTTTGTTTTATTTTTTATTTTATTTTTATCGTATGGCTAGGGCTCTCCGTCGGGTAGACCGTTCGCTGGGTGCCGGTCTTTCAATCTGACGCCACTTCGGCGACCTGCAGTCGATGAGGATGAAAGGATGATGTTAGGGACAGCACAACACAGAATCCCTGGGCGGAGAAAATTCCCCAACCCAGCCGGGAATCGAACCTGGGCCCAGAGGATTGACAATCCATCATGTTGACCATTCAGCTACTGGGGGCGGACTAGCGGCTGGGTGCCCTCTGCAGTCTGCAGACACAAAGCAGAGATCCGGGTTGTGATCTCTTCACCAAGAGGCCCATCTGAAAGTTCTCAAATCCTTGGCGTCATAAGCCAGGTACAGATTTTTATTTCCAGCGCCGTCGTTGAGCAGAATACCACATTCATTGTCACGTGCGTAGTTCCAATGGCCATGGTGACTATTAAAATCGCCAGCATGGGGGGACAGTAACCGGCAGGACATCCAGTGGCCATAGCGCATTTGGTTGCTTGTAAATATTATCTCATCCCTCTGTATCGAGACATAATGGATTTCGTTTTCTATATTTGTTGAAAAGAGGCGAACATGCTCGATATTGCTCCTTACATGGGAGGCAACACCGTATGCATGTTAGTATCTAAGATGGCAGCCATATACACTCCTGGAAATTGAAATAAGAACACCGTGAATTCATTGTCCCAGGAAGGGGAAACTTTATTGACACATTCCTGGGGTCAGATACATCACATGATCACACTGACAGAACCACAGGCACATAGACACAGGCAACAGAGCATGCACAATATCGGCACTAGTACAGTGTATATCCACCTTTCGCAGCAATGCACGCTGCTATTCTCCCATGGAGACGATCGTAGAGATGCTGGATGTAGTCCTGTGGAACGGCTTGCCATGCCATTTCCACCTGGCGCCTCAGTTGGACCAGCGTTCGTGCTGGACGTGCAGACCGCGTGAGACGACGCTTCATCCAGTCCCAAACATGCTCAATGGGGGACAGATCCGGAGATCTTGCTGGCCAGGGTAGTTGACTTACACCTTCTAGAGCACGTTGGGTGGCACGGGATACATGCGGACGTGCATTGTCCTGTTGGAACAGCAAGTTCCCTTGCCGGTCTAGGAATGGTAGAACGATGGGTTCGATGACGGTTTGGATGTACCGTGCACTATTCAGTGTCCCCTCGACGATCACCAGTGGTGTACGGCCAGTGTAGGAGATCGCTCCCCACACCATGATGCCGGGTGTTGGCCCTGTGTGCCTCGGTCGTATGCAGTCCTGATTGTGGCGCTCACCTGCACGGCGCCAAACACGCATACGACCATCATTGGCACCAAGGCAGAAGCGACTCTCATCGCTGAAGACGACACGTCTCCATTCGTCCCTCCATTCACGCCTGTCGCGACACCACTGGAGGCGGGCTGCACGATGTTGGGGCGTGAGCGGAAGACGGCCTAACGGTGTGCGGGACCGTAGCCCAGCTTCATGGAGACGGTTGCGAATGGTCCTCGCCGATACCCCAGGAGCAACAGTGTCCCTAATTTGCTGGGAAGTGGCGGTGCGGTCCCCTACGGCACTGCGTAGGATCCTACGGTCTTGGCGTGCATCCGTGCGTCGCTGCGGTCCGGTCCCAGGTCGACGGGCACGTGCACCTTCCGCCAACCACTGGCGACAACATCGATGTACTGTGGAGACCTCACGCCCCACGTGTTGAGCAATTCGGCGGTACGTCCACCCGGCCTCCCGCATGCCCACTATACGCCCTCGCTCAAAGTCCGTCAACTGCACATACGGTTCACGTCCACGCTGTCGCGGCATGCTACCAGTGTTAAAGACTGCGATGGAGCTCCGTATGCCACGGCAAACTGGCTGACACTGACGGCGGCGGTGCACAAATGCTGTGCAGCTAGCGCCATTCGACGGCCAACACCGCGGTTCCTGGTGTGTCCGCTGTGCCGTGCGTGTGATCATTGCTTGTACAGCCCTCTCGCAGTGTCCGGAGCAAGTATGGTGGGTCTGACACACCGGTGTCAATGTGTTCTTTTTGCCATTTCCAGGAGTGTATTTACATCTGCATCTACATCATACTCCGCAAGCCACCTAATGGTGTGTGGTGGAGGGTACTTTCGGTACCACTATCTCAGTCCACCAGTCGCGAATAGTGCGTGGGAAGAATGATTGTCAGTAAGCCTCTGTATTTGCTCTAATTACTCGAGTTTTCTCCTCGTGGTCAATACGCGAAATGTATGTGGGGGGGGGGGGGAATTTGTTGTCTGAATAATCCTGAAAAGTGCTGACCCGAAATTTCGATAATAAATCTCTCCGTAACGCACAACGTCTCTCTTGTAAAGTCTGCCAGTTGAGTTTGTCCAGTATCTCCGTAATGCTCTCTTGCCAGCTAAACGATCCCCCGACGAAACACGTCGCTCTTCGTTGGATCTTCTCTATCTCCCCTATCAGTCCTACCTGATAGGTATCCCAGATAGATGAACAATACTCAAGAATCGGGCGAAGAAGCGCCTTATAAGCAACTTCTTTCGTGGATGAGTTACATCTGTTAAGAAAACATAGGTTTCAATTTTATCTTCTGAGCAACCTACAGCAACATTCACCATATCATTACAGATTTCCATATCCACATTGAAGTCATTATCACCACCACAGTTAACACCTACACCCACAAGCACAGTAACATCATCAGTAGGTAATTTACCAGCATTTTCCACATTGTCAAATACACCACTCATATTGGCGTTTACATCACACTGAATAACCCTCTCCTCACCTTTTCCACAATTCTCCATACTACTTCCAATAGACATCTCTACCCACTCAGCACATCCATTATTCCTCTGAACATCACCCCTTAATTCCATATCCACTTCCGTTTCCCCTTTTGATGAAACTACCTCTGTCTCGGATCTTTCAATGAATTTTGCTGCACACAAACCAATATTGCCCTCATCTGCTTGTAATTTCTCTTCCCTTTTAAACATGTCATCAATGTTAAACTCACACTGTCCATTGCTGATATTAGCCTTGTTCTATTTTTTCCTCTTATACCTTTTATCTGTATTTCTCTAATTGTTAACCCCCCCATAGATTTTCATTTCCTAAGACAGCATCCTTATGACACATCCCAATTTCCCTATTTTCCTTGCTGACATTATTACTCATCCCATCTTGTCCTTGTCTGGCCCTGTTCACATAATTACCAGCCCCCCTGCGGAACTTAAGTGAGGCATCAATTAGTTTTTTGATTGCCTACCCTGTCCATTTGCATCTGGCATTCCTATTCTCATACCTTCTATATCACTCCTCATCTGATCAAAATTGTCTCTTCTTCCCCCAAAATTTCTGTTATATCTTTGTGGCCTGCTTCTCCAATCTCTATCCTGATTATTCTGATCACTTCTATCTTCTCTCCACGTGTTATGATTATTACTGTATTCATAATTAATACTGTTTCCCCTTTCATGATACCTTCCACTCTCCCTATGTTCCATGTACTTAGTTCGGTAACACAATGCCCTGTCCATATTATCCACAAAATTAAGAAATTCTTCCACTGAATCTGTTGCACTGTGAATCAAATCCCATTGCAAATGATCTGGTAATCTTCTTTTTAGTGTAGATATTTCTGTTAACACGCCCAGTGGCCTATGCAGATGATTTAATTTATTCAGTTCTATAACACAGAACTCTATCATACTTTCCTTTCCACTCTTGTAACTGGGTCCATTCAAAAATCGTTTTGCAATCTTAATTGTTTTGCTTGGCTCCAGTATTTGTTCAAGAACAGATTGTCGAAGGTTTTAAAATCACAAAATTTGTAATCATTTTGGTTCGACCAGGTTTGAGCTCCCCCTTCCAACTGCATCTTAAAATATTTAATTTTTGCCTGCTTACTCATCCCTGTCACAAAGTTATCCTTACACGCAGCTAGAAAGTCAATTGCATGGTATTTATTCTCCCCACTAAAAGGTTTTGACTGAAATCCATGCCCCAGAGGATATACCAACAATAAATTTCCATTCCCTGCTGCCACAGTATTAACTGTTTCCCTCAAGACATTTGTTTCCCCTTCTAATTCCTTCTTACTGTCAGTAATTCCCTTATGGCAATCCAGCACTCCTATCTTAATGGATTCAATGTCTGCCTCTGTTTGTCTTTGAAATAATGTGCATTTCTGTTCCTGTACCTGAATCTGCCCCACAAGATTACTTTGCACAGTGTCCACCTTGGCTACTAGGCCTCTTTCAACCTCATCAAGTCTCTCAATAATTCCCTCAACAATTTTAACAGTGTTTTAGACGTCATCTGTAATTTGAGTGAATTTGAGATCAGCTGATCAAATTTTTCTCTCACTGTCTTTATTTTATCACTAAGCCTTAATTCCATATCCCCTGTTTTCGAATCCATTTCTCCAACTATTGGAGTTTTTATATTCCCTATTTTCGAGTCTATGTCTCCCAATTTACTAGTAGGTTTTACAAAAAATGTACTCAGGTCACTTCCTGGTATCCAGCCTATTTCTTTTGGCATACTAGGGCTACTACAGTTACTCCTAACATTCATTGATTCACCTTCACTTTGAGATTCACGCGTCTCATCGGCCATGGCTAATGAAAGGGCACGATTTTGCAATGTAGCTGCTGGCTTTACTTATCTTTTATATCCTCGTGTGACGCGACGTCTGCAGTGAGCTCCGCAGCACAGCTATGCAGTGAATCGTAATCGGCGGCGTGGACACACAGCAAACTCGATCAGGAGCGAGAACACGTTGCGTGGGCCCATGGCAGCATGTAGTCGTGTTGGTCGGTGGCACGGACGACGGCGTTGATCGTCGGCAGCACGTGGATACAGCTTCGACTGCTTTACCCGAAGCAACACATGTACATGGCACGGACGACGGTTTTTTCTCGCGGCAACACGTGGACACGGCACGGACGACTGTTTTACCCGCGGCAACACTTGGTCGACTCATCAGACTGAGTAACTGACTGCTTCACAATCGTGGTGGCCTTATATCGGCGTAACCACGGGGCAGCGAGTATCTTGTCCAGCTCAAACACTCCGGTACTGCTAATGCACCGATTTAGCTCAGAGCCCCCACATTGACTGTTCAAAAGGCTAACATCAGACGGACGTCCGATTCCGAAATACTATGGAATGTGGAAGAAAGTCCTATCCCGGACGAGCCCCCAATTGCAACTGAACTCGGGCTCGTTTACTACCTATTTTTCACGTGGCTCATCTGCAAATGGGGTTGGTAGTAAACGGTTGCATTTGCGCCCCTATTATTGAGTCAGATATTGGCTGGCTTTTGAACAGCAGTGAATTGAACTATACATGTTCAGATTGAAACTTATTTATTCAAAAGAAACGCTTTAACGTTGTGGCCATGCATTTTTAAGTTCACAAATAATAATCGGTACAATTCGTACACAGTTTGTCTCACACCCACACACTTTCACTTTGTTCCTTCGCATACACTGGCGTCCATGCCTGCACTCGCGGCACTTTGCCGCTCCCAACTAGCCACCACAACGGCCAACGACAAAAGACCACGTTTTCCCGCTCATATCCACAGTCCTGAGTCGGGTCACATGACACCACACTAGTGAAAATAATCCCTAAACATGGCCACAATTCGTTTACAGCATTTTATAATATTTAAATAAATCTAAATACATTATATAATTTTACACATTTATCACCACACTTTTATAATTCGTCGCAATTAATAGAAAACCAAAACACTACGTAACGGAAATACAACGCCCATCAAAACACACAACAAGTACACTCCTGGAAATGGAAAAAAGAACACATTGACACCGGTGTGTCAGAACCACCATACTTGCTCCGGACACTGCGAGAGGGCTGTACAAGCAATGATCACACGCACGGCACAGCGGACACACCAGGAACCGCGGTGTTGGCCGTCGAATGGCGCTAGCTGCGCAGCATTTGTGCACCGCCGCCGTCAGTGTCAGCCAGTTTGCCGTGGCATACGGAGCTCCATCGCAGTCTTTAACACTGGTAGCATGCCGCGACAGCGTGGACGTGAACCGTATGTGCAGCTGACGGACTTTGAGCGAGGGCGTATAGTGGGCATGCGGGAGGCCGGGTGGACGTACCGCCGAATTGCTCAACACGTGGGGCGTGAGGTCTCCACAGTACATCGATGTTGTCGCCAGTGGTCGGCGGAAGGTGCACGTGCCCGTCGACCTGGGACCGGACCGCAGCGACGCACGGATGCACGCCAAGACCGTAGGATCCTACGCAGTGCCGTAGGGGACCGCACCGCCACTTCCCAGCAAATTAGGGACACTGTTGCTCCTGGGGTATCGGCGAGGACCATTCGCAACCGTCTCCATGAAGCTGGGCTACGGTCCCGCACACCGTTAGGCCGTCTTCCGCTCACGCCCCAACATCGTGCAGCCCACCTCCAGTGGTGTCGCGACAGGCGTGAATGGAGGGACGAATGGAGACGTGTCGTCTTCAGCGATGAGAGTCGCTTCTGCCTTGGTGCCAATGATGGTCGTATGCGTGTTTGGCGCCGTGCAGGTGAGCGCCACAATCAGGACTGCATACGACCGAGGCACACAGGGCCAACACCCGGCATCATGGTGTGGGGAGCGATCTCCTACACTGGCCGTACACCACTGGTGATCGTCGAGGGGACACTGAATAGTGCACGGTACATCCAAACCGTCATCGAACCCATCGTTCTACCATTCCTAGACCGGCAAGGGAACTTGCTGTTCCAACAGGACAATGCACGTCCGCATGTATCCCGTGCCACCCAACGTGCTCTAGAAGGTGTAAGTCAACTACCCTGGCCAGCAAGATCTCCGGATCTGTCCCCCATTGAGCATGTGTGGGACTGGATGAAGCGTCGTCTCACGCGGTCTGCACGTCCAGCACGAACGCTGGTCCAACTGAGGCGCCAGGTGGAAATAGCATGGCAAGCCGTTCCACAGGACTACATCCAGCATCTCTACGATCGTCTCCATGGGAGAATAGCAGCCTGCATTGCTGCGAAAGGTGGATATACACTGTACTAGTGCCGACATTGTGCATGCTCTGTTGCCTGTGTCTATGTGCCAGTGGTTCTGTCAGTGTGATCATGTGATGTATCTGACCCCAGGAATGTGTCAATAAAGTTTCCCCTTCCTGGGACAATGAATTCACGGTGTTCTTATTTCAATTTCCAGGAGTGTATTTTCCGGTCTATTTTGCACAGCTTATTATCTCCATTTCTGTGCTTTAAATTTAGATTACGAACTACTTGAAAGAGGTCCATATTACCCCTGTTACCTTACAATTATCTTTATAAAATCTTATAGGTGTCTCATCTGGTCCTGAAGCCTTCCCACTACTAACCGATTGTAGCTGCTTTTCACTTCCGCGATCGATTATCTCAACATCTGCCATTTCGATGTTCTCTCGACGATTGAAAGGAGCGACTGTGTTACGATCTTCCGCGGTGAAACAACTTCGGAAGACCGAATTCAGTATTTTGGCCTTCTCTCTGTTTTCTTCCGTTTCGGTGCCGGTGTGGTAGCTGAGAAAAGAAATAAATGATTTTGACCCACTTACTGATTTTGCATACGACCAAAATCTCTTAGGGTTTTTACTCAGGTCTGTTGACAACGTCTTACTTTCAAAATCATTGAGCACTTCTCTCATTGCTCTCCTTACGCTCATCTTCGCTTCGTTCAGCTTTTGGTTGTCAGCTAGGTTTCTACTTCTCTTGAATCTGAGATGAAGTGCTCTTTGTTTACGTAGCGCCTTTCCAGCACAGCTATTAAACCATGGTGGATCTTTCCATCCCTTAAAACCTTATTCGGAACATACTTGTGTAGGACATATTGAACGATGCCTTTGAATATTTTCCATTTATTCTCTTCATCTTCGTCCGCATCACCGAATAATTGATGCTGGCTGCTGAGATATTCTGAAATTCATATCCTGTCACCCTTGCTGAGCAAATATATCTTCCTACCTTTCTTAACATTCCTACCACTTTTTCGCAGGTAATCCATAGTTAGAGCTTGTGTTTCCTCAATTATAATTGTGTCAATATCATTATCTGCAAGGAGTTTAGATAACTATTCGCTTTTTGCTTTTTTGTAAAAATTACTCTATAAAAATTGACTCGAGGTAGCTGAGACAATTAGACTCATTACCATTCTACAAGGATTAAGATATGCTTTTCCTTATATTACTAATCTTTGCGTCAATGTCGTCATGGGTGAAATCATTTAGGTAATTAAAACAATCACCTCACCAAAAATACATTACAGGGTTATTACAAATGATTGAAGCGATTTCACAGCTCTACAATAACTTTATTATTTGAGATATTTTCAAAATGCTTTGCGCACACATACAAAAACTCAAAAAGGTTATTTAGGCGATGACAAATGTTCGATATGTGCCCCTTTAGTGATTCGGCAGACATCAAGCCGATAATCAAGTTCCTCCCACACTCGGCGCAGCATGTCCCCATCAATGAGTTCGAAAGCATCGTTGATGCGAAATCGCAGTTCTGGCACGTTTCTTGGTAGAGGGGGTTTAAACACTGAATCTTTCACATAACCCCACAGAAAGAAATCGCATGAGGTTAAGTTGGGAGAGCGTGGAGGCCATGACATGAATTGCTGATCATGATCTCCACCACGACCGATCCATCGGTTTTCCAATCTCCTGTTTAAGAAATGCCGAACATCATGATGGAAGTGCGGTGGAGCACCATCCTGTTGAAAGATGAAGTCGGCGCTGTCGGTCTCCAGTTGTGGCATGAGCCAATTTTCCGCGGGCTACGCGTGAAACTTGCCCGCACGCGTTCAACCGATTCTTCGCTCACTGCAGGCCGACCCGTTGATTTCCCCTTACAGAGGCATCCAGAAGCTTTAAACTGCGCATACCATCGCCGAATGGAGTTAGCAGTTGGTGGATCTTTGTTGAACTTCGTCCTGAAGTGTCGTTGCACTGTTATGGCTGACTGATGTGAGTGCATTTCAAGCACGACATACACTTTCTCGGCTCCTGTCGCCATTTTGTCTCACTGCGCTCTCGAGCGCTCTGACGGCAGAAACCTGAAGTGCGGCTTCAGCCGAACAAAACTTTATGAGTTTTTCTACGTATCTGTAGTGTGTCGTGACCATATGTCAATGAATGGAGCTACAGTGAATTTATGAAATCGCTTCAATCATTTGTAATAGCCCTGTATAATGGAGTCCAACAGTCAAACATATTGAATTGGTACTTCATTATAACTACTTTCCTTTCAATAGTAAAATTTTTATCCAGAAACAAGAACTAGCCATGGGCTTACTATTTCCTGGTACTATTACCAATACAGCTTTCAATTACCTTGAAACCTAGTTTTACAGTAAATATTTGCAAGAGCCACTGAAAAGAATTTTTTAAATTGTTTTTTTTGCGAAAGATAGGTTGATGACTTTTTAACGTTATCACATGAGATGGACCAACTCCATCCTATATTCACTCTACCGTAGAACTTTAGTAAAATAATATATCCTTACGTATTACTAACGTCAGTCAAAGTCATTTGTTTGGCATTTACTGCAAGCCAGTAACAACAGATGTCAGTATTTTTGAAGATTCTTGAGACCCAGCACAAAAAAAAAAAGAAAAGCATTTCACCAAGTAATGCTAGAAGGATGTCTTAAATTTTGTTTGTTTGTTTTGTTTGTGATAAGGTCCATAGGCTTACACACTACGTAATTTACTTATAACTTAAACGAACTTACGCTTAGGGCAACGCACACATATCCATAACCAGAGGAGCACTGGAACCTCCGACGGTGCGAGCCGCTCGAACCGTGGCAAAGCGTCTGAGACCTCGCGGCTACACCGCGCTGTTTAAATTATGCCTTCATAATATAGAACTTATCAAAGAACTAACGAACGTGCATTAATTTCAGCTCCCCTTTGTCCACTTTCATTTTATCGTTATGGTGACGACACGTTTATTGTCTGGACACATCGCTTAGAAGCTCTTGAGCAGTTCCAGAAACGTATGAAGAACATGCACCCAAATATCTAGTTCACTCTCGAGACAGAGAAACAGGAAAGGCTGCTGTTTTTAGATGTTCTCGTACAACGAAAATCGGATGGACGTACCGAAAGTTAACACACACTGATTTGTATCTGAGTGCCCAGAGTTTACACCACTCAGTACAGAAGAGAGCGCCTTTAAATACACTGGTACACAGAGCAAAAACAGTTTTTCGGGAAGACCACTAGGGTTTCTAAATCAATCATCTGAAGTATGTGTTCCGGAAGAACCAATATGGGCTACGTGATATCAAGTCAGCGTCCACACCAAGAAAATGGAATGTTAAGATGTTGAACAACATGCGATTAGCCACCGATATCATTCCTTCCCTTCTGTGACGCTACATCCAGCAAAATTGTCCTAGGAAGACGAAGTATCAGATCTGTTTTCCGACCTACTAAGAAAGTTAAGGACAGTCTTGGCCTCAGGATCCCTCGAATTTACAACACCCCTTGTCAATGCGGAAGCAGTTACATCGGTCAGTCCATCCGCACCGTTTCCGACCGCTGTGCAGAACATCAACGGCACATTAAAAGTTGTGAGCTGGAAAAGTCCGCAGTTGCTGAGCACAGTCTCACAAACATAAAATACTGTTTGACGAAATATAAGTTTTGTCCCAGGCTCCCATATACTGCCATTCTATAATAAAAGAAGCTGTACAAATAAGAATGTGTAAGAAAACCTTCAACAATGACGGAGGATATAACCTCAGCCGTGCATGGCCGCGATTGCTCGATGCAGTGAAGAGCCATGTATATTCGTCGCGATGTTTACGCTACGTCGGGAGTGGTGGTGTCACCAGCCCAGATGTTGACACTATCTGCGACAGCATGGCGTAACTAACGTCCAATCAGAAGACGCCTTTGGGCTATAAAAGGCCATCACAGCAGCGATTTCGACAGCTGCATCACACCCGTCAAGACATTAGCCCACACCACAGCAAGAAGACATCCCAGAAAATGAAAGCAAAATGCAAAAAGCAATGATACTTCTCTAAAACAGGAGCCTAAGTAAATCTTATCAGTAAGGGCATCCAGAAGCAGATTTTGACACTCCGCGGCTCCTGCCAGTGAAGATGGAGCAAATCGAAGTTCGAGGTTTGACCCTGAACTGAAGTGACAAGAATTCCGAGCGTGTTTTATACAACAGTGCCGTCGCTAAAGATTTCGTTCTCAAAGAACTAACTAAATTGCGCCATAGCCGATAACGTACTTAACGCTAAACTTTTTTTTTTTTTTTTTTTTTTTTTTTAACAGTAGAAGTCACAAATTTAGTGACGGTGCTGCAGAAAGATTAAACTTCATCTCGTTTCCCTTTCATCTGAATGTTCCTTATGAACTCAGTACATTGTTATCCAGTTTTATTCCTAAAATTGCCTTCAAAACCGATAATACACTAGGCCAGTTCCTTATACACAGAATTAAAATTAAAACCCAAAATCTGCTGTACTGTTCGCAAAGTTGTATAAACATCGTATTTCTATACAGTTTTACCATTAGCTTTTTTGTGTGTCTCTGAGTGTCGCCTGTTATCTTTTGTATTACATAATCCTAATTTTTACTTCTCTGTTTATTATGCAGCAACGCCGGTCTTTAAAATATCCCTTTCTTCTGTAATTTCATGTAATTTTCAAGTACTTTATAAACTTTTACCTACTCAGTTGCCTCTGCCTGTCTACCTACCTGAATAACAGGCTTTGGGCTTGAAACTAGTTGTGATTTCTAAGTAAAAATGTGAGTGCCACTGTCCTGACATTTTATTCAAAAGCATCTTCAGTGGTCAGTGTAAAAATACGGTATTTCTTATAAATCCGTTTCCCAATATTGTGAACACCTCTTCAGTTTGGAAATTCTATTATTAAAGAATATTAAATTATTATTATCAGTATTATTCCTCTTTCCTGTTTCAGACGTTATGTCTGGTTAAAAATGGAAAGTGACGCGGACCTTGATCAAGCGTGACTTCCTTTTAACTGTACGGTATATGTTACATTGCATTCAGGAACTTTCGGGTAATTGAACATGTATCAATAATTACAGATTCTGTAGTTGTATATATATGTTTGGATGTAGCTGTATTGCGTTGATGTACTGGTGGATACTGTGTGGGATGACTCCTGTAGTTGATAGTATAATTGGTACAATGCCAACTTTATCCTGATGCCACATGTCCTTGACTTCCTCAGCCAGTTGGATGTATTTTTCAATTTTTTCTCCTGTTTTCTTCTGTATATTTGTTGTATTGGGTATGGATATATCGATTAGTTGTGTTAATTTCTTCTTTTTATTGGTGAGCATGATGTCAGGTTTGTTATGTGGTGTTGTGTTATCTGTTATAATGGTTCTGTTCCAGTATAATTTGTATTCATCATTCTCCAGTACATTTTGTGGTTCATACTTGTATGTAGGAACATGTTTTATTAGCTTATGTTGTATGGCAAGCTGTTGATGTATTATTTTTGCTACATTGTCATGTCTTCTGGGGTATTCTGTATTTGCTAGTATTGTACATCCGCTTGTGATGTGGTCTACTGTTTCTATTTGTTGTTTGCAAAGTCTGCATTTATCTGTTGTGGTATTGGGATCTTTAATAATATGCTTGCTGTAGTATCTGGTGTTTATTGTTTGATCCTGTATTGCAATCATGAATCCTTCCGTCTCACTGTATATATTGCCTTTTCTTAGCCATGCGTTGGATGCGTCTTGATCGATGTGTGGCTGTGTTAGATGATACGGGTGCTTAGCATGTAGTGTTTTCTTTTTCCAATTTACTTTCTTCGTATCTGTTGATGTTATGTGATCTAAAGGGTTGTATTATTATTATTATTATTATTATTATTATTATTACGCACACCTTTCTTGTTTCCTTATACATTCGAAGAGTTCTTCCAAACATCTCACATCTGTGCTTGATTTTTGTACACTGCGCTTCACTGAGATAAAATATATTTTCGTAGCTCCAATGACATCTCATGACCGTCGTTTAGACATCGTTCGATGCCATCGGCTTTTGTTTTGGTGGTTGTGGAAGTGCCAGCTATTCCTCATAGCGTCTGCGATTACATTTTGCGATTTGTGTGTGTGAGTGTGTGTGTGTGTGTGTGTGTGTGTGTGTGTGTGTGTATGTGTGTGTGTATGTGTGTGTGTTTGTCTAAGGAAGGTGGTACGACCTAACTTGCGTGTGCGCTAATTAGTACTTTGCTGTGGTACTGTGGTGCGTGAACTTGAGTCAGTATGTCACGTTATTTATATGATACTAGTTTTTTGTGACGGCGACAGGGGTTGTTATTTATCTGATATATATTTCTCACCTTAAAAAATTTTAGCTGTTAATGTCTGTTTGGTAAATTATTAAGTTTCTTTCTTTGATTACGTTTTGAATGTGGAAGTTTTCTTGCAGTGTTAAGAGTTGTTTCTTGTTTCTGAATATGATAATTTTCATGTATGTTTGTATTATGATACGATGGTGATTTCCTTGCTAGATGAGCTCTTGAAATCTTGAATGGGTGATGCCATATTTTCCCTTTTCGTGTTCTTTTATTCTCTTTGTCCCGTTTTTCAAATAATGTGCTGATCTGTCCTAAATACAGAGCATCACAACTCTTATTCTGAAGTTGATAAATGCTAGATATTTTATGTATGCCATTGTCATCCTATTTCTTTAAACATTTCTGTATTGAATTATTACTTTGGTAAACTATTATTACACCTTGTTTTTTCAGGATCTTAGCAATTCTATGTGTCAGTTTCTTTCCACATGAGAGTGAGTAAAAGCTTATATGTTGAACTTCAGTATTGTGTAGATATTGTGTAGTAGCGATCTTGCCGGTGTGTAGGTGTTTGTTGTGTATGTTATGGGTGTCTGGATTTGTGTGGTGTCTTGTTTTATATGTTTAGTCTGCTTTATTTTTATGTCTTCGTGGATTTTCTTATTCAATTTTGTTACTAGAGATTCTGAGTATTCACATTTTTTCCTGTTTGCATTGCTGTGTCTGGCTCCATGTTGCAGATGTGTATGTCTGGTAGTTTGGCGGTATTGCATTTAATCTGTGTAGGACGTGTGTGAGAGCTACGTGTATATGGAACTATGGCTAGTCTGAAGACCGATACTGTACTGTGTCTGTTGTGGTGGTCTTCCTGTAAATACTCTTGGTTATTTTTCTTTGTGATGCATATGTCTAGGAAGTTTATTTGCCTTGCGTGTTCATTCTCTACTGTAAATTTATGTTTTTATGTAGCCTGTTTATCTCTACATGTGGTAGTTTTATCCCAGTTTCTGGGTTGTCAATCAAATACTGTATGCCATCCATATATCTCCACCAGTATAGTAGACTGTATTTTCCTTTCATTATTTTCGGAAAAATTCTTTCTTCTACTTTCATAATTACTGTTTTGCTAGATTCCTTGATTCAGGGGATCCCATTGTCAATACTTCCACCTGTTTGTAGAAATCTTTACTAAATTCTAGGTAGCTGCAGTCAGTAGTAATGTTTGGGTGTGTGCTTGACTCTGATATGTGACCCTGTGGTAAGTGTTTGTAAGAATCTGTGTGTTGTCCTATTATCTTGATCATTTCTTTGACAGGGGTTGTAGATTAGACGTTTTCTAAATTTAATGATCTTAACACATCTGTATTTCAATTTTTTTCTTCTTTTCCATGGCCTTTATCCTATATCATGATGGAGTCAATATATTAGATTTGACAGTGTTAGTTGTATACAGTGGCAACATGCCCTTCTTGTAGCCATCGCTTTCCTCCTCACCTGGAAGGAAATTTGTCTTCCCCCATCTATTTGCATCTAGAGCTGTCCGTATGAAAATGTGAGAACGTCTTTTTCAAAATGTTAGTGAATTGTGTAAGTGAAGAGAGACATTTGTTTCAGCCCAGGATTCACCTACCTGAATGTGATAAACCACCTAAAAACGACAGCAAGACTGGCAAGCACATCGGACTTCGTTGTTAATCTGATGAATGCATCTGATCTGGGTGTGTCACCTGAATCTCAGAAGTTGCATGTTAATGTGACAGCTCTCCAGGTGTGTTGTAACAGTCCCCAGAATATATGTGTCTTTCATGTAGCTTATTAGTCCTTTTGTGATTTTAGTGTTCTGTCACGTTGTGTCTTATTCTGTTGTATAACTCTGTTAAACATATATCTAGTGAGGCATTAGCTAGATGCTCTCTTTTCTTTATGAACTTTTGATTGACTTTAGAATTTTGCAGCGCTACATTTCATATGTCACTCAAGCTGGTTTTCTGGTTGGAGGTGCTCAGGATATGTTGAAGGGCTTTGTGACATATTTGGACATGCGTTTATGTTCTTTATATCTTTTCTCAAATGCTCTGCCGGTCTTTCCTACAGATAGAGCATCATAAATGTTACATTGGAGTTATTAAAGGACAGAATTTTACATGTATGTCAGTATTACCATCTTTCTTTAAAAATTTCTGTAATGATTCAGTTGTGATGGTTTTCCTGTAAATACTCTTTAGTTTTTTTTTCTGTTATAGATATAGCTGGGAAGTTTACTTGCCCTCTTTGTTCTTTCTATAAAGCGGACTTTATGTTTTTGTATTGTGAATTTATCTCTGTGTGTCATTGTTCTATCTTATGCCATCCAGTATAGTAGGCTGCATTTTCGAGACAATTTTTTCTAAGAAACCTCTTCCTTCTATTTCGTTCAGAGCACTGTGCAGACGTTTTCAGACCTGCTAATGGTGACTGTGTGTTGAAAATGGCTCAAAGAACACATACTAATGACGTTATGTGGGGAGAGTACGAGTGCGACTGAAGGCTGGTCAAACACAGCAGGTCGTAGCATTGGCCCTCTGTGTGCCACAAAGTGTGATCTCAAGATTACGGCCACGATTCCACCAGACAGGAAACGTGTTCAGGCGCTGCAGTACGGGACGTCCACAGTGTACAGCACCACAAGAAGACCATCAGTGCCCGCAGACGTTCACGGAGTACTGCAGGTAGCCTTGCTCGGGACCTTACTGCAGCCACTGGAACAGTTGTCTCCAAACACACAGTCAGCAGTCGACTCAACAGACATTGTCTATTCGCCTGGAGACCTGCAAGGTGCATTTCACTGACCCCTGGTCATAGGAGAGCCCGTAAAACCTGGTGTCAAGAACTCAGCACATGGTCATTGGAACAGTGGTCCCAGGTTACGTTCATAGATGGGTCCAGGTATAGTCTGAACACTGATTGTCGCCGGGTTTTCATCTAGCGTGAACCAGGAACCAGATACCAACCCCTTAATATCCTTGAAAGGGACCTGTATGGAGATGGTAGTTTTATGGTGTGGGGTTGGATTATGATTGGTGCACGTACACCCCTGCATGTCTTTGACAGAGGAACTGTAACAGGTCAGGTGTATCAGGACGTCATTTTGTACCAGTATGTCCGCCTTTTCAGGGGTGCAGTGGGTCCCACCTTCCTCCTGATGGATGATAATGCATGGCCGCACCGAGCTGCCATCGTGGAGGAGTACCTTGAAACAGAAGATATCAGGCGAATGGAGTGGCCTGCCTGTTCTCCAGATCTAAACCCCATCGAGCACGTCTGAGATTCTCTCGGTCGACGTATCGTAGCACGTCTTCAAACCCCTACGACACTTCAGGAGCTCCGACAGGCACTGGTGCAAGAAAAGGGTGCTATATCGCAGCAGCTGCTCGACCACCTGATCCAGAGTATGCCAACCGGTTGTGCGGCTTGTGTAAGTGTGCATGGTGATCATATCCCATATTGAAGTCGGGGTACGTGCGCAGGAAACAGCGACGTTTTGTAGCACATGCGTTTCGGGCGGTTTTCTCAAATTATCACCTATGCCATGGACTTACTGATCTGTGTCGTGTGTGTTCCCTATGTGCCTATGCTATTAGCGCCAGTTTTGTTTAGTGCCACATTGCGTGGCACCACATAATGCATTCTGCAATTATCCTTAATTTATGAGCATTATATATATATATATATATATATATATATATATATATATATATATATATATATATATATATACTCCTAGAAATGGAAAAAAGAACACATTGACACCGGTGTGTCAGACCCACCATACTTGCTCCGGACACTGCGAGAGGGCTGTACAAGCAATGATCACACGCACGGCACAGCGGACACACCAGGAACCGCGGCGTTGGCCGTCGAATGACGCTAGCTGCACAGCATTTGTGCACCGCCGCCGTCAGTGTCAGCCAGTTTGCCGTGGCATACGGAGCTCCATCGCAGTCTTTAACACTGGTAGCATGCCGCGACAGCGTGGACGTGAACCGTATGTGCAGTTGACGGACTTTGAGCGAGGGCGTACAGTGGGCATGCGGGAGGCCGGGTGGACGTACCGCCGAATTGCTCAACACGCGGGGCGTGAGGTCTCCACAGTACATCGATGTTGTCGCCACTGGTCGGCGGAAGGTGCACGTGCCCGTCGACCTGGGACCGGACCGCAGCGACGCACGGATGCACGCCAAGACCGTAGGATCCTACGCAGTGCCGTAGGGGACCGCACCGCCACTTCCCAGCAAATTAGGGACACTGTTGCTCCTGGGGTATCGGCGAGGACCATTCGCAACCGTCTCCATGAAGCTGGGCTACGATATCCGCACACCGTTAGGCCGTCTTCCGCTCACGCCCCAACATCGTGCAGCCCGCCTCCAGTGGTGTCGCGACAGGCGTGAATGGAGGGACGAATGGAGACGTGTCGTCTTCAGCGATGAGAGTCGCTTCTGCCTTGGTGCCAATGATGGTCGTATGCGTGTTTGGCGCCGTGCAGGTGAGCGCCACAATCAGGACTGCATACGACCGAGGCACACAGGGCCAACATCCGGCATCATGGTGTGGGGAGCGATCTCCTACACTGGCCGTACACCACTGGTGATCGTCGAGGGGACACTGAATAGTGCACGGTACATCCAAACCATCATCGAACCCATCGTTCTACCATTCCTAGACCGGCAAAGGAACTTGCTGTTCCAACAGGACAATGCACGTCCGCATGTATCCCGTGCCACCCAACGTGCTCTAGATGTCAACTACCCTGGCCAGCAAGATCTCCGGATCTGTCCCCCATTGAGCATGTTTGGGACTGGATGAAGCGTCGTCTCACGCGGTCTGCACGTCCAGCACGAACGCTGGTCCAACTGAGGCGCCAGGTGGAAATGGCATGGCAAGCCGTTCCACAGGACTACATCCAGCATCTCTACGATCGTCTACATGGGAGAATAGCAGCCTGCATTGCTGCGAAAGGTAGATATACACTGTACTAGTGCCGACATTGTGCATGCTCTGTTGCCTGTGTCTATGTGCCTGTGGTTCTGTCAGTGTGATCATGTGATGTATCTGACCCCAGGAATGTGTCAATAAAGTTTCCCCTTCCTGGGACAATGAATTCACGGTGTTCTTATTTCAATTTCCAGGAGTGTATATATAGGGGAAGGCGGGGCACTCAGTCCGGAACCGCGCGACCGCTACGGTCGCAGGTTCGAATCCTGCCTCGGGCATGGATGTGTGTGATGTCCTTAGGTTAGTTAGGTTTAAGTAGTTCTAAGTTCTAGGGGACTGATGACCACAGATGTTAAGTCCCATAGTGCTCAGAGCCATTTTTTTTTGAAGGCGGGGCAAGATGGGGAAGCTAACTTTAAACCCTTACAAGAGAACAAAAATAAACGAATTCAAATAGGTTTGATTATCATTTGTTAACTTAAGAATTGAATTACAATAGCATGCAAAGAAACCGGCAAACTTGTTACACTTAGTTAGAAACATCTCGATTTGAAACATTAACTACAAATTCCCCGTCTTGTCCCATATGCGGGGTAAGATGGGGAACTAGCATGAATTCATTTCTAAAGCTTAAATAAGGACTTGAATAACGAAATCATGTGACGATAAGATTTCGAAACATGTCTGGCTCCGAGCGCTATGCGACTTAACTTCTGAGGTCATCAGTCGCCTAGAACTTAGAACTAATTAAACCTAACTAACCTAAGGACATCACACACATCCATGCTCGAGGCAGGATTCGAACCTGCTACCGTAGCGGTCGCTAGGCTCCAGACTGTAGCGCCTAGAACCGCACGGTCAGTCCGGCCGGTTTCGAAACATGGTTCTGCGAATTTTAGAATCAGGTATTACGTTTTATTTAGGCCTCTTGCTTTCGCATAGTACACAAGTGTGGACAGCCTCGTTATCATCACATTCTATCCCCGCACAAGTCTCGTAGGCCCAGCGTCCGCAGCTACTACACCGTATCCAGCCTCCTTCAGAGAAGTCATAGCAGTATAAACATTCTTCACTCTCTTCCTCGTTGTCATTCGACCTCAGTTTATTATCCCTTGTGCATGAAGGGGTGGTTAAGACGTCAGTAACGTTCGTCACTTTTTCGTTGTCATTATGTCCTTTTGGTGGTATCCCAGGTTTATTAAACGTCTTTGAGAAGAGTTTTCGTTTACATGCAGCACGTTTGGGGACTCCTTTTCGTTTAATTTCTTCAGATAGTTCACTCCTATAAGGAGATTCGGTTAATACAACGTGTTTTCCATGCCGTTAGATGGTTTCCTTTTGGTTTTTTTATCCGTTTTTGGAATAGCTACCACCATTTCAGGGCTGGTAACCTGAAACTTATACGAAACAGAGGCTTGATAGTCAGTTGTTAATTGTTCAGGTGTTTCACGTCTTGAAAACATCTCTGGTATTTGGTCTTCCGTCTCTGTAACTTCAGATGTGTGAGCTTAATGAATGTCTGTATTAGAACAGGGAAGGTAATCACTTTCTTGAAACACATTTCTGTTTACAGGCCAAATGCCTGTTTTCCGAAACCCGTTCACTGCTGTGGACATTGTAGCGAAATGAATGAAGGCTTTGCCGAATAAACTTGCGATCTGATGCAGCGTAAGAGCTTTTCCAGGATGGGTGCGAAGCCACGATCTTACTTTATCTTCTTAAAAGTTACTAAGAGGTTTCATAAATGCCATGTCCAATGGTTGAAGACGGTGTGAGCAGTGTCGTGGCAAACACAACAAGACAACCCTATTTTCGCGGGCCACATCTATCAGTTCTAAATTCTTGGTGTGCGTTTTGTGGCCGTCCAATATGACAAGCATTGGTCTTTCCTTCGACGCTCCAGTAAATACAATACACTTCTTAAACCAAGTCAAAAACAGTTCTTTCGTCACCCAACCAGTTTCTTGGACTTCTGCCCAGGCACCAGGCGGCAGGCCAGTCTCAAACGCTTGTTGCATTCGTTCAAATGGTTCAAATGGCTCTGAGCACTATGGGACTCAACTGCTGAGGTCATAAGTACCCTTGAACTTAGAACTACTTAAAGCTAACTAACCTAAGGACAACACACACATCCATGCCCGAGGCAGGATTCGAACCTGCGACCGTAGCGGTCGCGCGGTTCCAGACTGTAGCGCCAGAACCGCTCGGCCACCAGCGGCCGGCTGTTGCATTCGTTTTCGAGGATAAATTAACATAGGTGGTACGTAGCAACCCGACGCTGAAACACAGATTTCTGCAGTCACAGTCTGGCCTCTTTCTGCTGAAGTAACTGCTCCCACTTGTCTGCACCCTTTCAAAGCAACCACCTTTGTGTGACCTTTTGGAATGACTGTTAAACCAGTCTCATCGCAATTGAAAATTCTGTCTCCCGTAAACTTGAATGTGTCTAATTGACTTTCTAACAGATCGAAAAACCGATATACAGCAACTCGATTAAACTCAATTGCTCGTGCGATTGATGTGGCCTCTGGTTTTCGTATTGTTAAGGCAGGATATCGTGCAAGAAACCCATTTAACCAATCTCTTCCAGAAGATTTGGCTGCAGTATTAGATGGATGTTTGATGTTGTTTCGTTCAGCTAGCTGAAAAGCAAGTTGATAAAGTTCTTTAAGTGTTAGGCCAAAATACTGTCCTTCCATCTGTGTTAAGTAGTCTTTAAGTTCTGCCTCTTGTTCTGGGGTAAACACACTAGTGACTGGTCCTAACCTTTTCACAACTGTATAGCCAGGATTAGCACGTTTCTTTGCCACATGTCGTTCAATCGTTGTCTGTGGCATGTTGAACCGACGAGCAGCCCTGAAAGAACCCATATGACCTTCTATAACAGCATTTACAGCGCCTTCCATTGACTCCAATGACCAATCTTGCCTAGACGCTTGTCGCCGATACTTGCGAACCATCTGAAATAAAACACGTGGAACGTACTATTGAGTCAGATCATTCCTGGTAATCTATATTATGTAGTAAATACCATATTTCCAATAGTCAGCCGTTAAAGCATAGCAAGAATACTGACTTAGCACGTTTTGTGTATTTTTATTCACCATATAGCCTAAGGCATACTTTGTAATTATTTAGGGAACGTTGGAGTAACGAATACCATTCTATTTACAACTGTATTCAACGTATAATGTACGTGCTCAAAACTCGCAGCGAGGTAGAAACATGAGACGATAAGAACATAATGGTTGGACAAATAATAGGGGCGAGACGGGGAAGCTCCCCATCTTGCCCCACCCCGTCTTACCCCCTACCATGCTGTCAGGTTACGTTGCTCCTACATGAACACCATTTAGTGAACATTGACTACTGATACAGCAGTTTACTGTTAATAAGACGTACTATTCAGTGCTATATATACAATCTGGACAAATGTTCACGAAAGACATGTTTTAGGACCTCGAAAGGTGTAAAACATTGCAAATCAGTATAACAATTATACGTACCTTGCAAAGCTCACAGTAATCGCCGCGAAAATAAGGTTCACCAATGTCAACACACTGGGACCTGTGTATTGATGATGTTGACGTAGCTATCCACAGATGGCAGCACTCTAACTGTAGCTTATAGCCCTTCCCCGTCTTACCCCATCTCCCCGACTTGCCCCGCCTTCCCCTATATATATTGTGTGTGTGTGTGTTTGTATCTTTTACATGGTTTATTAGCTTCATCTTATTCACTGTTCTGTCTGTTCATGGTTTATATTGTTGTGTGAGGATAAATGTGAGGATTTTTCTGTGATTTATGTCTGGCCTCATAGGTGTACTTCATTGTGTACTTTCAGAATGCTCCTGAGTTTCAGAGCATTAGGCAGTCTTTAGTATCTTCAGTACAATCTGTTTCTGGTCTGACAGTTTTGTGATTTTATTTTATTTAATGATTTCTTAAGTTTTGGTACTGTACTGTTGTTTATCCATGAGAACCACTGTGTTACCTATGACAGCCTACATTATGCCTATTTTTTCTCTTTGTTTTTTTTTTTTTTTTTGTCTAAGGGTTTTCAGAGTTCCAGATTCTGTGGTTGGGAAAGATATCTTCTCATATGAATACATGTATGCAGAAGATCGTGTGTAGCCTGTGGAATGCCATCCCATGTAATACAATTCTGAGGCTTAGTGTGGCACGGATGAAGGGAAAAATTTGAGATTTTTACAATTTGTGCTTTGGTCAGCAGCATATTCTTCAATGTTCAGATTAAGCAAAGTGATTTAATACATTTTATACATAATATTTATATATAATATAACTTTACAAAGTTTCACCACAAACAATAAAATATAACTTTTTCTATTTTTTGTGATAGTACAATAACTTATTGTATCTTAAAACTTAGTGCTAAAAATTGCAGTTATTTTGCGTCCAAGAGTACCATTTCGGAATTGACAGACTTTCTCTTTACAGCAATACGTTTATAGCAGAATGTAATTTAATTCACAGTCATCACACAAGAATGCTAGTAGACAGTGTAGTCTTTATACTATAAGAATAATAAGTAAGTCAGATATGCAAAAAAAGCAGTGGGTACCTTCTTTATTTATAGCTAAAAGTATTTTCAGAGACTTTACATTATTTCAACACATTATCATCTGTACACATAGTTAGCAATATTAAGTGATTTTATTGTAAATATGTTTATATTTAAAGCTCCCAATTGGCTATTATATTGAGCAGAGTATAACATAATCGCCCTGATTTTATGATACTTGAGCCCTTCTGTTCTGCAATTTGCACCAGACAACACAGTGGCAACCACAAATAATGTGATGTTATTCTTTCCCATTACGTTATAGTGTTAAGTCGTGCACCATGCATTGAGTTGAAGTCACATGCAGTTTACTGACCACCACATTTCTTTCCATGTTAAAACTGTTGCCAAACAATTATACAAATAGGTTAATGATACAAATGATGTGAAATATTTTATCATCAGGTAATAAAAGTTCATTGTAAGTGCAGAAGTGATTGTTATAATGTAGCACACAATTTTAACATACTTACACATATAATTTTACTTTTTGAACAGCTGTTACACACTTTTAAAGCTAGTGTTATCACAGGCATAAGCTATCATTTGCAATAATTTATAATGCCAATAAAAGTGCTGTGTGTAGCAGTTTTGCTGAGGACTGATTACCTCTGAATATTTTCTTGTGTTCCACTACTAAGAAACAGTGAAACGCTTATGGGGAACGTTTGAGAGGAACTGACGTAATATATCAATAGCATTGAAGTTTGAAGCAAGTAAATGCTGTGCAAAACTTTTAAGTATAAATATAAATTACTTTGTACAAATATAGAGTTACAGATTAAACGAAATTTGGTAATAGTTTTTATGCTGTAAATTGTTTCTATCTGTTATTGAGCAAAGTGCATAAAGCTAAATGAACTTAACAATGGCCTTCCTTTTCAGAATGAGTGAAAGGATCCATTTACCTGGTAAAAGCCACATCTTCTCCTGATGGAAAAATAATGTGGCTCATCATTAATTCATGATACATAGATAGTCTGGAACATAGTTGGATCTAAACATTGACGGAGAGAACATTTTGTGTAAATTGCGCTAAAATATTTTACTGTCAGTGAAAATGTATGTGTATGGCGTCTGAGAACTGCATGTATTTGAGCGTGAGAGAACTGAAATTTGCTTGCATATTATGATGTTGCGTCCTGAAACAATAAAAAATGTCTACATTTGCCTTAATTGGCTTATATGTTCATCTACTCTTATTGAAAGCGAACTGTTTTCGCTTTAGAATGGTTTGTTGTATAAAAAAAGATCTTAGTAAAACCTACACATACAGATGCTGACAGATTGCTGTGGCTTCATTAAATACACTACATCTCATGGATGTTCAATGAAGAGCCTTCAAATTAGGAATACTCTGTCGTAGCAGCTGTGCCTAGATTCAAAGGGACGTTGTATTTATTGTGTCATGCTGCAGAGACATTAATTTGTCGATGAAAGTCTAAAACAATGTCAGAAATGTCAAAATATGGCCTGTAACACCTGTATCTGTAAATATTTTTCTGTGTTGGCTTAAAAAGTTAGTTCAGAAACAATATTAGTAATGACAATCCTTATACACGACACGAAAATAGGACCTTGCGACCTGTATGTAACTAATATAAAATTTTGAAGCATTTATTGTCTCTCCCAAGTACTTTTTCAGAAATGACTATCATATGTTGCGTATCCATGTATAACGCTCAGAATACCAATAAAAATGAAAATGTCATTGATTAATGTGTTACTGAACCAGCATACTGTTCCCTAATATAGTTATTACCAAGAAGAAAACTGTCACTATGATTATGAACTTGAAAAATAAAGTACCTAACGTGCCAACTGGCAGACAAATTGGATCATGGTCGAGACAAAAATTAGATCTCTGACTGTATAGGCAGCACTTCATAGAAACTGAAATAACTGAAAGGTCTTTGCGATCTCCATCTTACCACATTGTGGAAAACTGTACTGTAGCACGTTTGCCAATGGAGTAGAATCCCGCTCAGTCATAACCTCCTTAAGAAACAGGCTGAATGGTCCTTTCCTGTTGAACAGTTCATACGGAAAGAAACGTGAATGTCTCTCAGACGATGAAATTTTACTAGCAAAACAGCGAAACCTGTTTCGTAGGCTGTGACGACATCTTTCGCTCATTAATTACTGAAGGCATAGTAAACTTGAAATGACCCGATGTAACTTCGCGATAATTTCTTAGTGTCATACCCTGCCTTTAAGCATTCAAACCAATCTGAATTTGAAAAAGAAAAGAAATCGCTACATATTTGTTTTCCAAGTGCAACATTTCTTCACAGTATTAAGTTTTTGATGTGGAAAACCATTGAGACTAATTCGTTTGAAGCAAACTAGCAAGGCATCTTAGAGTTTAACTGTTCTCACACTTTTTTTTCTTGCTTGAACACACTATTCTTAAACATTGCTATGATCTGATGCCTATTTATAATTTGTGTGAATGGTATAGAGTTATAAAAACCAAACTATCTACAGATTTTCGTTTTCGACCTCCATTTTTCGTCAAATATTTTAAGTAGATTTATTTTGATTTTAACCAAAAAAGCGGTTTGTTTTCGGCGTGGTTACTCAAACGTTGGTCTAAAAAGTATATTTACAGCCCCAACATTTAAAAACGCAGAACACAAAAGATTCAGTTACAGTATTCAATGATGTCGACAAACTCATCACTGAAGTCGGAAGGTAACTCACAAGTTTTGTCATTAGCAGTAACCAAAGAAAAGTAGTAAAATGTTAGCAGTGGCAACGACTATTTTCTTTGTTCGGTGTGACTATAAAATGAGTCGAGGGGTGAGGATGATATCGCAGCAGTAGAAATCTTGAACGAGTTTTGTTTCGTTTTAAAAGAAAGGAAATGTATAAATTTATTTTGTAGGGGTCATATAACTGGTTCGTATTACCGATTTTTTGTGTTAAGCGTCTTCACTTTAAACATTTTGCACTGTACATACGTTTTGTTTTTACAGCGGACATCTGTTTTTGTGTGTATATGCTTGTAGGTGCCTGCGTGTGGTTCATTAGTGACTATGGGGAACGTGATACAGGTATCGACAGGGCGTGTCCAGGCACTGAGATGCTTGAGAGGTGGCTAGTGACACTAACGTGGCTTGCCGGGGCACTGCGCGAACGTGCACGACGAGTGGGCCTTGATACCGTCGGCGGAGCAGATGCAGAGGTTGCAGTCGTCCATGAAGCGGATGTTGGGGGCGCAGCGCTCCGCGTTGCCTGGAGCTGAAACACAAGAGCAACGACGTCAGCACCTGTCCACGTCACTGCTTGCCCCGCAAGTGCGGTGTGAGCCTCTGAAGCAAAGTGTTAGTGGCTGTGAGTAGTTGCCAGCCGGCTTCATCCGCATGCTAGCCCAGGTTACGAGTTGGTGCGTTTCAGATGCCCAGCTCCCACACAACTCTTCTCGTACAAAACGCAACGCACTGCAGTGGCCGCGTCAGAGGATACTTTGTACCAGTGTCAGCGGGTTGACGTGATATTCCATCCCCGTATAGGTTCGGGAACAGATGTGTGCTGACCATATTACACAACTGGCCCTTAAAATTTCTACACCACGAAGATGACGTGCTACAGAAGCGAAATTTAACCGACAGCAAGAAGATGCTGTGATTTGCAAATGATTAGTTTTTCAGAGCATTCACACAAGGTTAGCGACAGTGGTGACACCTACAACGTGCTGACATGACGAAAGTTTACAACCGATTTCTCATACACAAACAGCAGTTGACCGGCGTTGCCTGGTGAAACGTTGTTGTAATGCCTCGTGTAAGGAGGAGATTCAGTATCGTCACGTTTCCGACTTTCATAAAGGTCGGATTGTAGCCTATCGCGATTGCGGTTTATCGTATCGCGACATTGCTGCTCGTGTTGGTCGAGATCCTATGACTGTTAGCAGAATATGGAATCGGTGGGTTCAGGAGGGTAATACGGAACGCCGTGCTGGATCCCAACGGCCTCGTATCACTAGCAGTCGAGATGACAGGCATCTTATCCGCACGGCTGTAACGGATCGTGCAGCCACGTCTCCATCCCCGAGTCAACGGATGGGGACGTTTGCAAGACAACAACCATCTGCACGAACAGTTCGACGACGTTTGCAGCAGCATGGACTATCAGCTCGGAGACCATGGCTGCGGTTACCATTGACTCTGAATCACAGACAGGTGCGCCTGCGATGGTATACTCAACGACGAACCTGGGTGCACGAATGGCAAAACGTCATTTTTTCGGATGAATCCAGGTTCTGTTTACTGAATCATGAAGGTCGCATCAGCGTTTGGCGACATAGTGGTGAACGCACATTGGAAGCGTGTATTCGTCATCGCCAGACTGGCGTATCACCCAGCGTGATGGTATGGGGTGGCATTGGTTACACGTCTCAGTCACCTCTTGTTCGCTTTGACGGGACTTTGAACACTGGTGGCTACATTTCAGATATGTTACGACCCGTGGCTCTGAACCCTGTTAAACCCTGCACTTCAGTATAATAATGCACAACGGCATGTTGCAGGTCCTGTACGGGCCTTTCTGGTTACAGAAAATGTTCGTGTTGAAGCTGCATGGCCAGCTGTACCTGTACACGCCATCCAAGCTCTGACTCAATGCCCAGGCGTATGAAGGCCGTTATTACGGCCAGAGGTGGTTGTTCCGGGTACTGAATTCTCAGGATCTATGCACCCAAATTGCGAGAAAATGTAATCACATGTCAGTTCTAGTATAACATATTTTTCCCATGAATACCCGTTTTATCAAGATTCACCACTCTTGATGAACTGTGGTATCGTGTTGAAGCTGCATGGGCCATCCAAGCTCTGTTTGACTCAATGCCCAGGCGTATCAAGGCCGTTATTACGGCCAGAGGTGGTAGTTCTGGGTACTGATTTCTCAGGGTCTATGCACCCAAACTGCGTGGAAATGTATTCACGCGTCAGTTCTAGTATAATATATTTGTCCAATGAATAGCCGTGTATAATCTGCATTTCTTCTTGGTGTAGTAATTTTAATGGCCAGTAGTGTAATTATTGAATAATTAAAACAATGTTACAGGTAAAGAATGTCATCCAGAACTTAACTCCAATCGTACGTAGAAGTTCGATAAGAACTGCAAAAAAAAAAAAAAAAAAAGCGAATGGCATAGGCAGACAGAAACAGTAAAGGCAGCGTATGACGTAAAAATATATTTGCACACTGACCGTCAATATTCCTCTCTACCTACCCTAACCCCTCTTATGCTCACGTTTTCTCCGCGAGATACAACAGTTGCAGCGCCACTGTCAAAGTCCTCCTAGCATCCTAGCGTGTCGGACAAAACAGTCACAGGCAACGTTACGCTAATTCCGTGTGTCACCGTTCTAACCTTGATAATGGCCTAGAGTAAGTGAGAGTCGAGAAGATTCTTCAGGAATGCCATAACCAGCAGGAACCTTTAATCTATGATGGCCTCCCGTGAATACACTGAATTGTGGGGATGTTGATTGCTAGGTTTCATGCGCTGTATAAAATAGACCTAGTCATTTTCTGTGGGATTAAGATCGGGTAATTTAGCGCACCTGTCAAAGTGCAGTACGGTTGCCGAGTGTTCGTCAAATCAGAAAAAAACCTCCAGTCGTGTGAATACGGATGCTGTCATCTTGGAACGCGCGCGCGTCTACAGCATACTGCAGCGAGGTCACTATTTTTTGGTCGTTACTGCAGAAACTAGCAGCTCAGCCGCAGCAGTTGCAGAAACTGCGATTACCGAGGGCTGCTTACACATTCAAAGATAACAAGAGAAAGAAAAGAAAGGACGCGCCGCGAAGGAATTATCCGAATCGGACGGAAATCGTTTGATTCATGTACAGTCAAAGAAATTATTACAAATTGCGTGCTTTATTCAAGAGAAAGATTTTCAGAAATTAAGCTAACCAGTAACGCTTTGATCCAACACTATGGCTTATGCAAGCAGTTATTCAGCTTGGCATTCATTTCCGGACTTGTTGAATCTTCGTTGATCCATTATGGATCGTGGGACGACGGTTGGCATGAACTTCTTGATGCAATAAGTTACTAACAGCCGTATGTACTGAAGAAATTTATTTTATTTTATGAACTTCTATGTGCTACCAGTTTCGGCATTGTATTGATGCCATCTTCAGGCCCCACTCGTCATAGTCGTAAAAACCGATATACACGGAAGGAGCCATATAGCTGGATCCGCGAGTCAAATCGTCCAGCTGGCCACCAAGAGCTGTACACGGATCGAGCTATATGGCTCCTTCCGTGTATAGCGGTTTTACGGCTATGACGAGTGGGGCCTGAAGATGGCATCAATATAATGCCGTAACTGGTAGCACATAGAAGTTCATAGAATAAAATATATTTCTACAATACATACGGCTGTTGGTGAATTATTGCATCAAGAAGAGTTGTTGGATGTCCTAAGGGATGTCGTTCCAACTTCTGTCCAATTGGTGTGTTAGAGCGTCGATATCCCGAGCTAGTTGGAGGGCTCCCACCATAATATTCCAGATGTCGGAACTGGAGAGAGATCTGGCAACATATCTGGCCAAGGTAGAGTTTGCAAAGCACAAAGGCTAGGTGTAGAAGCTCCGCCGTGTGCGGACGGGCAATACGTTGCTGAAATGTACGCCCAGAATAGCTTGCCGTGAAAAGCAACAAATATCATCGATTCACCAATGTGCTGTACGAGTGGCGCGGATGGGAACCAGATGGATCCTGCTATGAAACGAAATGGCACCTCAGACCATCACTGCTGGTTGTCGGGTCATATGGCAGGCGCAAGTAACTTTCGTATACCACCACTCTCTGGGGCGTCTCCAGAAACTTCTTTGCTGGTCCTCGGGGCTCAGTTCAAAGTGGGACGCATCTGGTCAATGAGTTTCCAAGCCTAAGACTGTCTCGAGACGCCTCGGACTGCGGTGGGTTAACATCCTGAGTGTCGTCTGTTAAATGGCCCGACAGCCAGGAGTGATGGTCTTGGGCAGCTTTTCTTTTCAGAGCAGGACCAATTTGGTTCCCATTCGCGGCAGCCTTTTAGCACAGTGGTACGTCGACGACATTCTATGCCCCATTTTGTTGCCCTTCATGGCAAGCCGTCCTGGGATTACACTACCGGCCATTAACATTGCTACACCACGAAGATGACGTACTACAGACGCGAAATTTAACCGACAGGAAGAAGATGCTGTGATATGTAAATGATTAGATTTTCAGAGCATTCACACAAGGTTGGCGACGGTGGTGACACCTACAACGTGCTGACATCAGGAAAGTTTACAACCGATTTCTCATACACAAACAGCAGTTGACCGGCGTTGTCTGATGAAACGTTGTTGTGATGCCTCGTGTAAGGAAGAGAAATGCGTACCATCACGTTTCCGATTTTGATAAAGGTCGGATTGTAGCCTATCGCGATTGCGCTTTATCGTATCCCGATATTGCTGCTCGCGTTAGTCGAGATCCAATGACTGTTAGGAGAATATGGAATCGGTGGGTTCAGGAGGGTAATACGGAACGCCGTGCTGGATCCCAACGGCCTCGTATCACTGACAGTCGAGATGACAGGGGTCTTATCCGCATGCCTGTAACGCATCGTGCAGCCACGTCTCGATGCCTCTGTCAACCGATGGGGACGTTTGCAAGACAACATCCATTTGCACGAACAGTTCGACAACGTTTGCAGTAGTATGGACTATCAGCTCGGAAACAATGGCTGCGGTTACCCTTGACGCTGCATCACAGGATCACCTACAGTGGTGTACTCAACGACGAACCTGGATGCACGAATGGCAAAACGTCACTTTTTCGACTGAATACAGGTTCTGTTTACAGCATCATGATGGTCGCATCCGTATTTGGCGACATCGCGGTGAATGCACATTGGAAGCGTGTATTCGTCATCGCCATACTGGCGTACCACACGGCGTAATGGTGTGGGGTGCCATTGATTACACATCTCGGTCACCTCTTGACCGCATTGACGGCACTTTGAACAGTGGACGCTACATTTCAGATGTGTTACGACCCGTGGATCTACCCTTCATTCTATCCCTGCGAAACCCTACATTTCAGCAGGATAATGCACGACCGCATGTTGCAGGTACTGTACAGGCCTTTCTGGATAGAGAAAATATTCGACTGCTGCCCTGGCCAGCACATTCTCCAGATCTCTCACCAACTGAAAACGTCTGGTCAATGGTGGCCGAGCAACTGGCTCGTCACAATACGTCAGTCACTACTCTTGATGAACTGTGGTATCGTGTTGAAGCTGCATGGCCAGCTGTACCTGTACATGCCATCCAAGCTGTGTTTGACTCAATGCCCATGCGTATCAAGGCCGTTATTACGGCCAGAGGTGGTTGTTCCGGATACTGATTTCTCAGGATCTATGCACCCAAATTGTGTGAAAATTTAATCACATTTCAGTTCTAGTATAATATATTTGACCAATGAATAGCCGTTTATCATCTGCATTTCTTCTTGGTGTAGCAATTTTAATGGCCAGTAGTGTACATTTTAGCAAGATATACGTTGTACGGCTGGTGCCTGATGACCCAGCACACGCGCCACACAGGACAGTCTTGCGGGTTGCCGCCTAGAAGGACGCGACTTCACAGCGTCTTTCGTTATGGCGCCACTACCTCCGGACACAGCCGGCACTATTTCGCATCCGCGAAGCCAAGTGACGCCAGCCGCTACCTGGCACCCATACTCCAGGGACGCCGTCATAGGTCCGCCGCCAGCAGCTCTCCATCAGTCGGCCTCCGAAACTGATGCTGAGTCTGATTCTGAGTAAACGATTACTCTACGATGCACCGCTACCGGAACAAGGCAACAGTACTGACTGCGACCGACTCCGTCCTTGCAGAGTAACCTTTCAGAACTGTACTAAATGACTGACAATTATTCGTATTAGATCAGGACGATCTCTGTCTCTCTCTTTTTTCATACAGAATGTAGCATCTTCTCTCCCTGTTCCACTCCCAAACAGGACGAGGGAAAAATGACTTCCTATATGCCTCTGTACTAGCCCTAATCTCTCTTATCTTATCTTTGTGGTCTTTTCGCGAAATATAAGTTAGCGGCAGTAAAACTGTACTGCGGTCAGCCTCAAATGCTGGTTCTCTAAATTTCGTCAGTAGCGATTCACGAAAAGAACGCCTCCTTTCCTCTAGAGACTCCCACCCGAGTACCTGAAGTATTTGAGTAAAACTCGCGTGATGATCAAACCTAGCAGTAACAAATCTAGCAGCCCGCCTCTGAATTGCTTCCATGTCCTCCCTCAATCCGACCTGATAGGAATCCCAAATGCTCGAGCAGTACTCAAGAGTAGGTCGTATTAGTGTTTTACAAGCGGTCTCCTTTACAGATGAACCACATCTTCCCAAAATTCTACCAATGAACCGAAGACGACTATCCGTCTTCCCCACAACTGCCGTTACATGCTTGTTCCACTTCGTATCGCTCTGCAATGTTACGCCCAAATATTTAATCGACGTGACTGTGTCAAGCGCTACACTACTAATGGAGTATTCAAACATTACTGGATTCTTTTTCCTATTCATCTGCATTAATTTACATTTATCTATATTTATAGTTACCTGCCATTCTTTACATCAATCACGATTCCTGTCCAAGTCATCTTGTATCCTCCTACAGTCACTCAACGACGACACCTTCCCGTACACCACAGCATCATCAACAAACAGCCGCACATTGCTATGCACCGTATCCAAAAGATCACTTATGTAGATATAAAACAACAGCGGGCCTACCACACTTCCCTGGGGCACTCCAGATGATACCCTCACCTCCGATGAACACTCACCATCGAGGACAACGTACTGGGTTCTATTACTTAAGAAGTCTTCGAGCCACTCACATATTTGGGAACCAATCACATATGCTCGTACCTTAGGAGTCTGCAGTGGGGCACCGAGTCAAACGCTTTCCGGAAGTCAAGGAATATGTCATCCGTCTGATACCCTTCATCCATGGTTCGCAAGATATCATGTGAAAAAAGGGCGAGTTGCGTTTCGCAGGAGCGATGCTTTCTAAAACCGTGCTGATCCATGGACAGCAATATTCTTCTGTTCATGCTTTCTTCTTGCTTATAGCAATAAACTTCTATTGTTCACTTCTACCTGGCCACCTACCTGTTATCTGTGTGCACCGTCCCACAAGGGGTACTTTAAAACAATGTCCGCCTGCGCACGGTGTACGTTTCTACTGCCATTCTCCGTGCTTGCCAAACCCTTCCTTGGCCAGCAAGATCGCCCGATCTCCCCCAAACTGAGAGAGTTTGTAGCATTATGGGCAGGATCCTCGAGTCAGCTTTGGATTTTGACGATGTAACGTGCCAGTTGGACAGAATTTGGCACGATATTCTTCAGGAGAACGGTATTTTAGTTAGTAGTGGCTATGTTTGCTGGGTTTCTGTCCAGATCCAGAACAAAAAATTTCGTCATGTCATTTATAGTTCAAACATGTAGGCAAATAATACTTCATGAATAATTAGTATAGCGACGTTACTGATTATACTCCATTAATATTGTGGTTTCTATAGAGCTTTTACCGCTGTTTATCGCGTTTTCTTAAACTAGTTCCTTTAAAGACCAGTTTATGCAAAAACCAATCGTCACAGGGGCATTTAGCAGATGCGGGAAAGCCTTATACAGAGGAAAAATACTTCAAACTGTCATAGACTTTTATCAGTCCATACATTGTCTCAGAAAATCTTATTCATGCAAACATTTACATTGGATTGCTACATAGTTTATATGCCATAGTTAGTTGTTTCAGATTGTAATGAGATGGGAACGCTTTTGAAAATCATTGTAACCTGTACAAGCGTTAGGGACTAACTCATCTGTAATTACGTGTTTTTCCAGTTTTTGCAGTATCATGGTGTGATGTTGCATCGCACTGATTGCCTTAAAGAAGAGTGTTGTCTAGTGGTCTCTCGTGGTATCCATTTTGTACAGTCGAAACGACGTACCGCAAGGCGATTAGAGGACCCGCTAGACAGCTACGTTATGTTGGTTGCATGCAAATCAGGCTGATCACAATTCAGGTCGTTCGGATACTTTTGCGCATGATAGTACATTGCACCTTTCCAACGGTAACGTACAGTAGAATTGTCGACCGAAGAAATGTGGCGATTAGTTGAAAGAAAGCATAGATTAGTCGGGCTACGGTAAGGGTAACACATGTAATACACAAAACTATCGTCCATCTATTATAGAATCTTAGAAGATATTCTGAACTCACACGTAACGTGGTACTTTAACAGAATGACCTCCATACCAGCTACCATGGATTCCGAAAACATCAGTCATGAGTAACCCAACACAAGACATCTAGAAAACTACCAATCGAGGCAGTCAGGGAAGTCCAGTATTTCTTAACTTTCCAAAAGCATTTGACTGAACATAGCACGCTATTCTGGATGACGAGTCATTGAAAGATGTAGAACTAAGTGGAGACATGCTCCTTGGAGGTATGTGGGAACACAGTGTTCAGAAATATAAAATTGTGTACTTTACAAAACGAGATAAGGTAGTATTCTGTAACTACACCATCGGCGTGTCACAAATGGAATCAGTGAACGCATAGATATGGAATAATAGCATTAACTCAGTCACGGGTAAAGCAGCTGCAAGACTCGATTCACTTGCCAGATTCCGGAGAAATATAATTTCTCTACAAAGCCGTTTCGGTACACAGCACTCGTGCGAGCCGCACTATTAGGTTGGTGCATAAGTTCTAGCGTTTATGAGTAAGTTTAATAAACACAAGAGACACTCGTAACATAGACCTGAGTCATCAACAATATATTCTCCTTCACTATTCCTGAACACGAAGAGTCACTAATGTCAGAGCGATCTTCGTTAAAACGAGAAAACCGTTTTCATGACAAGGCATTATTCCCAACCAGGGTGCAAATGTTTCTGGTTTCTTATGCTGTTGTCACCCTTCTATGAACTCAGACCGAAGAATATATCGGAAGTGTTTCGATTTCATCCACTTGGCACGCTATTTTCTAGTATCCACAGCTCCACTTACTACACTATGTGATCAAAAATATCTGGACACATGGCTGAAAATAACTTACAAGTTCGTCGCACCCTCCATCGGTAATGCCGGAATTCAACATGGTGTTGGCCCACCCTTAGCCTTGATGACAGCTTCCACTCTCGGGCATACATTCAGTCGGGTGCTGGAAGGTTTCTTGGGGAATGGCACCCCACTCTTCACGGAGTGCTGCACTGAGGAGATGCATCGATGTTGGTCGGTGAGGCCTGGTACGAAGTCGGCATTCCAAAACATCCCATTACAGGGATGTTATTGTCGTGTAACCACTCTGCCACAGGTCGTGCATTATAAACATGTGCTCGTACGTGATGAAAGTTGCAATCGCGACCTCCGCATTGCTCTTCGACAGGTGAAGCAAGAAGGTGATTAAAACGTCAATGTAGCTCTATGCTGTGATAGTGCCACGCAAAAAAGCACGGTGTGCAAACACTTCCATTAAAATCTCGACCGCACCATAACACCACCGACTCAGAATTTTACTGTTGGCACTACACACGCTGGCATATGACGTTCACCGGGTATTCGCCACAACCACATACTGCCATCGGATCGGCACATTGTGTACCGTGTTTCGTCACTCCAAACAACGTTTTTCCACTGTTCAATCTTCCAGTGGTTACGCTCCTTATACCAAGGGAGGCGTCGTTTGGCATTTACCGGCGTGATGTGTGGCTTAAGAGCAGCCGCTCGAGCGTGAAATCCGTTTTCTCACCTCCAGCCTAACTGTCATAGTACCTGCAGTGGATCCTGATGCAGTTTGGAATTCCTGTGTGATGGTCTGGATAGATTTCTGCCTATTACACATTACTGTCTCTGTCAGTCAGCAGACGAGGTGGGCCTGTACGCTTTTGTGTTGAACGCGTCCCTTGACGTTTTCACTTCACTGTCACATCGGAAACGGTGGACCTAGGGATGTTTAGGAGTGTGGAAATCTCGCGTACAGACGTATGACAAAAGTGACACCGAACCACCTGACCACGTTCGAAGCCCGTGGGTTCCGCGGAGCGCCCCATTCTGCAATCTCACGATGTTTAATGACTAATGAGGTCGCTGATATGGAGTACCTGGCAGTAGGTGGCAGCACAATGCACCTAATATGAAAACCGTATATTTTTGAGGTTGTCCGGATACTTTTGATCACACGTTGTATCTCCGAATGCCAAAGTGACAATATGTAAAATCAAATACCAACAGTGAAACACAAACAAAAAAACGGCAATCAATAAATACACCAGTAGCAACCTCAACATGAGGGTGCAAAACAAAAACGCTACGAAGTTATGCAGCAACCCAAAGAAATTCGGGAGCAGGACAGTTCAAACCCGCGTCCTGCCACCCTGATTTACGTTCCCCGTGATTTCCGTAAATCGCTTCGGGCAAATGCCGGGATGTTTCCTTTGAACGGCCGACTTCGTTCCCCAATCCTTCTCTAACCGTATGGGACCGATGACCTCGCTGTTTGATCCCCTTTCCAAAATCAATCAACCAATCAACAGAATATTGCTGAGTCGTGTGAAATCTGTGGCAAGAGATGCTAACGGGAAATATAGAACGTGTGCAAAGAAGGCCAGCACGAATCGTCACAAGTCTTATTGATTGGTGGAATAGTATCGCAGAGATGTTTGAGAAACCTGAACAGGCAGTCGCCTCGAGATAGATCCCAACTATCCCGCGAAAGCCTCTTAGGAAGTTTCCGGATCCGGTACTACGTATGTTAGGAAGCTAGGAATAAACTAAGGTCCCCCGCGTGCCGCTCCGTCGGAGCTGGCAACACATGCGTACAGTATGCATTAGATGAGTATGTGCCACGCAAGATCGTAAGAGATGGAAAAGAGCCACCGTGGTACAACAACCGAGTTAGAAAACTGCTGCGGAAGGAAAGGGAACTTCACAGCTAATATGAACATGGCCAAAGCCTTGCAGACAAACAAAAGTTACGCGAAGCGAAATGTAGTGTGAGGAGGGCTATGCGAGAGGCGTTCAATGAATCCGAAAGTAAAGTTCTATGTACTGACTGTGCAGAAAATCATAAGAAATTTTGGTCTTATGTCAAAGCGGTAGGTGGATCAAAACAAAACGTCCAGACACTCTTTGACCAAAATGGTACTGTAACAGAGGATGACAGACTAAAGGCCGAAATACAAAATGTCTTTTTCCAAAGCTGTTTCACAGAGGAAGACTGCACTGTAGTTCCTTCTCTAGACTGTCGCACAGATGACAAAATGGTGGATATCGAAATAGACAACAGAGGGATAGAGAAACAATTAAAATCGCTCAAACGAGGAAGGGCCGATGGACCTGATGGGATACCAGTTCGATTTTACGCAGAGTACCCGAAGGAACTTGCCCCCCTTCTTGCAGCGGTGTACCGTAGGTCTCCAGAAGAGCGCAGTTTCCCAAAGGATTGGAAAAGGCCACAGGTCATCTCCGTTTTCAAGAAGGGACGTCAAACAGATGTACACAATGTCGATCAGTTGTAGAATTTTGGAACACGTATTATGTTCGAGTATAATGACTTTTCTGGAGACTAGAAATTTACTCTGTAGGAATGAGCACGGGTTTCGAAAAAGACGATCGAGTGAAACCCAGCTCGCGCTATTCATCCACGAGATTCAGACGGCCATAGACATGGGTTCCCAGGTAGATGCCGTGTTTCTTGACTTGCGCAAGGCGTTCGATACAGTTCCCCACAGTCGTTTAATGAACAAAGTAAGAGCATATGGACTATCAGACCAATTGTGTGATTGGACTAGATAACAGAACGCATCATGTCATTCTCAATGGAGAGGAGTCTTCCGAAGTAAGAGTGACTTCGGGTGTGCCGCAGGGGAATGTCGTAGGACCGTTGCTATTCACAATATACATAAATGGTTCAAATGGCTCTGAGCACTATGGGACTTAACTTCTAAGGTCATCAGTCCTCTAGAACTTAGAACTACTTAAACCTAACTAAGGACATCACACACACCATGCTCGAAGCGCAATTCGAACCTGCGGCACTAAACATAAATGACCTAGTGGATAACATCGGAAGTTCACTGAGGCTTTTTGCGGATCATGCTGTAGTATATCGAGAGGTTGTAACAATGGAAAATTGTACTGAAATGCAGGAGAATCTGCAAAGAATTGACGCATGTTGCAGGGAATGGCAATTGAATCTCAATGTAGACAAGTGTAATGTGCTGCGAATACATAGAAAGATAGATCCCTTATCATTTAGCTACAAAATAGTAGGTCAGCAACTGGAAGCAGTTAATTCCATAAATTATCTGGGAGTACGCATTAGGAGTGATTTGAAATGGAATGATCACATAAAGTTGATCGTCGGTAAAACAGATGCCAGACTGAGATTCACTGGAAGAATCCTAAGGAAATTCAATCCGAAAAGGAAGAAAGTAGGTTACAGTACACTTGTTCGCCCACTGCTTGAATATTGCTCACCATCGTGGGATCTGTACCAGATAGGGGTGATAGAAGAGATAGAGAAGATCAAACGGAGAGCAGCGCGCCTCGTTACTGGATCATTTAGTAATCGCGAAAGCGTTACGGAGATGATAGATAAACTCCAGTGGAAGACTTTGCAGGAGAGACGCTCGGTAGCTCGGTATGGGCTTTTGTTGAAGTTTCGAGAACATACCTTCACCGAGGAGTCAAGCAGTATATTGCTCGCTCCTACGTCTATCTCGCGAATAGACCACGAGGATAAAATCAGAGACATTAGAGCGCACACAGAGGCATACCGATAACCTATCTTTGCACGAACAATACGAGACTGGAATAGAAGGGAGAACCGATAGAGGTACTCAAAGTACCCTCCGCCACACACCGTCAGGTGGCTTGCGGAGTATGGATGTAGATGTAGATGTACAGAGGCGTTCACGTCCTCATATTTCCCGCAGCCCTTGCTCTAATGGGATGGTAAGAAACCCTAACACGTGGTACGGTGACAAGTATCCTCTGCCACGAAGTGGAGGCCTTGGGGAGGCTCCGTAGACACCGCCGGATAACACATTGACTCACCAGACACAATTAGACTCGTCTATGTAGATAGTCACGAAATAACAGGAATATCGGCCATGTGAGTCGCACCAACTCCACGAGTACTTAAGCTTGGTGTTAGAACTGACGCCACATTTAAGGTGTGAATATGGTGACAACACAAAATCAGTTAGAGTAATCCAGGCGTTATCCCTGCAGACTTAGCCACTGCGTGTGGTATCTACTTAGGATTTCAATAACCAGACATCTGCACCTTGCATACACCACAATAGTGAGTAGTCTAGTTGTAAAAATCCACATTTTCCCCTTATTACCACTCCACCCACTAGCATCAACAGAAAATTGTGAGTTTGTCAGTTTTACAAACAAGGAACTAGACAGATTCACGACAGATAATCCTCCTTCCTTCCAGGACAATCTCTCATAAGAAATTCAGTCGTCGGTAGAATTTCCATCTTCAGACGAGGCCTCCAGCTTACTGCGGCTGCAACAAGAGTTTTGCACTGAAATAAAATTAAAACGAATTTATCTTTAAAACAAAGTTTCCACATAGTATCATTCTCTATCTTACAAATGTTCGTGAGTCTCACAGCAAACACAGTCATTGTATTCTAAACTACAATCCTGGAAATGGAAAAAAGAACACATTGACACCGGTGTGTCAGACCCACCATACTTGCTCCGGACACTGCGAGAGGGCTGTACAAGCAATGATCACACGCACGGCACAGCGGACACACCAGGAACCGCGGTGTTGGCCGTCGAATGGCGCTAGCTGCGCAGCATTTGTGCACCGCCGCCGTCAGTGTCAGCCAGTTTGCCGTGGCATACGGAGCTCCATCGCAGTCTTTAACACTGGTAGCATGCCGCGACAGCGTGGACGTGAACCGTATGTGCAGTTGACGGACTTTGAGCGAGGGCGTATAGTGGGCATGCGGGAGGCCGGGTGGACGTACCGCCGAATTGCTCAACACGTGGGGCGTGAGGTCTCCACAGTACATCGATGTTGTCGCCAGTGGTCGGCGGAAGGTGCACGTGCCCGTCGACCTGGGACCGGACCGCAGCGACGCACGGATGCACGCCAAGACCGTAGGATCCTACGCAGTGCCGTAGGGGACCGCACCGCCACTTCCCAGCAAATTAGGGACACTGTTGCTCCTGGGATATCGGCGAGGACCATTCGCAACCGTCTCCATGAAGCTGGGCTACGGTCCCGCACACCGTTAGGCCGTCTTCCGCTCACGCCCCAACATCGTGCAGCCCGCCTCCAGTGGTGTCGCGACAGGCGTGAATGGAGGGACGAATGGAGACGTGTCGTCTTCAGCGATGAGAGTCGCTTCTGCCTTGGTGCCAATGATGGTCGTATGCGTGTTTTTCGCCGTGCAGGTGAGCGCCACAATCAGGACTGCATACGACCGAGGCACACAGGGCCCACACCCGGCATCATGGTGTGGGGAGCGATCTCCTACACTGGCCGTACACCACTGGTGATCGTCGAGGGGACACTGAATAGTGCACGGTACATCCACACCGTCATCGAACCCATCGTTCTACCATTCCTAGACCGGCAAGGGAACTTGCTGTTCCAACAGGACAATGCACGTCCGCATGTATCCCGTGCCACCCAACGTGCTCTAGAAGGTGTAAGTCAACTACCCTGGCCAGCAAGATCTCCGGATCTGTCCCCCATTGAGCATGTTTGGGACTGGATGAAGCGTCGTCTCACGCGGTCTGCACGTCCAGCACGAACGCTGGTCCAACTGAGGCGCCAGGTGGAAATGGCACGGCAAGCCGTTCCACAGGACTACATCCAGCATCTCTACGATCGTCTCCATGGGAGAATAGCAGCCTGCATTGCTGCGAAAGGTGGATATACACTGTACTAGTGCCGACATTGTGCATGCTCTGTTGCCTGTGTCTATGTGCCTGTGGTTCTGTCAGTGTGATCATGTGATGTATCTGACCCCAGGAATGTGTCAATAAAGTTTCCCCTTCCTGGGACAATGAATTCACGGTGTTCTTATTTCAATTTCCAGTAGTGTATTTCTTCCCTGTGCTACTACAGGCAATGCACGAGATACAAGGTCTTAGCGGAGGACTCTGCTGCAGGAATCCGCTGTCCGTAAATTCTTCAGAAGTTTGGAGTGCAATTTGCGCGTTTTGGGCGAAATCATTCGGCTGGAAACATCGGAAACTGCATATGATTTCATCTGGTCCAGGAAGTCAAAAATAATGAAGTCAACACACTGTGCGCGAAATAGAGAGATGTAGAGAGAACAGGTTGTACACCAGCAAATGTATTTACGGATAATTCTTATGGGGTGATGGAACCCGTTGCTGTAATATGAGGCAAGTTATCCACACTAGTGACTGACTCAGCAAGGGCGCCATAAGAGGCAAAGTATCACCAGAAAAAAGAGAAGTTTACCAGCATCAGACGTGGCCTGAATTTGAGAAAGAAATCTCTAAAAATCAACGTCAGGAACACAGCGTTGTATAGAAACGAATGCTGGACTGCGGGGACTCGGAATAGTGGAGAGTCGAAGCTTTAGTGACAAGAAGTTACAGAGGGAAGCTGAAAATTAAAGGTACTGATAGGATAACAAATGAGGACGTTCACTTCAGAATCTTCGAGAAAAGGGAAATGTGGAAAACAGAAACAATAAGAATGGACAGAATGATAGCACATACATAAAGATATCAGGGAATGACGTTTGCTGTTTGCAGCACTTGCCACACAGGTAGTCGAAAATTTACTTTCAGGTACTGCTTTGGTCGCTACATAGTTGTTGGTTGAGTAGTGGACAGTCTCTGTTAGCAATTTCACTACTTGATACAGAAACACAGAACCTTCCTTTTCGTGTTATAATATATCGACGGGGACGATGGTTATGCAGAAGAGTTTTAAACAAAATTTTGTTTATATTGATGATGATTTTGAGGGTCTTCAACAGAAGTAATTCCGTAAAATACTGAATAATTACTTCCATAGCCCCTGTTGCGATTTCTTTTGTTTATTTATTCAAACGGCAGTTTCCGAGACATTCCGTTTAATTATCATTAATGGGCTATTATACTGAATGGCGACAAATTGGTACATTAAAACATGCTACAATCTTTTATGTTCTGAATGCTTACAGAACTACATTTATTTAAAATGAGCTGCATTCTTTCTCGGAACATTCAACTGCCCTATACCATTGTCTAGTTCTTGACCTATCGTACGTTATTCTACAGGCGGTAGCACATCTACCACACACAGCCCCACAATTTTTATTTTGTTTTGTTACACTGATATTTAAAAATGTTATACAAGAGCTCTAGTTACTCTTGTAAACAGTAAAGCACTGCATGAGCACGAAATATCTGCATAAAAAGATCACGCCATCTAGTGAGTAATCTGCAAAGCTTCTAATGAACTGTCGTGAAAAACAGAACCTGTCATTAGAGTACACCAGTAGCTTGTATTTGTTGCATACCAGAATACATTCCATCTACATTTAATGTCTGTGAAAACCAAATGATAAATCGCCTAAAATGTTATGAGAGAAGTATCTCGATGTTAATTAAGGAGAGTAACATTTTTTGCCTTTGTAAAAACGTTTTAAAATGTTATGAGTGACGTATCTGATCTTAATTAAGGAGAGTAACATTTGTTAAGTTTGTAACAATGTTGTAATTGATGAGAAGGTCACATCTCTGGAAACTAGTTTGTTGTAACTGGTCTCATCTACTATTTAATCAAATTTAGTCTCACAGTTACGTTTTGTTCTTACTCGTACTGCTGGCCAGAGAAAGATATATGATCTTTGCAACAATGACTTTAGACAAAGTTAATCTTAGTATTTAAAACAATAGGTAAAACCACGACTTTTGGCTGTGAGATCTTATTCTCAATGAAATTAGTTTTGAAATAAAGTTTTACAGTTAGATGTTCTATTTTGGAAACTGTTTATTTAAGGTATTAGAAATTATATACTTTATGTCTCACAGAAGATTTCTGATAATTTCGAAAAGTATGTATGAAAACGCTTACAATATTCTAACAGGTATGAAGAGCGACAAATGGATTATCAGATTATTGATTTATTACATTTGGACATTCTTAGGGAATCAGCTTTGATGAAATACAGGTTTTTCTTTTGTTACATAAATGGTTATTTTAGAGAAAGTATTCTTTGTTTATGAATTTGCTGGGAAAGTTGTAATACTTCGACAGGATTTGCAGTCCTGAGTTGTCCTATTTCATATTTAACTAATAGTACACAATACATAAGAAACCCTCCCCCCATGAACCATGGACCTTGCCGTTGGTGGGGAGGCTTGCGTGCCTCAGCGATACAGATGGCCGTACCGTAGGTGCAACCACAACGGAGGGGTATCTGTTGAGAGGCCAGACAAACATGTGGTTCCTGAAGAGGGGCAGCAGCCTTTTCAGTAGTTGCAGGGGCAACAGGCTGGATGATTGACTGATCTGGCCTTGTAACATTAACCAAAACGGCCTTGCTGTGCTGGTACTGCGAACGGCTGAAAGCAAGGGGAAACTACAGCCGTAATTTTTCCCGAGGACATGCAGCTTTACATGCAGCTTTACTGTATGATCAAATGATGATGGCGTCCTCTTGGGTAAAATATTCCGGAGGTAAAATAGTCCCCCATTCGGATCTCCGGGCGGGGACTACTCAAGAGGACGTCGTTATCAGGAGAAAGAAAACTGGCGTTCTACGGATCGGAGCGTGGAATGTCAGATCCCTTAATCGGGAAGGTAGGTTAGAAAATTTAAAAAGGGAAATGGATAGGTTAAAGTTAGATATAGTGGGAATTAGTGAAGTTCGGTGGCAGGAGGAACAAGACTTTTGGTCAGGTGATTACAGGGTTATAAATACAAAATCAAATAGGGGTAATGCAGGAGTAGGTTTAAAAATGAATAAAAAAATAGGAGTGCGGGTTAGCTACTACAAACAGCATAGTGAACGCATTATTGAGGCCAAGATAGACACAAAGCCCATGCCTACTACAGTATTACAAGTTTATATGCCAACTAGCTCTGCAGATGATGAAGAAATTGATGAAATGTATGACGAGATAAAAGAAATTATTCAGGTAGTGAAGGGAGACGAAAATTTAATAGTCATGGGTGACTGGAATTCGTCAGTAGGAAAAGGGAGAGAAGGAAACATAGTAGATGGATATGGATTGGGGGGAAAAAATGAAAGAGGAAGCCACCTTGTAGAATTTTGCACAGAGCATTACTTAATCATAGCTAACACTTGGTTCAAGAATCATAAAAGAAGGTTGTATACCTGGAAGAATCCTGGAGATACTAAAAGGTATCAGATAGATTATATAATGGTAAGACAGAGATTTAGGAACCAGGTCTTAAATTGTAAGACATTTCCAGGGGCAGATGTGGATTCTGACCACAATCTATTGGTTATGAACTGCAGATTGAAACTGAAGAAACTGCTAAAAGGTGGGAATTTAAGGAGATGGGACCTGGATAAACTGAAAGAACCAGAGGTTGTAGAGAGTTTGAGGGAGAGCATAAGGGAACAATTGACAGGAATGGGGGAAAGAAATACAGTAGAAGAAGAATGGGTAGCTCTGAGGGATGAAGTAGTGAAGGCAGCAGAGGATCAAGTAGGTAAAAAGACGAGGGCTAATAGAAATCCTTGGGTAACAGAAGAAATATTGAATTTAATTGATGAAAGGAGAAAATATAAAAATGCAGTAAATGAAGCAGGCAAAAAGGAATACAAACGTCTCCAAAATGAGATCGACAGGAAGTGCAAAATGGCTAAGCAGGGATGGCTAGAGGACAAATGTAAGGATGTAGAGGCTTGTCTCACTAGGGGTATAATAGATATTGCCTACAGGAAAATGAAAGAGACCTTTGGAGAAAAGAGAACCACTTGTATGAATATCAAGAGCTCAGATGGCAACCCAGTTCTAAGCAAAGAAGGGAAGGCAGAAAGGTGGAAGTATTATATAGAGGGTTTATACAAGGGCGATGTACTTGAAGACAGTATTATGGAAATGGAAGAGGATGTAGATGAAGATGAAATGGGAGATAAGATACTGCGTGAAGAGTTTGACAGAGCACTGAAAGACCTAAGTCGAAACAAGGCCCCGGGAGTAGACAACATTCCATCAGAACTACTGACGGCCTTGGGAGAGCCAGTCATGAGAAAACTCTACCATCTGGTGAACAAGATGTATGAGACAGGCGAAATACCCACAGTCATCAAGAAGAATATAATAATTCCAATCCCAAAGAAAGCAGGTGTTGACAGATGTGAAAATTACCGAACTATCAGTTTAATAAGTTACAGCTGCAAAATACTAACACGAATTCTTTACAGACGAATGGAAAAACTGGTAGAAGCGGACCTCGGGGAAGATCAGTTTGGATTCCGTAGAAATGTTGGAACACGTGAGGCAATACTAACCTTACGACTTATCTTAGAAGAAAGATTAAGAAAAGGCAAACCTACGTTTCTAGCATTTGTAGACTTAGAGAAAGCTTTTGACAATGTTGACAGGGGTAAAATACAGGGAGCGAAAGGGTGTTAACAATTTGTACAGAAACCTGATGGCAGTTGTAAGAGTCGAGGGGAATGAAAGGGAAGCAGTGGTTGGGAAAGGAGTGAGACAGGGTTGTAGTCTCTCCCTGATGTTATTCAATCTGTATATTGAGCAAGCAGTAAAGGAAACAAAAGAAAAATTCGGAGTAGGTATTAAAATCCATGGAGAAGAAATAAAAACTTGAGGTTCGCCGATGACATTGTAATTCTGTAAGAGACAGCAAAGGACTTGGAAGAGCAGCTGAACGGAATGGACACTGTCTTGAAAGGAGGATATAAGATGAACATCAACAAAAGCAAAACGAGGATAATGGAATGTAGTCAAATTAAATCGGGTGATGCTGAGGGGATTAGATTAGGAAATGAGACAATCAAATTAGTAAAGGAGTTTTGCTATTTAGGGAGTAAAATAACTGATGATGGTCGAAGTAGAGAGGATATAAAATGTAGACTGGCAATGGCAAGGAAAGCGTTTCTGAAGAAGAGAAATTTGTTAACATCGAGTATAGATTTAAGTGTCAGGAAGGCTTTTCTGAAAGTATTTGTATGGAGTGTAGCCATGTATGGAAGTGAAACATGGACGATAACCAGTTTGGACAAGAAGAGAATAGAAGCTTTCGAAATGTGGTGCTACAGAAGAATGCTGAAGATAAGGTGGGTAGATCACGTAACTAATGAGGAGGTATTGAATAGGATTGGGGAGAAGAGAAGTTTGTGGCACAATTTGACTAGAAGACGGGATCGGTTGGTATGACATGTTTTGAGGCATCAAGGAATCAGAAATTTAGCATTGGAGGGCAGCGTGGAGGGTAAAAATCGTAGAGGGAGACCAAGAGATCAATACACTAAGCAGATTCAGAAGGATGTAGGTTGCAGTAGGTACTGGGAGATGAAGAAGCTTGCACAGGATAGAGTAGCATGGAGACCTGCATCAAACCAGTCTCAGGACTGAAGACCACAACAACAACAACAACATAAGAAACAGATGTGCTCGTGTTGTTTAACGTGCGTGCCGTTCGCGGTGATCCTCTAGTGTGGACGGCCAGATCTGGGCTATTCTTCTTTATCTTTGCGTGGGGGTAAGACTGGAGCACGATCAGTAACTACATTGGCAGCACTACATCAGCATCCACGGTCAGGCACACATCGTATACATCCTGTCGTATACCAAACTTAGATAGGCACTGGTACAGCTGCCGGCCGAAGTGGCCGTGCGGTTAAAGGCGCTGCAGTCTGGAACCGCAAGACCGCTACGGTCGCAGGTTCGAATCCTGCCTAGGGCATGGATGTTTGTGATGTCCTTAGGTTAGTTAGGTTTAACTAGTTCTAAGTTCTAGGGGACTAATGACCTCAGCAGTTGAGTCCCATAGTGCTCAGAGCCATTTTGAACTGGTACAGCTATATGTACCCCAATAACTAACATCAAGGACAGTGTTTTGTTAAACACTGCTAAAGTAAGCTTGGCTACCATGTCAAGATTTTTATACGGTATTTCGTCATGTTTACTAACAAAAGTGACATAGAACATTAAAGAGAATAGGAATGTGAGGTGCATTGTGTAACAGAATCTATGCGGCGATTAACGACGGGATATTAAAGGTGGCAATCAATGCAGCCCAAAACTGTCCAATAAAAATAAGTCGATCGTAGCGACAAGTCGTCTCAGTTTCTATTCGCTTGCTGTCCGCGACACATCAGGAGAACACTAAGAATTAGCATTATATACCGTTGTACATATTACAGGGGGTGGTCAAAACATGGAGACACCAAAAACGCATGGATAAATAGAGGCCCTGCACGGTTTTCAAGGCAATCTTATATCACTCATCCTGCAAAAAAAAAAAAAAAAAAAAAGAGGGAAGTTCAGGTAATGATGCTAGAGCTGGATAGCGATCATGTACCTTTCCCTCCAAAGCAGACCACAAATCGTCAATAATACTGAGATATGGTGATTATCGTGGCCAGGGGAGATGCGACAAATCATCTACGCGATCACAATACCAAACCTGCGCGATGTGAGCTTTGTGAACAAGAGCCCTGTAGTCTTGGAACACAGCATCATCACTGGGGAACAAACACTGTACCACGGTATGGCCCTGACCAGCGAAAATGGTCACGTAATGTTTGGTAGTAATGAGACCTTGCAAAGTAACCATGGCTCGCACGGATAGAGGTACTCAAGGTACCCTCCGCCACACACCGTCAGGTGGCTTGCGGAGTATGGATGTAGATGTAGATGTAGAACAGCACAGTGTGGTTTGCCACATCATCACCGAGAACCTGCCACGTTTTGGTCTGGGAGCGTAAGCTCGGCCGCGTTGTGACTTAGCGGGTGATGATTTTCCGCTTTCCCTGGCTGCGGTATAAAACTTCGATACGTTGCCTCTTTGAACCCCAAACACTTAGGCTCGCTCGATTTCGGACGCACCCGCAGTACGAGCATCAACAACATGCTCGGGTTCAAGTTTACTCAACTTCGGCACAGTGCACTCACGACCAGACAAAACACTTTCCTACATCTACATCTACATATATACTCCGCTAGCCACCAAGCGGTATGTGGTGGAGGGCACAATTCGCGCCAAAGTTATATTCCCCCTCTCTGTTCCAGTCGCAGATCGCGCGAGGGATAAACGACTGTCTGAACGCCTCAGTACGAGCTCTTATTTCCCTCATCTTTTAATTATGACCATTACGCCATTTAAAAGTTGGTGGTATAATGTATGCTCTACATCCTAGGTGAAGATTGTATTTCGAAATTTAGAGAGCAGCCCCTTCTGTTTAGCGCGTCGTCTATCTGCAAGTGTGTCCGACTTCAAACTTTCTATGAGATTTGTAACGCTCTCGCCATGGCTAAATGTACGTCACGAATCTTGCCGCTCTTCTTAGGACCTTCTCAGTCTCTTGAATCAGACCCAATTGGTAAGGGTCCCATACAAACGAAAAATAAGACTGGACGAAATAACGTATTGTAAGCTATTTCCTTTGTTGAAGGACTGCATCGCTTCAGGATTCTACCAATAAACCGCAATCTAGAGTCCGCCTTACCCGTTACTTCTGTAATCTGATCATTCTATTTCAGATAATTTCGAATAGTAACACCCCGATACTTGACTGAGGTTACCGCTTCCAAAGACTGATCATTTATTTTGTACTCATACATTAATGGGGATTTTCGCCTTGTTATACGCAGTAGATTACACTTACTAATATTGAGAGATAACTGCCAGTCATTAAACCACGCATTTATTTTCTGCAAACCTTCAATAATTTGTTCACAACTTTCGTGTGATACTACTTTCCTGTAGACTACAGCATCATAGGCAAACAGTCTAAGGCCGCTGTCAATACCATCAACCAGATCGTTTATGTAAATAAAGCAGCGGACTTGTGCGGGGCAGAGTCGCACGCCCTTTCGATAGTCCAGAAATATGGCATCAACCTGGGAGCCGGTATCTAGAACCTGTTGTATATCATGCACAAACAGGGCCAGCTGTGTCTCGCATGACCGCTGTTTCCTAAAACCGTGCTGGTTTCTGCAGACGAGCTTCTCAGAGTCTAGAAAGGTCATTATGTCTGAACACAAAATATGTTCCATGATTCTACAACAAATCGATGTCAGTGAAATTGGCCGGTAATTATGTGCATCCGATTTTCTACCCTTTTTATAGATTGCTATGACCTGGGCCTTCTTCCAGTCCCGTGGAACTTTCCGCCGTTCCAATGATCTCTGATAGATGGCGGATAAGAATGGTGCTATATTTGTAGGATAGTCAACATAAAATCTTACGGGGATACCATCTCGGCCAGATGCCTTTCTGGCGTCTAAGGATCTTTCTGACTACGACTGACGCTTGCGACATATTCAGGTCGCTGCACAGGTTCTGCTCGTGGTCAAATACAGCAGCGCAACCTGTAGACTCGGCTAGAATCTGCATTTGTGATCAACCGTGCGTTTCTCCCAGAGTTTCCATATTTTTGTCCAACACCTGTAGTCAGACATCTATGAGTTTTTCATGAGGTGGGATGCTGCGCCAATCGCGGATTTTTCGAGTGTCTCCCCGAAGGATAAGAGGATTGACTAGTAAATATACAGACCAATGTCCTTAACATCAGTTTGCTGAGAAATTGTACAATATATTCTGAAACCGAATGCATTAAATTTCCTCGAGAATGGAAGGCCCATGTTCACGAATCAGTACGGTCTTAGAAAACACCGCTTGTGTCAAACTCAGCTTGCCCTTTTATGGATGAAGGGCAACAGGCAGATTCTGTTTTTATGGATTTCAGAACAGCAATTGACACGGTACCGCAATGCAGATTGTTAACGAAGATACGAGCATACGGAATATGTTCCCAGATATGGGAATGGCTCGAAGACTTCTTAAGTGATAAAACCCAGTATGTTGTCCTTGACGAGGAGTGTTCATCAGAGACAAGGCTATCGTCAGGAATGCCCCAGAGAAGCTGTTATTTTTTATACAGGTAAATAATCTGGCGGACAGGGTGGGTGGCTATCGGTGGTTGTTTGCTGCTGATTCTGTATTGTACCGGGAGGTTCAAAAAATGTTCAAATGTGTGTGAAATCTTATGGGACTTAACTGCTACGGTCATCAGTCCCTAAGCTTACACACTACTTAACCTAAATCATCCTAAGGACAAACACACACACCCACGCTCGAGGGAGGACTCGAACCTCAGACGGGACCAGCCGCACAGTCCATGACAGCATCGCCCCAGACCTCTCGGCTAATCCCGCGCGGCTACCGGGAGGTGTCTAACAAGGGAACCTCCCCATCGCACCCCCCTCAGATTTAGTTATAAGTTGGCACAGTGGATAGGCCTTGAAAAACTGAACACAGATCAGTCGAGAAAACAGGAAGAAGTTGTGTGTAAGTATGAAAAAATAAGCAAAATATACAAACTTAGTAGTCCACGCGGAACATATACAACAGCAAGGATAGCCTCAACTCAGCAGCGCCGTGGTCCCGTGGTTAGCGTGAGCAGCTGTGGAGCAAGAGGACCTTGGTTCAAGTCCTCCCTCGTGTGATAATTTCAATTTCTTTATTTTCGCAAAGTTATGATCTGTCCGTTCGTTGATTGACGTCTCTGTTCATTGCAATAAGGTTAGTATCTGTGTTTTGCGACCGAACCGCAAAACCGTGCGATTAGTAGACGAAAGGACGTGCCTCTCCAATGGGAACCGGAAACATTTGATCGCTAGGTCATAAGTCAATCGATTCCTCCACAGGAAAACACGTCTGATATATTCTATACGACACTGGTGACAGCATATGCGTCACATGACAGGAATATGTTGTCGACCCACCTAACTTGTACACTTGGCGAATGGGTAAAAAGATTCTTCTAACTTGCCCGATTTAGGTTTTCTTGTGGATGTGGTAATCACTCCCAAAAAGCGATGAAAACGTAAGAGTTTGTCAGACTGAAAATAAAAAATTGCAGTTTTCACAAGTCTTGAACCAAGGACCTCTCGTTCGGCAGCTGCTCACGCTAACCACCGGACCACGGTGCCCCTGACCGCCCACTCCCTTGATGTTGCCTATCTTGCACATGGACTACTCAGTTTGAATATTTTGTTTATTTTTTCATAGTCCCACACAACTTCCTCCTGTTTTCTCGACTGATGTGTGTTCAGTTTTTCAAGGCCTATCCACTGTGCCAACTTATAACTAAATCTGAGGGGGGTGCGATGGGGAGGTTCCCTTTAAGATGACTGACTTTAGGATGATAGTAGATAGACAAAATTTCTAGTTGGTTTGATGAGTGGAAACAAGCTCTAAATGTGGAAAAATGTAAGTTAATACGGATGAGTGGGAAAAACAAACCCATAATATTTGGATACAGCACTTCCTGTTTGACACATTCACGCCGGTTAAATATCTGGGTATAGGATTGCAAAGCGATATGAAATGTAACGAGCGTGTGAGGACTGGTAGTGAAGGCGAATCGTTGACTTCGGTTTTCTTTTTTTGTTTGCTTCATCGGTCTTCTGACTGATTTGATGCGGCCCGCCACGAATTCCTCTCCAGTGCTAACCTCTACATCTCAGAGTAGCACTTTGCAACATATGTCCTCTGTTAATGGCTGCATGTGTTGCAATATCTGCCTTCCTCAACAGTTTCTGCGCTCTACAGCTCCCTCTAGTACCATGGAAGTCGTTCCCTAATGTCTTAACACGTATCCTGTCAACCTGTCCGTTCTTCTTGGCAGTGTTATCCACATATTTCCTTACTCTCCGATTCTGCACAGATCCTCCTCATCGCTTACATTATCCGTTCACCTAATTTTCAACATTGTCTGTAGCACCACATCTCAAATGCTTCGTCACTCTTCTATTCCAGTTTTCCCATGGTCCACCTTTCACTACCATACAATGCCGCGCTCCAAACGTACATTCCCAGAAATTTCTTACTCACATTACGGTCTATGATGAATACTAGTAGACTTCTCTTGGCCAGGAAAGCCCTCTTGCCATTGCTAGTCTGCTTTTGCTGTCCTCTTTGCTCCGTGCTTCATGGGTTATTTTGCTGCCTAGAAAGCAAAATTTCTTAACTTAATCTGCTTCTTGACCATCAGTCTTTATATTAAGTTCCTCGCTGTACGCATTTCTTATACTACTCATACTTTCGTCTTTCTTTGATTTACTATCAATCCATATTCTTTACTCATTACTCTGTTCATTACATTCAGGAGATCATCTAATTCTTCACTCTCACTCGGGGCAGCAATGTCATTAGAGAATCGTATCTTTGATATCCATAAACCCTGAATTTTAACCCAACTCGTGAACCTATATTTTTTAGTTCCATCATTGCTTCTTCGATGCACATATTGACAGTAGGGGCGAATGACTACATCCTTGTCTAACACACTTTTTAATCAAGCGCTTCGTTCTTACTCGTCCAATCTTATTATGCCCTCTTGGCTCTTTTATACAGGGTGTTTCAAAAATGACCGGTATATTTGAAACGGCAATAAAAACTAAACGAGCAGCGATAGAAATACACCGTTTGTTGCAATATGCTTGGGACAACAGTACATTTTTGGGCGGACAAACTTTCGAAATTACAGTAGTTACAATTTTCAACAACAGATGGCGCTGCAAGTGATGTGAAAGATATAGAAGACAACGCAGTCTGTGGGTGCGCCATTCTGTACGTCGTCTTTCTGCTGTAAGCGTGTGCTGTTCACAACGTGCAAGTGTGCTGTAGACAACATGGTTTATTCCATAGAACAGAGGATTTTTCTGGTGTTGGAATTCCACCGCCTAGAACACAGTGTTGTTGCAACAAGACGAAATTTTCAACGGAGGTTAAATGTAACCAAAGGACCGAAAAGCGATACAATAAAGGATCTGTTTGAAAAATTTCAACGGACTGGGAATGTGACGGATGAACGTGCTGGAAAGGTAGGGCGACTGCGTACGGCAACCACAGAGGGCAACGCGCAGCTAGTGCAGCAGGTGATCCAACAGCGGCCTCGGGTTTCCGTTCGCCGTGTTGCAGCTGCGGTCCAAACGACGCCAACGTCCACGTATCGTCTCATGCGCCAGAGTTTACACCTCTATCCATACAAAATTCAAACGCGGCAACCCCTCAGCGCCGCTACCATTGCTGCACGGGAGACATTCGCTAACGATATAGTGCACAGGATTGATGACGGCGATATGCATGTGGGCAGCATTTGGTTTACTGACGAAGCTTATTTTTACCTGGACGGCTTCGTCAATAAACAGAACTGGCGCATATGGGGAACCGAAAAGCCCCATGTTGCAGTCCCATCGTCCCTGCATCCTCAAAAAGTACTGGTCTGGGTCGCCATTTCTTCCAAAGGAATCATTGGCCCATTTTTCAGATCCGAAACGATTACTGCATCACGCTATCTGGACATTCTTCGTGAATTTGTGGCGGTACAAACTGCCTTGGACGACACTGCGAACACCTCGTGGTTTATGCAAGATGGTGCCCGGCCACATCGCACGGCCGACGTCTTTAATTTCCTGAATGAGTATTTCGATGATCGTGTGATTGCTTTGGGCTATCCGAAACATACAGGAGGCGGCGTGGATTGGCCTCCCTATTCGCCATCATGAACCCCTGTGACGTCTTTCTGTGGGGACACTTGAAAGACCAGGTGTACCGCCAGAATCCAGAAACAATTGAGCAGCTGAAGCAGTACATCTCATCTGCATGTGAAGCCATTCCGCCAGACACGTTGTCAAAGGTTTCGGGTAATTTCATTCAGAGACTACGCCATATTATTGCTACGCATGGTGGATATGTGGAAAATATCGTACTATAGAGTTTCCCAGACCGCAGCGCCATCTGTTGTTGAAAATTGTAACTACTGTAATTTCGAAAGTTTGTCTGCCTGAAAATGTACTGTTGTCCCAAGCATATTGCAACAAACGGTGTATTTCTATAGCTGCTCGTTTAGTTTTTATTGCCGTTTCAAATATACCGGTCATTTTTGAAACACCCTGTACATTTTATACTACCCGTCTCCCTATGTTTCCCAGAATTTCGAACATCTTGCACCATTTTACGCTACCGAACGCTTTTTCCTCTTCGACAAATGCACAATTTTACGCTGTCGAACGCTTTTTTCCTCTTCGACAAACCCTATGAAAGTGTCATCTCTCTTTAGTTTGCTTTCATTATCAACCGATACGTCAGAATTGCCTCTCTGGTGCCTTTACCTTTCCTACAGCCAAACTGATCGTCATGTAACACATCCTCGATTTTCTTTTCCCTTCTTCTGTCAGAAACTTTGATGCATGTGCTGTTAAGCTGTACGTGTGATAATTCTCGGTATTTTCAGCGCTTGCAGTCTTCGGAATTGTGTGCATGATATTTTTCAGGAAGTCAGACATACATTCTACACACTCATAGTCGTACATTCTACACACCAACGTGAATGGTCGTTTTGTTGCCACTTTCCACAATGAGTTTGGAAATTCTGATGTAATGATATCTATCCCTTCTGCCTTATTTGATATTAAGTCCTCCAAAGCTCTTTCCAATTCTGATTTTAACACTGGATCCCCTATCTCTTCTAAATGGACCTATGCTTCTTCTTCTATCACATCAAACAAATCTTCCCCCTCTTAGAGGCCTTCGGTGTACTTCGACGCATCCTCTCTCTCGTGTGATAATGAGGTGTAATTTCCATTGCTGTCTTAATGTTAGCACTCTTGCTTTTAATTTCACTGGAGATTATTTTGATTTTTCTAAATGCAGAGCCAGTCTTTACCACACTCATTTCTTCTTAGATTTCTTGAAATTTTTCCTGCAGCCGTTTCGTCTTAGCTTCCTATTTATTTCATGTCTCAGTGACTTGTATGTGTATTCCTGAATTTCTATGAACCTTTTTTACACTTCCTATTCCCATAAGCCAAGTGAAGTATTTCTTCTGTTACCCATGGTTACTTCGCATTTACCTTCTTTGTACCTATGTTTTTGTTTCCAAATTCTGTGATTGCCCATTTAAGAGATGTCCATTCCTGTTCAACTATACTGCCTACTGTGCTATTCCTTATTGCTGTATCTGTAGCCGTAGGGAACTTCAAACGTATTTCGTCGTTCCTAATGCTTGTTGGGAGATTTATAGGAAATCGTGGTTCATCTGTAAAGGAAACAACATGTAGGACGCTAGTGCGACCTCTTCTTGAATACTGCTTCAGGGTTTGGATTCCGCACCAGGTCCGGTTAAAGGAAGACACCGAAGCAGTTCAGAGGGAGGCTGCTAGTTCTGTTACCGGTAGGTTTGTGCAATACTCAAGTGCTACAGCGATTCTTCGGGAACTCAAATGGGAATCCGCGGAGCGAAGGCGACGCTCTTTACGAGAAACACTATTGAGAAGATTTAAAGAACGATTCTACTGTCGCCGACACACAGATTGGGTAAAGACCACGAAGATAAGATACGACAAATAACGGATCATACGAGGCAAATTTAAAGGCGATTTTTCCTCGCTCTGTTTGCGAGTGGCACAGGAAAGGTACTGCCTATACTCTGTTTATCGTAAGAATAAACCTGATGTAAACAAACATAAACGCGATGATTGGTCAGAAGCCGTAGCACACGTACACTAGTGTTGTACGCTCGTGGAAGTGGGTCCTACTTACACTATGTGATCAGAAGTATCCGGACACCTGGCTGAAAATGACATACAATTTCGTGGCGCCCTCCAACGATTATGCTGGATTTGAAAATGGTGTCGCCCCACCCTTAGCCTTGATGACAGCTTCCACTCTCGCAAGCATACGTTCGGTCAGGTGGTGGACAGTTTCTTGAGGAATGGCAAGCCCATTCTTCACGGAGTGCTGCACTGAGGAGAGGTATCGATGTCGGTCGGTGCGGCCGCGTACGAAGTCAATGTTCCAAAACATCCTAAAGGTATTCTATAGGATTTAGATCAGGAATCTGTGCAGGCCGCTCCATTACAGGGATGTTATTGTCGTGTAACCACTCCGCCACAGGCCGTGCATTATGAACACGTGCACGATCGTGTTGAAAGATGCAATCGGCATCCCGAATTGCTCTTCAACAGGGGAAGCAAGAAGGTGCTTAAAACATCAATGTAGCCCTGAGCCGTAATAGTGCCACGCATAACAACACAGGGTGCAAGCCCCCTCCATGAAAAACTCTACCGCACCATAACAACACCGCCTCCGAATTTTACTGTTGGTACTGCACATGCTGGCAGATGACGTTCACAGGGCATTCGCCATACCCACACCCTCCCAACGCATCTCCACACTGTGTACCGTGATTCGTCACTCCACACTAAATTTGTACACAGTTCAATCGTCCAATGCTCCTTACACCGAGCGACCCCCCCACCCATGAACCATGGACCTTGCCGTTGGTGGGGAGGCTTGCGTGCCTCACCGATACAGATGGCCGTACCGTAGGTGCAACCACAACGGAGGGGTATCTGTTGAGAGGCCAGACAAAAGTGTGGTTCCTGAAGAGGGGCAGCAGCCTTTTCAGTAGTTGCAGGGGCCACAGTCTGGATGATTGACTGATCTGGCCTTGTAACACTAACCAAAATGGCCTTGCTGTTCTGGTACTGCGAACGGCTGAAAGCAAGGCGAAACTACAGCCGTAATTTTTCCCGAGGGCATGCAGGTTTACTGTATGGTTAAATGATGATGGCATCCTGTTGGGTAAAATATTCCGGAGGTAAAATAGTCCCCCATTCGGATCTCCGGACGGGGACTACTCAATGGTTATGAACTGCAGATTAAAACTGAAGAAACTGCTAAAAGGAGGGAATGGAGGGAATTTAAGTAGATGGGACCTGGATAAACTGACTAAACCAGAGGTTGTACAGAGTTTCAGGGAGAGCATAAGGGAACAATTGACAGGAATGAGGGAAAGAAGTACAGTAGAAGAAGAACGGGTAGCTCTGAGGGATGTAGTAGTGAAGGCAGCAGAGGATCAAGTAGGTAAAAAGACGAGGGCTAGTAGAAATCCTTGGGTAACAGAATAAATATTGAATTTAATTGATGAAAGGAGAAAATATAAAAATGCAGTAAATGAAGCAGGCAGAAAGGAATAAAAACGTCTCAAAAATGAGATCCACAGGAAGTGCAAAATAGCTAAGCAGGGATGGCTAGAGGACAAATGTAAGGCTGTAGAAGCTTATCTAACGCGGGGTGAGATAGATACTGCCTACAGGAAAATTAAAGAGACCTTTGGAGAAAAGAGAACCACTTGTATGAATAGCAAGAGCTCAGATGGAAACCCAGTTCTAAGCAAAGAAGGGAAACCAAAAAGGTGGAAGGAGTATATAGAGGGTCTATACAAGGGTGGTGTACTGGAGGACAATATTATGGAAATGGAAGAGGATGTAGATGAAGATGAAATGGGAGATATGATACTGCGTGACGAGTTTGACAGAGCACTGAAAGACCTGAGTCGAAACAAGGCCCCGGGAGTAGACAACATTCCATTAGAACTACTGAAAGCCTTGGGAGAGCCAGTCCTCACAAAACTCTAGCATCTGGTGAGCAAGATGTATGAGACAGGCGAAATTCTCTCAGACTTGAGGAAGAATATAATAATTCCAATCCCAAAGAAATCAGTTGTTGACACATGTGAAAATTACCGAACTATCAGTTTAATAAGTCACAGCTGCAAAATACTAACACGAATTCTTTACAGTCGAATGGAAAAACTGGTTGAATCCGACCTCGGGGAAGATCAGTTTGCATTCTGTAGTAATATTGGAACACGTAAGGCAATACTGACCTTACGACTTATCTTAGAAGAAAGATTAAGGAAAGGCAAACCTACGTTTCTAGCGTTTGTAGACTCAGAGAAAGCTTTTGACAATGTTGACAGGAATACTCCCTTGCAAATTCTGAAGGTGGCATGGGTAAAATACAGGGAGCGAAAGGCTATTTACAATTTGTACAGAAACCAGATGGCAGTTATAAGAGTCGAGGGGCACGAAAGGGAAGCAGTGGTTGGGAATGGAGTGAGACAGGGTTGTAAGCCTCTCCCCGATGTTATTCAATCTGTATATTGAGCAAGGAAACAAAAGAAAAATTCGGAGTAGGTATTAAAATCCATGGAGAATAAATAAATCTTTGAGGTTTGCCGATGACATTGTAATTCTACTAGAGACAGCAATGGACTTGGAAGAGCAGTTGAACGGAATGGACAGTGTCTTCAAAGGAGGATATAAGATGAACATCAACAAAAGCAAAACGAGGATAATGGAATGTAGTCAAATTAAGTCTAGTGATGCTGAGGGAATTAGATTAGGAAATGAGACACTTAAAGCAGTAAAGGAGTTTTGCTATTTGGGGAGCAAAATAACTGATGATGGTCGAAGTAGAGAAGATATAAAATGTAGACTGGCAATAGCAAGGAAAGCGTTTCTGAAGAAGAGAAATTTGTTAACATCGAGTATCGATTTAAGTGTCAGGGGTGTAGCCATGTATGGAAGTGAAACATGAACGATAATTAGTTTAGACAAGAAGAGAATAGAAGCTTTCGAAATGTGGTGCTACAGAAGAATGATGAAGATTAGATGGATGGATCACATAACTAACGATGAAGTATTGAATAGAATTGGGGAAAAGAGGACTTTGTGGCACAACTTGACAAAAAAAGGGACTGGTTAGTAGGACATGTTCTGAGGCATGAAGGGATCTGTCGGCGGTCTCCGTCATTCAACAGACGAGGTCGGCCTGTAGGCTTTTGTGCTGCACGTGTCCCTTCACGTTTCCACTTCACTATCACATCGGAAAAAGTGGACCTAGGGACATGTAAGAGTGTGTAAATCTCGCTTACACACGTATGACGCAAGTGACACCCTGTCAGCTGATCACGTTCGAAGTCCGTGAGTTCGCGGAGCGCCCCATTCTGCTCTCTCTCGATGTTTAATGACTACTGAGGTCGCTGATATGGAGTACCTGGCAGTATATGGCAACACAATGCACCTAAGACGAAAAACGTATGTTTTTGGGGGTGTCCGGATACTTTTGATCACATAGTGAACCATGGACATTGCCGTTGGTGGGGAGGCTTGCGTGCCTCAGCGATACAGATAGCCGTACCGTAGGTACAACCACAACGGAGGGGCATCTGTTGAGAGGCCAGACAAACGTGTGGTTCCTGAAGAGGGGCAGCAGCCTTTTCAGTAGTTGCAAGGGCAACAGTCTGGATGATTGACTGATCTGGCCTTGTAACAATAACCAAAACGGCCTTGCTGTGCTGGTACTGCGAACGGCTGAAAGCAAGGGGAAACTACAGCCGTAATTTTTCCCGAGGGCATGCAGCTTTACTGTATGATTAAATGATGATGGCGTCCTCTTGGGTAAAATATTCCGGAGGTAAAATGGTCCCCCATTCGGATCTCCGGGCGGGGACTACTCAAGAGGATGTCGTTATCAGGAGAAAGAAAACTGGCGTTCTACGGATCGGAGCGTGGAATGTCAGATCCCTTAATCGGGCAGGTAGGTTAGAAAATTTAAAAAGGGAATTGGATAGGTTAAAGTTAGACATAGTGGGTGTTAGTGAAGTTCGGTGGCAGGAGGAACAAGACTTCTGGTCAGGTGACTACAGGGTTATCAACACTAAGTCCAATAGGGGTAATGCAGGAGTAGGTTTAATAATGAATAGGAAAATAGGAATGCGGGTAAGCTACTACAAACAGCATAGTGAACGCATTATTGTGGCCAAGATAGATACGAAGCCCACACCTACTACAGTTGTACAAGTTTATATGCCAACTAGCTCTGCAGATGACGAAGAAATTGAAGAAATGTATGATGAAATAAAAGAAATTATTCAGATAGTGAAGGGAGACAAAAATTTAATAGTCATGTGTGACTGGAATTCGAGTGTAGGAAAAGGGAGAGAAGGAAACGTAGTAGGTAAATATGGATTGGGGCTAATAAATGAAAGAGGAAGCCGCCTGGTAGAATTGTGCACAGAGCACAACTTAATCATAGCTAACACTTGGTTTAAGAATCATGATAGAAGGTTGTATACATGGAAGAACCCTGGAGATACTAAAAGGTATCAGATAGATTATATAATGGTAAGACAGAGATTTAGGAACCAGGTTTTAAATTGTAAGACATTTCCAAGGGCAGATGTGGACTCTGACCACAATCTATTGGTTATGACCTGTAGATTAAAACTGAAGAAACTGCAAAAAGGTGGGAATTTAAGGAGATGGGACCTGGATAAACTGAAAGAACCAGAAGTTGTACAGAGTTTCAGGGAGAGCATAAGGGAACAATTGACAGGAATGGGGGAAATAAATACAGTAGAAGAAGAATGGGTAGCTTTGAGGGATGAAGTAGTGAAGGCAGCAGAGGATCAAGTAGGTAAAAAGACGAGGGCTAGTAGAAATCGTTGGGTAACTGAAGAAATATTGAATTTAATTGATGAAAGGAGAAAATATAGAAATGCAGTAAATGAAGCAGGCAGAAAGGAAGACAAACGTCTCAAAAATGAGATCGATAGGAAGTGCAAAATGGCTAAGCAGGTATGGCTAGAGGACAAATGTAAGGATGTAGAAGCTTATCTCACTAGTGGTAAGATAGATACTGCCTACAGGAAAATTAAAGAGACCTTTGGAGATAAGAGAACCACTTGTATGAACATCAAGAGCTCAGATGGAAACCCAGTTCTAAGCAAAGAAGGGAAAGCAGAAAGGTAGAAGGAGTATATAGAGGGTCTATACAAGGGCGATGTACTTCAGGAAATGGAATAGGATGTAGATGAAGATGAAATGCGAGATACGACACTGCGTGAAGAGTTTGACAGAGCACTGAAAGACCTGAGTGGAAACAAGGCCCCCGGAGTAGACAACATTCCATTGGAACTACTGACGGCCTTGGGAGAGCCAGTCCTGACAAAACTCTACCATCTGGTGAGCAAGATGTATGAAACAGGTGAAATACCCTCAGGCTTCAAGAAGAATATAATAATTCCAATCCCAAAGAAAGCAGGGGTTGACAGATGTGAAAATTACCGGACAATCAGTTTAATAAGCCACAGCTGCAAAATACTAACATGAATTCTTCACAGACGAATGGAAAAACTAGTAGAAGCCGGCCTCGGGGAAGATCAGTTTGCATTCCGTAGAAATACTGGAACTCGTGAGGCAATACTGACCTTACGACTTATCTTAGAAGAAAGATTGTTGTTGTTGTGGTCTTCAGTCCTGAGACTGGTTTGATGCAGCTCTCCATGCTACTCTATCCTGTGCAAGCTTCTTCATCTCCCAGTACCTACTGCAACCTACATCCTTCTGAATCTGCTTAGTGTATTGATCTCTTGGTCTCCCTCTACGATTTTTACCCTCCACGCTGCCCTCCAATGCTAAATTTGTGATCCCTTGATGCCTCAAAACATGTCCTACCAACCGATCCCTTCTTCTAGTCAAGTTGCGCCACAAACTTCTCTTCTCCCCAATCCTATTCAATACCTCCTCATTAGTTACGTGATCTACCCACCTTATCTTCAGCATTCTTCTGTAGCACCACATTTCGAAAGCTTCTATTCTCTTCTTGTCCAAACTAGTTATCGTCCATGTCTCACTTCCATACATGGCTACACTCCATACAAATACTTTCAGAAACGACTTCCTGACACCTAAATCTATACTCGATGTTAACAAATTTCTCTTCTTGAGAAACGCTTTCCTTGCCATTGCCAGTCTACATTTTATATCCTCTCTTCTTTGACCATCGTCAGTTATTTCGCTCCCCAAATAGCAAAACTCCTTTACTACTTTAAGTGTCTCATTTCCTAATCTAATTCCCTCAGCATAACCCGACTTAATTTGACTACATTCCATTATCCTCGTTTTGCTTTTGTTGATGTTCATCTTATATCCTCCTTTCAAGACACTGTCCATTCCGTTCAACAGCTCTTCCAAGTCCTTTGCTGTCTCTGACAGAATTACAATGTCATCGGCGAACCTCAAAGTTTTTACTTCTTCTCCATGAATTTTAATACCTACTCCGAATTTTTCTTTTGTTTCCTTTACTGCTTGCTCAATATACAGATTGAATAACATCGGGGAGAGGCTACAACCCTGTCTCACTCCTTTCCCAACCACTGCTTCCCTTTCATGCCCCTCGACTCTTATAACTGCCATCTGGTTTCTGTACAAATTGTAAATAGCCTTTCGCTCCCTGTATTTTACCCCTGCCACCTTCAGAATTTGAAAGAGAGTATTCCAGTCAACATTGTCAAAAGCTTTCTCTAAGTCTACAAATGCTAGAAATGTAGGTTTGCCTTTTCTTAATCTTTCTTCCAAGATAAGTCGTAAGGTCAGTATTGCCTCACGTGTTCCAACATTCCTACGGAATCCAAACTGATCTTCCCCGAGGTCAGCTTCTACCAGTTTTTCCATTCGCCTGTAAAGAATTCGCGTTAGTATTTTGCAGCTGTGACTTATTAAACTGATAGTTCTGTAATTTTCACATCTGTCAACACCTGCTTTCTTTGGGATTGGAATTATTATATTCTTCTTGAAGTCTGAGGGTATTTCGCCTGTCTCATACATCGTGCTCACCAGATGGTAGAGTTTTGTCATGACTGGCTCTCCCGAAGCCATCAGTAGTTCTAGTGGAATGTTGTCTACTCCCGGGGCCTTGTTTCGACTCAGGTCTTTCAGTGCTCTGTCAAACTCTTCACGCAGTATCTTATCTCCCATTTCGTCTTCATCTACATCCTCTTCCATTTCCATAATATTGTCCTCAAGTACATCACCCTTGTATAAACCCTCTATATACTCCTTCCACCTTTCTACCTTCCCTTCTTTGCTTAGAACTGGGTTTCCATCTGAGCTCTTGATATTCATACAAGTGGTTCTCTTCTCTCCAAAGGTCTCTTTAATGTTCCTGTGGGCAGTATCTATCTTACCCCTAGTGAGACAAGCCTCTACATCCTTACATTTGTCCTCTAGCCATCCCTGCTTAGCCATTTTGCACTTCCTGTCGATCTCATTTTTGAGACGTTTGTATTCCTTTTTGCCTGCTTCATTTACTGCATTTTTATATTTTCTCCTTTCATCAATTAAATTCAATATTTCTTCTGTTACCCAAGGATGTCTATTAGCCCTCGTCTTTTTACCTACTTGATCGTCTGCTGCCTTCACCACTTCATCCCTCAGAGCTACCCATTCTTCTTCTACTGTATTTCTTTCCCCCATTCCTGTCAATTGTTCCCTTATGCTCTCCCTGAAACTCTCTACAACCTCTGGTTCTTTCAGTTTATCCAGGTCCCATCTCCTTAAATTCCCACCTTTTTGCAGTTTCTTCAGTTTCAATCTGCAGTTCATAACCAATAGATTGTGGTCAGAATCCACATCTGCCCCAGGAAATGTCTTACAATTTAAAACCTGGTTCCTAAATCTCTGTCTTACCATTATATAATCTATCTGAAACCTGTCAGTATCTCCTGGCTTCTTCCATGTATACAGCCTCCTTTCATGATTCTTGAACCAAGTGTTAGCTATGATTAAGTTATGCTCTGTGCAAAATTCTACAAGGCGGCTTCCTCTTTCATTCCTTCCCCCCAATCCATATTCACCTACTATGTTTCCTTCTCTCCCTTTTCCTACTGACGAATTCCAGTCACCCATGACTATTAAATTTTCGTCTCCCTTCACTACCTGAATAATTTCTTTTATCTCGTCATACATTTCATCTATTTCTTCATCATCTGCAGAGCTAGTTGGCATATAAACTTGTACAACTGTAGTAGGCATGGGCTTTGTGTCTATCTTGGCCACAATAATGCGTTCACTATGCTGTTTGTAGTAGCTAACCCGCACTCCTATTTTTTTATTCATTATTAAACCTACTCCTGCATTACCCCTATTTGATTTTGTATTTATAACCCTGTAATCACCTGACCAAAAGTCTTGTTCCTCCTGCCACCGAACTTCACTAATTCCCACTATATCTAACTTTAACCTATCCAATTCCCTTTTTAAATTTTCTAACCTACCTGCCCGATTAAGTGATCTGACATTCCACGCTCCGATCCGTAGAACGCCAGTTTTCTTTCTCCTGATAACGACGTCCTCTTGAGTAGTCCCCGCCCGGAGATCCGAATGGGGGACTATTTTACCTCCGGAATATTTTACCCAAGAGGACGCCATCATCATTTAATCACACAGTAAAGCTGCATGTCCTCGGGAAAAATTACGGCTGTAGTTTCCCCTTGCTTTCAGCCGTTCGCAGTACCAGCACAGCAAGGCCGTTTTGGTTAATGTTACAAGGCCAGATCAGTCAATCATCCAGACTGTTGCCCCTGCAACTACTGAAAAGGCTGCTTCCCCTCTTCAGGAACCACATGTTTGTCTCGCCTCTCAACAGATACCCCTCCGTTGTGGTTGCACCTACGGTACGGCCATCTGTATCGCTGAGGCACGCAAGCCTCCCCACCAACGGCAAGGTCCATGGTTCATGGGGGGAGAAGAAAGATTAAGGAAAGGCAAACCTACGTTTCTAGCATTTGTAGACTTGGAGAAAGCTTTTGACAATGTTGACAGAAATACTCTCTTCCAAATTCTAAAGGTGGCAGGGGTAAAATACAGGGAGCGAAAGGCTATTTACAATTTGTACAGAAACCAGATGGCAGTTATAAGAGTCGAGGGACATGCAAGGGAAGCAGCGGTTGGGAAAGGAGTAAGACAGGGTGGTAGCCTCTCCCCGATGTTATTCAATCTGTACATTGAGCAAGCAGTAAAGGAAACAAAAGAAAAATTCGGAGTAGGTATTAAAATCTATTGGGAAGAAATAAAAACTTTGAGGTTCGCCGATGACATTGTAATTCTGTCAGAGACAGCAAAGGACTTGGAAGAGCATTTGAACGGATTGGATGGTGTCTTGAAGGGAGGATATAAGATGAACATCAACAAAAGCAAAACGAGGATAATGGAATGTAGTCGAATTAAGTCGGGTGATATTGAGGGTATTAGATGTGGAAATGAGACACTTAAATAAGTAAAGGAGTTTTGCTATTTGGGGAGCAAAATAACTGATGATGGTCGAAGTAGAGAGGATATAAAATGTAGACTGGCAATGGCAAGGAAAGCATTTCTGAAGAAGAGAAATTTGTTAACATCGAGTATAGATTTAAGTGTCAGGAAGTCATTTCTGAAAGTATTTGTATGGAGTGTAGCCATGTATGGAAGTGAAACATGGACGGTAAATAGTTGGGACAAGAAGAGAATAGAAGCTTTCGAAATGTGGTGCTACAGAAGAATGCTGAAGATTAGATGGGTACATCACATAACTAATGAGGAGATACTGAATAGGATTGGGGAGAAGAGGAGTTTGTGACACAACTTGACCAGAAGAAGGGATCTGTTGGTGGGACATCAAGGGATCACCAATTTAGTATTGGATCACCAATTTAGTATTGGAGGGCAGCGTGGAGGGTAAAAATCGTAGGGGGAGACCAAGAGATGAATACACTAAGCAGATTCAGTAGGATGTAGGTTGCAGTAGGTACTGGGAGATGAAGAAGCTTGCACAGGTTAGAGTAGCATGGGGAGCTGCATCAAACCAGTCTCAGGACTGAAGACCACAACAACAACAACACGCTGTAACAACATGCGTTCTTAGAAATGATAAGTTTACAAAGGTCATGTATCACATTGGAACAACCGAAATAAAATGTTCAAACGTACCTACGTTCTGTATTTTAATTTAAAAAACCTACCTGTTACCAAATGTTCGTCTAAAATTGTGAACGATATGTTTGTGACTATTACAGCGCCGTCTATCACAAAGTGAAAAAAAATGGTCCAACTAAATCATTCATATTGCTTCACGTACTACACGAATATGTAATAAAAACTGGGTGGTTCCTATTTAAAAAAACGCAGGTGATATCCGTTTGACTTATGGGAGCGCCATCTAGCGGCCCAACCTTAGCGCCATCTGGTTTCCCTCTTCAAGCTAGACTATTTTCGTTCTTTGTAGTTTTTTCGTTTGACGCTTATTTCGTGAGATATTTGGCCCGGTCACGACCAATGGACCACCCTGTATAACGAGGGAATTGAAATGTTGGTACAACGCTAAGACAAATGTCTAAGTCTGAGCGGCGACTGCGTAGAGAAGTAGCTGGAAGGTGTAGCTAACCGTTGCAAATAAAACAGTTTTGATTTTCACTGCGGCTTCCATTTTGCGACCTATCGTTCCTTACTTTCCGAATAGCCCTCGTAATAAACCTGGTGTAAACATTACACCACAATTTCTCCGCGTTTGCTTCAGTCTTCACATGGAGCGGAAGCCAAGCTGTGTACAGTACACTCAAGAACGATCATAAGGATACGTTTTATGTCGGGTTACACCCACATAGGCTGAGCGATAATGCAGTATGTTAGCTGCAAGAAGCAATTAATGCCTTCACTGCACGATAGCAATGTAGATACTATGGAAGACTGTGCTGCCAAAGCCGGCCGCGGTGGTCTAGCGGTTCTAGGCGCTCAGTCCGGAACCGCGCGACTGCTACGGTCGCAGGTTCGAATCCTGCCTCGGTCATGGATGTGTGTGATGTCCTTAGGTTAGTTAGGTTTACGTAGTTCTATGTTCTAGGGCACTGATGACCAGAGATGTTAAGTCCCATAGTGCTCAGAGCCATTTTAAACCATTTTGTGCTGCCAAAGCAGAGTTACTAAACACAGCCTTCCTAAATGCCTTCCCAAAGAAGACGAAGTAAATATTTCAGAATTCGAATCGAGAACAGCTGCCGACATGAATAACGTAAAAGTAAATATCCTCGGAGTAGTGAGAGAAATCACTTAATAAAAGCAGGTCTACAGGTCCAAAATGTATACCAATTAGCTTCCTTTCCGGGTATGCTGATGCATTAGCTCCATACTTAACAATCATATACAACCGTTCGCTCGACGAAAGATCCGTACCCAAAGACTGGAAAGTAGCACAGGTCACACCAATATTCAAGAAAGGTAGTAGCAGTAGTCCACTAAATTACAGGCCCATATCGTTAACATCGATATGCAGCAGGATTTTAGAACATATATAGTGCTCGAACATTATGAATTACCTCGAAGGAAACGGTCTATTGACGCACAGTTAATATGGGTTTAGAAAACATCGTTCCTGTGAATCACAACTAGCTCCTTATTCACATGAAGTGCTGAGTGCTATTGGCAAGGGATTTCAGATCGATTTCGTATTCCTGGATTTCCGGAAGGCTTTTGACACTGTACCACACAAGTTGCTCGTAGTGAAATTGCGTGCTTATGGAATATCGTCTCAGTTATGTGACTGGATTTGCGATTTCCTGTCAGAGAGGTCACAGTTCGTAGTAATTGACGGAAAGTCACCGAGTAATACAGAAGTGATTTCAGGCGTTCCCAAAGGTAGTGTTATAGGCCCTTTGCTGTTCCTTATCTATATAAACGATTTGGGAGACAATCTGAGCACCCGTCTTCGGTTGTTTGCTGATGACGCTATCGTTTATCGACTAATAAAGTTATCAGAAGGTCAAAAGAAACTGCAAAAGATTTAGAAAAGATACCTGAATTGTGCGAAAAGTGGCAGTTTACCCTAAAAAACGAAAAGTGTGAGGTCATCCACATGAGTGCTAAAAGGAAGTCGTTAAACTTCGGTTGCACGATAAATCAGTTTAATCTAAAAGCCGTAAATTCAACTAAATACCTAGGTATTACAATTACGGACACTTAAATTGAAAATAACACACAGAAAATGTTGTGGGGAAGGCTAACCAAAGGCTGCGTTTTATTGGCAGGACACTTAGAAAATGTAACAGACCTACTAAGGAGACTGCCTACACTACGTTTGTCCGTCCTCTTTTAGATTACTGCTGCGCGGTGTGGGATCCTTACCAGATAGGACTGACGGAGTACATCGAAAAAGTTCAATGAAAGTCAGCTCGCTTTGTATCATCGCGAAATATGGGAGAGAGTGTCACAGAAATGATGCAGGATTTGGGCTGGAAATCATTAAAAGAAAGGCGTTTTTCGTTGCGACGGAATCTTCTCACGAAATTCCAATCACTAACTTTCTCCTCCGAATGCGAAAATATTTTGTTGACACCGACCTACATAGGGAGAAACGATCACCACGATAAAATAAGGGAAATCAGAGCTCGTACGTAAAGATATAGGTGTTCATTCTTTCCGCGCTCTATACGAGATTGGAATAATAGAGACTAGTGAAGGTGGTTCGATGAACCCTCTGCCAGGCACTTATATGTGATTTGCAGGGTATCCATGTAGATGTAGATGTAGATGTAGGACAACAGCTTTACCGGTGCATTAAACTTGGACAATACTGCCCAGCCAACGAGTCCAAATAAAAGCGATGATGTGACCAGTTGCAGTTCAGACGTAAAAAGAGATGAGCAAAGAAACAATATAGCTTCGAAAGACATTTAATTTTGAAAGAGAATGAAATAATATTCGGCAAAACACCAGCACTACCGCGCGCTTCTTAGGTGACCAGACGGAAAGCAGAAAATTCTATCGTTCTCAACTTGCGTACCAACAAGAATAATGAAAATTGTAGGTTAAATTCAGGATAATTTTTCTGAGAGAGTTGAATACTGAAGCCACTGAAGGTACTAATTACAGTTAGTCGTCCGGTAATCTCTTAGTGCCTTCCTTATCGAAATCTGAGAAATATATTTCAGTTCTGGAACTGACATCTGCTGCGGTGATAACGAGTCGATCAACAACAGAATCCACGAATCCACGCAGGCGCCGCATTTTCTCCCCTTCTTTTACGACGTGCCGTTCTGTATCCCGCCAGCGTTCGACAGCGACATCTGAAAACGCTGCGTGCGTTAGTTCCATTACGTCCGGTAGCTTAATAGTTTTGTTATTTCTCGGGCCAAATCCGTTAACTTGGCTCCAGATCAGTTCTGTTGGGTTTATATTGTAATGGTACAGTGGTAAATGTAAAAATGCAGCATTTGTATAATGTGCTCGATGCTGTGAAAATGATCGTTTCGTGTTTCTACGACGCTCTGGTTCCTGTGAGACTACATCTGGTGTATAAAACAATAGACACATTCCAAATAAAGAGTACTCGGTTTTTCACTTTTGCTCTAAAGAATTAAACTGCTCCGTTTCCTTAATTTGAACAACCTTTATTAACACTCTATCGAAAATTAAAAATTTGTTTTTGAAATGAAAACAGGAACTGCGCGTGCATTATCTAATTATAAATAAGAAGACGTGCATTGTTCATAAAAATGCTGATGAATTTTACAGTTACGAGATGTAGGTATTTTAAATTCAACGAAAAAAGTCACTATGGCGAGACTTGAACAAGTGATCTGTGAACTACACAAGGTTATCAATGTCTTGCGATAGCGATTCCGCTATACATTCAATGCGTGTTTGTTTCTGAAATGTATGAGATACAGTTCCTCCCATAGCCGAATTTTCTTTGTAAATTTATGAAAAATATTAAGAATAACCTATTTCTCGGCACTTTTTAACCGTGTTCCACATGCACGTTTCACTACGGAACAGGAAGCGGCCTAGGCCATTTTCACGCTGCGTATTAACAGCGCGACAGTCAGAGCACAACGGTACAGAGACTGTAAGAGTACACGATTTTCGAAATAAAAACTGCATAGTTAAAGCGTGATCAAGGAAAACATTGATGGCTGTCAAAACATTAAAATATCTTAAGGTATATGTATCACTTTGGAACAACCGAAATAAAATGTTCAAACGTACCTACGTTCTGAATTTTAATTTAAAAAACCTACCTGTTACCAAATGTTCGTCTAAAATTGTGAGCCATATGTTTGTTACTATTAGAGCGCCATCTATCAGTAAGTGAAAAAAGTGGTCCAACTAAAACATTCATATTGCTTCACGTACTACACGAATATGTAATAAAAACTGGGGGGTTCCTATTTAAAAAAACGCAGTTGATATCCGTTTGACCTATGGCAGCGCCGTCTAGCGGGCCAACCATAGCGCCATCTGGCTTCCCCCTTCAAGCTAGACAAGTTTTGTTCTTTGTAGTTTTTTCGTTTGGCGCTTATTTCGTGTGATATTTGGCCCGGTCACGATCAACTGACCTCCCTGCAGAAGACAGCCACGAGTGCTTTGGACAATTTTCTGCTCTGGACTGCAGCTCGTTGTCTGTTTCAAAATATTGTCTTCATAGAAAGCGGTTCATTTGAGCAAAGATGAATCTCAGGGGTAGCCAATTACGGGCTGCATTGTGGTGATCAAACACGTCCAGTGGAAGACGCTGCAGGAGCATCTTCATTGCCCCTGCAGAGTGCGACCGAGAATTGTCGTGTAGAACGAACCGCATGACACCTGTGTTCCGTGTATTGCATAGCTTCAGGCGAAATCTTTCGCCAGGCCCTCATACTTGGCGGGAGACGCTAATTTCTAGCCATCTTTACTTTCTCACTGTGAGCTCAGAACTGAAAAGAGTGACATGATGTGATCGACGGGCGTACTAAACACAGTGCCCAACTCATTTGTGTAAAGTTTCATCAGATTTTAACTGTATTTTCCATTTCGTGACCTGTCGTTCCTTACTTTCCGAATAACCCTCGTATTATGATGCCGCAGGGGAGTGTCGTAGGACCGTTGCTATTCACAATATACATAAATGACCTTGTGGACGACATCGGAAGTTAACTGAGGCTTTTTGCGGATGATGCTGTGGTATATCGAGAGGTTGTAACAATGGGAAATTGTACTGAAATGCAGGAGGATCTGCAGCGAATTGACGCATGGTGCAGGGAATGGTAATTGAATCTCAATGTAGACAAGTGTAATGTGCTGCGAATACATAGAAAGAAAGTATCTTTATCATTTAGCTGCAATATAGCAGGTCAGCAACTGGAAGCAGTTAAGTCCATAAATCATCTGGGAGTAGGCATTAGGAGTGATTTGAAATAGAATGATCATATAAAGCTGATCGTCGGTAAAGCAGATGCCAGACTAAGATTCATTGGAAGAATGCTAAGGAAATGCAATCCGAAAACAAAGGAAGTAGGTTACAGTACGCTTGTTCGCCCACTGCTTGAATACTGCTCAGCAGTGTGGGATCCGTTCCAGATTGGGTTGATAGAAGAGATAGAGAAGATACAACGGAGAGCAGCGCGCCTCGTTACAGGATCATTTAGTAATCGCGAAAGCGTTACGGAGAAGATAGATAAACTCCAGTGGGAGACTTTGCAGAAGAGACGCTCAGTAGGTCGGTACGGGCTTTTGTCGAACTTTTCGAGAACATACCTTCATCAAGGAGTCAAGCAGTATATTGCTACCTCCTACGTATATCACGTGAAGAGACCTTGAGGATAAAATCAGAGGCATACCGACAATCCTTCTTTCCACGAACAATGCGAGACTGGAATAGAAGGGAGAACCGATGGAGGTACTCGAGGTACCCTCCGCCACACACCGTCAGGTGGCTCGCGGAGTATGGATGTAGATGTAGATGATGAACAGAGTACAGCAGTGGCACAGGGTACCCTCAGCCGCGCAGCATACGGTAGATGGATTAAGCCAAAGTCTGCGACGCCCCGATGGGTCGGCAGCCTTGAAACGGTCGCAGCCCGTCACGCTGGGGCCGAGCCGCGTTACGTCAGCAGCGCGTCCCCCCAGGCCGCAGTAACGCGCCTCAATTGGCAGTCATTTGCGGCGGCGGTCCGGGAGAGGTGCGACTGGGTAGTCACCCAGTGACGCACAATAGCGGCTGCCGATGTTACCCCAGGAGCGAGTCTCTCCTCATGCTGACAGCAGTTTCTCGAAAACGCCCCTGCACTGCTTTCGATTTGAGCGTTTCGAACGTACTCGAAATACGAGGTTTTTGTCCGGAAATACGTATAAAAGTTGAATAATAACTTTATTTTAAAATAATTAGGGTACTGCAATATGGTCTCCTTCAAAGAACTCGCCCTGAGACGCCATACACTTCTGCCAACGCCGTTTCCACTGTTGATAACATTGCTGAAAGCCTTCAGCTGTGATGTTGTTCAGCTGCCGTGTCGTTTTCGCCGTGATGGCTTCCACATCTCCCAAGTGCCACCCCCGAAGCACCTTTTTGCATTTCGGGAACATGAAGAAGTCACACGGGGCTAAATCGGGTGAATAAGGCGGGTGGCCTGTCACGGTGACTGAGCTTCGGGCCAAAAACTCGCGCACAACGAGCGACGTGTGAGCGGGCGCATTGTCGCCCCCTTTTGCCAACTCCGGTCCAACTCGGGCCACAGGAGCTCTGAGATGTTTCAGAACTTCAACGTAAAAATTTACGTTCACTCTCTGGCCGGGAGGGACAAATACCTTGTGAACAATGCCCCTAAAATCAAAGGAAACAATCAACATTGTCTTCACGTTGGCCCTTGATTTTCGCGACTTTTTTTGTTCTCGGTTCTCCTGCTAGTTTCCATTCCTTGCTTTGAGATTTGAGCTCCACATCGAATTCGTAAAACCAGGACTCGTCTCCAGTGATGACTCGGTTGAGAAAGTCCCCTCGTTCCTCTGCATCCAAACAATCCTCGCAGCACTCAACCCTCTTTGCTTTCTGTTCTGGCGTCAAGGGCTTCGGTACGATTTTCGCACACAATTTCTTCATTTCAAGTTTTTGTGTCAGGATTTCGTGGACGATTGTTTTGGGGACTGACAGCTGGTCAGAAATCATTATGACTGTCAATCTACGGTCTTTAAGAACACAAGCCCGAATTCGTTCAACATTTGCATCGGAACTCGATGTCGACGGGCGTCCTGGGCGAGGGTCATCGTTCACTTCTTCTCGGCCATCCCGGAACCTTTTTAACCACTTGTTCACGGTTGGTTCCTTCAGAGAATTGTCTCCGTAAACCTGTTTCAAACACTCAAAAATCTCACGGCCATTCTTACCTAGCTTTGCAAGAAACTTGATGTTGACGCGCTGTTCCTCAATCAGAGAGAGCTCCATGCCGACGGCAGGTGAAAGGGGTAAATGTCAACAAGCTGCCGCACACTCCCACCTTCACGCAGAGTGCTCGGACTCGAACTGAGCGTTGATGGGATTGATTACAGCAGTAGTCCCATCTGGCGGTGACTGCAACTTGTAACATAAAGACATTATTCAACTTTCATACGTATTTTCCGGACAAACCTCGTACATGGAATCTACCATCAATTCAAAATAATTGTTAGTGGATTCTGCGACGTACCTACACCACCCTCCATAAGTTTCGAAACACCACGATGCGTAGCAGGGTGAGTGATCTGTGTGAGGTGTTGGTTAGAATGTAGAAAAATATTCTCAAACAGCTACTAATAATGACACAGTATTGTACAGAATATCACTGTATACGTTGTGGTCTTCAGTCCAGAGACTGGTTTGATGCAGCTCTCCATGCTCCTCTATCCTGTGCAAGGTCCTTCATCACCCAGTACCTACTGCAACCTACATCATTCTGAATCTGTTTAGTGTATTCATCTCTTGGACTCCCTCTACGATTTTTATCCTCCAAACTGCCCTCCAATACTAAATTGGTGACCCCTTGATGGCTCAAAACATGTCCTACCAACCGATCCCTTCTTCTAGTCAAGTTGTGCCACAAACTCCTCTTCTCCCCAATCCTATTCAATACCACCTCCTTAGTTACGTGATCTTACCCATCTAATCTTCAGCATTCTTATGTAGCACCACATTTCGAAAGCTTCGATTCTCTTCTTGTCCAAACTATATATCGTCCACGTTTCACTTCCATACATGGCTACACTCCATACAAACACTTTCAGATATGACTTCCTGACACTTAAATCTATACTCGATATTAACAAATTTCTCTTCTTCAGAAACGCTTTCCTTGCCATTGCCAGTCTACATTTTATATCCTCTCTACTTCGACCATCATCAGTTATTTTTCTCCGCAAATAGCAAAACTCCTTTCCGACTTTAAGAGTCTCATTTCCTAATCTAATTCCCTCAGCATCACCAAACTTAATTCGACTACATTCCATTATCCTTGTTTTGCTTTTGTTGATGTTCATCTTATATCCTCATTTCCAGACACTGTCCATTCCGTTCAACTGCTCTTCCAAGTCCCTTGCTGTCTCTGACAGAATTACAATGTCATCGGCCAACCTCAAAGTTTTTATTTCTTCTCCATGGATTTCAAAACCTACTCCGAATTTTTCTTTTGTTTCCTTTACTGCTTGCTCAACATACAGATTGAATAACATCGGGGAGAGGCTACAACCCTGTCTCTCTCCCTACCCAACCACTGCTTCCCTCGACTCTTAAAACTGCCATCTGGTATCTGTACAAATTGTAAATAGCCTTTCGCTCTCTGTATTTTACCCCTGCCACCTTACATAATGGAATACACTGATATTGCTTCGTTTTATAAAAAGTGACTTTACCTGCCGAAGCAGATCCACCAAACACTCCAGGTGGCACCAGCAGAAGGCACGACTGTATAGATGTACGTTGTTTTAAGTTCTGTTCCGTTTGCATAAAGGAAGGACACGCCGCAAAAGAGGGTAATGCAAGCAGCGGAAAAAACAGAAAACGGTCTCAGAGTGTCAGAGTGCTTTCGACTGACACTCAGTTATTTTTTGTTTATTCAGCGCTAGTGTACTCAGTTCAAACGTATGGCCCGTGAGTACCGTGAAACAGTTAAGTAGCAGGACCACTGACCATATTAAATTCTACAAATAACCCAGCTTTGTCAACGTCAGTGTAAGCAAAAACTCGAGACTTAGCAGCCAGTAAGAGGTCACTGTGTATAAATTAGCACAGAACGTCCTGGACAAGGCAAGCTAATTAGATCAGCCCCTCCCCTCATTGTGTTAGCGACGGAGCGTCGGGTCCAAGTGCCATTATGAATGTAGATCATCGAACAACTTTCGCATTTCAACAGTAATTGTAATTAGTGTGATACGTCGTCAGACTGCTGAATTCTGACCTCTCTTTCAGCAGTCAGTGCAATCCGAAATTTGTTTCTCGTGTTTCTGTAAGCTGAAAATAGCTCACGCATCATTATACAAGGGATCAGTGCTGGTCTGGCAGCTTTCTTAGTCACTTGCGGGTATTGCTTTGTAAAGTCGTTGAATGGCGCAGAGTCAAATGCATGTTTTAAGCAAAATTAACTCTCTGAAGTTTTACGAGTCACTCATATTCAAACATGGATACTATCTCCGGTAAATTTTTATAAATAAAAAATTATATATCAATTAAAGTCATTAACATCTGAGAAAGAAAAAAAGTGGTATTTTCTTGAACATCACTTGACAACTGAATAAACTTTTCTTTTGAAAATTCTTCCAAGATATTTTCGTCTCTTACATAGTCTATCAAAAATATTAATTCTCTTCACAGAACTTCCCCTCACGTTGAATATCGTTTCCGTTCTTCTGTGCAGTATTGTCTTCCTCGAGATTTCCAAAGTTTTCGAGAACATACGCACATTTCATTGGCCAACACTCTCTATGTAAAACATCCACTTTTCAACGTGAGGAACCATGCATTCATCTACATCTTCTGGCTTTCCTATTCTTTGCACTTCACCTTGGAACGTCTTGACTGCATGGACTAGACTTATCGTAATTTAGATTTTCTTTTATTTCTTCCACTGCAGTACGCAATCTGTGCTGTTACAATGGGGCGTATTCTTTTTGTGAGCTGATTAAAATTCTAATTACTGTAACATAGGTAGACCTGGCTGCAACACACTAAGTTATGTGTACTTGATAAGTTTTGTTCAGACATCGTGTTGTTGATCATCTGGCAATCCATGTGGTTAGAGTCTCAAAATAAAGTGCTTAGGGTGTTGTGACTGGAGTTTTACAGGTCCAGCATTAGTCTGAGGACTGGTGAACACTTGTACAGTATATGGCATAATTATAGAATATTGTCTTATTTTGTTTATTGAGTTTCTTTATTCTTATCTTCAACAGTTTTTCTAGATTTATGCTCCTTTATTATCAGCATTATTATTAGCTAAAAAATATCATAAATTCTAAACTTTTACCACTCATGTTATGAATCCCAATGTGTTAATACGCCCTTGAAAGGGCACTCTTCCCTACACAAAATTTCTCAGTAAAAGTACCGCCTCAAATACACGTTTCTTCCATTTCACAAGAAGCTCTGAAATAAGGTTCAGTGATAGGTAAATAATATGGTAAATAATAACAGCAGAGCTAAGGATTCAAATCATTCTTAGTACCTTCACTTTCTCTACCATTAACTGAATAATACTATGTGAGCGACATTTTATTGATAACCTGATTTTTGTTCTTTTTCGGCGACGCATAGTTACGTATGGGAGACGGCTGACGCTGGGGATATGGTACAATGAGAACTGACACCTCGACGGCCTGTTAAGTTCGCTCCTGGGCAACAGATGCCTGCAATGTTCCACTCAAATTTGATATTTAAATGAACTGTGAACGTTTACACACAAATGAATGCGCTTGTAACGTATCTAAGAAATTGGTTCAAAATGGTTCAAATGGCTCTGAGCACTATGGGACTCAACTTCTGAGGTCATTAGTCCCCTAGAACTTAGAACTAGTTAAACCTAACTAACCTAAGGACATCACAAACATCCATGCCCGAGACAGGATTCGAACCTGCGACCGTAGCGGTCTTGCGGTTCCAGACTGCAGCGCCTTTAACCGCACGGCCACTTCGGCCGGCAGAAATTGTTTTACTGTAAAAATGACATTGTAAAATGTTTATAATGTAATGGAGGCCTCGGTACTCACTGTTCCTACGCCGTGTAGAGGTAATATTAATGATATTTTTTGTATGATTCAAAATGGTTCAAATGGCTCTAAGCACGGTGGGACTTAACATATGAGGTCATCAGTCCCCTATACTTAGAACCACTTAAACCTAACTAACCTAAGGACATACCACACATCCATGCCCGAGGCAGGATTCGAACCTGCGATCGTAGCAATAGCGCGGTTCCAGACTGAAGCGCCTAGAACCGCTCGGCCACATCGGCCGGCCCTGTATGAAATATTGGTAATTTTGTGATGAGGTATTGTTTAGTGGATGTCACTAAGACTTTTGTTTGAATAATTTTGGTTAGAAAAAGCTAGAAGTTTTCGAATTTAGCTATGGAGGACCTGATTTTATATGTATACCTGTCCATTTGACTATAGGGTCATAGTTTGTAGTGTAAATTTAATGCCAACTGAAAGCTTTTATTCAGTTCTGCAATTTTTATTGCTTTAAATATCATTTCCAAGAAGATAATGAGAAATTTAAGTTCTTTGCGCACCAGTTTGAACTACTATGAAGAAATAGTACATTAAGAAATGCGAACTTTTTTTTCTTTGAAGGCGTTATGTTTTAAATTAGTTAACAGTAAGCACACTGTGGTAATTTTGTTAACTCAGATAGCTTAACAGACACCAAATATTTTTATCAGTTTTCACTTATAAAGGACAAATGAAAATTAACATATTAAGCTTGCAAAAAAAGAACGACAAAAGGTATTTCTTTATTGTGTGGGAGAGAATTACGTTTGCTGTTACATGCAAGTGATTCAAGTCTGAATAGCGCCATATTCTGATGAACGTAAATGAAAAAAGAAAGAAGATTCAGTTGACCACCACTATTATATTTTGGTACACAACAGGTGGTTGAAGGGAACTAGGGGAAGCTAATGTAAAGTGACAGTCTCAACATAACTTTTAAAAACTGTTAAAATCTCTTCCAGTATCTACTGGCCTTACATAACAATTTCTGACTTTGAATATTTCATCACTAGTCGTAATAGTAACCAGAGATATGCAGATAAACAAATTTCTTCAATTGACGTTCCAAAAGGATAACTCACCAATCCACAAAAAACAGTTATTGTATTTTTATTCTTTTATCAGTTTTTCCTACCAACATACCAGCTTATTTAAATACGGAAATCAGATAATTTTGACTGTGCTTTGAGGTTTTATATACGATTTATCTTTTATGTTTTATGAAAGATTACACACAGCGTTACTGTTGAAAGCTCTTCCTCTGTTGTTGCTGGTTTTTCTGCCCCTATGTACAACCAACTGTTTGTGCGTAATGAAGCAATTTTTCTCTGTCTACAGTGGTCACAAAAAGTGTTCGTACCGTACATTATCAGTTCGGAAACCAAGGTGTCTTGTCAGCAGGGATATAGACGAGTATATGATGCGAGTAATGTAGAGATTTTGAACAAGATGGCAATGTGCAATTAGATGGAAGAAAGTTGCATGATCTCACGATAGGTTAAGTACATTATTGCCCACTCACGAAATTATTTTAATCAAACAGGAAATGTAGTAAATAGCTTGTTTCTTCATAACCAGAACGGATGAGAATGGGCTGGCAGCAGTGCATTTCCGGTCTTGAGCTAAATTTATAAAAATACAAAAGCACAGCACAAACGAAATGAAACGGTAATATAAGAATAGTTTGTAAAATTATTGTAAGGTATGATTGTACATTGAAGACATAGAAAATCATTATTGAGTTACAAATAAAAAAGTTAGTGGAAAATTTTACAAGAAGAATGAACTACTTCGCTATTCTAAGTTGTGTAACGCACTGGAAAAGGTAAACTGGGCGCTAGACATGGGATGTTGATGGAGTTGGTGGATAGAATCATCGGATGAGTAAATATCAAGAGATATGGAACTTGGAACAGTGGTGTCTACAATGGAGGCCAGACAATAGTTATGCAGAAACGGAAAGGAGAAGGGTACCTAATATGAGAAAGGCTAGGAAAGAATGTGTTAGATTGGGTAGGAAGGATAAATGTCAGGATGGATTTTGTAGCTGAGAAGGGGAACCTGTGGAAGTTCAATGAATGTCGAGGGAGCCGAGATACTGTCGTAGGGTTGGTTTCGTATTGGCAAGACAGCGTTTATGGTTTGGTTATTAGTAGAGTGGGTGGCAGTACGGTCAAGGAAATATGAAGATTTTAAATGGCAATGAGGAGGGAGAGGAAATGGATGAGTTGGTAAGGGATCCGAATGTGGGAGAGAGAGCGGACATAGTAAGTAAGATGGAGTGCGTGGCGCAAGAATATTTTAAGGTTTCAGGAAACAAAAGAAAAATTCGGAGTAGGTATTAAAATGCATGGAGAAGAAATAAAAACTTTGAGGTTCGCCGATGACATTGTACTTCTGTCAGAGACAGCAAAGGACTTGGAAGAGCAGTTGAACGGAATGGACAGTGTCTTGAAAGGAGGATATAAGATGAACCTCAACAAAAGCAAAACGAGGATAATGGAATGTAGTCGAGTTAAATCGGGTGATGCAGAGGGAATTAGATTAGGAAATGAGACACTTAAAGTAGTAAAGGAGTTTTGCTACTTGGGGAACAAAATAACTGATGATGGTCGAAGTAGAGAGGATATAATATGTAGACTGGCAATGGCAAGGAAAGCGTTTCTGAAGAAGAGAAATTTGTTAATATCGAGTATAGATTTAAGTGTCAGGCAGTCGTTTCCGAAAGTATTTGTATGGAGTGTAGCCATGTATGGAAGTGAAACGTGGACGATAAATAGTCTGCACAAGAAGAGAATAGAAGCTTTCGAAATGTGGTGCTACAGAAGAATGCTGAAGATTAGATGGGTAGATCACATAACTAATGAGGAGGTATTGAATAGAATTGGGGAGAAGAGGAGTTTGTGGCACAAGTTGACTAGAAGAAGGGATCGGTTGGTAGGACATGTTCTGAGGCATCAAGGGATCCCCAGTTTAGTATTGGAGGGCAGCGTGGCGGGTAAAAATCGTAGAGGGAGACCAAGAGATGAATACACTAAACAGATTCAGAAGGCTGTAGGTTGCTGTAGGTACTGGGAGAGGAAGAAGCTTGAACAAGATAGAGCAGCATGGAGAGCTGCATCAAACCAGTCTCAGGACTGAAGACCAGAACAACAACAGTAACATCTGAGTGGAATGGCACGTGTCGTTGGCATAGTCGAGAGTGGGTCAGATCAATGATAAGTACATGAGCAGAATGGTGCATAGATCCAATCCATGTTTCTAGCAGTTAGAAGTTTCAGACCATTGTAGGGCTTCTGTTGGACGGTTATTAGTGCGGTTGACATAGCATGTAATGTCCGAGGCTTACAAAGAGACGGCACGACGTTGGGGTCGGGGATTTGACAGAAATTTTGTGTGGTGAAGGAGGACCCCTAACACCTCACGTGGTTAAAATATTAGGACGCACTACCCGGAAAATCCCGGGAAAAAATCTATGCAAAGTTTCTTAGGTGCCGTATGGGTATAAAATGTTAGCGTATTGGAGAGGCGCCGTGTGGCCTAGATGTTTAGGGCTCGGACTTTTACGCCAGACGTCTCGGGTTCGATTCCTTCTCCGGCACTTTTTTTCTTCTGTTTCATTTTCTTTTCTTATTCCACCAATTATTCAGAAAGTTTCCCAAACCTACATTATCTTTAACAAATTAGTTACATTATTGAATAAAAATTATTTTCTTTTTGTCCAACAACACAATTCATGGCGGTAGGTTTTCCATTTGTCATTGTAAATTATGTGAGGAGAAACATTGGGTTTTTTAGTCAGAATAGCAAAGTCGATTGGGAAACATATAATAATTATAAATAAGAACGGCAGTGGTAATTATCGTAAAAACAAACAAAGCAATAGTTTTTGCGACATGTTGCGCAACATATGAAAGCGGATTTTTTACAGTCACAGGGCGTTTACAATAAATCTGTACAAAACATGTCTCATTTACATTTACGAAAATGTTTTGAGTTTCTAATAATTTTGAGGCAATCCAGGAATATTGAATCATGTCTCAGAATTTTGGTGAAGATAATTGATGGTGAATTATAGAATGAATTATTATACAATCTTCACGGGAATTAATGTCACGATTCTTCTGTAACAATGCTTTGCAATTTTACAAGCAATAGAAGAAAAAAATGTGCGGGAGGAGGAATCGAACCAGAGACCAATGGCATAACGGTTCGAACGGTAACCATGTAGGCCAAACGGCGACTCGGCATTGGACAAACATTTTATACTGATGCAGCACCTAAGAAATTTTGGACCGATTTTTCCCGGGATTTTCCGGGTAGTGCGTCCTAATATTTTAACCACGTAAGGTGTTAGGGGTCGTCTTTCACCACACAAAATTGCGGACAAATCCCCGACCCCACGGTCGTGCCGTCTCCTTGTTAGTCAGAAGTATTCTAGGATGTTGTCAAGATAGGACGGACTTGGATGTTTAGATAGAAGTCGTGGGGTGGAAGCTTTGTTGACTGAATCACTAATGAGCCGACAGTTGGGGCACGCTCGCGCTCTGAGAGGCAGGCCTCACCCCTCCTGAAGCGGCGATGCGCGGCGGCTGCGGCGGCGGCGGGCGTCGGCAGTTGGCAGAGTCTGGTGGTGCACGTGGCGCGGCTGCGTAGGCCGCTGCCGGGGCACACGCAGTAGTTGCACGCCCGCCGGAACACCTTCCCGGGCCGGCACGTCTCCTCGTAGGCGCCGAGCGCGTTGCCCGCCACTGTACACACACACAAGTCACGGTGTCACATCTGTGAAATGGACGCAGCCACTGCACATCTTACTGGGCAGCTGATGGACGCCCGCTCCCCAATGGACAGAGGCATCTCATCAAGCTACATCTACAAAAGGGGTGCAACCACTGCATATTTTACTGGGCATCTGCCAGACCCTCCACTGTCACAAACAATTCACCAAGCCACATCTAGAAAATAGGTACAGCTGCTGCACATCTTACTGAGTACCTGTCAGACTGCCCCCTCCCCCACTGTGCACACACAACTCGCCAAGACACATCGACATCTGTGCTACGATAAAAAACCTGACATATGAAACTTCGTGGCAGATTAAAACTGTGTGCCGGACCGAGACTCTAACTCGGGACCTTTGCCTTTCGTGGGCAAGTGCTCTACCAACTGAACTACCCAAGCACGACTCACGCCCCATCCTTACAGCTGTACTTCTGCCACTACCTCGTCTCCTACCTTCCAAACTTTACAGAAGCTCTCCTGTGAACCTTGCAGAACTAGCACTCCTGCAAGAAAGGTGCACTTGCCCGCGAAAGGCAAAGGTCCCGAGTTCGAGTCTCGATCCGGGACACAGTTTTAATCTGCCACGAAGTTTCATATCAGCGCACACTCCGCTGCAGAGTGAAAATCTCATTTTGGAAACATCCCCTAGGCTGTGAATAAGCCATGTCACCCCAATATCCTTTCTTTCGGGAGTGCTAGTTCTGCTAGGTTCGCAGGAGAGCTTCTGTAAAGTTTGGAAGGTAGGAGACGACGTACTGGTAGAAGTACAGCTGTGAGGATGCGGTGTGATTCGTGCTTGGGTAGCCCAGTTGGTAGAGCACTTGCCCGCGAAAGGCAAAGGTCCCGAGTTCGAGTCTCGATCCGGCACACAGTTTTAATCTGCCACGAAGTTTCATATCAGCGCACACTCCGCTACAGAGTGAAAATCTCATTCTGGAAACATCCCTTAGGCTGTGGCTAAGCCATGCTTCCGCAATATCCTTTCTTTCAGGAGTGCTAGTTCTGCAAGGTTCGCAGGAGAGCTTCTGTAAAGTTTAGAAGGTAGGAGACGAGGTACTGGCAGAAGTAAAGCTGTGAGGATGGGGCGTAAGTCGTGCAGGGGTAGTCAGTTGGTAGAGCATTTGCCCGCGCAAGGCAAAGGTCCCGAGATCGAGTCTCGGTCCGGCACACTGTTTTAATCTGCCACGAAGTTTCATATCAGCGCACACTCTGCTGCAGAGTGAAAATCTCTTTCTGGAATGTTAAGCGTATTTCGTAAGAAATAAATTTCAGGACCATAGCAAGAAGATTTCACAGAACAAAAACTAATCTCAGTACTTTGTGAAGAATATTGCAAATTTTTAAACTGGCAAAACGAAGAGGAGCACCGAGTAAATGAACATACACTCACGATCTAAGTAGTTACGACCACCTACTTAATAACTTGTTGGTCCACCTTCACAACGCGCTCCAGCAGTGATTACACAGGGCATGGATTCGGCAGGTCCTTGACTGATTTCTAGATTTATGTGGCATCAGATGTTTACCCAAGATTAAACAACTCCTATACATATTACAGGATATAACATGAACATCGACCAAAGCAAAACGAGGATAATGGAATGTAGTCGAATTAAATCGGGTGATGCTGAGGGAATTTGAATAGGAAATGAGACACTAAAACTAGTAAAGGAGTTTTGCTATTTGGAGAGCAAAATAACTGATGATGGTCGAAGTAGAGAGGATATAAAATGTAGAGTGGCAATGGCTAGGAAAGCTTCTCTGAAGAAGAGAAATTTGTTAACATCGGGTATAGATATAAGTGTCAGGAAGTCGTTTCTGAAAGTATTTGTGTGGAGTGAAACATGGACGATAAATAGTTTGGACAAGAAGAGAATAGAAGCTTTCGAAATGTGCTGCCACAGAAGAATGCAGAAGATTAGATGGGTATGTCACAAAACTAATGAGGAGATATTGAATGGAATTGGGGAGAAGACGAGTTTGTGGCACAACTTAACTAGAAGAAGGGATCGGTTGGTAGGACATATTCTGAGGCATCAAGGGATCACCAATTTAGTATTGGAGGGCAGCGTGGAGGGTGAAAATCGTAGAGGGAGACCAAGAGATGAGTACACTAAACAGATTGAGAAGGATGTAGGCTGCAGTAGGTACTGGGAGATGAAGCAGCTTGCTCAGGATAGAGTAGCATGGAGAGCTGCATCAAACCAGTCTCAGGACTGAAGACCACAACAACAACATTACAGGCCAGTGGTTTGTGAGTGTCAACTGTTGCCTGATAGCGTCCCGCGCGTTTTTCATCAGTTTCAGATCAGGTGAATTTCGTGGCAAAGACATCAACTTCATTATTACTCTCCTCAAATCAGTGTAGCGACGTTCGGGCTTTCTGATACTGTCAGTTATCGTCTTGGAAGATTCCATCCCTGTCATCACAGACATGATGCTACGCAGGTGACTGCATTCATGTCCAAACAGCCCGGAGGTATGTAATTTACACATGTTCTTGGGGCGAACTCTGTTTTTACATATTTTTTGTAGAAGCCAAAGTCACTTGATTTTTAAGACCTTTATTCCAATTATTAGTTCTTTAACATAGTTACACTTTGCTCTCAAAATGTCAACGATACATGTATGTGAAAATACATGCTATGTGTAATGCCAGTCTGAAGACGACAGCACGATTCCGTCGAAACTTGTTATTGGAATAAAGGTCTTAAAATGAAGCGATCTTAGCTTTCACAAACTATGTATGCGAGGGTTTGAACTTTAATAGTGGCAACTATTTATTCACAACCGATACTGAATAGTTACATGTCTGCACCTGTTACTGTCCTTCAAAGCAGTCACCAGAGTTGTGTAGAACCCGTTGCCAGCAGCGATGTGGAAGGTGTAGTATACCGTTAGCAGAGCCTGTTCTGTTGATGGTGCGAATGGAGCGCTTTACTGCCTGTCGAATCTCTGGAACAGTTCTGAAGCGAATGTCACGAAATGGTTCCTTCATCTTCGGAATCAAATAAAAGTCACAAGGACTTAAATCCGGGGAGCATGATGCATGGTATAGTACTTCCCAGTCCCATGGACCGAACAGAGCAGCCACAGATCGCGCTGTATGCGTCCTCGCATTGTCGTGCAAAATGAGGCGGGGGGGGGGGGGGGCGCAGAAAGTGTCGCCGATTCTTTCGCAAAGCTGGTCGCAGGTGATGCTCCAAAAACGAACAGTAATACTGTGTATTGACGGTCTGCCGTGGAGGAACGTAATGCGTTAGGATAACACCATCACAGTCGTACACGATAATTACCATAACTTTAGACCGCTCCGTTCACACCATCAACAGAACAGCCCCTGCTAACGGTATACTACGCTTTCCACATCGCTGGCAGCGGGTTCTACACAACGCTGGTGACTACTTTGAAGGACAGTAACAGGTGCAAACATGTAGCTCTTTTGGATCAGTCGTGAATATATAGTTGCCACTATTTAAGTTCCGACCCTCGTATATATACCACACAAGTGTCATGGTGGCTTCGATTACTGCAACAGATCCCACTGAAGCTGAGATGAATCTCTCCCATCATGTGATACTGCCTTCACACCAGCCTGTGCCTTTGGTGTGCCGTGCTTGTCGTGAGTAGCAGTTCACAGAAGTTTCAGCATATCTGAAAACGACCATCAACCTGGTGTAACAAGAAACGTGAATCATCTGAACAGGCGACAGGTTTCCATTCATTCATGGTTCAATCACGATGATGCTGTGCCCACTGCAGTTGTAACTGAAATGTCGATGGACCAACACTGGAACACACAGGGATCATCTTCTGCTGAGCAAGATGTTCAATGATGTGCGGTGAATGGTGTGATCTAAAACACTTGTGCCTGTCTACAATCTCATCCGATCTACCACAGGACATCTCTGCCCTGCTTTACGGAGTAGGTACCTTCAACACGTTGTCGCTAGGCCTGGTCTCACTGTCGCTGCACAACTTTCCTTAGACACCGAGACAGTTGCAAGCGAACAGCCAACCCATTTCGCTATTTCCAAGAAGCTCATTCCCAGGTGTTGGGCCGTAACTATCTACCATTTATCGAAGTCGCTATAATGGTTCCCCATTCGTCTCTAGTACGCATATACAGTTGGTCTATTATAGGTGCAAATGAAACGGATAAGTAGGGGGCAATGAAACAAGCAAATAACCCTAATAAACATGGGGACGATAGCTATCATCTCAGAAAGTATCTGTATCTGTTTTTTGTTACCTTATGAAGTCTTCTACATTTCGGTATTGTGCAAATATTTGTCAGAACATTACCCAGCATATGAATTCAGCGTGAACACCTCGCATATTGACATACTTGTGTCATTATTTAATGAACTGTTCACCATTTTGCCAGTAATTTTATTTATATGTTGATTACAAATGCTATTAATAATCGATTCTAGATACATACATACATACATTAATCCTTGCTCCATAGATCATGAATACGACATTTCGCTATGATGTGGAATGTGTTACTTTAAGATAAGTTTTCTTTACACAAAATTATTAAAAAAATTTTTTTTACAGTTACTACTTCATTTCTAAGAATTCATCTATTGAGTAGCAGGAGTTGTCATTCAGAAATTCTTTTAATTTGCTTTTAAATGTTGGTTGACTATCTGTCAGACTTTTTATACTATTTGGCAAATGACCAAAAATTTTTGTGGCAGCATAATTCACCCCTTTCTGTGCTAAAGTGAGATTTAATCCAGAATAGTGAATATCATCCTTTCTTCTAGTGTTGTAGCTATGCACTTCACTGTTACTTTTGAATTGGGTTGGGTTATTAATGACAAATTATGTCATGAATATATCAATTGCGAAGGTGCTGTGAATAACCCGAGTTCCTCAAGTAAATGTGTGCAAGGTGATCTTGGGTGGGCTCCAGCTGCTATTCTGATTACACGCTTTTGTCCAATGAATACTTTCTCTCTTAATGACGAATTGCCTCAAAATGTGATGCCATATGACAGCATTGAATGAAAATAGGCATAGTAGGCTAATTTACTGATATGTTTATCACCAAAATTTGCAATAACCATAATAGCATTAGTAGCTTAACCTAACCGTTTCAGCAGATCATCGATGTGTTTCTTCCAATTCAATTTCTCATCAGTGCACACACCAAGAAATTTTGAGTATTCTACCTTATCAACAGACTTCCGTTTATAGTCTATATTCATCAATGGTGGTATGCCATTTACTGTACAGAATTGCATAAAATGTGTTTTCTCAAAATTTAGTTAGAGTCCGTTTGCAGAGAACCACTTAATAATTTTCTGAAAGATATTATTTGCACTTTCCTCAGCTGATTCTTGCTTCTAGGGTGTGATTACTATACATGTATCCTCAGCAAAAAGAACTAGCTGTGCATCTTCATGAATATAGAGTGGCAAGTCATTAATATATATTAAGAACAATAAGGGACCCAAGATTGAACCCTGTGGGACACCATTCTTGATACATCCCCAGTTAGAGGACTCTGTACTGATTGGCGACTCCATGGAGTTTTCTGTACACCACGACCAGATAATGGATATAACTGGAAGGAGAATCAGCATTGGTCGTATTTTTTTGTTTTATTATCCGCAAAATCGATTTTCGGTCACTTAGTGACCATCCTCAGTGCTGTAATATACAATTAAAATTAGTAGGCACTGGTATCAACAAGCTTAGAGAGATCACATAAACTCGCTCTAAGCTTGTTGATACCAGTGCCTACCAATTTTAATTGTATATTACAGCACTGAGGATGGTCACTAAGTGAGTGAAAATCGATTTTGCGGATAATAAAACAAAAAAAATACGACCAATGCGGACTCTGTACTGTTAATTGTCAACCTTCTGCATTCTTCCAGTTAAGTATGAATTAAACCATTTGTGCACTGTCCCACTCACACCACAATACTTACACTTATCTAGAAGAATTTCATGATTCACACAATCAAAAGCCTTTGAGAGATCGAAAAATATCCCAATGGGTGATGTTCGTTTATTCATTGCATTTAATATTTGATAAGTGAAAGCATATATAGCATTTTCTGTTGAAAAGCCTTTCTGAAAACCAAATTGACATTTTGTTAGTACTTCACTTTGACATGTGATGCTACTCTTGAATACATTACTTTTTCTAGAATTTTGGATAAAGCTGTCAGAAGTGAGATTGGGCGGTAGTTGTTAGCATCAGATCTATCTCCTTTTTTATGCAATGGTTTAACAACAGCATATTTCAGTCTATCTGGAAAAATTCCCTGTTTCAGCGAGCTACTACATATGTGGCTGAGAATCCTACTTATTTGTTGGGAACAAGCTTTTAGTACTCTGTTGGAAATGCCATCAATTCCATGTGAGCTTTTATTTTTGAGTGAATTTATTATTTTCCTAATTTCAGTAGGAGAGGTGGATTGAATTTCAATTTTATCAAATTGTGTAGGTACTGCCTCTTCCATATACAGCCTTGCATTTTTAATGAATAGTTGGAACCTATTTTCTCCTCAACACTTCTTGTTACCAAAGTTTAAAAGTGGTCGATCACGTGTGTTAGAGGACACCGGAACTAAAAAGAGAACCGAAGGACGCTTCTGTCAAGAAGACGTAAATAATTTTTGCACCAATAATTAACGAAAAGTCGTCGTCATTTAACACGAGAGCACTTGCATGATAATACTAGCTTATTTATTTATGAACAAACTTTTATTTGTAACTACTATAAATGATCTGAGTGTGACAGAATATTTATAACATTTCATTATCTAAATATTGTTGTCAGTCCGATAAGTGGTCAAATTGAATCAAATCATGTCTGTAGAAATTAAGCTGTGAGGCATGAAAGCAGATGTTGGCGAGTACTGAATAGATAACAGGCCGGACATGTAGCTTCCGGTTAGCTTTAACAGTAAGTGCGTTAAACACTATTGTAATAGTATAGAAGACACTAGTGAGTTAAAGAAAGCTGGGGGGTATTGAATCGATAATACGCCGGCCAGACACCTTGCAGTTAACTTTAACAAATGGTTCAAATGGCTCTGATCACTATGGGACTTAACTTCTGAGGTCATCAGTCCCCTAGAACTTAGAACTACTTAAACCTAACTAACCTAAGGACATCACACACATCCATGCCCGAGGCAGGATTCGAACCTGCGACCGTAGCGGTCGCGCGGTTCGGGACTGTAGCGCCTAGAACCGCTCGGCCAGCCCGGCGGGGAAGTGGGAATAGTATATTCTCGAAGGAGCAAATTTGTATCAACTTTGGCTGTTCCATCTTAAAGCTTTTTCCCGAAACCATTTCAAAATTTTTCTGCATGCTATTTAATACTTTATTTGTAGCTGCTTTCTTCATTCTCCTTACAACATTACTTGTTTACGCTAGATTACTCGGAAAGACCCAGTGGCTGATGGTTTGGAATGACCATTCTAAGTTCTTCCCAGTCGTATAAGTAATATATAAACTGGGAGTATTCCGAAAGATATTTGCTGAATACATAACTTCTGTAGTAGAATGTTGCAAGTAACAGAACCGATTGGTACAATTATATTTATTTCGATTTTAGTTCATTTCAGTAGCTTATCTCTAAGACATTATAATTCATTCTTTTAATAGAAATAATTTTCCGCAAACTCATTATCTGTGACACATGTGCAATTCTCATTGAACAGTAACAAGCCAGTCAGAGTGATTCGAAATCTTGCAGAAAATTTGTGTCAAATATATTTAAATTGACGTTTACAACATTGTAATTGATAACTAAGGAATACAGACTACCAAAGACCAACTTCCTGTCTTACATTCCCATTTTCTGTAAACAGCACAAGCGCAATAGTTCGCCAGAATAAGGGGAAACATATGACATGCACGCTACAGTGTCGTTCAAGCTGAGAAGAAGGAAAGCCATTAATAGAAGACACAAAAGTATGTTTGTTCATTGCTGTACTAAGGAGTTTGTAGAAGATTCATTTAATTAAACTTGTTAAGCACCACAAGCTTGTTAAACAATAAGTCAAGGCGCTGAAAGATAGACCTTAGTTAAAAGCGATAAATAGATATTAGTCCAATTTGCCTTAGTGAAAACGTTACAGAACTTTTACTTTTCTTTAAGTTATGACTCGAAGATATGAAAGTATGCTTCACTCACTACTGCATATCGTAAAGACATGTAAAACGATAATTTTTCATTCAAAGCAGAATAGCATCAGTTTTCTAGGTGGCAGTAGAACATTTTGTGATGGAAACCGCGCAGATCAACAAGTGTCACTGGAACTGCGTAAATGGTGTTTCATCTGGCCTCTTCTGACTCTGTTTCATCTGAAATCCAAGAAGTATTCGGAAATTATGTTTGGAGGAAAACTCGTAGAACATTACAAGTTGCATTACTCCTCGATTGCCAATATCAAAGTTGTCCTTCCTGAAGGCATCATCTCCGAGCGGTGACAACGCATTCGCCGGAACACGTCTGCGTAGAACTCTGTGCGTTGGAATACGCAGAACACGTTGGAGCAGTCCCTGCAGTGACATTTCTCAGTGGTGGCGTATGGCTGGAACAAATGGAGGAGGACGCGCTAACAGCACACGTTAACGAAGACACCGCATTCCTGGGACTGGAGAGACGTTGTCCGGCCAGATAAGTCAAGAATTCCGTTGTCAGAGACGACAGGAGATTGCAGGGGCCCACCAAAAAGCCGCGCGGGGTAGCCGCGCGGTCTCAGGCGCCTTGTCACGGTTCGCGCGGCTGCCCCCGTTGGAGGTTCGAGTCCTCCCTCGGGCATGGGTATGTGTGCTGTCCTTAGCGTAAGTCAGATGAAGTTATATTAAATAGTGTGTAAGCCTAGGGACCGATGACCTCAGCAGTTTGATCCCATAGGAATTTACCACAAATTTCCAAATTTTCCACGAAACAGTTGTCACTTGAGCACTTCGCAGTCCATTTCTGGCTCTGAACATGTATGCGATATGTACTCGTATTCCCGGAGTATTTTAAGATTCATTGTGAAAGCTAACCAACCATTATTCGTGAATCGCCTCGTCTATTTGGTACGTGACCGTGGGCACATGCGCATGGCCGTCTGGGAAACAAGCTATTACAAAACGAACCGCGAACGTGCCGTTACCCCTCGTTGCAAGATCATCGGCTACTGATGTAAAGGGAATCCTGAACATCCTTGAACGAATGTTTTAGCCACAGAGAGCTGCAAACACGAACAAAATCGAGTGTGTTCGACGTGTGAGTAAATGGTTTTTTTGAGACCTACAAAAAGGTGCTACTGAGTTAATGCCTGTACACATATTTGTGGGACTGACAGAAATCACACGTCGTCAGACTGGTACAGGACAATGAAAGCTCTACAGAGTCATTATCAACAGATATTCCGTCTAGAGGTCTCTGTGGTTACGGCTTCTCCCTCCGTTGTAGATACGTGTTCACTTGTCATCTGCATCCCGTCTCGCAGCTTTCTCTCTGTTTCTCTCTCTCTCTCTTTCTCTCTCTCTCTCTCTCTCTCTCTCTCTCTCTCTCTCTCTCTCTCTCTCTTCCTCTCTTCCTTTCTCCCATTCACCATGTCACCCTACCCCAAGTCTCTTTGCCCTCTCCTATCACGTTCGCTGTCACTTATCCACAGCAGTTTCATTTTGCTTCATGAATATGATAAACTAAAAGTAGCTTGGTAATATTGCTTAGTCACGTATTCAGATGTACAAATTGCATATCAATGGGATCACCATATTAGGATGAGTAATCTGAGAATTTGAATCACGTAATATGTTAATGGACACACCAAATTTCGTGTTTTGTGAGCAATAATGTAGAAAAGAATTAAGTGGTAGTGCTCTGTGTAATTTTATTTACCTCATATGTTTCCCTAAATGAAGACAGAAACTTCCTTCTTTAATGGAGTATAGTACAAGCACCTGTCACGGTTTTCGAGACGAGACAAATACACACTTGGCACTTCATAACATATCGGATGAACGCAATAGCAGAATTCCTCTGCGAGGACGTTACCCAGGCTGTCACCTGCTCCCCCACAATCGTACCCTGAGTAATGAAGCCTGTGTTGTGTTATGCTTCGTACCTTGTAAATTGAAATTTGCAGTAATTAACTTTTAAATAACGCATTATCACAATAGCACACGGGCATTCGCGACCAGTATACACTCCTGGAAATTGAAATAAGAACACCGTGAATTCATTGTCCCAGGAAGGGGAACCTTTATTGACACATTCCTGGGGTCAGATACATCACATGATCACACTGACAGAACCACAGGCACATAGACACAGGCAACAGAGCATGCACAATGTCGGCACTAGTACAGTGTATATCCACCTTTCGCAGCAATGCAGGCTGCTATTCTACCATGGAGACGATCGTAGAGATGCTGGATGTAGTCCTGTGGAACGGCTTGCCATGCCATTTCCACCTGGCGCCTCAGCTGGACCAGCGTTCGTGCTGGACGTGCAGACCGCGTGAGACGACGCTTCATCCAGTCCCAAACATGCTCAATGGGGGACAGATCCGGAGATCTTGCTGGCCAGGGTAGTTGACTTACACCTTCTAGAGCACGTTGGGTGGCACGGGATACATGCGGACGTGCATTGTCCTGTTGGAACAGCAAGTTCCCTTGCCGGTCTAGGAATGGTAGAACGATGGGTTCGATGACGGTTTGGATGTACCGTGCACTATTCAGTGTCCCCTCGACGATCACCAGTGGTGTACGGCCAGTGTAGGAGATCGCTCCCCACACCATGATGCCGGGTGTTGGCCCTGTGTGCCTCGGTCGTATGCAGTCCTGATTGTGGCGCTCACCTGCACGGCGCCAAACACGCATACGACCATCATTGGCACCAAGGCAGAAGCGACTCTCATCGCTGAAGACGACACGTCTCCATTCGTCCCTCCATTCACGCCTGTCTCGACACCACTGGAGGCGGGCTGCACGATGTTGGGGCGTGAGCGGAAGACGGCCTAACGGTGTGCGGGACCGTAGCCCAGCTTCATGGAGACGGTTGCGAATGGTCCTCGCCGATACCCCAGGAGCAACAGTGTCCCTAATTTGCTGGGAAGTGGCGGTGCGGTCCCCTACGGCACTGCGTAGGATCCTACGGTCTTGGCGTGCATCCGTGCGTCGCTGCGGTCCGGTCCCAGGTCGACGGGCACGTGCACCTTCCGCCGACCACTGGCGACAACATCGATGTACTGTGGAGACCTCACGCCCCACGTGTTGAGCAATTCGGCGGTACGTCCACCCGGCCTCCCGCATGCCCACTATACGCCCTCGCTCAAAGTCCGTCAACTGCACATACGGTTCACGTCCACGCTGTCGCGGCATGCTACCAGTGTTAAAGACTGCGATGGAGCTCCGTATGCCACGGCAAACTGGCTGACACTGACGGCGGCGGTGCACAAATGCTGCGCAGCTAGCGCCATTCGACGGCCAACACCGCGGTTCCTGGTGTGTCCGCTGTGCCGTGCGTGTGATCATTGCTTGTACAGCCCTCTCGCAGTGTCCGGAGCAAGTATGGTGGGTCTGACACACCGGTGTCAATGTGTTCTTTTTTCCATTTCCAGGAGTGTAGATGACGTCAAAAGTTCTTGGTATTTCATACTGTGTCATTTTTTCCAGAAACTTTCAATCAGATGTTTTGGCTCTCCCGAGAAAGCCTTCCACTGGGAACTAAATGCACAGTGTGGCGGACTATCAGACTTTGGGAGATACTTTCTCGCATTTATCGCAGTAAATATTCATGATTGGACAGGAATGACTTTTCTGTGATAGGAGGAAGCGTTCACTGGTGTAGTACTGTCTGGACTTTTTCCAATAAGTAAGGGACAGACACGCCATCACTTGCAGCGTGATAGGCCCTTACCAGAGAGCATTTGGAAATAGTACGGACTGAACCACAGTCACCAGCCTAAGGAAGAGCTTTTCCACCCCAGATACCAGAAACTTGCTCTGGCGTTCGCAATAGCAAACAACGAGTCAACGTCTCCAGCCAGGAATGATATGCTACTGAGACACGGCATTAGGTTCACCTGCTAAGCAGAGTGCTACTCCACCTGTGGATCGCATTACAGCAGCGATTCTGCTTGGCGTTGATTTGACAAGGCCCTGATGGGTTTCCGGAGGCAATTGCCAACAGATGTCTATAGGGACATGTCAGGCAGCTATAGCAGATTACGGGGCGGTGGTTTATCGGCGCGGAGCTGGCCTCCGATAGCATTCCAGATGTGTTCCACTGGACTCAGATCAAGCGGATTTGGTGTCCAAGGCCTCAACCTGAGTTCGCTATCACATTCGTCACAGCAGTGTTCTTGCCTTGTGACTCTGGCAGTTACCCTGCTGGAAGCTGCCATCACTGTCAGAGATCTAGCTGGATGGGATGCATCTGGTTCGCACGTAGTCATGGTGAGTTACATTACTGCCACAGGTCCCATAGAAACGCAGGTAAAGTCGCTGTGGCATAATATTGCCTCACACCTGCCTGCGTCCGTGGTGCACTGCATGTTTCGAGCAGCTGATTGCTTGGATGATGACGTATCCAGATACGAATATCGAACTGGTGATTCAAGAAACGCTAATCATCCGAGCAAGCAATACGTTTCCATTGACCGACACGTCCATTCTCGTTGACACCGAGCCCAGTGTACACGTAACTGACGGGGTGTCATTGCGTCAAGAAGGGAACACGCGGAGGGGGGTGGGGAGGGAGGAGAGTCTCCTTAGCAGCCCCATGTTCAAGAATGTGAGCTAAACAGTGCACTTCGAAACATATTTGTCTGCTCCCGCACTGTACTTCGTCGTCAGATCTGCAGAGATCGTCGCCTGTCCTGCTTTACAGAGCGAGCGAGGATCTGACCTCCTCATTCCGTGATGAGTAACGGACGCCCAACATGTTGCCGCCGACTCCCCGTTCACATTTCCTCCACTCACCTTTCACGCATGCTCAGGATAGCAGCTCGCGAGCAGCCAACTAGCTTCACCGTTTACGACACGCTGCTTACCAGGCACCACTCCGCTTCTGGTCAAAGTGGCTCGACTCCGCGGACTTCTAATTTGCTGCCTGTATCGTCGCTAGATAGCTTCTCCATTCCTCTCTGCTGCGCTTATACAGGATGGTCCATTGTTAGTGACCGGGCCAAATATCTCACGAAATAAGCATCAAACGGAAAAACTACAAAGAACGAAACTCGTCTACCTTGAAGGGGGAAACCAGATGGCGCTATGGTTGGCCCGCTAGATGGCGATGCCGTAGGTCAACGGATATTAACTGTTTTTTTTTAAATAGGAACCCCCATTTTTATTACATATTCGTGTAGTACGTAAAGAAATATGAATGTTTTAGTTGTACCACTTTTTTCGCTTTGTGATAGATGGCGCTGTAATAGTTACAAACGTATAAGTACGGGGTGTCACCTAACATTCCGCCAGTTCGGACGGTATTTGCATCGTGATCCATTACCCGTGTTAAAATGGACCGTTTACCAATTGCGGAAAAGGTCGACATCGTATTGATGTATGGCTATTGAGATCAAAATGCCCTACGGGCATGTGCTATGTATGCTGCTCGGTATCATGGACGACATCATCCAAGTGTACGGATCGTCCGCCGGATAGTTACGTTATTTAAGGAAACAAGAAGTGTTCAGCCACATGTGAAACGTCAACCACGACCTCCAACAAATGATGATGCCCAAGTAGGTGTTTTAGCTGCTGTCGCAGCTAATCCAGACATCAGTAGCAGACAAATTGCGCGAGAATCGGTAATCTCAAAAACGTCGGTGTTGAGAATGCTACATCAACATCGACTGCACCAGTACCATATTTCTATGCATCAGGAATTGTATGGCGACGAGTTTGAACGTCGTGTACAGTTCTGCCACTGGGCACAAGAGAAATTACGGGTCGATGACAGATTTTTTGCGCGCGTTCTATTTAGCGACGAAGCGTCATTCACCAACAGTGGTAACGTAAACCGGCATAATATGCACTATTGAGCAACGGAAAATCCACGATGGCTGCGACAAGTGGAACATCGGCGACATTGGCGGGTTAATGTGTGGTGTGGCATTATGGGAGGAAGGATAATTGGCCCCCATATTATCGATGGCAATCTAAATGGGGCAATGTATGCTGATTTCCTACGTAATAGTCTACCGATGTTACCACAAGATGTTTCACTGCATGACAGAATGGCGATGTACTTGCAGCATGATGGATGTCCGGCACATAGCTCGCGTGCGGTTGAAGCGGTATTTCATGACAGGTGGACTGGTCGTCGAAGCACCATACCGTGGCCCGCACGTTCACCGGATCTGACGTCCCCGGATTGCTCTCTGTGGGGAAAGTTGAAGGATATTTGTTATCGTGATCCACCGACAACGGCTGACAACATACGTCAGCGCATTGTCAACGCATGTGCGAACATTACGGAAGGCAAACTACTCGCTGTTGGGAGGAATGTCGTTACACGTATTGCCAAATGCATTGAGGTTGACCGACATCATTTTGAGCATTTACTGCATTAATGTGGTATTTACAGGAACTGACGCTGTTTCAGCATGCGTTCTCAGAAATAAGTTCACAAAGGTACATGTATCACATTGGAACAAAATGGTTCAAATGGCACTGAGCACTATGCGACTTAACTTCTTAGGTCATCAGTCGCCTAGAACTTAGAAATAATTAAACCTATCTAACCTATGGACATCACACACATCCATGCCCGAGGCAGGATTCGAACCTGCGACCGTAGCAGTCGTTCGGCTCCAGACTGTAGTGCCTAGAACATTGGAACATCCGAAATAAAATGTTCAAACGTAACTACGTTCTGCATTTTAATTTTAAAAAACCTACCTGTTACCAACTGTTCGTCTAAAATTGTGAGCCATATGTTTGTGACTATTACAGCGCCATCTATCACAAAGCGAAAAAAGTGGTCCAACTAAAACATTCATATTTCTTTACGTACTACACGAATATGTAATAAAAATGGGGGTTCCTATTAAAAAAAAAAAACAGTTAATATCCGTTTGACCTACGGCAGCGCCATCTAGCGGGCCAACCATAGCGCCATCTGGTTTCCCCCTTCAAGGTAGAAAAATTTCGTTCTTTGTAGTTTTTTTCGTTTGACGCTTATTTCGTGATATATTAGGCCCGGTCACGATCAATGGACCACCCTGAATACGTCTCCTTGCCGTGTCACGCGACCACCACGGTGCCAGGTGGCACTGAATCTCATGGACAGGAGAGGCCGTAATTTGTGCACAGCTTCCAGTGCGGCACTTTCAGCAAGTATGGTGCTTAGACACTAACGACATCTCAGAATCAGAATCAGTGTCAGGTACTTAGCCACGTATCGCACAAGCGACATGCTCCTGTGATGACCATCATTCCTGAAGACAAAGGGCAAGAAGGACGGGTAGACGTTCCGTAGCAGTTGTTCTTCATGCACTTGTCAGAACAGACACAACTGCAAGACTGCAGAGTGAGGCAGGAAGAGCTCAGCTCGCCCGGGGCCCCTCTGCTGCATGCGCCGCGGCAGCTGGCGCCGGCTTGCGTACCGTCGTTGTGGCAGCGGCGGCGCGCGCAGAAGGCGGTGCTGCGGTCGCCGTCGCGGCCACAGATGCACACCGCGCACTGGTCGTCCGTGAGGAAGGCCTCGCCCGGCGCGCACCGCCACGCTGCAACATGCCCTCCGGCTTCACCAGCTGCCGACCCTCCCTCACCTCACATGACCGCGCGCCAAAACCGAGCTCTCGTGCGTGCGTGCTCGTGCTGGCAAATCTCACAATTTTAATGTTTATTATGAATACACTGCTGGCCACTAAAACTATGACACCAAGAGGGTAACAAACAATGATATTTTACTTACAACGGAACCTCCCCATCGCACCCCCCTCAGATTTAGTTATAAGTTGGCACAGTGGATAGGCCTTGAAAATCTGAACACAGATCAATCCAGAAAACAGAAAGAAGTTGTGTGGAACTATGAAAAAAATAAGCAAAATATACAAACTGAATAGTCTATGTGCAAGATAGGCAACATCAAGGATACTCTGAGCTCAGCAGCGCCGTGGTTGTGTGGTCAGCGTGAGCAGCTGCGAAACGAGAAATCTTCCCTCGAGTGAAAAGTTTATTTCTCTTATTTTCGCAAAGTTGTGATCAACCCGTTTGTTGATTGACGTCTCTGTTCACTGTAATAAGTTTAGTGTCCGTGTTTTGTGACCGAACCGAAAAACCGTAAGATTAGTAGACGACAGAACGTGTGTCTCCAATGGGAACCGAAAATATTTGGTCGCAAGGTCTACCGATTCCTCCACAGGAAAACACGTCAGATATATTGTATAAGACACTGGTGACGGCATGTGCGTCACATGACAGGAATATGTTGTCGATCCACCCAACTTGTACACTTGGCGAATGGGTAAAAAGATTCTTCTACCTTGCCGATTTAGGTTTTCTTGTGGATGTGATAATCACTCCCAAAAAGGTGATGAAAATATAAGAGTTTGACACATAAACTGCAACAAATGAAAGCTACAGTTTCACAGTCGCATCAGACGGACGGAGGGACACATAATAATTGTCTGAAAATAAGAACTCAAATTTTCGCTGGAAGGAAGAATTGAACCAAGGACCTCTCTTTCCGCAGCTGCTCACGCTAACCACGGGACCACGGGGCTCCTAACCTCAGACGCTCCTTGATGTTCCTTACGTTGCACATTGGACTACTCAGTTTGTATATTTTGCTTATTTTTTCCATAGTTCCACACAACTTCTTCCTGTTTTCTCGATTGATCTGTGTTCAGTTTTTGAAGGCCTATCCACTGTGCCAACTTATAACTAAATCTGAGGGGGGTGAGATGGGGAGGTTCCCTTGTTAGTTATAATTTGTTTTTCCGTCTCGAGGCTACTGCAATTTAATTAAAGAGAATTTTAGACAAGACGCTTTTCGCTTTTATTTATGAATCATCTTCCGTGGCTAATCTGCAAACTGGATATTTATGATGTGAGTCTTCAGTTTCTCCAGGCGTATTTCATGACGAAATAAATCTCGGGTGAACAGCCTGGTATGAGTGTGCATAGGACACAATATTTCGGCAATCGACCACGTTGCCATCATCAGGTGCGCTGATGCATTGACCGGCGGCGGGCCGGCGCCATTTATATATAGGAAAAAACCCCCTACCGCTCCCTGCAGACAAGGGCAACGCAACAGTTATCCTATCCCGACAGGATTATGTGCCGGCCGGAGTGGCCGAGCGGTTCTAGGCGCTACAGTCTGGAACCGCGGGACCGCTACGGTCACAGGTTCGAATCCTGCCTCGGGCATGGATGTGTGTGATGTCCTTAGGTTGGTTAGGTTTAAGTAGCTCTAAGTTCTAGGGGACTGATGACCTCAGAAGTAAAGTCTCATAGTGCTCAGAGCCATTTGAACCAGGATTATGCTGAGAAGATGTGGGGCCTACTTGTTGACAGCGCATACCGCAAGATTGACACCGATGCTACCAAGAGGGTCGAGAGGCGACTCTGGCGCTTCTCAAGGATTCCGGCTTCCCTGACGAGATTACCAAGAAGCTACGCCCGAGCGCTGCTGTTCCTCCTAGACTTTACGGACTGCCGAAGGTGCACAACGAATCGATTCCGTTACGTCCCATTGTCAGCAATATTGGTGCCCCAACGTATCTTCTCGCCAAGCACCTCAAACAACTGCTTAGCCCTTACGTTGAGCGATGTACACACCATACCCGTAACTCCGTGGATTTCCTGGGATGCATCAACAACGTAACGCTTAAGGAATCTGACATACTGGTGAGCTTCGACGTGGTATCTCTATTCGCTGAAGTTCCGTTAGTAGAATCCTTGGAAGTCATCAGCAAGAAATTTGACGAACAGACCACCAACTTTTCCAGACATGTTCTGACATCAGCTTACTTATTATTTGATGGTGAATACTACGAGCAGACAGAAGGAGCAGCCATGGGCAGTCCTCTCTCACCCGTTGTCGCAAATATGTACATGGAACATTTCGAGGAGGAAGCTCTTGAATCAGCACATCTAAAACCCATCTGGTTCTTTAGATATGTGGATGATACCTTCGTTATCTGGCCACGTGGAAGAGATAAACTGGGAGACTTCCTCACACATCTCATCTCCAGACACGACAATATTAAGTTCACCATGCAGATCAAAACGGATGGGATGCTCCTTTTCCTAGATGTTTTGATTAGAAGACGAGCTGACGGCACTTTGGGCCACAGCGTGTAAAGGGAGAAGACGCACACCGATTTGTACCTACATGCGGATAGTTGCCACCACCCGGCACAAAAGAACGGCGTGCTCAACACTCTTGTACACAGAGCTCACACCATCTCCGACACGGACAGTCTCCAGCAAGAACTGGACCATCTGAAGACCGTGTTTCGGACGAACGGTTACAATGAAGCGCAAATTCGGAAGGCTCTACATCCCACACCTGCAGCACGGGTAGTAACTGAGGATGAACCTCAGGAGGAGGCGGCCTTGGCTATTATTCCGTTTCGTGGGGCCTTATCCGGAAAAATTGGAAGCATTTTACGTAAACACCAAGTGAAAACCATCTTCTGTCCTCTAACCAAAACCAAGAGCCTTCTCGGTAGTGTCAAGGACAACCTTGGTCTACGAAAATCAGGGGTTTATCAGATACCTTGCCAATGCGGGAGTGTATACATAGGGCAGACCATTCGTACCATTGAGGACCGATGCCGAGAACGTCAACGGCACACTAGACTGCAACAGCCCAGTAAGTCGGCCATCGCTGAGCATTGCCTGTCGGAACTCCACAGCACGGATTATGACCAAACCAAAGTCCTGACACAGACTTCCAAATACTGGGACTGTGTCATCAAAGAAGCCGTAGAGATCAGAGTAAGGGAGCCACAACTAAATCGTGACAGCGGTTACATCCTTGGCAAGGCGTGGGAACCCGCGATCAACCTGATTTAGAAGAAAAAGGATATTTCCCAGAGTGTACCGACTTCGGGGCAGGAGGGAAGAATAACGAGAGCGGTGCCGGCAGACCCTCCTGAACGAGAAGACCTAGGACGCAGCGCCCAGACGGCGGGAGAACGGACGCTATACATCGACCGCGCGCGGGGCGCGGACCGCACCTACTGAGGGAGGAGCGCGAGGGGGATTGTCCTATACATACACCGCCGTTCAGTACATCAGCGCACCTGATGACGGCAACGTGGTCGACTGCCGAAATATTGTGTCCTATGCACACTCATACCAGGCTGTTCACCCGAGATTTTTGGATCCATATGTTTGTACATTTTTGATTGCCTTAAATTAAAAACACTGTTTTGTTTACGGTGTTTCTCTACAGATTCTCCAAACCACTGCTTCTTCCCTCCTGCTAGCAGCGGTTGATGTGAAAGACTTCGTTCGACATATTAAAGGACAGTAAACTCAAAAGGAAACAACCAATAACAACTGATTTTAACAGCTGTTGCAGAAGATGACCAAGCAAAAAACTTATTATATTTTAGCCAATTTGAGTAACCATAGTAGTTGGAATGGTACATGATGAAACATGTGAGTGATTTGGGGGTAACTGAGAAACGAGGCAAACCGAGCTTTGATAATGAGACGGTCTGTGGTCAGTTGCAGAGAGTCCTGCTATCGATATGCGATATATCGCTCGCGCACTTGCAGCACCGAAGCTTACAGGAAGAAAGCGCAGACAGGTGTAGACAATCAGGGACGAGCAAGGGAATGTGATGGTTTGCCACTGAGCAGATTGCAGTGCTTCGTCGAAGCTGAGTTTACGCCAGTCACGAGGTGGTATGGTCTTAAAACTTGCAGTGCACAAGAGTGGAAAGCAAGCAACGGTGTGGCGTTAAGCCGTCGTGTACGGCCTTACATGGAGATACAGCGTCTACGAATTTCTTTGTTGCAGCCGATCGACCTGGCCATTGTAACCAACTGGGCGGTGGGGATTTTCTGGATCGCCAAAAATGGAATACAGTCAATGCTAAGCGACTTTAGTTGGTGCCACATTACAAAGGCGCTATGTGCTGATGGAAAGTTATAACATGTGGGTCGACAGAATTCAGCTTTGTTTCGGCATGATGCAGGCGGGCATCTGCAAACCCTGTTCATTGACTGGGCTTTAATTGCTGAGTGTGTTTTGCCCTTCTTCTAACAGCACTCTGCTTTACTAGAGGTATGTTAATTTCGTACATCAATGTGTTTCTTGCCCTTCAAAAAAGTATTTTATTTTCATGTTTGTGTAAAGTTCCTTTTAAACCTTTTGTCTGATTTCCAGTTTTAGTGGGTTGTCTTAAGCGAGCCGAATTCAACGAAAATTGACTCTTGTTTAATGACGTTATATTTGCAGTCATTGGCGCATGTGCTTATCACAGCAACCGTTCACTAATGGTTTGTAATTGGACACTTACTGCTGGAGTGTGTGTTGCCATTTTAAGTGAAGTAATTGCCGAGTTACTTCGCGGCGCCATTCACTGATGACGAAAGTATTTTTTTTAGTTAGCTTTTAATGTTTTCTTACTTACGAAAATAATTTTAGTAATACTTATTGGCAGTATGTTACAATCCCGATCTCGGACTTAATGAAATGATTATTTTTGTTGTTATATATGTTCCTTCTTTCAGAAGTTTCCCTGTACCTGTAATCAGAGCATATCATATTTCTCTGCCGATACCGGGCTAGCCACTTTCAAGTACAGCGTCTGACCTGTACGGGAATATACATAATGGATGTACGAATACAGGTCGTAGACACCTGGTTGACGACTTATGGAAGTTCGGGTCTGGCCGTGAGTCGTGCACGGGTAGCCAAGTGGTAAGGCGACCGCTCGCAATAACCGGGAAATCCGGGTTCGAGCCCCGTCCGGCAGATACTTCCGTTGTCGTCATTCCATTCTGCAGTTGATTTTTGTCTTTGTTCGCAATTGTGAATACTTTTCATGTAATCAGCGTGTTCACGGCGTGGCAGATGACCGCTGTTGGTATAACTTGAAGCCTCGGGTTGTGTAGTTATCAATGCTTTTTGCCCACAGCTACTTATATGATGGGAAATTTAAAGTTGTTGTCTCTAGCTTATGTTTCTATTCACTCCCGACTTTCAACGTAATTTTGTCCTTTCTCTTCCGGCCCGGGTGGGCGAGCGGTTCTAGGCGCTTCAGTCAGGAACCGCGCAACTGCTACGGCCGCAGGTTCGAATCCTGCCTCGGGCATGGATGTGTGTGATGTCCTTCGCTTAGTTAGGTTTAAGTAGTTCTAAGTTCTAGGGGACTGATGACCTCAGATGTTAAGCTCCATAGTGCTCAGAGCCACTTGAACCACCTGTCCTTTCTCTTGTGTTCGTGATTGTTTTTGGGCTGTATTTAACCTGTTTGAAAATTAATCCTAAATCAATGCACGTCTATAGACAGATTAGCCTCCAGGTGGTTTCACATTTTCGTGTTATATTTTTATTTATAAAAGAGGGGGACAGTTCAGTAACTCACGTGGTTGCGTCATATCGCACCACTTAACCTGTATTCCGCAGATGGTTATTGATAGTGGATAACGAGTGAGTGCGTGATAGTCTCTTCGTAACCCACGAGCACACGTCTTCGGTAGGTGAGACATGTGAAGAAAGTGCTGACCAGGTCAATAGTCGGACATATTCCTAATCGATGTGGGTCAGGACATCACATATAACAACATGTCGAATTACATTGATAGGCCACAACTTCAGAGAGGTAAATCAAAGATACTGGCCTTTCTTTTAAAAAAAAAAAAACTGGAATTTAACAGCTGTTGCCTAAGTTATCGGCTAATCGGCTATGTGAATCAAAGGTGATTATATGGGGTAAACGCCACCGCACACCATTATGGCACACACTAAGCCCGTACTGAAGTGATGTACGCAAACAGACACCGTTCCTTCTCCTCGTAGCCTCAGCTCATGGACTGCTACATCGTGACCCTGTACGCGGAAGCAGTACAAATCTGAAAAGACTACATTGGGTTACTCCTGTGCCCAATATTGACATAGAATTCACCACTGCCCACGTACCTGTCTTTGCCGTCGTGACAAGTGGAGCTGCAACAATGCTGATAGTCTGTGGCACTGCAGATGGCTTCAGACTACCGTTGATACTTGTCTTATTGGGAAAAAAACCGTTTTCTCATAGAAGAAACGTGGGGTCACTTTAACGAAAAATTTGTAAATTTGTGGTAAGGTCCTATGGGACCAAACGTCTGAGGTTATCGGTCCCTAAGCTTACACACTGCTTAATCTAACTTAAACTAAATTACGCTAAGGACAACACCCACAAACCCACGCACGAGGGAGGTTCGAAATGGTTCAATTGTTCTGAGCACTATGGGACTTAACTTCTGATGTCATCAGTCCTCTAGAACTTAGAACTACTTAAACCTAACTAATCTGAGGACATCACACACACCCATGCCCGAGGCAGGATTCGAACCTGGGACCGTAGCGGTCGCGCGGTTCCAGACTGTAGCGCCTAGAACCGCTCGGCCACAGCTGCCGGCAACCAGTAACGCCACTACATATTAATGAAGTTATTTTTAGTAAACGACAGGCAACATCAGTTATAACTTGTCTCAGAGATCAGCCGGCGCTAGCTCAGGGCTTTGTACACGTAGGTACTAGTGTATCCATAAGGCAACTCACTGCGTGACGTGTCAGCCAGAGCAATTCTACTGACTGTCAGTAAAGCTTACTGATAAATTGGTACAACACATACATGACTGGAGGGAAAAAACAAATGATGAGGACTTTAAACACCGATCATAGCTTCAAAAAGTCGCGGTATCGAATGAAAGTGGTACAGGGCACGGTCCCAGAATCCTGTAAGACCACAAGGAATCTGCACTGTTTTTATGGAAGACCGCAAAGGATAAGCTGTAGCCCAGTCATATGCCAGACATGTCAGACAAAGTCGTAGGCCAGGGAAGCAGAAGTACCTGTTTTTCCAAAAGAAGCACGTTCCTCGCGTCTCTTGCTTATCGTAGAGTGCCTGACATAAAAGTCGAAGCAGGATAAAAATGAAACTTTTCAGGTTGAGTAGGGTGTGTGAATTTATTTCAGTAATTACAAAATCGAGCCAAATTTACAAAGAACTAGACAATATAAACCCACTGATCAGCATCACATTACACCCATTCTGGCCTGGATGCACTGATTCGTTTGTAAAACACGTCATAAAACCGTTGTACCCTATCCTGAGGCAAAGTGGCCCATAACTAATATAACTGGTCAAACTGATCCTGGATACTGGCATTGAGAAGAACTTGACTCCCGATCAAGCGCAACGCATTTTCTACCTCGGACTGGCATCTTCGTGGCTGAGGGAGTATCTAAACATTGGTAGACAGTTCATTGACACATGTGCCAAATGTGGACGAGTATTGTCCTGTTGAAAAATGGCACCAATATACTGTTGCATGAGATTGACATAAGAGCACTCCGAGTGTCTGTTAACTCGCCATTGTGTCGTCAGAGTCCCCTTAATCACCACTAGCCGTGAGCTGAAGTCATGCCCGAGGGCTCCCCACGACATAAGGCCGAGACTAGAACCACTGCTCATCTCCAAGACACTGACAGATTGGAGCCTCTCCCTAGATCGTCTCCTAACTCGCCAACGACGGTCATCCAGCGTAGCACAGAACCGCGATTCATAGCCGCACACAAAGCGACGCCATTCATCAACAGTCCGTGCTTCCTGGTCACGGCAGCACTGCAATCACAGCCGATAGTGTTGCGGTGTTAATGACAGCTTTCGCACTGAACGGTATTTCCACAGTCCGGCTGCAGGGAATATATTGCTTGTTCATGAAAGACAGGTGCAGTTGTGAAGGGGTTACAACGTGCTTGGTGCACAATACGGCAATCCTTCCTGTTGTTGGTCGAACGTGATCGACTGGAACCTCGGCGAGGAGTTTCGATCTCCTCACTTCCTCACGCAGTATAACCGCTGGCCACAAATTTGGATAATGCTTGATTCGAGAAGCCAGCCAAATGGAGACCAAGAAACTCTGTCAGGTGCTGATAATGCTGTTTCACACGAGTACGCAGCAACTCCGTGTCCTTCACAGCAAACACTTACCATCTGGCGCTGTTCACGCCCCAGAATACTAACCACCAACGACATCCACGCACTCTCATGGTCGTTATGTTATCACAAGACTTGCAGTTCTAACCACTTACATACCCATTGACGGTGTGTACGTGTACGAAGGTATACTGACAGCCAATCGTGTCTTCTGGGTGTTTAGCTTTATTCGTCAGACAGGGAATTTTTTACTCAGTAGTGTCTTCTGGCATCATTTTCTGGAGCAACTGTTCCTTCGAAAAAGAAAGTGTTCGTTGCGTAGAAGCATGCGTGGGGGATTATAAGAGGTACCCGATGTAGATTCTCGTTCAGGGTGGCTTTTTAAAGGGTGGGGCATGCTGACAACAGATTCACAGTGTAGTGTATTTAGTCTGCTGTGAAACTGGTAGTCGATAACCAGTCACAGTTTGACAACAACGCTAACGTTCGTCAACATACAGGGTGGTCCATTGATCGTGACCGGGCCAAATATCTCACGAAATAAGCTTCAAACGAATTTTCGTCTGAAAATCGTAAGGGCGTGTATGATGATTTGGAAGAAATTGCCGTTTGATGTAATAAATAGAATCTCACACTGAAGGTGAAAACTTATAATACCTATAAAAAGCAGAAATAACCTGATGGTACAGGGTTACAGTAACAGTAGCGACAGTCCATAGCAGGGCTTCACAACATACGTGCTCGCGGAGCAAGCTGTGAGCAGCAAGGCGCGAGTACGGAGCAGCGCGAGCACGCTACCCCCACTACGGGATCAGAGCGGAGAGTGGGGAGAGTCACGTGGGGCACACAACAGCTGCCGCCAGTCAATGTAAATCCGCGCTCACCTGCAGGGATATCACTCACGAATTATTACTGCGACAAATGAAACAAATAAAGGAGAACGTACACGTGCCACATTATTTTATTAGCTTAGTGTATGCCTCTACATTCGCATTAATTTGTGAACTGTTTCACAATAAGAGGTGTCACTGAAGTGTGGGATTCTCGGTTAACTTGTACTTTTGGCCCTTTACAATTGCGTCTATGTTCGGAGTAATTGTTCTTGTGCATTTGAGGCGCAGCGTGCAGTTTAAATTTCGATCAGACAACGCGTTTCTCAAGCGCGTCTTGTTACATTTCATTGCAGAGAACAGTTGCTCACAAACATACGTGGAACCGAACATTGATATTATTGTAGTCGCCAGTTTGTGCAAACGAGGAAATCTATCCTGAGGGAAGTGTCTGTAGAATTCCAAAATGTTTTTCTCGTTCTGAAATTTGTCTCTGTATTCTCTGTCACACTGCAGGTCAATAATTTCTTGCTGCAGCTCAGGACGAATCTCTTAAATATTCGCTGAATATGGAGAGAACAGATCAAAATCACTGTCTAGTGCTGTCAGATCTTGAAAGCGCTGATCAACTAAACTATGTGAATAACGTTCACAGTCTTTGTGAACATCTTGCATGGATGATAATTTAGGAAAATCAGCTAGGTTTCCTGTTTCCAGCTGACTCACCCAAAGTGTCAATTTCATTTTAAAATCTCGTATTCGATCTACGAAATGAGTAATTAGCAGATCTTTACCTTGTAGTAAAATGTTCAAAGCATTCAGATGGCTAGTTAAATCTGCTAAGAACGCGAGATCACATTCAAACGTGTGCGCGCATTTCCCCTCCCTCCCTACTCCGCGACCTTGCACCTGCTCGCGAGCACGTACGTGAGCAGACGCGAGTACTCGCGCTCAAAACCGGCCAGTTGTTAAGCCCTGGTCTATAGCATCTCACATCGACATCGACAATATATGAATGGGTACCTAAAAAGCTGCACAGGGCCGAGAGGAGACATCTCTGCGTGCAGTCCGGTCAGCTGTTGGGAACTCGTGAAGTTTCAACGACGCCAGTAAAATATTATTAGAGTTCAGTCATTTATACACAATGTTTACAGGTCATCGTTATTTCGCACCAGCTTCGTCTGTGACTCATTCAGCTGCGTGCTGAATTCTAGGTGGCGTCCATAGAATGAAATCAATTGTTGCGGTCGCAGAAGAAGATAGTGAGCCTGGCATCGATGCCGAATGCCGGCGAGCAGGTGCGGCCATTACGGGCTTGCTGGTGGAGGCACACGGTCGCACTCATAATCCTACGAGACCCTTGATAACCCATCCGCGATTTACCTGGTGTCGGTACTCGTGTGGTCGGCCGGTCTCTTCCCCCTGCTTGCTAGGTGTCAGCATCCAAAGGCACACGAGTGTTAAACAGGAGCGTGGACTCGAACATGCCATGTTGCTGGCTCCTGTGTAGAAATCCGGTATTGGCAGCACTCAGCCATTTGGTGTTGTTGTGAGACAGCCAGTTTCTCCGTCAGCAAATGCAAGGCGGCGAGTAGAATAAAGTTCGTCAGGTGAAGGCCATCATCTCGCACGAACATGTTAATTTAGAGAAGACTGGGACCATTCTGACGTCATCTTCGTATAACTCATGTAGAGATGATGAGAATAAGGCAAGAGATATTAGGGTGCATACATAGGCATGTAGACTGTCCTTTTTCCCTCGCTCAATAGGCGAATAGCATAGGACCAAAAATGGTAATGTAGGGATGAAATACTCTCCGTCACGCATTGGGCAGTATCTTGGGGATACATGAGTGTAGACAGAGATGATGGGCAACGGTTGGTGAGGAAATTCCGTCCTTTACACAGGAACGTTTCCACTATTCGCCTCATGGAAAACGACCTAACTCTAAACGTATATTCTGGATAGACAATTCGAAACCGAGTCCTCGAGAACGAGAGTCAGTTTGCTACGTACTGCATTTTACCACACAGTACCTCATTGATGCACTCACGCTTGGTACTCAGCAGTCTTAATGGTAAGCAGTCATGTAATGAAACAGAAACCTACGTAAATAAAATTTTCATCAAATGTCTTCTACAACTGCATCTACCTAGATCCCCCCCAAGCCACCGTACGGTGTTTGGTGGAGGGTACCCTGTACCATTACAAGTCATTTCCTTTCCTATTCGACTCGCAGATATAGCGAGGGAAGACGACTCTCTATATGCCTCGGTATGAGCCCCAGTTTCCAGTATTTTATCTTCAAATGCCCATACTCTAAATTTTCTCAACAGCGTTCCTCGAAAAACTTTGCCTTCCCTCCAATGATTCCCATTTGCGTTCCTGAAACATCTCCGTAACACTTAAGTGTTGTTCGAAACTACCGACAACAAATCTAGCAGCTCGCCTCTGAATTGTTTCGATGTTGTTGTTGTTGTGGTCTTCAGTCCTCAGACTGGTTTGATGCAGCTCTCCATTCTACTCTATCCTGTGCAAGCTTCTTCATCTCCCAGTACCTACTGCAGCCTACATCCTTCTGAATTTGCTTAGTGTATTCATCTCTTGGTCTCCCTCTACGATTTTTACCCTCCCCGCTGCCCTCCAATACTAAATTGGTGATCCCTTGATGCCTCAGAACATGTCCTACCAACCGGTCCATTCTTCTTGTCAAGTTGTGCCACAAACTCCTCCCCAATTCTATTCAATACCTCCTCATTAGTTATGTGATCTACCCATCTAATCTTCAGCATTCTCCTGTAGCACCACATTTCGAAAGCTTCTATTCTCTTCTTGTCTAAACTATTTATCGTCCATGTTTCACTTCCATACATGGCTACACTCCATAAAAATACTTTCAGAAACGACTTCCTGACACTTAAATCTATACTGGATATTAACAAATTTCTCTTCTTCAGAAACGCTTTTCTTGCCATTGCCAGTCTACATTTTATAACCTCTCTACTTCGACCATCATCAGTTATTTTTCTCCCCAAATAGCAAAACTCATTTACTACTTTAAGTGCCTCATTTCCTAATCTAATTCCCTCAGCATCACCCGACTTAATTCGACTACATTCCGTTATCCTCGTTTTACTTTTGTTGATGTTCATCTTATACCTTCCTTTCAAGACACTGTCCATTCCGTTCAACTATTGTTCTAAGTCCTTTGCTGTCTTTGACAGAACTACAATGTCATCGGTGAACCTCAAAGTTTTTATTTCTCCTCCATGGATTTTAATACCTACTCCGAATTTTTCTTTTGTTTCCTTGCTCAATATACAGATTGAATAACATCGGGAATAGGCTACAAGCCTGTCTCACTCCCTTCCCAACCACTGCTTCCCTTTCATGTCCCTCGACTCTTATAACTGCCATCTGCTTTCTGTACAAATTGTAAATAGCCTTTCGCTCCCTGTATGTTACTCCTGCCACCTTCAGAATTTGAAAGAGAGTATTCCAGTCAACATGTTTCGATGACTTCCTTCAATCCGAGGTGGTACTGATCCCAGACACTCGAGCAGTACTCAAGAACAGACCACACCAGCGTCCTACATATGCGGTCTCCTTTACAGGTGAACCACTCTTTCCTAATTCTCCCTATATACCGAAGTCGACCACTCGCCTTCACTACACAGTTCTCACATTTAGTTCCATCTCATATCGATATGCAACGGAACAGGTCGGAAATTGGTCCACTCAACCAGTTCAGGAATGTCTACCAAGTGCTAGTGTATGCACTGGTTTCATGCCCTCTAACACATTTGGCAAACAACAGAATCAGTGTGAAAGGTATGTGCTAAGGTCTGATCAGGGTAGCTGCAGAAAATAGTCGGTAGTTGCCAACAGCAAGGTGGAACGAGTATAATTTCTTTGAGTAGGAGGTTCTTTGTTGGTTAAGAGAGCTGGGCACACGCAGTAAAAACCGAGGGGTCGCAGGTAGGTGCCCAGAGAAAGCAGACGTGTGGTGACAGCTGTAAGGTAGGTCGCGCTCGCTGCCCCAGACCAAATCTTAGCACGTAAATGAGAGAAGATATATAATGATTTAAAATTGGTTTTGTTAGATAATATTCAGACTTAGGATTTGTATGTCCAAGGTTTGACACAGTAAGCGTTTGGTAAAATTTTTGTAAGAGTATTTCGTGCTACGGTAGGTTTTGTGTATGACTTAAAATTTTAACAATATATATATTGAGATCAACACTGTGTTTAAATCTAAGAGCCTGAATCATAATCCAAATACTTTGCTTAAATTGAATATGAAAATGAGTAGTAGAGTACAGTTACCCACCAATGAAAGAACCAAGTAAACATCAGGCCCAAAAGCTAATTTTCCAGTACCATCTTAATGCCATTATTCTCTTAAATTTTATTGCTGAGTCAAATACATGTTGCATTTCTGGCAAAATGAATGTGTGCAAGAGACAAGTTCACAGACGCAGTCAGATGGAGGTTTGCTGAATAATTAATTTAGAACAATCTTACCAACGATACTTTCACTGAATAAATGGATACAATTTTGGTCAGATAATTTCAAGTGTACCAAATTTGAAACTGTAATTGCATAACATTTATTTGTTTTAGGACAATTTAACAGTAATAGTGTTAAGTCAGAAAAATAGAAAATCTCTTAACTGAGTGATCGGATTGTAATATCTTCAGTGAAGTAAAAGAATACGACAGACTGCGCTTTTCCGAAAGACTCTCTGGGCAAAAAGGAGCGACAGCAGCATGACAACCACGCGAAACTGTTAACAGCGAAGTAACTAGAAGCTAGGATGTCCATATAGGAGCAACTTCAGTCTTTTAGTCTGCATGGATGTCCATGTCTGTGTTAAAAGAGCCTACAGCTAGTGAAATGAAGAACGGGCTCAACTGTTTAGTTGTGAAAGGAAGAGCGTGCTTAACTGTTTAGTCAAGGAAATAAGATGCTGCTGTAGTACAAAGAGTGACAGTGCTTTCGTAAACTCATCGGCTCTGTTCCTCCTGTGTTCGAGGGCCACTAATTAATCTAGTATGTCCGGAACACTCAAGTAAAGTTAAACAAAAACGAGAGATATACTGTATTACTCGTTTAGTTAGGTAATGTACTTTTGATGTTTCTTTCTTATTAGACGCAACTCGTTATGGTATATGGATTATACGCTGAAGAGCCAAACAAACTGGTGTACACGTACGATCCTCGAACGGCCTACTGTACGCTGCTGCTAGAAGAGGAGTACATTCTTAGGCATGCTTCATGAAGAATCGTGTAGGTATCCCGCTCACCTTTTCTCTGTTGATCAATTTCAATCGATTTTCTAGATCGCAGTCACTTGACAGCATATCTGTCATTTTGAGGTTCATGCGACGATTTAATAGAGGAACTGCAGTACCATCTTCCTCATTGAATCAACTTTGAAAGTAAAGTAGAAATTGCCTCGCTCTTCTTGCTGGTGGAAATCACGAAACACAGTGTGTGAATGGAGGAATGAATGAAGCGAGCGGGCCTGGCAGTGTGTTGGCGCCGTGTTGCCCCTGGGCCCTGCCGCGTCGCCCTGGAACCATATTGATTGCGGAGTCACGCGGTGCGCACACAGCTGCTTCTCACCTACCACGGCGGCGGCGGCAGCTCTTCCAGGACTAGGTCGCTTTCCGTACAAGGGAGCGGCACCCAACCACCATGTCCTTACGACGGATAGTGAAAGAGCGCGAAGTCTTTCGCAAGAGCCAACCTGTGCCGATCACCCGGGATTTGGCGGTGTAACCAGACAAGCGTCAGTGATACAAACTTGAATAAACCGCAAACAGCTGTTAAATGATAATTTTTTGACACTCGTTTCACTGTGTTAAGGCAGCATCAACAGATGGCTCTACATACAGGGTGAAAAGTATTTAAACCGACAGACTCTGGGAGGTTGTAGGGGACATCAAAACAAATAATTTTTCCCTAATGTCATTCTTTCCTATGAGGAGTATTTAAATTGGTAGAGGAAGATTTCTCTGGCGGCAAATTAATTAAACCAACAAACACTTTCCATTTTTATGACCACTAGACAACTCATTGACACAACCCAATTTCAATTACAGAAGATTTTCAAAAATGCCTCCATTGACACGTAAACAAAAGTTACACCGTCTGATCGTGTTCTGTCTAACATGGGCGAAAACCCCAGGAGTATCCTGAATTGTTCCTGCTGCTACTACTATCCGGGCAACCAGATCCTCTTCTGATGCAACAGGAGTTGCGTAAACAAGGTTGCGCATCTGTACCCACACAAAAATGTCCAGAGGGGACATATCTGGGGATCGAGCAGGCTATGGTACAGGACCACCTCTGCCAATCCACGTTTCTGGGAACCGTCGGTCCAGGAATCGACTCACACGACGACTGAAATGTGCCGGCTCCCCGTCATGTTGGAACCACATGCGTTGTCTTGTTGGGAGTGGGACGTCTTCCAGCAATTCTGACAATGCTCTGGCGAGAAATTTGTAATAGTGCCTGCCACTTAATGGCCTAGGTAGCAGATACGGCCCAATTAAACAGTCCCCAACAACAGTGACCTACACATTAACGCAGAACCGCATTTGATGAGCGCTAGCAACTGTGACATGTGGGATATCCTCACTCCAAACATGCGAATTGTGCGTGGTGAAGACTCCTTCACGCCCGAACGTTGCTTCATCGGTAAACAACACAGAGGATGGAAATCTAGGATGCATTTCACACGGCTCCAGGTACCACAGGGGTGGATAATCAACTGGTTCCAGGTTGTGAACACTCTGTAAGTGAAGTGGACGTAATAATTGCTCTCGAAGGACTGTTCCAGGTAAACTGCTAAATGACGCAGAAGTTGGTACACAGCAGCAAAGGTTGTATGATGCGGAATACGGCGATTAGGATATTGTTGTTGACAAACCCGCTGTGCAGCTCGTCCGCTGTGGTGCGCTATGTAGTACACACCAACCATACCAGTGTACTCACTCCAGGTGTATCGCTCCATTAGTAAACAGAGACAATGCACTGCTGCACTGATGGACAGCTGTTGCCTACAACTGAAGAGCGTAACACGCCCTCTAACAACTGAAGATCGCAATACAGCCTCTAACAACCGAAGAGCGTAGTACGGCCTCCTCCGATTTAAATAATCCTCATAGGAAAAAATGGCATTAAGGAAAAAATATTTGTTTTGATGTCCCCTACAACCTCCCAGAGTTTGTCGGTTTAAATACTTTTCATCCTGTATGAAAGAAAGCATCCTTGTAACATACAAACGAGGGTTAGTCGGAAAGTAAGGATCGATCGGTCGCGAAATGGAACGACAGTGAAAATCCGATGAAGTTTTGCACAGGTGATTTGGGCAGTGTCTCTCCTATGCTCGTCGATCGCGTTACGTCGTTCTTATTAGTGCTGAGTACACGAGGAGCACATAAAGACACCTAGAACAATAGTGTCTCCCGCCAAGTACGAGGGTCTGGTGAGTACTTTCGCCTGAAGCTATGCAGCCAACGTTACATAACTGTCGTGCGTTTTCTTCTTCAAGACAATTCTCAGCCGCATTCTGCAGGGGCAATGAAGATGCTCCTGAATCGTTTTCAGTTGGAAATGTTTGATTACCCACAATAAAGCCCGTAATTTTCTCCCTCTCAGTTTCATCTGTGCTCACACCAACCGCTGGCTATGAAGACAACATTTTTGCACAGACAACGAGCTGTAGACCAGAGTAGAGAATTGGCGGAAAGCACTGGTGGCTGCCTTCTGTAACAAGGGTATTGGAATGTTGGTACAACGCTATGACAAACGTCTATGGAGATAAGTAGCTGGAAGCAGTAGTTAAGTGTTGCAAATAAAACTGTTTTGATTTTCACAGTGGTTTCCTTTTCCCGACCTATCGTTCCTTACTTTCAGAATATCTCTCGCATGAAAATATTGAATAAGTGCTGCAATTAAGAGTACACCTAAATAAAACTACTTGCAGTCACATTGATATTCACGCGGAGAGACCCCCAATGTTCGTTGTCACATAACCCAACCCCAAGGGGAGGGGAAGTCGTCAACAAACAATAAACGTCAGAGCATTGGGGCGAATAGTGCAGGGGATGAGGCACTACGGCAAAAAGAACCGTAGACACTGTAAAAAATGTGGTTATAATCTAAGAAACTTCAATAACATACATCCGTCGAGTGTCTGTCTGAGAAGCGTACGCCACTAAACTACCACGTTATTGCAAAGAAGAATAAAATTACGCAAGATTAAAAACAGGGAAGCAAGACGTTAACTTAGTTTCTGAGCCTATATGTCCATCCACGTGCATATTGAATGCAAATGAAGGGCTGCCGTATTACTGCTTTAATTAAGATATTTACCAAAAACTAGTAAGAACCAAGAATAAATATCAGATAATAGGGGACCGTATTTACACTACTGGCAACTAAAATTGCTACACCAAGATGAAATGCAGATGATAAACGGGTATTCATTGGACAAATATATTATACTAGAACTGACATATGATTACACTTTCACGCAATTTGGGTGCATAGATTCCGAGAAATCAGTTCCAAGAACAACCATCTCTGGCCGTAATAACGGTCTTGATACGCCTGGGCATTGAGTGAAACAGAGCTTGGATGGCGTGTACATGCAGCTTCAACACAACACCACAGTTCATCAAGAGTAGTGACTGGCGTATTGTGAGGAGCCACCAATGACCAGACGTTTTCAGTTGGTGAGAGATCTGGAGAATGTGCTGGCCAGGGCAGCAGTCGAACATTTTCTGTATGCAGAAAGGCCGTACAGGACCTGCAACGTGCGGTCGTGCATTATCCTGCTGAAATGTAAGGTTTCGCAGGGATCGAATGAAGGGTAGAGCCACGGGTCTTGACACATCTGAAATGTAACGTCCACTGTTCAAAGTGCCGTCAATGCGAACACGAGGTGACCGAGACGTGTAACCAATGGCATCCCATACCATCACACCGGCTGATACGCCAGTATGGCGATGACGAATACACGCTTCCAATGTGCATTCACGGCGATGTCGCCAAACACGGATGCAACCATCATGATGCTGTAAATAGAACCTGGATTCGTCCGAAAAAAATGAGGTTTTTCCATTCGCGCACCCAGGTTCGTCGTTGAGTACACCATCGCAGGCGCTCCTGTCTGTGATTCAGCGTCAAACGTAACCGCAGCCATGGTCTCCGGGCTGATAGTCCATGCTGCTGCAAACGTCTTCGAACTGTTCGTGCATATGGTTGTTGTCTTGCAAACGTCCCCATCTCTTGACTCAGGGATCGAGACGTGGCTGCACGATCCGTTACAGCCATGAGGATAAGATGCCTGTCATCTCGACTGCTAGTGATACGAGGCCGTTGGGATCCAGCACGGCGTTCCGGATTACCCTCCTGAACCAACCGATTCCATATTCTGCTAACAGTCATTGGATCTCGACCAACGAGAGCAGCAATGTCGCGATACGATAAACCGCAATCGCGGTAGGCTAAAATCCGACCTTTATCAATGTCGGCAACGTGATGGTACGCATTTCTCCTCCTTACACGAGGCATCACAACAACGTTTAACCAGGCAACGCCGGTCAAGTGCTGTTTGTGTATGAGAAATCGGTTGGAAACTTTCCTCATGTCAGCACGTTGTAGGTGTCGCCACCGGCGCCAACCTTGTGTGAATGCTCTGAAAAGCTAATCATTTGCATATCACAGCATCATCTTCCTGTCGGTTAAACTTCGCGTCTGTAGCACGTCATCTTCGTGGTGTAGCAATTTCAATGGCCAGTAGTGTAGCTCAAGGATTCTACTTTTCATTGTGGACACGACAACCTACAACCGCACCGAATGAAAGCAAATAAACCCTCGGTCTGCAGGCAACTATTCTACAGAACAGCAAACTGCCTGAAGCTGCAGCACAGTGCAATCGTCTAGTCTTGTTGTAGAGGTGGTGAGGTTTTGGTGACCGCAGATGGCTGCTGCGGACACAGTTCTCGAGGGACAGTCGGAGTGACTCACGTGTGAGCGTCACCGTCAGTCCCAGAATAGTCCTGACCGGGGGGCAGGACTACGTCCAGAGGCAGCGCCCGCTGCACTACCCGTCCTACCCGCGCCGGCTGTAATGGCTCACTTGCCGTCGCCCTTTTATTGCTGCTAATGGCCCGTCATAAAAAACGAATTCGCGAGTTCCCGGTTTAGGACGCAATGCTACGCCTAAGCCGTGATCTCTCCTGTTACGTTTCTGATTACCGTGAGATCTGTCGTCTGTCCTGCGTCACGTGTGAGGATACCGTCCCTACACCCATTTCTCCCTCCTAACAAATTTCCAACTTCTCAGTCCCTGGGCGAACTGGTGACTGTTACGTTTCTTCCCTGGCTGATACACGCGCCTGCTCTCATGACAATACGTTTCCCGACTCACCAGTGGCTGTAACGAAGGAACTGATACGAGTCTTAAAGGAGAAAACTCTTCAAATGGTTGCATCGCAAGAAAATGTATCAGCGCTATAGTCGTCCACAATATACACGGCTGCACTTAACGATGGGTTTTGCGCAAGGTGCATCGTCTTTAAACACCACAAGCATGATTTTCATATTCTCTCGCTCGCTATGAGCAAACTGTTACACCTACAGAAAAATGGACCTTCTGTAGGAAATTTAATTTAATTAAATATTGTAGTGGGGTACGCTTTCACTACAGGCTGTAGTTATCGTCTTATTCGAGAAAAACGTACAAAGTAACCTTCAAATGCGTTCGTCTTGAATAACTCGAAAACCGTGGCCTCCAGCTACAACGTATCCAGTACAAAATTTGTCTGCATTATACTTCCTACACAAAGGTTTTCTGTAATCTAATACACTTCTGGCCATTAAAATTTCTACACCACGAAGATAACGTGCTACAGACGCTAAATTTAACCGACATGAAGAAGATGCTGTGATATGCAAATGATTAGCTTTTCAGTGCATTCACACAAGGTTGGCGCAGGTGACGACACCTACAACGTGCTGACATGTGGAAACTCTCCAATGGAGATTAAATATTTCTGAGCATGTGAAAAGAGAGATTTAAAGTGGGACGACCACATGAAACTAATTCTCGGAAAGGCAGAAGCGACTGAGATTCATTTGAATAATTCTCACAAATGAGACAGTTTACATAACCCTCGTTTGACCAATACTTCAGTATTTCTCGCCATTCTGCGACCCTTGCCGTATATAATCTATGTAGTAGACCCAAAGAAGAGAACTATGACGAATAAGACAGCTTCAGTTGTATAATAAATTTTTATTTCTGATCCAGATATGGATCAGAAATAATGCAAAGATTTATCGTACAGCTTAAGCAGTCTTGTTCATCGTGGTTCGATTGCACAGCAGTGGATGCCCACAACACAAAATTTCCTGTCGAAGAAGAGAAGCTGGCCGGAATGGCCGAGCGGTTCTAGGCGCTTCACTCCGGGACTGCGCTGGTGAACGGTCGCAGGTTCGAATCCTGCCTCGGGCATGGATGTGTGTGATTTCCTTAGGTTAGTTAGGCTGAAGTAGTTCTAAGTTCTACGGGGCTGATGACCTCGGACGTTAAGTCCCATAGTGATCAGAACCATTCGAACCGTTTTTTGAAGAAGAGAATCGCATTTCGTTTAGTAGGTGTGGATGTGTTACCGAGGTGCTCATTCAACTCCACTGCATAACATGAGATGGCTTGCGAGGTACAGATCAAAATGTATGTCACACCAGGTACAGTGCTATTACTAAGCCGCCCGCTGTGGCCGAGCGCTCCTAGGCGCTTCAGTCCGGAACCGCGCTGGTGCTACGGTCGCAGGTTCGAATCCTGCCTCGGGCATGGATTTGTGTGATGTCCTTAGGTTAGTTACGTTTAAGTAGTTCTAAGTCTAGGGGACTGATGACCTCAGATGTTAAGTCCCACAGTGCTTAGAGGCATTTGAACCATTTTTTGCTATCAGTAGTAGTGATGAGTCTTTGTGTGGAAAATTTTGTTCCAGTGGCACTAGAAACCGACAGATTCATGCTAACATCAGTACCTCACGACATGTTTCTGGTAAATGTTCGTGTCACGTTCACGCAACACCCTAGGCGCTCAAGTATTGATTGTATCTGCTCTGTCATTGTCTCTGGCCCATTACTGGGGAAGTGTAGGATCCCTATCCGTAAGATGGCGCATAAGCAGTGACGGATAGGGATACAGGAGCGTGCTGAGCTAACGATGTGGAAGCGAGTTGCTGACAGCGGTGTTGGCAGTTGGAGGTTCCAGGACTTCCGAGGACCTGTGAACGCTCTGTTTGGCCGCACAAAAGTGGAAGGCGGCTGCCTAGCCTGGAGAGTGTAATTGGACAATTCACGTCGGCTGGAGGTTAACTGACAGCTATTCTATCGCTGGAGGAAGCGAGAGTATTCGGGGAACCACTCTGTGTCTGTATAGCCGACTTCACGGTGACTCTTTTTTGTAACAGGCAGTAGCTTGATTCTTAACTGTGGTGTTATCCACTGCATCCAGGTTCCTTTCATGTCTTGCTAGTGTTTTTGGCCGTTGCTCTCGATTTGCTGTTCTGAAATGTAGGGTTTCGCAGGGATCGAATGAAGGGTACAGCCACGGGTCGTAACATATCTGAAATGTAAAGTCCACTGCTCAAAGTGCCGTCAATGCGAAGAAGAGGTGACCGAGTCGTGTAACCAATGGCACCCCATACCATCACGCCGGGTGATACCCCAATATGGCGATGACGAATGCACGCTACCAATGTGCGTTCATCGCGATGTCGCCAAACACGGATGCGACCATCATGATGCTGTAAACAGAACCTGTATTCATCCGAAAAAATGACGTTTTGCCATTCGTGCACCCAGGTTCGTCGTTGAGTACACCATCACAGGCGCTCCTGTCCGTGATTCAGCGTCAAGAGTAACCGCAGCCATGGACCCCGAGCTGATAGTCCATGCTGCTGCAAACGTCGTCGAACTGTTCGTGCAGATGGTTGTTGTCTTGCAAACGTGTCCATCTGTTGACTCAGGGATCGAGACGTGGCTGCACGATCCGTTACAGCCATGCGGATAAGATGCCTGTCATCTCGACTGCTAGTGATACGAGGCCGTTGGGATCCAGCACGGCGTTCCGGATTACCCTCCCTGAACCAACCGATTTCATCTTCTGCTAACAGTCATTGGATCTCGACCAACGAGAGCAGCAATGTCGCGATACGATAAACCGCAATCGCGGTAGGCTAAAATCCGACCTTTATCAATGTCGGCAACGTGATGGTACGCATTTCTCCTCCTTACACGAGGCATCACAACAACATTTCACCAGGCAACGCCGGTCAAGTGCTGTTTGTGTATGAGAAATCGGTTGGAAACTTTCCTCATGTCAGCACGTTGTAGGTGTCGCCACCGGCGCCAACCTTGTGTGAATGCTCTGAAAAGCTAATAATTTGCATATCACAGCATCTTCTTCCTGTCGGTTAAATTTCGCGTCTGTAGCACGTCATCTTCGTGGTGTAGCAATTTTAATGGCCAGTGGTGTAATTTTGTTGTCTACTCGCTGCGTTACGGAGTATCGTGGCTGTCTTGTTTATGCACATTACTTTCTGTCAAATTTTTCTATAACCTACCTGTCTGACGCATTATTTATTCAGCGCTCTCTGGCCTTCTTTAATTCATTGGCGCCCTGTATTTTATTAGAATAGATTTTAACGCACTTACTGCTAAAGCTAAATGTAAGCTACCTTCTGGCATTTTATCTGTTCAAATTCAAATGGCGCTATGAACTATCGTACTTAACATGACTTAATATGAAAGTAGTGCAAATTGTGCCCTCCGCGACTCACCGCTTGGTGGCTAGCGAGTATATTTGTAGATGTAGATGTAGATGAGGACATCAGAAGCAGACTAGCCCTGGAAAAAGGGCATTTCTGGCGAAGAGAAGTCTACTAGTATCGAACATAGACCTTGATTTGAGGAAGAAATTTCTGAGAATGTTTGTCTGCTTCACAGCGTTCTATGGTAATAAAGCATGCTCTGTGGGAGAAGCACAATAGAAGAGAATAGAATCATTTGAGATATGGTGCTTCAGGCACTAACTAGAATCATTTGGCCAACTGTCTTCCCAAAAGACATTCGTTTTCCACAGACGTATGAGGAGTTTACACAACAAAAATATGGTGAATGCCAGAAGACCAAACGAAGCATACTGTGGTGTCCCTTTCCACCTGACAGACACACGTACAGAAACACTTTTTTTGGGGTATCATTCTTCTGACTAGTTTGATGTGGCTCGCTACGAATTCCTCTCCTGTGCTAACCCCTTCATCTCAGAGTAGCACCTGCAACCTACGTCCTCAATTATTTGATAGATGCATTCCAATCTCCGTCTTCCTCTACCGTTTGTGCCCTTTACAGTTCCCTCTAGTACTGTCATTCCTTGATGTCTTAACAGATGTCTTATCATCCTGTCCCTTCTCCTTATCAGTGTTTTCCACATATTCCTTTCCTCTCCGATTCTGTGCAGAACCTCCTCATTCCTTACTTTATCAGTCCGCCTGGTTTTCAACATTCGTCTGTAGCACTACATCTCAATTGCTTTGATTCTCTTCTGTTCTGGTTTCCCACAGTCCATGTTCCACTACCATAAAATGCTGTACTCCAGACGTACAGTCTCAGAAAATTCTTCCTGAAATTATTGCCGATATTTCATATTAGTAGACTTCTCTTGGCCAGGAATGAACTTTTTGCCAGTGCTAGTCTGCTTTTGATGTCCTCCTTGCTCCGTCCGTCATTGGTTATTTTACTGACTAGGTAGCAGAATTCCTTAACATCATCTACTTCGTAACCAGCAATCCTGATGTTAAATTTCTCGCTGATCTAATTCCTACTACTTCTCATTACCTTCGTGTTTCTTCGATTTACTCTCAATCCATACTGTGTACTCATTAGACTCTTCATTCCGTTCAGCAGATCATTTAATTCTTCTTCACTTTCACTCAGGATAGCAATGTCATCAGCGAAACGTATCACTGATATCCTTTCACCTTGAATTTCAATTCCACTCCTGAACCTTTCTTTTATTTCCATCATTGCTTCCTCGATGTAGAGACTGAACAATAGGGGTGAAAGGCTACATCTTTGTCTTACACCCTTTCTAATACGATCACTTCGTTCTTGGCCGTCCACTCTTATTATTCCCTCTTGGATGTTGTACATATTGTATATTACCCGTTTCTCCCTATCGATTGCCCCTACCGTTTTCAGAATTACGAAGATCTTGCACCATTTTACATTGTCGAATGCTTCTACCAGGTCGACAAATCCTATTAACGTGTCTTGAATTTTCTTTAGTCTTGCTTCCATTATTAACCGCAATGTCAGAATTGCCTCTCTCGTGCCTTTACCTTTCCTAAGGCCAAACTGATCGTCATCTAGCTCATCCTCAATTTTCTTTACCGTTCTTCTGTATATTATTCTTGTAAGCAATTTGGATGCATGAGCTGTTAAGCGATAATTGTCGCGCTTTTCAGCTCTTGCGTCTTCGGAATTGTGTGGATAATGCTTTTCCGAAAACCAGATGGTATGTCGTCAGACTTATACCTTCCTCACACCAACGTGAATAGTCGTTTTTGCCACTTCCCCCAATGATTTTAGAAATTCTGATGAAATGTTATCTATACCTTCTGCCTTATTTGTTCTTAAGTTCTCCAAAGCTCTTTTAAATTCTGATTCTAATACTGGATCCCGTATCTCTTCTAAATCGACTCCTGTTTCTTCTTCTATCAGATCAGACAAATCTTTCCTGTCATAAAGACTTTCAGTGTATTCTTTCCACCTATCCGCTACCTTCTCTGCATTTAAATTTAACAGGGAATTCCCGTTGCACTCTTAATGTTGTCACACTTGCTTTTAATGTCACCGAAGGCTGTTTTGACTTTCCTGTGAGCTGAATCTGTCATTCCGATAATCATTTCTTTTTCGATGTCTTCACATTTTCCTTGCAGCCATTTCGTCTTAGCTTCACTGCACCTCCAATTTATTTCATTCCTCAGTGACTTGTATTTCAGTATTCCTGAGTTTCCCGGACCCTTTTTGTACTTCCTCCTTTCACCGATCAATTGAAGTATTTCTTCTGTTACCCATGGTTTCTTCGCAGTTACCTTCTTTGTGCCTACGTTTTCCTTCCCAACTTCTGTGATGGTCCTTTTCAGAGACGTCCATTCATCTTCAACTGTACTGCCTACTGAGCTATTCCTTATTGTTGTATCTATATCCTTAGAGAACTTCAAGCGTTTGTCATCATTCCTTAGTCTTCCGTATCCCACTTCTTTGCGTATTGATTCTTCCTGACTAATGTCTTGAACTTGAGCCTACTCTTCGTCACTACTATATTGTGATCTGACTCTATACCTGCTCCTTACAATCCAGTATCTGATTTCGGAATCTGTCTGACCATGATGTAATCTAACATATCTTCCCGTTTCTCCCGGCCTTTTCCAAGTACACCTCCCCCTCCTGTGAGTGTTGAACAGGGTATTCGCTATTATTAGTTGAAACTTGTTGCAGAACTCAATTAGTGTTTCTCCTCTCTCATTCCTTTTCCCAAGCCCAAATTCTCCTGTAACTTTTTCTTCTACTCCTTACCCTGCAACTGCATCCCAGTCCACCATGAGTATTACATTTTTATCCCCCTTTATATACTATATTACCCTTTCAATATCCTAATTCACTTTCTCTATCTCTCATCTTCAGCTTGCGACGTCGGCATGTGTACCTGAACTATCGCTGTCGATGGTGGTTTGCTGTCGATTCTGATACGGACAACGCTGTCACTAAACTGTTCACAGTAACACACTTTCTGCCCTACCTTCCTATTCATAACTAATCCTACTTCTGCTATACCATTTTCTGCTGCTGTTGATATTACCCTATACTCATCTGACCAGATATCCTTGTCTTCTTTCCGCTTCACTTCACTGACCCGTACTATATCTAGACTGAGCCTTTGCATTTCCCTCTTCAAATTTTCTAGTTTTCCTACCACGTTCAAGCTTCTGACATTCCACGCCCCGACTCGTAGAACGCTATCCTTCCGTTGCTTATTCAATCTTTTTCTCATGGTAACCTCCCCTTTGGCAGTCCCCTCCCGGAGATCTAATGGGGGACTATTCCCGAATCTTTTGTCAATGGAGAGATCATCATAACACTTCTTCAATTACAAGCCACATGTAATGTGAGTACACGTTACGTGTCTTTAATGCAGTGGTTTCCACTGCCTTCTGCATTTTCATGCCGTTGGTCACTGCTGATTCTTCCGCCCTTAGGGGCAATTTCCCACCCCTAGGACAAGAGAGTCCCTGAACCTCTGTCCGCTCCTCCGTCCTCTTTGACTTCTTATGCCGGAAGTCTTCGGCCGCCAATGCTGATTATTTATCAAAATTTAATCAGCGGCAGGATGCGAACCCGTGACGGAATACATTTTTGATTATCAATCAAAGACGCAACCCAGTTTTTTTTTTAAAAAAAAACTCATTTTGTTCGCTTTTGTCCGTTGCATCTGCTCGGGGCGGACGTCGTAAGACACCCATTTCAGTTCATCGTTGATCCATTAACTCAGTTTTTTTTATTACAGAGGGAGATAACCCTCTGACCGAACACGCTGAGCTACCGTGCCGGCACCCCTACACCACCCTCAGATTAGCTCTAGCAGAAACGGCGTTCCTGGCCAAGGGATGCCTACTACCATTAATCACAGGCCTTAATTTGAGGAAGAAATTACAGCCGGCCGCTGTGGCCGAGCGGTTCTAGGAGCTTCAGTGTGGAACCGCGCTACCGCTACGGTCGCAGGTTCGAATCCTGCCTCGGACATAGATGTGTGTAATGTCCTTAGGTTAGTTAGGTTTAAGTAGTCCTACGTTCTAGGGGATGATGACCTCAGATGTTAAGTCCCATAGTGCTCAGAGCCATTTGAACCATTTGAAGAAGTTTCCGAAAATGTACGTTTGGAGCACTGCATTATACGGTAATGAAATATGAACTGTGGGGAAATCAGGTCAGAAGACAATGGAAGCATTTGAGATGTGGTGCTAAGAATATTAGTTGGACTGATAAGGTAAGGAATGCGGAGATTCTACGCAGAATCGATGACGAAAGAAACTTATGGTGAACACTGACAAGGAGAGAGGAGCGGATGATCGGTCATCTATTGAGACATCACCGAATGTCTTCCATGGTACTACAGCGCAAAAACTGTAGCGGAAGAAAGAGACCAGCTGATAAGTGAGGACGTAGGCTACAAGTGCGACTCTGAGATGAAGACGTTGGCTCAGGAGGGGAATTCTTACCGGGTCCCATCAAACCAATCAAAAGATTGATGACCAAAACAAACAAAATGCTGTACAGACACTTGACAATGACTGAAGACCCAAACAGTGCAGTCGTACAACGAATAAAGAAAAAATGTAGAGGTGTATGCGGTATTGAAATATTTCCGTTTTTTGAATAACCCTTCGCATCTCGACATAATTTTCATACGTCTGTGATGTCGAAATGGATATCCGTACCATACTTCGTGGCTTTAGGTTCTTTCCAGTCTCCGGAAGACTTATTCAGTCACTGTGTTGGTTCTTCATCCGCTTGCTTATTCTTTTAGCTACTTTCCCGATCATGAAGATTGCAGCACCCGTTACACGATTCACTCGGTGTTATTATTACCCGTGATCGTCTGATCAGTAGGATATTTGCTACAGCCTTAAAGCAGAAGGAAGAGTCATATTTACACTGGAAGTTTTCGGCTGCTAGAGCTCAAAATCTTTATTTAAAATTCTCAGGTTTTGCCGTCGTGATTGGTTGTTAAAGTAGTTCTAAGAATTCGTTGAAAGCTGACGTACCAAAGCACTCAGTTGTCGGTGGTTCATCACATACTCTGGCCGTCTTAGGACTGGGCTGTTAAGATCAGCGACAGCTACTTTATCTACCGAAGAAGTGAACCCTAACAAAATACCAGCCTCATGCGAAAGTTAGCGACTACCTTTGAATACGGAGAACTGTGACCCTCTCGCTTTATATGTAGCGTACAAACGTAGCAGTTATTTCCTCAGATTCCGTGGTACCAGAAGTGACAAAACTGTTCACTTAAGAAACGAGCCACTACATGCATAACCCGTGAAATAATGATTAAAAAGCGAATCGTGAAAACAAGGTATGTGCATATATGATTAAGTACATAAATAAAAAACTGAAAAAGTGTGGTCAAACGTTTCGTGAAATGATTTGTCATGAAGTAAGAAATAAAATATATTAGAGAATCATTTGACGTGCCTTTAAAGATTCATGAAATCATGTACAGCAAATGAGGCACGTCAAATGTCCCTCGAATCCACGTTGGCATGCTGAAATGTAATATTTACAGAATTTTTATGTGAATATTCTTAAAGCTTTGGTTTTCCCTCTCCGTCATCAGTTCAGTGTAAATAATTAGAGTAAGATTTAACTTGTGCGTGCATCAGTTGTGCGATAGAGCACAGTCGTGGAGGTATAGTTGGAACAGTTGTGCAGGAGCATTATAAAGCAAATCCTGGTCGGTGATGGTATCTGAACGCACCACCACTATTCTGTAAAAGCATTTCCCACCCCTTAATTCTACTACCAGCTTACACTATCGCAGTTGTTGTTGTTGTGGTCTTCAGCACACTATCGCAGTATAAGCACTCATTCTTCCATACTTCCCACGCTACATTCGTGAATGGTAGAGGAAGAAACGGTAGAGGAATAAACCGCATTATATGGTACAATAAGCACTACTCTGCAATACACTAGGCAGTGATTTACAGAGTATAGACGTAGATGTCTGCCAAGTTGTTTAGCGACAATCATTCTCTATAAGAGTACTGGTTGTATTGCTATTTAGAGACCCCACGTTGCCGCCAGATTTTTAATTGGGGAGAACTTAGTAAACTGCTTGCTCGTAACTCAGCTGAGTCCACCCCAAGAACAGACGCATAGAAAAAGAAGTGAGGATGAAATAATATCGATTTTTCGAAACGCTTTCCATGAGAGACATATACTCTTCGTCTGGTGACGATAGCGTAAGAAAGCTGGATTATGTTGCATATTACCACTCATGTGGAATACGTTTCTGAGCAACTCCAGTGTAGGCAACTGTTCAAGAACTACGCTTTCCAACAGCAGCTTCAAAGGACCGCTGACTGCCGCCACTACTCGAGTTAAACTTACTTGCTCACAGAATGAAGCACAGTATGCGGTCATAAACGTTCCTCACGAGTTAAAAACACATGAGCTATCACACAATGAAATCAGTTCTAAAAACAAACTGGACTAATTTCTACTCGGCAATTGCTACTTCTCCGTAGGTGAACTTTGTAACAGATTATATTTGCGTTTTGGCTACATTTATTAATTATACTGTAAACTAAGATTCTCTCGCCGCCGTAGACGAGGTCGCTAACGCTCGCCTGTGCGCTGGAGCTCGATTCGGAAGTACGCCGGTTCGAATACTGGTGATGGATGAAACTTTCACAGTCAGTATTTGACCGGCCAGGGGAGCAGAGGTGGTGGCGTGTAGTTTCTGGTCACCAGTCTTTGCGTCAGTGTTCTAGATGAAATTCCAAACATCTCGCTCATCATGTGTCAAAGTTGGAGCCACGCCTGTTGAGGAACTGACTGCAATTTAATATTACACTTTCATAACATCACACTGTTTTAATTTCCAAGTGGCTTTTATAAGGAACATTAATCCATTTCCCAGCATGAGATCCAGATAACTGCTGTCGACCTGTATCAGTATTTATGCTAAAAAATAAAAAGATGTGAGTTATATTATCGCGAGTAAACGAAACAACAATGACTAAAACCAAATGAATCGAAAGTGACTACACTGAGCCGGCCGTGGTGGCCGTGCGGTTCTAGGCGCTGCAGTCCGGAACTGCGGGACTGCTACGGTCGCAGGTTCGAATCCTGCCTCGGGTATGGATGTGTGTGATGTCCTTAGGTTAGTTAGGTTTAAGTAGTTCCAAGTTCTAGAGGACTGATGACCTAAGATGTTAAGTCCCATAGTGCTCAGAGCCATTTGAACCATTTTTTTGACTACACTGAATGCTTCGACATGAAGTCAAATAGAGTGAGTGCTGTTCTCACAGGCGCAGATGTAGGCAAGGAATCGGGGTAGGGAGCACCGGAGTTCGGATACTTGTTTTAAATTCTCGTGATTTTCTGTAAAATGACGAAATGTCTAGTACGATAATGAAGCGCCTATTTTGCTTCTTCATACATATCCCGCTGAGTTTGCGTGGACTTCCTTACGACACGGTTTCCGACGATACGTCAGCTGACCTCTCTCTGTACAAACTGAACTGTCAGCAGCGTTATTAAACCACCTATAACGAATGTTCGAGACGTATCCCATTTATATGCTATCGCTCAGCGCTCTTGCCGAGTGGTTGCGCCTCGCCAAAATCGCATATCGGACAAATCATTTCACAAGTGGATTTTATGTTTCCATGTCTTCCTGGCTCTCGCATGTGAGAACGGGAATGATGCGGTGCCCCTCATTTCAGTAATTTCGTAACACTGGTAACACGGGTTGTCACAAAGTATCAGACGTGTCGTGTTGAGAACCTGCGACTTTCACAAGGTTACGACGCTTCTTAATGCAAAGCAAACAGGGGATTACAATAGGTACTGTGCAAAAAGAGAAAGCAAGCTTCCACACCATGCAAAGAATATTCTTTGAAGTAATACATAAGAATATAGCTACACAGATACTTCGTTTGTCTTGTCAGTATTAGTCAACAAAATGATGATTAAACAGAACCGTTTAAACGTGGAGGGAAAGTAACACAAAAGTAGCTTCCCAGACTGTTTAGAGGGTGACTGATGGTTGTCCTAACCACATATTCGCGAACATTTGGAACAATTTCGTTTTTACTATCGTATACTTTCAGCGGCGTCAGTTTTCGCCCTTAATTATCGTATATCCTGCGTACTATGACAATCACAATGAAAGTGTAAAAGAGAGTATTACGTATCGTGTCATGTAGCGTGGTTACTTCCCGTCTTGCCCCGTTACGGGTGAAGCGGGGACGACAGCTTATACGTCTCAGTGCTAGATGTTATTTGCCTGATTTTACGTATACTGTCCCTACGGGGCAGATACATAGGGCGTTGGAGAACTTTCGTTGTTTTGTAATGAAATACGGTTCTTTAAGTTATTAAAACAGCATCCCGTGAGAAGTACGGTGTCTTTCTTCGAATATCCATGTCAAAATTTTTCATCATTTCTGTTAGACGCTCCCGCATGAGGCGATCCACACCACACCGCCCTTCTTTGTCTGCTATCGATGTTCCATATCAGAGCAGATATGAGACCTATACCCCTCAGCACTATTCATACACGGGTCGTCGAAGTGTTTCGTCCGCAATCTTTCTTGTGGACAAGCTTAGTTTTTTTTTTAGTGTCCTACCTTCTCTTGAATCTATATGCTCTTAGTACGGTGCTTTATATCTCTACACATCGTTACTCCCAACTATTTGTATGATGTGTCAGACCCAGTTACGCACAAGCAATACCACAGTCAATCATTTCGTGATAGACACAACTTCTCATTTCGATAGATTAAGAGTTAAATTCTAGTATTAGCCCCATAATAATGTTTTGTCGAGATATAACAGGATAATACTAAAAGTTATTGCGTACAAATTTTTCTAGTAGATGACTGCATCATCTGTGCAAAGCCTGACATCGGTATTAATATCATTCGCCAGGTCTTTCATGTTCCGGGTGGTTATAATTGAACTTTGCTTATTTAACATGTTATAACACGGACGCTAATTACCGTACAAGTACCAAACTTGGCAGCATTAAGTAATGCAGAATCAATTCGACTGAAACAATTCTGATGCGCTGCTACGCTACATCGTACCATTACATACCGGTACCATTACTGCCACGAAAGGTGCTAAATATGGCGCCCGTCAGTGTCCAGAAGGGTCTGAAGGCGCAGGTTTGCATTCTGCACAGCAGAACGAAGCATGTCCATAGGTATGCTGGCTATTTCTCTTGGTATGCTGCGCTTCAGATCAGCACATGTGTGAATATCTACCTGGTAAACGCTGCCCTTCAGATAGCTCCACGACCAGAAATCACATGGAGTGAGATCAGGTGATCGTGCCGGCCAATCATCTGGAAATGATCGCCTGATAATTCGATGATTTGCAAATCTGTTTCGGAGGAGCAGGTGAACTTCACGAGCGATGTGCGGTGGGGCCCCATCTTGCGTGAAAACCGTTGAGTTCGTAGCGTATCTCGTAGGGCGGGAATGATATGCTGGCGCCGCACATCGCAGTAACACTGGCCAGTTACACTGCACGTCTTTGGTCCTTGAGCGCCAACCAGTTCAAAATAGAATGGGGCAATGATGAAGCCGTGAATCCACACCATACGGTGACACGTTCATCATGCAGAGGAACTTCATGCACAGTGACTGGAGGTGCCGGCCGCGGTGGTCTAGCGGTTCTGGCGCTGCAGTCCGGAACCGCGGGACTGCTACGGTCGCAGGTTCGAATCCTGCCTCGGGCATGGGTGTGTGTGATGTCCTTAGGTTAGTTAGGTTTAAGTAGTTCTAAGTTCTAGGGGACTTATGACCTAAGATGTTGAGTCCCATAGTGCTCAGAGCCATTTGAACCATTTGACTGGAGGTAAAGACACCCACACTCGCCATTTCTGCGTGTTCACCTTATCTGTCAGAGAAAAATAAGCTTCGTCTGCCCATAGGATGGTGCAGGACCAGCCCCCGTCAACTTCAATCCTTGCGAGAAAGTGAAGAGCGAAGTCAACACGTCGTTGTGCGTCCTGTGGTGCAATCTGCTGCACGATATGGATCTTATACGAATACCATTTGAGAATGGTTCGAAGCATCTTCCGTACAGTGGACCACGGGATGTTCAACTGTCGTGACACAGCACGTGCACTGCCTGACGATCGGGAATTGCGCGCAGCGTTGTCTGCTACCGAAACAGCGATTTCCTCAACCGTCTTTGGCGCAACCGGTCATCGGCCTCTTCCCGGAGAGACGCCCTGTTCTCCAGTTGATTCGAACTTCTTCATTGTGCTTCACACAGCAAGTGGAGAAATAGGAGCCTTCCGTAATCCCTTCAGACGGCGATATTCTCGAAGTAAAGCTGCAGTATTACTGTGGTTTTCATTATAGAGCTTCACCAATAATGCCCCGCTCCTTTTGTCCAAGCTCATGTTGACACGTCAACAAGTGCACTGCGAGTGGTCAGGTGTGTGGGACTGTGAATCACGATGACTGATCACGGCACCTGGTGGCCGTAGCTGGAACTGGATGGTGGCGCTGCGACGCATGGAAATCATGCACCCCATACTCTGGACATTAATGCTACCAAGTTTGGTACTCTTACGGTAATTAGTTCCCTCGTTATAACGTGTTCAACAGGGAACGTTTCATTATAGCCATGCGGTATAACATGATAAGCACGTATTCCCACCTGCTAGAGCACCTTAGAAGTTAGTTCAGCGTCTGTAGATGACTGTCCGTATAGCATAACTCCTTGCGTCCAGTCCGACAGGACATTTTCTTTTCGTATGGAATCCTGGCTAACAACTTCATAGGAACACATTTTCCTTAAGAGACGTTTATTTCGTATTGACTCAGTAGCTTTCCGAAAGTTCACACGTCCAGTCATCCGGTTTCCCTACCCAGGGCACTGAGATGTTGCTCGACTGGCGTGGACTTCCTTTGCACACTGTACCGCTGATGCTTCTGAAGGACATCCGAAATGTTTGTAAACTATGACGCCGTAAAGCGAACACAGACCGCACTGGACGTATTTTTAGTTTTTCTTGTGGCCTGGAGATAACCTCACGAACTCATGTGCTGCAGATGCCTTATATCCGTTTTCCTGTTGCGAAACAACGTTTACGTAAAGTAATCTGCTTGTCTAACACTGTATGCTGAGTTTTAGGTCTTATATGATATGAAGACCTCTACACTCACGAAGGGCTTGCAGCATAAACGGAACTTGATAGTCTCACGAATAGAGTTTATGAGATGAACATCAACAAAACGAAGGTAACAGAGTGGATTCACCTTAAGCAAGACAAATCTGAGGGAAATAGATCACGAAAAGAGTCAGTAAAACGAGTAGATAAGTGTTGATATTTGGACAGCAAAGTAGAGAGAAAATAAGATGTTAATAAGCAATAGCAAAAATAAGAGTTTTTTCAAAGAAATATTTTAACATATAATTTAAGTTTGAGTGTTGGGGAGTCTTTTCTGAAAAAAAGAAAGAAAGGAGACGAAGTAAATATTCCAGAATTATAAACAAGAACAACTGCCAACATGAGTAACGTAGAATATATATCCTCACTGTAGCGAAGCAGCTTAACTCAATAAAGGCCTCAGGTCAAGTTTGTATACCATTCCTTTCAGAGTACACTAATAAAATAGCTCCACACTTATCAATCATACAAAACCGTTTGCTCGTCCAGAGATCCGTACCTAAAGACTGGAAAGTTTGAACAAGTCATGCCAACACTACAGAAAGGAAATACGAGTATTACGCTGAATTACAAAATGGTTCAAATGGCTCTGAGCACTATGGGACTTAACATCTGAGGTCATCAGGCCCATAGAACTTAGAACTACTTAAACCTAACTAACCTAAGGACATCACACACATCCATGCCCGAGGCAGGATTCGAACCTCCGACCGTAGAGGGCGCGCGGTTCCGGACAGAAGCGCCTAGAACCGCTTGGTCACCGCGGCCGGCAGCTGAATTACAGCACATACGTTAGCGATTTGCAGTAGAATTTTGGAACATTTACTGTGTTCAAACATCCTGAATTTCCTCGAAGAAAACGATTCATTGATGAACAGCCAAACAGATTCAGAAAATATCGTTATTGTGAAACACAACTGGCTCTTTATACTCACGAAGTAATGGCTGCTGTCGACAGGGGATCTCAAGTTGATTCCATATTTTTAGAATTCCAGAAGGCTTTTGACACCGTTACTTACAAGAGCCTTCTAATGAAATTGCATGCCTGTGGACTATAGCTTCAACTGTGTAACTGGATTCGAGATTTCCTGTCGAAAAGGCCACAATTCGTACTCATAGACGGCAAGCCAACGATTTAAACAGAAGTAATATCTGGCGTTCCCCAAGGAAGTGTTTTACGCCCTCTGCTGTTCCTGATCCGTGTAAACGATTTAGATGACAATCTGAGCAGCCTCTTAGAGTGTTTGCAGATGATTCTGTCATTTACCGTTCTGTAAAGTCATCAGATGATCAAAACTAATTGCAAGGTGATTTAGACAAGACACCACATTTTCCGAAATGTGGCAATTGACTCTAAATAACGAAAAGTGCAAAGCTGTCCACACAATTGCTAAAAGAAATCCGCTAAATTTCGGATACACGATAAATCACACAAATCTAAAGGCCGTATATTAAACTAAATAGTTAGGGATTACAGTTACGAATCACTTAAATTGGAACGATCACATTGATAATGTTGTGCGGAAAGCAAACCAAAGACTGCGAAAGGAGACTCGGCAGAACACTTAGAAAATCCAACAGGCCTAATAAATAGACTGCTTATACTACGCTTGTCCGCCGTCTTCTGGAGTACTGCTGTACGGTGTGGGATCCGCATCAGATGGGACTGACGGGGGGCATCGAAAAAGTTCAAAGAAGTCAGTTATCCCGAAATAGGGGAGAGAGTGTCATGGATATGATAGCCAAATTGAAGTGGCAATCATTAAAAGAAAGGCGTTTTTCGCTGCAGTAGGATCTTCTCGAGAAATTTCAATCAGCAGCTTTCTCCTCACAGAGTGAAAATATTTCATTGGTGTGCACCTACGTAGTGAGAAATGATCATTGTAATGAAATGAATGAATCAGAACTCTCACGGAAGTTTTTGTTTGTTCCGGAAAGTTAGAGAAATAAAAAAAAATCAAATGGCTCCGAGCACTATGGGACTTAACTTCTGAGGTCATCAGTCCCCTAGAACTTAGAACTACTTAAACCTAACCAACCTAAGGACATCCATGCCCGAGGTAGGATTCGAACCTGCGACCGTAGTGGTCGCGCAGTTCCAGACTGTAGCGCCTGGAACTGCTCGGCTACTCCGGCCGGCGTTAGAGAAATAGCTTGAAGGTAGTTCGATGAAGCCGCCAACACATACCTAATTCTGGATCGCAGAGTTATCAAGTACGTGTAGATGGAAGTGTTTCTCTGGAGAGTACCGATATACAGAAGTGAAAAGCGGACGGTAAAGAAAAGGGGAAAGAAAACAAGAGGAGAAAAACACCTTTTGATATCCACATTTGAATACATACTCTACAGACGACTATGTAGTGCAGGCTAAATGGTACTTCGCACTGCACTCCGTGTTAGAGCGCCGTCCCTTCCACTGGCATACGACTGTTTAAACTCATCAGCGCGCTCCACAATGAGCCTGACCTTGCCTTCGCGGTTCTTCTGTATGCAAAACTTAGGGAACGGTAGCATATCCCACATTGTTCACTTAATACCGTATCTCGCATGTGAGTAAGTTTTCGTTGAATAACTGGGGTCTGTCTTCAAACGACGGCCAACTAGTATTTTCTTTTTTTTTTCGCGGTGCTCATCCATAAGTCAAAAACGTTTCTGACCACTGCTGCTGCCGTTTTTTGTATGCACTCATTATCCACGCACGTCAGTAATACCAGACGCACAAGAGTTTTTTAGTCTCTTTTGTTTACTCACTTCATTTTCCCAGTGTCCTTTCAATAAACATAACTCTGCCAGCTGCTTTACCAAGGCCCGAGCCAATATCCTAGTTCAATTCCATATCCCCACAAAGAGTTAAATGAGGGTTGACTGATTCTAATTGTGACGTACTGATAATGTAGTCATAGGGTACTGCTTCTCCGCGTTTTGTGCAGTGCACAAAAATACGTTTCTGCACATGTGAAGCAAGCTGCCAATCTTTACACAGCTTTGGTACCTTAACAAGATCTCACTGGATATTTGTGCAACTGTTTCAAGCAAACATTTCATCGTACAGAGTGGAGCAAATAAAAGTAGCCCGGTCGAGCGCATACGATTGGACGTGAATGCATGCATGTAACCACAACCGGTGACACGCATAACATGTGTTGAATAGCCACGTGATCCACACCAGTTCAGAGTGTAGTGCGGGCTGTGCAAAGGGGAAGATGGTATTCACAGCGGAGCAGCGGGTGTTCGTTGTGGGAAGTTACGTGACAACAAAATCGTGTAAACGGTGTGGTCAGTTGCCTGCTGAGAAGTTTAATGGTGTCAAAGCGCAAAGGGTGCCATGCAATGCTTAGTCCAAAAATGGAGTCAGACAGGATAAAAGTAAAAAAAAGTCAGAAAAATATCCTGAAACGTGCCCGCACACCGAGGTTGCAGTTCACCAGAAAATGCTTCAGAGTCCTACCAAGTCAACCCGACTCCTGTCGAAAGAGACAGGCATACCACATCGACCATGAGGACGAATACTCCACCTGGACCTGCACTGTATCCCTACCAAGTGTCTGTTGTTCACGCATCAAAACCAGCAGATGCTCCTCAGCTCATCCAGTTGTGGAGGCGGCTGTTCGCTGAGATAACAATGAACGGCTTCGACGTGATCTGTTCATTATGTCTGATAAAGCCTAGTTTCACCTGATTGGTTGTGTCAACTAACAATATCACATGCTATCACATGTTCTGAGCAGCAGAGAATCCGCATAACATCCACGAAACACCACTGCAAGATCAGAGGATTGAGGTTTGGTGTGCAGTGTCTTCATTCCGCATTACGGGTCCCTTCTTCTTTCATCAGACTCTGACGTCGGAGCATTACGTTGCCAACATTATGAAATCATTTGCGGCAGCATTAACGGAGAAAGGAAAGATCTACAGTTACTTACAACAGGATGGAGCCATCGGCCATACAGCCGGCTTAACCTTGGAGCACATTTACAAAATCCTCACGCCTAATAGAGGTGTTAGCAGAGGTCAGCCCGGTCGCGGCCCTAGCTGGCCACCCAGGGCACCAGATCTGTCAGTGTGCGATTACTTCGTGTTGGGGGGGGGGGGGGGGGAGGGCTCAGGTCTAACGTGTATCGCAACAACCCTCATAGTCTTCAAGGATTTCAGCAGATCGTTTCGGATGAGACTGCAGCAGTCTAGCTTCGATCCGCCCTCAGCAGCTTGCTGATCAGGGTCCAGAAGTGCCAAGAGATGAATGGTGGTCGCTTTTAACATCTGCTATAGTGAGTTCTACATTTCCTTTCCTCTAAAGTGTTTCATTTTACCCTGGAACTCTGTTCCCAGGGCCACTTTTATTTTCACCACCCTGTATATGACTGTAAGACGCGGGAAAAGTGACAGGTGAATGTCAGTATTCTCGACTAGATGACTGGCGCACAGTATGAACTGCATGGGTCCCAACACTCTCTAGGGCATGCTGAAGTTACTTCTTAGAGGTCGGTTCAAAATAAAACTGAACTTTTGAAATAGCGTATCAGCTATAAGAGGGAGCGCGATAGAGCAAGTTTGGGCAATGCTGTCAAAGTGATAAGAAAGAGCTTGAAGAACAAAGTGTGTTTGTGTTTGTTTGCGTGTGTGTGAAGTTTTGCCACAAATCTGACAAACCTTTCTTAGGCAAGCATACTGGGAGAACTGTATGGGACGAGCGCAATGCTATGAGTGGTTCAATCGTTTTCAACAGAGCAAAAATGTCGGCTGGTGACGATCCAACGTCTGGACGACCCTCCACATCAAAGAATGATGACCATCTCGAGAAAGTTTGTATAGTGACTGGATGAAATCATACCGGAAATTGCTGACGAATCCTAGCGCACATGAGAGATGCTATGCACAGAAAAAGGCCTGACGTGTGGGAAAACGAGACTTGGCTGTCCCAGACCCACGCGTCACCCCATTTCCGCATGTATCTAGTAAAACCTCACGTTTACGTTCAGCCCCATCCACTGTATTCTCCGGACTTCGCCTCAGTAAAATTTTTCCTGTTTCCCAAACTCGAATCCACCTTGAAAGGGCGTCGTTTCCAGACCATACAGGAGATTCAGAGCAATGTGACGAGAATCCAGCATGCCGTCCCAGAAATGCGTTCCAGGAGGCTTTAGAAAAGTGGAAGAAACGATGGGAAACGTGTATTGTCATTAGAGTGGACTGTTTTGAGGGGGACAGTGCTTCAACTGTTGTACAATAAGCAGTTAATGTAGTATGGCTGAAGTTCGGTTTGTTTTTGTACACATTTCGTATTTCTGTCGATGATTTTCCATCTGATATAAGAATCTGCGCCCTCTGTGCCGAGAAATAATCTAGTCACAAATTTTGTTTCTCCTGGGACATTTATTAATGTGCGTCGGTGTGCCACCGAGTCAAATGTTTTTTGAAAGTAAAGAAATACTGCACCCACCTGACCGACTCGTTTCGTGGCTTTCAGGGCGTCACGTGAGGAAAGCGCGAGTTGGGTTTCGCAAGAGCAATGTTTTCAGAAGCTGTGCTAGTTGGCCTCACGAAGCTCACTCTATTGCAGAAATTAGTTGCTGCAGAAAAATGCTGAAGATTAGACGGGTAAATCGGAGTTAACTGACGTAGAGGTTGTGTATGCATTTGAGGAGAAAAATAGATCGGTTGAATGGACACATTCAGATGAGGTGAGAGAGGAACTAAAGAGAGAGGCCAAAGATTGGCTGCAGTAGGTTGCAATAGTTATGGAGAGATATAGAGATTAAGATGCCTAAAGAGGACAGATTAGTCTGGGGTTGTACGTTATACCTGTCTAACGTGAACTTCAGTGGTTGGAACACGTTCGGCTAACGTTAGCAGGTGTGCTACTATGTGTTGAATTGTATAACGTTTTTTTATGACGTAAAGACATTCTGTAAAGGCTTGCGGATATGTATATGCCCACGCCTACTAGGCGCCACTTGATTTTAAATGTTTTATTTAAGAGAGAGCTTCGTATAATTTGATAAGTTTAATCTACATAACGATTTGCCGTGAGGTCCAACTCAAAATGAACATATTCTGTACGGTAATTTTTTGAAGACACGAAAATGACAGCAAAGTCTGTCGGAACGGATTGTTGTAAATAAAGAAATATTTATGCGATCTTGGCTTTAGAATGTTTCACAGCGAATCAGTCTCCAGGCTCAATAGTCCCCAAGAGAAAAAAAGACACAGAAGGAAGCAATTGTCCGAATGTGACGGAGATCAGTAGATGTGATGTACATGTACAGATAAACAAAGAGAAAGAGAAAGAGCTCCACAACGCGTTGGTCTACTTTTGGCCATTTTGCAAGCAGTTATTTGGCTTGGCATTAATTGATAGAAGTGTTGGATGTCCTTAAGACATGCCAGATTCTGTCCAGTTAGCGCGTTAGATAATTTAAAACCCTGGCTGGTTGGGGCACCTGGCCAAGGTAGGATTTGACAAGCACAAAGACAAGCATTTCAAACTCTCGCCGTGTACGGGCGGGCATTGCTGAAATATAAATCCAGGGTAACTTGCCATGAAGGGTAACAAAAAAGGGTGTAGAACATCATGGACGAACCATTCTTTCCAAGGATGCAGCGAATGACAACTAAAGGGTTCCTGCTATGAAAACAACTAGCACCCCAGACCATCACTCGTGCTTGTCGGGCCGTATGCCGGGCAACAGTCAGGTTGGTATGCCCCTGAGGCGTAGCGCCGTTTACAGATCCTATCTTGGAGGCGGTTAAGTGGGAGATGTGTCTCAGAGCTGGATAGTGACAGATGGTGACGCGAGACCGGACGCGCACGTAGTTTATGTATCACCCGATAGAGGACAGTACTGGATAGGGGACTGTGATTTAGGTTCGACTGTGCCTACTGGAGTGCACTAGAGTAATAGAATGTTTTTCATAAACTGTTCTAGTATTTTCATAAAGTGTTATTACGTCTTTTTGTGTATGTAAAATGTTGTAAATGTGTTTTAGGAGTAAGAATGATGCGTGTTAATATGAAGATAATTGTTTAACGAGTTATGTAGTGGAATTTAGTGTGGGAACATTTCTGAAGAAGTGTGGGTGTGGACAAAGGGGATTTTTGTAGAATAGATTTGTAAAGTAAGTTTATGGTAAAGGGAAAGTTGATTCAGGTATAAATAACAATAGTAAATAACTTTATGGTTCAAATGGTTCAAATGGCTCTGAACACTATGGGACTTAACATTTATGGTCATCAGTCCCCTAGAACTTAGAACTACTTAAACCTAACTAACCTAAGGACATCACAAAACACTCGGTCATCACGAGGCAGAGAAAAATAACTTTATGCATAAACAAAATTTCAGCATATTAGATGATTACGTCGGTAAAAAGTGCAGTCGTTAGGTTTACTGTTTTGCGATTGGTTATTGATGGAAAGCGCCGATTGACGCGGGAGAATGTTGTTTTGCTATTGGCTGTTGAGTAAACTGATCAATGGTAAAGCAATATTCTTCGCGCGCCTTTCTCTGCTGGTAGAGAAGGCTTAGAGTATTCTAGAAAAGAGTTGAAGCCTAGCCATGAAACAGTTCGGATGTGTGTAGTAGTAGTTCCGATGGAAATGATAAGTTCCCGGATCCTGCAGTGTTTCATACACCAAAAGTGTTGTAAAGTGACGGCATAATTATTCCTATGGGGTGAGTAGAAATTTCGGAATTTTTAAGTGAATTTTGTGACGAGAAAAGACATAAATTCAGCGTGGCGTATTGAGCAGGTCGGTGGCTGAAAACTGTGACTGCATTAGGTACCTATAGACTTAAAATTTGTCGAGCATTCTCAATCAAAAACAATCCGTATTTCTGTAGCTATTACGTTTTCGGGAAATGCAACACCAGAAACTTGCTAACGTGAGTGAAAGGGATTGCGAGTGACTGTGTTAAGACTAGCACGGGCTTGGCAGTGATACTTGTTCACCTAAGTTTCAGAATATATTAATTGAGTACAAAATTTCCAACCTTTCATTTCGCGTGAAACTTTCTCCCGAAACGTAGATTAGTGACTTTAATTGCAGCCTGTTTCACGTCGAAGTACAGTATGTTTCACTCGGCTTTCCCGCTGATGATCTGCTGAGACAATGTTCACAGGTAGGTGCAGGTTCGTCGTAAAGGGAGGGAAGGAACCGCGCCGCCGCAATGGTACTGTCCGTTGTGTCTCTAGACACATCTTCGATGGTTGTAGAGCAGTACTCATCAATAAAGAGAATTCCATTCCAGTCAATGAGTTCCTTCCTACTGTGCGTCGAGCACTAGACACTGGCTGTGGAGGCAAACACCGGCAACCGGCAGTGCGCTCACCTTGCGTCTGCCCAGCGGTGTCGGCGGACGCCAGCGCAGTGACCAGCAGCAGGGACAGCGACAGCAGCAGCAGCAGCAGCGGCAGCTGCGGCACGCAGCGCGCGCCCCGGCTCATCTCTGGCTGGACTGGCCGCCCAGAGGCCCGGCCGCCCTACTTGAGGGCCGGCGCGCCACCACGTGACCCCCAGTCGATAGCGGCCCCGGGACAGCCGGGCGTCGCCATGGCAACCGCACGCCGCACCTGCCGGCTGGACCACTGCGCCAAACGCCGCCCTTCACCTACTGCGGTGCGACGGTACCCAGCGCTGCGCAACCCTGCGACCATTGCACTCTGTTTTCGGTGGCGTTCTGTACGAATTCGTGCACAACGGTAAGGAAAGTTGGGCTACAGAGCAGTGTGGCAACTGTCGTGGTAGGCAAGCTGGATAGGAACCGTAATGATTAGCGAACTAGATGTTGTTGAAGTCGTGGTCTTCAGTCCTGAGAATGGTTTGATGCAGCTCTCCATGCTACTCTATCCTGTGCAAGCTGCTTCATTTCCGAGTACATACTGCAGCCTACATCCTTCTGAATCTGCTTAGTGTATTCATCTCTTGGTCTCCCTATACGATTTTTAACCTCCACGCTGCTCTACAGTACTAAATTGGTGATCCCTTGATGCCTCAGAACATGTCCTACCAACCGATTCCTTCTTCTAGTCAAGTTGTGCCACAAACTCCTCTTGTCCCCAATTCTATTCAATACCTCCTCATTAGTTATGTGATCTACCCATCTAATCTTCAGCATTCTTCTGTAGCACCACATTTCGAAATCTTCTATTCTCTTCTTGTCCAAACTATTTATCGTCTATTTTTCACTTCCATACATGACTACACTCCATACAAATATTTTCAGAAACGACTCCCTAACACTTACATCTATACTCGATGTTAACAAGTTTCTCTTCTTCAGAAACGCTTTCCTTGCCAATGCCAGTCTACATTTTATATCCTCTCTACTTCGACCATCATCAGTTATTTTGCTCCCCAAATAGCAACACTCCTTTACTACTTTAAGTGTCTCGTTTCCTAATCTAATTCCCTCAGCATCACATGACTTAATTCGACTACATTCCATTATCCTCGTTTTGCTTTTGTTGATGTTCATCTTATACCCTCCTTTCAAGACACTGTCCATTCCGTTCAACTGCTCTTCCAAGTCCTTTGCTGTCTCTGACGGAATTACAATGTCATCGGCGAACCTCAAAGTTTTTATTTCTTCTCCGTGGATTTTAATACCTACTCCGATTTTTCTTTTGCTTTCTTTACTACTTGCTCGATATACAGATTGAATAACATCGGGGAGAGGCTACAACCCAATCTCACTCCCTTCCCAACCACTGCTTCCCTTTCGTGCCCCTCGAATCTTATAACTGCCATCTGCTTTCTGTACAAATTGTAAATAGCCTTTCGCTCCCTGTATTTCCCCTGCCACCTTTAGAATTTGAAAGAGAGTATTCCAGTCAACATTGTCAAAAGCGTTCTCTAAATCTACAAATGGTAGAAACGTAGGTTTGCCTTTCCTTAATCTATCTTCCAAGATAAGTCGTAGGGTCAAAATGGTTCAAGTGGCTCTGAGCACTATGGGACTTAACATCTGTGGTCATCAGTCCCTTAGAACTTAGAACTACTTAAACATAACTAACCTAAGGACATCACACACATCCATGCCCGAGGCAGGATTCGAACCTGCGACCGTAGCAGTCGCGCGGTTCCGGACTGAGCGCCTAGAACCGCGAGACCACCACGGCCGGCTCGTAGGGTCAGTATTGCCTCACGTGTTCCAACATTTCTACGGAATCCAAACTGATCATCCCCGAGGTCGGCTTCTACTCGTTTTTCCATTCGTCTGTAAAGAATTCGGGTTAGTATTTTGCAGCTGTGACTTATTAAACTGATAGTTCGGTAATTTTCACATCTGTTCACACCTGCTTTCTTTGGGATTGCAATTATTATATTCTTCTTGAAGTCTGAGGGAATTTCGCCTGTCTCATACATCTTGCTCACCAGATGGTAGAGTTTTGTCAGGACTGGCTCTCCCAGGGCTTTCAGTAGTTCTAATGGAATGTTGTCTACTCCCTGAGCCTTGTTTCGACTCAGGTCTTTCAGTGCTCTGTCAAACTTTTCACGCAGTATCATATCTCCCATTTCATCTTCATCTACCTCCTCTTCCATTTCCATAATATTGTCCTCAAGAACATCGCCCTTGTATAGACCCTCTATATACTCCTTCCACCTTTCTGCTTTTCCTTCTTTGCTTAGAACTGGGTTTCCATCTGAGCTCTTGATGTTCATACAAGTGGTTCTCTTATCTCCAAAGGTCTCTTTAATTTTCCTGTAGGCAGTATCTATCTTACCCCTAGTGAGATAAGCCTGTACATCCTTACATTTGTCCTCTAGCCATCCCTGCTTAGCCATTTTGCACTTCCTGTCGATCTCATTTTTGAGACGTTTGTATTCCTTTTTGCCTGCTTCACTTCCTGCATTTTTGTATTTTCTTCTTTCATCAGTTAAATTCAGTATCTCTTCTGTTACCCAAGGATATCTACTAGCCCTTCTCTTTTTACCTACTTGATCCTCTGCTGCCTTCATAATTTCATTCCTCAAAGCTACCCATTCTTCCTCTACTAACGAACGAGATACCAAATACTAAATGTCTTTTTCCAAAGCTGTTTCACAGACGAAGACTGCATTGTAGTTTCTTCTCTAGATTGTCGCACAGATGACAAAATAGTAGATATCGAAATAGATGACAGAGGGATAGAAAAACAATTAAAATCATTCAAAAGAGGAAAGGCCGCTGGACCTGATGGGATACCAGTTCGATTTTACACAGAGTACGCGAAGGAACTTCCCCCCTTTTTGCAGCGGTGTACCGTAGGACTCTAGAAGAGGGTAGCGTCTCAAAGGATTGGAAAAGGGATCCGGTCATCCCCGTTTTCAAGAAGGGACGTCGAACAAATCTGCAGAACTTTAGACCTATATCTCTAACGTCGATCAGTTGTAGAAACTTGGAACACGTATTATGTTCGAGTATAATGACTTTTGTGGAGACTAGAAATCTACTCTGTAGGAATCAGCATGTGTTTGGTAAAAGACGATCGCGTGAAACCCAGCTCGCGCTATTCGTCCACGAGAGGGCCATAGACACGGGTTCACAGGTAGATGCCGTGTTTCTTGACTTCCGCAAGGCGTTCGATACAGTTCCCCACAGTCGTCTAATGACCAAGGTAAGAGCATATGGACTATCAGACCAATCGTGTGATTGGATTGAAGAGTTCCTAGATAACAGAACGAAGCATGTCATTCTCAATGGAGAGAGGTCATCCGAAGTAAGAGTGATTTCAGGTGGGCCGCAGGGGAGTGTCGTAGGACAGTTCCTAATCACAATATACATAAATGACCTTGTGGACAACATCGGAAGTTCACTGAGGCTTTTTGCGGATGATGCTGTAGTATATCGAGAGGCTATAACAATGGAAAATTGTGCTGAAATGCAGGAGGATCTGCAGCGAATTGACGCATGGTGCAGGGAATGGCAATTGAATCTCAGTGTAGACAAGTGTAATGTGCTGCGAATACATAGAAAGAAATATCCTTCATCATTTAGCTACAATATAGCAGGTCAGCAACTGGAAGCAGTTGATTCCAAAAATTATCTGGGAGTACGCATTAGGAGTGATTTAAAATGGAATGATCATATAAAGTTTATCGTCGGTATAGCAGATGCCAGACAGATTCATTGGAAGAATCCTAAGGAAATGCAATCCCAAAACAAAGGAATTAGGTTACAATACTCTTGTTCGCCCACTGCTTGAATACTGCTCACCGGTGTGGGATCCGTTGCAGATAGGGTTGATAGAAGAGATAGAGAAGATCCAATGGAGAGCAGCGCGCCTCGTTACAGGATCATTTAGTAATCGCGAAAGCGTTACGGAGATGATAGATAAACTCCAGTGGAATACTCTGCATGAGAGACGCTCAGTAGCACGGTATGGTTTTTACGAAGTTTCGAGAACATATCTTCACCGAGTAGTCAAGCAGTATATTGCTTCCTCCTACGTATATGTTGCGAAGAGATCATGAGGATAAAATCAGAGAGAGTAGAGCCCACACAGAGGCATACCGAAAATCTTTCTTTCCACAAACCGTACTACACTGGAATAGAAGAGAGAACCGATAGGTACTCAAAGTACCCTCCGCCAGACACCGTCAGGGGGCTTGCGGCGTATGGATGTAGATGCAGATGTAGAACACAGTCAAAGGAAGATATACTTTTCTCGTTTTTCTTCTAGCAAACGAAGACTCGTTACAAACATTGCACCAAGGAATAAAGTACAGCTCTCAGTGTCAACAAGGATGAACGACGGAATCGGAGCCACAACTAGGCGGAGGTTGTATAGTATCGTGTAGCGAAGTGGCTCCGAACACCAGTGGCGCGTCCGGCTTCCACCGGCCGTCCTGTATCGCGACGGCAGAGGGCGCTCTTAGTACACTACTGGCCATTAAAATTGGTACACCAAGAAGAAATGCAGATGATAAACGGGTATTCATCGGACAAATATATTATACTACAACTGACATGTCATTACATTTTCACGCAATTTGGGTACATAGATCCTGAGAAATCAGTAGCCAGAACAACCACCTCTGGCCGTAATAACGGCCTAGATGCGCATGGGCATTGAGTCAAACAGAGCTTGGATGGCGTGTACAGGTACAGCTGCCCGTGTAGCTTCAACACGATACCACATTTAATCAAGAGTAGTGAGTGCCGTAATGTGACGAGCCAGTTGCTCGGCCACCACTGACCAGACGTTTTCAGTACGTAAGAGATCTGGAGAATGTGCTTGACAAGGCAGCAGTCGAACTTTTTCTGTATCCAGAAAGGCCCGTACAGGATCTGCAATATGCGGTCGTGCATTATCCTGCTGAAATATAGGGTTTCGCAGGGATCGAATGAAAGGTAGAGCTCCGGGTCGTAACACATTGAAATGTAACGTCCACTGTTCAAAGTGCCGTCAATGCGAACACGAGGTGACCGAGACGCGTAACCAATGGCATCCCATACCATCACGCCGGGTGATACGCCAGTATGGCGATGACGAATACACGTTTCCAATGTGCGTTCCTCGCGATGTCGCCAAACGCGGATGCGACCATCATTATGCTGTAAACAGAACCTGGATTCATCGGAAGAAATGACGTTTTGGCATTCGTGCACCCAGGTACGTCGTTGAGCACACCATCGCAGACACTCCTGTCTGTGATGCAGCGTCAAGGGTAACGGCAGCCTTGGTCTCCGAGCTGCTAGTCCATGCTGCTGCAAACGTCGTCTAATTGTTCGTCCAGATGGTTGTTGTGTTGCAAACGTCCCCATCTGTCGACTCAGGGATCGAGACGTGGCTGCACGATCCTTTACAGGGATACGGATAAGATGGCTGTCATCTCGACTGCTAGTGATAAGAGGCCGTTGGGATGCAGCACGGGGTTCAGTATTACCCTCCTGAACCCACCGATTCCATATTCTACTAACAGTCATTGGATCTCAACCAACGCGAGCAGCAATGTCGCGATACGATAAACCGCAGTCGCGATAGGCTACAATCAGACCATTTTCAAAGTCGGAAACGTGATGGTACACATTTCTCCTCCTTACACGAGGCATCACAACAACGTTTCACCAGGCAACGCCGGTCAACTGCTGTTTGTGTATGAGAAATCGGTTGGAAACTTTCCTCATGTCAGTGCGTTGTAGGTGTCTCCACCGGCGCCAACCTTGTGTGAATGCTCTGAAAAGCTAATTATTTGCATATCACAGCATCTTCTTCCTGTCGGTTAAATTCCGCGTCTGTAGCACGTCATCTTCGTGGTGTAGCAATTTTAATGGCCAGTAGTGTATGAAGCTGCTGGAGGCATGGCTCAGTGGGCACGCTCCACTGGGTCCGTCGGCTTCAGCGCAATTGCTGTCGGCCTCGGACAGAAACTGGCAATTGCTTTTGCCGTTGCCTCGTTGGCACGAGACGAAGCTCATCTCCGCATGGACAGACTAAAAGATCCGCCGTCCGTGACACACACTATGTTCCCGTTACCGCTCACTCTTCTGCCTAGTATAGTGTTAGGGGGCTGTAGATACACGGTGACAATTATTGAACTATATGAAATAAAATTGTCGTAACTTCTAAACGGTATGCGTTAGGACGCTCAAATTGCACAGTTGGCCATGAGGCATGATGGGAATTAGTATCCACATTCATGGTTTGGATTAACGACGAAGCCCACTTTCATTTGGATGGATTCGTCAACAACCCAGAGGTCAATGGCATGGGCCTCGATTGGCCGCCATATTTTCCCGATCTGAACATTTGCGCCTCTTTCTTTGCAGGGCTATATTAAAGACAAGGTGTACAACAATAGCCCCAAAACCATTACTGAGCTGAAAACAGTTTTTCAGGAGGCCATCGACAGCATCTGTGTTCACACACTTCAGTGGGTCATGCAGAAGTTCGCTATTCGTCTGCGCCCCATCATGTTTACATATTTAATAAAGTGTGTGCAGGCTATAGTTTGTACCTAATTTAAATCAGAGTGGATGTATCGTCTGGGAGGATCCTTGGACGATTGTGTCAGCTTGTCCGCATCTGAAGTCCATGCCAAAATATGAGTTATTATTTCTACTTATTGAGATTTCTTATGAAACAAGTATGCTTTATCTTTTTTTTAAAAAGAGAGCGAATTGCATCAGGCAAATCTCAGTAGTTAATTGTAGCTCAGATAATATGAAAATTAGCTTCTGTATTCCTCACATGGCAGCATGAAGTTATGCGACAGATTGCAAATAAAATTCCTTTATTTAATAACTTCCAACACCTGTAAGGTTATCCCACACTACGTTGAAATATAGCTACTTAAGACATTCTGTACTTTTAAGCACAACAAAGAAACTACGACAAATTTCTGCAGTCTGCTGTCGAATTCGCGACCTGGGAGCAATATCATGAACATAAACAAACACAGCAAGATTAGGAAACAGAAAAAAATATTATAAAATGATAATTTATTAACTTTCTAGTCACATATCTTGTGGATATGGTTTCCATATGGCTATTGTCAGATTAAATTATGCAGTTGGCAGACGCTCGGTTCGGACGCCAAATCTCCTTGTTCGATACTCTCACTCTGGATGGCATACTGATTCATCTGTCGCTAGCAGACTCATATCACATATTCTTTCTAGAACTCATGGTTGTGTATTAGTAATACTATCATGACACTCAGAAATACAAGTGATCAATCATGTGTATTTACGTTTGTACTGACAAATGATGTGTATATCAGCATGATCTCATGTCGTTCCTAACGTCAGCCTGCAACACCCCTATTTTTTGATCTTCCATTTTCATCATTCCCTCATGAGAAGAAAGGCACCGTTCAGTACGACTCGCTCCGCCTGAGCTGTACGAAGTTCTCTACAACAACAAACCTACCTCTTGTAGCACGTAATGTGACTTCAGGCGCTCGCAAAAACGCAGAAGAAGGGATCCTGTACTACATTAGCGGGGACCAAACTCCTCATCTGACTTAATGTCAGACATGTATGTATCGAGTGGACACGAAATTGACTCCAGCGAAGCACAATCTGAGCGAATATGCCACTCTAGCGTAGCCAAACACACCAGCTCAAACGAACATCGACGACGCTAAAGCACAAAGACGACCAAGTTTTTGGGTAAAAAAATTAGAAATGGACTCCGAACTTGGACTAAGATCAACAGTGTTCTGACTTTTACAGATGACATCGACAGCAGAATTTGAGAAACATACTCCTCTCTAACTTTGTCACTTACTTCTTTTTTTTATTACGGTGGAAACGATAAGTTTACTAGCTTCCACCTTCCCTTTCAACACCGCATATCAACATGTAATTATGTACACGATCTGTCCCACTGAGATTCCTGCAACTATATGTAATCACAAATAATTACATATTTCAAACTCAGCATAACACACTCTGCAAGCTAAAGATAACAATACACCAAGGTTAACATACTTACTAATACTTGAAATAATGAATAAGTTCCCTCACAAACTACTCTTATCCTAACCAGAAAAGTTAAAACAAGAACACATATTCAGGAATAAAGAATAGAAAAAAACACATTTACTTACCCATGGCCATGATAAACTACCTATCCTCCTTATCTGATACTCAACACACACATGTCGTATTAACGATCATTCTCTCCCAGTACTTTTTTATTTTTACCTTACTCTATTCCCTTCTTCCCAACCATTCTCTGTCACTAATTCCTCCAGTTGTCGCTGTTCCTAGCTCATGACTTAGCATGGTGAAAATCACTGCATGCATTTTTTTCTTCCTTACATGCCCCTTATCGTACCGCTCATTCCATTTGTAATGTTCACCTGTGTCTTATGTTTACCAGCCTTTGTCATTCGTGCTGATACGTATAATGTTTCCTGCATTTCTTTTCTTCTCTCTCTCTACATTCTAAGTACCACATGTTTTTCAACAATTCCTTAAATGGTCCCATATTATTGGTCTATTAGTGGCCGACAAAACTTCTTTAGCAATTTTTCTCAGCGCACCCATATAATCTCTGTCTCTGTGAAGGGTTTGTCGCGATATATGTTCGCCCTTTCTTACTCGACCAGCAACAGTACTTGGTCTTCAAAAGCTGTCTCTCTTAATCTACTTAAAAGCACATCCTAATTCTTGCGTTACTGAGGAAAGCATTTCTACTCTTTGTGGGTACTGCAGGTGGCTGCTATTCCTCCCATTATTTCTGTGACAGCCCTTCCATTCGACAGCACACATATCCTAATTTATATCCTAAGGGACAAGAAGACCACATCTCTCTATCAAACTGAGCTATCCAAGCTCTTGGATGCAACGTATTGCCACTGTCTTTGTAATTTTGAAAATTTTGCACTGTGATGAAGTGCTTGTTGTCATAGCCTCTGTCGGTAATTGTACATCCTCTTTCTTGTCCATCAGATACACTTATTTTTTTCAGTATGATGCACGATCACATGACAGGAGTTACTGCTGCTTCTTCGTCTCAGATATGAGAGTCGCAGCGCCTGACTGGCACACAATTGCATGACGTTGCGGCCTTAGAAGTGCTTCACGTGGCTGATGCTGCGCTTACTGGTAGTGAACACGCGGCAGCTGGCTAACATACAAGCGATTGTACTATAGGTCAGCCTCTGTCATACCAAAATAAGACACATCCCCACACTCTTCTCTCTCCATATATTTAATATGATCTGAGTCCTCTCTTGCTTTCTTAACACACGGATCTCTACTTGCTTAACATGGTCTCCATTTTCCTTTGCATCTCTAATTAACTCTGCTTGTTGAGCACAAATGTGCATACTATCCGGACAGATCTTTCCGCTTTTGTTTGAACGGAACGATTCTCGCCGAGTTTTCGTGCCCTTTTCTTCCATCACTGTCAAACCCTTCTGTGACTGAATTACCGTACTTTTAGCTTGCCTCACACACTTCTTCGCTACTAGCACCTCTTTCCTTGCACCTAAAGCTTCGATTGTGCCTACTCTTGCGTCTTGCTTCACATTAGTGGCTATATGTTTTGATTCTGCTGGCATCTGTTTAATCAGTGCCACCTTATCTTTAATTTCCCCCAAGTCCTTCTTTAATTGTTTCTCAAACACCTTTCTTTCCCTACTTTCCTGCTTCCTTTCTATTTTTCTCTCTTCTGACTGCCATTATTACTTCTAGAAACACGTCTATGAGTTATTCTTATCCACGTTCGTTTTCAGCGTACACTTGAGCACTCCCGGCAGTACGTCGCTGTGGTGGAACAACCAACCTCTCATTGTTCATAGTGATTGAGCATCTGATACTCCCTGTGGCATCACCATAATAAGAAGCTCCTTCTACTACATCACTACCTTCCTCTAGTATACTGCTCGCCACTTCCTGGTCTGCGACTTGATCGTCGTGAACTTCACCTAACTATTAATAATTCCACATTCACTCTCACATACCGTACCGCTCCGCGTATCTTTCCCATCTCCATCACTGCCATCGATTCTTATTTGGTCCATATTTCCCTCTTCCAGTCAATTTACCAAGTTGTGAGTTTTCTGACATACACGAGTACCGATAATTTCTTGACTTCTCTCAACTATCTCCTGCTGATCATCTTGCCACTTTGTATCGTAAGCGCCAGTTCCTACAAACTGAATACTCATGTATATCATTTATATCTTGTATATCATGTTTTCGTTCTGTGTGCCCGCCAATGCTCAATATACTTCCTCTTTCATATGCACATACAAGCGCAGCTTCCACATTCCTGTGCATACTGCCCGCATATGTTACACAACTCCTGTCAGTGGACTACCAGTCAGATTACATTGATTACATTCCGTGGGACATAGTTATTCTCGTTCTCTCGTGTAGCCCGTGAACTGGCTCAAATCTAGGGCAGTATTCTCCTGCACTAGCATAATGTGAAATATTGGATATTGTGACACGTTGCTTCTGTCAAAGCATTCCCAAAATCCGAACGAACCACGAACAGTACAATTCTTATAACTGTTCTCTATGCTCGAATATATAATGTATTGCATACACTCTTTATTACACGAATATTAACTTTTCCAAAATAATCATAGCCGGTGACGCCGTTGTAAATCGCTACAAGTGGTGCAGAAACCATGGACTAACACAAACAAAATATCGAGCTAAAGGTGGAGAAACAAAAGGATTAGTACATTCACGCCAACAGTTCTAACTACTATGGATCTAACTGCTCACGGGTCAAATGGCTATTTTCGACTTACAACATTGGCGTTCTAGAGAGTCGTGTTGACTCATAGTAGACCTACAATTCTTAGTTAGTCTGAGTCCTGAAAAACTCCTCTCGCATGACACTACCGAAACAAAAATTTTAAGGAAAATCTTAATGCTGAAAGGAGGTTGGGAACAGTTTCGGAAAATTCAAATTCAGCACTGAACTCAAAGAATCTTATAGATGTCCAGCCATGAGAGCCTTCGTTTGAAATCTTCTCAGACGCGGAGTTTCTGCGAGGATACCAACTTCATAAATACTCATCATAATTGTAAACTAATTTTCTTATAATAGTAGGAAGTGACGTTTCTAAAATTTTAATCAGATTGCTGGACTCTAAAGCCAAAAACTCCGTAATATTACTTCCATGGTTTTGCAACATACACTCCTGGAAATGGAAAAAAGAACACATTGACACCGGTGTGTCAGACCCACCATACTTGCTCCGGACACTGCGAGAGGGCTGTACAAGCAATGATCACACGCACGGCACAGCGGACACACCAGGAACCGCGGTGTTGGCCGTCGAATGGCGCTAGCTGCGCAGCATTTGTGCACCGCCGCCGTCAGTGTCAGCCAGTTTGCCGTGGCATAAGGAGCTCCATCGCAGTCTTTAACACTGGTAGCATGCCGCTACAGCGTGGACGTGAACCGTATGTGCAGTTGACGGACTTTGAGGGAGGGCGTATAGTGGGCATGCGGGAGGCCGGGTGGACGTACCGCCGAATTGCTCAACACGTGGGGCGTGAGGTCTCCACAGTACATCGATGTTGTCGCCAGTGGTCGGCGGAAGGTGCACGTGCCCGTCGACCTGCGACCGGACCGCAGCGACGCACGGATGCACGCCAAGACCGTAGGATCCTACGCAGTGCCGTAGGGGACCGCACCGCCACTTCCCAGCAAATTAGGGACACTGTTGCTCCTGGGGTATCGGCGAGGACCATTCGCAACCGTCTCCATGAAGCTGGGCTACGGTCCCGCACACCGTTAGGCCGTCTTCCGCTCACGCCCCAACATCGTGCAGCCCGCCTCCAGTGGTGTCGCGACAGGCGTGAATGGAGGGACGAATGGAGACGTGTCGTCTTCAGCGATAGTCGCTTCTGCCTTGGTGCCAATGATGGTCGTATGCGTGTTTGGCGCCGTGCAGGTGAGCGCCACAATCAGGACTGCATACGACCGAGGCACACAGGGCCAACACCCGGCATCATGGTGTGGGGAGCGATCTCCTACACTGGCCGTACACCACTGGTGATCGTCGAGGGGACACTGAATAGTGCACGGTACATCCAAACCGTCATCGAACCCATCGTTCTACCATTCCTAGACCGGCAAGGGAACTTGCTGTTCCAACAGGACAATGCACGTCCGCATGTATCCCGTGCCACCCAACGTGCTCTAGAAGGTGTAAGTCAACTACCCTGGCCAGCAAGATCTCCGGATCTGTCCCCCATTGAGCATGTTTGGGACTGGATGAAGCGTCGTCTCACGCGGTCTGCACGTCCAGCACGAACGCTGGTCCAACTGAGGCGCCAGGTGGAAATGGCATGGCAAGCCGTTCCACAGGACTACATCCAGCATCTCTACGATCGTCTCCATGGGAGAATAGCAGCCTGCATTGCTGCGAAAGGTGGATATACACTGTACTAGTGCCGACATTGTGCATGCTCTGTTGCCTGTGTCTATGTGCCTGTGGTTCTGTCAGTGTGATCATGTGATGTATCTGACCCCAGGAATGTGTCAATAAAGTTTCCCCTTCCTGGGACAATGAATTCACGGTGTTCTTATTTCAATTTCCAGGAGTGTATGTAGATGTTTTGTAGGAATCTGTCAGTGCGCTCTAACAGTGATCTTCAGTTCCTGGTGCAAAGTCAGTCTTCTCTCTGTGGGGCGACGGGTTAAATATTATAAAGCTTCACCGTTGTTACAGGAGCCTGAAAACTTTTTTGCGGTCATCCAGAAAGCGGTGGACAGTCTGCAAGTCCACATTCTTCTTGTGCTCACAAAAAGAAATGTTTCTACTCTTTATTTACTCAGCGGGATCAGGAATTATGGTTATAAATAAAAGTTTCGCATTCTATCTGCTTCATATACTCAGTAAATTCACGTGCACCAACACAGTAATATTCCTGACAATAATAATAATAAAGTGCCGATCATAACAGTACTGTTTAGAGGCGACCTCTACGGTAAGTTCGAATCAAATGGTCGTTCTCCCTGACTTCTAATCATCAAAATTAATTGCTCGCCACAAAAGTAGAAAATAATCTCACCACTTGCCACGTGGTTTTGTTAACATTACGGGCGGCTCACAAATAAATACTTCCGTGAAATCTAAGCGATCCAGGACAGTGTACGGTCCTCGCGAGTTCACTTCCTATATGTAGTGAAAATATGCGTTTAGCAACAGACTGCATGTGACGTCGTCTGGGGCAGCGCGGAAGCCGGCGTTTGATGGACGCAGACCGACTGATAGATGGGTGCGAAGTGTGTCTGTCACTGCCTCTCAGGCAGTGTTTACATATGGGCACAGCCGACGGCCAAATGGAGGATATGCCAGCTAGAACTTTTAGAATGGAATCGACAGTAGAACATGACCTCTGAACTACTTCTTTAGGAGTCTTTGTACTGATTGCTATTTACATCAAAGTCTTGAAACTTGCTGTTGTTGTTGTGGTCTTCAGTCCTGAGACTGGTTTGATGCAGCTCTCCATGCTACTCTATCCTGTGCAAGCTTCTTCATCTCCCAGTACCTACTGCAGTCTACATCCTTCTGAATCTGCTTAGTGTATTCATCTATTGGTCTCACTATACGATTTTTACCCTCCACGCTGCCCTCCAGTACTAAATTGGTGGTCCCTTGATGCCTCAGAATATGCCCTACCAACCGATCCCTTCTTCTAGTCAAGTAGTGCCACAAATTTCTCTTCTCTCCAGTTCTATTTAATACCTCCTCATTAGTTATGTGATCTACCCATCTAATCTTCAGCATTCGTCTGTAGCACCACATTCTCTTCTTGTCCAAACTATTTATCGTCCATGTTTCACTTCCACACATGGCTACACTACATACAAATACTTCCAGAAATGACTTCCTGACACTTATATCTATACTCGATGTTAACAAATTTCTCTTCTTCACAAACGCTTTCCTTGCCAATGCCAGTCTACATTTTATATCCTCTCTTCTTTGACCATCGTCAGTTATTTTGCTCCCCAAATAGCAAAACTCCTTTACTACTTTAAGTGTCTTATTTCCTAATCTAATTCCCTCAGCATCACCCGACTTAATTCGACTACATTACATTATCCTGGTTTTGCTTTTGTTGATGTTCATCTTATACCCTCCTTTCAAGACACGGTCCATTCCGTTCAACTGCTCGTCCAAGTCCTTTCCTGTCTCTGACAGAATTAAAATGTCACCAGCGGACCTCAAAGTTTTTATTTCTTCTCCATGGATTTTAATGCCTACTCCGAACTTTTCTTTTGTTTCTTTTACTGCTTGTTCAATATACAGATTGAATAGCATCGGGGAGAGGCTACAACCCTGTCTCACTCCCTTCCCAACCACTGCTTCCCTTTCGTGTCCCTCGATTCTTATAACTACCATCTGGTTTCTGTACAAATTGTAAATAGCCTTTCGCTCCCTGTATTTTACCCCTGCCACCTTCACAATTTGAAAGACATTATTCCAGTCAACATTGTAAAAGCTTTCTATAAGTTTACAAATGCTAGAAACGTAGGTTTGCTTTCCTTATTCTTTCTTCTAAGATAAGTCGTAGGGTCAGTATTGCCTCACGTGTTCCAACATTTCTACGGAATCCAAACTGATCTTCCCCGAGGTCAGCTTCTACCAGTTTTTCCATTCGTCTGTAAAGAATTCGTGTTAGTATTTTGCAGCTGTGACTTATTAAACTGATAGTTCGGTAATTTTCATATCTCTCAACACCTGCTCTCTTTGGGATTGGAATTATTATATTCTTCTTGAAGCCTGAAGGAATTTCGCCTGTGCCATACATCTTGCTCACCAGATGGTAGAGTGCTATAGATTTATTAATTAATGGATACAATCAAGTACTGTAACCAGAACCCTCTGCCATTAACATAAATGATACTTAATGTATTACAAATTAGAACTTTTTTGTTCCTAATTAGGCTGTAGTAAATTACTCGAAAACTATTAGAGGGAGCTTAATGGGGGCACAAAGTTAATGTTTTTATATCAAATTGAAGCTTCATACCAATTTTCGTTTTTCTGAGTCTATTATTTAGCAACTCCAATGTTTCGTAAAATCACAGATTTTGTCCAAAATATTGCTCCAGTCAAGTTGAGACTCCTAATAGTTGATTGTGACATACACTTGCACATTTGAACAATTCTTGGCTTTCTAGCTCTATTACTTAACGCCACTTGAGTTTTTACTTAAAACAATGTACTTAGCGAAACATATTCATGTGATCATTCTGAGAGTTAACCACTTTAACATACTGAAGCCTATATTGACAGACTTTGAAAAAGATACTTTAATTTTTAATTGCGTCCTTAGATTATGTTGCAGTTCTTTGTACGCAACGCACAGGCACGTTATGATTACATGGCACTAGTAGCAGTGGACTGGGGTAAGTCCCGGCACACTCTCTCACCTCTGTACCTCCAAAAAATGTGATAGCGCTTGTTTCATCACGTGTCCAGGCACAATTCTCTTCTTCTCCACATTTCGACTATTTCCACAGGAACACTCATATTATCACAAGCATTGTAACAGCTCTCACATTTCCGTCAGTGTTAGTGAAATATTTCAGTAATTCTTTCTTTATAATAATTTTAATCGTCATTATTTGAAATATTTAAGTAAAAAATTTAATTAAAAGCAAGTAAAAGACTAATAACATAAAGTTATAAGAGAACAAACCTGTAATTCCATTGTTCGTTTTTGCCTGTACATTCACGTAACCATCATGGTTAGCTCATTACTATTCCGATTACTATTCCGGTTCCTTTTCCTATTCCTGTCCTGTGATTGCTGTTATTACTGTTCTTGCGATTCCTAATATTGCTTGTTGTGTAGAGTGAAGTACTGAAAATATACCAAGTTATTTTAAAAAGTGTACCGATCACTCTACGAAAGTATTACCTGCGCTAAGTCGGCGTAATTTTCATAATCCAGAAATATCGTTTCTGACACTTGAATACATTTAAAGAGAGAAAAAGATAGATTCTTTACTCTTTGGAAATGAAGATTTGTGATATTTCACATTAAATGGAATTATCAACAGAAAAGTAAAAGATGAAACTAACTGTATTATAGTGTGAATATTTCCAAAAGTTAACAATGTCGATATCGGCATACAAATGTCAGTAGAAGATTTCAGTACTGCAGACGTAAGCTTTTAGCTAGCTGGAACATTTTGATAATTTTTAATGAACTTTTATTATCCTCTCTAATGAAAAAGAAATAGGAAAGACAATACACTTTGCAAACTGGCAATTAAAAAACCGGATCATTGGTGCAAGCCAGAAAATTACGTCGACGCAGCCTGTTTTGTAACGTTTATAATAAACAGTTCAATAGAATCGCACGCAGTAACTGTAAACTATAGTCGTGTCTTCTTGCGGCGAAGTGCTGGTTCTTAAACTGTATTCTTATAAGTGACCAGAGTATAATAACTAAACTGAGGCTCCGTCGCCGTGTTATTCATATATAACAAAATAAGAGCTTGCATACGGCGACAACACTACGTAAGATTTACGTCTATATATGCACACAGGAAGACACCACATCCAAAGAGAACCAAATATTAAAATATGTGCAGTCAAGACAAGACCACCGAAACCCAGCACCAGCTTCAGTATCCTTTGCAACTCGAAGATCTTCGACAATATAATTTCTAGGAGCTTATGACTTCTCATCTTAGTAACACACAATATGTAACTGACTCCAAGAATATGTAAATACTTTTGGGCGTGGTTTACTTCTCCTAAGGCAGTATTCCAAGACACAAAAAAGGAGAAATCGCACAATGCAGACAACAGGTTTCGAGAAGTTCCTTTGGTTTATATGGTTTCTGAAGAATTAGGCAGTTCCTCACTGAAATTCATGTTTAACAGCTTCGTAGTGAGCACTCCATCATGTACCTGAAAGCCTTTGTAATTTCAGTGGTTTTGAGAATGATCTTCCAGTTGTGGGTAGAAGCTCAGTAAAACATGTGCAGTAGAAAATTTTTATGGTTCCACATAATGGAACAGTTTCAAAACCGTGTATTGTGTACGGGTTGAGAGAGTGGTTTGCGCAGTATTAAGTTTACAAATTATTGCTTGAACTTCTGAATGCGCTCCAGCCATTGTCGAAGCATTGTCGTTGCCTTGTCCTAGGTACGCTGTTATATGCATACCTTTGTGATTTCATAACATGAAAAATATCTTCCGTTTTGCTCACGGCTTTCTTCCTAGTTTTCTGAAAGTAACCTAGAAGTAACTCATTTACGTTTACTTTTATGTTTTCTATGTGAACGTAACAAATGGTTTCACTAATCTGAAGAATGGGATATCCGGCGTGTTGTCAAAGGTGATACAAAAATGCTCAGAATTTTTTATATAATTTAAAATCTTTTGTTTAAGAATTCCGTCGAGAAGTGAGAATTTAATTTTGTATAGTGGGTAGTAAAGAACTTGTAAATAGCTTTCCCAACTGTGACTGGGTGGATTGTTCTAGTCTGACCAAGTGTGCCCTTGGTACAGAGTCATATTTAGATAACATCCTAATCAGCTGCAAAATATTTCCATTTGTTTACTGACATCACATGCTCTCTGTGCCCACGGAGTGGAAGACTTTGTTGAGCCGAAAACATGCTCATATCTAGCAGTCTATATAAAATGTATCTCCATTTCTCAAAACAAGTTTAACGCTTCCCTGAGGCTTCATGGTTGTAAACTCACCAAGATGAAAACCAGTAATAAATTTAGATGTACTGTTGAAACTTCCGTCTGTACTAAAGAGCCTACACAGAAAACAGGGTAAAGTTTAGTTTTGAGATGAGTATGCCATCAACGTTGTTAGAATTTTCTCACCATTTCCTGATTGTTTTATAACCAATCAGATGCCAACCGTCCGTTAATCATATCGCCTTACTCCTTATTTTAATTACGTCAACCCTTATACCTCCTATGTTCCGGAACAGTATACCTCCTATGTTCCGGAACGGTGAAAGGCCATTGAAGTATGCCATAAAGCAAAACATTACCATTGCTGCCAGTGTTTTCTTCTTCATTCATAAGCTCTTCAACTGGTGCACTGTTCTCCAATCTATTCTCATTTACATTACAATTACCTACAAGATTTTCTGCATTTTCCTGGAGATCTTCAGTTTCTGCATGAATGTTCTAACTGGCACTTCACTTTTGTTACTTTCCTTTTCTACAAACACAGTCACGGATTGAGATAATGTTACGATATCTTCGTCCGTATCATTTTGGTCTGCTGCCTTTTGAATACTTGATGCTGATGTAGAAGGTTTAACAATTTTCAGCAATGAGCTGACTAGCAAATGTAATTCCAAAACTTCCATCCACTGTTTTTTGCTATTGATGGTCTCCACTTGGATTATGTCGTTTCGTATTTTAAGGTATTTCTAACTTCTATTTCTGCCAAAAGGAATACACTAAATCAAAAAAATTATTTATTGCAAATAAGAACAAATGCTCACTGATAAAAAATATATAATATATAAAGTCTTAGTTCCTTCAGTAACAACACGTACTTATCAGTACTTAATGACACTGAAATTGTGAAGTTCAAAATAAATATCAACCACAAAAAGTGTTCCTCCAGTATAACGTTTTGTACCATTAAAGTCAGTTCGCCAAACATTTTGTACTTGCGACATTGAAAAGACTTTTCCACACTCACCCTTTTTATGCAATTAGTTAAAGTTTGTGCTACTACAGATGTGACATTTGTTTTTGTTGCTCTTTCCACTGATATTGAGTGTGTGCTTCTGTTCCTGTACCCACGAGTAAGAGCTGCACTCTCTCTAATAACATTGGGATGTATGGCTAGTACCAATTTCCTGTGAACATTTTCCATTCTGTGCAGTTTTCAAGTTCCTTGAGAAATACTCTTTTTTGTGTATTTGATAACTAGAGCACAACAAGGTGTGACATAACGGGCGAGTTGTCGCGCCCTGAAAATATAAGTCGGAGGAAGCACTGGCCGCACGAGCCGCTCGGCCAGCCGGGGCCGGACTGCAAACACGTGATGCAGAACGCTAGTCGGACGAGGGGGGTGGGGCAGACCGCTGGGGGGGGGGAGGGAGGGCTTGAATAGTACATGAGTTATAGGAGGTCAAAGTGGCCGACTACGATCGAACGCGTCAGGCCATAAGTACTCCACAGTTACATGGAAAAACGGTAGCAGCGTGCTTATAAATACACTTATTCATCTATGGCTATGTTTATATCCGATATGTACTATTCATGAAGAAATTGGTTAAATATTTACTGTGTTTTAGAAAGCACAGAGACATTAGACTACTGGCCTACCTTTGTTCTATTTCTTTGATATATGTTTATTTAATTTTTTTATGTATCTATTTATTTATTTAGCGTATGGCAAGTACAAATCACGCATGAAAAATCTAAAAGTACATAACACACAGAACAGTTACAATATCACAAACAAACATCTAGGTTAGAAATATAATCGATTGCACTGTTAGTCGCATCCATGAAGTCCCTTGTTGGCCCAGGGTAGGCCCTCAGAGGGCATTCTACCACGATATGGTGAATTGTCTGCCTGTCAGCGCCGCAGTCGCACTGTGGTGATGGCACTATGCTCCATTTGTACAAGGAGTCCGCACAACGGCCGTGGCTCGTCCTGATCCTGTTAAGGGTAGACCAGATTTTGCGGGGCAAATCAAAGCCCCGAGATCTGTTAGATGTTCCCAATAAGGTGTTAACCTGAGGCGGTGTCTTTTCCTCCCATTCTTCTCTCCAGCGGTCCTCAAGAATAAAAGCGTTCTTTACCAGATCTTTGGCACTTGCGAGAGGGGGGTGTCTGGATTTCAATCTCTTTTGCTCAATTCCATTACTCAGGGTGTGGATAGGAAGGTCTGGGCTATTTTGGATTTTTCGACACTCCCTGACAAGTGCGTGTTCTCTGCGCAAATGTGGCGGCGGGATATGGCTCAATACAGGCAGCCATTGGACAGGAGTTGACCTGATCGTTCCAGAGATAATCCTCATCGTTTGGTTCAAGACTGCATCCACCTTCTTGATGTGAGCACTATTTAACCATATTGGGGAACAGTACTCTGCTGCAGAATAGACAAGTCCTAGTGCAGAGCTACGCAGAACGGAGGCAGTGGACCCCCAACTAGTGCCACAAAGCTTTTGGACAATGTTGTTTCTAGTTCTGACTTTTTCAGCAGTGTTTACAAGGTGTTGTTTATAGCTCAATGTTCTATCGAGTGTCACGCCCAGATACTTTGGTGTTCTATTATATGGAAGAATGCCGCCATCAAAGCGGATCTTGAGCTCTTTGTTTGCTAATTTGTTATTCAGGTGGAAACAAGTGGCCTCTGTTTTGGATGGGCTGGGTTGGAGCCTCCAGTCACGGAAGTATTTTCCTAGAGTGGTCAAATCGCTGGATAGTGTGATCTCAGTTTCCTCCATCACTCGGTGTTGTGTGGCCAAGGCCCAGTCGTCCGCATATTCGAACATTTTGGATCTCGTCCTAGGCATATCGGCTATATACATGCTGAAAAGCAGTGGAGCCAGTACTGAACCTTGGGGCAGGCCATTATTAAGTAACGCTAAATGAACTAGCAAAGTACAGGCGACCAGATAATCCTTAGTTGATCTCCTGGTCACGGCAAATCACGATGAATTTATGTATCTAATAATGTGTGTTAGAGCGTGTTTATGGTCAAGCCATAGGAATGTTTATTTAATTTCAAGTTATTTAAATGTAACTCCAGTATTTTGTGTTTTTCATTATGTTTCTGTGGGTGCGTTGGATTGAAGACACGGCGCGAGCGCTCTAGCCAGTCACAGCGCTCGTGAATGGGGAGACTGGATCGAAGCGAGTATGGAAGAGTGCAAAGCGAGGGGAGTTCGGCACAGGACACGGGAAGTGCCGGAACGGTACGGCACGAGAGACGCACAGCCGCGAGAGAGACTTGGAGTGTGGAGCGATTTGCGCATGGTCGCAAAGAGATAGAAACACTTTGGCGTGCGGACTTGTGAAGTTGTGAGATTTCCGAGGTTTCTACGTTGAAGACGTAGTATGCGTTTAGAAGTCAATATCTCGCGAGCTATGTTCTTGTTCATAGCTAATTACCGGCCTGAGTGGCCGAGCGGTTCTAGGCGCTACAGTCTGGAACCACGCGACCGCTACGGTCGCAGGTTCGAATCACGCCACGGGCATGGATGTGTGTCAGGTCCTTAGGTTAGTTAGGTTTAAGAAGTTCTAACTTCTAGGGGACTGATGACCTCAGAAGTTAAGTCCCATAGTGCTCATAGCCATTTGAACCACAACTAATTATGTGCAGTAGGAATCTATTCTTTCCCTCTTATTCAGCTTATATTTTATTTAATTGCTGGACCATCGACACCAATAAGTGTTTAGCAGAAATATACCACATTCTCATAAGTACTTCTACTATCGTACTCATCATATAAAGTTGTTAAGATAGTACCTGCAGATTTTATTTAATCGCAATCTTTCATTTATAAACGTCTATGTTACGTTTGTAACCTCCCCCTCACTTATCGACCTTAATGACAGTGAAAAGTTAAACCGCGTGTACCTAATGGGAATTTTGGAAAAGCAATCGTCACCGAAGTTAATCTGTCGGTAAAGAGGGAGGAAAGGGTTACATCTAAATGAAAGGAAAAATGCAAATGAAACTGGTGGAAATTAATTTTGAAAAGGGGTAAAGTTAATAAAGAAAGTAAATGTGCGGCCGTTACGTCAACAATTAACTAGCGGTAATTAGATATTTGAGATCTGGGGGAAATCACGGTCGCCTGTCCTAAGGACAATTACTATAGTAACTGAAAAAGAAAGGTTATTACACATATAATTAGCACTAGAAGCGTGGCAACTGAAGGTTGACACGTGTAGTGTGAAAACTGAAAGTTTGTCAGAAGTAATAAATTTCGCTACACTCTGACTTAATTTAGCAAAAGAATTAATAAATCCGGAAAATCGAAAGTTAATTTAGTGACTGAAGTTAATAGTGAGCTTTCTTTCTGAAGCACATCGAAATCCAGCAGAATACGGTTAGCCTTGGACTACCTCAACAATCATTTCAAAAGCAACTTGCCTCTACGCAATTTAGAAACAAGGGATTTAACTTTGAACTTGAATTAAATGATTCTGAATAATTAACAATAGTAAAATTTAGTACGTACCAAGCTGAGCTGCAGTCACAGGTAAGCTAAAATATGCTAACAAAACTCGCACTCTTAATTTGTGCTTGTGTAATCTAACTATTGTAGCCAGCTATGCTTTAACTGCACTTTGAAACTAAAGTAATGAAATGCAATGATAGTACTTTAATGCTGGCGTCTGAATTTCAACGACACTCGGTTTCATTTCGGAAAAGGAAGGGACCCTGCTTGGTAATGCAATTGGGACAATGAGCAACAAAGGTTCATGCTAAGTTGCTGTAATTTTGCGAGGCAAATGGAACAATGTGAAAAGCTGAGGTCTGCCATACAGTTCTGAAACTTTACGTGCTTTTGGTCTTCCTTGTTAGTTGATTGAAGGTTTGAAGCCGTCGATCGAGGAGGTGGCGACAGTCACTCATTGTCGGCCGTCGCTGTTGCAGAAGCTGGATGTTGGCGCGCGTTCTTCTCAACACGGTCACCAGACGAAACGGGCTCTTGATGTGCGCCAGCTAATGCTTCCCGTCCGCGACACCATGTCAGAAACTATCATCGCAAGTCGAGCGCAATTACATGCTGCTAAATCCCGAAAGCGCGGCAACTCGCGGGAGCGTCACACCACACACCTGCTCCACTCGCTACTCCAGCCAGACTCCAACTGCCCTGCCCGCGCTCCACGCGGCAGAGTTAACACTACCAAAGATCCTACACACTTTGATTCTTCACACGACCTATCGATGTAATCGTTCGATAGCAGTTTTCCCTAGGCAAGACCCAGCGTAAAAATACAAATAATATTTACGAAACAAACCAATTATACATCGACATAAATGCATATATATATATATATATATATATATATATATATATATATATATATATAGTAAAACAATTACAATAAAGGCACAGAAATGTCATATATTCAGGTAACAAAATAAGGAAAAAAACTTACAGTACAATAGATGGAAATAGGAGGATACGCATTTCCGGCGTTACACTTTCAAAATTCGCAATTGCCGAGTGATAGGAACTTCAACCATTCGATTCATGTTTCTATTCATATTGTATACTGTTGACTCGGCAGTATTTGGCTTGTAATGCGGCAACTGCGTATCGCAGCCCCTAGACAACGAAACCAGCCAAAACTATTAATATTTCAACTCTGCGTCGGATGGTGCGTAGTTGAGGGCAACAACACCACATCCTTTCATCGTTGTATTTAAAAGGCCGCAAAGGGACGGTGTGTTTGCTTTTCCGTCCAACGCTATACTAATTGCATGGACGTTCGCATGTGTCCTATCGTCCATTAGTGCTATTGCAGAAAGCCACATTTTGTATGGGTACCTAAATCTTCTTGTTTACTGTCATCACTTTGGCGTGATTATTTCAGAATTAAGTAGTGAGACGTCCTCCGAACGTAAAACACCATAGTAATGTTTGTCTCATAAACCCCTAAGCAAACTTGTACTCAACGTCTCTGTGATCATTGGGCAGTAACTCAGCAAGGATTTCATTTTATTCACTTTCGCCTAATGTTCTCAGTAAATTCCGCTTCTGGTCGATCATAGTACTGGTAAGTAGGACACTTGTACGACAGTTACCAATGGTTATGTTTCCTCTCCAGGCTTTTATGTGAGTAGCAACGTATTTAAGAACATCCGAAAGTCGATTAGACTGTCTGAACGAACCGTCGTGCAACAAGAATTTTCTGTGTTTTACTACAGCAACCACCTTTTATCCCAAATTTATTTGGATTTTTAAGGAAATACTGCTTAAACGAGCTATGGTTTTGAAATGGAATGAGTTATTCATCAATCGTCAGATATTCTGTAGGAGAATACGCTTTCACGTATTTTTGTCCTATAAAGATCAGAAATTCACCAACAACAAACAACAGGGACGTTAGTTTATCTCATAATCATGAACTTAATACGTGAATACTGACTGAAACTATTATTTGACGTCACAGTTGCGTTAAATAATCACTCTATATTGTTGTTTCTTTTAATTTTCGATGTCTCGTTATTACACTGTGCAATACTTCGTACCATACTAATAGTTACGGCAAAAAATGGCTCTGGTTCTACACTACGGTGACAGAAGACATGGGACAGCGATAGTCACACATACAGATGACGATAGTATCGCGTTGTTCGTCAGGATAGAGGTCAGGAGCGGAGGGCGTTGTAAAATGAAAAGTAATGAAGTGGAATGGACCCAGTTTATTCCTGTAGCGACGATACATTGGTGCCTACGTAGGGCCGAGCAGCCCCAAGAGGGGTTGCAGTCTGCTCATCAGAGAGGCAGAGGCTAGAGGAGCGACTACTCGGGGCCGAGGTCTGAAGCTAAGAGAGCGCGGAGCTGTTACCAAGCCGCCCTCGCCGCTCCCGGCCGCGTCCCCACGTGATCACACGATCAGTCTCTGATTGGAGGATTGATTCCGCCAACGCACCTTGCTAGTAGCGTACCCCCGTCAGCGCAACCAACCCGTGGGACTTGAGTCTGACCGAGGAGCACGTGGCAGGAATGTGCCGACCATGGTCTTCCGGCCAGCACCTTCCACCACAGTATGCCAAAGCCGGCTACGGCCGAACATTATGCATGGAAAATTTTATTTAATAAAATTTTATAAGAGTGCCCCGAGAGTACCGAATTGCAGGAATTACCTCTAACAACTGCCTTCACTTAACGACCAAGATCAGTGGCGTTTGTGTAGAGTTGTCAATGGTAACAGACAAACAACACTGCGTGAAATAACGTAGAAATCAATGTACATCGTCGGACGAACGTATCCGTTAGGACAGTCTGGCTGAATTTGGCGTTAATGGGCTGTGCCAGCAGACCTCCTGCGCAAGTGCCTTTGCTAACAGCACGACATCGCATGCAGCGGCTATCCTGGGTTCGTGACCATATCGGTTGGATCCTAGACGACTGAAAAACCGTGGCCTTGCCAGATAAGGCCTGATTTCAGTTGGTAAGAGCTGATGGTTGGATTCGAGTGTGGCGCAGACCTCACGAAGTCATGAACTCAAATTGTCAACAACGCACTGTGCCAAGTGATGTTGATTCCATAATGGTGTGGGCTGGGCTTAAATGGAATCGACTATGTCTTCTGGTTCAACTGAACCGATCATTGACTAGAAATGGTTGTGTTCGGCTTCTTGAAGACCATTTGCAGCCCACTCATGAACTTCATTTTCCCAAACAGCGATTGTTATCTTTTGGATGTCACTGCGATATGTCAATGGGCCACAACTGTTCGTGACTGATTTGAAGAATAATCTGAACAATTCGAGTGAATGATATGGCCACACATCGAACATTTATGGGACGTAATCAGCAGATTAGTTCAGGCACAAAATCTTGCATCGGCAACACTTTCGCAATTGTAGACGAATATAGAGACAGAATGGTTCAATATTTCTACAGGAAACTTCCAACAGCTTGTTGAGTTCATGTCACATCTAGCCGCTGCAGTACGCTGGGCATAATGAGGTCTGACACGACATTAGGAGGTATAAAAAAAAATGCCGTGTGGCTAGGGTCTCTCGTCGGGTAGACCGTTCCCCCGGTGCCAGTCTTTCGAGTTGACGCCACCTTTTTTTTTTTTTTGTCGTTGTGGACGTTACATGACATTCGTTCAAGCTCGTTTGTTAATCCTTCCACTCAGTTTTTTTTATTACAGAGGCCAGCCGGCTCTCTGACCGAACACACTGAGCTACCGTGCTGGCAGTTACTTCGGCGAATTGCGCATCGATAATTATGAAAGGATGATGATAAGGACAACGCAACACCCAGGCCCTGAGCGGAGAAAATTTCGAACACAGCCGTTAGGTATGACATTCCGTCGCGCTGACTACTCAGCTACCAGCGGCGGACATCAGGAGGTATTCCATGGCTTTTGTCACCTCAGTGTAGAAGAACGCCAACATTTGCATCAGGTCAGACGGACAACAGTAGCAGTTAAACATGAAACAGTAACACCAATCGCAAATTGATCACAGTATTCCAGGAATGTAGACAATAAACACTCTCTTGTTTGCATGGTAAAAGACGTGCATGCAAAGGACTCAGACACACTATAAACTCCCAAGTGCGTGTGCAGTCCCAAGTGTCAGGTAGGAAGTGACAAAACAAAACAAACAAATGTTTTGAGAAATCGTGCCACAGAATCTAACAAGTTCTGTCACCCCCATAGGGCGGACAGCCAGAGCGGACAGCATCACACACACACCCATTGCTACGCTTCTGTATGTGACGTCTCTCTGTCAGTTTGTGTCAGTACTTCGTTTCCATACAACTGACTGCTACATATACTCCCCTCCACTGCGATGGGCTATTTTACTGGTGGTGGGTCACGTCACTGGCTGGTACAAGTTTAAATGGCTCTGAGCACTATGCGACTTAACTTTTAAGGTCATCAGTCCCCTAGAACTTAGGACTACTTAAACCTAACTATCCTAAGGGCATCACACACATCCATGCCCGAGGCAGGATTCGAACCTGCGACCGTAGTGGTCGCGCGGGTCCAACTGTAGCGCCTAGAACCGCTGGGCCACTTCGGCCGGCGCTGGTACAAGCCCTTCCCACCAACAGCACTTCAGAACTACCAGTATGCTCTGTTATTTCAGTGAGAGTGTATATGTTCTTCGTGGGGCCACACTCCCCCCTTTGAAGTAATTGTTTGTGAGATGGGTTCTACAGTCGGAAACAACTTGACCTTTACAGAATAGATAAATAGCTGGACGTCTGAACATTTTGTGATAACAAGACGCTGTATTATATCTATGCGTATGGTACGCCACTTGAGATACGACATCGTCAGACGTTGAATACTGCCATTGTTCACGTAGCAGTCTGATAGTGCCCGACAAGTACCTGGGCGGTATAAAAGCGGCTTCGCCAGCTGCACCTCGCTCTCTGGTTCCATTATGACGCGCATAGTCCTCGTCATCGCCGCGGCGTGTCTGCTGGCGCCACCGTCGCTGGCGGCTCCGTGGCTCAGGACTCGCGGCCACGGACGCATCCTCAACGGCACGCCGGCCGACATCGCAGACTTCCCCTGGATGGCCTTCTTGCAGATCCTGGACAGCACCGGATGCAGTGCATCGATCATCAGTAGCACGTGGGCGCTGACGGCAGCGCATTGCGTTCTCTCGGCCCAGACACCCACCGCCCACACGAGCTTGCGTGTCGGCTCGTCCAGCCGCGAGAGCGGCGGCGTTCGGCTCGACATCGCCCAGTTGATCATGCACGAGGACTTCAAGTACCCCACTCAATCACACCCTGAGATCGACTATGACGTCGGAGTCGTCCAGGTGAGCCGACATTTAGGCTACATTTGGGGTTCGTTTGTGCTACAACCTCACAGCTCACTGCTTGCCGGCATAGCCCGGCGATGATGAAACGAGCCAATGAGGCTTACTGGCGCATTTAGTCTGCACCATCATCGCTCGCATGCTGCTCTCTACGATCCTAGTCAGGTGAGGATTGTGTTTGGAGCAACGATAACCAGGCCTGAAGTTTGAGGTGTGTTTTACTCTTTCAAGGTCATGTCAGCACACTGATTGTACAAAGAACTATACCCTGTTTTACACCCTATCTTGGGTAGCATATAAGTACTTTTACATTCCCACCCACACCCATATTCTACAAAGCTCTGTGAAGTGCATAGGAGAGGGTACTCATCACTATACCACACATTAAGGCATGTTCCTGTTACACCCATGTACCTATTGTGAGAAAAATAAGTTTTTAAATGCCTCTGCACAAGCCATAATTGCTTTAATGACAAGCACCATAAGTCATATCTGTAGGAGTTGAAACTTTTAAGTAATATTACAAGAGGTAGTCGCTGTCTGTCTTTAAGCATCTGCCAGCTTGAGTTTTTGTGCCCCTTTGTGACACTTCCTGACAGATCACAACTCATGTTGCCGTGTTTGTATATAATATGTGGTAAATATCCGGACACCTGCCTGAAACTGATTTACAAGTTCGTAGCATCCCTCCATCGGTAATGCTGGAATTCAGTATGATGTTTGCCCATCCTTAGCCTTGATGGCAGCTTCCACTCTCGCAAGCATACGTTCAGTCAGGTGCTGGGAGGTTTCTTGGGGAATGGCAGCCCATTGTTCACGGAGTGCTGGACTGAGTGGAGATATAGATGCCGGTCGGTGAGGCCTGGCACGAAGTTGGCGTTCCAAAACATCCCAAACGTGTTCTGTATAATTCAGGTCATAATTCTGTGCAGGCCAATCCATTACAGGAATGTTATTGTCGTGTAATCACTCCGCCACAGGCAGTACGTTATGAACACGTGCTCGATCGTGCTAAATATGCAATCGCCATCCCCACATTGCTCTTCAACAGTGGGAAGAAAGAAGGTGCTTAAAACGTCAATGTAGGCTTGTGCTGTGATAATACCACGCAAAACAACAAGGGGTGCTAGATCCCTCCATGAAAAACACGACCACCCCACAACACCACCACCTCCGAATTTTACTCTTGGCACTACACACTCTGGCAGATGACGTTCACCAGGCGTTCGTCACACTCACACCATGTCATCGGATCGCCACATTGTATACCGTGATTAGTCACACCACACAACCCGTTCTTCCACTGTGTAATCCTCCAGCGTTTACGCTCCTTACAACAAGCGAGGCGTCTTTTGACATTTACCGGCGTGATGTGTGCCTTATGAGCAGCCGCTGGACGATGAAATCCAAGTGTTCTTACCTCCTGCCTAACTGTCATAGTACTTGCAGTAGATCCTAATGCAGTTTGGAATACCTGTGTGATGGTTTGGATTGACGTTTGCCTAATATACATTACGACCCTCTTCAACTGTCGGCGGTCTCAGTCAGTCAAAAGACGAGATTGGCCTTTACGCTTTTGTGCTGTACGTGTCCCTTCACGTCTCCACTTCACTGTAACATCGGAAACAGTGGACCTAGGGATGTTTAGGAGTGTGGAAATCTCGCGTACAGACGTATGACACAAGTGACACCCAATCACCTGCCCAGGTTCGAAGTCCGTGAGTTCTGCGGAGCGCCCCACTCTGCTCTGATGACTACTGAGGTCGCTGATATGGAGTACCTGTCAGTAGGTGGCAGCACAATGCACCTAATATGAAGAACGTATGTTTCTGGGGTGTCTGGTTACTTTTGATCATATAGTGTATGTCCAGTATTCCCTGACAGCTCTGTCTGGTATGGAACCACACATTTGAGCTATACTCTAGAACAGTGATCTGTAAGCAGTTTCCTTTGTAGACTGGATCCGTTTTCCTGGTATCATATGAAACCACCATACCCAGATGGTAATATGTGTACTTAGCTTATCAGATAGTTTCAAGAATGAGGGCGAAGCGCAAAAAGGCACTTATTTGGATGCAAAACTACCTGGGACTGGAGGCATACAGATCATCACAACCTCTTTATGATGAATGGCATTAGGTGTAACAATCTTTTAAAACTGTTTCTTCTGTTTCATTTAATTTATGGTTATCTTTTTTTCAATATGTCCGTACGAAAATCTACAACTCGCTGTACACGATGTATTTGTGGATAAAAACTGACGAATTACTCCTGAGAGTGAGTAAGATTATGAACTGTTATTCTACAGAAATGACGTTAATAAAATTGAGTCGAATTTTCATGTATATCTATTCTGCTCAACTATACCTAAAACATTTCACTACCCTAGACTGCTATGCTTCAAACATACCTTCTCAGAAATTTCTTCCTTACGTTAACACCTGTGTTTGATACTGGCAGACTTCTATAGGCCAGGAATACCCTTTTTTTTTGCCTGTACTAGTCTGCTTTTATGTTGTTCTTTCTCCGTCCATTATGGGTTATTTTGCTGCCTAAGTAGCACAATTCATTAACTTCGCCTATTTTGTTAGCCCTAATTCTGATGTTAAGTTTCTCGCTGTTCCCGTTTCTGCTACTTCGAATTACTTTTGTCTTTCTTCGATTCACTCTCAGTGCATATTTTGTAGTCATTAGATTGCTCGTCCCATTCAGCAGATTCTGTAATTCTTCTTCACTTTCACTGAGGACAGAAATGTCATCAGCGAATCTTAACACTGAAATTGCTTCACATTGAATTTTAATCCCACTCATGAACCGTTCTTTTATTTCTCTCATTGTGCATTCTATGTATAGACTTAGCAGTAGGGAATGAAGCCTACATCCCTGTCTAACACCCTTTTTAATCCGGCCACAGGGTTCTTCGTCGTCCACTCTTAATGTTCGTTATTGGTTTTTGTACATATTGTATATTACCCATTTTTCCCTACAGCTTACGCCCTATTTTCCAAGGATTTCGAACGTCTTACAGCATTTTACACTATCAAAAGTTGTTTCCTGATAGACAGATGCTATGAGCGTGACTTCACTTTCCTTCAGACATGTTTCCGTTATCAACTTCAATGTCAGAGCTGCCTCTGTGGCGCTTTTACCTTTCCTAAAGTAAACTGATCACCATCTAATTTCTTCTTTTCCATTATTCTGTATATTATTCTTGTCAGCAGCTTGAATGCACGAGCTGTAAAGATGACTGTGCGATAACTTTCCACTTGTCGGCTCTTGCTGTCTTCAGAATTAAGTGGACGATCGTATGTCGCCAGTCTCATACTGGTAAGTTATCACCAACGTGAATAGTCTTTTTGTTACGAATCCTCCGAATAGTTTCAAAAATTCCGATGTAATGTCATCTATCCATTTCGTCTTATTCGATATCGAGGCATCCAAAATCTTTTTAAAGTCTGATAGAGGATTTCCTGTCTTTTCCCCGTCGAGTGCTGTTTCTTCTTCGCTCACATCACCATGTAAGTCCTCCCCTTCATACAGGCCTTCGCCTATTCGCTCTCTCCTCTGCAATTACATTAGTTGTAACAACAGCTCAAAACTTACCTGAGAATCCTTTCAAGAAATTGTGAGACGCAAAAATGTCACAATTAATTTTAAATAACGTTGAACCAGAATACTTAAATACATTATGATTCGACCAAACGTTATTAACGTAATCTCTGTGAATGAGCGATTAGAAGGTGTACTCAGCCTGAGGTTATATTTATTCATTTTTATGCTGATCTACTTCACGTACTGCAAGCTGTTTGACTATTATAGGTGTAAACAATAAAGACGAGTAGAGGACAATGAGACAAGCAAATAATCCTTATAAATGTAAGTCCAGAAACCAATGACTTGTCTGGTTCTTGGTATTGTGACTGAGTACATGAACATCTCCTAAGGGTCCAATCTGTATATGTGCAATTGAGAACAAACATATTAAAATAAATGTTCCATACGGACACCGTTCACGTGGAGGCAGGCATCAGGACATCTCAGCCATACCTGTACATGTTTCAAAATCCAAAATGCATCCTGAATGCGTCGCAATCACCCATAATTTGTTTTTAAATATCCCCACGCAATATCGTGGGTGGAGAGGGATTGGGGGGGGGGGGGGGGGCGTGGAAGCCGCTGTACGAGGTGCGGCTAGAAAAAAACCGGACTAATGCTGGAAAAAACATTTATTTACAATTATTTACAATTTCATGTTATCTCCTTCAATGTACTCTCCTCCTCGGTCTCTACACCGCTCCATACGAATTTTCCACTCTTCATAGCAATGCTGCAGATCATTTTCGGTAAGTCCATACATTACTTCCGTCGCTTTTTCTTTTACTGCTTCAACAGTCTCAAATCTAGTTCCTTTCAAAGCTGACTTGACTTTAGGGAAAAGAAAAAAGTCACAGGCGGCCAAATCAGGTGAGTAGGGTGGATGATCTAAGATGGGAATGTTGTGTTTTGCCAAAAACGTCTTCACTGACAACGCACTGTGAGCTGGGGCATTGTCTTGGTGAAGGATCCATGACTTTTTTCTCCACAAATCGTTCCGTTTTCTCCGTACTCGCTCACGTAGGGTAGTCAGGACGCTAATGTAGTAATGCTGATTCACTGTTTGTCCCTCTGGTACCCAATCAATGTGCACAATCCCGTTGATGTCAAAAAAAAAAAACAATCATCATTACCTTGAATTTCGATTTTGACATTCGTGCTTTTTTTTTGTCGTGGAGAACCAGGAGTTTTCCAATGCATCGATTGGCGTTTAGTTTCGGGATCGTAAGTAAAAAACCACGATTCATCGCAAGTAATAACATTTTGTAAGAAGGTGGGATCACTTTCAATGCTTTCCAGGATGTCAGAACAAATCATTCTTCGGCGTTCCTTCTGTTCAATTGTGAGACACTTTGGAACCATTTTTGAACACACTTTGTTCATGTTGAAACTTTCATGAAGAATCTGCCTAACACTTTCCTTGTCAACTCCTGTTAACTCAGACACTGCTCTGATTGTTAAACGGCGATCTTGTCGAACAAGTTTACCGATTTTTTCAATGTTTTCACCAGTTTTTGCTGACAATGGTCTGCCAGTGCGAGTGTCATCACTGGTGTCTTCGCGGCCATCTTTAAATCGTTTAAACCACTCAAACACTTGTGTTCGCGATAAACAATCATCGCCGTACACTTGTTGTAACATTACAAACGTTTCACTTGCAGATTTTCCTAGTTTGAAACAAAATTTGATGTTAACACGCTGTTCTTTCTGTACACTCAACATTTTCCGACGCACAGACAAAACGTCAACTACTTAAAACAGACGCCACGGGCAGACTGAGTGCAGGAGGCAGATGAAACTCGAGCAGTAGGCGGAGCGAGAGTCACGTGACAGGCCACGCGACTTTCAGCCTTATTGCATTCGTTTTATTGTTTCACCAGTACCAGTCCGGTTTTTTTCTAGCCACACCTCGTATTGCAAGCCAGGTCTGATGCACTTGCTTCCAATAGCTATTTAATTTACCAGTACTCAGGTATGCAGAATGATGATAAAATAAAATGTGGGTAGTACATTATCTCTGTGTAGTCTTTATCTCTGTGTAATTTACGCCTCACTTGAGGTGTTTCGAAACCAGTGAACTTTAGCACGACTGCACTCGCAAATGCGCCGTATTGGGGAAGCCATTGCTTGCCACACCTATGTATATTAGGACTGTTCTTTTTGTGTCTTACTAGACCTTTTCGTTTGTACATTTAACACTCAAACACCATGTATATCTTCTGCTTGCGGATTATCGTCCTGATACTTTAAAAAATAAAAGATAAAACGATATCTCAGGTGAAATAAAGGTATTAATTTCCGGACATTGTTTGCAAATGACATTATCCGCAATGAAGTGAAAAACAGTCTTGTGACCCATCCCAGAATGTTGTTCATGTGTGCTGGATCCAAGCCAGAAAGGACTGTCTGCACTTACTGAAAACATACAAAGAAGGACAGCATCGTTGTTCACATCTTTGATCAATGGGAGAGTGTTAAGAAAATGCAAAAAACCTCAGCTGGCAGGTGCATGAAGAAAGCACAAACTTTGTCACAAAAGACTGCTTACGGCGCATCAACAGATGAATCTAGGAATATACTATGGCCCCCAGAAATCACCAAGACGACATTACACTGATTACACCAAGCACAGAGCCATTTTTCCACTCTCCACGTGTGTGGTACAATTGTAAGTAGCTTCTGTCATGCACTTCACACTGGTTTTCAGAGTGTGGGTGTGGATGGAGATGTAGGAGCAGATGAATTTGTGCAAGAAATGGTTTACGGGGAACAGCCCACCGAACATCGGTGCTGCTAAAGTCACCTCGAAGCCGCCAGCCACAGCTCAAGTATCAGGGCGGGTGATGAGGGATGCGTGAACCGGAACGCAGAGCTGTCCTGGCGTGGACTGCAGTGAGCAGGGCGCGAAGCGCTGCGGTACATGTTAAGTTCGCAAGTGAGACCCTGGTGGCTTCTTCCATCATCACCGGGACATGGTGGCGAGTTGTGAGCAGAAAATCTGTACCATAAACCTAGACCCATGTCAAATGGCTTCACATAAGACCTGAGGGTTTTGATGTCGAAGGCACAGTGTCCGTGTGGTCTGCCTCTAATTATTTTGTCACAAATCATCAGCCGCGGAAAATATTATTATCTTGCTGAAGGTAAAATTTGCGTACCAGGTGCTGTATATAAATGAATAGATCCGCGTGAAGAGTCAGTTAGTTACTGTATCCTTCACCTTCCTCATTTAATCACACGACAAGAGACATAGAGGAGTATCTGGGAATTAAGGCAAGCTTAGACTCCCCCTGCTCAAATACCCCATTGTTTGTTTAATCCACATCGCTGCTCACTCCGTTTCCATTTCTTGAGATCAACACGACCTTAAAATGAAATAAAAGATATGAGCTCCGTCAAAAAAGGCCTCGGAATGTCCAACAGAGCGCCGTGCCATTCTCTGCCTGTAGGTGTCAGAGGATGCGCATATGGAAGGCATATGGTCAGAACACTGCTATCCTAGCCATTATCAGTTTTAGTTAAGGGAAGTACTACTTGTCAGTCAAGTAGTTCCTCAATTGTCCTCACCTGCATACCAACAGTACTCGGGGCCGGCCGGTGTGGCCGAGCGGTTCTAGGCGCTTCAGTCTGGACCCGAGCGACCGCTACGGTCACAGGTTCGAATCCTGCCTCGGGCATGGATGTGTGTGATGTCTTTAGGTTAGTTAGGTTTAAGTAGTTCTAAGTTCTAGGGGACTGATGACCTCAGATGTGAAGTCCCATAGTGCTCAGATCCATTTGAACGGTACTCGGCAGTAATGGACAGTCACCGATCCAAATGCTAGTCAAGCTCAACAGTGTTTAGCTTCGGAGATGTGATGTAAACCGGTGTTACCACTACGGCAAGGCTGTTGGTGACTTAAATGGTATACATTTTAGTAATTCTTTCCCCTATGAAGCTACATTCGGTGAATTAGTGGTAAAGTAAGTGCGGTATATCACAAAAACATATACTCATAGAGGCTATTATTCCAGAAATGCAGTGCAGAAAACGGTGTACACGGTGGCTGGCTCGATTTTCTCTGATGAGTGCATTAACTGAATTGTGGTGTGTGTCGTTATTTGCTGTATGCGGTCATCCACTACAAACTGTTTCACACGCTGAGGTTAGCACCACTGTTTCCTTCACTACGAGCCGTAACACCCCAACGTCGCACGTTATGGCTATCGATACAGTCATCACCACACATACACTCCTAGAAATGGAAAAAAGAACACATTGACACCGGTGTGTCAGACCCACCATACTTGCTCCGGACACTGCGAGAGGGCTGTACAAGCAATGATCACACGCACGGCACAGCGGACACACCAGGAACCGCGATGTTGGCCGTCGAATGGCGCTAGCTGCGCAGCATTTGTGCACCGCCGCCGTCAGTGTCAGCCAGTTTGCCGTGGCATACGGAGCTCCATCGCAGTCTTTAACACTGGTAGCATGCCGCGACAGCGTGGACGTGAACCGTATGTGCAGTTGACGGACTTTGAGCGAGGGCGTATAGTGGGCATGCGGGAGGCCGGGTGGACGTACCGCCGAATTGCTCAACACGTGGGGCGTGAGGTCTCCACAGTACATCGATGTTGTCGCCAGTGGTCGGCGGAAGTTGCACGTGCCCGTCGACCTGGGACCGGACCGCAGCGACGCACGGATGCACGCCAAGACCGTAGGATCCTACGCAGTGCCGTAGGGGACCGCACCGCCACTTCCCAGCAAATTAGGGACACTGTTGCTCCTGGGGTATCGGCGAGGACCATTCGCAACCGTCTCCATGAAGCTGGGCTACGGTCCCGCACACCGTTAGGCCGTCTTCCGCTCACGCCCCAACATCGTGCAGCCCGCCTCCAGTGGTGTCGCGACAGGCGTGAATGGAGGGACGAATGGAGACGTGTCGTCTTCAGCGATGAGAGTCGCTTCTGCCTTGGTGCCAATGATGGTCGTATGCGTGTTTGGCGCCGTGCAGGTGAGCGCCACAATCAGGACTGCATACGACCGAGGCACACAGGGCCAACACCCGGCATCATGGTGTGGGGAGCGATCTCCTACACTGGCCGTACACCACTGGTGATCGTCGAGGGGACACTGAATAGTGCACGGTACATCCAAACCGTCATCGAACCCATCGTTCTACCATTCCTAGACCGGCAAGGGAACTTGCTGTTCCAACAGGACAATGCACGTCCGCATGTATCCCGTGCCACCCAACGTGCTCTAGAAGGTGTAAGTCAACTACCCTGGCCAGCAAGATCTCCGGATCTGTCCCCCATTGAGCATGTTTGGGACTGGATGAAGCGTCGTCTCACGCGGTCTGCACGTCCAGCACGAACGCTGGTCCAACTGAGGCGCCAGGTGGAAATGGCATGGCAAGCCGTTCCGCAGGACTACATCCAGCATCTCTACGATCGTCTCCATGGGAGAATAGCAGCCTGCATTGCTGCGAAAGGTGGATATACACTGTACTAGTGCCGACATTGTGCATGCTCTGTTGCCTGTATCTATGTGCCTGTGGTTCTGTCAGTGTGATCATGTGATGTATCTGACCCCAGGAATGTGTCAATAAAGTTTCCCCTTCCTGGGACAATGAATTCGCGGTGTTCTTATTTCAATTTCCAGGAGTGTAGATTCAATATTGTGTGACTTTCTACTGGATGAACGTTTTATGCATTTGGAAACCCCATTAGAGCAGCAGATTGTCACTCAACGACGTTTCTACGTTACACACCGCCATGTTACACGCTACAATTCGGAACCCTCTAGCGATAAAAGGTTGCAAACTGTTTCAGCGAAGCGGAAATGTCGACCGAATAACATTTACATCTAACACCTCAAGTGTACTGATAACAGAATAAAAAATTTGGCGGCATTACTTTTGAGTACGTATTCGTTTACTCATGCATTTCCGAAGCAAAAGTGTTTGACTATTCTCAATTTTGGCCGGACGCTTTTTTGGAAGGGGGCGGGGGGAGGGGGAGGCAAAAGGTACATCTTTGTAACTCCCAAGTACAAGAGTACCATTAGGTTGGTACATCTCAGTCATACTCTCTGGTTCCGCACAGAACTTGCAAAGTAATCTGATTAGTTTAACCAATCACTCACATCAGGCACACAGCAAGGAACGTGAGTTAATAGGGTAAAAATACGTAACAATTGAACACATTTTCAATCTAGTCTTTCCTCCAGAGACTCGTCAAAACAGTAAAAGGGTGAGATGCAGTGTGATACACATATTAATAACACGCTGGGAAATTCTCAGCGACAAATGTTATCGAACAGAGCTGACGGCAGTATATCATTACTTCTGATTCGATAGTGTACTTACTGTACTGATTAAATTCGTCAAAGAACCCTTTCGTTCTCTGAATTATCTCCTTTTCTCCATTGGATATTTTGATCAATCAGGAGGCAAACTGATTGTTAGAATGTGTTCTCTCTTCATTTGCACAGTAAATACGTGAGTCGTCGGTTCTCTGTGTTTCGTCCACATGGGTGGGAGACTGAATTTTTTGCCACTGCGTCGTCGAGACTTTCCATCATCTGGTTTGCAGTAGCTTGTAATCATCTTCTACATATCTTAGCGTAATAGTATTCGCTAAAGTGCGTGTCAGATGGACGGCTTAAATTGGCTTTATTACGTCGGATACGCAGGTGGCAACTGAATTGAACTTCGTGTCTAAAGCGATCTTTGCACTGTGTCCTATACTTACAAGAATCTGTATGTACTGATTTGAAATAATAATAGTCAGTCAGTTTAAAACCAGGTCTATTTCAGACAAGGCTACTTTATGGGCCCTTATCAGTCTCTCTCAGTCCAATGCCACTCATCCTACTTAGCTTCATATGTCAGTCCCTTTCATGTAGATCACAGTAAGAATATTTCAGTTATTTTTACTTCACTCGAAATGGTGTAAGACTTTATATTATCCCTTCCTTTCTGTGGTTATTAATTATTATTATTATTAAGTGAAACACAAGAAAGTGATAATACAAGAATATATATATATATATATATATATATATATATATATATATATATATATATATATACTCCTGGAAATTGAAATAAGAACACCGTGAATTCATTGTCCCAGGAAGGGGAAACTTTATTGACACATTCCTGGGGTCAGATACATCACATGATCACACTGACAGAACCACAGGCACATAGACACAGGCAACAGAACATGCACAATGTCGGCACTAGTACAGTGTATATCCACCTTTCGCAGCAATGCAGGCTGCTATTCTCCCATGGAGACGATCGTAGAGATGCTGGATGTAGTCCTGTGGAACGGCTTGCCATGCCATTTCCACCTGGCGCCTCAGTTGGACCAGCGTTCGTGCTGGACGTGCAGACCGCGTGAGACGACGCTTCATCCAGTCCCAAACATGCTCAATGGGGGACAGATCCGGAGATCTTGCTGGCCAGGGTAGTTGACTTACACCTTCTAGAGCACGTTGCGTGGCACGGGATACATGCGGACGTGCATTGTCCTGTTGGAACAGCAAGTTCCCTTGCCGGTCTAGGAATGGTAGAACGATGGGTTCGATGACGGTTTGGATGTACCGTGCACTATTCAGTGTCCCCTCGACGATCACCAGTGGTGTACGGCCAGTGTAGGAGATCGCTCCCCACACCATGATGCCGGGTGTTGGCCCTGTGTGCCTCGGTCGTATGCAGTCCTGATTGTGGCGCTCACCTGCACGGCGCCAAACACGCATACGACCATCATTGGCACCAAGGCAGAAGCGACTCTCATCGCTGAAGACGACACGTCTCCATTCGTCCCTCCATTCACGCCTGTCGCGACACCACTGGAGGCGGGCTGCACGATGTTGGGGCGTGAGCGGAAGACGGCCTAACGGTGTGCGGGACCGTAGCCCAGCTTCATGGAGACGGTTGCGAATGGTCCTCGCCGATACCCCAGGAGCAACAGTGTCCCTAATTTGCTGGGAAGTGGCGGTGCGGTCCCCTACGGCACTGCGTAGGATCCTACGGTCTTGGCGTGCATCCGTGCGTCGCTGCGGTCCGGTCCCAGGTCGACGGGCACGTGCACCTTCCGCCGACCACTGGCGACAACATCGATGTACTGTGGAGACCTCACGCCCCACGTGTTGAGCAATTCGGCGGTACGTCCACCCGGCCTCCCGCATGCCCACTATACGCCCTCGCTCAAAGTCCGTCAACTGCACATACGGTTCACGTCCACGCTGTCGCGGCATGCTACCAGTGTTAAAGACTGCGATGGAGCTCCGTATGCCACGGCAAACTGGCTGACACTGACGGCGGCGGTGCACAAATGCTGCGCAGCTAGCGCCATTCGACGGCCAACACCGCGGTTCCTGGTGTGTCCGCTGTGCCGTGCGTGTGATCATTGCTTGTACAGCCGTCTCGCAGTGTCCGGAGCAAGTATGGTGGGTCTGACACACCGGTGTCAATGTGTTCTTTTTTCCATTTCCAGGAGTGTAGGTTTGTAGGTGGCCAAAGATAAATATAAATATTGTTTGTAGGCTTCATACAAATTATTTCAAATGCTTTCGCCGAAATGTAATGTAGATTAAGTCACTGACTTAGAATAAATTGTATCTTTGAAAGTATACATTTTTTGACGAAATAAAATTATTGAAGCTTTGCACATTAGTTAATTGAATAACTTGAAATGATTCTTTCTGCTCCGGCTGTGGTGATACGTTACACAAAAAAATAAATTTAAATACGCCGCGTAATGGCGGCCAATTGTTGCCAGTCAAAGATCACCGCTGCTCGCTTCGCAGAGAGCGAAAACATGTTTTTGTAAATATATTTCCACTATCGCAGAATACACACTTGAATTATTCGCTTCATACGAGAACAAATGGAACAAAAGCTACCGCTTTACAAAAGCCAGCGTACCTTACATACAGCAGAAGAAATGACTGACTCGAAGAGATTTTAAATATCTCTCTTACATATCTCTCTTACATATAACGACAAAGGTAATAATGTTATTTCGAAAACGTTGTGCACTACGATCTCATTTAATATAAATAAGGTCTTTTCATTAAATTTCAATCGATATAGTCTTTCTTTGAAGCTAATTTAATACATTTTCATAATTAATTTGTCGTTTATGTCCATATAATATTATTCAGAGTCCTTCTATTATTTACTTCAAATATATCGGCTTCAATATTTCAAATGGGACACTATAACGTCTTCCAATACTGAATTTTTACACATGCTAACCTATTAAGAAATTAGTCACCCATGTTAAACTGATAGCTGTCATAAACTGCTCATAAATCCCGACTTTTCCCAGTCAGCTTCTCCAAATTATTTCTCAAGAATAATCAGTTACTATCACGATTCAAATATTTCCTTTTATCACTTTAAAACTCTTCACTCTTCAAAATTCACCTTTTCTTTTGGGCACTGGGCCACAGTCCGAGCGTCATCCTTGATCACTATTCACCAACTGACGCCTCCAAGGTCTCGAAGACCGTGCAGTCTATTTGCGATTCACCGCCCTGCGAAACTGTAATGTCCAGAACGTTCTGTTACATCAGTAACATCGCAGCCATAGCAATGAGCTGCATGATACCTTTAGGTAAGGTATTGCGATGGTATAAGTCTCGGGTATTAGGGGTTTAAAATATTGCTGTTATATTGTGCTAGCAAGTGCGATAAGTGTACCTACAGAATCCAGCATACCGAGATGTACTATGAACTTCTCAACCTCAGGTGACGCTGTACATTATTCCCCTGTGTGACCCATTTCACAACATGTGTACCCAAGACTTCTCACAGAGCACGTGCAACGACGTCAGTCTCAACTAATAAATAAGCCAAGGTCGCCAATGGATTTCCTACCCAGAATGAGCAGAGCTTTCAGGAGAAGACTATTTTCATACAATTAACACACTCCATAGACAATAGATTCTGATCAACTTTGATTTATATTTTATACCAATTATTTGCGCAAAAAAGCTAGGCCACGAATCTCCTCATGGTTTTCTTTCATATATATGCGCCCCTGTCCCACTGCAGGGGCCTCCAGTCCGTCTTCTTATATCTCTTCTTTTTCTCCTCTCCTTCTTTCTCTCCCTCTTCTTTGCCGGCTGACACGCCCCAGCTATGCCAGTGACACCCCACATGAGAATAGATCCACCATGTCCTCTACGGTGTGCCCTGCTGGCGAGCACAACGTATCGCCTCGAGATGGCTGCGATGTGCTCGTACCCTACGTGTACCGCAGGATACTGGGACTCATTAGCCCACGCGACCTTTTCACATACTTCAAAGGCAATGTTCCTGCACCCATTCTGATCTCTGAGCATGACATCTACACCTACATTCATACTCCGCAAACCACCTGACGGTGTGTGGCGGAGGGTAAACTGAGTACCTCTATCGGTCCTCCCTTCTATTGCAGTCTCGTTCGTGGAAAGAAGGATTGTCGGTATGCTTCTGTGTGGGCTCTAATCTCTCTGATTTTATCCTCATGGTCTCTCCGCGACATATATACGTAGCAGGGAGCAACATACTGCTTCACTCTTCGGTGAAGGTATGTTCTCGAAACTTTAACAAAATCCCGTACCGAGCTACTGAGCGTCGCTCCTGCAGAGTCTTCCACTGGAGTTTATCTATCTTCTCCGTAACGCTTTCGCGATTACTAAATGATCCTGTAACGAAGCGCGCTGCTCTCCGTTGGATCTTCTCTATCTCTTCTATCAACCCTATCTGGTACGGATCCCAGACTGCTGTGCAGTATTCAAGCAGTGGGCGAACAAGTGTACTGTAACCTACTTCCTTTGTTTTCGGATTGCATTTCCTTAGGATTCTTCCAATGAATCTCAGTCTGGCATCTGTTTTACCGACGATCAACTTTATATGATCATTCCATTTTAAATCACTCCTAATGCGTACTCCCAGATAATTTATGGAATTAACTGCTTCCAGTTGCTGACCTGTGCTATTTTGTAGCTAAATGATAAGGGATCTATCTTTCTATGTATTCGCAGCACATTACACTTGTCTACATTGAGATTGAATTGCCATTCCCTGCACCACGCGTCAATTCGCTGCAGATCCTCCTGAATTTCAGTACAATTTTCCATTGTTACAACCTCTCGATACACCACAGCATCATCTGCAAAAGGCCTCAGTGAACTTCCGATGTCATCCACAAGGTCATTTATGTATATTGTGAATAGCAACCGTCCTATGACACTCCCCTGCGGCACACCTGAAATCACTCCTACTTCGGAAGACTTCTCTCCATTGAGAATGACATGTTGCGTTCTGTTATCTAGGAACTCTTCAATCCAATCACACAATTGGTCTGATAGTCCATATGCTCTTACTTTGTTCATTAACCGACTGTGGGGAACTGTATCGAACGCCTTGCGGAAGTCAAGAAACACGGCATCTACCTGTGAACCCGTGTCTATGGCCCTCTGAAGCTCGTGGGCGAGTAGCGCGAGCTGGGTTTCACACGACCGTCACTTTCGAAACCCATGCTGATTCCTACAGATTAGATTTCTAGTCTCCAGAAAAGTCATTATACTCGAACATAATACGTGTTCCAAAATTCTACAACCGATCGACGTTAGAGATATAGGTCTATAGTTCTGCACGTGCGGTGAGCAGAAATATAAGCCCAGCACCCAGTTATACAACCACTTGCAGTGTGTCACCTCCATTCAGAGTCACAGCGCTGCACTGTCGTCGTCGACCATTGTCATTAGAGAGCCTGTATAGGGGGAGAGTGGTCAACCGGACGATACGGCGGCCATTTTTCTGCCAAACTGCGGGCGGGACTTTTGAATGGCCAGTAGTGGAGCAGTGGAGTACACACTCACCGAATAAAAAGCACAAGACACTATGGCGGAGTCATTCGTTAAATGTCTTTGCTTATAAGAATAATGTGTTATAATCATTTCCACAGAGCCAATTTACAGGTCTGTTTTGAAATTTTACTATGTATATTGTAAGTTGTTTTATATGTAGTAGAAAGCAAAAACGACTTACTTCGCATATATAAGAGTACTTGGTTGGTTTCCACAAGGCTCCTGTTTGATTTATGCCAGCCCTGTTGACTGCGATTGCCCACTTATTTCCTCTTTCTTCATTGCGTGGAAATGCTAACATGCGAAATCCACCTTCGCCTCTATTGGAACAACCAAATGCAGCACAACCTCTGACAACTCCATAAAAATTGAAATAGAATCACGAATTCAGAAGGCTAACAAATGCTACTATAGTCTCTTGACAGTTTTCAAAAGCAAGTTAATTTCTAGGAACACCAAACTACAAGTATACAAATCATTGATTATACCAGTACTCACCTATGGATCTGAAACCTGGACTCTCACAAAAAAAGAGGAAAACAGATTAAGAGTATTTGAACGAAAAATTTTGAGAAAAATATTTGGACCCATAAGAGATAGGATCAGTGATGAATGGAGATTGCTAAATAACAATGAAATTTACAAATTATATAAAGACTCCGATATAGTGGCCAAAATTAAAGCCAAAAGACTGAAATGGATAGGGCATGTCATCAGAGCACCACCAAACAGGACCATCAAGAAAGTGACTGAAGAGATTCCCACCGGAAGACGACCTCTTGGACGCCCACGCATGAGATACTTGGACAATATTCAAGACGATCTCAGAAAACTAGGACATGACAGACAGTGGCAAATTACTTGTAAAGACAGAGCAAAGTGGTTCAACATTGTCCATTCTGCAGCAAAAAGCCTTCATGGATTGTAATGCTTAATAATAATAATAATAAATGCAGCACAACCTGGCATCGTTTACGAACGTCTGCAGAACGAATTACAGATGTCAAAAACAATACTGTACAATTACTATCGTGTTTACTTCAAACACGTAGGCCTACCGACTTCATCACAAAACGCTTCATTATTTCAACTCGTATTTACGATGGCAAACGCTAATTATGTACTAAAAACGATATACAACTAAATCGAACATGCATGCACAACGCATAACAAGTCTCTCAATAGTTCAAATACCTATTAATCGTTTCCAAAGGTCCACTGAACTTCAATTCAACTCAAAATCACGGCGAACATAGGAAGCGCGAGAGACGTTTGGCGCCATTTTTCTGCCAAAGCTAATCAACCAATCACGGGCAACTTCACCTATGGCCACTCTCTCTATCTCTGTATACAGGCTCTCTAGTTGTCATTAACGTGGAAGAAGGATATAGAACGGTTACGCATGGGAAATTAACTTGAAGACGGTATTATTACAAACGGAAGAGGAAGTACGTGAAAAAGAGACTAGGTATCACAGATCACTTACAGACTTAAGACGGAACTAGCCCCCAGAGCAGACGACATTTCTTCACAATTATTGGCATAGTTAGAAAATTATTCCACCGCGTGAGCAAGATACATCAGAACAGCGAAATACATAACACTCCAAGAGAAATATAATAATTCCAGGCCCAAAAACTGCATCTGCTACAGGTGTGAGTATTACCAGACTATCATGGTTGCAAATTACTGACACGAATTATTTACAGAAGAATGGAGAAATTAATAGAAGACTATCAAGGCGACGCTCAGTTTGCGTTCGGGAGAAACGTAGGAGTGTGCAAGCCAATATTGACCCCTACTTATTTTACGAGACAGTCCAAGAAAGACAAACCTAGGTAAATAGCATTTCTGTATGTAAAGAAAGCTTTTGACAGTACTATTGGAATACGTTCTTCAAAATTCTGAAGGCAGCAGGGATGAAATATGGGAATGAAGGTAACCACAACTTATTCATAAATGCATGTGCATTTGTATGTGTATAACAACATGAAAGCAGTAGCTGAGAAGGAGTGAGACACGACTGTAGTCAATCCCTGGTGTTATTCAGTCTGAATGCTGACCATACTGTGAAGAAAACCAAAAAGAGATGCCTAAGGGGAATAAAAGTTCAGGGAGAAGGAAGAAAACCTTAAAGATTTATCAAAGACTTATAATCCTGTCAGAGATGGCGAAGAACATTAAAGCTCAGTTGCATGGAATGAATAGTCTCGAACGTCGACAAACGAAAAACAAAGGTAATGGAATCAGGTTGAATTAAATCAAGCGATACTGGGAAAATAAGATTTTAAATGTAGTAGACGTGTTTTCTTCTCTGGACAACAAAAAAAAAAAATGGTTCAAATGGCTCTGAGCACTATGGGACTTAACATCTGTGGTCAGGCCCCTAGAACGTAGAACTACTTAAACCTAACTAACCTAAGGACGTCGCACACATCCATGCCCGAGGTAGGATTCGAACCTGCGACCGTAGCAGTCGCGCGGTTCCGGACTGAGTGCCTAGAACCGCTCGGCCACCGCGGCCGGCGACAACAAAAGAAATGTTTATAGCCAAAATGGAGAGGATGTAGTATTCAGACCGGCAAGAGCAAGTAGAACATTTCTCTAAACCACGAATTTTGATAACAATGAATATAAGCTTAAACATAAGCAAGTCTTTTCTGAAGGTATTTTTCAGTGAGTGTAGCCTTCTACAGAAGTGATATGTGGAAGATAAACAGTTCAGACAAGCACAAAATAGAGTCTGAATTGCGGAGACAATAATAACAATAACAATTTCGTGTGGCTCAACTGCCTGGTGCATGTCTTTCAATTCATGTGTGTCCATAGCCAGTACTAGTCATTCTACCGGGTGTGGTATCTTAGGCATGGGTCGTTCCTGACGAATCTCCACATTGTTGAGAGATGAATGTAGGGGGGCAAGGAGAGCACGAGCGCAATTTTTAATGCGGCTTGCCTACATAAGGCGCAAGCATACATTGATGGGCAAACCTATTGTTCTGTTCTGATTGAGAGATTCTTAACCTATTCTTCTGCAGGGGATAATCCTTCCTTTAGATTGGCAGGTCCTTAACCTACTGTTCCCCCACCCTCCCTCTCACCTTCCTCCTCTCATCCCCTTAGGAAATCACCAACCCTACCCCCTCCCCATCACTGACACACTTTCAGGCTTCAGTTATTCAGATAACCCCCTCTCATTCTACCCGTTTGACTGACTACTTAATTAAATTTATCAAGCAATTAGCCTCTCTCTCTCTGATAAATGTCCCTACTGTCCCCTCCAATTCTCTCCCCATCAGGAAACTGGCAGCTCTGTGCTGGAGACGAAGGATCACATGACAGGGAAATCAATTGCATAGCAGAGGGTATACTCTTCATTTACAAAAAATTCGGTTTGTAGGGGTTGGATCTCTCTTCATCATCATTCTCTGCTGTTTATGGAGATGTAGGTCTCGTAAAATACATCGAAAAAGGTAATTAAATTGATAGATTTTTTTCAACCCTATTGCGTAAGAAAACATGTAATTACAGTGTTAAAAATATTTTCATCATGAAGCACTTACCATCCATCCCCTGGCCACTGCCTCGTACTCAATGCTGGCTCACACCACCACACACGCAGTCACTCGGGGTCTTGTCCAAGAGTGTGTGCTTGGGCCCTGTGACAGACAGACCAGATGTCACACTAACCCCAAACAAAAGCGGATAAGAAATTCCTGTCAAAAAAAGTGCTCTCTCCGTGAAGTGGCCACATCCTGTTGAAGCCACTGCTGGGACAGTACACACCATCAGTCATGGTCGGTACGAAACGCAGACAAAGCAGTGTTTATCTGGTAAACCTCAATGGAATACCGATGCACGTGGTAACTCCTTCCACGGGAAAAAACCTGTCTGAGAATCGATTACGTCATGGACTCTAAAGTTCCACAGCATCCCTGTCGCACTTTTTTGTGTTGCAATTCACGAACTACTTCAGGAGTTATTACATCTGGTGTTTCAGAATATTGTCACATACATAACTTGAAGATGTCCCAGAATCTAAATGTACCACTGCACGAACAGAGAGCTCTACATATGATGAGAGAATATTTAAACAATTCTGAGGAATATCACCACTGCCACATTTGAACACATAATCTAAAATAAAAGACCGTGACACACTTGTGAAACCATCCCTGAGGCACTTGGTGCTTTTGTGGGAAACACCCTTGTCTCTGAGTATGAGCTGCTTGAGGAGTTACTAATGCAGTTGACTATATCTCTAAACACACTTTCAAAAAGATCGCTGAACACTAGTTTACATCAGTTTCGCAATGTATACCACCACTGACTCTAAAAAAAGATTGCAGTGCACTTGTGAAACCGCTCATTTTTTCTCCACTACTCCCCCCCCCACATGAACCATGGACCTTGCCGTTGGTGGGGAGGCTTGCGTGCCTCAGCGATACAGATAGCCGTACCGTAGGTACAACCACAACGGAGGGGTATCTGTTGAGAGGCCAGACAAACGCGTGGTTCCTGAAGAGGGGCAGCAGCCTTTTCAGTAGTTGCAAGGGCAACAGTCCGGATGATTGACTGATCTGGCCTTGTAACAATAACCAAAACGGCCTTGCTGTGCTGGTACTGCGAACGGCTGAAAGCAAGGGGAAACTACGGCCGTAATTTTTCCCGAGGGCATGCAGCTTTACTGGCATGGAGAGCTGCATCAAACCAGTCTCAGGACTGAAGACCACAACAACAACAACAACAACAACTCTAGAACTGTTGCATGCATAAACAAATTACGTAAAGAGTTTAACACCTCAATATATTTGTAAGTTCTGCTACATGAACTTCAAATCAAAGTCAATAATATATTGATACATATTTCTCATTTAATCAGTTTGCGGGAGATGGTGTTCGCCCACTGGGGTAGACATCAAGACTGCACCCCCCCCCCCCCCCCCCACACACACACACACACGTCTTCCCAATGTCCTAATTACAGATCACATTACTTAATACCTCTGACCACTGACCGGATATCAAAACGCAATTCAAATGCACCAAAACAGAGATCGAATGCATGACTACAACATGAGGAAGCAATGGAAATGAAGCACTGAGCCGTCAGCCCTTTGGTCAATGTGAAAGATGAGTTAGATCTAGAGGCTGTCATTAACTTTCGGACAGCACTTTGGAAACACTCCACGATGACACAAAGTTCTTCCAGTTTCCATACGTTGTGACTGAGTTTTATTTAAACATGACACATACCTCGAAGTCATGGCAGAAGAAAACAAAAATGTATGGGTATGTACAAAACGTGTCATAGCAGAACAAAACCACGTATAAAACAACAAAAGAGTGACCCTTTCTTGCGACTTATATATGGGGATACGGTCCTCCCACAGTGCTGGCAATGAAATTTCATACTGGTCTGTGCAAGCGATTTCAATCACTGGCCTCCTGTTCCTATAGATCAACACCTCTGTTTTTAACAGGATCGCCACATGTTCTCTGTTGGATGAAGTTAGCAGAGATTTTATAGTTCTTAGTTTTTTATTCTCTGTTGGATGGTACAAAATAACGATGATGAATGTGTGTGTGACAGATATGAATGCACCCTGAGGGACACAGATGTCCTTTGGACTGTAGTACCTGTATGTAGTTTGGAAACGCATCACAATGCTGTAGCAAAACCCTTCCAGTTCATGTGGAGTCTTCGTAATTTTCCCGGTAAGGAACACCACCATAAGTGCTCAAACTGTCTCGTGGTTTTTTTTTTTTTCACTGACCTTACACACTGTACCCCGTTGGCGGAGCTACTACAACATTTTACCATTACCACCAAGTGGTCAAAAGAAGGTCATTGAAGTGGCTGTTCTAGAGGATTATCATTAAAAACATGCGTAAATGTAATTGTGTGGTCCAATATGAAAAAATTGTTAACTGATTTTTCCTTCCAAGAATATTACATGAGAATGAGCCTCGGTGAATTTATACTTTAAAAAGCATGGACTCAAATATTGAAGTTACTTTGGACCCACACAACACTCGAAGAATACTCCTCTTTCCATCATATTCGGGCTGTTGTAGTCGAATCCTGGATATCGGCGTAAGCTGAAAAGTAAAATCTTAAAACTAATGCTGCTCTCCAATGCGGCTCATAACTATGTAAAAATGTAGGTTAAATGTTAAAGCGGGCGGCCTCTGTGCTTCCGCTATGGTTTCCCTTTTTAGATTGACGCGTAATGGCATCCGTTGAAGCAGCGGCCGGTAAAATTGTGGAGCTGTAAACGTCTTAAGGAAAATTAATCCAATGCAAGAAACACGACAGAGGGCGCACTGTACATTTAAATAACTCAAATAGAAACTTCAACGTACTATATTAACAAGGTTAACAACATAAAAGCTTACATTTCATTCGTGCTACAAGATGTCTGCTTCTTAACACCAGAAACAAGAGAAGAACAATCTAGGAACGTTCTTCTCCCTTATCAATCATAGAAGTTATTACATAAATAGTTTACTCCTTGATACTACGATTAAATTTAATATTTACTATAAAACATGGATATTTTACTCCGCCTATGCGGTCACGCAAAAACATAAAGTTCGTGTGCATTTATTCCGTCGTGATATACCTTTCTCTGTCCAAGTTTTTTTTGTTTTAAATTTGTTTACGACACAATTGTCGCCGGGACGGCTCATCTTGTTGCATTAACTAGGCTCAGGCTGTTTCTATATCGTTTGCAGAAGATGGTGGATGTAGCGCTCTCCGACTTCTGTTCAGTTCCGACTTAAATTGCGATGATCACATGGACAAAGCTGCAGGGAGGCCATTGCAGAGACTGAGGAACAGTTGCAAGATGCAGAGGGACTGTCTAAAACCACGTTGGAGCTTTGCTGCAGCAGATAGGTTTGAAAAAAGTGAGTCGTTTTGTGATATGAAAGGGGCATGAATATTATTCATCAGTGGCTCTAATCATTAAAAGGACTCTACATGGGATCCAGCGCAAGTATGTGGTTGAATGGAGAGACTTGATTCCAAATCACAGACAGAATTTCTACTAGAAAGCGTCACAGTATCAGTGATTCTTGTGTGTGCTTGTAGATCCAAGACAGCTTTTTATGCTGGGTGATGGTAATATAGTCATTGTGGTCGAGTTTTTAATAGCAGGTCCTCATGCATCGTGGTCATGAGGAGTCGGCGAACAGAAGTAACACATTAGCTCAGCCTTTGACATGTACAAAGAATGCACCTACCTGTCTGATATTACGCGTGGCAGCGAGAGCTTGCAAAATGACCAATGTGGTGGGTGAGCACGACAGAAGCGGACGTGTGTGTGCTACATGAGAGAAGATTCAAAATGATGGACATTCGTGCTGGTGTGTATTGACAACATCTGAATTTCTACCACTTGAACCATCATGGCCGGAGGTTGGTGCACTCTGGCATACACATGCGTCCATGACTGTGGCCGGGTAGCAATTTTCACTGACCTCTTTACGTCAGCACTGGAGATGTACGAGGGGGGTGGACGCACTGCATGTGGACCTCAGGACATGAGAGGATGTGAGAGTGTTTTCAGCTGTCTCCGACTTCTACCCATGACAGCGTATTGCTATGGGCTGGATCACGGTTTACGTGTGTCGTGTTCAGCACTTCTCAATACATCGCAGTGGACTCTGTCTAGCAGCGATGTTTGCTGTAGTCTTTATTCTATCACGCAGCAGAACCTTCCTCCCTCCTTCCGAATGTAGTGGAGAGAACCAATTTAGGAAGCCTATACTATTTTTAAAAACACATTCGCGACGTCAAATTCCCGATTGATCAACATTTTGTTTCCTGTACTTACATTGCATGCACCCATGCATTCGATACAGACATGGGCATGGTTGAGGTGGACGGGGCTTCCCTGCATTCAGCGACGGTGCACTTCGTGATCGCGAGTTTGTTCTTCGTCAGGATTTTTTTCACCAGATATGTTTAGTGGAAACGTTGTGGTGGAGGAGGGCTTGCACAAGACCTGGGTTACATTTAGTGCTACGATCTAGTTGTGACAGAAATCTCATTACTTTATTTGTATAGTGATTGGGTATGATGCACAACAGTCCCCAAGATTAGCAAAGTTTTACAGAAGTTCGAAATATAGCGCGTAATTCAGTGCGAGATGCTTTTAATAATTTCCACAACGAAATTCTGTCTCGAAATCTGGCAGAAAACCCAAAGAGATTCTGGTCATACATAAAGCACACCAGTGGCAAGACCCAATCAATACCTTCAATGCGCGATAACAACGGTGAAGCTATTGATGACAGTGCCACTAAAGCAGAGTTATTAAACAATGTTTTCCGAAACTACTTCACCAAAAAAAAAAAAGACGAAGTAAATATTCCTGAATTCCAATCAAGAACAACTGCCAGGATGGGAAACATAGAAGTACATATCCTCGGCGTAACAAAGCAGCTTAAATCACTTAATAAAGGCAAGGCCTCTGGTCCAGGTTGTATACCATTCAGGCTCCTCTCAGAGTATGCTGATAAAATACCTCCATATTTAGCAGTTGTATACAACCACTCGCCCACAGGAACATCCGTACCTAAAGGCTGGAAAATTGCTCAAGTCACACCAATACCGAAGGAGGGAAGTAGGAATAATCCGCTGAATTACAGGCTTATATCACTAACGTCGATTTACAGTAGGGTTTTAGAACATATATTGTATTCGAACAATATGAATTACCTTGAAGAAAACGATTTATTGACATATAGTCAGCACAGATTCAGAAAATATCGTTCTTGTGAAACACAACTAACTCTTTATACTTATGAAGTAACAAGTGCTATCGACAGGGAATGTCAAATTGATTCCATATTTTTAGATTTCGAGAAGGCTTTTGACACCGTTCTTCACAAGCGTCTTCTAACCAAACTGCGTGCCTACGGAATATCGCCTCAGTTGTGCGAATGAACTCGCAATTTACTGTCAGAAAGGTCACAGTTCGTAGTAAAAGACGGAAAGTCATCGATTAAAACAGAAGTAATATCCGGCGTTCCCCAAGGAACTGCTATAGGCCCTCTATTGTTCCGTTCTATATTAACGACATAGGAGACAATCTGAGTAGCCGTCTTAGATTGTTTGCAGATGATGCTGTCATTTACCGTCAGATGATCAAAACGACTTGCAAAATGATTTAGATAAGATATCTGTATGGTGCGAAAAGTGACAATTGACCATGAATAAAGAAAAGTTATTCACATGAGTACGAAAAGAAATCAGCTAAATTGCGATTACGCGATAAGTCACACAAATCTGAAGGCTGTAAATTCAGCTAAATACTTAGGGATTACAATTACAAATAACCAAATTGGAACGATCACTTAGATCATATTGTGGGTAGAGTAAACCAAAGACTGCGATTCATTGGCAGAATACTTAGAAGGAGCAACAGGTCTACCAAAGAGACTGCTTACACTACGTTTGTCCGCCCTATCCTGGAATATTGCTGTGCGGTGTGGGATCCGCATCACGTGGGAATGACGGGTGAAAAAAAATGGTTCAGATGGCTCTGAGCACTATGGGACTTAACATCTGTGGTCATCAGTCCCCTAGAACTTAGAACTACTTAAACCTAACTAACCTAATGACATCACACACATCCATGCCCGAGGCAGGATTCGAACCTGCGACCGCAGCGGTCACGCGGTTCCAGACTGAAGCGCCTAGAAGCGCACAGCCACACGGGCCGGCATGACGGATGACATCGAAAAAGTACAAAGAAGGGCAGCTCGTTTTGTATTATGGCGAAATAGAGGAATAGTGCCACAGACATGATACGTGAATTGGAGTGGCAATCATTAAAACAAAGGCGTTTTTCGTTGCGATGGGATCTTCTCATGAAATTTCAGTCACCAGCTTTCTCCTCCGATTGTGAAAACATTCTGTTGGCACCCACCTACATAAGGAGAAATGATCATCACGATAAAATATGAGAAATCAGGGCTCGCACAGAAAAATTTAAGTGCTCGTTTTTCCCGCGTGCCGTTCGAGAGTGGAACGGTAGAGAGACAGCTTGAAGGTGGTTCATTGAACCCTCTGCCAGGCACTTTATTGTGAATGGCAGTGTAATCACGTAAAAGTAGATGTAATGTAGATGTTCTGTTATGAAGAAGGATCATCTTAAAATGGAAGAGAGTATTTTAAGAGATATATTTGACTCCCTTAAATTGTTGCACAATTAATTCAACAGGGTAGTGCAAATGGATTATTTCTGCCTATTTTTGATATCGAAATTGCGCCAGGTTTCCATTTGTTTCCAGCATTAGCCACTAGGAGAGACTAAAACCTCCATCTTCGTGTTTGGAGACGTTGGTTCACACAGTCAAGCGGGGAGTGGCCTCTTGAGAGCGGCTGAGACAGGAAGCGAGTCTTGCTATTTGCCAGTCAACAGAATACTGGCACTTGGTGCTTTCTTTGGAGGCACGAGATCAAAGGAGGCCGATATCCGAGCCATGGTTGATGGTATTTAGTAATGTGATCTGGAATTAGGACACTGGGCTATTTTGACTTTCGTGGCAGCGCCCTGACAATAGAATCACACGTGGCTACCACACCGCACTTCATTCCATTCGCCTGTGATTACATTTGTTATTTCATGGGGAGCTGGGGTGGGGGTGCAGTCATGATGTCTACTCAAGTGGGTGAACCCCACCTGCCGCAAAACGATTAAATGAAAAATATGTATCAATATATTATTTACTTTGATTTGAAGCTCATGTAGAAGCATTTGTAAATGTATTGAGGTGTTGAACACTTTACCTAATTTGTTTATGCATGCAAATATTCTAGAGTAGTGGAAGAAAACTAAGAGGTTTCACAAGCGCGCCGCGATCTTTTTTTTTAGACTCAATGGTGGTATACATCGCAAAATGGAGGTAAACTAGTATGTTGCGATTTTTAGAAACTGTTTTAGAGACATATTCAACTGCATTTAGTAACTGCTGAAGCAGCTCGTGCTCAAAGACAAGGGTATTTTCCACAAAAGCGCCAAGTGTCTCAGGAATGGTTTCACATATGTATTGCGATCTTTTCTTTTAGAGTATATGTTCAAATGTGGCAGTGGTGATATTCCTCAGAATTGTTAAATATTCTCTCATCATATGCAGAGCTCTCTGTTTGTGCAGTGGTACATTTAGATTCTGTGACATCTTCAAGTTATGTATTTGACGATGTTCTACAACACCAGATACAATAACTCCCGAAGCAGTTCGTGAAATGCAACACAATAAAGTGCACCAGGGAGGCTGTGGCACTTTAGAGTTCATGGCGTAATTGATTATCAGACAGGTATTTCCCTTGGAAGGAATTCTGACGTGTGTCAGTATTCTGGAGAGGTTTACCAGATAAATGCTACTTGGTTTGCGTTTCGTACCAACCATTACTGATGGCTCGTACAGCCCCAGATGTGGCCTCAAAAGGATGTGGCCACTTCACAGAAAGGGCACATGTTTTGACAAGAATTTCTTAGCTGCTTCTGTTCTTAGCTGATCTGTCTGTCAGGGGGCCCAAGCAAACACTCTTGGACAGGCACGTGTCACTTTGCAGGACCCTGAGCTGGCATTGAGTATGAGGCAGTGGCCAGGGGACGGATGATAACTGCTTCACGATGAAAAGATTTTTAACAGTGTAATTACATGTTCTCTTTGCAATCGGGTTGAAAAAGCGAGCGATTTAATTACTTTCTTTCATTGTATTTTACAAGACCTGTATCTCCCCAAACAGTAGAGAATGTTGAGCAAGAGAGTTCCAACTCCTGCAAACTTAATTTTTTGTAAATAAACAAGATACCCTGTGCTATATAGCTGAATTTGCTGCTGTGAGGTCCTGGAACTCCGGCACAGAGCCACCAATTTCTTGGTGGGGGAGAGAAGGGAAGTGGAGGATTGGGGGTTAATCAGAATGAGAGGGGTTAGTTAATTAATCAATTTAATGAAGCAGTCAATCAAATTGGTAGACTGAGAGGGGTCTATTCGAATAACTCAGGCCTGAATGTGTACCTGCACCATCAAGGGGGAGGAGGGATGCTGGACGTTTCCTGAGGGGTTGTGAGGAGGAGGGGAGAGTTGGGACGACAACAGGTTAAGGACCTGTCAAAGGAAGAATTATCTCCAGGGGGTCATAAGTCTCTTAGCAAAACAATAGGTTAAGGGCTTGTCAATCACCAGAGAACAATAGGTTTGCCCCTGAATGTATGCTTGTCCCTGATGTAGGCAACTCGCACTAACAAATTGTGCTCGTGCTCTCCTTGCCCCCCCCCCCCACCCCCCCCCCCCCCACCCTACTGGTGAAGGCAACATTAAATGCTTGGCTACCAGTTTTCTTTGAAAAATATTAATGTTTAGTCATTTTAATTAATGTCTTAGTATCAGTAACAATATGAAAGGAATACTTTCCGCTGTTTCGTTTTCCAAGGATGTTAGGGGGTTGGGGGTCGGACATACAGGGTTATTCACAAGTACATCAGGGTTGCAAAAGACGATTGCACAAAAACAACAAGACATAACGAAAATACACATCAGTAGACAGTGCATCTCTAGAAGTTCTTAACTCACACTACAGATGGTCAATACGGGATTCGTTTGCAATGTGGAAAGCATCAATTGGTTCAAATGGCTCTCAGCACTATGGGACTTAACTTCTGAGGTCATCAGTCCCCTAGAACTTAGAACTACTTAAACCTAACTAACCTAAGGACATCTCACACATCCATGCCCGAGGCAGGATTCGAATCTGCGACCGTAGCGGACACGCGGTTCCACACTGTAGCGCCTAGAACCGCTCGGCCACTCCGGCCGGAGGCAAGCATCAGTTCATGGGTGTAAGCCGTTGACAAATGTGTCCGGGAAGGCACAAAGGCAGCCCACTTTACGAGTCTGGTAATTGGTTTACCTACCTGCAGGTGCCAACTATTTGTATGTGTTAATATGGATACTAGGGTTAGCAATGACACTTGGTGAAAGCACACACTCCAGTTATAAGAATTCCGCTAACGTTAGCAGGCTTCCCTTTACCAGTGAGACATTGATTTACAGCGATAACATGTTACAAATTCCAGCTGCTTCTCTGATGATCTATCGTGGGACACCGACGTCCCAATGGTAGTCAAGTGGGTAAGGACAGACTGAAATACTCTTTGATTCTATCGGGATTAGATCTCACAACCTTTCAGATTGTGGGCACTATACTAAGAATCCATGCATGTTGGACATTAGATGCGTAGATTGAATAGCTGACGAGGAGCGAGTGAATCAATCTGGGAAAGAAAGAAGTTTAAGGAACGACCAGTGTAAAAGAAGGGAGCGGTTGACGTAATCATGAGTACAATAAAGGGCGAAACCGTGTTGGGTAAAAATTGTGAAAAGAGATTACAAATCGGACAACAGAGTAAGCAGGTTCAAATCGACATAAATTGCAATAATTACACAGAGATGTAGAGACCTCCTCAGGTCATGCTAATGTGGAGAGCCACGTCAACAAATATTCAGACTAAGCAACAACGTCTTTACACTTTAAGATTCGTTTCTTTTACCTTGTCTAACGAAGCGAGATATAGAGATTTTATTGAGTAATCACCTGTTGTTCAGCATAATTTTGCCTGAAATATACAATTCTTGGTATATGAACCGATAATTCCGTTAGCTTGGCAGACGGACATTACAACGAGACCGTGTGTCAGCTATCTACCCTGCTGCCCAAGCACAGAACATTGTAGACTTCTTGTAGCTTCACTTGAGGTGAAAGTCAGAACGGGAAAGGATGCCCCTCGCCACCTGAACGCGGAAACAAAACTTAAAATATCGCACAACAACCTCATTACTCTCAAAAACATTTTACAGAAGTAGTTTATCAGTCAATTACTTTCTCACTTTTAACTTCATTATTAATACTGCTTTATTAAGTTCAGAAGTATTATCTACTATGTCCAACGTTTGTAAGGTGAATGTGCCGAGAAGTATTCTTTCAAAACTTCTTATTCGTGGTTAGTTCCATTCTATGCCCAGGAAATGTTTCTGTTGTTTGGTAAATTGTGTATTATACTGCAGCGCGCAATTGAAGCCTCCATCAGTGGGAAACTTTTTAGTTTAACAACTAGTTCTAAAACGTCGACAAAATCGTCATTTTTATACAAGGCACTGTCAGCCAGATCAAATCTGGTAACAAATACTTTTTCCTTTTTCTTTTTAGAAACAAACTGTTCATTCACACTGTTTACAATTTTCGCGAGCTATGCGATCCCAAACCGAATCCTTATAATATTTTACTCAGAATACTGAAATCCAAACATGCCGTTCGGGCCACAGAAGGTGCATAATCAAACTTTGACTCACACAATTCCAAGGAAAATGAAAATATCGCGAAATGCATTATCTGCTTGTGGCAATACTTGAAATTTATAAAACGAAATGAAATTTTGTACCAGTAAATACGAGTAGCTTTTGCTGTCCTGTTTGAGTGACAGATGGACCCTGGGCCACTGAAAAATACTCGACAAGACAGTAGCTCGATATGAGAGATCACAATTAATTCTCAATACTGAGTACAACAATATCTAGACTGCGTTTCACTCACCGGCTTTCAGAAGGGAAAATAAGGTGAAGATATGAAGTTTGCGTTGCGGAGGGCATTGAACTTGGGTAGTCTATGCAGCTCTCTGATCCATAGTGTTGCGGTGGTGTAATGGTTAGCATTCTCGCCTAACGAACAAGGACCCTGGGTTCAAGTCCTGGCCATAGGACAATTTTAGTTAATTTCTTCGACGGTGTGTAGCGGAGGGTACCTCGAGTACTTCTATCGGTTCTCCCTTCTATTCCAGTCTCGCATTGTTCGTGGAAAGAAGGATTGTCGGTATGCCTCTGTGTGGGCTCTAATCTCTCTGATATTATCCTCATGTTCTCTTCGCGAGATATACGTAGGAGGGAGCAATATACTGCTTGATTCCTCGGTGAAGGTATGTTCTCGATACTTCAACAAACGCCCGTACCGAGCTACTGAGCGTCTCTCCTGCAGAGTCTTCCACTGGAGTTTATCTATCATCTCCGTAACGCTTTAGCGATTACTAAATGATCCTGTAACGAAGCGCGCTGCTCTCCGTTGGATCTTCTCTATCTCTTCTATCAACCGTATCTGGTACGGATCCCACACTGCAGAGCAGTATTCAAGCAGTGGGCGAACAAGCATACTGTAACCTACTTCCTTTGTTTTCGGATTGCATTTCCGTAGGATTCTTCCAATGAATCTCAGTCTGGCATCTGCTTTACCGACGATCAACTTTATATGATCATTCCAGTTTAAATCACTCCTAATGCGTACTCCCAGATAATTTATGGAATTAACTGCTTCCAGTTGCTGACATGCTATATTGTAGCTAAATGATATGTGATCTTTCCTTCTATGTATTCGCAGCACGCATTTCAGTATAATTTCCCATTGTTAAAACCTCTCGATATACCACAGCATCATCCGCAAAAAGCCTCAGTGAACTTCCGATGTCATCCACAAGGTCATTTATGTATATTGTGAATAGCAACGGTCATACGACAGTCCCCTGCGGCACACTTGAAATCACTCTTACTTCGGAAGACTTCTCTTCATTGATAATGACATGCTGCGTTCTGTTATCTAGGAACTCTTCAATCCAATCACACAATTGGTCTGATAGTCCATATGCTCTTACTTTGTTCATTAAACGACTGTGGGGAACTGTATCGAACGCCTTGCGGAAGTCAAGAAAGATGAGACTTGAATGTCTGGAGGAAAACTTAATTTCTGAATTTACATTTTAGACACCCTCGATAACATGTTTCTTCTGATTCAAATCATAATCAGTTGTACACCTAAACCATGGTTCATTCTACCATATTCAACAACTTTTGTTCATAAACTATATTAATTATTGGTATTATTTTATGTGCTGTATTGAAGTGAATGAATTAAGAGATAGTCTACTAGCTAAGAAAAATATATTAATTTTTTAAAAAACATCATCTACAATTTATTATGTTGTTTGATTAATTGTAGCATTTGTGTCTCCTGTAGAATGTTCCAACATATTCCCAGCGTTCCAAGCATTTCGTTGATACGTTTTCGTACCTGCAGTAGACGTGATTCGGTCTTTACTGTGTACGCAGCCTTCTGAGCCCTTCCCACTAGGCTCGAACGTACAAGCGGTCAACCTCCCTGCCGACGGATACGACCCTCCAGCAGGTCTGCCAGCCACCGTCTCTGGCTGGGGCCAAACCTTGAGTGAGAACATCCCCGTCTACCTGCAGCGGGCGGACATGCACGTCGTGGACCGCGACACCTGCCGTGAAATGTTGGCCGACGTGGCGCCGGTGACGCTGGGCATGGTGTGCGCGGGGGACCCCACGATGGCCACCTGCAGTGGGGATTCGGGCAGTCCCCTGGTCTATGGGGACACTCAGATCGGCATCGATTCCTGGAGCAGGCCGAACTGTTTCAGTGCCGCTACCGTCTATACCAGCGTGGGCTGCTACAGAGCCTGGATCAGGAACAACAAAGGAGTTTAACAGACATGGCGTATGGCTTCACTAGCTGTACACTGGAACATAGTTGTGTTGTTTTATGCTTCAAACTGTAATTTTTCTTTACAATTGTCCTAATACGAGGGCAGTTCAATAAGTAATGCAACACATTTTTTTTCTGAAACAGGGGTTGTTTTATTCAGCATTGAAATCCACCAGGTTATTCCCCAATCTTTTAGCTACACAACACTATTTTTCAACGTAATCTCCATTCAATGCTACGGCCTTACGCCACCTTGAAATGAGGGCCTGTATGCCTGCACGGTACCATTCCACTGGTCGATGTCGGAGCCAACGTCGTACTGCATCAATAACTTCTTCATCATCCGCGTAGTGCGTCCCACGGATTGCGTCCTTCATTGGGCCAAACATATGGAAATCCGACGGTGCGAGATCGGGGCTGTAGGGTGCATGAGGAAGAACAGTCCACTGAAGTTTTGTGAGCTCCTCTCGGTGCGAAGACTTGTGTGAGGTCTTGCGTTGTCATGAAGAAGGAGAAGTTCGTTCTGATTTTTGTGCCTATGAACACGCTGAAGTCGTTTCTTCAATTTCTGAAGAGTAGCACAATACACTTCAGAGTTGATCGTTTGACCATGGGGAAGGACATCGAACAGAATAACCCCTTCAGCGTCCCAGAAGACTGTAACCATGACTTCACCGGCTGAGGGTATGGCTTTAAACTTTTTCTTGGTAGGGGAGTGGGTGTGGCGCCACTCCATTGATTGCCGTTTTGTTTCAGGTTCGAAGTGATGAACCCATGTTTCATCGCCTGTAACAATCTTTGACAAGAAATTGTCACCCTCAGCCACATGACGAGCAAGCAATTCCGCACAGATGGTTCTCCGTTGCTCTTTATGGTGTTCGGTTAGACAACGAGGGACCCAGCGGGAACAAACCTTTGAATATCCCAACTGGTGAACAATTGTGACAGCACTACCAACAGAGATGGCAAGTTGAGCACTGAGTTGTTTGATGGTGATCCGTCGATCATCTCGAACGAGTGTGTTCGCACGCTCCGCCGTTGCAGGAGTCACAGCTGTGCACGGCCGGCCCGCACGCGGGAGATCAGACAGTCTTGCTTGACCTTGCGGCGATTATGACACACGCTTTGCCCAATGACTCACCGTGTTTTTGTCCACTGCCAGATCACCGTAGACATTCTCCAAGCGCCTATGAATATCTGAGATGCCCTGGTTTTCCGCCAAAAGAAACTCGATCACTGCCCGTTGTTTGCAACGCACATCCGTTACAGACGCCATTTTAACAGCTCCGTACAGCGCTGCCACCCGTCGGAAGTCAATGAAACTATACGAGACGAAGCGGGAATGTTTGAAACTATTCCACAAGAAATTTCCGGTTTTTTCAACCAAAATTGGCCGAGAAAAAAAATGTGTTGCATTACTTATTGAACTGCCCTCGTAAATACTCATCCTGAAAACTTAGTCCGACAAACTGAAACTCTCACTTGCCATTTCCATTTGGATATATGAATTTGCTTTGTATGTTCAAAGACAAAATACTTATACTGATATATGGAACAATATGCTAATCTATGTCCACTTAACCCCTTCCTACTACTGGTTTAGTGTTCCAAGAAATCTGTAGGGATCACCTATTGTACGGCTAATGCAGCTACTAGCCAAATCAGCAAGCGATAACACTATACACAATACATGTGGTCATGCTTTACGTATGTTAACTGAGTGAGGTAATGCTGTGGTTTCAACAATGGACTCGACTCCGGAAGGATGACGCTTCAAATCCCGTCTAGCCATACGGATTTAGGTTTCCTCTGATTTCTCTAAATGCTTAAGGCAAATACTGGGATGTTTCTTTCGGAAGGGCATGACCGATTTCCTTGCCAGTACCTCCCTCATCCGAGCTAGTGCTCCGTCTCTAACGACCTAGTTGTCGAAGAAATGTGAAGCACAGATCTTCCTTCCTTGCTTCCAGACATTTGGCTGAGGCTCAAGATTGCGCTGGCACCATTGTTCCATTATGTATATTGTTGTAATATGCGTGGTGGTTAACTTACAGAACTTCAGACACCAAGATCCATTAACTTTACATTAATTTAATTTGCTGTCTTTTCTACTCAGCAGATACTAAGACTTAATAATAATAATCATTTTCTTGTAGATGTACAACGATTTATTTTATTTATTGATGTACTGCATCAAAGGCTGTAATCAGGAGGTAACTTAACCGACAGGCAGTGAAAATATATGTAATTTTTCATGTATTATTTTCATTATTACGAACTTTTATTAAATTTCTCGCTAACAGCTATATGAATTGAAACAAAATTATTTAAGATTCATCGACTGTACATGACGTTTCTAGAGGGCGGTAGTAACGTTGCTCATCAAATTCAGCCAATATTATAGCTTATTGATTCTGCTCTAAGGTGATGAAGGATGGAATGATCAAGTGAATTGTCTTCGTGTCACCCTGGTGAAATAATCTGCTCTCATCTGAAGATATATCTATAGATAAAGTCTTCAGAACAATCCTACAACACACTTCCCACAGAAACCACATTTTCCCCCCATATCACAATTGGGAATAAGTCAAAAATACTTTCTCAGCATCTACCATAAGAGCAGGCAGGTAACCTATATAATACATGTAGATAAGGAGGGAATGAAAGAAATAATACTGTAGAGTATGTGATATAGCAACTTGTGCTTTTCATTTTGTAACACGATAACTATGTGTAAAAGACCCAACAGTTAGTTTTTGTTTTACTTCTTCAGCAGTTAGAAATTGATAGGGGTTGTGCTTGTTGCAGGCACAAACAGAATGAGCTGGCCTGCGTCCAGAAACATCTAGAAGCTGTGTGGGCTATTGACAGAGGCTGCTGCTCTAAGATGCAATGACATAGAGAGGCTGGTGGGCAAGATATGACACCTCTGTTCTCATTAGAATTCCTTGGGAACACCGATTTTACTATGTCTTTAGATGCGAGACGTCTGATCAATCACAGGTCAGAGGTGAGTCCGCATTTCTCCGAACAGATTGCAATTGTGGGAACAGAAACAACTAACTGTCCTGTGTGACGTCTCAGCCAGCATGGAATGCCTCGTCCACTGGGCCAGCGGCCAATTTTACGTTTAAGTGCGGACAATTGGAGAGGGTAGATTTACTGGTTACTGGGACCTTGAGCAGAGGTATTGTTGGCATTGTAACCTTCCCACAAAAATTTTAAAATGACAAATTATTAGAAATGGAACCAAGAGTAACCTTCCCGCAAAAATATTAATGACAAAGACAATTAAACAAAAATTAGCAATCTGACCCAAGTATAAGTTCCCATTAAATAATGAAAGATAATCCCATGACAATGAAACTATAGTGATAATCAAAACTCAATTAAACCGAAATGTCGGTCTTTGGCCCTGTGCAAAAATCAGAATTATTTTCTTACCTCAGTATAACTGCATGTCAAAGTTCTGCTCTTATTGTTGGCCGCGGCTTGGAGGAAATGCATTGCAAGTATTTTTTTGAAATCTAACTGAAATTTTTGTTTGAAGGAAATGGAAGGAAATCGAATGATTCTTTTGTTAAAAATTGCTTTGAAATCAAAATTATTATTGGGGGCGATTCTTACACAAATTAGTTACAGTTAATTTACATCATTAGCTGAGCGCAATGCTGCTTAATAATATACCTTGTCCTGAATCTCGACCATTGCGGTGCCGACGCCCGCCGACTGCTCTGGGCTACCACTACTGACAGACTGCTCTCCGCTACTGAACTCGGCTACTACTACTGACAGACTGCTCTCCGCTACTGAACTCGGCTACTACTACTGACAGACTGCCGCTCGCAACTGCGCCTCGAGCGCAACTGCTCTGGTCAAAGATTCTACAATGCCTCGTCATCGCTGCCAACGAGTACATACGCCTTTCATAACCCTCCACTGGGGGGGCAAAAATTTGGCAGCGATGGTGAGTCATTTGGACTTGCCATCGTAACAAATTTTTTTGTTTTTTAACTAATTAATTTTTACAATTTACAAAATATTCACTTGTAGTACAAAATGTGAGTACGAAACATATCAGAAAAATGTATATACAAATTATTTGACAGATAACAAAGTGCACACGCACTGTAAGATTCTGTAGCATTTTCAGACCAAATAAATAGAACGGCAAAATAGTATTTTGACAAGTGACATGATTGCACATGCACTGCAGTTCAGAATATATCAGCATATGGCGAAATGTATATATAATGAGTAACAAATGACATAAAACATATCACGAAATCATAAAAGGTATACAGAATAAGCACAAATCATATTGAAAAATGAGAAAAGTGCACAGGCACTGAAGTTCAGTAGAAAACACATAAGTGCATATGCACTGAAAACTTTTGAACATTTTCATAACAAATAAACGCAAGGGTAAAAAATCATCAAATCACAAAAAGTATATACAATATAGATGACAAGAGTGCACACATACTGCACTTCAGAACAAATCGAAAATGTCTTTAGTATTTTCACAACAAATAAACATAATGGCAAAATCATGTCGACAAGTGACATAAGTGTACTCGCACTGGAGTTCAACAAATCGAAAAGAAATGTATAGGCCATGAACATAAATGATGTTAGCTAAAACGATTTTCACTATTAGGATAGGAAAGGAAAGGATTGCATCATGGTTGTAGCACTTTAGTTTGCACACAGCTGCACTGAAAGTCCATATCTTTCCACAGAATCACAACACTAAGTGATACAATCTGCAGTTCCGTTGCCAGAAGTATTTATCAGCGTATCAAGACACTGAAACGTCGTAGTAATATTCCATGCTATCATTTGGCAGTACACCAGGTACACCAAACAGTGGGACCATAATAACGTCTTCATCGCTTACGGTGGTGGACAGCATGTCGTGTCAACACCACGCTCTTAAGAGGCACACAAACGTAGAATTAGTGCAAAAACCAAATATAGTGCTCCATGATAATGAGGATGGACAAGACAAATGGATGTTACAATAATTTCAGGTAGTTAGGTCAGAAGGTGAAGGACATTAACTAACACACAAGTCTTGATTAGTGATTACATAAGTAGTTTGCGGCATCCATAGTCTAGTCATTGAACATTTCTGTACCATGTATTTTAGTATTACAGAATAATGTTCATAAAATTAAATTATTGCCATCATGGGTAGTCGTATTACAATAAACAGCGGCAATTTTTGTCCTGTTACAAACCATGTTTAGTATGACAGAATAATGTTCATCAGAAGTCTTAATTACATTAACTATTGGCACTCAGTAGCCATTTACTAAAATCATTATTGAAAACAAGAGCTAATTAATGGCATAATTAATAACATAATTTATATAGTTACATTAATTATGGGCAGCAAGTATTGAATAGTATAAAACATTGTTCATCATTCAGTATTATTCAGATCATTAAGAAGTCATTATTTAAAAAATCAGTTAATTACAATCATAGCATTAGTAATCATGGGCATTATAAGTAGTCTCGTTACAATAAACAGTGGCAATTATTAGCCAGTTACAAAATTACAATCATAGCATTAATAATCATGGGCATAATAAGTAGTCTCATTACAATAAACAGTGGCAAATTATTAGCCAGTTACAAAGCATTATATATATTTTTTTATATATTTTTTTGGGTATCATTAAGAAGTCATTATTCAAGTGACATACTATTCAGAGCTGATCAGTATTATTCAGAATTATCATAAACTAGTGACATTATATGGGACTGGTAATACATTTTGTTTTTTGTGCTGGCAATGCATTGCTTTGGGTAATTATAAGGGAAAGCAAGAAGAAATAAGAGAAAAAATTGCTTCTAGGTTGTTCCTATAAATGAAAAATGTGTAACGTCATTCGTCATGAGTCAGCTGTAGCAAGGTTATCACATTTATAAATGATAAACACAAATGGGTAAAAAAATAAAATGCAAGTACTAGAACAGGTATAATAAGTAACAAGTTTAGTAAGTATCATGAAAAGCTTCTCCTGGAAAAAATACAAAATGGATTATTGAGCTGAAAGAAGAAACGCAGACTATGCTGAAAAGTAGTGAACTTCGAATTAACAGGTAGTGAAATGTGTATAAAAAATGTGTTCCATAGCTGTCCTTTCCAAAACCTTCAGTCATCCTATTATGCAATATAACACCTGCTGTCAAAGCAAACTGCAACAAATACTTAAATAACTACATAGCATAAATACATAAACTTCAACATCATCCTCATCTGTAAAGAAAAAAAACTTCATTATCCATATTATCATAACTTCATTATCGTCATCACCTGTAAAGAAAAACTTCATTATCCATATTAGTATATTCTTCATCATTATTCATCATCAGCATTCATTATCATCTGCAAAAAATCACTTCATTATTCATCACACAACTATTCCTTATCTCTAGCATATTACATCACTTAAAACTAAGATGTGTAGTTCTGTCTGACAGCTTGCATCAATCGCCCTGTATTCTGAAAGAAAAGATTAGTTAAGACTGCTATTCTGCGATGTGTATAGTATATTCTTGTTAATGCTTGTTAATTCTGATCCATTTACTCGTCCTCATAAGGTTTTGTATTTTCTTTCATTTATTCCGTAGGTGAAATTCCCATTCTGTTTAATTTATTTCCTTTACGCATCATTTCTTTCTGAAACTGATGAACAAAGATTAATGTCTTGTATTTAAATCATATACCCATTAGATAATGACTGGTTAATGGTGACACAATTAAGCATACAGCATAACATGACAGAAAAACGTAATATGTCAAAAGCATAGACAGTGTTTAAAGGCAAAAAGTGTACAGAGAATATCATAATGCAGCAGCAAAAAAAAAAAAAAAGGAAAATGTAAAACAGTCACGATGTTGAGATATCATAGGGCAAAAATGTCAAAGTCAACTGGTGTGTTATACCTTAACTAGTTCACAGTGCATACAAACAAAACATGAAAACAATCGTACATACATAAGAAAGACAAAATGTGACATTCGTTGTGTTCAGCTTGTATGTAGTGTAGTTAATAGAGGCGATAATTAAAGACTTTAATGGAGAGAGAATTTGATAAAATTAATGCTTCACTACAGAGAATTGCATAATTATTCATAAAATGCGTAAGTTCATCTGGAAAAATATGCACGGTCTAGTGTGTAACGACAAGAAGAGCGACCTGCTAACCTTACCTTGCCGGGCACTTGCCAAGAAAAAATACGATAATCATCAATAAGTAGTCACATAAATATAAGTGCATAAGTGGTCATAAAAATGTGTAAGTTCATCTGGAAAATATGCACGGTCTGATGTGTAACGACAAGAAGAGCGACCTGCTAACCTTACCTTGCCGGGCACTTGCCAAGAAAAAATACGATAATCATCAATAATTGTTCACATAAATATCTGGAAAATGTATTACAGTGTGATAAATCATAAAGTATGTTCATTCAATAAACGGTTTAACATTGGAGATATGGTGATTGCCTTTCGATTTTCTGGTTCTCAAAGTTTCGACGTGTACAACATTGGGGTGAGGAATGCTGCGAATCCGATATGGACCTGCGTATAGAAGTTCAAATTTACTGCACTTACCTTTTAATTTGCTGGATAAATAGTGTGTACGTACTAATATCTTCTGTCCAACGTGAAAGTCTCCGCGTCTACAAACCTGTTTTTGCTGTCTTCTCCGGCGCTCTGCGGCACGTTTGATGTTGTTCAGCGCAATGTCAATTATTTCGTGGTGTCTTAGTCGACGTGATCTAGGAAAATTTACTAACTCTTTGATTTTGTTTGGTGGTTCAACGTTTTTCAGTATAACAGACGGAGATAGCATAGTGGATTCATTTGGAATGGAATTAATTACATCTTGGAATGAGTGTATGTGTGTGTCCCAATCAACATGTCTTTTGTGGCAGTATATTCTACACAGTTTACCAATTTCTTTCATTAATCGTTCACAAGGGTTCGAAGAAGCGTGGTACTTGGATATATAAATCGGAGAAATGTTTCTAGCTCGTAACATGCGTGTCCATATAGCAGAACGAAATTGTGATCCATTATCTGAAATTACTCTCATCACATGCCCTACATGAAATAGAAAATGCTTTACAAATGCTTTCGAAACAGTTTTAGCAGTAGCTTTGCGTAACGGAGTGAAAGTAAAAAATTTGGAAGTGAGTTCAACAGCGACAAAGATGTAGCAAAAACCTCTATTAGTTCTCGGAATTGGACCAAAAATGTCTACTGCGGCCATATGTCTTAATTTAACAGGTACAATGGGATATAATGGAGGAATGTGTGAAGTGGTGTCAGACTTAGCTTTCTGGCAAATTTTACATGACGCTAAAACTCGTCGTATACGTTTTTCCATGTTTGAAAAATAACAGTTCTGTCTCAATATAAGAAAACATTTTCTTGCTCCGTAATGTGCGTAGCTTAAATGCGTGTACCATATTAATTTGTTAATCAGTTCGTCAGGAATGCATAATAACCAATTGTTGCTGTCAGGATGAGAGCGGCGAAACAGAATGTCATTGCGTACAGTGTAGTGGTTCCTAATCGTAACATTATTCTTATCTTCCCAAAGGTGTTTAATTTCTTTCCACACATTGTCTTTACTTTGCTCTCGTGCTATGTCCTGTAATGACGAGGAAATAAAATTTTCAAATGCTACTTGCTGAATGTACATGACACTGAAATTTGCTTTGCAGAAGTTGGTTGCTACGTCTTGCTGATTGTTGCTGAGAGAACGAGAAAGTGCATCTGCTATAATATTTTGTGTGCCGGGAATGTGAACTATTGTAAAATTAAATTCCTGTAAATAAAGTTTCCATCTACTTAACCTGTCGTGAGTAAATTTAGCCGAAAGTAAGAATTGTATCGCTCTGTGGTCTGTATAAACGGTGGTATGTCTGCCATAAAGAAAGTGCCGAAATCTCGTAAAAGCCCATACAACACATAACGTTTCCAATTCTGTGACGGAATAATTTCGTTCAGCAGGCGACAGAATGCGACTTGCAAATGCGATGTTTTTAATTACTGTTGAGCCATCTTCTTCAACTTCCTGGAAAATATGTACGCCTAAAGCGGTGTTGGAACTGTCAGTGGCAATGGAATAATTTCTGGTAAGATCTGGGTGCGATAAAAGTGGAGCATTCAACAAAGCATGTTTCAGGTTCACGAATTCAGAGTGTGCTTGCTTATCCCATGACCAAATAGTGTTTTTACCTGTTAATTGGCATAATCTAGGCGTGTCTAAAGCAGAGTGATGAATAAATTTGCGAAAAAAGTTAATTAAACCCAAGAAACTGCGTAATTGCTTCTTCGTTGTAGGAACAGTAATGTCACGTAGAGCTTGAAGTTTTTCCGGATCAGGCGCAATGCCTTCTGCTGAAATTACGTGTCCAAGAAATTTTATAGAAGTTTTGCCAAAATGCGATTTACTGAGGTTAACTGTAAGTCCTTGTGCATGAAAAGTTTGCAACAGTCGTTCTAAAATCATATTGTGTTCAGACCAGTTAGCTTCTGCGATAAGAATGTCGTCTACGTACGTCGTAATTCTGTCTTTAAGTTCTGTCGGAAGTATAGTGTTTAATCCGCGAATAAAAGCAGCAGAAGAAATAGTCAAGCCGAATGGCAATTTGCAAAATTGATAACAGTCGCCGAAACAGAGAAAAGCTGTGTACTTTCTGCAATTCGGATGAAGTTGAATTTGCCAAAATCCTGATTTCAAATCTAGTGTGGAATAAATAGCTGTACCGTGAAATTTCTGTAGAAGTTCCTCTAATGTTTGTGGTCGATCTGTTTCATTAATAATTATGTCATTAATGTGACGCGAATCAAGTACAAGGCGAAGTGAGCCATCTTTTTCTTAACAATATGTAGCGGGTTTATGTACGGACTAACTGCTGGTTCTACACTCCTGGAAATTGAAATAAGAACACCGTGAATTCATTGTCCCAGGAAGGGGAAACTTTATTGACACATTCCTGGGGTCAGATACATCACATGATCACACTGACAGAACCACAGGCACATAGACACAGGCAACAGAGCATGCACAATGTCGGCACTAGTACAGTGTATATCCACCTTTCGCAGCAATGCAGGCTGCTATTCTCCCATGGAGACGATCGTAGAGATGCTGGATGTAGTCCTGTGGAACGGCTTGCCATGCCATTTCCACCTGGCGCCTCAGTTGGACCAGCGTTCGTGCTGGACGTGCAGACCGCGTGAGACGACGCTTCATCCAGTCCCAAACATGCTCAATGGGGGACAGATCCGGAGATCTTGCGGGCCAGGGTAGTTGACTTACACCTTCTAGAGCACGTTGGGTGGCACGGGATACATGCGGACGTGCATTGTCCTTTTGGAACAGCAAGTTCCCTTGCCGGTCTAGGAATGGTAGAACGATGGGTTCGATGACGGTTTGGATGTACCGTGCACTATTCAGTGTCCCCTCGACGATCACCAGTGGTGTACGGCCAGTGTAGGAGATCGCTCCCCACACCATGATGCCGGGTGTTGGCCCTGTGTGCCTCGGTCGTATGCAGGCCTGATTGTGGCGCTCACCTGCACGGCGCCAAACACGCATACGACCATCATTGGCACCAAGGCAGAAGCGACTCTCATCGCTGAAGACGACACGTCTCTATTCGTCCCTCCATTCACGCCTGTCGCGACACCACTGGAGGCAGGCTGCACGATGTTGGGGCGTGAGCGGAAGACGGCCTAACGGTGTGCGGGACCGTAGCCCAGCTTCATGGAGACGGTTGCGAATGGTCCTCGCCGATACCCCAGGAGCAACAGTGTCCCTAATTTGCTGGGAAGTGGCGGTGCGGTCCCCTACGGCACTGCGTAGGATCCTACGGTCTTGGCGTGCATCCGTGCGTCGCTGCGGTCCGGTCCCAGGTCGACGGGCACGTGCACCTTCCGCCGACCACTGGCGACAACATCGATGTACTGTGGAGACCTCACGCCCCACGTGTTGAGCAATTCGGCGGTACGTCCACCCGGCCTCCCGCATGCCCACTATACGCCCTCGCTCAAAGTCCGTCAACTGCACATACGGTTCACGTCCACGCTGTCGCGGCATGCTACCAGTGTTAAAGACTGCGATGGAGCTCCGTATGCCACGGCAAACTGGCTGACACTGACGGCGGCGGTGCACAAATGCTGCGCAGCTAGCGCCATTTGACGGCCAACACCGCGGGTCCTGGTGTGTCCGCTGTGCCGTGCGTGTGATCATTGCTTGTACAGCCCTCTCGCAGTGTCCGGAGCAAGTATGGTGGGTCTGACACACCGGTGTCAATGTGTTCTTTTTTCCATTTCCGGGAGTGTATAATTCCTTGGTCGAGCATATCCTGCAACTCTTTCTTAACCTGTTCTCTATGAATATACGGAATGGGATAATGCTTGGCTTTAAATGTGTCGTGCTGTTTGACTTGAAATTCATACATAAAGCTGGACATAGTACCAGGAATGTTGTCGAAAACTGGAGCTTGCTGTAAGAGAATTTTGTGTAATTGCGTTCGTTCATCGTCTGTATTTACACTGCTTTGTTTAACCTTATCGGAAATCATCTGCATTACGTCGTAGTCAGCTTCGTCTGGAGTATTATAGTTATGTACGTACGTATCCGTGAACAATGTGGGATTACAGTCTATGTTACGTGTTGCGGAAATGACCTCTGTGCGATTAATTGTTTGTTCTTCCGCAGATAAGGAATGCTGAAATTCTAAAGCCAATTGCACATTTTCGTCCTTCAACATTAAATAGGAATTTTGAAAATCAATAACAGCGTCGTGTTGTACGAGAAAATTAGTACCTAAAATAACGTCTGTTGTCAATAAAGGAACTATCCAAAAATTTGAGTGAAAAGTGTGACCTGCAATGCAAAATGATAAATGCGTCTGTAATTTAACGTCTACTCCTTTACTCGATACTGCTCCTTTTACTTTCGTTTTGCCTAACGGTAATGTAGGATACGTATTCTCTTTGTTACATTCGTTGAAAGTTTCTTCATTTATTACTGACATAGGTGATCCGGAATCAATTACTGCTGAAAATTTCGATGAACCAATTTTAATTTCGATGACAGGATGTGAAATGGTTTTCTGAACAACTGGTCTTTCTTGTAAAAGAGTGTCTCTGATGTCGTCAAACGTAATTACATTTTCGTGAACAACATTTTGCGTGTCAAAAGTAGTGCTTGTGTTATTGGAAGATGTGATCTTTACAGTATCTAGTCAAATTCTATCTGACGTGTTACTATTATCAGGAGGATGTTGTGACATTTCTACAATTTGAACTGTTCTATTACTTCTTCCAGACGTATTACGCTCTGGATGATACCTACTATCGGGTTCATTCACGAGAATATGTTCTTGCGGATAATTCTGCTGTTGGTATGACCGACTGTTGTTAGATGTTCGCTGAAAATTGTGCTCATCGTTTTTACGTCTGTCGTAATAGTCATTCCTATACGGTGCATTGCGATAGGAATTGAAATACTGTCTTCTTTGTACATAGTTGTTTCCTTGCTGCCGTGCGTTACTATTTGTTGGATCTGGGACTATACGTGCACGCGGCGAAACATCAGAGCTTGGTTGACCTTGTATATTACATTGTTGGTTACGTATGCTAACCGGCTGGCTTTCATACTGTTGTGTTGGAAAACGTCTATTATTACCAAAATGTGCTTCCTGTTGCTGAAAATTTTGACGATATTGATAATCAGAATTTTGTCTGTGATTTAAGTTCTGGTAGTTGTCGTTCCTAAAGCGTCTGTTACTTTTCCTATTGAAATTACGTCCCTGATCATAATTGCTGTACGTCTGTTGGCCTTGGTTGTTATATGAAAAATTTTTGCTTACGAAAGAATAATCTGATTGCTGCACTTCTAAAAGCTGCAGCAGATCCCTGAATGCCGAAATATTTTCTTTTTGTTGACGTGTTAAAAGTGACACTCTTAATGATCGTGGCAATTTAGAGATACATAATTGAATGAGTGCAGATTCACTATAGGGTTCACTTAAATACTGATTTTGTTGCACCATGTGCTCAAAGAATTGAGTGACACTGGGAAAATTGGAGTTCTCATAATTTGGTAAGCTAATTAACTGATCTTTAATTTCGCGCTGTGTCGTCGTCGACCAATACGCAGATAGAAAGGCATTCTGAAACTCTTCTACTGAATAACATTGTCTCGCGATCGGCCTCATACGAGTTGCCGGTTCGCCTTCCAAAAAGCTGCAAATAAATTCAAGTTTGTGCGTTACAGGCCAAGTCGGTCGAAAAGCAAAACTAAATTGTTGTATCCAATCTAGCGGATGAATCTGTGTTCTATCATTTTTAAACACTTTAAATTTTCTTACTGACAGAAAATGTTTGTAATCGAAATTGTCCTCTCTGTGTGATGGAACAGGTTCAGGATTGTAAGAGAATCTGTTGAACTGTGGTTGTTCGGAATCTAAGTCCCTTACTCTCTGTAGATTACCCAAATTACACGCGCTGCGTGAGTCTGGCAAATGTTCGAAAAGTGGTGTCTGCTGTAATGTGTTATTAACTGAAATACTTTTCATCTCTGTTACTTCTTGTTGTGAACTTGACAACTTTCTACGCAATGTGTTATTAGACGAATCGATCTCATTAATTGTCTGCTGTAAATTTTGAAATTCAGGTGTTTGATTAAATGAAACCGGTGAAGTATCGTCTGATTTGCTATCATTATTAGTTTCAATAACGTCAATACGACTGGCCAATTCATCATATTTTTCAGTCAGTATTTTTACCTGATCATCGGTTTTAGTGTCAGTGGCATTAATCTGGTTTTGCAATTTACGTGTAGTTTCGTTCAGTTTTTTAACGTCAGCTTTGACGACATCGGAATCCTGTGTTATTTCTAATTCTTCAAATCTGTCTGTCACTGTCTGAATATCTGCTGTGTGTGTATCTGTTTTTGATTTAAGATCAGAAATTTCATCACGTAATTCCGCGTTCAACTGTTCGATGGTATTAATTTTGTCGGACATTGTAGCAATATTGTTGTCTACGTATGTTTTTGCTTTCGCAAACATCTTACGTTTGTCTTCTTGTCTCTGTGCAGTGATTGTTTCCATGACTTGACGTTTGACTTTATTTTGATCCTCAATAAATTTGCGGAAACGCGTATCACTGTTTTGTATGTGAAGACTAAGACGTTCGTTAATTTGAGAGTTCTGTTGGTCGAATTTCGCGTCAATCTTTTCAGCCATTGTGCGCGAAAGTTCTGCTGTCATTGCTTTAAACTCGTCGCGTAATTGTGTAGCCTTTTCAGAGCATTGTTTAGCGACTCCGCTAACTTCCGCTCTAAGTGTTTCTGTTGTAGCTGTTTGCATTTCCCTTAATTCTTGAGCAACAGACCTAATTTCCTCGCTACTTTTTTTTGAACAAGCCTCAATTTCCTCGCGTAACTGTTCCTTAGTGTCATGGCACTGCGCGGCAACGGCTCTGTTTTGTTCACTTAACTGTCTGGAATTGTTATCTAATTTTTCATTTAACTGTCTGGAATTGTTATCTCCTTTTTCATTTAGCTTGTCTTGTTTTTCGTTCTGTTGTTTGACCTGTTCACTAAGTTGTTTGAAATCCTTACTCTGTTTGTCTTGTTTTTCATTAAGCTGTTTGATCTGTTCACTAAGCTGTCTTGAATTGTTATCTAATTTTTCACTCTGTTGTTTACCCTGTTGTACCAATATTGCCATAATTTATTCCAAGGTAACATTACCTACTCTATTCTCTATACTGTTTGACTGTGTATTTGCAATTGTCGCGTTTTGTATGACCATTTGGTCATTCTGTACTTTACAAAAAGGTTTATCAGACGGATGTACACTGTCAGACATTATTTCGGAATTAAATAAATCCGTCGTACTTTGTGTATCCTGTTCATATTCATTAGACAAATTTGTGTGTTCATCACGTAAATTTAGTAAACCGGTTGTGTCAGGCTGGGCAGCGCTCATTGCAATAGAGCGTCCCGCGTCATCGATTGTCGTCAAATCAACAGAGGACATAACCGAGTTCGTTTGTTCATCATTAAGACAAAAGTCATCGTTAGTGGTTGGAACGCATTGATTGTCAGTGAACGCAGGATTGTCATCATTACACTGCATGTCACTAGTACTATTGATGAAGTTATTTAATTCGGTTGTTTCGTTCATAATACCTCGCGATACACTATTCACAGTCTTTCGCGGCATTTTTACTATAGTCACAATTATTCAAAAGACAAATAAGCACAATACAAAAACAACAAACACAAATACAACAGAGCAAAGAATTGCCGATGATCTGAGGAAAGAAATTCACAAATTAGTAAAAGCGTTGCGCCAAATCCTAATTATATTTAAACAAATAAGAGCAGATATCTGACTGTTTTTCAAAAGATTCTCTACGAAATACGATCCTGGACCGGGTGTCGCCAAGTGTAACCTCCCCACAAAAATTTTAAAATGACAAATTATTAGAAATGGAGCCAAGAGTAACCTTCCCGCAAAAATATTAATGACAAAGACAATTAAACAAAAATTAGCAATCTGACCCAAGTATAAGTTCCCATTAAATAATGAAAGATAATCCCATGACAATGAAACTATAGTGATAATCAAAACTCAATTAAACCAAAATGTCGGTCTTTGGCCCTGTGCAAAAATCAGAATTATTTTCTTACCTCAGTATAACTGCATGTCAAAGTTCTGCTCTTATTGTTGGCCGCGGCTTGGAGGAAATGCATTGCAAGTATTTTTTTGAAATCTAACTGAAATTTTTGTTTGAAGGAAATGGAAGGAAATCGAATGATTCTTTTGTTAAAAATTGCTTTGAAATCAAAATTATTATTGGGGGCGATTCTTACACAAATTAGTTACAGTTAATTTACATCATTAGCTGAGCGCAATGCTGCTTAATAATATACCTTGTCCTGAATCTCGACCATTGCGGTGCCGACGCCCGCCGACTGCTCTGGGCTACCACTACTGACAGACTGCTCTCCGCTACTGAACTCGGCTACTACTACTGACAGACTGCTCTCCGCTACTGAACTCGGCTACTACTACTGACAGACTGCCGCTCGCAACTGCGCCTCGAGCGCAACTGCTCTGGTCAAAGATTCTACAATGCCTCGTCATCGCTGCGAACGAGTACATACGCCTTTCAGCATGTGCATGCGTATTCCGAAACATTGAGCCAATATGTTGAAAGGCGCATACGTCTGTGTCAGTACTCGATATGGGAGATACCGAATCTAATAGTATCTCCAATATTTTAGAAGGCATGCACCCAGAGGATCGGTGTCGTTTGATGTTGAGAGCCGCTCGCCTTATTTTTATGAGTTTCAGGAATTGCCAGAGTCAGTTGAGGCACAGACCTTTTCTGACGAGCAGCGCTGGTCAGACGGAAGTCTGCCAATGACACCTTTTATTCCGCAGTGTAACAAACCACGATCCGAATCTGATATGTCCGGCCACAAGCATTGTCTTCCGTTCCTTATGTTTGTGCTCATGTAGGACAGGAAACAGTTTGCGCGTTATTTGACTCTGCCAGTTCAGTCTCCTTACTTGATAAGAAGTGATACCTGGAGTTTGGCCACTTGTGTAAACTGTCTCCTATGCGGTCATATTCCCAGAGATGTCGTGTGGTCAGTGGGCAACAGTTGCCTCTGGTTTTCGAGGTTCGCGGTAGTTTATCCATTTGTAACTTCTCATGGCCGGTCAGACTTCTCATAGTTAAGGACTCGGAGATCACCTCGTTGCTTGGCTCCTATTTTATTCAGCGGACCGGTCAGGTCCTTGAGTTTGCGAGTTGTACCTTTTTCTTTAAATTTTCTCCAGCGAAGAAGATAGCCCTCTGCTCTTGTTGCGGTCCGAGCCTCATTAATTTTGTAAGTTGCAAAACCGGAGAGTTTTCGGTTGCTCATCTTCAGTTGGAACAGGCGAGAGAGTTGTTGGACATATTGTAGGACTTTCCGGGTCTCTTGTCCGACAAATTGCGTCTTACTAATTTGACTAAAAATAATATTCCAGTTCGCCAGGCCCCTTATCGCCTTTCGCAGCATAAAATGAAAATTTTGCGGCAGAAGATCAGTAATATCATGCGGGATGGGGTAATAACGCCTTCCACTTCACTGTATGCTTCACCAATATTCCTTGTCCCTAAAGCTCAGGGACAGAACGACAGGCCGGTAGTTGATTTCAGTGTTCTAGTCAAGAAGGTTACTTTGGAATTAATCCCCTTGCGTGCTCTTCACTACTCTTTTACGTTGTTTTCTGAGGCCATTTGTAAGGTGTGAGGCAAATCCAACACCTTCCATGAAAACCCTGACATGATAAGCAAATCCAGTAGTATGTCACATAGATCCGAATAAATCGTGACATTAAATTAACCAAAGTAACACGAGTAACGAGTGAGCAAATGGAATACCACAGACTAACACAAGAATGCCTAAATGCATGTCATACCTTCCCACCGTGAGACAGACGCAGTTCCGAGGGGAGAAACGAGAACAGAAGCCGAGAGCAGAACTGTGTTAAGCTGGAAGGTTCTACGATAAGAGACGGACGGACACCCACGTCGCCAGCTAACCGCTAGGGCCACACCAGCCGCATGTTTTAGCGTGAGTCTTTTTCGCGTCTCTGTTACGTCAGGACCACCCACCAGCCCATGTTAAAAGATAGAGCCCTCCAGAAAAACAGTATAGATCTTACGATAACGCTAAAACGACCACACAAGCTGCAAGTTTTAGCGTGAGACTTTTTCGCGTCTCTGTTACGTTGCAAACTTTAAAAACATTGCCCCACCACGAAATGCATAACGTTTCTCATTGGATAGACAGAATTTCTGTAGGCGGAGCTTAAGGATAACATTGAGACCCTGATTGGTCAGATGAAAACACAGCCAGATAGTTTTTTTTAAACCAACTTCGGTAAATTGTAGTAAGGAGAAGTTAGAGGAGAGTTGCTCCCGAGAGGGCGAGCTGGACGGAGCTGCGCCGGCCGCCGCCCCCTGACGAACACCGACAAGGTAATGAACGCACGCGATGCCGCATTTTTGAGCGCATAAGGCTTCACTCAGAACTGCAGAAGTCTCATCTGTTACATCCCCTTTACGTAATACTAGTGTCGATCGTCAATTAAAGCTCATGGTGTTCACATTTGCCACAAGTTAGTTAAGTAATTAAAGATAATTGAGGTTCACTGTAGACTATTTTGATAGTTTTCTCTCTTGTGAAACTTAATTTAAACCTATATTATAGATCTGATATGGCATAGGTCATCCTTCGATCCATTGTAGAACTTGGAAACCCATTCAGGGAATATTCGTTCACATTTTTGTTGAACGCAGTTGGTTTTTACCATCCTGTATTAAAACATTTCCTTTTATTAATAGTGCAATTTATAAACGATGTTTCGTGAATAGAATAAAATTTCAAATGGTAAACTTAACTGCTTTTTCGACGTTGTTTTACCAGCTAACTAAAAATAGGAAAGCCTTAAACCCCTTCCACTAAATTTAGTTTGTATTAAGATTCCTTTACAGTGAGTGCAGTGGAGCTGACGCTGAAATCATTAAGTATTTGGTTATATCATCGCTAGTCCCACTGAACTCCTCTGAATTCTACATGTCATGTGTGGTCTGACGTCTCCTTACCAGCAACAGGTCCCAGGTTCAAACTAGTCAATTCCCTAAAAAACACACTCAGAGCGTCGTTGCGCAAAAGTGGTAGGGAGACACGATATAGAACAAACAGACACCACACAGAATGTTTAGAAAATGGTGACCCTACCAGGATGGTAAAATACCATGATTGTAGGGCGACCACATGCCTAACTAGGTTAGAAAAATATCCTGTTGAAAAATTTTCGTAATAAAAAAAAATTTTTTTTGAAGTTATAAATAGTCTAAAACAGTAGCTGCAGCGATAGATAGTAAGAAAGTATTCAATAAAAGTGAGAATTATAGCAGAAACAATAGCATAATTAAGTTATGCATTTTAAAAATTGTTAGAATTAAGTTTTCTCCTCAATGCAAGCGCACAGGTGGCGGATACATCCTTGACAAGTTGGTTCTGACCCAACAAGTAAGTGAATGGATTGTCAGTCTTGGTAGTGTCAAGTTGTGTGAACAAAAAGTTTATGAAACGCGTGAGATCGTATGAGCCTATATTGACGCGAAGTAGGGCGCGTGAATTGCTTTTAAAACAGAAAATAAGAGATTCGGAAAGATTAGCAATGGCAGATCGAGCCCTTGACCGAATTGAGGTAGAGACCCAGCATGAAAATGGACAGAGAATAGAGGACAGTACGACAGACGATGCAGTATCGCGAGAAATAGGACATATAACGCACCATAACGGGGATAATGTACGTCAAGGCATAGAAAACGTAAGTCCGCATACGACAGAGGAGCAGGAAAGTAGAGAGACAGTCGATGAGGATTCTAACTTGCGTCTTGAATACGTAGAACCCAGAGTACAAGTAATCAGAGCTCCCTCACCACAGAGTACAAGGAATGCGAGCAGAAACGTGTCACCGCACAGTTCAATGCAATCGGATGCAAACCAACAGTTGGGCGGAAACATAGAGCAGAATTATTACAATTAATGACGGAAACCATGACAAGACAAAATAAAGAAATTGCGAAACATATTAAAATTCAGAATGCAGATATTCAAATTCAAATTGCAGAACCCACGAGACAAATGCGTGAGATTAAAGAACAAAACAAAAAAATTCAGTTACACCTAAGTCATATTGAAGACGAGGCAAAAGAATCTCGAGAAGTGATAGGAAACTTAATAACAGGTCACAATCAATTGTGAACAGACATTGACAAGGTACAAGTGGACGTACAAACATTTCGTTATGACACTCAGGACGAGATCAAAACATTACGTAACAACACCCAGGGAGAAGTCAAGAAACTAGAGAAACAGATAAACGAAATTACTAGACAAGCAGCAGGTACAGCGCGTGAAATTGTTGAAAACAGTGTGTTACACAAACGTATCACAAAAGCAGTGCTGAAAAGATGTGATAACCGCATAGTCAAAATAGAAGCGCAAACGAAGCGACAATTTCACAAATTGCGAACAGAGTTGTTGCAAACCATTGAAGAGCGTAGTGAACAGGATCGAACAAGCACAGAGTCTGCAACCACATCCGTATCTGTAACAGCACCGGAAAAACAAGCAATTAACGAAGATATCATGCATTTGCGATTCCAATCACAGGCGGAAAGTAACATACGTGACAATGGAAAGCCAGGTGGCGAAGATTACAGTGCAATGCATTCAGCTACACGTTCACAACCGATGGAAGAAAATTATTGCGTACCACTCCAACGATACTACGTAAGGGTAGGCGAAAGTTACAGTGGACAATATCCAATGGATCTACCACAACCGGAAAGAACGACGGGAGAAATGATCAGAAACAAAAGTGGCGAAGAATCGCGAATTTCATATGGAACTATGACGAAGTACGACAACGATCATTTCCTCACAGTCAGAAAATTTCAACACTTTCGAGAAGCAAACTCATTACATCCACGAACTTTTATTGATCAATTCCGAGTAGAATTACCAGAACACTGGACGCTAGCACACAAATTAGACTTTATATGTGCACACATGTCAGGAACAGTCGCAGAATACATGCAGAATGTTGCAGCGACATGCCGATCGTACGAAGATTTCAGAGAGAAGTTTCTCTCACGATATTGGTCCAACGAAGCACAGAACAGAGTGAAGTACGAATTATTACAGAACCCGTATTTTGAAAATTCAGGAGAGAAGTGTCCCGTGAAATTTTTCGAAGCAATGGCAAACCAAAATCAATGCTTAGATGTACCATACAGTGACGGAGAGTTGATTAAATTATGCGCGATGAAGTTACCATTGAAATACCAGCAATCATAAGTAGGTCGCGGAGGCAATGACGTCGAAGCGTTTAAAAGTATTCTAAGGGAACTAGAGTTCATATTTTCGGAAGATGACGCAAGAAAAAGACGAAGCGCACGTGAAAACGAAAGCAAAAAGCAGTGGAATCCACAAGACACAGTACGAAGAAATAATAATTACGAACCATGTGATAACTTCGCACCAAGAAATGACAATAGATTTCAACAAAGAACCGGTTATGGATTTAGAAGAGAATATGGCAATAACTATAATTCACCCAGGAACGGCAAAAACTATTACAGAGGGAATAACGACAACCGGAACGGGTACTGGAGTACCAACAGACCGACAAATTACCAACAAAGAAACCACTATCAACAAGCTGAACAAGAAAAGAGAATAAAGATAGAAGAGGTGGAGGTAAGACCACCAAACCCCGATAAACGTTCGAATTGACAGTTAAGCGCCCATGCCAAAGAGAATGACGCACCAACCCAGGACAATTGCAGCACCTTGAACAGAGAAGTAAAAATCTTATCACGAGAAGAGAAGAAGGGAAGAAACAAATCCGCAGGGACCAGATGAAAACGAAGACAAGAAAATAAGAATGTCGTGTTGGGACAAAATTAATTGGGGAATACTGACGAGGAAGATGAATTACCAGAGGCATGCACAACTAATGCAGGAGGAAAGGACGAAGTAATGAGTATTGCAGAGCTATTTGAGATGGAAACCAGGGAAAGCGAATTCAGTGAGTATAATGCGCAGTCGACAGAAGTTGAAAATAAGTTATGAGTGGGCACACTACCCAACGTATATAATGAAGGAAGTTATGAAGCGATAATAGAGCATTTAGATGCGATTATGTGGAAGTAGCGACGAAGAAGGAGAAGATAGCCGAGGATGAGGAAAAAGTAGAGGATGTTGACGAAAGCGTAAATGAAAGAAGAAATAGAGAAGAGGAAATAAAAGAGAGAGAACTAGCAGTCGAAGCTTATTCTACAGAAAGTTCGAATTCACAAGGGAAATTCCTAAAAAGACTCATGTATGATTCAGTGGAGGATTCGTTGATGCAAGAAGAAGAACAGAACCAACCCTTTCAAATTCAACCAATTGTGAAGGCCATGGTAAAGCAAATCCCAGTCAATATTGTAATTGATAGCGGAAGTGAACTGACTGCGATCTCAGAAAATTTATTCATGCAGTGTAATGCCAATGAGGAATTGCCAGTTCCGAAAACACGTAAGATTAAAGTAAGAGGTCCTATTAGAAACAATGCTGCTCAAGTTATGAGACAAACAAAGTTAACTCTTTCGTGCCAAGCTCAAAACATCGAAGCCAACTTCGTGATTATACCTAAACTAACTGTTGATTTGATTATAGGTGCAGATTTTTTAAATGAGAGACAAGCGATAATAGATATGGGGATAGGTAGCGTAATATTCCGGAATTTCACACTTCTCTTTGAGCAAAAGCTAAAATTAGAAGAAATACCAGTATACAGGAAGAAAGGTGAGGGTGACATATATGTTGATTTTCCAAATTCTTTATTTGCATTTTCCGTAACATGGAATGTCTTGCAGGCGATGATGTCTCTGTCAACGAAGCTCTCCAATCCAGACACATTTGGAACACCAGTACCACCTAGTACAATTGCAACTGTCAGCCATCCATTACCATGAGTAAATGTATCGTTATGTCAATACTAAAATTGAGTTTACATCCGACGAAAACAGCGGGTCCATCTAGCAGAGAATGTGCGGCAACAGATTTTACAGTATTCTTCTTCTTGTCTGCGGCTGATGTTGTCATTTCCACATCTTCTATAGTCTTATATATTGTCTGTCTAGCGCGACGTCGTAGCCTTCTATATCGCATCTCGGCAGCGTTCAATGCAGTTGCCTGTGCGACAGCAGCAGCGCGACTGACGCGCAAGGCGCTTATCGCTCGCTTACGTAACGGCCTCGTGACCGCTGTCTAAAGCGGCCTGTGTTAACTCGGCCTCACGCGTTATCGCTCCCATGTTAAAATACATAGGCAAACTCGGCGGCACGGCCCTAGTAATTTTAAGGGCCGTATCGTTAATGTCAATACTAAAATTGAGTTTACATCCGACGAAAACAGCGGGTCCATCTAGCAGAGAATGTGCGGCAACAGATTTTACAGTATTCTTCTTCTTGTCTGCGGCTGATGTTGTCATTTCCACATCTTCTATAGTCTTATATATTGTCTGTCTAGCGCGACGTTGTAGCCTTCTATATCGCATCTCGGCAGCGTTCAATGCAGTTGCCTGTGCGACAGCAGCAGCGCGACTGACGCGCAAGGCGCTTATCGCTCGCTTACGTAACGGCCTCGTGACCGCTGTCTAAAGCGGCCTGTGTTAACTCGGCCTCACGCGTTATCGCTCCCATGTTAAAATACATAGGCAAACTCGGCGGCACGGCCCTAGTAATTTTAAGGGCCGTATCGTTAATGTCAATACTAAAATTGAGTTTACATCCGACGAAAACAGCGGGTCCATCTAGCAGAGAATGTGCGGCAACAGATTTTACAGTATTCTTCTTCTTGTCTGCGGCTGATGTTGTCATTTCCACATCTTCTATAGTCTTATATATTGTCTGTCTAGCGCGACGTCGTAGCCTTCTATATCGCATCTCGGCAGCGTTCAATGCAGTTGCCTGTGCGACAGCAGCAGCGCGACTGACGCGCAAGGCGCTTATCGCTCGCTTACGTAACGGCCTCGTGACCGCTGTCTAAAGCGGCCTGTGTTAACTCGGCCTCACGCGTTATCGCTCCCATGTTAAAATACATAGGCAAACTCGGCGGCACGGCCCTAGTAATTTTAAGGGCCGTATCGTTAATGTCAATACTAAAATTGAGTTTACATCCGACGAAAACAGCGGGTCCATCTATCAGAGAATGTGCGGCAACAGATTTTACAGTATTCTTCTTCTTGTCTGCGGCTGATGTTGTCATTTCCACATCTTCTATAGTCTTATATATTGTCTGTCTAGCGCGACGTCGTAGCCTTCTATATCGCATCTCGGCAGCGTTCAATGCAGTTGCCTGTGCGACAGCAGCAGCGCGACTGACGCGCAAGGCGCTTATCGCTCGCTTACGTAACGGCCTCGTGACCGCTGTCTAAAGCGGCCTGTGTTAACTCGGCCTCACGCGTTATCGCTCCCATGTTAAAATACATAGGCAAACTCGGCGGCACGGCCCTAGTAATTTTAAGGGCCGTATCGTTAATGTCAATACTAAAATTGAGTTTACATCCGACGAAAACAGCGGGTCCATCTAGCAGAGAATGTGCGGCAACAGATTTTACAGTATTCTTCTTCTTGTCTGCGGCTGATGTTGTCATTTCCACATCTTCTATAGTCTTATATATTGTCTGTCTAGCGCGACGTCGTAGCCTTCTATATCGCATCTCGGCAGCGTTCAATGCAGTTGCCTGTGCGACAGCAGCAGCGCGACTGACGCGCAAGGCGCTTATCGCTCGCTTACGTAACGGCCTCGTGACCGCTGTCTAAAGCGGCCTGTGTTAACTCGGCCTCACGCGTTATCGCTCCCATGTTAAAATACATAGGCAAACTCGGCGGCACGGCCCTAGTAATTTTAAGGGCCGTATCGTTAATGTCAATACTAAAATTGAGTTTACATCCGACGAAAACAGCGGGTCCATCTAGCAGAGAATGTGCGGCAACAGATTTTACAGTATTCTTCTTCTTGTCTGCGGCTGATGTTGTCATTTCCACATCTTCTATAGTCTTATATATCGTCTGTCTAGCGCGACGTCGTAGCCTTCTATATCGCATCTCGGCAGCGTTCAATGCAGTTGCCTGTGCGACAGCAGCAGCGCGACTGACGCGCAAGGCGCTTATCGCTCGCTTACGTAACGGCCTCGTGACCGCTGTCTAAAGCGGCCTGTGTTAACTCGGCCTCACGCGTTATCGCTCCCATGTTAAAATACATAGGCAAACTCGGCGGCACGGCCCTAGTAATTTTAAGGGCCGTATCGTTAATGTCAATACTAAAATTGAGTTTACATCCGACGAAAACAGCGGGTCCATCTAGCAGAGAATGTGCGGCAACAGATTTTATAGTATTCTTCTTCTTGTCTGCGGCTGATGTTGTCATTTCCACATCTTCTATAGTCTTATATATTGTCTGTCTAGCGCGACGTCGTAGCCTTCTATATCGCATCTCGGCAGCGTTCAATGCAGTTGCCTGTGCGACAGCAGCAGCGCGACTGACGCGCAAGGCGCTTATCGCTCGCTTACGTAACGGCCTCGTGACCGCTGTCTAAAGCGGCCTGTGTTAACTCGGCCTCACGCGTTATCGCTCCCATGTTAAAATACATAGGCAAACTCGGCGGCACGGCCCTAGTAATTTTAAGGGCCGTATCGTTAATGTCAATACTAAAATTGAGTTTACATCCGACGAAAACAGCGGGTCCATCTAGCAGAGAATGTGCGGCAACAGATTTTACAGTATTCTTCTTCTTGTCTGCGGCTGATGTTGTCATTTCCACATCTTCTATAGTCTTATATATTGTCTGTCTAGCGCGACGTCGTAGCCTTCTATATCGCATCTCGGCAGCGTTCAATGCAGTTGCCTGTGCGACAGCAGCAGCGCGACTGACGCGCAAGGCGCTTATCGCTCGCTTACGTAACGGCCTCGTGACCGCTGTCTAAAGCGGCCTGTGTTAACTCGGCCTCACGCGTTATCGCTCCCATGTTAAAATACATAGGCAAACTCGGCGGCACGGCCCTAGTAATTTTAAGGGCCGTATCGTTAATGTCAATACTAAAATTGAGTTTACATCCGACGAAAACAGCGGGTCCATCTAGCAGAGAATGTGCGGCAACAGATTTTACAGTATTCTTCTTCTTGTCTGCGGCTGATGTTGTCATTTCCACATCTTCTATAGTCTTATATATCGTCTGTCTAGCGCGACGTCGTAGCCTTCTATATCGCATCTTGGCAGCGTTCAATGCAGTTGCCTGTGCGACAGCAGCAGCGCGACTGACGCGCAAGGCGCTTATCGCTCGCTTACGTAACGGCCTCGTGACCGCTGTCTAAAGCGGCCTGTGTTAACTCGGCCTCACGCGTTATCGCTCCCATGTTAAAATACATAGGCAAACTCGGCGGCACGGCCCTAGTAATTTTAAGGGCCGTATCGTTAATGTCAATACTAAAATTGAGTTTACATCCGACGAAAACAGCGGGTCCATCTAGCAGAGAATGTGCGGCAACAGATTTTATAGTATTCTTCTTCTTGTCTGCGGCTGATGTTGTCATTTCCACATCTTCTATAGTCTTATATATTGTCTGTCTAGCGCGACGTCGTAGCCTTCTATATCGCATCTCGGCAGCGTTCAATGCAGTTGCCTGTGCGACAGCAGCAGCGCGACTGACGCGCAAGGCGCTTATCGCTCGCTTACGTAACGGCCTCGTGACCGCTGTCTAAAGCGGCCTGTGTTAACTCGGCCTCACGCGTTATCGCTCCCATGTTAAAATACATAGGCAAACTCGGCGGCACGGCCCTAGTAATTTTAAGGGCCGTATCGTTAATGTCAATACTAAAATTGAGTTTACATCCGACGAAAACAGCGGGTCCATCTAGCAGAGAATGTGCGGCAACAGATTTTACAGTATTCTTCTTCTTGTCTGCGGCTGATGTTGTCATTTCCACATCTTCTATAGTCTTATATATTGTCTGTCTAGCGCGACGTCGTAGCCTTCTATATCGCATCTCGGCAGCGTTCAATGCAGTTGCCTGTGCGACAGCAGCAGCGCGACTGACGCGCAAGGCGCTTATCGCTCGCTTACGTAACGGCCTCGTGACCGCTGTCTAAAGCGGCCTGTGTTAACTCGGCCTCACGCGTTATCGCTCCCATGTTAAAATACATAGGCAAACTCGGCGGCACGGCCCTAGTAATTTTAAGGGCCGTATCGTTAATGTCAATACTAAAATTGAGTTTACATCCGACGAAAACAGCGGGTCCATCTAGCAGAGAATGTGCGGCAACAGATTTTACAGTATTCTTCTTCTTGTCTGCGGCTGATGTTGTCATTTCCACATCTTCTATAGTCTTATATATTGTCTGTCCAGCGCGACGTCGTAGCCTTCTATATCGCATCTTGGCAGCGTTCAATGCAGTTGCCTGTGCGACAGCAGCAGCGCGACTGACGCGCAAGGCGCTTATCGCTCGCTTACGTAACGGCCTCGTGACCGCTGTCTAAAGCGGCCTGTGTTAACTCGGCCTCACGCGTTATCGCTCCCATGTTAAAATACATAGGCAAACTCGGCGGCACAGCCCTAGTAATTTTAAGGGCCGTATCGTTAATGTCAATACTAAAATTGAGTTTACATCCGACGAAACAGCGGGTCCATCTAGCAGAGAATGTGCGGCAACAGATTTTACAGTATTCTTCTTCTTGTCTGCGGCTGATGTTGTCATTTCCACATCTTCTATAGTCTTATATATTGTCTGTCTAGCGCGATGTCGTAGCCTTCTATATCGCATCTCGGCAGCGTTCAATGCAGTTGCCTGTGCGACAGCAGCAGCGCGACTGACGCGCAAGGCGCTTATCGCTCGCTTACGTAACGGCCTCGTGACCGCTGTCTAAAGCGGCCTGTGTTAACTCGGCCTCACGCGTTATCGCTCCCATGTTAAAATACATAGGCAAACTCGGCGGCACGGCCCTAGTAATTTTAAGGGCCGTATCGTTAATGTCAATACTAAAATTGAGTTTACATCCGACGAAAACAGCGGGTCCATCTAGCAGAGAATGTGCGGCAACAGATTTTACAGTATTCTTCTTCTTGTCTGCGGCTGATGTTGTCATTTCCACATCTTCTACAGTCTTATATATTGTCTGTCTAGCGTGACGTCGTAGCCTTCTATATCGCATCTCGGCAGCGTTCAATGCAGTTGCCTGTGCGACAGCAGCAGCGCGACTGACGCGCAAGGCGCATATCGCTCGCTTACGTAACGGCGTCGTGACCGCTGTCTAAAGCGGCCTGTGTTAACTCGGCCTCACGCGTTATCGCTCCCATGTTAAAATACATAGGCAAACTCGGCGGCACGGCCCTAGTAATTTTAAGGGCCGTATCGTTAATGTCAATACTAAAATTGAGTTTACATCCGACGAAAACAGCGGGTCCATCTAGCAGAGAATGTGCGGCAACAGATTTTACAGTATTCTTCTTCTTGTCTGCGGCTGATGTTGTCATTTCCACATCTTCTATAGTCTTATATATTGTCTGTCTAGCGCGACGTCGTAGCCTTCTATATCGCATCTCGGCAGCGTTCAATGCAGTTGCCTGTGCGACAGCAGCAGCGCGACTGACGCGCAAGGCGCTTATCGCTCGCTTACGTAACGGCCTCGTGACCACTGTCTAAAGCGGCCTGTGTTAACTCGACCTCACGCGTTATCGCTCCCATGTTAAAATACATAGGCAAACTCGGCGGCACGGCCCTAGTAATTTTAAGGGCCGTATCGTTAATGTCAATACTAAAATTGAGTTTACATCCGACGAAAACAGCGGGTCCATCTAGCAGAGAATGTGCGGCAACAGATTTTACAGTATTCTTCTTCTTGTCTGCGGCTGATGTTGTCATTTCCACATCTTCTATAGTCTTATATATTGTCTGTCTAGCGCGACGTCGTAGCCTTCTATATCGCATCTCGGCAGCGTTCAATGCAGTTGCCTGTGCGACAGCAGCAGCGCGACTGACGCGCAAGGCGCTTATCGCTCGCTTACGTAACGGCCTCGTGACCGCTGTCTAAAGCGGCCTGTGTTAACTCGGCCTCACGCGTTATCGCTCCCATGTTAAAATACATAGGCAAACTCGGCGGCACGGCCCTAGTAATTTTAAGGGCCGTATCGTTAATGTCAATACTAAAATTGAGTTTACATCCGACGAAAACAGCGGGTCCATCTAGCAGAGAATGTGCGGCAACAGATTTTACAGTATTCTTCTTCTTGTCTGCGGCTGATGTTGTCATTTCCACATCTTCTATAGTCTTATATATTGTCTGTCTAGCGCGACGTCGTAGCATTCTATATCGCATCTGGGCAGCGTTCAATGCAGTTGCCTGTGCGACAGCAGCAGCGCGACTGCCGCGCAAGGCGCTTAACGCTCGCTTACGTAACGGCCTCGTGACCGCTGTCTAAAGCGGCCTGTGTTAACTCGGCCTCACGCATTATCGCTCCCATGTTAAAATACATAGGCAAACTCGGCGGCACGGCCCTAGTAATTTTAAGGGCCGTATCGTTAATGTCAATACTAAAATTGAGTTTACATCCGACGAAAACAGCGGGTCCATCTATCAGAGAATGTGCGGCAACAGATTTTACAGTATTCTTCTTCTTGTCTGCGGCTGATGTTGTCATTTCCACATCTTCTATAGTCTTATATATTGTCTGTCTAGCGCGACGTTGTAGCCTTCTATATCGCATCTCGGCAGCGTTCAATGCAGTTGCCTGTGCGACAGCAGCAGCGCGACTGACGCGCAAGGCGCTTATCGCTCGCTTACGTAACGGCCTCGTGACCGCTGTCTAAAGCGGCCTGTGTTAACTCGGCCTCACGCGTTATCGCTCCCATGTTAAAATACATAGGCAAACTCGGCGGCACGGCCCTAGTTATTTTAAGGGCCGTATCGTTAATGTCAATACTAAAATTGAGTTTACATCCGACGAAAACAGCGGGTCCATCTAGCAGAGAATGTGCGGCAACAGATTTTACAGTATTCTTCTTCTTGTCTGCGGCTGATGTTGTCATTTCCACATCTTCTATAGTCTTATATATTGTCTGTCTAGCGCGACGTCGTAGCCTTCTATATCGCATCTCGGCAGCGTTCAATGCAGTTGCCTGTGCGACAGCAGCAGCGCGACTGACGCGCAAGGCGCTTATCGCTCGCTTACGTAACGGCCTCGTGACCGCTGTCTAAAGCGGCCTGTGTTAACTCGGCCTCACGCGTTATCGCTCCCATGTTAAAATACATAGGCAAACTCGGCGGCACGGCCCTAGTAATTTTAAGGGCCGTATCGTTAATGTCAATACTAAAATTGAGTTTACATCCGACGAAAACAGCGGGTCCATCTAGCAGAGAATGTGCGGCAACAGATTTTACAGTATTCTTCTTCTTGTCTGCGGCTGATGTTGTCATTTCCACATCTTCTATAGTCTTATATATTGTCTGTCTAGCGCGACGTCGTAGCCTTCTATATCGCATCTCGGCAGCGTTCAATGCAGTTGCCTGTGCGACAGCAGCAGCGCGACTGACGCGCAAGGCGCTTATCGCTCGCTTACGTAACGGCCTCGTGACCGCTGTCTAAAGCGGCCTGTGTTAACTCGGCCTCACGCGTTATCGCTCCCATGTTAAAATACATAGGCAAACTCGGCGGCACGGCCCTAGTAATTTTAAGGGCCGTATCGTTAATGTCAATACTAAAATTGAGTTTACATCCGACGAAAACAGCGGGCCCATCTAGCAGAGAATGTGCGGCAACAGATTTTACAGTATTCTTCTTCTTGTCTGCGGCTGATGTTGTCATTTCCACATCTTCTATAGTCTTATATATTGTCTGTCTAGCGCGACGTTGTAGCCTTCTATATCGCATCTCGGCAGCGTTCAATGCAGTTGCCTGTGCGACAGCAGCAGCGCGACTGACGCGCAAGGCGCTTATCGCTCGCTTACGTAACGGCCTCGTGACCGCTGTCTAAAGCGGCCTGTGTTAACTCGGCCTCACGCGTTATCGCTCCCATGTTAAAATACATAGGCAAACTCGGCGGCACGGCCCTAGTAATTTTAAGGGCCGTATCGTTAATGTCAATACTAAAATTGAGTTTACATCCGACGAAAACAGCGGGTCCATCTAGCAGAGAATGTGCGGCAACAGATTTTACAGTATTCTTCTTCTTGTCTGCGGCTGATGTTGTCATTTCCACATCTTCTATAGTCTTATATATTGTCTGTCTAGCGCGACGTTGTAGCCTTCTATATCGCATCTCGGCAGCGTTCAATGCAGTTGCCTGTGCGACAGCAGCAGCGCGACTGATGCGCAAGGCGCTTATCGCTCGCTTACGTAACGGCCTCGTGACCGCTGTCTAAAGCGGCCTGTGTTAACTCGGCCTCACGCGTTATCGCTCCCATGTTAAAATACATAGGCAAACTCGGCGGCACGGCCCTAGTAATTTTAAGGGCCGTATCGTTAATGTCAATACTAAAATTGAGTTTACATCCGACGAAAACAGCGGGTCCATCTAGCAGAGAATGTGCGGCAACAGATTTTACAGTATTCTTCTTCTTGTCTGCGGCTGATGTTGTCATTTCCACATCTTCTATAGTCTTATATATTGTCTGTCTAGCGCGACGTCGTAGCCTTCTATATCGCATCTTGGCAGCGTTCAATGCAGTTGCCTGTGCGACAGCAGCAGCGCGACTGACGCGCAAGGCGCTTATCGCTCGCTTACGTAACGGCCTCGTGACCGCTGTCTAAAGCGGCCTGTGTTAACTCGGCCTCACGCGTTATCGCTCCCATGTTAAAATACATAGGCAAACTCGGCGGCACGGCCCTAGTAATTTTAAGGGCCGTATCGTTAATGTCAATACTAAAATTGAGTTTACATCCGACGAAAACAGCGGGTCCATCTAGCAGAGAATGTGCGGCAACAGATTTTATAGTATTCTTCTTCTTGTCTGCGGCTGATGTTGTCATTTCCACATCTTCTATAGTCTTATATATTGTCTGTCTAGCGCGACGTCGTAGCCTTCTATATCGCATCTCGGCAGCGTTCAATGCAGTTGCCTGTGCGACAGCAGCAGCGCGACTGACGCGCAAGGCGCTTATCGCTCGCTTACGTAACGGCCTCGTGACCGCTGTCTAAAGCGGCCTGTGTTAACTCGGCCTCACGCGTTATCGCTCCCATGTTAAAATACATAGGCAAACTCGGCGGCACGGCCCTAGTAATTTTAAGGGCCGTATCGTTAATGTCAATACTAAAATTGAGTTTACATCCGACGAAAACAGCGGGTCCATCTAGCAGAGAATGTGCGGCAACAGATTTTACAGTATTCTTCTTCTTGTCTGCGGCTGATGTTGTCATTTCCACATCTTCTATAGTCTTATATATTGTCTGTCTAGCGCGACGTCGTAGCCTTCTATATCGCATCTCGGCAGCGTTCAATGCAGTTGCCTGTGCGACAGCAGCAGCGCGACTGACGCGCAAGGCGCTTATCGCTTGCTTACGTAACGGCCTCGTGACCGCTGTCTAAAGCGGCCTGTGTTAACTCGGCCTCACGCGTTATCGCTCCCATGTTAAAATACATAGGCAAACTCGGCGGCACGGCCCTAGTAATTTTAAGGGCCGTATCGTTAATGTCAATACTAAAATTGAGTTTACATCCGACGAAAACAGCGGGTCCATCTAGCAGAGAATGTGCGGCAACAGATTTTACAGTATTCTTCTTCTTGTCTGCGGCTGATGTTGTCATTTCCACATCTTCTATAGTCTTATATATTGTCTGTCTAGCGCGACGTTGTAGCCTTCTATATCGCATCTCGGCAGCGTTCAATGCAGTTGCCTGTGCGACAGCAGCAGCGCGACTGACGCGCAAGGCGCTTATCGCTCGCTTACGTAACGGCCTCGTGACCGCTGTCTAAAGCGGCCTGTGTTAACTCGGCCTCACGCGTTATCGCTCCCATGTTAAAATACATAGGCAAACTCGGCGGCACGGCCCTAGTAATTTTAAGGGCCGTATCGTTAATGTCAATACTAAAATTGAGTTTACATCCGACGAAAACAGCGGGTCCATCTAGCAGAGAATGTGCGGCAACAGATTTTACAGTATTCTTCTTCTTGTCTGCGGCTGATGTTGTCATTTCCACATCTTCTATAGTCTTATATATTGTCTGTCTAGCGCGACGTTGTAGCCTTCTATATCGCATCTCGGCAGCGTTCAATGCAGTTGCCTGTGCGACAGCAGCAGCGCGACTGATGCGCAAGGCGCTTATCGCTCGCTTACGTAACGGCCTCGTGACCGCTGTCTAAAGCGGCCTGTGTTAACTCGGCCTCACGCGTTATCGCTCCCATGTTAAAATACATAGGCAAACTCGGCGGCACGGCCCTAGTAATTTTAAGGGCCGTATCGTTAATGTCAATACTAAAATTGAGTTTACATCCGACGAAAACAGCGGGTCCATCTAGCAGAGAATGTGCGGCAACAGATTTTACAGTATTCTTCTTCTTGTCTGCGGCTAATGTTGTCATTTCCACATCTTCTATAGTCTTATATATTGTCTGTCTAGCGCGACGTCGTAGCCTTCTATATCGCATCTCGGCAGCCATCAATGCAGTTGCCTGTGCGACAGCAGCAGCGCGACTGACGCGCAAGGCGCTTATCGCTCGCTTACGTAACGGCCTCGTGACCGCTGTCTAAAGCGGCCTGTGTTAACTCGGCCTCACGCGTTATCGCTCCCATGTTAAAATACATAGGCAAACTCGGCGGCACGGCCCTAGTAATTTTAAGGGCCGTATCGTTAATGTCAATACTAAAATTGAGTTTACATCCGACGAAAACAGCGGGTCCATCTAGCAGAGAATGTGCGGCAACAGATTTTACAGTATTCTTCTTCTTGTCTGCGGCTGATGTTGTCATTTCCACATCTTCTATAGTCTTATATATTGTCTGTCTAGCGCGACGTCGTAGCCTTCTATATCGCATCTCGGCAGCGTTCAATGCAGTTGCCTGTGCGACAGCAGCAGCGCGACTGACGCGCAAGGCGCTTATCGCTCGCTTACGTAACGGCCTCGTGACCGCTGTCTAAAGCGGCCTGTGTTAACTCGGCCTCACGCGTTATCGCTCCCATGTTAAAATACATAGGCAAACTCGGCGGCACGGCCCTAGTAATTTTAAGGGCCGTATCGTTAATGTCAATACTAAAATTGAGTTTACATCCGACGAAAACAGCGGGTCCATCTAGCAGAGAATGTGCGGCAACAAATTTTACAGTATTCTTCTTCTTGTCTGCGGCTGATGTTTTCATTGCCACTACTTCTATAGTCTTATATATTGTCTGTCTAGCGCGACGTCGTAGCCTTCTATATCGCATCTCGGCAGCGTTCAATGCAGTTGCCTGTGCGACAGCAGCAGCGCGACTGACGCGCAAGGCGCATATCGCTCGCTTACGTAACGGCCTCGTGACCGCTGTCTAAAGCGGCCTGTGTTAACTCGGCCTCACGCGTTATCGCTCCCATGTTAAAATACATAGGCAAACTCGGCGGCACGGCCCTAGTTATTTTAAGGGCCGTATCGTTAATGTCAATACTAAAATTGAGTTTACATCCGACGAAAACAGCGGGTCCATCTAGCAGAGAATGTGCGGCAACAGATTTTACAGTATTCTTCTTCTTGTCTGCGGCTGGTGTTGTCATTTCCACATCTTCTATAGTCTTATATATTGTCTGTCTAGCGCGACATCGTAGCCTTCTATATCGCATCTCTGCAGCGTTCAATGCAGTTGCCTGTGCGACAGCAGCAGCGCGACTGACGCGCAAGGCGCTTATCGCTCGCTTACGTAACGGCCTCGTGACCGCTGTCTAAAGTGGCCTGTGTTAACTCGGCCTCACGCGTTATCGCTCCCATGTTAAAATACATAGGCAAACTCGGCGGCACGGCCCTAGTAATTTTAAGGGCCGTATCGTTAATGTCAATACTAAAATTAAGTGTACATCCGACGAAAACAGCGGGTCCATCTAGCAGAGAATGTGCGGCAACAGATTTTACAGTATTCTTCTTCTTGTCTGCGGCTGATGTTGTCATTTCCACATCTTCTATAGTCTTATATATTGTCTGTCTAGCGCGACGTTGTAGCCTTCTATATCGCATCTCGGCAGCGTTCAATGCAGTTGCCTGTGCGACAGCAGCAGCGCGACTGACGCGCAAGGCGCTTATCGCTCGCTTACATAACGGCCTCGTGACCGCTGTCTAAAGCGGCCTGTGTTAACTCGGCCTCACGCGTTATCGCTCCCATGTTAAAATACATAGGCAAACTCGGCGGCACGGACCTAGTAATTTTAAGGGCCGTCTCGTTAATGTCAATACTAAAATTGAGTTTACATCCGACGAAAACAGCGGGTCCATCTAGCAGAGAATGTGCGGCAACAGATTTTACAGTATTCTTCTTCTTGTCTGCGGCTGATGTTGTCATTTCCACATCTTCTATAGTCTTATATATTGTCTGTCTAGCGCGACGTCGTAGCCTTCTATATCGCATCTCGGCAGCGTTCAATGCAGTTGCCTGTGCGACAGCAGCAGCGCGACTGACGCGCAAGGCGCTTATCGCTCGCTTACGTAACGGCCTCGTGACCGCTGTCTAAAGCGGCCTGTGTTAACTCGGCCTCACGCGTTATCGCTCCCATGTTAAAATACATAGGCAAACTCGGCGGCACGGACCTAGTAATTTTAAGGGCCGTATCGTTAATGTCAAAACTAAAATTGAGTTTACATCCGACGAAAACAGCGGGTCCATCTAGCAGAGAATGTGCGGCAACAGATTTTACAGTATTCTTCTTCTTGTCTGCGGCTGATGTTGTCATTTCCACATCTTCTATAGTCTTATATATTGTCTGTCTAGCGCGACGTCGTAGCCTTCTATATCGCATCTCGGCAGCGTTCAATGCAGTTGCCTGTGCGACAGCAGCAGCGCGACTGACGCGCAAGGCGCTTATCGCTCGCTTACGTAACGGCCTCGTGACCACTGTCTAAAGCGGCCTGTGTTAACTCGGCCTCACGCGTTATCGCTCCCATGTTAAAATACATAGGCAAACTCGGCGGCACGGCCCTAGTAATTTTAAGGGCCGTATCGTTAATGTCAATACTAAAATTGAGTTTACATCCGACGAAAACAGCGGGTCCATCTAGCAGAGAATGTGCGGCAACAGATTTTACAGTATTCTTCTTCTTGTCTGCGGCTGATGTTTTCATTTCCACTACTTCTATAGTCTTATATATTGTCTGTCTAGCGCGACGTCGTAGCCTTCTATATCGCATCTCGGCAGCGTTCAATGCAGTTGCCTGTGCGACAGCAGCAGCGCGACTGACGCGCAAGGCGCTTATCGCTCGCTTACGTAACGGCCTCGTGACCGCTGTCTAAAGCGGCCTGTGTTAACTCGGCCTCACGCGTTATCGCTCCCATGTTAAAATACATAGGCAAACTCGGCGGCACGGCCCTAGTTATTTTAAGGGCCGTATCGTTAATGTCAATACTAAAATTGAGTTTACATCCGACGAAAACAGCGGGTCCATCTAGCAGAGAATGTGCGGCAACAGATTTTACAGTATTCTTCTTCTTGTCTGCGGCTGGTGTTGTCATTTCCACATCTTCTATAGTCTTATATATTGTCTGTCTAGCGCGACGTCGTAGCCTTCTATATCGCATCTCGGCAGCGTTCAATGCAGTTGCCTGTGCGACAGCAGCAGCGCGACTGACGCGCAAGGCGCTTATCGCTCGCTTACGTAACGGCCTCGTGACCGCTGTCTAAAGCGGCCTGTGTTAACTCGGCCTCACGCGTTATCGCTCCCATGTTAAAATACATAGGCAAACTCGGCGGCACGGCCCTAGTAATTTTAAGGGCCGTATCGTTAATGTCAATACTAAAATTGAGTTTACATCCGACGAAAACAGCGGGTCCATCTAGCAGAGAATGTGCGGCAACAGATTTTACAGTATTCTTCTTCTTGTCTGCGGCTGATGTTGTCATTTCCACATCTTCTATAGTCTTATATATTGTCTGTCTAGCGCGACGTTGTAGCCTTCTATATCGCATCTCGGCAGCGTTCAATGCAGTTGCCTGTGCGACAGCAGCAGCGCGACTGACGCGCAAGGCGCTTATCGCTCGCTTACATAACGGCCTCGTGACCGCTGTCTAAAGCGGCCTGTGTTAACTCGGCCTCACGCGTTATCGCTCCCATGTTAAAATACATAGGCAAACTCGGCGGCACGGACCTAGTAATTTTAAGGGCCGTATCGTTAATGTCAAAACTAAAATTGAGTTTACATCCGACGAAAACAGCGGGTCCATCTAGCAGAGAATGTGCGGCAACAGATTTTACAGTATTCTTCTTCTTGTCTGCGGCTGATGTTGTCATTTCCACATCTTCTATAGTCTTATATATTGTCTGTCTAGCGCGACGTCGTAGCCTTCTATATCGCATCTCGGCAGCGTTCAATGCAGTTGCCTGTGCGACAGCAGCAGCGCGACTGACGCGCAAGGCGCTTATCGCTCGCTTACGTAACGGCCTCGTGACCGCTGTCTAAAGCGGCCTGTGTTAACTCGGCCTCACGCGTTATCGCTCCCATGTTAAAATACATAGGCAAACTCGGCGGCACGGCCCTAGTAATTTTAAGGGCCGTATCGTTAATGTCAATACTAAAATTGAGTTTACATCCGACGAAAACAGCGGGTCCATCTAGCAGAGAATGTGCGGCAACAGATTTTACGGTGTTCTTCTTCTTGTCTGCGGCTGATGTTGTCATTTCCACATCTTGTCTGTCTAGCGCGATGTAAACTCAATTTTAGTATTGACATTAACGATACATTTACTCATGGCAATGGATGGCTGACAGTTGCAATTGTACGAGGTGGTACTGGTGTTCCAAATGTGTCTGGATTGGAGAGCTTCGTTGACAGAGACATCATTGCCTACAAGACATTTTATGTTACGGAAAATGCAAATAAAGACTTTGGAAAATCAACATATATGTCACCCTCACCTTTCTTCCTGTATACTCGTAATAGACGTAAGATTAATGTTAACGAAACTGTATTTATTTGGTGTAAAGGAAAAGGAGTTTGTGAATATGTTAAATTTGTAGGAGATTGTACACTGTATTTCCATAAATAAATTTACCTCTAGAGTAGCCCGGGCGAACGCGTTATGCAGGAAGCTTTTTTTGGCAGGGTGGTCAGGGGGGAGGGCGCAGCCCCCCCCCCTGCAACGCATAGAGTACGCTACAGCAAGTCTCTGCGGCGCGCCGAGCGCGTGGACTTTGACCCCGCCGCCGCGTCGGCAGTGAGCCAGCTCGGCAGCGAGCACGGCCCTTAAAATTACTAGGGCCGTGCCGCCGAGTTTGCCTATGTATTTTAACATGGGAGCGATAACAATTAAGAATGACATGAGATAAAGAGGATGAAGAATTAGAATGGTATGCACAAAAGGGGGAATCGCCTCAACTCATGTTAGAAGTCCATAAAGAAACCAACGAAAAATTGCAAGAAGTTCAAGGTATTTTGGAACACAGTAAAAGAGAATTAGAGGGTATTTTACGAGATAAAGCAGAGGTATTTTTACCTAAGACTGGCACTATTAAACATTTTCAGTACAAGTGTGAAGATTAATTTTATTACTGGTAAATAATCAGCACAATATTTCAAGATTATGTTGCAGATAAGACCGTCAGGAGAAAGAAGAATGTAGAGAGAGGGAGGTGGGAAAAAGAAAGTAGTTTCAATAATAGCATCAATAGTACCATAGATTAAGGTGAAGGGATAAAGCATAGATAGTCTAACAGCATGAAATACTAAAATGCTATACACCACGACACTACACAAAAATAAAAAACGAATTTGAGGTTTCTGGTATAAGTTAAGGTTCAAAATAACTTAGAATTGTAACATGGAAAGGGTGCAGAAATTTGTAAAGCTTTTTAAGAAGGCATAAAACAATGTAGGTACTAGACATATGTTAGACGATTATAAGTAAAACTTTTTGTAAGAACCATTGTAAAAACTCCAGCAAAGACCAGATGCAACGACCCACAAGTTGCAACGCGAGAAGTATCAAGAAAGAAAAGGACGTACTTAGCAAGACATGATTCCTACAAGGTGGAAGCTTTGAGAGAAGGGAAAGGACAGCGAGACCAACAGAAGGCCCTTGTAACTGAAGTGGGCAATAAATTTAACCACTAGGCGGAACCCTGCTGGGACAGAACACCCTGCAGTGACGGGACGCCGAACGCCAGAAGGGTCTCCGAGCTCCCCCACTCAGCGGAGCGAGCAAAAACTGGCCCGACGAGAAGACCGCTTGGGCAAGCCACCACTGGCAAAAAATATGTGTAAAAGTCACACTACCGCTATTAAACAGCACGATGATGAACGAAACTGAAGAAAATGTCCACAAAGTAAAAATGACATGCCCAACCAATTTATCAAACTGTTACTAAGAGGAGAACTTCAGAGCGACTAGTTATCAATAAATATTTCCATATCCTGCCCAGAGAAGAACCAAGAATGAAGTAAGAAGCAGAGAAAAACCAGGAAGAACAGAAGTTGAAGATTCGCAAGATTGAGACCAAGAAAGAAGATGGGTGAAGAATAGATGACATACCTTCCCAAATCCCTATCCTATTGTAAACTAGTCGTCTGCGAAGGATTACAACGAAAAACGACCGCTTTCGGCGACACATAACGATGACTTTTTCGCATACAAGCTAGTAAACCAGGAGATTCTGCACTCACAGCTCCATTCCATTACGGGACATCCACAACAGCAACACACATTTGCAAAGCTAACAAGGAACGACGAACGAAGCTGTACATCAAATACTTGCCCACATCCATCTCGCTCAAGTCCATCACCTTCATGCAAAAACATTCGCCAACCTCAAGCTTAAACATTCATAGGATTGTGTGAATGTGTGAAATCAAATTATGTGATGTAGGAATTGTGCAAAAGAAATGTGTGAAAAACTAAATAAGTTAAGCACACCAGACAGCTAATAAACTACAAAATAACATTCATTGACAATGGACTTAAATAAAAAATAGACTATCGATAAAAATAAGTCATTAGTTCTGAAATGGACTGTATATAAAGAACAAAAGTAAGGCATAATAAACACTAAAATTATAAGCCACTTATTTTCTCCTCATAAAAATAAAAGAATAACTATATTTTACTTATTTTCTCCTTATAAAAGCAAAGAATAAAATATTATCTTGTTGGATGTTTTCCCTTTTTTTAACATTTGTACCATTTGTTAGGATAATATCTCAATACTAGTGTACGTATATTTCTTTGTCAAAGCAATTCTTGGAAATAATTCTTATTTGTTAGTGTAACAATGTTGAAATGAGGGTCTAGAAACAAAAACATTTTACTTGTACATGGTATTTAGAAAATGTGTTAGGAATTACTACATTTTACTACATTACAACATTTATAAAAAAATATATTTCCAAGAAAATCGATGTGAAAGACTCCTCACTTTCGATAACAAACTTCTTATAAAACAAACTTCACACATAAATAAATAAAGAAAATAATTAAAAATTAATAATAACATAAAAATATTCTTCTCTTGTCGTTTTTAAGAATAATGTGGAAGAATATAAAAATATAAATTAGTAATGCAAACTAGCATAGAAAGAGAATAACGTGGCTGAACAGTAGGCAACAAAATTTAGATAAAGCAATAATTTTTGACTGACTTAGACAATGATTCAATCATTGCCTACCTTCGGTGCAAAAATTAAGTTCGAAGGGTGGTGATATGTAAGGTGTGAGGCAAATCCAACACCTTCCATGAAAACCCTGACATGATAAGCAAATCCAGTAGTGTGTCACATAGCTCCGAATAAATCGAGACATTAAATTAACCAAAATAATACGCGTAACGAGTGAGCAAATGGAATACCACAGACTAACACAAGAATGCCTAAATGCATGTCATACCTTCCCACCGTGAGACAGACGCAGTTCCGAGGGGAGAAACGAGAACAGAAGGCGAGATCAGAACCGTGTTAAGCTGGAAGGCCCTACAATAAGGGACTGACGGACACCGACGTCGCCAGCTAAGCGCTAGGGCCACACAACCCGGAAGTTTTAGCGTCAGGACCACCCCCTAGCCCATATTAAAAGATAGAGCCCTCCAGAAGAACAGTATAGATCTTACGATAACGCTAAAACGACCACACCAGCTGCAAGTTTTAGCGTGAGACTTTTTCGCGTCTCTGTTACATTGCAAACTTTAAAAACATTGTACCACCACGAGAAGCATAACGTTTCTCATTGGATAGACAGAATTTCTGTAGGCGGAGCTTAAGGTTAACATTGAGACCCTGATTGGTCAGATGAAAACACAGCCAGATAGTTTTTTTTTAACCAACTTCGGTAAATTGTAGTAAGGAGAAGTTAGAGGAGAGTTGCTTCCGAGTGGGCGAGCTGGACGGAGCTGCGCCCGCCGCCGCCCCCTGACGAACACCGACAAGGTAATGAATGCACGCGATGCCGCATTTTTGAGCGCATAAGGCTTCACTCAGAACTGCAGAAGTCTCATCTGTTACAGCCCCTTTACGTAATACTAGTGTCGATCGTCAATTAAAGCTCATGGTGTTCACATTTGCACTTGAAGTAAAAATCTGAAACGCGATGATTTTTCTGTTATATAGTTATTGAGAAGCCACATCAGCCACTGTAATTTACGACAAGTTAGTTAAGTAATTAAAGATAATTGAGGGTCACTGTAGACCATTTTGATAGTTTCCTCTCTAGTGAAACTTAATTTAAACATAGTTTATAGATGTGATATGGCATAGGTCATCCTTCGATCCATTGTAGAACTTGGAAACCCATTCAGGGAATATTCGTTCACATTTTTGTTGAACGCAGTTGGTTTTTACCATCCTGTATTAAAACATTTCCTTTTATCAATAGTGCAATTTATAAACGATGTTTCGTGAATAGAATAAAATTTCCAGTGGTAAACTTAACTGCTTTTTCGACGTTATTTTACCAGCTAACTAAAAATAGGAAAGCCTTGAACCCCTTCCACTAAATTTAGTTAGTACTAAGATTCCTTTACAGGGAGTGCAGTGGAGCTGACGCTGAAATCATTAAGTATTTTGTTATATCATCGCTAGTCTCACTGAACTCTTCTGAATTCTACATGCCATGTGTGGTCTGACGTCTCCTTACCAGCAACAGGTCCCAGGTTCAAACAAGTCAATTCCCTAAAAAACACACTCAGAGCGTCGTTGCGCGTAAGTGGTAGGGAGACACGATATAGAACAAACAGACACCACGCAGAATGTTTAGACATTTGCTTCACCGTGCTCGACTTGAATCAAGTGTATTATCAGATACCATTGACCAATTATGTATGAAGACTGTGCGGTAAGTACTGTGCTTAAAGACTGTTAATTGTGCCCTGGTCTGAGCTGGCCACGAATCCGTTTCCTTTTATATCTTTCAGTGACGCCGTCTGAAGCTGAATGTGTCAGTCTGGCGCTTTCTGTAAGCGCCAAGATAGTACTTTGCAATTTTAATATGGTACTTGAAATCATTGTTTGTTACCATTGAGTATTTGATACTGATGATTGTAATTTATGTTTGTTGTAGACCTTATGGCGGCCGGCCGGTGTGGCCGTGCGGTTCTAGGCGCTTCAGTCTGGAACCGCGTGACCGCTACGGTCGCAGGTTCGCATCCTGCCTCGGGCGTGGATGTGTGTGATGTCCTTAGGTTAGTTAGGTTTAAGTAGTTCTACGTTCTAGTGGACTGATGACAACAGATGTTAAGTCCCATAGTGCTCAGAGCCATTTGAACCATTTGAACCTTATGGCCTATAACTAAAGTTGTGTGCCCTCAGCTTAAAGGTACACAAGTGTGGGACATTTGTGTGTTCACGTTTGTATTTGCACACTCTCTTACACAGTGTTGAGGAGCCCTTCGGGCTATAGGTGTGCACTTTAAATGGTAATGCTTTTTAATGCGTATCCGAATTACAGCGACTACTAGTTCCTAAGAAGCCCCAGTACAGGTGTACCTTGACTTACTTTAACTTGTTTCAATCATTATGTAATTATTTTTTAAAAATGATTTTGTACATTTTTTCTTGCTAGGAAGGCTACCTTGCAATGCTTACGACGGGGGTGTTCCTATACTGAAGTTTTAATACGCTACTGGCCATTAAAATTGATATACCAAGAAGAAATGCAGATTATAAATGGGCATTCATTGGACAAATATATTATACTACAACTGACATATGAATTACATTTTCACGCAATTTGGGTGCATAGATCCTGAGGAATCAGTACCCAGAACAACCACCTCTGGCCGTAATAACATCCTTGATACGCCTGGGCATGCAGCTTCAACACGATACCATAGTTCATCAAGAGTAATGACTGGCGTGTTGTGACAAGCCAGTTGCTCGGCCACCATTGATCAGACGTTTTCAGTTGGTGAGACATCTGGAGAATGTGCTGGCCAGGGCAGCAGTCCAACATTTTCTGTATCCAGAAAGGCCCGTATAGGACCTGCAACATGCGGTCGTGCATTATCCTGCTGAAAGGTAGGGTTTCGCAGAGACAGAATGAAGGGTAGAGCCACGGGTCGTAACACATCTGAAATGAAACGTCCACTGTTCAAAGAGCCGTCAATCGCGAACAAGAGGTGACCGAGACGTGTAAACAATGGCACCCCATACCATCACGCCGGGTGATACGCCAGTATGGCGATGACGAATACACGCTTCCAATGTGCGTTCACGGCGATGACGCCAGACACGGTTGCGGCCATCCTGATGCTGTAAACAGAACCTGCATTCATCCGAAAAAATGACGTTTTGCCATTCGTGCACCCAGGTTCGTCGTTGAGTACACCATCGCAGGCGCTCCTGTCTGTGATGCAGTGTCAAGGATAACCGCAGCAATGGTCTCCGAGCTGATAGTCGATACTGCTGCAAACGTCGTCGAAATGTTCGTGCAGATGGTTGTTGTCTTGCAAACGTCCCCATCTGTTGACTCAGAGATCGAGACGTGGCTGCACGATCCGTTACAGCCATGCGGATTAAGATGCCTGTCATCTTGACTGCTAGTGATACGATGCCGTTGGGATCCAGCACGCGTTCCATATTACACTCCTGAACCCACCGATTCCATATTCTGCTAACAGTCATTGTATCTCGACCAACGCGAGAAGCAGTGTAGCGATACGATAAACCGCAATCGCGATAGGCTACAATCCGACCTTTATCAAAGTCGTAAACGTGATGATACGCATTTCTCCTCCTTACACGAGGCATCACTGCAACGTTTCACCAGGCAACGCCGGTCAACAGCTGTTTGTGTATGAGAAATCGGTTGGAAACTTTCCTGATGTCAGCACGTTTAGGTGTCCCCACCGGCGCCAACCTTGTGTGAATGCTCTGAAAAGCTAATCATTTCCATATCACAGCATCTTCTTCCCGTCGGTTAAATTTCGCGTCTGTAGAACATCATCTTCGTGGTGTAGCAATTTTAATAGCCAGTAGTGTAGTTGATTTCCTTGAAAATAATCTTTAATTGGTCTTTAAATGTTCCTGTGTATGTTAATTTCTATTAAAACTGTGCGGTTCACGCTGCTCAGCTGGACCGGAGCAGGTACACGTCTACCTTCTGCTTTGGCGACTTTCCCGTCATCGCACGAAGCCTGGGTGTTGGCTGTCACGCGCGCTTCTGCGGATATCCCGTTCCATCTCAAGTTGAGTAGTTTATTGCCACTCATTTGGTATCGTGCCGCGGCAAGGATGTTGTCGCGTTAGGAAGTAATTTGCTCAATGTTTCTTTTACTGTAAGGTCCTACTGGGTGTGTGATAAAAGCCTTCGGGCTAGCCGGCCGCTGTGGCCGAACCGTTCTAGGCGCTTCAGTACGGAACCGCGCGACTTCTGCGGTCGCAGGTTCGAATCCTACCTCGTGCATGGATGAGTGTAATGTCCTTAGGTTAGTTAGGTTTAAGTAGTTCTAAGTTCTGTGGGATTGATGACCTCCGATGTTAAGTCCCATAGTGCTCAGGGCCATTTGAACCTTCGTGCAAAGAAGCACTCCGTTCTTTATTTGTTGAAAAAAAGGTGTTTCATCGCCATTATCATTTTAATAGTGTTTTAGGGACGCGGTAGTTTATTTAAGTACTTAACTTGATTTATGTGTAACAGGCTTGTGGTCAGCCAGTGAAATACTACTGTTTGCTTCGGTTTTTACATGTGGGTAGCCTCGGGCAGCTTGGCCGTATCTTGTTTATGTGAGAGCTGAAAAACCAATCGAGACGTATGCATTTTTAATGCCTTTTATTTAACGCTTGTTGAAAATACATTAAAGTCCTGTTACGAGATTAACCCACAGCTGTGATTCTAGTCGAGCGGTCGGAGTACCGCTGCAGGTTTATTAACTGTTTGTAACCGGGCCACCTTTGTATTGCACAGTTGACATGTTCTTCGAGTACCATTTGTACTATTATGTATAGTGGAAATGTCCTTATGCACTGTGATATTAATCTATAAACTTTAACTATTTGCATGTATTTGGCAAGAATCTTGCTAACTGTTAGTTGTTTTTAAATAAAAATATTTGTTTGGGAATGATGAATGATGCATCAAGTTAGGCCAGCCTTCCACGTGTTTCCCTTAAATTAAACACGACACTTGGCCCGAGTGTCAAGTACAATGCGAATTCCATTGTTGAATTCATGGCAGAAAGCGGTTAGGTGGAAAGAATACACTGAAGGCCTCTCTGAGAGGAAGGACGTACTTGATGACGTGATAGAAGAAAAAGCAGGAGTAGATAGGCAAGCGATAGGGGATCCACATTAGAATCAGCATTTGGGAGACTTAAAATTAAATAATGTAGAAGGGACAGATACATTGCATTGGAATTTCGAAAGTAATTGGGGTACGTGGCACAAAAGGATTATTCACGTTGGCGCATAGAATGTATGAGACTGGCGATATACCATCAGAGTTTCGGCAAAACGTCACCCTCACGATTCCGAAGCTAGGAAGAGTTGACAAGTGCGAGAATTATTGCATAATCAGCTTAACAGCTCATACTTAAAAGATCATGAAATCAGTTTGGTGACAAGAATAATAAACAGAAGAACGGAAAAGAAAACTGTGGGTGTGTTAGCTGACGATCAGTTTGGCATTAGGAAAGGTAAAGACACGAGAGGCAGTTCTGACGTTGCGGTTGATGATGCGAGCAAGACTGAAAACAAAACAAGATACTTTCATAGAATTTGTCGACCTGGAAAAAGCGTTCGACAATGTCAAATCAAGGAAGACGTTCGAAATCCTCATAAAAATACAGGCAAGCTATAGGTAAAGACGGGTAATATGCAATATGAACAACAACCAAGCGGGAACAATAAGAGAGGAAGACCAGGAACGATGTTTACGGAATAAAAAGGCTGTAAGACAGGGATGTAGTCTTTCGCTGCTGCTGTACAATCTGTTCGTCGAAGAAGCAATGACTGAAATAAAAGGAAGGTTAAATAGTGGGATTAAAATTCAAGGTAAAAGGTGTCAAGATTTGCTGATGACATTGCTATGCTTATTGAAAGTGAGGTAGAATTACATGATCTGTTTTGAACGAAATGAACAGTCTAATGAGTACAGAATATGGACTGAGAGTAAAGCGAAGAAAGACTAAAAAACGAGAAGTAGCAGAAATCACAACAGCGAGTAACTTAAGATCAGCATTTGGTGATCACGATGTAGATGAAGTTAGGAATGCTGCTACCTAAGCAGCAAAATAACCCACGAAGGACAGTGCAAGGTGAACAGCACACCAACACTGGCAAGAAGTGCACTCCTCTGCCAGTATCAAACATAGGTTTTAATTCGAGGAAGAAATTTCTAACCATGTTCGTTTCGAGCACAGCATTGTATGGTAGTGAAATATGGACTATGGGAAAACCGAAACAGAAAAGAATCGAAGCATTTGAGAAGTGGTGCTATTGACGGACGTTGAAAATTAGATGGACCAATAAGGTGAGGAATGAGGAGGTTCTGCACAGAATCAGAGAGGAAAGGAATAGGTGGAAAATACTGACAAGGAGAAGGGACAAGATGATAGGACATCTTTTAAGAAATCAGGGAATGACTTCCACGGTACTGGAGAGTGGTGTAGAGGGTAGAAACAGTAGAGAAAGACACTAATTTGGATACATCCAGCAAATAATAGAGGACGTAGGTTTCAAATGCTACTCTGAGATAAGTTGACACAGGAGAAGGATTCATGGCGAGTCGCGTCAAACCAGTCAGAACACGTAGGAGTCAAAAAAAATATTTTTAATCATACTGTGTAGGTCAGCTGGTCGAGCGTAGTTGTGCTTGGTGAGTCAGTTGGGACCAGAGACAGACTGGTGCTTGAAAAGGCACTTTGTTTCTTTTGATTACAACGTTTCTCCGTCGTCAATGACAACGGTAGCGGCTGTTCAGTACTGATAGGTGTCAGCAGATGAAACTCTATGTAGATTGACAGAATAATAATTGCCAAGCTGTACTAGAAATATTTTGTGGGTTAATTCAATCATCGTTTGAGTATAACCGGGCACGCGATATGTCTCCAGCTATCCTCCTCAGACCCTTCTCGATTAACCACAGTTATCTGATCCGTCACTGAAGTTGTTTCTCAAGATTACCATCAGTTGGTCTACGCAGTTCTAGTAAATGTACTCACGTCCGCATCTGAGGTCATCGATAAACGATAATGAAGTTTGATTTCTGTCGCTCGTAAGTATTTTCCTCTAGATTATTTGGCTCTCAGTGGAAGACCGAATAAAAGTTAGAATGTGTTCCAAGCGTTCATGCACCTACTGAAACCCTTCGGACATGTAGCGTGAATTAAAATCTACACAGTCCCTAGAGTATTGGACGCAAAGTACAGAGGCAGATGAATGATCCACAATGTAAACAAAATCCGAGTTGGAGTATTACATAGGTTTTAGGCTGAAATATGGAAATTTGCGAGAAATTTCAGATGCCAGGCAAGCCTGCAGATTGCGCAGTTGTGTTTCACCACGAACTAATGTGCTCTATACGTTGCAAGCGTCAATCGTCCTCAGAACAGCTCTGTGAGTAGTTGTGAGGACATCATGTCGGCGACAAGTGAATCCGAACTTGGGCAAACTGTTGGCACTCCTATGGTAGGTGGTTCCGTAACCAACGTAGACGCATTGTCTGATGTTTCAACAGGCTCTTTACTGAAGACTTAGAGCACATACAGGAAGAGCGGAAGAAACCATCTACTACGTCACGACGCGGACGAAATTGTGTGTTAAGCGATCGCGATGGACGGTCGTTAGAGACAATTGTGATGAAAAATAACAGAACGACAGCTGCAAAAGTCACTGCAGACCCGACTGTCGCACGCGTGAACCCTGTAGCACCAAAACACCAAGAAGGTAGCTCCAAAAGCAGGTAATTTCATGGCGAGCTGGAACTGCAAAACAACCCATCAATGATGCAGATGCTTGTAAGAAGAACACGTTGTGCGAAGCCGTAAAACCCGGGCTATGGAGCAATGGAGAAATGTATTTTTGTCGGATGGGTCCTATTTCTAACCAAGTTGACGTCCAAAGAGTGAAACAAGGCTAGGGCTCGATGACGATTTGATATGTTTCAAGGCAATAGGGCCCCTCCACACACAGCTCGCATTGCCGAGGACTGGTTTTGTGGGCACGAGGATGAAGCGTCACATCTCCGTTGGCCACTGAGTCTTCACACATCAATATTATTGAGTCTTTATGGTCTACTTTAGAGAGAATTGTGCGTAAACGCTATGCACCCCACCATCGTTACCTGAACGTGCCACCATTTTGCAGGAAGAACAGTATAACGTTTCCTTGAAAACTATACAGGCCCTGTACTTATCCATATCTAGACAACTGGAAGCTTTTGTGAATGTCCACAATATTCCTACAGCGTATTAGGCATTTAATGTGTTGCTTTTTGTTTTTTGGTGTCTTCGTATTTTGTCCCCCCCCCCCCCCACCTCTCCCCCGCCCACCTGTAGATAATTGAAAGAACAAGGAAAGCAAGATCGTGTTAAGAAAGGACAATGTACGTTTGCAGCTTACCACGCTATCGTTCAGCTCGAAGGTCGAAGGAGCAGTGAAGAAGGGAAAGAAAACTTGTGAAGACTAATCAAAGCGCAGTGGAACAGATAATATTAGTGAATGACATAGCTTTTCCGGTCGAATATAAGATAAACCGTCCAGAATTGTTGATAACATACCACGACAAACTTGACACAGAATATGGTCTCAGGTTACACAAAGGAAATACGAAGATAATAAAGAGTAATACAAAGGGGAAAAACGACTCGCTTAACCTCAAAACTGGAAACAACTCAGTAGCGGCAGAGGTAACAGACTTCTCCCATTTAGGTAGTAATAGTACACAAAATGGACGAAGAAATGAAGATACGAGAAGCACGAAAAGATTTTGTAGAAAGGAAGAAATTTGGTAATTGCTAGAACATATTCCGATGCGTCAGGGAATGCGTAACTAGGCAACGGAAAGAAGTGTGAGGGGTTGAAAACTGTCGAGGGATGCCAAGGTTTGAAAACAATAATTTAAGTTGATGTAGGGTGTAGCAGTCGCGCACATACCAATGTTAGGATACTTATATGTTGCTCAAACTTATTATGTACGATTTTTAATGTGCAAGATATGAATAAATTTATTACTTATCTAAGGAAGAAAATCTGCACTATGGGATATTTTGAACAGTTTTTGAAAGTTTAGTACTACTCGTATTTTTTATTGTTTAAGAAAAAATGTATTATCTTTCTAGAAGTAGGTTGTTGTTCTTTTTTTTTTACACTAAAAGACTTTTCTACATGTCTACAATATACTTTTAATTATGAAATAAGTAAACAACTTAATGAATTGTTTGATACAGCATTTGAATGCAGTACGTGTTCTAGTTTTATTAAGAAATGTTCAATGTGGCTACCGTTTTGTAACACGACAAATTTCCCATCTGTAATCAGTTTCCTGCCAAATTCTATGAAGCAAGTCTTGGTGTATGGTGGCAACTGCTTGTGTTATCCGTTGCCGCAGATCGTTGACGTTTCCCGAAAGTGGACGGAGAAACACTCTGCCTTGAATGTAGCCCCATACACGGAAGTCCATTAGGTTTAAATCACGTCAACATGTTGGCCAGGATAATGTTTCACCACGTCCAACCCTAGTCCATGATGAATGTTGGAATAATTCATTCGCTCTTGTCACCCAGCAGGAACGTCAAGTATTAACAGTGTTAGGAAGAAATAAAACTTGAAGACATATTCCGTTCAGTGCTGACTCAGACACTTCTGTAAGTCGTTTATCCTTTCCACAATTAAAGGTTAGTTTTGTATAACCAGTTTACACACACCAGATGTCGCTGAGAGAAGACATGCAAAGTTTTCAAATGGGCTTTATCAATACAGTGCTTCCTTTCTACGCTTTGATGATTTGGGGGTGGGGGAGCGGGGGAGGCGATACTCTTTCAATTTCACGTTTACGCCATTTTCATTTAATTTACGTGAAGAGGACTGCTAAAGGTTTCTGGAAATTTTTGTGGTTTACACAGACGCACAACTCTTACACACTAACATCACTAACATAGCTATAACGGCTTTCAATAGGCAGGAGAAACCCTAAAGATTGAAGTTTTTTGTGATACTGCGACCTGTTTCATTACCAGGCTTTTTCAAAAAGGACATCCATTCTCCGATTAGCCACCCGTCGAGACACAGGAGGCTCTTCCTCACGTTTTAGGTGTTTACGGGCACTGCATGTTTTGTGTCAGGTTCAAATGTCACTGGGCTCGTCACGCTGATGAAAATAGCTGGAATTTTGATAGATCCTTCTGTTTTAGGCACATAAATAAAAGGAATGTGGTGTTATTTTACTACTTACCCCTTACGTTGTAAGTATGGCACTTTAAAATTACCTACTGCAGAATACGCAATATTCAGATTAATTTGTGTAGAAACATTCGATTTAAGTGCCAACAACAACAAGTTGCCTGGGATTCGAAGAGAACTGGTCACTTAACGACACCGAGTATGAGGGATAACCATCGCTTGAGATTCCTGACTCGGGGTTGGCTGCTTATTTCTGAAAGCTATTTCTTTTCTTGTTCCTTTCTTTCAAGAATATTACAGAGTAAAGAAATGAAATGTTGAAGACCTATTTATCCTTGGAGCAGCTCTTGCCCCAATTACAGTATCTTCATCTAGATTACCTCTGACGTTAACTGTGAGTGATGGAGAAAAAGACACAACCCACATCCCCCCCCCCCCCCCACACACACACACACTTAAACCATCACAGGAATCAGAGACCGTCAAATCGAGAAGATTTTGTCACATAACGATGGACAAGCCGAAGTTCTTGCAGTTAGCCTGACTCGATTCACTTAATACCTGTTACCGTAAAGAGCGCAACTACTGGTTAATTAGATCAAAAAATAAAAGAATAACCTGACAGGTAAAAGTTAGTCAGATTGTAAATATCTGTTTATGGTTTTTTTCGTTAAAGACGCCTTTTCTGTTATGCTTACTGGGCAAAGTTGACTATCAGGAAATGCGAGGGATGTTCAGTAAGTAATGCTACACAATATTTTTCTGAAAGTAGGTTGCCTTCATTCAGAATTCCAGTACAACGTATTTCTCAATCTTTTGGCTACAAAACGCTATTTTTCATCTACATATACATCTACATGGATACTATGCAATTCACACTTAACTGCCTGGCAGAGAGTTCATGGAACCACCTTCACAATAATTCTCTGTTATTCTATTCTCGAACACCTATATCTTTCTGTGAGAGCTCTAATATCCGCTATTTTACCATGATGGTCGTTTCTTCCTATGTAGGTCGGCGTCAACACAAGATTTTCTCAAAAAATGGCTCTGAGCACTATGGGACTCAACTGCTGAGGTCATTAGTCCCCTAGAACTTAGAACTAGTTAAACCTAACTAACCTAAGGACATCACAAACATCCATGCCCGAGGCAGGATTCGAACCTGCGACCGTAGCGGTCTTGCGGTTCCAGACTGCAGCGCCTTTAACCGCACGGCCACTTCGGCCGGCTAAGATTTTCTCATTCGGAGGAGAAAATCGGTAATTGAATTTCATGAGAAGATCCCACTGCAACGGGAAAAGCCTTTGTTTCAAATACATACATCCCAAATCCTGTATCATGTCTATGAGAGCCTCTCACCTATTTCCCGAAAATACAAAATGTGCTGCTGTTCTTTGACCTTTCTCAATGTACTCCATTAATCCTATCTGGTAAGGATCCCACACCACACAGCAACACTCCAAAAGACGACGGACACGTGTAGTGTAAGCACTCTCTGCAATAGACCGGTTGCATGTTATAAGTGTTCTGCCAATGAATCACAGTCTTTGGTTTGCCTTCCCTGCGACATTATCTATTTTTCTCTCCAATTTAAGTTGTTCTTATTGTAATTTTTAGTTATTTAATTGTATTTACAGTCTTTAGATTTGATTAAGCTATCGTGTAGCCGAAGTTTAACGGATTCCTTTTAGCACTCATGTGGTTGACAGGTAAGGAACAATAGAGAGCCTCTAACCCCACCTTGGGGAACCCTTTCCCAGCATAATCTCCATTCAATGCGACAGCCTTGTGCCATGTGTTGGGAGGGCCAGTTATAGAAGTGGCATTTGTTCATTTGGGTTGCATACATTCAGGTGAAAACTTGATTGATTTATGACCTGTTCCCCTCCCCTTAACTTATTGTCATGCTAATTAGTTTATTACCCTCTGGGGATGATCCATCCTTCTGAGAAAGCCCCAACCCTCCCCCTCCTACCCCCACCCCTCTAGGAAATCCCCCACCCTCTTCCCCTCACCAATACAAGCACACATTTGATATAAAATTAATTGACTAATTAATTAAATTAATCAATACATTAACCCCCCATCTCTGGGAAATCCCCCAGCCTTCCCCTTCACTCCCCCATTGCCCCCCTAATCCACCTGGAAATTGGTGGTAAAAAGATTTGGACTGTGTGGAGAGGAAGCATCTCACGATATGAAATTGAAATCATTGTCAGTTACATAGCAGAGGGTATACTGTTTATCTACAAAATTCAATTTTCAGTGTTTGTATATCTCTTTTATTTGGCGGGAAAACTCATGATTCTCTGCTGTTTATTTAATTTTGGAAGATGTAGGTCTTGTGAAATACGTCAAAAAAGGTAATTAAATAGGCAAATACATCGCTTTTTCTGATTGAACGAGGAATACCATCACGAAATCAGCTAAAAAACACTGACCACACGTAATTATATTGTGGTCACTTTCTGCTGTGTAAAAAACACTTGTGCTGCGGCTGCAGAGTAAGAGCAGAAGCGCCATGCAGCGGTAGCCACACTGTCAGCTGGACCATGAGGCTTGCACACTGCGGCAACTGCTGTGGGGGTCTGCACCAAGTGACAAAACCACTGTTAGGTGCTCTCAGCCAGAGTCATGCGCTGTGCTCACACCACTGCAGCAGCTGCTGGACCACACTGATCATAAGCATAAGGTGCCAGTGTCCCTCTTATACAAGACTCATGTCCTGCCTCTTTCTCTCTCTCTCTCTCTCTCTCTCTCTCTCTCTGTCACACCTTCTCTCCCCTCCCTCCCTCCCTCCCTCCCTCCGTCTCATATGGCTACTTCCTGTTTTTATGTGGACCAATGAGTGCAAACACACACAGAAAAGTTGTCCCCCCCCCCCTCATGGAAGCCTGGCGCTGGTAACCTAATAGGTCCCTTTGTTCTCTCACTTCCACTGCTGAAAAAACCAGCAGTGGATGGAACAAAGGCATTCGAGAAAAAAGTAGGTAGTGTCTGTCATGTGCCATACTAACCCCACTCCCGACATGAGCAAAGTAGCAGATAACTGGAAAATCTCCAGACCTTCCGAAAATGCAGGGCTGAGGAGGTCTTGGAAATAGGTTCCCCACTTTATAAAATCGAATGACTAATTAATTAAATCGATGCCCTTTGGGTGCACATAGTATTTCATTGCATCCGATTGGTGGACACCAGGACTGTTCGATTCTGCAGCCAACCGGTTTCCAAATCCTTCTGGATTTTTTCCCTTACCTCCTATTGGTGGATACGGACACAATCAGGTCGTTTTCCAGCAAGTCCATTGCGTTGTAGGTAGCAGATAATTTAAAATTTCGATCAGTTGTATGTTATGTCCTTCATTTGCGGGAGCGGATGATGCTGTAGTATACAGAGAAGTTGCAGCATTAGAAAATTGCTGCGAAATGCAGGAAGATCTGCAGTGGATAGGCACTTGGTGCAGGGAGTGGCAACTGACTCTTAGCATAGACAAATGTAATGTATTGCGAATACATAGAAAGAAGGATCCTTTATTGTATGATTATATCATAGCGGAACAAACACTGATAGCAGCTACTTCTGCAAAATATCTGGGAGTATGCGTACGGAACGATTTGAAGTGGAATGATCATATAAAATTAACTGTTGGTAAGGTGGGTGTCAGGTTGAGATTCATTGGGAGAGTCCTTAGAAAATGTAGTCCATCAACAAAGGAGGTGGCTTACAAAACACTCGTTCGACCTATACTTGAGTATTGCTCATCAGTGTGGGATCTGTACCAGGTGGAGAGGAGATCCAAAGAAGAGCGGCGCGTTTCGTCACAGGGTTATCTGGTAAGCGTGATAGCGTTACGGAGATGTTTAGCAAACTCAAGTGGCAGACTCTGTAAGAGAGGCGCTCTGCATCGCGGTGTAGCTTGCTGTCCAGGTTTTGAGAGGATGCGTTTCTGGATGAGGTATCGAATATATTGCTTCCCCCTACTTATATCTCCCGAGGAGATCACGAATGTAAAATTATAGAGATTCGAGCGCGCACGGAGGCTTTCAGACAGTCGTTCTTCCCGCGAACCATACGCGACTGGAACAGAAAAGGGAGGTAATGACAGTGGCACGTAAAGTGCCCTCCGCTACACACCGTTGGGTGGCTTGCGGAGTATAGATGTAAATGTAGATGTAGATGTGAGCTCACAATTCCACTAACGGAAACAATAAACTGATCAATCAGAAATTTGATGTATCAATTGGAAGCGCTGCTGTATAAAACGATAGATGGAATTTCAAACATCGCCAGGAATTTATGAAGTCATGGTTGAGGAATTCCCAACCACTACAAGTCTGCTAACATATTTCTGTTTTCCTTTTTTTTGCCTTTTTTAACCACTTCACAATTCCTAATTTAATTCTCTCTGGAGAAGAAGAAGGAGTTGGAAGCATGTGTGATAGTGTAGCAACTACAACAAATTCCACTGCGAGAGAGAATCCACTTAGCTGTACTGAGAACGTAAACCACAATCCATTCCATAGTATCCGTCACATTTAGTTGTCAGAGATCGTTGAAAAATCTATATGCCACCGCTGGTAGCTGCATGCTCATCTCCGGGATACTGAGAAGTTGGATAGACTGTCGCCAAGTAGTGAACCAATAAATTTACATGGGAGGGAATACTCACCCAGCGCAAACACTCATCATATTGAATCTTGTCATGCAACATACACGAACCCGAAGGTTGCCCAACACATACTGAGTTTTAGTTCACCCGTCCACACAACGCCATGAGCGCGGACGCAAGCTCCATTTTTTGGGGCCGCACGCCAACCAAGTCACCCAACGGCACCACAGGACAGCACCGTCCTCAAAGACTGGAACTCTCATTAGTCCCTGAACAAAAGAAATGGAAATGAGCTGGTCCCTCATGGGGCAGGTCCGGCCACCTTGGTGCAGTGCAGGTCTTCTTACATTCGACACCACACTGGGCGACCTGCGCGCCGATGATGATGAAGACAACAACAACACCGAGTCCCTGAGCGGAGAAAATCCAAGACCCAGCCAAGGCCCATAGGACGGCAATCCGTCACATTGACCACCCAGCTGTCGGGGCATCCCTGTACAAAGCATCAGCTACAGGCTATCTCCAAAACACACCCAGAGACGTCCTAGGAATCCATCACAGCCGGCCGTTGTGGCCGAGCGGCTCCAGGCGCTTCAGTCTGGAAGCGCGCTGCTGCTTCGGTCGCAGGTTCGAATCCTGTCTCGGGCATGGATGTGCGTGCTGACCTTAGGTTAGTTAGGTTTAAGTAGTTCTAAGTCTAGGGGACTGATGTCCTCAGCTGTTCAGTCCCTAAGTGCTCAGAGCCATTTGAATCATTTTTTGAAACCATCACATGTTTATCAGTGTACTAAAAGCGAAATATTACGATTGCGGCAGTCTGACATGGGCAAAGTGCCAGAAATGCCTCCTTAGGACAAATCTCCCATTGAAATATAATATCTATAGCCTCCTGCACATATTTTTCCACATAAAATCTCTCATACTTCTATGGCTATCGATATGTTTAAATTACGATTTCCTATGTCAAATTTATACATCCCTTACGACCGGATATAGTCTCTTTGCCATGTCAGAACATTGACTACAGTCACCTTACACTTCAACAAATGTACATTTCAGGCACGCAGTGCACCCGAAAAAATCATGGTATGACCACACTCACATTAGCTAGGTGCCTCGATTCTCCTCAGCTTTGGATATTAATTGACATCTAAGTCTTCCAGCCAGTCAGATTCGTGAGTAGGCTGCAGGTATTTTCAGTCACCACTTTTGGAGGGTGTTGTGCCAAGACTCTCTCAAACAAGTGTTCTAAAACCGAGCGAGGTGGCGCAGTGGTTAGACACTGGACTCGCATTCAGGAGGACGACGGTTCAATCCCGCGTCCGGCCACCCTGATTTAGGTTTTCCGTGATTTCCCTAAATCGCTCCAGGCGAATGCCGGGGTGGTTCCTTTCAAAGGGCACGGCCGACTTCCTGCCCCGTCCTTCCCCAATCCGATGGGACCGATAACCTCGCTGTCTGGTCTCCTTCCCCAAACAACCCAAGTGTTCTAAAGCACAGGCGTCTGGCACTATGAGATAATCAACGGCTCTCCCGCCGACGAAAGGACTGGAAAGAGATCGCTGATATTGGCTGGTATATTGTAATAAACATCGCAGTCGACAGTGCGACAAAGAACACGCGAGGATCTGCTTACAGGAGGTGATGAGAGGACGTTCTGTGTATCCATTATGTTAGATCCTTATGGTCTGTCCTGTTTGTACACTACAGCAGATCCAATAGAACCCCCTCGCTGCTGTATCGCGTAGGTGTTTCCGAAATGAGTCCATCTCCCCCTACAATCAGTAATACTCATTAATGTGTTGAAATCACAATTCCCCACATGAAATCAGTCATCTCCTTACAGATGGACATAAGGTAATTTTTTACAGGAATGGTAGTCTTATCACTTCCCACACACGTCTGGTGATGTGTCAGAGACTAACCGCAGCAAATTCATGTTCAGGCAGCATAAAGTTTCTATCACTTGTAGGTGAGTAGCGTTCGAAAAACTATGAATGTCCACATTCGCACCAGCTGGATGTCGTTTCGCGCGGCTCAGTAGCAAAACCCTCCTACCACATCATCGTTGTCATGTATTTATCAAGGAACAAAGGGTGTAATTACAATTAAAAGGACCTTGCATCTTTTATTTTCTCGATTTCGTCACTTCCACGAAACCTTTTCGTATTTTTGATACCTGTAAATCCAGCCAACACACTGGCGTCTTCTCTGACCGCCAAGTTGGAGTTTGTGCTAGAGTATATGAGCCTTATACCATGCTTACACACGTAAGTATCGTAGATCTAACACCTACATCATGCAAATTTCTCGACTAAGACGTCACTGCGAGTGCAATATTCAAGAGTATGTCTTTTCAGGGTTCATATCCAAGGGCCAAGCAAACGAGTAGAGAAACGTTTGAATACTGTATTATCGCTAAAGTACTCTGTATCGAGTCGAAGCACGTTTTAAGTTCTTGTTGCTAAGCACCGCACCTGTTTAATACTCGTACTTTAGAGGAGGAACACCCCAAGACGGATCTGCTGAATCTGCAAAACTGAGTTTGTTAAGAAAAAAAATGAACCTGTTAGAGTGTCATACAACGATTTTGTTTGTTACATGTTGCGAGAAGCGGTTACTTAATGATACGTTTAATACGTATGTCTGTTTATATCCTATAGTATATGGGTAGAAGGTGAATTTTCAAAAGGAATACCGTGTTATGTACAAATCTTCTATAGGTTTAAATGCAAAGCATGCTTTATTCCAACTTCTGTTTGTCCCTTCAGTGCACCAGCTGTGTATAAATGAATAACCACTATGACTCCATCGTCATTCAGTTATTCAATTTCAAGTGTGGAGGACGTCTGTGAATAAGATGTGTGAATAAGATGATGTTGGAGGCTGGGACGAACTGTAGCAGTGTCTTAATTGTAACAGCGAATTAGAACAGCGGTACTGAGTGTATTGTGCAAAGTATGGTCATGGATGCTATATCAAAATTATTGAAAGAGAATAGTGACTGCACGACTCTGCTTTATTCACGAATGCAGCTGTTTCCACACATTGGAAAAAATATTCTAGAGCTCTTGTCTCCAAAGGTGTTATGACAAATACTCTCGAGGACAATGGATTCGCTGAGAAAGAGAATATTACTGCTAACAACATGTTTGAGTGGGCGAAATCAAGAGATGTGCGAAATGTGTTCTCTGATATTTATATGGAACTGATTACGAGTGGGCACAACTTGAATGCTCTTGATTAACACACGTTCCCTACACAACTTATACCATTGCTATGTGATACATCATGCAGATTCAATTTGTTACCTATCGTGTTGAAAATGGATGAACTCATTTCAAAGTATGACCCCTGCTTTAAGCACTATGGCTTGAACGTGCGATGCCAGAGTGATATACCACCATAAATTAAGATATATTTTGTTGGCTGTATAGCTGAAATGATCAATAATAAAGCATAATGGCCTGTTCCGTAGTAACAATAGTCAAAGAAGATGCTACTACTTTTTAGTAACCTATTGCTTTACTTCACGGTTTCTGTGAAGACGAGTGCAGACAGTTCATATTTCAAAGTATTGAATTCACAGAAGATACTCATAATACAGACATTCTCTGTAAACATTGCATCCCTGAGGTCTTTCAAGAATGTGAAGTGTGCTAAAACATGGAAGAGTGCCGAATGATTAACACTTTTCTAGCATGGAATTCACTGGGGTGATCCTGGTATGCCGTATAAAGATATGGTAACGTCCCTGTGATTGTATGACAGTGATTTACATCAAGAGGAAAGGTAAGATGGCATGGATGCGTCATATGATCACGTATGCTGCCATCCAAGACCTGGAAGTCTATGGGTATCCTGCCCTCCATCGACTCAAGAGGACGCATATAGTGTTGTGTCTCCTTACGAAACTAAAATTACTTATATGTTGGATGGAAAACGACTTTTTAACCTCACACTGTGTATGATTTCTCTTCACCCTGTTCCCACTTCGATAGTATACAGTTTTACCCAGATATTATGTCTATGGTTTTCTCCCAGTACTGGTGATAATTTTAGATATGTTTACTGTTTGGTTTTGGAAGCAGTTACAGTCACGTGCCTCCCGCTCTCAAGACGATGGGCGTAATCCCATGCAACGATTCTATACATTTTGTTATCTTCCGTGTTAAACTTCACCTTCATGTTCAAAACTAATGTCATACATGTCCTGCATATCCTTTATACACACAATGTAACAGGGGATAAGTTCTTTGTAAATAACAAGAACAAAGACGTATGATAATGAATTATTTTCATTTATTCAGTTCACATAGATGCTAATTGATATTTGAGTACAGTTCAGATCTTGAGATACAATTCAATTCTTGAAGTACAGATCAGTTCTTGGAGTACAATATAGTTCTTGATATTACAATTTGACTCTGATATTTCAGTGCAAAATATTTTTTAACTTATACGCCATTACCAATAAGTAGGGGAAAAATGATCATCCACATTTTTTCCAGTAGGAATCGATGAGAATATTTTACAATTTATTAAATCCAGGCTGAAAACTAATGCGGAGATACTTTATTATTACAACTAAATGCCACAATCCCAATAGACTGAACAATAAATCCTGATGAACTGTGAACTAATCAGTCTTGCACAGTTAGCGGTAAGTTAAATTCAAAAACTACGTTATTTACATGACATACATGCTGTGTAGATATATTCCCATGTGTGTACACAGAACAAATTGTGAGGTAACGGGCGAGTTGTCGCGCCCTGGAAATATTACATGTTCGGAGTTGGGGTGGCTGCACAGGACGCTCGACAAAGCCGGAGCCCAGCAGCAAACACGTGGTTCCAGACGTTAGCCGGACGAGAGGGGGGTGGGTAGCCCCAGCACATGGGCCAGCCGCGTGGCTGGGATTTCCGCTGCGTCGAAGATGGTGCTTTGTGTCGATGAAGGAGATGTCTATGCCGGGAGTGCCAAAGATGACGGACATTGTGAAACCTTAATGTCAGATCTTTCACAGTTCGTATAGAAATTAATAGTAGCCAAATGAATCATGATACCTCAAAAAGAAAGATGTACATTACCATCATTTGCACAATGATTCTGATGGTGTAATCAGATTTTCAATACATTTATTAGTTTAAAGTTTAGTATCTGACGATAAATTATACGAATAGCACACAGCAACGGCAACTATGTATCCGAGCCCCTAGACAACGAAACCAGCTTAAACTTTTAATATTGCAACTCTGATTTAGTGGGTACGTAGTTAAGGGCCACCACACCATCATATTCATCATTTAATGAGAAAGCCCACAACATACAGCATATATTAGTAAATATTTAGATCACATATTTGTTTATGCCTTTTTTTCATTTTTAAAATTTTTTTACTTTTTTTCATAACACACACACACACGATTGTGGTGTACTTATACATTTTTTTCAAATGAGTGTACACAGTACACATTCATCACACACACACAAAGAAAGAAATATTTATACAAAACACACTCACACATACACAATCTCTTCTCTCCCTCTCTCTCAATCAGTCAGCCCCTGCTTCTCTCGCTATAAGTGAATAGCGTGAGTAAGGGTGAGCTTCAGTCGCATCACCACAAATGACCCTTTCACTGTCATGAGACGACAGGCCGATTTTAGACTGCAGCACAGTGGACAACTCGTGTCCCCTCGATCAGATACTGGTTTGCCATACCATATGCGCAGCTGAAGTGCAGCGCCATGGGCACCACTGTACAGACACTATAAGCAGTCTTTGATAGACAGAGCTCTCGTTGCCATACCATGCACACCCTTAGCCCACTTAAATTATGCCCAGTGCACTGTCAAAGCTGATACAAAATTTTTTTTATCGGTTACAATATTTTCTTTAACAATTCCGCCAAGAAGTGACAAGAATCAATTTTGTGTAATTGAGTGTAAGGAAAGGACTTCTAAATTCATTTCCTAACTGCGACTGAGTGGACGATTCTAACCTGTCCAAACGTGCCCTTACTAGAGTCATATTTAGATAACAACCTAATTACCTGCAAAATATTTCCATTTATTTGCTGACAGCTCAAGCTCTATGAAAGATTTTGTTCAGCTGAAAACATAGTGACGTCTAACAGTTTATTTAAAATAAATCTCCATTTTTAAAACAAGTCTCATGTTTTCCTCAAGTTTCATGACTTTAAATTTTTCGATTATGTTTCCACCAGGATAGAAAACCAGTAATAAATTTAGATGTTTTGTTGAAACTTCCGCCTGTACATAAGAGCCTACAGAGAAAACAGTATAAAGTTTCGTTTTTAGTTGAGTAAGTCATCAACGTTCTTCGAATTTCTCATCATTTATTGACTGACAGAGAACCAACCACACACGAACTGTCGCTTATCTATACCACCTTGTCTCTCAACAGAAATAAGTGGTCCATCTTTGTTCTGAAATGATTCACTCCCTGTTTTAATTATGTTAACCGTTATACCACCAATCTTCCGGAATAGGGAAGGGCCATGGAGAGAAACATAACGCAAAACATTACCACAGCTTTCAGTGGTTTATTCTCCACTCACACGTTCTTCTTATGAAGCATTGTCTTCTAATCTATTTCATTTACATTTATCTTCAAGATTTTCTGAGTTTCCTTCGAATTCTCTAGTTATTTTGTAAATGCTCTTACAGATAATTCACATTCATTGGTTCAAAGTTAATATATATCGCGATGCGACGCGTTTCGCCCGCGCGAGCGAAATATTTATTCCTTGACTTGGCGACGTCAATAGCCGCAGTTTAACATGAAACAGCAACACCAACTGACTCCAGTTACACAATTCCAGGCATATAGATAATAAAGAAATACTCTCTTGTTTACACAGTATTCTCACGGTAAAATACCTGCATGCAAAGGCGTCAGACACAGTTGATAAACCCTCAAGTCGCTTGCCCACTCCCATCAGTGTCATAAGGAAATGACAAAACAAAAAGTTTTTCCACAAGTCGTGCCACAGAATTCAACAAGTTCTGTTACCCCGTGGAGTGGATACCCAGTGCGGAGATCATCTTGCACACCCCCATTCCTATACTTCTGTATGTGACATCTGTGTGAGTTTATTTCACTACATTGATTTCATACAACTGACTGCTATATACACTCCACTCCAATGAGTTGAGTGACAGGGAGTCACGAGACTGCCTGATACAAGTCCTACATCACCAACAGCACTTAAGAGCGACTAGTGTGCACTGTTGCTTTTGTAAATGTGTGATCGCATGATGAAGCCACAATCTCTCGTTTGAAGTAGTTCTACCGTCGGAAACAACTTGCCCTTGTCAGAACAGATAACTGGCTCGACATCTGAACTTTTTGTGATAACATCCGGTGTATTATATCTACGTACACTTTACGCCACTTGAGATACGACACCGGCAGATGTTGAATACAGCCACTGTTTACGAAGCAAACTAATGGTGCCCGACAAATGCCTGGACGGTATAAAAGCGGCCTCGCCGCCCGCGCCTCGGCCCCTACCTCCGCCATGACGCGCACAGTCCTGGTCATCGCCGCGGCGTGTCTGCTGGCGCCGCCGTCGCTGGGGGCTCCGTGGGTCAGGACTCGCGACCACGGGCGCATCGTCAACGGCACGGCGGCCGACATCGCCGACTTCCCCTGGATGGTCTTCGTGCAGATCCTGGACAACATCGGGTGCGGCGCATCGATCATCAGCAGCACGTGGGCGCTGACGGCGGCCAAGAGTTGGCCAACACCCATACGAGCTTGCGTGTCGGCTCGTCCAGCTGCGCCAGTGGCGGCGTTCTCCTCGACGTCACCCAGATGATCATGCACGAAGACTTCCAGACCACCACTCTAGCACACCCTGAGATCGACTACGGCGTCGGAGTCGTCCAGGTGAGCCGACATTTAGGGTACGGTCAGATGCATTTGTGGTGCGACCTCACTGCTCAGCGGCATGGCCCGCAAATGATGAAACGAGCCCGTTGAATATTACTGGCATATTTAGCCTGCACCATCACTGCTTGCATCCTTCTCGCTAGGATCCTAGCCAGACGAGGTTTATGTTTGGAATAAAAAGTGGTTCAAATGTCTCTGAGCACTATGGGACTTAACAACTGAGGTCATCAGTCCCCTAGAACTTAGAACTACTTGAACCTAACTAACCTAAGGACATCACACACATGCACGCCCAAAGCAGGATTCGAAACTGCGACCATAGCAGTCACGCTGTTCCGAAGTCAAGTGCCTAGAACCGCTCAGCCACATTGATATTGACTGGGACAAATATCTCACGAAATATGCATCAAACGAAAGAACTAGAAAGAACGAAACTCGTCTAGTTTGAAGGGGGAAACCAGATGGCGCTATGGGTGGCCCGCTAGATGGCGCTGCCATAGGTCAAACCGACACGAACTTCGTTTTTTTTAAAATAGGAACCCACATTTTTTATTACATATTCGTGTAGTACGTAAAGAACTATGAATGTTTTAGTTGGACCACTTTTTTCGCTTTGTGATAGATGGCGCTGTAATAGTCACAAACGTATAAGTACATGGTATCACGTAACATTCCACCAGTGCGGACGGTATTTGCTTCGTGATACATTACCCACGTTAAAATGGACCGTTTACCAATTGCGGAAAAGGTCGACATCGTGTTGATGTACGGCTATTGTGATCAAAATGCCCAATGCGTGTGTGCTATGTACGCTGTTCGGTATCCTGGACGACATCATCCTAGTGTTCGGACCGTTCGCCAGATAGTTACGTTATTTAAGGAAACCGGAAACGTTCAGCCACATGTGAAACGTCAACCACGACCTGCAACAAAAGATGATGCCCAAGTAGGTGTTTTAGCTGCTGTTGCGGCTAATCCGCACGTCAGTAGCAGACAAATTGCGCCAGAATCGGGAATCTCAAAACGTCAGTTGGTTCGTTGGTTGTTTGAGGTTTAAGGGACCAAACAGCAAGGTCATCAGTCCCTTGTTTCAAATATGCTCCATTCTGCTAATGGGACGTCTCAGTAAAGTCATAACAATAAAACGGAAAAAGGGAAAGACGTAAAAGGGCAGTCACGTTGTCATTGGTAAAAAAAAAACAAAATGAGAGAAGTCGGCAAGGGAACGAACCCAACACTACGCTGAAGCAGCATAGGCAAGACCACCTGTGACTTAAAAGGTACAACTGCTATAATGTAGAAAGTACGTATGGGAATAGAAAGACTAACCAAGCCTTAAAAAAAAAAAAAAAAAAAAAAAAAAAAAAGAGTAAAAACAGAGTAAAAGGGGAAGAAAAGAGGATTTAGGTCAGGGAGGTGAATCGGGAATCTCCGAACACTGCCTACAGTGGGAGACATCCAAACACTCACCGCCCTGCCCCAACACCAGAGAGAGATTAAAAACCTTAAAACTGAGAATAAAAACCACTTTCCCGGAGGAAACCGAGAACCTGAGAGATCATCCGGGAATCGTCAGCCAACATCAAAAGTAAAGTGTAGGGGAGTCTGTACTTAGCACGCAGAGCCAAAAGAAGGGGGCATTCAACCAAAATGTGGGCTACTGACTGGAAGGCTCCACAACCACATAGTGGGGGTGGCTCATCACGCAAAAGAAAACCATGGGTCAGCCTGGTATGGCCAATGCGGAGACGACACAGTGTGGTCGAGTCCTTTCGGGAGAGGCGAAAGGAAGAACGCCACAGGCCTGGTGTCACCTTAATTGCACGAAGTTTATTAGACAGGGGAGTAGCCTCCCAAGAATGGGCTCATGACTGTGCGAAGTGGGATTTGATGTGAAGCCGTAAATCCGCTGCAGGAGGGGTCTCAGAAAATGGGGGGTAAGTAACTGCTCCCCCAGCCAAACGATCAGCGAGCTCATTACCCAGGATACCCACATGGCCAGGGATCCAAAGGAAGTCAATGGAACAAGCAGCACGGTGAATATCAGTGAGATGGTCACGGATGGCAGAGACCAAGGGATGGTGCGAAAAACACCAGTCAATAGCAAGAAGGCCGCTCATCGAGTCCGTACATAACAAAACGTGGTTGTGTTGGGATTGTTTAATAAAGGTAAGGGCCTGGGAAATTGGCATCAATTCCGCAGTAAACACCCCACATGTAGGTGGCAGCAGATGACTTTCCGTTCCAACAGAGGTCGTGAAGGCATAACCAACATGATCAGCAGATTTAGAGCCATCAGTGTAAAAAACAACAGCATCCCGAAACTCCCATAGAATTTGGCGGAAAAAGGAACGGAACACCACTGGGGGGATGGAATCTTTCGGACCTCGGCGGAGATCCATCCGAATTCGAGGCCGAGGAACTAACCAAGGTGGGGTGGAGGGGAGGGAGCGAGGAAGACAGGACAAAGAAGGAAGCTGAAAATCACGGCAAAGAGACGCAAGGCGCAGCCCAACCGGTAAACCCGCCTGAGGGCGGGAGTCGGGTGGGCGACGTCCATGGCCTGGGAACAGGATAGAATAGGAAGGATGAGTGGGTGAGGAACGGATTGTGAGTGCATAAGACACCAGAAGCTGGGACCGCCGAACAGAAAGGGGGGGGGGGGGGGGATCCCACCTTCAACCAGGAGACTATCAACAGGGCTAGTAGGGAAGGCACCAGTGGCCCAACGGATACCACGATGGTGAACTGGATCCAGCACGTGCAGTGTGTAAGGAGCAGCTGAACCATAAACTTGACAACCATAGTCCAAGCGAGACAGAACTAGAGCATGATAAAGACGGAGGAGGAGGGAACGGTCCGCACCCCAAGAGGAGTGGGCAAGGAAGCGAAGGACATTGAGTTTACGGAAACATCCTACCTTCAGGAGTCTGATATGGGGCAGCCAAGTGAGCTTGTTGTCGAAAAGAAGACCCAGGAAACGAAACTGTGGGACCACAGGCAATCGTGCAGCGAGATAGAGCTCTGAATCAGGGTGGATCATAGTACGGCGACAGAAGTGGACCACTCGCGATTTTAAAGGAGAGAATTGAAACCCATGTGAGAGGGTCCATCCAGAGGCACGCCGTATAGCCACCTGGAGCTGCCATTCTGCAGATGCCATCGAGGAGGAACTAATCCAAATGCAGAAATCATCCACTTACAGGGCAGGGGCGACCAAGGGACCGACAGAGGCCACAAGTCCATCGATAGCAATGAGGAAAAGGACACTCAAGACAGAACCCTGTGGGATGTCCGTCTCCTGGGTCCGTGGAGAACTAAAAGCAGTACCAACTCGAACTCTGAACGACCGATGGATCATGAACTGGCGGATAAAAATCGGGAGTGGGCCCCGAAGACCCCACTGATGAAGGGTAAGTAAGATGTGATGGCGCCAGGCCGTGTCATAGGCCTTGCAAAGCTCAAGAAACACTGCAACCAAATGGCGGCGCTGGGAAAAAGCCTGCCGAACTGCGGATTCCAAGCGAAGTAAATGATCGATTGGAGAACGTCCCTCTCGAAAGCCACACTGGTAAGGGGACAATAGATCCCGAGATTCGAGGACCCAATTGAGCCGACGGGCTACCATCCATTCAAGTAACTTACAAACAACATTGGTCAAACTAATTGGCCGATAGCTGTCAACAGATAGGGGTTCTTACCAGGCTTAAGGACAGGAACCACAATACTATCCCTCCATTGAGAAGGGAAGTCACCCTGGAGCCAGATACGGTTAAACACCCGAAGAAGATGGTGCCATTGTGGAGCACTGAGATGTTGAAGCAGTTGGTTATGAATGGAATCTGGGCCAGGGGCCGTATCACGAGAAGAAGATAGAGCAGAAAGAAATTCCCATTCAGTAAAAGGTTCGTTGTAAGATTCTGACTCACAAGTGGTGAAACATAAGGTGGGAGCTTCAGCCCGCTGTTTTTGATGAAGGAAAGCGGCTGGATAGGAGGCTGACGCTGATGCCACTGCAAAATGGGTCGCAAGATGTTCTACAAGAACTAATGGGTCCGTACAAATGCCATCTGGGAGGTGAAGGCCTGGGAGGGTGGACTGCTGATGGCAACCTTGGAGAGAGCGAAGTGTAGCCCATACCTGTGACAGAGGGACAGTAGAACCAAGGGAAGAAACAAATCGTTCCCAACATATCCGCTTGCTCTGTTTGATTAAATAACGGGCTTTAGCGCGAAGGCGTTTAACCCTTTGTTTCCTGACATAAGAAAAAAATTTACTTTTTAACATTTTCTTTGCAGAATTTATGCTATTGTGGCCTCAAATGACGGTAGGATTTTTTGTCAAATTTTATTTTATTTTCCACAACTTTTTTCCCCCTGGTACTCAGAAGTACCGTCAGACTCCATGGACAGAATCACAACATGCGCAGAAAAATGCTCCAATTTTTATAACTTGTACTTTATTCCACATAAATATTAAATATTTTTACATTAGAAAATTAATTAACAGAAATATGATATTTCTGAATTTCTTTTTTTTTAATTTCGCATAAATTTATTCTAGAGCAACTTCACAATACATAGTAACTTAGCTATACAATTTTGACAGTATATACATATCACATATTTAGCTATAACTCATGAAATTGTAGGAAACAGTTCTTTTTCTCATTGCAGCACAAATACACTTTACATGTACTACATTGTGAATGTGGTCTCGACTGAATCTTATTTTTCGCACACATTTCGCATCGTCCTCTTTTACAACTGAACACTACAAAATGGTTTCCTCGGTTGCCAAGACGTACATCCATCGGAACAGAAAAGTTATCCTTCCTTCTCTTTGGGAGAGTTATTTCATCTTTACCAGAGTTTCTCTTTTTGAGATTTGGCACTTGCTGTTCATTCATTAGCCCTAGTGCCACAGAACGCCTGAATTCCAGCAGTGGCAGTGCCCCATGTAGATCACTGAAAATGATGTAAGCATTGACAAAAGCAATTTCTATTGCTCCCCAGAAGAGACGGTGCCACCATTTCTTTGATCGCTTGTCAAGACCATAAGTTGAACGTAATCTGTCTGCATGATCCACACCACACATGTTTTTATTGTAATCACATACAATAACTGGACATGGTATAGTCGTACTAGTTCCATCTTTCTGTTTTCTTGTCACTACGCTCTGTTCAGTGCCATGGAAGTTTGACGCAAAATACGGTACTTTATTTTCCTTCCATTGAAATACTGTTAGGTCTAAAGATGACTCTCTGTGATTTGATTTAGACATTTTTCTTTAGGTAAATTCCCGGGCAAACCTTTCCTGTTTGTTCTAATTGTTCCACAGGCAAATGTATTTACGGATTTCTGTGTGAGAAAAAGTGGACAGAACAACTAGTGAGAGGTAACGCATTGCTGCTACAATAAAGTGTTCGCACAACCTGAGGGTACTAATAGGTCCGCCTTATATTTTCCACTTTATCTCATTCACTTGTAACGTAATGCTTCAAACTACTATAAAAAAACAAAGAAGGTAAGTAGGTACAATGGAAAACTCAACGGAAGTTTCAATAAATTACGCACAAATTCAGGCAAAACCATGGAAACAAGCACTTACAATCTTCTGTTTTCACAGCAGCACGCGAAAAACAATTTCAAGCTGTGACCGCCTGAGAGGTCTATGTATTGCACAATAACATCTATGAAACAGTAGAGCAGAGTTACTGTTACGTACCGACAGGCTCTCAGATCACGAAACTGCACCATGAGAAAATACTGAGAGTCTAACCTTACTGGTACTTTTAAGTACCGTCAGGCAACAAAGGGTTAAAGGTAGTAAGGCTGGCTACGGATGGGTGCCTCTTAAAGTGTTGCAAAGATCGACGGCGATCACGGATGGCAATGGCAATGGCCGTACTCGACCACGGGACTTGCCGACGACGAAATGGTCCAGATGAGCGCGGGACAGCAAGGCTAGCAGCGCGAACAATCGCGTCAGACACGTCACGTAGGACGTCGTCAATACAACCCGACAAAGAGGGAGAAAACACGACCTGTGCAGTGTATAGAGGCCAATCGGCGCGTTGGAAAGACCAACGAGGTAACCTGTCCATCGGGGAGCGGGAAGGGAGCGTGATAATCAACGGGAAATGGTCACTATCACAAAGGTCGTCGTGTGGCGACCAGTGTAATGAAGGAAGGAGAGAGGGAGAAGAAAGAGAAAGATCAATGGCAGAAAAGGTACCATGACCGGCACTGAAATGAGTAGGGGAGCCATCATTAAGAAGGCACAGGTCGTGGTCAGCAATAAATTGGTCTATAAGGAGACCTCGTCTAGATGGAAAGGCACTGCCCCACAAAGGATGATGAGCATTAAAATCCCCAAGGAGGAGGAAGGGAGGAGGAAGTTGCTAAAGAAGGGCGGTTAAGGCAGCAGGTGTAAGAGTCCTGTCCGGAGGGAGATAAAGATTGCAAAGTGTGACTGCAGAGTCTAGGTGGACCCTAACAGCAACCGCTTCCAATGTAGTTTGAAGAGGAATCCACATGCTAGCAATGTCTGTACGGACCAACGTACAAAGGTCACCAGAAGCCCGAAGGGGTCCGACCCAATTTCGACAGAAAACACGGAACACACGGAGGGTCGGTGAGTGAGCATCAGTAAAATGGGATTCCTGGAGAACCACACAAGCTGCAGAGTAGGACGAAAGAAGGGATTTCAATTCCAGAAGGTGACGATAGTATCCATTACAATTTCATTGGAGAACTACAGAACGATGAGTTAAATGGGGGCTGAACACGCTAAATCCAGTCATACCGCCGGGTCCCACCTGTCACCGACAAGGAGGGGGCGACATCCATGAACGACAGGTCAGAATCCGGTTGTGAAGTCGGGGGAGGGACCTCCGGTGACACCAGAGGCTCTTTGTCCCGGGACTTATGTTTCTTCTTCTTTTCAGGCTGAGATCGAGGAGGGCTGTGTGGCATAAAGGAGACAGCTGCAGCAAGATCAGGAACAGAAAGAGACCGGGCAACCTGGGAGCCGACAGACCGCAGCTCTCGAGGTCGTCGCGCGGCAGCAGACCTTTGGCCTGGAAGGTGCCGGGAAAGGGCATCCCGGGAGAGGCGCCCTTGACCGGCAGACGCTGAAGGAAGGGGACACTTCTCCGGCTGGGGAGGGGGAGCAGCGCCCATAGGAGAAGGTGTGGGAGCCGCAGGGGAGGGGAGAGGAGAGGGGTCCGGGATGGGGGTAAGGAAGGGGGAGGAAGGGGTGAAGATGTAACCAAGGCGTAACTAGATGTCATGGACACAGGGTGAAGTCGTGCATATTTCTTACGGGCCTCTGTGTAGGGTAAACGATCGAGGGACTTATACTCCTGTATCTTTTTTTCCTTCTTATATACTGGACAATCTGGTGAACGTGGAGAATGACTACCATGACAATTTACACATACAGGAGGGGGAACACAGGGACTCCCCTCATGGAGTGGACGTCCACAGTCACCACAGAGAGGAGCCTGGGAACAGCAGGAAGACATGTGGCCAAAACGCAAGCACTTAAAACACCTCATAGGAGGTGGGATGTACGGCTTCACATCACAGCGATAGACCATAATCATAACTTTCTCAGGGAGGGTATCCCCTTCAAAGGCCAGGATAAAGGCACCAGTATCAATACGATTGTCTTTAGGACCCTTCTGAACACGCCGAACAAAGTGAACACCCCGCCGTCCGAGATTATCCCGAAGTTCCTCATCAGTTTGAAGGATGAGGTGCCTGTGAATAATCACACCTTGTACCATATTTAGAGACTGGTGGGGGGTAATGGACACAGGAATTGTGCCAAGATGGGTACAGGCACAAAGGCCCGCAGATTGGGCAGCTGAAGTAGTTTTTATCAGCAACGAACCCGACCGCATCTTGCTCAGGGAGTCCACTTCGCCAAACTTGTCTTCAATGTGTTCCACAAAGAATAAAGGTTTGACACTGGTGAAAGTATCTCCATCAGTCCTGGTGCAAACTAGATAACGGGGGAAAGGTTTTGCCCCTGGACAACGGGCCTGACCCTCTTCCCAGTGGGTAGCCATGGAAGGGAAGGCCGAAGGGGCAAGAGAAGCAGCATTTGAGGAATCAGTTCCAGGCAGAGAGACGGCCGCAGAAGAACGGCCAGAGTTCTGGACCCGTATGCGTTTCATTTGCACAGCGTCTGCCCTGATACCACCCACTCCGATCAGGGGCTCTCCTCACAGGCGCCACCCAGCCACAGCAAGGGCCGTCTGGCACGGCAGCCATTGCCAGGAGTTCTGATGCTCCAGGATGACGAGCAACCACTCCAAGGCATGCATGAGGAGGTCACAGCTCAGGTATCAGAAGTGTGATCCCTGTGTGTTCAGGGGGCTCAACCAAAAGGGTACATAGCGACCCCACCACACGGGCTGGCTACCGTGCTGGCTATGCACCCTAGTATCAGACAACGACGTGAAAGAAAAGGTGGAATGTACTAGGAGGGCACACGTCGGAGACACTAGGTAAGGTGCTATTCCCCAAATGGCTCACACTACGGAGGAGAAATTTTGTAATGGAGGTCAAACCCCAGAGGGGGACCAAGGAATGCCAAAAGGAGGAGATGATTATGCAACAAAGCCGAATTGGAAAACCAACAGAACCAGGAGGATAGCGGGGCCAACATAAGCAGGGACACCAAGAGATGGAGAGGTGAGGGTGAGGGGAAAGGAGCAAGGAGGGGAAAGGATGGGAAGGGAAAGGAAATGCAGCCCTGGAGAGAAAGAAGGCTGCAATGGCTCGGGGCCCCGTGCTCGCCACGCACGTATCCACAAAAGACTTGTGGACCCCCTGGGGGGGGTTGAGAATGCTACATCAACATCGGTTGCACCCGTACCATATTTCTATGCACCAGGAATTGCATGCCCCACTGGGCACAACAGAAATTACGGGACGATGACAGATTTTGCACGCGTTCTATTTAGCGACGAAGCGTCATTCAGCAACAGCGGTAACGTAAACCGGCATAACATGCACTATTGGGCAACGGAAAATCCACGGTGGCTGCGACAAGTGTAACATCAGCGACCCTGGTGGGTTAATGTATGGTGCGGCATTATGGGAGGAAGGATAATTGGCCCCCATTTTATCGATGGCAGTCTAAGTGGTGCAGTGTATGCTGATTTCCTACGTAATGTTCTACCGATGATCGTGATCCACCGACAACGCCTGACAACATGCGACAGCGTATTGTCAATGCATGTGCGAACATTACGGATGGCTAACTACTCGCTGTTGAGAGGAATGTCGTTACACGTATTGCCAAATGCATTAAGGCTCACGGACATCATTTTGAGCATTTATTGCATTAATATGGTATTTACAGGTAATTACGCTGTAACAGCATGCGTTCACAGAAATTATAAGTTCACAAAGGTACATGTATCACATCGGAGCAACCGAAATAAAATGTGCAAACGTACCTACGTTCTGTATTTTAATTTAAAAAACCTACCTGTTACCAACTGTTCGTCTAAAATTGTGAGCCATGTGTTTGTGACTATTACAGCGCCCTCTATCACAAAGCGAAAAGAGTGGTCCAACTACAACATTCATATTTCTTTACGTACTACTCGAATATGTAATAAAAATGGGGGTTCCTATTTAAAAAAATGCAGTTGATATCCGTTTGACCTACGGCAACGCCATCTAGCGGGCCGCCCATAGCGCCATCTTGTTTCCCCCTTCAAGCTAGACAAGTTTCGTTCTTTGTAGTTTTTTCGTTTGACGCTTAATTCGTGTGATATTTGTCCCGGTTGCGATCAACGGACCACGCTGTATATATGTTCCATATTCTGTGACAGTCCTTTTTGGTATGGAACTCACGCACTTGAAGAGTCCTCCAGGCCAGTGATTTGTAAGCAATTTCCTTTGTAACCTGGACACAGATAGTGACATTCGTTTGTAGAGTGACAGCTAAATGTGGCGATTTCGACAGGTGCGTATTTGGACACGAAGATGCCTAGGACAGGAAGCATAGTGATCGTCACAACCTCTTCGTGCTTGAATAGCAGTAGGTGTAACAATCTTTCGAAACTGTTTCTTCTTTCACCTTATTTATGGTTACCTTTTTTTTCGATATGTCAGCACGAAAATCTACAAATGGCAGTACATGAGGTAGATGTGGATAAAAACTGACGAAATGTTGTTGGAGAGCGAAAAGGATTACGAAATGATGGACCGATACTCCACAGAAATGACGTTAGTAATATTGTGCCGATTCTTCATATCTATTTTGGCTCAACAATACTTAAAATGAACTGGAACATGTGTTGCGATACTTGCAACTGTCTGAAAAAATGCTCTGGGTAACTTTTGAGATGTTGTTAGAACTGATGAAAGTATCTGAACTGTGGGTAGTCCATGGGAATTACACCCCGATGTCTTAACACGTGTCCAAACACTTCTCAGTGTCTTTCATACATTCCTTCCCTCAACAATTCTCCAGAGGACCTCCTCATTCCTTATCTTCCAATCCATGTTTCACTATTCTACAATACTGTGCTCCAAACGTACATTCTTAGAAATTTTTTCTTTATATTAAGGCCTGTGTTTGCTGCTAGCAGACTTCCGTTGGCTGCGAAAGCTCTTTTTGCCAGTGCTAGTCTCTTTTTCATATTGTCCTTGCTCCATCTTCATGGGTTATTTTGCTGCCTATGTATCATATTTGATTAACTTCGTCTACTTCATGATCTCATTTCTTCTACTCGCATTACTTCTGTCTTTCTTAGATTTGCTCTCCATTCACATTCTGTATTAACTGTTCCGTTCAACACATCCTGTAACTCTTCTAAACTTTCACTGAGGATAGCAAAGTCATCAACAAAGCTTGGCAATGATGTCATTTAAAATTGAATTTTAATCTTGTCAATGAACCTTTCTTTTATTTCCATCATTGCTTCTCCTATTACAGCCTTAACAGTAGAGAAGAAAACTACATCCATGTCTTAAGCCTTTTTAATACTTTTTTAATACATGCACATCGTTATTGGTCGACCACTCTAACTGTTCTCTGTTGGTTTTTGTACATATTGTGTACTTCCCATCTTTTCCTACCGCTTACCACTATTTTTCTGATTTAGAACATGTTCCACCATTTTACATTGTTGAACTTTTTTTTCCATGTCAACAAATCCAATGAACGTGTCTTGATTTTTCTTCAGTCTTGCTTCCATCATCAACCTCAACGTCAGAGCTGCCTCCTTGGTGCCTTTACCTTTTCTAAAGTAAACGGATCGCCATCCAATTCTTTCTTTTCTATTCTTCTTTATATTATACTTGTCAGTAACTTGAACACTTGAGCTTTTAAAACATTTGAGCTATAATAATTGCAGTTGTCCCATCCTGCTACATCCAGAATTGCGTAGATGATGTTTTTCCGAAAGTCTTATCGTATGTCTCCGGTCTCATACTTGTAAGTAGCACCAACGTGAATAGTAGTTTTGTTGCCAATCCTCCCAACGATTTTAAAAATTCCGATGGAATGTTATCTATTCCTTCCATGTTATTTAATCTTAAGTCGTCCAAACGTTTTTTTAAATCTGATTCTAGCAGTGGATCTCCTGCATTTTCCCTGTTGAATCCTTTTTCTTCTTCTGTCACGTCACCAGGCAAGTCCACCACCTCGTACAGGTCTTCATCTACTCGCTCTTTCCTCTGTTTTTTCACTAGCAGTGGCAGCAACTTCAAATTTATTCAGAGAAGTTTTTCGAAGAACTGCATGAGTTGCAAAAACGTCAAAATTTATTTTAAACATTGTTGAACCAAAATAGTAAAATATATTATCATTCAACCTAATGTTATTAACGTAATCTCTGTAGATAAGTGATTAGCAGGCTAACATTAAACTATACCTTTCACAAATCACTTAGCTCACAAAAATCTTCGCTACTCAAGCTACAGCAATACAGCGAGCGCCACTACTGCCAGCTAAATAAAAGATTCAAAGTACTGAAGGCACTAACTACTGATAGGCATAGTTCGCAAATGAAAGATTTTGATAGAGAACAACCAATGTATTTACCTCAATAGTCATAATATATGTAGCAGTTCATGACAAATTTCAAAACTCCGCCATCTCTCTCCCCACATCCACCACTGCTGGCGGCTCACCTCCAACTGCGCAACGCTACGTGCTGTTCACAGCCAGCTGCCTAACACTACAATGGCGAGTATTACAACAATGCAAAGCAGCCACAGACCGCACACAGCACAGCCAGTGATTTTCATACAGAGGTGGAGCTACCAATAAAAAAACCTAAACAGCCTACTTACATAGCCCCCATGCTCCCCACAAAAAATTTTACAAATTGTTTTGGGCACTGGGCAATACATATTTGTTAAAATTTTTCATAATCGTAATTACAATAACAAAAAAATCAAATGCACACACTTATTGATACAATGTTGGTCAAAAGCTAAAATTTTCTCACAGTCCATAAAGATAGTCCTGATCATTCATCATAATAGTAATTACAGTTTTTTTTTCACAAAGTCTCATGAGTAAAGGAAATTGCACACAGATGTAGTGGATTTCCATGCAGTCTTGAAGAAGTAGTGTTGTCCTTCCAACGGAAAGACAGTGCTGACTCTTGACATGCTGACAGGTAATGGGCCACAACAGAGCAAACCCACAGCGGAGTCAATCGTAAATTTGAAGAATATCGTTTGGTAGGTCATCACAGAGCAGACCCACTGCAGTCCTGGTAGAGATTACGGTATTGGTGGGCCACCAGAGGTGCAGACCCACTGCAGTCCTGGTAGAGATTGTGGTATTGGTGGGCCACCAGAGGCGCAGACCCACTGCAGTCCTTGTAGAAATAATGGTACTGGTGAGTCATCAAAGATGCAGACCCACTGTAGTCCTTGTAGAGATAATGGTATTGGTGGGCCACCAGAGGCGCAGACCCACCGCAGTCCTTGTAGAGATGGCCAGCAGCCATCTGTTGTGACTGTGCAGGTGTACAATCACCATTGAAGAGTCTTGCGGATAATATAGCAAGTCCATAACCAGCACTTGTGCACTCACAAAGTTTTTGGAATTGTCCTTAGAACCAGCAATGCTGTTATCCAGTCCCTTGCTGAATTATTAACACACATGCAAACACTAACAGTCTCTACTTCTCACATATTGTCCATATACTATGACCAACAGAAACGTGTGCAGTGAAATGTAACTTACAGGTTGCTTAATTTGATGAACTGGTTGGTGTCAATTACAATTTTATAACATGAGAATACAATAACAAAGGTACAAAATACATCATTAAAGAACATAACAATACAGATAACATTTGTAGTACAGGCTTTACAAAAGAATTGAACTAACATATACATCAGTGTTACAGGAATTATGACATAAGTAAATACATAAAAGATCAGAATAACTTTTGAAACATCAACTTTACACATGAGCATTAAAACAAAACAGAATAAATAATGTCTAAGCATATTTACAAGGTAAATAACATATTATTAATGCCAATTATATTTGAGGATAACAGTATTCCTCATCATAGTGAATGTAGCTTAGTATTAGAAGAAAAAAAAATTCTATGAAACTACACAGAGACAGGAAGAAAAAAAATACACAAGGGTACACAAACATATAGTGGGATAACACAAAAGGAAAGGACAGGGTTTGTTTTCAGTGTAACATTTGGTACTGCAGTCCAACCCAAATCTTCACTCCATAGATCTTTCGTCTTATTTCAACCTTTGCTTCCACCAAAAAAAATCCTATCCAAGCATGCTTTCTGTATTTATTTCACATATTTCTTACCTCATTATTTATTTCCAAGAAAATCCTACCTATACCTGCTTTCTGTACTTTTTTCGTATAACTTCTCAATGCATTTCTTCCAATTCATCGCAACTCATCCTCTTCTATAGTCTACCCCCTCTTAAACTAACTTAAATCTACTGAGCTCAGATGCTAAACTAAGGGACGAGGCAATGCAGCAGCACAAAACAATTAACACAAACAGCAATGACAAAATATTCAAATTCGCAAAGCAAGCAGCAATATTACAACTAATATATGGCAATGAGCAGCAAACAAGAAAAATAAATCAGTAGTAAAATGGCTTAACAGAATAATACAAAGTGAAATTTAGTAGCACTATACCTGGCAAACAGCAAAAAAAAATGCAAAATTTATATCTAAACATGACATAGCTCAAGCAGAAAAAATATTACACTAAAGATGGCCATGTCTAATACCTATGTGACATCTTAGCACTAGAGTGATGCATCACGAGAACTAACACTAGCAGATAAGTTACCAAATCGTAAAGAAATTATTAATGCAATTCCTGTGAAGGGAAATGTCTATTTATGTGCCCTCGTTTTCTTGGAAGTAGATCATAAATTTCTTATTGACTGGATCTGTAGGCATAAAATAACTATATTAGTACATATATTAAATTTTATTTTAACCAATGCTGCAGTGCAGCTAGAAACTAGATATTAAAGAAAATGAGCAAATATGTACAAAGGACGGCATGAAACATCATTCATTAGCGATATGGCATTTCATAAGGCAGTAAAAATTCCCTCAATTCCCGAGAAAGACGCTTGTCATAATCAGGTGTGCAGATGTAAGTATCTTTCCAAGTAATGAGCGTGTCGTATTTGCGGTGCTTTCTACAAAGGAATGTCAATAGCGAGGATAATGGCCTCTTCTTTTTTTTGCACCTAATGGCTTTCTTTTGTCAGACGTCTACCTCTCAGCTGGGCGCCCAAAACGCATTACGCCAAGGTCACTTACCTTTCTTGCTGAAATATTTACGATGGCAGTTTCCGCTACAGTGACAGTCTCATATAAAAATATTTCACAGGTCAAGAATTTGGGTTACAAATCTGTAGAAAGAAAGTCCTATTGATATAACAGTGTCCAAAAAATTTTCGTCGGCATTGTAATACATTCACACATTTACATACATTTCATAACTCTTGAAGTACGATTCTTGGTTTCCAACAACCTTTTTCACAAACCAGAGTCCCTAACCACTACTCATTATTCCTTACCTTATTCGTCGACACTTCTTCAATATTTTATGATAACAGATATGCAGCATACTCAAATAACTCATATAGCATCAGCTTATTGATCATAAACATACCGCAACCGCATAATACACATAGTCATCGTAATAATAGCATCATAACACCTCAGTCAAATCTCAAAAACGTCGTAGCTTCCTCCAATAATTTCAAAACCTAAAAAAAATTCTCTGCTCATGTCAAAAGTTTCATCCACCTCAAACGTACTTTAAAAATCGTGATCCCATACCAAATATATCATTCAAAGCTCTCATAATATCACAATGGGTCCGAAAAAATATGAAGGGTTCACAAAGTACAGACGAAATACAATTTCATAAGTGTGAAGTTATCCAAATGTGTAATTGCGTAAACATCTGTCACTGACGTAGTAAAAAAAATATTTCTTTCTCTGTTAAATAATCAGATAGCTGCGTAATTTATGTGTTAGAGAAATATGGTACCGATGTGTAAAGTTGTATAAGCAAATACCATATTAGCTAGGGCTCCTTGTGCTTGCCAAACACATGGTACACAAAGTAAGCATGTACCCCCCTGAGGATTAATGTAATTATACCCTCAGGTGTTACAAATTACAGCAATGGAATGAAATGTATCAAGGAATACCTTTGTATCATTGTACTTCAAATATCTTTAAAAATAAATGTTTTAAGTACAAAATTAATCACTCAAATGGGTGTACTGTAGCGCTAAACTGTGCGTCTTGTTGTAAGATAATCTCTGTGGAAGTGTCGTAGTTATCGTCCTCCGAAAGCTAAGTTCTGCAGAAGTCAATGTACTTACCTCACGATACACAAAATTGAAATGCTTTGCGAATAGATATCTTAGTTATTACGCTTATTGCCGTGATGAAGAAAGTACTGTGCTGTAACGTATTGTTGTGCTATGGAAAAGGCTGTCTCATTGTAGCTATACCACAAAAGTTACTACTAGAACATGTTTTTCTTTCCAGAAGAATTCAGAAAACTGTGCAGATATAAAACAGATACACCGCAAAAGCAACATTGTGAATTGTAACTCATTAGTAGCGTCGTGATAAAAATCGTGTAGCTGTCACATAAACTAACCTCTGTGTCATCTGGTATCTCTCAGAAAGCACTTTAAATTCAGAATGTATTTTCAAATAAACCAAAATGTTGCATTAAAATCTCATTAGCAGTACTGGTAAATGTTCTAAGTATGTGAGCCTTATAGTCGTTACCTAATCGTGCAACAAACAAGCAAGAATGCACACACACAATAACACTGTGTCGTCTGTTCACAATAACAATGCATTCGTAATTTCTGTTTAAATAAGTTCTCTTGGTTCTAGACTGGATATTTAACTTCAAACATTGTTACATGTTAACAGTTTCTTAAGTCTTACAAAGCATACTAATAATGTAAAGTGAAAAGTTATATGGCAAAGACAAAGTTAAAAAGCAGATTATCTTTCAATAAACGGTTTTACATGTGAAACGTGGTGTAAACCTTTACTCTTCCTAGTACACAGAGTTTCAACTTCAACGCAATTATCATGTGGTATACGTCGGATTCTGTAAGGTCCATTGTAAACTAGAAGGAATTTGTGACTCAAGTGTTTCTTCTTATGTGACAATGAATGAGCTTTAATGAGAACTTTCTGACCAATACGTAATTTCTTTGCATTTGCTTTACCGTGTAGTTTTTTCCTTTTGTCTGCTGCAGATTTTATATTTTTAATAGCCAAATCAATTATGTCTTTGTGTCGACGTTTACGTGTATTCGGGAAAGGTACAAGCTCTCTGATTCTGTTCGGTGGTTTTTCATTCTTCAGTACAAGAGTAGGTGGTAAAGCAGTGGAGTCATGAGGCATTTCATTCAGCACGTTTTGAAATAAATGTAAATATCTGTGCCAATGCTGATGCTTTCTGTGACAATAAAGTCTGCAAAGCTTATTGATTTCTTTCATAATCCGTTCAGATGGGTTACAATGTGGTGAGTACAATGAAATAAAAACAGGTTTGATTTTATGATTGCGAAGCATGCGTGACCAAACAGCAGATCTGAATTGCGGTCCGTTATCTGAAATGACTTTACTAATGTGTCCAACTTCACGTAAGAAATTTTTAACAAAGGCGTTGGATACAGACCGTCCAGTGGCTTTACGTAACGGTGTGAAAGAAACAAATTTTGAAGTAAGTTCAACAGCGACTAGAACGTACGAAAATCCATTCGATGTTCTGCAAAGGGGTCCCAATAGATCAACTGCAGCAAATTCATTTAATTTAGAAGGAATGATAGGAAACAACGGAGCACGATGTGAGATAGTAGATGGTTTCGCCTTTTGACAAAGTTTACAAATAGACAGGACTCTTCGAATTCTCTTTTCCATATTGTTAAAATAACAAGTCGTTCGAAGAATATGATAACATTTTCGTGGACCAAAATGTGCGTAGCTGAAATGAATGTACCAAATGAGCTTATTAACAAAATCGTCAGGAATGCAAAGTATCCATAGCTTGTCATCAACAGTGCAGCGTTTGAACAGTATGTTGTTTCTAACCAGATAATAATGCCGAATCTGTGTGTGTGTCTTTTCATGCCATTTGCTTTTGATGTCTTTCCAAATCGGATCTTTATCTTGTTCATGAGCAATGTCCTTTAAAGATGTGGTGATGAAGATTTCAAAGGCGACTTTCTGAATGTAAAGAATACTGAAATTTTTCTCGAGGTTACCTTCTGTGTTACTTTTCTCAATCCCAGCTGGTGCCCGTGACAGTGCGTCCGCAACAATGTTCTCCTTGCCGGGAATGTAGACTATTGTGAAGCGGAATTCTTGCAGAAACAATGCCCAACGTTTTAACCTGTCATGATTTAATTTTGAAGACATAAGAAATTGTAATGCACGATGATCACTGTATACTTTTACGTGCTTACCAGAAAGAAAGAAACGGAATTTGTTAAATGCCCAAACGATAGCTAAAGCTTCTAATTCAGTAACGGAATAATTTTTTTCAGATTTTGTTAGCACTCGGCTAGCAAAAGCAATGGTTTTCTGAATAGTAGTGTCATTTTCTATGGCTTCTTGAAATAAATGGGCACCAAGTCCGACTTTAGAAGAATCCGTGCTAAGGCAGAAATCTTGTGACAGATCTGGATGAGCTAGTATTGGCGCGTTAAGTAGCGATTCTTTCAAAGAACTGAATTCCAACTGTGCTTGTTCGTCCCAGTTCCAAATAGTGTTTTTTCCAGTGAGAGAACAAAGTTTTGGTGTAACAATAATTTGCATATTCAGTAAACGACGGTAAAAATTTACGAGACCCAGAAAACTGCGGACTTGTCTTTTTGTGGATGGAACTGGAATGGCTCTGATTGCTTCTAACTTTTCAGGATCCGGCTGAATGCCTTCAGAAGAAATAATATGTCCCAAAAACCTCACCTTTGACCTACCGAATTCAGACTTTTCCAAGTTATCTGTAATTCTTTTTCTGCAAAAATACGTAACAAACTATTGAGGATGCGAGTATGTTGTTCCCATGAAGCTTCTGCTATTAGAATATCGTCCACATATAAGGTGATGTGACGTTTTAAGAACTCAGGTAATATGGAATTTAGCCCACGAATGAATGCTGCTGAAGAAATGTTCAAACCAAAGGGAAGTTTCCGAAACTGATAACAAACGCCGAAACAAAGGAAAGCTGAGTATTTTCTACATTCTGGATGAAGTTCGATCTGATAAAAGCTGGATCTGAGATCAATGGAAGACAACACTTTTACACCATTAAAATTTTGAAGAAGTTCTTCCAACGTTTGCGGCCTGTCTGTTTCAGGAATAATGATAGTATTGATTTGTCTCGAATCTAAGACAAGTCTGATCGATCCATTTTTCTTCTCAACAACATGTAATGGATTGTTGTATGAGCTTACTGCAGGCTCAATAATGCCCTCGTCAAGCATAGATTGTACTTCTGTTCTAACACGGTCCCTATAATGCGCCGGAATTACGTATGGTCTAACACAAAATTTAGTATGCTCACGAACACGAAATTGGTACTGAAATCCCTTGATTGTTCCTGTTTTGTGAGTAAAAACTGTGGAATGTGCTTGTAAAATCTCAAAAAGGTCTTGCCTATCAGTGTCATTTCAATTCTCAATTGTTTGAATTTTATTCTGAATTAACTCATTAATTTGAAATATGCTGTCGATATCAGCCCTGTCAGTACTTGCAGAGTGATTGTTAGTGTCTAGTTCCGTAGAAAATTCCGAACTGTTGTCTAACAGAAGGTAAAGCTGATTAATTTCCTCGTCATGGTTTCAGAGCCAATCTTCAAATTTCAAAGCTATTGACTTACCTTCTTTCTCTAAACTTATTTCAGCATCGTGAAAGTTTAAGATTGCTTTGTATTCATTCAAAAAGACTACTCCCAATATAATTTCCGTCGACAATAATGGAACAATAAGAAAGTTCATAGAGAAGCTGTGGCTTTGGCCAAAGAATTCTAAATTGGTTTGTTGGCGTACATCTACACTTTTTCCAAAGATTGCACCTTGTAATTTAATCTTACGTAACGGAAGTGTGGGGCAATCGTTCGATATGTTGCATTTTCTAAAAGCTGTTTCACTAATTACTGAAATGGGACTGCCAGAGTCAAGTACTGCCGTAAATTTTACGTCATTTACTGTAATGTGAATCACAGGATATGCAATGATGTTACGTTTTACGTCGTGATCCTGGAGTAAGATGTCCCTAATGTCTTCCATTCTTACGTAATTACTAGCTACGGCAGCTGCGTCGTCAGTTTCATACGTACGTTTTGTGGCTGCCAGCGGTATGAGTCATTGCCTATTGTCTCTTTGTTGGCGCGCGTCGTTATTGGGATTTGGAGACCTAACTTCTACAAATTCACTCTGACGAGAAGGCCCTGCCCTGTTTGAATCCCGCCAGTTCTGATGCAATTCGGGTCTGTCGTTACGAATATATCGTCTGTCGTCATGTCGGTAGATTCCGTAGTTTCTTTCTTGTCGGTTAAGTGGTGGAGAATTTCTCCCTGAATTATCACTGCACGGTGGACCGTTGCGTCTGAAGTTATTCTGTCTCCCGTGATAGTAATTATTTTGGTTCCCATATTGTCTGTTTCTCTGATTGTCTCTGTGATAGTCATTACCGCGGAGAGGTGATCTTTCCCTGAAATTATTACTACTCTGCCAAAGGTTGTCGTATGGGTGGTTGTAATCTCCCCACGGAAAATTACCCTCTACCACGTAATAATTAATAATGGTCAATCAAATCATCCACATTTATTTACGTTTGAAAAGTATCTGATCGGATTTTTTAGTAATATATGCGCCGACAGCTCGTCGACGCCAAGGTATTTTTCTAGTACGTTTATTCTTTGGAATAACAGAGATATAGAGAGATGTATGCTCCATGGTCATTACAGAGGGAGAAAGGAACAGCTTCGGAAGTATCAGTTGGAAGATTGTCGGATTGCTAAAAGAGATTTATTTACTCTTCTTTGCGCTAAAACGAGCTAGGAACGTTTGTGCCGCTAGCGTGATAGATAAAGAGAAAGACAAAGACTGTAAAAGCAAATTATATGAGACTTGAAATCCACAGAAAACGGAACATGTACGGAAATGGATTCAATATACAATTTTCCTCAGAAATAAGGTTTGTGACCATTTTATTCTAGAGTGAATGACGAATGAGTTCTCTGTCTGAATCATTGATGATTGTCTGGGCCCTGTAATTAATTGGGAAGTTTCAGCTGTGACGAAGAGAGCCTGCAATCTCTGAGTTTTTATAAATCGTCCAAAAAAGCTTCGTCCACATCTGAAATTTTAGATCTGTCGTAAACTGAACGAATTGTTCAAACGATCGATTTTCCCAACTGAATGCAGCGCTTAATAATAATAACAAATGTAAAGATCTTTTCCAGCAAGCCAGCCGCTGAATATTAAGACGAAGGGCTCCACCAGAGATTCTACTAGGCTGATTTCACGTAAATAATATATTTAAACTGTACACAGCTAAAGGACAGAGAGGGAGAGAGAGAGAGAGCGAATGAAATTCTAGAAAATACTCAGAATCCTCCATTAGCATAATTGTTTGTCTGTCTTTTCACGGATCAGCCTACATATAAACCACGAAGCCCTGTCTTTATTGTACCGATTTATGTGTGAGAGTGAAGGAGTAATAAAGGCGACAGATACACCTCTGTACAGACAAAACATTACACCAAGTTAGCGGCAAGCTGCATTCATACATACTTTCATCATTTAAAAACAGAGTAGAATTCATTATATGGTGTCTGTTTCGGTCACGATTTCTGTAGTGAGAATAGCCTTGACGCGTCCAGTTATTATTTCTTTCATCGCGGAATTGCGACGGATGTGATCTGTAATTGTTGTGCTCCTGCGTTCCGCAATTGTCAGTGTCGATTTCCAGTTCTAGTAACAGTCCCTGAAAAGCTTCAATGTCGTCTTTGCAACGTCCTGCTAAAATAATATGTCGTAAATGTTCAGGTAATTTGATTAAGCAAATGCGGATGAGTTCTGAAGGGCTGTATGGGTTTGAAAGATATTGATTCTTGTGCAACATGTCTTCAAAATATTTCACAAGACTGGAGAATTCAGATTCTTCGAAATGTTTCATCATTATGATGCTATGTTTTACTCGGTCTTGTGTAGCTTGAGACCAATATGCTGAGAGGAAGGCATGATAAAAATCTCCTTCACTGTGACAATCGTGAATGACCGATCGCATTCTTACAGCTGGTTTATTCTCCAAGTAGCCACACATAAATTCTAACCTGTGCTCCAATGACCAGTTGGGAGGAAAACAATGAGAGAATTGATGGAGCCACGCTTGTGGATGAATGTCGTTGGCAGAATTCTTAAACGTTTTGAATTTACGTGTAGTAATGAACAGCTTATAGTCAAAATCATCGTGTCGGCGAATAGCATATCGGTCATTGTTACGTCGTTTCGGCGGTTCCATTTCAAAATTCGGTGCACCTTGCCAATTTCTTTCATAGTTTCCGAAATGCCCTGTGTTATTATTTTGTGGCTTTTCCGTATTTCTATGTCCCTCTTCCCGTATTGGGGCGCGAGTGTCCTCTGAAATACGTAACTCTTGTATTACCTGTGTCAGCTGATCTTGTACTTCCCGGATTTCTCTTTGGTGTTGCGTATTTATTTGATTCTGATTTTGTTTGAATTTCCTAATTTGTTCGCACTCTTCTGTGTCATTAAAGACTACCGGTCTTGTGTCATTGAGATCATCATCTACCTTTGTAGACAAGTTAGTGAACTGAACCGAAAGTTCGGCTACTTTCTCCGATAGTGTACTTATTTCCTCAGTGTGTTTTTCTGAACCAAGTTTCAGAGTATTTACTGTGTCCTTTAAATTTTCCTGAGTTTTTGCAAGTTGCGTAACCGAATCGGTAGATGCAACTGAGTCAATTTTAGCTTGCAAGGTGTCGTGATTTTCATGAACAATGGTTTGCAGTTCTTTTATGGCTGCTTCGTGATTCTGTAATGCATTTTCATGCCGCGAAAAAATAGGTTGAAAATGCTCACAAATTTGTGTTTTTACGTCATTACAGACTTTTTGACATTTCGATTCGATGTTATGTAACTCAGTAGTTAAATCTTCACGTGTTTGTTCAAACTTATGTTGCACTGAGTCTAACTTTTGAAGCTTTTGTTCCATTGCGTCTAATTGTTGCTGTGTTTGTCTCTGGTGTTGTTCCATTGTGTCTAACTTTTGAAGATTTTGTTCCATTGTGTCTAACGTTTTAAGATTTTGTTCCACTGTGTCTAACTTTTTAAGATTTTGTCCCATTTGTCTCTGATTTTGTTCCATTTGTTGCATTAATTGCAATAATAATGTATTAGTGTCAGGAATCTGTTTCTCTATGCTTTTCGGCAGTGCATTTGCACCGGCAACATTCACATTTTGACAAGCAGAAAATGTGTCTTGACTTATTTGAGAAAACTGTGATGACCCAAAACCTGAATCTACAGTATTTGCGAAATTGTGTCCTGTCATTTCGGATTCCTGAGGCGAGCTGTTGCCTACCGACCGATCGATAATGCTTCCCTGCTCACTAGTTGTTTCACTGTCTACGCCATTGTTTGCCGCCCGCTCCATTTCCCTATGCACAATTACCAAATTACTACTTTGATCATTAGTTAATTCATTACTCGGTGGCGCTAACACACTGCTTTCGTTTTCACTGTCATTTCTCAGTTTACTTTGGAGCCTAGTATTACGTTTTTCACACGCCATTATTGTCACAATATTTCACACGACAACACAGAAAAGCACAATTTGAAGAGCAAAATAAAATAACATAGCAATGAATATAATGTCTACTTAATTGCAAGCGCAGCTGCGAAATACTTGGTGCAAATCTACATGCATGCCACAACTGTATTACTGTACAACAATGAAAAACTACAACTACAATGGAAATTCTCTCTATAATTACGCGCTGGCAATAAACAAAAGCTACACTAATTACACAAACTACAAGAAATAAATCAGAAGATTCCAGTGAGGTATCCTCGGCTAAGGGTCGACATATGAAACGTCCCCTTTGAAAAATTTATACCTGACTGTGCTTAAACTGACACACAATATTTTTAGCGCAACGCAATCTGACTTTCAAAAAAAATCCCTACAAAAGAATGGGCCCTGACTAACATTAAACTATACCTTTCACAAATCACTTACCTCACAAAAATCTTCGCTACTCAAGCTACAGCAATACAGCGAGCGCCACTACTGCCAGCTAAATAAAAGATTCAAAGTACTGAAGGCACTAACTACTGATAGGCATAGTTAGCAAATGAAAGATTTTGATAGAGAACAACCAATGTATTTACCTCAATAGTCATAATATATGTAGCAGTTCATGACAAATTTCAAAACTCCGCCATCTCTCTCCCCACATCCACCACTGCTGGCGGCTCACCTCCAACTGCGCAACGCTACGTGCTGTTCACAGCCAGCTGCCTAACACTACAATGGCGAGTATTACAACAATGCAAAGCAGCCACAGACCGCACACAGCACAGCCAGTGATTTTCATACAGAGGTGGCGCTACCAATAAAAAAACCTAAACAGCCTACTTACACAGGCCTACTCGGCCTGAGGTAATGTTTATTCATTTTTATGCACATCTACTTCACGTACTGAAAGCGTTTTGACTGTTACAGGTGAAAATGATAAGGAAGAGTGGAGGACAATGAAACAAGAAAATAATCCTTATAAATATAAGTCCAGAAACCAATGACTTACCTAATTCTTGGTATTGTTACTGAGTACATGAACGCCTCCTAAGGGTCCTAACTGTAGATGTGCAACTGAGGCCAAACATATTTTAAAAAATGTTTCACATGGTCATCGTTCAAGTGAAGGAAGGCATCAGAACATCACCTCGTCAATGCCTGTATACGCTTCAAAAAGCCAAATGTGTCCTCAATGTGTTGCAATCAGCCACAATTCGTTCTCTCAGGTAATCGACACAATCAACAGGTCTGGAATACGCCAATGCTTTTAATAAATTTGAAGGGGGCACAATGGAGGGACCTGGAATACTATGGCATTGCAAGCCAGGATTGATACACTTGTTTCGGAATGCTACTTACCTGTACTTAGGTACTGAGAATGATAATAAAATTAAAGGCAAGGGGGGGGGGGGGGGGCAGTAGGCAGTACTTTATCGCTCCATAATTCACACCTTACTTGAGGTGTTTCGAAACAAATGTACCCTTAGATATTACTGACACTAACAATGGCATCACTCCATCACACATAATGGGGAAACAGTTGTTTAGCGGACCTATGTTACGATTTTTTTGTTCTCCACACAACCCTTTCGTTTGTACTTTTAAATGTATGTATATCTGCGCTTGCAGATTATCTTTCTGACACTTTAAAAAAGAAGAGATAAAACTATACATTAGATGAAACAAAGGAACTAATTTCTAACTGTTTATTAGACGTAATATTGTCTGTAAGTGGAAAACAATCATACGACCCAGCCCAGAACGTTGCTCATATGTGTTGGGTCCATTCCAGAAAGGACGATCAGCAGTTACTGAAAACATAAAAAGAAGGGCAGCTTCATTGTTCACATGTTTCATCAACAGGAGAGTGTTACAGAAAAGCAAAAAACATGAGCTGGCAGTTGCTTGAATAAGGCACACACTGTGTCGCAAAAGACTACTGCACCGTGAATTTACTTTCAAAATCTCTTCTTAAAGAATTTACCTCATTTACTAGCGTTTCATCAAGAACATTAACATATTTAATCATACTATGTGAGTGTGGAAGTAGTTGCCCGTGGGTAAATTATGAAAAAAAAATTTCTTTCACAAATGGGAATTTTATTCCTAAAAACCCTTTCTTTAAAAAAATAAACAGATTTAAAAATTATAATCAGAAAGCACCCTGAAAATATCAAGTTACAATTTATTCAGAAGCAGAAATAACAATTTTTTTGACAGTATGAGCTTTCGGGCTGAGAACCTTGCCGCTGTCTTTTAACACGGCCGTAGTCACGACCGCTCACAACAACCTCTGAAAGACTACATTGGTGCAAATCTGCAACACACCAGATTACTTTAAACTAAAATTTTTAACAACTCACACAAACAGAAACTATGCACCCCGTAGGAGAGATGGAAATGGTACAAAACACTCACATTAAAAAAATTACTTGCCACCGAAAGTGCAACTTGTTTTTAAAAGAAAACTCTTACAGTGCAAGGGTGGCAACTTTATATACTAAAATGACCATTTAAATAAAAACCCATGAAATGCAGTCTTACATAAAATGTACAAACATGCTCTACATTACACATATACACATATGATAGGCAAGATAAAAACATATTTCAGGAATTCGGCCGTTACACTTCACACAATTAATTCGTTAACACCGAATCCGACAAACATGACAGATGCAGCTATTAACGTACGACAGATCGACCGACAGACAGACACTAACTGCCTAACAAACGCGGACGAGAGACAGACGAGCAAGCTGGGGACGAAAGACTGACCAAGAAACAAGTAGAATTTAACAAGTAAATGAAACAACATATCACAAATCACTTAACTTCTAATAAACTACGATGTCTGGCGAAGACCTGGCGCAGCACCCCCAAAACGCTCTCCCGAACCGTCCGCTGCCAGCCGCTTCAACGGACGCAAGAAGGCGCGCCCAATCTCCCGTCTCACGGCGTCGCAGCTCGCGCCGGCCAGACCAATGTCGTGGGTTGACTCCTTTCTCTCTCGTGCCCGCGCGAAGCCACTACCCTCGCTATACGGCGCTGCCCATTGGACTGACGTGGCGACCTTACATGCGCCGACGCTCAAGACGGACAAGTCATCTTACGTCCCAGTGCGCGACCGACCAACCGATCGATCCAACCCCCAATGACTATTGCCTGAACAAACTCGAGCAGACTGGCGGCCTAACACATCCTAGCACTCCGGACTACAGACAGACAGACACTGACTGCCCCACACTGACCCGGCTGACCAACTGACCAGACGACTAGACTCGCCAAGACTGACAGACTGACCCCCAGCGCCGTGCTGATAGCGCCCCTTAAATGCACGTGAACGGGCAACTTTTCCCCTTTCCCACGAGAGGAAGACACCAAAGCTGCGATTACCACAGCGGCGCCACCGCCAGAAACGGAGGGCGACTGCTTCACACTACGCGCTGCGGCGCGCTCTTCAAAACAGCAAATTTTACCACGGCTCAACAACTTATGAGGTATCAAGAGATGAATCTAGTAATATACAACGACCCCCTACGTTTCACTCTTACAGTGACCACTAAGACAAGATTACACTAATTATACATTGCAGAGAGGCAGTTAACGGTACTCCGTATGTGTACGAGGTGTGGCTAGAAAAAAACCGGACTAGTACTGGTGAAACAATAAAACGAATGCAATAAGGCTGAAAGTCGCGTGGCCTGTCACGTGACTCTCGCTCCGCCTACTGCTCGAGTTTCATCAGCCTCCTGCACTCAGTCTGCCCGTGGCGTCTGTTTTAAGTAGTTGACGTTTTGTTCTGTGCGTCGGAAAATGTTGAGTGTACAGAAAGAACAGCGTGTTAACATCAAATTTTGTTTCAAACTAGGAAAATCTGCAAGTGAAACGTTTGTAATGTTACAACAAGTGTACGGTGATGATTGTTTATCGCGAACACAAGTGTTTGAGTGGTTTAAACGATTTAAAGATGGCCGCGAAGACACCAGTGATGACACTCACACTGGCAGACCATTGTCAGCAAAAACTGATGCAAACATTGAAACAATCGGTAAACTTGTTCGACAAGATCGCCGTTTAACAATCAGAGCAGTGTCTGAGTTAACAGGAGTTGACAAGGAAAGTGTTAGGCAGATTCTTCATGAAAGTTTCAACATGAACAAAGTGTGTTCAAAAATGGTTCCAAAGTGTCTCACAATTGAACAGAAGGAACGCCGAAGAATGATTTGTTCTGACATCCTGGAAAACATTGAAAGTAATCCCACCTTCTTACAAAATGTTATTACTTGCGATGAATCGTGGTTTTTTACTTACGATCCCGAAACTAAACGCCAATCGATGCATTGGAAAACTCCTGGTTCTCCACGACAAACAAAAGCACGAATGTCAAAATCGAAATTCAAGGCAATGATGATTTTTTTTTTTTGACATCAAAGGGATTGTGCACATTGATTGGGTACCAGAGGGACAAACAGTGAATCAGCATTACTACCTTAGCGTCCTGGCTACCCTACGTGAGCGAGTACGGAGAAAACGGAACGATTTGTGGAGAAAAAAGTCATGGATCCTTCACCAAGACAATGCCCCAGCTCACAGTACGTTGTCAGTGAAGACGTTTGTGGCAAAACACAACATTCACATCTTAGATCATCCACCCTACTCACCTGATTTGGCCCCCTGTGACTTTTTTCTTTTCCCTAAAGTCAAGTCAGCTTTGAAAGGAACTAGATTTGAGACTGTTGAAGCAGTAAAAGAAAAAGCGACGGAAGTAATGTATGGACTTACCGAAAATGATCTGCAGCATTGCTATGAACAGTGGAAAATTCGTATGGAGCGGTGTAGAGACCGAGGAGGAGAGTATATTGAAGGAGATAACATGAAATTGTAAATAATTGTAAATAAATGTTTTTTCCAGCATCAGTCCGGTTTTTTTCTAGCCGCACCTCGTAATACAGTGGTAAGTAGCTTCTGTCACGCACTTTACAGTGATTTTCAGAGTGTGGGTGTGGATGAAAATGTTGATGCAGACGCACGGTGTGTTTGAGACTGTTGAAGCAGTAAAAGAAAAAGCGACGGAAGTAATGTATGGACTTACCGAAAATGATCTGCAGCATTGCTATGAACAGTGGAAAATTCGTATGGAGCGGTGTAGAGACCGAGGAGGAGAGTATATTGAAGGAGATAACATGAAATTGTAAATAATTGTAAATAAATGTTTTTTCCAGCATCAGTCCGGTTTTTTTCTAGCCGCACCTCGTAATACAGTGGTAAGTAGCTTCTGTCACGCACTTTACAGTGATTTTCAGAGTGTGGGTGTGGATGAAAATGTTGATGCAGACGCACGGTGTGGTACAAATCGCTTAACGAGGACCAGTCCTCCTAACATCGGTGCCAGTAGAGTGACCAGGAAGCCACCAACCACAGCTCGAGTATCAGGAATGGTGACGAGGCTCGCGCAACTCGGAACACAGACCTCTCCTGGCGTGGACTGCAGTGAGCACCGGTGGGAGGCACTGCGGTGCAGGTTAAGTGCGCCGGTTACACTCTGTTGGCTTCTTCCATCACCGCCGGTACATAATAGGAATGTGTGAGCTGCGAAGCTGTAGCATAAATATAGACCCGTGTCAAATGGCCTCACACGAGACCTGAGGGTTTTGGTGTCGAAGGCACAGTGCCTGTGTGGTCTTCCTTTAACTATTTTGTTACAAATCATCAGCCACAGAAAATATTGTTGTCTTGCTGAAGGTAAAATTTGCCTACCAGGTGTTGTGCATAATTGAACAGATCCGCGTGATGAATCAGTTGGTTTCTGTATCCTTCGTCAGACACAGTCAGTTAATAATGTATGACGGTCCTCATAAACTCACGAAAAGTGACAAAGCCCGCATCTCGTGGTCGTGCGGTAGCGTTCTCGCTTCCCACGCCCGGGTACCCGGGTTCGATTCCCGGCGGGGTCAGGGATTTTCTCTGCCTCGTGATGGCTGGGTGTTGTGTGCTGTCCTTAGGTTAGTTAGGTTTAAGTAGTTCTAAGTTCTAGGGGACTTATGACCACAGCAGTTGAGTCCCATAGTGCTCAGAGTCATTTGAACCATTTTTTTGACAAAGGTGGGACGCATACCATTTGGAGCTGCCAACGTCAGCTGAGCTGCGTTGTTTAAGGCCAAAGGTGCTTCTTTGACGCACCCTGTGCCTAACGCTAAGTCACAACTACCAGAGTTTCGTTAGTAGCAGATTTCAGGCATTCTTTCTGGCCCATAGCAGGACTTGCAAAATGTACTGATTCCTTTATACAATCACTCAGATAAGATACATAGCAAGGAACGTGAGTTAATGGGGTACAAATACATACGAAGTAAACACATTTTTCCTACAAAGACCCGTCATAACAGTAAAAGAGTGAGATCCAGTGTGACACACACATTAATAAAATGCTCGGAAATTCTCGGTGACAAATGTTATGGAAGAGAAATGGCTGCACTATCTCAATACTCTTCATCAGACAGTGTACTTACTGTACTGGTCAAATTCGTTAAAGAATGCTTCTGTTCTTTGAATATTTTGACCAATCAGAAGGCAGTCTGATTTTTCAGTGTGTGTTCCCCTCTTCATTTGCACGGTCAGTGGGTGATGTGGGTTCTCAGTGTTTTTGCTACATGTTGGTATTGTGAAATTTTTGCCGTTGCGTTGTCGTGACTTTTCCATCATCTGTTTTCCAGTAGGTTCTTATCACCATCTAGATGCTTCAGAATAACAGTATACGCTGAGGTATGGGACAGTCGGACGGCTGCAAGTGGGTTTATTGCATTGGATACATTCATGTGGCTACCGAATTGAACTGCGAGTCTAAAGCAATCTTTGCTCTGTGTCATATACTTACAGGCATCTGTATTTACTGATGTGAAATGCTAAACGTCACTGAGATTAAAAAAAGCTTTATTTCACACGGGGCACCTTCATGGGCCCATATCAGTGTCTCTCAGTCCAACTTTACTAATCCTGGTCAGCTTCAAATGCTAGTTCAAAAATGGTTCAAATGGCTCTGAGCACTATGGGACTCAACTGCTGAGGTCGTAAGTCCCCTAGAACTTAGAACTACTTAAATCTAACTAACCTAAGGCCATCACACACATCCATGCCAGAGGCAGCATTTGAACCTACGACCGTAGCGGTCGCGCGGTTCCAGACTGAAGCGCCTATAATCGCTCGGCCACTCCGGCCGGCTGACTCCTACTTATTTTACAAGACATCCCTAGAAAGACAAACCTACATAAACAACATTTACGTATGTACAGAAAGATTTTGTCAATGTCACTGCAATGCGCTCTTCGAAACTCTGAAGGCAGCAGGGATGAAATATGGGTACGAAGGGATACCTACTACTTGTTCAGAAACGAGTGTGCACTTATGTGTTTAATGTGAAAGCAGTAGCTGAGAAGGAAGTGAGAAAGGAGTGCAGTCTATCCTCGGTGTTGTTCAGTCTGTACACAGACCAAGCTACGAAGGAAAACAAAAAAAACATGCGGAGAGAGAACAAAGAAAAACATTTATCAAAGACATTCTAATTCTGTCAGAGACGGCAAAGTACTTATGAAATGAGCTGCATGGAATGGGCAGTCTCGTGAAAAGGGGTTATAAGACGAACGACCACAAACGTTAAACAAAAGTAATGTAATGTAGTTGAATTACATCAGGCGATACTGGGGAAATTAGATTCTGAATCCAGTACACGCGTTTTCTTATTTGGGAAGCAAAATAACTGAGGATAACAGAAACATCCCCCCATGAACCATGGACCTTGCCGTTGGTGGGGAGGCTTGCGTGCCTCAGCGATACAGATAGCCGTACCGTAGGTGCAACCACAACGGAGGGGTATCTGTTGAGAGGCCAGACAAACGTGTGGTTCCTGATGAGGGGCAGCAGCCTTTTCAGTAGTTGCAGGGGCAACAGTCTGGATAATTGACTGATCTGGCCTTGTAACATTAACTAAAACGGCATTGCCGTGCTGGTACTGCGAACGGTTGAAAGCAAGGGGAAACTACAGCCGTTATTTTTCCCGAGGGCATGCAGCTCTCCTGTATGGTTAAATGATGATGGCGTCCTCTTGGCTAAAATATTACGGAGGCAAAATAGTCCCCCATTCGGATCTTTGGGTGGGGACTACTCAGGACCTCCCGCCGGAGGTTCGAGTCCTCCCTGGGGCATGGGTGTGTGTGTTGTTCTTAGCATGGGTTAGTTTAAGTAGTGTGTAATTCTAGCGACCGATGACCTAAGCGGTTTGGTCCCTTAGGAATTCACACACATTTGAACACTACACAGGAGGTCGTCGTTATCAGGAGAAACAAAACTGGCGTTCTACGGATTGGTGAGTGGAATGTCAGGTCGCTTACTCGGGCAGGAAGATTAGAAAATTTAAAAAGGGAAATGGATAGGTTAAAGTTAGATATAGTAAGAATTAGTGAAGTTCGGTGGCAGGAGGAACAAGACTTGCGGTCAGGTGAATACATGGTTATAAATACAAAATCTAATAGGGGTAATGGAAGAGTAGGCTTAATAATGAATAAAAAAATAAGAGCGTGGGTAAGCTACTACGAACAGCATAATGAACGAATTATTGTAGCCAAGATAGACACGAAGCCCACGCCTACCACAGTAGTACGACGAAGAGATTACAGAAATGTATGATAAGATAAAATATATTATTCAGACAGTCAATGGAGGAGAAAATTTAATATTCATGGAGGACTGGAATACGATAGTAGGAAAAGGAAGAGAAGGAAAAGTAGTAGGTGAATATGGAATGGGGGTTAGAAATGAAAGAGGAAGCTGCCCGGTAGAATTTTTGCACAGAGCATAACTTAATCATATTTAACACTTGGTTTAAGAAGCATGAAACAAAGTTGCATACAATCTATTGGTTATGAACTGTAGATTAAATCTAAAGAAACTGCAAAAGGATGGGAATTTAAGGAGATGGGACCGAGATAAACTGAAAGAACCAGAGGTTGTAGAGAGTTTCAGAGAGAACATTAGGGAATGATTGACAAGAACGTGGGAAAGAAATACAACAGAAGAAAAATCGGTAGCTTTGAGAGATGAAATAGTGAAACCAGCAGAGAATCAAGTAGGTAAAAGGACGAGGGCTGGTAGAAATCCTTTGTTAACAGAAGATATACTGAATTTAATTGATTTAAAGAGAAAATATAAACACTCACTAGATGAAGCAGGGAAAAAGGCATACAAACGTTTCTAAAATGAGACCGACAGGAAGTGCGAAATGGCAAGCAGAATAGTAGAGGACGAATGTAAGGATGTCGAGGCATATATCGGTAGGGATAAGATAGATATTACTTACAGAAAAATTAAAGAGACCTTTGGAGAAAAGAGAACCGCTTCTATTAATATCAAGAGCTCAATTGGGAAACCAGTTCTAAGCAAGGAAAGGAAAGCAGGAAGGTGGAAGGAGTATATAGAGGGTCTATACAAGAGCGATGTACTTGAGGGCAATATCATGGAAATGGGAGAGGACGTAGATAAAGACTAAATGGGAGATATGGAACTGGGTGAAGAATTTGACAGAGCAATGAAACACCTAGGTCGAAACAAGGCCCAAGGAGTAGACAACATTCCTTTAGAACTACTGATAGCCTTGGAAGAGCCAGCCCTGACAAAACTCTACCATCTGGTGAGCAAGAAGTATGAGACAAGCGAGATACCCTCTGACTTCAAGATTATTATAGTTATTCCAATCCCAAAGAAAGCAGGTGTTGACAGGTGTGAAAATTACCGAACTATCAGTTTATAAGTCACGGCTGCAAAAAAAAAAAAAATACTAACACGAATTATTTGCAGACGAATGGAAAAACTGGTAGAAGCCGACCCCAGGGAAGATCAGTTTGAATTCGGTATATATTTTGGATCAAGTAAGGCAAACTGACCCTTCGACTTATCTTAGGAGATAGATTAAGGAAAGGTAAACTTATGTTTCTAGAATTTGAAGACTTAGATAAAGCTTTTGGCAATTTTGACTGGAATACTTTCTTTCAAATTCTGCAGGTGGCAGGGGTACAATACAAGGAACGAAAGACTATTTACAATTTGTACAGAAACCAGATGGAAGTTATAAGAGTCGAGGGGCATGAAAGAGAAGCAGGGGTTGGGAAGGGAGTGAGACAGAGTTGTAACCTATCCCCGATGTTATTCAATCTGTATATTGAGCAAGCAGTAAAGGAAACAAAAGAAATATTTGGAGTAGGAATTAAAATCCAGGGAGAACAAATAAAAATTCTGAGGTGTGTCGATGACATTGTAATTTTCTAAGAGACAGCAAAGTATATGGAAGAGCAGTTGAACGGAACTGACAGCATCATGAATGGAAGATATAAGATGAACATCAACAAAAGCAAAACAAGAAAAACGGAATGTAGTCGAACTGAACCAAGTGATCCTCAGGGAATTAGATTAGGAAATGAAATATTTTAAGTAGTAGATGAGTTATGCTGTTTGGGGAGGAAAATGAATGATGATGGTCGAAGTAGAGAGGATATAAAATATAGACTGGCAGTGGCAATGAAAGCGTTTCTGAAGAAGAGAAATTTGTTAACATCGAGCATCGATTTAAGTGTCACCAAGTCCTTTCTGAAAGCATTTGTATGGAGTGTAGCCATGTACGGAAGTAAAACATGGACAATAAATAGTTTAGACAAGTACAGAATAGAAGCTTTCGAAATTTGGAGCTACAGAAGAATGCTGAAGATTACGTGGGTAGATCACGTAACTAATGAGGAGGTACTGAATAGAATTGGGGACAAGAGAAATTTGTGTCACAACTTGACTAGAAGAAGGAATCGGTTGATAGGATGTTCTGAGGCATCAAGGGATCACCAGTTTAGTATTGGAGGTCAGCGTGGAGCGTAACAATCGTAGAGAGAGACCAAGAGATGAATACACTAAGCAGACTCAGAAGGATGTAGGTTGCAGTAGCTACTTCGAGATGAAGAAGCTCGCCCAGGACAGAGTAGCCTGGAGAGCTGCATCAAACCAGTCTCTGGACTGAAGATCACAACAACAACAGCCGAATTTTTCAGACCGGCAAGAACAAGAGGAACATTTCTCAAAAACAGGATTTTTGTTGACGCTGAATATAAGTTTAAACACTAGCATGTCTTTTGTGAAGGTATTTTTAGTGACTGTAGCCTTCCACAGAAATGATATGTGGAAGACACACTGTTCCGGACAAGCACAAAATAGAGTTTGAAATGCTACAGATGAATGCTGAAGATAGTAACAATAACAATTCCGTGTGTCTCAGCGACCTGGTCCACCTCTTTCAATATGACGCCACGTTACCACGTTACGTTTCCCTAACCAGTACCAGTCATCGTACCGGGAGAAGGAAAGCTATACTCCCTAGCGTGGTACCCGAGGCACAGCTCGTTCCTGGCGAATTTGCACATCATTGAATGACAAAGGCTAGGTTAAACCTTTGACTACCAATTTTGTTTGAAAGACATTAATGTATAGTTTGGCTACGAAGTCTTTCGCGACGTATTTCTTGAGTAAAAATCTCTCGGTGTACATGCCGCGTCAAATCAGGATAAAACTCCAAGCTTTCGACCACTACCTACATGGTCGTCGTCAGGGCTAAAACTGACTGTCGTGAACTAGCGAGGTTCCCACTTTTATATGCAAAGGACGGCTTCTGATTGGCTGGAATACGTCAGCGATATGGCGCGTAGTGAAGTGGTGCCCTCTACTTCCATAGATGTAGTTGCTATCCCGCGTTGCTTGCAGCACCATCCCTTGAATCAGGAGGTAAAGTGCGAGAAGTTTTTCTCTGCGATTTTTCTTTATCCAGTGCACTCTTCCAAGTGTTGCTAAGTGCATAGTAGTTGTCTCTATTAAAGTTATTATCGCTAAGTCTAATTTCGACTCCTTCCCGGATCACAGAGTCCCAGTAATTCGATGTGTGGGCTATTACTCTGGTTTCTTCAAATAAAATCTTATGCTTGTTAAGCAGGCTATGTTCAGCCACTGCCAGAGTAATAGCCCACACATAGAATTACTGGGACTCTGTGATCCGGGAAGCACTCGAAATTAGACTTAGCGATAATAACTTTAATAGAGACAACGGCTATGCACTTAGCAACACTTGGAAGAGTGCACTGGATAACGAAAAATCGCAGAGAAAAACTTCTCGCACTTTACCTCCTGATTCAAGGGATGGCGCTGCAAGCAACGCGGGATAGCAAGTACATCTATGGAAGTAGAGGGCACCACTTCACTACGCTCCATATCGCTGACGTATTCCAGCCAATCAGAAGCCGTCCTTTGCATATAAAAGTGGGAACCTCGCTAGTTCACGACAGTCAGTTTTAGCCCTGACGACGACCATGGAGGTAGTGGTCGAAAGCTTGGAGTTTTATCCTGATTTGACGCGGCATGTACACCGAGAGATTTTTACTCATTAATGTATAGTTATTTTAATTAATGTCTTGGTATAAGCAGCAATATGAAAAGAATATGTTTCGGCGTTTCATTGTAGAAGAGCGTTTGGGGGTTGTGGATAGGACATACAGGATTATTGATAAATACATCAGGGTTTCGGAACATGATTTCACAAAAATTACAAGACATAACAAAAATACACGTCAATGGACAGATCATACCTCCAAGTTTGTAGCACCCTACAGTTGCTAAATATGGTCCCGTTTGTGAGGGCAAGCACCAGTTAATGACACCAGAAGAAAGCGCACCCTAATAAGTGAAATTTCTAAATATTAGGATTTTGCTAACCATTAGTAGGCTTCCCTCTACCAGTGGGACATTGATATACACCAACAATATGCTACAAATTACAATTGGTTCTCTGATAACCTGTCGTGGGTGACAAATTTTCAGATGGTAGTCAAGATGTTAAAGGCAGACTAAAGTACTCTCTGATCCTATCAGGATTCGATCTCCGAACTTTTCGGATTCCAGACACCAACTTCACCGCTGCATTTTGAAATCTGACATGGTGGAGATCAGATGGGTAGACCGAATAGCTGACGAGAAGCGATTGAATCCATATGAGGAAGAAATAAATTTATGGAAGAACCAAACTAAAACGAGGGATTGCTTGACAGCACAAATCCTGAGAAATGAAGTAATCGTCAGTACTGCAAAGCGTGAAAGATATAAATGTTTGAGAGAGATTACGACTGAGACACCGAAAGAAGTTTCGAATCGGCGTAAACGGCAGTAATTACTCAGATGTGGAGACCTCCACAGGTCAGGCTAATGTGGAAAGTCGTGTCAACAAATCTTCAGACTGAAGACCACAAGAGCAACAACGTCTTTACACTTTAAGATTCGTTTATTTTACCTTGTCTAATGAAGCAAGAAATAAAGATTTTACAGAGTCCTCGCCTATTTTTCAGCATAATTTTATCTGAAATATACAATTCCTGGTAAATTATGTATTACACTGTAATTTCGTGCAATTGTTACCTCTTTCAGTGGGATACATTTCAGTTTAACAACTAGTTCTAGAAAAACTGACAAAATTCACATTTTTATACAAGGCTCTGTCAGTCGGATCAGGTCCGGTGACAAACGCTTTTATTTTTTAGAGTCAAACTGCTCTTTCACACTGCTTAAAATTTCTACTATTTATGCAATTCTTAATTGAATCCCTTTATGATTTACTATAAATACTGAAATCTAAATACGACGCTTTGGCTTCAGACGTAGCACAATTACAAGGAAAATGAAAATGCTGCAAACTGCGTTATCTCCTCATAGCAGTACTCCAAATTTATCACACGAACTGAAGTTTTTCTGCAAATAATTCTCTTTGAGTGACAGAGGCCCTGGGCCACTGAAAGATACTCCGTAAGACAGTATTTCGACATGAGTGATCATAGTTAGCTATAAATATTAAGTACAATAATCTCTAGACTGACGTTCTCTCTTAACATCTCCTCCAAAATCGAGGGTTCAAGTAAACATTTTCTGGAAACAGGGATCCCTCGACTTTTTCATGCCGAATTCAAGTTTGAAATTTATTAACAGCGGTTCCAGATCTAGAGATCTTAATTTTTTTCAGGACTTAAGAAGTTGGACAGCTATTTCTACAGCTCATCTTTTCTTCAAACACCCGTTTGAGAGCGTTTTCATGTACCTGATATCTCCAAGATAAATACAAGGCATCTTTTTCCAAAAAACTTGCAGTCAAAACACATTTATGCATCTCTAAATGTACTCCTAATCAATGCTATTAATGCTTCAATATAGAATGGGAAAACCAATTTACTGAGAGTTTCCTCAGATGATGTTGATTCAAAGCTTCTAATTGTGATATGAAGCTTTTCATTTTCTGTATGGTAATTTGTACCTTTTTTACAACAAACCGTAACTCTCCACACCGTTAGCATGACACTTCCATACACAGTTAATTTACACATCCAAAAATTGCAAAAGAAACCACGAAAGTCTTCTTCGAGAATGACAGCAGTTTACCTCTAACTACTTTATGTGGCTAAAACCAAAGGAAATAAATTATAGCCCATAAACGAAGACAGAGACATTGTACTTGCTCTGATTGCGACATTTCCTTAAAAATGAAAAACTACTGAGGTTGCCTGGATTGGGTTGTAAAAAGGAATAGCCTTTTTCTACTTACCTTACGTAGATATGCGTCAGTCTAGAGTTGAGCTAATAAGTTTGTATCGTCTTTCTGGCGCCGTTTAAGGAAATCTGTGTGATGATTCATACCGTTGGTGAGAACCTTTATCATGGATAATGATAATTATTGCAAGGACAGAGCCAATGACATCAATCTCACATCCTTTTCAGATGGTCTGGAAAGCCGTTTGTGGGTCATAGGAATGTCTCTTGAGATGTGGAGATTTCTAAAGAGAGGAGCACCCAAGGAGTGGGCCTTGCACTGACCGATTACTGGCTGGTGCGATTTGTCTGCTACGCCACTTTGTCACGGCAGCGAATTGTGGTCGCATAGGGCTCCAGGGCCTTAGAACTGGGAACATCTTCCAGCACTGCAGGAGAAACTTCCTAACGGACTCGGTTTGAGAACAGTACTGTACGACAAAAATTGAATTACTTCACGAGTCATAAGCCTAGTTAAAAAGATACGCCCGCTAAACCCACTGGGTAGAACAGGTAATTAGGATTGTGGAAAGGGCCAAATAAGATTGAGGTCAATTCACCTCTAATTGGAATTTATTGTAATTTAATAACACTTTTACAACCAAAGCGGCACATAGCCGGACTTTTACAGAATGCAACTCTTTCACGGCTGAAGGCCTCCAAACAAGAAACCTTAACAAATCAATAAGATAAAAATCCAGTTAAGAAAGCAATAAAATAATTAAAAAAACATCACCGCAAGGTAGATAGAACAAACATATGAAAGGTGCAATACCAATGGCTGAAGCTGACAATTAAGTTTCAAAATTTTCAAATATATTACCGTACTCTTTTAAAGGCAGAAGGCTGCAATGTTTAAGGGGCTCTGGAAAGGCTCAAAATCATGAAAAGTTCAATTTTTACTTTTTTGCGTTTTCTGAATCTGCAGACTATTACCTTTTAATAGATATATAATTTATTCAATTCCGAAGACTACAACTATTTTTAAATTTTTTTTTGAAATGTGTTCTACATGGGCGTGACCCACTGTGGCGCTGTTAAACTGCTGTCAAATGGTGTTATTATGCAATATTATGCAATAATGGAGGTGATAAAACCTATTTTCAGAGACTTAGCAGCACCTGAACTGTTGAAAAAGTGTATTCACGGAAAAACTCAAAACCCCAATGAAAGTGTAAATAGTGTTATATGGTCGAGAATCCCCAAGACTGTATTTGTTGGAATAGAAACACTTCACTTTGGTGTGTATGATGCTGTTGCGACTTTCAATGATGGCAACATTGTAAGGTGCAAGGTATTTAGAAATATGGGAATGAAGATAGGTTCTAACATGGTACGAGCGATGCTTGCTTTAGACAAGGAACGCCTTCGGGCTGCAGACAGGGCTGTAAAGAGTCTAGAAATACAAGCAAGAGTAAACAGGAGGAGGAACAAGAGGAAGCTGGACGAGGAGTTTGCAGAGGATGAAGATAATCCATCCTATGGACCTGGAATGCACTAAAAAGTTAATCCAATCTTTGTCGCTCGATTCCCAAAACTTTTATTTTCTCATACTAATTACATGTTTTCTAAGGATCTTCCAAACATATTTGTTTCAAACTTTCAGTAAATGTTACACAGTACCTTCTGCACAATTTAACACAGCCTTTTTCCAAAAAACTGTATATTTTTGAATATATAAATAAAAAATTGCAAAAAAAATTTTGTGAATTTTCATTACAATTGAAAAAAAATCATCTTTAATAACTGAACTAAAATTTTGTAAAATCCCTGTGTTAAGTTGTAGCCCATATTCCAATAAATAATCTGTAAAAAGTTCAACTTCCTACCTCAAATACTTTGTGAGGAAAGATGTAGTTTATAAGCGTTATTTTAACATTGCAAGTATAGGGCGTTCCGGAGCCCCTTAAGCTTGAAAGATAAATCTAAGAACTAATCTTGCAAAATTTTTAAGAAAATGGCAAATAACCATAAGGCTTAAATTTTAAGTAGCTGAAAACAGATAATTAAACACCGGTGGCACTCAGTAGCCTCCAGGGAGGTCGGTCTGCCCTCATTCACTTAGGCCAGACAGCTGGTGAGCCCAACTACACTTAACCGTCGGAACCCAACCAGGGGACAGCCACGGACCGACTGACACAACCGACCTGCTCGCCACCAATCGGTACATAAGAACTCAAACACAAAATGTTACGGACGTAATTATCCACAGTTAAATATGTACAAACACTCGGTATTGCTCACACGAAAGCTTCCCCAACAGTGTACCACCGAAACCAACCACACAACATGAATGGACGTGGCTTAGGTAGTTGAAACCACTACTCAACTTTGACGTTGTAAGGGATCCGTGATCCCACGAACATAGATGCTAGTATCCGACGCCCAGGTCGATAGCAGACAGGAGTCGATTGTCGAGCGCTGCAAGAGGCAGTGAGACTAGTGTCGAGTGCAGAGTAGCACTGGAGAGTGTGGAGTGAGCGGTAGTGCGGTAAAATTCACCGGAGTATGACGAGGGAGCACGTCCCCCTGATCGTCGTGGGGTTGACCCTCACTAATACCGATTCGCGAGTGATATGAAACAGAGAGTGACGAGTGCCGGATTACGTGTTTCGCGTCAACCGCGTCGGCCAGCAACAACCATGGATTGCAGTGAGGATTGTTGCGAATGTTAACCATCATGATTGCGTGTGACGAAGTACTGAAAATCAGCAACCAATAAAAAGATATAACGGTAATTAGACGTGTAAGGCGAAGGTAGCAACTGCCTCAGAATTTGTGTATTAGTAGAAAATATCTATATCAGTTTGTACACCGCTACCTTTGTGGTCCTTAAGGGGCTCCGGAAAGGCTCAAAATCAAGAAAAGTTCAATTTTTACTTTTTTGCGTTTTCTGAATCTGCAGACTATTACCTTTTAATAGATATATAATTTATTCAATTCCGAAGACTACAACTATTTTTAAATTTTTTTGGAAATGTGCTCTACATGGGCGTGACCCACTGTGGCGCTGTTAAACTGCTGTCAAATGGTGTTATTATTAACGCCCGTGTTCATCAGGTACATTTTAGTGATGTGAGATAAAGTATGTGTTGTGGCTAACCTGTGATGGTTCAATATATATCGCTGGTGTGATTGTCGATTGTTTCATGTTTATTTACTCTGTCGTTATCTCGAAAATATTCGTAATTAATTCTGTTTCTTGAGTCTCTGTTTTGTTGAAGTATAATAATGAACCATGGACCTTGCCGTTGGTGGGGAGGCTTGCGTACCTCAGCGATACAGATAGCCGTACCGTAGGTGCAACCACAACGGAGGGGTATCTGTTGAGAGGCCAGACAAACATGTGGTTCCTGAAGAGGGGCAGCAGCCTTTTCAGTAGTTGCAGCGGCAACAGTCTGGATGATTGACTGATCTGGCCTTGTAACATTAACCAAAACGGCCTTGCTGTGCTGGTACTGCGAACGGCTGAAAGCAAGGGGAAACTACAGCCGTAATTTTTCCCGAGGGCATGCAGCTTTACTGTATGATTAAATGATGATGGCGTCCTCTTGGGTAAAATATTCCGGAGGTAAAATAGTCCCCCATTCGGATCTCCGGGCGTGGACTACTCAAGAGGACGTCGTTATCAGGAGAAAGAAAACTGGCATTCTACGGATCGGAGCGTGGAACGTCAGATCCCTTAATCGGGCAGGTAGGTTAGAAAATTTAAAAAGGGAAATGGATAGGTTAAAGTTAGATATAGTGGGAATTAGTGAAGTTCGGTGGCAGGAGGAACAAGACTTTTGGTCAGGTGATTACAGATTTATAAATACAAAATCAAATAGGGGTAATGCAGGAGTAGGTTTAATAATGAATAAAAAAATAGAAGTGCGGGTTAGCTACTACAAACAGCATAGTGAACGCATTATTGTGGCAATGATAGACACAAAGCCCATGCCTACTACAGTAGTACAAGTTTATATGCCAACTAGCTCTGCAGATGATGAAGAAATTGATGAAATGTATGACGAGATAAAAGAAATTATTCAGGTAGTCAAGGGAGACGAAAATTTAATGGTCATGGGTGACTGGAATTCGTCAGTAGGAAAAGGGAGAGAAGGAAACATAGTAGGTGAATATGGATTGGGGGGGAAGAAATGAAAGAGGAAGCCGCCTTGTAGAATTTTGCACAGAGCATAACTTAATCATAGCTAACACTTGGTTCAGGAATCATAAACGAAGGTTGTATACCTGGAAGAATCCTGGAGATACTAAAAGGTATCAGATAGATTATATAATGGTAAGACAGAGATTTAGGAACCAGGTTTTAAATTGTAACACATTTCCAGGGGCAGATGTGGATTCTGACCACAATCTATTGGTTATGAACTGCAGATTGAAACTGAAGAAACTGCAAAAAGGTGGGAATTTAAGGAGATGGGACCTGGATAAACTGAAAGAACCAGAGGTTGTACAGAGTTTCAGGGAGAGCATAAGGGAACAATTGACAGGAATGGGGGAAAGAAATACAGTAGAAGAGGAATGGGTAGCTTTGAGGGATGAAATAGTGAAGGCAGCAGAGGATCAAATAGGTAAAAAGACGAGGGCTAGTAGAAATCCTTGGGTAACAGAAGAAATATTGAATTTAATTGATGAAAGGAGAAAATATAAAAATGCAGTAAATGAAGCAGGCAAAAAGGAATACAAACGTCTCAAAAATGAGATCGACAGGAAGTGCAAAATGGCTAAGCAGGGATGGCTAGAGGACAAATATAAGGATGTAGAGGCTTGTCTCACTAGGGGTAAGATAGATACTGCCTACAGGAAAATTAAAGAGACCTTTGGAGAGAAGAGAACCACTTGTATGAATATCAAGAGCTCAGATGGCAACCCAGTTCTAAGCAAAGAAGGGAAGGCAGAAAGGTGGAAGGAGTATATAGAGGGTTTATACAAGGGCGATGTACTTGAGGACAATATTATGGAAATGGGAGAGGATGTAGATGAAGATGAAATGGGAGATAAGATACTGCGTGAAGAGTTTGACAGAGCACTGAAAGACCTGAGTCGAAACAAGGCCCCGGGAGTAGACAACATTCCATTAGAACTACTGATGGCCTTGGGAGAGCCAGTCATGACAAAACTCTACCATCTGGTGAGCAAGATGTATGAGACATGCGAAATATCCACAGACTTCAAGAAGAATGTAATAATTCCAATCCCAAAGAAAGCAGGTGTTGACAGATGTGCAAATTACCGAAATATCAGTTTAATAAGTCACAGCTGCAAAATGCTAATGTTGTGGCGTAACAAGCTAGTCACGCTACACTGAGGAGGAAGCCGAAAGGCACGCGTACACACACGCCGTCTGGCGTCAAGTCTGGAACAGGAGAAGTTATGACTGCTATAAAGAAAATACGTAGCTTTGGAATATACTTAACTTTTAATGCTTCCTTTGGTACATCTCTCTTGACTATACAAATGAGACTCGTAAGATACATGCACTGATACAATTGGCGCCTTGGTTGGTTGTAGCCATTAACTTAGCTGAAGGCTATTCTAACTGTCTCTCGGCAAATGAGAGCAAAGGCTTCGTCCGTATAGTCGCTAGCAACGTCGTCGTACAACTGGGGCAAGTGCTCGTACGTCTCTCGAGACCTGCCGTGTGGTGGCGCTCGGTCTGCGATCACACAGTGGCGACACGCGGGTCCGACATGTACTAATGGACCGCGGCCGATTTAAGCTACCACCTAGCAAGCGTGGTGTCTGGCAGTGACACCACAACTAACACGAATTCTTTACAGACGAATGGAAAAACTGGTAGAAGCGGACCTCGGGGAAGATCAGTTTGGATTCCGTAGAAATGTTGGAACACGTGAGGCAATACTAACCTTACGACTTATCTTAGAGAAAGATTAAGAAAAGGCAAACCTACGTTTCTAGCATTTGTAGACTTAGAGAAAGCTTTTGACAACGTTAACTGGAATACCCTCTTTCAAATTCTGAAGGTGGCAGGGGTAAAATACAAGGAGCGAAAGGCTATTTACAATTTGTACAGAAACCAGATGGCAGTTATAAGAATCGAGCGACATGAAAGGGAAGCAGTGGTTGGGAAGGGAGTAAGACAGGGTTGTAGCCTCTCCCCGATGTTATTCAATCTGTATATTGAGCAAGCAGTAAAGGAAACAAAAGAAAAATTCGGAGTAGGTATTAAAATTCATGGAGAAGAAGTAAAAACTTTGAGGTTCGCCGATGACATTGTAATTCTGTCAGAGACAGCAAAGGACTTGGAAGAGCAGTTGAACGGAATGGACAGTGTCTTGAAAGGAGGATATAAGATGAACATCAACAAAAGCAAAACGAGGATAATGGAATGTAGTCAAATTAAATCGGGTGATGCTGAGGGGATTAGATTAGGAAATGAGACACTTAAAGTAGTAAAGGAGTTTTGCTATTTAGGGAGCAAAATAACTGATGATGGTCGAAGTATAGAGGATATAAAATGTAGACTGGCAATGGCAAGGAAATTGTTTCTGAAGAAGAGAAATTTGTTAACATCTAGTATAGATTTAAGTGTCAGGAAGTCGTTTCTGAAAGTATTTGTATGGAGTGTAGCTTTCGAAATGTGGTGCTACAGAAGAATGCTGAAGATTAGATGGGTAGATCACATAACTAATGAGGAGGTATTAAATAGAACTGGAGAGAAGAGAAATTTGTGGCTCAACTTGACTAGAAGAAGGGATCGGTTGGTAGGACATGTTTTGAGGCATCAAGGGATCACAAATTTAGCATTGGAGGGCAGCGTGGAGGGTAAAAATCGTAGAGGGAGACCAAGAGATCAATACACTAAGCAGATTCAGAAGGATGTAGGTTGCAGTAGGTACTGGGAGATGAAGAAGCTTGCACAGGATAGAGTAGCATGGACAGCTGCATCAAACCAGTCTCAGGACTGAAGACCACAACAACAACAACAACAATAATGAGTTAAAGTAAAGTTATTAGAGATCCTCTGAAGGCTTTTAAGAAAAGGAGAAATGTTGGAAAGCCAAAGGTATGTGTTATTACTGTAAACAATAAAGACGATAACCAAATGAGTGAACCTAACCTCTCAAGTACACCTGCCCATAGCAGTCAAAGTGGGAAAGAAAATACTTCACAGAAGAAGCTTGGTTCAATGAGTGAAAAATATTAATGTTTTATGGGCGAATCGGATGTGAATGAAATATTTGATATGTCGGTTCTCAAAGGAATTTTTTCAAACTGTGTAAGATGTATTCATTGTAGTGAAGTTGTTCTGGAACTCTCCATAATAAAGCACGTAGGACTTGCTAGTGAAATACAACTGAAATGTGATAAGTGTTCATACATGACCACCTTTTGGAACAGTGTTGCAGTAACTGCAACTGAAGAAAATGGTAGCAAAATCTACGAACACAACAACGAGCGATGCTTGCTTTAGACAAGGAACGCCTTCGGGCTGCAGACAGGGCTGTAAAGAGTCTAGAAATACAAGCAAGAGTAAACAGGAGGAGGAACAAGAGGAAGCTGGACGAGGAGTTTGCAGAGGATGAAGATAATCCATCCTATGGACCTGGAATGCACTAAAAAGTTAATCCAATCTTTGTCGCTCGATTCCCAAAACTTTTATTTTCTCATACTAATTACATGTTTTCTAAGGATCTTCCAAACATATTTGTTTCAAACTTTCAGTAAATGTTACACAGTACCTTCTGCATAATTCAACACAGCCTTTTTCCAAAAAACTGTATATTTTTGAATGTATAAATAAAAAATTGCAAAAAAATGTTGTGAATTTTCATTACAATTGAAAAAAAATCATCTTTAATAACTGAACTAAAATTTTGTAAAATCCCTGTGTTAAGTTGTAGCCCATATTCCAATAAATAATCTGTAAAAATTTCAACTTCCTACCTCAAATACTTTGTGAGGAAAGATGTAATTTATAAGCGTTATTTTAACATTGCAAGTATAGGGCGTTCCGGAGCCCCTTAATAATAGACAACTTTCAGTCAATAACTATTCAGTCTCAGAACAGCCGCACTCGGTTGAAATACCCCCGAAGCCACGGCAGAAAAACCGATAGCCTTTCTTCCATTAAGCACACGGTCATATAATCATAATAATTAACTGTTTGGCGGCTTAGATAAATTACACAAAATCCAGTAAAGGAATTAAACGGGGGTGTTTCAACGTCCCGGGTCGGTGAGCCACGAAGCTCGTAGCGATCGGACAGCTCTACACACTCTCCGACACTGTGCAGGGACCGGCAGCGGACCCAGCCGACTGCACCGCGCGGAGATAACTTCCCTGGTCCGCAGCAACCGACCGACTCCTGGTGGTCCATCCGCGACTGCTGCTCCGTCGCGACTGCACTGCTGGTGCGTCTCCCACTCACTTCCAGACACCCGACGGAGGAAATACTGGCTCGGACCCAACCATGCAGAGGAAACACGCCCACTGGCTACCCGACATCCCTGCCCCAGAGAAGAGACCGAGCTAAATTCCACAAGATGGTAACTGAATGGACCCAGAAGCACTCAGAGAACCAGTTACACGTCGCCGGTTGAGACGACCGACCTCTCAGAGCTAGTACGCCGACAACATTTAAAACAGGTTGTCAGTGGAAATCACATCAACTACACACAGAGTTTGATAAACACTTGCACGAAGACTTGAACGATACCCAACAGCAACTAAGAACGCACGAAGACAACATCGGGAGACGATGCACACACCCACAGCCGACTCATGAACGATCGGCGAGCCAAAGCGCGTCGTAAGGTTGGACGACCGACCGACGATCCACCAAGACCGTGGCCCGGCTCAAGTGATGCGTGGCGGCAATGGTCGGGCGAGCCATGTCGACGCAGACCTCACTGCTGCTCCAACCCGACTGCACCAGTGCCGCATTACAACTCCCCGACTGGCAGGTCCGGAATGCACTCCAGACACGTTCCAACTGACTGGCAGTTCGAACTGCAAAGCCGAACTCCTCTTACGACAGACAACGACCGAGACGCAATAGCAATCGAGCAAAGATACTACGAGAAGGGATATATTGATACGCGCTGCTAGCGCCGGTCACGGTCGGGCAAAGAAGTAACTCAGTGACAGTAGTAATTTAAATTAACGTAGTGAGGTGGAAATACGTTAAAATCAGGGTGTAAAATACATGATGGAGGGAACGCGAGCCACGAACGGCTCACTTACCTTGCTGTTTAAAGTGTGTAAGCTATGTTACAGTTACTCTTAAAGTTTTTTTTTCTTTCTTTGTGTAGGAGGATAGGCACCATCCAGATAAAAAATCAAGCAAAAAACGAATTTCTCTCTCACTAGATGTGAAGGAACCCCATTGAGTCACTCTAAAAATATCTGTTACGTGGAATGTTGGAGCTCCGTTTCTGAAATTTCGTTGAACAATCATTGCGTGACTCTTCCCATTGGTGTAGTAAGGTTTGCGTAGACTATTGCAGCGGCCTCTGTCGTGGGGAGAAAGAGTGACTCATTTCGAGGACGCGGGGGAGGACACATGGTCGGGTGACGCAGACGAGCGACGTGTTTTTGTGTTAGAGAATCAGTTGAACACTCCATCATTGACGAATGGTTGGTGTCAGCAGCGGACGCAGGTTTCGTCGCCCTGAACCACTGAGTCTGGTGGGAATAGCCTGCAGTGTGGGCTGTCTCAGGAGGAGAATGGGTGGATATTTTCGATTCGTTTCTTGTAAACTTGAGAAGACAACGCGTATATAAGAAGGGTACAAGGACGGATCCTTAAAATTACAGACCAATATCCTTAAAATCGGTTTGTTGCAGGATTCTCGAACATATTCTCAGTTCGAATGTAATGAATTTCCTTGAGACAGAGAGCTTGCTGTCCATGCATCAGCACGGCTTTAGAAAGCATCGCTCCTGCGAAACGCAACTCGCCCTTTTTTCACATGATATCTCGCGAACAATGGATGAAGGGTATCAGACGGATGCCATACTCCTTGACTTCCGGAAAGCGTTTGATCGGTGCCCCACTGCAGACTACTAACTAAGGTACTGAAACGTCCCCTTTTAAACAATTATACAAGACTGTGCTTACCAGAAACACAATATTTTTAGCGCAACGCAATCTGACTTTCAAAAATCCATACAAAAGAATGGCCCTGACTAACATTAACCTATACGTTTCACAAATCACTTACCTCACAAAAATCTTGGTTACTCGAGCTACTGCAATAAAGCAAGCGCCACTACTGCCACCTAAATAAAAGATTCAAACCACTGAAGATACTAACTACTGATAGGTTTAGTTAGCAAATGAAAGATTTTAATAGAGAACAAACAATGTATTTACCTTAATAGTCATAATATATATAGCAGTTCATGACAAATTTCAAAACTCCGCCATCTCTCTCCCCACATCCACCACTGCTGGCGGCTCACCTCCAACTGCGCAACGCTACGCGCTGTTCACAGCCAGCTGCCTAACACAACAATGGCGAGTATTACAACAATGCAAAGCAGTCACAGACTGCACACAGCACAGCCGGTGATTTTTATACAGAGGTGGCGTTACCAATAAAAAAACCTAAACGGCCTACTTACATAGCCCCCATGCTCCCCACAAAAAATTTTACAAATTGTTTTGGGCACTGGGCAATACATATTTGTTAAAATTTTTCGTAATCGTAATTACAATAACAAAGAAATCAAATGCATACACTTATTGATACAATGTTGGTCAAAAGCTAAAATTTTCTCACAGTCCATAAAGATAGTTCTGATCATTCATCATAATAGTAATTACAGTTTTTTTCACAAAGTCTCATTAGTAAAAGAAATTGCACACAGAAGTAGTGGATTTCCATGCAGTCTTGAAGAAGTAGTGTTGTCCTTCCAACGGAAAGACAGTGCTGACTCTTGACATGCTGACAGGTAATGGGCCACAACAGAGCAAACCCACAGCGGAGTCAATCGAAGTTTTGAAGAATATCGTTTGGTAGGTCATCACAGAGCAGACCCACTGCAGTCCTGGTAGAGATTACGGTATTGGTGGGCCACCAGAGGTGCAGACCCACTGCAGTCCTGGTAGATATTGTGGTATTGGTGGGCCACCAGAGGCGCAGACCCACTGCAGTCCTTGTAGAAATAATGGTACTGGTGAGTCATCAAAGAAGCAGACCCACTGTAGTCCTTGTAGAGATAATGGTATTGGTGGGCCACCAGAGGCGCAGACCCACCGCAGTCCTTGTATAGATGGCCAGCAGCCATCTGTTGTGACTGTGCAGGTGTACAATCACCATTGAAGAGTCTTGCGGATAATATAGCAAGTCCATAACCACCACTTGTGCACTCACAAAGTTTTTGGAATTGTCCTTAGAACCAGCAATGCTGTTATCCAGTCCCTTGCTGAATTATTAACACACGTGCAAACACTAACAGTCCCTACTTCTCACATGTTGTCCATATACTATGACCAACAGAAACGTGTGCAGTGAAATGTACTTAATTTGAAGAACTGGTGTCAATTACAATATTATAACATGAGAATACAATTACAAAGGTACAAAATATATCATTAAAGAACATAACAATACAGATAACATTTGTAGTACAGGCTTTACAAAAGAATCAAAATAACATATACAACAGTGTTACAGGAATTATGACATAAGTAAATACATAAAAGATCAGAATAACTTTTGAAATATCAACTTTACACATGAGCATTAAAACAGAACAGAATAAATAATGTCTAAACATCTTGACAAAGAAAATAACATAGTAGTTGAAAAATTCTAAAACATAAGTCTTATCAGATAAAAATATAAAGACAGGAAAAAAACATAAATACCCAAGGGTACACAAACATATAGCGGAATAACACAAGGAAAGGACAGGGTTTCTTTTACTGCAGTATTTTGCAAACAAAACTTTCTTTACTTCTCGGAGATCTCCCTTCGTTCCTCATTATTTCCAAAAAGTCCTATCTATACCTGTTTTCTGTACTTTTTTCGTATGACTTCTCAATGCATTTCTTCCAATTCATCGCAACTCATTCTCTTATATAGTCTACCCCCTCTTAAGCTAACTTAAATCTACTGAGCTCAGATGCTAAACTAAGGAATGAGGCAATGCAGCAGCACAAAACAATTAACACAAACAGCAATGATAAAAAATACAAAAGGCAAAGCAAGCAGCATAAATTACAACTAATATAAGGCAATGAGCAGCAAACAAGAAAAATAAATCAGTAGTAAAACTGGCTTAACAGCGTAATACAAAGTCAAATTCAGTAACACTATGCCTGGCAAACAGCAGCAGCAATGCAAAAACATATCTAAACATGACATAGCTCAAGCAGAAAAAATCTTACACTAAAAATGGCCATGTCTAATACCTATGTCACATCCTAACACTACAGTGATGCATCACGATAACTTACTCTACCAAAAAAAAATTACCAAGTAGTTGAAAAGAAAATTATGTATGCAGTTACTGTTATTAATCCCTTCTTATTGTTCTTTCCTTTCCAAGTGCTCCTTTTTCGAAGAATGTGGATCATAAAATTATTATTTTATAGATCTGTTGACAGAAAGTTTTCACATTAGCAAATGCATTTAATTTTATTTTATAAAACCAATGCTGCAACATAGCTGGAAAACAGATATCAAATGAAATAAGCAACTATGTACAAAGCATAAAAATATCATTCAATAGTCATGTGGCATTTCATAAGTTAGTAGAAATTCTCTCAATTCTCGTAGAAATACGCTTGTCATAATCAGCTGTGCAGATGTAAGTATCTTTCCAAGTAATGAGCGTGGCGTACTTGCGATGCTTTCTACAAAGGAATCTCAACAGCGAGGATAATGGCCTCCCTTTTTTTTTTTTTTACCTAATGGCTTTTTCTCCAGGTGGCTGGCACACCTGGGCGCCACCTGAGTCACTTAGCTTCCTTACCGAAATATTTACGACAGCAGTTTGCGCTACAGTGACAGTCTCATCTCATATAAAAAAATTTTCAGAGGTCGAGAATTTGCGTTACGAATGTGTAGAAACAAAATCCTATAAATATAACAGTGTCCAAAAACTTTTTGCCGGCATTGTGATACATTCATGCATTTACACACATTTCATAACTCTTAAAGTACGATTCTTGGTTACCAACAACCTTTTTCACAAATCAGCGTCTCTAACCACTACTCATTATTTCTTACCTTATTCGTCGACACTTCTTCAATATTTCATCATCACAGATACGTAGCATAATCAAATAACTCATACAGCATCAGCTTATTGATCATAAACATACCGCAACAGCGTAATACACATCGTTATCATAACATCATAAAACCTCAGCCAAATCTCAAAATCGTCGTAGCTTCCTTCAATAATTTCAAAACCTAAAAAAATTCTCTGCTCATGTCAAAAGTGTCATCTACCTCAAATGTACTTTAAAAATCATGATCCCATAAGAAATACGACATTCAAAGCTCTCATAGTATCACTATGGTTCCGAAAAAATATGAACATTTCACAAAGTACAGACAAAATACAATTTCATAAGTGTGAAATTATCCAACTGTGTAATTGCGTAAACATGTGTCACTGATGTAGTAAAAAAGAGTTTATTTCTCAGTTAAATGATCAGATAGCTGTGTAATTTGTGTGTTAGAGAAATATGGTACCGATGTGTAAAGTTGTATAAGCAAATACCACATTAGTTAGGGCTCCTTGTGCTTGCCAAACACATGGTACACAAACTAAGCGTGTACCCCCCTGAGGATTAATGTAATTATACCCTCAGGTGTTACATATTACAGCAATGGAATGAAATATATCACGGAAAACCCTTGTATCATTGTACTCCAAATATCTTTAAAAATAAATATATTAAGTACAAAATCAATCACTCAAATACGTGTCCTGTAGCGCTAAATGTGCGTCTTGTTGCAACATAATCTCTGTGGAAGTGTCGTAGTTATCGTCCTCCGAAAGCTAAGTTCTGCAGAAGTCAATGTACTTACCTCATGATAAACAAAAGTGAAATGCTTTGTGTATAGATATCATAGTTATTACGCTTATAGTTGTGATGAAGAAAGTACTGTACTGTAACGATTGTTGTGCTACGGAAAACCCTGTCTCATTGCAGCTATACTACAAAAGTTACTACTAAAACCTGTTTTACTTTCCAGAAGAATTCAGAAAAACTGTGCAGATATAAAACAGATACACCGCAAAAGCAACATTGTAAATTGTCACTCATTAGTAGCGTCGTGATAAAACCGTGTAGTTGTCACATAAACTAACCACTGTGTCGTCTGGTATCTCACAGAAAGTACTTTAAACCCAGAATGTATTTTCAAGTAAACCAAAATGTTGCATTAAAATCTCAAGTTAAAAAAGCACATTATCTCTCAATAAACGGTTTTACGTGTGAAATGTGGTGTAAACCTTTGCTCTTCCTAGTACGCAGAGTTTCAACTTCAAAGCAATTATCATGTTGTATACATCGGTAAAGAATGCTAAAATTTTTCTCAAGGCTAGCGTCTTATGTTATTTTTCTCGGAGCCAGCGGGCGCACGCGGCTGCCTGCTTGTGCGAGTCATTGTCTGTCTCTTTGTTGGCGCGCGCCGTTATTGGGATTAGGAGACCTAACTTCTACAAATTCACTTTGACGAGAAGGCCCTGCCCTGTTTAAATACCGCCAGTTCTGATGCAATTCAGGTCTGTCGTTACGAATATATCGTCTGTCGTCATGTCGGTAGTTTACATAGTTTCTTGTTTGTCGGTCATGTGGTGGAGAATTTCTCCCTGAATCGTAACTGCGCGCTGAACTGTTGCGTCTGAAAGTATTCTGTCTCCCTTGATAATAATAGTTCTGGTTACCATATTGTCTGTTTCTCTGATTGTCTCTGTGATAGTCATTACCGCGGAGAGGTGATCTTACCCTGTAATTATTACCACTCTGCCAACGGTTGTTATACGGGTGGTGTCTGTTTCGGTCACGATTTGTGTTGTGAGAATTGCCTTGTCGCGTCCAGTTATTATTTCTTTCATCGCGGAATTGCGACGGATGTGATCTGTAATTGTTGTGCTCCTGTTTCCGCGTTCCCCGATTGTCAGTGTCAATTTCCAGTTCTTGTAACAGTCCCTGAAAAACCTCAATGTCTTCTTTGCAACGTCCTGCTAAAATAATATGTCGTAAATGTTCAGGTAATTTGATTAAGCAAATGCGGATGAGTTCTGAGGGGCTGTATGGGTTTGACAGGTACTGATTCTTGTGCAACATGTCTTCAAAATATTTGACAAGACTGGAAAATTGAGATTGTTCAAAGTGTTTCATCATTATGATGCTATGTTTTACTCGGTCTTGTGTAGCTTGAGACCAATATGCTGAGAGGAACGCATGGTAAAATTCTCCTTCACTGTGACAATCGTGAATGACCGATCGCATTCTTACAGCTGGTTCATTCTCCAAGTAGCCACACATAAATTCTAATCTGTGCTCCAATGACCAGTTGGGAGGAAAACAATGAGAGAATTGATGGAGCCACGCTTGTGGATGAATGTCGTTGGCAGAATTCTTAAACGTTTTGAATTTACGTGTAGTAATGAACAGCTTATAGTCAAAATCATCATGTCGGCGAGTAGCATATCGGTCATTGTTAGGTCGTGTTGGCCGTTCCATCTCAAAATTCGGTGCACATTGCCAATTTCTTTCATAACTTCCGAAATGCCCTGTGTTATTATTTTGTGGTTGTTCCGTATTTCTGTCCCTCTTCCCGTATTGGGGCGCGAGTGTCCTCTGAAATACGTAATTCTTGTACTACCTGTGTCAGCTGATCTTGTACTGCCCGGATTTCTCTTTTGTACTGTGTATTGATTTGATTTTGATTTTGTTTGAATTTTCTAATTTGTTCATACTCTTCTGTGTCAGTGAAGGCTACAGGTCTTGTGTCATTCAGATCATCATCTACCTTTGTAGATAAGTTAGTGACCTGATCCGAAAGTTCGGCTACTTTCTCCGATAGTGAACACATTTCCTCAGTGTGTTTTTCTGAACCAAGTTTCAGAGTGTCCATTTGTGTTGAAATCGAATCTACTGTGTCCTTCAAGTTTTCCTGAGTTTTTGCAAGTTGCGTAACCGAATCGGTAGATGCAACTGAGTCAATTTTAGCGCACAAGGTCTCATGATTTTCATGAACAATGGTTTGCAGTTCTTTTATGGCTGCTTCGTGATTCTGTAATGCATTTTCATGCCGCGAAAAAATAGGTTGAAAATGCTCACAAATTTGTGTTTTTACGTCATTACAGACTTTTTGACATTTCGATTCAATGTTATGTAACTCAGTAGTTAAATCTTCACGTGTTTGTTCAAGTGTGGTGTCTAACTTTTGAAGATTTTGTTCCATTGTGTCTAACTTTTGAAGATTTTGTCCCATTTGTTGCATTAATTGCAATAATAATGTATTAGTGTCTGGAATCTGTTTGTCTATGCTTTTTTGCAGTGCATGTTCACCGGCAATATTCACATTTTGACAAGCAGAAAATGTGTCTTGACTCATTTGAGAAAACGGTGAGGACCCAAAACCTGAGTCTACAATATTTGCAAAATTGTGTCCCGATTCCTGAGGCGAGCTGTTGCCGACCGATCGATCGATAATGCTTCCCTCTTCACTAATTGTTTCACTGTCCACGCCATTATTTGCAACCCGCTCCATTTCCCTACGCGCAATTACCAAATTACTACTTTGAACAATAGTTAATTCATTACTCTGCGGCGCTAACACACTGCTTTCGTCTTCACTGTCATTTCTCAGTTTACTTTGGAGCTTAGTGTTACGTTTTTCACACGCCATTATTGACACAATATTTCACACGACAACACAGAAAAACACAATTTGAAGAGCAAAAATAAGAGAACACATTAACATAGCACTGCAAATAATATCTAGTTAATTGCAGCTGCGAAATACTTGGTGCAAATCTACATGCATGCCACAACTGTTTTACTGTACAACAATGAAAGACTGCAACTACAAAGGAGATTTTCTCTACAATTACGCGCTAGCAATAAACAAAAGCTACACTAATTACACAAACTACAAGGAAAAAATCAGAAGATTCCAGTGAGGTATCCTCGGCTAAGGGTCGACATATGAAACGTCCCCTTTCTGAACAGTTATACAAGACTGTGCTTACCAGAAACACAATATTTTTAGCGCAACACAATCTGACTTTCAAAAATCTATACAAAAGAATGGCCCTGACTAACATTAACCTGTACGTTTCACAAATCACTTACCTCACAAACATCTTGGTTACTCGAGCTACTGCAATAAAGCAAGCGCCACTACTGCCAGCTAAATAAAAGATTCAGATCACTGAAGATACTAACTACTGATAGGCTTAGTTAGCAAATGAAAGATTTTAATAGAGAACAAACAATGTATTTACCTTAATAGTCATAATATATATAGCAGTTCATGACAAATTTCAAAACTCCGCCATCTCTCTTCCCACATCCACCACTGCTGGCGGCTCACCTCCAACTGCGCAACGCTACGCGCTGTTCACAGCCAGCTGCCTAACACTACAATGGCGAGTATTACAACAATGCAAAGCAGCCACAGACTGCACACAGCACAGTCGGTGATTTTTATACAGAGGTGGCGTTACCAATAAAAAAACCTAAACAGCCTACTTACAGTACGAGCATATGGGATTAGTTCCCAAGTATGTCAGTGGCTCGAAGACTTCTTAAGTAATAGAATCCAGTACGTTGTCCTCGATGGTGAGTGTTCATCGGAGGTGAGGGTATCATCTGGAGTGCCCCAGGGAAGTGTGGTAGGTCCGCTGTTGTTTTCTGTCTACATAAATGATCTTTTGGATAGGATGGATAGAAATGTGCGGCTGTTTGTTGATGATGCTGTGGTGCACGAGAAGGTGTCGTCGTTGAGTGACTGTAGGAGGATACAAGATGACTTGGGCAAGATTTGTGACTGGTGGAAAGAATAGCAGCTAACTCTAATTATAGATAAATGTAAATTAATGCAGATGAATAGGAAAAAGAATCCCGTAATGTTTGAATACTCCATTAGTAGTGTAGTGCTTGACACAGTCACGTCGATTAAATATTTAGGCGTAACATTGCAGAGCGATATGAAGTGGGACAAGCATGTAATGGCAGTTGTGGGGAAGTCGGATAGTCGTCTTTGGTTCATTGGTAGAATTTAGGGAAGATGTGGGTCATCTGTAACGGCGACCGCTTATAAAACACTAATACGACCTATTCTTGAGTACTGCTCGAGCGTTTGGGATCCCTATCAGGTCAGATTGAGGGAGGACGCAGAAGAAATTCAGAGGCGAGCTGCTAGATTTGTTACTGGTAGGTTTGATCATTACGCGAGTGTTACGGAAATGCTTCAGGATCTCGGGTGGGCGTCTCTAGATGAAAGGAGGCGCTCTTTTCATGAATCGATACTGAGGAAATTTAGAGAACCAGCATGTGAGGCTGCCTGCAGTACAATTTTACTACCACCAACTTACATTTCGCGGAAAGACCACAAAGATAAGATAAGAGAGATTAGGGGTCGTACAGAGGCATATAGGCAGTCATTTTTCCATCGTTCTGTTTGGGAGTGGAACAGGGACAGTACATGCTAGTTGTGGTACGAGGTACCCTCCGCCACGCACCGTATGGTGGATTGCGGAGTATGTATGTAGATGTAGACGTAGACTTCTAGCAGAAGGCTCATCCGTGACTAAGTGGGTTTAGATACTTGTTTGTGGAACCAGTACCTTGTTTGTGGTCCTGATCAGAACAGTAATTATACAACCAGCAGTGATTATGTATTTCAGGGTGACAACATGATGAGATGACAGTCAGTCTTGCTTTACCTATTCCTTGTAGGCATGTTAGGCAGATATAAGACGGTCCTTAAGTTTACAGCTTGAATTTCCTTTGTTTTCGTAGTTCACTGATTTTATGACTTTTTGCTTCCTTTTTGCGTTTGTACTCGCAAAGAGTAAATAAAACTGGAACTAATTTGGATCAATAAGGTCAATTCAGTAGAAAGATAATCTACCCCAGTTATGAATCATTAATGATTTCGTAAGCGTTTGTAACCAGAACTCTAATACGAGAGCCTTTCTTTTTTCATTACGCGATCTGCTGCATGACAGTTCAGATACATACCTCAGTTCATGGAGAGTGATCTGTCTCTTGGTCAGTGCCACCAGAACAGATCACAATAAACGACCAAAGGGTCCGTTAGCTTTAGTCGGCATCTTGCAGGGTCAAAAACCAATCACGTCACCTCATCAGAGTGGTCTGTCAAACAAGTACACTAATGTAATAATTCTGTCTACGTTAGGTAATGAGTCACGCAGAGGTAATATTTTGTGAAGTTTTCTCGTCAATTTTCCCCCCTTACCCCTTCGAGTCCACAGCTAATTGTAACACCGGGTGGGTTTCAGGAAAAATATTATCGCATATTGTAAAAGTGCTATATAAAAGCCCTACTATTGCGTTTGCAGCATGTCATTTAACACTGGCCAGTAACACGGGAGTTTGTGTTCTGTCAGTGTTTGTTTTGTTGCACTGAATTGATTGCTAATGTGTTATAAGGACAGCTAAAGTGTGTCACTGTAGACGGATATGAGGACCAATTCCCAACCGGCATAATAAATTTAAAACGTATCAGCCGACGTCAACTTTCAGTCCGCATGAAGCTTCTGAGAACATTCTTGTCAACGTTCATGGCAAACTGTCGTGACTGAATTCTTCTGAATTATTAACAAGATTCTTGTAGGATCTGTTGAAATATTCGTCTCTCCAAAACTTTGGCCACATTGCTATTGGCCAAGGGGTTTTTACAGAGGGGAGAAGACTCATTTGTCACCACATTCAACATCAGCACCCCTGTGAAATTTAAATTTCCTTGCGAATTAAGTGTTCGAAGAGATTTCAGGATTTCAGGCTGAAGATGACTCGCAGGTGTCCTGTTGAAATATCGTGGAGTGAAGTTTACGACGACTGCAGCAATCCCGAAATCTCTTCGAACATCAGCATTCCTTTAGTCGAGCTTAACTCTCCATTCCTGTACATTCGCTTGCAGCAGGAGCAACCTCCAGAAAATATCCATGTGACACTGTTTCCATTCCTCATGGATTGTTCAGTTCACGGTTACTGAGTTACCAATCTCATTTAGTGCCACAATACATTAAGTGATGCCCCATAAATCAGGTGTAGTGTATCTGTATCCGTAGAGCTTCTATAGTACCAGACACTGCCCTATTCAGCGCTGCTGTTGCAGCACTGCAGTCACTGGTGGTAATGGGAAGTTCAGTAATCCTAGATGGTGGATGGCGACAAAATCCGAAGTATTTATCTACAAAATAAGATAAAAGGTGTAACTTGTAGCATTTCCACATCTAAAATACGTCAGCAACACACACTTACACTCCCACACTGAGCAACACTTGTGAAGGTACAAACTTTGATTTGAGTGCCATACATGGTGTAAGCATAACGACCGTCAGATTAACTATTGGCAACATCTAAATTGTTTTATGATGCGTTAATTCAGTCACTAAAATGCCTGCAGAAATACGTCAGATATATAAAAATTCAATTTTGGCATCAAGTGTCAAAATGTTATTTTCCACATGCATATATCCCCTTGATGACTAAAACATGAGTTCGAAATCTCAACTTTGGTGCCACAATATTATTTTCCTGCGTAAACACATGTGGCTAAAAAATAACACGCTGAACAGGCAGGTCAATTTCATATTGAAGCCTAGTTGAAGCGAAGTAGTGGAACAAGATTACAACTACATAAAATACATGTTGGCTGAACTGCTGGGCTAAGCACGCCAGCACACAAACAGAACATCTGAACCACTGCCAGCTATTGGAAGAATATGGTTAATTTCATTTTTAGGACTACGCTTGTTGCAAGGCACAATAAAACTCCGAATCAAATATTTCTACACTTAAATTGTTAAATGATCTTGTCAAATGGTAGAGTGGAATCTTCACGCCTAAAACATGTAAAAGGTGTTGTCATTTCAAGCTGAGAATATGTTATTGGTGATTCATGAAGAAACTAACATCACCTAGTATTTGGAAAAGCTTTTCGGTAATTTCTCACTTTAGCAAGAACCATTTTAGGGGAGGGGGGGGGGGAGAACTTAATGCACCATGTTATACACTTGGAAACTCGGTCGACGTTGTTAACAATCTAAGACGACTTTTTATTTGCATTTGAAGTACAGTATATGTATCATTGGTATGCCCAAAATGAAATTTCGAAGAATATTGCGATGTTTACCGATCAGTATTATGGTGCCAAGACTCACAAAACGTTAGAGGCTGTATTTCCTATAATAACCTACTAAACAACACTCAGATATTAACAAAACTTGCGATGTAAAAGCACACACACAACAACCAAAAGAAAAATGAATGAATAAACGTGATGTCAGGCATGATGGGATGAATAATATGTTTTGTGAGCTTTTCATTGCTCTGTACCTCTTTAACGGCATCGTTTCGTAATTTACTACGGCAACTTCTGATACATTTACCTTCACCATAACATTAACAACGACAGTGGTGGACAGAGATGAAACATGTCCAGAGATAATGGTGGAACAAAACAGAGATGGAAGACCGATACCTCGAAATTACAACCTGTGCCAACAAAAAAGAATTATTTATCATAATAATTACTGATTTCGAGTACAGAACACACACACACACACATACATGTTACCTATCATAATATCCAAGCATAATTACAGAGTACAAATGTGGCTTCCCTAAATCACTTATGTGAAACACTAAGATGGTTCCTTCGAAAACGATACTGCCAAATTGCTACCCTATCCTTCTTCAATCCGAGCTTGTACTCCATCTCTAATACCGTCAACAGTGGGACTTAAAACCTTTCCTTCCTTGGATTGGCCACCAACTGTATAGCCCTGATAAAACGAGACTGTTCTTTTGGGAGTCCGCTTGTCACAAAAAGTCCTGTGCACATTCCCATAATTTTCAGACACATGGCATGATAAAGTTGTCCATTTCTAACGGTGATAGTCTCGTTGTAGCCCTAAAGCAGCATGTATCACAGATACAATCGCTCATTGACAAACATTAATGTTAGCAAAATTGTAACACACAGAAAGAGTGGTCCAAATGTATCCAGACTTGGAGGTTGGATATAATAATTTTATCACTTATAAGTCATTGAGATGAGGGAGCTAAAGAGTACATATTAGGTTTTTCAAAAATGGATCCAGTTTAATTAATTTTTATTTCATGACATATTAACTGGACACGAATAACTTTTGCATAGATGGAGACAGTTTAAAGTATTCAGATAGATGTTATCAGTGTTCACTGTGCCACTCTCTCATTGCAGCCACATCCTCCACGCTTTGGAATGTAGAGAGATACAGTTTGTTGAATTTGCTTAAACTAATAGCTTAATCTTTTCGTGGTTGGATATATATGCCCGCTGTACTGAAGTTGCAGACTCACTTCTTCTGATTTCAAGAACGCAGAAAACATTGTACTGCCTGGTGGCCTAGTTACTCCTAATTGATGTGGAATGGTTGCCTGTTGACATGAGCAGTCGAGCTAACGTTTATGCAGTTGATGGTGACATTAGATCTTCGTCGTTCCAATGGTTTGTAGATTATTGATATCCGATTTTTGTTTCCTGAAATTAATATAAACTGGTACAAAAATGTCTAAAATATTTTAAGATACTGATTCATTTGTTTGCCAAACCAGCAGTTACGCTTAGTGCAAAAATTGCGGCATTTCGGTGTTTGAGAAGCTCGGGAATATATTGCTGCTGGTTGAAAACCTCATTGTTGGTGGGACAGTGCTAAATCGAAGACGTAATATGCTCAGTTCTGATACTGCTCTCTCATTCCTCCAAACTCAAGAAGTCGGACAACGTTAAACTGCATTGCGTCCTTCTTATTCACGACTGTGGTGTAATGACCATCTGCTGACTTGAGCACTTCAGTTGTCATTTAAACAACTATAAGCCTTCTAGCGGTAGGAACTTTAGCTCCTCGTATTTCTAATGATATGTAGATTACTGGTAACCAATTCATGTTTCTTGAAATTTATGTTAATTGATATAAATCTGGAAAATACACTCCTGGAAATTGAAATAGGAACACCGTGAATTCATTGTCCCAGGAAGGGGAAACTTTATTGACACATTCCTGGGGTCAGATACATCACATGATCACACTGACAGAACCACAGGCACATAGACACAGGCAACAGAGCATGCACAATGTCGGCACTAGTACAGTGTATATCCACCTTTCGCAGCAATGCACGCTGCTATTCTCCCATGGAGACGATCGTAGAGATGCTGGATGTAGTCCTGTGGAACGGCTTGCCATGCCATTTCCACCTGGCGCCTCAGTTGGACCAGCGTTCGTGCTGGACGTGCAGACCGCGTGAGACGACGCTTCATCCAGTCCCAAACATGCTCAATGGGGGACAGATCCGGAGATCTTGCTGGCCAGGGTAGGTGACTTACACCTTCTAGAGCACGTAGGGTGGCACGGGATACATGCGGACGTGCATTGTCCTGTTGGAACAGCAGGTTCCCTTGCCGGTCTAGGAATGGTAGAACGATGGGTTCGATGACGGTTTGGATGTACCGTGCACTATTCAGTGTCCCCTCGACGATCACCAGTGGTGTACGGCCAGTGTAGGAGATCGCTCCCCACACCATGATGCCGGGTGTTAGCCCTGTGTGCCTCGGTCGTATGCAGTCCTGATTGTGGCGCTCATCTGCACGGCGCCAAACACGCATACGACCATCATTGGCACCAAGGCAGAAGCGACTCTCATCGCTGAAGACGACACGTCTCCATTCGTCCCTCCATTCACGCCTGTCGCGACACCACTGGAGGCGGGCTGCACGATGTTGGGGCGTGAGCGGAAGACGGCCTAACGGTGTGCGGGACCGTAGCCCAGCTTCATGGAGACGGTTGCGAATGGTCCTCGCCGATACCCCAGGAGCAACAGTGTCCCTAATTTGCTGGGAAGTGGCGGTGCGGTCCCCTACGGCACTGCGTAGGATCCTACGGTCTTGGCGTGCATCCGTGCGTCGCTGCGGTCCGGTCCCAGGTCGACGGGCACGTGCACCTTCCGCCGACCACTGGCGACAACATCGATGAACTGTGGAGACCTCACGCCCCACGTGTTGAGCAATTCGGCGGTACGTCCACCCGGCCTCCCGCATGCCCACTATACGCCCTCGCTCAAAGTCCGTCAACTGCACATACGGTTCACGTCCACGCTGTCGCGGCATGCTACCAGTGTTAAAGACTGCGATGGAGCTCCGTATGCCACGGCAAACTGGCTGACACTGACGGCGGCGGTGCACAAATGCTGCGCAGCTAGCGCCATTCAACGGCCAACACCGCGGTTCCTGGTGTGTCCGCTGTGCCGTGCGTGTGATCATTGCTTGTACAGCCCTCTCACAGTGTCCGGAGCAAGTATGGTGGGTCTGACACACCGGTGTCAATGTGTTCTGTTTTCCATTTCCAGGAGTGTATTTTAAGACATTGAGCTGTCTGTTTCCCAAACTCGATGGTATGCTTATTACAAAAATTTTTGGATTTAGGTGTTCGAAAACCTCGATAATATGTTACTTCTGATTCAAATCCTAACCAGTTGTACACCTAAAACATGGTTCATTCTACCATATTCAACAACTTCTGTTCATAAACTATATTAATTTTTGGTAATATTTTATGTGCTGTATTGAACTGAATGAATTAAGAGAGAGTCCATTTCCTAAGAAAAATATATTACTTTTTTAAAAACATAATCTACAATTTCTTATGTTGCTTGATTAATTGTGGCATTTGTGTCACCTATAGAATGTTCCAACATATTCCCAGGGTTCCAACCATTTCGTCGACACGTTTTCACACCTGCAGTAGACGTGATTTGGTCTTTACTTTGTACGCAGCCTTCTGAGCCGTTCCCACTGGGCTCGAACATACAAGTGGTCAACCTCCCTGCCGATGGATACGACGCTCCAGCAGGCCTTCCAGCCACCGTCTCGGGCTGGGGCGACACCGCTCCAGGCTGGGGCATGAACGACTCCAGCCCAGTGTACCTGCAGCGGGCGGACATGCACGTCGTGGACCGTGACACCTTCCGTGAAATGATGGCCGACATCTCGCCAGTGACGCTGGGCATGGCGTGCGCTGGGGAACCCACCATGGCCGCCTGCCATGGGGATTCGGGCAGTCCCCTCGTCTACGGGGACACTCAGATCGGCATCGTGTCCTGGAGTCGGCCGGACTGCATCAGTGCCACTGCAGTCTACGCCAACGTGGGCACTTTCTGAGCCTGGACCAGGAACTGCACAAGAATTTAACAACAGACTTGGTGTATGCCTACACTAGCTGCACGCCAGAACATAATCGCGTCGCTTTATGCTTCAAACTGTAATTTTTCTTTACTCATGTTCTAATAAAATATTCATCCCGAAAATTTAGCGCGCCAAACTGAAAATCTCGCCTGCCATTTCCATTTTGATATACGAATTTTCTTTGTTTGCCCAAGACAGAATACCTATACTGACAAATTCAACAATGTTGTTGTTGTGGTCTTCAGTCCTGAGACTGGTTTGATGCAGCTCTCCGTGCTACTTATCCTGAGCAAGCTTCTTCATCTCCCAGTACCTACTGTAACCTACATCCTTCTGAATCTGCTTAGCGCATTCATCTCTTGGTCTCCCTCTACGATTTTTACTCTCCACGCTGCCCTCCAATGCTAAATTTGTCATCCCTTGATGCCTCAGAACATGTCTTACCAACCGATCCCTTCTTCTAGTTAAGTTGTGCCACAACCTCCTCTTCGCCCCAATTCTATTCAATACCTCCTCATTAGTTATGTGATCTACCCATCTAATCTACAGCATTCTTCTGTAACACCACCTTTCGAAAGCTTCTATTCTCTTCTTGTCTAAACTATTTATCGTCCATGTTTCACTTCCATACATGGCTACACTCCATACAAATACTTTCAGAAACGACTTCCAGACACTTAAACCTATACTCAATGTTAACAAATTTCTCTTCTTCAGAAACGCTTTCCTTGCCATTGCCAGTCTACATTTTATATCTTCTCTACTTCGACCATCATCAGTCATTTTGCTCCCCAAATAGCAAAAGTCCTTTACTGCTTTAAGTGTCTCATTTCCTAATCTAATTCCCTCAGCCTCACCCGACTTAATTCGACTGCATTCCATTATCCCCGTTTTGTTTTTGTTGATGTTCATCTTATATCCTCCTTTCAAGACATTGTCCATTCCGTTCAACTGCTCTTCCAGGTCCTTTTTGTTGTCTCTGACAGAATTACAATGACATCGGCGAACCTCAAAGTTGTTATTTCTTCTCCATGGATTTTAATACCTAGTCCGAATTTTTCTTTTGTTTCCTTTACTGCTTGCTCACTATATAGATTGAATAGCATCGGGGAGAGGCTACAACACTGTATCACTCTCTTCCCAACCACTGCTTCCGTTTCATGTCCGTCGACTCCTATAACTGCCATCTGCTTTCTGTACAAATTGTAAATAACCTTTCGCTCTATGTATTTTACCGCTGCCGCATTTAGAATTTGAAAGAGAGTATTCCAGTCAACATTGTCAAAAGCTTTCTCTAAGTCTACAAATGCTAGAAACGTAGGTTTGCCTTTCCTTAATCTTTCTTCTAAGATAAGTCGTAGGGTCAGTATTGCCTCACGTGTTTTAAATTGTAAGACATTTCCAGGGGCAGATGTGGACTCTGACCACAATCTGTTGGTTCTGAACTGTATATTAAAACTGAAGAAACTGCAAAAAGGTGGGAATTTAATGAGATGGGCCCTGGATAAACTGAAAGAACCAAAGGTTGTACAGAGTTTCAGGGAGAGTATAAGGAAACAATTGACAGCAACTGGGGAAAGAAATTCAACAATAAGCTAATCTGTTTCCATTTATCCCCTTCCCATTACGGTTTACTGTTCCAGGGAGGCTGTAGGGGTTAGCTATTGTACGACTCAAGCAGCGACTAGCCATATCAGCATACCATAATCCTCCACACAAATTTTATTTTTTATTTTACACGTCTAATTCTGTAGGACCAAATTGAGGAGATGTTCTCCAGGGTCATGGAACGTGTCAGTAGATGAAATTACAAAAGTAATAACAGATAAAATAAAATATTTATGAATCCAGAAAAAGAGACCAGCCATAAGTTTATGCAAACGCAATCAACAATATAAGATAGGAATCAGCTAAATGTTTCAAGGAATTCCTCGGCAGAATACAGGAGTGACCCATGATGATACTCTTCAGTTTAGATTTGAAATCGCGTGGATTACTGCTAATACTTTTGAATTCCTATAGTAGTTTATTGAAAATGGATGCAGCAGTACACTGCATGCCTTTGCGCACATGAGTCAAGAAAGTGCGATCCAAATGCAGATTGCATTTCTGCCTAATATTAACCGAGTGAAAACTGCTAATTGTTGCGAATAAACTTACATTGTTAACAAGAAACGACAGTAAAGGACTTGTATACTGACAGGATAATGTCAGAATACCCAGAATAATACATACGGCGATGCCTTACATACGTTTACCGAGCGAGGTAGTGCAGTAGTTACAACAATGGACTCGTATTCAGAAGGATGACGGCTCATACCCCATCCAGCTATTCGGATTTAGGTTTCCTGCGAGTTCTCTACATCGCTTAAGGCAAATGCTGGGATGGTTCCTTGAGAAGGGCATGGCCGATTTCCTTCCCAAACACTCCCACATCCGAGCTAGTGCTCCATCTCCAATGACCTCGCTGTCAACGGGACTTTAAACACTGATCTTCCTTACTTGCTTTCAGAAATTGAAAGTTGTGGTAAGATCTTATGGGACCAAACTGCTGAAGTCATCAGTCCCTAAGCTTACACACTACTTCATCTAACGTAAACTAACTTATGCTAAAGACAACTCATACGCCCATGCCCAAGGGAGGATTCGAAACTTGGGAGCCTTACTTTCAGATATCTGACTGAGGCTGAAGATTGCGTTGGCATCATTATTCCATGGTGTACATTACCGTAAAATGTATGGTTGTTAAGTTACAGGCCTTCAGACATCAAGATCCGTTACCCTTACAACATTAATTTAATTCTCTTTCGGTTCTAGTCAGAAGATATTAATAATTAATAACTAAAATGATTTTATTGTAGATCTATAACGATCTATTTTATTAACTTGTGTCCTACTTGAAGGGCTGTAATCAGATGGTAAATTAAACCGACAGGTAACTGAAATATATGCATTTTTTCACGTATTACTTTCATTATTAGAAACTTTTATTAAATTTCTCGCTAACAGTTATACGAATTGAAAGAAGATTGTTTAAGGTTCGTTAACTGGGCGTGACTTTTCTAGAGGGCAGTAGTATCACTACACATCAAATTGAGCCAATATTATTTTTTTATGGATTCGGCTCTAAGATGATGAATGACGGAATGGTCAAGTGAATTGTGTTCGTGTCACCTTGGTGAAATAATCTACTCTCATCTAAGTACATCTCCGTAAATGAAGTCTTCAGAACAATCCTGAAGAATGTACTAGAACACACTTCCCACAGAAACCATGTTTTTGGGTCCCATATGACAAATGGAAGTAAGTCGGAAATACTTTTTCAGCATCAACCATAAAAGAAAGCAGATACTCATATACTGCCTGTTGAAGAGAGCATTAATGAAAGAAATATTACTGTAGAGTGTTTGATGCACCACCTTGTGCTTTTCATTTTGCAACACTATAGTGATGTGTAAAAGACGCGACAGTGAGTTTTTAGTTTTCCTTACATACGATAGAGCACACCAACCAGTCGTCCTTTTTTTCGGGTTTTATTTGGCAAATCTACATTTAGGTTAGTGCCTAGCCATTATCTATACATTGTTCCATAGTATGAATGCATGACAGTTCCCTGTTGTTCGGGCGTGTGTCACAGTTCTTTCAAGACTGTTGTATAATGAAGGTAGGCTTTGTTGAGAGTTGATGGCTAGGCACTAGCCGAAATCTAGATTTTCCAAACAAAGCCTGCAAAAAACGACTACTGATTGCTGTGCTATATCACTTGCAAATCATATCAGCCTTTGAGGGCACCCACGTTCCTAATGGAAGGTAACCTGATGTTTATTTTTCTTCTTTAGAAGTTAGAAATTGATAGGGATTGTGCTTGTTGTAGGCAGACACAAGGTGAACTGACCTGTGTCCTGAAAGATCTAGAAGTTGTGCAGGCCAAGGACAGAGGCTACTGCTCTAAGATTCAGTGACGTAGAGAGACCGGTGGACAAGCTATGACACCTCTGTTGCCATTTGAATATCTCGGAAACACCGATGTTACTACGTCTTCAGATGCGCCACGTCTGACCAATTTGTTCCCACAGGAGGGTGACTAGGGGTCAGAGGTGAAGTCTGGATTTCTCTGAGCAGAGGACGAATGTGGGAATAGGAACGATGTGGTCTTATATGGATAACAGATCTGAGCCAGCACCTCATCTGCTGGACCAATGGCGAATTTTCCTGCTAAGTGCGGACAGTCGCAGAGGGTAGGATTGTTGCTGACAGGGAGACGGCACGACAGTGGGTTCGGGGATTTGTCCAAAATTTTGTGTGGTGAAAGAAGACCCCTAACACCTCATGTGGTTAAAATATTAGGACGCAGTACCCGGAAAATCCCGGGAAAAATCGATCCAAAGTTTCTTAGGTGCCTTATGAGTATACAATGTTAGTCCATGGCCGAGCCGCCGTCGGTCCTAGATGGTTAGGGCTCGGACTCCTGCTCTGGCAATTTTTTTTCTTCTCTTTGATTTTCTTTTGTTATTCCACCAATTATTCAAAAAGTTTCTCAAACCTACAATTTTTTAAAACATTATTTTAGCTCAAGAACGTAAAGTTTTTCATTCACTGAAAAATATTCGTGCTCGTTGTTCTATTTCGTTTTATGGGGTTTCAAGGTTTAAAGGGGCTTTGTAAGGGTCCCCTTGGGATTATAATGGTCACCTGCGCACAGGACTGTGCGCGAGCCGTGAGAAGTAAACGGCACTTGGTTTTTCGATTTCGTCGTGAACAGACGTGCCTGTTTCAAGTTTCAACGTATTATTCCGATCCGAGGCTAAACATATCGAGTGAAGAAGTTGCTGGCTCGTCTGGAATAGGAAAAGAAATTCCTGAAGAATCCATTCATAGTGATGTATCAAAATTACGATTGAAGGACGCTGTGGTGTATTATGAAAAGCTGTTGATGGAAAATAATTTAATTCCATCGACATCTTCGGAAGAAATCTCTCGCGATGCTATGTTCTTGTTTATAATTATTATATGTATAAAAATTGAATGTTTCCCAATCTACTTCGTTTTTCTAATTAATAACTCAATGTTTCTCCTCATATACTTTACAATGAAAAATGGAAAACCCACCGCCATGAACTGTGTTGTTCGACAAAAAGAAAATAATTTTTATTCAATAATGTAACTAATTTGTTAAAGATAATGTAGGTTTGGGAAACTTCCTGAATAATTGGTGGAATAACAAAAGAAAATGAAACAGAAGAAAAAAAAAGTGCCAAAGCAGGAATCGAACCCGAGACATATGGCGTTAGATTCCGAGTCCTAACCATCAAGGCCAGACGGTGGCTATGCAATGGACTAATATTGTATACTCATAAGGCACCTAAGAAACTTTGGATCGATTTCTCCCGAGATTTTCCGGGTAGTGCGTCCTGATATTTTAACCACGTGAGGTGTCAGGGGTCCTCTTTCACCACACAAAATTTCGGACAAATCCCCAACCCCACGGTCGTGCCGTCTCCTTGTTAGTGGGAGCTCCAACGTTAGACATGTGCACTCGGTATGCTTGCCGGCTGCTCTTGTTCAAGGTGTGGATGACGCTTTGCCTGGGGCTGTCAAACACAGTGCGTGCAACTGGCTACAAAAAGGAGAGCAAAGTGGCACGAATGATCCTTGCCAAGTCGTTTCTGAGGCCATCGTCAGTCCATTAGACCCTTAAGTGAATTGCTGATGACAGCTAGCCTCGCCCATGAAGCAGAAGCATACCCCGCTATTTGTAGTATCACACAGAGAACCCAGTGAGGTCCTTTGGTTTGAAGCCAAGTGGAAAGCCTAAAAGAAAGGCTCAGACGCTTTGGATCAGACTTGGAAGAGAATTTCTGGACTTACAATATCTGGTGGAGAAATATAGGGCGACCCTCAATAAGTCAGATTTGCACTATATAAAAGAGGTGTCTACTCGGGTCGTAGAGTGTGTATGGCGTGCACATACTGCCTTTTAGCTTAGAGGAATTCCTCCTTAGTGTCAATTATGTATAGCCTGCTGAAAACAAAGAGAGATCAGTCACATTACCGTCAAAGGAGAGCTTCGCCCACGCATATCAAAAAAATAAGATGTTAATCTGATTTAAGTAAACTGCGAGAGCATCCATATTACGGTCGTAGCATTAGAACCGCTCCTTAGAAGGTAACAACTCCAACACAGTATTATGAACAGAAAGCTGGCTGAAACTAGAAGTAAACAAAACGAAATTTTAAGTTCATACTGTAATAAATATCGCAAGGATAGGCCCGATGCCACTCGTACTGTCTTATCCATGGCCATAAAAAACATAGTGGTATCTAGTGTAACACAGGCTGTAAGTGGGGTGGGGTTTGGTTAGGACATTGTGCAAGGTTGGGACTGTACTAAATATCCTTTTCTTAACAGTCATACATCGTTACCAGGAATCACCTACAAATTACAATCTCTGCATTTCATAACGAAGCTATCCTTAAACCGATAATACCAAAAATAAACAACATTCCGCCCACACACTAAAAATTCTTACTCAAAATGGGCAAATAATATATGATTAAAATACGCGTTCTAAACAAATTCATATATTTCATAGCCCATTATCTAAAGCAGACCAGGAGACATTATCGGTAGGTGTCAACAAAGGGGTTCCAATATTACACGATAATAACTTTACAAACACAGATTCACACTGAATAAATAAGAGAAGTGACTCCTACTGAAATATCTGTGCTATATAACCAATGGCCTACACTGTCTACCAAACTATAGCCCATTATCTAAAGCAGACCAGGAGACATTATCAGTAGGTGTCAACAAAGGGGTTCCAATATTACACAGTAATAACTTTACAAACACAGATTCACACTGAATAAATAAGACAAGTAACTCCTACTGAAACATCTGTGCTATATAATCAATGGCCTACACTGTCTACCAAACTAGTGCTAATGAACAATGCAACTATGCAAAGATAACTGCTATGTAAATAAGGAAATGCAACACACTGCACAATAACTTATGACTATGATATATTGGTAAAAATGACAACTTCATGAGCAATATCGTTACAGTACAATGAAGTACAACACTATCATGCACCATGGCCCCACTGTATGATACAATCATTCACCTGACACAATTCATAACAGTTTCATTGTGCTTCAAAACCACCACGACAAAAGCAATCCTATTTCACCTCTCCTGGCACACACTGTATCACTATAATTTACTCAGCCAATAATTGTAGGCTTCCCACTGCAAAAAGGAGAGCAAAGTGGCACGAATGATCCTTGCCACGTCGTTTTTGAGGCCATCGTCTGTTCAGTAGACCCTTAAGTGAATTGCTGATGACAGCTAACCTTGCCCATGAAGCAGAAGCCTAGATCGCAATTTGCAGCATCATACGGGTGTGCGCTGTCCTCTTCTTCTGGGCACCTGCAAAATATTAAACCATCGGCTCTCCGAGTAGTCGGTGTCTGTGTACAGCCGTTCATGCCCCGCGTCGACCATTATGACTCTGCACACTGCACTGCCAGGCTACACTTCACCGAACAGTTTATTCTTAATGTGATTACCCCACTGACAGTGACTTCCATATATCACGCGTAATACTACGGAGTGCCCCTTAATTCTTTTAAAACGCAAGCTATCATTCGTGATTCTGCCCCTCTGTGCCGACTTTGAATTAATTAATTACTTGTATTTAAAAACATATGTGTTCTGTTCTATCTGACGCAATACAAAATTCCTAATGAAATCGGTCTCTGCAGCGTATGGCATTGTTTTAGGTAATAAGGCATCAACATACGTAGAAAATTTGTCTAGAAATAAGAGCAACGAACATGTGATTCTGTTGCGACGGAAAACGCGACTGATTCAGAAACGGATAACAAGATGCCTTCTCCTACAGCAGCAAAGTAATTTAATGTTCGGTGTAACATTCTCAACAGTAGAGTTTTAGAAAAAGAAAAATAAAGGTGCAGTAGATGGTGAAAACGTTATGGGACGAATAACGAGTGTGTTCAGTGAAGAACAACGACAAGAAAACCTTAAGTATATTTTTGAAACGAAAAAGTTGTTTTTTGGATTTACAGCTACGGTTAGCAGTATTCCATTTGACATAGCAGAACAAAATACCACATTATTACTACACTGTAAGTAAAAGCCAAATGACCGCTACGGTCGCAGGTTCGCATCCTGCCTCGGGCATGGATGTGTGTGCTGTCCTTAGGTTAGTTAGGTTTAATTAGTTCTAAGTTCTAGGCGACTGATGACCTCAGAAGTTAAGTCGCATAGTGCTCAGAGCCAATTGAACCATTTAAAAGCCAAATGAATACGAAATACATGGACAAAAGGAAGTAAACTGTTTAATGATTCATAAATAATCGCCATTACTGTTAATACACACTGTGAGACAAGGCGAAAAGAGTAAGTAGCAAAGAAGAAATAGATTTAAACGTCATGCATGATGCGGCACTTTCTAATGCGTCTTAGAGTTTATGACGTCTTATCAACTGAACTACCTTTTTTTCCTTTTTTTTAAATCGTCAGTCTAACCTCTTAATCTCAGAGTAATACTTGGAATATAGTTCGAAATGTAAAAGTACTTACCACTACACTTGGAATGTGGATGGAATGTTAAAGTACTTACCACTACATCCACAGTTCTTTACTAGATAGCCTATATCCTAATCTCAGTTTCCTTCTGCAGTTTCTACCCACTACAGCTCCCTTCAGTACCATGGACGTTACTCCGTGATGTCTTAACATTTATCCTAGCATCCTGTTGCTTCTTCTTGTCAGTGTTTTCCATAAATTCCTTTCCTCGCCTATTCTCCAGAGAACCTCGTCATTATCTTACCACCTAATTTTCAACAGTCTTTATCACAAATGCTTCGATTCTCTCCTCTTCCGGTTTTCCCACAATCCATGTTTCACTACCGTAAAATGCTGCGCTCCAAACGAACGTTCTTAGAAATTTCTTCCTCAAATTGAAGCCTATGTTGAATACTAGTAGACTTCTCTTGGCCAGGAATGTCGTTTTCACTAGTGCTGCACTACATTTTTATGTCCTCCTTGCTCTATCGATCATGGGTTATTTTGCTGCCTAGGTGGCAGAATTCCTTAATTTAATCTACTTCGTGATCACCAATCCTGATATTAATTTTATTGCTTTTCCCATTTCTGCTACTTCTTATTACAACGATATACTTTGGGATAAGTATATTCTGTTTGAAAATTTGTCGCAAATACAGTAAGTAGTAAAGGAGTAATAAATTGTAAGGTCATGCCTCATACAGTACTTTCACTGCATGAAAAGTAGTAAGTCATACATTTTTCCTTTCATCATTTTGTAGAAATCCTCAGCTACAAAAAAAAAAAAATGTCGTAAGTATTTAAAATTAAGGGCAGAGTTTGTTGCAAGTCGGTAAGTGCTCTCATGCTGAAGTACTGGATGAATAATGTCTTCTTTTTCACTCTCATCCCCACTCCTTTAACAGGCAGATGGTTCTTACCCACACAGCGATAGCTGCCTGGCAGTAAGTGTTATGTGTACCAAATTAGTTTGAAATCGGGCGTGAGGTTAAGGAGGAAATGTGGAACACACACACACATACATACATCTTTCTGGTATGTACAAGGGTCACACTAAAAGAAACGCACACTATTTTTTTTAAATCCACCTTTTATTCTACATGTTTGAAAGTTTTACAGTGTGTAGATACATCCTTTAGGAACAATATTTTCATTTCTCCACATAATTTCCATCTCTCTCAACAGCCTTACGCCATCTTGGAACCAGCGCCTGTATACCCGCACGGTAAAATTCTGGACCAGCCTGTTGGAGCCAATGTTTGGCAGCGTGCACAAGGGAGTCATCATCTTCAAACGTTGTTCCACGACGAGAGTCTTTCAGTTTCCCAAAGACATGATAGTCACATGGAGCCAGGTCAGGACAGAAAGGTGAGTGTTTCAGTATTGTCCATCCGAGTTTTGTGATCGTTTCCATGGTTTTTTGACTGACATATGGCCGTGCATTGTCGTGCAACAGCAAAACATCCTGCTTTTGCCGATGTGGTCGAACACGACTCAGTCGAGCTTGAAGTTTCTTCAGTGTCGTCACACATGGATCAGAATTTATGGTGGTTCCACTTGGCACTCTGTCCACAAGCAAGAGTCCTTCGGAATCGAAAAACACAGTAGCCATAACTTTTCCAGCAGAAGGTGTGGTTTTGAATTATTTTGCTTGGGTGAATTTGCATGATGCCACTCCGTTGATTGCCTCTTCGTCTCTGGCGAAAAATGATGGAGCCATGTTTCATCACCGGTCACAATTCTTCCAAGAAATTCATCTCCACCATTTTCGTACTTTTCCAAAAGTTCGGTGCATACAGTTTTTCTTGTTTCTGTGTGAGTCACTGTCAACATCCTAGGAACCCACGTAGCACAAACCTTTTTTAACGCCAACACTTTCAATATTCTACAAACACTTCCTTCCCCTATCCCAACGTAGCGTGACAATTCGTTCACTGTGTTGCGTCTGTCAGCAGTCACCAATTCGTTAACTCCCTGCACATTGTCTGGAGTGTGTGCAGTACGAGACCTGCCGCTGCGAGGGCAATCCTCAATATTACCATGCCCGCTTTCATCACGTAACCTGCTTACCCACCGACTAACTGTACTGCGATCGACAATAGCATCTCCGTACACCTTTTTGAACCTCTGTGGATGTTTCCCACTGTCCCGTTTTCACAGCACAGGAATTCTATGACAGCATGTTACTTCTGACGAACGTCAAGTGTAGCAGCCATCTTGAAGACATGCTGTGACGGCGCCACTCACGGGAACAGGTAAAACTAAGTTTGAAAACAAGCAGGAAGGGTAGATATACATACTATAAAACTTTCACACATGCACACTGTAAAACTTTCACACATTCAGAATGAAAACTGTATTTTTACAAAAATAGTGCGCATTTCTTTTGGAGTGACCCTCGTATTGACGTCATGTCTCTATGTCAGTTGATGTCAACAGACTGATTCAATAAAACTGACTGGCAGACACACTACTGGACATTAAAATTGCTACACAAAGAAGAAATGCAGATGATAAAAGGGTATTCATTGGACAAATATATTATTCTAGAACTGACATGTGATTACATTTTCACGCAGTTTGGGTGCATAGATCCTGAGAAACCAGTACCCAGAACAACCACCTCTGGCCGTAATAACGGCCTTGATACGCCTGGGCATTGAGTCAAACAGAGCTTGGATTGCGTGTACAGGTACAGATGCCCATGCAGCTTCAAGACGATACCACAGTTCATCAAGAGTAGTGACTGGCGTATCCTCTGGCCGTAATAACGGCCTTGATACGCCTGGGCATTGAGTCAAACAGAGCTTGGATTGCGTGTACAGGTACAGATGCCCATGCAGCTTCAAGACGATACCACAGTTCATCAAGAGTAGTGACTGGCGTATTGTGACGAGCCACTTGCTCGGCCACCATTGACCAGACGTTTTCAATTGGTGAGAGATCTGGAGAACGTGCTGGCCAGGGCAGCAGTCGAATATTTTCTGTATCCAGAAAGTCCCGTACAGGACCTGCAACATGCGGTCGTGCATTATCCTGCTGAAATGTAGGGTTTCGCAGGGATCGAGCGAAGGGTAGAGCCACCGGTCGTAACATATCTGAAATGTAGCGACCACTGTTGAAAGTGCCGTCAATGCGAACAAGAGGTGACCGACACGTGTAACCAATGGCACCCCATTCCATCACGTTGGGTTATACGCCAGTATGGGAATGACGAATAAACGCTTCCAATGTGCGTTCACCGTGTTGTCGCCAAACACGGATGCGACCATCATGATGCTGTAAACAGAACCTGGATTCATGCGAAAAAATGACGTTTTGCATTCGTGCACCTAGGTTCGTCGTTGAGTACACCATCGCACGTGCTCCTGTCTGTGATGCAGTGTCAAGGGTAACCGCAGCCATTGTCTCCGACCTGATAGGCCATTCTGCTGCAAACGTCGTCGAACTGTTCGCCCAGATCGGTTGTCTTGCAAACGTCCCCATCTGTTGACTCAGAGATCGAGACATGGCTGCACGATCCGTTAGAGCCATGCGGATAAGATGCCTGTCATCTCTACTGCTAGTGATACGAGGTCATTGGGTTCCAGCACGGCGTTCCGTATTACCCTCAAGAACCCACCGATCCCATATTCTGCTAACAGTCATTGGATCTCGACTAACGCGAGGAGCAATGTCACGATACGATAAACCGCAATCTCGATAGGCTGCAATCCGACCTTTATCAAAATCGGAAACGTGATGGTACGCTTTTCTCCTGCTTACACGAGGCATCACAAAAACGTTTCACCAGGCAACACCGGTCAGCTGCTGTCTGCGTATGACAAATCGGTTGGAAACTTTCCTCATGTCAGCACGTTGTAGGTGTCGCCACCGGCGCCAGCCTTGTGTGAATGCTCTGAAAAGCTAATCATTTGCATATCACAGCATCTTCTTCCTGTCGGTTAAATTTCGCGTCTGTAGCACGTCATATTCGTGGTGTAGCAATTTTAATGGCCAGTAGTGTACACATCACTCCACTGCTGCGAGTTCATTGCGCTTTTGAGGGACACGTAACTGCCTGGTACCAGTCCTACACCACCAGCAGCCTTCAGAGGGAACAGTGTGCTCCGTTAACTGAGTGAGTGTGTGATTCTTCGTCTCACTTGAAGCCACACTTTCTACTTCCCAGTAATTGTATATCACATGAGATCTATACTTGAAAGCAATTGACCAGTGCAGACTAGATAAACGACCAGACGTCTAAACGTTTAACGATAACAAGGCACTTTATTATATCTATATGCATGTTATCGGCACTGGAGACACGATCTCGGCTGATGCTGAATGTCGCCAGAAGTCCCATTGTTCGCGGAGTAATCTGCGCCCTGACGGCGCCTGGGCGGTATAAAAGCGGCCGCTCCGCCCGTGCCTCGCACCCTGCCACTGCCATGACGCTGGCAGTCCTCGTCATCGCCGCGGCGTGTCTGCTGGCGCCGCCGTCGCTGGCGGCTCCCTGGCTCAGGACTCGCGGCCACGTGCTCGTCATCAACGGCACGGAGGCCGACATCGCCGACTTCCCCTGGATGGTGTCGCTGCAGATCCTGGACGACCACGTGTGCGGCGCCTCCGTCATCAGCAGCACGTGGGTGCTGACGGCGGCGCACTGCGTCTACGTGTGCCAGCTGTACGCCGACCGCCACAAGAGCATGCGCGCCGGCTCCTCCAGCCGTGCCAGTGGCGGCGTCCGCCTCGACGTCGCCCAGATGATCAAGCACGCCGACTTCCAGATGCCCACCGACGAGGACCCTGACGTCGACTACGACATCGGCGTCATCCAGGTGAGGGGACATATAACTGTACGTTAGTGGTGCTTTTCTGTCGCACCCTCGACCCTCACCACTAGTCAGCGTGACTGGTTGATGATGAAACGAGCCCACAGAACCTTGTTGTTGTTGTGGTCTTCAGTCCTGAGACTGGTTTGATGCAGCTCTCCATGCTGCTCTATCCTGTGCAAGCTTCTTCGTCTCCCAGTACTTACTGCAACCTACATCCTTCTGAATTTGCTTAGTGTATTCATCTCTTGGTCTCCCTCTACGATTTTTACCCTCCACGCTGCCCTCCAACACTAACTTTGTGATCCCTTGATGCCTCAGAACGTGTCCTACCAACCGGTCCATTCTTCTTGTCAAGTTGTGCCACAAACTTCTCTTCTCCCCAATTCTATTCAATACCTCCTCATTAGTTATGTGATCTACCCATCTAATCTTTAGCATTCTTCTGTAGCACCACATTTCGAAAGCTTCTATTCTCTTCTTGTCTAAACTATTTATCGTCCATGTTTCACTTCCATACATGGCTACACTCCATACAAATACTTTCAGAAATGACTTCCTGACACCTAAATCTATACTCGATGTTAACAAATTTCTCTTCTTCAGAAATGCTTTCCTAGCCATTGCCAGTCTACATTTTATATCTTCTCTACTTCGACCATCATCAGTTATTTTGCTCCCCAAATAGCAAAACTCCTTTACTGCTTTAAGTGTCTCATTTCCTAATCTAATTCCCTCAGCATCACCCGACTTAATTCGACTACATTCCATTATCCTCGTTTTGCTTTTGTTGATGTTCATCTTATATCCTCCTTTCAAGACACTGTCCATTCCGTTCAACTGCTCTCCCAAGCCCTTTGCTGTCTCTGACAGAATTCCAATGTCATCGGCGACCATCAAAGTTAATATTTCTTCTCCATGGGTTTTAATACCTACTCCGAATTATTCTTCTGTTTCCTTTACTGCTTGCTCAATATACAGATTGAATAACATCGGGGTAGGCTACAATCCTGTCTCACTCCCTTACCAACCACTGCTTCCCTTTCATGCCCCTCGACTCTTATAACTGCCATCTGGTTTCTGTACAAATTGTAAATAGCCTTTCGCTCCCTGTATTTTACCCCTGCCACCTTTAGAATTTGAAAGAGAGTATTCCAGTCAACATTTTCAAAAGATTTCTCTATGACCACAAATGCTAGAAACGTAGGTTTGCCTTACCAGCGCATTTAACCTGCACCATCGCTGCTCACCCGTTGCTCGATACGAATCTCGCCGGAAGATTTTTATGCCTCGAGTTGCGATCGTCGTTGCCAGTCACGAAGCTTGAACTGTGATTGCCTGTCTCAGACTCACGCTAGCAGACCCATTGTTTAAAGAACTACACCTCGTTTTACGCGCTTCCTCACACAGCAACTAAGTACTTTTATATCCCCACCCACGTTCCATACTCAGAAAGTCACTGTGTAGTGTGTGGTGGAGGGTACTTATTGTACCGCATATTGAGGTTTCTTCCCACTTCATTCACGTTTGCAGCACAGGAAAAGTAATTTCGTAAATTTCTCTGGAGATGTTGTAATTATTTGAGTCTTGTCTTCGCGATCGCTGTAATTGCTCTATGTAGGGGGCTCCCTTTATTTATATTCAATATTGTCTGACCGTCCTATTTGGTTTGGATCCCACACAATTGACCAGTATTCTAGGATGGTGTTTTATAAGCAGTATCCTTTGTACCTTGGCTGTTTTTCCTAGTGTCCTACCAATGAAACCACCATGTAAGATGGTAATGTTTGTTGTCAGCTTATGAGAGCTATATGCGGCGATTATAAACGTGTACATATTTCAGCCTTATTTGGACGCAACGTTACCTGGGAATACATGCATACGTATCACTGGAGTATTGTAGGGTTCCCGTTAATAGTTCAGCCGTGCACTACAAGCAGATATCGGCTACTAGGGTTGCGGAGGACGCGTGGTGTGCCCATATCGGTTTTTTAGGGTACAGAAGCCCCTCCAAAGACCTATAAGATGCATTCTGGGTCCAGAGAGTGTGACACTGGTCACAAATATTGGAGAAATAAAATGTTAACACAGTATTAATTAACAGTAGGAACATCTACATAAAAGTGTTGGAACTAGTCTCGCTTATAAACGAAAATAATTCCTACATAATACTACGGACAGAAGGCTGGCTCCAACTAGAAGTCAATAGCAATGAAATTCTGCATTCCGATTGGAATGTATATGGCAAAGATAGGCTGAACGTGATGGTAGAGGTGTTTTTTATTCCTATAAAAATACGGTGATATCTAGCGACGTTAGTACAGATTCCAAATGCGAAATAATTTGGGTGAAGACATGCGTTAAGGGTTGATCAAACATTGTTACGAATGCGCTTATAGACGTCCTGCCTCAGCGGTAGAAGTGGTGGAACAGCTAAGGGGAAACTTGGAGAATATTTCGGGCAAATTTCCTGGCAATGTGACTGTTTTATGTGAAGATTTTAACGTATCAGCTGCATACTGGTTTCGGACATAATCATGTTAAATTATTCTAAATGCTTTACATAAAATTACTGTGAGCAGTTAACCACTGAATCGACTTTTGAAGATAATATCTAAAACCTGCTAGTGGCAAATGGACCCTAACCTTTCGACTCATTTAGTGTGGAACAGGGAATCAGTGATCACAAGTCTATTACAGCATCACTGAATTAGGCACTAAGTAGGAAGACAAAGAAACAGATTTCAGTTTACCTGAGCAGTCAGCAAGAAAATGTCGTCTTCAGCACTACCAACACAGAGTATCAATGGAAAAAGTTCAGGAGTGCGCGGGATTAGCCGAGCGGTCGGGGGCGCAGCGGTCATCGACTGTGCGGCTCGTCCCGGCGGAAGTTCGAGTCCTCCCTCGGGCATGGGGGTGTGTGTTAGTCCGTAGGATAATTTAGGTTAAGTAGTGTGTAAGCTTAGGGACTGATGACCGTAGCAGTTAAGTCCCATAAGATTTCACACACAAAAAGTTCAAGAGCAAATGGTTCAAATGGCTCTGAGTACTATGGGACTTAACTTCTGAGGTCATCAGTCGCCTAGAACTACTTAAACCTAACTAACCTAAGGACATCACACACATCCATGCCCGAGGCAGGATTTGAACCTGTAACCGTAGCGGTCGCGCGGTTCCTGACTGTAGTGCCTAGAACCGCTCGGCCACACAGCCGGCGTTCAAGAGCATTCAGCACACAACAATCTTTAGAGAGGTATGTACAGAGGGATGAAAAGACCCGCCGATGTTCGACAGTCATGTTAGAATGCTGCTACTAACGTAAAGAGAGATTCACAGCAAATTTAAACGTAGCCAAGTCCCACGGACAGAGTTAATGAAGCCAAATTTAGCTTAAGGAGAGTCATGGGCGAAGTGTTAACAAAATTTCGAAAGTAAAATTCTGTATACTGACCTGATATAAAATACACTCCTGGAAATTGAAATAAGAACAACGTGAATTCATTGTCCCATGAAGGGGAAACTTTATTGATACATTCCTGGGGTCAGATACATCACATGATCACACTGACAGAACCACAGGCACATAGACACACGCAACAGAGCATGCACAGTGTCGGCACTAGTACAGTGTATATCCACCTTTCGCAGTAATGCAGGCTGCTATTCTCCCATGGAGACGATCGTAGAGATGCTGGATGTAGTCCTGTGGAACGGCTTGCCATGCCATTTCCACCTGGCGCCTCAGTTGGACCAGCGTTCGTGCTGGACGCGCAGACCGCGTGAGACGACGCTTCATCCAGTCCCAAACACGCTCAATGGGGGACAGATCCGGAGATCTTGCTGGCCAGGGTAGTTGACTTACACCTTCTAGAGCACGTTGGGTGGCACGGGATACATGCGGACGTCCATTGTCCTGTTGGAACAGCAAGTTCCCTTGCCGGTCTAGGAATGGTAGAACGATGGGTTCGATGACGGTTTGGATGTACCGTGCACTATTCAGTGTCCCCTCGACGATCACCAGTGGTGTACGGCCAGTGTAGGAGATCGCTCCCCACACCATGATGCCGGGTGTTGGCCCTGTGTGCCTCGGTCGTATGCAGTCCTGATTGTGGCGCTCACCTGCACGGCGCCAAACACGCATACGACCATCATTGGCACCAAGGCAGAAGCGACTCTCATCGCTGAAGACGACACGTCTCCATTCGTCCCTCCATTCACGCCTGTCGCGACAACACTGGAGGCGGGCTGCACGATGTTGGGGCGTGAGCGGAAGACGGCCTAACGGTGTGCGGGACCGTAGCCCAGCTTCATGGAGACGCTTGCGAATGGTCCTCGCCGATACCCCAGGAGCAACAGTGTCCCTAATTTGCTGGGAAGTGGCGGTGCGGTCCCCTACGGCACTGCGTAGGATCCTACGGTCTTGGCGTGCATCCGTGCGTCGCTGCGGTCCGGTCCCAGGTCGACAGGCACGTGCACCTTCCGCCGACCACTGGCGACAACATCGATGTACTGTGGAGACCTCACGCCCCACGTGTTGAGCAATTCGGCGGTACGTCCACCCGGCCTCCCGCATGCCCACTATACGCCCTCGCTCAAAGTCCGTCAACTGCACATACGGTTCACGTCCACGCTGTCGCGGCATGCTACCAGTGTTAAAGACTGCGATGGAGCTCCGTATGCCACGGCAAACTGGCTGACACTGACGGCGGCGGTGCACAAATGCTGCGCAGCTAGCGCCATTCGACGGCCAACACCGCGGTTCCTGGTGTGTCCGCTGTGCCGTGCGTGTGATCATTGCTTGTACAGCCCTCTCGCAGTGTCCGGAGCAAGTATGGTGGGTCTGACACACCGGTGTCAATGTGTTCTTTTTTCCATTTCCAGGAGTGTATTAAGTAATTTTGGTGTTATGTTAAATCAGTAAAGAGGTCGAAGTCATCTGTCCAGACATTCTGTGACCATAATATAAGTGAAACGAAGGACGACAGAAGATGCAGAAATACTAAACGCCACATTCCAAAACTGTTTCGCAGGGGAAGGTGAGACTGGTTTGAAGCAGCTCTCCATGCTACTCTATCCTGTGCAAGCTTCTTCATCTCCCAGTACTTACTGCAACCTACATCCTTCTGAATCTGCTTAGTGTATTCATCTCTTGGTCTTCCTCTACGATTTTTACCCTCCACGCTGCCCTCGCATGTTAAATTGGTGATCCCTTGATGCCTCAAAACATGTCCTACCAACCAATCCCCTCTTCTAGTCAAGTTGTGCCACAAACTCCTCTTCTCCCCAATCCTATTCAGTACCTCCTCATTAGTTATGTGATCTACCCATCTAATCTTCAACATTCTTCTGTAGCACCACATTTCGAAAGCTTCTATTCTCTTCTTGTCTAAACTATTTATCGTCCATGTTTCACTTCCATACATGGCTACACTCCATACAAATACTTTCAGAAAAGACTTCCTGACACTTAAATCTATACTCGATGTTAACAAATTTCTCTTCTTCAGAAACGTTTTCCTTGTCATTGCCAGTCTACATTTTATATCCTCTCTACTTCGACCATCATCAGTTATTTTTCTCCCCAAATACCAAAACTCCTTTACTGCTTTAAGTGTCTCATTTCCTAATCTAATTCCCTCAGTATCACCCGACTTAATTCGACTACATTCCATTATCCTCGTTTTACTTTTGTTGATGTTCATCTTATATCCTCCTTTCAAGACACTGTCCATTCCGTTCAACTGCTCTTCCAAGTCCTTTGCTGTCTCTGACAGGATTACAATGTCATCGGCGAACCTCAATGTTTTTATTGCATCTCCATGGATTTTAATACCTACTCCGATTTTTTTTTGTTTCCTTTACTGCTTGCTCAATATACAGATTGAATAACATCGGGGATAGGCTACAATCCTGTCTCACTCCCTTACCAACCACTGCTTCCCTTTCGTGTCCCTCCACTCCTATAACTGCCATCCGGTTCCTGTACAAATTGTAAATAGCCTTTCGCTCCTTGTATTTTACCCCTGCCACCTTTAGAATTTGAAAGAGAGTATTTCAGTCAACATTGTCAAAAGCGTTCTCTAAATCTACAAATGCTAGAAACGTAGGTTTGCCTTTCCTTAATCTATCTTCCAAGATAAGTCGTAGGGTCAAAATGGTTCAAGTGGCTCTGAGCACTATGGGACTTAACATCTGTGGTCATCAGTCCCCTAGAACTTAGAACTACTTAAACCTAACTAACCTAAGGACATCACACACATCCATGCCCGAGGCAGGATTCGAACCTGCGACCGTAGCAGTCGCGCGGTTCCGGACTGCGCGCCTAGAACCGCGAGACCACCGCGGCCGGCTCGTAGGGTCAGTATTGCCTCACGTGTTCCAAACTGATCTTCCCCTAGGTCGGCTTCTACCAGTTTGTCCATTCGTCAGTAAAGAATTCGCGTTTGCAGCAGTGACTTATTAAACTGATAGTTCGGTAATTTTCACATCTGTCAACACCTGCTTTCTTTGGGATTGGAATTATTATATTCTTCTTGAAGTCTGAGGGTATTTCTCCTGTTTCATACATCTTGCTCACCAGATGGTAGAGTTTTGTCAGGACTTGTTCTCCCAAGGCTGTCATCAGTTCTATTGGAGTTTTGTCTACTCTCGGGGCCTTGTTTCGACTCTAGACTTTCAGTGCTCTGTCAGACTCTTCACGCAGTATCATATCTCCCGTTTTACCTTCATCTACATCCTCTTCCACTTCCATAAGATTTTCCTCAAGTACGTCGCCCTTGTATAGACCCTGTATATACTCCTTCCATATTTTAATAAAATATTACGACAAAAATCTACAAGTGGCAGATGCAGTACATGAAGCAGATGTGGATACAAACTGACGAAATAATACGTCAGAGTGAGCAGTCCTATGAAACGCTCTTCCACAGAAACGGAGTTAACAAGATTGGGTCGATTCTTCGTATCTAACTGATCTGGTTCAGTAACGTTTGAACTAAACTCGAATACTTGTTGCGACATTTGCAACTGTATTGCTACGTGCTCTGGATAACATTAGAGATGTTGATAGAACTGGTGAAAGTATCTGCAATGTGGACAGTCTTCAAGGAGTGCAGGCGTATCTCTTCTTCTTTCTTCCAGTCAATAACCACATTTGCGTGGTCAACGAAGCATTATCCCTGTCGTCAGACGATGGAGAGAATATCTTTACGCTTCAAACAATGCAAGTAATCCATGCAACTAGCAACGCAAATAGCAGTAGGGTAGAGGCTCCTAGGAAGTAGAGAGGTGCCCGCATGACCAGCCGTGTCTCAGTAGAGAGCCTGCAGCGTAAATCTGACTGCAGGGTAAACGTCCTCAGCGAGTAGCGAGATACGGTGTGCCAACAGCGAGGCTGGGGCATAAACCTGCCCTTGAACCTGCACAGTCCCTTGTGGAACACCGCTGCTCGCATCTCGCTTCTGTCTGGGAGCCTTTCCCCTGCAGCTGTTCACATCGTTAGTTGGAGGGATATTGTCTGGCGACAACGATATTGGTCAGTTCCAGGCAAAAATATGTTGAGTGACGTGGACAAAGAAGAAATATGAATGTACACTTTGAATGTAGACTGTCCACATTGCGGATAATTACGCCAGTTCTACCAATAGCAAAATGTTATCCAGAGAACTTTCCCAGAAAATATCGAGGGTCACCACAGACGTTCCAGTTTAATTAAAATAATAGCTGACAAACCCGGCATTGCCCAGGCATTCATTTTGCCAGTTTTCTATAGGAAACGAAAACAAAAAAGTGAGTTTCTACTGAAGTATCGAAAAAATTTCAATTCCATGTATTGGCGAAGAAAACCTTTGAAATTATTAAACAGACTTACAAATATATAGTCATAATGTACAAATGTATAAGTGAAGTATCCAAATTAAGAAACACTATTCTGGGCAGTTTCTGTACGGGGGGGTGCAGGTACTGCGGGCGTCTACGATGCTGTTTTAGTAAACTTCTCTGTGGTAATGCCTTTTCATACATTGTATAGACGGCTATCGCTTTCGGCTACACTCGTTTGTGCTGACAGATGCCAGGGATTTCCATAAGTTGACTCGACTGCAGGAGTATCTTCATCTACATCTGCATCTGCATCCATACTCCGCAAGCCACCTGACGGTGTGTGGCGGAAGATACCTTGAGTACCTCTATCGGTTCTCGCTCCTATTCCAGTCTCGCACTCTTCGTGGAAAGAAAGATTGCCAGTATGCCTCTGTGTGGGCTCTAATGTCTCTGATTTTATCCTCATGGTCTCTTCGCGAGATATACGTAGGAGGGAGCAATATACTGCTTGACCCCGCGGTGATGATATGTTCTCGAAACTTCAACAAAAGCCTGTAAGCAGCTACTGAGCGTCTCTCTTGCAGAGTCCTCCACTAGAGTTTATCTATCATCTCCGTAACACTTTCGCGATTTCAAAATGATTCTGTAACAAAGCTCGTTGCTCTCCGTTGGATCTTCTGTACCTCTTCTATCAACCCTATCTGGTACCGATCCCACACCGGTGAGCAGTATTCGAGCAGTGGGCGAACAAGTGTACTGTAACCTACTTCCTTTGTTTTCGGACTGCATTTCCTTGGGATTCTTCCAATGAATCTCAGTCTGGCATCTGCTTTACCGACGATTATATTTATATGGTAATTCCATTTTAAACCACTCCTAATGCCTACTGCCAGATAATTTAAGAAATTAACTGCTTCCAGTTGCTAACTTGCTACATTGTAGCTAAATGATAAAGGATTTTTCTTTCTATGTATTAGCAGCACATTACACTTGTCTACATTGAGATTCAGTTTCCATTTCCTGCAAAAAAAAAAAAAAAATAAAAAAAATAAAATAAAATAAAATGGTTCAAATGGCTCTGAGTACTATGGGACTTAACTTATGAGGTCATCAGTCCCCTAGAACTTAGAACTACTTAAACCTAACTTACCTAAGGCCATCACGCACATCCATGCCCGAGGCAGGATTCGAACCTGCAACCGTAGCGGTCGCACGCTTCCAGGCTGTATCCCCTAAAACCTCTCGGCCACTCTGGCCGGCCAATCCCTGCACCATGCGTCAATTCGTTGCAGATTCTCCTGCATTTCAGTACAACTTTCCATTGTTACAACCTCTCGATATACTACAGCATCGTCCGCAAAAAACCTCAGTGAACTTCCGATGTTATCCACAAGCTCGTTTATATATATTGTGAATAGCATCGGTCCTATGACACTCCCCTGCGGCGCACCGGAAATCACGCTTACTTCGGAAGACTTCTGTCCATTGAGAATGACGTGCTGCGTTCTGTTATCTAGGAAGTCTTCAATTCAATCACGCAACTGGTCTGATGTTCCATATGCTCTTACTTTGTTCATTAAACGGAACTGTATCAAACGCCTTGCGGAAGTAAAGAAACACGGCATCTGCCTTGGAACCCATGTCTATGGTCCTCTGAGTCTCGTGGACGAATAGCACTAACTGGGTTTCACACGATCGTCTTTTTTGAAACCCATGCTGATTACTACAGAGTAGATTTCTAGTCTCCAGAAAAGTTATTATGCTCGAACATAATACGTGTCTCAAAATTCTACAACTGATTCTTAGCAGTGAAGAATGAATATATTAAAGATTCATGCACAATATTGCATTATTTCACGTATTTCTGTGTTTATGACTTCATATTTGTGTAGGTACTTTCAGTGGAACATATGGATACTGTCTGCGAAATGCGTTGCCAATATATTTAGCAGAAAAGAAACAACAAATTTAAACTTCATTCAATATGGCTGTTTTTCATGCATCTAAGTGATTATGACTTTATTTCCCTTGAATTTTGATAGGTAGGCGGTTCTGACCCTACAGCGATTGTTGCCTGGCGGTAAGGAATATGACCCCACAGCGATTGTTGCCTGACAGTAAGGAATATGATGTGTGTACAAATCGGCCCAGTGGTTTAGGAGGATGTGTGGCACTCTCTCTCTCTCTCTCTCTCTCTCTCTCTCTCTCTCTCTCTCACACACACACACACACACACACACACACACATACCTGCTTTTATAAGATGTATGAATTACCGAACTGGCGAACCAGAATAGTTAAACATATTCAGATTCGAACCAACAATATTAATTTAATTTCTATAGATGTGTGATTCGTAAGCCCACTCAGGCTGTGGTAACATATCTTCAGTTCGTGTCCACATATGTTTCACTTACTGCAGCATGTTTCAGTAATGCAAGCAAACGAGAAGGGCAAGTATAGAACAATGAAACACGCAAGTAATCTTAATTATCACAATCCAGAAACCAGTGATTTCCCTGAGACTTCGTATGATGACTGAGTATGTGAATACCTCCAGGGGATCCACACTGTAAATGGGCGATATAGGACAAGCACGCTACGGCAGCTGTTCCATATGGCCACGGTTCACGTGAGAGCAAGCTCCAACACGTCTCATAATTGATGCCCCTACATGTCAAAAAATCTCACTCACGTTCGAAATGCATTTACAGTCGTCGAATTTATATTTTCGGAATTCATCGGCACTATCAACAGGGCTCTATACACCAAAGCATTTAAATATTCCACCTAAATTATCTGGGAGGCCATAGTATTCGCGAACCTCGACAAATATACTAGTAGTCGAAAGGATGTTCATCAGCGCTCCGGTATCCGGAATGATGATAAAGTGAAACAAGAGAGGTTTATCGTTTCGTAACTAACACCTCACTTGCCGTGTTTCCGAATAATCGCAAACTTAGACATTAACAGTGTCGTAACATTAGCACGACTGCGCTTATGCATACGTCGTATCTGGGAAAGCATTGGTTTTAGGACCCATCTCTACCAGGATTGTCTGCTTGTTTCGTTGTACTCTACTCCCCTTTAATTTGTAACTGAAACGCAATTTAATGTAATAATGTAATACATCCTATATATCGGCTGCTTTTAGATTTTCATCCTGACATTTTACGAAAGAAAAAAAAAAACAATAAATTAGGTCAAACCGAGGAACTGATTCCTAAAAATTATTACATTAATATAATCTGGGATGAGGCGGTTGTGATACTCTGTATGCCTTTTGTCATAGCTAGCTTTGTTTCCACAATCAGCTGAAATACGAGGGCAGTTCAATAAGTAATGCAACACATCTTTTTCTGAAACAGGGGTTGTTTTATTCAGCATTGAAATACACCAGGTTATTCCCCAATCTTTTAGCTACACAACACTATTTTTCAACGTAATCTCCATTCAATGCTACGGCCTTACGCCACCTTGAAATGAGGGCCTGTACGCCTGCACGGTACCATTCCACTGGTCGATGTCGGAGCCAACGTCGTACTGCATCAATAACTTCTTCCTCATCCGCGTAGTGCGCCCCACGGATTGCGTCCTTCATTGGGCCAAACATATGGAAATCCGACGGTGCGAGATCGGGGCTGTAGGGTGCATGAGGAAGAACAGTCCACTGAAGTTTTGTGAGCTCCTCTCGGGTGCGAAGACTTGTGTGAGGTCTTGCGTTGTCATGAAGAAGGAGAAGTTCGTTCAGATTTTTGTGCCTACGAACACGCTGAAGTCGTTTCTTCAATTTCTGAAGAGTAGCACAATACACTTCAGAGTTGATCGTTTGACCATGGGGAAGGACATCGAACAGAATAACCCCTTCAGCGTCCCAGAAGACCGTAACCGTGACTTTACCAGCTGAGGGTATGGCTTTAAACTTTTTCTTGGTAGGGGAGTGGGTGTGGCGCCACTCCATTGATTGCCGTTTTGTTTCAGGTTCGAAGTGATGAACCCATGTTTCATCGCCTGTAACAATCTTTGACAAGAAATTGTCACCCTCAGCCACATGACGAGCAAGCAATTCCGCACAGATGGTTCTCCTCTGCTCTTTATGGTGTTCGGTTAGACAACGAGGGACCCAGCGGGAACAAACCTTTGAATATCCCAACTGGTGAACAATTGTGACAGCACTACCAACAGAGATGTCAAGTTGAGCACTGAGTTGTTTGATGGTGATCCGTCGATCATCTCGAACGAGTGTGTTCGCACGCTCCGCCATTGCAGGAGTCACAGCTGTGCACGGCCGGCCCGCACGCGGGAGATCAGACAGTCTTGCTTGACCTTGTGGCGATTATGACACACGCTTTGCCCAACGACTCACCGTGCTTTTGTCCACTGCCAGATCACCGTAGACATTCTGCAAGCGCCTATGAATATCTGAGATGCCCTGGTTTTCCGCCAAAAGAAACTCGATCACTGCCCGTTGTTTGCAACGCACATCCGTTACAGACGCCATTTTAACAGCTCCGTACAGCGCTGCCACCTGTCGGAAGTCAATGAAACTATACGAGACGAAGCGGGAATGTTTGAAAATATTCCACAAGAAATTTCCGGTTTTTTCAACCAAAATTGGCCGAGAAAAAAAATGTGTTGCATTACTTATTGAACTGCCCTCGTAAGTGCCTGTTTAAAATCGTCAGTTGTTCTCACTCTTGTTGTCCCCTCGTAAGTTCGCAACAAACATTTCTTTCTTGTAGATGGAGGTTTCATTGATAGGATACTCGGATAATGCAGTCAATCTACAGGGAAATAACTTACAAAACAATCGTCCGACCCATAGTAGAATATCGTTGACGTGTGTTGGATCCATATCAGATCACAGATGGGACTTTCAGCACAAACCGACTGCACACAAGGAAGGGTTGCTGCAGTGGTAACATGTTTGATCCCCCAAGAGAGTGTCATGGAAATGCAGAAAAAACCGAGCTGGCAAGTGTTTCGAGGTAGATACAGACTATCTCAACATATATTAACAGTTACATGTTTTCAAAGCAGACAGTTTGACAATATAAAAATCATTACACGACTTTTTTAAATCATGACAATCATATTACTGCGAACAAAAAAGAAATGAAATAATTATTTTTCGCCTAGCAAGTTGAGATCTACTTACTGTTTATTCTAAATGGCATTATTTCAAGGCCACAGCAATAATGTAGACTCATAAATCCAGAAATTTCACAGATGTGCCGTTGCTGGTCCAGCGCTGCAGATGAACGACTTCATATGTATGTTTGAAATGATCTTTTAACTTCAAAATGACAAACAAAAACTTTAAATAATCTTGGCTTGACGAGTGTTATTCTTCAGTACATAAACAACATCAAATCGATGCACTGAACCACAGAGGCATCGCAGCTGCTGCCTCACTGAATCAATGTTAGCACCTTCACCTTACGTAAAAACAGTGGAGTGCCATCTTGGAAACATACGTACGACTGTCGTCTTCTAGAGTGTTTCCCACGACTCTCACCACAACAACTATCCAGATTTGTTTTGCTGTGGGTGCTCCCCTCCGCCCCCCCCCCCCCCCCACACACACACACACACTTTTCCGTCTGCCTCGCCGTTCAGCGGAGGCTGCTGCGTGTATTCTAGTGGCTACTGACGTCACTCCCACAGCGTCAGGACTACGATGTGTCTAATGGTTCAAAAAGTAAACTGTAATCTAAGTTGGTAACTAATAACTGTTCTGTGTATCCAAATGACAATGGGAATCCCTCACAACCTGTAATTTCTCACCGGGTAGAAATTCTGTTTATGGTGTTTTGATTGTGTTTAAAATGGTAGGAACAGTAAAAAATATACAAAATCAAAAATCACTATAAAAATACCAAAAGAAACATTAAAGAGAATATTATGATGATATACATGATATACATCAAACGATTCCATTAGCTCAGGTGATTATAAAACTTTCATTGATTCCGTTTATGTAAAGTCTAATGAAACTTATTGAGATGGCTTTTTTGATGCTTTTGTTAACTAATAGTAATTAAAGCATCGTATTTAAGTGAAAATAGTTTTCAGATTCGAGGTATTTCGAACTCCTATTCCGACCGAAATACATCATTTGCGTCAAAAGGCTTTTCTAGAAAATGTGAAAAAGTAATACGAGCAAGGTTTTTGTATCAGGATTTGTAGGATTAGCTGACCCACAGCAAAAACTATTGCGCTAATGCGAATACGAGGTGGTTTCGACTTCATATACATGTTAGTAAGGCTGTGGAAAATTTCTAAACTAGAAACCAAATATCTAATTTTTAACCATATGAAGATATCTGATAAAGTAAAGTTATTCGAATAAATAAATAACAGCAACAGCTGTCGTAAGAACATTTATTGAACCACTGGTTCACAAGTAGTCCACGACTATAAAGTCATCTCCTCTGACGCCAAACAGTTGAAATAAAGAAGATGCAAAAAGCCTTTTTTTAACCTACATAGGGTAAGCTATCTGACACAACTTTTAATTACATTATAAATAACGAGAGAGAGATCACAGACCTTTTTAAATGTGGAAGCCGACCCTCAATAAAAAATAGATGTCACCTATTCTCAAGCAGATCATAGCATGACAAAGTGATAAAGAAGGATACCCAGAAGAAAATGAAGACTCATCCTGAGAACCCCTCCAAAAGAAACAGTGCTTTCACAAGCAGCGGTGAGAGGACATATGAAGAGAGGCCCGGCCCACAGCAAAGCAGGTACTGGCAATTCAGGAGTAATACACTGAAGTACTACCCTGTCACTCAAGCGCGAAATAATGAACCCAGCTATGGCAGGTCGTAACCTCGATAGTTATATGAATGTGTCAGAATGCCACTTTAATCTAAATTAACATTAAAATTATTGTACCTGCCAGCAAGGAAGCTAGGGTGACTGTACAACGAAACATTGGCACAGATAACATATTAATGAAGAATATGTAAGGTGGCAGAATAAATGAAGGTCAGATTCGCACCTTACATGAGAACTTCATACATCTCAATGGGAAGGTGAATGTGGCACCTCTCTTAATTCGGCGGTAATGAGCAAATTTGCTTACAAGGGAACCTCCCCATCGCACCTCCCTCAGATTTAGTTATAAATTGACACAGTGGATAGGCCTTGAAAAACTGAACACAGATCAATCGAGAAAAGAGGAAGAAGTTGTGTGGAACTATGAAAAAATAAGCAAAATATAAAAACTGAGTAGTCCATGCGCAAGATAGTCATCATCAAGGACAATGTAAGTTTAGGAGCGCCGTGGTCCCGTGGTTAGAGTGCGCAACTGCTAAACGAGAGGTCCTTGGTTCGAGTCTTCCCTCCAGTGAAAACTTTACTTTCTTTATTTTCGCAAAGTTACGATCTGTCCGTTCATTCATTGACGTCTCTGTTCAGTGTAATAAGTTTATTGTCTTTGTTTTGCGACCGCACCGCAAAACCGTGCGATTAGTAGACGACAGGACGTGCCTCTCCAATAGGAACCGAAAACATTTGATCGCAAGGTCATAGGTCAACCGATTCCTCCACAGGAAAGCGCGTCTGATATATTCTATACGACACTGGTGACGGCATGTGCGTCACATGACAGGAATATGTTGTCGACCCACCTAACTTGCACACTTGACGAATGGGAAAAAAGATTCTTCTACCTTGCCCGATTTAGGTTTTCTTGTGGATGTGATAATCACTCCCAAGAAAGTGATGAAAACATAAGAGTTTGTCAGATAAACTGCAACAAATGAATGCAACAGTTTCACAGTCGCACAGTTTTCCCTGTGCTCTGTCAAAACATATGTTTTTTACGTTTTCAAATGTTTCTGTGTGTAGACCGTCAGATCCTGCATATGTCCAAGCAAATCTGAACATGGCCTGGAATTTTGGAGAGCGAAGTTGATTATGTGTGAGTACCTGAACTTTGATAATTGTCTGAAAATAGAAAATTAAACTTTTCACTCAAGAGAATACTTCAACCAAGGACCTCTCGGTCCGCAGCTTCTCACGCTAACCAAGGGACCACGGCGCTAGTAAGCTCACACTTTCCGTGATGTTGCTTACCTTGCGCACGGACTACTCAGTTCGTATATTTTGCTTATTTTTTTCATAGTTCCGCAGAACTTCTTCCTGTTTTCTCGATTGATCTGTGTTCAGTTTTTCAAGGCCTCTCCATGTGACAACTTATAACTAAATCTGAGGGGGGTGCGATGGGGAGGTTCCCTTGTTAGCAGTATGTAATGCAAAAAGGGATGACATTCAACCGATGCTAATTAACACACCGTTCCTATAATGCATGTTTGAGCAGAAGGTCAAACAAGCAGCGATAGGTGCTTTAGTTTGGAATTCAGAAGGACGTCGCAGAGGCAAGGCCACGCTACAGGGGGAACCACGGAAACTACTTGAAGGCGTGTCCCAGGCGGAAAGTCGAGTACTGGCCAGGTGACAGATGGGGAGAGCGAGTATAACGGCGCATATGAGGGAGGACAGGAAAGAAAGCTTTTAGAAAACTGCATTTCGAAATTCCAAAGGGATACGAAACAAGACCAGTGACGCATTTTCGATCATGTGTCCAGCAAGTGGTACACACATGAGAGAATCAATTTACGCTTTTAGGCATTTGGAACAGGCACAAAACTTCCGATTGGCAGAAACGCGCTAGGAAGGAGAAAGGAGCCAAAGTTTCGACGCAATTTAATGGTAGTGGCCTTGCGATTGGTAGAGAGAGTTTCCACAAAATAAGAGGAACGATCCTATTGGTCGAAAAAAGCTGTGACGTGAAGAACGAAAGAACCCAGGTGGGGAGAGAGTTCGGCTACGAGTAAGACAAGACGGAAATTTTCAGGGACTCTTCTCTGAAGTGGCGTCAAGTGCTGAATGGAGCGCATAACGCTCTGTATCACGCAGAGGAGTAATTTGTGTGAACACTGCGTTCATAGTGGCTGATATCCAGCTAGAAATTAGCTGTAGCATCGTTTAGCTCCAACTGTGGAGAAACGAACCAGTCAATTAGTTAACTGTTCTTGTGAGAACTGAGGGGGCGTTATAATATGTACACTGCTCCAACCATTCGCGTGTATATCGCCACTTTCTAAGACCGTGGATGAGTACATGTTCTCTCGCGTAACGAGAAGCATAGGGAAAGTTTCTGCTGGAAAATTCAGTGAAGACTTTAGTTTTAGTAAAGACTTTAGTTTTATAGAAATTTCAGCGGAAGAGAGCAGCCTAGCAGATGGCAATTCATGAATACATGTTCTCTCGCATAACAGAAAACATAGGGAAAGTTTCTGCTGGAAAATTCAGTAGAGACTTTTGTTGTGGCGTAACAAGACAGCCACGCCACTCGGAAGTAGCCGAAAGGCACGCGTTAACTCACGCAGGCTAGTAGATAGGTCTGAAACAGGATACGTAATGAATGCTATAAAGAGAAGTACGTAGCTGCTGGAATACTTAACTTTAATCCATCATTGTTGTACATCGCTCTTGACGATACAAGTGAGACTCTTTAGATACAAGCTATGTAATGCTAATGGCGCCTGACTTAGCTGAAGGCTATTCTAACTATCTGCTCTACAAATGAGCGAGGCTTCGTCAGTGTGCATCGCTAGCTACGTCGTCCGTACAACTGGGGCGAGTGCTAGTCCGTCTCTCGAGACCTCCCGTGTGGTGGCGCTCGGTCTGCGATCACTGTCAGTGGCGACACGCGGGTCCGACATGTACTAATGGACCGCGGCCGATTTAAAGCTACCACCTAGCAAGTGTGGTGTCTGGCGGTGACACCACAACTTCAGTTTTAGTAAAGACTTCAGTTTTATAGGAATTTCAGCGGAAGAGAGCGGCCTAGCAGATGGCAGCTCATCGCAGCATAAGGAAAATACAGCGTGCAGAGGTGCTGACTTGTAGGTTCACCACCTTGCGTCCACTGTAAACTCGAGCAACCTTGGGTAATCTTTTGCTCAATTTGTCACACAACTAACCATCCACTGTAGACTTGATTGTTATCCTAAAAGCAGTACCGAACTTTGAACCGCAATCGCACTATTTCCGTAGTACTGACCAACATCGTAACGTGAGTGTAGGAACGGTTTTGTAAAGAAATCTTTAGTTAAACTTTAATACTGTAGTGTTTAGGATACTTTAACCTTCTGACAGTTAATGTTTAACATTGTTGTGTTTAGGATTATTTCACTGTTTGATGTTGGCGTTATCCTGCCAACTGTTTTTTGTTGTCACATTGAAAACTGTATAAAAGAGTGTAATTTTGTGCTAATATCAAAGACCTTGTAAAAAATAACTAGACTCACTGATGGCGCTGCAGTCGCGGGATAATTTGAACCTTCGGCTGGACGCCATTATAGTGGTTGTAGTCTGATGTGTTGTGTAGTACTGTTGTTTATGAAGACCCTGATTCAACGTTGTATATCTGTTGGGACGTACATACAGTATTTGTTACTCGTAATTCTACTGTCTGTACGTCCCAATCAAAAGAAGTACTATGGTGAAGAGTCGTGCAGCGATTAATTGTACAAATAAATTCGAGAAAGGAACGAATATTACATTTCACAGGTACGTGGATATTTTAAGTTGTTTTGTATGTCAGTGCACTTGCTTGATAAATGTTTTTGTAACACGGTATTAGCATAATATCTGTGCATCTATTTGCAGGTTTCCTTTCTCAAAACCACAGCTGTTATAAAAATGGTTACACGCTATCAGGACGCAACATTTCCGACCGACAGAATACCATTTTATATGTTCTGACCATTTTGAAGAAAGTTGGCTGATCTGTAGTGTTTTCATGGTCTAGGTTAGGTTGAAACTTGATAATTTGGTCGTGAGTTGCCAAAGCACTACGCCATATATAACGCACTTCTCGTCATAAAATCTAAAGCAAGGTAGAGTCAGAAAATATCTATTAATATAGTGGGCAAATCTTCGAGTATTTTGATGCATTTTGCGTACATCTATCGTAAATGAACTACGAAAAATGCTAGGGGTCCAGTACGTAACTTTTAGCTACGGCAGATTCCATGTAGTACGTAAGATAAATTCATAAACAGTGACTAGTTGCTGTTTGTTCATAAATTAAGAAGTATATTGTAGTAACGTATTTAAATGAGGCATTATGTTTGTGACCTAACTCAAGGGGAGCCATTTTATAACCAAAAGCGATGTATAAACATTCGAACTCGGCGCGTCAGTTTACCACTCTAATGGCCGCCGGCCAGCTATTCAATTTGTCCGCTCTTCACAGTCGACCACTCGTGCGGTTGTGGGGGCCTGGCTAATATTGAGACATTAAACAGGTCATTTCAACTTAAACAGTTGTCTTCAGTCCTAGAATAAGTAAACCAGAAGTATTGCACCTTACAATTAGAAGTAATAAAATCATTAAAAACAATTCCGGAACCCACCCTCAATGGGCATCTTGGTGGATAATTATTATTACCTACAAGGAAAACATGCGAATGAGATCTGACCATTACGTGGAGGTCACTTGTTCTTTCTAGTACACTTCTCAATCACTTAGGTCTGTTTTCATGATTCTTAGTTTAAATACTTAGTGTATTCTACACATCTGGTTCGTTTTTCCTCTAAATACAAGTGATATGTGTGCTAGGTACCTGGACCTTCACACTGCTGCTACAGTCACAGGTCCGAATCCTGCCTCAGGCATGGATGTATGTGATGTACTTAGGTTAGTTAGGTTTAATTATTTCTAAGTCTAGGGGACTGATGACCTCAGATGTTAAGTCCCATAGTACTTAGAGCCATTTGAACCTACACCTTGGAGTCCAATCTTGGCCTTCGGTTTCCTCAATGTTGTTGGTAACTCTCAGGTTACACAATTTTTTTTTAGTTTATAATCTTTCTTGCTTTTGTATTTGCTTATACGTTGTGTTTGGCAGCTATTAAGCACCTACCTTCCTGGCGCCTCACATGAGGGCAAGCTGCTTTGGCTCCTGCCCAGTTATATCTTGCCGACAGCTGGCGACGGATGTTCCTTTCCAGTCACAAGTAGTCGTTCCGTGCGCCTGTGAACCGACGAACATTTATTGACATTGCGCTGTCTTGTAAGCGTATGTTGGATTGCTAAGCTCGCAGTCTGACATACACAACGCTCGAGTTCCAATTCGATCCTGGTTCACCCTTGCTGCTCGGTCTGTGTGTGAATACAGACTCATTGGAACAGCGGTCGCATATCGGCTTGGTTGGTGAGCATCTTGCTCGGTCATGTGACGTGCGTGAGCCCACTGGTTAAGCAAACACACTTACAAAGGGGGTGTTCCAGTAGTAGAGGCGTTATTGGGTTCTTTTGCCGATGTGCCACTGCAGCACTTGCATATTGGTGTGTATGTGTTTAACACGTGTCTACCACATACGTGTAGTGCATGGGCGAGCTAAAGTTTGGTTATGATGCCTTTCATTGAGCCCGCTAAACTGGTATTTATTGCCCTTATTTACGTGTGCTGGACAAGGTGAAGTTGTTTTGTTAAGCATGAACCATTTGAGTCTTTCAGGCTGTACGTCAATGGTACCCTTTTTTAGCCTGTTGTTACTTTGTTTAAATATCATTTAAACTGAAAGGAAACATTTTTGCGTGTAAACTATGACTGCCCAGTAACTGGCATTTAAAATTTTTTTCCATGTAATGTGGTTACTTGCTTGAAGTTTATGGTTATTGAAAAGATATTCTTTAATGAGTAGTGTGTGCTTTCTTAGAAGTTCAGTATTTTGAGCACACATGTTAGCACGATAGCAGGGATCCCATTTTCTTAACAGTACAACTTGTAGTGGTGTACTGCCCCCACTTGTTCTTATAATCTTTGGTTATGAGGGCTTACTGGTTGATATGATCCGTTTCGTAAATATTCTTGAGTATCTTCTGTAATGATATTATTGAGATCTCAGTCTTTTTAAGATTATAGCTTATTTGCTTAAATATTGTTTTAATAGCGAACTCTTTTTTGCTAAAATATTATTCCTCACTAACTAGCATTATTAGTCTCAATTTTTTTTTAATTTCTTTTGAGCTGTAAGAGTCATTCATCCTGCTGCCATAAGGAATCGCATCTGATAAACACCAAAGAGGAATGTTTGAGTTTTTATGGAAATTTATTTTGACATATATTCTCAAATAAACGTCTTTTATAGTGCAAATGTCACGTATTACCTCCCAGCACCTTAACGCTCCCAGCTAGCTGCCCCATTTCACGTTGTTAATCAGTGATTGTTGCAAATTTTGTAACTTCTATTATTTTTGTTTGCGCTGGTCTTTGATAATGTGTGACAGCTCCATTTAAGTCAGTATACATGTATATTACTATAATACTTGATGGTTCATTCGACTGGAATTTTGTCTTTCATGGACACTTGGGTTCGACACAACCCTGTTGTACTATTTTTATTTTCATTTTACTGGAAATAAACCTGTTCTACTAATATGTCTGCATCGATAATATGTATACGTTCCCCTACAATTTGTCGCTTCCCCTACAGGCAAATCACTGTAGATATTACTCTGCCTACACAGTATATCGTTAGCGTTAGGGAAATTTACAGGCTTTTTTTTTAATGTTCCTGTGCGAGGGTTTCATTGTACAGATGTCCCCTACCTTCCTTCCTGGCAGGTGTCTTAATTTCAACGTTAATTTAGATTAAATTGGCATTGTGCTGCGTCTTGCGACTACCGAGGCTACGATTTGGCGTAGCCGAGCCTATCTTTTCACGCTTGCGGTACTTCCGTTTACGAGGTGCATTCAAGTTCTAAGGCCTCCGATTTTTTTTCTCCGGACTGGAAAGAGAAACATGCGCATTGTTTTAAAATGAGGCCATGTTCATTGTCAATACGTCCCAGAGATGGCAGCACCGTAAGGCACATGGAATTTTACCGCCAGCGGCGAGAATGAGAGCTGTTATAAATACTTAAAATGGCGACGTTTTCCTTACTTGAACAGTGTGCAATCATTCGTTTTCTGAATTTGCGTGGTGTGAAACCAATTGAAATTCATTGACAGTTGAAGGAGACATGTGGTGATGGAGTTATGGATGTGTCGAAAGTGTGTTCATGGGTGCAACAGTTTAATGAAGGCAGAACATCATGTGACAACAAACCGAAACAACCTCGGGCTCGCACGAGCCGGTCTGACGACATGATCGAGAAATTGGAGAGAATTGTTTTGGGGGATCACCGAATGACTGTTGAAGAGATCGCCTCCAGAGTTGACATTTCTGTGGGTTCTGTGCACACAATCCTGCATGACGACCTGAAAATGCGAAAAGTGTCATCCAGGTGGGTGCCACGAATGCTGACGGACGACCACATGGCTGCCCGTGTGGCATGTTGCCAAGCAATGTTGACGCGCAACGACAGCATGAATGGGACTTTCTTTTCGTCGGTTGTGACAATGGATGAGACGTGGATGCCATTTTTAAATCCAGAAACAAAGCGCCAGTCAGCTCAATGGAAGCACACAGATTCACCGCCATCAAAAAAATTTCGGGTAACTGCCAGTGCTGAAAAAATTATGGTGTCCATGTTCTGTGACAGCGAGGGCGTAATCCTTACCCATTGCGTTCCAAAGGGCACTACGGTAAGAGGTGCATCCTACGAAAATATTTTGAAGAACAAATTCCTTCCTGCACTGCAACAAAAACGTCCAGGAAGGGCTGCGCGTGTGCTGTTTCACCAAGACAACGCACCCGCACATCGAGCTAACGTTACACAACAGTTTCTTCGTGATAACAACTTGAAGTGATTCCTCATGCTCCCTACTCACCCGACCTGGCTCCTAGTGACTTTTGGCTTTTTCCAACAATGAAAGACACTCTTCGTGGCCGCACATTCACCAGCCGTGCTGCTATTGCCTCAGCGATTTTTCAGTGGTCAAAACAGACTCCTAAAGAAGCCTTCGCCGCTGACATGGAATCATGGCGTCAGCGTTGTGAAAAATGTGTACGTCTGCAGGGCTCTTACGTCGAGAAGTAACGCCAGTTTCATCGATTTCGGGTGAGTAGTTAATTATAAAAAAAATCGGAGGCCTTAGAACTTGAATGCACCTCGTATTACTCCAGAATCGTCCCGGCGTACGTCCTCTCACCGCTGCTTGTGTAAGCACTGTTTGTTTTTGGAGGTTCTCAGAATGTATTTTCAGTTTCTTTTGGGTATCAATCTTTATCACTGGGATTCTTCTGTAAGGGTTATATTTCGCATATAGTCAACTGTCAAGTTTCGATGCTTGTGTTTTTATCTGCATGAGGGTAGAAGGCACTTATGTTTCATTGACAGAGGATTTCTATGTCTAAAAAGTCCGTGTTGTTTTGTTATTTATAATGTAATTAAAAACTGTGTCGTATACTGTGTAAGATAACTAAAAATATAATTGCGTCTTCTTTACATTAATTGTTTGGCACCAGGGAATGTGACTTTTGAGTCACGAAACTAATTGTGAACAACAGTACATCAATAAATCTGTTCATGGCATCTGTTGCAGTTATTTATTACGATCTTACTGGTTAAGGACACAATGAAATTCCGTATGCCTATAAACCAGTAAGATCGTATGGTGACACGTACTATCGCGATGTTGGATGTTACACAAATGCACTGAAGATGGTTATTAATAACCGAAATATAGATATGTAACAGTTAGAAAGACTAATGGGATTGCGACTGATTGCTGTGTGCCCCTCCTTCCTCATAGTCTATGGTCGTTGCACTCAACAGTTCGTTATGGAATCGAAGTTCATTAACTGTCTGTGCACGAGATCCAGGCTGTTTTTGAGGAGGAGAAACAAGACGCAACAGAACCACGTTTTGACCCACATGAAGCTGATGTGTGCTTGAATTAAGGTTCTAGTGAAGAAGATGGGGGTGGAAAGGCAGACAGTCTCGGACCAATGCAACAATATGTTGGTGCAGAAACGCATTTGACCCATAAAAACAAGTTAAGTGGTGAACATGAGAATAAATTCTCCCACGATGACAAACCAGAAAATGTCAGTTCAGATGAAACTGAACAGCTACAGATCAGAGATTGGAGAAGGAAGGCTGTGCAAAGTGATAAAGCTGTATTTGCTGAGAGTGGTCGTAGTAAATACAAAACCTTGTCTGCAGTTCAATGATTTGAACTGTTTTGGAGTGATGAAATAATCAAAATTCTCATTACTGAATCAAAAAAAATACGCTTCGTTCAAGAACTGCCCAGATCCCAAAATAATACATGAAGAGATAAAAGATTTTCTAGGAATTCTAATTCTTTCGGGATACTATCCTCTACCTAGTAGAAGGTGTCACCGGGATTCAGGATGGGACATGAGAAATCATATGTTGCGAAACATGACGAGAAGGGACAGATCTGAAACATTTGCGACATTCATTCATTCATGTCATAACACATAAATCAGTGTAACTGATAAAACGTGGAAACGCCGGCGATTAACACATACGCTAAGAAAAAGTTTTCACTTTCAGTCTGTGTAAGATTTGGATTATGTAGTGTATCACAGAAAGTGAGTGCTGTTACCTAAACATAATATAAATTGAAAACTTCTTTATTTAAATTTTACTTAAACTGCTGAGTGCTTACTCAATATTCTTATACTGCCGAGTGACATTGTCTATACAGTCTCTTTGCTTGTCTTTATCGTTTCAACACTTGAAACTTCCCCTTTTTAAACAATTTTACATACGACTGTGCTTAAACTGACACACAATATTTTTTAGCGCAACGCAATCTGACTTTCAAAATTCCCTACAAAAGAATGGCCCTGACTAACATTAAACTATACCTTTCACAAATCACTTACCTCACAAAAATCTTCGCTGCTCAAGCTACTGCAATACAGCGAGCGCCACTACTGGCAGCTAAATAAAAGATTCAAACTATGGAAGGCACTAACTACTGATAGGGATAGTTAGCAAATGAAAGATATTAATAGAGAACAAACAATGTATTTACCTTGATATCATCATATATATAGCAGTTCATGACAAATTACAAAACTCCGCCATCTCTCTCCCCACATCCACCACTGCTGGCGGCTCACCTCCAACTGCGCAACGCTATGCGCTGTTCACAGCCAGCTGCCTAACACTACAATGGCGAGTATTACAACAATGCAAAGCAGCCACAGACTGCACACAGCACAGCCAGTGATTTTCATACAGAGGTGGCGTTACCAATAAAAAAACCTAAACAGCCTACTTACATAGCCCCCATGCTCCCCACAAAAAATTTTACAAATTGGTTTGGGCAGTGCCCAATACAGATTTGAAAAAATTTTTCATAATTACAATAACAAAGAAATCAAATGCACACACTTATTGATACAATGTTGGTCAAAAGCTAAAATTTTCTCACAGTCCATAAAGACAGTCCTGATCGTTCATGACGGTAAAATAGCAGTGTTTTTCTCAAAGTCTGAGCAGTAAAAGAAAATACACACGGAAGTAGTGGATTTCCATGCAGTCTTGAAGAAGTATCGTTGTCCTTCCAACGGAAAGACAGTGCTGACTCTTGACATGCAGACAGGTATTGGTCCACAACAGAGCAAACCCACAGCGGAGTCAGTCGAAGTTTTGAAGAGTATTGGTGGGTAGGTCATCACAGAGCAGACCCACTGTAGTCCTGGTAGAGATTACGGTATTGGTGGGCCACCAGAGGCGCAGACCCACTGCAGTCCTTGTGGAAATAATGGTATTTATGGATCATCAAAGATGCAGACCCACTGTAGTCCTTGTAGAGATGGCCAGCAGCCATCCGTTGTGACTGTGCAGGTGCACAATCACCATTGAAGAGTCTTGCGGATAATATAGCAAGTCCATAACCACCACTTGTGCACTCACAAAGTTTTTGGAACTGTCCTTAGAACCAGCAATGCTGTTATCCAGTCCCTTGCTGAATTATTAACACACATACAAACACTATCACTCCCTACTTCTCACATATTTTGCATATGCTATGACCAACAGAAACGTGTGCAGTCAAAATATACTTAATTTGAAGACCTGGTGTCAATTACAATTTTATAACATAAGAATACAATTACAAGGTACAAAATACATCATTCAAGAACATAACAATACAGATAACATTTGTAGTACAGGCTTTACAAAAGAATAGAAATAGACATATACGTCAATGTTACAGGAATTATGACATAAGTTCATACATAAAAGATCAGAATAACTTTCGAAATATCAACTTCACACATGAGCATTAACACAAAACATAATAAATAATATCTAAGCATCTTTACAAGGTAAATAACATATTATTAATGCCAATTACATTTGAGGATAACAGTATTCCTCATCATAGTGAATGCAGCTTAGTATTAGAAAAATTCTACATCATAAGTCTTATGAGGTAAACATATAAAGACAGGAAAAACATAAATACACAAGGGAACACAAACACATAGTGGGATAACACAAAAGGAAAGGATAGGGTTCGTTTTCAGTGTAACTTTTGGTACTGTAGTATTTTGCGAACAAAACCTTTTTTGTTCTTGGAGATCTCCCTTCGTTCATCATTATTCCCAAAAAGTCCTATCTATATCTCCTTCCTGTATTCTATTCATATTTCTTTCAAAATAATTATTTCTCAGTGCAAAATACTCATTTTTGCCATATCTGTTTCTTGTGGCTTCTCAATGCATTTCTTCCAATTCATCATAGTTAGTTTCTTATATAGTCTACCCCCTCTTAAGCTAACTTAAATCTACTGAGCTCAGATATATATACCAAGGGACGAGGCAATGCAGCATCACATAAAACAATTAATATAAACAGCAATGAAAAAACGCAGATTTGCGAAGCATGCAGCATTAAGAAATTAGCAAAGCAATTGTAATATTACAACTAATCTAAGGCAATGTGCAGCAAACAATAAAAATAAATCATTAGTAAAACTGGCTTAACAGCGTAATACAAAGTCAAATTCAATAACACTATGCCTGGCAAACAGCAGCAACTTATACCTAAACATGACATAGCTCAAGCAGAAAAAAATAGTACACTAAAGATAACAATGCAGATAAGTGAAATGTATAATCACATCTTAATGTCTAAGTAATTAAAGTGGTGCACCACAACAACTTATTGTAAAAAAAATATTACCATGTACTTGAAAAGAATATTATGTATGCATTTACTGTTACTAGTCCCTCCTTATTGTTCTTTCCTTTCCAAGTGCTCCTTTTTTGAAAAATGTGGATCACAAAATTATTATTTAATAGATCTGTTGACAGAAAGTGTTCACATTAGCAAATGCATTTAATTTTATTTTATGAAACCAATGCTACAAGACAGCTGGAAACCAGATATCAAATGAAATAAGCAACTATGTACAAAGTAAAGCATAAAAACATCGTTCAATAGCCATGTGGCATTTCATAAGTAGTAAAAAAATATCTCATCTAGAAAGACAGTAGTCATAATCAGGTGTGTAGACAAACTATTTCTTGTCATTTCATTAGGCATTTCAGTAAATATCAGAAAGTACGATATGTTTCCAAGTAATGAGCGTGTCGCATTTGCGATGCTTTCTCCAAAGGAACGTCAATAGCGAGGATAATGGCCTCCCCTTTTTTTTTCTCTACCTAATGGCTTTTTCTCCGGGCGGCTGGCCCAGCTGCGCGCCACAACGCATTACATCAAGGTCACTTACCTTTCTTAACGAAATATTTACGACAGCAGTTTTCGCTACAACGACAGTCTCATATAAAAATTTCATAGGTCAAGAATTAGCGTTGCAAATCTGTAGAAACAAAATCTTATTGATATAACAGTGTCCAAAAAAATTTTCGTCGGCATTGTGATACATTCACGCATTTACACACATTTCATAATTCTAAAAGTATGATTCTCGGTTTCCAACATACGTCTTCACAAGGCAGAGTTCCTAACCGCTACTCATTACTCCTTACCTTATTACACATATATATATTCATCGACGCTTCTTTAATAATTCATCATATGAAATACGTAGCATAATCAAATTCCTCACATAGCATCAGCTTCTTGACCATAAGCATACCTCAGCAGCATAATACACATCGTCATCATAACATCATAAAACCTCAGCCAAATCTCAAAATCGTCGTAGCTTCCTGGATATTTTAAAACCTAAAAAAATTCTCTGCTCATTTCAAAAGTGTTATCTACCTCAAACGTACTTCAAAAATCATGATCCCATACCAAATACATAATTCAAAGCTCACGTAGTATCACAATGGTTCTGAAAAAATATGAACAGTTTACAAAGTATAGACAAAATACAGTTTCATAAGTGTGAAGTTATCCAACTGTGTAGTGGCGTAAACATCTGTCACTGACGTAGTAAAAAAAATGTTTGTTTCTCTGTTAAATAATCAGATAGCTGTGTAATTTGTGTGTTAGAGAAATATGGTACCGATGTGTAAAGTTGTATAAGCAAATACCATATTAGCTAGGGCTCCTTGTGCGTGCCAAACACATGGTACACAAAGTAAGCGTGTACCCCCCTGAGGATTAATGTAATTATACCCTCAGGTGTTACAGATTTCAACAATGGAATGAAATGTATCACGGAAAACTTTCTTTGCAATTCAAAAATCTTTAAAAATAAATGTTTTAAGTACAAAATTAATCACTCAAATACGTGTCCTGTAGCGCTAAACTGTGCGTCATGTTGTAAGATAATCTCTGTGGAAGTCTCGTAGTTATCGTCCTCCGAAAGCTAAGTTCTGCAGAAGTCAATGTACTTACCTCATGATAAACAAAAGTGAAATGTTTTGCGTATAGATATCTTAGATATTACGCTTATTGTTGTGATGAAGAAAGTACTGTGCTGTGACGTATTGTTGTGCCACGGAAAAGGCTGTCTCATTGTAGCTATACCACAAAAGTTAAATACTAAAACATGTTTTACTTTCCAGAAGAATTCAGAAAAAATTTGCAGATATAAAACAGATACACTGCAAAAGCAACATTGTAAATTGTCACTCATTAGTAGCGTCGTGATAACATCGTGTAGCTGTCACATAAACTAACCACTGTGTCCTCTGGTATCTCACAGAAAGTACTTTAAATCCAGAATGTTTTTTTTTTTTAAGTAAACCAAAATGTTGCATGAAAATCTCATTAGCGTTGCCGGCATATGTTCTAAGTATGTGATCCTTATAGTCGTTACGTGATAGTGGAACTAACAAGCAAGAATGTACACACACAATAACACTGTGACGCCTGTTCACTATAACAATGCATTCGTAATTTCTGTTTCAATAAGTTCTCTTGGTTCTTGACTGGATATTTAACTTCAAACATTGTTGCATGTTAACAGATTCCAAATCTGACAAGCATACTAGTAATCTAAAGTGAAAAATTTTATGGCAAAGACTAAGTTAAAAAGCAGATTATCATTCAAGAAACGGTTTTACATGTGAAGTGTGGGGTAATCCTTTACTCTTCATAGTACTCAGACTTTCAACTGAAAAGCAATTGTCATGTTTTATACATCGGTAAAGAATGCTAAAATTTTTCTCAAGGCTAGCGTCTTATGTTATTTTTCTCGGAGCCAGCGGGCGCACGCGGCTGCCTGCTGTGCGAGTCATTGTCTGTCTCTTTGTTGGCGCGCGCCGTTATTGGGATTAGGAGACCTAACTTCTACAAATTCACTTTGACGAGAAGGCCCTGCTTTGTTTAAATCCCGCCAGTTCTGATGCAATTCAGGTCTGTCGTTACGAATATATCGTCTGTCGTCATGTCGGTAGGTTCCGTAGTTTCTTCCTTGTCCGTCACGTAGTGGAGAATTTCTCCCTGAATCGTAACTGTGCGCCGAACTGTTGCGTCTGAAGTTATTCTGTCTCCCTTGATAATAATTGTTTTGGTTCCCATATTGTCTGTTTCTATGATTATCTCTGTCATATTCATAATTACGGAAGCGCGATCTTTCTCTGTAACTATTACTCTGCCAGTGGTTGTCATACGGGTGGTGTCTGTTTCGGTCACGATTTACGTTGTAAGAATAGCCTTGTCGTGTCCAGTTATTATTTCTTTCATCGCGGAATTGCGACGGATGTGACCTGTAATTGTTGTATTCCTGTTTTCGCATCCGGCGACTGTCTGTGTCAATTTCTAAATCTTGTAGGAGTCCCTGAAAAGCTTCAATGTCGTCTTTGCAACGTCCTGCCAAAATAATATGTCGTAAATGCTCAGGCAGTTTGATTAAGCAAATGCGGATGAGTTCTGAGGGGCTGTATGGGTTTGACAGGTACTGATTCTCGTGCAACATATCTTCAAAATATTTCACAAGACTGGAGAATTCAGATTGTTCGAAATGTTTCATCATTGTGATGCCATGTTTTACTCGGTCTTGTGTGGCTTGAGACCAATATGCTGAGAGGAAGGCATGGTAAAATTCTGCTTCACTATGACAATCGTGAATGACCGATCGCATTCTTACAGCTGGTTCATTCTCTAAGTAGCCACACATAAATTCTAATCTGTGTTCTAATGACCAGTTGGGAGGAAAACAATGAGAGAATTGATGGAGCCACGCTTGTGGATGAATGTCGTTGGCAGAATTCTTAAACGTTTTGAATTTACGTGTAGTAATGAACAGCTTATAGTCAAAATCATCATGTCGGCGAGTCGCATATCGGTCATTGTTAGATCGTGTCGGCCGTTCCATCTCAAAATTCGGTGCACATTGCCAGTTTCTTTCATAACTTCCGAAATGCCCTGTGTTATTATTTTGCGTCTTTTCCGTATTTCTAAGTCCCTCTTCCCGTGTTGGAGCGCGAGTGTCCTCTGAAATACGTAATTCTTGTACTACTTGTGCCAACTGATCTTGCACTTCCCGGATTTCTCTTTTGTACTGTGTATTGATTTGATTTTGATTTTGTTTGAATTTTCTAATTTGTTCGTACTCTTCAGTGTCAGTGAAGGCTACAGGTGTTGTGTCATTCAGATCCTCATCTACCTTTGTAGATAAGTTAGTGACCTGATCCGTAAGTTCGGCTACTTTCTCCGATAGTGTACTTATTTCCTCAGTGTGTTTTTCTGAACCAAGTTTCAGAGTATCTACTGTGTCCTTTAAGTTTTCCTGAGTTTTTGCAAGTTGCGTAACCGAATCGGTAGATGCAACTGAGTCAAATTTAGCTTGCAAGGTCTCATGATTTTCGTGAACAGTAGTTTGCAGTTCCTTTATGGCTGCTTCGTGATTCTGTAGTGCATTTTCATGCCGCGAAAAAATAGGTTGGAAATGCTCACAAATTTGTGCTTTTACGTCATTACAGACTTTTTGACATTTCGATTCAATGTGATGTAACTCAGTAGTTAAATCCTCACGTGTTTCTTTAAGAGTTTGCTCCAATGAGTCTAACTTTTGAAGCTGTTGCTGTGTTTGTCTCTGATTTAGTTCCATTGTGTCTAACTTTTGAAGCTTTTGCTGTGTTTGTCTCTGATTTTGTTCCATTGTGTCTAACTTTTTAAGATTTTGTTCCACTGTGTCTAGCTGTTGCTGTGTTTGTCTCTGATTTTGTTTCATTTGTTGCATTAATTGCAATAATAATGAATGAGTGTCTGGAATCTGTTCCTCTATGCTTTTCGGCAGTGCATTTGCACCGGCAACATTCACATTTTGACTAGCAGAAATTGTGTCTTGACTTATTTGAGAAAACGGTGAGGACGCAAAACCTGAATCTACAGTATTTGCAAAATTGTGTCCTGTCATTTCGGATTCCTGAGGCGAGCTATTGCCGACCGATCGATCGATAATGCTTCCCTGCTCACTAATTGTTTCACTGTCCACGCCATTGTTTGCCACCCGCTCCATTTCCCTATGCATGGTTACCAAATTACTACTTTGAATATTAGTTAATTCATTACTCGGTGGCGCTAACACACTGCTTTCGTTTTCACTGTCATTTCGCAGTTTACTTTGGAGCCTAGTATTACGTTTTTCACACGCCATTATTGTCACAGTATTTCACACAACAACACAGAAAAACACAATTTGAAGAGCAAAAATAAGAGAACACATTAACATAACACTGAAAATAATATCTAATTAATTGCAGCTGCGAAATACTTGGTGGAAATCTACATGCATGCCACAACTGTTTTACTGCACAACAATGAAAAACTACAACTACAAAGGAAATTCTCTCTATAATCACGCGCTGGCAATAAACAAAAGCTACACTAATTACACCAACTACAAGGAAAAAAATCAGAAGATTCCAGTGAGGTATCCTCAGCTAAGGGTCGACATATGAAACTTCCCCTTTTTAAACAATTTTACATACGACTGTGCTTAAACTGACACACAATATTTTTTAGCGCAACGCAATCTGACTTTCAAAATTCCCTACAAAAGAATGGCCCTGACTAACATTAAACTATACCTTTCACAAATCACTTACCTCACAAAAATCTTCGCTGCTCAAGCTACTGCAATACAGCGAGCGCCACTACTGGCAGCTAAATAAAAGATTCAAACTATGGAAGGCACTAACTACTGATAGGGATAGTTAGCAAATGAAAGATATTAATAGAGAACAAACAATGTATTTACCTTGATATCATCATATATATAGCAGTTCATGACAAATTACAAAACTCCGCCATCTCTCTCCCCACATCCACCACTGCTGGCGGCTCACCTCCAACTGTGCAACGCTATGCGCTGTTCACAGCCAGCTGCCTAACACTACAATGGCGAGTATTACAACAATGCAAAGCAGCCACAGACTGCACACAGCACAGCCAGTGATTTTCATACAGAGGTGGCGTTACCAATAAAAAAACCTAAACAGCCTACTTACACACTGACCTACAGAATTTGCCCTGACTAACAGAACTCAAACTTTTCCTATACATTAATTACCCACAATATTCAACTGCAACGAGATCTGACTGCTTTCAAATTAACTCAAAAGAATGGCCCTGAATAAGAAGATATCCTGACAATAACCTATACATTCCATAAGTCACTTACGCTTACAAAAATCTTCATTACACGAACGACTGCAATACAGCAAGCACCAATACAGCCAGCTAAATAAAAGATTCTTACTGCTGAAGGCTCTAACTACTAATAGGCATATGGTTAGCAAAGGAAACATTTTTTTTACCTTAATAATGTGACGACAAGTTCAATTAAATATATAATCCTCCGTGACATCCAGTTGCAAAAATTGTATAATCATGGATAATATTCAATCTCGAAGTAAGACACGTCCAGATCGTCCGCTAAGCTCCATCAATGCTGACTACTCACTCCCAACTGCCATCACTGCTGGCTGTTCACCTCCAACTGCAAGTCCGACCAGCCACAGAGAGTCTCCTAGAGAGTGCGCACAGCGCAATCGGAGATTTAATACAAAGCGCTACATAGTGCTTCCAACATACAAACACATAAACAACCTACTTACAAAATGACATACATTGCATTACTCTATTGGATCACGTATTTCACGTAAAATACACTGAAGAGCCAAAGAAACTGGTACACTTACCTGATAACGTGTACGGATTCCGCAAGCACGGAGAAGTGCCGCACACGACGTGGCATACACTCTACTAACGTCTGCCGGCCGGGGTGGCCGTGCGGTTCAAGGCGCTACAGTCTGGAACCGCGCAGCCGCTACGGTCACAGGTTCGAATCCTGCCTCGGGCATGGATGTGTGTGATGTCCTTAGGTTAGTTAGGTTTAAGTAGTTCTAAGTTCTAGGGGACTGATGACCTTAGAAGTTAAGTCCCATAGTGCTCAGAGCCATTTGAGCCATTTGGGTCTACTAACGTCTGAAATAGTGCTGGAGGGAACTGACACCATGAATCCAGCAGGTCTGTCCATAAATCCGTAAGAGTACGACGCACGTTGCAAGGCATCCCAGAAATGTTCAATAATGTTCATGTCTGGAGATATCTTCTGAGTAGCGTAACATGTATGTTACACACTCTTTTATTAAAATTAGTAACTGTGTTTTTGTTGTATTTTTCTTTGTTGCCTGTAAACAAACATATACCTCATTTGTAAAATTCATAAGTCAAAATTAATTCAGGGTGAAATAGGTTAATTATTGGCATATTGTATCATCATCATCATTTAAGACTAATTATGCCTTTCAGCGTTCAGTCTGGAGCATAGTCCCCCTTCTAAAATTCCTCCATGGTCCCCTATTCAGTGCTAATATTGGTGCCTCTTCTGATGTTACGCCTATTACACTCCTGGAAATTGAAATAAGAACACCGTGAATTCATTGTCCCAGGAAGGGGAAACTTTATTGACACATTCCTGGGGTCAGATACATCACATGATCACACTGACAGAACCACAGGCACATAGACACAGGCAACAGAGCATGCACAATGTCGGCACTAGTACAGTGTATATCCACCTTTCGCAGCAATGCAGGCTGCTATTCTCCCATGGAGACGATCGTAGAGATGCTGGATGTAGTCCTGTGGAACGGCTTGCCATGCCATTTCCACCTGGCGCCTCAGTTGGACCAGCGTTCGTGCTGGACGTGCAGACCGCGTGAGACGACGCTTCATCCAGTCCCAAACATGCTCAATGGGGGACAGATCCGGAGATCTTGCTGGCCAGGGTAGTTGACTTACACCTTCTAGAGCACGTTGGGTGGCACGGGATACATGCGGACGTGTATTGTCCTGTTGGAACAGCAAGTTCCCTTGCCGGTCTAAGAATGGTAGAACGATGGGTTCGATGACGCTTTGGATGTACCGTGCACTATTCAGTGTCCCCTCGACGATCACCAGTGGTGTACGGCCAGTGTAGGAGATCGCTCCCCACACCATGATGCCGGGTGTTGGCCCTGTGTGCCTCGGTCGTATGCAGTCCTGATTGTGGCGCTCACCTGCACGGCGCCAAACACGCATACGACCATCATTGGCACCAAGGCAGAAGCGACTCTCATCGCTGAAGACGACACGTCTCCATTCCTCCCTCCATTCACGGCTGTCGCGACACCACTGGAGGCGGGCTGCACGATGTTGGGGCGTGAGCGGAAGACGGCCTAACGGTGTGCGGGACCGTAGCCCAGCTTCATGGAGACGGTTGCGAATGGTCCTCGCCGATACCCCAGGAGCAACAGTGTCCCTAATTTGCTGGGAAGTGGCGGTGCGGTCCCCTACGGCACTGCGTAGGATCCTACGGTCTTGGCGTGCATCCGTGCGTCGCTGCGGTCCGGTCCCAGGTCGACGGGCACGTGCACCTTCCGCCGACCACTGGCGACAACATCGATGTACTGTGGAGACCTCACGCCCCACGTGTTGAGCAATTCGGCGGTACGTCCACCCGGCCTCCCGCATGCCCACTATACGCCCTCGCTCAAAGTCCGTCAACTGCACATACGGTTCACGTCCACGCTGTCGCGGCATGCTACCAGTGTTAAAGACTGCGATGGAGCTCCGTATGCCACGGCAAACTGGCTGACACTGACGGCGGCGGTGCACAAATACTGCGCAGCTAGCGCCATTCGACGGCCAACACCGCGGGTCCTGGTGTGTCCGCTGTGCCGTGCGTGTGATCATTGCTTGTACAGCCCTCTCGCAGTGTCCGGAGCAAGTATGGTGGGTCTGACACACCGGTGTCAATGTGTTCTTTTTTCCATTTCCAGGAGTGTACTTCAAAATCATTCTTAACCGATTCCAGGTACCTTCTCCTTGGTCTTCCCCGACTCCTCCTACTCTCTGCTGCTGAACCCACGAGTCTCTTGGGTAACCTTGCTTCGCCCATGCGTGTAACATGACCCCACCATCTAAGCCTGTTCGCCCTGACTGCTACATCTATAGAGTTCATTCCCAGTTTTTCTTTGATTTCCTCATTGTGGACACCCTCCTGCAATTGTTCTCATCTACTAGTACCTGCAATCATCGTAGCTACTTTCATATCCGTAACCTCAACCTTACTGATAAGGTAAACTGAATCCACCCATCTTTCGCTCCCATGCAACAAAGTTGGTCGAAAGATTGAACGGTGCACAGATAACTTAGTCTTGGTACTGACTTCCTTCTTGCAGAAGAGAGTAGATCGTAGCCGAGCGCCCACTGCATTAGCTTTGCTAGACCTCGCTTCCAGTTCTTTCACTATGTTGCCATCCTGTGAGAATATGCATCCTAAGTACTTGAAACCGTCAACCTGTTCTAACTTTGTTCCTCCTATTTGGCACTCAATCCGTTTATACCTCTTTCCCACTGACATTACTTTCGTTTTGGAGATGCTAATCTTCATACCATAGTCCTTACATTTCTGATCTAGCTCTGAAATATTACTTTGCAAACTTTCAATCGAATCTGTCATCACATCTAAGTCATCCTCATATGCGAGACTGCTTATTTTGCGTTCACATATCTCAATCTCACCCAGCCAATCTATTGTTTTCAACACATGATCCATAAATTATATGAACAACAGTGGAGACAGGTAGCAGCCTTGTGTTACCCCTGAAACTGCTCTGAACCATGAACTCAATTTACCGTCAACTCTAACTGCTGCCTGACTATCTATGTAAAGACCTTTAATTGCTTGCAAAAGTTTGCCTCCTATTCCATAATCTCGTAGAACAGACAATAACTTCCTCCTAGGAACACGGTCATATGCCTTTTATAGATCTATAAAGCATAGATACAATTCCATGTTCCACTCGTAACACTACTCCATTATTTGCCGTAAGCTAAAGGTCTGGTCCTGACAACCTTTAAGAGGCCTAACCCCACACTGATTTTCATCCAATTTGTCCTCAACTAATACTCGCACTTCCCTTTCGACAATACCTGAGAAGATTTTACCCACAACGCTGATTAAAGCGATACCTCTGTAGTTGTTAAAATCTTTTCTGTTTCCATGTTTAAGGATTGGTGTGATTACTGCTTTCGGGCAGTCTGATGGAACCTGTCCCGACTCCCACGCCATTTCAATTATCCTGTGTAGCCATTTAAGACCTGACAGTTGATGAGTTCCGACTTAATTTCATCCACCCCAGCCGCTTTATTGCACTGCAATCTATTAACCATTTTCTCTACTTCCTCAAATGTGATCATATTTCCATCATCATTCCTATCCCATTGTACATCGAAATCTGAAACATTACTGATCGTATTTTCACCTACATTGAGCAACTCTTCAAAATATTCCCTCCGTCTGCCCAAGGCATCCACAGGATTCACCAGCAGTTTTCCTGACCTGTCCTAAATACTTGTCAGTTCCTTCTTACCTCCCTTTCGAAGACTGCTACTTACACTCCAGAAAGGTTTTCCAGCAGCTTGACCCAAAGTCTCCAAACTGTTTCCAAAGTGTTCCCAAGATTTATTCTTGCATGCTTCAATTATCTGTTTGGCATATTGTATTTGCTAAGAAAAACTTATTACTATTTTACAAAACATTTTCAACAATATATTCTGCTGCTCGGTTAATTTTACATTCTGTTTGTGTCATCTACCTCATATTGCACCTTATTTGTTCGTGAGACCCATAAAATATATAGATACAGGCTCCCAGGTAGATGCTGTTTTCCTTGACTTCCGGAAGGCGTTCGATACAGTTCCGCACTGTCGCCTGATAAAGTAAGAGCCCACGGAATATCAGACCAGCTGTGTGGCTGGATTGAAGAGTTTTTAGCAAACAGAACACAGCATGTTCTTATCAATGGAGAGACGTCTACAGACGTTAAGGTAACCTCTGGCGTGCCACAGGGGAGTGATATGGGACCATTGCTTTTCACAATATATATATAAATGACCTAGTAGATAGTGTCGGAAGTTCCATGCCGCTTTTCGCGGATGATGCTGTAGTATACAGAGAAGTTGCAGCATTAGAAAATTGTAGCGAAATGCAGGAAGATCTGCAGCAGATAGGCACTTGGTGCAGGGAGTGGCAACTGACCCTTAACATAGACAAATGTAATGTATTGCGAATACATAGATAGAAGGATCCTTTATTGTATGATTATATGATAGCGGAACAAACACTGGTAGCAGTTATTTCTGTAAAATATCTGGGAGTATGCTTGCGGAACGATTTGAAGTGGAATGATCATATAAAATTAATTGTTGGTAAGGCGGGTACCAGGTTGAGATTCATTGGGAGAGTGCTTAGAAAATGCAGTCCAGCAACAAAGGAGGTGGCTTACAAAACACTCGTTCGACCTATACTTGAGTATTGCTCATCAGTGTGGGATCCGTACGAGATCGGGTTGACAGAGGAGAAAGAGAAGATCCAAAGAAGAGCGGCGCGTTTCGTCACAGGGTTATTTGGTAAGCGTGATAGCGTTAAGGAGATGTTTAGCAAACTCAAGTGGCAGACTCTGCAAGAGAGGCGCACTGCATCGCGGTGTAGCTTGCTGTCCAGGTTTCGAGAGGGTGCGTTTCTGGATGAGGTGTCGAATATATTGCTTCCCCCTACTTATACCTTCCGAGGAGATCATGAATGTAAAGTTAGAGAGATTCGAGCGGGCACGGAGGCTTTCCGGCAGTCGTTCTTCCCGCGAACCATACGCGACTGGTACAGAAAAGGGAGGTAATGACAGTGGCACGTAAAGTGCCCTCCACCACACACCGTTGGGCGGCTTGCGGAGTATAAATGTAGCTGTAGATGTAGATTCTCAGCATTCCCAGTAGTTCACAAATACGTCACTGGACTAGCATTCCGGAGGACGACGGTTCAATCCCGCGTCCGGTCATCGTGATTTAGGTTTTCCATGATTTCCCTAAATCGCTCCAGGCAAATACCGAGATGGTTCCTTTGAAAGGGCACGGCCGAATTCCTTCCCCGCCCTTCCCTAATCCGATGAGACCAATGACCTCGTTGTTTGGTCTCTTCCCCCAAAACAACCAACCAACCTTAAATACGTTTCCACACTCGCAGTATATGTAATTTGGTCTTCTTTCATTGTACGCAGGCTTCTGAACCGTTCCCGCTGGGCATGAACATACAAGTGGTGAACCTCGCCGCCGACGGATACGACGCCCCGGCGGGCCTGCCGGTCACCGTCACGGGCTGGGGCGACACCGGCATCGACTACGACCCCGTCTACCTGCAGCGGGCGGACATGCACGTCGTGGACCGCGACACCTGCCGGGACATGTTGGCCGACGTGGCGCCGGTCACGCCGCGCATGGTGTGCGCCGGGGACCCCACCATGGCCGCCTGCCACGGCGACTCTGGCAGTCCGCTGGTCTACGGGGACACTCAGATCGGCATAGTGTCCTGGAGCCGGTCCGACTGCATCAGCGCTACCGCCGTCTATGCGGATGTGGGCAACCTCCGGGCCTGGATCAGGAACAACACTGGAGTTTAACAGACACAGTGTATGCCTTCACTATCTGTACCCTGCAACATATGTTTCCCTTGATTATGAATGTATAATCTGCTTTACCCATGTTATAATAAATATCCTACAAATTTATGCCTACAAACTGAAAATCTCGCCTGCTATTTCTGTCCCAGCACATGAAATTTCCTTGTATGTCCCACAAGAAAACATATACACCCACATGCTGAGTCATATCTTCTAAACACAAATATCTGGTTCTTTTCATGGTTTTAGTTTTTCAAGAGCTCAGATGGAAACCCAGTTCTAAGCAAAGATCGGAAAGCAGAAAGGTGGAAGGAGTGTATAGAGGGTCTTTACAAGGGAGATGTACTTGAGGACAATATTATGGAAATAGAAGAGGGTGTAGATGAAGATGAAATGGGAGATACGATACTGCGTGAAGAGTTCGACAGAGCACTGAAAGACCTGAGTCGAAACAAGGCCCCTGGAGTAGACAACATTCCATTAGAACTACTGACCTCCTTGGGCGAGCCAGTCAAATGGTTCAAATGGCTCTGAGCACTATGGGACTTAACATCTGTGGTCATCAGTCCCCTAGAACTTAGAACTACTTAAACCTAACTAACCTAAGGACATCACACACATCCATGCCCGAGGCAGGATTCGAACCTGCGACCGTAGCAGTCGCGCGGTTCCGGACTGAGCGCCTAGAACCGCTAGACCACCGCGGCCGGCGCGAGCCAGTCCTGACAAAACTCTACCATCTGGCGAGCAACATGTATGCGACAGGCGAAATACCCTCAGACTTCAAGAAGAATATAATAATTCGAATCCCAAAGAAAACAGGTGTTGACAGATGAGAAAATTATGGAACTATCAGTTTAATAAGTCACAGCTGCAAAATACTAACGCGAATTCTTAACAGACGAAGGGCAAAACTGGTAGAAGCCGACCCCGGGGAAGATCAGTTTGAATTCCGCAGAAATATTGGAACACGTGAGGCAACACTGACCCCTACGACTTATCTTAGAAAATAGATTAAGGAAAGGCAAACCTACGTTTCTAGCATTTGTAGACTTAGGGAAAGCTTTTGACAATGTTGACTGGAATACTCTCTTTCAAATTCTAAAGGTGGCAGGGCTAAAATACAGGGACCGAAAGGCTATTTACAATTTGTACAGTTATAAGAGTCGGGGGGCATGAAAGGGAAGCAGCAGTTGGGAAGGGATTGAGACAGGGTTGTAGCCTCTCCCCGATGTTATTCAATCTGTATATTGAGCAAGCAGTAAAGGAAACATAAGAAAAATTCGGAGTAGATATTAAAATCCATGGAGAAGAAAACAAAATTTTAAGGTTCGCCGATGACATTGTAATTCTGTCCGAGACAGCAAATGATTTGGAAGAGCAGTTGAACGGATTGGACAGTGTCTTGAAAGGAGGATATAAGATGAACATCAACAAAAGCAAAACGAGGGTAATGGAATTTAGTCGAATTAAGTCGGGTGATGCTGAGGGAATTAGATTAGGAAATGAGACACTTAAGGCCGGCCGGTGTGGCCGTGCGGTTCTAGCCACTTCAGTCTGGATCCGTGTGACCGCTACGGTCGCAGGTTCGAATCCTGCCTCGGGCATGGATGTGTGTGATGTCCTTTGGTTAGTTAGGTTTAAGTAGTTCTAAGTTCTAGGGGACTGATGACCACAGATGTTAAGTCCCATAGTGCTCAGAGCCATTTGAACCATTTGAGACACTTAAAGTAGTGAAGGAGATTTGTTATTTGGGGAGCAAAATAACTGATGATGGTCAAAGTAGAGAAGATATAAAATGTAGACTGGCAATGGCAAGGAAAGCGTTACTGAAGAAGAGAAATTTGTTAACATCGAGTATAGATTTAAAGCGTTTCTGAAAGTATTTGTGCGGAGTGTAGCCATGTATGGAAGTGAAACATGGACGATAAATAGTTTGGACAAGAAGAGAATAGTAGCTTTCGAAATGTGGTGCTACAGAAGAATGCTGAAGATTAGATGGGTAGATGACATAACTAATGAGGAGGTATTGAATGGAATTGGGGAGAAAAGGAGTTTCTAGCACAACTTGACCAGAAGAAGGTACCGGTTGGTAGGACATTTTTTAGGCATCAAAGGATCACAAATTTAGTATTGGAGGGCAGCGTGGAGGGTACAAATCGTAGAGGGAGACCAAGAGATGAATACACTAAGCAGATTTAGAAGGATGCAGGTTGCAGTAAGTACTGGGAGATGAAGAAGCTTGCACAGGATAGAGTAGCATGGAGAGCTTCATCAAACCAGTCTCAGGACTGAAGACCACAACAACAACAACAGTTTTTCAGGAATGATGCAGAGCTTAGATGTCGGGCAGCCAATGCCGCAAGAAGCCAAATCATCAAGCCGGACATCGCTGTACTATACACGTGGCGATTTTGCAGGCTGATGATTGTGTTGACACCATTGTGCCATGGTGTTAATTGTTATGATACGTGTCAGTGTTCAATTATAGATCTTCAGACATCAAAATTCGTTAACTTCGCAATATTAATTTAATTCTCTGTTAACTGAAGTAGAAAGTTATTAACCGTTGCAAGATATAACAGCTCTGTTGACGTTCTACAACAGTTTTTATTTATCACTTATTTTGTATCCTGCCTGGAAGGCGGCGCGTGGATTTGCTCCCGAAAACTGAAGGGTAGGCCGAATGTAGGAAGGTAGGAGGAGCAGGTGAAGGTGAAGTGCTTCGGCTCTGCGTGTAAATTTAAATCCCCTTTACCATAGGAACAATATGAATACATAACTTTGCACTGAGGAGGACGTAGGTGCGAAGCCGGATGTATGAAAGCTCACAAAAGTTACACAGGCAAAATCTGTAGTGGCTCGCCCACTGTGAAATAGAAACAATGTTGCTTGGTCGCCTACTCGGAATCAAATGGGTAGAATCTGGATCGACGCTCGTAGAGCTGCACAGCGCCGGCTAGAGGTCGCTGTCGTCGGTGTCGTAGTAGTAGTGCCAACCTTAGAAATTTTACCTACGCCGTGGCATCGTAGCTATCGATATCACAACTTATATGTGTCCAACTTAATTGACTGTCTTCAGAGAGCGTGGCAAGATATGAAAACATGTGTGCCTTCATGTATTATTTTTATTAATACAATTTTTCGTAGACTTCTCATTGAAAGTTATATTGAAACAAGATTAGTGAAGAATCGTCGACTGGGCATAACTTTTCCAGTGGGTAAAAGTAACTTTTCTTAATGACACTACATACCCAAGTTGATTAATATAATATTTTATGGGTTCGACTCTAAGTTGGTAAAGGATGGAATTGTCAAGTGAATTGTCTTTATGTCACCTTGGTGAAATAATTTAGCCGCAACTAAGGATGAGCTAGAACATTCTAACATTCTGCGTGGTGTCTGTTTGTTCTATATCGTGTCTCCCTACCACTTTCGCGCAACGACGCTCTGAGCGTGTTTTTTAGGAAATTGATTAGTTTGAACCTGGGACCTGTTGCTGGTAAGGAGACGCCAGACCACACATGACATGTAGAGTTCAGAAGAGTTCAGTGAGACTAGCGATGATATAACCAAATACTTAATGATTTCAGCGTCAGCTCCACTGCACTCCCTGTAAAAGGATCTTAATACTAACTAAATTTAGTGGAAGGGGTTCAAGGCTTTCCTATTTTTAGTTAGCTGGTACAATAACGTCGAAAAAGCAGTTAATTTTACCATTGGAAATTTTATTCTGCTCACAAAACATTGTTTATAAATTGCACTATTGATAAAAGGAAATGTTTTAATACAGGATGGTAAAAACCAACTGTGTTCAACAAAAATGTGAACGAATATTTCCTGAATGGGTTTCCAAGTTCTACAATGGATCGAAGGATGACATATGCCATATCACATCTATAATCTAGGTTTAAATTAAGTTTCACAAAAGAGAAAACTATCAAAATGGTCTACATTGACCCTCAATTATCTTTAATTACTTATCTAACTTGTCGTAAATTACAGTGGCTGATGTGGCTTCTCAATAACTATATAACAGAAAAATCATCGCGTTTCAGATTTTTACTTCAAGTGGCAAATGTGAACACCATGAGCTTTAATTGACGATCGACACTAGTATTACGCAAAAAGGGGGTGTAACAGATGAGACTTCTGCAGTTCTGAGTGAAGCTTTATGCGCTGTTATGCGGCATCGCGTGCGTTCATTACCTTGTCGGTGTTTGTCAGGGGGCGGCGGGCAGCACAGCTCTGCTCACCTCGCCATCTCGGAAGCAACTCTCTCCTAACTTCTCCTTACTATAATTTACCGAAGTTGGTTTAAAAAAACTATCTGGCTGTGTTTTCATCTGACCAGTCAGGGTCTCAATGTTAACCTTAAGCTCCGCCTACAAAAATTCTATCTATCCAATGAGAAACGTTATACTTTTCGTGGTGAGGCAATGTTTTTAAAGTTTGCAACGTAACAGAGAGGCGAAAAAGTCTCACGCTAAAACTTACAGCTGGCGTGGTCCTTTTAGTGTTATCGTAATATTTATACTGTTCTTCTGGAGGGCTCTATCTTTTAACATGGGCTGGGTGGTGGTCCTGACGTAACAGAGACGCGAAAAAGTCTCACGCTAAAACTTGCGGCTGGGGTGGTCCTTTTAGTGTTATCGTAAGATCTATACTGTTCTTCTGGAGGGCTCTAGCTTTTAACATGGGCTGGGGGGTGGTCCTAGCGGTTAGCTGGCAACGTGGGTGTCCGTCCCCTATCGTAGGGCCTTCCAGCTTAAAACGGTTCTGCTCTCGGCTTCTGTTCTCGTTTCTCCCCTCGGAACTGCGTCTGTCTCACGATGGGAAGGTATGACATGCATTTAGGCATTCTTGTGTTAGTCTGTGGTATTCCATTTGCTCACTCGTTACTCGTATTACTTTGGTTAACTTAATGTCACGATTTATTCGGAGCTATGTGACATACTACTGGATTTGCTTATCATGTCAGGGTTTTCATGGAAGGTGTTGGATTTGCCTGACACCTTACAACATACTTCCCATAGAAATAATGTCAAAAGATATTTTTTGAGCATCTACCCTAACAAACAGCAGACACCCAACTACTGAATAAGGAATGACTGAAAGAAATAGTACTTGTGAAGTATCTAACAGAGGGAAAAGCTAGTTTTCATTTTGCCTCTTTAGCGTTTAGAAATGGATAGGAACTGCGCTTCTTGAAGTCCGTCAAAGGGTTAGTGAACTGTGAAACATCTAGAAGCTGTGCTGGCCAAGTTCTAAATGCCTGAGGCTGCTATTCTAAGTTGTAGTGATACCTATGGTGCCGTTGGAATCTCACTAAGTCGTCAGATACGCAACATCACACCCGTTTGTCCTCACTGGAGGGTGACTGGCAGCAGAGGTGCGTTTGTATTTCTCTCAGAGAAGAATGTTGAAAATGGCCGGTCTCTTCTACCCTTACCTCTCAAGAACATGTAGGAAATACTTCGCTGTGTTGGCAGCATATCTGAGCCAGCACAGAACGGCTTGTATGCTGGGCCAATGGCCAATTTTCGTGCTAGGGTAGGAGAACCAGCGTTATGTGGATAGTCGGGCCAATTAAGAAAATAGGATGCATGTTGGAAAAGAATGCACGTGTGCACTACACACGCTTTCCGAGAGCTCGTGTCCAAGATGTGAAGGAGGCTCTGTCGGCCGCTCTTGAAAGCATTGGTTGCAACCGGTTATCAAAAGTCGGCACGAATTACGCTTGCCACGTGGTTTCTGATGTCATCCCCAGTTCCTTTGGACCCTCGACTTAACTGATCAAGACAGGTAGCATCGCCCAAGAAGCGAAAGCACAAATTGCTATCTGCAGCATCGTACCGAGAAACGGCTGCGGTCTTTTGGTTCGGAGCCAAGGGGGAAGTCTAAACCAGGGGTTCAATGATATTGCGTCGATCTGGTTGACATTTTCTAGACCTCCTGCATCGGATAGAGAACTGTATGGCCGCCCTCAGTAGATCGGGTTTGCACTGTGCGGCGGCGCGGTTACGTCCGCCCATTACCTGCACCTACTTGTCAACTCGTTGCAGTAGATCACCGGTAGAAAATCAGAGCAGAGACTTACCGTACTGCAACTCGCACCAGGCTGCATACAACGTAACTATTCTAAGAATCGGGAAAAGGTCTTAATTTCGAATGAATCCTGGCAAACCGTCGGTATATTCTGAACCTTGAGATGCACACGTCCACTGCTAAGCCCGTGGTAATCTTAACACAGTCATGCACAAACACGTTCATTCACGTTAGCAAGTTTACAGTAACGTATTTCCCTAAATCTGGACAGCTACTAAGCACGGATTGTTCTTAGATGATAACGCTCGCCATACTATTAAGTTTATCGGTGTCTAACGCACTCAAGTTTTTAGTCACCGATCTGCTTAATATGCCACATGAAATTACTGTCTTTTCTCACACACAAAATTACTTAAAAAACCGTAATTTCTAAAACCCACACCGAAATAAATATGCCTGAACTTTAAAACACTTCATAATACAAGACCGTATCATTGAAAGGCTGGGCTCCGACTTCTTACACTCCTGTAAGCATTCTATACCTCCAAGAGGAAAGACGCGCGAAGAATACTCCGTTCTGAATGGTTAGTTTTCTTTAATGCCAGTAGAAAAACATTATTTTCTCGCATTAGTCCGCGCTTTCCATGACTAACCAATCAACAAATAACATCTTCCGAGCTGTACTTTTTCCTGGAATAAATAATTAACATTCTGATATTTTCTATAAGATTTCGGGATTGCAGCCGGATCTCATCGACTTCTTTCCACGATATTTCGGCTGACAACCTTACAGCCATCTTCAGGCGAGTGTTTGACACTGGAGATTGCTAGTGCAAGTCGCTTTATTTATACTTAATAGTGCCGCAGGCGCGCATGCGCAAGTTACCGTAGCATGCGCGCCACCTGTCGATTCCGAGGCCCTCTACAATATTACTGCATCTATGGAGCGCCAACGAATGCGTGAAAAAAGTAAAACATGCACGCAGATGTGTCCAAAACAATAAAAGGAAAATTTCACTATTAAATTTAAATTTACTTGTCGCTCGACATGTCAGAAGCCATAAAAAGTTTTCTTTTGGTTGAAATTAAAAAAATCAACGGGTCCCAGGCCTTATTCAATAAAAAGCCGCCATCACGATTAATGAGATTTTCCGCTAAACGTATTTCGACGGATTCCTTCACAACTGAATCCCAGAAGGATCTCTATGGGGCCAAGATTTTCGTGGCCGAATAATCCATAGTATGTCCTGTGGAAATACAATGTTCGGCTATGGCCGACTTGTTGTTGTTGTTGTTGTGGTCTTCAGTCCTGAGACTGGTTTGATGCAGCTCTCCATGCTACTCTATCCTGTGCAAGCTTCTTCATCTCCCAGTACCTACTGCAACCTACATCCTTCTGAATCTGCTTAGTGTATTCATCTCTTGGTCTCCCCCTACGATTTTTACCCTCCACGCTGCCCTCCAATACTAAATTGGTGATCCCTTGATGCCTCAGAACATGTCCTACCAACCGATCCCTTCTTCTGGTCAAGTTGTGCCACAAACTCCTCTTCTCCCCAATCTACATCTACATCTACATTCATACTCCGCAAGCCACCCAACGGTGTGTGGCGGAGGGCACTTTACGTGCCACTGTCATTACCTCCCTTTCCTGTTCCAGTCGCGTATGGTTCGCGGGAAGAACGACTGTCTGAAAGCCTCCGTGCGCGCTCTAATCTCTCTAATTTTACATTCGTGATCTCCTCGGGAGGTATAAGTAGGGGGAAGCAATATACTCGATACCTCATCCAGAAACGCACCCTCTCGAAACCTGGCGAGCAAGCTACACCGCGATGCAGAGCGCCTCTCTTGCAGAGTCTGCCTATTCAGTACCTCCTCATTAGTTATGTGATCTACCCATCTAATCTTCAGCATTCTTCTGTAGCACCACATTTCGAAAGCTTCTATTCTCTTCTTGTCCAAACTATTTACCGTCCATGTTTCACTTCCATACATGGCTACACTCCATACAAATACTTTCAGAAATGACTTCCTGACACTTAAATCTATACTCAATGTTAACAAATTTCTCATCTTCAGAAACGCTTCTTCAACAGCACTAATAAAATCTGTTAAAGGTAAGGTCCTAGGTGTCGGTGCGAAGTTCAGACCTTTCCCAAGTACCGACAGTGTCACGTTGTCTAAATCCTTATCCGTGAAATTTACCACAGAGCGTCGAAAAACATCTTCTTGTCGTGACGTTGCTGAGAGCCGGTATAACTTCGATGATTGTCTTAAAGAATACTCCTGACGGACCCAGTCTGATTTGGCCCATGTTACACCATCGACCCATACCGAGGAGATGGAAGGAAGATTAGATGCAATCTCCATATGCAAATAAAACAGCTCTTTCGAAACCATGTCCAGTTCCCGGCGAGTAAAGCGCATCCTCTCCTTCACAAGGGCTAAACTTGCTGAACTTCGCAGCGGCGGTCTTGATAAAATGTGTCACTCTGGCGAACTTTGGAATAAGGCCATTATCCCGGCATTTCAGTAAGAAACATAAAGCACTTAACAGTCTCACACGTTTGTTTCGTAACTTATCCAACTTCTGGATGTTAGATGCCATCTCCTCCCCGAAGAGGTATTTGATGTGACTCTTGAAATTCAAGAGTCACATTCTGATGTTTTGCTTATACTTTACGTTATTAACTATTCTGATTTGCACTCGAATTAGCTTACCTTTTACCATAAACTTACTTAACATATTATTATACAAAATTCCCCGTCGTCTGGATTCACACTGTCTTTAAAACTTCCTCACACTAGTTCGTACAGCGTTCATCAACGGAACGATGATCTATATATTTACTTTTGACAACATTCACGTGTCATTCACACTACTAAAAGCATATACAAAACTGAACAAACGTAAATAAACAAAAAAGCCTTCAAGAAAGAAACAGAACAATTGACAAAAATATTCTCTTGGCCTGTTTCTTGAATGTCTCTGTGCACTACTGGAGTCTGGTGGTCAAAATTCTTAACTACGTTACAGTTCAGACCATCTGTCACTTTGCGCGCGTGAGTCATTCTCCTGATACACAGGCTCTAGACAGGAGCGATATAAGGCGCCACGCTTCAGCTGCTCAGAAGAAGCGGCTACTCAGGTAACAGACTATCTGTGGTGTGTACGTATTGTCTTTTTTGTTAGAGGAACACCTCCTTCTGGCCAAAAACAGAGATTAGTCACATCACCGTCAGAGAAGATCTTGAAGATCGGAAAAACAAAATCATTTTAGTAGACTGCAAGAAAATCCACATCGAGGTCCCAGCGTTAGTACCGCTTGTTAAAAGGTAACAATGGCCACACAGTGTTACGAACAAAAAGTTGGCTGGCGCCAGAAGAGAACAGCAACGAAATTCTAAATTCAGAATGGAATATACAGGGTGATTCAAAAAGAATACCACAACTTTAAAAATGTGTATTTAATGAAAGAAACATAATATAACCTTCTGTTATACATCATTACAAAGAGTATTTAAAAAGGTTTTTTTTCACTCAAAAACAAGTTCAGAGATGTTCAATATGGCCCCCTCCAGACACTCGAGCAATATCAACCCGATACTCCAACTCGTTCCACACTCTCTGTAGCATATCAGGCGTAACAGTTTGGATAGCTGCTGTTATTTCTCGTTTCAAATCATCAATGGTGGCTGGGAGAGGTGGCCGAAACACCATATCCTTAACATACCCCCATAAGAAAAAATCGCAGGGGGTAAGATCAGGGCTTCTTGGAGGCCAGTGATGAAGTGCTCTGTCACGGGCTGCCTGGCGGCCGATCCATCGCCTCGGGTAGTTGACGTTCAGGTAGTTACGGACAGATAAGTGCCAATGTGGTGGCGCTCCATCCTGCTGAAATATGAATTGTTGTGCTTCTTGTTCGAGCTGAGGGAACAGCCAATTCTCTAACATCTCCAGATACTGTAGTTCAGTTACAGTAGCACCTTCGAAGAAAAAGGGACCAAAAACTTTATTGGCTGAAATGGCAAGCGAACAAATGTACAACTAAATGAAACTTTATAGCTCCCTTAATTCGCCGACAGATAGTGCTTAGCTCTGCCTTTTGTCGTTGCAGAGTTTTAAATTCCTAAAGTTGTGGTTCAAATGGTTCAAATGGCTCTGAGCACTATGGGACTCAACTGCTGAGGTCATTAGTCCCCTAGAACTTAGAACTAGTTAAACCTAACTAACCTAAGGACATCACAAACATCCATGCCCGAGGCAGGATTCGAACCTGCGACCGTAGCGGTCTTGCGGTTCCAGACTGCAGCGCCTTTAACCGCACGGCCACTTCGGCCGGCCTAAAGTTGTGGTATTCTTTTTGAATCACCCTGTATATCGCAAGGATTGGCTACACGAAAATGGTGTCGGCTTATTCATTGGCACAAAGAACTCGGTGGCATCTAGTGCAGCACAGACTTTAGGTAGAGTGGGGTTTGTGTTTGACCTGTGCGAGCCTGGGCTTATTTTAAACATCCTTTTATTAACAAGTGTATATCACAACAAGGAAGCACATACAAATGTAAATTTTTTTTGCTTGATAACGAAAATATATTCAAATGGATAGTACCAGAAATAAACAATATTCCGTTTAGATGGTAAAAACTAATACTTACAATTAGCCCAGAAACATAATGATGGAAAAACATAAGCATGTCCAAATATTTTTCATCCAGTTATCTAATTTAGTCCAGGACACAAGTGGGCACCAACAAACGAGAATCAGTATCACCACATAATAACCGAGCAAACAGGTACACAATCTTGCTGAATAGCTGAGACAAAATCTCCCACTGAAAGATCTACCTTAATCGACTGTTGACCCCCAAAAACAAACTAGAATCAGTATCACCCCATAATAACCTTACAAACAGGTACACAGAATCACGTTGAATAGCTGAGACAAAACCTCCCACTGAAAGATCTACCGTATGCGGCCGTTGATCACCACCAGCTACCACATCAGTGGCGACGACTTCAGAACTACACAAGACTGACCAGAGAAGAAAATGTTCCACAACAGAGAATAACTTATGTCTACTGAAACGGTGTAGGCAACGAGGAGCTGGGAACAATAAGGCACACGGTAAACGCTCAAATAACATCTGTGCCATGTACGTACTTCATTGTTTTAGCACACTTCCAGCAAGCATGAGAGCTTTAACACATACAGTCAGGCAGATAATAAAATTTTGTAATTTTAAGTTGTGCTATTTAGCATTACTTGATTTTAAGCTCTCCAGTGATTCAATTTCCAGCTGCATTGCGCAAGCACATACTAACTAAAACAAATAGGAAAGCATCTTTATTATGTACTAATAAAACTAACACCAATGGACTTTTAACCACCGGCTGAGACCACACAGTGAGCCACACTTACAAAACACTGAAATAATACTTCGCAGTGATCAAAATATGCTTAAGCAAATTTCACGACAGAACAACCAGCTGATTTCAGTAACAAGTCGTGTGCACTAATGAATTACTTAGAACGGAACGCTCACAGTATTCGATAAGTGGGCAATAACGAAAATATGTACAAAACGTGTACACTAACGGCCAGTTTATCTAAATGGCAAGTAGTGAACAACTACAATTAGTCTGAATCCAAAACTCACCTGTTCCAACCAAGCAAATTAAACAAATGGGCAAAGATAAAAGCCATGAAACGGCCCAGCCGCCTTCCACTAACAGAATATTTGTAGCATAGCAGACGAAACTCTTAATAAAGAATGCCATCTTTTAAAATTTTATCTTCGTGGGGTTCCACATCCTCGATGTGTTTTTAGAATGAAATCATGATCCAAGTAGGCTGTATTGTGGGTACAACCTATTTCGACCATGTTTTCATTCTTAAAGAATAGCACTTGCTTTTTTGCCAATTTAGTAAACAAATATACAGTGAAGCGTCAAATAAACTGGTGTAGGCATGCGTATTCAAATACAGAGATACGCTAACAGAACACGGTGCTGTGATATAAGACGACCAGTGACCGACGCAGTTGTTAGATCGGTTACTGCTGCTGTAATGATAGTCTGAACGTGGTGTTACAGTCGGCAACGAGCGATGGGACACAGCATCTCCGAGGTAGCGATGAAGTGGGCATTTTCCCATACGACCATTTCACGAGTGTACCGTGAATATCAGGAATCCGGTAAAACATCAGATATCCGACATCACTGTAGCAGGAAGCAGATCCTGCAAGATCGGGACCAACGACGACTGGAGAGAATCGTTCAATGTGACAGTAGCGCAACCCTTCCGCAAATTGCCGCAGATTTCAACAAGTGTTTTCATGGGATTTCAGAGCCGAAGGTCCACTCGTGTGCCATTGATGACTCACGACACAAAGTTTTACGCCACGCCTGGGCCCGTCAACACCGACATTGGACTGTTGATGAGTGGAAACATGTTGCCTGATCGGACGAGTCTCGTTTCAAATTGTATCAAGCGGATCGGGTATGGAGACAACTCCATGAATCCATGGACCCTGCTTGTCAGAAGGGGACTGTTGAAGCTGATGGGGGCTCTTTAATGGTGTGGAGCGTGCACTTTGAGTGATATGGGACCCCTGAGACGTCTAGATACGACTGTGATAAATGACACGCACGTAAGCATCCTGTCAGATCACCCGGATCCATTCATGTCCATTGTGCATTCCGACGGACTTAGACAATTCCAGCAGGACGATGCGACACCCCACACGTCCAGAATTGCTACAGAGTGGCTCCAGGAACACTCTTCCGTGTTTAAACACTTCCACTGGCCACCAAACTCTCCAGACGTGAACATTATTGAGGGGTGCCTTGTAACGTGTTATTCAGGAAAGACCTCCACACCATCGTACTCTTACCGATTTATGGACAGCCCTACAAAATTCATTGTTTCAGTTCCCTCCAGCGCTACTTCAGACATTAGACAAATCCATGCCACGTCATGTTGCGGCACTCCTGCGTGTTTGCGGGAGCCCTACACGATGTTAGGCTGGTGTACTAGTTTCTTTGGCTCTTTAGTGTTCATAAATACAGTCTGAAGCAGGACGCTCCAGTGGGTTCGATACAGACAAGAAATCTGAGATTGTCAACACCCTGAAGACGTGCTACAGGCACAATTCAGAATCTTCACCTATTACCACATGTACAAGACGCAAAGGCCACAAACGCACATAATAGTAATGTTAAATCTAATTCTCGAACGTAACTACCGGTAAACACGTCTTAACAAGTGGTTCAACTATAGCACAGAAAACATGCACCCCACAGCACGAAAAGATGCTCACCAAACAAGGCCATATGCTTCCGTCTCTCCACTCTGCCTGCGTATCTGGAGGTGACGAACAGTGGTGTGAAACTAAGGCCATATTGAAATTCGAGCACTGTCTATGCGAGCTATGTGAATCTGGCAATCAAGCCTTCCGAGACTCCAGGTGGTGCCTGCAGTCATAGGTCACCCATAGGTGCCAGTCGGAGCTTCTCAATGGCCTTCCTCCAGCTAGCGGAAAACAGCAACTGAGACCGAGCCAATCCTGCGAGGCATTAGGTCAACGCACCAGGCCGTTTGCATGTCCCCTGGTGGGAGGCTGAGCGGAACGTTGCTTGGATACTGGCAGAGAGGTCACACTCAGGTTTCGATTAGGTATCGAAAGCACGCATGGATGGCGAAGTAACAATCTCTCCATGGGCAATATGACACTAAACCAATCAAATATAACACTCTTTTCACCAGTTGCGACATAGTCGCATATACGAACAGTGATCCAATAATGTCAAATGTTTTTTATTCCAGTCTTTCAAAATGGTTCAAATGGCTCTGAGCACAATGGGACTTAACTTCTGAGGTCATCAGTCCCCTAGAACTCAAAACTACTTAAACCTAACTAACCTAAGGACATCACACACATCCATTCCCGAGGCAGGATTCGAACCTGCAACGGTAGTGGTCGCGAGGTTCCAGACTGTAGCGCCTAGAACCGCTCGGCCACCCCGGCCGGCTATTCCAGTCTTTGATCACAATATCAATTCTTTTGACGATGACCGGTTTCAGTGCGTAATGACCATCCTCAGATCTTTTCTACATCATGTCCTATAGTGATAAGGCCATAATGGCATCGTCAAAACACATAAATGCTGTGCTGACTGTTTTATATGTTTTGACGATGCCATTATGGCCTTATCACTATAGGACATGGCGTAGAAAAGATCTGAGGATGGTCATTACGGACTGAAACCGGTCTTCGTCAAAAGTATTGATATTGTGATCAAAGACTGCAGTAAAAAACATATAACACTCTTATGCTCCATGTCCCAAATGTGTGATACAGGAATTCACTTGAGGAACTTCATAATGGCTTCATCGTGCCTCAAAACCAACACAACACGAACAAGCCTACTTAACCCTCCTCGCCGCACACTGCTTCGCTATGATTTACTGCACCGATAACTGTCATCTTCTTCCCACTAACGGATGTGGCACACAGAATCACCAAGCTTTGTGTTCTGCACGATCTAGCAGTAACCGAACTCGCCTCCGTTTCTTGCCTCTGGCTGTAAGCTGCCGTCTTTTCCTGCACTTTTATTTTTTTGGTCATCAGTCTACTGACTGGTTTGATGCGGCCCGCCACGAATTCCTTTCCTGTGCTAACCTCTTCATCTCAGAGTAGCACTTGCAACGTACGTCCTCAATTATTTGCTTGACGTATTCCAATCTCTGTCTTCCTCTACAGTTTTTGCCCTCTACAGCTCCCTCTAATACCATGGAAGTCATTCCCTCATGTTTTAGCAGGTCCTATCATCCTGTCCCTTCTCCTTATCAGTGTTTTCCACATATTTCTTTCCTCTCCGATTCTGCGTAGAACCTCCTCATTCCTTACCTTATCAGTCCAACTAATTTTCAACATTCGTCTATAGCACCACATCTCAAATGCTTCGATTCTCTTCTGTTCCGGTTTTCCCACAGTCCATGTTTCACTACCATACAATGCTGTACTCCAGACGTACATCCTCAGAAATTTCTTCCTCAAATTAAGGCCGGTATTTGATATTAGTAGACTTCTCTTGGACAGAAATGCCTTTTTTTGCCATAGCGAGTCTGCTTTTCATGTCCTCCTTGCTCCGTCCGTCATTGGTTATTTTATTGCCTAGGTAGCAGACTTCCTTAACTTCATTGACTTCGTGACCATCAATCCTGATGTTAAGTTTCTCGCTGTTCTCATTTCTACTACTTCTCATTGCCTTCGTCTTTCTCCGATTTATTCTCAAACCATACTGTGTACTCATCAGACTGTTCATTCCGTTCAGCAGATCATTTAATTCTTCTTCACTTTCACTCAGGATAGCAATGTCATCAGCGAATCGTATCATTGATATCCTTTCACCTTGTATCTTAATTCCACTCCTGAACCTTTCTTTTATTTCCATCATTGCTTCCTCGATGTACAGATTGAAGAGTAGGGGGGAAAGGCTACAGCCTTGTCTTACACCCTTCTTAATACGAGCACTTCGTTCTTGATCGTCCACTCTCATTATTCCCTCTTGGTTGTTGTACATATTGTATATGACCCGTCTCTCCCTATAGCTTACCCCTACTTTTTTCAGAACCTCGAACAGCTTGCACCATTTTATATTGTCGAACGCTTTTTCCAAATCGACAAATCCTATGAAAGTGTCCTGATTTTTCTTTAGCCTTGCTTCCATTATTAGCCGTAACGTCAGAATTGCCTCTCTCGTCCCTTTACTTTTCCTAAAGCCAAACTGATCGTCACCTAGCGCATCCTCAATTTTCTTTTCCATTCTTCTGTATATTATTCTTGTAAGCAGCTTCGATGCATGAGCTTTTAAGCTGATTGTGCGATAATTCTCGCACTTGTCAGCTCTTGCCGTCTTCGGAATTGCGTGGATGATGCTTTTCCGAAAGTCAGATGGTATGTCGCCAGACTCATATATTCTACACACCAACGTGAATAGTCGTTTTGTTGCCACTTCCCCCAATGATTTTAGAAATTCTGATGGAATGTTATCTATCCCTTCTGCTTTATTTGACCGTAAGTCCTCCAAAGCTCTTTTAAATTCCGATTCTAATACTGGATCCCCTATCTCTTCTAAATCGACTCCTGTTTCTTTTTCTATCACATCAGACAAATCTTCACCCTCATAGAGGCTTTCAATGTATTCTTTCCACCTATCTGCTCTCTCCTCTGCATTTAACAGTGGAATTCCCGTTGCACTCTTAATGTTACCACCGTTGCTTTTAATGTCACCAAAGGCTGTTTTGACTTTCCTGTATGCTGAGTCTGTTCTTCCGACAATCATATCTTTTTCGATGTCTTCACATTTTTCCTGCAGCCATTTTGTCTTAGCTTCCCTGCACTTCCTATTTATTTCATTCCTCAGCGACTTGTATTTCTGTATTCCTGATTTTCCCGGAACATGTTTGTACTTCCTCCTTTCATCAATCAACTGAAGTATTTCTTCTGTTACCCATGGTTTCTTCGCAGTTACCTTCTTTGTACCTATGTTTTCCTTCCCAACTTCTGTGATGGCCCTTTTTAGAGAAGTCCATTCCTCTTCAACTGTACTGCCTACTGCGCTATTCCTTATTGCTGTATCTATAGCGTTGGAGAACTTCAAACGTATCTCGTCATTCCTTAGTACTTCCGTATCCCACTTCTTTGCGTATTGATTCTTCCTGACTAATGTCTTGAACTTCAGCCTACTCTTCATCACTACTATATTGTGATCTGAGTCTATATCTGCTCCTAGGTACGCCTTACAATCCAGTATCTGATTTCGGAATCTCTGTCTTACCATGATGTAATCTAATTGAAATCTTCCCGTATCTCCCGACCTTTTCCAAGTATACCTCCTCCTCTTGTGATTCTTGAACAGGGTATTCGCTATTACTAGCTGAAACTTGTTACAGAAATCAATTAGTCTTTCTCCTCTTTCATTGCTCGTCCCAAGCCCATATTCTCCTGTAAGCTTTTCTTCTACTCTTTCCCCTACAACTGCATTCCAGTCGCCGATGACTATTAGATTTTCGTCCCCCTTTACATACTGCATTACCCTTTCGATATCCTCATACACTTTCTCTATCTGTTCATCTTCAGGTTGCGACGTCGGCATGTATACCTGAACTATCGTTATCGGTGTTGGTCTGCTGTCGATTCTGATTAGAACAACCCAGTCACTGAACTGTTCACAGTAACACACCCTCTGCCCTACCTTCCTATTCATAACGAATCCTACATCTGTTATACCATTTTCTGCTGCTGTTGATATTACCCGATACTCGTCTGACCAGAGACCCTTGTCTTCCTTCCATGTCGTTGATCATTGCTGATTCTTCCGCCTTTAGGGGCAATTTCCCACCCCTAGGACAAGAGAGTGCCCTGAGCCTCTATCCGCTCCTCCGCCCTCTTTGACAAGGCCGTTGGCAAAATGAGGCTGACTTCTTATGCCGGAAGTCGTCGGCCGCCAATGCTGATTATTTATCAAAATTCAGGCAGTGGCGGGGATCGAACCCGGGACCGACGTTTTCGATTACGAATCAAAGACGCTACCCCTAGACCACCTGCACACCAGGAACAAAAGACGCCACATGCTCTCCAAGTTCAAAAGGTCTCTGTACAGCTGTTCACCCCCTGCATTGACCATTACGACCGTGCACAGCACGCTGTGCAGATCCATGGCGCTCTTCATTCCATGTTCCTCGCTTGCTGGCCATCAACGAACTCTAATTGTGGCACTCACTGTGACACGTTCCACAGTTGACTACGGCAAACCCCCTCCGTAGCCACGCCGACAAAAGACAGGTCTGGGCAGACACTGACGCTGCAACACAAGTTGTCTGCCACCGAGCCAGTGGCACGCGGTGCTGGCACAAGGCGATGTCACCTCCCACGCTCCGTACTGTCGCTTCATCTCTGATACAAGAGAAGTAAAAACCTAGATGACAAACAAAAGCTGAACGAAGCGAAAATGAGCGTAAAGAGAGCAATGAGAGAGCGTTCAATGACTTTGCAGGTAAAACTTTGTCAACCGATCTGAGTAAAAACCCCAAGAGGTTTTGGTCGTATGTGAAACTAGTATGTGGGTCAATATCATCTATTGGTTCATTCAGTGACCGTACTGGCACCGAAACGGAAGATAACTCGGATAATGGCGAAATACAGAATTCTGTCTTAAGAAATTGTTTCACCGCGGAAGGTTGTAACATGGTCCCTCGTTTCAATCGACATGCAAACGCCGAAATGGCAGATATTGAGATAACAGATAGAGGAGAAGAAAAAAAAACTGCAATCGCTTAGTAGAGGAAAGGTTTCAGGACCAGATGAGATTCCAATAAGATTCTACAAAGATTATGCGAAAGAACTTTCTCCCCTTCCAGCAGTAATTTGTCGTAGATCGCTTGAGCAATGAAGGGTACCTAGCTACTGGAAGACAGCGCAGGTTGTACTCGTTTTTAATAAGGGCCGTAGGAGAGATGCACACAATTATGGACCTACGCCGTCAACATCAGTCTGTTATAAAATTATGGAACATATTTCATGCTCAAGAATTATGAAGTTTTTGGAGAATGAAAATCTCCTCTATAAAAATCAACATGGATTCCGCAAACAGAGATCCAGCGAAACAAAGCTCGCTCTGTTCCTCCGTAAGATCCACAGCGGCGTATTCAACGGCGCTCAGGTTGATGCCGTGTTCCTAGACTTCAGGAAGGCATTTGGCACCGTCCCACGCTGCTATTTAGTGAAAATATACGAGCTTATCGAGTATCGGAGCAGATTTGTGACTGGATTGAAGACTTCCTTGCATATAGAACTCAACACGTCACTCTTAAGAGAGCGAAATCCACAGATTATTTCCGGAGTACCCCAATGAAGTGTGAGAGGACCGTTACTATTTACAATATATGTAAATGTTCTAGTAGAAAGCGTCGGATGCTCTTTAAGGCTGTTCGCAGATGACAAGGTTGTCTACAACAAAGTAGCAACGCCAAAATATAGTAACGATTTTCAGAATGACTGATGAATGGTGCAGGCTCTGGCAGTTGATCCTGAATGTAAATAAGTGTAACTTATTGCGTATACATAGGAAAAGATATCACCTACTGTACAACAAATCCGTTGATGACAAACAGCTTGAAACAGATCTGCCGTAAAATGTCTAGGAGTAACTCTCCAGAGAGACCTTAAGTGGAATGACGTCATAAAACAAACAGTGCGAAAATCAGATGTCAGAAGAATCTTAAGAAAATGTATATGACCCAGGAAGGAATGAGTAACAAGGCGCTAGTTCGATCGATTCTTGAGTATTGTTCATCAAATTTCGATCCTTACCACGTAGGAAGGGGGGGGGGGGCGGGGGGGTCGCTTAGTCGGCCCAAGAGCGTTACGGAGATCCTCAAAAAACTCCATTGGCAGACGTTACAAGAGAGGTGTTGGGCATCTCGGAGAAATTTCGAGAAAGTACTTCCCGCGAAGAGTCGGACAACATATTGGTTCCACCCACTTACGCCTCGCGGGCTCCACCAGGAAAAAATTCGAGAAATTAGAGGCAGTGCAGAGGCTTGCTGACAATCATTCTTCCAAAGCGCTAATCGCGAGTGGAACAGTGTTGGAGGGCTCAGTCAGTGGTACAAAAAGTACCCTCCGCCACAAACCATTACGTGGTTTGCGGAGTATGACGTAGATGTAGCTGCCATCCCGTGACGACTCTTTGGTCAGCCAAGCCGATACAGAACAAGTATGCCCACTGCACCGTACAAGACCTTTAGTGCTTCACAAGGCCCCCAGTGTTGCCCCAAAAGTCTTCAGCTGCTGCCACAGCGACCGCCAGTGCTGGCCCAAATCGATATTGTGGTGTCACCGCTAGACACCACACTTGCTAGGTGGTAGCTTTAAATCGGCCGCGGTCCATTAGTACATGTCAGACCCGCGTGTCGCCACTGTGTGATCGCAGACCGAGCGCCACCACATGGCAGGTCTAGAGAGACGTACGAGCACTCGCCCCAGTTGTACGGACGACATTGCTAGCGACTACACGTACGAAGCCTTTCTCTCAGTTGCCGAGAGACAGTTAGAATAGCCTTCAGCTAAGTCCATGGCTACGACCTAGCAAGGCGCCATTAACCATATCTGGAGAGAGTCTCACTTGTATTATCAAGAGCGATGTACCGCAGAAGTGAATAAAAGTTAAGTATACGAGAAGCTCCGTTCTTTTCTTTATAGCATTCATAAAGTATCCTGTTTCAGACTTAACGCAAGACGGCGTGAGTTGACGCGTGCCCTTTCGGCTACTTCTCAGTGTGGCGTAGCTAGCTTGTTACGCCACAACAGATATCGTCCGTTTGGCCTGGTACTGCAGACTTCTGTTCCAATTCCAGCAGATACCTGGCCAGGCCACTGAAGGCCACCATTACAATGACGGGCTTCCTGCGATGTGCCGCAGGATGGTCAGCCATTCCCACAGTGTACCCGGTGTTGGCCACAGTCGATGTAGCTGGTTTCTCTCCGTACAGCAGACGGACTTTTGCTGACTTGCACATAACCAGGAAACACCAGGGTTGTGATACTACTGCCCTTGTGTTGCCGCGCACAGTCTCTGGCACGAATCGAGACTCTCACACATGCTGGTGCGATAGACTGAGCCAGTGGGAGGAGAAGCTCCCGCAATACTCAGTTTCACGCCTCAGTACAGAGAGTATGACAGAATCCGAAACGTGAATTGACCTGGGTAAAGGTAAGCATAAGATGTAATCGGATGATTTTATTGGTCACCTGTCTCAATAACCGCGGTGGCAGAGCGCTTCAGAGAATACGTGGAGAATATTGCGAGTAAGTTTGTAAGTAGGCTGTTTAGGTTTTTTTATTGGTAACGCCACCTCTGTATGAAAATCACTGGCTGTGCTGTGTGCAGTCTGTGGCTGCTTTGCATTGTTATAATACTCGCCATTGTAGTGTTAGGCAGCTGGCTGTGAACAGCGCGTAGCGTTGCGCAGTTGGAGGCGAGCCGCCAGCAGTGGTGGATGTGGGGAGAGAGATGGCGGAGTTTTGAAATTTGTCGTGAACTGCTATATTTATATATGATGATATCAAGGTAAATACATTGTTTGTTCTCTATTAATATCTTTCATTTGCTAACTATCCCTATCAGTAGTTAGTGCCTTCAGTAGTTTGAATCTTTTATTTAGCTGGCAGTAGTGCCGTTCGCTGTATTGCAGTAGCTTGAGTAGCGAAGATTTTTGTCAGGGAAGTGATTTGTGAAAGGTATAGTTTAATGTTAGTCAGGGCTATTCTTTTGTAGAGATTTTTGAAAGTCAGATTGCGTTGCGCTAAAAAAATATTGTGTATCAGGTTAAGGACAGTCGTGTATAATTGATCAAAGGGGAAGTTTCAAGTTTTCCGACCATACCGATGTAATAGGGAAAGATTTCAATTTCCCAGCTATATAAAGAGAGAGCCAAGCAATTAAAACTCGTGGCAGAGAGAATATGTCGTGAGAGATCGTTTTGAATGTCTTCTGAGAATTACTTCGAGCAGACAGAGAACCAAACCGTTAGGGTAACATTTTAAATCTCCGATTAACTAAAGCACTCAAGCTTTCCAAGTCAGCTGATGTAGAAGATGGCATCGTACGGCTGTTGTATTATCGATGATTACATGTGTTACATAGTTTGTCAAAAAATGTAGGAAAACAGTTTTGCTTAGCACGAATGAGAGGTAACAAATTCCAAAATATCTGAGTGTTTCTGACACGTTTATAATTGGCTGATCCATGGCACTGGGGGACATAAGTGACAAGACAATACAAAACATCGGTCAGCAGGGCCTTAGGTTATACTGACAAGCAGTAGACTACTGGAATTCAAATGGTTCAAATGGCTCTAAGCACTATGGGACTTAACATCTGAGGTCATCAGTCTCTTAGAACTACTTAAACTAAACTAAACTAAGGATATCATACACATCCATGTCCGAGGCTAGATTCGAACCTGCGACCGTAGCAGCAGCGCGGTTCCCGACTAAAGCGCCTCGAACCGGTCGGCCGCAGCGGCTGGCCCACTGGCATTCTACTCTCTTTTTTTTAAGCTGATTTAAGAACGTAACATTCTGTATAAACTAACCATAACCCATTGTCTTGCCCTAGTACTACTGGCGCTCCACCAAACCTTTGGCCGCAAGGAGATTATCAGTCGCTTTAATGTCGTTTGATGTGAGCTGGAGGCGATCTCTGCTAGATATGTGGCCAAAATGCTGAACATGCATTTGGAAAAAAAAATATATCTTCATCTATGTTTCGCCCAGAAGCTCTTAGCTGTTTTAATTTGATGACGTACTGCTCCTGTATAGACTAAGTGATTATAACGTCTGGCAGATACTTTGTAACATACGGTATACCCTACGTATGCTAGTCTACATATTTCTTCAAATATTGCAGGATCATTGATGTAGTGCCATGGGCATACTGATTAACACAAAATAGTTTCATTTTAATTTAAAAGTTTTCTGAGTACTGCGCTAAGTCATATTGTAAAATAACTACGAGGGCAGTTCAATAAGTAATGCAACACATTTTTTTTCTGAAACAGGGGTTGTTTTATTCAGCATTGAAATACACCAGGTTATTCCCCAATCTTCTAGCTACACAACACTATTTTTCAACGTAATCTCCATTCAATGCTACGGCCTTACGCCACCTTGAAATGAGGGCCTGTATGCCAGCACGGTACCATTCCACTGGTCGATGTCGGAGCCAACGTCGTACTGCATCAATAACTTCTTCATCATCCGCGTAGTGCCTCCCACGGATTGCGTCCTTCATTGGGCCAAACATATGGAAATCCGACGGTGCGAGATCGGGGCTGTAGGGTGCATGAGGAAGAACAGTCCACTGAAGTTTTGTGAGCTCCTCTCGGTGCGAAGACTTGTGTGAGGTCTTGCGTTGTCATGAAGAAGGAGAAGTTCGTTCAGATTTTTGTGCCTACGAACACGCTGAAGTCGTTTCTTCAATTTCTGAAGAGTAGCACAATACACTTCAGAGTTGATCGTTTGACCATGGGGAAGGACATCGAACAGAATAACCCCTTCAGCGTCCCAGAAGACTGTAACCACGACTTTACCGGCTGAGGGTATGGCTTTAAACTTTTTCTTGGTAGGGGAGTGGGTGTGGCGCCACTCCATTGATTGCCGTTTTGTTTCAGGTTCGAAGTGATGAACCCATGTTTCATCGCCTGTAACAATCTTTGACAAGAAATTGTCACCCTCAGCCACATGACGAGCAAGCAATTCCGCACAGATGGTTCTCCTTTGCTCTTTATGGTGTTCGGTTAGACAACGAGGGACCCAGCGGGAACAAACCTTTGAATATCTCAACTGGTGAACAATTGTGACAGCACTACCAACAGAGATGTCAAGTTGAGCACTGAGTTGTTTGATGGTGATCCGTCGATCATCTCGAACGAGTGTGTTCGCACGCTCCGCCATTGCAGGAGTCACAGCTGTGCACGGCCGGCCCGCACGCGGGAGATCAGACAGTCTTGCTTGACCTTGCGGCGATGATGACACACGCTTTGCCCAACGACTCACCGTGCTTTTGTCCACTGCCAGATCACCGTAGACATTCTGCAAGCGCCTATGAATATCTGAGATGCCCTGGTTTTCCGCCAAAAGAAACTCGATCACTGCCCGTTGTATGCAACGCACATCCGTTACAGACGCCATTTTAACAGCTCCGTGCAGCGCTGCCACCTGTCGGAAGTCAATGAAACTATACGAGACGAAGCGGGAATGTTTGAAAATATTCCACAAGAAATTTCCGGTTTTTTCAACCAAAATTGGCCGAGAAAAAAAATGTGTTGCATTACTTATTGAACTGCCCTCGTATCTCTGGATGAAACCGACGTTTCGGCGATCGTCACAGTGGCCTTTTTCTGGGCCTAATGCTGTATTTTGTCTTTCAGGGGCCGGCCGCCGTGGTCTCGCGGTTATAGGCGCGCAGTCCGGAACCGTGTGACTGCTACGGTCGCAGGTTCGAATCCTGCCTCGGGCATGGATGTGTGTGATGTCCTTAGGTTAGTTAGGTTTAAGTAGTTGTAAGTTCTAGGGGACTAATGACCACAGCAGTTGAGTCCCATAGTGCTCAGAGCCATTTGAACCATTTTGTCTTTCAGGGACGAGGAGACTGGTAAGCAGCGTATTTAGCTTTTCTTGTGCTCTCAGTTTAATTCTTAAGTTGTTTGCGTGTCTTTGTGTGCTTGTAAAGTTTAATTAGGTGACTATCGAGTCACATAGTCAACTTTTTCTGTTTGTTTTCATAATTTAATCGTGAAAAATAGTAGTAGTGTTATGAATAGGTTGTGTGCGTACTGCGTGCGGAGCTGATTGCATTTCGTGACAGCTGAAGACGCTTATGGCCACGGTCAGTGGTCTGCAGGCCGCTGCCTCGGAGTATGACAGCAGCGAAGACACTGGTGCGTCACGTGGGATACCTCAGGTGTTACCTGTTTCGCCCACCGATTCTGCTGTCGGAGCACCTTTCAGCCGACACCAGACATCCGCGTTCACTGCCAGGTGAGTAGCCGATTGTTACGAGGTCTCGCCGCTCGAAGTGGAGAGCCAGTGTGGAGGCTGACCGTCTGGCTTCGACCATCCACCCTGTGAGTGGACAGGTGGCCGCTCCTTCAGCAGTGTGCGAGTGGGCACATCGCTGGAGGAGGCATTGCTTGTGGCTGTCGAGCGTGCAGGGTGTTTCGGCTCACATCTGCACCAATCGCCTGGGCTCTGAGGCTACTCGTGTGGGAATTCGTGAAGACTGCTCACCTCGCTTGCCGGGTGCAAACTGAGATCACAATTTGCAGAATCGCACTCAGAGGCGAATGGGATCTTCTGGTTTGGAGCGGAGATAGACACCCTATCGATTCTGTGACAGTCGTGGTTGCTGATTTCTGGACCTGCATTATGGGGTGGAAAGTTTTAGAACTCCCCGGGTGGGTAAGGGGTGCACTGCACAAAAGAAGCAGCTACTCGGGTAGCGAAATTGTTGAAGAGTGCGCATAGGGTTTTTTAGCCTAGGTGGTAATTTTGTGGTGAATGCTCACCAGTCGATACTCGTAGAGGGGAATCAAATCGCATATACAGTAAAGAAACTTCGACTGTCAAAATTTTAACAGTAAATTGTTGAAATATCCGTAATAGATTTCCTGAAGTTACTGCCCTGCAGGAAATCTGTCGCGCTCAAATTATTCTCGAAACCGAGAGGTGGCTCAAGTCCGAAGTAGAAAGCTCTGAAATATTTAGTAAGGCATGGACCATATGTCTAAAAGACAGATTAGACACCATAGCAGGTGGAAAAAAAACATTGTTTGTATCGTAGTCTAAACTAAGTTATCTGGAAACTAGTACCAAGCCTAGGTGAACTCAAGTTAATTATCGAAAGTTTTTACCGCCCAACTGATTCCGGCTTCGGGGTGCACTCAGCCTCGTGTAGCCAATCGAGAAGATACTCGACCGAGCAATAGCGGCTCAGGTCAAAGAAAACCATCATAACGACTGGGAGAGCGGTGTGCTGACCACACGCCCCTTCTCTCTGCATCCTCTACCGAGGATGATACGGCGGTCGGATGGTCCCGATGGGCCACTTGTGGCCTGAAGACGGAGTGCTTAAATGATTCCGGCGTAACAGTTGTAGAATCATTCAAGGGAAGTCTACGCTCAGTGGCGCAGAAGAACCCATATCATGCCATATTAGTTGGAAGCAACTTTAATCTGCCGACTGGGACGTCTATCAGTTCACTACACGTGGCACAAAAAGGCAGTGTTATCAAGAACTTTGGAACACGCTTTCCGGAAACTGCCTTGAACAGCTAGTTACACAACTCACACGCAGTGGAAATATCTTAGACTTTGTACTTACAAACAGGACTGACCTTATCAACAGTGTCAGTATAGTGACAGGGAGTCGTGTTCACGATGTCATCATAACAACGATCGTTAATAAAGTTAATAAATCCGTCAAGAAAGATAGGAGAATATTTATGCTAGAAAAGGCAGATAAGCAGTTGTTAGCATTCCACTTAGAAAATGAATGGACATCATTCATCTCTAAGAAACGGAAGCAGAGGAATGAGGGGCAAAGTTTAAACTTTTTTTATTCGAATTCTGGAGACGTATGTGCCCAGTAAGTGGTTTAAGAATGGAAACGACCCTCGGTGGTTTAATAATAAATTTCAAAAAATTCTGAGGATGCACAGATTGTGCCACAAAAAAAAAAAAAAACACGCGATTGTTGACGGACCAGAGTTAGTAGAAATTTATGTGGCCATAAGAAGATCAATGTGTGAAGCATATAACAACTTCCACAAGTCATATCTTAGCGAAAGATCTTGCCGACAACCTGAGAAAATTCCAGTCACACGTGAAATCAGCAATCCAGCCAAAGACATCTACCCAGTCACCAGTCTGAGGTGGCAATAGAAATCAGCAAAAGGAAAGTTGAAGTTTTAAATTTCGCGTTTAAGAAATCGTTCAATCATGTGGATCATCCAAACATATCTTTGTACAGTCCTCCGCAGGGGGAACAAAGAAATAGGAATCCCTGGCTTAGAGATGCAACTGAAAAAATTGAAAATAAGTAAGGCGCAAGGTCCAGGTGGAATCCCAAATCGGTGTTACAGACAGTACTCTGCAGCACTGACCCATTAATTAGATTGCGTTTATCACGAATCTCTTACCCATCCAAAAGTCCCAAACGATTGGAGAGAAGCGCAAGTGGTTACTGTTTATACGAAAGGTAAAAGAACTGACCTGCGTAATTACGAACCCCTTGTCTAGGGGTAGCGTCTATGATTAGTAATGAAACCGACCGTGGCACCCTTTTAGAAACTCATCATTGTTTAAACTTGGAATAAAAATCATCATCACTGCTGGACGATGACTTCCAGCGTAAGAAACCACCCTCATTCAACCGGTGCCCTTGTCAAAGACGGGGTTGAGGAGCGGACTGACGTTCACGGCACTTTCTTGCCCTTGGAGGTGGGAAACTTCCCTAATAGGCTGAAGAATCAACAATGATCAACGGCATGAGGATGCAGAAGGCAATGGAAACCACTGCGTTAAAGACACACAGTGTGTATCTACAGCTCATGTGGCCCATAATTCAAAAAGCGTCATGACGATCTCTGCATTGAAACTTCCTGGCAGATTAAAACTGTGTGCTGGACCGAGACTCGAACTCGGGACCTTTGCCTTTCGCGGGCAAGTGCTCTACCACTGAGCTACCCAAGTACGATCCACGACCCGTCCCGAATTCGAGTCTCGGCCCAGCACACAGTTTTAATCTGCCAGGAAGTTTCATAGCAGCGCAGACTCCGCTGCAAAGTGAGAATCTCATTCTGATCTCTCCATTGGTAAACGATTCTGGAATAATCCCTCATTCGAGTCTCCGGAAAGGAGATGACCATGAGAAGAAGAATGAATACCCAACGAAAGGATAACGTTCTACGTTTTGGGGTGTGGAATGTCAAAAGTTTGGACGTAGTAGGGAAGCTAGCTGTAGTGGGGCTCAGTGAAGTGAAATGAAAAGAAGGCAAGGATTTCTGGTAGGCCAAGTAGGATTCGTTGTGAATAGGAAGGCAGGACAGAGAGTGGGTTACTGTGAACAGTTTAGTGACAGAGTTATTCTCATCAAAATCGACAACAAACCAACACTGACAACAATAATTCAGGTATGCTGATATTCTTCACGGGTTGTAGACGGATCATGTCGTCGTCCAAACACAGTATCTCATAGTTCAGGTATGCTTGCCGACATCATAAGCAGAAGATGAAGAGGAAGTATATGAGGATATTGAGCGGGTGAGTCAGTGTGTGATGGATGGAAATCTAATAGTCATGAGGGATTGGAACGCGGTTAAGGGGAAGGAGTAGAAGGAAGGTTTAGGGGAGAATATTGGCTTGGTAGTAGGACTAAGAAAGGAGAAAGCCTAACTGAGTTCCGCAAAAAAATTCAAATGGTAGCAGCGAATACTCTGTTCAAGAATTACAAGAGGAAGACGTATACTTGTAAGAGGCCAGAAGATACAGGAAGATTCCAGTTAGATTGCATATCGGTCAGGCAGGGACTACGAAATCAGAAATTATATTGTCAGACGTATCCAGGAGATGGTATAGAGTCACATCACATATTGGTAATGGTGAAGAGTAAGCTGAAGTTCAATAGAGTAGTCAGCTAGAATCAATGCGCAAAGTAGTAGGATACGGAAGTACTAAGGAATGAAGAGATATGTCTGAAGTTCTCTGAGGCTATAGATACAGCGATAGTGAATAGCTCAGTAGACAGTTCAGTTGAAGAGGAATGGATATTTCTAAAAAGGGCAGTCTCGGAAGAAATTTAAGGTGAAAGGATAGTGAAGTTAAGATTCACTTGTGACGTTGCTACCCTCAGTGAAAGTGAAGAAAAATTACAGGATCTGTTGAATGGAATGAACAGTCTGATGGATATAAATATGGACTGAGAGTAAATCGAAGTAAGACGAAAGTAATGAAATGTAGCAGAAATGAGAACAGCGGGGAACTTAACATCATAGTTGGTGATCACGAAGAAGAAGAAGTTAAGGAATTCTGCTACCTGGGTAGCGAAATAACCCATGACAGACGGAATTAGAAGGACATAAAAAGCAGACCAGCACTGGAAAACAATCATTTCTGAACATGAGAAGTCTATTAGTATCAAAATGGTTCAAATGGCTCTGAGCACTATGGGACTCAACTTCTGAGGTCATTAGTCCCCTAGAACTTAGAACTAGTTAAACCTAACTAACCTAAGTACATCACAAACATCCATGCCCGAGGCAGGATTCGAACCTGCGACCGTAGCGGTCTTGCGGTTCCAGACTGCAGCGCCTTTAACCGCACGGCCACTTCGGCCGGCTTTAGTATCAAACATAGACTTTAATTTTATAGAGAAATTTCTGAGAATTTACTTTCGGAGCACAGCATTGCATAGAAGTGAAACATGGACTGCGGGAAAACCGGAACCAAAGATCGAAGCATCTGAGATGTGGTGCCACAGTCGAATGTTGAAAATTAGTTGGGCTGATAAGGTAAGGAAAGAGGAGGTTTCTCCCCAGAAATACGTGGAAAACGCTGGCAAGAAGAAGGGACAGTGAGTAAACTCTGGGTACTAGAGGGAGCTGCAAAGAGTAAAAACTGTAGAGGAAGCAAGAGATTGGAATGTGTACAGTAACTAACTGAGGTCTTAGATCGGACGTGAGATTCTGAGATGAGGAGGTTGACCCAGGACAGAAATTCATGATAGGATGCATCAACCAAATAAGAAGACTGATGACTCAAAAAAAAATATACGCTTTACCGTGTAAGAATGTAAAAGACAGGACACGGTGGTGTCTTGTAGCGCTTACAGGCAAAGCATCGACTGGGCAGTTCTTCACGCCAAGTACACAAGTTTTCGTTTCTTGACTTCGAGGTCGTACATTTCCAGTATTTCCTTGAAGTACATATAGCAAACGTAATTGTAGGGTGTAACTGTAGTGTATCTGCGATGTCGCAACAGTATTTTACCAGTTACACAAGCACTTTACCAATTTCTCGATTTGACATGCTAACAAACCGCCATTTCTTTTTTACCAGTTTTCCTGTTGTACACCCAGTACTACCAATTCCCGGCTTCAGTGCCACTGAACTAGTTTTTGCAGACTATGCAATGACGTCGTTACTTTATACTGCTGTGATTTTTCACTGGTATGTGTGTCTCAAGTGAGACAGCGATGTAGCACAACGTGACGTATATGTGTAGCACATGTGTGATGCCGTCAGACACTTTTGGCCAAAAAAATTGATTTACTATAACTAATATCTGAGCAATGAGCTAGAATGAAGAGCGTACTTCCTCGAAAGCAGTGGGAACCCCTTCATCCTTGAAGTATAAATAGGAAATGATGACACTTTTGCAATAATATTATAAAAAAATTGTTCGAAGGGTGAGGAAGTGAGTTTGAATTCTATTGGCTGACAGAATGATGACAAGGACGAGAGCAACATGCGGGGCAGAGCGCTGGGGGTGGGGGTTGAGGTTCACAGTGGGGGTTAAGGGTGGCCTTGATAATAAGAAGGTGCTTATGTTGATATCAGTTAATTCCTGGCTCTTTCTCTCTCTGGCCTACTGGCGTCTTCAGTTCAAGTTTGATCATTTCTGACTCCCACGGAGGATACTGTATGTCCCAGCAAGAGAGTGTCTCTAATTGTGCAAATTTCACTTGAAGAATCTGACCGTAAATCCGGCCTTCCACACACGCTTGAGTACTTCCCTAACATGCCCTATTTGTTTTGGACAATCCCGACTAAAAATGACTAAATAATCCAAGTAACAATACATGCAAGTGAACTTCATATCAGAGAAAACGTTGTCCAACATGCGTGACAACACCGCTGCCCCGATTGAGAGGCCGAACGGAACCCAATCGTACTCGTAAAGATTTCAGTCGGTCACAAAGATAATTGCTGGCTTAAATTCTCCTGCTAACGGCAGCTGAAAATATGCCTAGTTAAGATCAAATGTTGTATACACTTCAGCTTTCTAGAAGCTCGCAAAGAAAAAGTGTAAATCCGGCAAAGGAAAGGATTGCAAGAAGATTTTCTCATTAAGCACGCGATAATCAACCACTGACCTAACCAACCCTTCAGTTTCAGGACTAAGAAAATGTAAAATGACTTAGATGATCTAATCACACCATCCCTCAAATTTCATCCCCTGCCACCTGTAATGGTTTCACTCAGTTCTATTTTATACTCGGCCAGGTCTAGCCGGTTAGTAAGAACATTCTTAAATTCCCGATATAACTGTTCCAACTGCTCCCGCTTTTCACCGATTAAATTACTTAATTCGAAGATTAGAATCACGACTGATAACCACCGTGGGTACACCAACTTGTACAACATGTTTACAAAATTCAAAATTGCAATGCGGCTCAAACTGAAAGAAAACTCCCTGTCACTTCAGTTAGGGACTACCCCACGCGGTAAACGAAATTCGCCCTCACAATCATTAGTACTGATAATTCTTCCGCCACCAAGACCTGAAAGTGCCATGTAAATTTGTTAATGCATAAGGTTACGTCCAGGTCTCCCAATAAAAACATATTACTTAACTGACTACCTTTGCACACTTCCTCCTTGCGTCATAGGGATCCAAACTTATAAGTCACTTTATCTGTATTATAAAATTCCTTATTAACCAATGTCGCGAAACAGCTCGTGTCCAGCAGTGCACAAACAGGTTCTCATTAATCTCCCTGCATATAAAAGCATCCCGAGGGGAGGGGGCCGCAAATATCTTCTTACAGCCTGAGACGGTTTCTCAGCCCCCTCTTTCTCTGGCGTCATCTGCTAGTGTCTTTCAGCTTGTCAGGACAGTTCCTCACTAAATGACCCTGCCGTTTACACCCACGACACCTTCCTTCCTCCCTCTTATACACCCCAAAGAAAAACCGGTTTACCCTTCTCCTGTGCCAAGACCAAGTTATTTTCCTCGATGCTCGTTCTATCAGCCTTCCTAACTGCTTCGAACAATGGCAAGAGCTGTTCCAGCTGTACAAAATTCGTATTTATCCTCTGGGCACATACATTCTAAGATGTTATTAACCCTTCAGAGAGCGCACTGGCGTTTAAAGTACGCCAAATTCAAATTAAGTTTAATTTGTTCCAGTTTAGATCCTTTGTTAGATATGGGCAACAACTGCTTCGTTATTATTGCTTCGTTCACCGTGCTGATAGGTTGTGTCCATTGTCCTGTAAGAAGTTTAAGCATGAGTGCATCTCGTTTGGCGTATAAAGTGCACCGCGTGCCTAGTCATGTAAGTAAAATTTCTCTTCGTTCTTGAAATCTCCCCTGCGTAAGGAGTACTCCATGAAGTTTCAAGATTGCAGTTAGATTAATTCGACTTCTTGCCACGATATTTCGGCTAACAACCTCCGTTATTGGGTGGAGAACTGTAGGGCCCCCCTAGACAGGTCAGGCGTGCACTACACACCGGAAGCAGCTACTAGGGTAGCAGAGCACGTGTGGCGTGCACACGGGGGTTTTTTAGGTTAGAGGGACCCCCCCTTGGGCGAAACGATAAAATACCTGACGGCTTACCAGAGAGAACATCAGCATCGTTGATAAAGAACGTCCGTCCTCAGAGACCAAAAACAGGAAAGGTTAACGTAATATTGGTAAACTGCAGGAGTATCCAGGGCAAGGTTCCTGAATTAGTATCGCTTATTGAAGGAAATAGTGCGCATATAGTATTAGGAACGGAAAGTTGGTTAAAACCGGAAGTGAACAGTAACGAAATCCTAGACACAGAATGGAATATATACCGCAAGGATAGGATAAACGCCAATGGTGGAGGAGTATTTATAGCAGTAAAGAATTCAATAATATCCAGTGAAGTTATTAGCGAATGCGAATGTGAAATAATCTGGGTTAAGTATCAAAGGTGGGTCAGATATGATAGTCGGATGCTTCTATAGACCACCTGCATCAGCAACCGTAGTAGTTGAGCGCCTCAGAGAGAACCTGCAGAACGTCGTGAAGAAGTTTCGTGATCATACTATTGTAATAGGGGGAGACTTCAATCTACCAGGTATAGAATGGGATAGTCACACAATCAGAACTGGAGCCAGGGACAGAGACTCTTGTGACATTATCCTGACTGCCTTGTCCGAGAATTACTTCGAGCAGATAGTTAGAGAACCAACTCGTGAAGCTAACGTTTTAGACCTCATAGCAACAAATAGACCGGAACTTTTCGACTCCGTGAATGTAGAAGAGGGTATCAGTGATCATAAGTCAGTGGTTGCATCAATGACTACAAGTGTAATAAGAAATGCCAAGAAAGGAAGGAAAATATATTTGCTTAACAAGAGTGATAGGGCACAAATCGCAGAATATCTGAGTGACCACCATCAAACGTTCATTTCTGAGGAAGAGGATGTGGAACAAAAATGGAAAAAATTCAGAAACATCGTCCAGTATGCCTTAGATAAGTTCGTACCGACTAAGGTCCAAAGCGAGGGGAAAGATCCACCGTGGTATAACAATCATGTACGAAAGGTACTACGGAAACAAAGAAAGCTTCATCATATGTTTAAGAGTAGTCGAATCATAGCTGATAAGGAAAAGCTGAACGAAGCGAAAAAGAGCGTAAAGAGAGCAATGAGAGAAGCATTCAACGAATTCGAACATAAAACATTGGCAAACAATCTAAACAAGAACCCTAAAAAGTTTTGGTCATATGTAAAATCGGTAAGCGGATCTAAATCCCCTATTCAGTCACTCGTTGACCACGATGGCACCGAAACAGAGGACGACCGAAGAAAGGCAGAAATACTGAATTCAGTGTTCCGAAACTGTTTCACTGTGGAAAATCGTAACACGGTCCCTGACTTCAGCCGTCGCACGGACGCCAAAATGGAAAATATTGAAATAAACGATATCGGAATTGAAAAACAACTGCTATCACTTAGTAGCGGAAAAGCATCCGGACCAGACGAGATACCCGTAAGATTCTACAGTGATTATGCTAAAGAACTTGCCCCCTTTCTATCAGCAATTTATCGTAGATCTCTGGAAGAACGTAAAGTACCTAGCGACTGGAAGAAAGCGCAGGTCGTTCCCATTTTCAAGAAGGGTCATAAATCAGATGCGAATAATTATAGGCCTATTTCGCTTACGTCAATCTGTTGTAGAATAATGGAACATGTTTTATGTTCTCGTATTATGACGTTCTTAGATAATACAAATCTCCTTCATCATAACCAACATGGATTCCGCAAACAGAGATCATGTGAAACTCAGCTCGCCCTATTTGTCCAAGAAATTCACAGTGCCGTAGACACTGGCGAGCAGATTGATGCCGTATTCCTGGACTTCAGGAAGGCATTTGATACGGTTCCGCACTTACGTTTAGTGAAAAAAATACGAGCTTACGGAATATCGGACCAGGTTTGTGATTGGATTCAGGATTTCCTAGAAGAAAGAACACAACATGTCATTCTTAACGGTTCAAAATCTGCAGATGTAGAGGTAATTTCGGGAGTACCGCAAGGAAGCGTGATAGGACCTTTATTGTTTACAATATACATAAATGACTTAGTTGACAACATCGGTAGCTCCGTGAGGCTATTTGCAGATGACACGGTTGTCTACAAGAAAGTAGCAACATCAGAAGACTCGTACGTACTCCAGGAAGACCTGCAGAGGATTAATGAATGGTGCGACAGCTGGCAGCTTTCCCTAAACGTAGATAAATGTAATATAATGCGCATACATAGGGGCAGAAATCCATTCCAGTACGATTATGCCATAGGTGGTAAATCATTGGAAGCGGTAACGACCGTAAAATACTTAGGAGTTACTATCCGGAGCGATCTGAAGTGGAATGATCACATAAAACAAATAGTGGGAAAAGCAGGCGCCAGGTTGAGATTCATAGGAAGAATTCTAAGAAAATGTGACTCATCGACGAAAGAAGTAGCTTACAAAACGCTTGTTCGTCCGATTCTTGAGTATTGCTCATCAGTATGGGACCCTTACCAGGTTGGATTAATAGAAGAGATAGACATGATCCAGCGAAAAGCAGCGCGATTCGTCATGGGGACATTTAGTCAGCGCGAGAGCGTTACGGAGATGCTGAACAAGCTCCAGTGGCGGACACTTCAAGAAAGGCGTTACGCAATACGGAGAGGTTTATTATCGAAATTACGAGAGAGCACATTCCGGGAAGAGATGGGCAACATATTACTACCGCCCACATATATCTCGCGTAATGATCACAACGAAAAGATCCGAGAAATTAGAGCAAATACGGAGACTTACAAGCAGTCGTTCTTCCCACGCACAAATCGTGAATGGAACAGGGAAGGGGGGATCAGATAGTGGTACAATAAGTACCCTCCGCCACACACCGTAAGGTGGCTCGCGGAGTATAGATGTAGATGTTACGCCATCTTCGGGTGATAAGAGGGCAACTGATTCTGCAGAACTTAAACCAAAAGTCTGCTGGCGACAAGTAGATGATGCTTCCATAGTGTGGCCCCATGGTGAAGGAGAACAGTCACGCATTTTGCAGAATCTGAATTCTATGGACGAAATTATCAAATTTACGATGCAAGTGGAAAAGGGTGGCTGTCTGCTGTTTCTGGACGTCTTTGTCAATCGGAAAGTGGATAAACCATTGGGCATTCCGATTACGGCAAGACAGCACACACAGACCTGTACCTGCAGGGGTCTAGTTGCCACTACCATCAAGAAATGTGGGCGTCCTTCGAACATTGCTGCACCGGCCACAAGTGGTGTTTGATGGAGACAGCCTTGCGAAGAAGCTGGAACACCTACAGTTTGTGTTCAAAGATGACAGATATTCCTCACATCAGCAGAGCTTTAATCATGGATAAACGTAACCATCCAGAAGGTCGAGAAGAGAAGATGTGGCTTCAAGTCCAGGATGTTCCTCCAGTATGTCGGCAATATTTCGTAGAAAATAGGCATAATCTTTACGAAAAAACATGTCGAAGTAATCCACCGCCTACGTGCAAAGGCTGTTTATTATCTGTAATTGCAACGTGGTACCATGTGCGATTTTATTTACGATGAGTCGTAATGACTTGGATATAACTACACTGTAGATAGCTACACAGTAGCTGAAATCGATCCGCAAACAGCGTCCCCAACGAAATAATAAGAAAAGACTTTAAAAAACAGTATTTATAAAGAATACACATTTAAAAATTGAATTATATACATTTTTCTCATGTAGCCGTAAAATAATAATTTCTCTGTGTAAGTTTCGAGGCCAAAGAAATATAACAAAATGATCTAAAGAGACGACAAGATACGCTCTTTTGTTAATTTTTTAGTCGTCTTCACTTCTTCTCTTGTCTTCGTTGCGTGTAGACGGACATCTTGCGAGTGCTGGCAAATGTAAGCATATTTGTACTAATTAAGCATATAATATATTGACTTAATATTATTGTTCACTTTTAAGTTGTAAGAGGTGATCCCGATTTCATGTCCGCCTTCCTTTGAATTAACCTGCATTCGAGTAATTTACATTTCAACAATCGCAGCGGCCGATGCAGCCAACGACGCAATTACGTGGCGATATTAACTTATAAAATTTAGCGGAAGCGAAAACCTCGCCCGCTATTAATATAATATACATTTTTCTCCACAGCCGTCCGACGCTGCAGAAAATACGTAGCTTTAAGACTCATATTTTCAGTATCACAGCCGACAGCCAGAGCCAGGACTCCCGACTACAATGCAATGGTTAACGGAGGTAAGAAAAAATACTCTCGCGCGTGTGTGGGCCGCAATTGTAATTAATAACTAAAGATTTTTTGCTTTAAAGTGAACTGATTAGCCGAAGAAATTAATATGAAAAGCTTATTCCATTGTTCAGCTTATATGCTCATGTTTTAAGATTCAGCGAGTCTAAACTTCGTTAACATAACAAATAATTTATACTGAAGATTAATATTGTTAAAAAAAGAACTTCACAAAAGCATTTAATTGTAAATCAAAACTAAATGAAATATCAGTTTCATTAAGGCCCACCACGTAAGTCGGCAATAATCAGCGTTATCAATAAATAATATATTAAATACCACGGCCGACGGACGCGAGACGCATTAAATAGATTAAAAATATTACCACCGATGCTGCCCTTCCTCCTACCTTGGATGTTATTAAAAAGATTATGGAGTACTCAATTCATGATGAAAACAAATCTGAAGTAAAACTGTCGTTTTGATTATACAGAATTGGAGTATGATGAGTGAGTATGAACCATTTTAATTCCTGTTTCTTGAGATACACAGTAAACCGTTGTGGGAAGCTCATGTTCAGGATCTTGATCAAAAACTAAATGTTACTATAATCACCAACAGAACAGTAGAACAGTAACTCCAATAAATGAGGGTTCAACACGTCAGTTAGTCTACTTTGCTTGTTTTCATTTGCTTATGACGTACGGCATTATATTCTAGAATAACTCCTATCATTCACAAAGAGAATTTTTGGCACAGAGGCGGGTAGTCGTGCTTTACGTGGTGTAAGTTTCTGATATTCGCCTCTCGATACTTATTTTCTTTAAAATCGTTTGTTGTTAACAATATGAGCTGATTCCAAAGAATTAAAAGCTTTCACTCAGTTAATACTACGCAGAAATACAATCTGCGTTTGGATCACATCTCCTTGACTTTTCTGCAGAAGGGCGTGCAGTTTTCTACTGCACCCATTTCCAATAAGCTAAGACAAGAATTAAAAAATATTAGCAGTAACCGTCGCACATTCAGGTACAAACTGAAGAATTTCGTAATGGATCACTCCTTCTAATCTGCCTGGAAGTTTGATTATGCTAATATATACTCGAAGTTTACCATCTGCATACGATTCTTCTACATTTTATTTTATCTATCTCAATTTCATGTACTGACACGTTCCACGAACGTGAAGATTTGTTCCTAAAGTTGGTCCGACGGAGATAGACAAATAAAACAAAGATTTTAAATCTCCTATGTCCCTCTATTAGGGTTCAAGTCGGATGAGTCAATCAGTAGAGCAACGTAAAATGTCCTTCGCCTTTGACTTTAGTCAGTACGAATAACTTTGCTGTTTTTCACGACCGCCATTACTACTAAGTCCAGCATTCTGTGTCTCCCTTCTTATTCGTGACCCCACACCACCGTCCGAAAATACTTGCTTCACACTAGCCGTTGTTTATCGAGAGGGATCATGCCTTTGCCGAGTGTATAAATCACTACCTTCTCGTTGACCTCAAAGTGCTGCGACATACTGTGAACATGTGAAATCATAACACGACATTAGAGGGTAAAGAAAACTGACGAAGGGTAAGAACTACGTAAAATACCAAACTCGGGCTATAAACAGCTGCTTCCATTAGCTAATCACCTGAGCTATAACAATGCCTGTTATTCGTGGAAGACAAATTGCAAGAACTGATGTTTTGCTGGTCTCTTCCTTTCACAATACTGATTGCTTAATCTATTAATAACGAATTGATTACAGGCTAAACAGGAAATGAACTTTGATATTCAAAGGCAAGTAATTAGGCACTTACTGCGAGCAGAGTTACTGCGTGCTTCACTGACCTTTTACTTTTCATTGAGTGAACTGAAATACGTCGCGAAATGAGAATGCACCTAGATTAATCAAATAATTATTGCCATGTTTCTGTACAAATATTTTGGAGTAAATTAAGTATTCTTTGTGAGTTGTGCATAACTGGACGAGTGATGTGCCTCCGGTATTTTCTCCTCCGGCTCTTCACGATTATCGCTGTTATCTGATCAATAACTGAAGATGTTTTTCAAGCTTGTTATCGGTCTGAATGCGCAACTCTTATAAATATATCCATGGCTGTATCTGATGTCGTCAATAAACGTGTGAAAATAAAGACCGTGAGAAATTCAAAGGTGAGCCGTTTGATTGGTGTTGGCCGAAAGTGTTTTCCTCTTGGGTACTTGGTTCGCAGTTAAAAACAGGCTGAAGAATAGTAAGAATACGTTCCTAGCGTTTGTGGACCTACAGAACCGTGGCAGCATAGCATAGATTAAAATGTTCACAGCCCTTAGATCGCAGGTAAAATGTGGAGACAGACGAATAACCTACAACGTGTACAAAACCAAAATAGGTATAATACTCAGGGGTTGGGCAAAAATATGGAAACACCGGCAGAAATGCGTGCCTGAACATAAATTCATATCTTAGCCAAGCCTACGGTTTGCGTTGTTGTGTCTGACCATGGATGGCATATTATGTCGGCTAGTGTGGGAGTCAGCACACCAAACAAGCAAGGACAGAAGTTGCGACGGCTGGTGGCAGGAAACAAAAATGATTTGCACATAACAGTTGTAGATTAACGGAACACTTTATTTCTGAAAACAAAAGAAGCGTAACTTATCTTTATAAAGTGGCTTCCTGTGCCTCATATTAGCAAATACTTTGCCCACTATTACTACTCGCAGGACGCAGGCTAAATAAGATCTTCCTATTACTCAGCACTGATGCTCTCAAAGTCTGTGAATGAAATGGGACGACCAGCGCTGATCAGTGTTGACAGGGGTGCGCTGAACTCTGTCTTCCTGGAGGTGTGGCGCTGATCGCTCCTACCAGAGGAGCGCGGATCAGCGCCTTCTTGATGCCGTTTCGCAGTGCTGCGCTGACTGGTGTGCAGTCGATGCTTCAGGACTGCCCATGGAAAGTGTGCAATGTCCTCAATACGTTACAAGTCTCAGACGTGGTCGGAAATATTCCCTGTGTAGCTCTGGGCGTAGTATATCGGAACTAAGTGAATTAGAACGTGGACAAATGGTTGCTGTTCGGTTGGTTGGTGATACCAAGGTAGCCGAAGCGTTTAGTGTTTCAAGAGCCCATATAGAAGATTTATTCCGCACACAGGAAAAGCGGGAAAACATCATGAGTCACAAGATGACAAAAGTGTTTGTTGACTTTTCGTGACAAATGCTCATTCAAGAGGATTCTCGAACATATTCTCAGTTCAAATATAATGAATTTCCTTGAGACAGAGAAGTTGCTGTCCATGCATCAGCACGGCTTTAGAAAGCATCGCTCCTGCGAAACGCAACTCGCCCTTTTTTCAAATGATATCTTGCGAACAATGGATGAAGGGTTATCAGACGGATGCCATACTCTTTGACTTCCGGAAAGCGTTTGACTCGGTGCCCGACTGCAGACTCCTAACTAAGGTACGAGCATGTGGGATTGGTTCCCAAGTATGTGAGTGGCTCGAAGACTTCTTTAGTAATATAACCCAGTACGTTGTCCTCGACGGTGAGTGTTCATCGGAGGTGAGGGTATCATCTGGAGTGCCCCAGGAAAGTGTGGTAGGTCCGCTGTTGTTTTCTATCTACATAAATGATCTTTTGGATAGGCTGGATAGAAATGTGCGGCTGTTTGCTGATGATGCTGTGGTGTACGGGAAGGTGTCGTCGTTGAGTGACTGTAGGATACAAGATGACTTGGACAGGATTTGTGATTGGTGTAAAGAATGGCAGCTAACTCTAAATATAGATAAAAGTAAATTAATGCAGATGAATAGGAAAAAGAATCCTTTAATGTTTGAATACTCCATTAGTAGTGTAGCGCTTGACACAGTCACGTCGATTAAATATTTGGGCGTGACATTGCGGAGCGATATGAAGTGAGACAAGCATGTAATGGCAGTTGTGGGGAAGGGGGGGTAGCTGTCTTCGGTTCTTTGGTAGAATTTTGGGAAGATGTGGTTCATCTGTAAAAGAGACCGCTTATAAAACACTAATACGACCTATTCTTGAGTACTTCTCCAGCGTTTGGGATCCCTATCAGGTCGGATTGAGGGATGACATAGAAGCAACTCAGAGGCGGGCTGCTAGATTTGTTACTGGTAGGTTTGATCATCACGCGAGTGTTACGGAAATGCTTCAGGAACTCGGGTGGGAGTCTCTAGAGGAAAGGAGACGTTCTTTTCGTGAAGCGCTACTGAGGAAATTTAGAGAACCAGCATTTGAGGCTGACTGCAGTACAATTTTACTGCCGCCAACTTACATTTCGCGGAAAGACCACAAAGATAAGATAAGAGAGATTAGGGCTCGTACAGGGGCATATAGGCAGTCATTTTTCCCTCGTTCTGTTTGGGAGTGCAACAGGGAGAGAAGATGCTAGTTGTGGTACGAGGTACCCTCCGCCATGCACCGTATGGTGGATTGCGGAGTATGTATGTAGATGTAGATGTCGATGTAGATTGTGACAAAAAATAAGAGGACGACAGCTCTTGAGGTCTTTGTTGTTGTTGCGGTCTGCAGTCTGAAAACTGGTCTGATGCAGCTCTCCATGCTACTCTATACTGTGCGAGCCCCTTCATCTCGGAGTAACAATTGCAACCTACACCCTACTGAATCTGCTTACTGCATTCATCTCTTGGTCTCCCTCTACGATTTTCACCCGCCACACATCCCTCCAGTACTAAACTGGTGATTCTTTGATGTCTTAGAATGTGTTCTATCAACCGATCTCTTCTTTTGGTCAAGTTGTGCCACAAATTTCTTGTCTCCCTAGTACTGTTCAGTGCCTCCTCATTAGTAACGTGATCTTCAACGTTCTTCTGTAACGTCACAGGTTAAGGAGAGAGAAACCTACGTTTACAGCATTGTCGACTTAGAGAAAGCTTTCGACAATGTTGATTGGAATAATCTGAAATTCTGAAGGTACCGGAGGTAAAACACAGTACTGCCTCGCCTTTTCCTGATTTTCTCCGAAATCCAAAGTGATCTTCCCAAGGTTGGCTATTACAAGTTTTTCCATTCTTCTGTAAAGAATTGGAGTTAGTATTTTGCAACCATAACTTATTAAATTGATAGTTCGGTAATTTTCACACGCGTCAGCAAATGCTTTCTTTGGCATTGGACTTACTACATTCTTCTTGAAGTTTGAGAGTAATTTGCCTGTCTCATACATCTTTCACACCAGATGGAAGAGTTTTGTCATGGCTGGCTCTCCCAAGGCTATCAGTAGTTCTGATGGAATGTCATCTATCCCCGGTGCCTTATTTCGACTTATATCTTTCATAGCTCTGTCACATTCTTCTCGCAGTATCACATCTCCCATCTTATCATCACCTACGTTCACTTCCCTTTCTATAATGTTGCCTTAAAGTTCTTCTCCCTTGTATAGGCCTTGTATAAACTCCTTCCACTTTTCAACTTTCCCTTCTTTGCTTAGGACTGGTTTTCCATCTGAGTTCTTGATATTCATACAGATACTTCTCTTTCCCTCAAAGGCCTCTTAAATTCTCTTGTGGGCAGTATCTATCTTGCCGCTAGTTATATATGTTTCTAAATCATTACATTTGTCCTCTAGCCACTCTTGCTTAGTCATTTTGCAGTTCCTGTCAATCTAATTTTTTAAAAGTTTGTATACCCTTTCGCCTGCTTCATTTGCTGCATTTTTAATTTTACATCTTTATAGAGTTAAATTCAGTATCTCTTGTGGTGTCTTATGATTTCTACTAGGCCTTGTCTTTTTACTAATTTGATCCTCTGCTGCCATCACTATTCCATCTCTTAACGCTACCCGTTCGTTTTCTACTACATTTTTTTTCCCCTGTTCTAGTCATCTAGTGCCTAATGCCCCAACTGAAACTCTCAACAATCTCTGGTTCTTTTAACTTATCCAGGTCTCATCCCCTTAATTTACAACCTTTTTGCAATTTCTTCAGTTTTAATCTACAGTTCATAACCAACAGATTGGGTTCAGAGTTTACATCTGCCCCTGGAACTGCCTTACAATATAAAACCTGTTTCCCAAAACTCTGTCTAACTACTACATAATCAATCTGCAACCTTTCAGTGTATCTAGGTCTATTTCACATATACAACCTTCTTGTATGATTCTTAAACCAAGTATTGTGGATGATTAAATTATGCTCTGTGCGAAATTCTACCGGGCGGCTTCCTCATTTATTCCTTTTCCACAGTTCATATTCACCTACTATTGTCTTCCTTTTCCTACTATCGAATTCTAGTCGCCCATCAAATTGAACTTCAGTCTCCTTTAACTATCTGAATAATTTCTTTTATCTCACCATATATAGGGTGTTACAAAAAGGTACGGCCAAATTTTCAGGAAACATTCCTCACACACAAATAAAGAAAAGATGTTATGTGGACATGTGTCCGGAAACGCTTAATTTCCATGTTAGAGCTCATTTTAGTTCCGTCAGTATGTACTGTACTTCCTCGATTCTGATGATCAAATTGTAAATTTTCACAATCAACATATGTGGGCTGATGAGAATCCGCACGCAATTGTGCAATCACGTCATCAACACAGATTTTCTGTGAACGTTTGGGCAGGAATTGTTGGTGATGTCTTGATTGGGCCCCATGTTCTTCCACCTACGCTCAATGGAGCACGTTATCATGATTTCATACGGGATACTCTACCTGTGCTGCTAGAACATGTTCCTTTACAAGTACGACACAACATGTGGTTCATGCACGATGGAGCTCCTGCACATTTCAGTCGAAGAGTTCGTACGCTTCTCAACAACAGATTCGGTGCCCGATGAATTGGTAGAGGCGGACCAATTCCAGGGCATCCACGCTCTCCTGACCTCAACCCTCTTGACTTTCATTTATGGGGGCATTTGAAAGCTCTTGTCTACGTAACCCCGGTACCAAATGTAGAGACTCTTCGTGCTCGTATTGTGGACGGCTGTGATACAATACGCCATTCTCCAGGGCTGCATCAGCGCATCAGGGATTCCATGCGACGGAGGGTGGATTCATGTATCCTCGTTAACGGAGGACATTTTGAACATTTCCTGTAGCAAAGTGTTTGAAGTCACGCTGGTACGTTCTGTTGCTGTGTGTTTCCATTCCATGATTAATGTGATTTGAAGAGAAGTAATAAAATGAGCTCTAACATGGAAAGTAATCGTTTCCGGCCACATGTCCACATAACATATTTTCTTTCTTTGTGTGTGAGGAATGTTTCCTGAAAGTTTGGCCGTATCTTTTTGTAACACCCTGTATTTCTTCAATCTCTTCATCATCTGTATCGTTGCCTGAACTTTTCACGGTTTTACAGGAGGAATGGTATACGATTCCGTTGAAAACCATACAGGACCATTCCGGGACGTACACCGTAGTAGACATGGTAACGTGTTGCGTTTTTGGTGTTTCCATATTTTTGCCCACCCCCTGCAGGTAACAACCAGGGAGAAAAGTTCGTGTTAAGGAACGACAAGGTATGCTGTCAGCTTACCTCTGCTGTTGTTCAACGTGTATGTCAAAGAAGCATAGATGGAAGGGAAAGATAATTTGGGAATACAAATTAAATTGCAGGGAGAACAGATAACAGTGTTAGATTCGCAAATGGCATAGCTTTTCCTGGCAGATGTAATGAAAGCTGGCCGGAACTGTTGATTGCACTCAACAACATGCTTAACACAGAGTGTGGTTTGAGGGTACACAAAGGAAATGAGAAAATTATTAAGAATAGTAGAAAGAAAAATAACAGCTAACTTAACCTCGAAACTGGGAACGGCAAAGCAGTGACAAACGTAAAAGAGTTCTTCCACTTAGTAAGATTGCACAAGACGGCCGAAAAAATTAAGGTATCAGAAGTATGAAACTTGAGTTGCTCTTGACGTAAAAGCTTTAGACAACTTTCGGGGATGCAGCTGGATGATGTCTTCGACATCCACCAATATTTCAACAGGTGAACACTGCATCATTATCAAGGCACAAATGCAATGAGAGAGCGATGTGTAATGACATTTAAAACCTCAGTATGCGGGGCTTATGCAGAAAAACAACAGGCACACACACACACTCACTCACTCACACACACCTTAAACACCAACGTCACCGCACAACCAAATGTGACCAACGTCAGAAGTTATAGACAGTAAATATTAAATGTTCAAATGTGTGTGAATTCCTAACGGACCAAACTGCTGAGGTCATCGTTCCCTAGTCTTACACAATGTTTAAACTAACTTATGCTAAGAGCAACACACACACCCATGCCCGAGGGAGGATTCGAACCTCCTGCGGGAGGGGCCGCGCAATCCGTGACATGGCGCCTATAACCGCGCGGCCACACCGCGCGGGAGTAAATATTAATTACCAAGTGGTCAACAAGTAGTATTAACTCTTTATCTCTTCTGTTAGAGCGAGGAAAGAGTGGGATTCCAAGCAGAATTTAAGTAGACGTCTACGTCTCTATTTATACGAGCACTTGCCAATTTCATTTCAGCTGATTTCTTGATAATACTATCCCAATAGCTCCAAGCACGTGCCAGAATCAATGTGTTGTTGTACATTTAATGGTCTATTATAAGCGCGTGTGATGCTTGTGCTGAATACACCAGTCCTCCAGGGTGCTGTTGGTCCGTTCAACGTAATACATGCCACAACTGCAAAGGACACGACAGCTCAGATCATCCTTTACAGACGCTAAAAGACCTTAATCTCCAAAAGGTGTTTCCACAGAATAAGACACATCCTGTTGGAAATACTACCTGAGTAAGACAAGAAGGCCGTAGACTTAGAAGCCACCTTATTAATTCCATCACTCACCTGATTCACGGTTAGTCGATAGTGCAATCCCCGTCTGATCTGTCTTTCGCTGTAACCAATGTGGCCAAAGGTGACTTAGAGGTGGGAAATCACAGCTGTTAAACTTTCAGGGTCAGAGGAGACGTGGGCCCTATGAGCGGAGGAACGAAATACCCCTCCAAGCTGAGACGAATGGTGACAACTATCAGCCTAAAGATACAAATCAGGGTGAGTTGTCCTCCTACAAATAGCATGTCCCAGAGTGCTATCAGCTATCCTCCAGATCAGCACATCAAGGAGGGGAAGGCAGCTATCCTTTCCCATCCACATCCTCAAGCGAATATACGGGTGAACTGAATTCAGATATCTAGCAACATGCTGCAATCTCATTTTTATGACGCCGGTCAACAGAAGTGCCGTCTACTTACGTGAAGAAGCACGCAGGTTTCAATGTTGCCTACTACACGGCGCGTTCTTCGAAATCTTCCACAAACAAATTAGTAATAATAGTTAAAAAAAGAGCTTCTCATTGCAACTCGATCGCAGCAAAGAGATAATTTCAAACATGAGGCTTTATTACAGTTGATGAGTAGCCAATTTTACAAAATGATTAAGTAGAAAGTCCTCTTTCTGTACTTACTGAAAGCAGAAATTTAACACTAGCCTCCAAGGAAAAAATTAAAGTACTTTTCATTTTTTGTTTAGTCTCAGTTGACCATTTTTTAATTATGTAACACGTTTCGATCGCTTTGTATCATATTCAAATTTAAAAGGAAAAAATTAAAGTACTTTTCATTTTTTGTTTAGTCTCAGTTGGCCATTTTTTAAATTATGTAACACGTTTCGATCACTTTGTATCATATTCAAATCTAAGTAGTTGTGTCATCAACCCGTCTTGTCTCTTCATAACCTCATATCAAAGGACTCTGATATGAGGTTCCGAATATATTAGACGGGCTGCTGGCGCATCTACTTAGATATGAGGATGATCCTGAGTGATCGAAACTACTGTATCCACCCGGTAGTCGATTCCTCAGTACACCAAGCAGGCCGTGCGGGCAGCTGCCGCTACAAGAGAACGTGCGTAATCGGCTCTCATCAACACCGAGATACATTTTTAGGAAAAAAAATTAAAATTCCAGAAAAATGGTTGACTTATTTGTATATAACGTGTTGACCCACTTCTGGTCCTTTTGCGAGGCATCGATCGATGGATTTGTTGGGTGTCCTCATGAGGAGTATGGTGCCAAGTTCTGTTCAATTGGCACTTTGGATCATCAAAATCCCGAGCTGGTTGGAGAGCCCTATCATAAAGCTCCAAATATTCTCAATTGAGGAGAGATCTGGTGGCCTTGCTCGACAAGGTAGGGTTTGGCGAGCACGAAGACAAGCATTACAAGCTTTCGTCATGTACGGGTGGGCATTTTCTTGCTGAAATATAGGCCCAGGATGGCTTACGATGAAAGGCAATAATATGGGGCGTAGAATATCGACGATGTACTGCTGTTCTGCAAGGGTTGTGCAGATGACAGCCAAAGGAGCTCTACTGTGAAAAGAAATGGCACTCTCAACCATCACTCATGGTTGTCGAGCTGTACGGCGGGTGACAGTCTCTAGGCACGTATTCTCTAGTCGTCGTCGCTCAGGTCGAAGCGAGACTTATCACTGGGGACAACTCTAATCTAGACATGAGCGTCCAGGCCGAAGACATTATCTGTTGTTTCTGCCTGGTAGTCGACGCCTCTGCACACCAGGCAGACCGTGCCTGCAGCTGCTCAGCCAGCAGCCTATTTGGGCCACTGCCTGACTGTCCGAAGTCCACCATGTCGACGCCAATGGTTTTCCTGGACATGCAAAATACGTACAACAATATTTGGCAGGAAATCTTGTGTACAAAATGCTGACACAGACTACCATGCCACACATCTACACTCCTGGAAATGGAAAAAAGAACACATTGACACCGGTGTGTCAGACCCACCATACTTGCTCCGGACACTGCGAGAGGGCTGTACAAGCAATCATCACACGCACGGCACAGCGGACACACCAGGAACCGCGGTGTTGGCCGTCGAATGGCGCTAGCTGCGCAGCATTGGTGCACCGCCGCCGTCAGTGTCAGCCAGTTTGCCGTGGCATACGGAGCTCCATCGCAGTCTTTAACACTGGTAGCATGCCGCGACAGCGTGGACGTGAACCGTATGTGCAGTTGACGGACTTTGAGCGAGGGCGTATAGTGGGCATGCGGGAGGCCGGGTGGACGTACCGCCGAATTGCTCAACACGTGGGGCGTGAGGTCTCCACAGTACATCGATGTTGTCGCCAGTGGTCGGCGGAAGGTGCACGTGCCCGTCGACCTGGGACCGGACCGCAGCGACGCACGGATGCACGCCAAGACCGTAGGATCCTACGCAGTGCCGTAGGGGACCGCACCGCCACTTCCCAGCAAATTAGGGACACTGTTGCTCCTAGGGTATCGGCGAGGACCATTCGCAACCGTCTCCATGAAGCTGGGCTACGGTCCCGCACACCGTTAGGCCGTCTTCCGCTCACGCCCCAACATCGTGCAGCCCGCCTCCAGTGGTGTCGCGACAGGCGAGCATGTAGGGACGAATGGAGACGTGTCGTCTTCAGCGATGAGAGTCGCTTCTGCCTTGGTGCCAATGATGGTCGTATGCGTGTTTGGCGCCGTGCAGGTGAGCGCCACAATCAGGACTGCATACGACCGAGGCACACAGGGCCAACACCCGGCATCATGGTGTGGGGAGCGATCTCCTACACTGGCCGTACACCACTGGTGATCGTCGAGGGGACACTGAATAGTGCACGGTACATCCAAACCGTCATCGAACCCATCGTTCTACCATTCCTAGACCAGCAAGGGAACTTGCTGTTCCAACAGGACAATGCACGTCCGCATGTATCCCGTGCCACCCAACGTGCTCTAGAAGGTGTAAGTCAACTACCCTGGCCAGCAAGATCTCCGGATCTGTCCCCCATTGAGCATGTTTGGGACTGGATGAAGCGTCGTCTCACGCGGTCTGCACGTCCAGCACGAACGCTGGTCCAACTGAGGCGCCAGGTGGAAATGGCATGGCAAGCCGTTCCACAGGACTACATCCAGCATCTCTACGATCGTCTCCATGGGAGAATAGCAGCCTGCATTGCTGCGAAAGGTGGATATACACTGTACTAGTGCCGAAATTGTGCATGCTCTGTTGCCTGTGTCTATGTGCCTGTGGTTCTGTCAGTGTGATCATGTGATGTATCTGACCCCAGGAATGTGTCAATAAAGTTTCCCCTTGCTGGGACAATGAATTCACGGTGTTCTTATTTCAATTTCCAGGAGTGTATATCAAGATCGTGGATGATTTCCTCCACTATAGAACCTTCTTGTTTCCTCAACGAGGAAAACCCTCGAGCCAACGCAGCATGTAGAAGGGTACCCATCAAAGCTCTGTGTTGGCTCCCATCCTCTTTAAAATACATATTAATGATATGCCAGTCATCCCACACTGGCACCTGGCGCAATACGCCGATGATACGGCGCTCTATACGACCGGTTGCAACACGGACCAGCTCATTGCTCGTCTCCAGAGGCAGGTGGACGAGACGGTCACGTGGTGTCATTCAAACAAGATTACCCTCAATACTGCCAAAACAACGGCAGTCTACTTCACCAAATGACGACCAATCTTCCGCAATAACATCACTACTGCAGGCGTCCAGGGCCGATGGTCCCCTGATACCACATATCTAGGTGTCCAGATGGATAAAAAACTGCTCTTCCATCGCCATGCAGACTACATCACCCAATGAGGACAGAAGCTGATAAAAGCGTTGTAGCCGGTCGCTGTGGCCGAGCGGTTCTAGGTGCTTCAGTCCGGAACCACGCGGCTTCTATGGTCGCAGGTTCGAATCCTGCCTCGGGCATGGATGTGTGTGATGTCCTTAGGTTAGTTAGGTTGAAGTCTAGGGGACTGATGACCTCAGATGTTAAGTCCCATAGTGCTTCGAGCCATTTTATCCATTTGAAAAGCGTTGTTCTCAATCTTCAGCAGCAGGGAACTGAAGTTAAACACCAAACTCCGACTGGACCAAACGGTTGTCCACCTGTCCCTCCTCCGCGTGGACCATGATTAGCGCCTCCCGAATGCAGACTCTCCAGCGCTTGCAAAATAAAGTGCTTTGGTGGAGCCTGCATGCTCCTCTCCTTCACACGTATTGTTACCTTCCACGAGCAAACAAGCATGATAACTCTAGATACGTCCACTCGAGAGAATGCAAGGCGTTTCTATGACAAAGTGTATGCCCTGCGTGACTCGGTCATTGGATTTCACCACATTGGCATCGCCACCCTGTTCCTCTCACCATCCTCGACCATGGCTAACGATAGCCCTGTTATGGCCACTAATGTGTCAGTCAGTCTTGATGCAGTCACTTGATATGTGTCGTCTGTAATATCACCACCAATATCAGTACCTATGTAGTTGTGTTCCCTATTGCCTGCTATATTGAGCTTCCGCCGTCGGAGGATGGTACAGGGCTTCAAGACGCACCGACACAACTTCAACGTGCACTCCAATGATGTCATTGGAATGATGTCACTGTAGGATAGAAAAATTTTGTCCTTACACCAAGGCAGTAAGATCGGGATCCACCAGCGACGCCGTACCCCAGCCTACCACAAATAAAGAGTGCGAAGTTAGTTGCGTCCTACGGCTAGGCACGGCACAGTAGTACCAGCTGTTCCGTCTGGCCGCTTCAGATCTTCAATTCCAACGATACCAGTTGGCACTGCCAGCAGTTTTGTCTGAGCACTCGACGCCGGCAGACCCGACCCAGTTCGTCGGTGTCTCCAGTCAGCAGTCACACGCCGGCAGTACTGTAACAGTAACGTCGCAGGTGTTCACACAGCCGCCTATCACCGAATCTGGGGTTCGTCATGTAAGCACATCACAGACAACTTCACAGGAGACTTACTTCTCTTCTATGTATTTGTGTGGATATTCATTCAAGGACATTATAACTGAGTTTCGTTTTTAATAAATAATTATTCTTTGAAAGTGTCTCAGATCACTGCTCAGTACGAGGATACGTCAGAAACATGTCACATAATTAAAAATGTGCGTCTGAGACTGAACAATAAATTAAGAATACTAAGAGAATTACTTTTAATATCAATACAACTGCCGGTTCTCTCGAGGCGAATATGTCGGCTGTAGTGAACCATTAAAAATCTTCCCGTTCATTACAACTCACACACATCCGGAGGCATTGCAGCTAAACAGTCTACATTTTAGGGAGACGAAAATTTCTGATAGCAGCCTTGACTGCGACTTTAGGAAGAGTAAGAGAACGAAACATAGTACGTAAGCATTCCCGGTGAGAGAGAAATTGAAGAGTTGCCAAAACAGTGCCTCCCACTCCATATTTACTGAGCTTCTTTAGGAGTACCTTATGAGCAATGCAGTAAAACGCCTTTAAAAGGCCTTACTAAGGTCGTAAACTGTCAATACTACAGACTCTTTTCTCTCAAAACTGTGCTTTACCCTAGTAGCCAGATGTAGTGCTGTTGATGTAAACTTGCCTTTCTGGGAACACGATGTCCATCAGTGAAGAGTTTGCTAATTTCGACGTAATTTGATATTTGGTTTTTCATTGCAGTTTCAATTACTTTAGCGAAGATTGGAATTATTGAGATTGGTCTGAAGCTTGCTACTATCGTTCGGTTACCCTTTCTATAAAATGTCACTGTCCATACAAGTTTCGGAAGTCTTGAAATACACAAGTAGTGAAACACTTATCAATTACCATAGTTAATGGTTTGGAAATTTCGTAGCAAATTTTCTTGAGGACATATTTTTGTAATTCCCTCCAATTCATAATTGTGAATCATTTGTCATTTATTACAGCAGCTGCAGGGTCTATACAGACGTCTGGGATTGTACTTATAGTGCTTCCACTATGCCAGTAAAGCAACTAACAGTTGCTGATTGATCATATATCAGGTTGCCTTGCATGGATTGTGAAATCCCTGAATGAACCTATCATTATTTTCTCTTTGGCTTCTACATCATTTCTGTACTGACTTCTTTCTTGTGAATATCTGAGGTAGTACATTTTCTTTATACGGGGATCTATTGTTGTTTTGTAGCGATCATGTAATAACAGTACTACGAATTTTAATTTTTCAGTTTGTCGGTACACCATGTTTTCCTCTTCCACACTATGGCAGTGTTGTGATGTGCTTGTGAGACTTTTTTCGATCTTCTCTGGATAGATACAGTCAAATTTGAATTTGATGATCTGGATAAACTCTTTAAATGCAGTATTGGCTGACATTTCCTGCAACCCAAGCTGTCACTTTACTGCTGATTCTGTTGTCTGAAAAGCATTTCATGTTTCTTTATTCAGGATCCTTTTTCTGAATATATAACTACAATGGCAGGTAACAGTTGGTTGATTTTTATATCATTTTGGGTATGTAGTCCCATAGCTAATCCACTATGGACAGAGATCATTGGGTCTGTAAAGGATGAGCCAGACAATAAGGGATTTTACTTTATTATATGAGCCTCCAACCGGTAACTTCATTTTTCCATCGCGGCCAAGCCACGGCCGGCAGTGTTAGCTGCCTGTAAATTCTTTCGTCCCACGGTCTAGTAACAGGAAGTCAGCACCGAGGAAGGGCACCTTGATCACGCGCCTCTCTCATGTGCTTACGAGGTAACGCCGCCCCAGGCGTCGCTTAGCAGGCAACGCTCTGGAAAGTTCCATGCCGCACGCAGCCCTGATGCCGTGCGCTAAACCTTCACAAAGGAAAAGTCAATTTGTACAGGATGGCGGGTATGGGCAGGCGGTGGGCGTTGTGGAATAATAGGGTAATTTTTAGAGAAAGGCCATTTATTGGCTAAAGCATGATGAAAGGGGATACATAGGCCTAGGGAGGTGAGGGTGAGCCAGAGCTTATAATTTGGCGAACATTGTTCGCGAAGCTACCGAAAGTGGTCGTCTGCCAAAACTAAGTCCACAGTGCCGTAGCACCGGGAGAAGCGGGAGATGTTCAGTGCTACAGGACGCGCATCCGACTCGCGGGTGAGCAAGAATACAAGAGCGCGGGCCCGGCGACGGGCGGCCGGGTATATTCGACGCACCACGCGGCTTCCTCCACCCTGATTGGTCAGGACCGAGCAAACCGTGCGGGCGGCATGGAACTTTGCAGAGCGTTGCCTGCTAAGCGACGCCTGGGGCGGCGTTACCTCGTAAGCACATGAGAGAGGCGCGTCATCAAGGTGCCCTTCCTCGGTGCTGATTTCCTGTTACTAGACCGTGGGACGAAAGAATTTACAGGCAGCTAACACTGCCGGCCGTGGCTTGGCCGCGATGGAAAAATGAAGTTACCGATTGGAAGCTCATATAATAAAGTAAAATCCCTTATTGTCTGGCTCATCCTTTACATTCCTCCCCCTTCCGTGGGAGCGGAGAACGTACGTGAATTCGCTCAATGTAATTATTATTTGAAGGTAAACAAATGTAGCTTGTAAAGCAAAGTAAACATTACTTGATTAAGAATGGCCCTCACGGAAGACGGCAGGGGTCTTAACCTATGGGAGGATATAGAGACTCTAAAGACCTCCTAGGGGTCGCAAAGGGACTTACACATGTCAACAATATTGTGTGCATACAGAATCATCATAAAACATCAAAACATCATAACATCATACACTCCTGGAAATGGAAAAAAGAACACATTGACACCGGTGTGTCAGACCCCCCATACTTGCTCCGGACACTGCGAGAGGGCTGTACAAGCAATGATCACACGCACGGCACAGCGGACACACCAGGAACCGCGGTGTTGGCCGTCGAATGGCGCTAGCTGCGCAGCATTTGTGCACCGCCGCCGTCAGTGTCAGCCAGTTTGCCGTGGCATACGGAGCTCCATCGCAGTCTTTAACACTGGTAGCATGCCGCGACAGCGTGGACGTGAACCGTATGTGCAGTTGACGGACTTTGAGCGAGGGCGTATAGTGGGCATGCGGGAGGCCGGGTGGACGTACCGCCGAATTGCTCAACACGTGGGGCGTGAGGTCTCCACAGTACATCGATGTTGTCGCCAGTGGTCGGCGGAAGGTGCACGTGCCCGTCGACCTGGGACCGGAGCGCAGCGACGCACGGATGCACGCCAAGACCGTAGGATCCTACGCAGTGCCGTAGGGAACAGCACCGCCACTTCCCAGCAAGGCGAGGACCATTCGCAACCGTCTCCATGAAGCTGGGCTACGGTCCCGCACACCGTTAGGCAGTCTTCCGCTCACGCCCCCAACATCGTGCAGCCCGCCTCCAGTGGTGTCGCGACAGGCGTGAATGGAGAGACGAATGGAGACGTGTCGTCTTCAGCGATGAGAGTCGCTTCTGCCTTGGTGCCAATGATGGTCGTATGCGTGTTTGGCGCCGTGCAGGTGAGCGCCACAATCAGGACTGCATACGACCGAGGCACACAGGGCCAAAACCCGGCATCATGGTGTGGGGAGCGATCTCCTACACTGGCCGTACACCACTGATGATCGTCGAGGGGACACTGAATAGTGCACGGTACATCCAAACCGTCATCGAACCCATCGTTCTACCATTCCTAGACCGGCAAGGGAACTTGCTGTTCCAACAGGACAATGCACGTCCGCATGTATCCTGTGCCACCCAACGTGCTCTAGAAGGTGTAAGTCAACTACCCTGGCCAGCAAGATCTCCGGATCTGTCCCCCATTGAGCATGTTTGGGACTGGATGAAGCGTCGTCTCACGCGGTGTGCACGTCCAGCACGAACGCTGGTCCAACTGAGGCGCCAGGTGGAAATGGCATGCAAGCCGTTCCACAGGACTACATCCAGCATCTCTACGATCGTCTCCATGGGAGAATAGCAGCCTGCATTGCTGCGAAAGGTGGATATACACTGTACTAGTGCCGGCATTGTGCATGCTCTGTTGCCTGTGTCTATGTGCCTGTGGTTCTGTCAGTGTGATCATGTGATGTATCTGACCCCAGGAATGTGTCAATAAAGGTTCCCCTTCCTGGGACAATGAATTCACGGTGTTCTTATTTCAATTTCCAGGAGTGTATAACTACAATGCCAGGTAACAGTTGGTTGATTTTTATATCCTTTTGGGTATGTAGTTCCATAGCTAATCCACTATGGACAGAGATCATTGGGTCTACTACAGTCCTCTCATAGTCTCAAATATTTATATTTGTGATTACAGTGTCAAGGCAGGCACCACCTCTGGTTAGCAGATGGTTTGCTACAAATAGCCAATAACTGGCTACTAGGTTCATAAATTCTATCCCCTTAGTGATCTCTTCAGTAAAGTATATATTGAAATTCATCTTACAATGACATTTTTTTCTTCCAAGCGCATTAAGAAGCATAAAAAGTATTGCATTTGGTTGAGAAAATTCTCCAAGTTGCCATTTGGTCAATGGTATATCGAGACAACAACTGTGTTAAGATCTGATAACTCTAAAGCAGCCAACTCTAACTCTAGGTCCACAGAGCAGTTTTTTAAATCAATCTCTTTAATACAGAATTTTCTGTTGAAATATATAGATACACCACTAAGGGAAGTAGTTATTCTGCACCATGCACTTGCCAAATTTAGGTATTCAATGAAGTTGTAGTACTCGAGTTCCTGTGCTGATAACCAGTGATCTACAGATTCAGCACATCTGAATTTCCTTCAACAAGGATTGAAAACACATCAAGTTTAGATCCAACACATTGTACAACGGTACTGATTATAGCTTTAGGATTCACATTCTGAGTAGTACGTAACTCGTTTTCACTTATTTGCTCTTGGTGTCTGTTCGTCACAGAGGAGCCTATTTCACAGGGATTTGGTCATTCTTCGGGATACAATGCGCTTTATCATAATATTTTAGGGCCATATAGCGCTAGTCATTACTTTAACTCTTAGCTCAAAGTCAACACTAACTTTGAAACTGTTATTACACACCTTAGTTTCAATCTCCTCGACTGTAGAGCTTTTATGCTTACGAAATTTCTTTTGCAGGAAGCTAATGACATCTCCTAAAGTTGTCCCACTTCTGACTCTTTTCACATGAAACCGAGCCGTTTTGTCAGCACAGTGTTCCTGGAATCCTGATGGCCATGACAAGGGTGAATAGTTCAAATGCAGTAACTTCGGCAGTCCCCACTGACATGTGTGCCACTGTTTATCTCTGTCGACACCGTATGCACTCCAGCTTTGTATTTGCCTCCATGATTCCACTAAGGACACACGCTGCAGCAAGTCTTCTGGTTTCCTTTGGTCATTGTGCAGCAATATAACGGGGACCACTGACGTTACTTCTGGCACTCCCAAACGCTTATACCCCACTACATGCAGCTCAACACATGTCTGAGTCGCAATCTTCACTTAGATACTCTTTGCGATGAATCAGTGCTATTCTCTTCTTGGCGTTGAAGACAGATCTCCAGCTACCTCCTGGGTACTTTCTCTGCTGTGCTGTGTACTGTTTCTTCCCTGTTACAGCTTTTTCCTATTGGAAGACGTCTCTGAAATGAATAGTTCCGAACAATATGTCTGGCACTCAGTCTCTTCGCACTCATATTCACAGCAAAGTCGTCTGCCTATTCTGCTCATATTCACTATCTGATCAAAAGCATTCGGACACACCTATGTAGTGCGGAATTTGCCAGCAGAAGTCACGAGGGGCAGCCCCCCCCCCCCCCCCATACACAGAGAGACAGGGAGTGCTGTGCTGTCAGCAGACAGGCAGCAACAACAGAGTAGATCGGCCAGGACAGCTCAGTGAATCCGAACGTGGACCAGTCATTGTATGCCCCCTGATTAACGTATCCATCAGGGGTATGTCAACCATTCTAAAGCTGCCAGGTCAACTGCTGTTGATGCGACTGTGAAGTGGAAACGCGAACGAATATCACTGCTAAAGCAAATCCAGGTAGATCTCATGTCCTGATGCTCAGGGACCGTCGAGCACTGAAGAGGGTGGTTGTAAAATTCGCGTGCCTCTCACTACACCGTGTGATAATCCGATGGAAGTGTTTGGGTTTGACGAATATCTGGAGGACGTTACCTGTCACTACTTGTAGTGCCAATAGCGATGTACAGAAGAAGTGGTGGTACAGTATAGAGTTCTTTTTCGTGCGTAGGTTATGGTCCTCTTGCTGCACTTCAGAAGACGCTCAATACGGAAGGATATGAGCACATTTTACAGCTCTGTGTACTCCGTCAAGCTGCGGAACAGTATCAGCATTATAACGCACCCTGTCATCAAGCAGCATCTTTGAGAATGGTCTGTGGACAACAGCGTTCCTGAAATAGACTGGCCTGGGCAGAGTCTTATCCCAATGGAACACCTTTTGGGTGAGTTAGAACGTCAATTTCGCTCCAGAACCCAGTGCCCAACATCACTACCTTCTCTGGTTTCGTCTCTTGAGGAAGATGGGCATTTAGACATCTCATTGAGATTGTCTCCAAACACAAACCATCGTAAGGACGAAGTGTGGACGCATCCTGTGTTAATGTCTGCTATAGGTGACCATATACTCGTACTTTTGATTAGATAGTGTACAAAGATCTATTTTCTGTTAAACCCCAGGATAGTACTCCTGACAGACACTAAAAAAATGGTTCAAATGGTTCTGAGCACTGTGGGGCTTAACTTCTGCGGTCATCAGTCCCCTTGAACTTAGAACTACTTAAACCTAACTAACCTAAGCACATCACACACATCCATGCCCGAGGCAGGATTCGAACCTGCGACCGCAGCGGTTACGTGGTTCCAGACTGTAGCGCCTAGAACCGCTCGCCTACTCCGGGCGGGGGACACTAAAAACCTACCCAAGTTCTACCATGGCAGCTTCCGGAATTGAACCGCCTGTGTCAGTGAGCAGCAGACTCCCAGCTTCAGGGAAATGCTGAACCAGTTTCGGCAAACAGGGAAGCTATCGCCCAAGTCATAATGACATCATGAAGTCAAGAGATACCGTCAAACTAGTGACAAAGCAGAGTTTCGTAAGGAAAGCTAGGCCCAACGCAACAAAAAGCATCCAGGTTTCGAGCCGGCAGAAAAGAGCCTCTGAAAGATAAATCTGAGAAAGATTGAACTCACTAGGAGAGCTGACAGCGAGGAAAAAGCAGGAGACATGTCACAGACATCCCCACTGCCACAGAGCACACGGGAAGTGCCAACATAAATACGTTGACAAATGTCTCATTGCTTATTGCTGAGGGCTGATTGCTGACTGCACAGTGGCTAGCCTCAGCCCTTGTGGCAGTTGCATCTATTCATTGTGACGGGAGGCTATTGAGGTCGGACCACGGCGTACCTGGCTGTCTTCAGTCGTCCATGGAACTATGAGTCCAGTTGGTAGGGCCCTGTTGCTCCCAGCAGCAACTGATGGGGCGCAGAGGCCGCCGCCACCCTGCAGGTCTGCTGGTGGCTTCACCTGCGTGACCTGGACGCCGTCCGTAATCCGCCTTCCAGAGTGGGAGCACTGCAACTGCTCCCCCTGTTCCAGTGGCAGACAGTGATGCTGCCTGCTGCTGTCTCCCAAATGGGAGCTGAGACCTGAGCCTTGTGTGCCAGCGAGTACTTCAGGTGGACCTGAGACCTGACTCCCGAGTGCAAATCTTCAACGTAGACGAGAGCACTTTTGAGATCGATACGCAGAGCTGGAGGCCGCCAAATTCCGCAGGTCGACGGCCGCCCCGTGACGTAGCAGCCGCTACCCTACGTTATGCTGCACTAGCGGAACTAAAGGTCGAGCAAACGCCGGCTTTCCGCTGCTGACGAAGCTCAGTTCCACCTGAACAGCTGAGACGTTGTGCTGTGGAAGATAATACTGTATTAATGCCTAGTAAATCTGTTACTGTCAGTGATGTTCTCTCGGTGTCTACAACGTAACTAAGTCCCCTCCCCCCACGCAAGGCATCCTGGCCAACTCTCTCCTGACGACTGTAGGCGTCTGGGACTGGACACCCATAGTTCTGTAATAAAATGGCTCGTACCTCCCCATCCCAAAATTTACGAGTACTTCATCTCCATCATGTTCTGCAAGCCACCTAACTTTGTGCGGTGCATGGAACTTCTTGTACCACTAACTGATCTCTCCCTAGCTGTTCCATTCACAAATTGCGGGTGGAAAAAATGGTTTATCGGTAAGCCTCTGTAGGCCTATTAGCTCTAATTTCTCGAATTTTCTCGTTGTGGCCACAAAATGTATGTTATTGGAAGTAATATGTTGTCCGACTCTTCTCTGAAAGTACTCTCCCGAAATTTCAACAGTAAACCTTTCTGTGATGCACAACACCTCTCTTGTAGCGTCTGGCTGATGTGTGCACATCGACCTAGCGGTTATCGATCTCGTCTGACATATAGTTTACCTATACAGGGTGTTACAAAAAGGTACGGCCAAACTTTCAGGAAACATTCCTCACACACAAAGAAAAAAAATACACTCCTGGAAATTGAAATAAGAACACCGTGAATTCATTGTCCCAGGAAGGGGAAACTTTATTGACACATTCCTGGGGTCAGATACATCACATGATCACACTGACAGAACCACAGGCACATAGACACAGGCAACAGAGCATGCACAATGTCGGCACTAGTACAGTGTAAATCCACCTTTCTTTTTTCCATTTCCAGGAGTGTATGTTATGTGGACATGTGTCTGGAAACGCTTACTTTCCATGTTAGAGCTCATTTTATTACTTCTCTTCAAATCACATTAATCATGGAATGGAAACACAGCAACAGAACGTACCAGTGTGACTTCAAACACTTTGTTACAGGAAATGTTCAAAATGTCCTCCGTTAGCGAGAATACATAAATCCACCCTCCGTTGCATGAAATCCCTGATGCGCTGATGCAGCCCTGGAGAATGGCGTATTGTATCACAGCTGTCCACAATACGAGCACGAAGAGTCTCTACATTTGGTACCGGGGTTGCGTAGACAAGAGCTATCAAATGCCCCCATAAATGAAAGTCAAGAGGGTTGAGGTCAGCAGAGCGTGGATGCCCTGGAATTGGTCTGCCTCTACCAATCCATCGGTCACCGAATCTCTTGTTGAGAAGCGTACGAACACTTCGACTGAAATGTGCAGGAGCTCCATCGTGCATGAACCTCATGTTATGTCGTACTTGTAAAGGCACAAGTTCTAGCAGCACAGGTAGAGTATCCCGTATGAAATCATGATAACGTGCTCCATTGAGCGTAGGTGGAAGAACATGGGGCCCAATCAAGACATCACCAACAATGCCTGCCCAAACATTCACAGAAAATCTGTGTCGATGACGTGATTGCACAATTGCGTGCGGATTCTCATCAGCCCACACATGTTGATTGTGAAAATTTACAATTTGATCACGTTGGAATGAAGCCTCATCCGTAAAGAGAACATTTGCACTGAAATGAGGCTTTACACATTGTTGGATGAACCATTCGCAGAAGTGTACCCGTGGAGGCCAATCAGCTGCTGATAGTGTCTGCACACGCTGTACACGGTACTGAAACAACTGGTTCTCCCGTAGCACTCTCCATACAGTGACGTGGTCAACGTTACCTTGTACAGCAGTAACTTCTCTGACGCTGACATTAGGGTTATCGTCAACTGCACGAAGAATTGCCTCGTCCATTGCAGGTGTCCTCGTCGTTCTAGGTCTTCCCCAGTCGCGAGTCATAGGCTGGAATGTTCCGTGATCCCTAAGTCGCCGATCAATTGCTTCGAACGTCTTCCTGTCGGGACACCTTCGTTCTGGAAATCTGTCTCGATACAAAAGTACCACGCCACGGCTATTGCCCCGTGCTAATCCATACATCAAATGGGCATCTGCCAAGTCCGCATTTGTAAACATTGCACTGACTGCAAAACCACGTTCGTGATGAACACTAACCTGTTGATGCTACGTACTGATGTGCTTGATGCTAGTACTGTAGAGCAATGAGTCGCATGTCAACGCAAGCACCGAAGTCAACATTACCTTTCTTCAATTGGGCCAACTGGCGGTGAATCGAGGAAGTACAGTACATACTGACGAAACTACAATGAGCTCTAACATGGAAATTAAGTGTCGCATGTCAACGCAAGCACCGAAGTCAACATTACCTTTCTTCAATTGGGCCAACTGGCGGTGAATCGAGGAAGTACAGTACATACTGACGAAACTACAATGAGCTCTAACATGGAAATTAAGTGTTTCCGGACACATGTCCACATAACATCTTTTCTTTATTAGTGTGTGAGGAATGTTTCCTGAAAGTTTGGCCGTACCTTTTTTGTAACACCCTGTAAAGCTCGCGCCTGAGGCGAGGCACTTGAAGAGAGAGTTTGAATTACGGAGCCGCTAGGAGGCGTTAGTTGCCCATGCACTATGTTTGGTTCAAATGGGTCTGAGCACTATGGCACTTAACATCTGAGGCCATCAGTCCCCTAGACTTAGAACTACTTAAACCTAACTAACGTAAGGACATCACACACATCCATGCCCGAGGCAGGACTCGAACCTGCTACCGTAGCAGCAGCGCGGTTCCGGACTGAAGCACTGTGTTTGGAAACACGCTGGGCGGCAGTATAAGCTCGCACCGCGTGGAACTGAGACTGTTGGTATTGTCGTTGGTGATTCTGACGTTCATTGGTTGACGGGACTCTGAGTGGACAGCCTTGTTTCTGCTGGTAACAACGTGATTTAACCTATTGCTGCCTCTTGTTGCCTCATTCGAAATTCTCGTCAGCTACTTCTATCTGTGCTATTGCTATTGCCAACTTCCAGTCCTGGACGATTTCCTTAGCAGTGAAATGTCCATGTTTTGATGGTTTATCAAGTGTGTTTCAATTTTTTACTTTATTTACTGGACCAATTGGTTGCTTGAAGTGTTCCAGGCCATTATTTAAATTGTCATTATTGTCTGGCCTGTATTCCCTGAACCACGTATGGACATGTTTTTGAGGCTTGTTAAATTAACACCATCTCTCTGTGTGTTTTAGGAGCTTGTCTTGTTACTTTGTGTTCTCTCCCGTGTGTGCAACGACCTGTCCGAGGAGACGGGCGAGCTGAGCCTGTTGATTGTTGGAGAGTAAAAGGGCTCGTACCAAGAGCGGCAGTTCACGTGTGATGACAGGGAAGCTGTGTAATCCTGCTTTAAGTATACGCTTCTAATTATAACCACTATCTCTTGATGCATTTGTAGTTGCGTGAGTGGTGGCTTAATTTTAAAACCACGAGTTTTTTTAATGTTGTTTAATGATCCTGTGTTGAATTATTGCAGAAATTACCTCTAAAGTCATTTGCTTGTCAGCTTGAATTTGTTTTTGAGATTTCTATATTTAATTAGAGTAGTGTTTTTATGAGAAACTTTGTCTTAAAATTTTATGCTCTGTGTCTTTTTTTAATAAGTACCAAGGAATGAAACGTGCTCAGAGAGTTATATTGTAATGAAGTCAATCATGTTTGAGAATTGTGGCCTAGTCCTTTCATTAACTGAACCTTACCTGTGCTAGCGTAAAGTTATTTAACTGGCGCTGGAGTTCGTTGCGGATCCCTGTAACGCTCTTGCACCGACAAAACGATACCGTGACGAAACGCGCTGCCCTTCGTTAGATCTTCTCTGTCTCTCCTCTCAGTCCTACCTGGTAGGCATCCCAGATTGGTGAACAACACTCAAGAATCGATCGAACAAGCGCCTTGTAACTCACGCCTTCCTGGGCATTTACATTTTCTTCAGATTCTTCCTATAAATATTAGTCTGGCATCGCTATTCCTACTATTAGTTTTGTTTGATCATTCCACTTAAGGTTACCCTGGATATTTACTCGTAGATATTTTACGGTAGATATTGTTTCCAGCAATTTTTCATCGATAGTGTAGTTGTACAGTAGCGGATTTCTTTTCGTACATATGCGGAATACGTTTCATGGGTGCCGGGACTTACCCCAGTTCACTGCCGATAGCGCCACGTCTCCATAACGCGTCTGTGCGTAGCATAAAGATATTACGCCGTAATGTAAGGATGAAATTAAAAATTGGATTTGCTTTTCCAAACTTTGTCAATATATGCTTCAGTTTATTAACGTTTAATTTGTCAAGTCTCAGATTGATCAGATGAATATCTTTCCCTAAATACATCGTTTTAAGAAAGACATAACTAGCAGTAGTAGCCCCTAAATGACCGCTTTCTCAGACACATATTTTATAACACTGTTCTGTATGAATTCTGAAGCTTCGTAATTTTTGTATGTATAGAGTTAAGTAGGCTTTAATGAAAAAAAAAGTCTTAGGTCGACAGCAATCAAACTTCGCCGTCTAGTATTTCTACTGACAGTAGAACATGACCTCTGAACTATAATTTTAAGAGACCTTGTATTGCTTGTTATTTACATTAAGATATTGAAAGTTGTTGTAGATCTATTCTGTAATGGGTTTCACTAGGTGCTGTAATGAAAACTTTCTATCATTGACATAAATGATACTTAATATACTAGAAATAAGGACGTTTTTGTTCTAAATTTAGTTTTCAGTAAACTACTCGAAAACCATTAGAGGTAGCTCAACGGGGTCACACATATGTAAGGTTTTTGTACAACTGAAGCCTCATAGAAAGTTTTGGATTTCTAGCTTTATTATTTAGAGCCACTTATTTTTCGTGAAAACGTGGATTCTGACTAAAATTTTGTTCCGATCAAGTTGAAACTTCTAAAAGTAAAAGTAAAAGTAAAAGTAAATAATAAACCTATAAAGCCAAACATAGGTCATAATGTGCAAATGTATGTCAAAATCTACTTTTAGAAGTTTCAACTTGATCGGAACAAAATTTTAGTCAGAATCCACGTTTTCACGAAAAATAAGTGACTCTAAATAATAAAGCTAGAAATCCAAAACTTTCTATGAGGCTTCAGTTGTACAAAAACCTTACATATGTGTGACCCCGTTGAGCTACCTCTAATGGTTTTCGAGTAGTTTACTGAAAACTAAATTTAGAACAAAAACGTCCTTATTTCTAGTATATTAAGTATCATTTATGTCAATGATAGAAAGTTTTCATTACAGCACCTAGTGAAACCCATTACAGAATATATCTACAACAACTTTCAATATCTTAATGTAAATAACAAGCAATACAAGGTCTCTTAAAATTATAGTTCAGAGGTCATGTTCTACTGTCAGTAGAAATACTAGACGGCAAAGTTTGATTGCTGTCGACCTAAGACTTTTTCTTTCATTAAAGCCTACTTAACTCTATACATACAAAAATTACGAAGCTTCTGAATTCATACAGAACAGTGTTATAAAATATGTGTCTGAGAAAGCGGTCATTTAGGGGCTACTACTGGGGCATAGAGGGGATGGCAGCAAGTGATCCCTTGGCTGTCCATTGCGCCCGTATATAAATACGGCCGGAGAGGCAACGACTTCACTTCGCACCCAGCTACCTTACGGTCCGTATCAGTGAAACAACGGCTTACGCGCTGCCTCGGGTGACGTCACAGACAGGCTGCTACTAAACGCGCATTTTCAGTAATAATAGAAAGTTATGTCGCGAGGACTGTACACCGTCCTGTATCGCTTAGATTTCACGGAAGTAACTGTTGGTGTGCCGCCCGGGATGTTACCAAAACGCGTGGCGAGTGCTGACATTATTTTCCACTTTATTTATTGGAACCTCACCGTAGAGGTCGCCTCTGAACTGCTCATAGTGCTGTTAATGTCAGAGACTTCAATATTATTATGATAATTATTATCAGGAATATTACACTACTGGCCATTAAAATTGCTACACCACGAAGATGGCGTGCTACAGACACGAAATTTAACTGACAGGAACAAGATGCTGTGATATGCAAATGATTAGCTTTTCAGAGCATTCACACAAGGTTGCCGCCGGTGGCGACACCTACAACGTGCTCACATGAGGAATGTTTCTAACCGATTTCTCATACACAAATAGCAATTGACCGGCGTTGCCTGGTGAAACGTTGTTGTGATGCATCGTTTAAGGAGGAGTAATGCGTGCCATCACGTTTCCGACTTTGATAAAGGTCGGATTGTAGCCTATTGCGATTGCGGTTTATCGTATCGCGACATTGCTGCTCGCGTTGGTCGCGATCCAATGACTGTTAGCAGAATACGGAATCGGTGGGTTTAGGAGGGTAATACGGAACGCTGTGCTGGATCCAAACGGCCTCATATCACTAGCAGTCGAGATGACAGGCATCTTATCCGCATGGCTGTAACGGATCGTGCAGCCACGTCCCGATACCTGAGTCAACAGATTAGGAAGTCTGCAAGACAGCAACCATCTGCACGAACTGTTGGACGACGTTTGCAACAGCATTGACTATCAGCTCATAGACCATGGCTGCAGTTACCCTTGACGCTGCATCACAGACAGGAGCGCCTGCGACGGTGTACTCAACGACGAACCTGGGTGCACGAATGGCAAAACGTCCTTTTTATCTGATGAATCCAGGTTCTGTTTACAGCATCATGATGGTCACATCCGTGTATGGCGTCATCACGGTGAACGCACATTGGCAGCGTGTATTCGTCATCGCCATACTGGCGTATCACCCGGCGTGATGGTAAGGGGTGCCATTGGTTACACGTGTCGGTCACCTCTTGTTCGCATTGACGGCACTTTGAACAGTGGAGGTTACATTTCAGATGTGTTACGATCCGTTGCTCTACCCTAACTTCGATCCCTGCGAAACCCTACATTTCAGCAGGATAATGCACGACCACATGTTGCAGGTCCTGTAACGGGCCCTTCTGGATACAGAAAATGTTCGACTGCTGCCCTGGCCAACTCATTCTCCAGATCTCTCACCAATTGGAAACGTCTGGTCAATGGTGGCCGATGAACTGGCTCGTCGCAATACGCCAGTCGTTACTCTTGATGAACTGTGGTATCGTGTTGAAGCTGCATGGGCAACTGTACCTGTACACGCCATCCAAGCGCTGTTTGACTCAATGCCCAGGCGTGTCAAGGCCGTTATTACGGCCAGACGTGGTTGTTCCGGCTACTGATTTCTCAGGATCTATGCACCCAAATTGCGTGAAAATGTAATCACATGTCAGTTGTAGTATAATATATTTGCCCAATGAATACCCGTTTATCATCTGCATTTCTTCTTGGTGTAGCAATTTTGATGGCCAGTAGTGTACTATGTTGTGCGTGTGAAAGTTTATCAAATAAGTCAGTTAGAGCTTAAAACTTTCAGTTGTAATCACAGTTCCTGATCCCGCTGAGCAAACAGAGAGTAGAAACACTTCTTTCACGGAACAAAAGAAGAATGTGGACTTGCAGACTGGAAACTATGGTCAGTACGTTCTCCGTCACTTTATGGCTGATCACAGAAATAGTTTTCAGGCTGTCGTAGCAGACGGCGCAGCCGCCCTACAAACTGCCAGAGCCTCCACCATTCACCAATCATCTGTAGCTCGTTCTGCAAATCGATACAGTCCTCTGGCGTTGCTACTTATCATTTTATAACAGCCTTAAGCAGCATTCGACGCTTTCTACTGCATCATTTACATACATTGTGAAGAGTAACGATCGTATCACATGTGCTTGGGGTATTCCCAAATTAACTTTATATCTGTCGATTTTATTCCGTTAAGAGGGCCGTATTGAGTTCTATCTGTAGGAAAGTCTTGAATCCAGTAGCAGGCGTGGTCCGATAATCGGTAAGTTAGTATTGTTTGTTCAAACGGCAATGTGGGACGGTTCACATGCCTTCTACATTTGCATAAAATGCCTTCCTGAAGTCAAGGAACACGGCAGCTACCTGAGATCCTTCGGCTACGGCAGTATGGATCCCGTAGAGGAACAGGGCGAGCTGAGTTTTGCAAGATCGTTGCGAAATCGATGTCGATTCTTATAGAGCAGATTTTCGTTATCGAAAGACATCATAATTTTGGAATATAAAATGGTTCAAATGGCTCTGAGCACTATGGGACTTAACATCTTAGGTCATCAGTCCCCTAGAACGTAGAACTACTTAAACCTAACTAACCTAAGGACATCACACACATCCATGCCCGAGGCAGGATTCGAACCTGCGACCGTAGCATGGAACATAAAACATGTTCCATAATTCTACAACAGAGATGGGTTAGGTTAGGTTAGTGTTGTTTAACGTCCCGTCGACAACGAGGTCATTAGAGACGGAGCGCAAGCTCGGGTTAGGGAAGGATGGGGAAGGAAATCGGCCGTGCCCTTTCAAAGGAACCATCCCGGCATTTGCCTGACACGATTTAGGGAAATCACGGAAAACCTAAATCAGGATGGCTGGAGACGGGATTGAACCGTCGTCCTCCCGAATGCGAGTCCAGTGTGCTAACCACTGCGCCACCTCGCTCGGTGCTACAACAGAGAGTCGTCAGCGATATAGGGCCGCAGATTTCACCTTTTCCGCTCTCTGTCGAATAACGTTTAACGAACTTCCACCCCGTATGAAAATGCGCTCAGAACATAACTCGGCAAGTTCTTCATCTCAACACCGCGTGATTGCTAACGACGTGGATTCGGAAATTTCCCTCTGCGTTGGCGCGCTGTTGTAAAAAGAGAAGATTAATATATTATTGATCACTAGTCTCACTTATATGCATCTACAACTTATGGACCAACGCTATATATTTTCGCCAAAATCATCTGACTTAAGTAACAATAAAAATATGCATTATATTATGGCCCTAAACGTGCTGGCATCTAGGAGAAGAGACCAACCGCCTGCGTTTCGAGGAAACCCGGTTACTTAACGAAACCGATTATAAAGGAAAAGCTTCACTTGAAGTTAATGAGCAGTGCTTAAATGCTTTTGTTCTGAAAGCTACATTTTCTTTTTGAAAGGATGTTGCGGAGTGATGAAGAGAAATATTGAACACGTACTTCCTCATGAGACAACTCCTCTATAGTTAACTTCGTTTAGATCACCTATGATAATAGTTCTGAGCGACTAAGAAACAGGCATGCACACGCACGCACGCACACACACACACACACACACACACACACACACAGAATGTCATAGCAAGTACAGGATGTGAAACTGAGAAGAATTTGCCACATAACGATTAGCGGGCCAAAGTCTTTGCCTTTGTATGAATACAGATACCATAGGTGATCTTGCAGCTCTCGAAGAATGAAATTACAATGAAACCCAGACTATTAGCTGCTTACAGGCGTTGATAAATATCAACGGGAACAGTTGAAAATGTGTGCCCCAACGGGGACTCGAACCCAGGATCTCCCGCTTACACGACAGACTCTCTATCCAATTGAGCCATTTTTTAAAATTATTTTCAGAGTGACTTGATACTGTCATGAAACTTCAGTAGACCATAGTCAAATCATCGAGTAATACAAGCTGCAAATGGAGGAAAATTTAATTATGATAGCAACAATAGTAAAAGGAGAAAGGAAAAAACACGAGAACATAGCGGAAAACCACCAACAAGCTCTCATGAAAGGTATAAGCAATTTCTTATAGTTTTTTAACATTTATTCAGTTTTTTATTTTTATTTACACTACTGGCCATTAAAATTGCTACACCACGAAGACGACATGCTACAGACGCGAAATTTAACCGACTGCAAGAAGATGCTATGATATGCAAATGATTAACTTTTCAGAGCATTCACACAAAGTTGATGCCGGTGGCGACACCTACAACGTGCTGACATGAGGAAAGTTTCCAAGCGATTTCTCATACACAAACAGCAGTTGACCGGCGTTGCCTGGTGAAACGTTATTGTGATGCCTCGTGTAAGGAGGTGAAATGCGTACCATCACGTTTCCGACTTTGATAAAGGTCGGATTGTAGCCTAACGCGATTGCGGTTTATCGTATAGCGACATTGTTGCTCGCATTGGTCGAGATCCAATGACAGTTAGCAGAATATGGAATCGGTGGGTTCAGTAGGGTAATACAGAACCCCGTGCTGCATCCCAACGGCCTCGTATTACTAGCAGTTCAGATGGCAGCCATCTTATCCGCATGGCTGTAACGGATTGTACAGCCACGTCTCGATCCCTGAGTCAACAGATGGGGACGTTTCCAAGACAACAACCATCTGTACGAACAGTTCGACGACGTTTGCAGCAGCATGGACTATCAGCTCATAGACCACGGCTGCGGTTACCCTTGGCGCTGCATCTCAGCCAGAAGCGCCTGCGATGGGGTACTCAACGATGAACCTGGGTGCACGAATGGCAAAACGTCATTGTTTCGGATGAATCCAGGTTGTGTTTACAGCATCATGCTGGTAGCATCCGTGTTTGGCGACATCGCGGTGAACGCACATTGGAAGCGTGTATTCGTCATCGCCATACCGGCGTATCACCCGGCGTGATGGTATGGGGTGCCACTGGTTACACGTCTCGGTCACCTCTTGTTCGCATTGACGGCACTTTGAACAGTAGACGTTACGACCCGTGGCTCTACTCTTCATTCGATCCCTGCGAAACCCTACATTTCAGTAGGATAATGCACGACCGCATGTTGCAGGTCCTGTACGGACCTTTCTGGATACAGAAAATGTTCGACTGCTGCCCTGGCCAGCACATTCTCCAGATCTCTCACCAATTGAGAACATCTGGTCAATTGTGGCCGAGCAGCTGGGTCGTCACAATACGCCAGTCACTACTCTTGATGAACTGTGGTATCGTGTTGAAGCTGCATGGGCAGCTGTACCTGTACAGGCCATCCGAACTCTGTTTGACTCAATGCCCAGGCGTATCAAGGCCGTTATTACGGCCAGAGGTGGTTGTTCTGGGTACTGATTTCTCAGGATCTATGCACCCAAACTGTGTGAAAATGTAATCACATGTCGGTTCTAGTATAATACACTCCTGGAAATGGAAAAAAGAACACATTGACACCGGTGTGTCAGACTCACCATACTTGCTCCGGACACTGCGAGAGGGCTGTACAAGCAATCATCACACGCACGGCACAGCGGACACACCAGGAACCGCGGTGTTGGCCGTCGAATGGCGCTAGCTGCGCAGCATTTGTGCACCGCCGCCGTCAGTGTCAGCCAGTTTGCCGTGGCATACGGAGCTCCATCGCAGTCTTTAACACTGGTAGCATGCCGCGACAGCGTGGACGTGAACCGTATGTGCAGTTGACGGACTTTGAGCGAGGGCGTATAGTGGGCATGCGGGAGGCCGGGTGGACGTACCGCCGAATTGCTCAACACGTGGAGCGTGAGGTCTCCACAGTACATCGATGTTGTCGCCAGTGGTCGGCGGAAGGTGCACGTGCCCGTCGACCTGGGACCGGACCGCAGCGACGCACGGATGCACGCCAAGACCGTAGGATCCTACGCAATGCCGTAGGGGACCGCACCGCCACTTCCCAGCAAATTAGGGACACTGTTGCTCCTGGGGTATCGGCGAGGAACATTCGCAACCGTCTCCATGAAGCTGGGCTACGGTCCCGCACACCGTTAGGCAGTCTTCCGCTCACGCCCCAACATCGTGCAGCCCGCCTCCAGTGGTGTCGCGACAGGCGTGAATGGAGGGACGAATGGAGACGTGTCGTCTTCAGCGATGAGAGTCGCTTCTGCCTTGGTGCCAATGATGGTCGTATGCGTGTTTGGCGCCGTGCAGGTGAGCGCCACAATCAGGACTGCATACGACCGAGGCACACAGGGCCAATACCCGGCATCGTGGTGTGGGGAGCGATCTCCTACACTGGCCGTACACCACTGGTGATCGTCGAGGGGACACTGAATAGTGCACGGTACATCCAAACCGTCATCGAACCCATCGTTCTACCATTCCTAGACCGGCAAGGGAACTTGCTGTTCCAACAGGACAATGCACGTCCGCATGTATCCCGTGCCACCCAACGTGCTCTAGAAGGTGTAAGTCAACTACCCTGGCCAGCAAGATCTCCGGATCTGTCCCCCATTGAGCATGTTTGGAACTGGATGAAGCGTCGTCTCACGCGGTCTGCACGTCCAGCACGAACGCTGGTCCAACTGAGGCGCCAGGTGGAAATGGCATGGCAAGCCGTTCCACAGGACTACATCCAGCATCTCTACGATCGTCTCCATGGGAGAATAGCAGCCTGCATTGCTGCGAAAGGTGGATATACACTGTACTAGTGCCGACATTGTGCATGCTCTGTTGCCTGTGTCTATGTGCCTGTGGTTCTGTCAGTGTGATCATGTGATGTATCTGACCCCAGGAATGTGTCAATAAAGTTTCCCCTTCCTCGGACAATGAATTCACGGTGTTCTTATTTCAATTTCCAGGAGTGTATATTTGTCCAATGAATATCCTTGTAAATACCCAGTAGTGTAATTACAAAGAATCAGATTATATTCTAAACAGCAAACTAAGAATATTTCCTAGACGATTTTAAGGATTGTATAAGCTCATGTGTATATATACGTCATCTACATACATTTCACAATAGAACTGTAGCGATAGCCGGCCGAAGTGGCCGTGCGGTTAAAGGCGCTGCAGTCTGGAACCGCAAGACCACTACGGTCGCAGGTTCGAATCCTGCCTCGGGCATGGATGTTTGTGATGTCCTTAGGTTAGTTAGGTTTAACTAGTTCTAAGTTCTAGGGGACTAATGACCTCAGCAGTTGAGTCCCATAGTGCTCAGAGCCATTTGAACCAACTGTAGCGATAATGAGTCAAAACACAAACAAAACAAGCAGGTAAATTGGGAGAGAACATACCGAAGCAAATCAGACGGGAAACATACACAACAAGGAAAAGACCTACAATCAGGATAATGAAATTAACCAACTGCTTGCCGACGGAAAAGGCGAAGAGGTCTCGATATCGAGGCATTCGGAAGCATGTCTAGTAGGCCGGGACCATGTACTGAAGTTCATGTGTTCTTCCCCCTCGCCTTCTACTACATAATGAACTAAGTGTCCCAGTAACCACATAACGATACAGGTTTTCGACCGTAGGAAGAAGGAAGACTCTGGCACCAATATGATGTGCGTAGTGTAGATCCAGTAAGGAAGGCCAATTGCCTCGTAATGAAAGACCAAGATGCCATACAACCTCACAAGTAAAGCGATGGCGTATCGTATCTGTAGAACTACATAAATCCGTGTCGCTACGCCCAATACGGAAAAGTCGTTCGTTCGTTGGAATCAAGTTATTTACTACCTTATATCAATAGGACGCTACGGTATATCGAAAGACTATATTGCACCAAACTATTGCTCAGTTTCTTTGCGGCGGTCTTTCAACGAGGTTCGGGCAAGGGACTGCTTTACAATAAGTCTGTAGGAATTTCATGGTGAGGAAAGTTGTCATCTCCTAAACAGCTTACCGCAAGATAGAAGTCACGAACGTGTTTTAACTTGTAATTTATGCGACCAACGTCAACAGCGCGTTCAAGACAAGCAGGACGTAAACAGATATAAACGAGACGTGAATGTGTGAGTTTCTTGAGTTATCATCAAAACAGTGCGTCGCACAATTATCATTTGCGTCTTCCGTCTTCCTTCGTATGTCAGCCAGCCCCCCCCCCCCCCCCCCGAGGCTTCGTGACCACCTCATGCCGTAAGCGAAAGATATGTGGTTTCCCTAAGAAACGACCAGGCAATTGCTGTAGTTTCTTCGCCATCATCTAGGGAAGCAGATAAATTAGGGCCACGTAAGGGGCTGTGCATAAAACATAGGTATCCATTACTCGGACTTTCTGGAACAGAGTAAGAGAACGTCTTTCACGTTCTAGTATCGCTCCCTGAATTTTTTTCCGTAACAGATTTCCAGTTGAGCCTCGCCATTTTGAGTGGACAACGATGCATTATGATACTGAGAGACGTATGCCGATCCACCATAGTAGCCCATGGAACAATGGCGTCATCAAAATCTCGCAAAGTGAGAAGCCTGCAATTACCTCCATTAAGTACTGCACCAGAATGCCGACAATAATGACCGATTACAGCCTTCAGTCGAGGTATCTCCGGAGAATTGCGGAGTAGGACCATCACGTCATCTGAGTAAGCACGAACAGCTATAGTCCCTCTGGAAAGCTTCCAACCTTTCAGGTGGGATGCTAGCACCCGAAGTAGGGGCTCCAGAGACAACACAAAGTCATTGACAGCGGGCTTCCTTGAGGCACTCCCAGACGGATATTTGTGGGGGGCGTCAGTTGGCCATTAACAACCCCTGAAGCTGAAATCCCCGTAAAGAGATTTGAGAGCACCCGCCTTGTGTCAACAGTGATACCAACTGTGATATGTCTGCGTAAGCAGAAGAAACTAACGATCAAAGTACGAAAACAATTTATTAGACTGTTCAATTAACCAAAACAAATTCTCCAAGTATACACCAACACAAAACAGTGATTCGTCTTCGAATCACAACTACATACAAGAATAACACAGAAAAAAAAATGAAATAATTTCCTAGTAGTCATCGCCAGAGACTTCTCCGATATACTAAGCCTTATCCAGAGATCAGCGAGAATATCCAAGCCGGGCTGCTGGGGGCGGCAGCTACCCACGTCTGCTGGCGGTCGATGAACTGCCGATGTGCGGTTTTTTTTTTCCTTTATTGTAATTTTTATCACCTTACACAAGGCGGGCTGTCAGCAGCTGAGTACGCCGCTCTTCAGCCTTGAGATTTACAATAAGTAATAAATAGAGGGGACACAGAGAATACAATCAAAAATGGCGGGCAAAACAATGTAGACACCAAAAAACAAAAAACACGGATCCGTTCACGCCTGATGAGAAAAACATCACTGACACTAGTGGACATGGCGCACAATACGGGGATGATGGCGATGGTACACGTGAACAGTGGCGGCGTTCCGGCGAACAAACACTAAACACAAACGAAGGCACACACATGAGACACTAATGGCGATGACCTCCGGCGCGCGAATGTTCACTATGCGTGTGCGAGTCCGGGGACCTGCCAAGAGAGGAGGAGGAAGAAGGGGAGTGGGAGAGCAAGAGGGGAGAGCAGAGATACCACGGGCAGGGGAGAAAGGGGGGGAGGGAGGAAGGGGGAGCGGAAGCCCGGGGGAAGAGGGGTGGAGGGAGGGGACGTGGGAAAAGGAAAGAGAAGGGAAGAGAAGGGAGGGAGGGTGCCTAAAGGAAAGGACACCGGAAGTGGGGGGTGGGGCAGGGTCAAAGTTGATAGGAGGGGTAGATGGAGGGGAGGAGGACATCATCAGGGAGGGGGAGCTGGCGGAAGCCACCTTGGGAGAGGGTAAGGAGGGTGGAGAGATGGAGACCGGGTGGGACGTGCAAATACAGGCGCTGCAGCGGGCGGGGGTGGGAGAGGATCGGGGAGACGAGCGGGTGAGGAGGATCGAGTTTGCGGGAGGTGTACAGGATCCGCATCCTTTCAAGGAAAAGGAGGAGGTGGGGGAAGGGGATGAGATTGTACAGGATCCGCGTGGGGGAGGGGAGACGGATGCGATAGGCGAGGCGGAGAGCATGACGTTCAACGATTTGGAGGGATTTATAAAAGGTAGGGGGGGCAGAGATCCAAGCCGGATGGGCATAACAAAGAATAGGGCGGATGAGGGATTTATAGGTGTGGAGGATGGTGGAGGGGTCCAGACCCTACGTACGGCCAGAGAGGAGCTTGAGGAGACTGAGTCGGGAGCGTGCCTTGGCTTGGATTGTCCGGAGGTGGGGAGTCCAGGAGAGGCGACGGTCGAGGGTGACGCCAAGGTACTTAAGGGTGGGAGTGAGGGCGATAGGACGGCCATAGATGGTGAGATAGAAATCAAGGAGGCGGAAGGAAGGGGTGGTTTTGCCCACAATGATCGCCTGGGTTTTGGAGGGATCCGATGTGCGGCCGAGCGCCGGCTTTTATAGCGTTTCGGCGGATGAGTACCTCGGAACTATTTCCCATCACGTGGTTTGATTTGTGAGAATCTGCAGCGACCTCTTCCTTATGTTTATGTGGACCGGTAGTGGCCCCTGGTGGCCGCTGGTGTCTTTGCTGTGGGGTCGTAGTAGTTGTGTCCGTTCATCAATGTTGCCTGTCGGTTGTGTAGTGCTTCGGTGTGCCTGCGGTTCGGGCAACCCACGGCTGCAGGCTGTCAGTTTGGTTGCAGGAACTATAGGCGCCGTGATGTCTGGTGGAGAAGGCCACAGCAAACTGCTTCCAGAATCCGAAGCAAAAATTCGTGGTTAACGTGATCAAACGACTTATTAAAGTCTAGGAAAGCAAGGACACAAGGGACTTACGTTACAGTAGCAACCAAAACCATATTACGACACTCGTCTATAGGAGTAAGAATGGTTCAAATGGCTCTAAGCACTGTGGGACTTAACATCTGAGGTCATCAGTCCACTAGACTTAGAACTACTTAAGCCTAACTAACCTAAAGACATCACACACCTCCATGCCCAAGGCAGGATTCAACCTGCGACCGTAGTAGCAGCGCGGTTCCGGACTGAAGCGCCTAGAACTGCTCTGCCACAACGGCCGGCTAGTAAGATTGGTACGACCAGGTACGCAGCTTTGATGTTTGGCAAACAATCATCTCCATCAGAGCCAACAGCCTACTATTAACTGCTTTCGCCACCGTTTATAATCAAAGTTTAACAAAGTAATTGGGCGAAAGGTATCGGGGGAAGCTTGTTCAGGGCGTTTCGGGAGTAAAAGAATTTTTCCTACTTTGAACGAGTTCTGATTCCACACGATCAACGTTTAAGGAAAGGAACGTGTTGGCTTGGGTCATTTATCACATCTATACAGGGATGTACGGAACATCCGAGCAGAATTAGGTAAACAGCTGAGAGTCAAGGTCCACTGCTGAATCCACAGAGGAATCAGACATCGGGGGTCCAGAACCCCCGTTACCACAACCTTTTTTCTTAGATTTCTTAGGTTGGATACGCTGTTTCTGTCGGCTACGTGGTATGTCGGCCTCTGCAAACGGATGTGTGGGGAGGGATCAGGGGCACAGCTTCCTGCCCCTCAGAACTAGGGTCGTGTAATGCGGTTCCAGTCACTAAGGTGGAAGCATTCTGGTGATACTTGGTCTCAATTTTATTCTCCTCGGGAGTTGATGTAGTCGGCAAATTCAGGAAACAGTCGGCGGCTAAAGACGAAGGATCAGGAGGACACTGCATCGTCTCAGACTGTAACGAAGGACACAAAAACGAATGGTGGAAGGGGGTGGGGGGGCGGATCCGCTGCCTCTCCATAAACAACCAGCTCAGAAGGAGCCACTTCGCGAGCAGGAGGGATACTAAAGGTAGCTTCTTCGCCACTCACCGTACTACGGATGGGAGGTATCGTAGCATCGAGAGAAGCGGGGGACACAATTGATGCGGAGGAAGTTGGTGCAGAACGCACAGCCAAATCTTAACCATCACCATCCTGAATGCGACATCGCTTGTTTGTCACCGTCGCAGGTTCTATCCTGGGGGCAACAGGATTCGGAACCAGTCACGGAGGCAAGGGCGGAAATTCATTAACATGATTATGAAAATTGATTGTTTGTTCATTGTGATCCGAAGCAGTAGTAGGTCCGACGTCGGGAGTGGAAGGAAAAATATCAGCAAACGTCAATTTGCGACGCTGCGCTAATGACGGATTTAATTCAAAAGCCCTCCAAGGGCAATTAGTCCGAACGTGTCCACTTCCATTACATAGGAAGCAGGGTCCCTCTTGGCCGGCCACGGTGGTCTCGCGGTTCTAGGCGCGCAGTCCGGAACCGTGCGACTGCTACGGTCGCAGGTTCGAATCCTGCCTCGGGCATGGATGTGTGTGACGTCCTTAGGTTAGTTAGGTTTAAGTAGTTCTAAGTTCTAGGGGACTTATGACCACAGCAGTTGAGTCCCATAGTGCTCAGAGCCATTTCTGAGGGTCCCTCTTGATCAGTATACATAACACGGACGCGGTAACCACACACTTGTAAATGTGATGGAATACTGCGTTTGGCATGCATTGCCACGGAACGATTTACACTATAACACTGTAATATGCGTTGAGTAGACCAGCGTCCACGACGGACGTTTTTCAAGTCAACGTAAAGAGTCAATATGTCCTTTAGAAAGATGTCATCAACTTCCGATGGGAGGTTGAACACTCGAACATCGGTATATTCGATTTCAGCATCTGCGAGTGACACCATACTAACGGAATTACCGCGATGCTTGAACGGGGCTTGAAAACCACGTTGCGACAGTAACCGTTCAACGTGAAGGGGATTCATAAATTTCAAGTAAAACACGTACTCGTCTGCATCAAAATAAGCGGTGTGAACCTGATCAGAGTTCACATGAATTGTATCAACAAGCCAATCGTGGGTTTCTAGAGACCCAGGTTGCACGTGTCTCGTCGTTTTATCGAAAGCAAAGCTCACAGTACCTTTTTGTGGGGATACATGTGGAAACCATGGCAGCGATAGCGGGGCGGTCGATGCCGCTGCAAGTAGACGAACACTCACATACAACAAGGCAGAGCGGAGGCGCTATGACTCACTCGGCAGACAGAACAACACTAAGAAGGAAAACTTCACACAACCTTCCCACTCGGCATTCGAAGCGGAACTGCGCCATCGAAGACACAGAGGCTAGTGCGACTGCAGGGACGTATCTCTGGCACGTTCCCCGTGAGACCCACTTTTCCTACTTACTGTCCACACACTACATTTGTAATGCTCCTGTGCACCATACTCATTACTCGCGGCAGTCAAGCTACTAATTCCCGTAAGACTTTGAGCAACGTGAGTGCATCCGCACTGAACAAGAGCATTGTCCGGTAAGCCTTATACCATCTTCATATACGATAAGGCTTACTAGCCAATGATCTTCTACAGGGCGGATGTACTCACATTGCTCAAACTCTTACGGGAATCGGTAGATTGACTGCCGCGAGTAATTAGTATAGTGGGCAGGGGAATTACAAAAGTAGTGTGTGGACAGTAAGTTGGAAATGTCGGTCTCAAGAGGAGCGTACCAGAGATAAGCTCCTGCAGTTGCTCTGTCGTCGGGGTCAAAAAAAAAAAAATGTTCAAAATGTGTGTGAAATCTTATGGGACTTAACTGCTAAGGTCATCAGTCCCTAAGCTTACACGCTACTCAACCTAAAGTATCCTAAGGACAAACACACACACCCATGCCCGAGGGAGGACTCGAATCTCCGCCGGGACCAGCCGCATCGTCGGTGTCCGCGATGGCTCACTTGGATAGAGTGTCTGCCAAGTAAGCAGGAGATCCCAGATTCGAGTCCCGGTCGGGGTACACATTTTCAACTGTCCCAGAAGCAGCTAATGGTCTGGATTTCATTGTAATTTCGTTCTTTACATTTAGCCTGACTCGCCCCAGCAATGCCTGATAAGGTAAACAACGCAATTACTGTGTAACTATGTCAAGGCTACTGTTTAACCTGAGTAGTCAAGACTAGTCAGATTTTAAATTTCTGGCCGGCCGGTGTGCCGTGCGGTTCTGGGCGCTTCAGTCTGGAACCGCGTGACTGCTACGGTCGCGGGTTCGAATCCTGCCTTGGGCATGGATGTGTGTGATGCCCTTAGGTTAGTTAGGTTTAAGTAGTTCTAAGTTCTAGGGGACTGATGACCACAGATGTTAAGTCCCATAGTGCTCAGAGCCATTTGAACCATTTTTTTTTTAAATTTCTGTCAATGGTTGGTTTCGTTAAATGCGCCTTCCCTGTTATGTTTACTGGGTAGGGTCCTCTATTAGGAAATGTGGAAACAAGGTGGCAGGACACCTGCAGTTACCTGAAAGTATTCGAGACAAATGCCATTTGAACCATTTTTTTTTTAATTTCTGTCAATGGTTGGTTTCGTTAAATGCGCCTTCTCTGTTATGTTTACTGGGTAGCGTCCACTATTAGGAAATGTGGAAACAAGACGGAAGGACTACTGCAGTTACGTGAAAGTATACGAGACAAGTGTTTCAATAAGCATAATAAGCAAAAAATTTGTGACCCACAGTAGACATCACACTAATACTGGGTAACACTGCCTCTAACCTTGATAATCGCCTCAGCTCATAGAGGAAGAGACTCCATAAGTATCACTAAGTATGCCATGCCAAAGTCACTCGCTGATGACGAAATCCAGTAGAGCTGGTTGACTGCTAAAACAGATCCGCTGTTGCAGATAGTCACGGACATTGCATATGGGATTACTCATACGATGGGGAATCTGGTGTTCGCAGCAGCAGGAACCTACAAACCCCGTCAACATGGCTGTCATCCACAGCATACTTACCATGTAGAAGAGAAGGCAAAACCTGTTCATGGAGGATGCTGAAATAAACTTCCTAGGTCATGGTAACAGCGAACAGAATGAATGGGCCCAAGTCAAGGTACGAAGAACAACCTGGAAGACATCATAGAAGTACCTCCTGACAGAACTGCCCCTCCCCCCCCCCCCCACCCCACCCCGCTCCCCTCCACATACACGTTGTGTAAGTTTCAATGCCTCATTCCGCTATTGGGGCACTCGTCGCAAAGTCGAGGCAAAGTCTCAACGTGTCGGACCACAATACAACCTTCAGTCACCTTCTGCCCAGTGTGCACTGTTTGGATCACTGAAGCTGTGCAGCTGTAGGTTGCACAGAGAGCAACGCCGTTTTTCGTAGTAACTACCCCGAAATGTCCATTGTGTGTAGGTTCCTTCGCAGAGCCCACTTGGAAACTAGTTGAGGTAGATGTGCAGGCAGTGACACCAGCAACTCCTACCAAGTTCGGCAGCGTCTGTCACCGACAATGCGTGACAGCTGCGTCTTGTCCCTGTTGATCGTAACTTTTTTTCTGACAACTGTTCTTTCACCGTATTACATCACTGTAAGCTTTACACCATTGCTTCCAGACCCATGGGACAGTTTTCACTGATACAATGAACTATGCAGCTTCGTTTGTTGTGTGGTGACGAACATCTCAAAACACAACCGCTCCCTTATGACAGCATGTACAGGGTGTTTCAAAAATGACCGGTATATTTGAAACGGCAATACAAACTAAACGAGCAGCGATAGAAATACACCGTTTGTTGCAATATGCTTGGGACAACAGTACATTTTCAGGCAGACAAACTTTCGAAATTACAGTAGTTACAATTGTCAACAACAGATGGCGCTGCGGTCTGGGAAACTCTATAGTACGATATTTTCCACATATCCACCATGCGTAGCAATAATATGGCGTAGTCTCTGAATGAAATTACCCGAAACCTTTGACAACGTGTCTGGCGGAATGGCTTCACATGCAGATGAGATGTACTGCTTCAGCTGTTCAATTGTTTCTGGATTCTGGCGGTACACCACAGAAAGAAGTCACAGGGGTTCATGTCTGGCGAATAGGGAGGCCAATCCACGCCGCCTCCTGTATGTTTCGGATAGCCCAAAGCAATCACACGACCATCGAAATATTCATTCAGGAAATTAAAGACGTCGGCCGTGCGATGTGGCCGGGCACCATCTTGCATAAACCACGAGGTGTTCGCAGTGTCGTCTAAGGCAGTTTGTACCGCCACAAATTCACGAAGAATGTCCAGATAGCGTGATGCAGTAATCGTTTCGGATCTGAAAAATGGGCCAATGATTCCTTTGGAAGAAATGGCGGCCCAGACCAGTACTTTTTGAGGGGGCAGGGACGATGGGACTGCAACATGGGGCTTTTCGGTTCCCCATATGCGCCAGTTCTGTTTATTGACGAAGCCGTCCAGGTAAAAATAAGCTTCGTCAGTAAACCAAATGCTGCCCACATGCATATCGCCGTCATCAATCCTGTGCACTATATCGTTAGCGAATGTCTCTCGTGCAGCAATGCTAGCGGCGCTGAGGGGTTGCCGCGTTTGAATTTTGTATGGATAGAGGTGTAAACTCTGGCGCATGAGACGATACGTGGACGTTGGCGTCATTTGGACCGCAGCTGCAACACGGCGAACGGAAACCCGAGGCCGCTGTCGGATCACCTGCTGCACTAGCTGCGCGTTGCCCTCTGTGGTTGCCGTACGCGGTCGCCCTACCTTTCCAGCACGTTCATCCGTCACGTTCCCAGTCCGTTGAAATTTTGCAAACAGATCCTTTATTGTATCGCTTTTCGGTCCTTTGGTTACATTAAACCTCCGTTGAAAACTTCGTCTTGTTGCAACAACACTGTGTTCTAGGCGGTGGAATTCCAACACCAGAAAAATCCTCTGTTCTAAGGAATAAACCATGTTGTTCACAGCACACGTGCACATTGTGAACAGCGCACGCTTACAGCAGAAAGACGACGTACAGAATGGCGCACTCACAGACTGCGTTGTCTTCTATATCTTTCACATCACTTGCAGCACCATCTGTTGTTGAAAATTGTAACTACTGTAATTTCGAAAGTTTGTCCGCCCGAAAATGTACTGTTGTCCCAAGCATATTGCAACAAACGGTGTATTTCTATCGCTGCTCGTTTAGTTTTTATTGCCGTTTCAAATATACCGGTCATTTTTGAAACACCCTGTATCATCCCTATGTCAATTCATGTTACATCACTAACTCCATACAACTGACTAGCACAAGCACGCCACTTCACTGCCATGAGTCATTTAGCGGTGGAGGGACACGTGGCAGCCTAGTACCAGTCCTACACCACCAACAGTGCTCCAGAGCGACCGGTGTGCTCTGTTATTAGGGTGACTATGTGATCGTACGTCTTTTATGAAGCAACACCCTAACTTTTCGAGTAACTGTTCGTTTTGACCTTTTCAGAACAGATAAATGACCCGATGTCTGAACATTTTGTAATAACAAGACGATCTCTGTACTCGAAAGCAACTTGACTTTTCAGAACAGATAACAGACTGAGAATTTTGTAACAAAGCTTTGTCATATCTCTGTACATTGTATGCCACTTGAGATATGACCTTGGCAAATGTCGAATGTTGACAAAGGTCGCATTGTTCACGGAGCAGTCTGATAGCGCCCGACAAGTGTCTGGGCGGTACAAAGGCGGCCTTCCAACCTGCGCCTCGCACCGGACCTCCGCCACGACGCTCGCAACGCTCGTCATCGCCGCGGCGTGTCTGCTGGCGCCGCCGTCGCTGGCGGCTCCCTGGCTCACAAGGGAACCCCCTCATCGCACCCCGCTCAGATTTAGTTATAAGTTGGCACAGTGATCGCACCCCGCTCAGATTTAGTTATAAGTTGGCACAGTGGATAGGCCTTGAAAAACTGAACACAGATCAATCGAGAAAACAGGAAGAAGTTGTGTGGAACTACGGAAAAAATAAGCAAAATATACAAACTGAGTAGTTCATGTGCAAGATAAGCAACTTCATGGAGAGGTTGAGGGCAGGAGCGCCGTGGTCCCGTGGTTAGCGTGAGCAGCTGCGGAACGAGAGGTTATTGGTTCAAGTCTTCCCTCGAGCGAAAAATTTATTTTCGCAAAGTTATGATCTGTCCGTACGTTCATTGACGTCTCTGTTGACTGTAATAAGTTTAGTGTCTGTGTTTTGCGACCGCACCGCAAAACCGTGCGATTAGTAGACGAAAGGACGTGCCTGTCGAGTGGGAACCGAAAACATTTGATCGCAAGGTCATAGGTCAACCGATTCCCCCCACAGGAAAACACGTCTGATATATTCAATACGACACTGGTGACGGCATGTGCGTCACATGACAGGAATATGTTGTCGACCCACCTAACTTGCACACTTGGCCAATGGCTAAAAAGATTCTTCTACCTTGCTCGATTTAGGTTCTTGTGGATGTGAGAATCACTCCCAAAAAAGTGATGAAAACATAAGAGTTTGTCCAGAAACCAAAAATAAAAAAATTAAACTTTTCATTCGAGGAGAGACTTGAACCAAGGACCTCACGTTCCGGAGCTGCTCACGCTAACCACGGGACCACGGCGCTCCTGAGCTCACACTATCCTTGATGTTACATATCTTGTGCATGGACTACTCAGTTTGTAGATTTTGCTTATTTTTTCATAGTTCCACACAACTTCTTCCTGTTTTCTCGATTGATCTGTGTTCAGTTTTTCAAGGCCTACCCACTGTGCCAACTTATAACTAAATCTGAGGGGGGTGCGAGGGGGAGGTTCCCTTGTCAGGACCCGCGGCCACGGGCGCGTCATCAACGGCACGGCGGCCGACATCGCCGACTTCCCCTGGATGGCCTTCGTGCAGATCCTGGACAACAGTGGGTGCGGCGCGTCGATCATCGGCAGCACGTGGGCGCTGACGGCGCCTCACTGCGTCCTCGCCGGCCAGGAGATGCCCGACGCCTACACGACATTGCGGGTCGGCTCGTCCAGCCGCGCCAGCGGCGGTGTCCGCGTCGACGTCGCGCTGCTGATGAAACACGCTGACTTCCACACGTCCACCGACGACGCCGACAACGATATCGGCGTCATCCAGGTGAGCCGACATTCAAGAGCACGTTTAGGGTACGTTTAATTCAGGGTGTATACGCGGACAAGGAAAAAAAATTCCCGGATTTCCTGGTTAAAAAACACACTTTTTTCCCAGATGAAAATACACTTCTTCCGTGTTAAGTGACAGTATACTTTTCCTCGGACCTGTAAAACTTATCAATCCTTTAAATGGTTACGGTTTTATACACCGGCGTAGAACTTCTCAGCCCTTTAGAACACGAAACTAAGAAAAGACACAGCCTATACCGCAAGCCAACGCATACGAATCTACACTCCTGGAAATGGAAAAAAGAACACATTGACACCGGTGTGTCAGACCCACCATACTTGCTCCGGGCACTGCGAGAGGGCTGTACAAGCAATGATCACACGCACGGCACAGCGGACACACCAGGAACCGCGGTGTTGGCCGTCGAATGGCGCTAGCTGCGCAGCATTTGTGCACCGCCGCCGTCAGTGTCAGCCAGTTTGCCGTGGCATACGGAGCTCCATCGCAGTCTTTAACACTGGTAGCATACCGCGACAGCGTGGACGTGAACCGTATGTGCAGTTGACGGACTTTGAGCGAGGGCGTATAGTGGGCATGCGGGAGGCCAGGTGGACGTACCGCCGAATTGCTCAACACGTGGAGCGTGAGGTCTCCACAGTACATCGATGTTGTCGCCAGTGGTCGGCGGAAGGTGCACGTGCCCGTCGACCTGGGACCGGACCGCAGCGACGCACGGATGCACGCCAAGACCGTAGGATCCTACGCAGTGCCGTAGGGGACCGCACCGCCACTTCCCAGCAAATTAGGGACACTGTTGCTCCTGGGGTATCGGCGAGGACCATTCGCAACCGTCTCCATGAAGCTGGACTACGGTCCCGCACACTGTTAGGCCGTCTTCCGCTCACGCCCCAACATCGTGCAGCCCGCCTCCAGTGGTGTCGCGACAGGCGTGAATGGAGGGACGAATGGAGACGTGTCGTCTTCAGCGATGAGAGTCGCTTCTGCCTTGGTGCCAATGATGGTCGTATGCGTGTTTGGCGCCGTGCAGGTGAGCGCCACAATCAGGACTGCATACGACCGAGGCACACAGGGCCAACACCCGGCATCATGGTGTGGGGAGCGATCTCCTACACTGGCCGTACACCACTGGTGATCGTCGAGGGGACACTGAATAGTGCACGGTACATCCAAACCGTCATCGAACCCATCGTTCTACCATTCCTAGACCGGCAAGGGAACTTGCTGTTCCAACAGGACAATGCACGTCCGCATGTATCCCGTGCCACCCAACGTGCTCTAGAAGGTGTAAGTCAACTACCCTGGCCAGCAAGATCTCCGGATCTGTCCCCCATTGAGCATGTTTGGGACTGGATGAAGCGTCGTCTCACGCGGTCTGCACGTCCAGCACGAACGCTGGTCCAACTGAGGCGCCAGGTGGAAATGGCATGGCAAGCCGTTCCACAGGACTACATCCAGCATCCCTACGATCGTCTCCATGGGAGAATAGCAGCCTGCATTGCTGCGAAAGGTGGATATACACTGTACTAGTGCCGACATTGTTCATGCTCTGTTGCCTGTGTCTATGTGCCTGTGGTTCTGTCAGTGTGATCATGTGATGTATCTGACCCCAGGAATGTGTCAATAAAGTTTCCCCTTCCTGGGACAATGATTTCACGGTGTTCTTATTTCAATTTCCAGGAGTGTATATTTGCAGGCCACAAGCTGCCATCATCCAGCACAATGCGGTAGTGCATTACGTACGCTAGTTCATAGAGTGCGTGTGGTATCTGACTCTGAAAGCCTGCCGAGTGAGATACAACATTTGAAGACAGTCTTCCGTCAAAACGGTTATTCTGAGAGACAAATACGTAATGCATTCAGGCCCAAGCGAGTTCAATCTATGGAGCAGAATGAAGATACGAAGACACCCACCACCTTGGCCTTCTTGCCGTACTTTGGTGCCATGTCGTCAAGAATCGGAAGAGTCCTCGAAAGATATGACATCAAGTGTGTTTTCCGACCATCTGCAAAACTGAGGAACCTATTAGGTTCGGTTAAGGATGATCTCGGTCTGAGGAAACGTGATGTGTACAAGATTACTTGTCAGTGTGGGTCGGCATATATAGCCCAGACATGTCGCACAGTACAAGAACGTTGCAATGAACATCAGCGTCATACACGCCTACGCCAACCGGAGAAGTCGGCAATTGCAGAACACTGTCTGAACACAGGACATCACATGATTTATGAAAAGACGGAAGTTTTATCCCCAGCATCCTCTTTCTGGGATTGCCCCATTAAGGCGGCAATACATATCCGTACAGCTGATAACCTTATCAACAGGGGTGCGGCATTTCAATTGAGTACAGCTTGCAACCCTGCAATGGCTGCTGTTAAATCACGACGAGAAAGCAAAGAGCTTTCGATAATAGACCCGTCATAACTTTGGCAGCATGTCAGTAAACACAGCGTCAGCGTCCGCGCAGAACGGCCGCTCTGCGTCTCCCGGCAGAGGGCGTTTGAGTCTGGCGCTATCTATCTGCAAATTTTTGCGCATGCGTGGTTTCCGCGCCTGCGCAATCTTCACGCGCGTGCTCTATATACAGCGGCGTCGACATGCGGATCTTGTAGTCGTACCTAGCCACCAGCGAGGTTCAACCACCTGATGATGTCGGAGAGTTGCTCCGAAGAAATATTGTGCGATTTGCACAACGTCATCCGGCGACACACCCGTGAAGACTATTTACAGCATTATCACTGTTAGAGCATACACACAAATAGGAAAAGTTAATGGTGTAAATTAATATACATAGTGTTGCTACAAGAAAACCACAGCTTCCACATATGATATTGGTCTCGACGATCAAGAAGCTGCAAGACAAGCTAAACTTTCAATCACGTATAATGTTGATCTTTTTTGCGCGTGTTACACTTTAAAATATATCACACAAATGTGCCAGTAAAATTTTTAATACCGATATAAATGTCTGATCTCCCGGGCTCGAAATTTTTTCTAAAAGGTCTTCCTCAAACAGTTGATTTTTGAATGAGAGTCAAACGCTCTGTGATTTAAGAAATTCATCGCACATTCTCGCACATGGTTCATCTTGCTTAAAAAGAAATTTACTTTGGAAGTAGCGCTTTTCAATCAATCATTCGCAATATTTTCCCGCAACCTGTTAGAAAGAAATTCGGTTCAGCAGTTGCCAGACAGCGCCAGATACACGCTTCACCGCGCTTGCGCAGCTACGATGACGCAGGAATTCCGTATGTTCGTACGTGTAAAACATTGAAAGATCATACATTATGTCATAAAAGAAACAAGACATCGGAGGAATTTCGTGAGCCATACTAAAATGCATAATTCGGCTTAAAGCGCATTTTATTATCTCATGTTTGGTTCTTTAATATGTCATAATGCCATCTGTGCTAGAAGATGAAATGCAAAAAATGGTTCAAATGGCACTGTGGGACTTAACATCTGAGGTCATCAGTCCCCTAGAACTTAGAACAACTTAAACCTAACTAACCTAAGGACATCACACACATCCATGCCCGAGGCAGGATTCGAACCTGCGACCGTACCGGTCGCGCGCTTCCAGACTTAAGCGCTTAGAACCGCTCACCCACCCCGGCCGGCGGAGAAATGCAGCAAACACTTGAAACTAGCCAGTGGTGTGGAATTAAACACTTCGTTTCAAATAAATTGACTACCTCAGCGGAAAAGATGAATAAAGCCATATTTCTTTAGCAAGCCGACAAAAATATCTTCATTGTTCCGCAAGGCGATTAGTGGTTGACTGAAATTGCCACCCGGGGCAGATACCCCGGTTTGCTCCCACTGAATATAGCAGCTTGCGCGCGCAGTAAAATTTTTCCGGGTAGCATCTTGCTGCTTGCCTATACAGTTAACAGTCATACTTTTGTACCCAGAAGCGCATGCATGCGCATGGGCTCGCTCGCAACTGCTCACACGAATCTAATGTAAACAGTTGTGACGTCGTGCTCATCGGAGGCAATTTGTTGTTATGAAGCATTGCAGAGTCTTCCTGAAGCCTTTTCGCTACTGGCAGACGCTTGTATGAGCACTGTGTTTTGTTGTGTACATGGCGCATTTCCTTTGTAACTTAAGTTTTATTTTAGTTTTTTCTCTTGTTCATGTTTTATTGCTGCAGTCCTCTGTTAAATTTAACCGAAAACTAAAACAAAAAGTATGCCTGAATTCTAAAAAATTCCCGGGTTTTTCCCGGTTTTCTCCCGGATGAAAAAATACCCGGGTTATTCCCGGATCTCCCGGTTGTCTCGGGTCCTATACACCCTGGTTTATTCTCCAAATTGCTCGCCAGCATGGCTCAGTGATGATGAAACGAGCCCATTGAATCTTACTGGTGCATTTCACTTGCACGATCGCTGCTCGCCCCGCCATTCACTACGATCCTCAGCAGTTGAGGTTCGTCTTTGGAGCAGCGAGCATCGCTCCCAGTCCTTAAATTTGAGCTGTGGTTCGCTGCTTCAGTGCCGCACTAGCAGAACCATTCTTTAGAGACCTGCACCGCGCTTTACGCGCCTTCTTGTGCACAATACACTAAGGTAACAAACGTCATGCGATTCCTCCTAATACCGTGTTCGACCTGCGCTTGCCCATACTCGACATGGCATGGACTCAACAAGACACTGCAAGTCCCCTGCTGAAACATTGAGCCACACTGCCTCTGTAGCCCTCCATAAAGGTGAAAGTGTTTCCAGTGCAGGATACTGTGCACGAAATGACCTCTCGATTTTGTGCCGTAAATGTTCGATGGGATTCATGTCAGGAGATTGCATGGGGGCTTAATTATAAAGAAATGACTAATATTAATGAATAAATGCAATGATTTTACTACCTGTGTGGCCGGTTACGAAGTTTCGTAACCTGTTGGCCCTGACTATTATTAGCACGCAACCCGACTGCACAAAATAAAAATTGTAAGTAGGCTGTTTCTGTTTTCTTATTGGCAACGTTACGTAGCGCTCTGTATGAAAATCACTGGCTGTGCTGTGTGCAGTCTGTGGCTAGTTTGCATTGTTGTCTGCCATTGTAGTGTTGGGCAGCTGGATGTGAACAGAGCGTAGCGTTGCACAGTTGGAGGTGAGCCGCCAGCAGTGGTGGATGTGGGGAGAGAAAGCTCATTCATTGTCACATAAGAAGAAACACTTGAGTCACAAATTCTTTCTAGGAAGAGTAAATGTTTACACCACATTTCACATATAAAACCGTTTATTGAAAGATAATCTGCTTTTTAACTTTGTATTTGCCATATAACTTTTCACTTTACATTGCTAGTAGACTTTGTCAGACTTAGAATCTGTTAATATGCAACAATGTTTGAAGTTAAATATCCAGTCAAAAACCAAGAGAACTTATTTAAACAGAAATTACGAATGCATTGTTATAGTGAACAGACGACACAGTGTCATTGTATGTGTACATTCTTGCGTATTAGTTGCACGATTACGTAACGACTATAAGGCTTACATACTTAGAACATTTACCAGTACTGCTAATGAGATTTTAATGCAACATTTTGGTTTACTTGAAAATACATTCTGGATTTAAAGTACTTTCTGTGAGATACCAGATGACACAGTGGTTAGTTTATGTGACAGCTACACGATTTTATCACGACGCTACTAATGAGTGACAATACACAATGTAGCTTTTGCAGTGTTTCTGTTTTATTTCTGCACAGTTTTTCTGTATTATTCTGGAAAGTAAAACATGTTTTAGTAGTAACTTTTGTGGTATAGCTACAATGAGACAGCCTTTTTCGTAGCACAACAATACGTTACATTATAGTGCTTTCTTCATCACGGTTAGGTACGTAATAACTACGGTATCCATACGCAAAGCATTTCACTTTCGTTTATGATGAGGTAAGTATATTGACTTCAGCAGAACTTTGCTTACAGAGGACGATAACTACGACACTTCCACAGAATTATCTTACAGCAACAAGCACATTTAGCGCTACAGGACACTTATTTGAGAGATTAATTTTGCACTTAAGCCATTTATTTTTCAAGATTTTTGAATTACAAAGAAAGTTTTCCGTGATACATTTCATTCCATTGCTGTAATCTGTAACACCTGAGGGTATAATTACATTAATCCTCAGGGGGGTACACGCCTACTTTGTGTACCATGTGTTTGGCAAGCACAAGGAGCCCTAGCTAATATGGTATTTGCTTATAAAACTTCACACATCGGTACCATATTTCTCTAACACAGAATTACACAGCTATCTGATCATTTAACTGAGAGAGATAAACATTTTTTTTTACTATATCACTGACACATGTTTACGCAATTACACAGTTGGATAACTTCATACTTATGAAATTGTATTTCGTCTGCACTTTGTGAACTGCTCATATTTTTTCGCAACCATTGTGATACTATGAGAACTTTGAATGATGTATTTGGCATGGGATCATGATTTTTAAAGTACGTTTGAGGTAGATGACACTATTGAAATGAGCAGAGAATTTTTTTTAGGTTTTGAAATTATTGGAGGAAGCTACGACGATTTTTAGAGTTGACTGAGGTGTTATGATGTTATTATTACGATGACTATGTGTATTATTCTGTTGCGGTATGTTTATGATCAATAAGCTGATGCTACATGAGTTATTTGAGTATGCTACGTATCTGTTATGATGAAATATTGAAGAAGTGTCGACGAATAAGGTAAGGAATAATGAGTAGTGGTTAGGGACTCTGGTTTGTGAAAAAGGTTGCTGGAAACCAAGAATCGTACTTTAAGAGTTATGAAATGTATGTAAATGCGTGAATGTATTACAATGCCGACGAAAATTTTTTGGACTCTGTTATGTCAATAGGATTTTGTTTCTACAGATTTGTAACGCAAATTCTTGACCTGTGAAATATTTTTATATGAGACTGCCACTGTAGCGGAAACTGCTGTCGTAAATATTTCCGTAAGAAAGTTAAGTGACCACCAGCACGTAATGCGTCATGGGCACCCAGCTGTGTCAGACGCCTGGAGAAAAAGCCATTAGTGTGTGCCTTTTCAGAGGCACAGGTAGAAAAAAAAAAGGGAGGCCATTATCCTCGCTATTGACATTCCTTTGTAGAAAGCATCGTAAATACGACACCTTCAAACTTGAAAACATATGATTTTACTGTGGAGCTCTTAATTTATGATATTTCCTAAAATGCCTAATTAAACGATGAGAAACATTTCACGGCTATTGTCTTGCTAGTTAAGAGAAATGCTATATGGCTTGCTTTATGTATTTATTTACTCATTTTGTTTAATATCTAGTTTCTAGCTGCACTGCAGCATTGGTTAAAATAAAATTTAATAGATGTACTAATATAAATATTTTATGCCTACAGATCCAGTAAATAGTAACTTTATGATGGAATTAATAAAAAACGAAGGAGCACAAAAAACACATTCCCTTCACAGGAATTGCATACATAATTTTCTTTCCAAGTACTTGGTAATTTCTTTTGTAGAATAAGTTGTGGTGCACCACTTTAATCACATAGACATTAAGATGTGAATATACATTTCCCTTGTCTGCACTGTTGTCTTTAGTGTGATATTTTTTCTGCTTGAGCTTTGTCATATTTAGATATAATTTATTGCATTTGCTTCTGCTGTTTGCCAGGCATAGTACTATTAAATTTCACTTTACATTACTCTGTTAAGCCAGTTTTACTACTGATTTATTTCTCTTGTTTGCTGCTCATTGCGTAATATTAGTTGTAATATTGCTGCTTGCTTGGCCAATTTGAATATTTTGTCATTGCTGTTTGTGTTAATTGTTTTGTACTGCTGCATTGCCTCGTCCCTTAGTATATATATCTGAGCTCAGTAGATTTAAGTTAGCTTAAAATGGGGTAGGCTATATAAGAGAACGAGATGTGATGAATTGGGAGAAATGCATTGAGAAGCTATAAGAATATGGTTTACCCAACAAAGTATTTTGAAAGAGGATATGAACAAAAAAGTAGGTTTTAGAGACAACAAGTTTAGGTAGGATTTTCTTGGAAATAAATGATGTAAGATAATGGAAAATAAATAATGAGGTAAGAAATATATGAACATATAAATATAGAAAGCATGCTTGGATAGGATTTTTCTTGGTGGAAACAAATGTTGACATAAGACGAAAGATCTATGGAATGAAGTTTTGGGTTGGACTGCAGTACCAATGTCACACTGAAAACGAACCATGTCTTTCCTTTTGTATTATTTTGCTATGTGTGTATGTACCATTGTGTATTTGTCTTTTTCCTGTCTTTAAGTGTTTAGCTAATAAGATTTATGATGTAGAATTTTTCAAATACTATGTTATTTACCTTGTAAAGATGCTTAGACATTATTTATTCTGTTTTGTTTTAATGCTCATGTGTGAAGTTTATGTTTCAAAAGTTATTCTGATCTTTATGTATGTACTTATGTCATAATTCTTGTAACAATGATGTGCATTTTTATTTCTATTCTTTTGTAAAGCCTGTTTTACTACAAATGTTATCTGTACTATTATGTTCTTTAATGATGTATTTTGTACCTTTGTTATTGTATTCTTATGTTATAAAATTGTAATTGACACCAGTTCATCAAATTAAGTAACTTGTAAGTTACATTTCACTGCACACGTTTCTGTTGGTCATAGTATATGGACAATATGTGAGAAGTAGGGACTGTTATTGTTTGCACGTATGTTAATAATTCAGCAAGGGACTGGATAACAGCATTGCTGGTTCTAAGGACAATTCCAAAAACTGTGTGAGTGCACAAGTGGTGATTTATGGACTTGCTATACTCTCCGCAAGACTCTTCGATGGTGATTGTGCACCTGCACAGTCGCAGCAGATGGCTGCTGGCCGTCTCTACAAGGACTACAGTGGGTCTGCATCTTTGATGGCCGACCATTACCATTATTTCTACAAGGACTGCAGTGGGTCTGCACCTCTGGTGGCCCACCAATACCGTAATCTCTACCAGGACTACAGTGGGTCTACTCTGTGATGACCTACGTACCAATATTCTTCAAACCTTCGACTGACTCTGCAGTGGGTTTGCTCTGCTGTGGCCCATTACCTGTCTGCATGTCAAGAGTCAGCACTGTCTTTTCGTTGGAAGGACAACACTACTTCTTCAAGACTGTATGGAAATCCACTACTTCCGTGTGCATTTTCTTCTACTGCTCAGACTTTGAGAAAAACACTGCTATTTTACTGTGATGAACGATCAGGACTGTCTTTATGGACTGTAAGAAAAGTTTAGCTTTTGACCAACATTGTATAAATAAGGCTGTGCCTTTGATTTCTTTGTTATTGTAATTATGAAAAACTTTATCAAATCATTATTGGCCACTGCCCAAAACAATTTGTAAAATTTTTTGTGGGGAGCATGGGGGCTATGTAAGTAGGCTGTTTCTGTTTTCTTATTGGCAACGTTACGTAGCGCTCTGTATGAAAATCACTGACTGTGCTGTGTGCAGTCTGTGGCTAGTTTGCATTGTTGTCTGCCATCTTAGTGTTGGGCAGCTGGATGTGAACAGAGCGTAGCGTTGCACAGTTGGAGGTGAGCCGCCAGCAGTGGTGGATCTGGGGAGAGAGATGGCGGAGTTTTGAAATTTGTAAGACTGGATGTCAATTATGACTATTAAGGTAAATACATTGTTTGTTCTCTATTAAAATCTTTCATTTGCTAACTATACCTGTCAGTAGTTAGTGCCTTCCGTAGTTTGAATCTTTTATTTAGCTGGCAGTAGTGGCGCTCGCTGTATTGCAGTAGTTCGAGTAACGAAGATTTTTGTGAATTAAGTGATTTGTGAAAGGTATAGGTTAATGTTAGTCAGGGCCATTCTTTTGTAGGGATTATTGAGAGTCAGATTGCGTTGCGCTAAAAATATTGTGTCAGTTTAAGCACAGTCACGTATAATTGTTCAAAAGGGGACGTTTCAAAACGAAGAATGACAAGGAATTTCCATTAACACAATTGATTAATTAAGTCCCCTGCAACTATAAAAGCTACGAAACAACAAAGCACAAGTGTAACTGTTCTGTGTGTGGTAGTGTGACTCAATGTACATACCGGGTGATCAAAAAGTCAGTATAAATTTGAAAACTGAATAAATCACGGAATAATGTAGATAGAGATGTACAAATTGACACACATGCTTGGAATGACATGGGGTTTTATTAGAACCAAAAAAATAGAAAAGTTCAAAAACGTCCGACAGTTGGCGCTTCATATAATCAGAATATCAATAATTAACATAACAAAGTAAGACAAAGCAAAGATGGTGTTGTTTACAGGAAATGCTCAATATGTACACCATCATTCCTTAACAATAACTGTAGTCGAGGAATAATGTTGTGAACAGCACTGTAAAACATGTCCCGAGTTATGGTGAGGCATTGTCGTGGGATGTTGTCTTTCAGCATCCCTAGAGATGTCGGTTGATCACGATACACTTGCGACTTCAGGTAACCCCAAAGCCAATAATAGCAGGGACTGAGGTCTGGGGTCCTGGGAGGCCAAGCATGACGAAAGTGGCGGCTAAGCACACGATCACCACCAAACGACGCGCGCAAGAGATCTTTCCCGCGTCTAGCAATATGGGTTGGAGCGCCATCCTGCATAAACATCGTACGTTCCAGCACGTGTTTATCAGCCAGGCTGGGGATGATGCGATTCTGTAACATATCGGCGTACCTCTCACCCGTCACGGTAGCAGTTACTGACGATTTGCTGTCTAGCGCCATCTGTCGGAAATTTTGTGAACTTTGTTTTTTTTTTCTAATAAAACCCCATGTCATTCAAAGCAAGTGTGTCAATTTTAACCTCTCTATCGATATTATTCCGTGGTTTATTAAGTTTTCAAATTTATGCTGACTTTTTGATCACTCGGTATATCTGGCTCGGTTCTTTCTCAATAAGACAAAATATTTTAAACACCATTTACAATGAACTAATTGAAAAACCAGAAATACTAAAATTGCACAAAGAAACCAGAATTACAAGTCTAATAAATGAACATGAGCCATATGCTTCGTTGACTGTACCTGTGAGCAAGAGGGATTGTTATTAAAGAAAACTGTAATACCTTTTTACCTCATTATATATTGACGAAAATATTCCATTACACCAGCATCATAAATCAAAAGCCCATCTCCTTTCTCAAATATATTCTGACAATTGCATCTTCTTCCATCTATACATTACACCAACCGAACAGTACAACATTTCAGTCAACACTCAGGTCGTCTACTCTCTCGCCCAACAGAACAACGACTGCTCTCTACATCCTCTGAACTACTACTGGGCCCACTGGAGGCGGCGGAGTAGTAATCTTTGGCGGAAGCTCTGGCGCTGTGACTCAGTGTAGCCACCTTTCAAGATCTGGGCAGCCAAGTCATTCGCTTGAACTATCCAGAATGCCCTTCAAACCAGCTGTGAACAACTGTGGCCCAGTAACATGGTCCATTGTCATTCATAAAAATTCCATTACTATTTCGGAACATGAAGTCCATGAATGGCTGCATATGATTTCTAGGTAGCCTAGCATAACAATTCCCAGTCAGTCCTCGATTTAGCTGGACCAGAGTACGCAGTTCATTCCGTGTAAACACAGCCTATGATCTTGTGGATCCACCACCAGCTTGGCCGGTCGCTGTGGCCGAGTGGTTCTAGGCGCCTCAGTCCGGGGTTAGGTTGTTTGGGGGAAGAGACCAAACAACTTGGTCATCGGTCTCATCGGATTAGGGAAGGACGGGGAAGGAAGTCGGCCGTGCCCTTTCAAAGGAACCATCCCGGCATTTGCCTGGAGCGATTTAGGGAAATCACGGAAAACCTAAATCAGGATGGCCGGACGCGGGATTGAACCGTCGTCCTCCCGAATGCGAGTCCAGTGTGCTAACCACTGTGCCACCTCGCTCCCTCAGTCCGGAATCGCGCTGCTGCTATGCTCGCAGGTTCGAACCCTGCCTCGGGCATGGATGTGTGTGATGTCCTTAGGTTAGTTAGGTTTAGGTAGTTCAAAGTTCTAGGGGACTGAAGACCTCAGATATTAAGACCCATAGTGCTCAGAGCCATTTGAACCACCAGCTTGCACAGCTCCTTGTTCACAACCGAGGTCCGTGTCTTCGTGAGGTCTGCGCCATACTACGAGGGCAGTTCAATAAGTAATGCAACACATTTTTTTTCTCGGCCAATTTTGGTTGAAAAAACCGGAAATTTCTTGTGGAATATTTTCAAACATTCCCGCTTCGTCTCGTATAGTTTCATTGACTTCCGACGGGTGATAGCGCTGTACGGAGCTGTTAAAATGGCGTCTGTAACGGATGTGCGTTGCAAACAACGGGCAGTGATCGAGTTTCTTTTGGCGGAAAACCAGGGCATCTCAGATATGCATAGGCGCTTGCAGAATGTCTACGGTGATCTGGCAGTGGACAAAAGCACGGTGAGTCGTTGGGCAAAGTGTGTGTCATCATCGCCGCAAGGTCAAGCAAGACTGTCTGATCTCCCGCGTGCGGGCCGGCCGTGCACAGCTGTGACTCCTGCAATGGCGGAGCGTGCGAACACACTCGTTCGAGATGATCGACGGATCACCATCAAACAACTCAGTGCTCAACTTGACATCTCTGTTGGTAGTGCTGTCACAATTGTTCACCAGTTGGGATATTCAAAGGTTTGTTCCCGCTGGGTCCCTCGTTGTCTAACCGAACACCATAAAGAGCAAAGGAGAACCATCTGTGCGGAATTGCTTGCTCGTCATGTGGCTGAGGGTGACAATTTCTTGTCAAAGATTGTTACAGGCGATGAAACATGGGTTCATCACTTCGAACCTGAAACAAAACGGCAATCAATGGAGTGGCGCCACACCCACTCCCCTACCAAGAAAAAGTTTAAAGCCATACCCTCAGCCGGTAAAGTCATGGTTACAGTCTTCTGGGACGCTGAAGGGGTTATTCTGTTCGATGTCCTTCCCCATGGTCAAACGATCAACTCTGAAGTGTATTGTGCTACTCTTCAGAAATTGAAGAAACGACTTCAGCGTGTTCGTAGGCACAAAAATCTGAACGAACTTCTCCTTCTTCATGACAACGCAAGACCTCACACAAGTCTTCGCACCCGAGAGGAGCTCACAAAACTTCAGTGGACTGTTCTTCCTCATGCACCCTACAGCCCCGATCTCGCACCGTCGGATTTCCATATGTTTGGCCCAATGAAGGACGCAATCCGTGGGATGCACTACGCGGATGATGAAGAAGTTATTGATGCAGTACGACGTTGGCTCCGACATCGACCATTGGAATGGTACCGTGCAGGCATACAGGCCCTCATTTCAAGGTGGCGTAAGGCCGTAGCATTGAATGGAGATTACGTTGAAAAATAGTGTTGTGTAGCTAAAAGATTGGGGAATAACCTGGTGTATTTCAATGCTGAATAAAACAACCCCTGTTTCAGAAAAGAAATGTGTTGCATTACTTATTGAACTGCCCTCGTAGAACCCTACCATCAGCTCTTACCAGCTGAAATCCGGCATCATCTTTCCATGCTAGTTTTACAGTAGTCTAGGGTCCAACCGATATGGTCACGCGCTGAGGAGAGGCGCTGCAAGCGACGTCGTCCTATTTAAAAAGACACTCGCGTCGCTCATCTGTTGCCATAGCCCATTAACGCCGAATTTTGCCGTACTGTCCGGACGAATACGTTCGGCGTACGTCCCACATTAATACCTGCGGTTATTTCACGCGTTGTCACTTGTCTGTTGGCACTGACAACTCTATGCAAACACCACTGCTCTCGGTCGTTAAGTGGAGGCCGTCGGCCACGGCACAGTTTGTGCTGACGGGTAATGCCTGAAATTTGCTGTTCTCGGCACACTCTCGACACTGTGCATCGCGGAATATTGAATCCCTAAAGCTTTCCGAAACTGGATGTTCTATGCAGCTGGCTCAAATTAGCATTCCGCTTTCAAAGGTTGTTGAGTTACGTCATAATTATGTTGGAAATTTTGTGTTAGCAGTACAGCCAACACCGTGTTACGAGTGGAGGCCGAAATGCACGCGTTTTAGCTCACGCAGGCTGGCGTGAAGAGGGAAGAACTATACTGACGTGAAGTCTGGGACATGACAAGGAATGAGAATCCAGAAAGCGGACATAATTAATTTGATACTTAACTTTAATCCATTAATGATGAACGTAGCTCTTGACGGTACATGATTCACAATATTATCTGTTCAGAATACATTCTTGAAGATAGTACTTATAATAACTGAATATGGCGCCTTGCTAGGTCGTAGCAAATGACGTAACTGAAGGCTATGCTAAACTGTCGTCTCTGCAAATGAGAGTGTATGTAGACAGTGAACCATCGCTAGAAGAGTCGGTTGTACAACTGGGGAGAGTGCTACGGAGTCTCTCTAGACTAGACCTGCCGTGTGGCGGCGCTCGGTCTGCAATCACTGATAGTGGCGACACGCGGGTCCGACGTATACTAACGGACCGCGGCCGATTTAAAGCCTACCACCTAGCAAGTTGGTTTCTGGCGGTGACACCACAGGAAATCTTTTCACGTCAATCATCTGAGTGAAAATGACACCTCCATCAATACACTCCCCTTTTATACCTTATGACCTCGATACTACCGCGATCTGTATATGTGCATATCGCTATCCCATGAATTTTGTCACATCGCTGTACTTGTACTTTTACGTTCTCAGCTGCACCTGTACCCTTCACAGCACTGTGAACTGTATGGCACAGAGTAGTTATCACTGAAACTCATATTAAACCCCCTTCCTATACTATTCGTGTAAGGAGCGCGGGAAAAACAACTCCGTAAATGCCTCTGTACAAAACGTAATTATTTTAGTCTTACCTACACAATCATAGTGAGAACAATACGTAGGAAGTTCTAGTACTCGTACATTTTTTTTAATTCCTTACTTGATTCTGGCACTTGAGGTTTTGTAAGTAGTGTTACAAGAGACAGTGTCTGTCTAACTTCAAGCAATTGTCAGAGGTTTTGATGGATGAGTTTTCGAGTATCAAAATACGCTACTGGCCATTAAAATTGCTACACCAAGGACAAATGCAGATGATAAACGGGTATTCGTTAGACAAATATATTATACTAGAACTGACATGTGATTACAGTTTCACGCAATTTGGGTGCATACATCCTGAGAAATCAGTACCCAGAACAACCACCTCTGGCCGTAATAACGGCCTTCATACGCCTGGGCATTGACTCAAACAGAGCTTGGATGGCGTGTACAGGTACAGCTGCCCATGCAGCTTCAACACGATACCACAGTTCATCAAGAGTAGTGACTGGCGTACTCTGGCGAGCCAGCTGCGCGGCCACCATTGACCAGGCGTTTTCATTTGGTGATAGATCTGGAGAATGTGCTGGCCAGGGCAGCAGTCGAATGTTTTCTGTATCCAGAAAGGCCCGTACACGACCTGCAACATGCGGTCGTGCATTATCCTGCTGAAATGTAGGATTTCTCAGTGATTGAATGAAGGGTAGAGCCACGGGTCGTAACACATCTGAAATGTAACGTCCACTGTTCAATGTGCCGTCATTGCGAACAAGAGGTGTCCGAGACGTGTAACCAATGGCACCCCATACCATCACGCCGGGTGATACGCCAGTGTGGTGATGACGAATAGACGCTTCCAATGTGCGTTCACCGCGATGTCGCCAAACACGGATGCTACCATCATGATGCTGTAAACAGAACCTGGATTCATCCGAAACAATGACGTTTCGCCATTCGTGCACCCAGGTTGGTCGTTGAGTACACCATCGCAGGCGCTCCTGTCTGTGATGCAGCGTCAAGGGTAACCGCAGCCATGGTATCCTAGCTGATAGTCCATGCTGGTGCAAACGTCTTCGAACTGTTCGTGCAGATGGTTGTTATCTTGCAAACGTCCTCATCTGTTGACTCGGGGATCGAGACGTGGCTGCACGATCCGTTACACCCGTGCGGAAAAGATGCCTATCATCTCGACTGCTAGTGATACGAGGCCGTTGGGATCCAGCACGGCGTTCCGTATTACCCTCCTGAACCCACCGATTCCATATTCTGCTAACAGTCATTGGATCTCGACCAACGCAAGCAGCAATGTCGCGATACGATAAACCGCAATCGCGATAGGCTACAATGCGACCTTTATCAAAGTGGGAAACGTGATGGTAAGCATTTCTCCTCCTTAGACGAGGCATCACAACAACGTTTCACCAGGCAACGCCGGTCAACTGCTGTTTGTGTATGAGAAATCGGTTGGAAACTTTCCTCATGTCAGCACGTTGCAGGTGTCGCCACCGGCGCCAACCTTGTGTGAATGCTCTGAAAAGCTAATCATTTGCATATCACAGCATCTTCTTCCCGTCGATTAAATTTCGCGTCTGTAGCACGTAATCTTCGTGGTGTAGCGATGTTAATGGCCAGTAGTGTATGTGACATAAATAGCCGTACCTTTTAATTGCATTGACTTACAAGCTTAAAGGTGTATCATAGTATTTTAACTTGATGACTCGACGCATACCCGAGAAAAACAAGTCTGAACAAACGGACGGACGGACAGACTGACAACAAAGTAATCCTAAAACGGTTCCTTTTCCTTACGATTCAGGTACGCAACATTAAAAACTGAAACCACCTGTTAATTAATACCAAACTAGACCAGTAGGCTCAGAAATATTACCGTTATACAGGGTGAGTCACCAACTACTGACACCTAGAATAACTCAAAGTATGGTCGTACCTGAATAGTTTGTGGGACAAATGTTGCATGGGACAAAGGGAGCCATAATATGACGTTGGTTTTTTGTTGCTAGGTGGGGTTGCGTCCGAAATGTGAAGGTTAACTTCGGAACGGTAAGACAAGTATCGTCGAATCAAGCGAATGTGAATGACGTATTCCTTCGAAGAACAAGTCGATATGCTTCTCATTTACGGAGAATGCCAACGATATTCAGTGAGAGCTAGAGACCTATACGCTGAAAGATATCCTCAACGTACTCACCCTACACCTCGTACATTTAAATATGTGTATGATAAATTAAGAACAACTGGATATTTAACGCATCGGAAAGGAAAGTTACTAACAAGAAAGCGGAAATTGGTACTCTTGCCACTGTGTTAGAGATCCTCGTGTTAGTTCGCGTCAAATCGCAAGGGAATCTCGCATGAGCCAGAGTCGTGTTGTTCGTTTTCTGCATCGCCATAAATATCATCCTTACCATATCAGAAATAACTGATAAGGATTGTATGCGTCGCATTGAATTCTGCCGACGAGCTCAACGTCAGATTCAGAGGGATGAGATATTTATTAATTTGATTTTATTTACTGATGAGATTATATTCACGTACCGCGGAAATGTTAATTTGCATAACATGCGTTATTGGGCAACTGAAGATCCATGTTCGCTCCGGAACGTTTCACACCAAAAACCGCGGTCGGTGAATGTATGGTGTGGGATTCTGGAGGACAGAATTATAGGCCCCTATTTCATCGAAGGAAATCTTAATGGTAGGAAGTACATCACATTCCTGCAAGAAACATTAGGTCTGTTACTGGGAGAAATACCTTTTGGAACAAGGAACAGAATGTGGTATCAACACGATGGGTGTCCCGCACATTTTTCGCTGATGGCTAGAAATGAGTTGCAGAGACTATTCCCAAATCGTTGGATTGGACGCGGAGGAGATGTGTCGCGGCCGGTTCTTTCGCCAGACTTGACGCCTCTGGATTTTTTCTTGTGGGGATTCGTAAAAGACATCGTTTGTAAAGATGTTCCAACTACACCTGAAGCTATGCGAGAGAGAATTGTCAGAGCATGTGCTTCGATAAGTGCCGATGTGATAAGGAATACCAATCAGTCCATGCTAAGAAGATGCAGCACTGCATTGATAATACCGACGGTCATCACTACGAACACCTTCTGTAAATGGACGTTCATGCTACCTTTAGGACCTTCTTGACCTTCAAAACCCCTACTGTTACAAATCATTGGATTCACCTCGATAGCCACTGTCAGAAAATAAGTACCAAACTGTAGCATTCCATTAAAAAAAATTGACTTCATATCTCTGACGCGACCCCACCTAGCAACAAAAAAACGTCATATTATGGCCCCCGTTGTCCCATGCAACTTTTGTCCCACAAACTTTTCAGCTCCTATAATTCTTTCGGTGTTATTCTTGGTGGCAATAGTTATTGACTCACCCTGTATACTCACGCGTCTTGAAGCAAAACAGTTTGACCTTTCACAATTTTGGACGGAAGACGTCTTCCCTGGGAAGTAGTGGGGGAAGCTTACTATTAGTCGGTGTCAACTGGAATTTATTTTAAGGAAAAGTTGCATCTTCTACACACCCTGCGTCTACCGATAACTTCCGACTATCACAATGCCGTTACGTTGGCACAGCTGAGGCACACAGATGTTACCTCCTGGTTCCTCACGGGGCTTTCAAAACAGACCGCTTTATTCACGGAATCAGATAGGGTACATAGCAAGGAAGGTCAATTAATAGGGTACCAATACATAACAAGTAAACACATTTTGCAGCTAATTTTTCCTCCAGAGGATGGTCATAACCGTAAAAGAGTGAAATGCCTTGCGACTCACGTATTAATATAACGTTCGGAAATTCTCACTGACAAATGTTATGGAATAGAATTGACGGTACCGTTTCAGTACCGCTGGTAAGTGTACTTAATGTATTGATTAAATTCGTGAAATAGTCCTTCCATTTTCTGAATTATCTCCATTTCCTGACCGAATATGTTGACCAATCAGAAGGCGGCCTGCCTTTTGAACTTTGTTCTCTCTCCATTCGCACAGTCGCTACTCGTCACGATAAATGGTGACGTTTTGGGTTCTCTAGTTTTCTATCGCGTGAGTGAGAGATTGTGAATTTTTGGTTGCCGCATCACTTTTCTATCGCCTGGGTCGCAGTAGGTTCTAAACAACATGAACATACCCTGACTGAAAAAAATCACACCACCAAAAAATAATAAATGTACATTAATGAAATTTCGGGAGTAACACACGTAAGTGATAAATATTGCAAGATTTCAGGTTAATGTAAGTACGAGATACGCCATTTCAAATGTGAAATGCTGATACATTATTAACCAGCGTAACCCCAGAATGTTCATTGCAAGCATGCAAACGTGCAATCATCGTATTGTATGGGTGCCGGAAGTCAGTTTCAGGGTGAAGTTCCGTGGCTGTTCCACGTTGTCGATCAACACAGGGACGGTTAATGCTGGCTGTGGATGACGTTGGAGTTGTCGACCGATGATGTCCCTTATCGTCCGATGATGTCCCATGAGTGTTCGATTGGAGACAGATCTGGTGATCGAGCAGGACAAGGCATCATGTGTACACTCTGCAGAGCTAGAATGCTGGTCATGAATGTTAGCGCAACAGGTCGAATCACCAGACCGACATACAAAACTGCGTTCAGGGGCGTGGCATAACTGTCAGAGTGCTCCCGCTGTCATACGAAATCACACCCCACACCATATCTCCAGATCTAGGTCCAATGTGTCTAGTACGGAGACAAATTGGTTGCATGCCATAAACTGGCCTCCTCTTAACCAACACACGGACGTCACTGGCGCCAGGGCAGACCTGTTTCTCTACTTTTTAAAAAGAAAACCTTTTAAATAATAAAACATGACCTATACAAAGACTCTGATTATACCTGTTAGTTATGGACAAAAAAAATTGGCATAGTCTTCGTCAGAACGTGCAGAATCTTATGTGAAACCAATAAGACGTCAATTTTAATCTAAATATGGTATGCCAATGTTTACATAATAAAAAATAAATTAGGTAATTCAGTACAATTATTATATAGATGCGATAATCACTTTAACGGGGCCAAATGAAGAATTAAAGTCAATATAATTCCAGTAAACCTGCAAAAGTAAAAACAAATTATTGTAGGGGCCTACATAGACATCGCGCATCTGCTAGATGTCCACGAAATACGTAATTTTGTTTTGAAGCTGACAGCCAATGAGAAAATAGGTGGAGTTTTCAAGCAGTAGTGGCCGACACCATCAGCTGGTAATACATGTAATTTTATGGTAGCTAATTTTACTACACAAAAAATAAAATATGTACTCCCTCCAAAAGAAGTTACAAACAAACATTAAAATAAAATTATAATGAGCAGCAAAATGTGTGAGAAGAATTTTGAAAGAAAATTATTAATTGAACTTTAATTCGGCAGGTTTTCAACACTGTCAACAAGACGAAATAATGGAAATAATATTGATTGTAACTTAACAAAATTGAGATATTGTGACAGTATTTTTAAAATAGTTGATTTAACTGCAATTGTCCTTAATTTTGAAATGAGAGAGAGCGTAATAATTTTCTTTTAATGTCTTCACTGTTGCTGCAGGCAGTGCGATGACGTCAGCGGTGGTCCGCGCGGACGATGTGTGAAGTGAATCCTGGTTCGTGGCGTGAAGATAATGATGGATCCTCCTGTTTCATTAACATTCCAGTTACGGCGGTGGTCCACGTCTCCGTTGTAGTCGAATCAGCTGGCAGCACTGGCGCGATAATAATAGTTCCATTATGTGCGTTGTCGTTACGCGCGCGACGTTTTATTGTTAAGGATTTATTAATCACGCGGTGCGGATAGGTCGAAATTATGCAATGTCTTTAGTATTTACGATATATATCCGGTTAATGCCAATACTTCGCACAGTTATTTCACCGTGTTGTCACAGGAAAACAGTCACATGTGTTTATCACTATAACAGTCCGTTAAACATCAGTTTAAATTTACGCCGTCGTCTTTAAGACAGTTTGGACGATGTAATAAATGTTTCTTGATCAAATCAGAGCACTGTTCTTTTACTTAACAGTTTTGGTTTGTTCCACTTCCACGCAATTCTAACAAAAAAAAATGGCTCTGAGCACTATGGGACTCAACTGCTGTGGTCATTAGTCCCCTAGAACTTAGAACTACTTGAACCTAACTAACCTAAGGACATCACACACATCCATGCCCGAAGCAGGATTCGAACCTGCGACCGTAGCAGTCGCACGGTTCCGGACTGCGCGCCTAGAAGCGCGAGACCACCGCGGCCGGCGCAATTCTAACAGTGTCTCCACACGACAATGGTGTCTGATTCATGGCTAATTGTCACAAGTTCACACAGTTTGTAAAAGCGTCGCCGCAAACACTCGATATACTTTTCAGGTTTTACTGTTCACTTAATAATGCACGATCTCCTATTAACACAGCAGAGGCACTGTAATTAATGGTTCCCCCGCGTATCACAGTCTTTCACATCGAACTTGGCCACGTTTTTCCACCCGTGAACCGGCCACGTATCACAACAAATCGCACGCTCTCTATCGATAGTCGTTCGCTCTCTCTCTCTGACACAGTACTTCTCCTACCGTAACCAAAGATTTACAAGGCATATAGAACCAGAACATTCATGTTCGTACAATATAAAATATAAAACAGTAGCAAAATGAATGAAGAAACAATGTGACGTATTAACAAATAAAGAACAAAGAAATAAATGATACATACGTACTATGACAAGGTAAAGCACAAGAGAAAAAAAATATTATCGACTTTCGGAGAAAGCAATGTCTTTACAACCTCCACCTTGCCCTCCCATGAGCTCTCGCTTGACCCTACTGAAGTCGCAAATAGAAGTGGTTTGGAGTCAGTGGAATGCACATTATGGGGTGTCTGGCTCGCGGCTGTCCTTGAAGAAACCGGTGTGTAACAGTTCGTTGTGTCACTGTGGTGCCAACTGGTGCTCAAACTGCTTCTGCAGATCCAGTTACGATGCGCCAAAGCCATACGCCGAACACGATGGTCTTCCTTCTGGGCAATGCAACGTGGTTATCGGGAGCCCGGCCTTCTTGCGACTGCACATTCCCGTTACCGCCGCTGCCAGAAGTTATGTACAGTGGCTGCATTCCTGCCAAGTCTTTCTACATTATCACAGAAGGAACAACCAGCTTCTCGTATCCCAATTACACGACCTCGTTCAATCTCACTGAGGTGTTGATAATGGCGTTTTCGTCGCCATAAGTGTAGTCTTGACTAACGTCAACTCACCACGTCCCATCTCAAAGGAAGCTATCGCTCATGACCGTTCCAGTGTGCATTTAAAGCAAACGTGATTTGCATCCTCACAGGGCGCTCATAATGCCATTCTCACGCGACTGGCGTGAAATTGGAATAGATACCATATTTCAGATGTAGAAACACGCCTACCAACTTTTGCTTATGTCGCACACTTCTTCTTGGCTTTGCGATTTTTTTCCTTCAGTGACTTTTAGTATAATTGTTTGTGGCAGCTGGAAGAATGAAAGGGGGTTCATTAATTAGATATGCAGGTGGCTACCGAACTGAATCGTGTGTATAAGCCAACCTTTGCACTGTGTCCTATTCATAGAGGGCTATACTTAGTAATCTTAAATGATAAAACTCAGTTTAAACACTGCAACCAACTGATTCATTCCAAAGTCTCGAAAGTGTGGACAGTCATCGTGCGATTTCCCTACCGTTGGCGAGAAACTGTAACGTCCAGAACGTTCTAGTACATTACCAATACCGCAGCCATTGGGAAAGAGCTGTCTGATTTGGACTTTAGACAGGAGATTGCAGATGCGTATGTCTTGGGTATAAGGTGTTTAAAACGCTGTTCTTCCATTGAGCTTGTGTGTGTGTGCAAACCGTAATCTGCAGAATCCGGCAGTCCGAGATCTGCTATGTATTAATCAAGCGCTGGCCGGAGTGACCGTGCGGTTCTAGGCGCTACATTCTGGAACCGCGAGACCGCTACGGTCGCAGGTTCGAATCCTGCCTCGGGCATTGAAGTGTGTGATGTCCTTAGGGTAGTTAGGTTTAAGTAGTTGTAAGTCTAGGGGACTGATGACCTCAGATGTTAAGTCCCACTGTGCTTAGAGCCAATTTTTTTCTTCAATTTAGGATGCAGTTTTTTGTTTTAAACACGACAGGCTCAGTGTGGAATGCAGGAATGTGATTAGTTGGATCCATTTTTGGTGTAGTCTGGTATTTTTTTAGACGCACAGGGCTAGCTGGACCGTTGGCTCAAACCCCAGGGCGATCAGTGGTTTTGGATGGAGACGAGCCGTTGTCCTGCGTTCCACCAGCCCGTTTGCAAAGAGCTTTTGCGTCTCCTGACACCCTCAGCCAGAGGGTTTGACAGACGCTCCACTCCTGCATCCGACTTTGCGTCAGTTTTGAGTGTAGCTACAAAACCTCTCAACAAGCTTGTGGTCTTCTTAGACATGTGCTCCGTTCTATTACAGTGTTAAAAATGCACCCTTACAAGTTCCCTAAACGTTAAAATTGCGAGTAACTGTATCTAGTAGACAAAAACAGGAAAGGGCACTTCCACACAAGGAAAGGTACGTCTAACGCAAATTTTGCTCAGTACAATCGAATCCGAATGTCCTTATGGTTTCCATTCATATATTTGCTCCTCTGTCCCACTGTAGGAACTCCTATTCATTCCCTTCTTCTTCTGCGTCTTCTTTCTTCTTCTTCTTCTTCGTCTTCTTCTTCTTTATATCCTTTTCGTCTCTTCCATTTACCCCTCTTTATCCGCCGTGCATCTTCCCCTGTTCATATCCCCTTTGTCACTGCTGCTTTTACTGGGTAGAAGAGACACGTTGTGCCAACCTGAAGTTTCTTTGCTGTTTTTAGGAGCCACTGTTGGCCTAGAGAGTAGTTTCTCTGGCTTTCCGTTTGCCGTCGGTAGCGGATATTAGTATCTTCCTCCACTATCTTTGCGTTAGGGTCCAATTCAAGCTCATTTAATTGCTCAGAAATGTATTCTCTATAAGTTTAGGCAAGTAATCACCGAACAAACATCCAAAATAGGGAAAATCGTTGATCATAACTATTTTTTAGTCAACACATAATACTTTTCATAAAACAAGAGAATCATACAGAGTAGTGGTATACGCAATTCACGTTAACCTAAATATTGTGGCGGAACAAAAAACTACAGAGAAATACATTATTCTTTCATACGTCTGCAAAATTGCATATATTTATAACTACAACATAGTTATTAAACTGAACGTCGTACTAAGTTCAGTGTTACCTGGCAGAAGCCTATAATGCTTGCAGGTAGCCCACGTACCTTTTACATTAAACACATGGAGCAATAATAACATCCATGTCATAATTAGTCAATTAAGTTTTGATAACGAGCAGCCGACACCGATACAGCATCGCCTCGTTGCAGACCAGAAGATGAAGACGAACGTACATTTATGTACAGTTAACACTCAACTGCAGTATGTGAAAGTAGCAGTTTGATCTTGAATCACTATTTCGTTTAGGAAATTATTAAATTACACAAAAGAAATTATGGGAGCGACCAAACTGGTTCAAATATTGACGTTTTATCAGAGGTATCAGACTGATAGACTCTCAGTTTATTTAAGTGCAGGTAAGAGCTGGACGGTGTGGCCGAGCGGTTCTAGGCGTTTCAGTCTGGAACCGCGCGACCGCTACGGTCGCAGGTTCGAATCCTGCCTCGGGCATGGATGTGTGTGATGTCCTTCGGTTAGTTACGTTTAAGTAGTTCGAAGTTCTAGGGGACTGATGACCTCAGATGTTAAGTCCCGTAGTGGTCAGAGCCATTTGAACCATTTGAACTCACAACAACCCTCCACATAAATTCTGCTGCCGTAATGTGTGTCCATTGCCTGAGGCTGTGACGTAATGGGTAGTGATGTAATGGGCAGTGACGTACATCAGAATTGCGACGTATCTAATGGTTCTAAATAAGTATGCTGTTGATCTAAGCTATGTCGATAGCTAGTAAAGCAGACAGTTCACTGCATCCAAGTGGCACTGGTAAACCCTAAAAAATTTGCCAATTCTGGTGGCATGAAAACGGTGTTTGCGATGTTTTGATTCAAGCGGCTTAAAAATCGTTAGAAGGGCTAAAATGTATCAGAAAATTATTAAAAAATACTGGAATAAAGGTTAAACAGAATATATCATGATGTACGTTTAATAACTCCGACTGATCAGAGAACTGCAAAAAAAAAAAAAAATGGTTCAAATGGCTCTGAGCACTATGGGACTCAACTGCTGAGGTCATTAGTCCCCTAGAACTTAGAACTAGTTAAACCGAACTAACCTAAGGACATCACAAACATCCATGCCCGAGGCAGGATTCGAACCCGCGACCGTAGCGGTCTTGCGGTTCCAGACTGCAGCGCCTTTAACCGCACGGCCACTTCGGCTGGCGAACTGCAAAACTGTAATTAAATTTTGTGTGGCCAAAGTCTTATGAAAGTTACTGATTTGCCTTTAACAATGTTCTAATTAATTAATAGTGATTATAACAGCGGCTTTCGAGTGAGATTACTTGCCAGAACAGAGGTATTTTGATCTCCTGCTTGGACTGAAATACATCGACTGCTTAAGAAGGCTTTTCTAGAAGAAAGTCAAAATTACGGTGAGCCGTGTTCTCGTATCAGGATTTGGAAGATTAACTCAGGGAGGCCATCCCTCACAAAACCTGTTACGTCGCTGTAAATAAGAGGTGGTTGTGACTTCCAATACATGTTAGCAAAGCTGGCGATAGTTTCTAAAAGACAAACCAAATGTGATAACATTAAACAGCATGCCTAGGAGAACTTCTGCAATGTTTACCTTCATTACAAATGACCAAAGACAGTGCTGTGTCGGAATAAGGCGGAGATGAAACAGATGAAACATGTCCAAAGACAATGGTACAACAAGACAGAAAAAATGCAATATTTTCCACTGAAATACAATTACCTCTCATAATAAGAAACGATATAGAGTACAAAACACACACACTCAGGTTGTTTATAATAATATGCAAGTATAATTATTGACCCCTGTTCACAAATTTGGTTTCCCTAGTTCACTTAAGTCAAATGCTATGATGGTTCCTTTGAAAACGACACTGTCAAATTCCTATCGTATCATTCCTCAATTCAGTCCTGTGCTCCATCTCTAATACCATCATCATCAACGTTACTTTAAGCCTTTCCTTCCTTGCGTCTGTCACCAATTATACAGCCATGAACAAATGTGCTTTATCCACTGTCCGTCCACCTGACACAAAAATTGCCTGCGCACAACTGATTACTCTGATGATTTTAATACATGTGACATGATAGGCTGTTCCATTTGTCATGATGATGGTGTCACTGTGGCTCTAATATACCAGGTGTCACGCAGTCAATTGATCACTAACGTACACTAATGTTGGTGAAAATGGCGACACGGTGAAAGAATAGTCCGAATACATACAGACTTGGAGGTTGGGTATAATAGTTTGTCGGTTTTAAGCGACTGGGATTAGGGTGATAAAGAGTACACACCAGGTTATTCAAAAATGGATACAATTTAATAAAATTTTATTTCATGAAATACTAATTTTATATGAGTAACTTATGTTAGTAGGAAACAGGTAGTTTTAAAGTACACAACCACAGGTTACCAGTGTATCTACACACATCAAAGAAAGTTTTGCATCACCTCGGTTCCGAGAGTTCCGGATCCTGTACAGAAAATTGGAATACATTATCAACATAAACATCATTTCCGCCCTTTTTATTGCTCGTGAAAACCACACATTGCATGTTGTACCACCATACAGCGAGACCTTCAGAGGTGGTGGTCCAGATTGCTCTACACACCAGCACCTCTAACACCCAGTAGCACGTCCTCCTGCATTGATGCATGCCTGTATTCGTCGTGGCATACTATCCACAGGTTCATCAAGGCACTGTTGGTCCAGATTATCCCACTCCTAAACGGCGAATCGGCGTAGATCCTTCAGAGTGGTTGGTAGGGTCACGTCACCCATTAACAACCCTTTTCAATCTATCCCAGGCATGTTCGATAGGGTTCATGTCTGGAGAACATGCTAGCCACTCTAGTCGAGCGATGTCATTATCCTGAAGGAAGTCATGTGCACGATGGGGACGCAAATTGTCGTCCATGAATACGAATGCCTCGCTAGTATGCTGCCGATATGGTTGCGCTGCCGGTCGGAGGATGGCATTCACGTATCGTACAGCCGTTACGGCCCCTTCCATGACCACCAGCGGCGTACGTCGGCCCCACATAGTGCCACCCTAAAACACCAGGGAACCTCCAGCTTGCTGCACTCGGTGGACAGTGTGCCTAAAGCGTTCAGCCTGACCAGGTTGCCTCCAAACACGTTTCCGACTATTGTCTGATTGAAGGCATATGCGACACTCATCACTGATGAGAACGTGATGCCAATCCTGAGCGGTCGATTGGGCAAGCCCACCTGTACCACGCTGCATGGCGTAGTGGTTGCAAAGATTGATCTCGCAATGGACGTCGGGAGTGAAGTGCGCATCATGCAGCCTATTGCGGACCGTTTGAGTCGTAACACGACGTCCTGCGGCTGCACGAAAAGCGTTATTCAACATGGTGCCGCTGCTGTCTGGGTTCCTCCAACCCATAACACGTAGGCAGCGGTCATCCACTGCAGTAGTAGCCCCTGGGTGGCTGGGCGAGCCATGTCTTCGACAGCTCCTGTCTCTCCCTACCTCCTCCATGTCCGAACAACATCGCTCTGGTTCACTCCGAGACGCCTGGACACTTACCTTGTTGAGAGCCCTTCCTGGCACAAAGTAACAATGCGGACGCGATTGAACAGCAGTATTGACCGTCTAGGCATGGTTGAACTACAGACAACACGAGTCGTGTACCTCCTTCCTTGTGGAATGATTGGAACTGATCGGCTGTCGAACACACTCCGTCTAATAGGCGCTGCTCATGCATGGTTGTTTACGTATTTGGGCGGGTTTAGTGACATCTCTGAACAGTTAGAGCAACTGTGTCTGTGATACAATATCCACAGTCAACGCCTATCTTCAGAAGTTCTGGGAACTGGGTGATGCAAAACTTTTTTTGATGAGTGTAATATCGCAGTCCGTTGCTCTCACGTCCTCATCTGACACATGACACCAGTCTGCGCTTCTTGCTACGCATGGACATCCAGTTTCTAGAAACTGCTTAAACCAGTAGCTTATACTTTTCCTGGTTGATGTTTCAGTAACAAGTAGAAGGCGAAATGCCCATTTTACTGAATTGACGACTCAACTCTTCTGAAGTCAAGAACGCAGACTGCCTGGTAGCCTATTTATTTACAAGTGCTGTGAAATGGTTGCCTGTCGGCATGAGCACTCAAGCTGTCGTTTACGCAACTATCAGCGCGCTGGATGTGGTAATAGGAACTTTAGATCCTCGTCTTTTCAATGGCTTGTAGGTTATTGATATCCATTTTTGGGGTACTTGAAATTCAAATTAACTGGTACAAATATGTAAAATATTTTAAGATAGTGCCTCGTTTGTTTCCCAAAGCCGGCCGCGGTGGTCTCGCGGTTCTAGGCGCGTAGTCCGGAACCGTGCGACTGCTACGGTCGCAGGTTCGAATCCTGCCTCGGGCATGGATGTGTGTGATGTCCTTAGGTTAGTTAGGTTTATGTAGCTCTAAGTTCTAGGGGACTAATGACCACAGCAGTTGAGTCCCATAGTGCTCAGAGCCAATTGAACCATTTTTTGTTTCCCAAACTAGAATTACACTTGGTGCAAAAGTCGCTGCATTTGAGTGTTTGAAAATGTTAGTAATATTTTCTGCTGTTTGAAAACCTCATCAATTTGTATCCCAAAAATATGGCTCATTATAACATTTTCACCAGCTGTTCATGAACTATATTAGTTGTTGGTATTATTGTACTTGCTGTATATAATTAAATAAATTAAGGGAGGGTTTATTTGTTAATAAAAACATATTACCTTTTAGAAAAAATACTATCAATAATTTCTTCTACATTTTGGTCATTTGTAGCATTTGTATCAGCTACAGAATGTACCAGTTTATGTGATTACTTAGGCTTTCCCGGCGTAATAAGTCTTGAAAGTCTCTTCGGGTTTGCTGCCGGATCCTAAAATCAACTTCACTCGATATTTCGGCGATCCAACTGGTCGCCATCTTCAGGAAATGCTGCTTCTGCTGATGAGTCCCGCTGAGAGTTCTCAGCTGGATCGCCGAAATATCGAGTCAAGTTGATTTTAGGATTCGGCAGCAAACCCGAAGAGTCTTTCAAGGAATGTTCCAGTTTATTCCCAGCGTTCCCAGTATTTCATTAATACGTTTTCGTACCTGCAGTAGACATGATTTCTTTTTTTCTGTACTCAGGCTTCTGAGCCGTTCCCACTAGGCTCGAACATACAAGTGGTCAACCTCCCTGCCGATGGATACGACGCTCCAGCAGGCCTGCCAGTCACTATCTCGGGCTGGGGCGTCACCGCGACCGAATTCAACCCCGTCTACCTGCAGCGGGCGGACATGCACGTCTTGGACCGCGACACCTGCCGGGACATGATGGCCGACGTTGCTACAGTAACGCTGGGCATGGTGTGTGCGGGGGACCCCACCATGGCCATCTGCTATGGGGATTCTGGGAGCCCCCTGGTCTATGGGGACATGCAGATTGGCATTGCATCCTGGACCCGGCCTGGCTGCATCAGCACTACCTCCGTCTATGCCAGTGTGGGCAACTTCCGAACCTGGATCAGGAACAACACAGGAGTTTAACCCCTGGATGCATAACAGGGATCTTTCGGACCTGACAACCTTTAATTTTATCAACAAACTGTATTAAAAATTGCTTATTTTTGTTTAAGTTCAGTGTAATTCTTGGAAATACAACTGACTGTTTAGGAAAAACATTGTTTGGTGCTGATCAAATTAATTATTTTTTTTTTTTAATTTTAGTTTTGTAATCCATCGCGTCTAATGCATGACAAGGGTCTTCCAGACACTTTACCCGAAAATCCATTTCTCGAATAGTTTATTCATCTGAATCTGATGAAACACAATGTAGGCAAGATAACTGACAACAGTTAACAGTACGGGACACCTACACTCATTGTCGAAAAGTCAGAAGTACTGCAAAGGCTACAATAGAGTATTATTTTGAAGATAAGTGTATTTCTTTACGCCGAAATTGATTCACGTGATTCTTGAAACGCATCCTTGTTGATTTCTGAACATTTTTCAACACATACAAAACTGTTCAGGAAAAATAGCTATACAGCAAAATATATCCCTTAGGAATGAAATAAATAGGAAGTGCAGGGCATCAAATGCGAAATGTTTGTATGAAAGATCTGAAGAAACTGATAGAAAAATGATCGTCAGAAGAACTGACTCAGCGTATATAAATATCAAAACAAACATCGGTGAAATTTAAAAAAAGGGTAGTTTCATTAAGAATCCAATGGCCAATGGGAATTCCACTGTTAAACGAAGCAGAGAGGGCGGATGGACGAAAAGATTACGTTGAAGGCCTCTATGAAGGGCTGGATTTGTCCGATGACGTGAAAGAAGAAGGAACTGGAATCGATGTGGAAGACATAGGAGATCCAGTATTAGCATTTAGAAGCTCTGTGGGAGACTTGAGGTCAAATAAGGCAAAAAGAATAGACAACATTCTATCAGAATTTCTGTACTCATGGAAGGAACTGGCAACAAAATGACTGTTCAAGTTGGTGTGTAGAGCAGGATATGAGGCTGGCGTTGTAAGATAGACTTTCGGAAAAATATCGTTCACACAATTCCAAAAACAACAAGGACAGATTAGTGAGACAACTGTCGCACAACAAGCTTAACAGCTCATGCATCCGCCGCAATGAAAAACGCCTTTGTTTTAATGATCGCCACTCCAATTCACGTATCATGTCTGTGGCACTATCTCTCCTACTTCGCGATGATGAAAAGCGACCTGCCCTTCTTTGTACTTTTTCGATGTTATCCGTCAATCCCATATGTTTCGTATCCCACACCGCACAGCATTACCCCAGAATATGGCGGACAAGCGTGGTGTAAGCGGTCTCTTTAGTGGTCCTGTTGCGCCTTCCAATGAATCGCAGTCTTTGGTTGGCTCGACCCACGAAACTATCTATGTGATCGTTCCAATTTAGGGTATTTGTAATTGTAATTCCTAAGTATTTAGTTGAATTTAGAGCCTACAGATTTGTGTGGCTTACCGCCGAAATTTAGCGGGTTTCTTTTAGTACTGATGTGAATAACTTCACACTTCTCTTTATTCAGGATCAGTTGCCACTTTTCGCACCATACAGATATCTCATCTAAATCATTTTGAAATTCGTTTTGGTCATCTGATGACTTTACAAGACGATAAATGACAGCATCTGCAAACAATCTAAGACGGCTACTCAGATTTTCTTCTATGTCGTTAATATAGATCAGGAACAATAGAGGGCCTATAACACTTACTTGGGGAACGCCGGATATTATTCCTGTTTTAGTCGATGACTTTCCGTCTATTACTACGAACTGTGACCTTTCTGACAGGAAATCACGAATCCAGTCACACAACTGAGGCGATCTTCCATAGGCACTCAGTTTGGTTAGAAGATGCCTATGAGGAACGGTGCCGAATGCCTTCTGGGAATACAAAATATGAAATATGGAAATCTAAAATATGGAATCATGTCTGTGGCACTATCTCCCCTACTTCACGAGTATAAAGAGCTAGTTGTGTTTCGCAAGAAAGATATTTTCTGAATCCGTGCTGACCACATGCCAATAAATCGTTTTGTTCGAGGTACTTTATAATGTTCGAATACAGTATTCTTTCCAAATCCCTTCTGCAAATCGACGTTAGTGATATGGGCCTGTAATTCAACGGATTATTCCTACTTCCCTTTTTGGGTATTGGTGTGACTTGAGCAATTTTCCAGTCTTTATATACGGATCTTTCTGTGAGCGAGCAGATGCACATAATTGGTAAATATGGAGCTATTGTATCAGCATACTCTGAGAGGAACCTGACTGGTATACAATCTGGACCGGAAGCCTTGCTTTCATCAACTGATTTAAACTGCTCTGCGACACCGAGGATATCTATTTCTATGTTTCTCATCTTGGCAGTTGTTCTTGATTGGAATTCGGGAATATTTACCTCGTTTTCTTTCGTGAAGGAGTTTTGGAAAATCGTGTTTAATAACTCTGCTTTAGTGGCACTGTCATCAGTGACTTCACCGTTGTTATCGCGCAGTGAATGAATTGATTGCGTCTTGCCACTGGTGTGCTTTATGTGTGACGATAATCTCTTTGGGCTTTCTGCCAGATTTCGAGACAGAGTTTCGTTGTGGAAACTATTGAAAGCATCTCGCATTGAAGTACGCACTATATTTCGAACTTCTGCAAAACATTTCCAGTCTTGAGCATTTTGCGTTCTTTTAACTTCGGCATGCTTTTTCCGTTGTTTCTGCAACAGCGATCTGACCCGTTTTGTGTACCATGGGGGATCAGTAACATCACTTATTAATCTATGTGGTATATATCTCTTAATTGCTGTCGATACTATCACTCCGAAATCATTCCACAACTTTTCTACGCTTACGTGATCAGATCGGAAGGAGTGCAGACTCTCTCTTAAAAAGGCGTTAAGAGCAGTTTTATCAGCTTTTTAAATATACTTGGCGTTTCTTTTTGATGGTTGTAGGTGTTACGGTATTCAGCCTAGCAGCTACTTCCTTGTGGTCGCTAATCCCTGTATTCGTCACGATACTCACTATTTTTCCAGAATTATTTGTTGCTAAGAGGTCAAGAATGCTTTCGCAACCATTTACCCTTCGAGTGGGCTCATGAACTAATTGTTCAAAATAACTTTCTGAGAAAGCATTCAGTACAATTTCGGATGATGTTTTATGCCTGCCGCAGGCTTTATAATTTTTCGAGCATATCGAGGGTAGATTAAAGTCACTACCGACTATAATTGTATGAGTGGGGTACCTATTTAAAATGTGACTCAAGTTTTCTTTGAACTGTTCTGCAACTGTATCTTCTGAGTGGGAGGGTCGGTAAAACGACCCAATTAATAGTTTAGTCCGACTGTCAAGTATAACCTCTATCCATACTATTCCGCAGGAACTATCTACTTAAATTTCAGTACAATGCAAACTACTTCTGACAGCAATAAATACTCCACCACCATGTGTATTTAATCTATCCTTTCTGAACACTGTTAGATCACTAGAAAAAATTTCTGCTGAGCTTATTGCCGGCTTTAGCCAGCTTTCTGTACCTATAACTATTTGAGCTTCAGTGCTTTCTATTAGGACTTGGAGCTCTGGTTCTTTCCCAACACAGCTACGACAATTCAGAACTACAACACCGATCGTTTCTACAACTAACTTACTGTGTTTTACCTGCCCCCTTTTAGAAGGACGCCCTTTCTGTGGTTCCCTGAGGCCCTCTAACCTAAAAACCGCCCAGTCCCTTCCGCACAGCCTCCGCTACCCGTGTAGCCGCTTCCTGTGTGTAGTGGACTCCTGACCAATGAAGCGGAACTTGGAAACCCACCACCCGATGGCGTTTTTTAAGTCAAGGAACCAGCAGCCTGCAGGGTCACAGAACCGTCTGAGCCTCTGATTCAGACCCTCCACTCGGCTCTGCACTCAGTTCTGTTGACGACGCTGCAGATGGTGAGCTCCAACTTAATCTCGCAAGTCTTTACTATTTCCGCTAGCCGCCCAAAACCAGACAGAATCTTCTCCGATCCAAAGCGACACACGTCATTGTTACCGACATGAGTCCCATCTGCAGTTGGCTGCATCCTGTACTCTTCATGGAATCCGGAAGCAGCCATTCCACATCCGTAATGACTCCCCCCAGTATGCACACAGTGCTCACTGGCTTCCTTCCCGTCCTTGGCAGTCATGTTCCTAAGGGTCGCCAATACGAGCCTAACGTTGGAGCTCCCAACTATAAGCAAACCCACCCTCTGTGAACGCCAAGACCTTGTGGGCCAAGAAGCTTCCTCTGGAAGAGGGTGGACGACTGCATCTGGCGCATAGACATCGTCAGCTACAGATAATGCCTGAAACCTGTTTGCAGAACGAACCAAGGAGGCCCTACGACCGGCTCCTCGGAAAGTTTTTCACTGCCTGCTAGACTTGGGAATGATCTCCCACTTGACCACAGGTGAGGGGTCAACCTCAGTGCAGGCAGTACAGCAGTGGACCGAACGTGGGACACGTGGGACGTGCTCAACGTCTCTCGTATCCCCACGTCTGACCCCCCACAGTGATACCCCTTTGCAGCAGCCTCAGGCTGTGTGACAGAAGCCAAGGCAGCCTGGAGCTGTGAGCTAAGGGTAGCCAACTCAGCTCGCATCTGTACAAAGCAATTACAGTTCCTATCCATTACTGTAGTTGCTCCCGTTTGTAGCTCGTAAAAATATACAACAAATGAACGGTGTACTCGGCTTATTACTAGCAGGAACATGAGGTGCTCTGTCACTCATGGCCTATCTGACACCATATTAGGCAGGTGTCCTAGTTTCTTTGGCTCTCAGTGTAAATAGGCGAAGAGATCTGGTACAGTTCTATTACTTTACTGACGAGAAATCACTAGAAACAGAAGCGGTTATAAACTATTCGTAAGTAACTATCCATAGCAAGCTATAGTGCAGTGTGTACATAAAGCAAATAGTAGGAAAACCAGACGACATGCTGAGGTTAATTGGAGAAGTCTTCAGGAAGTGTAATCCATCCACAAAGAAAGTGGCTTACAAACATTTTTTCGACCAATTTTGAGGAGTTACCCGTCAGCGTGATGCCCAAGCCAAGTCAGACTAACAGGAGATTCAGACAACATCTAATGAAGAGTGATTCGTTTTTCAAGAGATAGTTCTTTCGGCAGAAGATATTAAATGAATTCCTGTGGTAGAAATTACAAGATACGAGTTGTGAGGCAGGAAGAGGTTTACTGCTGAAATAAATTCTGGAGAACATATAATTTCCTCGCATGTACACCTTGCGAAATGACCACAACGAGAAATTACGCGCCACATCGTAAAATGGCATGCAAGAGTTGTATGTCTCATTTTCAGTGTAGCGAAAAACATCATCTGGAAAAAGCTTGGATGCATACTGGAGGATCTAACCTGCTATGAGAGTCTGGAATAGAGTCAAGCAGGTCCTGATTGATGAAATTACTTATAGGTTACTAGAGAGTGTTTGATTCTAGATGTTTTTCTGCCCTATAGGCATATTCAGAAATGAAATAGTGACAGTCTGCATGCAGTGTTATTTCTCTCATCTAACTGTCATAGACTCTATGCAAGGTATGCGGTAGTTGCAGTAGAATTACCACAATGTCTACTTTGAGTGCCCTTTCCCTAAAATTAATTTTATAATGTATGGCGGTGCTTTACTGTCATTGTTACACCGAACTCGTAGGAACCCACCAATTTCGTATTTGTGGAAGGAGTTTACCATTACAGAAATATCGAGAGATACGTACACTGGTGGACAATTGCCGGATTGACGTGTAGCAATTACAGAAAGGAAAGAGCACTGATGACATAAGCAAATTTCACTTCATAATTAGAAAGATCGAAGTCTCTGCACATCACAAAGACAATAGTTTTAGTGAATATCTGTTAATGGCGGGAATAGAGGGAAAGGTAATCCCATGCTGCAAAACACTAACAAAAAGAATGTCAGACATAAATTTGTTGCATCTTCTAGTTTTTGTGTAGTAAAATGTAGCCTGTACTTGCTATTCCAGGGGACTTTAGCACTGTTGTATAGGGTAATAAGGCTAGTTCTTCCCATTTTTCTGTGTATGTACATATATTATTTAGAAATGTAATCACAAACTTATAACGATGGATATTACACGTTAGGTGTGTTGAGAGGAAAGGAATTAGACGTGCCACTGATCGAAGTCAGAACGCCCCCAAGCTTTTTGCAGCACATTACGATGATGCGATCATTCATCTACATCTACATCTACATCTACATGATTACTCTGCAATTCACATTTAAGTGCTTGGCAGAGGGTTCATCGAACCACAATCATACTATCTCTCTACCATTCCACTCCCGAACAGCGCGCGGGAAAAACGAACACCTAAACCTTTCTGTTAGAGTTCTGATTTCTCTTATTTTATTTTGATGATCATTCCTACCTATGTAGGTTGGGCTCAACAAAATATTTTCCCATTCGGAAGAGAAAGTTGGTGACTGAAATTTCGTAAATAGATCTCGCAGCGACGAAAAACGTCTTTGCTTTAATGACTTCCATCCCAACTCGCGTATCATAACTGCCACACTCTCTCCCCTATTACGTGATAATACAAAACGAGCTGCCCTTTTTTGTACCCTTTCGATGTCCTCCGTCAGTCCCACCTGGTAAGGATCCCACACCGCGCAGCAATATTCTAACAGAGGACGAACGAGTGTAGTGTAAGCTGTGTCTTTAGTGGACTTGTTGCCTCTTCTAAGTGTCCTGCCAATGAAACGCAGCCTGTGGCTCGCCTTCCCCACAGTATTATCTATGTGCTCTTTCCAACTGAAGTTGTTCGTAATTTTTACACCCAGGTACTTAGTTGAATTGACTGCCTTGAGAATTGTACTATTTATCGAGTAATCGAATGCCAACGGATTTCTTTTGGAACTCATGTGGATCACCTCACACTTTTCGTTATTTAGCGTCAACTGCCACCTGCCACACCATACAGCAATCTTTTCTAAATCGCTTTGCAACTGATACTGGTCTTCGGATGACCTTACTAGACGGTAAATTACAGCATCATCTGTGAACAACCTAAGAGAACTGCTCCGATTGTCACCCAGGTCATTTATACAGATCAGGAATAGTAGAGGTCCCATTATGATATGAACGGAAGCATCTGAAATGCATTGGCAGTAAGAGTGGCTGTTGTTTTGCACTAGAACACAGCGCTAATTGTACCCCTGCTGCTTCTGCTGGGTGGAGTGATGCGAGGTATTTGTTTAACTACCGTTGTACACTGATAAGCCAGAGCATTGTGACCACCGGCCTACTGTCGATATGAATCCGTCCAGGCGATAGCAGCGTCGCCTGGCGAGAAATGAATGCTAGTCAGACACACACATGGTGCATAGAGTATCAGTGAGCGTGCTTCCCGTGTGTAGAATGTCTGAGTGTGGCCGAGGTCAGACTGCGATGACCTGGATACTCGGCACGAGCAATATGAAACTGCACGACTTGTCGTGTGTTCGAGGAGTTGCATGGGGGCTTAATTATAATAGAATGCAAATAATTTTAATTTCTTGCTTCAGTAGCTGTCTGTTCGGTTACGAAGTCTCGTAACGGTTGGCCCTGACTAGTATTATTACGCAATCTGACTGCATAGAACAACAACAAAGAATGAAATGGAAATTTTCATTAACACAATTATTTAATTAAGTCCCCAGCAACTATAAAACCTACGAAACCAAAGCACAAGTGTAACTGTTCTGTGTGTGGAAGTATGACTCAACGTACGCATCTGGCACGGTTCTTCTTCAACAACACAAGAAATTTTAAATATCATTTATACTGAATTAATTAAAGAAAATAGAAATACCATAATTACTCAAGAAAACCAGAATTACACTCTAATACAAGAACACAAGCCAGATGCTTTGTTGACTGAACCTGTAATGACGCATTATTCAGGACATTGAAATAATGAGAAAGAAAAGAAAAGTAGTTTGTTACCGTAATTTATATTGATGAAAAGCACTCTAGACATTACAATCTCTCCACACCGACTCGCTGCTATCACATCTCAACAAGAACTTTTCAGTATCATATCTCAGCAAGCACTGCCTACTAGCTCATCTCAACAAACACTCCTCACTACGACATCTCAGCACTGACTACCACGAGCTCTCCCCAAGCTCTGCCCACTACGACATCTCAATAATCACTGCCAGTGGAGGTGGCGGAACAATACTCTCTAGCGCGATCTCTGGCGCTGTGGCTCAGTGTAGCCACCTTTCAGAGTGCTGTGGTGGGTGCCTCCAGCACGTGGCGAAACCAATGTGAAAACACGTCCAAACTTCATGGGGCTGGGCCGTCACCTCTCATTACAGGTGGCGGGCATCGTAGGCTGGCCTAACTGGTAAAACGGGATGGGTGGCAGACTGTGACGGAACTAACGTCAGACTTTAATGAAGGGCAGAGTACAAGTGTGTCTGAACAAAAAATGGTTCAATTGGCTCTGGGCACTATGGGACTTAACATCTACATCTACATCTACATTCATACTCCGCAAGCCACCCAATGGTGTGTGGCGGAGGGCACCTTACGTGCCACTGTCATTACCTCCCTTTCCTGTTCCAGTCGCGTATGGTTCGCGGGAAGAACGACTGCCGGAAAGCCTCCGTGCGCGCTCGAATCTCTCTAATTTTACATTCGTGATCTCCTCGGGAGGTATAAGTAGGGGGAAGCAATATACTCGATACCTCATCCAGAAACGCACCCTCTCGAAACCTGGCGAGCAAGCTACACCGCGATCCAGAGCGCCTCTCTTGCAGAGTCTGCCACTTGAGTTTATTAAACATCTCCGTAACGCTATCACGGTTACCAAATAACCCTGTGACGAAACGCGCCGCTCTTCTTTGGATCTTCTCTATCTCCTCCGTCAACCCGATCTGGTACGGATCCCACACTGATGAGCAATACTCAAGTATAGGTCGAACGAGTGTTTTGTAAGCCACCTCCTTTGTTGCTGGACTACATTTTCTAAGCACTCTCCCAATGAATCTCAACCTGGTACCCGCCTTACCAACAATTAATTTTATATGATCATTCCACTTCAAATCGTTCCGCACGCATACTCCCAGATATTTTACAGAAGTAACTGCTACCAGTGTTTGTTCCGCTATCATATAATCGTACAATAAAGGATCCTTCTTTCTATGTATTCGCAATACATTACATTTGTCTATGTTAAGGGACAGTTGCCACTCCCTGCACCAAGTGCCTATCCGCTGCAGATCTTCCTGCATTTCGCTACAATTTTCTAATGCTGCAACTTCTCTGTATACTACAGCATCATCCGCGAAAAGCCGCATGGAACTTCCAACACTATCTACTAGGTCATTTTTATATATTGCGAAAAGCAATGGTCCCGTAACACTCCCCTGTGGCACGCCAGAGGTTACCTTAACGTCTGTAGACGTCTCTCCATTGAGAACAACATGCTGTGTTCTGTTTGCTAAAAACTCTTCAATCCAGCCACACAGCTGGTCTGATATTCCGTAGGCTCTTACTTTCTTTATCAGGCGACAGTGCGGAACTGTATCGAACGCCTTCCGGAAGTCAAGAAAAATAGCATCTACCTGGGAGCCTTTATCTAATATTTTCTGGGTCTCATGAACAAATAACGCGAGTTGGGTCTCACACGATCGCTGTTTCCGGAATCCATGTTGATTCCTACATAGTAGATTCTGGGTTTCCAAAAACGACATGATACTCGAGCAAAAAACATGTTCTAAAAGTCTACAACAGATCAACGTCAGAGATATAGGTCTATAGTTTTGCGCATCTGCTTGACGACCCTTCTTGAAGACTGGGACTACCTGTGCTCTTTTCCAATCATTTGGAACCCTCCCTTCCTCTAGAGACTTGCGGTACACGGCTGTTAGAAGGGGGGCAAGTTCTTTCGCGTACTCTGTGTAGAATCGAATTGGTATCCCGTCAGGTCCAGTGGACTTTCCTCTGTTGAGTGATTCCAGTTGCTTTTCTATTCCTTGGACACTTATTTCGATGTCAGCCATTTTTTCGTTTGTGCGAGGATTTAGAGAAGGAACTGCAGTGCGGTCTTCCTCTGTGAAACACCTGTGGTCATCAGTCCCCTATAACTTAGAACTACTTAAACCTAACTAACCTAAGGACACCACACACATCCATGCCCGAGGCAGTATTCGAGCCTGCCACCGTAGCGGTCACGCGGTTCCAGACTGAAGCGCCTAGAACCGCTCGGCCACACCGGCCGGCGTGTCTGAACACACGGTGCACCGAACACACCTTACGATGGGCCTCCGCAGCAGACGTCCACGCCTGTGCCAATGTTAACGCGACGATATGGGCATCTACTACGGAAATAGGCACGCGGCCATCGGCGTTGGACGTTGGCGCAAAGGCAGAGTCGGCGAGGTCTGATGAACCCCGATATCTTCTTCATTATACCGATGGAAGGGCTCGAATCCGTTGTCTTCTGTGGGAGCAGTTCCTTGAGGCCGTACTGCGGGACGGAAATAAGCTGGCGCCGGTACCATCATGCTCTTGGCATCCGTGGGTCCGGTGGAGCTAGTGCAAGGCCCCATGACGGGCAACGAGTATCGTATGCTGGTTGCAGACCACGCACGCCCCTCCGTGGCGATCATGTTTCCTGACGGCAGTGGCATTTTTCAACAAGACTGTTCGCTATGTCACAAGGCCACAGTGTGACGGAGTTTTCCGAGGAACACAGTGGCGAGTTCCAGTTGAGTGATGACTCGCCAAATTGCCACATCTGAGTCCGATCGAACACATCTAGGACGTGACTGAACGTGGCGCCACAGCTCATCGTCCCTCTCCCCCCTCTCCCCTCCTGGAATTTACCTCAATCAGGTGACTTGTGTGTGCAGATGTGGTGTCACCTCCCTCCAGGCACCTACCAAGGCCTCATTGCTTCCATGCCACGACACATCGTCGATGTTATCTATGCCAAAGGTGGATATACACTACTGGTCATTAAAATTGCTACACCAAGAAGAAATGCAGATGATAAACGGGAATTTATTGAACAAATATATAATATTAGAACTGACATGTGATTACATTTTCACACAATTTGGATGCATACATCCTGAGAAATCAGTACCCAGAACAATCACCTCTGTCCGTAATAATGGCCTTGATATGCCTGGGCATTGAGTCAAACAGAGCTTGGGTGGCGTGTACGGGTACAACTGCCCATGCAGCTTCACCACGATACCACTGTTCATCAAGAGTAACGACTGGTGTATTGTGACGAGCCAGTTGCTCGGCCACCATTGACCAGACGTTTTCAGTTGGTGAGAGATCTCGAGAATGCGCTGGCCAGGGCAGCAGTCGAATATTTTCTGTATCCAGAAAGTCCCGTACAGGACCTGCAACATGCGGTCGTGCATAATGCTGCTCAAATGTAGGGTTCCGCAGGGATCGAATGAAGCGTAGGGCCGCGGGTCCTAACACACCTGAAATGTAACGTCCACTGTTCAAAGTGCCGTCAATGCGAAAAGAGCTGACCGAGACGTGTAACCAATGCCACCCCATCTCGCCGGGTGATACGCCAGTATGGCGATGACGAATACACGCTTCCAATGTGCGTTCACTGCGATGTCGGCAACCGCGGATGCGACCATCACGATGATGTAAACAGAACTTGGATTCATCCGAAAAAATGACGTTTTGCCATTCGTGCTCCCAGGTTCGTCGTTGAGTACACCATCGCAGGCGCTCCTGTCTGTGATGCAGCGTCAAGGGTAACCGCAGCCATGGTCTCCGAGCTGATAGTCCATGCTGGTGCAAACGTCGTCGAACAGTTCGTGCAGATGGTTATTGTCTTGCACACGTCCCCATCTTTTGACTCAGGGATCGAGACGTCGCTGCACGATCCGTTACAGCCATGCGCATAAGATGCCTGTCATCTCTACTGCTAGTGATACGAGGCCGTTGGGATCCAGCACGGCGTTCCGTATTACCCTCCTGAACCCACCGATTCCATATTCTGCTAACAGTCATTGGATCTCGACCAACGCGAGCAGCAATGTCACGCTACGATAAACCGCAATCGCGATAGGCTACAATCCGACCTTTATCAAAGTCGGAAACGTGTTTATACGCATTTCTCCTCCTTACACGAGGCATCACAACAACGTTTCACTAGGCAACGCTGATCAACTGCTGTTTGTGTATGAGAAATCGGTTGGAAACTTTCCTCATGTCAGCACGTTGTAGGTGTCGCCACCGGCGCCGACCTAGTGTGAATGCTCTGAAAAGCTAATGATTTGCATATCACAGCGTCTTCTTCCTGTCGGTTAAATTTCGCGTCTGTAGCACGTCATCTTCGTGGTGTAACAATTTTAATGGCCATTAGTGTATGTGCTATTAGGTAGGTGATGGTAACGTTCAGGCTGGTGTTGTATCTGCCAAAAGTGGCCCCTCAGTTTGCTCACACATTCCCTGGCAACCGTATGGCTGTGTTTGTGGTGGAATAATGGCAGCTGTGGTAGTGGCAGCAAGCCATCACACTCCACTCTGTACGTACAAGGAACCCCTTCAGTAGTGTGAGATCGCAAAAGGCCAGCGATGTTGAAGGCAGTCAACGCGCTATATATTGTCAACAATGAAACCATAATATTGTCTGTTAATGGCAACAGGGGGTGGACTGGACGAATCCAATGGTGAGTACAGCAAAAGGCTATTGAGCGTGGTTGAACTGCTTGGTCGACGAGTAACTCACAAAAGTACCACAGTGCTAGTAGTGTTGATACAAAGCAGAGCAATGGCAACGATAAAAAACGCAAACATTGCATTATATCTGCGACAACAGTTTCCGAAGTTGGTATATCGTCAGAAAGGAACCGAAGGTATTTCACAGAGTCAGATGAAATATTAGCGTTTCTGCAAGATGAGTGAGTGGAATGTGTAGTGTCGTGCACGCTTGACTGTGCGAACAATGTACATGAGCTGTACGATGATGACGATACGTGCTTAACAAGTGTCATTGATACTGAAACAGGTGTTGAGCCATGTTCGACAGGGAGCCACAAATTCCGTCTCCAGTGATGTTCTGCAAAGGACAATCGTTGTCCGAGGACCGAGTACTAGACATAATTACATACATGGACGATCATCTGCAACATATAAAAACAGCGATTACGAACAAAGTCGAATAAGTCCGCAGCAATACTGCCGTGTGGTGCATAAGAAAAATTACGAATAGTCAAGCGAGGACAAGGCACACTTGTTACAAAAACCAGTGTCTGCGCGTCTCAAGGGCGCTCGATACAATTTACAGAATGTGCACGATAGTGATCTACTACGTTATGCGCGTTAAACTGGGCGCAACATAGATCACAGTGATTTCAAGGGATGCAGTGGATGGTTGCACAGTTTTAGTGCTACAGAACTGGAAGACGTAAGATAACGACATTTCGAAGAAAGCGTCAACTTTACGATGCACAGCGAACTATAGATTTGGCTCGAAAATTTGTGAAAGAAAAACTTATCCTATCGTTCAATAAGGAGTTTTTTTTTCATCTATGACAATCGGGATTTGAAAAGGATATGCATATGAAAGGAACCCTGGAAATTGGAGGTACCGAGAGAACTGTATCCAGCAGAACTAAAATTAATGCCTTATTCCATTCGTATACGATGTGATGACGGTTAATCTGGATGGTAAACTGACTGGAAAGTTATTCATTGTCGTGCGAGACGTTGGAGGTGCTCTGCCCCCTACGATTCTTTCTCGTGCGCGTGATATTGCAATGGCAGTGGGGAACATTCACGTCACAAAATCAAGAGTGGAAAAATGGACGTAAGAGAACTACAACTATGGTATGAGCGCTGCTTTTGGCCCATAGCTGGTCAAAATAACTCGGTTTTCTTGATTCCTGGTCTGTCTATAAAAATTATGTTCCTTTGGAGCAATCTATCCTTCCTGAAAAGTGATGTTGCAGTTCATACCACGAGGATCCACTGGACAAGTTCAGCATCTGGATGTTTGTTTCTCCTATGCCTATAAAACATATTATCACACTATCTGCAGTTACGCCTGAAACGATAGGCAGTTTCACGACAAGCTCCATGACATACTATTTCGCACCGTTGCATGCCATCACTTTCCACCATGTCCCATCAGCCCTTTGCACCAATACGATTCTATAAGCATTCTTTAAGAGTAGATACCTAGTTTAATGTCCCACATGGTTTGTAATTCCTAAGAAGTTCGCCTTCGACCTTGATGGTGTGAATCTTTGAAATCACAGTGGAGCACCATTTTTCATACGGTGTTCATGGTACAAATTAATGGTTTGTTCTGAACATTTATTGCGTAAGGTTATGGTTAGGTGGTTCCTTATTCTATGACTGAACTCAACTGTGTAAGCTGTAATGACATTGTTTAATATTGCAATCTTGACACGGAAATACACGCTTTTACACAGTTTACAGTGTGACAATGTTAAGACAGTTGTCAAAATTACGCATCTCGTCCTCTGAAAGTGAACTAATCCTAAATACAACACTATTAAATTTTAACTCTCAGTAAGTTAGATAATCCTCAACAAAACAATATCAAATTTTATCTAGAAGTTTCCTTACAAAATTATTCTTACTATTCCGCTTCAAAGTTCGGTACTATTTTTAGGATGACAATCAAGTCTACAGAGGATGGTTAGTTCTGTGGCAAGTTGAGCAAAAAATTACCCAAGGTCGCTCGAGTTTACAGTGGACGCAAGCTGGTGAACCAACAAGTTTACACCTCTGCACGTGGTATTTACCTTAACTGCAGCGAGCTGTCGTCTGCCTGGCTGCCCTCGCCCTCTGAAATTCCTATAGAATTTATCAAACCTTTGCTGAATTTTCCAGCAGAAACTCTCCCTATGTTTCTCCATATGTGAGAAAACATGAACTCATTCCAAGTCTCAGACTATGGCGATATACACACGCTTGGCTGGAGCAGCGTGCATATTATAAAGCCCTCTCAGTTCTTGCAAGAACAATTAACTAACTGGCTGGTTCGTTTCTCCACAGTTGGAGCTCAACGATGCTACAGCTAATCTCTAGCTGCATATCAGCCACTGTGAACTCAGTGTTCACACAAATTTCTCCCCTGCATCGTACAGAGCGTTATGTGCCCCGTTCTGCACTAGACACTAGTTCAGAGAAGAGTACCTGAAAATTTCCGTCTTGTCTTTCTCATAGCCGAACTGTCTCCCCACCTTCGTCCTTTCGTTCTCGACGTCACGGCTTTTTTCGACCAATAGGAGCGTTCCCCTTATTTTGTGGAAACTCTCTCTACCACTCGCAAGGGTCCTACCTTTAAACCGCGTCGAAACCTCGGCACTTTATTCCTTCTCAGCGTGTTTCCGCCAATCAGACGTTATGTGCCCACTCCAGACGCCTAAAAAGTTACATGTCTCTATCATGTGTGTACCACTTGCAGTTCACACGATCGAATGTCTGTATCCATTTGGAATTCTGAAATGCAGTTTTCCGAAGCTTTTTCTGTGCTCCTCCTGGTGGCCCGGTCTGTTACTCTCTCTCCCATCTGAGTCACCTGGTCGGTTGGTCATTGACTCTCGCCTGGGACGCTGCTTAAGTGGTTTCTGTGGTGCACCCTGTGGAGCGACATTCGCCTCTGCCCACCCTTGCTTCCAAACCAAAACGTTTCCTCTCGCTGCTTGTTCCACCTTCTGCTCATAGACATGCATTATATAGGATCAGTGTGTTAGTACCGTCGATTGAGTGTCATCCCTTTTTGCATTAAATACTGATAGGCAAATTTGCTCATTACTGCCAAATTAAGTTAGGTGTCATATTCACCTTCCCGTTGCGATGTATAAAGTTCTTATGTAAGGTGCAAAACTGACCTTCATTTATTCCGCCACCTTACAATTGAAATCGACGGTGTCCATTTTGTGAAGTATAAGACATACACTCCTGGAAATTGAAATAAGAACACCGTGAATTCATTGTCCCAGGAACGGTAAACTTTATTGACACATTCCTGGGGTCAGATACATCACATGATCACACTGACAGAACCACAGGCACATAGACACAGGCAACAGAGCATGCACAATGTCGGCACTAGTACAGTGTATATCCACCTTTCGCAGCAATGCAGGCTGCTATTCTCCCATGGAGACGATCGTAGAGATGCTGGATGTAGTCCTGTGGAACGGCTTGCCATGCCATTTCCACCTGGCGCCTCAGTTGGACCAGCGTTCGAGCTGGACGTGCAGACCGCGTGAGACGACGCTTCATCCAGTCCCAAACATGCTCAATGGGGGACAGATCCGGAGATCTTGCTGGCCAGGGTAGTTGACTTACACCTTCTAGAGCACGTTGGGTGGCACGGGATACATGCGGACGTGCATTGTCCTGTTGGAACAGCAAGTTCCCTTGCCGGTCTAGGAGTGGTAGAACGATGGGTTCGATGACGTTTGGATGTACCGTGCACTATTCAGTGTCCCCTCGACGATCACCAGTGGTGTACGGCCAGTGTAGGAGATCGCTCCCCACACCATGATGCCGGGTGTTGGCCCTGTGTGCCTCGGTCGTATGCAGTCCTGATTGTGGCGCTCACCTGCACGGCGCCAAACACGCATACCATCATTGGCACCAAGGCAGAAGCGACTCTCATCGCTGAAGACGACACGTCTCCATTCGTCCCTCCATTCACGCCTGTCGCGACACCACTGGAGGCGGGCTGCACGATGTTGGGGCGTGAGCGGAAGACGGCCTAACGGTGCGCGGGACCGTAGCCCAGCTTCATGGAGACGGTTGCGAATGGTCCTCGCCGATACCCCAGGAGCAACAGTGTCCCTAATTTGCTGGGAAGTGGCGGTGCGGTCCCCTACGGCACTGCGTAGGATCCTACGGTCTTGGCGTGCATCCGTGCGTCGCTGCGGTCCGGTCCCAGGTCGACGGGCACGTGCACCTTCCGCCGACCACTGGAGACAACATCGATGTACTGTGGAGACCTCACGCCCCACGTGTTGAGCAATTCGGCGGTACGTCCACCCGGCCTCCCGCATGCCCACTATACGCCCTCGCTCAAAGTCCGTCAACTGCACATACGGTTCACGTCCACGCTGTCGCGGCATGCTACCAGTGTTAAAGACTGCGATGGAGCTCCGTATGCCACGGCAAACTGGCTGACACTGACGGCGGGGGTGCACAAATGCTGCGCAGCTAGCGCCATTCGACGGCCAACACCGCGGTTCCTGGTGTGTCCGCTGTGCCGTGCGTGTGATCATTGCTTGTACAGCCCTCTCGCAGTGTCCGGAGCAAGTATGGTGGGTCTGACACACCGGTGTCAATGTGTTCTTTTTTCCATTTCCAGGAGTGTATATCCCACTAAAGATTGATCTCTGCACCTCCGGGACACTCATTTTCTATCGCTTTCCTGGTGCACATAGTGATTCTTAAGCAGCAATATTTTTCCTGTCATAATTATTAACACAACACTTTCAGATGAGTCTCACTGAAGGTTGAACTTCCAACCTCGCGCATGGAGTTCATTATCATAGTACACGGCACTGACCACGGAAGACAATCTCCTGCATTTTTGCTTGTTAATAATGACATCGTTATTGCTCCTGTCCTATAACAGTGGTGGGTGAAGCCTAAGTGTGGGATGTTGGCCTAATTTAGCAATGTCTCTTGTGTGTATGCACTTGTCTGTAGAAGCGTCCTTTCCTGGATACTTTTGCTCTCCACCGTTGTTTACAGTTGTACTACAATCTTACAGTGCCAGACTCCTCTAAGACTCTCAAATATTGACGTCATAGACTGTAGGCTACTGCTTTTTAACACACTAATAATGCAGGGACAAGTTCCTTACTCTGAAACGCAGGTTTGTTATGCAGCAGCGTATTTGTTTTTAAATAAGCCACTGTGGTAACTGTTAAACGTTTAAACTCTCTTGTTTTTGATCACCTAAGTGTGTCCTTGGATGATTATCTCTAAATGTGTATATTTGGAATATTGGGAGGAAATCGGCAAAACTGTCCAAAAACTGCAACAAATTGCCAAAAAATTATTAACAGTACTGCAGTGGCAGATGCATCCTGTGCCACACATCTCCTTTCAAAGTATCTGGCGTCATTTTTCAAGTCAAAACCATACTGATTAAGGTAACTGGCCAATATGATAACGCCCATTTAAATTTCGCACTACTTTTAAGGCACTTAATCGGCCTAGAGAAATGTGGCTGTGGAAAGGGAGGCAGGAAGGGTAAGGAATAATCCTGAATGTGACTTATATCCTTACATAAACATCCCCGAAAACACTGCAGAGTGATGCAGCTTGCCCAATGCTCCAGTACTAACTAGTTCTGGTATTTGCACATTTATTAACTTTCTAGAATATATATAGCGTGTTTATTATGTAATTGCATAATGGTGAGAATACACTTTTAGAAACTCGTAAGGTATTATTTTATTTTACCTGCCTGTTTATTTGCTAGAAGAGGATCTCCTTTACCATAACATGTCGTTTTATTACATTAACACTTGTTTCGATGCAAAAACCATCTTCTATGAAATTCACAAAGTCTCAGAAACATTAAAAAATGTACGAAATTTGCATACCTCTGACGATCTTTCAATAAAACTCATAAGGTATTACTTTATTTTACCTGCCTGTTTATTTGCTAGAAGACGATCTCCTTTACCATAACATGTCGTTTTATTACATCAACACTTGTTTTGATGCAAAAAAACATCATCTATGATATTCACAAAGTCTCAGAAACGTTAAAAAATGTATGAAATTTGCAGACCTCTGACGACATTTCAATAAAACGAAACGTATGAGGTGTATCAAATTCGCATTTCGTATTTACTGACTGGATAAAGTATCATACAGCAACTACAGATACGATGGACAAACAGGATTAACAGTTTGTTGTTTATTTATAGCTACATGAACTGGTTATGTATCTAAGAGGCTTGCTTTAGTTAGAGTTAATGGCAGACAAAAATAAACGCAATGAACCTGAGGATATATTGCAAGATTAACGTATTTTTCATTAAAATGTTATTAATTTTCAATCCTAGTATGACTAAAGAAAGGGAGCCACGAACCTGTTACGGTGTCACCATAGGAGGAGAGGTGTACTCCTACGTGGCGCGTCCCAGGTGGCGGATAGGGGAGTCACCAGCTTGCTGGCGGACTTGAGCGAAATAAATAGCTCTCGTGGACGAAATACACATCCCATCAATCTCATTTTTTACCGTCCATAATTCACCCATCACCTCTCCAGGTCAAATCTGGAATTGTAAACCCTGACCTTGGTCAGACACTTGATCATTGATCAGACAATCAAATAAATATGAGGAGTCTTCTGTTGAAAGGATCCACCGATTTGGACAGTCACGACGAGATTATCCAGGCGAAGACACCATACGGATACAGTGGGGTGTCACATAGACGACAAGGGTGAGTCGGAGTGCCTAGTGATGCACTGAATGAACAAACAAACCTGCAACATATTCCACATAAGAAAGTGCTAAAATTTAACAAATCAGTAAGAAATTCGTATTTTGCAACAGTAAATATTAATCCTTGAGAAAGTTAGTAAATTGAAACATTTAACAGATGTCTTAGATCAACAGAACATAGTTATCACAGCCCTTCAAGAGTTACGCAATACTGACCAGGACCCGATCGAATCAGGAGGATGTCGACTTCATAAGGGACCACCAGGAGAAAGACTAATAGAAAATGTTCCGCAATGCGTTGTAGGTTTCTTGATATAAAATAGAATATTGGATTCCATTGAGGATTTTTCATCCAATTCCACAAGAATGGCATTGTTAACAATTATGATGGAAAACAAAAGATACACAGTGAAAAATATTCATGCTCCAACTGATGTTAAAAGTAGAACTGACAAGGATGGAACGGAAAAATTCTGGGATCAACTTGATCAACTAGTAAGGACCGTACCGGATACTAACATTAACATTCTGCTTGGAGACTTTGTTGCGAGGATAGGACGAGAGAAGAAATTTCGAGGTGTGGTGGGGCGATGGCCAGCACATAAACTTACAAACAAGAACGGGGAACGGTTAATTGAATTTTCTACTATAAATAGATTGGTTTTGAAGACAACAAGTTTTAAGAGAAGACCACATAAGTTAATGACATGGAAATGCCGTAACGTCAAGCTAGGAGAGTTCCAGATAGATCATGTGGCCATGGATCGGATATTCCACAAGGAAATCTATAATGCTGAAGTGCTGCGTAGCGTCGATGTTGATTCATACCACTGCATTTCAAAATTTAAAATCAAACTGAAACCTAAAAGAAAAAGCAAACCTCAAAAGTTAGATACAAAGAGAACATATGACCCTAGTTATATTTTTAATAATTAGATATATTACGAGAGGTCAAGAATACCTTTAAGTGAGAATCTAGAAGCCACTGTCAATCGATTAAAAGCCTTGGCTGAAGAAGTAGCTCCTGTACGGAAACGCAAGAAACATGGGTGGTGGAATGAGGAATGCGATGTAGCGATTCATCATAGACATAAGACCTGGATAAACGAGCAACTAAAGTGAACTGAAAGCTCCAGGGAGGAATTAATAACAGACGATCAACCGCTAAAGAAATTAGAAGGGTCAAAAGGCAATTTCACAAGGACTCGCTAAAATCTATCGAGGATGCTTTCAATCGCCACAAGACAAGAGATTACTATCAGACATTCAAACAGTACCAGTCGAAATACACTCTACCTACTCTTATGATGAAGGATACAAACGGAAAGGTAGCACATAACAATTATGGCACTTCAATGATGTTGGCTAAATGTTTCAAACAATTACTAAACAGCGCGGAACCCCTATCCAAGAAACAAAACGCATTTGGAAAGAGTTATACCACCACATCCAGATGAAGTACAAGCAGCGATTAACTCACTTCGGAATTATAAAGCAGCAGGTGAGAACCAACTAGTGGCAGAACTTTGAAAATATGCAAATGTACAAACTGTTCTAAACTTACACAAACACCTTACTGACATTTGGAATACTGAGAGGTTACCAGAGGAATGGAATGTCGCAATAATCCATCCACTACACAAAAAAGGAGATAGACAGGATCCACATAACTATGGGGGTATATATATTCTGGATATTACTTATAAAATTTTTTCCAAGGTTTTTTATTTCAGAATTCATGAACAGCTTGATGGTGAACTAGGCGAATATCAAGGAGGCTTTCGTCCAGGACTAAGCTTTCCTGATAAAATTATTAGTCTGAAATGGATAATGAAACATCAAAGGGTCAGGAACAAGAAGCTAGTGATCACCTTTGTCGATTTTAAGAAAGCCTACGACAGTATCCATCGTGAATCTCTACCGTCAATTCTTAAAGAATTTGGTTTACATCAACCTCGTTGCAATCACCCTTCGAAATATCAAAGCTAGAGTAAGATTCAGAAATAAATTCACTGAACGTTTTGAGATTCATACTGGCCTTCAAAAAGGCCATGGATTGTCTCTATTATTGTTCAGTTGCGTGCTGGAGAAAATTATGCGTGAATGGGACAAGATATGCCCATCATCTGTTAAGATTGGAAGAAAGATTCAACTTAACTGCATTGCATTTGCAGATGATTTGACGCTGTTAGCAAACAATATTGATGAAGCAAAGGTTCAGACAGAACAACTAGAACGATTAGCGGCAAAGGTTGGATTGCAAATTTCGTTCGAGGAAACAGAAATGATGCCCAGTTTCCCAATAGACACATTCCATACCATACTCCATAATGATCAAAAAATTAAAGTAGTAAAAAAGTTTAAATATCTTGGTAAGATTATTACCTAGAATGCTAATGAAAGAGTATCAATAGAGAGTAGAACATTAAAACTACAGCAAGCGTAAGAACCACATGGCCAATCTACAAAAACGTTCCCTCTCAATAAATGCTATATTTCGACATTACTACTCCGTCGTTAAGCCGGAAGCAACGTATGCGGGTGAAACACTATTCAAACTAAATACGCAAACAACAACGGAGAAATTGCAGAAAGTTGACAGAAGAATACTCCGAAAAATAATCAGTAAAAAACATCAAGTTAATGGGCAGTGGAGACTTTTGCCCAATTCAGTAACGTTTAAAGAAAGTGAATTCATTATTGATACAATGCGGAAAAGAAGGATTGCATTTTTCGCTCACATATCTCGCCTACCAAATACTAAAATCCTGAAGCAACTTTTTTACTTCTTCTGGAACAGTAAAACCAAAAACGTCTGGTTTAAAGGAGTACAAAGTGATCTGGATGAATTTAACATCGCCACACACCAAATTCAACACAGAGAAGAGAAACTGCTTCTGAAGAACAAATATACACGGCTGACATTCAAACCATCAGAACGGAAGAAGTCTGTCACATCTGCAGAAAAACGAGCAGCCAGATCACACCGAATGAATTAATTTTGGGAAACGAAGAATTGGCTAACTGCTAAATCTAAACTTAATCATTGTAGATTCTGCTGTATTATGTTTGATTTTAGTGCTCCAATGTGGGTGTTAACTATGTAAATAAATAAATAAGGGGAAAGGAATGGGAATGTAGATTGCAGAACACATTTTGATAATATTTGGGTTAATAATTATATTGCCAAGGAATTACACCGTTTGAAACAAAATGTCTTGCGAGTTGCTAACGTTTCTCCTTCACATTGTTGCCTGCTCTTTACACAATAATTCTCAATGTCTTGAGTAAGGGTCCGTCACACTCATTTCCCCATCGACAGCGAATTCACCAATCTATTGGTTTTCCTATCGAGTGCTTGAGAACTTAAATGCTTTCCCGAAAGTCATGTAAGTATAAAGCAGTCGACAGACTTTTTTGAGCTTTCAGGTTTCAGTAATATTGGTTTGTTTAAGACCCTAAACACAGAACTTAGAACACGAATGCGTTTTCCACCACGTGCTCGTGGCAATCTCAAAACTGACCACTCTGTACATACAACCTTCATCAATGTTTTCTTCATGTAGTTTCATAGTATATTTCCGTAATGGGAATTCTCTGTCAATCGAAATGAAACAAAGAACTTCAATTCCATATGCTTCTTTGGTGTACATTCGGGGAACATATGTTCAACGACTTTTCTTCTAGTTTCTTGTATAAGTGAGTGACGGATATCTTGCCCTAATAGCTAACATTTACATACAGAACAATTGGTCCGCATTGTAGCAAAGTAGATGGATCCTTTCAAGCTGTTATGTTTTTCTTTCATCCAATACATTGCAAATTCTGAGATATCAAGCTGTTATGTTTTTCTTTCACCCAATACATTGCAAATTCTGAGATATGCTCAATAATGTTATTCAGCTGTTATGTTATTCACATGGCATGTGCACAGTACCAGAAATCTAATATATTAACTCAGGCATCATTCAGCTTAACTTTATTATCTATTGAATTCTTTAATTGTCAGAAGTTAACGAGCTAGCTAGTTTGCCTAAAAACCATGCTAATTACGAAATATCAGTAATTTCAGATTTTGTTCGAATTGCTGTGCACACGGTTTCCACACTGATACGACTGTTAGATTTCGAGGGCAGTAATTTGAGAACTTTATACAGAGATTGTGTTAGTGATTTATTTGCCACAACATTAATGATGAGGACAACAATAATTATGCTTAATTATGCCTGTGTTAGGTTACTGCACCCGAACAATATTGCAGAATATCAGTGCAGTGTCCGCCTGCTTAGCTGGGTGGTAACGTGCTCGCCGCCCATGCAAGTGGGCCCGGGTTCGATTCCCGATCGGTTTGGAGTTTTCCTCCGCTCTGGGACTGGGTGTTGCGTTGTCCTCCTCATCATTTCATCCTCATCACCGGCGCCCAAGTCACCCCATGTGGCGTCGACTGAAATAAGACTTGCACTTGGTGCCCGAACTTCCCCGGAAGGGGCCTCCCGGACAATGATGCCATATGCTCATTTCATTTTTTTCATTGCAGTATGTGGCTACTAAAGCAGTCTATATAAAAGCGTGCAATAAAATTTGGAATTCTATACAGTTTTGTGGTTACATTGTTTTACTTCACTCGCCTTTCTTTCAGAGCCTCGATAATTATATCACAAATTCAGGCACACTTAGGCGCTTCTCTAAACATGGTGTACGTTTTTCTTACTTTGGGCTCAATCATCGACTTTAATTGTTCAGAATCATATAACGCCAACTAAGTAAAATTTTTAAATTCATCTTTCACCGCTTGCATAAGTCTGTTTCCATACTGTATTCATACAATTCTCTCATCTTCCAAGGCACTTTTCATTTCGGTGGTTTCCTACTGCTTTGGTTGTTATACATCAGTATGAAGGCTTGCCACTGCACGTGTCACATTGTTGGACACACTGAGTATGCACTGATCAGCAGCAAAACCCCTGCTATAGAATGAAGTGACATATCGACTGAGCACAGAATGCCTGTATGAAGATGGTGAGCAACAGATGGTAGAGTGGCACCCAAAAAGAGTGGTGACTGGTAGAGCACTGAGTAGTATGGGGTAGAGCAGCAAAGTGGTGAGGTAGTGAATGGTAGATCAAGAGCGACATGTGGTAGAGGGGCAGAATAGTTGAGCTGTGCATTGTAGAGTGGTGAGGGGCAGATGGTAGAGTGGAGAATGGCAGGTGATAGAGTGGTAGTGTCTTGGATGGTAGAGTGGCGAGCAGCATGTCGTAGAGCTATACAGCAGTAGAGTGGCGAGAGGTACAGCAGTGACCAGCAAGTGAAACAGTGGCAGAGCAGTAAAGTAGTGAGTGGTGGACAGTGAGCGGCATTTGGTAGAGAAGTGGAGTCATAGAACAGTGAGTGGTGGAGCAGTGAGTGGTATAGAGTGGTCATAGACCAGCAGAGCAGCGAGTGGTGGAGCACTGAGAGAAAGGTGGTAGAGCAGCACCACCACTGGTTACTCACGACCCTAACACTCACCAGTCTGTTGCTCTAACAGAGCGGTACAGTGGTGAGTGTTAGGGTGGTGAGTAACTAGTGGTGGTGCAGCAAAGCAGTAGATTAGTGTGTAGTAGAACATGGGCCGCTGATGAGAGAGCAGCAGAGCACTAGATCAATGGGCGGTAGAACAGGGACTAGCAGGTGGCAGAGCAGTGAGTGGCAGGTGGTAGAGCAGTGAGCAGCAGGTGGTAGAGCAATGGGAGGTACAGCAGTGAGTGACATATGGTAGAATGGTGGAACAGCATAGCAGTGAGCACTCGAGTTGTGAGTGACAGGTAGTAGAGCACCAGAGCAATGACTGGTGGGAGGTAGAGCAGCAGATTGATAGAGCGGTGATTGTTAGAGCAGTGAGTTACAAAGTGGTAGAGCAGATAGTGGTAGAACAGTGGGTAGCTGATAGTACAGCAACAGAGCAGCAGATCAATGAGTGACAGAGCAATGAGTAGCAGGTGGCAGAGCAATGAGTGACAGATGGTAGGGCAGTGACCAGCAGGTGGTAGAGGAGTAGAGCAGTGGGAGGCACAGCAATGAGTGACAGGTGGTAGAAAGGCAAAACAGTGCACCAGTGAGTGGTACAGTGCTGAGTGACAGGTGGTAGAACACGTGAGTAACAAGGAGTGAGTGGAAGAGCTGCAGATTGATAGAACAGTTGTCAAGCAGTGAGTGGTAGAACAGTGGGCAGTTGAAGGTAGAGCAGCAGAGCAGTAGATCAGAGGGTGGTAGTGCCATGAGCGGCAGGTGGTAGAGCAGTGAGAGCAAATGGTAAGGCAGCAGAGCAGTGGGAGGTTGGGCAGTGACTGACAGGTGGTAAAATGGCAGAGCGGCATAGCAGTGAGTGATAAAGTAGTAAGTGACATGCGGAGAATACCAGAACAATGAGTGTGAGAGGTAGAGCTGCAGAATGATAGAGCAATGACTGTTAGGGCAGTGAGTGACCAGTCATAGATTAGCAAATGGTAGGGCAGTGAGTGGTAGAACAGTGAGCAGCTGATGGTAAAGCACAAGAGCAGTAGATCAATAGGTGGTGGAGCGGTAAGTGGCAGGTGATAGAGCAGTGAGCGGCAGGTGGTAGAGCATTAGAGCAGTGGGAGGTTCAGCAGTGAGTGACAGGTGGTAGAATGGTGGAATGGCTAGCAGTGAGTGTTAGAGCTGTGAGTTGCAGGTGGTGGAGAAGCGGGGCAATACCATGGTGAGTCGTATAGTGGCAGAGTAGTAGAGTAGTCGGTGGGGCTAGCTATGATAAGAAAGAAAGAGAAGTATTTCCCAAGAGGGACCTGTCACTGAACAGGAAGATGTTGGGTCGCTGGGAGAGGGCTCTGTCATCTTCGCAACACCGTCTTGCCAAATTGTCCCACGTGCCAGCCAGACACTCATAGTTGCGACACCTGCAATGTTGGAAATTGAAGAAATGCCTTCAAGGTGTTCGTGGCGACAAAAACGCAAACAGGCTTCTTCTTCATAGCAACGCAAAAACCCTCACAATTCTTCACACCCGAGTGGTGCCCAAAACTTCGTTGGACTGTCGATTCTGATCCACCCAACAGTCCAGACCTTGCACCTTCCGACTTTCGAGGATGCACTCCACCGGCAGCACTAAGGCAACGATGGGCAGGTTATCCGTAGAGTGATACCATGCGAGCAAACAGGCTCTCCTAGTAAGGTGGCGTAAGGCTGTGGCATACGTCTCCCAAATCGCCAAAGAGTTGGAAGTGTTAAAACAACAGCGTCATGACGGTCAGGTTATTTCGATTACACGATAAGTCACACAAATCTGAACGCCTTAAATTCAACTAAATACTTAGGGATTACAGTTACGAATAACCTAAACTCGAACGATCACATAGATAATGTTGTGGAGAGAGCAAACCAAAGACTGCGATTCGTTGGCAGAACACTTAGAAGGTGCAACAGATCTATTAAAGAGACTGTTTACACTACACTTGTCCGCCCTAATCTGGAGTATTGCTGTGCGGTGTGGGATCCGTATCAGGTGGAACTGATGGATGATACTGAAAAAGTTCAAAGAAGGGCGGCTCGTTTTGTATTATCGCGAAATAGAGGAGATTAGTGCCACAGACATGATACATGAATTGGAGCGGTAGTAATTAAAAGAAAGGCGTTTTTCGTTGCGACGGGATCTTCTGATGAAATTTCAATCACCAGTTTTCTCCTCCAATTGCGAAAACATTCTGTTGGCACCCACCTACATAGGGAGAAATGATCATCACGATAAAATAAGAGAAATCAGGACTCGCACAGAAAAATTTAAGTGCTCGTTTTTCCCGCTCGCCGTTCGAGAGTGCAACGGTAGAGAGCCAGCTTGAAGGTTGTTCATTGAACCCTCTGCCAGGCACTTAATTGTGAATATCAGAGTAATCACGTAGATGTAGATGAAATGTTCTAGTTCACCAGTTGTGGAATATAATGGAAGTCATTCGTCCTCGCAACACTCGCCAGCACCGTTCCCCAGGTCGGCCACTGATACGCCTACTACAGCTCGTAGTGCAGTCACTCAAACAAACAACAGCATGACTCAAGCACAAAGTTTTTCACTAAATGACGTTACCGATGAGCAGTTCTAATACGATAAATAATATAGAACAAGACAATGTTTTGTATAACGTTCCCTACTTTAACGTTCCATACTAACTGCAGTCTATGAAAATTCCTTTGTGGTTTATGTTGTTGATTTTTGTCCTGTGCTACAGACTAGTAAAACGTTTATTTTTCATTGCATGTCTTGCAAATAATAATAAAAAGTTATCCGTTACAACTACAAGAAAACTGCCTTCACACAATGTACTTCGCAGGCAGCACGTGTGGACTGAATAGTTAATGCGCTTGCAGTATCGGTTTCCGGGAAAGCACCAGCACAATATTTTTCGTCTTAGGGTTTGTGTTCTAGTTTTACGTTATAGCAGCAGTAACTCAGTATGCACCTACTATAGTGCCCTTTTTGTTAAATAAATTTGACTTAGTGGTGTAATGAAATTCACAAATGGGAGCATGTGGACGCAACAGTGGAGAAGGATGAACTTTCCGTCTCCTTGTTCAAAACGTGGTGTGCAGCCCAAGAGTGATAAACTGCCTAGCCCTGCCATCACTCAGGTGTAGGGTTGCGCTCCACCAAGCCTACCGTGCGATAGCTTTGGTACAGTACATGAATAACGTAGTAGGTGGTAGGATTACTGGTAATACACTCCTGGAAATGGAAAAAAGAACACATTGACACCGGTGTGTCAGACCCACCATACTTGCTCCGGACACTGCGAGAGGGCTGTACAAGCAATGATCACACGCACGGCACAGCGGACACACCAGGAACCGCGGTGTTGGCCGTCGAATGGCGCTAGCTGCGCAGCATTTGTGCACCGCCGCCGTCAGTGTCAGCCAGTTTGCCGTGGCATACGGAGCTCCATCGCAGTCTTTAACACTGGTAGCATGCCGCGACAGCGTGGACGTGAACCGTATGTGCAGTTGACGGACTTTGAGCGAGGGCGTATAGTGGGCATGCGGGAGGCCGGGTGGACGTACCGCCGAATTGCTCAACACGTGGGGCGTGAGGTCTCCACAGTACATCGATGTTGTCGCCAGTGGTCGGCGGAAGGTGCACGTGCCCGTCGACCTGGGACCGGACCGCAGCGACGCACGGATGCACGCCAAGACCGTAGGATCCTACGCAGTGCCGTAGGGGACCGCACCGCCACTTCCCAGCAAATTAGGGACAATGTTGCTCCTGGGGTATCGGCGAGGACCATTCGCAACCGTCTCCATGAAGCTGGGCTACGGTCCCGCACACCGTTAGGCCGTCTTCCGCTCACGCCCCAACATCGTGCAGCCCGCCTCCAGTGGTGTCGCGACAGGCGTGAATGGAGGGACGAATGGAGACGTGTCGTCTTCAGCGATGAGAGTCGCTTCTGCCTTGGTGCCAATGATGGTCGTATGCGTGTTCGGCGCCGTGCAGGTGAGCGCCACAATCAGGACTGCATACGACCGAGGCACACAGGGCCAACACCCGGCATCATGGTGTGGGGAGCGATCTCCTACACTGGCCGTACACCACTGGTGATCGTCGAGGGGACACTGAATAGTGCACGGTACATCCAAACCGTCATCGAACCCATCGTTCTACCATTCCTAGACCGGCAAGGGAACTTGCTGTTCCAACAGGACAATGCACGTCCGCATGTATCCCGTGCCACCCAACGTGCTCTAGAAGGTGTAAGTCAACTACCCTGGCCAGCAAGATCTCCGGATCTGTCCCCCATTGAGCATGTTTGGGACTGGATGAAGCGTCGTCTCACGCGGTCTGCACGTCCAGCACGAACGCTGGTCCAACTGAGGCGCCAGGTGGAAATGGCATGGCAAGCGGTTCCACAGGACTACATCCAGCATCTCTACGATCGTCTCCATGGGAGAATAGCAGCCTGCATTGCTGCGAAAGGTGATAATACACTGTACTAGAGCCGACATTGTGCATGCTCTGTTGCCTGTGTCTATGTGCCTGTGGTTCTGTCAGTGTGATCACGTGATGTATCTGACCCCAGGAATGTATCAATAAAGTTTCCCCTTCCTGGGACAATGAATTCACGGTGTTCTTATTTCAATTTCCAGGAGTGTATTTGCAGCATTCTTAGGGAAAGGAACATAAATGAATATGTGAGAGAAAAACTGGAAGCCGACGATTTCTCTTTGTTTTTTGTTTGTTTGTTAGTTTGTTTTGCGCATAGTTGGAACCGCACATCGTTCACTGTTAGTCCACTGTGTACTTTACATCCTTACAAATTATAAACTGCATTTTATATGTAATGAAAATTAATTGATCGGGTAACTTCTGCGCTTTTATCCATGAAAGCAATTAGTGTCGATGCAAGCACATTTTACGCATATAAACATAAAAAAATCTATAATATTTTGTTATTTTCTACTCAATATAACGTGCTTCATCAGGCTCAAAGGCAAGAGTTTTCTGCTGTTATTGATGTGTGCGAAACTTATTTATGAATAACGGAAACATTTTCCCATGTTTTATAGAAGCTCAACGAAGAATTGAAGCGATGTTTGATAGGGTTTTTTTTATTTTTTTTTATTTTTTTATTTTTTAGCCCGCCCCGATAGCTGAACGGTGTTGTGTTGTCTTCATCATCATTTCATCCCCATACGGTGTGGAGGTCGCCCAATGTGGTGTCGAATGTAATAAGACCTGCACCAAGGCGGCCGGACCTGCCCCGTAAGGGCCTCCCGGCCAATGACGCCAGACGCTCATTTCCATAGTTTTTTTACATTAATTTTTTTTAATTCCCCTTTTCTTGAGGTAATTGTGTTGTCTGGCACCATATGATAAATTTTTTATTTCTACTACAGCATCTCTCTATTTCAAGTTAAAAAATCAACAATTTTCGAGTAAGGCCTGAATTAAACGTTGACAATTTTAATTTTGCAATAGGTACTGTTTATTTTTAAGTAACAGTTACGGGGATAACTACGCAGATCAGATATGTTCCCTGGGTTACGTAGCTCTTTGTTTATCCTCACTCAGTTTCTAAACAGTTCACTGCGTCCGTTTTCTAGGGTAATCTGTTATAACACTGATCGCACACGCAGACAAAGGCACTGGAATCAGGTCACGTACTATAGGTATGCAACACACACAACGTACAGGTAACACAGTCACGATCTTAACTGACCAAGGCCACAAAGCCTACAAGGAAAACTGACATTGTGTGCACTTGATTGTGATCGTCTACGGAACACTGCGGTAGTTTTAGGACTGCAAGCAGGTGACGTGAGTGTCATTATCTTTTTGTGTGTACCAACAGTTTCCCGAGGCTTTTCCCCTTGTAGAACGTCCTACTTGTTTCGTTACGTACAAGCTTAGTAGTCATTTTGTGCAACAGAAGCGACAAATCTGTGAAAAAGTAATAAGCAATGCAACACAGTTTTTCCTTCGGCCAATTTCTGGTGAGAAAATGTGGAGTTCGTTGTAGAACATCGTGGAACATTCTCGCTTTAGTACCTGTAAGTTTATGAATTCCGATAGGTGGCAACGCCATCAACTGTCCCCTTGTGAAAGAAGGGTTTGCCTGGCATGAATGAACCAGCGTCGGCAGATATCGTGAGGAAAAGTTCTAAGAAGTTTTGGTGCTAGCACGCGACCGTAACCATTTACGACTTCACCGAGCACGCGCAAAGTTTGGATGCGGCGGTTGAACTCGATAAATGTAGAACTAAGGCATTCTGGAATCGGAAACAGAGTGGGTTTAATAGATTCTAAATATCCACGTGAGCTTGAATAATTCTATTTTTATCGCCATAGGGTCCTGTGAGGCTTCTCTTGGTTTCTTCATATGTCTCAGATATCACAGCTATACCGTCAGCTAAATACTTTGTTTCACCTTTCGAACATCCAGGCAGAAAAATGAATGTTGGATACTGTGAGATCTTGATCAATTGATCACTGGAATTGTTCTTAAAAACGAGCCCAGTTCTCAAACATTTCAAGATAACAATGGTTCAAATGGCTCTGAACACCTATGGGACTGAACATCTGAGGTCATCAGTCACCTAGAACTTAGAACTACTTAAACGTAACTAACATAAGGACATCACACACATCCATGCCCGAGGCAGGATTCGAACCTGAGACCGTAGCAGTAAAAAAAATGTTCAAATGTGTGGGGACAAACACAAACACCCATGCCCGAGGGAGGACTCGAACTTCCGCCTGGACCAGCCGCACAGTCCATGACTGCAACGCCTTAGTCCGCACGGCTAATCCCGCGCGGCGACCGTAGCAGTCGCGCGGTTCCGGACTGAAGGGCCTAGAACCGCGCAGCCACTGCGGTCGGCTTTCCAGGTAACGTCTCAAGTTTCATAGTGGACAATCTGATATTAGGTGGTGGAATAAGTGTCGGTCGTAGCACGTTGTTTATCACTGATGGTAGTGTGAGCCATAGATGGAATTCGTAAGTTTTCCAGCGTTCACCATTTTTCCTGCAATCGATCTTTGGAATATTCAAAATTTTCAATGGTAGTTGTTTCATTAAAGTTGTGTACTTCGTTCACAATACGTGTAATATTAGCTCTTGCCCTCGACCTCGTCCGCAGTCCTCTCGAGCGTTGTAGCTGATAGTTGCTATCAGCGTTTCCCGTTCCAGGCATCGTGAAGTGATTGCAATCGGCTAAGCGGATCAAGATAGTACGTAGTTTGGTAAGCAACTAACAGATGGCCGCACCAGTCACAAAAAATTTGATAATCTGTTAAGCGCTAACCGAACAGCTACAAAAGCAGTATAGAGGGGGAATAATACGATAAGTTGCTTTTGCAAATTGCATTACAAATATGTGGCGTGATAATTCAGTTGTACTTAACTGCATGCAGGCAGTCGTCGTCGGACAGTTTGTTACGTGGCATGACAAATCACTTCAGTGAGATCCTCTTGGTATTACCGCGTGAAGTACGTTAAAAATCGTGCTGTCACAGCAGCAATCGTGGAAATCTCACGGGTTTCGGCAACGATTCTTATGTTGTGAATCACAGTAGTAAGCAGCGATTTGCAGTCTATCACCACACTTTGTTTAACAGTCACAGAACATACATATAACGAAAGAGTTTATAACATATTATGTCTTTCAAAAAGTATTATTAATCAGAGATATAAATGTCAAAAAATGTTCAAATGTGTGTGAAATCTTATGGGACTTAACTGCTAAGGTCATCAGTCCCTAAGCTTACACACTACTTAACCTAAATTATTCTAAGGACGAACACACACACCCATGCACGAGGGAGGACTCGAACCTCCGCCGGGACCAGTGGCACAGTCCATGACTGCAGCGTCGAAGACCGCTCGGCTAATCCCGTGCGGCAGATATAAATGTCCCGACGACTTCGATTGCCAACAGCTGTGATTGCTGGTATACTGGAACGTCCGACAACTCTCGTTTGAGGTGATCGACAGATCACAATCAAACATCTCGCTGCACAACTGGGTGTCTCTGTCGGTAGTGCTGAAACACTCGTCCACCAGTTGGGGTGCTCAAAGGGAAATTGAAGAGACGAATTCATCGTATTCATTACAACAAAAACGCGAACTAACTGCTCCTTCTCCATGACAACGCAAGACTTAACACAAGTCTCCGCATCCGAGAGGATCTCACAAAACTTCACAGGACGGTCCATCCTCATCCACCCTCAAGTCCGCATCTCGCAAACAGGAAGCAGTACGTGGATGCTGGAGAGGTTATTGATGCGGCAAGACATTGGCTCCGACGTCGAGCAGTAGAGTGGTACCACGCGTGTTTGCTCTCCCACGCAGTAAGGTGACGTAAGATCGTCACATTGCACGTATCTTATGTTGAAAAATAGGGTTTTTTGACCAGAGGATTGGGGAAGAATATGGTGTATTGGAATCATGAAGCCGGCCGCGGTGACCGAGCGGTTCTAGGCGCTTTAGTTCGGAACCGCGCGACTGCTACGGTCGCAGGTTCGAATCCTGCATCGGGCATGGATGTGCGTGATGTCCTTAGGTTAGTTAGGTTTAAGCAGTTCTAAGTTCTAGGGGACTGATGACCTCAGATGCTAAGTCCCATAGTGCTCAGAGCCATTGGAACCATTTTTTGGAATCATGAATAAAACCAACCTGCAGTCAGAAAAAAAAGTGTTGCTCTACCTACTGAATTCCTCTCGTACAAGTGATAGTCTGTGAGTGAGAGCAGGAATTAACTGCTTTTGTGTAGGTTACATTTGATCGACAAAGGTCGTTGTGTTCTTTTATAATTAGCAGTACCTGCAGGGACTTAAATGACCAACAGACGTGTTTGATTTGATGTGTACGCAATACAATGAAGGTTGCTGACAGTCTGGAGTAATAAATAATGTGGTAATGGTATCAAGTATCGACAGTCTGTCTGAGAAGGGAGCGTTGTAAATCGTCTTAAGTTTGTAGGTATTGTTGTTGTCTGTGGTATTGACGTCTGTAGATAAGGAATTTTATTGTCATTACCAGAAGTCAATGGCTTGATCGACAGTCTTCACTAGATAGTGGCGAGTCCATTGTAGCCAACGTAAGATGGATTGTCGATACGTGGCAGAGATTTTCAAGTGTATTTAAAGATCTCAGACTATAGTAGACATTTTTCAGGAGTGTTCGTAGGTTTTCCCGACGAATACACTACTTGAAAATCTCTCGAGTATGCAGCCGAATTGATTGATCGTTGTAGAACGAATTTTTCGAGCCGGCCCCTGTGACCGAGCGGTTCTAGGCGCTGCAGTTTGGAAACGCGCGACCGCTACTGAGCTGTGGTTGCCGGTCCTATGCTCCCATGCGTTAGTTTGACGTGCCTGACCCCCCCTCCCCCCCCATGATTGATTGGGTATAACTGTACAATTGTACGGTATTAAAAAGTTAACAGTGGAAAAACTAGAACATAAGACAATCGAAGCATTTGAGGTGTGGTTGTAACCTCCGCCTTCCTAATCGGCCTATGGATTGCGATATAACTGACCATGATCGTATATGCCTAATGAAATATTACAATGAAAAGCTATCGTTACCGAAGGAAATTAACACCGGTTAGTTGGAGGAAAGTGTACAACAGACTCTTCTGAAGGAAGAATCTGTTCCAGGGGCGTCTTCTGAGGTAGTGCCACTGTGCCATGGCACCACTTGTACGAAAAATAAAAAAATAAATATATGCAAATTACGCATGAAACATTGTTTCGGAGAATGTATTCTCTGATTTGAAGAGGCGAGCTTCGCTGCGCGCGATCTCGCGTTAGTTTTCTGAAGCTTGGAGCCAACTGCAGATTGGCACCGTCTGCTCTCATAAGAACTGCGTGTGAGGCTGGGCAGTCGGTTTCTACACGCTTGTTATGACGGAGGTGGAGCCACAGCCGCACTGACTCAGAGCTTTACGTTCCTTCCGCCAGAGGGCAGTACAGTGCTACAATCTTTCTGCAAGTTAATGCTAATGCACTCACGAACAGAAAGCAATGCTCCATTAAATTGAATACGGAAATAATATGCTTAAATATCGTCATAAACAGCTTTATATAGTTTGAATATAATTATGCCCTTATATTTTGAAACTAAGATGATTATGCAGTATTTGTATATTTCACAACAACAGCTCTATTCACCACCTGTTGAGCATCTATTTTCCAAGCAACAGTGTAGTATTTCCGTCCATATTCAATACAGATGTGTAATACAGTTCTGTACAAACACATTGTAGTTATCGTAAGGTCAGGTAATTGATGGTATATAGCTGTGTGCACAGTGTTATCTGTAAGTGAAAATTCAGTTGACTATGTAAGTAGCGAACACGAACTAAATAAGTGAGTAATTAAAAACATCATTTAGCGACAGGACTCTCAGTGAAAAAATTCACACTAGGTAGGCCACTCCCGAATCTGAATCTGCAGCAGCAAACAAAAAGTCGGTGCTGTAATATCAGTCCAGAAATTTACCAAAAGAACAAATGGATTTGTGGCTGTGAAGAAAACAATGCTGTTTTTTGTTTTCCTTGTGCGTTATATGGGGAAGAAGTTCATTGATGTTAAGACCGGAATAATTGATATTGGGCATAAATGGTCTAAAATGAAAGTACATGAAATGTCTTATACTTAGTCTTTCATTTCTAGGCAAAACCAACATTCGTCAAAAATTAGATTCGCTGTATAGACAAACATTGGATAGCCACAATAAACGTGTAGAGATGAGTAGATATACGGGGTGGTCGGAAATTCCCGTTACAAACTTCTAGGACTTTTAGAGGGGAGTGAGTAAATAATATTTTGGATAGGAACACATATCCGGAAACGTACCGTTTTCGTGCTACAGCCGTTTGAAAACATGTTTGCTAGGTAGGTTTGCAACAGGAAAGTCATAGTGACGGGTGCTTACGTCAGATCGGCTGATGTCATTTGACATCTTATCCTGCTTCACTGATCTGGTTGAGCCTCGTTCATGTGTCTGTCAGTGTTGGAGCAACATGGTTGAGTACAAGTTCGCAGAAAACACCGACATGATCTTCCTGAATGGCGAAGCTCACGGCAATGGAAGGGCTGCTCGTCGTCTTTATCAAGACAGTTCTCCACAACTTCAGACTACATCGCGTACCCTTTTCGCCACAATCATGAAGCGTTTACGAGAAAGGGCATCTTCACCAGCAGCAGGCGTAACTGTGGCGCTCCAGGGATGCCCCACACGCCTGAACTGGAAGAGGCGTTAGTGCATCATGTTGATGAGGACCCACCAACAAATACGAGAGCAGTCTCGTTGTCCATTAATGATTGGACCTGTAAAACAAGTGATTTACTGGATCACGCCCAGTCAACTACTTCTAAAAATGGTTGCATTAGCAACACGTTTTCAAATGGTTGTAGCACGGAAATGGTACGTTTCTGAACATGGGTTCCTATTCAAAATATTATGTATTCACTCCTCATTACAAGGCCTAGAAGTTTGTGATGGAAGTTTCCGACCACCTTGAATACTGAATTTAACTGTAAACTGTATTCGGTTTTTTTGGCGCTTTAGAAGTGGCTCTCGGGAGCCACGATGAACCTAATGCCTCTGAAAATTGGAGGGTTTTTCGTGAGCTGATTCAGTTCAGTACAGAACTAGATAAAGATCTTCAAGTTCATCTCACTCAAGTATCAGTGTACAAAGCCACTTCTAAAACAGTTCAGAACGAACTACTGCAATTCATGTTGGAAATGTACCATGATGGAGTTCCTAAAGAAATAAAACGTGCCGATTATGTTGGAATAATCGCGTCTGAAACCACAGAGGTGTCTTGCGAATTTCAATTGGTTGTTGGTTTGTGGGATTAAAGGGACCAGACTGCTATGGTCATCGGTCAATTGGTTGTTGTTTTGCCTTATGTTATTGAGGGAAAACCTGCTGAAAAATTTTGGAACTTTATCAGTCCAGAAAGTCAGAATAGACCAAGACAAGTTTAAAAACATAAATTCTTGTCCTGTTGAGAATGGCCTTTCTGATCATGGTACTCAGCTAGTTACAGTATATGACATAGCTTCATTCAGTAATTCAAAACTACCCTCCAAAGTTTTGCCTTCAATTAATGACTCAACAATTACAAATTTCAGGGAAAATCTTCAGCAGTTAGACTGGGATGAGGTGTACAAGGAACCAGATGTTAATTTAAAATATACCTTATTTCATGATACACTTGTAAGAGAATTTGAAAACTGTTTCCCCAAGAAAGTAGATAAATCTAATTATAAGAAACCATGCAAAAAACCTTGGCTTACTAAAGGAATAAAAATATCTTGTCACCACAAAAGGGAACTGTATCTAACAACAAGAAAGAGTAATGACCCAGTAACAGCCAAACATTATAAAAACTACAGTGATTCATTAAGAAAGGTTATTAAAAAGTCCAGAAGCATGTGCATCATGTCTGAGATTAATACCTCTGATAAAAAATCAAAACAATTTGGAATATTATTACAAGAGAGACAGGACAACCAAGAGTACAGGATGACGGCATTACCATCAAAGCGAATGGAAACTTGACAAACAACAAGCCGGAAGTCGAAAACATTTTGAATAATCATTTTTTAAATATTGTAGAGAAAAGAGGATCTAATTGTTCATTAGAAGAAGCAAGGCAGTTAATGGAAGAGGCCTTACCCACACAATTAGATACAACTGAAATTCCACCCACCTCTCCTTCTGAAATTACGAAGACAATAAACTCTCACAAGAATAAAAGATCACATGGAACTGATGGTATTTCCAGCAGGATAATAAAAGCTTGTACCCAAGAGATAAGTGGTATTCTTAGCCACATATGTAATAGCTCTCTGAAACAGGGTATTTTCCCTGATAGACTGAAGCATGCCATTGTTAAACCACTGCATAAAAAATGGGATACGTCTGATGTCAACAACTACCGCCCAGTCTCTCTTCTGACTGCCTTATCCAAAATTCTTGAAAAAGTAATGTATTGTACAGTAGCTTCACACATTTGTAAAACTAAAGTTTTAACAAAATGTCAGCTTGGTTTCCAGAAAGGTTTTTCAACGGAAAATGCTATATGTACTTTCACTAATGAATATTAAATGCTCTGAGTAACCGGAAGTCACCCGTTGGGGTTTTTTGTGATCTCTCAAAGGCTTTTGATTGTGTAAATGGCTCTGTGCACTATGTGACTTAACTTCTGAGGTCATCAGTTATTGTGTAAATCAGGGATACTTCTAGATAAGCTCAAGTACTGCGGTATGAATGGGACAGCGCTCAAATGATTTAAATCATGCCTAATTGGAAGTGGCCAGAAAGTTCAAATAAGCAGTTCACATAATATACAAAAAACTGGTGATTTCTCAAACTGGGCAACAATCAAGAATGGGGTGCTGCAAGGTTGGATCTTGTGTCCTCTGCTGTTCTTAATATATATTAATGACTTGCCATTCTATATTCACGAAGATGCAAAGCTGGTACTTTCTGCCGGTGATAAAAGTATAGCTATCACATCCAACAGACAAGAATTAACTGATGAAATTGTAAACGATGTTTTTCAGAAAATCATCAAGTGGTTCTCTGCAAATGGGCTCTCATTGAACTTTCACAAAACAAGGTATATACAGTTCCACACAGTAAATGGAATGACACCATTAATAAATATAGGCTTCGATCATAAATCGGTAGCTAAGGTAGAATATTCAAAATTTCTAAGTGTATGCATTGACGAGGGGTTGAACTGGAAAAAACACACTGAAGATCTGCTGAAACGTTTGAGTTCAGCTACTTATGCTATTAGGGTCATTGCAAATTTTGGCGATATACATCTCAGTAAATTAGCTTACCACGCCTATTTTCATTCTCTGCTTTCGTATGGCATCATATTCTGGGGTAACTCATCATTGAGTAAAAGTGTGTTCATTGCACAGAAGCGTGTAATCAGAATAATTGCTGGAGCTCATCCAAGATTATCCTGCAGACACGTATTTAAAAAAAATTGTTCAAATGGCTCTGAGCACTATGCGACTTAACTTCTGAGGTCATCAGTCGCCTAGAACTTAGAACTAATTAAACCTAACTAACCTAAGAACATCACACACATCCATGCCCGAGGCAGGAATCGAACCTGCGACCGTAGCGGTCGCTCGGCTCCAGACTGTAGCGCCTAGAACCATACGGCCACGCTGGACGGCACTTATTTAAAGAGCTAGGGATGTTCACTGTAGCCTCACAATATATATATATTCACTTATGAAATATGTTATTAACAATCTGAACGAATTCAAAAGTAATAGCCGTGTACATGGCTACAACACTAGGAGAAAGGATGATCATCACTATTCAGGGTTAAATCTAGCTTTGACTCAGAATGGGGTAAATTATGCTGCCACAAAAGTCTTTGGTCACTTACCTAATAGCATCAAAAATCTGACAGATAGTCATATAGCATTTAAAAGGAAATTAAAAGAATTTCTTAATGACAACTTCTACTCATTACATTAATTTTTGGATATAGTAAGTGGGTAATTTCCCCACCCCCCACCCAAAAAAATTAAAAATATTAAGTGTCATGTAATATTTTGTGCAGTGTAATATCTTGTATAGACACCTTTTATTAACCTGACACGTTCCACATCATTACGAAGTGTCGTATTCGTGATCTATGGAACAAGTACTAATCTAATCTAATCTAATCTTACACCATATCTGAGAATATTCTGAAACAAAATGAACCATTAATTGGCGATGACCGGGCAAAACCACTAGCTCAGAGTTACGACAGTGCATTCGTTATGAGTGGAAAGTCGAATGGCGTTCAGAAATCAGTTAAAGACAAATACCCCAAAGCAAACTACATCCATTTTTATGCGCATCAGTTCATCCTTATTATGTCTACGGCAGCCTCTGTTAATAGCAAAGCCTGCATCTTTTTTGCACAGTTTTCAGATATATTTTCTTTCTTTTCTAACTCGCCACAGATATCAAAAGTGTTGTATAGCATTATTCAAAGCAGCTTGCCTCATGTGTGTGTCACGATGGAATTACCATTGGTGAGTAGTAAAAGATGTTTGTGAAAACAGAGAAGGTCTTATTACTGTTATGGAAGTCACTGAAACAAGTGAAAGCATACAAGTGTCTTCTACTATTGGGAAAGCCGGTTCATACAAACAAAGACAGCGAGATAACGAAATTTCCTGGCTATCATTTTTCTATAAGATAATGCCTCATGGAGACGTACTTTTTAATCAGCTTGAGAAGAAGATAACCGAACCGAGTAAAGCAAAACAAGACATCTAGAATTTCTAAGCTGTAATGGAAAACATCAGAGATGACATTGGCTCTATCGTTAACGAGATTAGTTTCGAAAATGACGAAACAGTTCCTGCCAAGAAGCCACGGATTCTTGATGAGTATTAAAAAAGAGATATTTTGGAAGTGGTCGATCCCATCCTTTCTGAAATAATATTATATTTTCAGTTCACTGGAAACCTCATTGCAGCCAACTTATTTGACGCAAAATCAGTTTGACAAATACATCACAAATTTTCAAAATAGCTTGAAATTACGGACACATATTTCTGGAAAAATGAAGGTGAAGGGTAAGTTTCAAGTGTTTTATGCTAGGCCAGAGTTGAGAACAGTTTCTGGCGCAGTTCCGTGTCTTTCCCTGATTCCTCTGATTCTAGTGGATGAGTTTCGTGATGCTTTCGAAGAGATTGTTAAAGTTTTGAAACTGCTGATTACGATTCCTGTCTCCAAATCGGAAGCTGAAGGGTGCTTTTCAATGCTCAAGAGAATTAAAGCGTTTTTACGAAACACCATGAAAGAAGAACGAATGAGTGCCTTAAAGACGCTATCCTGTGAAAAGTCATTCCTCTGTAAAATTGAGGATTTCAATTCAAGAGCGACAGATTTATTTGCCAACAAGAAGAAGCGGCGAATAGATTTCCAATACCGTTCCTTCTAATTATTTTGAAGCTGTCTTCCCAAAGTCATGGAGTTGCTGCTTTTGGTGAGTACGATGATTTTCGTTTTAAATGTTGGTAATTTGATTAAATTTGCTTCCCAAAGTCCAGACTAAAATTTCGAATAATTTATGCCTGCTCTATTATTTCTCGTACTGGCACCCATGTTGTATCGGACACTTCTCTGGTAGTCGGCCGCGAACGTAAAACAAACGAGGAGTTCTGGCTATCGAGGGGGCAAGAGCGGAGTGGGGGGGGACAAGCCACGCCTCCCTCTCACACAGCTGGCAGCCTACGTCCGTGTTCTGTGCTCCTGGGCAGGCAGAACCGATGTAATAATGTACATATGGATCCCTGATTCCAGAGGTTTTGTGGGGGTCGTATTCAAACCCTGTGACAGAGCAAGACAGCTCTCTGCACCCATTTCAAAACAAGAAAAGGAAACAACCAGCAGGCGCAACTCACAGCAAAGTGAAGTACACAATTCATACAATAGCGGCTGGAGCGCAATTGTTAGCTGTGGTGGTTCAGGCCCAAAGTCTCGCCAGTATCTTACGCAACCACATATCAAAACACCCCCGCACATACCCTGTGAGCAGTGAAGAATTGTGCTGTTGATATGTGGGCGAGGGTACATTTGCATGTGCGTGAAACATTTTCGGAGTTTCTGTTACTATCTATATTTCGTGCAGACATGCTAAAAAGATAGCTACAGCAACGTCTCTGACTCTCTCTCTCTCTTTCTCTCTCTAAATCTTATACAAACGATCGCTATCATGTTCTCCAGGAATATATCAAACTCCTACAGTGTGTAAGAAGGTCGCTGTTGTAATAAATGTTCTGTTTCCCTATATGTTTTTTTTATATGATATCTTACTAAATGTATGAATTATTGACAAAATTTCGTAATACGTTCGATACTACCAAACAAAGATTACTTTTTTTAGATGATAATCTTGAAATAGTTGGAGTATAGTGCAATCGCTCACGAACCGCACAGGGGGGAACAGGGAGGAAAAGGGTACCACGTAATATTTACTACAAAAATAACTGATAACACAAAGAAAACACTGATTAGCTAAGAACAGGAATAACTGAACGGTCGCCAGCCCGCTAGGGCAATAAATCTCCAGAATCTTGAGGAAGTTAATGGCAAAGAAGTTTAAGGAAATAATCACTGGCGTAGCAATAGAAGGTTGTCACGCTTTTCAGCAGCACATAGTTCTTGAGAAAATAAACGAATCAGAAAGCACTGAGTTTCAAATTACTTCTTCTGAAATAATAAATTTTGGAAGTAACGTTAAATGAAATTACTGGTTAAATAAATGCCTGGCTTAACGTGTAAAAAAAAAAAAAACTTTTCAGTAACCTCAGTGTAACGTAATGAAAAATTCAGAAAAAGGCAACCAATTTACTTTTGATTATTGAAAGATTGAACTGAATGTACTTTAAGCAAATGAGCAATTGGTTTCACTTTTCAAAGAACAACAATAAAATACAGTCCAAGCCAGCAGACGTCACTAGCTAAGCTAAATACAGAATAAATCAAATTGCGCGCTCTTAATCTGTGCTGCATCTTTAATTATTAGTTTTGCCAGTGAAATTTTAATTTACTTTCAGTAGCCTCTGTTATGCAATACAATGATGAACAGTTACTGTGGCAGAAAATTTAGAGTGAAACTAGCCTTTAGCAAACACTAATTGGCAGTAAACAGTTAATCACTTTTCATATTATTACGACATTCGGTGATGCGTGGAAAGGAAATGGATCCTGCTCAGTAATGAGAATGACACTGACAACGCAGGTGCCATTCAAGTTTTGATTATTGCAACTTATTATTCAAATTATTCATACCTTGTGAAAGAAATACTGCTGGGGAATGCCTTGACAATCTTACGATGTTGTAGCTGTGCGGAAGACGAAGAATGCAGCGGCCAACAGTGCTGAGCTGCCGTTGTTGCTGCTGCTGCTGTTCGATGAGAACCCGAGTCGTATCCAGAGCGACGTATAATTAAGGGACAGGTAATATTTGGAATTGCAGCTTCCTCCGCCTGTCCACTCCTGCTGTCAATACTCGCGGGTTAGCAAATCAGGCGCGTTATACTCGCGCGAGCATAGCAGCACACCGCGGCGGCGGGAGCGCGCAACAAACTCTTCCGCACTCTTTTATGACTCAAGCCGCTCTGCTTCCTCTGTTCGCAAAGATAAACATCAACACACTATTACCATTTCATCGTTGCTATCGGTACATTTAAGTAATGCTCCCTTGGCTATTACCCAGCAATTTACAATATTTTCTTTATAATTACAATCAATTCTATACAGTCGAAAATAAACACACTAGTACATCGATTATATATTAAATATAGTTTCTGTAATACCGATTAAAGCCTCAGAATCGGAAGTACAATACAAATTGTTGTTGTTGTTGTTGTCGTTGTGGTCTTCAGTCCACAGTCTGGTTGGATGCAGCTCTCCATGCTGCTCTATCCTGTGCAAGCTTCTTCATCTCCCAGTGCCTACTGCAGCCTACATCCTTCTCAATCTGCTTAGTGTATTCATCTCTTGGTCCCCCTCTACCATTTTTACCCTCCACGCTGCCCTCCAGTACCAAATTGGTGATCCCTTGATGCCTCAGAACGTGTCCTACCAACCGATCCCTTCTTCTAGTCAAGTTGTGCCACAAACTCCTCTTCTCCCCAATTCTATTCAATACCTCCTCAGTATTATGCGATCTACCCATCTAATCTTCAGCATTTTTCTGTAGCACCACATTTCGAAAGCTTCTATTCTCTTCTTGTCTAAAGTATTTGTCGTCCATGTTCCACTTCCATACATGGCTGCACTCCATACAAATACTTTCAGAAACGACTTCCTGACACTTAAATCAATACTCGATGTTAACATATTTCTGTTCTTCAGAAACACTTTCCACACTTCTCTTGTCATTGCCAGTCTACATTTTATATCCTCTCTACTTCGACCATCATCAGTTATTTTGCTCCCCAATAGCAAAACTCCTTTACTACTTTAAGTGTCTCATTTCCTAATCTAATTCCCTCAGCATCACCCGATTTAATTCGACTACATTCCATTATCCTCGTTTTGCTTTTGTTGATGTTCATCTTATACCCTCGTTTCAAGACACTGACCATTCCGTTCAACTGCTCTTCCAAGTCATTTGCTCTGACAGAATTACAATGTCATCGGCGAACCTCAAAGTTTTTATTTCTTCTCCATGGATTTTAATACCTACTCCGAACTTTTCTTTTGTTTCCTTTACTGCTTGCTCAATATACAGATTGAATAGCATCGGGGAGAGGCTACAACCCTGTCTCACTCCCTTCCCAACCACTGCTTCCCTTTTATGTCCCTCGACTCTTATAACTGCCATCTCGTTTCTGAACAAATTGTAAATAGCCTTTCGCTCCCTGTATTTTACCCCTGCCACCTTCAGAATTTGAAAGAGAGTATTCCAGTCAACATTGTCAAAAGCTTTCTCTAAGTCTACAAATGCTAGAAAAGTAGGTTTGCCTTTCCTTATTCTTTCTTCTAAGATAAGTCGTAGGGTCAGTATTGCCTCACGTGTTCCAACATTTCTACGGAATCCAAACTGATCTTCCCCGAGGTCAGCTTTTACCAGTTTTTCCATTCGTCTGTAAAGAATTCGCGTTAGTATTTTGCAGCCGAGACTTATTAAACTGATAGTTCGGTAATTTTCACATCTGTCAACCCCTGCTTTCTTTGGGATTGGAATTACTATATTCTTCTTGAAGTCTGGGGGAATATTGCCTGTTTCATACATCTTGCTCACCAGATGGTAGAGTTTTGTTTGGCCTGTCTCTCCCAAGTCCGTCAGTAGTTCTAATGGAATGTTGTCTACTCCCGGGGCCTTGTTTCGACTTAGGTCTTTGAGTGCTCTGTCAAGCTCTTCACGTAGTATCATATCTCCCATTTCATCTTCATCTACCGCCTCTTCCATTTCCATAATATGGTCCTCAAGAACATCCCCGCTGTATAGAGCCTCTATATACTCCTTCCACCTTTCTGCTTTCCCATCTTTGCTTAGAACTGGGTTTCCATCTGAGCTCTTGATATTCATGGAAGTGGTTCAAATTATCAACGGATATTAAACGGATGGTGCCAAAGGTATTTTATCTGAATTTTCAATGTTACAAGGTGCAACAGGAGATCGAAGAAAATTATGTGGGCTGATAGCGTAATGAATGAAAGGTTCTCGGCAGAATCAGTGAAGAAGGGAACATACGGAAAACACTGAGGAGAAGAAGGGACAGGATGACAGTACGTGTGTTAAGACATCAGGGAACAAACTCCATCGTACTAGAAGAGTCTGTAGTGGGTAAAACAGGGGAAGACAGAGGTTGGAAAACATCCTGCAAGTAATTGAGGAGGTGGGTTGCAAGTGCTACTGAGATGAAGAGGTTGTTCGCATAGAAGAGGAATTTGTGGTGGGCCACAATAAACCAGTCAGAAGACCAATGACACAAAAAGGAGGATGCCTACTAATGGCTTATGCTAGAGATGAGTCAGGGACAGTTCTTTAAGATCGCCCCCCCCCCCCCCCCCCGCCAATTGGCAGCGGCCTGGCTCAACGTAAACCTACGAGTGTATAAAACCTCTAGCATCCCGTTCTTTTACTCACATGGTATTACTTTTTTTGCAGACCTTAGTCTAGTTATATGACAGTCGGCATTCCATTTCTTCTGCTGGCATGTTCACATCAGAGCTGCTTCGCTGAAGTGGTCCATCCTGCCACTACAGCGACTCATGCTATACCCTGTACAACAGCAAAATTTTCCCACCATACATGAATAATTCTGACAATCCGAATTTCATTTGCCTTGTACGGGATCGTATTTTTACGTGGGGTTATCGAATTATTAACCGTTTATCGGTTGATATTTTGTAGCCTCATATTAACATTTCTGTAGAAATACATGCTTTGCGTTTCCGATTATGTAAGAGGAACAATAGCTACAGTGAAGGCAGTTTTATGGCTCTGAAAAGAGACTGACGGGCGTTCACAGCCGCCCCCTCGTGAGGCCGTTCGGAAGGGGCTCTTCGCGATGGACGTATGGTCACTGCCTTCTTTAGTAACGGAGGCGTAATTGGCCGCAAGAACAGTTCATGCTAACGATGCGAGGTGTCTTCTAAAGTGGGCTTTTCGCGGCGATGGAACTCCCTGGCGAGTGTCGGTAGGACACATTTCTCAGGATAGCGTTTTGAGACAAGACAAGGTGTCAGTGAACAGTCCCACCATTAGATTCGAAATAGGTAATTTCGCCACTACGAATGACATCTCATTTGTTTCTCTGGGACCGGTGGTACGAACTTGTGCTTCTTTGTGGAGACTGAAGCACTAAGAAGAGCTTCTTTATGATCGAACACTTGAGTCGAGTCTCTGCTTCTAGCTTATCAGCAAGCAGAATTCTTGATTCATGTCCGACATAGTTTGGAAGTAGCTTCGACCCCCAGGAGTTTGCGGACGCTGTTTCACGACCTGTGTGTAGTCAGCTCCGAAAAGCATTTCCTCTGCACGAGCGCTTGAAGCAGTGAGCAGATCACTGCAAAACTGCCCTTTACAGCACTGAATTTGGTCATACATGCACCACGTCTTAGCAGATAGGGCATCCTTAACAGCAAATAAGTTAAGTTCCATTTGTTTGATCGCAACGCCCTTTACTCTTAGTGCTAGTCAGCCTAGATGCTTTCTTAACTTCGATGCTAATCCTTATCAATCACTTAGTGTTTTCGTCGTATAAATGGCGGTGCGATTTCGAGTCATGTCGTAGACGTTCGCCGTGCGGGGTAGCCGAGCGGTCTGAGGCGTCTCGTGCTGTCCACGCGGCTTTCCCCGTCAGAGGTTCGAGTCCTCCACGGGCATGGGTGTGTGTGTCGTCCTTAGCGTAAGTTAGTTTAAGTTAAATTAAGTAGTGTGTGAGCTTAGGGACCGATGACCTCAAGAGTTTGGTCCCATAAGACCTTACCACAAATTTCCAATTTCCCTAGGCGTTCTGCCGATCTCAAGTTTAGATTAATGAGTAGGAATTAACGTGCTACATTGAAGAGCCAAAGCAACTGGTATACCCTCGTGTAGGGCCTCCGCAAGCACACAGAAGTGCAGCAGCACGACGTGGCATGGACTCAACTAATGTCTGAAGTGGTGCTGGAAGGAACTGGACCCCACGAATCCTGCAGGGCTGTCCGTAAATCCATAAGAGTTCGAGGGAGTGGACACCTCTGCTGAACAGCACATTGCAAGGCTCAATATTGTTCATGTCTGGGAAGTTTTGTGGCAGGCGGAAGTGCTTAAACTCAGAAGAGTGTTCCTGGAACCACTCTGTAGCAACTGTGGACGTGTGGGGTGTCACATTGTCCTGCTGGAATTATCCAAGTCGATCGAAATGCACAATGGACGCGAATGGATACAGGTGACCAGACAGGATGCTAGCGTACGTGTCACCTGTCAGAGCCGTATTTTGACGCATCATGACTCCTATAACACTCCAACTGCCCACACCCCACTCCATTACAGAGCCTCCACTAGCTTGAACAGTCCCCTGCTGACATGCAGGGTCCGTGGAGTCATGAGGTTCAAATGGCTCTGAGCACTATGGGACTCAACTTCTGAGGTCATTAGTCCCCTAGAACTTAGAACTAGTTAAACCTAACTAACCTAAGGACATCACAAACATCCATGCCCGAGGCAGGATTCGAACCTGCGACCGTAGCGGCCTTGCGGTTCCAGACTGCAGCGCCTTTAACCGCACGGCCACTTCGGCCGGCGAGTCATGAGGCTGTCTCCAAACCCGTACACGTCCATTCGCTGGATACAATTTGAATCGACACTCGTCCGACCGGGTAACATGTTTCCAGTCATCAAGAGTCCAATTCCGGTGTTGATGGGCCCAGGCGAGGCGTAAAATGTTGTGTCATACAGTCGTCAAGGGTACACGAGTGGGCCTTCGGCTCCGAAATCCCATATCGATGATGTTTCGCTGAATGGATCGCACGCTGACACTTGTTGATGGCGCACTACTGGTATCTGCAGCAGTTTGCGGAAGGGCTGCACTTCTGTAGCGTTGAACGATTCTCTTCACTCGTCGTTGATCCCGTTCTTGCAGTATCTTTTTTCGGCCACAACGATATCAGAGATTTGATGTTTTACCGGTTTCCTGACATTCACTGTACACTAGTGGAATGGTCGTAAGGGAAAATCCGCAATTCATCACTACGTCGGAAATGTTGTGTTGCAGCACTCGTGAACGACGTTAAAACTCCATTAAATCTTGATAACCTGCCATTGTAGCAGCAGTAACCGGCCTGACAACTTCTTCAGACACTTGTTATCTTATATAGGCGTTGCCGACCGCAGCGCCGCATTCTGCCTGTGTACATACCTCTGTTTTTGAATACGGATGCCTATACCAGTTTCATTGGCGCTTCAGTGTATGTCAATACTTGTTCACTTAGCATGCGTTTCTTTGAGAGTTCTTTTTATAATAAACATGTTATCAGTACCCAATTGTTCTGCAATTCCTAGGATTAGACTACTAGTACCGATCCTGTTCAAGCTAAAATGTTGTCACCACATGGGGGAATTAACTAATACGTTACTCTCGGCTGCAGAAATGACAATGACAGGATCAATTTAATTCACATTTTAGGAGTGACCACACTGTTCTAAACATGACATTGACTGCCTGATGTGTCGGCAGCTGGGCCAACACCTTGTAGATAGAGGTGGCTTAAAAAGGCACGCGAGACTAACGCAGACGGGCGTGAAGTACTGGAACGGGATACGTAATTAATGCTATGAAGAAAAGTACGTAGCTGGTATAATACTTATCTTTAATAACTCATTGTGGTACATCGCACAAAGGAGACTTTAATTACAATCACTGTAAGGCTAATGGCGCCTTGCTAGTTCGTAGCCATTAACTTAGCTGAAGGCTATTCTGTCTCTCGGCTAATGAGAGAGAAAGGCTTCGTACGTCTAGTCGCTAGCTCTGTCGTCCGTACAACTGGGCTGAGTTCGAGTCAGTCTCTCGAGACCTGCCTTGTGGTGGCGCTAGGTTTGCGATCACACAGTGGCGACACGCGGGTCCGACATGTACTACAGGACCGCGGCCGATTTAAGCTACCACCTAGCACGTGTGGTGTCTGGCTGTGACACCACACTGCCATCACACATAAACTAACGCAATTAGAGGGGGTAGTGTTGGAACTGCATCAATTTCAGTCGGTTTCGGCCTTTTTCAAAGTAATTTCGAGGCTGACTAGTTGCAGCACCGCGATGTGGTGTTATTAGATGTCCTCTACAATGTGTATGCCCACTCCTTCGTATTGTTTTATGCAAGTTCAGCGCACCCTTCCCCAAAGACAACGTGCTACGTTAAAATATTGAAGCTGGCGCTGATATTCCAACGATGTACTCTTTGCCAAACTCCGTAATAGACTTCTTGTACTTGCTTTTTAATGATAAATTTATTTTTTATTTATTTTATTTATACGTCAAGTTCCATAGGACCAAATTGAGGAGCAGGTCATGGAACATGTCAGTATATAAAATTACAACATAAAAGTAATAACAGATAAAAATAAAATGTTTATCAACCCGAAAAAGTCAATCCATGAGTTTATGTAAATGCAGTCAACAATACAACAAGAAACAGCTTACTTTTTCAAGGAACTCCTCGACAGAATGGAAGGAGTGACCCATAAGGAAACTCTTCAGTTTCGATTTGAAAGCGTGTGGATTACTGCTAAGATTTTTGAATTCGAGTGGTAGCTTATTCGAAATGGATGCAGCAGTATACTGCACACCTTTCTGCACAAGAGTTAAGGAAGTCCGATCCAAATGCAGGTTTGATTTCTGCCGAGTATTAACTGAGTGAAAGCTTCTTATTTTTGGGAATAAGCTAATATTGTTAACGACAAATGAGAGTAAGGAATATATATATATATATATATATATATATATATATATATATATATATATTGAGAGGCCAATGTCAAAATACCCAGACTCGTGAACAAGGGTCGACAAGAGGTTCGTGAACTTACAACACTTATTGCCAGAACCGCCGGTTTCTAAGCCAACATTATCCTTTTAGAATGGAAAGAGTTACCCCAGAATATAATATCCCGACATAAGCGAATGAAAATAAACAAAGTAGACTAATTTTTGTGTCGAACGATCACTCACTTCAGATATCGTTCGAATAGTAAAAATGGCAGCATTAAGTCTTTGAACTAGATCCTGAACGTAGATTTTGCATGGCAGTTGACTATCTATCTAAACACCTAGAAATTTGAACTGTTCAGTTTCACTAATCATATGCCCATTCTGTGAAATTAAAACGTCATGTTTTGTTGAACTGTGTCGTAGAAACTGTAAAAAGTGAGTCTTACTGTGATTTAGCGTTAGTTTATTTTCTATAAGCCATGAACTTCGGTCATGAACTGCACTATTAGAAACCGAGCCCATTTTGCACACAACATCCTTTACTACCAAGCTAGTGTCATCAGCAAACAGAAATATTTTAGAGTTACCTGTAATACTAGAGGGCATATGATTAATATAAATAAGGAACAGGACTGGTCCCAACACTGATCCCTGGGGCACCCCCACTTGACCATACCCCACTCACACCCCACATCACAGCTATTCTCAACATTGTGAATAATAACATTTGGCTGTCTGTTGTTAAAATAAGAGGTGAACCAATTGTGAGCTACTCCCCGTATTCCGTAATGGTCCAACTTCTGGAGCAGAATCATGTCATTGTGTTCAGTAAAGGTGGTAGAGAGGCATTACATTATTCCTTGCAAGATAATGTCACTACCAAAATAATTACAGGTCACGAAACATCACCTGGAAGTAGGAAAAGAAATCCGCATTGTCTGTGCTACGGATAGACTATTTAATCGTATTATCTGCACTTAAATTAATGTTGCTTTCACAACACATTCGACAGTACCATCTGGTCGATTCCTCCTTTCCTCCTTCCACTTTCACTCTGCTGCAGTGTCCATGACTGGTAGCCTTGGGGCACCTCTTACGTCCTTACAGATGACTCTATGCAAGATGATGAGCTGAGGAATTCCATGGCGTTGTTAGTCTTTAGTCCGAAGAGTGGTTTGAAGCGTCTCTCCAAGTTAGTCTTTCTTGTGCAAGCTGCAACATTTCTAGCTTTTGGAGCCGTCATGTTCAATTCAAAGATTCGTTTCGTAGCTGAGAGAATGTGCATTAGCTGATATATTGCGTATGAAGTGGGGTAAGGTGCATTTGTTTAAAATACAACCCACATTTAACTGAATATCATAGAAGCCGTCCTCTAAATAGTAAGCTCTCATGTACTTTGTTCACATTTCATTTTGTAACCATTTTATTAACATTAGAATTACGATACGCAGACGATGTAACTCATGCGTCATCGGCTCCCACCGAGAATGCGCACCAAGCGAAGTTGTTTCGGGCTCACTAGTTCAGTTGGTAGACCAGCGGTTCCCAACCCAGAAGTATTTACTCCCTGAGAGGTAACAGGAAATTTTCTGACGGGTAAAGACAAAAGGGTTCGATTGTGTTTTGGTCACAAAATTTTTAAAAGATCATTAACGTTAACACTATTTCGTAAGACTGTAATACAGGTGGTAAGTTACGAATAATTGTATTCCCTTAAATATTAGCATTAACTTGTGACACAATGAGGTGGAGGTTACAGCTTTTGAAACCAGTGTATGAAACTCTTCTTCCTCATATGGTCCACCCAATACATATTTACTTTGTACCATCGATCTTTAACAGTAAAATTGAGACATGTTATCACATATCGGTAAGCATCTCATGAAAATGCGTTCTCCGAGATGTAGGTAGCTCTCGAAATGGACGATAAATTGCTTCGTTATTCACTTTGCAACAAATAAACGGACTAATTGACAGCACTATACAACAGTAAACATGTAATTCTGCTTCATTACTACATTAAAATTATTATTTTTATTAGTGGCAGTGGTCAGACATATAACATCGAAGTCTTCCGATTTCTGCCAGAACAGAAGTAAGGAGTGCAGCAATCGAGCTATTTACAAAGAACAGTCCACACAATTTAACACGATTGACTTTCAGTGGGGGTGCAGGGTGTACGTGAAGCAAGTGTCAGTAGGGGGAGCAGCAGTGCAGAGGAAACACGTTTTGTAATAAATGACTACAGTCAATGTGGGTAATTAGCTTTGATCATTGTATACGAAAAGTTGTTAGAAATAATCACTATTTGTTGTCCTATTGACTCAATAGTTCTTTTTTTTATTAAAGGATACAAAAACTATATACCAGTCATCTTTCGTCACTTTAAAAATAAAAGAGTTCAAAGAACACTATTTTTCATTGTAAAGTATTCTTAGCCACTGAAATTGATAATGGTATTTGGAGGGGGAAGATGGGGTACTAAGCCGGCCGCTGTGACCGAGCGGTTCTAGGCGCTTCAGTCTGGAACCGCCCTGCTGTTACGGTCGCAGGTTCGAATCCTGCCTCGGGCATGAATGTGTGTGCTGTCCTTAGGATAGTTAGGTTTAAGTAGTACTAAGTCTAGGGGACTGATGACCTCAGGAGTTAAGTCCCATAGTGCTTAGAGCCATTTGAACCATTTGAACGGAGTACTGGCTAAAATGTGATTAAACTAAAGGCTAATAGCCACAGAAAGAGTGGGAAGTACTGGGCTGTAAATATGGTACCATTAAGACCTTAGTTGTGTGCCGTACGTACAGTAAAATGATCTTAATAAATCGTGACACTGCTAGCAGTGCAGAGGGAAACAATGTATAGGATTTATGACTTTATTTTTGACTGAAATTTCTACAGTACAATTATCGTACCTGAATTGTTACTTAACTGTGTGACGTGTGACATCATACACGTACGTTCGTTAAAATCGCTAATTAGCGGTTTTATAACTTTAATTTCTTCGCGTGTCGCTAGTAAAAATAAAAGCTATTGCCATCCCAGTTCACTATGAATATTCATTTAGCGAGCCTTAAGAAAGTTAGAGAACATCTTAAAGCTTCACCTTAAGAAGACTGGATCTGCAACTGTAGCGTTATTTCTGTGCAGGGGCAAGGACATCTTCAGCAGACACCAGGTAGGTGGACAATTTCGGAATCTCTGCGTTCTGCCTTGATGCCACAGCTATACAGACCGGTCCACGAAACGTTTGGCATTTCGGGAAAGAATAGGAACAGTTATGTGCTATTTGTGATAACCCAGAGGAGGAAATACACTGGGCACATTTTGCCATGTGCACATATTGGCGTCACATTCAATTGCCAAGTTTACCCACACATTCAGTCGTATTGTATGCCGTAAAGCCTCTTCATCACCACGTAACTGCTGCAGCCTACTTCAATTAATCCTGCTTACTCTATTCATGTCTTGGTCTCCCTCCACAATTTGTATCCCCCACACTTCCTTGCATTGCCAAATTTACAATTTCTTAACGCACTTAATTTTAAAGGTCCGTCTTGATCACACTTCACTATTACCAGTCTCCGCTGTTGCCATCTTCTGATCCGTTACAAACAAGAACAGGGGTGTAACCAACTAATTTCAACTAGCTGAAGCAATATCAATAATATGCTTAGTGATATGATACTTAACAAAAATAATAAATATTTACCTGACTAACAGCCATGCATACAAGCCATACACATCATAAATATTCCGCTGTAGATACCAATGTCAAATTATACATGTAGGTAGTGCTGCTGATGAGCTGGAAACGTTTGGTATTTATACAAATAATTGAAGCCAGCAGAGGGCACTGAGGATAGGGTACATGAGTAACCTGTATCGAAAATTTAATATTTAAAATGCAGTATTCATAGTAATTAATTCAAATTAATTCCCATGGTAAAATGAGCGTCTGAAAATAAAATATGTACTGACATACAATATGTGGAATTAGATCCACACTTAAAATCCACATGTAAGGTTCAGACAGAAAGAATGGGAAGCTCATAGCCAGGCAAAGTAAAACACACGACTATGTAAAAACCAGAATAAATAGTTTAAAACTAAAGCCACATCTGTAAACGCTTACAAAGGCATACCAGAAGCAGTAAAGAAGTTAATGAACAATGCAAAGACACTGCAGACTGTGCAGTCAAAGACAGAAACCACAGTACGGCAGCCGTCTCGAAAAGTTGAGAGTTTAAAACTTGGGCGCAGTCGTATGGGCGCTATAACGGACGGTGCGGCGGCGGCAAAGCGCCGTAGCGCGCACCGGCGAATCAAAACAGTCATCTAAACACTCAGAACTCGGCGCCTTTTTACCAGCGTCAGAAGACCAATAAGAGCAAGTTTAGCGCGGGACACCGTGCAAACAACAGTGGGACCCCACAAAACCAGTGGCATTCGAATTCGGCAACCAGTGGCACCAAAATAACGGAAATCGCCCACCGCTTTCAAATTTTAATTATGATAACAGACAGGTGAACAATGCAAGGACTACACCACGGCCTCAAAACTATAATTTTGACGACTGTCAAGCGAACATTGCTGAAAATTCTCCTAATTGGCCGTAATCTGAGAATCACACCCTTCGTATTGCTGAGGTAACAGGTGGACAACGAACGAAGTGTGAAACTAGACGCGACTTCATCGTACACTCTGATGACAGTCGCGAAACGGGAAGGAGACTCCATTCCCACGGAGAAACTACTAATGATACGACACAAGAACGACATGGATATGATGAATGAGTTGTGTGACGACTGTGAGTAGTGTAGGGAACCTGTACGAGAACTCGTCCAGGCCGCGGTGTGGAAGGAATTCCGCCCACCTTCATTCTTGAGAAAGGTGCCAGTACGAACTTTCTTGCTGATGATTTCCTTAGAAGGATTACAGACATTACTAAAGTATCCTCTCTACCAGCACTTAATCTGGCACTATTGGTTCCAGATGTCAGAGTTTAGATAGGGAAGTGCAGACTGAGGTTTAATTCGTGCACGGAGCCATTAGTTGCACGTTTCTCGTGGTGAAGGCGTTGAGAGTCAGTTGCCTACAGGGCTTGCAGTTCTTGCGAGAAAAGAACGCAAGGATCGACCTTACGAGTGGTCAGTGCCACTCAACAATCACCGATACAGGGTGTCTCTTAAATGTCATTACAGTAAAAGCAGGACACGATAAATTTGGTCAGGGCGTTGAAGTGAGATTTATACGACCTCGGGTGTTGTGCACACACAATCACCCTGATCATGCTACTACAGCACTTCCTCTAACAAATTGTCGAATTAGCAAACTTGTTGATGTCTTATGCTACAGTTTTCTTCAGTAAACCTGGAGTGATTAAGGGGTATCAGTACCATACGGCGGTGTTCCCCCCACAAAACATATTACCTTGCATCCTCTTCCGTCCCGCGGGCTAGAAGGGGGGCCGTGAAGCACGAAATTTAATGGATTACGCTATCAGAGAGATTTAAAGAAACATGTGCAACGGATATTTTGTACGCAGTACATAGTTTCGTATTTGTAAATACTTTGGTTCTGCTTATTTATTCTATTTTTGCACCTTACAGTCTTTGTGAATTTAGTACAACAAGTCACGTTTACTGTTTGAATATGATAAATATGGTTCACTGCAAATGTGTAAACACTAAGTGCTCACGGTATTCATTTTCATTGTGAACATTAGTGAGTCTCATCATGAGATTAAGAACCCGCCAAGCAGCATGTTGTTTTTGTTGTTGTTGTTGTTGTTGTTGTGGTCTTCAGTCCTGAGAGTAGTTTGATGCACCTCTCCATGCTACTCTATCCTGTGCTAGCTTCTTCATCTCCCAGTACCTACTGCACCCTTCATCCTTCTGAATCTGCTTAGTGTATTCATCTCTTAGTCTTCCTCTACGCAGGCCGAAGTGGCCGTGCGGTTAAAGGCGCTGCAGTCTGGAACCGCAAGACCGCTACGGTCGCAGGTTCGAATCATGCCTCGGGCATGGATGTTTGTGATGTCCTTAGGTTAGTTATGTCTAAGTAGTCCTAAGTTTTAGGGGACTGATGACCACATAGTGCTCGGAGCCATTTGAACCAAAGACCTGGGAGTGTGCAAAAAAAAAAAAAAAAAAAAAAAGAAAAATTTCAAATGTGTGTGAAATCTAGTTCTAAGTTCTAGGGGACTAATGACCTCAGCAGTTGAGTCCCATAGTGCTCAGAGCCATTTGAACCATTTTTTTCTTCCTCTACGATTTTTACCCTTCACGCTGCCCTCCAACCTTAAATTGGTGATCCCTCGATGTCTCAGAACATGTCCTACCAACCGATCCCTTCTTCTAGTCAAGTTGTGTCACAAACTCCTTTTCTCCCCAATCATATTCAATACCTCCTCATTAGTTATATGTTCTACCCATCTAATCTTCAGCATTTTTCTGTAGCACCACATTTCGAAAGCTTCTATTCTCTTCTTGTCCAAACTAGTTATCGTCCATGTTTCACTTCCATACATGGCTACACTCCATACAAATACTTTCAGAAACGACTTCCTGACACTTAAATCGATACTCGATGTTAACAAATTTCTCTTCTTCAGAAACGCTTTCCTTCCCATAGCCAGTCTACATTTTATATCCTCTCTACTTCGACCATCATCAGTTATTTTGCTCCCGAAATAGCAAAACTCCATTACTACTTTAAGTGTGTCATTTCCTAATCTAATACCCTCAGCATCACCCGACTTAATTCGATTACATTCCATTATCCTCGTTTTGCTTTTGTTGATGTTCATCTTATACCCTCCTTTCATGACACTGTCCATTCCGTTCAACTGCTCTTCCAGGTCCTTTGCTGTCTCTGACAGAATTACAATGTCATCGGCGAACCTCAAGGATTTTATTTCTTCTCCATGGATTTTAATACCTACTCCGAATTTTTCTTTTGTTTCCTTTACTGCTTGCTCAATATACAGATTGAATAACATCAGGGAGAGGCTACAACCCTGTCTCACTCCCTTTCCAGCCACTGCTTCCCTTTCATGTCCCTCGACTCTTATAACTGCCATCTGGTTTCTGTACAAATTGTAAATAGCCTTTCGCTCCCTGTATTTTACCCCTGCCACCTCCAGAATTTGAAAGAGAGTATTCCAGTCAACATTGTCAAAAGCTTTCTCCAAGTCTACAAATTCTAGAAATGTAGGTTTGCCTTTTCTTAATCTAGCTTCTAAGATACGTCGTAGGGTCAGTATTGCCTCACGTGTTCCCATATTTCTACGGAATCCAAACTGATCTTCCCCGAGGTCGGCTTGTACTAGTTTTTCCATTCGTCTGTAATGAATTCGCGTTAGTATTTTGCAGCCGAGACTTATTAAACTGATAGTTCGGTAATTTTTACATCTGTCAACGCCTGCTTTCTTTGGGATTGGAATTATTATATTCTTCTTGAAGTCTGTGGGTATTTCGCCTGTCTCATACATTTTACTCACCAGATGGTAGACTTTTGTCAGGACTGGCTCTCCCAAGGCCGGCAGTAGTGCTAATGGAATCTTGTCTACTCCCGGGACCTTCTTTCGACTTAGGTCGTTCAGTGCTCTATCAAACTCTTCACGCAGTATCATATCTCCCATTTCATCTTTATCTACATCCTCTTCCCTTTCTATAACATTGCCCTCAAGTACATCGCCCTTGTATAGTCCCTCTATATACTCGTTCCATCTTTCTGCTTACCCTTCTTTGCTTAGAACTGGGTTTCCATCTGAGCTCTTGATATTCATACAAGTTGTTCTCTTTTCTCCAAAGGTCTCTTTAATTTTCCTGTAGGCAGTATCTATCTTACCCCTAGTGAGACAAGCCTCTACATCCTTACATTTGTCCTCTAGCCATCCCTGCTTAGCCATTTTGCACTTCCTGTCGATCTCATTTTTGAGACGTTTGTATTCCTTTTTGCCTGCTTCACCTACTGCATTTTTATGTTTTCTCCTTTCATCAATTAAATTCAATATTTCTTCTGTCACTCAAGAATTTCTACTAGCCCTCGTCTTTTTACCTACTTTATCCTCTACTGCCTTTACTACTTCATCCCTCAAAGCTACCCATTCTTCTTCTACTGTTTTTCTTTCCCCCATTCTTGTCAATTGTTCCTTTATGCTCTCCCTGAAACTCTGTGCAACCTGTGGTTTTGTCAGATTATCCAGGTCCCATCTCCTTAAATTCCCACCTTTTTGCAGTTTCTTCCGTTTTAATCTACAGTTCATAACCAATAGATTGTGGTCCACATCTGCCCCTGGAAATGTCTTAGAATTTAGAACCTGGTTCCTGAATGTCTGTCTTACCTTTATATAACCTATCTTAAACCTGACAGTATGTCCAGGCTTCTTCCATGTATACAACCTTCTTTTATGATTCTTTAACCAGGTGTTAGCTATGATTAAGTTGTGCTCTGTGCAAAATTCTACCAGGCGGCTTCCTCTTTCATTTCTTACCCCCAATCCATATTCACGTACTACGTTTCCTTCTCTCCCTTTTCCTACTCTCGAATTCCAGTCACCCATGACTATTAAATTTTCGTCTCCCTTCACTATCTGAATAATTTCTTTTATCTCATCGTACATTTCTTCAATTTCTTCGTCATGTGCAGAGCTAGTTGGCATATAAACTTGTACTACTGTCGTAGGCGTGGGCTTCGTGTCTATCTTGGCCACAATAATGCGTTCACTATGCTGTTGGTAGTAGCTTACCCGCACTCCATTTTTTATTCATTATTAAAACTACTCCTGCATTACCCCTGTTTCATTTTGTATTTATGACCCTGTATTCACCTGACCAGAAGTCTTGTTCCTCCTGCCACCGAACTTCACTAATTCCCACTATATCTAACTTTAACCTATCCATTTCCCTTTTTAATTTTTGTAACCTGCCTGCCAGATTAAGGGATCTGACATTCCACGCTCCGATCCTTAGAACGCCAGTTTTCTTTCTCCTGATAACGACGTCCTCTTGCGTAGTCCCCGCCCGGAGATCCGAATGGGGGACTATTTTACCTCCGGAATATTTTACCCAAGAGGACGCCATCATCATTTATCCATACAGTAAAGCTGCATGCCCTCGGGAAAATTTACGGCCGTAGTTTCCCCTTGCTTTCAGCCGTTCGCAGTACCAGCACAGCAAGACCGTTTTGGTTAGTGTTACAAGGCCAGATCAGTCAATCATCCAGACTGTTGCCCCTGCAACTACTGAAAAGCCTGCTGTCCCTCTTCAGGAACCATACGTTTGTCTGGCCTCTCAACAGATACCCCTCCGTTGTGGTTGCACCTACGGTACGGCTATCTGTATCGCTGAGGCACGCAGGCCTCTCCACCAACAGCAAGGTCTATGGTTCATGTGGGGGGGGGGGGGCGAAGCAGCATGTAAATAGTTCATAATTGATTAACTGATATCCTCATTTACCTACAAATTTAAATTTAAGGACATTTGGCTAAAGGACAGTCAGTCTATTCAACATGAAGAGATCATTTATAATTAGTTGTATAAATACACTCCTGGAAATGGAAAAAAGAACACATTGACAGCGGTGTGTCAGACCCACCATACTTGCTCCGGACACTGCGAGAGGGCTGTACAAGCAATGATCACACGCACGGCACAGCGGACACACCAGGAACCGCGGTGTTGGCCGTCGAATGGCGCTAGCTGCGCAGCATTTGTGCACCGCCGCCGTCAGTGTCAGCCAGTTTGCAGTGGCATACGGAGCTCCATCGCAGTCTTTAACACTGGTAGCATGCCGCGACAGCGTGGACGTGAACCGTATGTGCAGTTGACGGACTTTGAGCGAGGGCGTATAGTGGGCATGCGGGAGGCCGGGTGGACGTACCGCCGAATTGCTCAACACGTGGGGCGTGAGGTCTCCACAGTACATCGATGTTGTCGCCAGTGGTCGGCGGAAGGTGCACGTGCCCGTCGACCTGGGACCGGACCGCAGCGACGCACGGATGCACGCCAAGACCGTAGGATCCTACGCAGTGCCGTAGGGGACCGCACCGCCACTTCCCAGCAAATTAGGGACACTGTTGCTCCTGGGGTATCGGCGAGGACCATTCGCAACCGTCTCCATGAAGCTGAGCTACGGTCCCGCACACCGTTAGGCCGTCTTCCGCTCACGCCCCAACATCGTGCAGCCCGCCTCCAGTGGTGTCGCGACAGGCGTGAATGGAGGGACGAATGGAGACGTGTCGTCTTCAGCGATGAGAGTCGCTTCTGCCTTGGTGCCAATGATGGTCGTATGCGTGTTTGGCGCCGTGCAGGTGAGCGCCACAATCAGGACTGCATACGACCGAGGCACACAGGGCCAACACCCGGCATCATGGTGTGGGGAGCGATCTCCTACACTGGCCGTACACCACTGGTGATCGTCGAGGGGACACTGAATAGTGCACGGTACATCCAAACCGTCATCGAACCCATCGTTCTACCATTCCTAGACCGGCAAGGGAACTTGCTGTTCCAACAGGACAATGCACGTCCGCATGTATCCCGTGCCACCCAACGTGCTCTAGAAGGTGTAAGTCAACTACCCTGGCCAGCAAGACCTCCGGATCTGTCCCCCATTGAGCATGTTTGGGACTGGATGAAGCGTCGTCTCACGCGGTCTGCACGTCCGGCACGAACGGTGGTCCAACTGAGGCGCCAGGTGGAAATGGCATGGCAAGCCGTACCACAGGACTACATCCAGCATCTCTACGATCGTCTCCATGGGAGAATAGCAGCCTGCATTGCTGCGAAAGGTGGATATACACTGTACTAGTGCCGACATTGTGCATGCTCTGTTGCCTGTGTCTATGTGCCTGTGGTTCTGTCAGTGTGATCATGTGATGTATCTGACCCCAGGAATGTGTCAATAAAGTTTCCCCTTCCTGGGACAATGAATTCATGGTGTTCTTATTTCAATTTCCAGGAGTGTACTAATGAGAAGAGCTATTTGTTTCTAGGCTCCTGTAGAAAACAGCTTTCCTGCATGAGTGAGGTTTCCATACCTAGCTGGGATCTCGTTGGGACATACTGCGATGGCTGTGTAGAAATGAAATAAAAAATGTATTTAATGAAATCACTTTTTATTTGGAACACAGTTACATTGAACTTGTGTGGCAGAAGTAATTGGTACACCGTATTTTTCGGAAGATTTCACCTTTTTAAGCAAGTCTTTTTCCCTTTCATGTATTCACAAAACTCCATGCAAATCAGTTTGTACTTAAACTGTCAGTGGTCCGTTTCACGCTGGGAGACTGGTGGCGGTCGCCAGTGACGGTCACCGGTAATCGTGGTCAACACTGCTGGATCACCGGTGTCCGACACTGCAAGTATTGCCAACTGATTAGTTAGTGAAATGGACTCGAGAGAGGAGGAACTTTTGTTGGTACTTCTAAGCAGGAGGTTACAGCTTTTGAAACCAGTGTATGAAAATCTTCTTCCTCATATAGACCATATATACTTTGTACCATCGATCTGTCACAGTAAAATTGAGACATGTTATCAAAAAATGGTTCAAATGGCTCTGAGCACTATGGGACTTAACATCTATGGTCATCAGTCCCCTAAAACTTAGAACTACTTAAACCCAACTAACCTAAGGACATCACAGAACACCCAGCCATCACGAGGCAGAGAAAATCCCTGACCCCGCCGGGAATCGAACCCGGGAACCCGGGCGTGGGAAGCGAGAACGCTACCGCACGACCACGAGCTGCGGGGACATGTTATCACAAATGGTTAAGCGTCTCATGCAAATGCGTTCTCCTAGATGTAGGTAGCTCTCGAAATGCCATAACAGAAGTTTTATTTTGTGGTTTTAGGGCGCACAGCTACAGTGGTCATTAGCGCCCAGACTAAATTATGAATGCACTGCGAGGCACAAGTTAAAACAGCAACTAAAAAGGACAATACTATAAAAGGCACATTAACAGGCAAGGGATTAAAAGAAAACAGCATAATCAAATGTCCTTAGACAGGTTTGTCAAGTGGATAAAACGAAGAACGCGAGCAGCTGCTCCTGGGTCATCCGATAAAAGTTCAACCAGAGTACCATAACAGAAGTAAGGAGTGCAGGAGGAGGAGGAGAATGAAGACAAAACGTTTATTTCGCGTACATCCAGTGCTACGTGATCGGCTGGAGAAAGGATTGTTTTATACTCTCTGTGTCGTTTGAGGATACGTTAGTTATTCAGGGATTGCAGAGCATGTCCCTCGTTTAGTCCGCGGAGGAAATATTGCGAACAGTATCAGAGATGACTTTGCAAACTACTGGAGGTGAAGTGCCTTGGCTGCTGCAAAAAATGTAATTGCTGGAAATGTTACGTGAACATTAATGTGGTTAGACCTCATTGTTCATCTGGCATTGTATCTGTTATGTGCATTGTGTAATTATTACTATGTTAACTGTAAGAAGTCACATTGTTAGATTCACTGCACAGATTGGAACTTACAATTAAAATTATGGTGTGTCAGGAACTTGTACCTCAATAATATTTTAATAAATAAATAAAATTCATTATTGTAGTAGCCACATATGCGTAAATAATTGTAATGAAGAACAATATTTTAACTCTATTTTTTGGACCATAAGGCGGAACGCCTTAAGACACAGAAGAAAAGGGGGCGAGGGATGCAAATGTGCTGCTTGAAGGTTACTACCCTCCTAGCCACCACTTTGTTGCTGTAGTCATCCCAAATACACTACTGGCCATTCAAATTGCTACACCTAGAAGGAATGCAGATGATAAATGGGTATTCATTGGACAAATATATTATACTAGAACTGACATGGGATTACATTTTCACACAATTTGGGTGCATCGATCCTGAGAAATCGGTACCCAGAACAACCAACCTCTGGCCATAATAACGGCCTTGATATGCCTGGGCAATGAGTCAAACAGAGCTTGGATGGCGTGTACAGGTACAGCTGCCCATGCAACTTCAACACGATACCACAATTCATGAAGAGTAGTGACTGGCATATTGTGACGAGCCAGTTGTTCGGCCACCATTGACCAGACGTTTTCAGTTGGTGAGAGATCTGGAGAATGTGCTGGTCAGGGCATCAGTCGAACATTTTCTGTATCCAGAAAGGCCCGTACAGGACCTGCAACATGTGGTCGTGCATTATCCTGCTGAAATGTAGGGTTTCGCAGGGATCAAAATGGTTCAAATGGCTCTGAGCACTATGGGACTTAACATCTATGGTCATCAGTCCCCGAGAACTTAGAACTACTTAAACCTAACTAACCTAAGGACATCACACAACACCCAGTCATCACGAGGCAGAGAAAATCCCTGACCCCGCCGGGAATCGAACCCGGGAACCCGGGCGTGGGAAGCGAGAACGCTATCGCAGGGATCGAATTAAGGGTAGAGCCACGGGTCGTAACACATCTGAAATGTAACGTCCTCTGTTCAGAGTGCCGTCAATGCGAACAAGATGTGACCGACACGTGTAACCAATGGCACCCCATACCATCACGCCGGGTGATACGCCAGTATGGCGATGACGAATATACGGTTCTAATGTGCGTTCACCGCGATGTCGCCAAACACGGATGCGACCACCATGATGCTATAAACAGAACCTGGATTCATCCAAAAAAATGACGTTTTGCCATTCGTGCATCCAGGTTCGTCGTTGAGTACACCATCGCAGGCGCTCCTGCCTGTGATGCAGCGTCAAGTGTAACCGCAGTCACGGTCTCCGAGCTGATAGTCCATGCTGCTGCAAACGTCGTCGAACTGTTCGTGCAGATGGTTGTTGTCTTGCAAACGACCCCATCTGTTGACTCAGGGATCGAGACGTGGCTGCACGATCCGTTACAGCCATGCGGATAAGATGCCTGTCATCTCGACTGCTAGTGATACGAGGCCGCTGGGATCCAGCACGGCGTTCCGTATTACCCTCCTGAACCCACCGATTCCATATTCTGCTAACAGTCATTGGATCTCGACCAACGCGAGCAGCGATGTCGCGATACGATAAACCGCAATCGCGATAGCCTACAATCCGACCTCTATCAGAGTCGGAAACGTGATGGTACGCATTTCTTCTTCTTACAGGAGGCATCACAACAACGTTTCAGCCGGCCGCGGTGGCCGTGCGGTTCTGGCGCTGCAGTCCGGAACCGCGGGACTGCTACGGTCGCAGGTTCGAATCCTGCCTCGCGCATGGGTGTGTGTGATGTCCTTAGGTTGGTTAGGTTTAAGTAGTTCTAAGTTCTAGGGGACTTATGACCTAAGATGTTGAGTCCCATAGTGTTCAGAGCCATTTTTTGAACAACGTTTCACCAGGCAACGCCGGTTAGCTGCTGTTTGTGTATGAGAAATCGGTTGGAAACTTTCCTCATGTCAGCACGTTGTAGGTGTCGCCTTCGGCGCCAACCTTGTGTGAATGCTCTGAAAAGTTAATCATTTGCATATCACGGCATCTTCTGCATGTCGGTTAAATTTCGCGTCTGTAGCACGTCATCTTCTTGGTGTAGCAATTTTAATGGCCAGTAGTGTAGTAGGTGAACTTTCTACTTCACTTATAAAACCTTCCGTATTAATGAAACCTAAACTGATGCCCACAATGTGTACAGTATAATATATAATGAATGTTTCGCGGCACTGTCTCAGAAATAACTGCCTGTCTGTTGGCAGATCTGCAGCGCCGTGTCCGTGGTGTGTGTCCCAGTGCGAACACTCCAATTCGAACTAATGCATGTCCAGCAGTGACTGCTGCGAACAAAGTGACCGTGTCGGTCACATGTGGCGAGTGTGAGTCACTGCAGTGAGGCGGTGTAGTCACGATAAGGACTGCTGGCTGCAGCTGCGCCGCAGCACGGAGCGTCATTCGCTCTGCGAACTAGAGATGGGTCGAACTCGTTCATTCCCGTGAAGTACTTCATTCATTTCACTCTTTGCCGTGAAGCGTTCAAATGAAGTAGTTCATTCATGAAGTACGGAAGCCTGGCGAAGTTGCCCAGTTCGCCGTTCAGCCGCGGCTACGCTCGCTTCGCTTCGCCTCGCTCGTACAATAAAGCTTCGTAATACTTCATATTTTTACCAACAGATGGCCGAACTATGCAGTAACGTGCACGCAACGTTTTGCGTCTTACAGCGTCTGAGTTAACTTAAATACAGGATGGTCGAAGGGGACAAAGGAAAGATAAACAGAGAAGCTAAATGGCTCTGAGCACTATGGGACTCAACATCTTAGGTCATAAGTCCCCTAGAACTTAGAACTACTTAAACCTAACTAACCTAAGGACATCACACACACCCATGCCCGAGGCAGGATTCGAACCTGCGACCGTAGCAGTCCCGCGGTTCCGGACTGCAGCGCCAGAACCGCTAGACCACCGCGGCCGGCTAAACAGAGAAGCCTGTCACATATAAAGAAGGTATTACGTTTAATCTTGCTCGACATTTTCTCATGAAGCGCCAAAAAGAGTCTTCATCTGCCAAGTGAAACCTTATTTGTTGTATTTATGGACTGAAAACTAGGGCTACCAACGAAATGCAGTCCAAGTTTATGTTCCTTTTAAAATTTAATCCAAAATAGAATGAGTATGTTTACCACTGTCACAAAGTCTATATACATACACTAAGTAATTATTCAGAAGTTTTCCTGGAGATTTTATTTTTATTGAGAATAATAACCCTCTAAATTCAAAACGTAAACTGTCACCTGTAGTCATTGGTACGATTTCAGGTAAAATCCCTCTTTATTTTATTCGAAAGCAGTTTTTGTGTCTGTTCACGCTTATACAATGGTTAGCAACACGCGATCGCGTAAAAGTAATGAAATTTGGGGTTTCTTCGCCGATTTAGGTTATGTGAAAGCAAAGTGCAACTGTTGTTCTAAGTGTATTTCACCGCGCGATTCGTCGACAGGCAGTACAGGGAGGATTGAAGTGAAGGGAGAATGAGTGACGTCGCGCCAATGTAGTGGGAGAGGGAGAGGGGAAGAGAGTGAGTGAACTAGAAAAAAAGTGTGGAGTGTACTATCTGAGTTTGAAGTACCAGTTCACTGAAATTGAGTGGTTAGTTCACACTTCACTGGAGTGAAGCGTTCATTTAAACGACTCATTCACGAGCTCCCCATCACTACTGCGAACGTCGAGGAGTGCGGACGCATAGCCCTGGGTGTCTCGCTGGGCGTTGGCTTGCTACGTTTACCTGTATTAACGTGCCACAGCAATGCCTCGGCGACGTGGTTACCGTCGTCGCTGGCGGCGCAGCGTTACTGTGTATCGTTCTTTGAAGGCGATAGACGTTGATCTTTCTGGACAGTTCAATAAACAACAATTAATTGGAGGTCCAAACGTATTTCGCGGACTCCGTTTGAACTTTACATGTGATGTACAAGCCGTGTTCGGAAGTAGTACATGGCTCACACTTGCTGTAGTATGGGGCAATCATTGTGATTATGGTGGCCTTGAAGCTCTCCCAGATGCAAATATTCTTACATGGAAGACATGGAGTATAGCAGAGACAACAGGACTCTTAGCAAAAGTTCCATATGGTACACTTGTTCCCAGTATGCCATTTGTGTTGAGTACTAGAAGGAAGAAGAAACTAAATGCCGATGAATATCTGTTTATATGGGCTAAAGTTGGTAATGGAAATTGTAAAATAAAGATAAATAAATTGCTAAGAGTCCTGTTGTCTCTGCTATACTCCATGTCTTCCATGTAAGAATATTTGCATCTGGGAAAGCTTCAAGGCCACCATAATCACAATGATTGCCCCATACTACAGCAAGTGTGAGCCATGTACTACCTCCAAACACGGCTTGTACATCACATGTAAAGTTCAAACGGAGTCCAATTAATTGTTTATTGAACTGTCCAGCCAAATCAATATTAATAGCCTTCAAACTGCGATACACAGGAACGCTGCGCCGCCAGCGAAGACGGTAACCACGTCGCCGAGGCATTGCTGTGGCCTTTATTGTTAAATAAATGTGTTCAATGCTAACCTTGTTTGTTTAGCAGTGATCAGTTCCCTGAACAATATTTAATTATTAAATATTAATCAAAATTTGTAAAGGGGCAGTTTTAATTAACAGGTTGGGTCTCATAACAGGCCTTCAGCCAGAGCCAGCGACCCGATCCAGTAGGCAAAATGAACAAGTAAAAGCATTCTTGTTCAAACCCCCGACATTTGGCTGACCTGCCTAGGGTCCCTAATCAGCAATTTATTGAAAGAAACCCCTTCCACGTGGCCGACCCTGCCTAGGATGTGTAGACAGCTGTAATCTCCTGATCAGTAATTGCGGCAGCAGTTATTTGTGCGCGGTAAATTCTTTATATTTCTGTTTGTGTATTAATGTTGTGTATTTGTTTCATTGTTTCCATGTATTGCAGGCGCGTCGTTAATTTGTTGTTGTTGGGATTACTGTGTTGTTTCGTGTTCTGTGCTTTGTCACAGATTGAATAAATATTTTGGATTAGGGGAAATAATGAGAGTAATTGGTTAGGAATAGGATCCGCACAGATCTGGAACATTTGTGGGATTTGTTGGGTAACCTGTTAGTGAATATTGTAGAGATATTGGGAGTTAACGATTATAATATGTAGTTTATGTGTAAAGTTTTGTTAGTGTATTACGTTAGTGGGTAAGGAAACATAGATGATTACGCGGGCTAAGGCGCGCTTAATAGAGACAGTTCAGGGCGCAACAGGGGTTGACAGAATGGCAGTCATGAGAGAAAGCAGCGACAGCTTACACGAATTAGCGGCAGCGGAATTCGAAAGAGAAGACAGCTATTTTCGGGAACGAACAGAGCGCATGGCGTCACCGGACAACATGGAGCATGATATAGGGATTGGTGGGCCATTGGCGAGTCCAAGAGGTGCAATCAGGCCCACTGAACTGGCGATACTCACGCGCGAGTTCGGCAGTGTGTCACCGCGGGGGCAAACGTCGCCCACGAGAAGCATGAATAGGTTACGTACAGGAGGATCGGAACGGAATAGTTCGACACTGTCGTACCGAGCTGGGTTTAGACCTTACTCGACAGGAGACGAAAGAATGAGCAGGGGATCACCTGCAAGTCATGACAGTAGTTATCATGCGGAAAGGGGAGACTTGGCGGTTGACGGTTCAGGTATCACTGGATTCTTGGAGCGTATGATGCAGAAGATAGACGTTACTACGAAAGTTGTGCAGGAAAGAATATAAACGTGTAGAAAGGAGACGCAAGCTAGTCTGGAAAGAATCAGTGAAGAAACACAGAGCAGCGTACAGGAGTGTAGAAAGGAAACCCGGGCGCAGCTTGCCATCATAAAGCGTGAAACATGCAGTGTGAAGGATGAAGTAAAAGCGTTGCGCGAGAAGTTAGAGCGAGAGATAGCCGAAACGAAAAGAATCGCCAATGAGGCGAAATTAATTGCGCGGAGAGCCAAGAGAATAGCGAAAGAAATGAAGGAGGTCACAGAGAACACGACCAATGTCGGCAAAACTCTTGTAAATAAGCTGCAGACACGAGTGAAAAAAGATTGAAGACACCGTGTCGAGCAGGAAGGAGGAAACCGGAGAGGCACCACTGATGGCAGAATTTGCCGAATTTAAACGACAAATCGAGAGCAGGGTAGAGGCACTGTCAGTCGACAGAACTTCTACAAATACAGGTCAAACTGGAGCCGATATTCAGACAGTATCCACGGAAGAGGTAACCTCGGAAGTACGGCAACGGGACACAGTATCTGTCACAGGAGCTGTGAACCGACGTGATAAAGAAGCACGCATGCTGGAAACCAGACCGTTAGAACGTCAGCGCAGCTATGACCCGCGAGTCACACGTACGGAGGTACCGCGCGTAATTAGTTCAAATGGCTCTGAGCACTATGGGACTTAACAGTGTAATAAGTGATTTGCCAGAGGCGGAGTTCAGTAGCAGAACAACTGGCGCAAGCAATTGCTACCCGCTTAGCCGATCCACCTCGCACTTGCAAGAGCCACAGGATATCCAGGAGGCGCACACCGAGGTAGTTTATGAAAACATCGAAACACCACCGCAGAAAGATGAAACTAGGCAGTTTGATTATAAACCCTTTCTGTCGGTACGCAAGTTCCAGCACTATAAGGATGATAATAATACGTTACATCCAAAAACGTTCATTGGACAGTTTGATCTAACGTTACCACCACAGTGGCCATTAATGTACAAACTCGACTTTGTGTGTGCGCACTTGGAGGGTGCATCAGCGGAAAGTATGCATAGTGTTGCTAAAGGTTGCAGAACGTACCAAGAGTTCCGCGACGCATTTATGAGCAGATATTGGTCAAAGGAGACCCAAAACAGAATTAAACAGGAAATCCTTAGGACACGCGACTTCGAGAGCTCAGGTTTACGAAGTGTTGTGAAATTTTTTGAGAACATGCTGAAAAAGAATCAGTATCTGGACGAACCGTGCAGCCCTGGGGAGATTATACGCGTATGCTATATGAAGTTGCCACTTACATATCAGCAGACGCCAGCTGGCAGATGCGGAAATGACGTAGAAGCATTTAAGGGCATTCTTAGGGAACTGGAGTTTGCCTATAACGAGCAGCAGGTGCGTGAGAAGAAGATGCAAAGGGAACCGCATGAGGAAGGCTAAGACGCGAATATAGAGAGAAAAAGAAACCAGATGAGGAATAACTATGCCGGTAACGGTAACAATAGAGGAAACAACACACAGTGGCGCGATAATAGACGACAAAATTTTCCGCCCCAGGAACGTAGGTGGAACCAGGGTAATAATAACTGGAACCCAGCCAATCAAAATGGAAACTGTAATGCAGAACTGTAGATCGAGTGAAGACCGCAATCCAGAAGTTGCACAAATAATCGAAATACGTCCGGCGAACCCTGGCCGTACGCAAAACTGCGCAAAACAGACAAGAATGACTACGGCGGCACACTCGGCAGCGGAAGAACGCGGCCGGGAACAAAGTAGTGTATAATTACATTAGATTTTTGTGATTTGTTGGCGATGTTTATTTGTATTGGTATAGACAGTATTTTATTTGTGTTTGTTTTATGTTATGTGTAGCCGGCCGGTGTGGTCGTGCGGTTAAAGGCGCTTCAGTCTGGAACCGCGTGACCGCTACGGTCGCAGGTTCGAATCCTGCTTCGGGCATGGATGTGTGTGATGTCCTTAGGTTAGATAGGTTTAATTAGTTCTAAGTTCTAGGCGACTGATAACCTCAGAAGTTAAGTCGCATAGTGCTCAGAGCCATTTTGTTATGTGTATTTATTTTGCTATTTTTCATGTGCTTGTCTTATTTTGGTATGGATTGTGTCTGTATTATGTGTTTCATGTTAAATTTTGCTGTATGGGGACCACTGGGTCGCTTAGTATAGAAAATTTGCTTCAGCTTTGACACAAACAATATTTAGAAGTATTAGATTAATTATAGAAGGGGTTATCTTATGTAGATAACTTCCTATACAAAATTTTATGGCAAGGCTATTGGACAGGAGAACTTTCAGGACAAAATCTGGATCTGTGGTGGATGGATCTGGGGTGTGTTGAGCGTGTTGTGATGTGGTAGGTGGACATTACGTCCCACCGAATGTGTTGCGTTTCTTGAGACAAGTGCAGGGTGTGATGTCCGACGCGGTAGTGTTCAGGACCCAACCGTAGCGTTTTTAGCGTATGGCGATTGTGGGAGTTTCGGGTGATAATTATGAGGTGGTCTGTCCGACACAGTAGTGTTTGAGACGCACCTGTTTTCTCAATTGTGTTGCTATTGTGAGTACGCTGATCAAAACGATTATCTGGTGGCCAGTCAATCGCAATTAGGCGATAGGGACGCACCAAACATGGATAATTCGTAATGGGTGCGATGAGGATGTTGTGTGAAAAGGCGAGTTTTGAGCCATCATAGAAAGACGTAAATCAGGTGGCTGGTCGCGCGCAATAGCGTGATCGACAGAGCTTATTGATGATTTGCGCCGTAGGAGTGTTGTAGAGACGTATTAGCGACGCTAGCCGAGTCTGGGCTTAACTATTTGAGTTAATCACAGGCGCTAAAACAACACGCCATTCAGTTTAAAGGAAGATAATGAAGTTCACCACAAGAGATAGATGCTCTGAAGTCCAGCCATGAACCTTGACCACTATCACTGATTTTTACTTGCTGTAACGTGCAAAACTAACTCTTGTTTTGTTCAACAGATAAGCATGACGTCGAATTGAGCCTACCGTTACAGACAGAAGCAGACTAGGAGCAGAAAACCAATGCCATAACCAGTCAAACAAGCACAACATCAAAGTGGTATCGGAGAAATTCGGAGTTACAGTAACCTACAATAATGTGCAATAAATGTTTTTAATTGTTCACATATAATAGCAGCAACTGAACGACGCCAGGGAAAGGAGTTTCGTATAAAAGGACACAGTATGTAGTAGTAGCATGATGACGTCAACTGTAGAAATAGAGAAATTAGTAGTTAGAGACCATGTGGTGATGGGATGACTAAATTTACAAACGTTTATTTTATCCACAGGAAAAGACCATCATGCTTGTTTCTATAATTTTGTTTTGAAAATTTTGTTTAAGAAATGTCTTTCTGTAAAATAATTGTAATGTATAGTACGTGATGACGTAAGAGGAAGTGGCTTAGGCAATAAGTAATCATGTATAAAATATCGTATCCTTAGTGAGTGCAGTTACACTTTGTGGCGGTGACTGGCCAGCTGACAACGAGCGGGACAACAGACGAGAACCACGAAGGAACTTCGTCCACATGAGCACGTTTGCTGCTGCTGCTGCCACCGGCGGATCGTGAACGCTTCATTTTTGCACGTTTAATTACGAAGTCTTGACAAGTGCTGGACGAACCAAGTATACGAGCAGTGTGAGAGCGAGGTGGACCGTGCACTGATTTATATAGGTCCTGCCTAGCGCGTGTATGTAGGCGCGTGGGTGTGACATAGAGAGATGACACTATCTCTCTCTCTCGCACCGCGCCACGGCAATAGGAACTAGACACGCACCACGTGGCGGATACACTGGGTGCGACCTTACTGTTGTTGAATAACGGTGCTTTGGAATGTTGGCGGTGTTATGAAAATATTTACGAAAGGCTATGCCTAGCGCGCATCTGTAGGCGTGAGGGGGTATGTCTCTGACATCATGGACGCCATCATGGATAACTGTACTTTGGAATGTTACCGACATAGGAATGGTACTGGCCTTGTTGCAATACTTACGATTAAGTAAATAAAACCTTTCTTAAACGGAGTGTTTAGACTTCAATTCTTCCGTGTCAGGCTCAGTTTCTAAAAAAGCTCTTCAAATAAGTATATTCTTGAAAATAATTGCCCCGTAAAATCTACACACTATTGTAGTCAGGTATAAATAGTGGCCGGCCGCTGTGGCCGAGCGGTTCTAGGCGGTTCAGTCCGGAACCACGCTGCTGCTACGGTCCGAATCCTGCCTCAGGCATGGATGTGTGCGATGTCCTTAGGTTAGTTAGGTTTGAGTAGTTCTAAGTCTAGGGGACTGATGACCTCAGATGTTAAGTTCCATAGTACTTAGAGCCATTTGAACCATTTATAGTGTTTTCAATCATCACCCAATCTGGGATTTCAGATAGTATCATCCAATCAAATACTTGATATTCATTAAAAAATAGCCGGCACTGTAGCTCAGCGTGTTCGGTCAGAGGGTTAGCTGCCCTCTGTAATAAAAAAACTGAGTAGTTAATCGATCAACAACGAACCTAAAACGGGTGTCTAACGACGTCCGCCCCGACCAGATGCAACGAAAAAAAAAAAAAAGATGGATAGAGCGTCTGCCATGTAAGCAGGAGATCCCGGGTTCGAGTCCCGGTTGGGGCACACATTTTCATCTGTCCCCGTTGACGTATGTCAGCGCCCGTAAGCAGCTAAGGGTGTTCATTTCATTGTAATTTCAATCTACTGACATTATTTGTATGAAACTATTTTGCGGCCGGCATTGCACTTCGCTGTGCCAAGATTGAATATTTTCTATGCCTGGTGTGGAGAGGACAGAATACCAAGATTACGTCCGTTGCGACTCAAGAGCTCAGGGAAATCTATTTCATTGTTTATTTGCATAAGAAATTTTATCAGTTTATTATACAGGGCCATAGAACTCGGTGCTCACGAGACTGAGTAAACTTCAGAGGGATTGATTTCATTACAGGCATTACATGCTGGTTTTCCAGATTAAGTTGTGTAATTTAACTTTGGATTACAGTAAAACTGATTAAGCACACCATTTGCTCAACAACATATCACACAAAAATTGGGAAAACACAAAAAATATTTATTAAAGAACATTACAACATGTTGCGCTAATAGATGGCGTTACTTCAGTTCTTGAGTCAAGCTCCTAGCAGTATTTTCCAAAATCGGGACAGAAATCGGTCTTGTCGGGACAAGAAGGTCAATAACGGTGTCTGTCCCGATATATCGGCCCAATGCGTGAGTGACATTATTAAGAACTGGAAACGCCAATTTGGCATCCTCAGTCATGTGACCTGTAATTATTACGTTAAGTGTAAGACACTGCTGTAGTGGCACCCCGTGAGGTTGTAGGGTATATGTACAGATATAGTATGGGTTATATATCTTCAGCACCTGTCTGAACAGTGGAGCTAAAAAGATACACAGATAAAGAGGAAAAAAACTGGAATCACTTCTGTCACGCTATTGAGCTCCATATGAGAATTACGATAATAAAATATTGAACAAAAACACAAAGAAGTTTTTTACAGAGATAAAATGAGAGACACCGTATTCTGTGTAATATAAACAACAATTGAAAATATTCCTTGAGCCAAGTACTGTAAATAAAGTTTTACAATTCGTCCAGCTACCAAGGAAAGATACTCTGCACAAGTTCCTAAGTGAAGTTAATAGAGTCGGATTTCCGTATGTAAACGTAGTGTTATTCACTCGAGTTTGAATGGATAAAGTAGTATGTGCGACGTTCCTGCAAGCAGAGATAATACCTGATGCACGCGAGCAGACATTTAAAATGACATTTGAAAGTGCACAGTGCCTGTGTACTCAACTCTTATAAGCTGTAGGAGACGTGAGACTGAGTGATGGATCCAAGGACGCTCCCCACCTTCTGTATCTACCGCAGTTGAAGATAAGCACTCGCACTCACGGGAACACATGATACCGCTGCAGGCCACAGACATGAACTAGCTTGCTGCTCAAACACAGGGTGTCAACAACGCCACGTCAAAGCCAACTGTCGCTGTGTCTCTCCTAAACTAAACCGCATGTAACTGCATTAATTGAATATCACGTATAGTTACACTATGCTCACATATCCTTGTTGTCTGTGATGAATATGAGTCACTTCTATACATCGAAATGTTTCATATATTAAATGTCTGGGAAGGACAGTCCTGTTTGTAAATGTGTTACATGTCGCACGCAGCAAACAGCAATACCAGCTTATGTCTAGCACAAAATATGCCCCCAACGGATTCAGGCCATACAAGTGTGTAAATGCCTATATTTCTAAATTATAATTTCTTTGTAACATGAAGGTACCAAGCAATTTTGTCACAGGGCAGCATAGAGTGTCAATCTTAACAACGTAAACCTGATAATGCCCCAACGATTGCTCCATGAATCCCTTGACAAGCGGTATGGAGGACATCAATCACACCAGACGACCTGTGCAGCGACCGGCAGCTGACCTCGGCGGCTGCGGTTTGTGGTCACGCCCCCTCCCCACCCCCCTCTCCGCCGCGCACCCCATCTGCGTATCTGTCGTCACGTGTCAACATACGATGCCCGCTCCAATCGTCCCCTGCCGCACGAAGATGAAGCAACCTTGGTTCAATCCCCGACGACGCCATTTTAACATCATGTACAAAATTTTTCTCGAGAACTAAACTTTCACAAAGAAGTTCGACGTTGAATAAACAGAAAGATTTCATCACTGCATTAGTCAGTTTATGTATGGAAGGAATAATTATTTTGAACACACTAAGCACAAAAGATAAAAAGTGTGTGAAATCTGAGATTCTTCATGTATGATAAGCATGACTGAACTCATGAACGCTTTACTAAGTATACAATTTCGGCTCAGTGTAATAAATGTACAGAACGCACGGTGACTGCTCTCGCTCTATAGGATTTTTCCTCCTTGGCTCTTTTTTCCCACGAGTTGATCCCAGACAGGGAAGGACAGAGAACTCAAAAGAACAAGTAAGCCAAGAACATTAGACTACTGCAATATAAAAATGAACTCTGTTATCATTGGCATACTTATTACCCTACCAAGTATCATGAATGTCTTTCAAGAATCTACCATATTTGTAAACTTTTCTTATAAAATTATTCATCAAATATTTTATTTTCTATCGCTTATCTTACACTTTATTTATTAAAAGTTAACATAAGTACAGTATACTGACAGATACCTCCCATTCCTATTACAGTTGAATGTTTGTGGTGTATACTGGGTTGATACACTAACTACAAGTATACAACGGGGCGATAAAGGTTTTTATCTTATCAACTATTTTTTGCCCTAATTTTTGTTCTCATAATTGGTAATGTAATGATATGTAATAGGAAAACCATATCTCATTTGCAAGCAGAGAAATATGTTTGTGGAAAATGTATTCACTATATTTCAAAGATTGATAGACCGATGACCTCGCTGTTTGTCCCGCTCCCCCAAATCAACCAACGGACCAAAGATTGCATTTAACACGGAAAAACTTCCGGAAGCTGTAAAAGCGGTAAATGTAAAGCCATCTTCTTCCTGTATTATCACTTTTTGTCAATTGGAGCTCAAACTGAGCTGACGTAAGTTTCGTAGTTGTCAATATATTTGCCGGCCGGTGTGGCCGAGCGGTTCTAGGCGCTTCAATCTGGAACCGCGCGACCGTTACGGTCGCAGGTTCGAAACCTGCCTCGGGCATAGATGTGTGTGATGTCCTTAGGTTAGTTAGTTTAGGTAGTTCTAATTTCTAGGGGACTGATGACCTCAGATATTAAGTCCCATAGTGCTCAGAGCCATTTGAACCATTTTTTTGTCAATATATTTGATCGATATAGATTATTTAAATCTATCTGTTGTGTCGGCTCCGTCATTGGTTCAAGCCACTACCTTGTCCCTTTATCATTTATGTTGTGATTTCCACATGTTACAGCACAACGACGGCGATGTTGGCGGTGGATTGTTCGGAAACGAAAGATCGGATATATGTAGTGTCCATTCTTTAATTACTTTTCAATTAAGTATCGGAGTTCCCCTGAGATGTTTATTCCGATCATTTGTCGTCTGTATATAATGTTTCGCAACTTAAACTGCGTGGATGTGATCGATTTCCGTTTCCGAACAATGAAGTCTGCTGGTCTACTCAGTGACCTAATTCCACGCCGATCTGCAAATGAACCGCACGACGGTGGATTTATATGAGATGAATTGTTGTTGTTTTAAAACATGGATCTTTCCCGTGACGCACCACGTGTACGCTTTTTAGTAAAATTATCCATCCTCAGTTGGGGTTACCTCCATGTTACAGCTGTTCTATTATACTGCGCTGCACCATTTACAAATTGTTAAATTCTCTCGCCGCATCTTTGAGAAACCTTTCATTCTTTACTCTCACTGTGTGACAAGAGAGAAACGCCTCATCCTTCTTCCTCCTGTACGGTTTACGTCTCTGTTTCCCCCGCCCCTCTGTCCATCTCCTGCTCCCCACTCTCTCTGACCTCGAGCCTTCATTGTTGCTATTGTTGTGTTGGCTACTGTGGGAGTCAGCACGGACACAAACAAGGAAGGAGAGAAGTTGCGATGGCCGGTGCCAGGAATCCAAAATCATATGTACAATACACTTTAAGATTGACTGAGCACTGTATTCTTAAAAATAAAATAAACATTACTTCTCTGTATTGAGTGACTTCCTGTGTCTCCTATTGCAAGTACTTAAGCCACTATCATTACTCGCAGAACGCAGGCTAAGTAACGTCTTCCCATTCCTCAGTACTGATGCGCTCGATGTCTGTGATCTAATTGGGCAGACCAGCGATGGGGGGCTGGTTAAGTGGGGTAGGACGTCAAACGGGCCGACTTGGAGCAGGAGAAGCACCACAGTACATTTTAATTTCCACTGTCTATACTTTTACAAGTAAATTCATAAAACTTTGTCAGTATGACCAGGAAGGATTCAGGATTCACACTCGTAGCAGCGGAAGTTCAAAAATATAGCAAAATAATTTATTTGCATGTGAAATTTCATCATTTTTTCACTTACTATTGGCAGCATTTGTTGCTATAGGTACTCTTATCTTCATAAGAAAGACTGTTCGATGAATTTTGCACAGCATACATACTCAGGAAGTCATTTCTGAAAGTATTTGTATGGAGTGTAGCCATGTATGGAAGTGAAACATGGACGATAAATAGTTTGGACAAGAAGAGAATAGAAGCTTTCGAAATGTGGTCCTACAGAAGAATGCTGAAGATTAGATGGGTAGATCACATAACTAATCAGGAGGTACTGAATAGAATTGGGGAGAAGAGGAGCTTGTTCCACTACTTGACCAGAAGAAGGGATCGGTTGGTAGGACATGTGTTGAGGCATCAAGGGATCACCAATTTAGTATTGGAGGGCAGCGTGGAGGGTAAAAATCGTAGAGGGAGACCAAGAGATGAATACACTAAGCAGATTCAGAAGGATGTAGGTTGCAGCAGGTACTGGGAGATGAAGAAGCTTGCACAGGATAGAGTAGCATGCAGAGCTGCATCGAACCAGTCTCAGGACTGAAGACCACAACAACAACAACAAACCATACTTACAGGTGACTGAAACTCTAGAATCTATTTAATTTATGAAACAATGAATGAGCTGTTATGTTTTAAATTTGATGTTTAGAAAAAAAATCAAATTTTGTAGTTAATTATCTCAATTTTTACCACAGTTTTTAATAGATTTGGAAAATTGTAGAGTTTCATACACCTGTAAGTATGATTTGTATGCTGTGCAAAATTCATCAAAGAATCTCTCTTACTTGCGAAGAAAAATGTACCTATAGCAACAAATGCAGCGAACAGTAAGTGAAAAAGTTATCAAATTTCATATCTAAAAAAAAATTATTTTGTTATGTTTTTGCACTTCCACTGCTATGAGTGTGAATCCTGAATCCTTCCTGATCATGCTGACAAAGTTTTATGAATTTATTGTAAAAGTATAGACAGTAGACAATAAAATGTCCTGTGGTGCCTCTCCTGCTTCAGGTCGGCGCGTTTAACGTCCTGCCCCCCTTAATTCAGCGTTGACACGGGAAGCTGAACTCTTTTCCTGGGCGCCCTCTTGCCGCTTCGCGGCGCTGCGCTGGCTGGTGTGCAGTCTATCCTATGTAACTGCACAGTTATTGCATTAGATTCTGTAGTAGTTGTCCAGTCATAAGCCGATATGCCATAAATACCGCTTTTCAGTTAAAAGATTCTGAACAAATGAAGATTTACTTTTTTATTTATGTTGATTACTGAAGCCGTCAGTGGCCCAGAAAGGTATTCAGTACGTAACAACAAAAGCGTTTGATCGTTTGCCTACTAACATAAAATGTCTGACAGGCTGCAAAGCATAATTTAAACATAACTTTAAATCATTTCTCCTGGACAGCTCCTTGTACTCCATTGACGAGTTTCTACTTAAAAACTGTAAGCCAATAAGAAAAAGATTCGCTCAAATGATCTGTGGAACACGTAGTTAAGTAAATTACGTAAACCACTAATCTAGCAATGGGTTGCTATCCAGTAATTTCACTTTGTTATAAGCGTTACCTTGCATTCGTTCACTTTTAAACAAAACTAACAAGAGATCCCTTAAAAACCAAGTAAGAAAAGGCCAATGATGTTTACGACATCCGACGCCCCACGTAATGTCTACCATGCAACCACAATATTGGCTGCTAATGGGAACATGGGATGGGACTGGTTGTATCCAATGCTGAGCACACAATGAGACTACGAAGCATAGTTGAACAGCCTAGTCGACGAGTAACTCACAACACTGCTACAGGGCAAACATTGCATTATATCTACGACAACAGTTGCCAAAGTTGACATTTCGGCAGAAAGGAGCCCAAGGAATTTCGCAGAGTGAGAAAGAAGGAGCAGATGAGATTTCAGCCTTTCTGCAAGAGCAGTCATTGGAATGTGTGGCGTCATAAACGCTCGACCGTGCGGACAGAGTACATGAGGAGTACAATGATGACGATACGTGCTTGTCAAGTGAAAGTGGTATTGAAACAGGTGTCGAGCTTTTAGTTCATCGTGCTTGTCGGACTGGGAGCCAAAAACTCTGTCTCCGGTGAAACGTAGTAAAGGACACTCGACGTCGAAGAAGCGGGTATTAAACATAATAACGTACGGGGTAGATCATCCTCAGTATAGTAAAAAACGAAAAAAGAACATTTATGACACATTTCGATTAAGACCACAGGAATATGACCGTGTAGGGAAGAAGAAAAAGCTACGAATATTCAAGGAAGCACAAGTCGCACTTGTCACAAAAACTAGTGTTTGCACGTTTCAGTATGATCAGTGCAATTTACAGGATGTGCATGGTAGTGACTTACTACGTTATCCATGAAACTTGAAACACTGATGGCCGTGCGGTTCTAGGCGCTGCAGTCTGGAACCGCGAGACCGCTACGGTCGCAGGTTCGAATCCTGACTAGGACATGGATGTGTGTGATGTCCTTAGGTTAGTTAGGCTTAACTAGTTCTAAGTTCTAGGGGACTAATGACCTCAGAAGTTGAGTCCCATAGTGCTCAGAGCCATTTGAACCATTTGAAACACTGATACAGGATTGGAGGGCGTAAGATAATGACAAATTGCGGAATGGGCCAGAAAATTTGTAGATGGGATAAACAAACTTGTGCCATCGTCCAGTAAGAAATTTTTCTTCAACTCTGAGCCGTCGGGATTTGAAGAGGAAATGCATTTGAAACGAACCCTTGAAATCAGAGGTACCAAGAGTCAACTAACATCATTGTGTTAACGTATTCATATACAAGTATGCCGATTGTTAATCGGAATGGTAAATTGGCTAGAAAACTTATTTATTTTGCTGCGAGACGTTGGAGGTGCTCTGTCCCCTAAGATTCTTTCTCATGTACGTGATCTTGCAAGGGCAGTAAGGAATATTTACGTCACAGCAAGCAAAATAAGAAAAGTGGGCATAACAGAACTAAAATTACGATGTGAGCACTGATTTCGGCCAACAGGTGGTCAATATAACTTGCTTTTGCTTGATTCCTGATCTGCGTATAAAAATCTACTCCTTTATAGTGTACTATCTCTCCTGAAAAGTTGGTGACATTGTAGTTCTTGCCACGTGGAACCACTGGACAAAGTCACCCTCTGGATGTTTCTTTTTCCGTACCTATAAAACATAGTGTCTCACTATCTGCAGCTACGCCCTAAAGGACAGCCGGCATCACGATAAGATCCACGACAGACTATTCTACATTCAGTTGGATCCCATCACACTCCATCAGTTCTCATCACCCCGTTACACCAATATGATTATATATTCATTATTTAATAGTGGATCACCTAGCTGATTGTTCTGCACAGTTTGTAACTCCCAAGATCACCTTCAATCTTGATGTTGTGAACCTTTGTGATCGCTGTGCCGCGCCATTTTTCATTCGGTGTTCAAGGTGCAAGTTAATGATTTGTTTTGAACATTTCTTGAATGTCTACGATGTCCATTTTGTGAGGTGTAATACATGCGTCCCATAGAAGGTTGATCTCTGCACCTCCCGCCGTCCTGATGGACAAGTTGAGTAATCAGCAGCTAATATTTTTCCTGCCATAATTGTTAATACAACACTTTCAAATGAGACCTACTAAGGCTCGAACTTGCGACCTCGCACTCGAGGGGCTCGTTTTAAGTCTTACTGAATATCCTTGCCACTGTCCAACGATGACAATAAACAGCATATTCTGCAAATAGTCTCATTGTGCTGTTGACGCGACCGGATAAATCGCTTGTGTATAGGAAGAACGTTAAGGTCCTATTACGCTTCCCTGGGGCAAGGTCGGTGTTATTTTAGCTCCTGTTGACTACTTGCTGTCCAGCATAACATGCTGCTCGAAAATTCTGCGTGTTATGTGAGGGTCATCCATGCGATCGTATTTTTGTTATTAGTCGACGACTTGTAAATAAATTCTGTCGGGGCAACAAGTAATCCTTCAGTGATGGAAAATCCAGTACCCACATCAGTACACAAGGTATTAAAGTTCACCTGCGAAGCGCGACAGTCACCCTGAGCACTTATCACCAGCCAGATAACGGCCGACTTGTCGCAGATAATCCGGTAAGGAGCGCGCCTTTCGGCCAGCAGTTGCCGCTAAGTGGGCTCGGCGCTGAGACGACTCGCTATCTGCTGTTCCCGCTTCGCCGCCAGCTGAGCTCCGATAACATGAAGGTGAGTTATACGCAATGCGCTTGAGTGTTGCGTCCGCCTCGGCGCCGTCGTCCATGCACGAACGCTACACAACTGCCAGGAAAGCAGGCGTTTCTCGCCGACGGAGAAGTCCTCCGTTTCCCTCCATCGCCTGGCTCCGTCCCTCTCCTCCAATTGCCTGCACTCACGTCTGACCGCCAGTCACTGAAGAGAGCCGTTAGGCCTCAAGATTGCATGCCGTTTTTACGGCAGTTCGTGTCACGCCTGAGCACAGTGGTCGAGAACAGTAATTTGCCACTACCTCCCACGGCCAATGGATCCCTAATTTCTAAAGCAGTGGCCCTACAGGTGTAATGGAAGGTCGGATAGTATTGGACACGTATGCTTCTTCGAAATTAAATTTTTTTCTGAAAATTGTACTTGCACAGTTTTAACACTAAATACTACTACCCATGCGGCTTTTCGCGGATGATGCTGTAGTTTACAGAGAAGTTGCAGCATTAGAAAATTGCAGCGAAATGCAGGAAGATTTGCAGCGGATAGGCACTTGGTGCAGGGAGTGGCAACTGACCCTTAACGTGGACAAATGTAATGTATTGCGAATACATCGAAAGAGGGATCCTTTATTGTATGATTATACGATAGCGGAACAAACACTGGTAGCAGTTACTTCTGTAAAATATCTGGGAGTATGCGTACGGAACGATTTGAAGTGGAATGATCATATAAAATTAATTGTTGGTAAGGCGGGTACCAGGTTGAGATTCATTGGGAGAGTCCTTAGAAAATGTAGTCCATCAACAAAGGAGGTGGCTTACAGAACACTCGTTCGACCTATAGTTGAGTACTGCTCATCAGTGTGGGATCCGTACCAGGTCGGGTTTACAGAGGGGATAGAGAAGATCCAAAGAAGAGCGGTGCGTTTCCTCACAGGTTTATTTGGTAAGGGTGATAGCGTTACGGCGATCTTTAGCAAACTCAAGTGGCAGACTCTGCAAGAGAGGCGCTCTGCATCGCGGTGTAGCTTGCTGTTCAGGTTTCGAGAGGATGCGTTTCTGGATGAGGTATCGAAAATATTGCTTCCCCCTACTTATACCTCCCGAGGAGCTCCCGAATGCAAAATCAGAGAGGTTCGAGCATGCACGGAGGCTTTCCGGCAGTCGTTCTTCCCGCGAACCATACGCGAGTGAAACAGGAAAGGGAGGTAATGACAGTGGCACGTAAAGTGCCCTCCGCCACACACCGTTGGGTGGCTTGTGGAGTATAAATGTAGATGTAGATGTAGACTATGATATGCTAGTTCATTCTAAAACTCAGTGTCAAGAGAATATGCGATCGCTTGTTATTGTGTACTTTTTCGAGCGTTTTCATTTCGGTCGTTAAAATTTTTGAAGGGTTGTATCGGACATGAAGTTTTAACGTGTAAAAGACGTCATTTTTGTTACAAAAAAGCTTTAATGGGACCGTAAATTATTATTAACATCAAACTAAAATAAGAACGGGATGGTTATAATCGAAGTACATCTACTCACGGAGATCCAATGTAGGCTGTAATTATCGTACGGCAGAGAAACTTAATTGATACGCTAATGCGTTAACGCTGAAAAAAAAATAGTTCCAATTTTGCTCGCCAGTTGCCTATCTGACGCAGTACACTGTTGGTATGACGGTATGGCATCCAAGCTGTTATTTTATAAGCCGTGACGTGAGCGAACGGTATGTCTAACGAGAAGGAACACCGTGCGCTCTTACATAGTGAAACTTGTTTCATGTGAACGCCAGAAACGTGCAACGCTGCATTGAGGGAGTATCGCCTACTGAATGGTTTGAGGAGAGGCGCGATGTCATTAAATAGTTTAAAAAAGATGAGAATGAAATTAGAAAACCCGGGTGAGCTTGGTGTGGAACCTGGAAGATGCAGGCGTCCTATCCTAGTCGAAGTTATTGACGAGATTGCTGGTCCTGTGACTGACCATGCAGCACGTGACCCGGCTAGTGCTAGAACTCGTAGAATGTTAGGAGAACTGTCCATCCCGTGATCAACAGTACCGAAAGTTGCCCGGTCTGTTGTACGCTGGTACTCGGATCTTGGTCTATTTCACACTGGTACCTGTACACAACCCAGACGGTGCAGCAACTGAAACCATTTCATCCGCAGCAACCTTCTGAATTTGCTCGTCGGTAACTGGCGCGCATCGAAGTTGATGACATCTGGCTGGGCAACATTCTATGGAATTACAATGAAATGAACACCCTTAGCTACTTACAGGCGTTGACATACGTCAACGGGGACAGATGAAAATGTGTGTCCCGACCGGGACTCGAACCCGGGATCTCCTGCTTACATGGCAGACGCTCTATCCATCTGAGCCACCGAGGGCACAGAGGATAGCACGACTGCAGGGATAGAAGATGGTCAAGTTGCCGGTGAGCCTTAACTATATATATACTAAGATGGTATCTGTTCTTTCGGACATGTCCGAAAGAACAGATACCATCTTAGTACATAAATATTCTATGGAGTGACGAAGCCGTTTTACACTACGGGGTTGCAGCGAATACGCAGAACTGCCAAACTGGTGGTTCTGTTAAACGGCTTGTTGTGCACTAAGAGTTCAAATGGTTCAAATGGCTCTGAGCACTAAGGGACTTAACATCTGTGATCATCAGTCCCCTAGAACTTAGAACTACTTAAACCTAACTAACCTAACGACATCACACACATCCATGCCCGAGGCAGGATTCGAACCTGCGACACTAAGAGTTAATGCACTCGCCATATATGAGTGCACTTTTACTCTCGGTTCGTTCTTCTTTGAAGAGGGCATATCCGCAGGGTCCGCCATGTGTACTGTGACGTCTCCACGTTGTCGAAACTCCCTTGTAGAGCATGTGATTCCTGTTCTGGAAAAGCACACCTGTGTGGGAACTACTCTTTTCATGCTATATGGGGCAGCACTTAAGGTCGCTGGCCCAGTGAAAGATCTGCTTAGTGCAGCTTTCCTCGACAGTGTTATGTCAAGAGATTTTCAAATGGCTCAAATGGCTCTGAGCACTATGGGACTCAACTGCCGAGGTCATTAGTCCCCTAGAACTTAGAACTAGTTAAACCTAACTAACCTAAGGACATCACAAACATCCATGCCCGAGGCAGGATTCGAACCTGCGACCGTAGCGGTCTTGCGGTTCCAGACTGCAGCGCCTTTAACCGCACCAAGAGATTTTCCTGATGCGTGGCCTGCAAGGTCACGTAATCTGAATCCATGTGATTTCTGGTTCTGGAGATATCTAAAAGAACGCGTTTATCAGGGACACATTTGGTCTCTGCCTGATCTGAATGCCAGTGGACAGGAACACGTGACTCATATTCCACCGAAACTGCTGCGAGCAACTGTTGATTATGTCGTTTCACGGATGCAGAGCCTCGTCGACGTCTCCAGTGCTCACACTGAACAAATTGTGTAAGTGATAGTTAAAAATAAAATCAATATTTTGGCTTTCTCACATGTTTGGCGTTATCCGTCCATGTCCCATTCCTAACCGAATACATATGGAACCTTTTTCTGTACGTCTTTCTTGTATTCACAGCGCCCGATTTGTGTCTTGCAGCCAAAACTGAAACTAAGTTTTTTTCCATCATAAATCAGTTTCGCATTAACACATTAGAATATCTACCAAGTTTCGCTGCCATACGACGAACGCAGCACACGCTGGACTCCTGTGAGTAGCCACATTTCAGTTATAACCACCCGGTACTACCTATACACTGCGATGTGTACGGTCGTCTGGATAGAGAGGCTTCCACGTGTTGTATTAGGTTTAGGTGCTCTGAAGTGGACGGAGGAACTGTGACAGTCCAAACGAATTAGTTACGCACAAATATACCTTTTATTCAGCTGCGATATTTAACTTAAGTTGTATAGCAACTCGCTGGAAGTGCTTGCGGAAAGATACAACTAGCAGTGGCCTGTCAAAGTATGTGTTCTAAATGTAATGTCAACAGGACTATGTACGTCTGGATTCCACACTATCAGTCACTGTAGTAAACACTTCTCCCTATGCGAATGCTGTAGGCCACTCCACTTGTAGACTAAGTCTCGCAGGCCGATCTCCACTATAAACTGTAACTACGAACTGCAACACTGGAACTCCATACTAGAACTTTTGTGCCCGCATCTCGTGGTCGTGCGGTAGCGTTCTCGCTTCCCACGCCCGGGTTCCCGGGTTCGATTCCCGGCGGGGTCAGGGATTTTCTCTGCCTCGTGATGGCTGGGTGTTGTGTGCTGTCCTTAGGTTAGTTAGGTTTAAGTAGTTCTCAGTTCTAGGGGACTGATGACCATAGATGTTAAGTCCCATAGTGCTCAGAGCCATTTTAGAACTTTTGTACACCAACGCCGAACATGAAATCAGCTGCTGCCTGTGACCGCCGCTTATCACGACATTGGCGGCAACATGGGGAGATCGCTGTTGGGCCGAACTTGTGGCTGGCGGCGAACTACAAAGCTCCGCCCGTCGGCCCAATCGGCAGCTCCGCTTGTGAGGCACGACGCTCTGAGGTGACAAAATTCGTAGGATAGTGCTGTGCATGTATACAGGTGGCGGTAGTATTACGTACAGAAGGTAGAAAACGACAGCGCATTGCCAGAGCTGTCGTTTGTTCAAATGGTTCAAATGGCTCTGAGCACAATGGGACTTAACTGCTGAGGTCATCAGTCCCCTAGAACTTAGAACTATTTAGACCTAACTAACCTAAGCACATCACACACATCCATGCCCGAGGCAGGATTCGAACCTGCGACAGTAGCGGTCGCGCGGTTCCAGACTGTAGCGCCTAGAACCGCTCAGCCACCCCGGCCGGCTGTCGTTTGTACTCGGGTGATTCATGTGAAAAGCTTCCCGACATGATTACGGCCGCGCGACGAAAATTAACAAACTTTGAATCGTTCGGGGATTCAGTATTGCGAGATCCTCAGTGTCAAGAGTTTGCCACGAATACCAGATTTCAGGTATTACCTCTCACTATGGACATCGCAGTGGCCGATGGCCTTCACGTAACAGCGAGAGCAGCGGCGTTTGCGTAGAATTGCCAGTGCTAACAGATTAACAACACTGCGTAACATACCCGCGAAATCAATGTCGGACTACGACGATCGTATGCGTTAAGACAGTGCGGTGAAATTTGGCGTTAATGGGCTATGGCAGCAGATGACTGACGTCTTTGCTAATAGTACGACATTACTTGCAGCGCCTCTCCTGGGCTTGTGACAATATCGATTGAAGTCTAGACGAATGGAAAACCGTTGCCTGATCACGCTTCAGTGGGTAAGAGGTGATGGTAAGGTTCGAGTTGTGGCGCAGACCCCACGAAGCCAAGTTGTCATCAAGGCACTCAGCAAGATGGTACTAGTTCCATAATAATGTTAGCTGTGCTTACATGGAATGAACCGATCCACTGGTAAAAAAAAAAAAAAAAAAAAAAAAACCTCAGTATTTTCTAAACCACTTTTCATGGTCACTTCTGTTTTCCCGTAAAGTTTTTAAGTCTATCACCTACTCTACTTCATGGAACAGAATATTTTTTACTCGCTTCCCTGGATGTCATTTCAGAAAGTTGACTTTTTCTACGACATTTTTCGGGTTATTTTCATCCCGTTCATGTTTTCATTTCCCCATACTCGCCTTGTACAGAAACCAGATGGCAGTTATAAGAGTCGAGGGGCATGAAAGGGAAGCAGTGGTTGGGAAGGGAGTGAGACAGGGTTGTAGCCTCTTCCCGATGTCATTCAATCTGTATATTGAGCAAGCAGTAAAGCAAACAAAAGAAAAATTCGGAGTAGGTATTAAAATCCATGGAGAAGAAATAAAAACTTTGAGGTTCGCCGATGACATTGTAATTCTGTCAGAGACAGCAAAGGACCTGGAACAGCAGCTGAACGGAATGGACAGGGTCTTGAAAGGAGGGTATAAGATGAACATGAACAAAAGCAAAACGAGGATAATGGAATGTAGTCGAATTAAGTCGGATGATGCTGAGGGAATTATATTAGGAAATGAGACACTTAAAGTAGTAAAGGAGTTTTGCTATTTAGGAAGCAAATTAACTGATGATGGTCGAAGTAGAGAGGATAAAAATGCAGACCGGCAGTGGCAAGGAAATCGTTTCTGAAGAAGAGGAATTTGTTAACATCGAGTATAGATTTAAGTGTCAGAAAGTCGTTTCTGAAAGTATTTGTATGGAATGTAGCCATGTATGGAAGTGAAACATGGACGATAAATAGTTTGGACAAGAAGAGAATAGAAGCTTTCGAAATGTGGTGCTACAGAAGAATGCTGAAGATTAGATGGGTAGATCACATAACTAATGATGAAGTATTGAATGGAATTGGGGAGAAGAGGAGTTTGTGGCACAACTTGACGAAAAGAAGTGACCGGTTAGTAGGACATGTTCTGATGCGTCAAGGGATCACAAATTTAGCATTGGAGGGCAGCGTGGAGGGTAAAAATCGTAGAGGGAGACCAAGAGATGAATACACTAAGCAGATTCAGAAGGATGTAGATTGCAGTAAGTACTGGGAGATGAAGCAGCTTGCACAGGATAGGGTAGCATGGAGAGCTGCATCAAACCAGTCTCAGGACTGAAGACGACAACAACAACAACATACTCGCCTGTGGAGGGAAAAGCGATACATTTAATTTTTCCTAACGTTTCGAAACAGAAGGTAACCTTTGTTGACAACTGTATCGCTGTCAGCCAGTAAAGCGTCTACTTACTTGTTCTGTCCACACGAGATACGACATACTTGGTTACACACTTCGTCCCCCTCTTGTTGGTTGTATGCGTGGTTGTGCGGAGTGTCTTGCCGTTCGTTACAAATTAGCTTCGCGGTTAAAGTAAGATGACATGCAAAATAATCAACTATTTTACTTGTTGTCGTGCATCTAAAAAGCTAGAACTTGCCAATAATACTTATGCGTCTGAAAAATCAAGAATTTCGACGTTGTCGGTGGATGATATAACGGAAAAGTTAAACATGAATGCTGAACCCAAGTCGAAAATACAGTGAACGGTAACAAGTCAAACGACAGTCCAGAACGTCGTCCACTTCTGGATCCGGAAATCACATTTTGGGGAAAAAATGACTATTTAATCGTTTCAAACAAACTGGTCGCAGGTGATGCTCCAAAATCGAGCATTGACGGTCTGCCGTGGAGGAACGTAATGCGTTAGGATAACACCGTCACAGTCGTACGCGAGAATCACCATAACTTTCACCAAACTGGGGCTTTGACGCACTTTCTACTTTCGCTGCGACCCATAATCCTTTGCGAAAGAAGCGGCAACACTTTCTGCACAACCAGCCCATCATTTTGCACGACAATGAGCAGGCGCATACAGCGCAAGCTATGGCTGCTCTGTTCGGTCGATGGGACTCGGAAGTACTGTACCATCCACCATACTGCCCGGAAATAAGTACTTCTGACTCTGATTTGATTCCGAAGATAAAGGGACCACTTCGCGGCATTCGCTTCAGAACTGTTCCAGAGATTCGACAGGCAGTAGACAGCTCCATTCGCACCATCAACAGAACAGGCTCTGCTAACGGTATACTACGCTTTCCACATTGTTGACAACGGTTTCTACACAACGCTGGTGACTACTTTGAAGGACAGTAACAGGTGCAAAAGTGTAACTCTTTTGTATCGGTTGTGAATAAATAGTTGCCACTGTTTAAGTTCCAACCCTCGTATATAAAAAAAAACGTAAATTACTTACAAATTACGGCGTGCACACACTTTATTCAACATGTAAACTTCACGACAGATATTGGATTTAGATTATGACATGTTCGATATGCTTGCCGTATTGGCGATGACGTGGCGCAGACGAATACCGAAATTCTGCACGAACTGCTGAACTGTCGGAACATCGATGCTGTTGATGACCTAAGCAATGGTTCTGGGGTTATTTTGCACACCTTGTCTTTAATATAGCCCCACGAAAAAGGAGTCGCATTCGATCAGATCTGGAGAACATGACGACCAATCGAGGCCAATTGCCAGTGGCCTCTGGATACTCCAGAGCTAGAATGGGGTCTCCAAAGTGCTCCTCCAGGACATCAAACACTCTCCTGCTTCGATGGGCTCGAGCTCCGTCAGTCATGTACCACATCTTGTCGAAATCAGGGCCCCTTTGTATAATGGGGATGAAATCATCTTCCGAAACCTTCACACACCGTTCGGTTGCCACAGCGCCATCAAGGAATATCGCACCCATTATTCCGTGACTGAGCATGGGACACCACACAGTCACCCATTGAGTGTAAGGAGACTTCTCGATCGTGAAATGCAGATTCTCAGTCCTCCAAATGCGCCAGTTTTGCTTATTCGCGAAACATTCCAAATGAAAGTGAGCTTCGTCGTTAAAAAAAACCGTACATGCGCATACTAATTCCCGTCATGTCCTTGTCCAACCGTTCAGCTTGAACGTCCTAACGCAAACTGTTCAGATATTATGACGATTTTTTCATATAGTTCAATAATCGTCACGCTATATGTTTGATAACTGTTATAATGCTAGGTAATGCTGATTGCGATATTGTAATGCCTATGTTGTTAAGAAGAACGAGGTAGGTGTTATTTGCAAGAGTTAGCTACATCTTATAGGCACGCATGTTCGAATGATCAGGCACTGCAGCGACTGAAGCCGTTGTTAAACACATGAAATGTATTCAGCTGCAAATACGGGCACCCCCAGCTTTGTAAGGAACCAGGCAGCGACTTGCAATTAAAATGTCCTCCCCTGTACGGGAATTACACATTGTATGTACGAGTACAGGTTGTGAGGCAGGACCGACAACGGATGGAAGTTTGTGTCTGGCCGTTATTCGTGCACCGACAGCCAAACGGTTAAGGCGACCGCTGGCGTAAAGCTGGAAGTCCGGGTTCGAGTCCCGGTCGAACACAAATTTTCACTGTCGTCATTCCGTTATACAGCTGGTAGTTGTTCGTATTGGCAGCTGTGAATACATTTCATCAAAAGTTAACTACACTCCTGGAAATGGAAAAAAGAACACATTGACACCGGTGTGTCAGACCCACCATACTTGCTCCGGACACTGCGAGAGGGCTGTACAAGCAATGATCACACGCACGGCACAGCGGACACACCAGGAACCGCGGTGTTGGCCGTCGAATGGCGCTAGCTGCGCAGCTTTTGTGTACCGCCGCCGTCAGTGTCAGCCAGTTTGCCGTGGCATACGGAGCTCCATCGCAGTCTTTAACACTGGTAGCACGCCGCGACAGCGTGGACGTGAACCGTATGTGCAGTTGACGGACTTTGAGCGAGGGCGTATAGTGGGCATGCGGGAGGCCGGGTGGACGTACCGCCGAATTGCTCAACACGTGGGACGTGAGGTCTCCACAGTACATCGATGTTGTCGCCAGTGGTCGGCGGAAGGTGCACGTGCCCGTCGACCTGGGACCGGACCGCAGCGACGCACGGATGCACGCCAAGACCGTAGGATCCTACGCAGTGCCGTAGGGGACCGCACCGCCACTTCCCAGCAAATTAGGGACACTGTTGCTCCTGGGGTATCGGCGAGGACCATTCGCAACCGTCTCCATGAAGCTTCTGCCTTCTGCCTTGGTGCCAATGATGGTCGTATGCGTGTTTGGCGCCGTGCAGGTGAGCGCCACAATCAGGACTGCATACGACCGAGGCACACAGGGCCAACACCCGGCATCATGGTGTGGGGAGCGATCTCCTACACTGGCCGTACACCACTGGTGATCGTCGAGGGGACACTGAATAGTGCACGGTACATCCAAACCGTCATCGAACCCATCGTTCTACCATTCCTAGACCGGCAAGGGAACTTGCAGTTCCAACATGACAATGCACGTCCGCATGTATCCCGTGCCACCCATCGTGCTCTAGAAGGTGTAAGTCAACTACCCTGGACAGCAAGATCTCCGGATCTGTCCCCCATTGAGCATGTTTGGGACTGGATGAAGCGTCGTCTCACGCGGTCTGCACGTCCAGCAGGAACGCTGGTCCAACTGAGGCGCCAGGTGGAAATGGCATGGCAAGCCGTTCCACAGGACTACATCCAGCATCTCTACGATCGTCTCCATGGGAGAATAGCAGCCTGCATTGCTGCGAAAGGTGGATATACACTGTACTAGTGCCGACATTGTGCATGCTCTGTTGCCTGTGTCTATGTGCCTGTGGTTCTGTCAGTGTGATCATGTGATGTATCTGACCCCAGTAATGTGTCAATAAAGTTTCCCCTTCCTGGGACAATGAATTCACGGTGTTCTTATTTCAATTTCCAGGAGTGTATAATGTAGTTTTACTGTTAAATAATCAATTATATTGAAAAAACTTTAGTACTTGTCGTTGCATGATATGCAGTGTGAGAGGACCCGTAAAATTATTTTTAGAAAGAGAGCACTGGTCGTATCTAAAGATACAACAAGAATGTAACATAACTTACTTGAAAACAATACAAACAATGTTGCAAATTTCCTCACTCGAAAGAGACAACTTGTTGCCTTTCCGAAGGTAACTGTTGTTTTAATACAGAATCGCGTGGTCTGACTTGTTCGTTCATCGCTCACACTGAAGTTGTGCGACATTTGCTGCCGTTGGTGGTACAGTTTAAAAACAGATCTTGCCAGATACAGTGGGCTGTCCGATAGTACCGGGCCTTCCCCTACTCTGCCACGGCAATCGTTTTTGGTACGCTACGTTCAAGGCAAAAAAGCTGTCAACAAATTCGTTTCCAACTTTTATTTTAAGGTGCACCGTGCGCCACGAGCGGTTTCGCAGTTGTAACATCTGTCTTGAGGTGATTTATAATTGCTTGTCTTTTAAAGTCACCAATGGCACTCTATTACTTGTTTGGTGCCGGAGTATGGATAAAATTTACACTTGAGTGCAATAAAGCTATGTAGCTGCTCAGAGCTGTGATTATGTTTCACTTAGGTGGAGACTGAACATGAAACTGTTGTGTTTGAAGAAAAGTATAACGAACAATGAACGAGCACTGTAGCCTTTACTATTCGGAGCACTTACAAACTGAATCTGCCGTCTCAATAGTGGGGCAATACACGTTTCTAAGAACTAACACCAACTGCTTCAGTTACGTTCACTGACTGCATAGCACTTTAGGAGATCCTAAAGTACACCGAAAGTGGATTCACACGCATACGGAATATTTGCGATTAACACTCAGAATCTGGTACATGTTTACTTGTAGATTTAATGCCTATTTGAGGCTCTCTGTTTTCGTTTTTTTAAGTAGAATCTCTTATATAGTGTGTTACTGTTGCGTGTTCTACGTCACATTAGCGTTAATTGCATCTGTATTCAGCGTAACTCCACTAGCTTACAAGGGAACCTCCCCATCGCACCCCCCTCAGATTTAGTTATAAATTGACACAGTGGATAGGCCTTGAAAAACTGGACACAGATCAATCGAGAAAACAGGAAGAAGTTGTGTGGAACTATGAAAAAATAAACAAAATATACAAACTCAGTAGTCCAACATCTAGGACTATATAACACGAAGAGCGCCGTGGTCCCGTGGTTAGAGTGAGCAACTGCGAAACGAGAGGTCCTTGGTTCGAGTGCTCCCTCGAGCAAAGATTTTACTTACTTTATTTTCGCAAAGTTACGATCTGACCGTTCATTCATTGACGTCTCTGTTCACTGTAATAAGTTTAGTGTCTGTGTTTTGGATTAGTAGACGAAAGGACGTGCCTCTCCAATAGGAAGCGAAAACATTTGATCGCAAATTCATAGGTCAACCGATTCCTCCACAGGAAAACACGCCTGAAATATTCTATACGACACTGGTCACGGCATGTGCGTCACATTACAGGAATATGTTGTCGACCCACCTAACTTGCACACTTGGCGAATGGGTAAAAAGATTCTACCTTGCCCGATTTAGGTTTTCTTGTGGATGTTATAATCACTCCCAAAAAAGTGATGAAAACATTGAGTTTGTCGCATAAACGGCAACAAATGAATGCTACAGTTTCACAGTCGCACAGTTTTCCCTGTGCTCTGTCAAAACAAACGTTTTTAACGTTTTCAAGTTTTTCCGTGTGTAGACCGTCAAATCCTGCATGTGTCCAAGCAAATCTGAACATGTCCTGGAATTTTGGAGAGCAAAGTTGGTCATGTCTGCGTGCATGAACTTTGATAATTGTCTGAAAATAAAAAATTAAAACTTTTCACTCGAGGAAGGGTTGAACCAGGAACCTTCCGTTCCGTAGCTGCTCACGTTAACCACGGGACCACGGTGCTCCTTAGTGAACAGGTACCTTAATGTGACATATCTTGCACACGGACTACTCAGTTTGTATATTTTGCTTATTTTTTTCGTAGTTCCACACAACTTCTTCCTGTTTTCTCGATTGATCTGTGTTCAGTTTTTCATGGCCTATCCCTGTGCCAACTTATAACTAAATCTGAGGGGGGTGCGAAAGGGAGGTTCCCTTGTTAGAATATTTCTTCAGTGCCTTAAGCAAACCACTTTAGATCTGTTCATACTAGTTGAGCCCCATTGAAATTGGACAGAGACAGCTCTCATTTGTTGGCATTTATCAATAAGGTCTATCATTTTTTCCTTAACAACGAGCGTCGTTTCTTTTAATTTCGTAAGTATGTTTCCTTTTTCAGAATGCGTTAAATGACTTGGTCCCAGCATCGCATCATTTTGCGACGCCCTCACGTCAGACCGACAATTCTCAACAACCGTGTCGCTCACGATTACTCCTCTGCCCTGTTCCCCTCGCCCAGGCTGAATTCCGCTTGAACATCGTCACAACAACAATTGTTTCATCTGCAAAGAGAAAAAGTTTTAAACCATGTTTAGTGTCAGATCACTGACATTTATATTATTCAAAGTAACGGATCCCGAACAGAAATCTGTGGCATTCCCCCCACTTTGACAGTGACATTGCGAGACAACCTGATTCCAACTTTCGAGATATGAGACGAAACATTGTGTTTTCCTAATCCCATAATATTTCACCTTATGCAGAAGATTGCATCATACACTGGACACTCCTTTCCTGAAGTCTGTGTAATGAACAGCGCCACCGCTCTCCTAGGCAGGGTGTATCGCAGCTAACAGCGTAAACGCATACAGTTGATACAGATCACAGTAAACATAGACCCTACGACACATACCTTAAGAGCTTGTTCACCTTGGTCGCTGTAAAACAAATCTCTTCTAATGTAAGCTCATTGCTTTCCATGTTTTGGAAGCAAGTGGTATGGACCAAAACAAGAAAAAAAAACGTCCAGTAAACATAGTCTCTGACCTATAATAGCTAAGAGCACTTGTCCGTCTTCGCTACTTTGAAACACACCTACTGAATGCTCATAGCTCTTAAGCTATGCATTCTAGAGCGTATGTTTACTGGGCGCGTTTCTTTCTTGTTTTGGTCCATACTACCCTTCGAAAATATGGGAAACAAAGAGCTCGCAGTAGAAGAGATTTGTTTCACAGTACTGAAGATCAATAAGAGCTCATAGCTCTTAAGCTATGCGTTTTAGAGCCCATGTTTACTGCGACTTCTTTATTTCTAGTGTCGCCTACTTTCAACTGAATGCGTTTACGCCATTAATTATGATATACTCTCTACATTGTTTTCTTAATTACTTTTCGGAACACAAGTAGCAAATAAACTGGGCGGTTATTGTCTACGTTATCTCATTCATCCTCAGTACACTACACAAAACACCCTTTACATCTAGGAGCCCAAAATATTTCAGAATGACCTGTACGCACTTGCATTCGGGTTCTACCAATCTAAAACCGGAAATATTGTCCACATAGATGCACCGACATGCATTTTCCTAAATGGGGGTCAATTCGGCAACCCATAAAGCAGGTCTCTGTTACAAGGTAGCCTTTGCTGTTTCACGTTCCCTCGCGATATCAATTGATTGTACGCGCAAATTATACTCAAGGAGGGCGAGATAAACAGATTTAGATATTTAAATAGCTAGGTGAAATCCTCGAACCTACAGGAGGAGAAAAGATCTCACAGAAATCAAGTCTACTACAAAAATAATGAAGAGAGCTTACAGCAAAACACAAGACACACATAATAATAAATGGGCGTCCATGCAAACGAAACCAGTCATTACAACACAGTAATCAAGCCACAAATGCTGTATGCAAGTGAGACACTAACACGCCATACAACAAGCGATATGGTACGTATACTGAAGGGAGAACAGAAAATCAAAAGAAAAATTTTTGGTCCAAGGTTGACAAAAGAGGGATACAAATTACACTACACAGATTACACTATATGTAAACAACAGAGAATATGTCAAACCTAACAGCAAATCTCAGAAAAAGAAGGTTAAAGTCCTTCGGGCACCACCAACAAGAATCACCAACAAAATTGTGACATACTTACAAGGGGTGAAGTTAACAATACTATGGATCACACAAGTCAAGCTTGACCTAGAAAAAGCACAAACAGATCCAACAGAAATAGTAGAAAGAAAAGCATACAGAGACAACATATACCAGTGGGATATTAGGTCAGAGAATAAAGTCCCAAAGAAACCAGGGACAAAGTGGACTGCAGATAAAACAAGACTGTATGGACATAAAATGAGAGAATCGTTAATATAGGAAGGAACGCTCAAATGAGGCAAAATGCTTTGTGTGATCCTATAGGGTCTCTACATAAATAATAATAATAATAATAATAGTAATAGTAATATTAATAAATAATAATCAGTAAATCCATAAATAAGCTAGTATTCTTGTGCAAGTTCACTCACGTTCAATGACAACAGTTTGTAGTTAAACATTGTTTAAACAATTATTTACGCCTGGCTGATAGTATCGTCTTCTGGCACTCTTTACAATAGTGACGTCAGCTGATACACGCGACTGACCACTTCTTAAATTATCATGATTTTGTATTAGGAATTGTAATCGATCATTAAGTGAATATCTGGCAAAATCAGTAACATATTCATTATGTTTAGTAGATTAAAACTGAAGAAACTGCAAAAAGTTGGGAATTTAAGATGGGACCTGGATAAACTGAAAGAAGAGATTGTACAGAGTTTCAGGGAGAGCATAAGGGAACAATTGACAGGAATTGGGGATAGAAATACAGTAGATGAAGAATGGGTAGCTTTGAGGGATGAAATAGTGAAGGCAGCAGAGGATCAAATAGGTAAAAAGACGAGGGCTAGTAAAAACCCTTGTGTAACAGAAAAAATATTGAATTTAATTGATGAAAGGAGAAAATATAAAAATGCAGTAAATGAAGCAGGCAAAAAGGAATACAAACGTCTCAAAAATGATATTGACAGGAAGTGCAAAATGGCTAAGCAGGGATGGCTAGAGGACAAATGTAAGGATGTAGAGGCTTATCTCACTAGGGGTAAGATAGATACTGCCTACAGGAAAATTAGAGAGACCTTTGGAGAAAGGAGAACCACTTGTATGAATATCAAGAGCTTTGATGGAAACCAGTTCTAAGCAAAGAAGGGAAAGCAGAAAGGTAGAAGGAGTATATAGAGGGCCTATACAAGGGCGATGTACTTGAGGACAATATTATGGAAATGGAAGAGGATGTAGATGAAGATGAAATGGGAGATATGATATTGCGTGAAGAGTTTGACAGAGCACTGAAAGACCTGAGTCGAAACAAGGCCCCTGGAGTAGACAACTACTGACAACCTTGGGAGAGCCAGTCCTGACAAAACTCTACCATCTGGTGAACAAGATGTATGAGACAGGCGAAATACCCTCAGACTTCAAGAAGAATATAATAATTCCAATCCCAAAGAAAGCAGGCGTTAACAGATGTGAAAATTACCGAACTATCAGTTTAATAAGTCACGGCTGCAAAATACTAACGCGAATTATTTACAGACGAATGGAAAAACTAATAGAAGCCGACCTCGGGGAAGATCAGTTTGGATTCCGTAGAAATGTTGGAACACGTGAGGCAATACTGACCCTTCGACTTATCTTAGAAGAAAGATTAAGGAAAGGCAAACCTACGTTTCTAGCATTTGTAGACTTAGAGAAAGCTTTTGACAATGTTGACTGGAAGACGCTCTTTCAAATTCTGAAGATGGTAGGGGTAAAATACAGGGAGCGAAAGGCTATTTAAAATTTGTACAGAAGACGATGGCAGTTATAAGAGTCGAGGGGTATGAGAGGGAAGCAGTGGTTGGGAAGGGAGTGAGACAGGGTTGTAGCCTATCCCCGATGTTATTCAATCTGTATATTGAGCAAGCAATAAAGGAAACAAAAGAAAAGTTCGGAGTAGGTATTAAAATCCATGGAGAAGAAATAAAAACTTTGAGGTTCGCCGATGACATTGTAATTCTGTCAGAGACAGCAAAGGACTCGGAAGAGTAGTTGAACGGAATGGACAGTCTCATGAAAGGAGGGTATAAGATGAACATCAACAAATGCAAAACAAAGATAGTGGAATGTAGTCGAATTAAGACTGGTGATGCTGAGGGAATTAGATTAGGAAATGAGACACCTAAAGTAGTAAAGGAGTTTTGATATTTGGGGAGAAAAATATCTGATGATGGTCGAAGTAGATAGGATATAAAATGTAGACTGGCAATGGCAAGGAAATCGTTTCTGAACAAGAGAAATTTGTTAACATCGAGTATAGATTCGTCAGGAAGTCGTTTCTGAAAGTATTTGTATGGAGCTTAGACAAGAAGAGAATAGAAGCTTTCGAAATGTGGTGCTACAGAAGAATGCTGAAGATTAGATGGGTTGATCACATAACTAATGAGGAGGTATTGAATAGAATTGGGGAGAAGAGGAGCTTGTGGCACACCTTGACTAGAAGAAGGGATCGGTTGGTAGGACATGTTCTGAGACTTCGAGGGATCACTAGTTTAGTATTGGTGAGCAGCGTGGAGGGTAAAAATCGTAGAGGGAGACCAAGAGATGAATACACTAAACAGATTCAGAAAGATATAGGTTGCAGCAGGTACTGGGAGATGAAGAAGCTAGCACAGGATAGAGTAGCAGGGAGAGCTGCATCAAACCAGTTTCAGGACTGAAGACCACAACAACAACATTCATTATGTAAATACACAACTATAACAAGACATGAGGTATTCATGCTGCATTCATTTTCTGTGTTATTGTGGAGACTACGATGTTCTGACAAATATTTACAAAAATAAGATATAAAAAGATGTGAAAGACATCTTAAGTCAATAAATAAAAGGCAGATGAATGGCTTTCAGGTGTGATAGCTACAGTGCAATGCTATCATCTGAGATGTCGTTTGTTGAAATCGCATGAAGTATTTAAAATTTGTTGATTCTAAGGTTCATCGTGAAAATATTTATTCACTGTAAATGACTAACTATTGTGCTTTTAAAGGTATTGAAAACATTATTGTTTCATTGGTTCCAGTGGTTCAAATGGCTCTGAGCCCTATGGGACTTAACATCTGAGGTCATCAGTCCCCTAGAACTTAGAACTACTTAAACCTAACTAACCTAAGGAAATCACACACACATATCCATGCCCGAGGTAGGATTCGAACCTGCGACCGTAGCGGTCGCGCAGTTCCAGACTGAAGCGCCCGGAACCGCTCGGCCACAGGTTTCATTGGTAGCACCTATTTTTCTGAGATCGTAGATGTATTAAGAATTGCTTTGCTACTCGACTCTCATTTATTGTTGAATTTTTAAGAACTGTAAGAACCCACCTTTCAGCCTGTATGGAAATCCACCATAGCTCATGCATCGCCGGTCCTCTTACGAGGGCAGCCGCTATTGCAATGCCCCAGCCCCAGTTTCACCAGCTTGCTGTTACTGGCTCCACATCTCCAACCTGCAGCCGGGCCATGCTGGTCGCTTCTGCTGGCACAGTCGTCAGGCCATGCGGGCTAGACTTCAGCTGCACAACAAATTTACCTCCCCTCGTACCAATTCTAGGCTGCCAAATTGCTCGCTTAGATTCGAGTAACATTGCACACCTCCACTTAATGTGGAACATTGGCTCGCCACTTGGTACATCACTTCGTCCGAACGGGCCTTGAAGTCTCAATGATACCGACCGACCGCCACGTCATCCTCACAACCACAGGCTTTATTAGACACATATACGGTGATCCATGTGGCCAGTGCACCGCTCTCCCAGCAGTTGTCAGCTTACGTGACTGCAAACGCTACTTTTCAATCAAATAGCTTTTCAATTTGCTTCATATGGGGTGACTGCACCCCATTGCCAACAGTGCGGGGCAAACAGGACGGTGATCCATCCAAGTGATAGCACTGCCCATCAGTGCTTAACTTCGATGATCTGTTGGGAGCCCATGTCACCATTGCAGCAAGGCCGTTGCCGTCTTAGAACATTAAGTCGCACCAAATTTGATATACTTGCATAAAATAATAAATAAATACATAACATAATAAATAGAACACTCGTGTGTCAGACCAATAGTGTCAATATCTTTGTGGCGATTTGTGAAACAGTATGTACCTCCTAGAATAACATTTATTATCAATATAAGTTTTCTAAATCTAAGACAAATTTAAAAAACTACGTTATATTAATTGCATGCCAAAATAAACAGAGTCAGAGAACCATCTTTAACTAGACGAGATGTGGAACCTACATTTTTATGGGGAAGGGACATCAGTCTTCCGAATAGTTTGATTACGCCTACCACAAACGCCTCTCCCAGGACAGGCTCTTTATCTCGGTTTAGGACTCACATACAATGTTTTCAGTTATTAGGTGTGTATATTCCAGTCTCTTGTCATTCCCAACAGTTTCTGCTATGTACGGCTCCCTCAGGTACCGTGGAAATTGTTTCTATTCATTCGTCCTATCAGCTTTCCCTATCTTCTAGTCGCTTTTTCCACAAATTATATTGCTTGCTGATTCTGCAGAGAACCCCCTCCACTTAATTTGTAGCATCCTTTTGTACACATCACAGGCGCTTCGAATGTCTTCTGTTCCATTTTTTTTTAAGCATATACGTTCATAGTCGGTCAAACAGCGGTAAGCGTACACCTTGAAAGAGTCGGTTGTTCGACATCGAGAACAGGGGTGAATTAACTAATATGCATTATTAATCGTAAGAATAGAACGAGATAGCGAAACAATGCCTACTCTCCAGATGAGTGAACTGGGGGAATCACTGGCGATTCAAGAGAACTAGCATTATTTCTGCTTTCCACTCCGCTATTGCTTCGTCTACTATATATTATCACTCGGACAATTGACAACTGCATTTTCTTCCTTACTTGAAGTAACAGAAACAAAATAAATATTAAAGTTACATCCAGCGCTCATTTGGATTTGGCGTAGGAACTGTATATTTCGCTTCCTATATGGCCGGCGAAAGTCAGGTCTGAAACCAGTTTTATATTGTGTGACTGTAATTAAGACAGGGACCATGGCCCAGCTAAGGTAGTTGCTGACAGTCAACTTCTGTTTTCTGCACTGTCGAGACCACTTCACAAGATTGGCGTATCTCGTAACCTTCTCGTCGATGAGCGATAGACACATACCGCTGAACAGCGATATCTCTTTCGGATAACCTTTTTGAAGAGCTTTTTCTTATTAACGAGATATCAAATCTCTTGCTGCAGGTGTTATATTGGTGGTATCGTCACGAAGCTAATTTTGTGAGATGACTGATCCAGAGCATTAGAGTTCAGAATAAGTTTATCTCAGACTGTTTCTGGAACTTAACATGATATTCTGTAAACTTTATACTTCTAATTGCCTATACGGAAGCATTATGTAAGACTGTGTCACTTCCGTAATTGGACTTCCAGGGTTTATATTCGTGTGCGCTTCACGCGGTCTCTGTGAAGCCTACAAATCTGACCTTCTAGATTCTCTGTTCCTCAAACCCATTAAACAATGTCTGAACCTGCACCTGTGCAACCATGCCCACTTGATTCTAATCATCTGCAACAAGATGAGCTAGAAGAAATCACGCTGCTTCTCATATTACATAAACAAAACTCGTTAGGTGCCATGCGAGTAAGCCAAGCGCCATTAAACCATTAGCTAATAATCGAATCACACAAACTGCAATGCGTATCGAGAAAATCGTATTTAAATTTTTGAATAGACAAATGGTATGTGAAGGCTCAGTAAGGAATAACTTAAAAACTGTTGTGATATAGTTGTGCATTAGTTACAAACGACTAACACGAACACATTTAGAAAATATTAACATATCTAATTTGACGGTCATTCTTAACGGTTACTGTCATCACCCACCTAAAACCCTAAGGGCAGAAACGTGAAATTTGGAGAGGGTGTTAATCTTATACTGTAAGCGTCGTTTAAAAAGGGCTTTTCCGAAATTACACCCTTAAGAGGGTGAAATAGGGGATGAAAGTTCTTTTCAAAAGATGTCGCCATTAAGGCAAATTTGAACCAAGAACTGAGAAAAATGGGATCTGGTTCCTCGATGACAAATAAAGAAATCCGTATTTCAGCATATCTGGAAATTTAACCCGTATGGAGATGAGTCGAGTGGGGCACAAAACGGAAGCAGTGGTTGGGAAGGGAGTGATACTGGGTTGCAGCCTCTCCCCGATGTCAGTCAATCTGTATATTGAGCAAGCAGTGAAGGAAACAAAAGAAAAATTCGGAGTAGGTATTAAAATCCATGGAGAAGAAACAAAAATTTTGAGGTTTGCCGATGGCAAAGGACCTGGAAGAGCAGTTGGACGGAATGGACAGTGCCTTGAAAGGAGGATGTAAGATGAAAATCAACAAAAGCAAAACGAGGATAGTGGAATGTAGTCGAATTAAATCAAGTGATGCTGAGGGAATTAGATTAGGAAATGAGACACTTTAGCAGTAAATAAGTTTTGCTATTTGGGAAGCAAAATAACTGACGATGGTCGAAGTACAGAGGATATAAAATGCGGACCGACTATGGCTAGGAAAGCGTTTCTGAAGAAGAGAAATTTTTTAACATCGAGTATAGATTTAAGTGTCAGGAAGTCGTTTCTGAAAGTATTAGTATGGAGTGCAGCCATGTGCGGATGTGAAACATTGACAATAAATAGTTTAGACAAGAAGAGTGGTGCTACAGAAGAATACTGAAGATTAGGTGGGTAGACAACGTAACTAATGAGGAGGTACTAAACAGTAAACAGTATTGGGGAGAAAAGAAATTTGTGACAACTTGACTAGAGGAAAGGATCGGTTGGTAGGACACATTCTTCATCGAGGAATCACCAATTCAAGACTGGGGGAAAAGGGGGGAGGGGTAAAAATCGTAGAGGGAGACCGAGAGATGAATACCGTAAGCATATTCAGAAGACTGTAGGTTGCAGCAGCTACTCGGAGATAAAGAGGCTTGCACAGGACAGAGTAGCATGGAGAGCTACAGCAAACCAGTCTCTGGCCTGAAGACCACAACAACATGGGTATGAAATTGTGGGTGAAAGCTTTTTTTTTTTGAAAATAAGTCGTTATTAAAGAACTAATAAAGTATTTTTAAAGCTACATATATGAAAATTGGTATTTGACATCTAGGTTACAAATAAAAAAATACGTCTTTCACAGTTTTTGGAAATTCTATTCCTAAGGGGGCGAAACAGGGCCAGACTAATTCACTGACCTGAAGGACAACCAAATAAAATGTGGTGTCACCGCTAGACACCACACTTGCTAGGTGGTAACTTAAATCGGCCGCGGTCCTGTAGTACATGTCGGACCCGCGTGTCGCCACTGTGGGATCGCAAACCTAGCGCCACCACAAGGCAGGTCTCGAGAGACTGAGGAGACCTCAGCCCCAGTTGTACGGACAACATAGCTAGCGATTGGACGTGCTAAGCCTTGCTCTCATTTGCCGAGAGATAGACAGTAGAATAGCCCTCTGCTAAATGGCGACCACCTAGCAAGGCGCCATTTGTATCAGTGCCTATAGCTTACTAATATTCAAGAGAGATGTATTCCAAGGACTAATTAAAAGTTAAGTAACAAGCATCTACGTACTTTTCTTCTTATTCATTTATAAGTCTCATGTTCCAGACTTCACGCCCGTCTGCGTTAGCATTGCGTGCTCTATCGGCTACAGCATTGTGTCTAGGCTGTATGGTCTAGACACAACATAAACAGTAATATTTTCCACACTGCCACGGAGCAATAGCAGGCTGTCAGAATATAGTATGCAGTGCACAGTGTCACTTGTACAGCAAAAACGTATTAAACAGCAAGTATTAGATGCCAAGCACCCATTTTCAAGTCTCCCACAAAAAGGCAAAACCAAAGAGCGCGTTGTGCTGACATATGCTGAGATTACAGCATGTCGTGATCAAAGACCCATTTACGATTTACGGAACAGTTTATTCATTCTACGAACAGCAAATTATAATGATAAATATGTCTGTGCGATCTGACTGTCTTTAATTGTTTAATACACAAGTGGAAGCAGGCACAGCATTGCCGAGCTTTCTGACACGGGTACGGCACGTGGAGAACCAGATATTGCTGTCACGTCACCGATAGTCGTGCCCCAGAAGAGAAAGCCATCATCACTGTGGATGTTCTTTCCTGCATTAATTATTTGATGATGTAATAATTTTGTAGATATGGAAAAAAAATATCTTGATTTCAGCTTCAAGTAAGTCACTTTTTGTCTTCACCCACAATAACTTATAATCATATAATGTCATACGTTTGATGTGCATGGCATAACATCATGCATATTCGCTGAAGAAAATACATCAGTGCGAAGAGATTACGTTTCAAAATGAATATAATCGGCTTGTGAATATTGTTGTTGTTGTAGTCTTCAGTCCTGAGACTGGTTTGATGCAGCTCTCCCTGCTACTCTATCCTGTGCAAGCTTCTTCATTTCCCAGTACCTACTGCAACCTACATCCTTCTGAATCTGCTTACTGCATTCATCTCTTGGTCTCCCTCTACGATTTTTACCCTCCACGCTGCCTTCCAATACTAAACTGGTGATCCCTTGATGCCTCAGAACACGTCCTACCAACCGATTCCTTCTTCTGGTCAAGTTGTGCCACAAACTCCTCTTCTCCCCAATCTATTCAATACCTCCTCATTAGTTATGTGATCAACCCATCTAATCTTCAGCATTCTTCTGTAGCACCACATTTCGAAAGCTTCTATTCTCTTCTTGTCCAAACTATTTATCGTCCATGTTTCACTTCCATACATGGCTACACTCCATACAAATACTTTCAGAAACGACTTCCTGACACTTAAATCTATACTCGATGTTAACAAATTTCTCTTGTTCAGAAATGCTTTCCTTGTCATTACCAGTCTACATTTTATATCCTCTCTATTTCGGCCATCATCAGTTATTTTGTTCCCCAAACAGCAAAATATCTTTACTTCTTTAAGTGTCTCATTTCCTAATCTAATTCCCTCAGCATCACCCGACTTAATTCGACTACATTCCACTATCTTTGTTTTGCATTTGTTGATGTTCATCTTATATCTTCCTTTCAAGACACTGTCCATTCTGTTCAACTGCTCTTCCAAGTCCTTTGCTGTCTCTGACAGAATTGCAATGGCATCGGCGAACCTCGAAGTTTTTATTTCTTCTCCATGGATTTTAATACCTACTCTGAATTTTTCTTTTGTTTCCTTTACTGCTTGCTCAATGTACAGATTGAATGACATCGGGAAGAGGCTACAACCCTGTCTCACTCCCTTCCCAACCACTGCTCCCCTTTCAAGCCCCTCGACTCTTATAACTGCCACTTGCTTTCTGTACAAATCGTAAATAGTCTTTCGCTCCCTGTATTTTACCCCTGCCACCTTCAGACTTTGAATGAGAGTATTCCAGTCAACATTGTCAAAAGTTTTCTCTAAGTCTACAAATGTTAGAAACGTAGGTTTGCCTTTCCTTAATCTATCTTCTAAGATAAATCGTAGGGTCAGTATTACCTCACGTGTTCCAATATTTCTACGGAATCGAAACTGATCTTCCCCGAGGTCGGCTTCTACCAGTTTTTCCATTCGTCTGTAAAATATTCGGGTTAGTATTTTGCAGCCGTGACTTATTAAACTGATAGTTCAGTAATTTTCACATCTGTTAACACCGGCTTTCTTTGGGATTGGAATTGTGGTGTCACCGCCAGACACCACATTTGCTAGGTGGTAGCCTTTAAATCGGCCGCGGTCCGTTAGTATACGTCGGACCCGCGTGTCGCCACTATCAGTGATTGCAGACTGAGCGCCGCCACACGGCAGGTCTAGAGAGACTTCCTAGCACTCGACCCAGTTGTACAGCCGACTTTGCTAGCGATGGTTCACTGACAAATTACTCTCTCATTTTCCGAGACGATAGTTAGCATAGCCTTCAGGTACGTCATTTGCTACGACCTAGCAAGGCGCCATTACTAGTTACTATTGATGCTGTAAAACATGTACCGTCAAGAGCGATGTTCACCAATTATGGATTAAAGTTAAGTATTCCAGCAGCTACGTACGTTTTTGGCTAGTCTCATTTCCGTGTCCTGTTCCAGACCTCACGCCAACCTGCGTGAGCTTAAACGCGTGCCTTTCGGCTTCCTCCTAGTGGATTGGCTGTCTTGCCAATCCACAACAGGAATTATTATACTCTTGTTGATATTTATTTAAAATAGTGTACTTGCTGGAAAGAATGTGACTATTAAATTTCAGACAGACTAGAATGTGGCATTAACTCACTATAATTTATGTGAGACAATTGCTTATGAAGTATTGTATCTCTCACCGTCATCAATTGCAATAACTTAAGTTTTTGTTCCGGAAACGACCTTAGGTTGAAGTGAAGATAGTTCAATTGGAACAACTGTCGAAGAACAGAAAATTAATTTCGCTTGTCAATTCTTTTCAAAAACTCCAATTTTAATTGTACTCAAAGATGATCTACAAAGAAATACACTCTTGAAGACGCTAATGTACAGAACATTATTTGTGGCACCAATAGAAAAGGAAAATACACTGATACTAGTTTACAGTGAATTACTAAGCTTCGGGATAAATTTTGTTCTTCAGTATTAAGTGAAAGGTTTGTGCCCTAGTCTTGATAAAAGAGTAAGTGCAGCATCGAAAGTAAATTCACATATATGAATAGTATGTCTTCCACACCTACAGTTTATAAACATTAAACCAAGAAATCACTATAGTAAAATAACCCAGAGAGCATTCTCGGTGAAAAAGATACGGCATAAATATTGACTACGACCGAGTTTAAAAACCAGTACAGTTGCCTCTGACCAATGACAGCGTAGGAGGTCTTGCCTGTCTTTTTGTTCTGGCACTGCACAGTAGTATCTACAGCAGTCTCCACATGGGAAATTAGCAGGTTTTCCCCTACAAAAAGATGAACACAGGGACAAAAAATGTGACCGGCCCAGAGAGCGCAGTTGCGTGGAGTGAGCCAGAGGCAGGCAGAACACTGGATATCACAGTGGGGAGCACAGCAAGAACTTACAATGCCACGACATTCTCACAAACACTAACTCAGTAAAATATTACAGGTGTGTTCATTACTGATGTGTACTTATCAAGCATTCCTGAAACAGCTCAAGTGTCAGAAGAACACTGCCGAAACCGTACATCCACCGGCCACCAAGTGAATGATGCCGCAATTACGAGTCAAAAATTAACAAGCAGCAGTGCAGTGTGCACCTGAATCTATAAATTTCATAACGAATTCCCATCTTCTGAAACAGTCCAGATTCCTTCCCTGCCTTCTGTCTATGAACACACACAAACACACACACTCTCTCTCTCTCTCTCTCTCTCTCTGTCTCTCTCTCTCTCTCTCTCCTTTTTTTTACTTTTTTAATTCCGCAAATCTGTGCACAAACTGCTATGGCAAATATAAATATGTCTCTACCTCTAATCATAGGTGCAATGGCCGACATACAATTTTTTGGTAAGTGACTACCCTCTACTACTCCTAAAATGACAGCTAAACTCTATCTTCAAAACAACTACTTATGCTTCGACTCACTATAAAAGAAATAATGCTACATTTTTTGCCATATTTCTTTTTCTAGAAAATCTCCTTTCTGCAGGTTCAGAATATGTCGAACTGCCCTGCCTGACAGTTGTCCGATACGTGGAAGCACCAGCAGTGAACGTCAATGCATACAAAGAGCAACAGTGGTTGCTCTATCTATTTTAGTACACACTGACATAAAGTTGTGAATTCTGATGTATGTGAGAGGGAGGGTGAAGGGTGGGGCGCAGATAAAAAGTAAGTGTGTGTGTGTGTGTGTGTGTGTGTGTGTGTGTGTGTGTGTGTGTGCCGGGGGTGAGGGTGGGGGTGGGGGGATTGTAGGTATGAAGCCCAAATTCCTAAGGATACGAACTTTAAATATTGAAGACAGTGTTCATCTCATACTGTAGGCATCGACACTCCTAAGGGGGTGAAACGAAAATGACACTTTTTTTTGTGAATATGTCACTATTAAGACAATTTTGAAGCTAGAACTACGAAAATTAGTATTTGATTTCTCAGTCAGAAATAATAAGACACGTGTTTCAAAATCTTTGGAAATTCAAACACAAAGGGGGAAAATAGTGGGTGAAAGCATTTTTTTAAATAAATAATTATTGAAGGACTAAAAGAGCATTTTCATTTTCACAAGCTGCGACATCGTCGCGAAAAATAGTGACCCGTATATGTAATAAGTTTCCTTTAATTTACGTCTATGGTCACAATCTTTTTGTTAACAGATTAACGGTTTCGGTCTTCAATGGCCGTCATCAGATCTGCAGCAAAAATGAGAAAAACATAAGTACACTCGCAAACTGTGTACAGCTTAAGAACAATACATAGACCATAATGGAAAGTGGTGCTGACATAATTTACATTTGTGCACTTTAAATATGAAGAGGCAAATCTGATGATGGTCATTAAAGACCGAAACCGGTAATCTGTTAACAAAAAGGTTTGTGACCATAGACGTAAATTAAAGGAAACTTAGAGCATTTTTATATCTACGAAGATCGGTATTTCATTTCTCACTTAGAAATTAAAAAAAAAAGTGTGGCACTCGTTTTGGAAATTCAATCCCTAATGGGGAGAATATTTTTAAGAAAATATTTCGTTGCTATGAATTATACCTGTCGTCTTTTACTACTGCAAGGTTCTGGTAAGATAAGCTACGCGAAATATCTCTTTGCTGGTTCCCTAAATCCCAAGAATGACTCTGCAATTAGAGGCTACGCTTGCTTGCCTGCAACAAGTATCAATGAAAAAATTTCTGATTAGTGGGCGAAATTTATTTAAATATTAATTAATTAAACTCATAAAAAGGCGCCACCTCATTGATCATTTGATTATTTAGTAAAACACCAATCCAATAATCATGATACCTTCTGCTGAAACATTGCTAAAAGGAGGTGCAAACTGACTGATTTTAAGGCTCCTGATTAGGGAACGGAATGGCGCTGTGAGATGTAATAGGAAAGAATTTAACAAGAATTCACATTTATTTTTTCATTAACAGTAACACACACACACACAGAAGTTAAAATTCAGTTACTTGGGATGGTAGCGCGTGCATCGACACATGGCACATTATACAGCTACAGCGTAGCATCTGGACCGACACATGTGGGGCAAGGCTGCTAATTACTGGATACGATTTATCAATATCACACACACAATGCCACATCGGTCACTCACACAACGAAAGATAGAATCTAGAAAAAAAGCTTCCCTAATCCATGTGTAATCTGACTGGGTCATGAAGCGACTACCTTTAACGGTCAATTTTAGAGCATAAAGTCCACATCTAAAATACCGTATAACTCCGTAATTTTGTCAATAAATTTACCCAACCAGAGCACATCTACTACGTCATGAAACTTAGGTGTCAACTCGAACACGAGAGGTGTTTACGTCGAACTGGAGCCTCGCGGTGTACAAAAAAGCACACGTGGTGCACCACACTACGGGCCACTAAGTCCGTGGGGATGAAATACAAATTGGACGGTAAATTAAATAAAATTTAGCACAAGCATTCCACAAAGCACACAAGACGGTGCATCGCACAGTGCAGAGCGCATAAGGCGGCTGCGCTATGTTGACGACGGCGCAGACCCCCCACTCCTCGGCTTTGCGCAACAGCTCTGCCTCTCACTTCCTTAGCTTGTGTCGCTCGCGCCGCCTGTGTCGACCTGTTTCAAAGCTTTTACCCTGTTGTCTTCGTCATTGGCAAATACTAATGTACACTAGGTGGAGAGCTTAGTTTGGTGTACCGGTTCAAAAGAGATTTATATAATAACTGTAATGGTAACAATTTTAAATTTGGTATCAACACAAATGTATCTTCCTATGTGCTCTTTATTTTATTTGCAATTATACTACTAAGATCTGGAACAAGAGATTGGCTGACAGCAATTCTGAGAGAATTTTCTAAATTACAATTAGAAATACTCGCACGCAATCTATTTTTTGTACAAGACAAAACAGAAAAAAACCTTTCACATACACAAGTGGAACCAAACATAGAAATAATCTTCGCTGCTTCTCTATGTAACTTGGGAAATTCTTCCTTCGGCAAATTCTGGTAGAATTGGAGCAAACCTTTTGTATTGTAAAACACATCCTTTCGGTGAACATCGCTTTGCAAATCAAATAGTTCGAAATGTAAATATGAAGGCGCACTTTCAACATCCATCGAAAGAGGTTTCACAAAAACATCGACAATTGGCTGCAGGTAGGTAATTTCCTGAAACAATAACAAAGCCAATGTTAATAAATGAAACTAATGTAAGCCGTTGTTTCGAAGTACTAAAATGCGATAGATTTTAATAAACATGTAATGTGTACTATTGGTTTTAATGTAATGTTACACTTGCATATGTAACGCAATCTCCTTTATTTAGCTGTATGTCATATACCGGCACATTATCTGGAATCGGTCGTTAAACGCATTTTCAAGGCATTGTAGCACCTCGACGTATTTTTCAAAGCGCGCTCCTTCCTGCACAGATGCTGTCAAACAAAAGCTTAGTACCGTTTTGATTAGAGCGGTTATAAAAATCAGGCTGTTTTAATAAAGGTACAATTTATATCTCGCTTACCTAGTTCAGGAAAGTGTTGCGTATTTTTCTCTGAAAGGTTGTTTTTGAGGAGCTTCAGTTTATACTGGAAAGAGTTTATTTTGCTGATCATATCGTTGATGAGATTGTTTTCATTTTGGAGTTTCAGACTTAAAACATTTAGGAGAGCCATAATGTCTGCTAAAAATCCTAGATCAGCTACCCATTCAGGGTCATGAAAAAGTGGCTCCGGACGTCCTTTGCTCTCCAAAAACTGTGCCACACTGTGGCGTAGTCGAAAAATTCGGGAAATCACTTTCCCTTTGCTCAGCCAGCGCACCTCAGCGTGGTAGGGAATATCTGGATACTCCTCTTCAAAGGAAATCAAGAATTCTTTGAATTGACGATGAGTGAGTCCATGAGAACGAATGTAGTTCACGATACGCACCACTACCTTCATCACATCTTGAAGACCGACAACTTTCGCACAAAGAGCCTCTTGGTGTGTGAAACAATGAACGGAAGGTTAATTCGGCATGTTAAGTTTTTTCCGCAGTAGGCCAATAAACCCTTTTACTTTACCGCACATTGCTGGTGCCCCGTCTGTGGTTACGGAAAACAGCTTTTCCCTAGGGAGTCCTATTCCTTCATCTGCTAAAATATCCGCCCCTGTAACAGTGTCCTTCAACGAAATCATATCCAGGAGCTCTTCCGTTACATGTAGGTCGTCCTCCACGCCACGCAGAAATATTGCTAACTCAGCCGGGTCGTTAATATCCGTGGACTCATCAAGTGCAATGGAGTACGCTGGGAAGTTTTCAATTTTGGCTGCCAGTTGTTCATGCAAATTCTCAGAAATGTCGTTGATTCTCCGATGTATTGTCATCCTAGAAAGTGGTAGTCTGCTGTACGCGGGAGCTAATGTGGGATTCATTGTCTCTACTACGTCCAACATAATGTTTTTTATTAATGGCCCGTCCATAAATGGCCTCCCAGCTCTTGCTAAACTTTGTAACTAGCTCTGAGAGTCCTTTCGCAACACCCCTCCTCTTCTTCACTCTAAGGTAGAGAAAAAAAGATAAGTTAGAAATAATTTATGCGAAAGCGAAAACTAAGGAATCTAAACAAATGTTATTTCGTTTCGCATGACCTTTAGCCAAAATATACATGCTAAAGTACTTGCAACAAAACTCGTTTGTAGATCCAGAATTCTGTTCTGCAAGTTTGCAACTTCCGTAATTCTTCCTCTCTGGCATCCCTTCTTATATCTCTATACTTTTATGAATGCAGTTTGCTGTAGAGCCTTTCAATAGACGATTTTCTGACACACGTAATTAGTGTACCGCAGATTAGACACTTGGCTTTATCGTCACAACGCACAAAAAAGTAGGAGAGTTCCCATTCCGGTTTAAATTGACTTTCGGCAATTTTCCCTTTTTTTGGAGCAGATGGTTCCATTATTCCGGTAATTGTCTTGCGCTTACGTATTCCAATGTTGACTAACGTACGCCGTCTGGCAGCGAATTGACAGCGCACAGCGTCGGCCACACCCAGCAAGCCGAGTTGAGGCGAAGCATGCCGAGTTGAACCGATGCACTGTGCAGGCACTCGCTGCACCTCGCTTTGCACGCGTGCGGTTTTCCGTGTTTGTGCTGCCCTGATCTAAACTAACAAAAGCTGTACATAATGTGGTGGCACCGCTCGTCCACGCCAAGCTACTGTTACACAAAACATCTCACCGAATGAACGGAATATTACTGAAATTAACACCGTTCCCCGATTGAATTAGTTGGTGCGGCATGCTTATCAATGCCACGCACCAGAGTGACTACCGGGAATTCAAACGAAGCTCTCACACATTTTAACTCAGCAGACAGAGATGTTACTCAGAGCATCTGTACTCACCGGCGACCTAGAGAAGAGTAACCTAATCGTCTCTAACGTCCGGGGTTCACACACAGTGGCCGGAAGGGCCCAGAGAGCGTAGGCGGTTTGTACCTGTACCAACCTCACATGGAGGTAGAACAAGGGGAGATGGCGCTACAGACTTAACGCTGTACGTTGTTTTGAAGCTAGTGGGCGAGGCCTGCCGCCATCTTGGATCCCCCAAAACATTAGAAGACGAGTGTTTACAGTTTCTTCTTCGTTATTTCTGTCGTGTGCACGCGATATTTATTTTATGTGGTAAGTGTTACACTGTTTTAGTGAACAACACAGCATAAGGAACGCAACTTCAAACTTTTTCTGGTCTTAAATGCGTATTCGATACAGTAATACGACACGAAAATATGACGCTTCTGGTCTCACTACTGTAATTCCTTTTTGTTTCTACACTTCGAAAAAGCGAGAAGAGAAGTTCACTTTCATTGTGTTCGTGTCGATAATTGATAAAGCCAGAACTCCAAAAACAATTATTGATAGTTGAGAGGCACCGATTTGTATTCCTTGCATTTTCAAGTCAAATGCAAATTTTAAATGTTCAAGTTTGCAAATAAACTTGCCTTATTTCCTTTGGTGTCCCATAGATGTAAGCAGGGATGATATAAACAAGCCAGCTGTCATGTCAACAAAGTGAAAGATTCGTTAAATTACGAAGGAAATGAATGGAATTTAAGATTGTCAGGCCCATTGTAGTTTACACACCCCCTTCTTTGTTTTTAAATTGTACCTACCAAGTGACACTCAGTGTGGCAAATAACGGCAACGAAGACATAGTGATTACTGCAATGGTCTATATAGCCTGGACTTAGATAGGGAACTTTGCTTTAGCAAATATGTAACCCTTTAAGTACTTATAATTTAACCACTGTAACAGGTGTTACGCAGATTTTACTGAAGATTTAATTAACTACATGTAGTTACAATTACTTTTAAATGATCGCATTTTAAAACATTAGTCCCCATTTCCAGGATATTTCTTGCCAGGACTTTTCAGTTACTTGGGAATAACCAAACAATAAAAACCAAATGTATTGCTCACCTCCAGAGAGCTCTTCGCGTTGGATTGATAGGAAATCTGAAGTCAAATCACAGAAATAAAAGCATACTGTAAAACTTTACAGTGCATCAGAATTTCAAGTACATGTGAGAAAGTAGCGCTTACATAAGTCCACTTACGAATGAAATGTGATTTGTTAAAATTTTGGACTACATTGGGAACGATTAGTACACCAGTAAGCGACGCAAGCCGGCATTTTTTATCAAAACACTTCACGACTACACGGAATCAAACTACCAGAAGCGAATGTTTTGGGGTAGCTAACATGGAGGATGTTCACTTGGGTCGGCTGCAAGTTTTTGACGTCATGACAACCTCAGAACGGGTGCTGACCAGTGGCCACTAATGCCTCTCTGAGCCATCGCAGTAGTGTTCGAAACTCTGCACAGTGGTTGCCTACACTGAGCTACACTGATCCATAGAACCATGTAGCGGCTCACATAAGGCCGTTACAAATGATGTATTAAAATATTTTAGAAAATCTATGAAACTGGTGTTTCACTTCCCTGTTAGTTATAAAGAAAGAAGATGAAAGGTTCTATTGAAATATCACTACAAGAATGCAAAAGGCATGATTTACAAAAACCTTGGACTCCGGCTATAAGAATCGCTTTTTGGTCAGAAGTACATTCGGAAAACGTGAAGTGCTATACCCTTAATCTGGTACTAAAAGTGTAGAAGCCGTTGCAATTTGTGAACGTAAAAATTCGATTAAAGAAAAACAGAAAATCTGCGCAGACCATACAGTCTGCGCGAGCGAAGCAGCGGGCGCTATATTAGTCTGGATATAAAACGGAAGAAGTGAATGCTTCTGACAAAACTCCCCTTACAGTCACTGCTTCAAAAATAAAGAGGTAAACAGTTGTGTGAAGCTTTCCTGAGTCCAATGCTTAATATGACAATGGTCTAATAGCCAAGGTACAAGTTATAATACTGAAAGATGCTTAAACTGGAAACGCTCCTTGAACACATCTCCTGCAGTATTAGCGTACACTAATTCGTAATCTCATTTGATATGTTCCAAGCTGCAGCAAGTGCATTCCGAAATCAAGCCTCCACGTAACAATGGTCAAGACAACACGTCCGAGTCTAACAACGCTCAACAAAGTAGTGCTTGTCACCACGGTCCGAATACGCGGCAACAATATAAACTTTGGCCTCCTCTGAACAAGTCCTTAGCTAACATGCTCCCTATGGCAAATATTACGAACCAAACTGCCACCTCTCATAATACAGAAGCTTCACAATTCTTATTAGGCACATTTTAGGCTCGCTCTGTCTGTCTGTGTGTGTGTGTGTGTGTGTGTGTGTGTGTGTGTGTGTGTGTGTGTGTGTGTGGTGGGGGAGGGGGGGGGTGTTCCGCTGATTCACTAATGTGACCCTTCAGGTTTTCAGGTTCATAACTACATTACGTTAGTGAGTAGGTGCTCTACCGCACTTGCCCGCGAAAGGCAAAGGTCCTGACTTCGAGTCTCGGTCCGGCACACAGTTTTAATCTGCCAGGAAGTTTCAAAGCAACGCAATTTCAGAAACGCTAAAAACGCATGTTTTGACAGAGCACAGAAAAACTGGGTGATTATGAAACTAATGCGATCATTTGTTGCAGCTCATGTGACAAACTATTGTTTTCGTCATTTCTTTGGGAGTGATCACATCTACACACATAAAAGGAAGTTTTGAATCACCCCGCTCCCAGAACTTCTGACGACAGACGTTGACTGTGGATATTGTATGACAGACAAAGTCCATATTACTGTTCAGAGGCCGTGCGGCTCTAGGGGCTGCAGTCAGGAACAGCGAGACCGCTACGGTCGCAGGTTCGAATCCTGCCTCCGGCATGAATGTGCGTGATGTCCTTAGATTAGTTAGGTTTAACTAGTTCTAAGTTCTAGGGGACTAATGACCTCAGAAGTTGAGTCCCATAGTGCTCAGAGCCATTTTTTTTTTTTTGACTGTTCAGAGATGTCACTAAACCCGCCCAAATATGTAAACAACCATGCATGAGCAGCGCCTATTAGACGGAGGGGGTCTGACAGCCGATCAGTTCCAGGCATTCCACCAGAAAGGAGGTACACGGCTCGTGTTGTCTGTGTTCAACCGTGCCCAGACGGCCAATACCGCGGTTCGACCGCGTCCGCAATGTTACTTTGTGCCAGGAAGGGCTTTCAACAAGGGAAGTGTCCAGGCGCCTCGGAGTGAACGAAAGCGATGTTGTTCGGACATGGAGGAGATACAGAGAGACAGGAACCGTCGATGACATGCCTCGCTCAGGCCGCCCAACAACTACTACAGCAGTGGATGACCGCTACCTACGGATTATGGCTCGGAGGAACCCCGACAGCAACGCCACCATGTTGAATCATGCTTTTCGTGCAGCTTCATGTTATGACTCAAATTGTGCGCAAGAGGCTGCATAACGCCCAGCTTCACTCCCGACGTCCTTGGCGAGGTCAATCTTCGCAACCACGACACCACGCACCGCGATACAGATGAACCCAAGAACATGTCGAATGGACTGCTCAGGATTGGCATCACGTTCTCTTCACCGATGAGTGTCGCATATACCTTTAAACAGACAATCGTCGGAGACGTGTTTGGAGGCAACCCGGTTAGGCTGAACGCCTTAGACACACTGTCCAGCGACTGCAGCAAGGTGGAGCTTCCCTGCTGTTTCGGGTGGCATGGAAACGCCGTAACGGCTGTACGATACGTGAATGCCATCCTCCGACGGATAGTGCAACCATATCGGCAGCATATTGGCGAGGCATTCGTCTTCATGGACGACAATTGGCACCCCCATAACGTACATCTTGTGAATGACTTCCTTCAGGAAAACGACATCACTCGACTAGGGTGGCCAGCATGTTCCCCAGTCAAAAACCCTATCGACCATGCCTGGGATAGATTGAAAAGGGCTGTTTATGAACGACGTGACCCACCAACCTCAGAAGTTGAGTCGCCCTTGAGGAGAGGGACAAACTGGACCTACAGTGCCTTGATGAACTTGTGGACAGAATGCCACGAAGAATACAGGCATGCATCAATGCAAGAGGACGTGCTACTGGGTAGCGGAGGTACCGGTGCGTACAGCAGTCTGGACCACCACTTCTGATGGTCTCGCTGTATGGTAGTACAACGTGCAATGTGTGGTTTTCATGAGCAATAAAAAGGGGGGAAATGATGTTTATGTTGATGTCTATTTCAATTTTCTGAACAGGTTCCAGAATTCTCGGAATCGAGGTGATGCAGAACTTTTTTTGATATGTGTATATCGGGCAAGGCTGCAGATCTCACGCTCTTACCAGTCGTACAAATTAGATGCGACGATAAGAGATTTCTATCACAGGAGACACGTACTGTCACTAATGCCGTGAATGACACACCAGACGCGTTTTCCAGTGGAGGATTTGTTTGACTTGTCGCCTTGTCTTCAAACGTTTGCGGTTCCATTCAAAACCTGTTCCTTTCGACTGCTAATGGAGCAGTTGTGCAAATGGAGTAATTGTGCAAAATCAACTGTCATTATAGACCCCTACCTACATCTCGCTGTTGCAAACGGACGTTGCACCACGACACAGACTCAAATTTGAATAAAACTAACAGCGGGAACAAAAGATTGGCATCAGAGAGGATCGCAGACGGCTTGTCCGCTCAACACCGTAACCACTTGACCACGACGCCATTTCTGCTCCCAGCTACTCCATATTGCACTTTTTCTTGTTGAACCGTTCACTGTTCTTATTTTGCCTTTTTTCGTAGTCCAGTACACCTTCTTCCTGTTTTCATGCTTGATTCGTGTTTAGTTTTTGATGGGATGTCCACCAGGCTCACCTACACTAAAGCTGAGGGGCGATGCCATGGGGAGTTTCCCCTTTTGTTTTGGCGATCCCAACCAGCTTTGTGGTCATTACCAAAATGAAAGTTTGGATCATAGCATACTGTCTGTACGTATATTACAAAATCTGGTTTTTGTTTAACTAGCTTCCCAGTGCCGCCTCTGGTTGCTGTTGCACATTTCAGCGTCGATTACTTAAATAACAGTTTCGCTGCCAGATTTCTGCTCCGCCAGTTGATTTTCACTTCATGAAAAGTCTCTGCAGCATTATCGTCGTGACTGGGTTATCAGATTGCCATTTGCTTTTCAAAATGTTCCTTAATGTGGACGAAATGGTTTTCAATGAAGTCAAGGAAAAGTAGTATTCCAGTAGCCAATGAGAGAAGCACATTTTACCCTACTAGACGGAAAGAAATGCTGATATATTTCTGATTTAATGAATCTGAATAGCTTCAAAATAATCCCCTTTTCTGCACAAAAAAATGGCTCTGAGCACTATGCGACTTAACTTCTGACGTCATCATGTAACCTCCCCGTCACTTATCGACCTTAATGACAATGAAAAATTAAACCGCGTGTACCTAATGGAAATTTGGGAAAGCAATCGTCACCGAAGTTAATCTGTCGGTAAAGAGGGAGGAAAGGGTTTCATCTAAATGAAAGGAAAAATGCAAATGAAACTGATGGAAATGAATTTTGAAAAGGGGTAAAGTTAATAAAGTAAATGTGCGGCCGTTACGTCAACAATTAACTAGCGGTAATTAGATATTTGAGATTTGGAGGAAATCATGGTCGCCAGTCCTAAGGACAATTACTATAGTAACTGAAAAAGAAAGGTTATTACACATATAATTAGCACTAGAAGCGTGGCAACTGAAGGTTGACACGTGTAGTGTGAAAACTGAAAGTTTGTCAGAAGTAATAAATTTCGCTACACTTAGTTTAGCAAAAGAATTAATTAAACCGGAAAATCGAAAGTTAATTTAGTGACTGAAGTTAATAGTGAGCTTTCTTTCTGAAGCACATCGAAATCCAGTAAAATGCGGTTAGTCTTAGACTACCTCAACAATCATTTCAAAAGCAACTTGACTCTACGCAATTTAGAAAAAAAGAGATTTAACTTTGAACTTGAATTAAATGATTCTGAACAATTAACAATAGTAAAATTTAGTACGTACCAAGCTGAACTGCAGTCACAGGTAAGCTAAAATATGCTAACAAAACTCGCACTCTTAATTTGTGCTCGTGTAATCTAAATATTGTAGCCAGCTATGAATACTTTAACTGAACTTTGAAATTAAAGCAGTGAAATCTTATTATATTATTTTAATGCTGGCGTTTGAATTTCAACGACACTCGGGTTCATTTCGGAAAAGGAAGGGACCCTGCTTGGCAATGCAATTGGGACAATGAGCAACAAAGGTTCATGCTAAGTTGCTGTAATTTTGCGAGGCAAATGTAACAATTTGAAAAGCTGAGGTCTGCCATACTGTTCTGAAACTTTACGTGCTTTTAGTCTTCCTTGTTGGTTGATTGAAGGTTTGAAGCCGTCGATCGAGGAGGTGGCGACAGTCACTCATTGTCGGCCGTCGCTGTTGCAGAAGCTGGATGTTGGCGCGCCTTCTTCTCAACACGGTCACCAGACGAAACGGGCTCTTGATGTGCGCCAGCTAATGCTTCCCGTCCGCGACACCATGTCAGAAACTATCATCGCAAGTCGAGCGCAATTACATGCTGCCATACCCCGAAAGCGCGGCAACCCGCGGGAGCTACACACAACACACCTGTTCCACTCGCTACTCCACCAGACTCTCCCTCTGCCCGCGCTCCACGCGGCAGAGTTAACACTACCAAAGATCGTACACACTTTGATTCTTCACACGACCTATCGATGTAATCGTTCGATAGCAGATTTCCCTAGGCAAGACCCAGCGTAAAAATACAAATAATATTTACGAAACAAATCAATTATACATCGACATAAATGCATATATATATATATATATATATATATATATATATATATATATATACAAATAGTAAAACAATTACAATATATAAAGGCACAGAAATGTCATATATTCAGGTAACAAAATAAGGAAAAAACTTACAGTACAATAGATGTAAATAGGAGGATATGCATTTCCGGCGTTACAATCAATCGCCTAGAACTTAGAACTAATTAAACCAAATTAACCTAAGGACACCACACACATCCATGCTCGAGGCAGGATTCGAACCTGCGACCGTAGCGATCGCTCGGCTCCAGACTGTAGCGCCTAGAACCGCCCGGCCACTCCGGCCGGCTTTTCTGCACAGCTAGCTAATTTATAAATTGCTACGCCCACATTCTATTTTAATGGCGAACGCTATCCTACACGTTTATTGGGTGGTGACAACAAATTTTCTTATTGTCTTAACGTTATTTGAAATTTTTCTAACCATTCCAAGCCTCACAAATTATGTAACCTAATAATATTTTACCAGTTATCACTTCGCAAATTTCTTTTCCTCAGCATGGACTAGGCTCGTGTATAGGAATGCAATGACGGGAAAAATTGCAATCAATATAGTGCAATGAAATTTCAGAAGTACATTTGTGTAGGTAATATATTCAAGTGACTGACGTTGCAAGGTCACAGGTCAATGTATTGTGAGAAAAGCCATTGCAAACGTGAACTGCTTGTGCATTCGTAACCGGTGTAACCGTCAGAATGTTGAATTAAAAACTGCAAACGTTCATGTATTGTGATGTACAGTTGCCGGATGTCAGTTTGTGGGATGGAGTTCCAAGCCTGTTGCACTTTGCCAGTCAATACAGAGACTGCTAATGCTGGTTGGCCGGCCGGGGTGGACGAGCGGTTCTAGGTGCTACAGTCTGGAACCGAGCGACCGCTACAGTAGCAGGTTCGAATCCTGCCTCGGGCATGGATGTGTGTGATGTCGTTAGGTTAGTTAGATTTAAGTAGTTCTACGTTCTAGGGGAGTGATGACCTCAGAAGTTCAGTCCCACAGTGCTCAGAGCCATTTGAACCATTTGAACCAATGCTGGTTGTGGATGACGTTGGAATTGTCATTCGATAATGTCCCATATGTGCACGGCTGGAGACAGATCTGGTCATCAGACAGGCCAAGACAAGATGTTGGCACTCTGTAGAGCACGTTGGATTACAACAGCGGTACGTATGCGGGCGCTATCCTGTTGGAAAACTCCCCCTGGAATGCGGTTCACGAATGCCACTACGGCAGGTCAAATCACCAGATTGACAGATTTGCAGTCAGACTGCGTGGGTTAACCACGAGAGCGCCTTTACTGTCATATGAAATCGCACCCCAAATCATTAATCCAAGTGTAGATCCATCCAGTGTGTGTGTAGCATGCAGACAGGTTGGCTGCAGGCCCTCAGCTGACCTCCTTCTAACCAACACACGACGCCAGAGCCATACGCCGAAGACTATGGACTTCCCTCTCGGTAATGCCACGTGGCCGTCCGGAGATCTGTCTTTTGCGACTGTACATTCTCGTGACCACCGCTGTCAACAATCACGTACAGTGGCTACGTGCTTGCCAAGTGTTTTTGCAGGAGCATACAGCTCCTCATAGCACAAACGAAAAAATGGCTGACATCGAAATAAGGCAAAGGTCCCGAGTTCGACTCTCCGTCCGGCACACAGTTTTAACCTACTAGGAAGTTTCATATCAGCGCACACTCCGCTGTAGAGAGAAAATTTCATTCTAGAAACATCCCCCAGGCTGTGGCTAAGCCATGTCTCCGCAATATCCTTTCTTTCAGGAGTGCTAGATCTGCAAGGTTCGCAGGAGAGCTTCTGTTAAGTTTGGAAGGTGGGAGACGAGGTACTGGCAGAAGTAAAGCTGTGAGGGCGAGGCGTGAGTCGTGCTTGGGTAGCTCAATTGGTAGAGCACATGCACGCGAAAGGCAAAGGTCTCGAGTTCGAGTCTCGGTGCGGCACACAGTTTTAGTCAATCCAGGAAGTTTCATATCGAAATAAGTGTCCAAGGAGTAAAAAAGCAACTGAAATCACTCAACAGAGGAAAGTCCACTGGACCTGACGGGACACCAATTCCATTCTACACAGAGTACGCGAAAGAACTTGACCCCCCCCCCCCCTTCTAAAAGCCGTGTACCGCAAGTCTCTAGAGCAACGGAAGGTTCCAAATGATTGGAAAAGAGCACAGGCAGTCCCACTCTTCAAGAAGGGTCATCGAGCAGATGCGCAAAACTATAGACCTATATCTCTGACATCGATCTGTTGTAGAATTTTAGAACATGTTCTTTGCTCGCGTATCATGTCATTTCTGGAAACCCAGAATCTAATGTGTAGGAATCAACATGGATTCCGGAAACAGCGATCGTGTGAGACCCAACTCGCTTGATTTGTTCATAAAATCCAGAAAATATTAGCTACAGGCTCTCAGGTAGATGCCATTTTCCTTGACTCCCGGAAGGCGTTCGATACAGTTCCGCACTGTCGCCTGATAAACAAAGTAAGAGTCTACGGAATATCAGACTAGCTGTGTGGCTGGATTGAAGAGTTTTTAGCAAACAGAATACAGCATGTTGTTATCAATGGAGGGACGTCTACAAACGTTAAAGTAACCTCTGGCGTGCTAGAGGGGAGTGTTATGGGACCATTGCTTTTCACTTTATATATAAATGACCTAGTAGATGGTGCCGGAAGTTCCATGCGGCTTTTCGCGGATGATGCTGTAGTATAAAGAGAAGTTGCAGCATTAGAAAATTGCAGCGAATGCAGGAAGATCTGCAGCGGATAGGCAACTTGGTGCAGGGAGCGGCAACTGATCCTTAACATACACAAATGTAATGTATTGCGAATACGTAGAAAGAATGATCCTTTATTGTATGATTATATGATAGCGCAACAAACACTGGTAGCCGTTACTTCTGTAAAATATCTGGGAGTATGCGTGCGGAACGATTTGAAGTGGAATGATCATATAAAATTAATTTGTTGCTAAGGCGGGTGCCAGGTTGAGATTCATTGGGAGAGTCCTTAGAAAATGTAGTCCATGAACAAAGGAGGTGGCTTACAAAACACTCGTTCGACCTGTACTTGAGTATTGCTCATCATTGTGTGATCCGTACCAGGCCGGGATGACAGAGGAGATAGAGAAGATCCAAAGAAGAGCGGCGCGTTTCGTCACAGGGTTATTTGGTAAGCGTGATAGCGTTACGGATATGTTTAGCAAACTCAAGTAGCAGACTCTGCAAGAGAGGCGCTCTGCATCGCTGTGTAACTTCCTGTCCAGGTTTCGAAAGCGTGCGTTTCTGGATGAGGTATCGAATATATTGCTTCCCCCTACTTATACCTCCCGAGGGGATCCCGAATGTAAAATTAGAGAGATTCGAGCGCGCACGGAGGCTTTCCTTCAGTGGTTCTTCCCGCGAACCATACGCGACTGGAACAGGAAAGGGAGGTAATGACAGTGGCAAGTAAATTGCCACCGTTGGGCTCGTTCAAACCCAGTGAATTGTAGATAATGGCGCCTGTGTCACCTTAGAGGCATTGTTGACTAACGTCAAGTCACCACGTCCAGTCTCAGAGCTGACTAACGCTCACAACCATTGCAGAAAGTATTTAAAGCAAATCTGATTTACATCCTGATAGTGGCGCTACTAGCGCCTCTCTTATACGACTGGCGCGATTTTTGAAGATACATCATCTTTTATATGGAGAAAGGCGTCTACCAACGTTCCGTTTATGTCAGACATCTCCTTCTTGTTGTGGTGACTTTTTTCCGACAGTGTAGTTTCACGTGCATTACCTGCAGTGGATAACATTTCCAAACTAGTGGATCAGTCTACTCCACCGCCATCGTTCCCACCAGGCCTTCCTCCCTCTGCGCTGCTCTCTCTGTCCTCTGTCCAGTTCATAACCATACTACAAGAACCAGAGATATTTCCATATAGAGTGCGCACCAATGTCTAGGATAAACAGTGGAATTTAATAGCACTTTTCCGAACGGTTAGCGTCGCTGTTTTCGGTGTGGATGGACTGGGTGCGATTCCTGACACCTCCTCAGAGCCGCGCGGGGTAGCCGCACGGTCTGGGGCGTCTTGTCACGGTCCGCGCGGCTCCCCCCTCCGAGGTTCGAGTCCTCCCTCGGGCATGGGTGTGTGTGTCGTCTTTAGCGTAAGTTAGATTAAGTAGTGTGTAAGCTTAGGGACCGATACCTCAACATTTTGGTCCCATATGACCTTACCACAAATTTCAAAATTTTTTTACCTTCTCAGATTTTTTCTGAGGTATGGAGGTCTGGAACAGAGCCCACCTAGCCTCGCGAGGCCAGATGAGGAACTGCTTGAAAATAAAGAAACAGCCGCACCTCCAGGATTCATCTACTGACAAAAATAGCTACATCGACTGTTGAGTCGCTGATCATTTGCCCCAGGAACATAGATCACCCCTTATACCGTCTTGTGGGGGGCAATTGGTCGCTCATAATAGTCCTAAGTCCTAAGAGCCAAAACAAGTACAAAGATCTACATATTCAGTAAACTAAATAAAACAGCAATAGAGTTGTATCTCAGTGAGGAACTTGAAACTTTCGGTACAGGACAAGAGCATGTAGGGAAACTGTGGCTCTAGTTTAAAGGAATAGTTACACTGGGTAGGTATGTTCCCAGTAAAATAGTTCATAATGATTGGAAAGCACCATGGTACACAGTCACAGTAAAGAAACTTCTAAAGAAACAAAGAATACTGCGTAAAACGATGACGGAGGGAAAAATCGCAACGCTGAGGAGGAGATACGTTCAGATTTCGCGCAAGTAGCATAAGATCGGCGTTAGTAGCGCCACTAAGAGGATGCAGATCAGGTTTGCTTTAAATACACACTGCAACGGCCGTGATCGTTATTTGCCTCTGAGATTGGACGTGGTGCGTTGATGTTAGCCAAGAATGACTTTAAGGCGACAAAGACGCCGTTATCAACACCTCACTGAGTTTTAACCAGTTCAGGTAGTACGGCTACGAAAAGCTGGATGTTGCTTCTGAAATACTGTAGGAAGACTTGGCGAGAATGCAGCCACGGTAAGTGAATGCTGGCAGCGGTAGGCACGGGAACGTACGGTCGCAAGAAGACCGGACTCCGGACGTACACTTGGCACCAGAGTTGGGCAACACCATTCTTTTTCCCGATTCGATTCCTACGATTCAGTCTCACATTGCGAATCGATTCCTACGATTCGTTCACCATTCATTCACGATTCATTCTAGTCTGCGATGGCACAGTTCTTACGGAATGCAAAAAGTTCTACATCTTACCCACAGGTGGCAGGAGATGTCTGAAATTGTCAGTGGGGCTAGAATCTAACTGTGTCACGATAAGATATGCCAGAAATAGTTTATTTATGAGTAAACAGGCATATGACGTTACAAGTGTGATTCTCAATTTATACGTGTAATGCTTTAATTGATGAAAGATCACGTTTGATTTGATTGCATCTTTTGTTTTATTTCAGTATGCCAAGAAAGAGGAGTCGATTTGTGCAAAAGGTGGTGCAAAATTACGTGGTATACCAGTTTGATTGTGTGGTTTGAACGTATCTAACTACAGACATCTGTTTTATAGTAACAAAATCTAGCAGTGAGGCAGACGTGGTATGGCTCATATCATCCTATGTTTTTCTGTTTTTAAGATGTCTTCCCAATATACAGATAAGCTAGTCCACCTTAACTACATTCAATACGTACTAACAAAGTTTTACGAGACGGCGTTATAAAAACATGTGAAATAGCGTTTTTATAATATAAAATTTCGTTTTTACGAATGGAACTATGTAGGATATATATATTGTAAAATTGACTTTTACGAAAGAATGGAACTATGTAGGTGAACTCAAAAAGCAAAAACCAGTCTAAATACAAAATTTCATCCAAATCGTTAGGCCTGTTTTCGAGATAGGCGAAATGTAATACATAATCCAAGTGCTATTGCTCGTGTGTAAAGAAGGTGTGTGTGTTTTGCATTGCATCTGCAACAAATAAGAGGTACGTATTTATTCATCATACTTGGATTTCTTGATTTTAATCGTGTGTGTGGAGCTGTGTACTCGCTGTATATCGTTTCTGTCATCACTAGTTCGTGCATTACTCGCGCAAACTAAGCTGACGTCGGCGCGGTGGCTGATGGTAGCGACAGTAAATGGGAAATGCTTTTATGCTCGTTCCCGTCAGCCACCGCCAAGTGTCAGCTTGGTTATTACGGCCCACGAACTTCGTTTGTTCGTTCTGAGCTTCCTTTGTTAACACGCATCCTTCACTTGACTGCCATCTGGCGGTCGTAATCATTCGGCACGACTCGGCATGATTCGGAAGTTGCCTTCGAAGCATAGCGTACTAAGAATCGATGAATCGGAACTTGAACGACGATTGGTCCGTATGACGATTCGATTCTTACGATTCTGTATTTAGAGTCGTTCAAATGAATGACTCATTCACGAATCGCCACAACTCTACTTGGCACTACCGTCAGGGAAGGCCTGTGTTAGGGATATGGCTCTGTTGCATCGTACTCCATCTGCGGCAGCAGTCTGAGCAGCGGTTGGCATGACGGCGATGCAACGAACTGTTACAGATTCTTTACTTCAAAGAGAGCTGCGAGCCAGACACCGTGTAGCGTCACTCTACTGACCCCAAACCACCGGCATTTGCGACTTTAGTGGTGGCAGCCGAGAGGTCATTGGAGGGCAGGGTGGAGGTCTGTTGTGTTTTCTAATGGAATTTGGGTCTGCACCGGTGGCAGTGCTTGCTGTGTGTTATTTCGAAGGGGGCAGCTGACGGCTTCCAACGGCCTTTCTGCACGCTGACACACTGGATCTGCATTTAGAGGCATGTTCTGTAGTGCAATTTCGTATGACAGCAGAAACACTCTCGTGGTTATCCCATGGACACTGACTACGAATTTGTACGTCGGTCTGGTGATTCGTCCCGTTGTGCTGCCATTAATGAACAGCATTCCAGGGGGTGTTTTCCAACAGAATAACGCTCGCCCACATACCTCTGTGGTAAGCCAACGTGCTCTGCAGAGTGTCGACATGTTGCCCTGGCCTGCTTGATCACCAGATCTGTCTCCAATCGAGCTCATACGGAACATCATTGGACAACTCCAGCGTCATACACAGCCAGCATTAACAATCCCTGTATTGATCGACTATAGTTCAATTCTTTTATCTTGGCGGCTCGCGCATGCCCGCCCAGACGCGGGAGATTTCTGCGTTGCCATTTGCAAATGACACACGCACCAAGAGAAGCAGCATATACTTTCCGTATGGTCGGTTTTAGTTGCCACAATGTTGAGATCGAAATGTGGACAAGATACCTAAATTTCATATAAAATTTACTGTATAACAATATCGCATTTAAGTACCAGATAGGTGTCATATGTAATATTGAGAAATATTCCGTCTTTCGCGACTGTAATAAAAGTTTTATTTATACCAGAGTCATTCCGCTTTTTTCTAAGAAGTTCTGACTAAAAGAAACTTGGGAAGTACACAAAACTGATTTGTGGACGTAATAAAACATAGAAACTAAAATATATTATCAGTGAGGCGCAGTGCGCAAACAATTTGTGTTTATCACAACGGACAGCAAATACTTGCCACAACTTAGATCAGTTGTCGAAAACACTGAATATGATGATGTTGCCAAAGCAGCAAAGCAAAGAATTGCGTCAGACAGTCAAGTAGCTTGGCAACGTGGTAGCCGAAATTCTGCTCTAAATAATACTTTTAACACTGTCGCAAAGGAATATATCTCAATACGAATAGTAAAACAGTGACTGTGGAAGAGAAGATATACAAATAAAACAGATAATGTGAATATTGTATGAGTGCCTTTTCACTGTCTTTAATTGCTGTGAAAAGAAATATTGGAGGACATAATTAGAGAAACCGAAAACTTGTTATGATTATAATGAAGAGACAAAACACTAGAAATTTCAAAAATTACATTCAAACGAATAAAATTCATGAAGTAAGACACTTCCATATTGTTTTCAAATAAGGAAAATAATAAACACTATACAAGGTTTGAACTCAGAACCTTTCGCTCAGCAGTCAAACACCTTTTTTTTTTTTTTTTTTCGTTGCGTCTGCTCGGGGCGGATGTCACCATCACGCCAATGCAGCTTGTTGTTCAACGGATCTCCTGAAGGGGTCTAAAATATCACGCAAAATACCGACAAACATTGTTGTTAAGACTATGAATTACTCACATTTCGTCGAAGTACAATAGGAAATAAACAATTACCGCTGTTCTTTACTGCGAAAAAGCGGTTCGACAGAATGATACAAACATCTTTCCTAGCTACCGCCTGAATTAGGAGGATTACTGCTTGTTTGGTTTAATTCATTAATAGAATATGAAGCAATTGGTATAAAGAATGATTTTCCAAACTTTCTGTAAAAGAAAGTCTGCTATCAAGACATTGCTTTTGTTCAATTACTTTATTTATGACTGAATGTTTCTAAAACTGAAGACACTCGTCCGTGCTCTGCACTGCAGTCAAGCTCTGGCAACGTAGTTCTCTGCTCATTGGCTGACTGTGTTTTGTGACGCCAGATGCGCAGAACGAACCTAAACTCGGCCGCCGTCGTGAATGACGCGCACTATAAGTGGAACAGACATGGAACTTGATCCCACAAATTGACAGCCGGCAGCAGTACAACAATGCATGCTTGCATTCAACAGTATGGCGGTTACAACGGTTATTAATGAACCAGCATTTCACATTTGCAGTAGCTTATCTCACGCTTACAGTAACCTGCGATCTTGCAAAGTTAATCACTTAAATATGTTGGATTCCGAAATTACATTATTCCACATTAATTGTTTTGGCGCTGCTATTTTTTTCCATCAGAGTATTTGCAAGGCAGTTTCCAGCACAGAAAGTAATACACAGTCAACAAAGGTGATGAAATTACTGACTGAGCAAGGAAGTGGTGGAAATCTCGACCCTACCAATAATAGGAAGAAGTCTAAACGTATTAGACAGTCCAGTACGTGAGGAAAGAAGTAGACTAGTACGCGACTTCCACTGTCGGTAGCCTGTTATCATTTCCTCGATGAGTGACAGGACTGCTTCCTCGTGTTATGACAGATTGCCTGTAGGGGGGTGAAACGTTATTGACTTCGGTACTCGATACTTGTGCCATCTTGCAGGGTTTACCGTTACTACCGATTCTAGTTGCCGAACTTCGTCCCTAAGGGCATCGATTTTGTCAAAAGCTCGTAGAGCCTTTTCATGGACCTTCTCTTGTACAGTGGTCTCGTGGAGCGCAGTGCGGATGTCGACGTTTCTTGTCCACCATTGAACTCCTGTGATCCATCGATAGCAAATGTTGCGCAGCGCTTGGAGTTTGTTGCGGCCTTGACGTGTTTGCGCAGCAGGTCGTGCTGGTGGCGGTGGCCGCCGCCGTGGCGCTGTCGGCGCTGGCGCCTGCCTGCGCGGCGGCGGACATCTTGGCAGCGTTCCCCTTCCCCAGCAAGAGCCACTGGCACATGTTCCGACAGCTGCTGCACGCACTGGTGGCTCGCGGGCACCGCCTCACCGTCATCGCCTACTTCCCGGAGGAGAACCCGCCGCCCGGCTGGGAGCACATCAGCCTCGAGGCCACGCAGGGCGCCGCACCTCAGAGTAAGCGACCTCTCACTCATACACTCAGTCCCCTAATATAACGAGGAATCTCAAAAAAGAAAAACAAACGAATCTCTCACTGCAGTGCAGGGTGCTCTGCTTTGAAACTTCCCGGCAGATTAGGAGAGAGTGGGGCACATTGAACCATAAAAAATATTTCTCCATGTTGCTCATCCAGTAATTTTACCACAGAGTTGTGATTTACAGATGTTACAGTTTAATCATTCAAGTATCAAATGGCCTTATATGATTGCATTGTCATTAATTGTTTTTTAGCTGCATGCCTTTAAAGAAAATTTGGTAAATGGTTTATTGTGCCCCACATGTGGGGTACATTGAACCACTTTAAACAGGTTCATTGAAAAAAACTATTTAGCATACAAAGGAAGTGTAAATGTACTTTAAACATAATGATTACCAAAAAAAATTGGTAAATATCTATCACATGGATTCCAAGTCACAAAGGGATTACGTCAAGGATGTAGCATCTCACCTACATTGTATAAAATATATACAGAAGTAACTTTACATAATTGGAAGAAAAAATGTCACGCTATGGGAATACCAGTAAATGATAGAACAATATACTCGTTACAATTTGCAGAGGACCAACTGATTATAGCCCAAGACTATGAGGACATAGAGTATATGACCAGAAAATTGATTCAAGAATATAAAAAATCAGGTCTAAATGTAAACATGAATAAAACTAAGTACATGGTAATAGGTGGATTGAATGGAGACTTAATATTAGAAGAAGGGATGGGAACAATAACAGCTACTGAGGAATATAAATATTTAGGTGTGAAAATTACAAATGTATCCATGTATCAGGTGGTCGTCCCCTTTTTCTTCTTCCAATTGGTACCCAGTCGATTATGCATTTTGGTAGCCTTTCCTGTTCCATTCGTCTGATGTGTCCATACCATTTAAGTTGTTTGTGCTCGATGAAATCAATAATTGAATTTTTACATTTCATCTTGTCTCTGATTACTTCATTTCTTATTCTTTCTCGTCTTGATATTCTTGCTGAACGTCTCCAGAAATCCATTTCTGTAGCTAATAATTTTGATTTCAGTTGCCATTTTGTTGTCCACACTTCTGAACCATATGTAATAATGCTCCTAACTATTGTTTTAAAAATCCTTATTTTGTTATCAGTTGTTATGTGTTTGTCCCAGAGAATTCCATTCAATAAAGAGATTGTCGTCTTTCCAGAATTTATTCTTGATCTAATTTCTTTGTCCTGTTTCCCATCATTTGTAATTTTCACACCTAAATATTTATATTCCTCAGTAGCTGTTATTGTTCCCATCCCTTCTTCTAATATTAAGTCTCCATTCACTCCACCTATTACCATGTACTTTGTTTTATTCATGTTTACATTTAGACCTGATTTTTTATATTCTTGAATCAATTTTCTGGTCATATACTCTATGTCCTCCTATGGAATGTCTATGTTCAGTCAGCAATGAGGAAGATCAACATTCCTGAAGATTTATGGACAAATAGAGTAGAGTGGAGAACAATAATTAGTGACTTACTGTAATCTAGAATAGGTGCTGGAAAAATGTACTCACATTGTAAATCCAGAATAATAATAATTACATATATTCCATGTGTGAATCATGTAATTAAATCTTAGCCACACAATCATGTAACTTATTCTGGAATTACCAAACATCAATGGACTCGAAGCTGATTCCAAATTTGAAATATGTTTTTTGTCTCATTGTCACACCATCAGTAGCAGGTCGTGGGAGCTTGTAAAGTATGTTGCTATCTGCAACAAAAGCTTCATCTTTTACCTCCCATTTTTTCACTTTTTCCCAAAAATGTTACCTGATAGTCTCCTGCGTCATCCTTCAGTTTCAAAATCTTCCCCACATAGTAAACTGGTGTTTTGTTTACTGATTAAAGAACGTTGCTCTGGAGAAGTTGCAGCCCTCTAAGGTTCGCATACTTAAACTGGGACATTTTTTCATGAACCCACTGAATCAGTCTACACCAGCCATTTCGTCCGTCCAGTTTTCAGGACATTTCAGACCACGTTTGATAGCCAACTCACTTGCTAAACGCCTGCATGTTTTAGTGTCAACACCACACCGTATCTTAGAAGACTCCAAGAAATACTCCACTAATTCTTTCTCCTGCTCCACATAAAATACCTTACGATTGTCACAGTTTGTTGTCAATCTTTCACTGAAACCACATTTAATGTTCTGAACATATTGTCGAAGAGTAGGGTAAGATATTGAATGAGATTTAGGTGCTTGGCAAACTGCCATGCCCTTATTAAGGACATCTTGTACAGCTTCTTGCATAACATCATGATCAGTTTTACCTCTGTCTGTCTTCCTGCGGTGTGAACAAACCACCTTCAAAACTGATAATATAAAACAGGAATGATGAACGTCTGTAATTTAAAAGCCTTAAATACCTACACATATGTTTTTACCCATGCTAAGGAAACAAAGTACAGAGTGCTTGTATTAGACAATTAAAAGATTCGTGTGGCACAATGGACCACCCTGGGACACAATGAACCATGGCTCATTGTGCCCCAAGAGAGCTTGCTTGGTTCAATGTGCCCCAACAGTACATAGTTCAAACAGAGCTCATGTGAGGTTATGTATGAACATTGTTAATATTAGAAGATCAATATCATTAAACTACAGTATTGATATTGTTGCAATGACTTACTTTGTTTAAAATTTGGTGACGAAGGACTGAACAAAATTCAATCTATCTACGTCTCCAAACATTACTTCACTGTCGCGAAACTAACACATCACCAGTACAACACTAATGGCAGGAACTAGATCCTGCAGAAAACAAATGGCAGTCGATAGAGCTGTACTGACAACATATGCACAGAGAAAAAAATAATTTACCACCTTATACTGAAATTATGCTACGTGATTCATTGTGCCCCGTGGTTCAGAGTGGCCCACTCTCCCCAAAAACTGTATATCAGACCAGGATTCATACCCAGAACCTCTTCTTCCGTGGTCATGCTCTTAACCACTGAGCTATCCAGCCAATATCAAGCCACCCCTTCGCCCCACTCCTTACAGCTACCGTTTCCCCAGTGCTCCTCTCCTGCTTCCCAAACTTCACAGCTACACTTTTACATACTTTCTTAGACAAGCTGTGCTAGAACAAAGGTTCCCTGCACTTTTATATTTTATAACAATAACTCTCCTGCTTTGTAAAGAAAGCATGACTCTCCTGCTTTGTAAAGAAAGCAGGTGCTGATAGGTGTAAATAATACCAAACTAGCAGTTGAATCAGTCATGGTTGCAAAATACTGACACTAATTCTTTTCAGAAGAATTGAAAAAATGGTAGACACCGACATCTGGGAAGATCAGAAAATACAGAAAGAAGATTCCAGAGAAATATAGGCACGCACTATACAATACTGACCCTACGACTTTTCTTAGAAAACAGATTAAAGAAAAGAAAACCTACATTTGTAGCATTTGTAGACATAGAGAAAGCTTTTGACAATGTTGACTCGGATACTGTCCTTGAAATTCCGAAGGTAGCAGGGCTAAAATACAGGGAGCAAAAGGCTATTTACAGCTTGTACAGTAACTAGACAGGAATGATAAGAGTCGAGGGGCATGAAAGGGAAGCAGTGGTTGAGAAAGGAGAGAGTCATGGTTTGTGCGTATCGTCAATGTTATTCAATCTTTACACTGACAAGCAGTAATGGAAACAAAAGAAAAATTTGGAGTATGAATTAAAGTTCAGGGAAAAGAAACAAAAACTATGCTGATGACATTGTTATTCTGTCAGAGGCAGCAAAGGACTTGGAAGAGCAGGTGAACGGAATGTGCAGCGTCTTGAAAGGAGGATATAGGACGAACATCAACAAAAGCAAAATGATTATCATGGAATGAGGTAATTAGATTAAGAAAGGAGGCACTGTAAGTAATAGATGAGTTTTGCTATTTGGGCAGCAAAGCAACTGATGATGGCTGAAATAGAGAGGATATAACCAGTAGACTGCCAATGGCAAGAAAAACTTTTCTGAAGAAGAGGAAGCTGTTAATATAAGAGTATAAACTTAAGCGTCAAGAAGTCTTTTCTGATAGTATTTGCATGGAGTGTAGACATGTATGGAACTGAAATATGGACGATAAACAGTTTAGACAAGAAGAGGATAGTTGTTGTTGTTGTAGTGTTCAGTCCTGAGACTGGTTTGATGCAGCTCTCCATGCCACTCTATCCTGCGCAAGCTTCTTCATCTCCCAGTACCTACTGCAACCATCATTCTGAATCTGCTTGGTGTATTCATCTCTTGGTCTCATTCTACTATTTTTACCCTCCACGGTGCCCTCCAATGCTAAATTTGTGATCCCTAGACGCCTCAAATCATGTCCTACCAAACAATCCCTTCTTCTAGTTAAGTTGTGCCACAAACTTCTCTTCTCCCCAGTCCAATACCTCCCCATTAGTTATATGATCTACCCATCTAATCTTCAGCATTCTTCTATAGCACCACATTTCGAAAGCTTCTATTCTCTTCTTGTCCAAACTATTTATCGTCCATGTTTCACTTCCATACATGATTACACTCCATACAAATACTTTCAGAAATGACTTCCTGATACTTAAATCTATACTCGATGTTAACAAATTTCTCTTCTTGAGAAACGCTTTCCTTGCCATTGCCAGTCTACATTTTATATCCTCTCTACTTCGACCATCATCAGTTATTTTGCTCCCCAAATAGCAAAACTCCTTTACTACTTTAAGTGTCTCATTTCCTAATATAATTCCCTCAGCATCAACCGACTTAATTCGACTACATTCCATTATCCACGTTTTGCTTTTGTTCATGTTCATCTTATACCCTCCTTTCAAGACCCTGTCCATTCCGTTCAGCTGCTGTTCCAAGTCCTTTGCTGTCTCTGACAGAATTACAATGTCATCGGCGAACCGCAAAGTTTTTATTTCTTCTCCATGGATTTTAATACCTACTCCGAATTTTTCTTTTGTTTCCTTTACTGCTTCCTCAATATACAGATTGAATAACATCGGGGAGAGGCTACAACCCTGTCTCACTCCTTTCCCAACCACTGCTTCCCTTTCATGCCCCTCGACTCTTATAACTGCCATCTGGTTTCTGTACAAATTGTAAATAGCCTTTCGCTCCCTGTATTTTACCCCTGCCACCTTCAGAATTTGAAAGAGAGTATTCCAGTTAACATTGTCAAAAGCTTTCTCTAAGTCTACCAATGCTAGAAACGTAGGTTTGCTTTTTCTTAATCTTTCTTCTAAGATAAGTCGTAAGGTTAGTATTGCCTCACGTGTTCCAACATTTCTACGGAATCCAAACTGATCTTCCCCGAGGTCCGCTTCTACCAGTTTTTCCATTCGTCTGTAAAGAATTCGCGTTAGTATTTTGCAGCTGTGACTTATTAAACTGATAGTTCGGTAATTTTCACATCTGTCAACACCTGCTTTCTTTGGTATTGGAATGATTATATTCGCTTGTCTCATACATCGTGCTCACCAGATGGTAGAGTTTTGTCATGACTGGCTCTCCCGAGGCCATCAGTAGTTCTAATGGAATGTTGTCTACTCCCGGGGCCTTGTTTCGACTCAGGTCTTTCAGTGCTCTGTCAAACTCTTCACGCAGTATCTTATCTCCCATTTCGTCTTCATCTACATCCTCTTCCATTTCCATAATATTGTCCTCAAGTACATCGCCCTTGTATAAACCCTCTATATACTCCTTCCACCTTTCTGCCTTCCCTTCTTTGCTTAGAACTGGGTTGCCATCTGAGCTCTTGATATTCATAAAAGTGGTTCTCTTCTCTCCAAAGGTCTCTTTAATTTTCCTGTAGGCAGTATCTATCTTACCCCTAGTGAGACAAGCCTCTACATCCTTATATTTGTCCTCTAGCCATCCCTGCTTAGCCATTTTGTACTTCCTGTCGATATCATTTTTGAGACGTTTGTATTCCTTTTTGCCTACTTCATTTACTGCATTTTTATATTTTCTCCTTTCATCAATTAAATTCAATATTTCTTCTGTTACCCAAGGATTTCTATTAGCCCTCGTCTTTTTACCTACTTGATCGTCTGCTGCCTTCACTACTTCATCCCTCAGAGCTACCCATTCTTCTTCTACTGTATTTCTTTCCCCCATTCCTGTCAATTGTTCCCTTATGCTCTCCCTGAAACTCTGTACAACCTCTGGTTCTTTCAGTTTATCCAGGTCCCATCTCCTTAAATTCCCACCTTTTTGCAGTTTCTTCAGTTTCAATCTGCAGTTCATAACCAATAGGTTGTGGTCAGAATCCACATCTGCACCAGGAAATGTCTTACAATTTAAAACCTGGTTCCTAAACCTCTGTCCTGCCATTATATAATCTATCTGATACCTTTTAGTATCTCCAGGATTCTTCCAGATATACAACCTTTTTTTATGATTCTTGAACCAAGTGTTAGCTATGATTAAGTTTTGCTCTGTGCAAAATTCTACAAGGCGGCTTCCTCCTTCATTCCTTCCCCCCAATCCATATTCACCTACTATGTTTCCTTCTCTCCCTTTTCTTACTGACGAATTCCAGTCACCCACGACTATTCAATTTTCGTCTCCCTTCACTACCTGAATAGTTTCTTTTATCTCGTCATACATTTCATCTATTTCTTCATCATCTGCAGAGCTAGTTGGCATATAAACTTGTACTACTGTAGTAGGCATGGGCTTTGTGTCTATCTTGGCCACGATAATGCGTTCACTATGCTGTTTGTAGTAGCTAACCCGCACTCCTATTTTTTTATTCATTATTAAACCTACTCCTGCATTACCCCTATTTGATTTTGTATTTATAACCCTGTAATCACCTGACCAAAAGTCTTGTTCCTCCTGCCACCGAACTTCACTATTTCCCACTATATCTAACTTTAACCTATCCATTTCCCTTTTTAAATTTTCTAACCTACCTGCCCGATTAAGGGATCTGACATTCCACGCTCCGATCCGTAGAACGCCAGTTTTATTTCTCCCGATAACGACGTCCTCTTGAGTAGTCCCCGCCCGGAGATCCGAATGGGGGACTATTTTACCTCCGGAGTATTTTACCCAAGAGGACGCCATCATCATTTAATCATACAGTAAAGCTGCATGCCCTCGGGAAAAATTATGGCTGTAGTTTCCCCTTGCTTTCAGCCGTTCGCAGTACCAGCACAGCAAGGCCGTTTTGGTTAATATTACAAGGCCAGATCAGTCAATCATCCAGACTGTTGCCCCTGCAACTACTGAAAAGGCTGCTGCCCCTCTTCAGGAACCACATGTTTGTCTGGCCTCTCAACAGATACCCCTCCGTTGTGGTTGCACCTACGGTACGGCCATCTGTAACTCTGAGGCACGCAAGCCTCCCCACCAACGGCAAGGTCCATGGTTCATGGGGGGAGTATAAACTTAAGTGTCAAGAGGTCTTTTCTGATAGTATTTGTATGGAGTGTAGACATGTATGGAACTGAAATATGGACGATAAACAGTTTAGACAAGAAGCGGATAGAAGGTTTTGAAATGTGGTGCTACAGAAGAATGTTGATGATTAGGTGAGTAGAGCACATAACTACTGAGGAGGTACTGAAGAGAAATGGGGAGGACAGAAATTTGTGGCACAACTTGACTAGAAGAAGGGATCAGTTGGTAAGACACATTTAGAGATGTCAAGGGATCACCAATTTAGTACTGGAGGGAAGTGTGGAAGGGTAAAAATCATAGACGGAAACCAAGAGATGAATACAGTAAGCAAATTCAGAATGGTATAAGTTACAGTAGTTATTGAGACGTGAAGAGGCTACCACAACAGAGTAGTATGGAGAGTGGCATCAGCTCAGTCGTGGGACTGAAGACAACAACAACTATAGCTCTGTTGAGGAAAGTCTTCCCTTGGTCATCATAATCTGTCATCATTACCATTTTGAAAATGCCTATTAAAAATTTACAAGCCAACTCGACTGTAGTGTATTGACCATCCCCTGACTAAATCCATCCTCACACAGGAAGTGTCTCTCATCATGAAGCAAGCGAAATCTAGTATCCGCTGTGGCAGCTGCATGATATAAAACGACCTGCTGCATCTCACGCAACACGGCGCATTCCTCATCATCATTTGCGACCGCAGCGCTCACCGGCAGCAGTCTTCGGCTGTATCTGGAAGCAAACTGCGCAGTTTGTTTACAAAAACGGACATATGTAAAACAGCTGCATTAACTGCAGCGAAGAAAATCGTGAAATACGCTCTGCACTCCTCTATGGCTTGAGCAGCGAACTGGTGCCAGAGGAACACTAAAAATGCTATAATTGAAAATAATAAACAAATTGTACTACAAATCATTCCTGGTAAAAACTGTATTATGCAAAATGGTTCAAATGGCTCTGAGCACTATGGGACTTAACATCGGAGGTCATCAGTCCCCTAGACTTAGAACTACTTAAACCTAACTAACCTAAGGACATCACACACATCTATGCCCGAGGCAGGATTAGAACCTGGAACTGTAGCAGCAGCGCGGTTCCGGACTGAAGCGCCTAGAACCGCTCGGCCACAACGGCCGGCTGCATTATGCGATAGGCTAATTAATATGAAATACTTCCATTTCTGCCCAAGTGCCATTGATGTTGTTCTGTTATTTTTCAACTTTCTACATGGTACATATTTAAAAATTTTGTGTAGCATCCGTCTGAAGCCACTTTTGCAAACACATGGGTTAGTGCCTTCACTCGACAATGTTCTTACTTATGTAAGCACTGCTCCTTTTTGACTGAATCTATTAAGACGCATATTTGTTCCTGTGACTCCATGTTTCCGATGTTGTTCTTTTTGTACTATAAACTGTACTTAACTGCGATAGAATCGGTCACTGATACACACTAAAGTCTTGCAATTCATTGGTCCATGTTCCACAACAGATAACATCGATTGTTCCAAATCGCACTTGTATTAAATTAATGAGATATTCCTAGAGTGTTTTAGAAAACATAAACTAAAAAAAAAGTAGACAGCTGGACGCATACCTGTTATCTACTCCCTCAGAGTTCACGTGTCTACCTGCCACGCTGCAGTTCCAGGATGATAGAAAAGTCTAAAGGTTGTGAGCACAGATATCAGAATTTGATATTTAACTATTTAACTGCAACAGATTGCACCAAAGATGATTCATTTTCATGAATCATCAGTGTGCCATATGACTGAAACACTATATTTTCGCAGCACTTACGTAAACTATAAAACGAAAATCATTAAACACTAGAAGCCTTTGACTCTCAGTATGTACATGAAATGTATTCGCAATTGCGAATACAGACAACCGTCAGCCGCATAATGGAATGACGACAGTGAAAATTTGTGTCGGACCGGGATTCCAGGGGTCAGGGATTTTCTCTGCCTCGTGATGACTGGGTGTTGTGTGATGTCCTTAGGTTAGTTAGGTTTAAGTAGTTCTAAGTTGTAGGGGACTGATGACCATAGATGTTAAGTCCCATAGTGCCCAGAGCCTTTTGAACCATTTGAACCGGGATTCCAACCCGAATTTCCCAATTTACCAGAGCGGTCGCCTTACCACTATGACTACCATTTTTGAAGGAGCAGGAAAGGACGGACATAGTCAGCTTCAGGCTGAATGGAGACAAGGTGGGAAGAGATCGAATCGCGAGGCCTGGCCATAATACCTCCGCCCCAGCCTGTTACTGTTTGGTCCTACACATGGTATTGGGCTTCTTTATTTTTTGATCTTTATTTATTTTTTGTGTTGAAACCTAATAACTTGGTACTCAAAAGGTAAGAAACCAAAATCTAATTTAATTCTACGTGGTTTCTGCATCATCATCATCATCATGATTTAAGACTGATTATGCCTTTCAGCGTTCTGTCTGGAGCATAGCCCCCTTATAAAATTCCTCCATGATCCCCTATTCAGTGCTAACATTGGTGCCTCTTCTGATGTTAAACCTATTACTTCAAAATTATTCTTAACCGAATCCAGGTACCTTCTCCTTGGTCTGCCCCGACTCCTCCTACCCTCTACCGCTGAACCCGTGAGTCTCTTGGGTAACCCTGCTTCTCCCATGCGTGTAACATGACCCCACCATCTTAGCCAGTTCGCCCTGACTGCTACATCTATAGAGTTCATTCCCAGTTTTTCTTTGCTTTCCTCATTGTGGACACCCTCCTGCCATTGTTCCCATCTACTAGTACCTGCAATCATCCTAGCTACTTTCATATCAGTAACCTTAACCTTGTTGATAAGGTAACCTGAATCCACCCAGCTTTCGCTCCCATACAACAAAGTTGGTCGAAAGATTGAACGGTGCACAGATAACTTAGTCTTGGTACTGAGTTCCTTCTTGCAGAAGAGAGTAGATCGTAGCTGAGCGCTCAGTGCATTAGCTTTGCTACACCTCGCTTCCAGTTCTTTCACTATGTTGCCATCCTGTGAGAATATGCATCCTAAGTACCTGAAACCGTCCACCTGTTCTAGCTTTGTTCCTCCTATTTGGCACTCAATCCGTTTATATTTCTTTCCCACTGACATTACTTTCGTTTTGGAGATGCTGATCTTCATACCATAGTCCTTACATTTCTGATCTAGCTCTGAAATATTACACTCCTGGAAATGGACAAAAGAACACATTGACACCGGTGTGTCAGACCCACCATACTTGCAGTGGTGTCGCGACAGGCGTGAATGGAGGGACGAATGGAGACGTGTCGTCTTCAGCGATGAGAGTCGCTTCTGCCTTGGTGCCAATGATGGTCGTATGCGTGTTTGGCGCCGTGCAGGTGAGCGCCACAATCAGGACTGCATACGACCGAGGCACACAGGGCCAACACCCGGCATCATGGTGTGGGGAGCGATCTCCTACACTGGCCGTACACCACTGGTGATCGTCGAGGGGACACTTAGTGCACGGTACATCCAAACCGTCATCGAACCCATCGTTCTACCATTCCTAGACCGGCAAGGGAACTTGCTGCTCCAACAGGACAATGCACGTCCGCATGTATCCCGTGCCACCCAACGTGCTCTACAAGGTGTAAGTCAACTACCCTGGCCAGCAAGATCTCCGGATCTGTCCCCCATTGAGCATGTTTGGGACTGGATGAAGCGTCGTCTCACGCGGTCTGCACGTCCAGCACGAACGCTGGTCCAACTGAGGCGCCAGGTGGAAATGGCATGGCAAGCCGTTCCACAGGACTACATCCAGCATCTCTACGATCGTCTCCATGGGAGAATAGCAGCCTGCATTGCTGCGAAAGGTGGATATACACTGTACTAGTGCCGACATTGTGCATGCTCTGTTGCCTGTGTCTATGTGCCTGTGGTTCTGTCAGTGTGATCATGTGATGTATCTGACCCCAGGAATGTGTCAATAAAGTTTCCCCTTCCTGGGACAATGAATTCACGGTGTTCTTATTTCAATTTCCAGGAGTGTAGATGCGTTACGTCGCTGCTCAGACGCACTTGGAGCGCTATGAGCGCTTTCTTACGCCGTATCGTAACACTGGATGAGACATGGCCCACATCGTAAGAGCCAAAACTGAAACGGCAATCCAGCGTCATTATGGGTCGCCGCGAAGGTCCAAAGTGCATCAGAGCCCCAGTATGGTGAAAGTTACGTTGACACTCGTGTACAACTGTGATGGTGTTATCCAAACGCATTACACTCCTCCACGGCAGACCGTCAAGGCACAGTATTACTGTTCGTTTTTGGATCATCACCGGCGACCAGCTTTGCGAAAGAAGAGGCGGCACTTTCTGCGCAGCCCACCCACCATTTTGCACGACAAAGCGCGGGCGCACCCGGCGCAAGCTGTGTCTGCTCTGTTCGGTCGATGGAACTGTGAAGTACTGTACCTTCCACCATACTCCCCGCACGTAAGTTCTTATGACATTGATTTGATTCCGAAGATGAAGGAAGCACTTGTGACATTAGCTTCAGAACTGTTCCAGAGATTCGCACCATCAACAGAACAGGCTCTGCTAACGGTATACTACGCCTTCCAAATCCCTCGCGACGGACTCTACACAACGCTGGTGACAACTTTGAAGGACAGTAACAGGTGCTAGCATGTAACTCTTTTGTATCGGTTGTGAATAAATAGTTGCCACTATTGTAAGGATAGGGAGGTCTGGCTATCATCCCCTAGCGGGAGAATTGGAAAAGTAATCGCCAAGGGGTGTCCCCAAGGCTCTGTATTGGGGCCCCTGTTTTGGGACATGCACATGGAACCATTATTAGATGAATTGCAACAAAGTGAAGAAGTCCTAGAGGTGATAGCCTACGCAGATGACCTCCTCCTGCTGGTCGCCGGTCGTAGCCGAGAGGACATCGAGCCAAAAATCGAAAGGGCCATTGAAAGACTGCACCAATAGTGCCTTAAAACGAAAATGAAAGTATCCCCTAATAAATCTACTTATTTACTACTAAAAGGTCAGCTTATTAGAAATCCCACTGTGAGAATCGATGGCTCACCAGTTCTTCGGCGACGTGAGGCGCGATATCTGGGAGTCATAATTGACGAGAAATGGAACTTTGGAAGGCACATAGAAACCGTAACACAGAAAGCCTTGCAGTTACTAAATAATCTCATTTCCATCGGACATAAACGATTTCATCTCCCCCCTCATCTCATCAAACTCTATCATAATAGCATCCTGACATCAGTAGTGGGTTACGGCTCGGGAGTCTGGGCGCACAGGCTCACGCGGGTCGTGCCCGCCATGATAGTGAGAAGAGTCCAGAGAAATATGATATTAAGATCAGTAGGGGCCTACAGGACATCACCAGGGGGAGCTCTGTTAGACATAATGGGGCTCTGCCCGCTAGATATTAAAATAAGAGAACAAGCGGCATGGTATTGGGCGAAAAAAGGGGACGGGGGAAAAATAACAGATATCATGGGTGTGAGAGTAGAGGATAAGAGGGAGATAAGAAACAGAGGGGAGGAACTGTGGCAGAGGAATTGGGAGGAAGATGAAACGGGGAGAAGAACATTCCAGTTCTTACCTAATGTTAAAGAACGTGGGACCATGAAATATTTCGAACCCACACGAGGACTCATCCACTTTCTCACTGGTCATGGACCCTATCCGACATACTTATGTCGGTTTGGGAAAAGGGCAACCCCCGAGTGTGACTGTGGCGCGGCGGAAGGAACTCCCGAACATGTGGTTTTCGAGTGCCCTCTCTTCAATGACGTGGCGACAACATATAGAGACAGACTTCCACACAACGAGACATACGACCTTCTAAGACAAGAAGACACTTTCCATACCCTGAATGCTCTGGCAGAAGAGGTATCGCGAAAAGTTTTAATAGAGTACTTGAGGGATCAGAGTAAATACCAAATTCTCAACCAACCAACCGATTAAGACCTGATCCCAATCCCATACCGCCTGTGCGTGGAATGGCCGACCTCCATCAGTTGGAAACCGCCACGTATGGGATCAGGGGGATGGGATCAATCACACCGATTATGACAAGCACCAATTATGACGTAGGTTAAGTTAGTAGAGTAGGACTTAGATTAGAATACTAACATAGGGAACTGCAGCGATTACTAACCTTGGCCGGCCCAGTGCCAGGGGCACGCTCCTCGGGATTAGCTCGAGGAGCCTGGCCACTCCAAGTAGGTTTGTACTTACTGGCACACCTGTGACGCCGCAGTTAGTAGTCATTTCTAGGTTAGACGTAGGTAAAATTAAACTGCCCATTGCACCGTAGGAAATTAACACCAGCTTAGGAACTTAAAAAGTAGTAGTTCACTAATATAAATTGTAGGTAAATTAAAGTGTCCATTGTTACTGTAGGAATTCAACACCAGCTTAGAAACTTAAAGTAGCTCACTAACACAAATTGTAATATTAGCTGCAAATTTTTTAGACTTATGTAACAATTATGGCCCACTAATCATGTTAGGAGGTGGGCTAAACATGTATAATTAATATTGTTTTTGTTAATAAAGATTTTTTTAAAAAAAAATAGTTGCCACTATTTAAGTTCCAACCCTGGTATAATATAGCATCTCGCAAGTTCTGCTCCTGACATAAAACCGAAGTTGCATCTCATTGGCTAAGTTCCTCTTCGCAAGGTAAAAATCTGGGTTGACAGATCATTTCTTTCGCTCTTTGCAATATTATGTAACGTGAAATTCGACACTGTGATGTCAGAAAACTCGACTAGCTTCTCGTCTACGAACGCTTTCACGTCCCGTGAAAGGATGCCTTAAGGCCCTGAAAACCTGGTTCCTTCCTCTCGTCCTAGTGAGTGTCCCACACGTGTTAGGTGACAAATGGCCACCTCTAGCAGGGGTTCCCAAGTTCTCTGCTCCAGCATGATTCTCTCCTAGACCGCAGCAAAGCATTCTCTGGCTAAATTCATACTTTACGTAAATCGTGTCAATAGAGAGCGGTGATACCAGAAATGACGCATGAAATTCGTCACAAAAGTGCTGCAGTCTTATAAACTCAGCCTTTATTAGACTTTCATGGCATGGTCAATGTTTTAATAGAAAATAACTATAGCTTTCTGATTATGTTTGATTCCATTTCCAAACATCTGCTGATTTATTTTAAAGTAATATCCTATGCGTCGTTAAAACTTTACTTGAGCAACGTAGTAACACATCCTCGTCCGTCGAGTTAATGATCGCTCTGTAATGTATGGGATAATAAAGGTTACAGTACGAAAACCGTGATATTTAAGATAATAAACGTCATTTTACACGGAAAAGGTGTGCAGCCTTAGGGCAGTACGGTGAACGTCTTTTAATTCTTCTGTCACCTATTTCAGCATCAGGTCTCACAAGTGGTATCATAACCGGTTCTGACTCATTACCAGTTCATTGACAGATGATAGTAAGATACTAGGGAACTAAATCACAAAATCAAACTTCTATACACAACCATATCCACTTGAATGCGTTACACAGTAACTCGTCAGCAGGTTAATAGGCCCTGAGAGTCGCTCCTCACGTAACATATCTGCGCTCTGATTCTTGAAACGGAAGGCAACAGTCGAGTATGAAATAGCGTTAAGGCGGTAAATCTTGAAGCGCAAATATCAAACTGAAATTATTGGTATCGCAAAACTGTTCATGAAAGAAAGGCTAATAAACCTTATTTAACTACTGATTTAGCTAAGCTAGACATGCACTATAAGTAGGACAGATGACGCTCACCCGCAGAAGCGACGCCAGTAGTTAAATAATTGTTTAGTAATTTCTTCTTTGAGAAGGCCATCTGCCACAATCAGTTTTCTATTGTGAATGTTCTTACTCTAAAATTTTCAGTTTATAGGCCCTCTGTTATTCCTATTCCATATAAACATTTAGGAGACAACGTGAACAGCCCTCTTAAATTGTTTGCATGTGATGCAGTCATTTATCGTCTACATCGGTGATCAGAAGATCACAATGGATTTCAAATAATTTCAGACAAGATATCTGTATGATGGGAAAAGTAGCAACTTACTGTAAACAATTAGAAGTATGAAGTCCTCTGCATGAGTATTAAAGGGAATCCGTTTAATTTCGGTTATATGGTAAAGCATACAAATTCAAAGGTTGTCTATTGAACTAAATACCTAGGTATAACAATTAAAAACAGATTAAACTGGAACGATCACAGAGATAATGTTGTTGGGAACGCGAACCAAAGATGCGATTTATTTGCAGAATACCAAGAAGATGAGCCAAATCCACTGAAGAGAATGTCTACAATAAGCTAGGGATGGCAAAAACCGACCGTTAAAAAACTGATACCAGCATTTTAATTCTGAATTACCGGGGTTTTTCGGTATTTGTTTCGTCTCAGTTATAACAGATGTTTTTATTTTTCGCTAATAACTGGGTAAAAAAAACGAAATGTCAGTTAGCTATAGAAGCAGTATTATTTTTTGTTTTTAAATAAACTTCTTTTAAGAAACAAGTAATTTTTATTCGTAAAATTTCCATTGCTTTGAGATATTGCGCTATTATCGGAAATGGGAAACGCGTTTAGTGTTATTTTAATAACAATGTCGAAAGAAACTAGAAACAAATAAATGGCATAAGAATTGTAAACATTACGACACAATAATATACCTGTTACTATGTGGCGTGCCTATTGAATGTTATACATGCACATGAAGTGTGGGAGACCTGCCCCATCTAGTCATATGGTAGTGTCTCGCTGTTGTCGGACATTACTTGAAGATAGTGTTTTATGAAGTGCGGTGTCAATCAAGGGCAATGCCCCATTCGCTTTAAAAGATTAAGAATGCAGAAGCTGTAACGAACGTGCGACTTCATCTAAGGAGAAAACTTAAAACTTAACCATTCATTCATAATTTACAATAAAAATAGAAAGTATCTGATCGTTCGCCTGTGTCTACATAATATGCTTGTAACTTTTGAAAACTGAGGAATTAACATGAAAAATAGAGATCTTCAGCATCAGTTTTCACCCTTTTAGCACTGACTATTCATAATCCCGAAATTGTGGTATGATCCTCTATTACAACATGATTTTTTAACAGAGTTTCAAAAAATTTCAGTCAATAGAAAAACACTGCTTATTTTTTGTTGTACCGTATTCAGCCAAATACCACTCTTCGGGAAAAGCAGCGAACGGTGAATGAACCAAAGAGTCTTTTATTTGCCAGTTCAATTCAATATTTTGTTTCTGTGTTCCTTGAAACTGAGTTAGTCAAAATTTTTCAATCTTTGTTCGATTTCTACGTTTATTACAGGAAACAATAGGAACAAAAAATTCAAAATCGGTTGTTTCAGAAACCGGTTATTTTGAGCGGTTTTATTACTCAGGCTAAACTGGACTAAAAAGCCGACATAACCGAAAACCGGTTGTTTCAGCGATAATCGCCACCCCTACACTAAGCCTGTCCGTCTTCTGATAGAGACCCACAAAATTTTGTCCGAAATAGCTTTGTGTTCGAGATAAGCAATGCAGCAGGGATCACAAGCGCACCACACACAACATAAAATTAACACTTGGTGGTTAAAAACTGACTGTACACACTTCCTGGGGTATTGCACACATCAAAATAAGCGTAAAATATTAATTAAAGTTCTGTGTGAAGTTGGTTTATTTCAGAGTTAGGCTGTAGAATAATGATCACATGTGCAACACAAACAACAAAAAAATTAATCCTTCTCAGAAATCAGTGACATGACGGCACCGGAAATTCAACACAACTGCGTACTGTCACTTGCCGCAGAACACGTTCAAAATGATGCCCATCCATGTAGACGGAGACAATGATGTGCTCGACGAGACAATGATCTGCTCGACGTCTTATCGCTATCGGAATGTTGCAGGCTCCGTTCATCTCATTCTGCACAGCCATTATCAGTTCCTCGCTGCAGTTGTGTTACATTCTCTATTCCAACACCATACACGAGCTCACTGAGATGGCCTGAAACGTGTAAGTCCAGGCGGCAAATATCCGGAGACCTGGCGGGCCAGACAACTGTTCCCGCACGTGGTCTCCGAGTCCACTGTACCATACCAAATGGTCACTGCAAAACGATCTTGATATCCTCGTATCGTATTTACACGAGGATTCTTGTGCGCCCACATGAGCTTGGTATAAACGTTCACGATACTCCTATGGGTAAAGAGGCTCGAGTAACCTATGACAGAAATTCTGGAATCCAGGTGTCAGCCCCTGTACCTTCTGCAGGTGAAATGGCTGGAGCTGCTGGAGCCATAGAGTTGATTGACGAACCCCTACAATGGCCCTTATACTTCAGGTACTTACGGTCGAATCTTCACCTGCCATTTCCAGGATGTTCTTACAAGGGAACCTCCCCAACGCACCCCCCTCAGATTTAGTTATAAGTCGGCACAGTGGATAGGCCTTGAAAAACTGAACACAGATCAATCAAGAAAACAGGAAGAAGTTGTGTGGAACTATGAAAAAAATAAGGAAAATATACAAACTGAGTAGTCCATGCCAAGATAAGCAAAATCAAGGATAGTGTAACCTTAGGAGCGTCGTGGTCCCGTGGTTAGCGTGAGTAGCTGCGGAATGAGAGATCGTTGGTTCAAGTCTTCCCTCGAGTAAAAATTTTATTTTCGCAAAGTTATGATCTGTCCGTTCGTTCACTGACGTCTCTGTTCACTGTAATAAGTTTTGTGTCTGTGTTTTGCGACCGCACCGCAAAACCGTACGATTAGTAGACGAAAGGACGTGCCTCTCCAATGCGAACCGAAAATATTTGATCGCAAGGTGATAGGTCAACCGATTCCTCCACAGGAAAACACGTCTGATATATTCTATACGACACTGGTGACGGCATGTGCGTCACATGACAGGAATATGTTGTCGACCCACCTAACTTGTACACTTGGCGAATGGGTAAAAAGATTCTTCTACCTTGCCCGATTAAGGTTTTCTTGTGGATGTGATAATCACTCCCAAAAAAGTGATGAAAACATAAGAGTTTGTCACATAAACTGCAACAAATGAATGCAACAGTTTCACCGTCGCACAGTTTTCCCTGTGCTCCGTCAAAACATATGCATCGGACGGACCGACGGACAGATAATAATTGTCTGAAAATCAAAAATTCAATTTACACTCGAGGAAACACTTAAACCAAGGAACTCTCGTTCTGCAGCTGCTCACGCTAACCACGGACCACGGCGCTCCTGAGCTCACACTATCCTTGATATTGCCTATGTTGCGCATGGACTACTGAGTTTGTATATTTTCCTCATTTTTTTCATAGTTTCATACAACTTCTTCCTGTTTTCTCGATTGATCTGTGTTCAGTTTTTCAATACCTATCCACTGTGTCAACTTATAACTAAATCTGAGGGGGGTGCGATGGGGAGGTTCCCTTGTTAGCACCCACTCCATCCAGTTGAGGCCGACCTAACGGTGGCACATCACAAATTCCATATTTTCTTAAACGCCTGTCCACAATTGCGAAAGTCTGATTCCTGGGTACTCTCCTGTGTGGAAACATTTCCCTTTATTGTCGTCTTCTTGCTCGTGCATTGCCTTCTACTGTGACGTAATTAGCTTCATATCTGCGTATTCGCCCTTTGCGTACGCTGAGCGCAGCGGACCACACCCAAGTCCTGAAAACAGACGCATTTTCTGCCAGAATCAACTGACTAGTGTAGAGAACTGTACAAACTAACATCAGTCGAGATGAAGGCGGACACGAAAGGCCAGAAGCTTTTACTTAACCATGATGTAAAACCTACCACAGATCACATTATCCATCATAACTCGGAAATAAAGGCCGGCCGCAGTGACCGAACGGTCCTAGGCGCTTCAGTCTGGAACCGCGCGACCGCTACGGTCGCAGGTTCGAATCCTGCCTCGGGCATGGATGTGTGTAACGTCCTTAGGTTAGTTAGGTTTAAGTAGTTCTAAGTTCTAGGGGACTGATGACCTCAGATGTTAAGTTGTAAGTAGGCTGTTTAGGTGTTTATGTGAGTAACGCCACCTAGCGCTCCGTATGAAAATCACTGACTGTGCTGTGTGCAGTCTGTGGCTGGTTGGCATTGTTGGAATATTCGCTATTGTAGTGTTGGGCAGTTGGATGTGAACAGCGCGTAGTGTTGCGCGGTTGGAGGTGAGCCGCCAGCAGTGGTGGATGTGGGGAGAGAGATGGCAGAGTTTTGAGAGCGGACGATCTGGACTTGTGTCCGTCAGAAAAACGAAATTTGTAAGACCGGATGTCATGAACTGATATATAATGACTTTTGAACACTATTAAGGTAAATACATTGTTTGTTCTCCATCAAAATCATTCATTTGCTAACTACACTCCTGGAAATTGAAATAAGAACACCGTGAATTCATTGTCCCAGGAAGGGGAAACTTTATTGACACATTCCTGGGGTCAGATACATCACATGATCACACTGACAGAACCACAGGCACATAGACACAGGCAACAGAGCATGCACAATGTCGGCACTAGTACAGTGTATATCCACCTTTCGCAGCAATGCAGGCTGCTATTCTCCCATGGAGACGATCGTAGAGATGCTGGATGTAGTCCTGTGGAACGGCTTGCCATGCCATTTCCACCTGGCGCCTCAGTTGGACCAGCGTTTGTGCTGGACGTGCAGACCGCGTGAGACGACGCTTCATCCAGTCCCAAACATGCTCAATGGGGGACAGATCCGGAGATCTTGCTGGCCACGGTAGTTGACTTACACCTTCTAGAGCTCGTTGGGTGGCACGGGATACATGCGGACGTGCATTGTCCTGTTGGAACAGCAAGTTCCCTTCCCGGTCTAGGAATGGTAGAACGATGGGTTCGATGACGGTTTGGATGTACCGTGCACTATTCAGTGTCCCCTCGACGATCACCAGTGGTGTACGGCCAGTGTAGGAGATCGCTCCCCACACCATGATGCCGGGTGTTTGCCCTGTGTGCCTCAGTCGTATGCAGTCCTGATTGTGGCGCTCACCTGCACGGCGCCAAACACGCATACGACCATCATTGGCACCAAGGCAGAAGCGACTCTCATCGCTGAAGACGACACGTCTCCATTCGTCCCTCCATTCACGCCTGTCGCGACACCACTGGAGGCGGGCTGCACGATGTTGGGGCGTGAGCGGAAGACGGCCTAACGGTGTGCGGGACCGTAGCCCAGCTTCATGGAGACGGTTGCGAATGGTCCTCGCCGATACCCCAGGAGCAACAGTGTCCCTAATTTGCTGGGAAGTGGCGGTGCGGTCCCCTACGGCACTGCGTAGGATCCTACGGTCTTGGCGTGCATCCGTGCGTCGCTGCGGTCCGGTCCCAGGTCGACGGGCACGTGCACCTTCCGCCGACCACTGGCGACAACATCGATGTACTGTGGAGACCTCACGCCCCACGTGTTGAGCAATTCGGCGGTACGTCCACCCGGCCTCCCGCATGCCCACTATACGCCCTCGCTCAAAGTCCGTCAACTGCACATACGGTTCACGTCCACGCTGTCGCGGCATGCTACCAGTGTTAAAGACTGCGATGGAGCTCCGTATGCCACGGCAAACTGGCTGACACTGACGGCGGCGGTGCACAAATGCTGCGCAGCTAGCGCCATTCGACGGCCAACACCGCGGTTCCTGGTGTGTCCGCTGTGCCGTGCGTGTGATCATTGCTTGTACAGCCCTCTCGCAGTGTCCGGAGCAAGTATGGTGGGTCTGACACACCGGTGTCAATGTGTTCTTTTTTCCATTTCCAGGAGTGTAGTTATCAAATCTTTTTAAATTGTTTTTCCGGGCTGCGATTTTTAAATGAGTGAAAAAACACATGTGTATGATTACTCTGCAATTCACACTTCAGGCCCTGGCAGAGGGTTCATCGAACCATTTTCAAGCTCTCTCCCTACTGTTCTATTCCCGAACAGGGTGAGGGAAAAGTAAACACTTAAAATATTTCCGTGCTAGCTCTGATTTCTCTTATTTTATTATGACGATCATTGCTCCCTACGTAGATTTGCTCCAACGAAATATTTTCACACTCGGTTACGAAAGTCGGTGATTGAAATTTTATTATATCTTTGGCACTATCTCCCACAAATTTTCTTTTACTGATGCTGAATTATTTTACCGTCTTCCTTTAATCCGAGCATAGCACCTGTCAAACGTTTCATTACATAGTCCTTCAAATTATATTTATATTTTTAACACACGACGTTATTCCATAAAAGTGAGAAGAATTTAATTGAGTGGAGTCATAACATCCACATAAGACATACAGTCAGCCGCCACATGGTAACTATTTATTACCAAAGACTTCCCTATAGCAGAGATGATTTTCGAAAGTTGTGACATGGATCAATTCTTTGACATTAATTTCGTACATTAGAAAAATAGAGATACAAGCATTAGCGTAAAATTTAAGTTGAATTGTTATCAATAATTGCTTTTATCTGATTTTTTTAAAAGTTGAATGTAAATGTAGCTGGAGGGCTAGTTTTTCAGAATGTGCATATTTTTGTATAAAAAGCATACGGAATGTTTTCATAATCATCCAGCAGGACAAAAGAATCGAAATAAGACTTAATACAGTAAAAGGCAGCACCCCAGCGAAAGCTGAGAATTACACAAATATCGACAAAAAGTGGTATCCATCGATTCATGAACAGTGAAGCTGGCTGTCTTCGATAGGGTAAGTTTGGAAGAGAGAAAATTATCCTAAGGTTGTTCAAAGTGCTACTCGGTATCAGGAAAGTTTTAATACATTGTTCGCTGGGGGAGCCCGTGAGGAGTTCTGAGCTACAAAAATTTGAAACTGTTTCCTTTCTTATCTGTACAGCAAGCACATATGGAGTCGGGAACAAAAATAACAACGTTTTAATATCTCTCGACATATAAACTCCGAGAACGCAGCTATAAAATCATCGTTCCTACGTTGATGCTGCCGAATCTCATGACATTTTGTGGCCAAAGACTGGGTCCAAGGAATGCTGCATTCCTGCTGCTTTTGCAGCTGTGTCTAGTGTTAGCAGGTAGTTGCATGCGAGCAGCTTCTGGGTGTAATGAAAGCCCGTACCTCTCCTACACATCCTTGCATTGCCTCCAATGACACCAGAGTCGGCCCTTGTTCACTGCGCGACACCTCACCTCACTGAGCTGCTTGCAGAACATTTATAATGAAGTAGTGCGACCGCATTCATGTTACAAAATGGAATGCTGAATGTACAATTCAGCTTCCACTCAAGCCAAGCGATTGTGAGATGTAGCAGACAACTATTTAAAGTCTTCGGTTAGCGAAAAATATGTACTAGGAATGCATGTGTTTGTTTTAATGTTCGTGGGTCCATATTTCCTTTATAAATCTGTTCCTAACACTCCATATTGCCTTTGTTAACTCTGTGAATTATATATTTGCTGATGTTATTTCAGCAGTACAGCGTCCAGCAATCTTATATCAAGCCTACAGTAGAAGAGGGTATAATTTTCCCGGTTGTTTCCGATGATTTTGTGGACTGTTCATTTGCTTTGACTCGTGTTGGCTGTCGTATTGATTGGGCACTACAATTTCTATAGACAGTATTTCCGAAAAACTCACTCGCCAGATACATGCATCATTGTAATAACTGCTATAAACGAGTGCCTATGTGACCTGTGTCTCTCGGTGTTCTGTTGCCGCTCTCAATGCAACTGGTCGAAAAAACATACTTCGATGAGAAGGAAATTTGGAATTAAACAGTATGAATGACAATGAATTTATTACACCACAACTTTCTAAAAAACTTCCCTACATGAATAATCGCACTTTTCACGTTTTCACTGCAGTTATCCATTGCTCATTAATATTCTATTCGTTCGTCGTATTCGGAATAATAACCATAAAATAAATACTTTGCACCCTTATTCGCACCAGTGTTGCTGGCTCGCACTTCTTCGTTTGAGGAGCTGGTCTTTCAAACAAACTATGGACCCTGTCTGCATCCCCCACGCTACTTGTGGTCTCCAGTTAAGCAGAGGTGACAAAGGGTAAGACTCGATACGTGATTGTGGTATCGATATTTGTAGCCTTACAAGTGTCACTACATTAATTGACTCCCACAGCGAGGCCACCACAATATAATTTGTCACCCAATGCGGAGCAACTACAATACAGGGCTATTACAAATGATTGAAGCGATTTCATAAATTCACTGTAGCTCCATTCATTGACATATGGTCACGACACACTACAGATACGTAGAAAAACTCATAAAGTTTTGTTCGGCTGAAGCCGCACTTTAGGTTTCTGCCGCCAGAGCGCTCGAGAGCGCAGTGAGACAAAATGGCGACAGGAGCCGAGAAAGCGTATGTCGTGCTTGAAATGCACTCACATAAGTCAGTCATAACAGTGCAACGACACTTCAGGAGGAAGTTCAACAAAGATCCACCAACTGCTAACTCCATTCGGCGATGATATGCGCAGTTTAAAGCTTCTGGATGCCTCTGTAAGGGGAAATGAACGGGTCGGCCTGCAGTGAGCGAAGAAACGGTTGAACGCGTGCGGGCAAGTTTCACGCGTAGCCCGCGGAAAATTGGCTCATGCCAGAACTGGAGACCGACAGCGCCGACTTCATCTTTCAACAGGATGGTGCTCCACCGCACTTCCATCATGACGTTCGGCATTTCTTAAACAGGAGATTGGAAAACCGATGGATCGGTCGTGGTGGAGATCATGATCAGCAATTCATGTCATGGCCTCCACGCTCTCCCGACTTAACCCCATGCGATATCTTTCTGTGGGGTTATGTGAAAGATTCAGTGTTTAAACCTCCTCTACCAAGAAACGTGCCAGAACTGCGAGCTCGCATCAACGATGCTTTCGAACTCATTGATGGGGACATGCTGCGCCGAGTGTGGGAGGAACTTATCGGCTTGATGTCTGTCGAATCACTAAAGGGGCACATATCGAACATTTGTGAATGCCTAAAAAAACTGTTTGAGTTTTTGTATGTGTGTCCGAAGCATTGTGAAAATATCTCAAATAATAAAGTTATTGTAGAGCTGTGAAATCGCTTCAATCATCTGTAATAACCCTGTATATTACGAAAATTAAATGATAGCGGAACATGTGACTTTGTAAACTTCCCTGATATAATAACTTGTGACACTCCTCTCAGGTAGTCACATCAAATCAAGTTGACACAATACTTCGATGGTCCACCTGGCTGTCGATATATTTTGTCGACTTGGCTTGAAGATCGAGCTGTAAGCCCGAGAAGAGGATCAATGGCGCAACTTAGTAGATTAACTATTTAGGATTTTATACTTTAATTGTGGGGTTAAAATAACACAATTGCACTGGGGTATAAGCAACTTAAGAGTATTTCTTGTTCCTTACAGCTCCAAATTTCTTCGAGGTCGGCGACGCAGGGGCGGTGATCGAAGCGCTGATGGTGTCAGGGGTGGGGAAGCGGCTGTGCGCCGCCATGATGGAGACGGAGGGCGTGAAGCAGCTGGTGACATCTGGCGACAGGAAGTTCGACCTGCTCCTGGTAGAGGTGTTCTCGAACGACTGCTACCTGGCGTTCGCCCACAAGTACCGCGTGCCCGTGGTGGGGGCGGTGGCGCTGGGCGGTGGGCTCAGCTGGATGACCGACATGGTGGGCAACCCGTTCCCGCACGCCTACCTGCCGGAGCCCATGCTACCCCTCAGCACCGGCATGAGCTTCCTGCAGCGCATGCACAACTCGCTGTTCGGCAACTTCCTCAGGTTCTACCGGCAGTTCTATTACCTCCCGTCGCTGGACTCCATGGTTCGCCAGCATTTCAGTGACCCCGAAATGCCGTCCCTGGCAGACCTGGAGCGCAACACGTCACTCCTGCTGGTGAACACTCACGTCAGCTTCTATTACCCCCGGCCTCTGGTGCCGAACATAATAGAGGTTGGAGGCATGCACATCAAGCCTCCGAAGAAGCTACCACAGGTAAGCGGGAAAATACCGGGTGATCAAAAAGTCAGTATAAATTTGAAAACTGAATAAATCACGGAATAACGTAGATAGAGAGGTACAAATTGACACACATGCTTGGAATAACATGGGTTTTTATTAGAACAAAAGAAAAAGTACAAACGTTAAAAAATGTCGGACAGATGGCGCTTCATCTGATCAGAATAGCAATAATTAGCATAACAAAGTAAGACAAAGCAAAGATGACGTTCTTTACAGGAAATGCTCAATATATCCACCATCATTCCTCAACAATAGCTGTAGTCGAGGTATAATGTTGTGAACAGCACTGTAAATCATGTCCGGAGTTAATGGTGAGGCACTGGCGTCGGATGTTGTCTTTCAGCATCCCTAAAGATGTCGGTCGATCACGATACACTTGCGACTTCAGGTAACCCCAAAGCCAATAATCGCATGGACTGAGGTCTGGGGACCTGGGAAGCCAAGCACGACGAAAGTGGCGGCTGAGCACACGATCATCACCAAACGATGCCCGCAAGAGATCTTTCACGCGTCTAGCTGTACTTCGTTTTTTATTTGTTTTTTTTTTTTTTTTTTGTTCTAATAAAACCCCATGCCATTCCAAGCATGCGTGTAAATTTTTACCGCTCTATCTACATTGTTCCGTGGTTAATTAAGTTTTCAAATTTATACTGACTTTTTGATGACCCGGTATTTTATTTACTTTGCTTTTCATTTTCTGACTCGAGGTCTGTGGCGTGAGTCGCTACACGCATAATTCATGTGATTTTAATGAAAAAAGAGAGTAGAAACGGCGTATTCAAACAAGTAACTCACTACAATGGAAGGCTCTAAACTACAGCGAGAAATTCACATACAAAACAGCCTTTAATACCCGGCTTTGGCCAGTTATTTCTTTATCCTCATTTACATCAGACAAATAAAGGAATGAAATCAGCCTATACTGTAAAAATGAACGTATCTTACGTGCATGTATTTTAAGTGCAGGCCAGCTGCGGTGGACGAGCGGTTCTAGGCGCATCAGTCCGGAACCGCGCGAATGCTACGGTTGCAGGTTCGAATCCTGCCTCGGGCATGGATGTGTGTGATGTCCTTAGGTTAGTTAGGTTTAAGTAGTTCTAAGTTCTAGGGGACTGATGACCTCAGATGTTAAGTCTCATAGTGCTCAGAGCCATTTGAACCATTTTTTAAGTGCAGTAGTCAAAATAAACGTAACATAAAGGTTTACTGACAATACTGGACATGACAGGAAACAAAACCATGTTCCATCAGGAATGGTCCCCATTTCTACGAAAACAAAAATGAAGAAGATAAACTCAAACAAACAAAAAAGTAAAGAAAAGGAAAACGTACAAAATTTTCCACTGCAAACATTACAGTTTCTGCTCACTGTCATCTTGCATAACATGTTGATTGAAATCATCTGGCCCTCCTCATAATTGGAGACACTTTTGAATATGGTTGGGCATATTCTTTACCAAATTGTCCAGATAAACCTGTGGGATATTGTCACATTCCTCCCCAGTGGCCTCTGTGGTGCCCTGTAAGGCCTCTGGTGAGCAGGACAATTCAAAAATGGTCTTAGAATATCCCATGCTTTGTCAATGCAGTTGAGATCAGGATAATGTGGAGGTCATTCCACCTGACTAATTCTCTGCTCCACTAGGAAGGTGTTCACAAGAATGCGACGATGGGAGCGTGCATTGTAAACCATCATTGTGAATACCACTGTAATATTTTCCCCAAAGGGAGTGACAATGCATGCAAGGATGTCGTCCCGATGCTTCACACCAATCGTCCTCCCATGTATGAGCAGAACGGGTGCCCTACGGCCATACGTGGCTGGCTCTGAGCACTATGGGACTCAACTGCTGAGGTCATTAGTCCCCTAGAACTTAGAACTAGTTAAACCTAACTAACCTAAGGACAGCACACACATCCATGCCCGAGGCAGGATTCGAACCTGCGACCGTAGCGGTCTCGCGGTTCCAGACTGCAGCGCCAGAACCGCGCGGCCACTTCGGCCGGCGGCCATACGTGATCCCACTTCAAAACATCACTGAACCGCCTTGGTAAGGGTGATGGACTACGTCCTCACACACATATATCAATGTAGTCAGGGTGGAGACTCATACAGATCTCATCAGAAAAGAGCGTAGTCTACCAAGAGCGGTTTCGTGCCCATGCGACACGATTCCCTCTTCCAGTTCGATTTAGAGGAAGAGCCTCGAGAGACCTTGTGGCACGTAATGCCTGCTCATGCAGCGTATTTCGTATCGTTTGTGTCGACACCTGCACTGGTGTAGCAGTTCGGATTGCTGCTGTAGACGTGTAGTGGTGTGTTGAGGGTTTCTCCTTGCTGTTACACGCAGATATCGGTTCAACACACCTGTCGTTTTTCTTCCGCAGCCGCCTCTGTGACGATCCTCAATTGTCCCTCTCACTAGAAATTTGTTCAACATTCTAGAGACTATGCTTTGACTCGCAGAGGCATTTGCTGCAACATCCATAGTTCTCATTCTCTGCTTCATTAGAGTGACTGTATGGTGTTTCTTATCGTACGCCGGCCGCGGTGGTCTCGCGGTTCTAGGCGCGCAGTCCGGAACCGTGGGACTGCTACGGTCGCAGGTTCGAATCCTGCCTCGGGCATGGATGTGTGTGATGTCCTTAGGTTAGTTAGGTTTAAGTAGTTCTAAGTTCTAGGGGACTGATAACCACAGCAGTTGAGTCCCATAGCGCTCAGAGCCATTTGAACCATCTTATCGTACATTATTGTTGTCCCAACCATCAATGCAGCTCTCACAATGTCACACACAACACATGTACTCCAATGCTCGCAGGTCACTCAGTTTCCATAGACTGCATGTGGTGCCCCCTCCCAGTATAATCGTGGACTATTTACGGTAGTGGTAAGTTAGTATGGGACCAAACTGCCGCGCGAACCGTGACAAGACGCCTCGGATCGCACGGCTAACCCGCGCGGAGGACTGTTTACATTACAAACAAACCAGTGTATTGATATCATAACGTATTTCTGGACCACAAAGTTCAATATTAAAGTTTCGGCAATATCTAACATTTATTTTGACCACTAGAAATTATAAAGTTGTATCTTTTAGAAATACGTTGAAATATTAAAAACTACGAACCCAAAAACTTTGCAATCGTCAGTAAGAGTAGTCTTTAATTTATTTATTGGTTATTGATTTATTAATCGTTGATTTCTTATTACTCTTTTATTCTTTCACACTCCTACGGAAGAAATTCCATCAGAATCGTAACGAAACACCATAATGACCCAGAAAATTATGGATGCGACACTCTTTCCATCCCATTCCTTTCACCTCCTAGGGGAAAAATACCGTCGGCATTGTCACCACATACCATAATGACCTGAAAAATAGTAGATGTGACTCCAGTGTCAACTCTTACCCCTCGCCTTTACATGTCACTCTCTTCCCACGCCTGGCCGCTCTCTCAGGAGCGAAATGTCGCCGCGGACCGTCGCCAGTCAGCCCAATGAAACCGGGAAGCTGCAGCCTCCACACTGATACAGTTCGTTTTCTGTTACTTTCACACGTCACCCCCCTTGTACTCCCTGTACTGCGAGGGGCTTTTTACCTCCACAACAGTTTTTCGTAGAGGCTGATCCAAATGAATACCAAATTTGGTTAATATTGCTCCAAGTGTTGGAGTTAGATTTTATATTCAACCCCTAGCCCGTGACTTCACTTCAGGCTTTCCTGTCTTCACTTGCCATACCTCATACATCTCCTCGGGTGTCACTTTCTCTGTCACTAATACCGGACACTTCACAGATATTCTCTAATCCGTTGTGCTTAGTACACTTGTTACACAAGTGCCCTCCTTAACTCGCACCAGCGCTTCTGGTACATAAACTCCAGGATTTATTTCCTGTTTAGGAATAATCACCTCTGATTCATTCCTTGCATCGACTTCGATTCTAAGAATTCTCTCTTCTCTATGGCCCATTACTATTCTTTACGTCTTTTGTTTCGCTCTTGCGGTTTCCCGTCCGCACTTACTTAACCTCTGTGTCACGGCACCAACCGTAACCATATTTTCGCACTGTTTTGCAGATTCTACTGCCATCGAACCGGTCCCAACCGCGTTCGACGTGTCTTTTATTTCTGTTGTGGCTCCAACCGCTATCGAACCAGCTCCAACTGCCTTCGTTACATGTTTACTTCGTTTCACGGTTCCGACCGCAAACGAACATTTACACTTTTTCTTGGCGGCTCCAACCGCCTCCTCACTAGAATAGCTATCCCTCACGGCTACCGCCGCCATCGAACCGGCTCCGACCGTGTTCGATCTGACTTTTCTCGGTTTCGCGGATCCGACCGCAACCGAACAAGTACTTCTCTTTTCCGCGGCTCCTACCACGCTACCATTACAATTGTTTCTACAGGATGCCCTCACTGTAGACTGACGTTCCCGTGCCGTTCTTAACTCAATTCGCCTCCCACGAATCCATACACATTTTGCTCCATGATCTATCACGGAATTCTGTCTTGTTACGAAATCTCTCCCTAGCAGACCTTCAAACGGTAATATACCTCTGTCCCTATAACATGAACTGTATGTTTTACAAGCAGATCCCTTGCAGTCTGCAATTCCAACTCTTTGCTACGGTATTAGCGATCCCCCTTATCCTAATACCTTCTCTTGGGTTACATTTCCCGATGTTCCATAAACTTTCCTTTTTTACTAAACTTATTTGTGCCACACTATCTATTAAAAACTTCATTTGATTTCTTTTTCCTGTTGTACACCCTGGTTCTATAAAATCGTTTCTATTTGTGCAGTCTACTGTAAACACCTTACTGGATGTGGCGCAATGCAACTGCCTCATTGAGCTTCCTCCCAGTTTACTGGCCTCTTATTCTTTCGTTTCGCCAACTATGGGCATTCGTTACACTGTCTTGCATAATGTCCTCTATGGCTGCATATAAAACATATTACATCACTTGAATATGTACATGGTGCTTTGTGCCCTGACAAATTACACTACATCTACATCTACATCTACATTTATACTCCGCAAGCCACCCAACGGTGTGTGGCGGAGGGCACTTAACGTGCCACTGTCATTACCTCCCTTTTCTGTTCCAGTCGCGTATGGTTCGCGGGAAGAACGACTGTCTGAAAGCCTCCGTGCGCGCTCGAATCTCTCTAATTTTACATTCGTGATTTCCTCGGGAGGTATAAGTAGGGGGAAGCAATATATTCGATACCTCATCCAGAAACGCACTCTCTCGAAACCTGAACAGCAAGCTACACCACGATGCAGAGCGCCTCTCTTGCAGACTCTGCCACTTGAGTTTGCTAAACATCTCCGTAACGCTATCACGGTTACCAAATAACCATGTGACCAAACGCGCCTCTCTTCTTTGGATCTTCTCTAACTCCTCCGTCAATCCGATCTGGTACGGATCCCACACTGACGAGCAATAAGTATAGGTCGAACGAGTGTTTTGTAAGCCACCTCCTTTGTTGATGGACTACATTTTCTAAGGACTCTCCCAATGAATCTCAACCTGGTATCCGCCTTACCAACAATTAATTTTATATGATCATTCCACTTCAAATCGTTCCGCACGCATACTCCCAGATATTTTACAGAAGTAACTGCTACCAGTGTTTGTTGCGCTATCATATAATCATACAATAAAGGATCCTTCTTTCTATGTATTCGCATTACATTACATTTGTCTATGTTAAGGGTCAGTTGCCACTCCCTGCATCAATTGCCTATCCGCTGCAGATCTTCCTGCATTTCGCTACAATTTTCTAATGCTGCAACTTCTCTGTATACTACAGCATCATCCACGAAAAGCCGCATGGAACTTCCGACACTATCTACTAGGTCATTTATACATATTGTGAAAAGTAATCGTCCCATAACATTCCCTGTGGCACGCCAGAGGTTACTTTAACGTCTGTAGACGTCTCTCCATTAATAACAACATGCTGTGTTCTGTTTGCTAAAAACTCTCCAATCCAGCCACACAGCTGGCCTGATATTCCGTAGGCTCGTACTTTGTTTATCAGGCGACAGTGCGGAACGAACGCCTTCCGGAAGTCAAGGAAAATGGCATCTACCTGGGAGCCTGTATCTAATATTTACTGGGTCTCATGAACAAATCAAGCGAGTTGGGTCTCACGCGATCGCTGTTTCCGGAATCCATGTTGATTCCTACAGAGTAGATTCTGGGTTTCCAAAAACGACATCATATGCGAGCAAAAAACATGTTCTAAAATTCTACAACAGATCGACGTCAGAGATATAGGTCTATAGTTTTGCGCATCCGCTCGACGACCCTTCTTAAAGACTGGGACTACCTGTGCTCTTTTCCAATCATTTGGAACCTTCCGTTCCTCTAGAGACTTGCAGTACACGGCTGTTAGAAGGGAGGCACGTTCTTTCGCTTACTCTGTGTAGAATGGAATTGGTATCCCGTCAGGTCCAGTGGACTTTCCTCTGTTGAGTGATTCCAGTTGCTTTTCTATTCCTTGGATATTTATTTCGATGTCAGCCACTTTTTCGTTTGTGCGAGGATTTACAGAAGGAACTGCAGTGCGGTCCTTCTCTGTGAAACAGCTTTGGGAATAGGTGTTTAGTATTTCAGCTTTACGCGTGTCATCCTCTGTTTCAATGCCATCATCATCCAGGAGTGTCTGGATATGTTTCGAGCCCCTTACTGATTTAACGTAAGACCAGAACTTCCTAGGATTTTCTGTCAAGTCGGTACATAGAATTTTACTTCCGAATTCACTGAACGCTTCACGCATAACCCTCCTTACGCTAACTTTGACATCGTTTAGCTTCTGAGTACACTGAGTACACTTAGCCGGTGTCAAACTCTCTATTTCTCTACAGTGCCTCTTAAATTCTCTATTTATCTCCGCTAGCCTGTCCGCCCTTTCCTGTTCAAAGTTCGCTAGCCTGTGTGTATTTTCTTTCTGTTCCCGACGCTTTCTATCCGCGTCTTTGTCGAAAACTCGTACACGTCTGTGTGCAGGACAGTCTCTCGCCATGTGCCCTGGCTTTCCACATTTATAACCCGTTAGACTTTTAGCCTTGTCCATCCTTGGTGTTCTAACCATATTTCTCACGGTCGGCTCCTCTTTAGCCGATGCTATCGCGCTTTTCTCCGTAGCAGCAATGTCAACGGCTTCAGAGAGTGTCACGGACTCTCCTCTAGCCCTCACTAGTGTTTTGATTCTGTCGTCATAGAGTCCCTGTATGAACACTGCTCTTCCTAACTTCAACACTAGCGCATTACTCCCAGCCAATTCAGCCTATGTCACCACACCTCGAATGGCTTCTCTAAAATGACGTTGTAACGCGTCAATACGTGAACCCCACTGTGCAATGCCTTCACCTCTTTCCTGACGACCAGTTTACAAGCAAAGTAATCCAACGTGCGTTTACAAGCGTAATTTTCAACAAGTGTAGCACGTACAACGGACCAAGTGGTTGTCAAGTCTCTATCTAATAATTTACTTCTAGCCGCACCCACTACGCGCGCCTTAACAAACTTCAGTAACACACCGTGTTGTTCCGGAGCCACTAACTCAAACGCACTATTATAGTTGTCTAGAAACACGTTCAGCTGAAATTTGTGTTGTTGTTGTGGTCTTCAGTCCTGAGACTGGTTTGATGCAGCTCTCCATGCTACTCTATCCTGTGCAAGCTTCTTCATCTCTCAGTACCTACTGCAACCTACATCCTTCTGAATCTGTTTAGTGTACTCATCTCTTGGTCTCCCTCTACGATTTTTACCCTCCACGCTGCCGTCCAATACTAAACTGGTGATCCCTTGATGCCTCAGAACATGTCCTACCAACCGATCCCTTCCTCTAGTCAAGTAGTGCCACAAACTCCTCCCCAATTCTATTCAATACCTCCTCATTAGTTATGTGATCTACCCATCTAATCTTCAGCATTCTTCTGTAGCACCACATTTCGAAAGCTTCTATTCTCGTCTTGTCCAAATTAGTTATCGTCCATGTTTCACTTCCATACATGGCTACGCTCAATACAAATACTTTCAGAAACGACTTCCTGACACTTAAATCTATACTCGATGTTAACAAATTTCTCTTCTTCAGAAACGCTTTCCTTGCCATTGCCAGTCTACATTTTATATCCTCTCTCCTTCGACCATCATCAGTTATTTTGCTCCCCAAATAGCAAAACTCCTTTACTACTTTAAGTGTCTCATTTCCTAATCTAATTCCCTCAGCATCATCCGACTTAATTCGACTACATTCCATTATCCTCGTTTTGCTTTTGTTGATGTTCATCTTATATCCTCCTTTCAAGACCCTGTCCATTCCGTTCAACTGCTCTTCCAAGTCCTTTGCTGTCTCTGACAGAATTACAATGTCATCGGCGAACCTCAAAGTTTTTATTTCTTCTCCATGGATTTTAATACCTACTCCGAATTTTTCTTTCGTTTCCTTTACTGCTTGCTCAATATACAGATTGAATAACATCGGGGAGAGGCTACAACCCTGTCTCACTCCCTTCCCAACCACTGCTTCTCTTTCGTGCCCCTCGACTCTTATAACTGCCATCTCGTTTCTGTACAAATTGTAAATAGCCTTTCACTCCCTGTATTTTACCCCTGCCACCTTCAGAATTTGAAAGAGAGTATTCCAGTCAACACTGTCAAAAGCTTTCTCTAAGTCTACAAATGCTAGAAACGTAGGTTTCCCTTTCCTTAGTCTAGCTTCTAAGATAAGTCGTAGGGTCAGTATTGCCTCACGTGTTTCAATATTTCTACGGAATCCAAACTGATCTTCCCGAAGGTCAGCTTCTACCAGTTTTTCCATTCGTCTGTAGAGAATACCTATTACCATCAAAAGGATAAGGCAAGATCTTTAACGCATGACTCAAACTAATGTGTTGCGCAGTCTTATTACTGCTTGATTCTGCCTGCCCTGACTGTGGCATTTTGCACCAACAAGATTTGTCTTATCTTATTAAGTGTCTCTGTGGTCTGCGCTGATTCGTGCGCCTCTTCTCGTTGCTCGCGTCGGCTCGCTGCCACGCCTCCTTGGCCGCCTGCCTCGCTCGTCAGCCACGCACCTCGTTATCAGCTTCCAGCAGCTGACGGGCCTCTGCGGCCCTCCCAAAGACCCATAACGCCACTCCCATCTCTGGAGCTGCGTGCCGTTTACGCCTCGCCGGCGACCGCTTCCCGGGTGTCGAACCCGGGCTGTGACGGACCCTCCCAACCCGTCAAAGTCGACTTCTTCTTTCTTCTCCTCAGTACGCACCTCGTCTCAGTTTGATTGCTCAAAGCAGTCAGTCTTTTCCTGACTTCGGGCTGAGTACTGTCAAAAGTTAAAGTCGCCCTACACCTAATCCTCAAATCCGTGGCTTGGCTAACGCCGGTACTGTGTGTTAGGAACAGTAAGGCTAAGGCTTCCACAATTAGCCAACACCTACACTACTGGCCATTAAAATTGCTACACCAAGAAGGAATGCAGATGATAAACGGGTATTCATTGGACAAATATATTACACTAGAACTGACATATGATTACATTTTCACGCTATTTGGGTGCATAGATCCTGAGAAATCAGTACCCAGAACAACCACCTCTGACCGTAATTACGGCCTCAATACGCCTGGGCATTGAGTCAAACAGAGCTTGGATGGCGTGTACAGGTACAGATGACCATGCAGCTTCAACAAGATACCACAGTTCATCAAGAGTAGTGACTGGCGTATTGTGACAAGACAGTTTCTCGCCCACCATTGACCAGACGTTTTCAGTGGGTGAGACATCTGGAGAATGTGCTGCCCAGGGCAGCAGTCGAACATTTTCTGTATCCAGAAAGGCCCGTACAGGACCTGCAACATGCGGTCGTCCATTATCCTGCTGAAATGTAGTTTCGTAGGGATCCAATGAAGGGTAGAGCCACGGGTGGTAACACATCTGAAATGTAACGTCCACTGTTCAAAGTGCCGTCAATGCGAACAAGAGGTGACCGGGACGTGTAACCAATGGCACCCCATACCATCACGCCGGGTGATACGCCAGTATGGCGATGACGAATACACGCTTCCAATGCGCGTTCACCGCGATGTCGCCAAACACGGATGCGACCATCATGATGCTGTAAACAGAACCTGGATTCATCCGAAAAAATGACGTTTTGCTATTCGTGCACCCAGGTTCGTCGTTGAGTACACCATCGCAGGCGCTCCTGTCTGTGATGAAGCGTCAAGGGTAACCGCAGCCATGGTCTCCGAGCTGATAGTCCATGCTGCTGCAAACGTCGTCGAACTGTTCGTGCAGATGGTTGTTGTCTTGCAAACGCCCATCTGTTGATTCAGGGATCGAGACGTGGCTGCACGATCCGTTACAGCCATGCGGATAAGATGCCTGTCATCTCGACTGCTAGTAATACGAGGCCGTTGGGATCCAGCAGGGCGTTCCGTATTATCCTCCTGAACCCATCGATTCCATATGCTGCTAACAGTCATTGGAACTCGACCAACGCGAGCAGCAATGTCACAATACGATAAACCGCAATCGCGATAGGCTACAATCCGACCTTTATCAAAGTCGGAAACGTGATGGTACGCATTCCTCCTCCTTACACGAGGCATCACAACCACGTTTCACCAGGCAACTGCTGTTTGTGTATGAGAAATTGGTTAGAAACTTTCCTTATGTCAGGACGTTGTAGGTGTCGCCACCGGCGCCAACCTTGTGTGGATGCTCTGAAAAGCTAATCATTTGCATATCACAGCATCTTCTTCCTGTCGGTTAAATTTCGCGTCTGTAGCACGGCATCTTCGTGGTGTATCAATTTTAATGGACAGTAGTGTATTAGAAGGGATGCCTGATTTGTGCCAATCCCACACTTGGCAGCAAAAAGTGTGGGTCGCGTCTGTAGTTTCCTGCGAGCGGGTCAGTACGGGAGCTAGACGCTAAATCCAGTAATGAGGTGGCTCGTCCAACTCGAAGTCCTGGTGCTCGAAAACAAGCTGGAAATTCTTTGCAGATAAGGGAACTCGGTGGGGTAAAGGACGTATAGTTCTGGTGAAATAACTGAGTCGAAACACGAGGTAGGATAAGACCACTATCGAACCCTAAGAGGCACAAACACATTGAATGTAAGTTGTGCAGTCTTGCATGTACCCTGCGCAGCTAAGTGCCACGAGAAAGTACAGGGTGGCGCACGATATGTGTTGCCAATTGTTTCTTTCACAATTTACGACGCACATTAGATATCCCGCTGGGATCTCTACAGCAGTACCAGCAGAGCTTGGAAAAACAAATGAGTTACGAAATGACGTGCAATTCACGATACTGCCGCTAGGAGACTAGTAAGCAGCAATGGCTGACAATGGAAGACTGAAGACACAGCAACGATCGGCAATTGTGTTACTTTTTCATGAAACGAAAAGCCTTGGGACTTAGAGGCGTTTTCTCCAACAGTTATCACACGATGGGTCCCTTGCAAGAAAACCACCCACAGGTTGTACGACAAATTTGCACAGGAAGGTACAGTATTGGAAGCGAAGCGACCTCGGCCTAAGCCTGTTTGTTCGCCGGAGAATATTGAAGCGGTACGAGTTGCTGTACAGAGAAGTCCCGGGAAATCGTGAAAAAAGGCAGGAGTGCAACTGGGAATATCCAGATGCTCCGTTCAACGCATTCTTAAAAGTGACCTCCATATGTACCCATACAAGATGACCTGTGCGCAGAAGCTCACTGAAGAACACAAACAGCAGACACAACTGTTTGCTCAGTGGGCGGAAGATAGGGAAGAAACTCTCAACATCTTTTGGTTTTCAGTCGAGGCGCATTTTCATTTAGACGGTGTGGTTAACAAACGAAATGTACCCTTTAGGGCCACTGAAAATCCACAAGTGCTTCATGAACGACAACATTATGCTCCGGGGATTACAGCGTGTGCAGAAATTTCCAGCTTATTGGACCCTTTTTCTTTGAAGAAACTGTGAACGGAGAGGCTTCGCAATAGCTTCATTCCACAGCTTCTTGCTACTGCCTTGCCTTTCAACGCGCAGTGGTTCATGCAAGATGGAGCAAGGCCACATACTGCAAACACTGTGTTGGAGATTTTACACGAGCATTTCGACATGCGGATCATTTCACTCAGGTTTCCAGGTCGCTTTAATGACGGACAAAATTGGCCCCCCAGTAGTCCAGACCTCAATCCATGTGACTTTTTTCTTTGGGGGTACCTAAAGGAAAAAATTTTCCCGAAACGTCCACGTGACTTAATGGAGCTCAGAAGACTTATTCTTCAAGCTTGCAGTGAAATTACGGAAGACAGGTGCCATAGGGTAATCACTAACTTCAATGTTCGTTTGAAGGAAGTTAGGAAACGAAATGGTGGACATATTGAGCATGTGCTGAGTTAGAACAAATCTCCACGGACGGCTCTTCATTGTAGTATATGTTCCTTTCAGATTGTATTGACAATAAAGTTTATATTCAAAAACAAAATGGTAACACATTTCGTGCGCCACCCTGTAAGTCCCGTCCCGAATGCAGAGTAACACAGGTCCAGCGTCTGAGGCAACTGCCGAAGGAATCTCCCAGCAACACCAGCGGCCCTGCTTATATAGGCTCGTCTGATGCAATCCCCCGCCATCACTCGCGTCTACCGTGTCCTGTCGTCCTTCTAGAACGTTCTGTCGTAGCTGGTCACATAGCTCCAGTGTCCCTTACCACAAAAACGCAACCTATCCTGCTTCCCAGCGCCCTGGCTGACGTTAGGTTGCTTTCCTGCAGGTTCATCTTATGCAACCTTACGCATTTCTACTCACATCCGCGACCCATTCGCGACACCACACTATACAATAAACGAACAAAGACGTTGATGGTCAACTTGCCGTAACCAGTGGCGACTGACTATACTCCAGTAATGCATGTTATGCCGGATAACTCTACCATGGTTTGTGAATGTAGACTCATCGGAAGATAGTATTTTGGCAAAGAACGCGAGGGTCCTCTGCATTTATTGGCGTGCCCATTCACAAAACACTACCCTGTAATGGAAATCGGCGGCATGAAGTTCTTGATGCAGTGTCATGTGGTACGGATGATACTTGTGACTATGCAGTATTGTGGCAATACAACCGACGGACACACTGGAATCGCCGTGTAATTGCTGGGCCCTTATCTGTGGGCTGTGGTGCACTGCCGCTTGTTCATCTACTTCATTAGCTTCTTCTGTAACATGTCTGTTTCATTTTCTTTTCCCAGTCTGCACGCTGTCATCAGGCACAAAGGCGTTCACAATCTTAAAGAATGAACGAGAGCGAGCTTTCTCTGGAAAACGCTCGACATGCAAGGCAACAGCAATCAATATTTCTCCTACAGTCTCGGTAAATCAGGATCATTTCAGGACTTTCTTCTATGGTTGCAACATTCATCGTCCACTAGCCGGCGGGTGTGGCCGAGCGGTTCTAGGCGCTACAGTCTGGCACCGCGCGACCGCTACGGTCGCAGGTTCGAATCCTGCCTCGGGCATGGATGTGTGTGCTGTCCTTAGGTTAGTTAGGTTCAAACGGTTCTGAGCACTATGGGACTTAACATCTGTGGTCATCAGTCCCCTAGAACTTAGAACTACTTAAACCTAACTAACCTAAGGACATCACACACATCCATGCCCGAGGCAGGATTCGAACCTGCGACCGTAGCGGTTAGTTAGGTTTAAGTAGTTCTAAGTTCTAGGGGACTGATGACCTCAGATGTTAAGTCCCATAGTGCTCAGAGCCATTTTGAACCATCGTCCACTTGCAGGTCTCTTCTCCAAATGATAGGTAGGTGTGAACGCAATAAACATTGCGCAAGTGTTGTAATGCTTAGAGCCGTTATCTGTTCTACGTCTGCACTATAAGTGAGCTCCGGTCCCAGTGTACGGCCTGTTATGATACGTCGTAGTTCGCTACATGGCCACGGTGGCGCGTCGAAAAATCCCTGTTCGTTATGTGGGAAGAATGCAACGTTGGGAATAGTGTTCCCAGTAAGAAGTTACGAAATAGGAACACTGGCCTGTACTGTCCTCGCAGCATGGAGGTGCGATCCCACGTACCATTGGACACTGAAGAGTCATTGCCTAATACGTGGTAAATTAGGATTGTGTATTCCTCCGATTACAGCGCCGTCTATGGTGAAACGAAGAAAATGCCTCAGACAAAACGTATGTAGATTTTGCAGTGGAATAGTAGCCTGTAATAAACAATGGGGGTGTCCCCCCCCCCCCGTTGGATGTCCCCCTCCGAGACAAACAAATCGAAATTTTAATATTTTTTATACTATGTGTAGTTTTCGAAATATCTAAATGTCTTCAGTTAAATGAAGACCTTTACGTATTTTACCAATGTCTCCAGAATATATTATGCATATAGGAGTAACGACAGTAATTTTAAGTTGAGATTACAATTTTAAATTCAATTGGAAATAAATCCTGTGTCGCTTTTATATATTATTTCTATTTATGACAAATATAAGAATCAATTATCCTTTCAAATTTACGTTTTCGATTTTGTTAGATAGTGTCATGAATTTATTGAGAGTATCGTATTATGCAGTATGTGACAGAAAGAACCACTAACCAGTTATGTTAAAAGCTTCAGTCTACAGTGTGTGGCAGAGGGTACTTGTTGCGGATATTAGCGATTTTTCTGATGGAGCAGTTTTGTGCAAACAACGTCGATTACCAAGTTTGATTCAACGGTAATGAATCATGGACTCTTAATGTGAAAACAGTCAGAAACCGAATGTTGCTCAGCGAGCGGATGAGAGATTGTTGTTGGGAATTACTTGCAAAAAGAGGAAAACAAACAAATGCATCGTGGATGAGATTGTAACGATAATGATGGATGGTTTTGTGGGACTCGTAGCCAGGTGGATGGATGGAATGTGAGTCGACAAAACTGTTGCTGGATTACAATTGAAAGGGAAAACTCGAGGGAGCGACCTAGTGGAAGTTGGGTATATTAAAATATTAAATGTGCAGGTGTAACGTGGATGCACAGAGCCCGGCAGGTCTAGAGGAGTCCTTTATTCAGCAGTTGATATCAGGTGGTGGATGATGATTTCTGATATTCACTCTCTCTCGCAGAATAGTTGTCTGATCTGTTTTAATAATTGGTCTCCTAGAATTTCTGCTGTCCATCTCGTTATTCTGATAATCTAATTTATCTGAACATGAAGATAGTTTGTCTCTGCACCACGCCAGAGCATAACCACTTTCTCTTCATCCTGTATCGAAATTTCAGTTCTTGAACGATTCACTTCTAAAGTTCAGATATATTTCTTACACCTCCGATTTCAGAGGGCGTGAATCATCATTATTAGAATTAGCATAAGTATTATCAATTGGCATAAAGCAAATGCGAAATACACCTGACAGTAACACTACCCAGGATTTCTTATTTTATCACCAACGGATACTTCTGAGATGCCTAGATATGGTGTAGGTGGATCCCAGAATATCTACTTATAGTTAGCAGGTAGACATTTCACAAATGCAAATTGCTTTCAAGTGCCCGCCGAGATGCTTTGTTGCACCACCTGTCCATCTGAGACTGTATAGGTCCTCGCCGATCCTGATCCATCGTTTGTTGTACTTTCAACAGCTACGTCCATCTCTTTCTTCCACATAGTCTGCTAGTGCATGTTTTCCTTTTCCGAACTGACAAAACTCCAAAACTTCTCTACCACCTATTTCCTGGTTAACCACACTATGTCCGAATTATTGCGAAGTTGCAACGCGTGATAACTCGCCATGACTTTTCTATTCTTTTCTTGAGTGCAATGTCGAGCACTGCGGAGAGTCCAGAACAAGCAGCGTATCTGATGACGGGATGACACCGACATTCTGGGCCTTGATGGTATTTCCACCATTCAGCTTGTTTTCAAAAAAATTTTTCTGATGCTGTGGATGTCTTCTTTGCCGAGCACGATTCTCACGTAAGGTACCTATGGTTGATTTAGTACTGTTGCAAGATACCGATTTTTTTATGAGCTGCAGACTGATGGCTGATTATTGTTATTGTTATTTGACTGATATATCACGACATTGCAGTGATTTCATAATTTCGGGGCCGATACATCCAAAACATTAGATACACAAAAATACATTGTTTCCAGTAGTGTTCATAGGGAAAAGCGCTACTACTGGTGCAAACACAGCTGTTACTGCAAAAATACTAACATAAGTCATATTATTATTATTGGTATTAATTATTACTTTTATGATTGGTATTTCAATATGTACGCAACTAAAATATTTCTCCAGTGATTTAGAAATAGTTTTAGCAGCAAAAAAAGAAAGAGCCGAATGTGTAATCTGCTCAGCTTGTTGTTGTTGTGGTCTTCAGTCCAGAGACTGGTTTGATGCAGCTCTCCATGCTACTCTATCCTGTGCAAGCTTCATCTCCCAGTACCTACTGCAGCCTACATCCTTCTGAATCTGCTTACTGTATTCATCTCTTGGCCTCCCTCTACGATTTTTACCCTCCACGCTGCCTTCCAACACTAAATTGGTGATCGCTTGATGCCTCAGAACATGTCCTACCAACCGATCCGTTCTTCTAGTCAAGTTGTGCCACAAACTCCTCTTCTCCCCAATTCTATTCAATACCTCCTCATTAGTTATGTGATCTACCCATCTAATCTTCAGCATTCTTCTGTAGCACCACACTTCGACAGCTTCTAATCTCTTCTTGTCTAAACTATTTATCGCCCACGTTTCACTTCCATACATGGCTACACTCCATACAAATACTTTCAGAAAGGACTTCCTGACACTTAAACCTATACTCGATGTTAAGAAATTTCTCTTATTCACAAACGCTTTCCTTGCATTGCCAGTCTACATTTTATATCCTCTCTACTTCGACCATCATCAGTTATTTTGCTCCCCAAATTCACTATTTTAAGCGTCTCATTTCCTAATCTAATTCCCTCAGCATCAGCCGATTTAATTCGACTACATTCCATTATTCTCGTTTTTCTTTTGTTGATATTCACCTTATATCCTCCTTTCAAGACACTGTCCATTCCATTCAACTGCTCTTCCAAGTCCTTTGCTTTCTCTGACAGAATTACAATGTCATCGGCAAACCTCAAAGTTTTTATTTCTTCTCCATGGATTTTAATACCTACTCTGAAATTTTCTTTTGTTTCCTTTACTGCTTGCTCAATATACAGATTGAATGACATCGGGGAGAGGCTAGAACCCTTTCTCATTCCCTTCCCAACCACTGCTTCCCTTTCATGTCCCTCGACTCTTATAACTGCCATCTGGTTTCTATACAAATTGTAAATAGTCTTACGCTCCCTGTATTTGACCCCATCCACCTGCTCTGCTTAAGTAAACCAATTAGAAAATCAATAAAAATGTCATAGAAGCAATTACTACAGTCTCTGGTAGACAGTGAAAAGTATAGTATGATTCTGAGAGGGCATCTGCGAATTTCAGGAAAAAAATGGAGGAAGGAGGAGATCATCATAGACTTAACTTGTAAATCTCGCCACACATAATCGTAAGGTCAGAAACAAGTGCACCCAAGGGGCGTGTAGTTATTTTCTTTTTTTCGTTAATTTTATCCATAATTGTAATAACGTAGTAACGTATTTCTTAACTTTCCAGGACCTGCAGAAGTTCATGGATGACGCAAAAGATGGAGTCATATTCTTCAGCTTGGGCAGTAACATCAAGAGCTCAGACATTCCCGAGAAACAAAAGGCGGCGATTCTCAGCGTGTTCTCCAAACTGAAGCAGAAAGTTCTGTGGAAGTTTGATCTGGAAAGTATGCCCAACCAGCCAGCGAATGTAAAACTGAACAAATGGTTTCCCCAAAATGATCTGCTCAGTAAGTACGCAAGAGAAACTTATATTCGTGATAGAAAAACAGATGAAATTTTATCATTTTCGGTTATATGTGTAATGACTGGGCTTTAAGAGAACGTAAAACAGAAAAAAGGAAAACGCCACCCGTGCGATACTTTCGCACAGTAATAGTTTTAAATAATGACAGTATTTGTGATAAATGAAGTCGTTGGGATAAGGATAGTTGCGGGAATGAAGAGAAAACAGTTTCAAAAATGACGACTTGAAATAAATGATATGAAATAATAATAATGAATTTATGATACGCCCTTGTATATATATTGCCTTGTGTCCTGAAATGTTTCCTGAAATCGGTGTGTTTGTCCTGGCTTGCAAGATGGGCAGAGATCGGGGACTGTCAGTAGGGCCACACCACCTGTATCTGTAACTCGACAAACACTTTCAGTTACACTAAGCACGTTAGGCTGTAGTAACAATAGGTAAATTCTGGGTGAAAATGAGAAATATGTTTGTCGTTCCGGAATGTATATTCGTTTAGAAAAGTCATCTTGTACGACGGGCGGGGGTAACGGACTACCACAGTGATCACGGTTATTATGTATGACACTGCTGTACAGAAATTATCCAGTTAATAAGTACTTTAAAACAAATCAAATGGTATATATAATAAGATAATATACACTAAAGGGCTATAGAAACTGGTATAGGCATGTGTATTCAAATAAAGATAGGTGTAAAACAAGCAGAATACGGTGCTGCGGTCGGCAACGCCTATATAAGACAACAAGTGTCTAGCGCTGCTGCTACAATCGCAGGTTATCAAGATTCAAGTGAGTCTGAACGTGGTGCTATGGTCGGCGCGTTAGCGATGGGACACGGCATCTCCGAGGCAGCGACGAAGTGGGCATTTTCCGGTACGACCATTTCATGACTGTACCGTGAATATTAGGAATCCGGTAAAACATCAAATCTCCGACATTGCTGAGACCTGAAAAAGATCCTACAAGAACGGGACCAACGACGACCGAAGAAATTCGTTCAACGTGACAGAAGTGAAACTCTTCCGCAAATCGCTGCAGATTTCACTGCTGGGCCATCAATAAGTAGCAGCGTGCGAACCATTCAACGAAACGTCATCGATATGGGCTTTCGGAGCTACTCGTGCACCCTTGATGACTGCTCGACACAAAGCTTTACGCCTCGCCTGTTCGCGTCAACACCGACACTGTACTGTTGATGACGAAACATGTTGCCTGGTCGGACGAGTCTCGTTTCAAACTGTATCCAGCGAATGGACGTGTAGGAGTATGGAGAGAACCTCATAAATCCATGGACCTTGCGTGTTAGCAGGGAACTGTTCAATCTGGTGGGTGCTCTGCAGTGGTGTGGGGTGTGTACCGTTGGAGTGATATGGGACTCGTGATACGTCTAGATACGACTCTGACAGGTGACACGTACTGATTACCTGCATCCAGTCATGTCCATTGGGCACTCCGGCGGATTTGGACAATTCCAGCACGACAGTACGACACCCCACACGTAAATAATTCCTACAGAGTGGCTCCAGGAACACTTTTCTGAGTTTAAACACTTCTGTTGGCCACCAAACTCCGCAGACATGAACGTTATTGAGCATATCTGGGATGCCTTGCAACGTGCTGTTCAGAAGAGATCTCTAGCCCCTCGTACTCTTACAGATTTATGGACAGCCCTGCAGGATCCATGGTGTCATTTCGTTCCAGCACTACTTCAGTCGATTACATGCTACGCCGTGTTGTGGCATTTCTGCGTGCTCGCGGGGGCCCTACGCAATATCTGGCAAGTGTACCAGTTTCTTTGGCTCTTTAGTGTAAGTGAGGAATATGACCGCCACGTCTCACGAAGTTTATATACAATAGGTAGCTTATTCATTAAGGCATTAAGCTGATCACATCGCTGAGTTTATCGCATGCTGTCTTTACTTTGCTATACGGTTCGGAATACACTCTTGGTACTTGTTTTTGACTGTTCTCGCGAGCTCACGATCTCTTAAGTATTCTCACAGTTAGTGGAAGTATGAGGGTCATATTTTAGTCTTTTCATGTTTTCTGCGACGAAAGTACAGGATTGTGAGTTTAACGACTGTACCTTCGCCACTCTCCCGTGCGTAGGATACTCGAACATTACAAAACCATTAAACTCCGATCCCTTAAAGATTCAAACTCGCACGTAAGAAACAGCTTCAATCGACTGGTTACAGATGATTTAGTGTTAAAAATTTAATTTAAGCATGTAAGCGAGAAATGTTTTAGCAAAGATTTGAAATTGTGCTTGAAATTCGTTAAAAGTGTCTAAGTGCTGTGATTACGAAACACTGCATGAATACGAACTGGGTAATCTGCGTTGCGTCTTAAAGCAGAAGCTAGTTTATCACGCATCTGAATGTTTATGACGTCATATCTCCTGAACTGCAAAGGGTGGACAAAAATACGGAAACATGGCGAGAAATACATGCTTGACCATAAATGTAGTTACTAACAAGGGAACCTCCCCATCGCACCCCCCTCTGATTTAGTTATAAGTTGGCACAGTGGATAGGCCTTGAAAAACTGAACGCAGATCAATCGAGAAAACAGGAAGAAGTTATGTGCAACTATGAAAAAAAAGCAAAATATACAAACTGAGTAGTCCATGAGCAAGATAGGCAACATTAAGGTACATATCAGCTCAGGAACGCCATGGTCCCGTGGTTAGCGTGAGCAGCTGCTGATCAAAAGGTCCTTGGTTAAAGTCTTTCCTCGAGTGAAAAGTTTCAATTTTTTATATTCAGACAATTATAATCCGTCCATCCGATGCGAGGTAACTGCGCCGTAGTATGAGGACGCTACACCTAAACAAGAAAACCTAACTCGGGCAAGGTAGAAGAATCTTTTTACCCATTCGCCAACTGCACAACATATTCCTGTCATGTGACGCACATGCCGTCACTAGTGTCGTATAGAATATACCAGACGTGTTTTCCTGTGGAGGAATCGGTTGACCTATGACCTTGCGAGCAAATGTTTTCGGTTCCCATTGGAGAGGCACGTCCTCTCGTCTACTAATCGCACGGTTTTGCGGTGCGGTCGCAAAACACAGACACTAAACTAATTACAGTGAACAGAGCCGTCAATGAACGAACGGACTAATCATAACTTTGCGAGAATAAAGAAAGTAAAATTTTCACACGACGGAAGACTTGGACCAAGGACCTATCGTTCGGTAGCTGCGCACGCTAACCACGGGACCACGACGCTCCTGTTCTCGTACTCTCCTTAATGTTGCCTATGTTGCGCATAGACTACTCTGTTTGTATATTTTGCTTATTTTTTCATAGTTCCACACAACTTCTTCCTGTTTTCTCGATTGATCTGTGTTCAGTTTTTCAAGGCCTATCCACTGTGCCAACTTATAACTACATCTGAGGGGGGTGCGATGGGGAGGTTCCCTTGTAAGGAATCCTGCTCGTGGCGCTGTTGACCTTGACCACGAACAGAACCTATGCAATGTCTTCAATACGTTGCAAGTGTCAGTCGTGTGTGTGTGTGAAATCATATGGGACTTAACTGCTAAGGTCATCAGTCCCTAACCTTACACACTACTTTACCTAAATTATCCTAAGGACAAACACACACACACATGCCCGAGGGAGGACTCGAACCTCCGCCGGGACCAGCCGCACAGTCCGTGACTGCAGCGCCAAAGACCGCTCGGCTAATCCCGCGCGGCTGTCAGTCGTGATCGGAAGAGTGTTCTGTGTAGTTGTGTGCGCATTCTGTCGGTGCTAAGTGCATTCGAACGTGGGCAAATTGTTGGTACTCGTGTGGTTGATACGTCCTTAACCAAGGCAGCCGAAGCACCGCATAGAAAGATTTACTCCGCACACCGGGACAATCGAAAAACATCGTCCGCTAAGTTACAAAGAGGAATAAAGTGCCTGTTAGTGACCGTGACGGACGGTCATTAAAGTGGACCGTGACAAAAAATAAGAGAATGGCAGTTGCAAAACTCACTAAACACGAAGGGAGCTTCAGAAGCTGGGAATTTTAAGACTAGCTGGAATACTGGGTGATCAAAAAGTCAGTATAAATTTGAAAACTTAATAAACCACGGAATGATGTAGATAGAGAGGTAAAAATTGACACACATGCTTGGAATGACATGGCATTTTATTAGAACCAAAAAAAAAAAAAAACACCCCATATTGCTAGACGCGTGAAAGATCTCTTGCGGGCGTCGTTTGGTGATGATCGTGTGCTGAGCCGCCACTTTCGTCATGCTTGGCCTCCCAGGTCCCCAGACCTCAGTCCGTGCGATTATTGGCTTTGGGGTTACCTGAAGTCGCAAGTGTATCGTGATCGACCGACATCTCTAGGGATGCTGAAAGACAACATCCGACGCCAGTGCCTCACCATAACTCCGGACATGCTTTACAGTGCTGTTCACAACATTATTCCTCGACTACAGCTATTGTTGAGGAATGATGGTGGACATATTGAGCATTTCCTGTAAAGAACATCATCTTTGCTTTGTCTTACTTTGTTATGCTAATTATTGCTATTCTGATCAGATGAAGCGCCATCTGTCGGACATATTTTGAAAGTTTTTTTTTTTTTTTTTTTTTTTTTTTTTTTTTTTTGTTCTAATGAAACCCCATGTCATTCCAAGCATGTGGGTCAATTTGTACCTCTCTATCTATATTATTCCGTGATTTATTCAGTTTTCAAATTTATACTGACTTTTTGATCACCCGGTATTTAATTTCACACTGTTTCAAATTTCTAGACGAGTTCCCCTCACAAGAGCGAAACATGGCGTGGGTTCGGTAATAATTTGGGCTGCTATGTCGTGGTATTCCATGGGCCCCATAGTTACGGTGCTGGGGCGCATTACTTCCAAGGAGCCTCGAGATGACTGGGTGTTGTGTGTCTTTCATCATCATTTCATCCTCACTCACTCGCAAGTCGCCGTAGTGGCGTTAAAGAACTTGTGGAGCGGCGGCCGAACCGCCCTCCGAGAGGGGTCTCCCGGCCACCAATGCCATACGCTCATTATTATTTTTACTTCCAAGAAACGATTACGCGACCATTCTGCCATCAGATCCATCCCATGAGTAGAATACGAGGGCCTTTTAAAAATTTAAATTCGGCTAACAATTGAACGAAATATTGAAAGTTAAATTTTTGTTGCGCCTGGGAGCCGTTAGATTGGTTCAAAAATGGTTCAAATGGCTCTGAGCACTATGCGACTTAACTTCTGAGGTCATCAGTCGCCTAGAACTTAGAACTAATTAAACCTAACTAACCTAAGGACATCACACACATCCATGCCCGAGGCAGGATTCGAACCTGCGACCGTAGCGGTCACGCGGTTCCAGACTGAAGCGCCTTTAACCGCACGGCCACACCGGCCGGCGTTAGATTGGTAACCAGTAAATTGATAAGGGTTCCCTGGCCGGGGTTACAAGTTAGTCGTTTCGTAGTGTGGATCAGCAATGACCCAAAAACTGGCCGTGGAGGGCTGCATTCTACAAGTGTCTGTAAAGTCACAAAAAAATTTAAGTGCTCAGTTACTCATACTTCGGGTACTTGGTCTACGCACGGCTCTGATTAAAAAGAATAGCTCGATGTAATCATGGGGTCGATCCGTGAACGTTTGCTATCATGCCCCGTAGCTAATTCACTGGAAATGATAACCTGCAGCTGTGATACTACTGTCAAGTAGCCTATGCAATAGCTAGAAATTAGGAGTTAATAAAATGCTGGGAATTGCTAAGGAATAGTTAAATGAATAATTTAATAACAAGGGTCCTATTCTAACGTCTGTAATTGATGTAGACTACAGAGAATCATGTTGAATAATGTTTACTCAAGAAAGGACTTTGCAAATAGACGGGAAGTGGTCCTACGATATTCGGTTAAAATACAGACAGAAAATACGCTATCAAATGCAGTAATGTTACTTTGAGAGCATTATGAGAACGGTAGAAAAATCCCCAACTGCATTATAATCAACGATACGTGAAAATTAAATGCATTTCGTAATCACAATTCATGAAATATTCGCCAACTCAAAACGGTTCAGAGTGCAAAGTGATGATTTACACATTATTAAACAGAGTACAAAGAATAGTAACTCAAGTTCTGTCTATTCTCATTTCCGTAGCACAAGAGGAAAAAGTTAGAGTCTTACTCTTGAACACATTCAGGTCTCTCGACCTATAAGTACCTTCAGAAGTTACGAGTACTGCAACAGCCATCCACCGCCTAGAATCAGTCACCTATATGACTGAATCACGCACGTTACTGCGGGCAGGTCTGCCTTCATCCAGCGGTCAGAATAGAGTGTCCAGAATCACTCCCTTGAGCTCTTCAATCGAAAAAGTCCCTTGCCCCCACTTGACTCCCACAGCGTTCCACTACTGTCTGCTTTCCTATCGTCTAGAGGCTGACCTCACCAAAAATACATCGTTCTTACGCTCAACAGACATCATTCGATTCAGATTGACATCATTCGATTCAGCTGGACTAAACTAATATATTACAACAATAATTAAGTAAAGAAATGTTATAAACATACAGTCACACTCATATCATTTGCAATAAATATAAACAAAGGTTTGTTCATAGAAGAATGAGCTAGTATTGTTGTGCAAGTACACTCACAGTAAATGAATAGATATTTTTATTAAATACTATTTAAACAATTGTTTAGACCTTCATGACAGAAGCGTCGTTTTGTCCTCTTTTCAACTGTTATGTGCACTAGCACATGCTATTGATCACTTTTAAGTTAAGACAGTTTTTTAATAGCATTGCAATCAACATTTAAATAAAGTTACTGGCAAAATAGTAAACTGTCCATTAAATAACTACGCAAGTATAACAATATGTGAGGTACTCAACACTGAATTCTTTTGCTGTTAAGTGTGGAGGATACCATGTTCTGACAAACATTTGCGTAATAAAGAAGATATAGAAGATCTTTTAAGTTAATAAATAAAATAGATACAGATTAGTGCCTTTCTGGGATGACAGCTATCGTGCAATTCTATAATAAATGTTGAAATTGCTCGAAGCGTTTAAAAGTTGTTGATTCAGAGGTTCATTGTGAAAATGTTTATACGCTGTGGAACAGTAACTTCTGCAATTTCAAAGGCACTGAAATACTGTTGTGTCACTGGATGCGCCTCATTTTTCTGAGATCGCATATGTATTCCGATTTGCTTTAATCTACGTCTACATCCACACTCCGCAAGCCACCTGACGGTGTGTGGCGGAGAGTACCTTGAGTACCTCTATCGGTTCTCCCTTCTATTCCAGTCTCGTATTATTCGTGGAAAGAAAGATTGTCGGTATGTCTCTGTGTGGGCTCTAATCTCTCTGATTTTATCCTCATGGTCTCTTCGCGAGATATGCATAGGAGGGAGCAATATACTGCTTGACTCCTCGGTGAAGGTATGTTGCCGAAACTTTAACAAAAGGCCGTACCGAGCTACTGAGCGTCTCTGCTGCAGAGTCTTCCACTGGAGTTTATCTATAATCTCCGTAACACTTTCGCGATTACTAAATGATCCTGTAACGAAGCGCGCTGCTCTCCGTTGGATCTTATCTCTTCTATCAACCCTATCTGGTACGGATCCCACACTGCTGAGCAGTATTCAAGCAGTGGGCGAAAGCGTGTGCTGTAACCCACATCCTTTGTTTTCGGACTGCATTTCCTTATGATTCTTCCACTGCATCTCAGTCTGGCATCTGCTTTACCGACGATTAATTTTATATGGTCATTTGATTTTCAAACACTTCAAATGCCTACTCCCAGATAATTTATGGAATTAACTGCTTCCAGTTGCTCACCTGCTACATTGTAGCTAAAAGTTAAAGCATCTTTCTTTCTATGTATTCGCAGCACATTACACTTGTCTACATTGAGATTCAATTGCCATTCCCTGCACCATGCGTCAATACGTTGCAGATCCTCCTGCATTTCAGTACAATTTTCCATTGTTACAACCTATCGAATTCCGCAAAAAGCCTCAGTGTACATCTGATTTTATCCATATATTGTGAATAGCAACGGTTCTAGGCGCTTCAGTCACGAACCACGCGGCTGCTATGGTCGCAGGTTCGAATCCTGCCTCGAGCATGGATGTGTGTGATGTCCTTAGGTTAGTTAGGTTTAAGTAGTTATAAGTTCTAGGGGACTGATGATCTTAGATGTTAAGTCCGATAGTGCTCAGAGCCATTTGAGCCAATAGCAACGGTCCTACGACACTCCCCTGCGGCACACCTAAAATCACTCCTACTTCGGAAGACTTCCCTTCCATTGAGAATGACATGCTGCGTTCTGTTATCTACGAACTCTTCAAGCCAATCACACAAATGGTCTGATAGTCCATATGCTCTTTCTTTGTTCATTAAACGACTGTGGGGAACTGTATCAAACGCCTTGCGGAAGTCAAGAAACACGGCATCTTCCTGGAATCCCGTGTCTATGGCCCTCTGAGTCTCGTGGACGAATAGCGCGAGCTGGGTTTCCTACAGAGTAGATTTCTAGTCTCCAGAAAAGTCATTACACTCGAACATAATACGTGTTCCAAAATTCTACAACTGATCGACGTTGGAGATATAGGTCTATAGTTCTGCACATCTGTTCGACGTCCCTTCTTGAAAACGGGGATGACCTGTGCCCGTTTCCAAAATTTCAAAAGTGATAGTGCATTGAGAATGGCTAGTTTCTAGCTGAAATCTAGATCTGCCAATAAAATTTAAAAAGGACGATTGATAGCTGAAATCTATTATTTACAAGCGTTAATACCTGTCGTAGCTTGTAGTTTGCTTGTTTCCATTCGTCCGTCATTATGGCGCTCGTGGAATAGAAATCGGGCCAGATGGCTCTGCACTTCTCGGTGAGCGTTTGACGTATGTGAGTTAACGAGCGTTTCGCTCTCATTTAAGTATATGGCCTCAGGAATTGTGAAACGAACCCTATCGTCCGGGACCTTGCGCCACAAAGAATGCAGATTCGCCACGAAATGGGGAAACTCACAGGCGTCTATTGTCTATTGAGGCCTAACCGCTGTAGTGTGCGAGTGAGACAGACGAGAACCTACGTCATAGGAAAACGCAGTAGAAGGCTTTTGTGGCCAAGGAGACGTATCGGTGTTAAATATGGCGGACCTAAGATCGGCTATAAAGGGAAACATTTACGAAAACTATTTAATTCTGTAGTAGTGCAGGGAATCAAGCCACAGTACTTTTAATCTGCCATCCTCCATAAATTTTCATGGTAATCCCAATAAAACTTGACTATTGAGCATATCTATAATAGTTTAGGATTAAAGTGAGCCGGCCGATGTGGCCGAGCGGTTCTAGGCGCTTCAGTCTGGAACCGCACGACCGCTACGGTCGCAGGTTCGAATCCTGCCTCGGGCATGGATGTGTGTGATGTCATTAGGTTAGCTCAGAGATTAAAGTGAAATTAACAAGTTTTGTAACAAACACCCGAATGCTAAAATCTGAACGCTTTGGTCGATCTTAACGATCGACATTTCATACAGAAGCGCATCATTAAAATGGCAAACGTTGTAAATATCAACTCTGTAACTTTATTTGTTTAAAAGTTATAGTAAATTTAAATTATCAGTATTTTCAGTTAAGCATCAGATCATCATTTCCTCCACACAAAACACATTGAACGATGACAGTATGACACCTTGTTGAATCATTACGTAATAGAATACTTGTTGCAAAGTTTAGTGCATAATAGTTACTTTTGTTCTTTATTTATTTATCAGAAAGCACATTGGTGCAAGGCTACTGGCCGTGGCATTCAAAACTAAGAAGGAAATTGTATTGATTTTATGCAAAAGAGTTTAACTTTTATTATGCAATGGATATTATTGTTACTTTATTTAGAACGCGAAAGTGGTCAAGCTTTGATTATTTAAATATGGTAAAATGTAAAATAATGTGGAATAAGCTGTAGCCAATCAGATGGACGGCTTCAGGGAAGGGAACTGCACTAGTCAGTTGAGCGAGTATGTTCGGCGCGCGGGAAACGCGACCGGGGACGGGCAGAGGAAGTGCTGGTGCACACGCGAAAGCGGACAGTTCGGCGGGAGACACCAAAGCGTACAGTCCGGACTGAGACGCGAAAGCGGATAGTCGGTCTTTAGGCAGCCAGGAAGTGAAACGACTTAGAAAATTTCGCGTTGTGTGGTATCGCGGGACTTAAGTCTCTGAGCGGTGAGCAGCCGCGCGCCTGGATTCAACTCTTAACTTTTCGTGTAAATATTGAGGTGGAGTACTGTTTATCGCGTCCGCAGCTCTTGGTCGTGCGGTGGCGTTCTCGCTTCCCGCGCCCGGGTTCCCGGGTTCGATTCCCGGCGGGGTCAGGGATTTTCTCTGCCTCGTGATGACTGGGTGTTGTGTGATGGCCTTAGGTTAGTTGGGTTTAAGTAGTTCCAAGTTCTAGGGGACTGATGACCATAGCTGTTAAGTCCCATAGTGCTCAGAGCCATTTGAACCATTTTTTTTTTTTTTTTTTTTTTTTTTTTTTGCTGTTTATCGCGATAAGATTGTGAATGATCGAACTGTGTCAAATTGATATGCGCTCAAGTGTAACAGTAACTCTAAATACGAGCACTTTCGCTATTAGTTTGCTTATTCTATCTAAATCGCAACTGCGTGGCCTACATCATTTATGGGTGGGTTAATTTAGTTCCCGATGTAATTATTACTGTTATTATATGTTGTGTTAACTTTGTATTTCTCAAAGTTGCCATCAGCCAGACAATTTAACCAAAGGGTCACAAGTGTCTAATTTAGGGCGTGTAATGCGACACGTGCGGTTCAACCCCTAGACGAGTTTGAGCCAAGACATTTCGACGGAGAGAAACCGCATGTGAGCACGACCATCTGTCGGATGTTATCCCGCAGGTGCTTTCTCGTAGGGCTTGGTATTTAGCAGCCAATACCACATTTTTGTGTCGTCGATGAACTAGTTTTGCTTGAGTGTGCCGAATTCCCGATACCTAGGATCCTGTTCATGTAGCGGGCTTTGACTTTTTCTATCGTTCTATCAGGTCGCTTATGGTGAGTTTTTCCCCTATGATGGTGATCCCATAGGTAGCTATTGGGGAAATGGCTGTGTTGATCAGTAACATTGCTGCATCCAGTGATATTTATTGAGGCTGTTGGATGTGGTAGACGGCTTTTATTGCTGCGGCCGCTGTTTCTTTCACATGGTTATTGAAGGATGACAGGATGGTTTGCAGGGTGACTCCAGGATACTTGAATTTTGGCACTACCTCCAAGGGTTTATTGTTCAGGGTTTCCTTTATTTCCTAAAAGCCGTTTGTTTCGTTTTGTTGTGGTTTATTTGCAATCCATTTCTTTCCGCCCACGATGTGAGCCTGTTGAGGACCCCTTGGAGCTCTTCTGCATTCTCTGAGCCTATTTTCATGTTGTCCACACAGGGAATAAGTTATGCTGACGTGTCTCTGATTATGCCGGCCGGGGTGGCCGAGCGGTTCTATGCGCTTCAGCCTGGAACCGCGCGACCGCTACGGTCGCAGGTTCGAATCCTGCCTCGGGCATGGATGGTGATGACACACCAAATGAAAATAGAACTTACATCAATATGTTTGTTTATAAATAATTCATCTGTTACCAGTCACGATTTTCTTTTATTTTATTTTTAGCACGACGCGTTTCGGGAAATGATTCCCAATTTCAAGTGCATTTTTTGTTATGTTTGTTATGCAATTTCTATCTGATGTTGTCGATGTTTGAGAGTCAGCTTTATTTCGTTGACTTTACTGCGATATATAGGAAAACATGCGATTTTTAGTTGGTTGTCGGTCTTTTTGTGAAATTAGTGGCGAAATTTAGAAGAATTTGCACTTACAATTGCGTATTTTCTTATATATCGCAGTAAAGTCAACGAAATTGGGCACACTCTGCCACATCGACAACATCATATGGAAATGGCATAACAAACACAAAAAATGCACTTGAAAATGGGAGTCATTTCCCGAAACGCGTTGTGCGAAAACTACGAGGTGCATTCAAGTTCTAAGGCCTCCGATTTTTTTTCTAATTAACTACTCACCCGAAATCGATGAAACTGGCGTTACTTCTCGACGTAATCACCCTGCAGACGTACACATTTTTCACAACGCTGACGCCATGATTCCATGGCAGCGGTGAAGGCTTCTTTAGGAGTCTGTTTTGACCACTGGAAAATCGCTGAGGCAATAGCAGCATGGCTGGTGAATGTGCGGCCACAGAGAGTGTCTTTCATTGTTGGAAAAAGCCAAAAGTCACTAGGAGCCAGGTCAAGTGAGTAGGGAGCATGAGGAATCACTTCAAAGTTGTTATCACGAAGAAACTGTTGTGTAACGTCAGCTCGATGTGCGGGTGCGTTGGCTTGGTGAAACAGCACACACGCTGCCCTTCTCGGACGTTTTTGTTGCAGTGCAGGAAGGAATTTGTTCTTCAAAACATTTTCGTAGGATGCACCTGTTACCGTAGTGCCCTTCGGAATGCAGTGGGTAAGGATTACGCCCTCGCTGTCCCAGAACATGGACACCATCATTTTTTCAGCACTGGCGGTTACCCGAAATTTTTTTGGTGGCGGTGAATCTGTGTGCTTCCATTGAGCTGACTGGCGCTTTGTTTCTGGAAAAATGGCATCCAAGTCTCATCCATTGTCACAACCGACGAAAAGAAAGTCCCATTCATGCTGTCGTTGCGCGTCAACATTGCTTGGCAACATGCCACACGGGCAGCCGTGTGGTCGTCCGTCAGCATTCGCGGCACCCACCTGGATGACACTTTTCGCATTTTCAGGTCGTCATGCAGGATTGTGTGCACAGAACCCACAGAAATGCCAACTCTGGAGGCGATCTGCTCAACAGTCGTTCTGCGATCCCCCAAAACAATTCTCTCCACTTTCTCGATCATGTCGTCAGACCGGCTTGTGCGAGCCCGAGGTTGTTTCGGTTTGTTGTCACACCATGTCCTGCCTTCATTAAACTGTCGCACCAACGAACGCACTTTCAACACATCCTTAACTCCATCACCACATGTCTCCTTCAACTGTCGATGAATTTCAATTGGTTTCACACCACGCAAATTCAGAAAACGAATGATTGCACGCTGTTCAAGTAAGGAAAACGTCGCCATTTTAAGTATTTAAAACAGTTCTCATTCTCGCCGCTGGCGGTAAAATTCCATCTGCCGTACGGTGCTGCCATCTCTGGGACGTATTGACAATGAACGCGGCCTCATTTTAAAACAATGCGCATGTTTCTATCTCTTTCCAGTCTGGAGAAAAAAAATCGAAGGCCTTAGAACTTGAATGCACCTCGTAAAATAAAGAAAATCGTGACTGGTAGCAGATGAATTATATACACTCCTGGAAATTGAAATAAGAACACCGTGAATTCATTGTCCCAGGAAGGGGAAACTTTATTGACACATTCCTGGGGTCAGATACATCACATGATCACACTGACAGAACCACAGGCACATAGACACAGGCAACAGAGCATGCACAATGTCGGCACTAGTACAGTGTATATCCACCTTTCGCAGCAATGCAGGCTGCTATTCTCCCATGGAGACGATCGTAGAGATGCTGGATGTAGTCCTGTGGAACGGCTTGCCATGCCATTTCCACCTGGCGCCTCAGTTGGACCAGCGTTCGTGCTGGACGTGCAGACCGCGTGAGACGACGCTTCATCCAGTCCCAAACATGCTCAATGAGGGACAGATCCGGAGATCTTGCTGGCCAGGGTAGTTGACTTACACCTTCTAGAGCACGTTGGGTGGCACGGGATACATGCGGACGTGCATTGTCCTGTTGGAACAGCAAGTTCCCTTGCCGGTCTAGGAATGGTAGAACGATGGGTTCGATGACGGTTTGGATGTACCGTGCACTATCCAGTGTCCCCTCGACGATCACCAGTGGTGTACGGCCAGTGTAGGAGATCGCTCCCCACACCATGATGCCGGGTGTTGGCCCTGTGTGCCTCGGTCGTATGCAGTCCTGATTGTGGCGCTCACCTGCACGGCGCCAAACACGCATACGACCATCATTGGCACCAAGGCAGAAGCGACTCTCATCGCTGAAGACGACACGTCTCCATTCGTCCCTCCATTCACGCCTGTCGCGACACCACTGGAGGCGGGCTGCACGATGTTGGGGCGTGAGCGGAAGACGGCCTAACGGTGTGCGGGACCGTAGCCCAGCTTCATGGAGACGGTTGCGAATGGTCCTCGCCGATACCCCAGGAGCAACAGTGTCCCTAATTTGCTGGGAAGTGGCGGTGCGGTCCCCTACGGCACTGCGTACGATCCTACGGTCTTGGCGTGCATCCGTGCGTCGCTGCGGTCCGGTCCCAGGTCGACGGGCACGTGCACCTTCCGCCGACCACTGGCGACAACATCGATGTACTGTGGAGACCTCACGCCCCACGTGTTGAGCAATTCGGCGGTACGTCCACCCGGCCTCCCGCATGCCCACTATACGCCCTCGCTCAAAGTCCGTCAACTGCACATACGGTTCACGTCCACGCTGTCGCGGCATGCTACCAGTGTTAAAGACTGCGATGGAGCTCCGTATGCCACGGAAAACTGGCTGACACTGACGGCGGCGCTGCACAAATGCTGCGCAGCTAGCGCCATTCGACGGCCAACACCGCGGTTCCTGGTGTGTCCGCTGTGCCGTGCGTGTGATCATTGCTTTTACAGCCCTCTCGCAGTGTCCGGAGCAAGTATGGTGGGTCTGACACACCGGTGTCAATGTGTTCTTTTTTCCATTTCCAGGAGTGTATTAACAAACCTATTGTTTTCGCAGTCGAAGGCTTTCAGAACAGTTAAAATGGATCAAATCAGAACTTACGTCACTTTTCTCGAATACCAAAACTAAGCTAGTAAACTTGTGGCACTACAAATCAGTTCCACAGTAAAATCCGGTACACACGATTTCTGGGCTCGTCACTGCGTCTGACATGAGCTTCTTCCATTGCAGATCACAAGAACATGAAGTTGTTCATAACGCACGGCGGGCTGATGAGCATACAGGAGGCGATATCGGCCGGTGTGCCGCTGCTGGGGATCCCTGTGTTCGGCGACCAGAACGCCAACCTGGCCAGGGCAGAGGCCGACGGCTTCGGAATGAAACTTCGGGTCAACGAGCTGACTGAAGAGTCCTTCGGTAGGGCTCTCAACGAACTCCTGACCAACCCCAAGTAAGTAGTTCATCATTCAGCGCTGTGGAGTTACTGGTTCTGTTTATATGAATACCATTAACTAGCAGAACACTCCTTTCTCTCATCAGAATCCCAAATTGTAGGGACTGCCCATTATTAGTGGAAAACACGAGTTTTCTGCTAATCAACTATTTGAAAGTACGAGGGTCACTCCAAAAGAAATGCACACTATTTTTGTAAAAATACAGTTTTCATTCTGCATGTGTGAGAGTTTTATAGTGTGTAGATACATCCTTTCCGCTTGTTTTCAAACTTAGTTCAACCTCCAGAATGAGATTTTCACTCTGCAGCGGAGTGTGCGCTGATATGAAACTTCCTGGCAGATTAAAACTGTGTGCCCGACCGAGACTCGAACTCGGGACCTTTGCCTTTCGCGGGCAAGTGCTCCACCATCTGAGCTACCGAAGCACGACTCACGCCCGGTACTCACAGCTTTACTTCTGCCAGTACCTCGTCTCCTACCTTCCAAACTTTACAGAAGCTCTCCTGCGAACCTTGCAGAACTAGCAATCCTTTCTTTCAGGATTGCTAGTTCTGCAAGGTTCGCAGGAGAGCTTCTGTAAAGTTTGGAAGGTAGGAGACGAGGTACTGGCAGAAGTAAAGCTGTGAGTACCGGGCGTGAGTCGTGCTTCGGTAGCTCAGATGGTAGAGCACTTGCCCGCGAAAGGCAAAGGTCCCGAGTTCGAGTCTCGGTCGGGCACACAGTTTTAATCTGCCAGGAAGTTTAGTTCAACCTGTTACCGTGAGTCGCGCCGTCACAGCATGTCTTCAGGATGGATGCTACACTTGACGTTCGTCAGAAGCAACGTGCTGTCATAGAATTCCTGTGCTGTGAAAACGAGACAGTGGGAAATATCCACAAGAGGTTGAAAAAGGTGTATGGAGATGCTTCTGTCGATCGCAGTACAGTTAGTCGGTGGGCAAGCAGGTTACGTCATGAAAGCGGGCACGGCAATGTTGAGGATTGTCCTCGCTGCGGCAGGCCTCGTACTGCACACACTCCAGACAATGTGCAGAGAGTTAACAATTGGTGACTGCTGACAGGCGCATCACAGTGAACGAATTGTCGCGCTATGTCAGGATGGGGCAAGGAAGTGTTTGCAGAATACTGAAAGTGTTGGCGTTAAAAAAGGTTTGTGCCAGATGGGTTCCCAGGATGTTGACAATGGCTCACAGAGAAACAAGAAAAACTGTATGCAGTGAACTTTTGGAACAGTACGAGAATTGTGGAGATTTTCTTGGAAGAATTGTGACAGGTGCTGAAACATGGCTCCATCATTTTTCACCAGGGACGAAGACGCAATCAATGGAGTGGCATAATGCAAATTCACCCAAGAAAAAAAGTTCGAAACCACACCTTCTGCCGGAAAAGTTATGGCTACGGTGTTTTTCGATTCCGAAGGACTCTTGCTTGTGGATATCATGCCAAGTGGAACCACCATAAATTCTGAAGCATATGTGACGACACTGAAGAAACTTCAAGCTCGACTGAGTCGTGTCCGACCACATCGGCGAAAGCAGGATGTTTTGCTGTTGTACGACAATGCACGGTCACATGTCAGTCAAAAAACCATGGAAGCGATCACAAAACTCGGATGGACAACACTGAAACACCCGCCTTACAGTCTTGACCTGGCTCCATGTGACTATCATCTCTTTGGGAAACTGAAAGACTCTCTTCGTGGAACAAGGTTTGATGATGACTCCCTTGTGCACGCTGCCAAACAGTGGCTCCAACAGGTTGATCCAGAATTTTACCGTGAGGGTATACAGGCTCTGGTTCCAAAATGGCGTAAGGCAGTTGAGAGTGATGGAAAGTATGTGGAGAAACGAAAGTATTGTTCCTAAAGGATGTATCTACACACTGTAAAACTTTCAAACATGTATAATAAAAGATAGATTTTTAAAAAAAATTGTGCATTTCTTTTGGAGTGACCGTCTGTACAAGTGATGTTAGGCATCTCCGACCTCTTTCAGCTACAACTGAAGGTACCTTATTCTACACGCTTTTATCCTCCTGTCTGTAAACTTTCTCTACAAATCATACATGTTCTATGTCTATGTATGGTCCAAAATTGGAGTATAAATTCACGTTGATGTATATATGCAATAATGCGACGAATGAAAAATTGCATCAAAGCCTGGATTCGAACCTGGGTCTCTTGCTCACTAGGTTCCATTCACGCCTCAGCCCACTTGGTATCACCCCCTAAACACACTACGAAGGCTCTCCAATTGTTTTGGAACAGTACCTCAGCATCGAATGAAACTAGGGATTCTGTCCGAAACCCAGGCATAGGTGCTTCAATTAAAATGCTGTTCAGTTTAGGGGTAACACCACCTGGTCTGAGGCGTGAATGGAAATTAAGACTGAGGAGGGAGCCATGGTTCGTTGGTTGGTTTGAGGGAGAGGGCCAGACAGCGAGGTCATCAGTCCCATCGGATTAGGTAAGGAAGGGGAAGGAAATCGGCCGTGTCCTTTCAAAGGAACAATCCCGGCATTTACCTCAAGCGATTTAGGGAAATCACGGAAAACATAAATCAGGATGGCCGGTTGCGGGCTTGCACCGTCATCCTCCCGAATGCGAGTCCGGTGTCCTAACCACTGCCCCACCTCGTTCTGTTGGGAGCCATGCTAGGATAGTTCCTGCAGTTGTGCAAAGCCACTGTGACAGGATGGAGTAGTGGTTAGCGTATCCGCCTCGTGAGCAGGAGACACGTGCTCGAATCCCAGCCTTGGTACAAATTAAATTTTAATTTCTCACTTCAGTCTGCATGTATTTATCACCTTTGTGTGTGTGTGTGTGTGTGTGTGTGTGTGTGTGTGTGTTTGTTTGTGTGTAAGTGAGTGTTTTGGAAGACACATTAAAATCCACGCAAGTTGCTTGCTTGTCACATGGTGGAGGTCTGCAGCGCTAGCAACTACACTGCTGGCCACCGTAAATGCAACACCAAGAAAGACAAGAGGTAGCACAACAAGATTTATTTTGTAGATAACATGTTGACCAAGTATCAAATGATTACGTTTACAGACGTCTGTTACATGTGGTTCCTGCCAGAATCAGTAGCCAGAGTAGCCGCCATTGTTGGAGATCACCGCTGCCACACGTCTCGGCATTGAGTCAAAGAGACGTTGGATGTGTTCCTGGGGTACAGCAGCCCAAGCAGCTTCCACACGTTGCCAAAGATCATCTGGTGTGGCAGCTGGGGATGTAGTCTGGGTCACTCGTTGAGCAACCATGGACCACATGTTTTCTATCGGCGAAAGATCCGGAGAGCGAGCCGGCCAGGGAAGCAATTCAATCTGGTTATTGACGAAGAACCTTTGGACAATGCGTGCCACGTGTGGTCGTGCATTATCCTGTTGAAATATGGCTGTGGCCGAGTCCTGAAGGTAAGGAAGGACAACTGGCTCCAGCACCTCGGATATGTAGCGCCGGCTATTTTAAAGTACCGACAATGCGTACTAGAGGCGTGCGAGAGTAATATCCAATACCGGCCCATACCATAATACCCGGTGCAAGACCAGTGTGGCGGTGCATAATGCAGCTGTCCAGCATCCTCTCTCCACGGTGTCTCCACACTCGAATCCGACCATCGTGGTGCTGCAGACAGAAACGTGCCTCGTCAGTAAAGACAACGTCATTCCATTCTGCCGTCCACACCCGTCTGTCATCACACCATTGGCGACGGAGACGTCTGTGGTTCTGCGTCAATGGTAGACGAAGCAATGGACGTCTTGCGGACAGACCACTCTGCTGTAAACAGCGTCGAATGGTACGCGCAGACACTGGATGATGCGTTACAGACGCAATGTGCTGTGCTATGGTTCGGGATGTCACTGAGCGATCCGTCACTGCCATGCGCACAATTTGCCTATCAGCACGTGCAGTGGTGCACCGAGGTGAATGCGATCGACCACGTCGGTCCGTCGTACCCTCCTGCATCCAACGGTCACATATCCGCATTATAGTTGTTTGGTTTCGTCCAACACGACTAGCGATTTCTCTGTATGATAATCCACAATCTCGGTAAGCCACTATCCTTCCTCTGTCGAACTCGGATACTTGATCAAAAGATGTTCCTTGTTGTCTACGAGGCATAACTGATCGTCTTGTGAAACAACCACAAGGTAAACACACGTGCCGAACGTACGCTGGTCGAAATCGCCAAGCCTTAAATGGCGCTATGAGGTGGCGCCACAGGCGCGCGTGATGTGCGTCTGCGCTGAAATTCCAATCAGTTGCATATCTCATCGCTGCAAACCCATGGTGTAAATTTCACTTGATTCGGATGCTTCCTTCAGGGTGTTGCATTTACGGTGGCCAGCAGTGTAGTAAAGGGCCCTTTACAAGCTCAGGTTTGTCTGAGCAGACCGAGTTCGCCACGACTGTCTGCTCATCTGGTCTGCAGTATTCATGTCGCATTTACACCTCCAAAAACAACGAATCTTTCCCAGAGTCGTAAATGAATAGGCCGATACGGCAGAATATTTTCTGACCGTATCCAAATTCATTGTATTTCCTTATAAGACAATTATTCCGTCTAATGCTATTATTTCGGAAGTTATGAAAAGAAAAATATCGCCACGGAGCAGGCGGACATAAGAGTGGCTTCTACAACTTGTAACGCTTTCGTATCTTAATCTTTTGAAGAAACTAAGAATTAAAAAAGAGGACCGTTTAAGTAGCTATGACGAGGAGACATCCGTTAGGTTGTTGCAGTACGTTACAGGAATGACACTGGAATGAGAAAATCGATAAGTGCTTATGAAAGTCTTATAGTAACGTTGAGGTACATGTCAACTTGCAGCAACTATGCTGATATAAAATTTTCTGCTGTTTTTTCACCTCCATGGCTGCGCCACATCATTCTGGAAGCATGTCTTGTTAAATATGAAGTAGTGAAGCACTTCATCTGGTCTTCGTCAGTTTAAGCGTCACCAGACTTGGCACAGACTGAACACAGACAGTAACACAGACAATTTTTTAGTCGGCAATTCATTCACACACGATATGTCTGTGCAAACTCTGTCTGCAAACACTATGTCTCAGCAAGTATAGGGCCCTTAAGGGGGAGTTGATGAGCGCCCTTGCTTTTCTCCTGATATGGGGGAATGCAGGTATAATACCTAAATTTGCCAGATTTGTTCATTACATTAGGACAAAAATGGCCAGCAACATTAAGAAGCGTGCTGGTTCTACTTTAGTTAGGGAGCGCATTCGTTTCACACGCAGACAACTGGAATTCATGTCCAAGGAATTACTTTATTTGCATTTGGAAGTCTCGGCGCTGCTGTCTGCTGCATACTACGAAAGGATTGACAGTTCGCCCTGGGCAATACCAGACTGAGTCCATCCAAATGTCGTCAGTAGGCAGTCTTCTACGTTTCTTCTCAGTCTACAATAACGGATGATGATACCCGGATGATGATACCCGTCGAGATGTTGTGATTAATCTCACAACCAAACAACACAACGAAGCTACGCTGGCAGTATTAGGAAAGGGATTAAATTTTACCCCTACACCCAGGAATGCTCCCATTACTGAATTTACTTCCGCGGTTGAACAAGCGGTGTCCAGATTTCCCAAGGATATAGCTGATTAAGTTAGGCAAGAGGTCTCGGATACATTGCGTCGGGTGCCATACGGCCAAGTACTATCTCCTCGCTTGAAAGAGCTGCGATCCGGTCCATCAGAGAAGACCAGAATTTAGTAATTCTACCAGCGGGCAAGGTCAATGCAACGGTTCTTCTTTCGCTAGACGATTATTTGAGTAAAATGGATCTTTTACTTGCAGATTCCGCATTGAAGAAGAGTTCATTATCTGACGATGTTCTAAAAATACTTCGAGCTGGTGCTGCAGTCCCGCCGAGATTATACGGTTTGCCTAAGATACACTAGCAAGGGATTCCTCTTCAGCCTATTGTTAGCAATTTGGGTGCTCCTGCTTACAACTTGCCAAGTATTTAGTATCCATTCTCAGTCCCCATGTTCGGAAATTTCCAACTGTCTGGTTTCTATCAGCGTTTGAAGTCTTTGTGTCTCAGCCCCACGGATTTGCAAGTTAGTTGTAATATTGTGTCACATTTTACCAGAGTTCCTCTCCAAGATTCTTTGCAGTTAATCGGTGGAAAAGTGGACGAAGAAACAACTCAGCTTTGTCGTCATGTGTTGAGGTCGAGGTACTTTTTATTTAATAACAAATACTTTGAACAAACGGACGGAGTGACTATGAGGAGTCCATTATCCTCTACAGTAGCCACTTTGTTTATGGAAGATTTTGAGAACACGACACTGTAGAGGGCGTTCTTAAAACCAACCTGTTTTTGGAGATACGTCGACGATACGTTTATGGTAAGGGCACCTGGAAGGGATGCTCTGGACCGTTTCATAGGTCATTTTAAGTGTCTGTATCCCAATATTAAGTTTACGATGAAAGTTGAAAAGGACGGAAAATTTCCGTTTCTAGATGTCTTGGTCTACAGGAGGAACGATGGGACATTAGGACACAATGTTTGTCGTAAGCCCCCACATACGGACCAATATCTTCATACACCGAGTTGTCATCCATCGCACCAGCGCAAGGGCGTCCTTCATACTTTGGTAAGAAGAGATTATGGCATCTCAGATGCATATAGTTTGACACAAGAACTGGGTCATGTAAAAGCAGCGTTCAAGCACAATGTTTATACCGACAGTCAGTTCCGTCGCTCTCTACAAACTGGATCTTCACGGGAGCCAACAGAAGATAGAAGCAAATCGGTGGCGTTCCTACCTTTTGAAGCATATCTTCAAGAATAGAAAGAAATTTAAAGAGATTCGATATTAAAAGTGTATTCCGTCCGCCAGCTAAGACTAGAGCGCTGCTTAGCTCAGTAAAGGATGATATGGGTGTGAGGAAACACGGTGTCTACAAAATTTCCTGTCATTGCGGGAAAGCCTATATTGGACAAACGATTCGTATCGTCCAAGATCGATGCGCGGAGAGCCAACGCCACACGCGCTTATTTCAGCCAGAGAAATCTGCGGTTGCTGATCATTGTATTGCCGAAGGACATAACATGTTCTATGGTGAGACACAATTGATTGCCCCTGCGTCGCATTATTGGAACTGTGTAACGAAAATAGCTTTTGAAATCCGGCGATCTGACAGTATTATAAACAGAGATTATAAACACAGGGGTATCATTTAAGTAAGATTTGGAAACCTGTTTTGTTTGACATTAAAAAGCAACGTTCTTTGTTTCTGTCCTCAAAAAGTGTCAAAAGTGTTTGATATTCGATTTATCGCTTCCGCGAGTTTTCACCACCGGCGCGCTGTATAGCTTTGCACTAGAGGGCAGTTGCGTTCGCGCACGCGCGGTGGAACTACAGACGGTGTATAAAGCAGCCGCCGCAACGGTTTAATTTCTCACCGCCTTACTGGTAGCCATCCCACCCCGCATTACCCCATCCTCCATGACGATCGCCCCTTTCCTGACAACCTCAGTAAGGCTAACCATTTTGCTTCCCACCTATCCGAGGTCTTCTCCATTCCTGACGATCCCCATTTTGATTACTCCCTCTTCCCCACTGTCCTTGACCGCACTGACACCTCGGTCCCCCCGCTCGCCCCTAGCTTCCAGTACTTGGATCGGCTACCCCCCTCCGACATCAACACTCCCATCACCATGCAAGACATCACACTCGTCCTCCGCTCCAAACGCAACACCGCCCCTGGTCATGATGGCATCACCTACCGTCACCTCAAGGAATCCCCTCCATCCTTCCTGTCTGTCCTTGCTACCCTGTACAATGTCCTCCTCTCCACTGGATTTTACCCTGACCTGTGGAAGACTTCCCGTGTCCTGCTGTTCCCTAAGCCTAACAAACCCCCCTCTGCTACCTCTTCCTATCGTCCCATCTGCCTCACCTCCGTGTTCAGTAAGGTCTTTGAGGCCATCCTCTCTCGCCGTACCCACCGCCACCTTAACCAGCACTGCCTCCTTCCTCTTACCCAATGTGGCTTCCGGCCTTCCTTCTCTGCTGACGACCAGCTCCTTAACCTTACCCATCTTCTTTCCCTCCAACTTAACTCCCGTCGCTCTGCTATCTTTGTTTCCCTTGACCTCCAGAACGCCTATGACCGTGTCTGGCATCCCGGGCTCCTTTTCAAACTCCAGACCTATGCTCTCCCCATCAACTTCGTCCGTCTCGTTGCTTCCTTCCTCTCCCATCGTCCCTCCTATGTGACTATCCACAATTCCAACTCCCGTACTTTCTACCCCTCTGCCGGCGTGCCCCACGGTTCTGTCCTTTCCCCTCTCCTCTATCTCCTGTACACTGCTGATATGCCCAAACCTCCCCCTCCTGTCCATCTTCTCCAGTTCGCTGATGACACCGCCTTCCTAGCCCTTTATCCTACCCTTCAACGGTCCCAACGTACTCTCCAAACCCACCTTGACCAATTCACCGCTTGGTGCAACCAGTGGTTCCTCCGTGTTAATCCCTCCAAGACCCAGGCGAACATCATAGGCCGCACCACCCGCTCCTTCCGCCTCCATGATTTCTACCTCACCATTTATGGCCGTCCTATCCACCTCACTCCTACCCTCAAATACCTTGGCCTCACCCTCGACCGCCACCTCACCTGGACTCCCCATCTCCTTACCATCCAAAACAAAGCCCACAACCGCCTCCGCCTCCTGAAACTCCTGTCCGGCCGGACATGGGGTCTGCATCCTTCCACCATCCTCCACACCTACAAATCCATGATCCGCCCCATCCTTTGTTATGCCAGCATCGCTTGGATTTCCGCCCCTCCCCGGTTCTATAACGCCCTCCAAATCCTCGAACGTCATGCACTCCGCCTCGCCTTCCGCATCCGCCTTCCGTCCCCCACGTGCATCCTCTATGACCTCATCCCCTTCCCCCACCTTCTCCTTTTCCTTGAACACATCCGCACACTATATATTGTCCGTCGCCTTGATCCCCCTCACCCCCTGGTGTCTCCATTCCTCTCCACTCCCGCCCCGTTGCCGCGCCTTTACCGTTGTGACCCTCCCTCTCTCCATCTCCACACCCTCCATCTCCTTTCCCAACGTAACTTCCACCGTCTACCACTCCCGGATGATGAGCTTCGCCCTGACATCTACCCTTCCTACCAACTCTAACCCCCTCTTCCTGGCTCCCTCTCCTCCCCCTCCCTCCTTCTGAGCGGATTTCCCCTCCTACTCCCCCTCCATCTCTTGTGCCTTCTTTCAGTGTCTCTGCGCCCCCTCCTGCCCTGTCTTCCCTTTTCCTCTCCCGCCCCATGTGTCTCCTGCCTCTTCGTGAACCCACGGTTGCCCCTCCTCTATTCATCCCGCTGCTTCCCCGGCTGCCCCATGCTCTCCCCTCCTTTTCCATCCTCTCTGACCTTTCCCTCGGCAGGTCCCACCTGGTAGTTTTATTCTTCGTCGTGTGTGCTCCAAGTGGGTTTTAAGTGTGTTGTTTCGGAGTGTTTTTAATACTGTGGCCGACTTTTAACCTGTGCCTGCGCATCCAGTGACTTCTGTGTTTTCAGAATCGTCCACTGTGTTTTTTTTTTTTTTTAACTTTCTGGTGACTTTTTTTTAACTGTCCCCAATGAACGTCTACATATCAATGTATTTTTACCTCCATTTTCTCCCCTTACTCTGTTTTATGTTCCCCTTTTTTTACCTCCTTATGTATGTATTATTTTATTCTTGTTTTAGTTGTCATGTCACTCGGCTGAAGAGCGGCGGATTGTGCTGCTGACAGCCCTCCCCTGCCCATATGGGGCAGGGGAATGAAATCACAATAAAGGAAAAAAAAAAGGTTTAATTTCAATTCCGGCGCGTTAGTGCGACGGCTTGCTCAGCTGACGATGTCAGTAAGGTGGACCGCTGAAATATTGTGTCAAAATGACGTTATGTTACGGCTGGAAACCCGATTGAACAGCAGGGCCCTTAGAAGTTTGTCCCCAAGCGGTTAACTTTCTCGTAACACGTGTCTGTTACTTATTTGTCATTAATTTTGTTCTTTGCTACCTTCCTTTGTGATCATCCCACTATTATATTTTTTCAGCAGAACACTCATATCCATATAATGCGAAGGTGTCCATACGATATAAAAAGGCCGTGATTTCGCGAGTTTATTCAATACAAGAACATCTCATTTCAGGTTTTTAGATCCTTAGAACGAGCTGTGACAATGCTGCAATTCTTCTTCTTCTGCACTTAAACGTTTAGGCACTTGTGCCTGCCTGTTCCGTCTACACTTTTCACTTACACCTCGTTATGTGTCTTCCAAAGTCCGTTCGTCCTCTTGGCTGGTACAGCATGAACGGACGTTGGATCCTCTCTGCACTCATTTTTTATAGGTGATGTTTTCATAATGTTTTATTTTCCTCAGTATTTTCGTTAATATTACAAATATCTAGCTCATTCCTAATATTTTCATTTCTTATATTGTCTTCCCTCATAATACCTCTCTCCATCTCCTAAAAAATCTCATTTCTGCTGCTTGTAATTTATTTTTATGGATCCATGACTAACTTCCATATAGCAGTACAGACGTAGCCATGATTTTACAAAATTTTAATATCATAGCTTACGTCACATCCAAAAAAATTGGAGACCTGCTCAAGTGGTGTATTATCTATTATTATTTTTGAGCGAGTGGGGTATTTTACAGTGTTAACTTTGAATGATATACTTCATCTACTTTATTGCAAGAGTAATTACTGTCTTATATCTACATCTATGGTCAGTTTGCATCACAGTTCGCATGTATTCAATCCCCCACCAAGGAGAGCCTCTACTACAAGTTATTACCACTGCATCGTATTCTTCTGTCACCTACAGTACCAGTTTTAAATTATTGCAACAAACTTGGTTAGAATACATAAATTAGGATCTACTGTCAACCTTAGTACATCATTAATCGTCAATGACACGTCTGACGCCTAATAAAACCAACAGTTGGGTCCAGACCATCTCTCGTGGCTCCAGACTGCCACGTGGTGTTATTTCTGTTCACATCCCTCCACTGACTAATGTGGCACGTTCATTGGTTGACAAGGAGCCACCATAAAACTACCTGTACTTATCATTCATGTTAGAATACTTAATTTCATTGTCTGTCAAGGCGTTCTTGAGCTTTCTAAACCACTTCACCTCCTATGATATTAAGTATTCAGTTTTGTGTAGCTCCTTCACTTATGTTTCTGTTTATCAATGTCTGCCTTCCCACAGCGACTGCTTGTGCACATACTGAGCAATTAAATACGCACTGCGTGACCTGGACTTTCTTCAGTGGTGCCACATTCACAACCTTGTGTAAATCATATCCCTATACAAAACAAATAGAATGGGCAAGGATCCTAGACGATATGGAACTGCAAAATTTGACGAGTTGATTGAAAATGTTAATGTTAGTCGTTCTGACACACAGTCAAAACTTTTGCAAGTGCTGCCACCTGTTTCGAATCTCTGTGAGTAAAAAGGCAACACTCACTCCAGAAGGGTGTTACCAGGAAAACATAACACCTCAGTGGCTTGAAGGAGATGCTCCACAGCAATTTAGTAGACTTTACAGGTTGCAGCTTCGCGTCTCTTACTTCCAATCACTCCTCTACCGAACGACTTACGATTCTGCTCCTAACCACCAAGCACGCAGTATGTAGAGGTAATTTGTATTCCTTCATTTTACGTATTTTTAGGCTACCTTGAATCAGACTTTCAGCTATTGCGGGAGGTCATTGCCTGTGGATTGCAAGGACGATTTTTCTGGATTCTCTGTCAGTGGTGACATCAGTTTCGACAAGCTGCGGGGGGGTTGTATAAGGTGTCTCGTGGTGTATACTGCTCGGAAACGTCATCCAACGATACCACAGAGTCTCCAAGATATAGCAGCCAACACTTGCCGCTATGCCACCCCTTTGGCAGCAAACTACGAGGGATTCTAGAGGACGCCTTGAGGTGCATAAAATTCAGAAACGGCGTACCACCACGCCGAAGGCTATCCAAGTAATGCTGACCAACGCCCACCGACGGGCCACCCCTTTGGAAGAACACTGAGAGACATTCTAGACCTTATCTGAAGGATCATAATGGCCAGAACCATCATCACACGACGCTTCAAAATGTCCAGTCTATAGCGGCAAATCCTCCGGCAGGTTAACGATTTGATAGCAAACTGCGAGGGGAAGTTTTGTCCAGCAACACAATCCCACAAAGCTATAGGGTGTGGGAGCTATGGCCACAAACGCCTCCTGATATTCCGCTCTTTGAGCTGCTTCGAGAGTGTGTCTTGGGAAATGTCCATTAACAACGTCCCACGACTCTACAGAGTGTCCAAGTTATAATGGCGATGCCTGCAACTAATCCACCACTTTGGCAGCAAATTGAGAGAGATTCTGGAGGGTAATGACCAGAAACGTCGTCCCACCATGCCACAGTGTGTCCGAGTAATCTTGACCAAAGGCTGTTGATAGGCCACTCCTTTGGCCACATATTGAGTGGGGTTCTAGAGGGTGCCTTGAGGAATGTAATGTTCAGAAACAAGAGGGTGTCGAGGTTATTACGACCTAGTCCCGCCAATGAGCCACTGACGGATGTTCTAGAGGCCGTCTACAGTAGTGTAATGTCCAGAACCGTCATCTCACAACACTATAGAGCGCAAAAATTACAGCAACCAACAACTGCTGCAGGGCTACCCCTTTCGCAGGAAACTGCAAGGGGTCTTAGATATTGTTCTGAAGAGCGTTATGTTCAGAAACGTCATCCCACAATCCTATAGCGGGCAACACCTACCACTAGGTCATCAATTGCAGAAACTTGAGAGTTGTTCCAGAAGGCGTTTTGAGGAGCATAATGCCCAGAACTGTCATCCCACAACGTTACGCGGTATGCAAGTTACTGTAGTTATTGCATCGAGCCAGGCCACCCATTTGTCAGCAAACTGCGTGGGTTATAGAGGAGTGCTTGAGGGGTGTAATATTCTGAGTCGCCATTCCATGACGCTAAAGGACTTAAAAGTCACGGTGGTAGCGCCTTTCGCTAGTCCAACCATTTACAGTAAATTTCGATGGGTTCCAGAGGCTGTCTTGAAGACCACAATGTCCAGAAACGTCATGCGACTGCACTAGGGTGTGGCCGAGTTACAGCATCCAACGCCTAACCCTAGGTCGCTTCTTTGGCTGCAAAATTGAATTTGGCCACAGCAGGCAGTAATGCCTTGGTATGTGGGCACACGTACGACGACACTACCGTTCTGAATGCTGCGACTCCCATTACGAGATGTTCCGTTGCTGCTCGTCACCATAGTAATAATGTCTGCTTCTAAAATAATGGGTAGACCCTATTACTTCAATGCTCTGTAGAGTTGTTGGATGACTTTACAGATATTAGTTCCTATTATCGATTTGTTTCTCAAGACACCGTCCAAAACCTCTCCAAATTTATTTTGGTACAATGTGTCACATCCTGTATTATAGTGTCCATCTTGAGAAGGTCACTGATATAATTTATATACATTAACTACAAAAACGTGCACTAGAGTGTGGCGTTTAAAATTATTACGATGTCAGAGTGTACCACCTGCAGGAATATTAATATAATGCTTTACAACCACTGTATTTCCACAAAATGTATCAGTTTTGGACCTTCCATAGACTTATCGCAATTAGCTTTTGCCAAACTTTTCCCGACGCAGTTCATCTCTTTCAGTGACATACTACTTTTAAACGAGAGAATAATAATACTTCCAATCCGTATGTGGTATACAGCAAACCAGTGCTTAACAGTATTGGTTAAAAACAGTCTTGGTTGCAATTTTCGTTTTTTTATTTTTCAACGACGCGTTTCGCCTTATTTAGCCATCTTCAGGTTATCTTTTCTAGATGGACGCGAGAGGCACCAAGATTATCATATGCCTACTACCTGAGCCCCAATCTTACTGTTACTCGCTCCTGTGAACGGGAACGCGTTATGCAGATCTTGGTGCCTCTCGCGTCCATCTAGAAAAGATAACCTCGAAATGCCTAAATAAGGCGAAACGCGTTGTTGAAAAATAAAAAACTAAAATTGCAATAAAGACTGTTTTTAAGAACAATAATATGTCTATTGCATTAAAAATTATCTCAGGATCTCTTTCTCAGGTGTTAATAGCTGTTTAGAGACGAATGGAACGTTGTCAGGTCAACGTTTACTAGTGTGTGTGTGTTCGTGTGTGTGAGTGCCTTTCATTACTAGGTGGTGATGTCTGTATACGTCATCAGCTAACAGCATGCAGGAGTCGGGAGATAGCGGTCGTTTGTTTTTGAAACTGCGGTTCAGGGTTCGACTGTCATTAGTGAAAATCACGCCTACTGACAGTCGTTGTTTACGCCAACGATCGATGTCCTGTATGAGTTCTCATTAGACATACAGGTATTTGACGTAAGGTCACAAAGTGAAGTGTGTCACACTTGGAGACTCTCTCCCTAGCGTTTTGAAATCTGTGCTTTGGCCATGGTCTTATCCATACTTGTGGGTGGCCAGTTCAGATTCACATTCTTTCCAATCAAATTGTTTGCTGGCAATTTTCATTGTTGTTCCATAACACAGACGTTTCAAAGTATTCCTTTCTACACTACTGGCCATTAAAATTGCTACACCAAGAAAAAATGCAGATGATAAACGGATATTCATTGGACAAATATATTATACTAGAACTGACATGTGATTACATTTTCACGCAATTTGGGTGCATAGATCCTGAGAAATCAGTACCCATAACAACCACCTCTGGCAATAATAACGGCCTTGATACGCCTGCGCATTGAGTCAAACAGAGATTGGATGGCGAGTACATGTACAGCTGCCCATGCAGCTTCAACACGATACTACATTTCATCAAGAGTGACCGGCGTATTGTGACGAGCGAGTTGCTCGGCCGCCATTGACCAGATGTTTTCAATTAGTGAGAGGTCTGGAAAATGTGCTGGCCAGGGCAGCAGTCGAACATTTTCTGTATCCAGAAAAGGCCGTACAGGACATGCAACATGCGGTCGTGCATAATCCTGCTGAAATGTAGGGTTTCGCAGGAATTGAATGGAGGGTAGAGCTACGGGTCGTAACACATCTGAAATGTAACCTCCACTGTTCAAAGTGCCGTCAATGCAAACAAGAGGTGACCGAGACGTGCAACAAATCGCACCCCATACCATCACGCCGGGTGATACGCCAGTATGGCCATGACGAATACACGTTTCCAATGTGCGTTCACCGCGATGTCGCCAGGCACAGATACGATCATGATGATGCTGTAAACAGAACCTGGATTCATCCGAAAAAAACGACGTTTTGCCATTCGTGCACCCAGGTTCGTCGTTGAGTACACCATCGCAGGCACTCCTGTCTGTGATGCAGCGTAAAGGGTAACCGCAGCCATGGTCTCCGAGCTGATAGTCCATGCTGTTGCGAACGTCATCGAACTGTTCGTGCAGATGGTTGTTGTCTTGCAAACGTCCCCATCTGCTGACTCAGGGATCGAGACGTCGCTGCATGATCCGTTACAGGCATGCGGACAAGATGCCTGTCATTTCGACTGCTAATGAGACAAGGCCGCTGGGATCCAGCACGGCATTCCGTATTACCCTCCTGAACCTACCGATTCCATATTCTGGTAACAGTCATTGAATCTCGGCCAACGCGAGCAGCAATGTCGCGATACGATAAACCGCAATCGCTATAGGCTACAATCCGACCTTTATCAAAGTCGGAAACGTAATGGTACACATTTCTCCTCCCTACACGAGGCATCACAACCACGTTTCACCAGGCAACGCCGGTCAACTGCTGTTCGTGTATGAGAAATCGATTGGAAACTTTCCTCATGTCAGCACGTTGTAGGTATCGCCACCGGCGCCAGCCTTGTGTGAATGCTCTGAAAAGCTAATCATTTGCGTATCACAGCATATTCTTGCTGTCGGTTAAATTTCGCGTCTGTAGCACGTCATCTTCGTGGTGTAGCAATTTTAATGCCCAGTAGTGTAAAAGAGTTCCTGTGTAGTACTGCGTACTTTTAGTTTTCTGTTATTTACGAATATTATTTTCTTTTGGGACATAAATTTTCTATACCTTAGTCTTGCCTAGAGTACATTATCGCTGACGTAAAAGGGCAATAAGCCTTCGGTCTGGTCCCTAGATCAGCATCTGGATTGGCTTTCTAGACGACGCCTGCAGAGTCATCGCCTAGCGAGCTGCCTCTTCCCCCTGTAACTTGAGGCCAACCCCTTCTTCATACGGAAACACAACGCGGCTCAGAAACGATGTTACTCGTCCATCTCTAACATTATGCATGGTGTCTGTTTGTTCTAAGTCGTGTCTCCCTACCACTTTCGCGCAACGACGCTCTGAGCGTGTTTTTTAGGGAATTGACTAGTTTGAACCTGGGACCTGTTGCTGGTAAGGAGACGCCAGACCAGACATGCCATGTAGAGTTCAGAAGAGTGCAGTGAGACTAGCGATGATATAATCAAATACTTAATGATTTCAGCGTCAGCTCCACTGCACTCCCTGTAAAAGAATCTTAATACTAACTAAATTTAGTGGAAGGAGTTCAAGGTTTTCCTATTTTTAGTTAGCTGGTAAAATAACGTCGAAAAAGCAGTTAAGTTCACCATTGGAATTTTTATTCTACTCACAAAACCGTCCACCTGTTCTAACTTTGTTCCTTCTATTTGAGTACCAAATAGGAGGAACAAAGTTAGAACAGGTGGACGGTTTCAAGTACTTAGGATGCATATTCTCACAGGATGGCAACATAGTGAAAGAACTGGAAGCGAGGTGTAGCAAAGCTAATGCAGTGAGCGCTCAGCTACGATCTACTCTCTTCTGCAAGAAGGAACTCAGTACCAAGACTAAGTTATCTGTACACCGTTCAATCTTTCGACCAACTTTGTTGTATGGGAGCGAAAGCTGGGTGGATTCAGGTTACCTTATCAACAAGGTTGAGGTTACGGATATGAAAGTAGGTAGGATGATTGCAGGTACTAGTAGATGGGAACAATGGCAGGAGGGTGTCCACAATGAGGAAAGCAAAGAAAAACTGGGAATGAACTCTATAGATGTAGCAGTCAGGGCGAACAGGCTTAGATGGTGGGGTCATGTTACACGCATGGGAAAAGCAAGGTTACCCAAGAGGCTCATGGGTTCAGCAGTAGAGGGTAGGAGGAGTCGGGGCAGACCAAGGAGAAGGTACCTGGATTCGGTTAAGAATGATTTTGAAGTAATAGGCTTAACATCAGAAGAGGCACCAATGTTAGCACTGAATAGGGGATCATGGAGGAATTTTATAAGGGGGCTATGCTCCAGACTGAACGCTGAAAGGCATAATGTCTTAAATGATGATTATGATGACAAACAATTTTTTATAAATTGCGCTATTGATGAAAGGAAATATTTTAATACAGGATGATAAAAACCAACTGCGTTCAACCAAAATGTGAACGAATATTCCCTGAATGGGTTTCCAAGTTCTACAATGGATCGAAGTATGACCTATGCCATATCACATCTATAATCTAGGTTTAAGTTAAGTTTCATAAAAGAGATGTTAACCTTAAGCTCCACCTACCAAAATTCTGTCTATCCAATGAGTAACGTTATACTTTTCATGGTGGGGCAATGTTTTTAATGTTTGCAAAGTAACAGAGACACGTATAGTCTCACGCTAAAACTTGCAGCTGGTGTGGCCCTTTCAGTGTTATCGTAAGATCTATACTGTTCTTCTGGAGGGCTCTAGCTTTTAACATGGGCTGGGGGGTTGTCCTGGCGGTTAGCTGGCGACGTAGGTGTCTGTCACTTATCGTAGGGCCTTCTAGCCTACACGACTCTGCTCTCGGCTTCTGTTCTCGTTTCTCCCCTCGGAACTGCATCTGTTTCACGGTTTGAAGGTATGACATGCATTTAGGCGTTGTTGTGTTAGTCTGTGGTATTCCGTTTGCTCACTCGTTGATCGTATTACTTTGGTTAACTTAATGTCAGGATTTATTTGGAGCTATGTGACATACTGCCGGATTTGCTATCATGTCAGGGTTTTCATGGAAGGTGTTGGATTTGCCTGACACCTTATACAACCTACAGTACTACATACTCCAACAACAGTCTGCTGATGACGGTGTCCTCTTTAATCTCGAAATGTTTGGCAGGTACAAACAAAACGCGGAGAAACGCTCCGTGCTGTTCCACGACCGGCCAGAGAAGCCGATGGAGACTGCAGTGCACTGGACGGAGTACGTGATACGGCACAAGGGCGCGTACCACATGAGGTCGGCCTCGCTGGACCTGGCGTGGTACCAGTACCTGCTGCTCGACGTCATCGCGGCTCTGGTGTTGCTGCTGGGGGCGCTGCTGCTGCTCGTGGCGCTCTCTGTCAGAGCTCTGTACAGGGCCGCCAGGGCGGCGCTGTGGTCGCCGCCAGCGGGCAAGAACAGGCCCAAGCGGGACTAGGGCCGCCATTTCTGTACACATACGTACACACACACACACACACGGCAACAAGCTTTACATCATCAATAACAAAGAGCTGCACAGTGCATAACACACAAGCAGTGGAGCTAATTCTTATCATTATTTGTATTGTTATTATTACTCACCCATCTCCTATTGTTCAAGAAACAAAATGTATTGTGTGTATGAATGATATAAACTAAATAAACATAACTGTTTCTATTTAAGCAGCAGTATTGCTTGATATGGTCAACAGTGATAGGTACCAAGAAAAAGGGCAAAAACAGTCAGGTCCGAGATGAAGGGCTGGGAGATTCATTGAATGTAGCTTGTTACTTACAAGGGAACCTCCCCATCGCACCCCCCTCAGATGTAGTTATAAGTCGGCACAGTGGATAGGCCTTGAAAAACTGAACACAGATCAATCGAGAAAACAGGAAGAAGTTGTGTCGAACTATGAAAAAATAAGCAAAATATACAAACTGAGTAGTCCGTGTGCAACATAGGCCAGATCAGGGATGATGGACGCTCAGGAGCGCCGTGGTTAGCGTGAGCAGCTACGGAACGAGAGGTCCTTGGTTCAAGTATTCCCTCGAGTGAAAAGTTTATTTTCTTTATTTTTGCAAAGTTATGATCTGTCCGTTCGTTCATTGACGTCTCTGTTCACTGTAATAAGTTTAGTGTCTGTAAAACTTTGAACATAGCTGCTAAGGTGCAGTGACCGTGTCAGAATTATATTGTAACAAATGAGCCCTCGGTCACAAATATTAAGTCAAAATTGACCTGGTTTCGACGTTACTATGAGCGTCGTCTTTAGAATTAGACTAACTGTACTAAAACATTAAGTATACAGTACATTAATAAAATTAAAGTTTGTACTGACGCGAAAAGATGCAGTACTTACAAGTCACATATTAAAAAAGATCTAAGCCGGAAAGGCGACGTCATGAACACTTGTTAGATGGCGAGCCGCTAAGGGCATCTCGCCATCTAACAAGTGTTCATGACGTCGCCTTTCCGGCTTAGATCTTTTTTAATATGTGACTTGTTAAGTAATGCATCTTTTCGCGTCAGTACAAACTTTAATTTTATTAATGTACTATATACCTAATGTTTCAGTACAGTTAGTCCGCAGCTCGTGGTCGTGCGGTAGCGTTCTCGCTTCCCACGCCCAGGTTCCCGGGTTCGATTCCCGGCGGGGTCAGGGATTCTCTCTGCCTCGTGATGGCTGGGTCTTCTGTGATGTCCTTAGGTTAGTTAGGTTTAAGTAGTTCTAAGTTCTAGGGGACTGATGACCATAGATGTTTAGTCCCATACTGCTCAGAACCATTTTTTAGTACGGTTAGTCTAATTCTGAAGACGACGCTCATAGTAGCGTCGAAACCAGGTCAATTTTGACTTAATATTTGTGACCGAGGGCTCATTTGTTACAGGATAATTTAGTGTCTGCGTTTTACGACCGCACCGCAAAACCGTGCGATTAGTAGACGAAACGACGTGCCTCTCCAATGGGAACCGAAAACATTTGCTCGCAAGGTCATTGGTCAACCGATTCCTCCACAGGAAAACACGTCTGATATATTCTATACGACACTGGTGACGGCATGTGCGTCACATGACAGGAATATGTTGTCGACCCACCCAACTTGTACACTTGCGTAAAAAGACTCTTCTACCTTGCCCGATTTTGGTTTTCTTGTGGATGTGATAATCGCTCCCAAAAAAGTGATGAAAACAAAAGAATTGTGTCACATAAACTGCAACAAATGAATGCAACAGTTTCACAGTCGCACAGTATTCCCTGTGCTCTGTCAAAACATATGTTTTTAACGTTTTCAAATTTTTCTGTGTGTAGACCGTCTAATCCTGCATATGTCCAAGCAAATCTGAACATGTCCTGGAATTTTGGAGAGCGAAGTTGATTATGTGTGAGTGTCTGAACTTTAATAATTGACACACGATCACGTAAACAATACTGCTCTGTGTACCTGTGCAGCTTCGCAAAATAATTGTCTGAAAATAAAAAATTACACTTTTCACTCGAGGAAGATTTGAACCCAGTACCACTCGTTCGCAGCTGCTCACGCTAACCACGGGACCACGGCGCTCCTGAATTCACATTTTCCTTGATGTTGCCTATCGTGAGCATGGACTACTCAGTTTGTATATTTTGCTTATTTTTTTCATAGTTCCACACAACTTCTTCCTGTTTTCTCAAGTGATCTGTGTTCAGTTTTTCAAGGCCTATCCGCTGTGCCAACTTATAACTAAATCTGAGGGGGGTGCGATGGGGAGGTTCCCTTGTTAGCAATACTAATAACCAAATTACTTGAACATCAAAACTCTTTACTAGCACGTTACAAGGTTCAAGCAAAAATGTCTCTTTTCTTTGGAACAATACAAACCTTGAAAGAACACCAAGCATAAATGTCTTTTCTTTAAAACAACAAACTTTAAGGATTAAAATTCCACTTGAGCCTCCTGTTAATCTTTAATCATGTTTCAAGATTTTCCTGTCACAAGAAGGAAGAACATCAAACACTAAAAAAATTACAGTTGGTCTGGGCGACGTCAGATCATCGTGCAAGTGCACAGGTGGCACAACAGATTCAGAGCCAGACCTTTGGCACCAGTCCACAGCTCAATGAGACAATCAAAGTAGTGATTTAACTACAAAACACATAGCAAAGCCCTCTTAGACTATACAAGGACAACAATAAACCTTTAGCCCAATTCCAGGATACCACACTCAAGGCAAATGCAAATGCAAGTGTGGCAAAATTCAAAAATTATTAAAACATTAAACATGGAAAGTATTAAAACCACTTTAACAAATGTAAAAGTAGGCCGCAGAAAATAATCCCCATAAGCTGCAAGGACACAACCATAAAATGTTGGCCCATTCCATTGATACGACACTTAACACAAATACAAATGTGGTCATAGTAAAATTCAAAAATTATTAAACGATTAAACTTTTTTTTTGACATCAGTCTTCTGACTGGTTTGATGCGGCCCACCACGAATTCCCCTCCTGTGCTAACACCTGTAACTTATGTCCTGAATTATTTGTTGGATGTATTCCAATCTCCGTCTTCCTCTACAGCTTTTGCCCTCTACAGGTCCCTCTAGTACTATGGAAGTTCATGTCTTAACAAATGTCCTGACATCCTGACCCTTCTCCTTGTCAGTGTTTTCCACATATTACTTTCCTCTCCGGTTCTGCACACAACCTCCTCATTCCTTACCTTAGCAGTCCACCTAATTTTCAACATTCGTCTGTAGCACCACACTCAAATGCTTTGAATTCTCTTCTGTTCAAGTTTTCCCATAGTCCACGTTTCACTTCCATACAATGATATGCTCCATATGCGCATTCTCAGAAGTTTCTTCTTTAAATTAAGGCCGATATTTGATACTAGTAGATTTCTCAGGACCAGGAATGCCCTTTTTGCCATTGCTAGTCTGCTTTTGGTGTCCTCCTTGCTCTGTCTGTCATTGGTTATTTTACTACCTAGGTAGCAGAATTCCTTAACTTCATCTACTTCATGACCATCAATCCTGATGTTAAGTTTCTCATTGTTCTCATGTCTACAACTTCTCATTAGCTTCGTATTTCTTCGATTTACTCTCAGTCCATACTCTGTACTCATTAGACTGTTCATTCCGTTCAACAGATCATGTAATTCTTCTTCACTTTCACTAAGGATAGCAATGTAATCAGCGAATCGTATCATTGATATCCTTTCGCGTTGAATTTTAATTCCACTCCTGAACCTTTCTTTTATTTCTATTACTGCTTCCTCGATGTACAGATTAAACAGTATGGGCGAAAGGCTACATCCTTGTCTTACACTCTTTTTAATACGAGCACTTCGTTCTTGGTCGACCATTCTTATTATTCCCTCTTGGCTGTTGTACTTATTGTGTATGGCCCGTCTCTCCCTATATCTTACCCCTATTCTTCTCAGATTTTTGAAAATCCTGCAATATTTTACATTGTCAAACGCTTTTTCGAGGTCGACAAATCCTATGAACTTGTCTTGATTTTTCTTTAGTCTTTCTTCCATTATTAACGGCAACTTCAGAATTGCCTCTCTCGTGCCTTTACCTTTCCTAAAGCCAAATTGATCGTCATCTAGCGCATCCTCAATTTTCTTTTTCATTCTTCTGTATATTATTCTTGTCAACAACTTGGATGCATGAGCTGTTAAGCTGATTGTGCGGTAATTCTCGCACTTGTCAGCTGTTTCCGTTTTATGAATTGTGTGGATGATGCTTTTCGGAAAGTCAGATGGTATATCGCCAAACTCATAAATTCGACACACCAACGCGAATAGTCGTTTTGTTGCGTCTCCCCCCAACGATTTTAGAAATTCTGATGGTATGTTATCCATCCCTTCTGCCTTATTTGATGTTAAGTCCTCCAAAGCTCTTTTAAGTTCCGATTCTAATACTGGATCCCCTATCTCTTCTAAATCGACTCCTGTTTCTTCTTACTATCACATGACATAAAGCTTCCCCCTCATACAGGCTTTCAATGTATTCTTTCCACCTACCCGCTCTCTCATCAGCGTTTAACAGTGGAATTCCCGTTGCACTCTTTCTGTTACCACCCTTGATTTTAATATCACGGAAGGTAGTTTTGACGTTCCTGTATGCTGAGTCTGTCCTTAAGACAATCATCTCTTTTTCGATGGCTTCACACTTTTCCTGCAGCCATTTCCTCTTAGATTCCCCACGCTTCCTATTTACTTCATTCCCCAGCGACTTGTATTTCTCAATTCCTGAGTTTCGGGGAAAATTTTGTACCTCCTCCTTTCAACAATCAGTTCAAGTATTTCTTCTGTTACCCATTGATTCTTCACAGTTACCTTCGTTGTACCTAGGTTTTCCTTCCCAACTTCTGTGATGGCACTTTCCAGACATGTCCATTCCTCTTCTACTGCGCTGCCCACTGAAATTTTCCTTATTGCTGTATCTACAGCTTTAGAGAACTTCAACCATATCTCGTCATTCCTTTGTGCTTCTATATCCCACTTCCTTGCGTATTGATTAAACATAGAAAATATTAAAACAACCTTACAAATTTGGAAGTATCCTTCAGAAAATAAGCTCTATAAGCCACTAAGCACCTTAACTGTCGGTATATGAACGGTTCTAGGCTAACCAGATACTTAGACGAATTTTAGACACTTCAATTATCTTTAGAAAACAACTGCCGAAACAATTTAAACAGTTGTTAAAACCTTCGGAGCATTAAACGGGATCAACTACTGGCTGTGCTGCAGGGTGGCTGTAGCACCATGAAACACAGATTTTACTTCTAAGTACAAATAATTTTAAGTACAAATAGGGTGGTTGCCGCAAGGCAGAGCGGACCTTTTCTCTTAATCAAACACACTAACAAGGTAAGATACCCCTCACAGTTCAGTCTAGCCCGCTGGGCCCTAAAATCAAAACACAAGCCACAGTCATTAAATCTTAGTTTAACAGGACGCCCACACTGTTTGTAAGAGGAAGAAACTCTGTTGTTGTTGTTGTGGTCTTCAGTCCTGTGACTGGTTTGATGCAGCTCTCCATGCTACTCTATCCTGTGCAAGCTTCTTCATCTCCCAGTACCTACTGCAACCTACATCCTTCTGAATCTGCTTACTGTATTCATCTCTTGGTCTCCCTCTACGATTTTTACCCTCCACGCTGCCCTCCAATGCTAAATTTGTGATCCCTTGATGCCTCAAAACATGTCCTACCAACCGATCCCTTCTTCTAGTCAAGTTGTGCCACAAATTTCTCTTCTCCCCAATCCTATTCAATACCTCCTCATTAGTTTCGTGATCCACCCACCTTATCTTCAGCATTCTTCTGTAGCACCACATTTCGAAAGCTTCTATTCTCTTCTTGTCCAAACTGGTTATCGTCCATGTTTCACTTCCATACATGGCTACACTCCATACAAATACTTTCAGAAACGACTTCCTGACACTTAAATCTATACTCGATGTTAACAAATTTCTCTTCTTCAGAAACGATTTCCTTGCCATTGCCAGTCTACATTTTATATCCTCTCTACTTCAACCATCATCAGTTATTTTACTCCCTAAATAGCAAAACTCCTTTACTACTTTAAGTGTCTCATTTCCTAATCTAATCCCCTCAGCATCACCCGATTTAATTTGACTACATTCCATTATCCTCGTTTTGCTTTTGTTGATGTTCATCTTATATTCTCCTTTCAAGACACTGTCCATTCCGTTCAACTGCTCTTCCAAGCCCTTTGCTGTCTCTGACAGAATTACAATGTCATCGGCGAACCTCAAAGTTTTTACTTCTTCTCCATGAATTTTAATACCTACTCCGAATTTTTGTTTTGTTTCCTTTACTGCTTGCTCAATATACAGATTGAATAACATCGGGGAGAGGCTACAACCCTGTCTCACTCCTTTCCCAACCACTGCTTCCCTTTCATGCCCCTCGACTCTTATAACTGCCATCTGGTTTTTGTACAAATTGTAAATAGCCTTTCGCTCCCTGTATTTTACCCCTGCCACCTTCAGAATTTGAAAGAGAGTATTCCAGTTAACGTTGTCAAAAGCTTTCTCTAAGTCTACAAATGCTAGAAACGTAGGTTTGCCGTTTCTTAATCTTTCTTCTAAGATAAGTCGTAAGGTTAGTATTGCCTCACGTGTTCCAACATTTCTACGGAATCCAAACTAATCTTCCCCGAGGTCCGCTTCTACCAGTTTTTCCATTCGTCTGTAAAGAATTCGCGTTAGTATTTTGGAGCTGTGACTTATTAAACTGATAGTTCGGTAATTGTCACATCTGTCAACACCTGCTTTCTTTGGTATTGGAATTATTATATTCTTCTTGAAGTCTGAGGGTATTTCGCCTGTCTCATACATCTTGCTCACCAGATGGTAGAGTTTTGTCATGACTGGCTCTCCCAAGGCCATCAGTAGTTCTAATGGAATGTTGTCTACTCCCGGGGCCTTGTTTCGACTGAGGTCTTTCAGTGCTCTGTCAAACTCTTCACGCAGTATCTTATCTCCCATTTCATCTTCATCTACATCCTCTTCCATTTCCATAATACTGTCCTCAAGTACATCGCCCTTGTATAAACCCTCTATATACTCCTTCCACCTTTCTGCCTTCCCTTCTTTGCTTAGAACTGGGTTGCCATCTGAGCTCTTGATATTCATACAAGTGGATCTCTTTTCTCCAAAGGTCTCTTTAATTTTCCTGTAGGCAGTATCTATCTTACCCCTACTGAGACAAGCCTCTACATCCTTACATTTGTCCTCTAGCCATCCCTGCTTAGCCATTTTGCACTTTCTGTCGATCTCATTTTTGAGACGTTTGTATTCCCTTTTGCCTGCTTCATTTACTGCATTTTTATATTTTCTCCTTTCATCAATTAAATTCAATATTTCTTCTGTTACCCAAGGATTTCTATTAGCCCTCGTCTTTTTACCTACTTGATCCTCTGCTGCGTTCACTACTTCATCCCTCAGAGTTACCCATTCTTCTTCTACTGTATTTCTTTCCCCCATTCCTGTCAATTGTTCCATTATGCTCTCCCTGAAACTCTCTGCAACCTCTGGTTCTTTCAGTTTATCCAGGTCCCATCTCCTTAAATTCCCACCTTTTTGCAGTTTCTTCAGTTTCAATCTGCAGTTCATAACCAATAGATTGTGGTCAGAATCCACATCTGCCCCTGGAAATGTCTTAGAATTTAAAACCTGGTTCCTAAATCTCTGTCTTACCATTATATAATCTATCTGATACCTATTAGTATCTCCAGGATTCTTCCAGGTATACAACCTTCTTTTATGATTCTTGAACCAAGTGTTAGCTATGATTAAGTTGTGCTCTGTGCAAAATTCTACAAGGCGGCTTCCTCTTTCATTTCTTCCCCCCAATCCATATTCACCTACTATGTTTCCTTCTCTCCCTTTTCCTCTGATAGGAAAATAAATTGCTCTACGGGAGAGAGCTGAGCACTTGTTGGTGTTTCATTTAGTAAAGACATGGCTAGAGCCTCCTGTTGGGTAGACCGGTCGCCTGGTGCAAGTATTTTGAGTGGACGCCATTTTGGCAACTTCCGTGTCTATGGGAATGAGATGATGATGTTTAGGACAACACAACTCTCAGTCCCTGTTGGGCAAGGTGGTTGTAACGCTATAAAACACAGATTATACTTCTAAGTACAAATACTTTTAAGTACCAATAGGGTGGTTGCCACAAGGTAGAGCTGACCTATAATAGACAATTGGTCTGTAGTCACCCCTCCCCCCCTCCTGCTTCTTAGGGACGAAGATACAGGGGAGACGTAAGGCGAGGTGGAGGCCATCTTAACCTCTTCACGAAGCATACCATTGATTATTCCCCCACGGATCCTCATCTTGGGGGGGGGGGGGGGGGTAACCTATAGGGAGCCTTCCTTACAGAAAAATCATATTTCAAACGGACCCTTTATTCAGTTTTACCAGTAATACTAAATTTGTTGGCTAAAACATTAGGGAAACCCTGAAGTACGTGCAACAGCTTCCTACCTTTTTCTGCTTCCAAATGAGCAATATCAAGCCAGTGACTTTGTTCCCTCACCATATTAACAAAAGAAGCCCCCTGGCAGTAACACAGAGCAATACGTACACTGGGACAGAACTTAAAATAAAACACGTTATTCCCACAATCAAGAACAAGCCCCATACCGCGTATAAAATCTCTCCTCAAGAGCAAGTTAACCACAAAGGACGTCAACCACCAACAACTTAACGGGTCATTAAAATTCCAGAATGCTGAGTTTGCCCCGCGCTCCACCAATCAGATATAACATTTGTTCTTTAACAGCACATCTCTGATCGGAAGCACATAAGGAAGGCAGCTTACAGATGGTACAAAACAAAAGATACCATCGATAGTAAAGAAAATAGAATGTACTTTCGGAATGAAGAAGGGCACAATTGGGCTCCTGATTAAATTGTGCACAGATATAAGGGAGTTTATCACCCACCACCGGTCTAATCTGAGCACACTGTCTAGGTGGTTTAGACAAATTTACCATACCATTCTTCTGGCGTTAGCTATTCGGACGCTGACCCCGACTGATCGTGCATCACATGCCTTGAATTACCAAACTGATAACAGCTCATTACTTTGGGTTCAACATAAGGGACCGGTTCTGAACTCTCAACATGCTGGTAAAAATCAGGAAGCGCATTCTCTGTTTTCTTGCGTCATTCATCGGCTAAGCGCATCCCTTCAATAGAAACAGGCAGGTCATCAAGTTATGCCAGCGAAGTGAATTTAGTGAACGATCCTCTGGTTTACCCCTCAAGAACATTGCCAACAATGTCTCAGTGATCGGAAGCTCTAAGGAGATCGCGGCGGTGCGAACCCTCTCAATATAATCAGGTAAGTTCTCATCAATACATTGTACTCGCCAAAAGTGTTTATCCTCAAGTTAGCTTTTAACTCGATGAGGTAATTTAAGCTGTGTTATTCTCTTCCTAAGTGCACTTAATGTAGATTTGAGAGTACCTCTGTAAAAATCCAAATCAGCAACCCGCGAGTTAATGGGTATAATAATTCCATAATGCCACTTTGTGAAACGCCTAACGCGTTGGCATGTTGTTCAAATCGGACTGCTAACCACAAAAGACTCTAAACATGGGTAAGCTACTCCACAGAAATCTCAATGACGCCTCGCAATAAGTGAACAAGCGAGTCTGAGAAATTAGCATACTCTTTACCAAACGACCCACTTGTCGGTAATTCCTCGACAGCAACTGTATTCTGCGAGACCTGCCTAGTAATTCCGTCCTAACTGTGACTAGCACTTCCTCTTTTAAATCAAGGAGACTAGCATTAACTTGCAACTCTTTAACCTGAGTTAGCAACTGTTCCACCGGAGTACCCTTCTCTGAGCCCGCCCGGGTAGCCACGCAGTCCAAAGCGTTGCTTCCCGAGCCGAAAGGTGTGCCGGTCCCCAGCACGAATCCGCCTTGCTGATTAGTCTCGAGGTCCGGTGTGTCGTCCAGCCTCTGGATGGTATTTAAGGCGGTTATCCATCTACCTCGAGAATGCGGGCCGGTTCCCCTTATTCCGCCTCAGTTACACTATGTTGGCGATTGCTACCCAAATACTGTCTCCATGTATGCGTACACCGTAATTACTCTACCACGCAAACATTTGTGGTTACGCTTGTCTGGTATTAGACGTTCCTGGGCGGGAGTCTACGGGGGGTGAACCGCACAATAAGCCGGGGTTCAGTGTGGGGCGGCGGTGGGGTAGGTGGGCTGCTGTGGCCTGTTGTAGGATTGTGAACCACTGAGGGCTACGGCGGGACGAAGCCTATCCGTTGTTCCCAGGTCCCCAGTATAATACACAGAACACAATACACCCTTCTCTGCAGTTAACTGTAATTTCTTTAGATCAGAGACTCCATTGCTCCAATGCGCCAATTGCGCTTGCAAAAATGGCTCTGAGCACTATGCGACTCAACTTCTGAGGTCATCAGTCACGTATAACTTAGAACTAATTAAACCTAACTAACCTAAGGACATCACACACATCCATGCCCGAGGCAGGATTCGAACCTGCGACCGTAGCGGTCGCTCGGTTCCAGACTGTAGCGCCTAGAACCGCACGGCCTCTCCGGCCGGCAATTGCGGTTGCACATGACACAGGTGTCTACAGATAGGTTGATTGTTTTCGAGAATTGCAAGAGTTTGGGCCAGTTCTGAAAGTGCTGAAGAGTAAGAAATAATTACTGAAGCGATCTCACTGATGACATCAGGAGAGATGTTCACCGGATGTTCAATGGCGAGACGTAAACGTTCTGACGTCCTGGCAGTCCCGCCAATTCATTCATATTGCACATGACATAGGTAATTTCCAACAATAAAAGAAAAATACGGGCAGTTCGCCTTAACAGCTTCTTTTGATGCGTTCTCTCACTGTGTATGTGTGTGTGAGAGAGAGAGAGAGAGAGAGAGAGAGAAGAGAGAGAGAGAGAGGGTAGGTGGTGGGCGCTGGGTGGATGAATGGTGTGTGGTTCAAATGGCTCTGAGCACTATGGGACTCAACTGCTGAGGTCATTAGTCCCCTAGAACTTAGAACTAGTTAAACCTAACTAACCTAAGGACATCACAAACATCCATGCCCGAGACAGGATTCCAACCTGCGACCGTAGCGGTCTTGCGGTTCCAGACTGCAGCGCCTTTAACCGCACGGAATGGTGTGTGTATGTGTGTGTGTGTGTTTGTGCGTGAAAAAAAGAAAAAGGTAGGTTTCGGCATGGTAGAATGGACTCTTCCCTTGTGAGTGGTATAGGATAGCGATAAGGTATTTCAACTCTTATTTCATTCTGTATTAAGTGACCTTGATGACAGGAAACTCTGAAGCTCCAGATGATTTTGATCTTGTCTTCGGCTATCGACCAACGTTCATGGCCCAGTGCCACGCTACAGTTAGCCCTTAGGCGGGCCGCGACCAAGCCTTGGGAGCCACCGTCCTAAAGCGTGACGTATATGTCTCTGAGTTCATTGCAGAATGATTATCTCCCGAAATGTACGCGGCTCGTGGTCTTGCGGTAGCGTTCTCGCTTCCCGCGCAAGGGGTCCCGGGTTCGATTCCCGGGCGGGGTCAGGGATTTTCTCTGCCTCGAGATGACTGGGTGTTGTGTTTCATCATCATTCTATCCACATTAACTCGCAAGTCGCCGTAGTGGCGTTAAAGAACTTGTGGAGCGGCGGCCGAACCGCCCCGCGAGGGGTCTCCCGGCCATACGCTCGTTCATTCATTCATCTCCCGAAATACATTTGTTTGCTCGAAGCACTAATTTGCTTTCTGGAATGAATCCGGAAGCAGAACCAGCATGAAACACAATTATTCGTTCACCTTTACCAAATGATGCTTTAAAGCCATCCGAACCATCACTCACTTTCTAACACAATTTCATTGCATGATCCTGGTTTTCCCATGTTTCGTCCAACTAAGAAATGTTACGACTGCCAGATTTCCTTATTTCAAGAATAATTCCTAATAAATATACCTTTGGATCAGCAATATCACAACGAATATTCGATCGCAAATTTTCTTCCGTCATTGGTATGTACATGTTTGAAACCAATGTTTTTCAGTATTCTTCGCATTGAGGTGACAGGCCTTTACAATTTATGGTTTCACACATTTCGAACGTAATATTTTTGATAGTAGGAAATTCGCCTTTCTTATACATATTGATCACTACTCGTCTTAGAACATCTTTGTCGAAATCGTCTAAATTCGTGACAGGCTTGTCACAACTCTGATGTTTCCTTGGTGATCTGACAACTTGGCTTGTGCTTGTTTGGAAAGATAAATTACCTTCATTGGCAATCCGATGAACAGTTCTCAAGCTGGCGCCACTCGCTTCTGCAGCGCGTTTCTGAGATCTGGCAACATCTGTGATAGGTCCACCGTTTTCACTTCGCGCTTGAACAAATCGTGTATCCTGTAAATTAAATCTCCCGCTTGTTTATGGAGAATTCGTCACTTACACCACCATCTGCCACAACTGCTTGCAACAAACTGATTAAAAGATCACCAAATAACCTCCACCGAAACGTTTAACAGTCGCACAGGCCAGCAGAGCGCCGAGAGAACTACTGGAAGCTCATTGGCTGTCGCAGGATGACGTCAGATCAGGTGCGCAGAACGAACCTAAACTCCACCGCCGTCTTTCATCAGTCCAGCTATGGCACTTTCGTGATGATGATCTGCTGGTAGCCTGGCCATCAATCAACTTGTCAACTTCAGGACCGAGGTGTGCCATCAGTCGTATGACGTAGTAGCTGCAAGAAGCTAGTGCGCAGCCCGCCTCTGCCATATGAGGAACTTCGACTGATGCACTGCACACTGTCTACATTCCGGCTGCCATCTAGCAACTTAGACGTCGTCAGCCACCGTCCTGGTCGACCACTGGTGCGTGACTGGGGCCATTGCCACTCAAGATCGAATGTCTAGTGTCGGCTATAACATGCAAGCACACGACATGGCGTCCAAGAGTAAGCTAAGAGCCGGGGACCCCGAGTAGGTCACGCTCGTTTCTTTGCCTGTTTGCGAGCCACCACATTAGCAGCAACCCGCGATCTACAGTAACAGGTTCTGTCGATGCATCAGCACATTCTGCAACCGCCTCCGCTGCCACGGGACTGGGCAGTTTAGAAGACGGCCGTGCGCTCTACATTGACGACGGTAATGGACACTTGTTAATGGCACCACTGTTTCACTGTGCTGCCAGGCATAAATCAGCGTCTCTTACACCACTCATCCTGACGACGTAGAGGCCCTGAATATGCCGGGTCGCCGCACCGTTTTGTTGAGTGGGCTGGGCTCCCAGCTCCACCACCTGTGATGAGGTAGGGACGACCAACATTTTGTTACCTACTCGTGGTTTCACCGGCCCTCAAACACTTACCACGGCTGATCATGATATTAGCATGTAAACAGTCAAACAACTTCACCATTCCCGAGGTGCTCATTCTCAGGCACCGGGCCTCGATAATTTTGCATTTTGTCAACGTTGCTAATATTAGTGGATTTATCTTTAGGCAGTCTGTATGGTCGCTAAAATGAGACCTGGTAGTCAGAGGAAGACAGGATTCGGTTACGATTGTGGACAGGGCTGTAGTCAGTTGCTATTGGTTACCTTCTATAGTTATACACATTTATTTCAAAACAGTAATTCCAGACTCAACAATAAATTAAAAAAACCGTACGTTATTAATGAAGGAATGAACAACTGTGTAAAATAATAGTGTTTTCACGGCGTTACAATTTAGCAATCACTATGAAATACAGATACAACAGATAATGTCTTAAAATCAAGCCACTGTGGTCACTGCTGAAGGCCTTATACGCCAAGAATGACAATAAATTGAGAATGTTTAAGAACTCGCTGCAATTTACAACTTACAAATAATAGAATATTACAGGTAATTAGCCATAAACACAGCAAAAGGCATCAAGCCATCAGACGTCAGAAATGGCAATAAAAAGGTTTTAAGGCTTACTGCTAAAAATACTGATACCAAATTCAAATTTTAAGGCAAATAGCCACAATTACGGTTGAAGGCCTTACACGCCAGGAACGGCAATTATATTAAAAAAATTAGAAACCTGCCGTGAAACAGCAAATACAAGCAAAGGTTAATTTTAAAAAAACAACTGATCACCAAACGGGTGAAATAAAATGTTGGTAAACCTTGTAAGACAACCCTTATGCTTAAAATACAGATACAACAGTTAGTGTTTTAAAAACAAGCCACTGTGATCACGGCTGAAGGCCTTATACGCCAAGAATGGCAATAAATTAAGAATGTTTAAGAACTCGCAGCAATTTAAAACTTGCAAACGTTAAAATATTTCAGCCACAAACATAGAAGAAGGCATCATTACCTTTAATGTACGCATTACAAGGTATTATAATAAATAATACACTCCTCGAAATTGAAATAAGAACACCGTGAATTCATTGTCCCAGGAAGGGGAAACTTTATTGACACATTCCTGGGGTCAGATACATCACATGATCACACTGACAGAACCACAGGCACATAGACACAGGCAACAGAGCATGCACAATGTCGGCACTAGTACAGTGTATATCCACCTTTCGCAGCAATGCAGGCTGCTATTCTCCCATGGAGACGATCGTAGAGATGTTGGATGTAGTCCTGTGGAACGGCTTGCCATGCCATTTCCACCTGGCGCCTCAGTTGGACCAGCGTTCGTGCTGGACGTGCAGACCGCGTGAGACGACGCTTCATCCAGTCCCAAACATGCTCAATGGGGGACAGATCCGGAGATCTTGCTGGCCAGGGTAGTTGACTTACACCTTGTAGAGCACGTTGGGTGGCACGGGATACATGCGGACGTGCATTGTCCTGTTGGAACAGCAAGTTCCCTTGCCGGTCTAGGAATGGTAGAACGATGGGTTCGATGACGGTTTGGATGTACCGTGCACTATTCAGTGTCCCCTCGACGATCACCAGTGGTGTACGGCCAGTGTAGGAGATCGCTCCCCACACCATGATGCCGGGTGTTGGCCCTGTGTGCCTCGGTCGTATGCAGTCCTGATTGTGGCGCTCACCTGCACGGCGCCAAACACGCATACGACCATCATTGGCACCAAGGCAGAAGCGACTCTCATCGCTGAAGACGACACGTCTCCATTCGTCCCTCCATTCACGCCTGTCGCGACACCACTGGAGGCGGGCTGCACGATGTTGGGTCGTGAGCGGAAGACGGCCTAACGGTGTGCGGGACCGTAGCCCAGCTTCATGGAGACGGTTGCGAATGGTCCTCGCCGATACCCCAGGAGCAACAGTGTCCCTAATTTGCTGGGAAGTGGCGGTGCGGTCCCCTACGGCACTGCGTAGGATCCTACGGTCTTGGCGTGCATCCGTGCGTCGCTGCGGTCCGGTCCCAGGTCGACGGGCACGTGCACCTTCCGCCGACCACTGGCGACAACATCGATGTACTGTGGAGACCTCACGCCCCACGTGTTGAGCAATTCGGCGGTACGTCCACCCGGCCTCCCGCATGCCCACTATACGCCCTCGCTCAAAGTCCGTCAACTGCACATACGGTTCACGTCCACGCTGTCGCGGCATGCTACCAGTGTTAAAGACTGCGATGGAGCTCCGTATGCCACGGTAAACTGGCTGACACTGACGGCGGCGGTGCCATTCGACGGCCAACACCGCGGTTACTGGTGTGTCCGCTGTGCCGTGCGTGTGATCATTGCTTGTACAGCCCTCTCGCAGTGTCCGGAGCAGGTATGGTGGGTCTGACACACCGGTGTCAATGTGTTCTTTTTTCCATTTCCAGGAGTGTACAATAATAAAACACAAGGATCAGTCACAGACGGTGCTCCAGGAGTCGACCTCTGGGAACAAACACTTTCGCGAGCGATGAGATAGGCAGCCAGATGTTGCCTTCACTTCACAAGATGGTAACTCAGACCAGTGGTAGTCCAACGAATGACTAACGATAACTTGCTGAAGCTACCTCACGTCCGACAAACCAAATACAACGATGGAACAACACGCCAAAGCCGGAACCGGCGGTCTGCACTACGTCCCCAGAATAGTGTTTAGAGTGCCCGGAACGAGAATGGAATCACCACCGGCAGAGTAGAAAAAATCACCAACCTGCCTTCAATCAAGAAAGCGTCAAAACTAAACTCCTTACCAGACAGCAGCGGCAAGGCGAGGAAAAGTACACTGACCAACCCCCAGGGCGGGTAACTGGGGCGTTAGCGGCCACCCGCCAGAAAAAATACCGCTAGTTGAACTTAACTAATTGTAACAAGCTGAAATCAGTAAATAGTAATAAGAAGTCGAGGAAAGCTAATCAGATCAGCTTTCTCCAAGCACTCCACTCGCTGCTCTTCGCCTCAGCGACACTACAAGCACCAACACGAACCCAAGGCACTGGTCTCTACTTGAAATGAAACGCATTCATCTTAAAGCCTGCAGGATGCGGTTTACGACGAGGTCGTGCACCCTCGTGACCACAGCCCTTCCATCCGGCAGTCCATGCGTGCCGCCAGCTATCCTGACGTAGTCTGGCACTGCGCAGGCGTGTCTCCTCCTGAGTCCCCAACCGAACTGCCGACTCACACGACCCGGAAGAACCACGACCGTCGCCCCAAAGATGGGCAACAGTTACTACATATCGATAACCGCCGCTGCTGCCACTAGCGGACAGGCAACGCTTGAGAAACGGAGTGGCGCCTATCAACACGAGGAGAACAGAAACAACCGCAACCATGCCAACTAAACTGTACGGTCTGGCCTCCAGCAGAGGGCGGAAGCCTACAAAGCACCAACGCGAGCCACAGCACGGCTCATAGTCCGTATTCGTCTCTGTTCAACTTACAGAAGTTTCTCTTTTTCTCAAACATAGAAATTATACAGCCAGCCGGTTGCAAATAACTGTTTGGTACAATTGACCTTCGTTTCCGCACCTACTAAGGGTGTCTTCATTCGAATGAAATTTTGAGGAACCATAAAATTACATTGCGCTCAAGCAATGGTCAGATTTTAGAGCAGCTATGCTCAAGTCAAAGATAACATAAAACACGTTCCAGTCATTTCATGTGACAAGACTGGAACGTGTTTTTGAGTTACTTTTGACTTGAACATAGCTGCTCTAAATGACACCCTTATGGCCGAGTGCACCAATCTCGATTAACAGTTAACCGCGGTTAGGTCGATATGTAATCCTGTTCAACGCAAAATTCTGGTGCACCAACATCGATCTAAGTTAAACGATGGAATCGACCGCGGTTATATTTAACCGGGACTCTTCCCCGGTTTTCTCGACATAACCGCGGTTTTAGAAGCTGACGCTATTAAGATGGCGGCGCGTTTTGACGTTATGGATGGAATTGAGGAAGAATTGTTTTACCTTGACCATTTAAATCGTGGCCGAAACAATGCTGGAGTGATTGTGGAAAGGGGAAACCCTTTTGAAGATTATGGTGACAGGAAGTTTGAAGAGAGATTTCGTCTGTCAAAAGAAACAGTGTGGTGGTTATTAAACAAAATTAGTGATAGGTTAGAATTTCCCACTGATCGGAATAACCCTATTCCGCCGATGAACAGACTTTTGATTACTTTAAGGGCATATGCAACAGGGGCATTCAACATTCTTACTGGGGACAACAGTAATGTAGATCGTACAACAGCACAACGAATCATCAGTGATGTATCAGACATCATAGCATCAATGTCTCCTCACTTTATAAAATTTCCTACAAGAGAAGAAATGCGATCTGTGATGTATGGTTTTAGTCATTCGGACCGATTTCCTGGCGTTTTTGGTACTTTGGATTGTACCCATATAAGCAGGACATAATGCGGAACTTTCCCGCAATAGGAAATCATATTTTTCCTTTAACTGTCAAATCATCAGTGATCACAATTTGTTAATAAGAGATATTGTCGCTAGATGGCCAGGCTCTGTGCATGACAGTACCATATTTCTCAACTGTGCTCGCAGAGCTCAATTTGAAAACGGAGAAATACCACAAGGTCACTTATTGGGAGATAGTGGTTATGCATGTAGATCCTACTTGTCAACTACACTTCTAAAACCGCAAAATGAAGCAGAGCATCGATGTAAGAGGTCTCATATTAAAACTAGAAACACTGTTGAAAGAAAATATGGCTTGTGGAAGAAACGATTTCCCATATTATCTGTGGGATTAAGATGAAATCCGCAGAAAGCAATATCAATAATTGTGGGTACGGCTGTCTTGCATAATATTGCGAGGAGTACAAGCAGTGAAGAGCCACCAGAAGATCCAGAAATTTCTCGACTTTTAACTCAGTTACGTGACGAGAGAGGCCCCAACATTGAAGATAACGAACCTGTGCTACCTTGTCAGCAGATGTATCGTGATGACACACTACTAGAAAGAGCAGTTCGCCGTACTGTAATTAACGAAAATTTCCGACAAGGTAACATAAATTCAGACAGTGTTCAGAATGAAAAATTACGATTATAGTTCCGGGATTTCGCCGTATTTTTAATTTTTCCGATTATTTCAACATGTAATCTATTTTTTCCGTTATCTACGGAACATAAAGATACTCACTGAACTGGGTGTATGATGAGAAATTTGAGGTTGTGGCGTGCAAAGGACAGGATGTGCTGCCTACTGACAATTACCCAGCTGCTGCATTTCTGAGATATTTTTTTAGTGTGGGACTGTTGACAATTCATTATTAAAGATAAATTTCTAGTATCACATTGGTTGTGAAAGCAATGCAGTACTCTGTTATTTATATACATTTTCAGTTTCTGTGTATGTACTCAAATTTGAGAACAAATGACTCCATCACCTTTAGAGAGTGTGAGAGTAAAAGCGAGTGGGATAAAATACACTCCTGGAAATTGAAATAAGAACACCGTGAATTCATTGTCCCAGGAAGGGGAAACTTTATTGACACATTCCTGGGGTCAGATACATCACATGATCACACTCACAGAACCACAGGCACATAGACACAGGCAACAGAGCATGCACAATGTCGGCACTAGTACAGTGTATATCCACCTTTCGCAGCAATGCAGGCTGCTATTCTCCCATGGAGACGATCGTAGAGGTGCTGGATGTAGTCCTGTGGAACGGCTTGCCATGCCATTTCCACCTGGCGCCTCAGTTGGACCAGCGTTCGTGCTGGACGTGCAGACCGCGTGACACGACGCTTCATCCAGTCCCAAACATGCTCAATGGGGGACAGATCCGGAGATCTTGCTGGCCAGGGTAGTTGACTTACACCTTGTAGAGCACGTTGGGTGGCACGGGATACATGCGGACGTGCATTGTCCTGTTGGAACAGCAAGTTCCCTTGCCGGTCTAGGAATGGTAGAACGATGGGTTCGATGACGGTTTGGATGTACCGTGCACTATTCAGTGTCCCCCCGACGATCACCAGTGGTGTACGGCCAGTGTAGGAGATCGCTCCCCACACCATGATGCCGGGTGTTGGCCCTGTGTGCCTCGGTCGTATGCAGTCCTGATTGTGGCGCTCACCTGCACGGCGCCAAACACGCATACGACCATCATTGGCACCAAGGCAGAAGCGACTCTCATCGCTGAAGACGACACGTCTCCATTCGTCCCTCCATTCACGCCTGTCGCGACACCACTGGAGGCGGGCTGCACGATGTTGGGGCGTGAGCGGAAGACGGCCTAACGGTGTGCGGGACCGTAGCCCAGCTTCATGGAGACGGTTGCGAATGGTCCTCGCCGATACCCCAGGAGCAACAGTGTCCCTAATTTGCTGGGAAGTGGCGGTGCGGTCCCTTACGGCACTGCGTAGGATCCTACGGTCTTGGCGTGCATCCGTGCGTCGCTGCGGTCCGGTCCCAGGTCGACGGGCACGTGCACCTTCCGCCGACCACTGGCGACAACATCGATGTACTGTGGAGACCTCACGCCCCACGTGTTGAGCAATTCGGCGGTACGTCCACCCGGCCTCCCGCATGCCCACTATACGCCCTCGCTCAAAGTCCGTCAACTGCACATACGGTTCACGTCCACGCTGTCGCGGCATGCTACCAGTGTTAAAGACTGCGATGGAGCTCCGTATGCCACGGCAAACTGGCCGACACTGACGGCGGCGGTGCACAAATGCTGCGCAGCTAGCGCCATTCGACGGCCAACACCGCGGTTCCTGGTGTGTCCGCTGTGCCGTGCGTGTGATCATTGCTTGTACAGCCCTCTCGCAGTGTCCGGAGCAAGTATGGTGGGTCTGACACACCGGTGTCAATGTGTTCTTTTTTCCATTTCCAGGAGTGTATAATGGTATTGCTCTGTAGTATGTTCACTATAGATTCTAAACATCTCTCAGATTTTCTACTGTAACAAAAAATATGTGAATGTCCAACAGTTTTGCAATTTTAAGACCACATTTTTATTATGAGAACCTTTCAGATTAGGGATTATTTTACTGCACTTCTGCTCATTATTAATGCACTCTTATCACCTAGATAAGATGAACATCAACAAAAGCAAAACGAGGATAATGGAATGTAGTCAAATTAAGTCAGGTGATGCTGAGGGAATTAGATTAGGAAATGAGACACTTAAAGTAGTAAAGGAGTTTTGCTATTTAGGGAGTAAAATAACCGATGATGGTCGAAGTAGAGAGGATATAAAATGTAGACTGGCAATGGCAAGGAAAGCGTTTCTCAAGAAGAGATATTTGTTAACATCGAGTATAGATTTAAGTGTCAGGAAGTCATTTCTGAAAGTATTTGTATGGAGTGTAGCCATGTATGGAAGTGAAACATGGACGATAACTAGTTTGGACAAGAAGAGAATAGAATCTTTCGAAATGTGGTGCTACAGAAGAATGCTGAAGATAAGGTGGGTAGATCACGTAACTAATGAGGAGGTATTGAACAGGATTGGGGAGAAGAGAAGTTTGTGGCACAACTTGACTAGAAGAAGGGATCGGTTGGTAGGACATGTTCTGAAGCATGAAGGAATCACAAATTTAGCATTGGAGGGCACCGTGGAGGGTAAAAATCGTAGAGGGAGACCAAGAGATCAATACACTAAGCAGATTCAGAAGGATGTAGGTTGCAGTAGGTACTGGGAGATGAAGAAGCTTGCACAGGATAGAGTAGCATGGAGAGCTGCATCAGACCAGTCTCAGTACTGAAGACCACAACAACATCACCTAGATTAGCTTAAACTTGTGAGTATGCAGTAAACACATACGCATAAAATAAATAATCATTTGCATAATAACATAAAATGTCAGTTTGGGATGTTTATCTGTTAAATTGTTTCCATATTAATCACTACTCTTTGTTTACAATATGATTTGCTTCAAACATAAGTGTGTGCGGCTATAAGGTTGCAGCCCAGATCACTTATATGATCTGGGGTTGTAGATTTCTAGAAAAATGTTGATGTACTGACAAACTGTGAAAAGATTTGAATTACATTGTTAATTCTAGCCAGTCATGCTTGTAGCAGCACTTTACACAATATTATGAACAGCTGTATGGTGTCAAAGAAATAGATGAAATTGAAGACAAATTAGTGTTTAGAAACTGCCACCAAAAACAAGTTCTTATTGCTATAAAAGGCAATGGAGTTTTGTCAGCAGTGTCTAATACTTTGGGGATCAGTGCAAGAGCAATAATTAGTTAAGGAGTGTGCTACTTCGGAAGATATGAAAGCGGAACCGTAGTGCTGTGGGTTGTCTGTAAGAAGTGTCATACTTTTAAGTTGTTACTGAGGAAAAATTCCTCCCTCACTCTGTCACTGATATTGATGCAGGTTTTTCACGTATTCAATGCTCACCTTTGCAGAAGGGAATTCCTTGTCATAGCTTAGTGACACTGAAAAATGCTTCACTACAAATACAGTTGTGGCAGAAGTTATGGGTTGCCATCATAAACATTAGCAGGTGCAGAATATTGCTAAGAAAGCCACACATGCCTTGCTTACTACAGCAGAAAACAGTGCCCCATCATAGGAATGCATTACTGACAATATCTTGCTAGAAATTCTGTTGTGATAAAAGCTGTATGTTGCCATTATAAACGTTAACAGGTGCAGGCCATTGCTAGAAAAGCCACACAATGCTAATCTCACTACTGCAGAAAAGAGTGCCCATATTAGCAATGTATTACTGAATAATGCCTCTCTACAAATACTGCGGTGATAAACGTTACAGGTTTCCACCATACACATTACCAGGTGCAGAGTATTGCTAGGAATGCCACATATGCTATGCTTACTTTTGCAGAAAAGAGTGCCCATCATAGCAATGTATTTCTCAAAATGCCTCACTACAAACTGCATTGTCATAAAAGTTATAGGTTTCCATGATAAACATTACCAGGTGCAGAGTTTTGCTAGAAAAATGGCGCACACAAAATTATGGTTTGGAGCACTTTCCCTCATAATTTAATATGTTAGGATATTTTTGGTATAAGTAATGCAAAACATGATTACACTGGGCCTCATGTATATAACTGTTACAGCACATATGGTCATTTCAAAGTTTGAGTAACAAGGATGCTTCATTACTATTATTTTGTTTCATTAACAATCTACCTCATTGTTAAGTCATTTAAGTAGAAATTGGCACCCGACATTACAGCTACAAGCCTACAACTGACATGTAGCTTAGGTATGTATGTAAAAAGCAGTGTTGCTAACCTGTTTTTATTTATGAAGTAATTTTAATTTTTAGTGATTGGATGAAACGTAGCCCAGACCAAATAACCTGTAAGCAGATATCAGACAGACAACAATTAGAACAGTAGCAGTCATCACTAGCGGGACAAACACAGAGAAACAGTTTGAACTGTGAGACAACTTTGATACATTAGACAGAGCACAACACAGCAGAAAAAAATTACAAAAATTCACTGTCACAGGAAAAAAAAATTCACATGTTACTGGAATTTTTCTTCTGCCAGTATTTTAGTTTTTCTTTTAGGGCCAGAATCTTTAAATTTTTAATCCTGAGCTCCTTCTTATGTTCTGCCTTCATCATGTGTAATTGGGCCTCCAGTACTGCCACTCTCTTCTTGCACACATTTTCAATTACTGTTCCCAAACCTGATGGCCCTGGTTTTGCAGGCATCCTGCGACGATGCCGTGTATTTTTCGGTGTGTTCGACTGCAGCTGGGTGACATCCACCAGAACATTCTTTGATGTCTCTTTACTTTGTATTACGTCAGGTGTATGGAAAGTGCTAGGTTGTGTGCACTCAGCTAACTCGACAACTGATTCAGGTGGCGTGTTATCATTGCACTGCACTCCATGTTAACAACATCCACAATCATACTAAACTGTGCATCGGAATCATATGCATTTGGTAATGGTTTCAGTGAGGAACTAACAATTTCTAACAGTTTTGCACGATCATGGATCTTGGTTTTTTGGGTAGGCTCCCCACCACCCTCCCACCTGTTTTATACACTTCCACTTTTTCTTATGCAAGATCTTTTCGAAGTCTTCTTTTCATGTTTTCGTAATAGGTTTTCAGCCTGTCACAGGATCTTTTTTTCAAACCTGAAATTAATTATTATTATAAATATTATTTACATTCATAAGTCCATTTTGCATTCTGAGGTTCTTAACTTAAAACTGCAATAAAAATCTAAGATCTATAAATGGCTGTTGTTTACATATCAGTGCATTAAAAAGAAAGTGGTATAGACATATATGAAGAATACGGCACAGAGTAACAAACGTATGTTCAAAAAGAAAGCTTTCGTTAGTCACACAATATTTAGTTAACAGTAGCACGGCATCGGATTTTAAATTTAAAACAAACCAAACAATTCCAACCGTAAATGTACATAGCCCTATCACGTATTTCAGAGGTACGCCAATAACACTTTCAAATTTCAAACTAAAAGCCAGAGTGTGCCGTATCCTACGCTTACGATGAACCTAGAAAAGTTATTAATTTATGAGTAAACTTGCCAGGAGTAGAATTAAATTGCGTCTCCACGTGGGACCACACTGCCTGTTTTTCTTTTAAGCTGCAGCAGTCAGTTTTCTTATTTTCAAGAACGGATGCATTTGCACCCACCAGTCCCAGAAGTACATCTATCTCGTACTTCGAGAAATTCGGTGTTCTTCTTTTATCCTCCATTATTCTCCAAAAAAACAAAACAAAAAAACGAACAGATCAGAAATAGGTACCGATTTACGTATACACACTTCTGCTTGTTGACGGAAAACACAGCAAAGAGGGAATGTGACACCAGCGATTATCTGTGCAATTTCATTTCTACTAACAACTTTGCGTCGCCAGAGCACGTTCCACTGCAATGTACAGAGTTTACCGCAGTCAAATGCACGGTTGGCTGACAACGGTTTGTTGAGCAGCAATTAACGTTGGTGCGCTGCAGAAACATTTTAAAGACGATTTACTTTTAACCATGATCGCGGGACCTTGGTTATCATGCTTTTTGACCGGGGTTGGTGCACTCGGCCACTAGTAGGTATCGAAACCTAGGTCAGTTGTACCAAACAGATATTCGCAACTGGTTGGTTGTATATTCCTATGTTTGAAAATTGTATAATTTTGCTGAGAAACAGCCATGTTTAAAACTATACTTATATAAGTCTTCCCTAACATGATTTGTGCTCGCATTTCCATCGAGAATGTGTGGCAGCAGTCACATTGTTTTGGCTTATCAGTCAAATCCTCAAGAACGACCTTTACACGTGCTCAGCAGTGGAACAGACACACATAGGACCATGATATAGCGGGGTATGCTCCAGAGCAGCTAATAATGTGCACCAGCTAGGTCCAAGTTCGTTCGGTGTTACTTGTTCTGTTGCTGAAGCGACATTCGAATTTTGTTACATTTTTAATGTGTGCTTTCGATTTCCTCATTACCTTATCAGTAGACTGTTATAAGCGAAAGGAAATTTCGATTCGAGACATTGCGAAATACTTTCGGTATCCCGTTCATCCAGTGTTAGTTTTTAACATGTCCTTTCAACATTATTGTACAGAAACGTGATGATTTCTATTGATTGCAACAGAGTGACATCTGACGCGTAGCGAATTTTATGTTCACTCACCTTGCATCTACTATGACCATTTGTTCACTGATTACACCCTCCGTGACTACAACAAAACTTTGCTCTGATTTTACGAATCTGCTGAGCTATTCGCAACGAATAACTACGTACTTGTTTAAAGGATACTACAGCATATTTATTGTCATGGTGATATCTGTAACACACTTTCTCAAACGAAATAGTTATGCACAATCCAAACTCAATAAAAACCCACTGTAGCACTACATATTCCTTACAGAGCACATTTCTGCTCAGACCAATGCTCGCCTTCAAACTTATCCCTTTGGTTCAGTCCGTTCATTTATTTCCGTACTCCAACCCTAGTCAGCCAGGTGCCAGGAAAGACGACATTTCCCAATAAGGGCGTTTGCTTGTCAGCCAGTGGGAGAATAGCAAAAGTAGTTCATGTGCTCGCCCACACACCGAGTGCATGATTGGGATGTAATATGCATTACTTCAGTTCATATTGCATCAAATTATTCTTTACACAAGGCTCAATTAGCCACAAACATTACAACCATATTTCATGATTATTTTCAGCTTTTAAGTGGTACTGCAAGTGCTTCGATGCCTTAGTTCGTAACGCAGTTTGCCAACATTTCACGTTTTCTTTTGGAGCTATTGTCTAAATCACTGACGATTCAGACAGGTTTGATTCGCTAAATATGGGACGTGGCACGCCACTCTCTCGCTTTAACGACACTGTCAGTCAGATTAATAGTCATACGACGGTTGTCCAGAAAGTAAGCCGGCCGAAGTGGCCGTGCGGTTAAAGGCGCTGCAGTCTGGAACCGCGAGACCGCTACGGTCGCAGGTTCCAATCCTGCCTCGGGCATGGATGTTTGTGATGTCCTTAGGTTAGTTAGGTTTAACTAGTTCTAAGTTCTAGGGGACTAATGACCTCAGCAGTTGAGTCCCATAGTGCTCAGAGCCATTTGAACCTTTTTTTTTTTCCAGAAAGTAAGTTCCGATAGGTCGAGAAATGGAAACCACTGGGAAAATCCGGTAAATCTTTGCACAGATGTGTTGGGCAGTGTCTCTAGTATGCCCTTCGATCGTGTCGCGTCGCTCTTTTCAGTTTTGAGTGGACAGGAGCAAGTAAAGATGCGTAGGGAATAGCGTCTCCCGCCAAGTATGAGTGCCTGGTTAGAGATTTCGCCTGTGTCATGCAGCCCGCATAACACAACTGTCGAGCAGTTCCTTCTTCATGACAGTTCTCGGCCGCACACTGCAGTGGCAATGAAGACGCTCCTGCAGCGTTTCCGATGAGAAGTGTTTGATCACCCACAATACAGTCCGAAATTGGCTCCCCCTGAGTCTCATCTCTGCTCACAGGAACCGCTGGCTATGAAGACAAAATTTTTCCACAGACAACGAGCTGCAAACCAGTGCCGATAACTGGCCGAAAGCGCAGGCGGATGCTTTCTATGACGAGGATATTGGAAAGTTGATATAACAGTACGACAAAACTCGAAACTGGAGCGGCGACTATGTAGAGAGGTAGGTGGAAGGTGTACCTAACTGTTGCAAATAAAACGTATCCGGTTTTCACCTTGGTTTCCATTTCGCGACCGATCGGGACTTACTTTCTGGACAACCATCGTATTTTAGGTAATGATCTCGGTGTTCCGCAGTGCTGCATTTGGTATGTGTGGTTTACGATTTTACATGAGGAAATTGTGGGCAGAATATCCATATAAGTTCATGTGCAGCCTATAGAGAACTTGCACCCGAGGTATCACAGTGGAGGCGACGGAGAACAGGGAGGGAGATGCGTAGGCGGCCATTAACTCTGAATGCATCAACCAGGCTGCGTGAGTGATTCTGGGAAGCAGCACTCAGTGGATCACACCTGCAGAGGGACTTCTGGCCATAGCACTCTCCACTTAGGGTCATGCAGGAGGGCGCCAGTTTGCAAAATATTTTAGCTGGGCCAAGTGACAGTCCATCGTGATGTAGGCTAGTTGGCGAAAAAGTGGGTAGAGGAAGCCATTTAAGAGAGACGGCTGTAAACTGAGCCTTTCTGCAAACGGTGGGAAGATGATAAAACTCTGTGCATTCTTATGTTAGAAGCTGGGACAATACGGACAGAGCAGCTGGTGTACATGTTTAGTGGAGGCAAGGCTGTAACACCCCTGACGCCAGGAAGTGTCCAGGTTCTTTTAGTGAGCGGCATAAAACGTATATATTTCATGGGCATGACTGTCTGGGAAGCTTAACAGCCTTCTTTCATAAATTGGAGATGGTCATCCTGGAAAGGTTAGATCTCCTGTAATGGGGGACTGTGGTCCCATCTAGGTAGACATTTCTGCCGAAACATGGCCATGCTTACCATGAGAACGACGCCTCCCTAGTCTAAAATCTTCTTTTTTCCGGCAAGAGAGATTTTAGGACCCTGACTGGCTCTTCTCAGGATGTGCAAAGCTTAGGCTTGCTCCTCCCAGGGTGGTAACCCCCGTGCTGTGTCGGATTGGCTATCAGGCCAAGAGAACAGCCTAGAGGAAAGATTCAATTGGTTTGCACGATGCGGAGGCGGCTTCATTTTTGCTATTCTGTCTCCCATACTAAGGCTTGGTGAAAAATGGTTGTGATTCTTTGTCTTCTTCATCTTCTGGTCCTCCCCTGGTGGAAAAATTCATGTCTATCCCTAGCGAGTGAGACATCTGGTCTGTAGCTTGTGGTGAACTAAGAGCCAGTGGCAGTTTCCAACCGCACTGACAGTGGAACTGTATATCATCTCACACATACCGTGTGTCACGAGGGCGAACTTATTCGTCCTGAGTCGACCATCTGGCGTTTGTCAATTCCAGTATGCACTGTCCCCATACCAAATTGGTTTGGCCAGACCAGCGAACGGGTGTTCCTCATCCTGAAATCTGCTGGGATTTCAGGGCTCTGACAGGAAGATTTCCCGCATTCTAATAATCAGAACGGCAGTCTGCGTAGTTTACAAATTTTCGTGGACGTGTCAGAATATCACAGCTGCCGCAGCGCGTCGCTCCTCTTCCACAGCGCGCCGTTTTCTGCTTCCGCCTGAATCAAGATGGAAGGATGAAGTGTTGCTGCACCGGCCTAGGATTGTTAAAGAACATTCACAGCTACTTGTTCTCCAGTGAACCATAGTTTGTGGCGTACTTGGTCATGGTTGATTCCATCTGAATAGAATTGGGCCTCACAGGGGATTCATGCAAACAAAGTCAGATTGCGTTGTATGGAGATTACTCCAGGGGACAATTTGTATAGGTTCTACTGCAATGAATACTTCGCCAATAAAGCATGTTTTTGTTTGCCATTATTTGTAAGACTTACCAGCTTTTTGTAGTTGTAAAAGTATTAACAAAAACTTGTCATTATTTTTGTAAACTTAATTATGCCACTGTTGTCATTCATACTGCCTCAACTATTCATTGTTTTTATTTTATTGTGGTGATGCATGGATACACCAGCAATTCAAGATTCTGTCTTATTAAATTAGTTATTTTGTTTCTTAATTTGAGTTCAGAAAGTGACCAAAGGCAAAGGCAATAAAAGTGCCATGAGTAAACTCACTAATTTCATATATAAAAATTAAGCGTATAGCTCACGATTTGAAATTTATTGAGAAGATAATTCTTTTCTTTGTGTAAAAGTAATAATATTTTTTATTGAGAAGATAATACTCTTCTATATGTAAAGATAATAATATTTAGCATCACTCAGACGTCTATGTATGATTAAAGCAAGAGAGGCTTGCAATACATTCAGTTCGTCAAACTGAAATCACCACGCAACAGATCAAGAGGGGTTAGTTTTTGTGTTATCTACTTCTGTTTATTCTAAATGTAATTCCTTTATACGCATTAGCACAGCTGGTGGTATGAAGCCACAGCACAACTTTTAGCATTCGTTAAATATAAAAGTTTTTGCTGATGTCTACTTAGGTTAGTTAAGAGATTCCTCGTTTATTTTTGTTACATTTAGATACAACGCTACTGGCAGGATGTAGCGGAAGCTCCTAAAAGGAAGAAAAATATCCAAGCGCCCATACGAGATAAAGCTAACAATATCTGGCATGTTAATGCTCGAGGGTAAAATATACCAAATGTGAAACACAATGCAGTAAAAACGGAAATGACCTGAGAAACGATTTTGGTACTTCGTGACAGAACCAAATTTTCAGCAGATAGATTATTAGAAAACCAGACCGAACACCACAGCTCAAGTAAAAGCCTGAACAAAAATCCCACCAATCGCCGGTTAGCAATGGAAGTGAGTCAGAACACCGCAGTGTCAACATTTGATCAAATTCTACCTGTATCTGTCTCGAGGCAAATTTTATGTAGTACATTAGTTAAAGCGTTCATACCAATTTTGATGGTAGTTGCTACGTGAGGTGGTATCAGTACTTCTGGATATTCACTGTTTTTAATTTCTTGAGATGTAGTGGAAACTGAAGGTCGCAGGCTCCAATCCTGGTGAGACTATGAAGTCTTTCAGTCTGTCGTTGCACAAGCTTTCACCTCTTAATGATGTGAAGATATACCAGGAATGACACGTCGTTCGGGCTGCACGTTAAATAGTAGGCCCTCTCCCTGGCAGCATAACTGGAGTACATTAGGGCCAAGCCAAGGTCGCCAAAATGGCTGCCAATTCAAAGGCTTTCACCGGGCCCCTTAACATACCTCTTTAAGGGACTCCCAGCCAGTCATCTCATACGACTAGTATATTTATAAATACGTTACGTCAACAGAATAAAAGGAGTCGATAGAATAAGAAATGAGAAGAATTTGAAGTCTGTTGCTGCCGACGAATTTTAAAAATTAGTGGGCACATGAAGTACGAAGTGAATAAGTATTAAACAATATAGGTGTGCAAAGGCGTCCTTAGAAAACGCTTATCAGAAGAAGGTAAAGGTTAACAGGAACCCAGGAATAGTTAACCTTGCACCAGAAGGACCAAAGGAGGCGAAATATACAAGAGGCAAACACAGACAACAACGGAAAAAGATACAGGCTGTTGCGTGCAACAGATGCGTAAATATGGAAAGATCCGCAAAAGGCAAGGACGTTGCGTGAAATACTGGATTGCTTCATCAGGTAAGGAGGTTAGGGAATTGAAAAATGGAAATGGATAAATTGAAATCACACGTAGTGGAAAATAGTGAGGAACGGTGTCAGGGAGAGCAGCACTTCTGGCCTAGTGACTACAGAGTTATGAATACAAAATGAAATTGGGGTAATGCAGCTGGAATCCTGTTAATGAATAAGAAAACAGGAACGTGAGTAAGCTGCAACGAACAGCATAGTGAGTGCATCATTGTATCCAAGAGTTATGAAGCCAGTACCAATCACAGTAATACACTTTTAGATGCCTACTAGTACCTCAAATGATGAAGAGATTCAAAGAGTATATGATGAGATAAAAGAAATTATTCAGATTGTTAAGGGAGAGGAATTGTGACAGGAGAGTGGAATTTGATAGTAGTAAAAGAAAGAGAAGGAAAATTTGTAGGTGAATATGGACTCGAGAAAATGAAATTAAGAGGAAGCTGTTAGGATTTTGCACAAAGTATAATTTAATAATCGCTAACATTTGGTTTGAGAGTCATGAAATAAGACTTCATGTGGAAGAGACGTGGGGACACTGAAAGGTTTCATGTTCATTATATAATGGTAAGAGAGAGATTTCGTAACCAGTTTTAAATTGTGACATATTTCCAGGAGCAGCGTGTGAAACGTTTTTGTTATATGGGAAGTGTACACAAAGATTTCCCATATGGCAAAACTTGTAGATATGCTTGCGGAGTTTTGCTCTGTGTGATTATGTACGCATCACCTCAGCGCTATATGTACTTTACAGTGTTTCGTGAATGGAAACCAACAACATTCCAATAAAATCATGTGGCATTATCGACGTAAGTATTAGTACTGTTAAGTAGTAAATATTTGTTGACATTGTGTTAGGTCGTTATGATAGTTTCGTTTAAATACATCGTTTCTAACATCGTTTTTTTAACATAGGGCACCACCTCCAAAGACCACTTGGTAGGTTTTGGAGAACAAATAGTGAAGCCAGCAGAGGATCACGAGGGTACAAACCCAAGGCATAGAACTAATGCTTGAATTTATTGGACGAAACGAGAAAACATAAAAATGCACGAAACGAAGGAGGTGAAATGGAATCCAGACAGGTGAAAATGCAAAATGCCAATGTAGGGATGGCTAAAGGACAAACTCAAAGCTGTATAAAAGTGGATAACTGAAGGAAAGACAGATAACATCTACAGGAAAATTAAAGGCACCTTCAGGGAAAAGAGAAGGAGCAGAATGAATATCGAGAGCTCAGGTAGGAATAGCTGAGGATGAGGTGGGAGATATGATACTACGAGACGAATTTGACAGAGCACTGAATGGCCTATGTCGAAGAGCGACATTCCATAAGAATTACTGAGGTAGTTGCAAGAGACTATGATGGCAATCGTATTTCATCTGGTGCGCAAATTATATAAGAAGAATTAAATAATTTAAATTCCAAAGAAGGAAGCTGCTGACTGGTGTGAATCTACTGCTCCATCAGTTTAATGAGTCTTGGTTGAAAAATATTGCACGAATTATTTACAGAACAATGGAAAAACGTAGTAGCCAACTTTGGGAAAGATGAGTTTGGTTTCCGGAGACATGTAGAAACAAGCGAGATTTATCTTAGAAGATAGGTTAAAAGAAGACAAACCTACGGTTAAATAACTTGCATACTTAGAAAAAAACTTTTGATATTGTTGACTGGACTATGCGCATTGAAATTTTGAAAGTAGCAGGAATGAAATACAAGTAGAAAAACAGTGTTTACTATTTGCACAGAACCAGATTCGAACGACATAAAAGGGATGCAGTAGCTGAGAAGAGAGAGACAGGGTTGTAGCCTATCCCAAATGTTATTCAGTCTGTACACTGAGCAAGCAGCAAAGGAAACCAAAGAAAAATTTGGCATAAAAATTAAAGTTCAGCGAGAAGAAAAAAAAAACATCGAGGTCTCCTGATCACATACTAATTCTGTCAGAGAGGACACAGGTCATGTAAGAAACAATATGTGTTGTTTTTATGAGCATATTTCAAAGTAACAAAGACGAATAAGCAAATAGTCCATAGTACATCACAAAGAGATTAAATAACTATTCAAACATAGCGTAAGATTTCAATGCCAATTTTAATCGACGTTTGGCATCCCAACATACCAAATAACAACTAAATGAGTTTGCGGCGGTTTCTGGCTTGTACTAAACTTTTGATGGCCAGAGAAACAACAAGTTTTGGGACTTTTTTCTGCTTTTAGCTTATAACTGGAAAGTGATACATACTACAGAAAATCATCAAAACACTCAATGAAATTCTTGTATAATGACCTACTTAAAAGTTAAAATCGGTTCTGCCGTTTAGCCATAGTCGAACGTCAAAGATCGGCAACATTTACCAATTTGCCGAAAAAGTGAATTACGTTCTTCCTCCAACGCATGTAATTCATAAACAGTTACTCCAAAGGAAATGTGTCATTCATTCTGCTTAAAACAAACTCATAAATTTGAAACTCACTCACACCTTTGCAAAGATACAAATAAAAAAGTGAATGTATTTGTAGCACTAAAATTCTGGTAAGCCTCTTTTATATCAAATTACTTTTGAACGCCAGTTCATCCACGTTCATCCAAATATTTAAATTTAAGGGCAGTTTATTTACTGCCAGGTGCTCCAATCAGGGACCTCAGTAGTCATTAGACATCGTGAGAGAGCAGAATGGGGCGCTCTGGAGAACTTACGTACGTGGAACGTGGTCAAGTGATTGGGTGTCACTTGTATCACACGTCTGTACGCGAGATTTCCACACTCCTAAACATCACTAGGTGCACTGTTTCCGATATGTTAGTGAAGTGGAAACGTGAAGGGACACGTACAGCTCAAAATCGTACAGGCTGACCTCTTCTGCTGACTGACAGAGACCGCCGACAGTAGAAAAGGGCCGTAATGTCTAAAAGGCAGACATATATCCAGAACATCATACAGGAACTCCAAACTGCATCAGGATCCTCTGCAAGTACTAGGACATTAAGGCGCGAGGTGAGAAAACTTGGACTTCATGGCCGAGCTGCTGCTCATAAGCCACACATCACGCCGATAAATGACAAACGACGCCTCGCTTGGTGTAAGTAGCGTAAACATTGGACGATTCAATACAAAAACGTTGTGTGGAGTGGCGAATCACGGTGCACAATGTGGCGATCTGATGGCAGGGTGTGGGTATGGCGAACGCCCGGTGAACATCATTTGCCAGCGTGTGTGGTGCCAACAGTAAAATTGGGAGGCGGAGCTGTTATGGTGTGGTCGTGTTTTTCACGGAGGGGGCTTGCACCCTTTGTTATTTTGCGTGGCACTATCACAGCTTAGGCCCACACTGATGTTTTAAGCACCTTTTTGCTTCCCACTGTTGAAGAGCGATTCGGTGTTGGCGACTGCATCTTTCAACACGATCGAGCACCTGTTCATAATGCACGGCCTGTGGCGGAGTTGTTACACGACAATAACATCCCTGTACTGGACTGGCCAGTACAGAGTACTGACCTGAATCCTATAGAACACTGGTATATTTTGGAATGCCGACTTCGTGCCAGGCCTCACCGGCCGACGTCCATACCTCTCCTCAGTGCAGCATTCCGTGAAGATAGGGCTGCCATTCCCCGAGAAACCTTCCAGCACCTGACTGAACATATGTCTGCGAGAGTGGAAGCTGTCATCGAGGCTAAGGGTGGGCCAACATCATACTGGATTTCAGCATTGTCGATGGAGGGCGCCATGAACTTGTAAGTCATTTTCAGCCAGGTGACCGGATACTTTTGATCATATACGAGGGCAGTTCAATAAGTAATGCAACACATTTATTTTCTGAAACAGGGGTTGTTTTATTCAGCATTGAAGTACACCAGGTTATTCCCCAATCTTTTAGCTACACAACACTATTTTTCAACGTAATCTCCATTCAATGCTACGGCCTTACACCACCTTGAAATGAGGGCCTGTATGCCTGCACGGTACCATTCCACTGGTCGATGTCGGAGCCAACGTCGTACTGCATCAATAACTTCTTCATCATCCGCGTAGTGCCTCCCACGGATTGCGTCCTTCATTGGGCCAAACATATGGAAATCCGACGGTGCGAGATCAGGGCTGTAGGGTGCATGAGGAAGAACAGTCCACTGAAGTTTTGTGAGCTCCTCTCGGGTGCGAAGACTTGTGTGAGGTCTTGCGTTGTCAAGAAGAAGTTCGTTCTGATTTTTGTGCCTACGAACACGCTGAAGTCGTTTCTTCAATTTCTGAAGAGTAGCACAATACACTTCAGAGTTGATCGTTTGACCATGGGGAAGGACATCGAACAGAATAACCCCTTCAGCGTCCCAGAAGACTGTAACCATGACTTTACCGGCTGAGGGTATGGCTTTAAACTTTTTCTTGGTAGGGGAGTGGGTGTGGCGCCACTCCATTGATTGCCGTTTTGTTTCAGGTTCGATGTGATGAACCCATGTTTCATCGCCTGTAACAATCTTTGACAAGAAATTGTCACCCTCAGCCACATGACGAGCAAGCAATTCCGCACAGATGGTTCTCCTTTGCTCTTTATGGTGTTCGGTTAGACAACGAGGGACCCAGCGGGAACAAACCTTTTAATATCCCAACTGGTGAACAATTGTGACAGCACTACCAACAGAGATGTCAAGTTGAGCACTGAGTTGTTTGATGGTGATCCGTCGATCATCTCGAACGAGTGTGTTCGCACGCTCCGCCATTGCAGGAGTCACAGCTGTGCACGGCCGGCCCGCACGTGGGAGATCAGACAGTCTTGCTTGACCTTGCGGCGATGATGACACACGCTTTGCCCAACGACTCACCGTGCTTTTGTCCACTGCCAGATCACCGTAGACATTCTGCAAGCGCCTATGAATATCTGAGATGCCCTGGTTTTCCGCCAAAAGAAACACGATCACTGCCCGTTGTTTGCAACGCACATCCGTTACAGACGCCATTTTAACAGCTCCGTACAGCGCTGGCACCTGTCGGAAGTCAATGGAACTATACGAGACGAAGCGGGAATGTTTGAAAATATTCCACAAGAAATTTCCGGTTTTTTCAACCAAAATTGGCCGAGAAAAAAAATGTGTTGCATTACTTATTGAACTGCCCTCGTAGAATAACTCCCGGGAATTAAATCCGACCGTGAATGTGTGGGACCATCTCGATGGGGCTGCACACGCCAGAGCGACCTGGCGAAGCTGGCCACATCACTGGAGTCAGCATAGCCCCGCATCCCTGGCGACTTTGTCTTCGTGATCTACAGTTCTGACATGGGCACGTATGAAAACAAGACAAAACAAAAACAAACGTCCCTGTCGATAGCCTCTAGAACGTCACTGACTTTCTTCCCGCATGTTTCGCAGTGGGCAGCGCTGCAAAAGGTGGTTATTCAGGCTTTTTACAAGTGGTCACATTAATGTTATACGACAGTGTATAGTGTCATAGCGTAATACTACGAGAGTTACAAAATCATCACGGTGATGGACTGATTCATCAAGTTGACTGGTTTCAGTTGGTATCACTAAAGGTGTAACCTGGTTCATGATACCAGGTTCTACTTGCAGACTGCTTATCTGCTTCCAGCGGGTATATACTGTGGATTGACGGTGGCCTTCGCTTAGAACTGTTCCAGAGATTCAACAGGCAGTAGACCGCTCCATTCGCACCATCAACAGAACAGGCTCTGCTAACGGTATACTACGCCTTCCACATCGCTGGCAACGGGCTTTACACAACACTGGTGACTATTTTGAAGGACAGTAACTGGTGCAAACATGTAACTCTTATGTATCGCTTGTGAATAAATAGTTGCCACTATTTAAGTTCCAACCCTCGTAATTAAACTTTCAAACGGCTGTAGAAATAACACCAGTGGTCAGAGTGAAGCCAAATTGCAACGGAATAATATCGGAGAAGGGGGAAAACGTATGGCAGAAGAAAAATAAATAGTTACAAAATGTAACAGTAGATGGCGCTGTAAGCATCATAATTCAATTGTGGTCGACTACAAATGATAAATGAATCATGCAACAATGCCTAAGGTGTAGGTTTGACGTTAAAAAAAACTGTGCTACTCGGCGAGAATGTGCGTACAGGTGTGATACTGTTAGTTACGTAAGCCCATCCACCACGGAAAGGTCATATCACATCGGATGGGAAAAATCGGTTATTAATTATCCTGAGACCAAAAACCGCATAAAAATCATGAATCACATCGGTTTTTAATTTTCCTGAGACCAAAACCCGCATGAAAAGCATCAATCAAAATCAAATCGGATACTTATTTTCGTGTGACTGGCGCAAAACATGTTCAATATTCTGTCCGCCGTTTTCTTCAACAAGTTGAAATCGAGAAACAGCATGTTCCACAACTGATCGAAGTGCTCATGGGGTCACGTTCAGAATGTGTTGCTCAATGCGTGCCTTCAATGCAGCTAAGTTTGCAATCGGAACACTGAACACGACATCTTTCAGATGGCGCCACAGCCAGAAGTCACACGGGTTAAGATCAGGTGATCGGGACGGCCAGGCTGTAGGGAAGTGGCGGTTGCTAATTCTAGAATTTCCGAAATGGCGCTTCACAGCTGCTTAACTAGATGCGTCATTTTGCATAAAATGATCCCATCCACACATCCACGCTGTTGGAGAGCTGGAATGACGTGGTTGTGCAAAAGACACTCATAGCGCTTACCAGTGGGACCGGAAGCACCTGTCTCTTCGAAAAAATATGGCCCTATGGTAAATGTTACCTTAGGCCCGCACCGCACAGTGACCTTTTCAGGATGAAGTGGTACTGGTTGATTTGCGTGTGCATTTTCCGTTGCCAATATTCGACCATTCAGATGGAAGTGGGCTTCGTCTGTCCACTAAATCTTCCAAGGCCAATCATTGTCCACTTCAATGAGCGCAAGAAATTCTAAAACAAAAGTCTCTTTTGCTGGCAGGTCAAAAGGAAGCAACTAGTGCACGTGGGAAATTTTGAATGGATAGCAAAGAAGGATGTTTCATAGGATTTTATGCACCATGCTCACGGGTATGTCCAATGTTCAGGCAATAGTCCATGCACTACACGTCTGCATACCATAACTCGTCTCCTCCCGCATTGCTGTGGCCGGCCGGTTTGGCCGAGCGGTTCTAATCCTGCCTCGGGCATGGATGAATGTAATGTCCTTAGGTTAGTTAGGTTGAAGTAGTTCTAAGTTCTAGGGGACTGATGACCTCAGCAGTTAAGTCCCATAGTGCTCAGACTCATTTGAACCATTTTTTTTTTTTTTTTTTTTTTTTTTGCATTGCTGTGGCCACTGCTTCCACTGACCTCGAATTAATTCTTTTCCTCCCTCTACCAGTCTGCACACCAAAAAATCCCGTCTTTTCGAACTTCCGAATCATTTTCTCCAGACCCGCGGAAGTCATCGGATCAACGCCTTTTTTCAATCCCTTCACCGTGCGGAACTTCTACAGAGCGACGTGTGCAAAGTCATCATTCTTGTAATACAGCTTTACAAGCAGAGCGCGATGCTGCATTGAGACAGTCATGGCGAACGTCGCAGATGCGAAAGGAGGAAAAGCCGTGTGCCTGGCGTGTTTATGCCAACTTCAGTGTGTCGTGCGCAGGTGTTTTCATTTACGTATTCTGACACATACAGCGCCATCTATTGATCAATTTTCACACTATTTCTTTTCTTCTGTCATACGTTTTAACTCTTCTCTGATAATATTCCGTTACAATTTGACGTCATTCTGACCACTGGTGTTATTTCTCTAGCGTTTTGAAAGGTTAACTTTATTTATAATCACCCTCTACTTACGGTTGAAGCAGTCTTACCTCCAGAATAATATATCCAGGCTATAGCTGCCATGACTACAAAGGCTTCTGCGTGAAAAAATACGTTGTTTTCAATGTAGCTGAATGAGTAGTGGGGAAAATTTTAACACTAATCACGTATACATATTAAAAAAATGACTCGTGCAACTTCATTTCGATAAAATGATCGTTCAAATTATCTATGAACATGTAACAAACTCACTGAACAACAATCCGAAAGCTACGAAGTTAGGACTGTGGAGTAACGTATTTACCAAGAGAACCGTTTCCTGTGTCTAGCGTAGACTGTGAAATATAAATGTATTGATGTGCATATCACCGTAAATTAGTATTTGAGAAAGCATTATAAAAGCTGTACCTTTTGAACAGTAGTGACAAATGGTTAATAAGCGCAATGAAGTCCCTAAACACCACGTATTCTCTGGGTGAGGAACGGTTGATCTATATCGCCGACTATAGATACTTCAGTCAAGGAGGAGACTGTAAATAACGCACTTCCCGTTGCATCTGTCTAAAAGTGGCCATTTTCACGAGGACATATTCTGTGCCAATTCTTCATAAAGATTACACTAAAATGGCTCATGGGCAGCCAGCGTGGGATGCGGACGCTCCATTACCCACAGCTAAGTGTTTCTTCACACAGTATAATATCACAAACGTACTTCTTTTGCAGGAGTTACTTTTATGACTTCTTATTATTGTTAGGTATCTCATATCACAAGCATTTTAAATCATATTTTCAATAATTTGAAAAAGTTAATCAGGAAAGTAAGGGCACTAGAGAGGAATTTCTGCCAGTGCGGTTAACAGTGGAAGCAAGATATAAGTAAAATTAAGACACGTTCATTGGATTCGTTGACCTGGAAAAAGCGTTCGATAATGTAACGTGGTGCAAGATATTTGAAATTCTGAGACAAATAGGAATAAGCTGTAGGGAAAGACTGCAAATCTCTACAAACAAAAGAACATGTCCTGACTGACTCAACATCTCCCAGCCCAAACTGTAAAGAAAAGAAACCTGAAATCTGGAGAGGGTGTTGATCTGATACTGTCAGCATCGTTTAAGAAGGGATTTTTCGAAATTCCATAGCTAAGGACGTGAGACAGGGGATGGGAAATTTCTTGAAAATATGTCGCTATGAAGACAACTTTAAGCTTGGACTATGAACATTTGTATTTGGTTTCTCGGTTATAAAAGAAGAAATTTTTGTTTCAGTATTTTTGGAAATTTAAACCCTATAGTAGTGGAATAGTGGGTGAAAGTTTTTTTAACATGCATCACTATTAAAGAACTACTAAAGCACTTTTAAAGCTGTATCTATAAATCTGGTATTTAACTTCTCGATTAGAAATGAAAAAATAGGTGTTTCAGTGATTTTGGAAATTCAACGCCTAAGTGTGTGAGACAGGTCTTCACTGATTAACTAACTCTTCATCGCCCTGTCCTAACCGCTAAAGACAGAAACTTGAAATTTGGGTAGGGTATTGACCTTAAAATGTAAGCATCGTTTGGTAAGGGATTGTTCGACTCCCCATTCCTTACAGCACGAAGTGAAGAATGAAAAGTTTTATGAAAATATCCTGCTAGCAAGGAAATTTTCAAGTTAGAACTTCGAAAACTGATTACTGGTTTCTTACTAGTAAATTTAAAAAAATCACATCCTTTAGCACGTTTCAAAATTCAACCACTAAGAGAGTAAAACAATGCGTAAAAAATTATTTTGAAAATAAACATTATTGAGGTACTAATTTAGCATTTTTTAGTTACAGCCATGAAAATTGGTATTTGACTTAAAAAAATATGTTGCTTGAGGCTTTCCCGACGGACTAGTCACAAATATGGTTCTCGGGAGGGACGTCGAATGTCGTTGTGAAAACTCCACAATATTTCGTCGACGCAACTGACCGCTGCACCTGAAAATGTTCGTAAGTTGCGCCGACGAAGTACTGTGGAGTTTTCACAACGATATTCGACGTCTCGCTCGATAACCATATTTACGAAAAAGAGAAAAAAAGTGTTTCAGTGTTTTTGGAAATTGAACTCGTAGGGGGGTAAATTGAAGATGAAAGTTATTTTGAAAACACATCATTATTAAAGAGATACTAAAGCATTTTCAAAAATTACATCTATGAAAACTGCTGTTTGACTTCTCATTTAGAAATAAAACAATATGTGTTTCAGTGTTTTTAGGAATTCAGCCACTAAGGGGGTGAAACATGGGATAAAAAATTTTATGAAAATATTTCACTATGAAAGCAAAATCGCTTTTTGGTCAGAAGTACAAACGAAAAGACTACGCTTCTATGGCCTTAATTGGTATGACAAGTTTAGAAAGTGCTGCAATTTCTTAGCTAAATCAGACAAAACGATTTAACAGTCACCACGACAAATCAGCTTTGTTAGAATTGCACAGAAGAAAAAAACGGATCTTTAATACATTAATTTTTCAGTAGGCATTACATACGTTTATAAAAATATTTCTATTGTAATTATTACGCAAAGTAATTACACAACACAGATACCACGTTTAAATGCGATTTCATGTACAGGAATACCCTTCTGAGATAAGAGAATTCAATCCAAGGTGTAAGGCTGGCGCTAATAACAACAGAACAACCTTCCCGACTTGTCTCTTTCCTTTTTTAACTAGCTATATGAAATTAAATTAAAACCACTGGTAGACTTTAATTATGCAAAGACTGGCAGTCATGTAAGGGGTCACTAACTCTTTTGTAGTGTGTAGATTTAATTATGAGCAATGGGCGTGACAACATACAAATTTGATTAAAGAGAAACAAAATAAATCTGAGCAGAGGATATAGTCTACGCGAAGGAAGCAGCGGACGCTAATCTATCACACGGTATGTACAAGAACAAAAACAGAACAATAAGGATATAAGACCAAGAACTCTATACGCTGAGAAGCAATGAAGGAAACAGAAAGGTGCAAGAATGGGATGAAAGGATATCAATGAAAAGATTCGCTGGTGACATTGCCTTCCTAGATGAAAGTGAAGATGGATTACGGGACATGTTGAATAGAATGAACAGTCTATGAATACAGAATAGAGAAAGATGAAGGTAATGAGGAGTAGCAGAAATTAGATAAGCATTAAACTTAATGCCAAACCTGGAGACCAAGAAGCGGACGAGGTTAAGGTATTCTGTTACCTTGGAAGCAAAGTAACACATGATCAACGCAGCAAAAAGGACGCAAAACGCAGATTAGTTCAGGCAGAAAGGGAATTCCTGAACAGGGGAAATCTTCTAGTATGAAACAACGGCTCATCTCCGAAGAAGGAGTTCTGAGAGTGTACGTTTGGAGCAAAGCATTGTAAGCTACTGAATTATGGACAGTGAGAAAGCCGCAAAAGAAAGGCGTCGAAGCTTTTTAGATGTGGTGCTACAGAAATATGGTGAAAATAAATTAGTTGGAGTGTTAAGATAAGTGATGGAGAGATTCTCCACAGCATCGGAGAAGAAATAAACATTCGGGAAAAATTGACAAGAAGAAGGGACATAAGGATGGGAAACATTTTAAGCCACCAGGAAATAACTGCCATGGAACTGTAGAGGGTAAAAACTGTAGAGGAAGACAGAGACTGGAATACAAACAACAAATAACTGAGAACATGGGTTGCAAGTGCTACTCTAAGACGAAGAGGTTGCCACAAGAGCGGAATTCGCGGCGATCCGCACCTACGATCCAGAAGACTGATTGCGGAGAATTTGTGTACATCACTTAGTGTGGCCCCTACAGTCGCTCTCTGGCTATAAAGTATTACTATATCCGTAAGTTGCTGTAATTAATAGCTGTGGAAATATTTCATCCGACGTTTATTCCTCAGGAATGGCTCTCTAAAATGGTTCTAAGCACTATAGGACTTAACATCTGAGGTCATCAGTCCCCTAGACTCAGAAATAAGGGAGACTGGGTACAGTTGAAACGATTTGGCTTTTATCGTTCATATTATTGTTGTTTATAAACCAATCGACAATAATGATATGTCAAATGCAAGAGCGCGGTTCTACCTACAAAACGGCTATAGCACTTTTCTTTCTGGAAAGCATATTTTACATTATACAAATTAAAAGACGAAAATATCCCCATACCAGGGGCGGTTGAAACAGTGATTGGGGTCAGTTGAAACACATGCAAATAACACAAAATATAGACTAATATTGCAACTTGTTTCATTTAAAAGTAGGTTAATTCTAGTGATACGCATAATTATGGCACTCTATGATAAAATTAATCAGTCTTCAAGGTTTGAATACCTATAAAGACATTTCCAAATAACATTTGACAAGTAATGAACATTACGAAAAAACTAAAAGGAAACATTTCTTCAAACAAATAAACTTACAGAATAAAATTTCTGCTTGGGGTCAATCTGAATATTCAGAGTCACTATTGTGGCAAACATAGCTAAGTCCACCTTCTGTGCATTCTTCGTGTGCCCACTGTTTACAAGTAACACACTGAATCCACTTTTCTCCGGGTCTGCTCTCTGAATGTGGCGATAAGCAAACAATACAGTAGCAGTCCTCCTCCTCTGATGACATTTCCTGCTGAGTATTATTTTTTCTTCATTTTGAAATATTTTTTTTTTCCTTTTCTTCCATCCAATATTTTCTTCACTTGCTTAGCTTTTCTCCGTTTCAATCTTGCTTCATGTTCTATTCTTATCTCCTCTTTCTCTGGGGTGTCAGTGTAAATTATTGACTTTCTAGTTTTTCGCCCTTTCGGCCTATTACTTTTCCTCGGGAGTGCTTTCGGTAAAGGCCGTACTGCTTCCGGTGTAAATACAATAGCATCATTAGAAATTGCTTATGTGCTTATAGAGGGTCTCGGTGAAGTTTCCTGATTGATAGGCCTAATGCTGCTGCACAGTGTAGGTGTTTTAGGTCTATTCGAAGTTTCTTGACGTTCATCAACGTATTCTTGCTGGGTTGAAGGAACTGTTGTCTCTGCTACTAGGCCTAGTTCCTCAGTTAAAAGAGAAGGCGACAGGTCTAATTGTGGTGTTTCATCTTCAGGTGGATTTTCATTAATTACAGTAACAACTGCAGACTCAGTTGTATTTCCAGGATTGGGTCTATCCGTTACAAATGCAGGAGCAAAATCGAGCTCACTAAACAGCTGCCGGTTATGTGGGTAAATTCCCGTTTTGCGAAAGCCGGCTTGAATGGTGGAGGATGTCAGAGCGACGGGGCATAGCAGATGATACAATCCCCGGAATGTCGTAGATTGACATTGTTTTTCCTGTATAGTTTCGCAACTACGCATCACAGGTCGAGTTTACAGCCTTCTTGAAGGGGCCGTATGCAGATCGATCGAGTGGCTGCAGTTTGTGAGAACAATGGGGAGGGAAAGACAGTAAGACAATGCCATTGTTCTTGCAAAAATCCAGTGCCTCAATATGAATGTGTGAGGAGTGGTTATCAAGTGTGGGTAACACTTTATGAGACGGAGATACGTTCGCGTGCTTCTTGAAGTGTTCCAGGAAATTCATATATGATTCATCCTGCATCCAACCAGAGGGATTTGCAGATCCAGCAGCCCCCACTGGCCCACCCCTAACAAAATGGTCTTGGTAACGCACTCGTGGAAAAACGAAGAATGGAGGAATAAGATTGCCAATGGCGTTTGCTGCGAAGGTTACCCCTTTCAGCTGAAGTTACTGAACCTACTTGACGAGCACCGCATCTGGCTACAACTCTGTCTGGGTTTTGAACAGTGGTTATGCCTGTTTCATCGGTGTTATATATGTCTTGGGTTTCAAAATTACGACGGTCCATGACAATGGCCAAATTGTCATAGAAAGCATCGACGTTAGTTTTATTAAAGCTATTCGCCCTTGATAGGCTTGTAGCTTGCGCAGCGTGTACGGACAGTTCAGGGTTTCTTCTTATAAACATCCGAAACCAGTCCTCACCAGCCATTTCGTTGTCGTCCCAAGTTGGAGGTCGTGATAAATTATACTTCATTGTAAGTTCGTAAGCCAATTTTCTCACCTCTTTTTTAGACAGACCAAAATTTATATCAGCGCATCACATCAAATATTTTGATAGTTCTTGTTCTTGTTCTTCTTTAAAAACTTCGTTGGGGGCTCTGTATCCCATACCTTCATCGTCCTGACCAGTCGCGTCTCGCTTTCGTATGTACCGGAGTAGAGAACAGTGGTTTATTCCATGCTTGTCCGCTGCTTTACGTAGTGAGTTTCCTGCTTTCACCTCTTCATATGCATCCTTATACTTCGACAAATCAACCTGCCATCTGGAAGTCTTCTTCACTCTAACCCTCGGCATCTACAAAACAACCGTTTCAACCGTACCCACAAAAATTGTTTCAACCGTCCCCAACCCAACCTTTGAAACAAGAGAGTTAATAGGAACGGTAGTAATAATAACGCATTAAAACTAGTCATTATTCCGAATTCTACAAGCTTCATTAAAGGCACAAACACACCCTCAGTACTTTGACTTAAATAAAATACACAATATTAGCATAAAAGCCAGAAGAAAAATACTTACTTTTCTGTGTAGAAAAACAATACGGCCTCCTATACACGACGACAATGCACGGGCAGCAGCGCAACACTGAGATTCGTATTCGGAATTGTCGTCCGCTCTTATGTTCCATTGGGCCCCCCACTCCCTGAATAGCAGTTCCAGAGACATTAGCTTTGTTTCAACCGTCCTGTGTTTCAACTGTACCCAGTCTCCGCTACTTAAACCTAACCAACCTAAGGACATCACACATATCCATGACTTAGGCAGGATTCGAACCTGCGACCGTAGCAGCAGCGCGGCTAGGAACTGAAGCGCCTAGAACCGCTCGGCCACAGCGGCCGGCAATGACTCACTCCCCGAGGCCATCTGCACAAGTTTGTAGTGTTTATTTCATTAAATAATTGAGATAAGATTTCTATCACTGACAGTCATAATGCCTAGAGAGAGCAGTTGTTATTCCAAGTCTATGAAAAAAACAAATTAGTAAGTAAACGTTTTTGGTTTAGTTTCGCTCTTTAATGTCCTACTGAACGCGTAAAATAAGAAAAATAGATCTCTTTGCAGCACTCAGCTACGATCGTCTTGTTTGAAATATTAGGCCTATTAGATATAGCAGCAAAATGCATATATACTCTCAGGGACTGTATTATACAATTATGTCGTCCATTACAGATTGGATACTAATAATTACAATTGTATAATACAAAATTTTCTTCTTCTCATTAATTAAAAACGGCTACCTCCTAACCGGTGAATAAGATCAAATGCTTTAATCATTTGTAAAATAATACAGTATGTCTGACAGATACCAAAGATCAAAAGAAAGCTGTGTTTCTTCTAGACTACTCCTTCCTTTCCACAGAGGAGTTCTCACTCACATAACTGCAGTTTATAAAGCCCAAAAATACAGCTAAATCCTTTATTAATCTCAGTGTTTTAGTTTCAGTGTGTACTAATAATCAAATGGCCGGCATGTAACTCTATTTAAATATTAATCACGTTAAATGATATTTAAATCTATTTGTTCCTCGCAATTATAATACACTGTGCAATTCACTGGCTGAACATAGGTAAAACACAAAGACATCTTGACTGTTCGCTTTTCCAGTAATGGATTTCATTTCTCATATTTTGTTTATCACGTTCCAATGTCTGGCTAAAATTCGTTCAACTTCTCTTCATTTTTCAACGTACCCATGCTTATCTGCGCACTCAAATGGTTTGTACACATAGGTCATTCAGTAATTTGCGTTGGATTGGTTGCGATAAATTTGTTACGTTAGAAGAGCATTATAAAAAATTCAGTCCCGATTTCGTAAATTAATAATACTTCTTAGAGTCAGGTGTGGCTTATTACCTGGCGATAAAAATACAAAGTGTGTCCTTATTTATTTTGAACAGCAATCACTACTGACGAAACCTCTCCTGACGGACACCAGTCTGTTTATTTAGGACACCAGGAAATCTCGTGCTTTTGGATGAGTGCCTGCGTACCAGATATCTGGCAACGTGCACCAGCTTTCTAAATAATGGAATCGCCCTCTCGATTACACAAAATGCTAACTCTAACGACGTACAAATTTCCATTTGAGATACAGCGATGGTTTCCTTGCTTTCGTTTAATAGAACTCATGTCGGCAATGTTACTTTACATTGCGACTGTTTGTTCTAGACTTTACTTATTCGTCTTGTTTTTATGTCAATCACAAAAATGTTTCAAATGAAAGCCAACACTGCAGAGGGTTGGATAGATGCGTAAATATATTTTAATTCTTCTAAGACTTTGATTTTTATTTATTAATTCATTTATTTATATTTATTTTTTGCATAATATCCCTGCATGCTAGGGAAGCTACGGCGCTAAATCCTAAATAACTACAGAGAGAAAAAGAAATTCAAAGTTTCTAGCAAACAACCTCCTCCAACTTTAGGTATTTCCAGATTTTTCTGTTGGCCAGTTTTCTGTGACAACTATTTTTAACTTTAAAAAGAGAAAGTAATATATAAAATATACACTCATGGAGTTAACTGTAAAGGAAATTCACAAAATAATTTTCTTCGAAACTGAAATGAGTTTTAAAAGTAATCACTCGATGTCAGGGAGCTCTTATTGGGTCTATTAATTGTTTCTACTTGTAATTAATATGTTTTTGGAGCTCTTACGGTTCTATCAATTTTTCTTCTTATATAATTAAAAGGTTTTTCTATGTTAAAAGTATTCAAACTTAACAGAAGTATGGGAATATCTGTTGGAATTAACAAACACCACGATGGCATTTTGAATAAGCACTATCAACACCATTCTAAGAATAGAGCGATTGGGGATTTTTATATACACTGTTATCAAGACGTGGATACCAAAAAGATTCTGAATTGTAGTATGTGGTTGATAAACGTAAGATCTCGGTTGTAAGTAGGGGAAGATGTTATATCTTGGATCACCTTTCAAAATTTCGTCTCTAACCAGCCCTGTAATATAAGTTTAATATATTTTCTTATTCCATTTTTTATTAGTCGCATTTATTTTTGTATGCTGCAGTGTTTTTCTGAAATTACAGAAATTACTACGGAAAAGACTCACAATAACAGGAACAATAGAAAAACCCCGAAGCGGTTTCCGGCGCTTCCTAGTGCCTATTTCGTCATGTAAGCCTAAAAGCGGTCACTAGACTGAAACATCAAGTGTTGCACGGCACACTGTCCTCCAGGTAAAACACTCTCCCCAACTTCGACTGAATCGATACAATCATCCACTTTTTATTTTGTTATTAGCCCGTATCATGCTGATCGTAGTGCAGGAAAAATTCATATCCGTCAATTACGATCCAGATGAATCTGAACTGTCCTCTGTGCCTAATAAGCTGCCAAAAGTCATATGAACTAAGAAAGTTTCCAAAATCGTATCACAAGAGAGAGGCAGAAATGTTACTGTCATTAGCTGCATTAAAGCAATTTCATACTATCAGCCGCATTTACTCGTTTTTGCACGGAAACTGATGCGACCTGCACATGTGGAAAGTGCACCCCCAGAAGTCGTTGGACATTGCAGTGGTAGTGAGTGGAGCAGTGGTACAGTATTTGACCTCGTTTTTGAAACATTTTAATCTTCATGTAAGAACTTCCAGTGAATCACCTGTCCTGTTGCTTGTTGGCTATTATAAGACACACATAATACTGGATATTATTAACTCTTGGGGTAAAAATCGTATCGTCGTAGTTGGCTTTCTACCCCATTCTACTCCTCTTTTTTTTTATTAAAATTGGCTATCCGGACGTGCCCATACTGCCATCTCAACAGTGGAAAATACAACATTGTGTATCGACATAGACTTGTATGTGACGCCATGGAGTCCCTGGGAGATGAACATTTCTTGCCCGTTCCGGAAACCGAACCCCGGCCCCTTCGGTTACCAATCTGCCTCACTGATCCAGCAGCTACCGAGGCAGATTACTCTGCGTCTTCAGCCGTTGGATGTTTATTTTGGTTCCTAAAGACGTGTTACAGTCAAGTTTGGAACAACATTATGGTCACGGGAAAGCAATTGCTGACAAAAAGTTTGGTGAGCTATGGAACACCACTTATCTCATAGCAGCTGCAGCTGGTAATGAAGATAATGGTTTCAAAGAATGTGGGTTGAACCTTATGATTCCCTTGTGTTTAACTAGGACGATTTTTCCGTGGCTAGTTACAGAAAAAGCCGAAACTGAAAATGATCCCGCTCAGGCTGTAGCACCTGAAGGCATGCTCACAGAAACTCCTAATTCATCTCCTGATGCAAAATGTAAAACCAGGACCTTCAACGTATGGTACGTCCATTAAGCGAAAACAGTGCCAAAGTATTTTTGATTTTAAACCATTGTCTACAGATAGATCAAGAGTGACGAAAGGTCAAAATTACTGTTCGCAAAGTACAAGTGTCTTAACAATCTTACCAATGAAGCAGATGTTGGCTGATAAGGAATCACATAAGAACGTTATCGATTTCACCAAGTATTCAGTGCTGAAGACGAAGATGTGGAACACACACTGAAAAAATTCAAAAGCATCGTTCACCAAGCCTTAGACAAGTACGTTCCGAGCAAGGTCTTTAGGGATAAGAGAGATCCACCCTGGTTTAATAGCCGTGTTAGAAAAGTGCTACCTAAGGGAACTTCATCATAGATTCAACAGAAGGCGAAATCTAGCTGACAAACAAAAGGTGAACGAAGCGAAAACGCGTGTGAGGAGAACAATGAGAGAAACTTTCAGTCATTTTGAAAGTGAAATTTTATCAACAGATCTGAGTAAAAGCCGTAAAAGGTTTTGGTCTTACGTAAAATCAGTAAACGGTTCGAAGTCCTCTATTGATTCACTCAGTGACTATACTGGCGCCAAAACTGAAGATAACAGAGAGAAGGCCGAAATACTCAATTCAGTCTTCCGAAATTGCTTCACTTCGGAGGATCGTAATACGGTCCATCCTTTCAATCATCGTACGAAGTTGGAACGGCAGATATTGCTCCTGTACTAGGGAAGATGAGTCTTTTGCATTACGTTTTAAAAACAGTAAAGTAATTGTGATCATATTTCAATAAAAAATTATACCACTAGATACAATCTCTACAACACATGGCGGTTATAATTAAACTATCGCTGCTGGAGAAGGTCCTCATGAAAAACGAGTGATCATAGGACAATGGAACTTCCTGGAAAATTTTGAAAGAACGTGCGTAAAAGAAATAACAACTAAGTTATTGAAAGAAACACGCTTTGTTCTCCACACCAAACGCATTGTTGACAGCGTATCATGTTTACGTTCAAGGTTACAAACGTTGCTCAGTGTGAAGACCATCTGCATCCACAATAGCCCGGACAACATTTCACAATTATGTGCTAGAATGCAAGAGCCAGCGAACCCACACAGATGTGGCACATAGGTTTTGAGTTCTGCGTTTGTCTTTATTGCACGAAATTGAACACATTAAAAGTCACTCTTCTGGTTCGTAGACAACTATTGTAATTAAAAATTACACGAAAATTGAAATCGTCTTACAACATCCATTTCGTATCAGCTGCAAGCCGCCAAACCTGAAAGAGAAATTTAAAAAAGGGCTTAGTTTTACAACAGTCCAGTTTTCACCTATTACTTGTTTTAAAATGCAGTTGGGTTCAGATTTCCTTCAATATTTGTTTCTTGTTACATTTATGGATCACTAATAGTAATGCTCACTTTCAACCCTCTGGATCCTCCTCCTCCTTTTCACTGGTTCCACTCGGAGTGTCTGGTTGAAGGGCGCGGTAGACTGCATGATGGTTTTCAGGGACGCAAGGAAGCAGGGACATCCAGTCCTTTTGTTTTGTAACAGGAATCTTTCTACCATCAAAACAAAAACACTCCGCATTTCGTTAAGCGCAAATACGCTGTGATGCAGTTGAAATCTGTTGACGTTCTGTGTTTCCGAGGTCGCCCAGTAGTTTTGTTCGAAACCTCAACTGCCTCCGAAACAGCCAACGGAGAGTAGTTTTCTTTAAATTGAGTAAGGTCAGGCTTCTATCTTCGATCGTCAGGACACAAATGCTGAGAAATTTTTTTCCCTGATGTCCACGTCTGTTTCTTAGCTAGATTTGTAGCTGCTACATCAAAATCACGAAAATGTTCTTTGGTCATCCTCTGCATCCACGGAACACAGGAGTTGCACAGGCAACAGGCCGCGTACTGCACACTCTCACTAAATTCCGCTATCTCTCCGCCCCCCCCCCTCCCTCCCACAAACGTAAATATCTTAATACATTGCGGAACAGAATTAAAGGATCACTTGTTTTAAAACTCTGTAATTACCTCCCATTTCGATGCATGTTTAAAATATGGCTCAAAGGGCCTACAGCCTTCCTCTACAATTGCAGACCTGAATGGAAAAACATCCGAAGTGCACCTTTGGTCAATTTTCACTTCTAATGTGAAACTGATTGTCCATGCCTAGAGTTACGTCCCTGCCGAGAAGAACTTTCCAAGTCCAGTTCTTTACCCTTAAAATGGCACAATAAAGTTTCAAATGGACTTGGGCAGTTTTTCCATTTAGTAAAACCTTGGAAGCCGTATCCAGTTTTCAGTATTTCATGCCGACTGCAACAATCAATAAAAAATACTTTTTTCCCACCAATGGACCGACTTACTACATACTACATTGTTGATATTTTATAAGGCTACCGGTTTCAACGGCACTTCAAACTGCAGTCGTTACGGAGGAACTCGTCAGTTCTCATAAGATAATTTCCACGGCCACAGCAGGTACTATTTCTGTTTCGTTCAGACTGAAATACATCAGTATGCGCGCTGTTTTACGCAATACGAGAAAGGGGCGTTTCTGAACGTGAGGCTGCGTTAGAAACTTAGACTACTCTGTATACACAACAAAATTTGTATTGCGAAATAGGAGCAATATCTATGCTGTTGATCTCATCTCGTATCCTGAGTGCTGTTATACTAGCATCACAATCATCTACATCACTTACCAATGAAAGTCCTTTCACGATTGTTTTCATGATAAATAACTTCATAACTTCAGTTAATGATGATCTTTTAGCGTTAAGTTGTTGATACGTATCACTTTTTTCTGTGATCTTCCACGCTCAATTGCGTTCGGCTATCGTCAAGACTTTTGAATTTTCTGTCATCAAACCTGCCAAGATATTTGATTCTCAACGTCATTTATCACTATGACGTTTGTAACATATTTTTGAAATGTGTCTTAAATTTTATATTTTCAACCCTTTTCTCTTTGTCATCAATGTGTTACAGTCGGGATCCCCAGAACAGCTGCACATGAAGAATACGTCTACGTTAAAAATCGTGGGGATTTCGATTCAGTGAGCCATATGAAGACTGCTAACAAGGAAATCACGTAGTTGTGTGTACCGACTGCACGGTAGCCAAATGATACGGCCTCATCCCCGAAACTGAGAGAGTTTACTCGACAAATACCGGAAGGAAAATATAGCGGCACGCATTGGAGAAAGAGATTAGAACGGGGCCGAATGACAATTGAAGGGCACTGTAGGATAGTGATCCTCCCGAACTGCTGGCTGATTTTTAGATCTGGAGTCACTCATACAGTAACAATCATAAAACGTAAAATGCTTTTTTATTTCAGTCTCTGATCACAATATGAATTCTTTAGACGATGACCGGTTTTAGTTTGTATTGAGCATCCTCAGAACTTTTTTACACCATGTCCTAAAGTGATACGGCCATAATGGCATCACTTTAGGACATGGTGTAAAAAAGATCTGAGGATGGTCAATACAGACTGAAACCGGTCATCGTCTAAAGAATTCATATTGTGATCAGAGACTGAAATAAAAAAGCATTTTACAGTATTGGATCACTGTTTGTATATGCGATTATGTCGCAGTTGGTGAAATCATAAAACGTCAATTTTGATTTAAGCATTTCATTCAGTACAGAACCACAGGCACATAGACACAGGCAACAGAGCATGCACAATGTCGGCACTAGTACAGTGTATATCCACCTTTCGCAGCAATGCAGGCTGCTATTCTCCCATGGAGACGATCGTAGAGATGCTGGATGTAGTCCTGTGGAACGGCTTGCCATGCCATTTCCACCTGGCGCCTCAGTTGGACCAGCGTTCGTGCTGGACGTGCAGACCGCGTGAGACGACGCTTCATCCAGTCCCAAACATGCTCAATGGGGGACAGATCCGGAGATCTTGCTGGCCAGGGTAGTTGACTTACACCTTCTAGAGCACGTTGGGTGGCACGGGATACATGCGGACGTGCATTGTCCTGTTGGAACAGCAAGTTCCCTTGCCGGTCTAGGAATGGTAGAACGATGGGTTCGATGACGGTTTGGATGTACCGTGCACTATTCAGTGTCCCCTCGACGATCACCAGTGGTCTACGGCCAGTGTAGGAGATCGCTCCCCACACCATGATGCCGGGTGTTGGCCCTGTGTGCCTCGGTCGTATGCAGTCCTGATTGTGGCGCTCACCTGCACGGCGCCAAACACGCATACGACCATCATTGGCACCAAGGCAGAAGCGACTCTCATCGCTGAAGACGACACGTCTCCATTCGTCCCTCCATTCACGCCTGTCGCGACACCACTGGAGGCGGGCTGCACGATGTTGGGGCGTGAGCGGAAGACGGCCTAACGGTGTGCGGGACCGTAGCCCAGCTTCATGGAGACGGTTGCGAATGGTCCTCGCCGATACCCCAGGAGCAACAGTGTCCCTAATTTGCTGGGAAGTGGCGGTGCGGTCCCCTACGGCACTGCGTAGGATCCTACGGTCTTGGCGTGCATCCGTGCGTCGCTGAGGTCCGGTCCCAGGTCGACGGGCACGTGCACCTTCCGCCGACCACTGGCGACAACATCGATGTACTGTGGAGACCTCACGCCCCACGTGTTGAGCAATTCGGCGGTACGTCCACCCGGCCTCCCGCATGCCCACTATACGCTCTCGCTCAAAGTCCGTCAACTGCACATACGGTTCACGTCCACGCTGTCGCGGCATGCTACCAGTGTTAAAGACTGCGATGGAGCTCCGTATGCCACGGCAAACTGGCTGACACTGACGGCGGCGGTGCACAAATGCTGCGCAGCTAGCGCCATTCGACGGCCAACACCGCGGTTCCTGGTGTGTCCGCTGTGCCGTGCGTGTGATCATTGCTTGTACAGCCCTCTCGCAGTGTCCGGAGCAAGTATGGTGGGTCTGACACACCGGTGTCAATGTGTTCTTTTTTCCATTTCCAGGAGTGTATATCAAATGGGTATGTAAAAGAAGTTAAATGTTACGGGTGAAGTGACGATAAGATTTTTTTGTTGTTGTTAAGAATGGAATCAGTCTAAATAACTTTTTGGGGGTCTCTCTCCTGCCTGTGCCTATACATGAACGACAACGTCAATAGATACGATAACGTGGTGGGAAACAGCTAAGTGTACCATAAGAAACGATTTGTACCGACTGGATAAACAGAATCCCCGAAATAAAACTTTTCTCTTGCAAAACAGTATACAGCTTGTCCGTGGAGGAATGGTCAATATTCAGGTATATCAGAGGAACGTTTATAACAAGCAAAGAAACGTCATATGTACATGTGCCCTGTTCCGAATGGTTTCCGAGATAAAACACATTTAATGTAGATTTTTTTGAGATTCCAGCGCGCGTCTTACCCGCCCAACTTCTTTAACGTTATCCTGGACCAACCTAAATCGTTGCTTTCAACTTCTTTTCTCGGGATGTCATTCTGCCATTAAACCGGCCCGACGAAAGCGCAGCTACCATGGTGTGCTGTGAGTGAAGTAGAGCGAGGAACTGAGAGTGTTTCAGAGAGAAGCATCGGGTAACTGTTTTCATACACGAACTTGCTAAAATGTTGTACATCTTCACTAATGAAGACCATTCAGATACGGTGTATGTTCAGGGCTTCTGCGATGGTAGTGCTCCATCTGCTGCCGAAGAAAACGGTCGCCGCTTTCCGACACATCGAATTCGTGGTCGTTTTGTTTTCATCGGAGTTTTCAGCCCACTGCATGAAACGCATTTTGTTCCAAGTTCCAACTTTTCTTCTGAACCTCTAGTTCAGCAACCTGTGCAGCAACACTGTAGAACCTGCGCAGCGTAACCCTCCTATCAGCACTTAGCGACTTTCCGTACGTATCACTATCACAAAAACACGTGTAAGGCGCACATCGCCTGCGGAAAACCTGTACCTATTTCACATGCAGCGTGTCCACAATCTTCACAATGATGACAATGCGACAGACTTGAATTTTGTCACTGATCAATTGTCATTTACTCCACAGAAGCCATGTTTACAGGGAATGGAATCAATAACACAAGTAATAATCATCGATGGTCGTAGGAAAACCACACGCGGCAGTGGAAATCAATTTCTATGTTCGCTTTTCGACCAATGTTCGGTGCGTCATGATCGGTAACGTATTGATATGTCTAGTCGTTATAGAAGAGCGAAATACGGGACATAGTTATTTGCATGTTTTGCAAAATTCGTTTGTTGTACAAAGACGTTCCGCTGGCCATGCGGACTGCAGTGTACTTCGAGTATGACGGAGCCCCTCCACATTTTACCAGAGGTTTAAGGGAACATCGCAGCCACACTTATCCTAATCGTTGGATTGCTCGTGGTAGCGCAGCTAAATGGCCACCAAGATCGACAGGCCTTACGCCAACAGATTTTTGTTTGTGGGGTTGGGTGTCGTCTGAGATGTACAAAAGAAAGGTGAATATGCGAGATGAACTGCTTGGTTGAGTCACGAATGCCACTGCACTCATCAGGGAACGTGTGGAAGCATTCAAAAAGCAGCACAGTATCTCCTCACAAGAGTGCACAAATGCAACGAAGTTATCAGCATCACGTATGCGCGAACTCTATCCTGAACATTCACGCCATCGAGAAAGGGATGAAGCTAGGATTAGAATTTTGTCGTTTGTCAATTGTTAATCGCCTAGTAATTGCATTGATACTGTTTACTGGCTTCCATTCGTGTCAGTAACACTCGTCAACTGACAACGGTGATGCAACGAAACTCACATGCATTTGTGGAGGCACATTTCTGAGAACGCTTCTCTGTAGTGTTTGGTGTGGTACGAAGACAACAGACTGTGCAAGTGAATTTCGCATCATCTCACAGAGCCGCGTTATCTAGACTTTCTTGAAAAGGAGCTTCCAGCATTATTGGAAGACGTTCCCTGGGCTACAAGGGTAGGTATTCCTTCCATATTGACGGAACCCCTGCACATTCTAGTCGTCAGGTGACATATCATCTAGAACTAACATTCAGCGGAAGATGGGTCGTCAGGAATGACTACGTTTCGTTGCCACCAAGATCCCAGAATATTACCCCAATAGATCTTTTAGTGTGACGAAGGTTGAAAGACGAAGAAAAAGAAAACACATGAGGCGAACTGATCGTTTAGATTATGAGTAGCGCAGCCCCCCCCCCCCCCCCAAAAAAAAAAAAAAGAACGGTGTCAGCAGAGCTGCACATTTTATTATCATGAAAATTCCATAGTGAACCCAAGTTTGAGGTGGAATTTATAAATATTGTCTCTGGCGTTAATCGTTTACCTTTGTTAGAACCTTATTGGACTGTAATAGTTGTATCTCTGTAACCACCAAAAGCTGAACACAAATTATGTGGGTTCTTTATCAAAATGATCTATACTACGAACTCCTCAAATACACCGCTGGCCATTAAAATTGCTACACCAAAAAGATATGCAGATGATAAAAGGGTATTCATTGGACAAATATATTATATTAGAACTGACACGTGATTACACTTTCACGCAATTTGGGTGCATATATCCTGAGAAATCAGTACCCAGAACAATCACCTCTGGCCGTAATAACGGCCTTGATACGCCTGGGCATTGAGTCGAACAGAGCTTGGATGGCGTGTACAGGTACAGCTGCCCATGCAGCTTCAACTCGATACCACAGTTCATCAAGAGCACTGACTGGCGTATTGTGATGAGACAGTTGCTCGGCCACCATTGACCAGACGTTTTCAATTGGTGAGAGATCTGGAGAATGTGCCGGCCAGGGCAGCAGTCGAACATTTTCTCTATCCAGAAAGGCCCGTTTAGGACTTGCAACATGCGGTCGTGCATTATCCTGCTGAAATGTAGGGTTTCGCAGGGATCGAATGAAGGGTAGAGCCATGGGTCGTAACAAATCTGAAATGTAACGTCCACTGTTCAAAGTGCCGTCAATGCCAACAAGAGGTGACCGAAACGTGTAACCAATGCCACCCCATACCATCACGCCGGGTGATACGCCAGTATGGCGATGACGAATACACGCTTCCAATGTGTGTTCACTGCGATGTCGAGAAACACGGATGCGACCATCGTGATGCTGTAAACAGAACCTGGATTCATCCGAAAAAATGACGTTTTGCCATTCGTGCACCCAGGTTCGTCGTTGAGTACACCATCGCAGGCGCTCCTGTCTGTGATGGAGCGTCAAGGGTAATCGCAGCCATGGTCTCCGAGCTGATAGTCCACGCTGCTACAAACGTCGTCGAACTGTTCGTGCAGATGGTTGTTGTCTTGCAAACGTCCCCATCTGTTGACTCAGGGATCGAGACGTGGCTGCTCGGTTCGTTACAGCCATGCGGATAAGATGCCTGTCATCTCGACTGCTAGTGATACGAGGCCGTTGGGATCCAGCACGGCGTTCCGTATTACCCTCCTGAACTCACCCATTCCATATTCTGCTAACAGTCATTGGTTCTTGACCAACGCGAGCAGCAATGTCGCGGTACGATAAACCGCAATCACGATAGGCTACAATCCGACCTTTATCAAAGTCGGAAACCTGATGGTACGCATTTCTTCTCCTTACACGAGGCATCACAACAACGTTACACCAGGCAACGCCTGTCAACTGCTGTTTGTGTATGAGAAATCGGGTGGAACCTTTCCTCATGTCAGCACGTTGTAGGTGTCGCCACCGGCGCCAACCCTGTGTGAATGCTCTGAAAAGCTAGTCATTTGCATATCACAGCATCTTCTTCCTGTCGGTTAAATTTCGCATCTGTAGCACGTCATCTTCGTGGTGTAGCAATTTTAATGGCCAGTAGTGTATTTACTGTTCCTCTGGAGCGCCCTGTAGATTTGCCTGTTCCCTGAAAATTTTTAAGTCATCTGTTTTGATGCGTAGATAATAAAAGAAACTGCAGGTACGATTTGTAGAGACCATTTCTCTCAACAGATATATGAGCCAGTGTAGTATACAGGGTTTCCTAGAAGGAATGGTCAATATCAAGGATATGACAGGAAAGATTATTTGAAACTAAGATCTTCATGTGGACGTTTTTGTATATGCAACGCCAATGCGTTTGCAGTTGCTGCGCGTGCTGATTGATGGACTATGTTCTGCCAACTCAATATCTGCTACTTCTTCCGCACTCTGTTCATTCGCACGTTCATGTGAAATACGACTGCTGAGCGCTGCATATGTCCCAAGTACTTCAGTGAAAACAAGGATACACTCCACAAATTTTCGAATGTGGTATTCTGAGTTTCGGAATCGTTTACCGTATTCTTCACAAGTAGCAAAACCGTACCCATAAAAAACCCTTGCACAAATGCCATATCGACATGCGCAGCATTTGTAAACACGTGGGGCGTGCCTTAACGATTGAGTATACCTGGCCAACAAATCACAACCACAATCGCAGCTCAAACATTCAGTTATCACAGTCAAGCGCAGCTTCACAACTTCAACTTACAAAACAACAATCGATAAATAAACGCATAGATACTGGAGTGGCAACGTGCGAAATGAGAACTTACCTCTATGAACAATAGAAAGAGGACAAACGTTAAGTACAAACTTTCATTCAAATTATTCTATAATAATATCATCTTCGGAAATAATTACTATTCCTCGTGGAACAGCCCATATAGCCGCTCGAATCCTGGTTGTTCTCCATAAGTGACACAATCTGTTTCACCTAATTGTACTGTAATTGCTTTATTTTTCTTCTCCAATCACCTCTTTCGTATCTAATAATTAGCCTTTTACGTTCTACTCTCTGCGCATTTTGCACCACGGCTCTTGGATTTTTGCGAAGGGAAATATGTTCGAGTAATGTAAAACGAGAAGATAACATAAAAAGTGACGAATTATTTCAGTAATATATAGTCATTTATGTACAGACGCACTGCAGAGTGCTACTAAAGCCTTTGTGAGACGACCTTAAACCAAAAGATGTACATCACTGGCTTGAGTTTCAGTCGCCACTATCCGATTTAATTTCCAGCTCTTTGAAAACATATCACTGCTGTGCTGAACGTAAGGACGAAAGTAAATTTAGCATCACGTGTCACTGCCAAATAACATAGCTCTATGGTATTTGGGCCACCCGTAGAAAGAGCTGTCACAGTACAGCACATCACACAATGTAGCTGAAAGGAATATGCAATGAGATGAACAGACATGACGCTTTTATTCAAAGACAATAATCACACGGAAGTCAGCGTGATTCATGAAGGTCCCTTGGGCATTACAAACAGCGAGACTCACTTATTAATATGATATGTGATCAGCACGGACAGCAATGTATGCTCTGCAACGTGCTGAAACCTGTTAGTCAAGGGAAGGCAGGATTTGGTTTCGGTTGTGGACGGGGCCGTAATCAGATACTATTGGTTGCCTTTTAGAGTTACACACATTTATTTTTAAAACAGTAATTCCAGACTCAACAATAAATAAAAAAATACCACACGTTATAAATAATAGTGTTTTCAGTGCGTTACAATGTATCAAATCACCATAAAATACAGATACAGATAATGTTTAAAAAAACCTGCCACTGTGATCACTGCTGAAGGCCTTATACGCCAAGAATGACAATAAATTAAGAATGTTTAAGAACTCAGTGAAATTACAACTAACAGGTATTGAAATATTAAAAAGTAAGTGGCCACAAAGACAGCAGAAGGTATCAGACGCCAGTAATGGCAGTAAATAAGGTTTTAAGGTCTACTGCTAAAATACAAATATCGAATTTTTTTTTCAAAGCAAATGACCACAATCACGGTTGAAGGCCTTACACGCCAGAAACGGCAATTATATAAAAAAAATTTGAAACCTGCTGTAAAACAGCAAATACAAGCAAAGGCTAATTAAAATAAACAAGTAACTGACCACCAAACGGGTGAAATAAGATGATGGTAAGCTTGTAACACAACCATTACACTGCTAGATTTATTCCAGAAGGCGACCGGAACTATTAACTAGACATACATAACCTTTAATGTATGCATTACAAGGTACGGTAATAAACAATACAGTAATAAAACAGGAGGACCAGTCACAGACGGTGCACCAGGAATCGACCTCTGAGAAGGTCTGGCAACGAACACTTTAGTGAACGATGAGATAGGCAGCAAAGATTTGGTTGGTTGGTTTGGGGGATTAAAGGGACCAGACTGCTACGGTCATCGGTCCCTAGGCAGCCAAGAGTTGCATTCACTTCACAGGATGGTAACGCAGACCAGTGGCAGTCTAACGAGTGACCAATGATAATCTTGCTGAAGCTACCTGACGTCCAATAAAGCAAATGCAAGAATGGAACAACACGCCAAAGCCGGAACTGGTGGACTGCACTACGCCCCCAGAATACTGTGCTTATAGTGTCCAGAACGAGAAAGGAATCACTACCGCCAGAGTGGAAGAATCACCAACCGGCCTACAATCAAGAAAGCTGTCAAAACTACACGCCTTCCTGGACAGCAGCGGCAAGGCGAGTAAACGTACGCTGCCGCTACATACACTAACCCCCAGGGCAGGTAACTGGGGCGTTAGCGGCCACCGGGCAGGAAAAATACCGCTGGTTGAACTTAACAAACAGTAACAAGATGAACGCCGTAAATAGTAATGAGAAATCGAGGAAAGCTAATCAGATCCGCTTTCCCCAAGCACTCCACTCGCTGCTCTTCGTCTCAGCGACACTACGAGCAGCAACACGAACCCAAGTCGCTGGAGAATCGCGAGATGTCACAGTGGTGGAATTTTCTCTCCTTGAATTGAAACGCACTCGTCTTAAAGCCTGCAGTATCTGGTTTACGACGAGGACGTGCAACCTCGTGACCACAGCCCTTCCATCCGGCAGTCCATGCGCACCGCCAGCAGTCCCGGCCTGTTCCCGCACTGTGCGGACCTGCCTCTTCCTGTGTCGCCAACCGAACTGCCCCACCCACACGACACGGAGAAACAACGACGTCGCCCCAAAGATAGGGGAACAATTACCACACTTCGATAACCGCTGCTGCTGCCACTAGCGAACAGGCAACGCTTGCAAAACGAGTGGCGCCAGTCAAGACGAGACGAAGACAAACAACCGCAACCATGCCAACTAAATGGGCAACAGAGGGCGGAAACCTACAAACAGCACCAACGTGGGCCGCAGCATGGCTCAGCGCCCCTATGAAGGCCGCTGGGCTGATAAAGAGTTGTAGTGGTAGACCGTCGCATTCCCCCACCGGCGCGGTTGGCAAGTGCTGGACGTTCGTTAGAGCCTAAGGATGTGCTACAGTATGTCTCCACAAGACATCCCACATGTGCTCGATAGGATTTAAGTCTGAGGTACAGGCGGGCCTGTGCTTTCGCCGAATATTCTCTCGCTCCGACAACTCCTCCACCTCCACTGTTCGATAGGTTCGCGCACCGCCATCGACAAAAACGAAGTGAGGACCGAATGCACCCTGAAAAGATCGCATGTGGGGAGGGAGTACAGTGTCACAACGACATTAACTGGCGAGTGTATCGTGTTCAAAGACTTGGATGGCAGTACGCCCATGATAAATTACTGGGTGATCAAAAAGTCAGTATAAATTTGAAAACTATATAAATCACGGAATAATGTAGATAGAGAGGTACAAATTGACACACATGCTTGGAATGACATGGGGCTTTATTAGAACCAAAAAAAAAAAAATACAAAAGTTCAAGAAATGTCCGACAGATGGCACTTCATCTGATCAGAACAGTAATAATTAGCAAAACAAAGTAAGACAAAGCAAAGATGATGTTCTTTACAGGAAATGCTCAATATTTCCACCATGATTCCTCAACAATAGCTGTAGTCGAGGAATAATGTTGTGAACAGCACTGTACAGCATCTCCGGAGTTATGGTGAGGCATTGGCATCGGATGTTGTCTTTCAGCATCCCTAGAGATGTCGGTCGATTACGATACATTTGCGACTTCAGGTAATCCCACAGCCAACAATCGCACGGACTGAGGTCTGGGGACCTGGGACGCCAAGCATGACGAAAGTGGCCGCTGAGCACACGATCATCAACAAACGACGCGCGCAAGAGATCTTTCACGCTTCTAGCAACATGGGGTGGAGCGCCATCCTGCATAAACATCGTACGTTCCAGCAGGTGTTTATCAGCCAGGCTGGGGATGATGCGATTCTGTAACATATCGGCGTACCTCTCACCCGTCACGGTAGCAGTTACAAAACCAGAATCACGCATTTCCTCGAAGAAAAAGGGCCCGATAACGGTAGATGTGGTAAATCCAACCCATACCGTGACTTTCTCGTCGTGCAATGGAGTTTCCACGACAGTTCTAGGATTTTCGGTAGCCTAAATTCTGCAGTTGTGGGCATTGACAGACACTCGGAGCGTGGAATGAGCTTCGTCGGTCCACAACACGTTATTCAACCAATCGTCACCTTCCGCCATCTTTTGAAACGCCCACACCGCAAATGCCCTCAGCTTCACTGAATCGCCGGCCGCGGTGGTCTCGCGGTTCTAGGCGCGCAGTCCGGAACCGTGTGACTGCTCCGGTCGCAGGTTAGAATCCTGCCTCGGGCATGGATGTGTGTGATGTCCTTAGGTTAGTTAGTTTTAAGTAGTTCTAAGTTCTAGGGCACTGATGACCACAGCAGTTGAGTCCCATAGTGCTCAGAGCCATTTGAACCATTTTTTTTTTTTTTTCACTGAATCGCCAGGTAACAGTTCATGATGCCGATGGATTTTGTACGGATAGCATCGGAGGGTACGCCTCAGTGCCAACCGAATAGTAATGTATGGAATACCGATGCGACGTGCGACTGCACGAGCGCTGACTTTCAGGTCCATAGACGAACCCGCTACAGTCTCCATTCCTTCCTGAACTGTCTTAGCAGCATTACGCCTTGTGCTCGGTCGGCCACTGCGGGGTCTATCGTCTAAACAACGCGTGGCTTCTAACTTCGAAATCATTCTCACCACAGCTGCATTTGTCAAGGGAACTGTACCCGTTTGAATCCCCTTCCTATGGCGATAGGATCGTAACACTGAAATAGAACATTCCCCATTCTGATAATACAGCTTCACTAAAAGCGCATTTTTAGGTAACGTCAACATGCTGCGACTGCTGGCGCATCTGAGTGCATCTGATTCTCTCTCTCATTACAACTCCTTTTATACACGATTGTCATGCTCAGTCAGTGACGTTTTGCTGTCCACCGCCATCTGTCGGACATTTTGTGAACTTTGTTTTTTTTTTCCTAATAAAACCCCATGTCATTCCAAGCATGTGTTTCAATTTTTACCTCTCTATCTACATTATTCCGTGGTTTAGTAAGTTTTCAAATTTATACTGACTTTTTGATCACCCGGTATATCTACCCACACATTAACACCTGGAACACCAAAATGATCACGTTCGATAATGCTACTGGGAACATTACGTGTTCTCAGCTCTCACCATACGGCCAACATTGGCGAATATGATCGTTTTGGTAGTCCAGGTCTTACGATGTACGGAGGCATAATGTGGGATGCGTTGGGGAGACCATCCAACAGTTGTCAACCGCGCTGGTGGGGGAACAGAAAGCACACAACAATAAGTCCTTACTAACATTGCGGCCAGCATGCAGTGCTACCCATGCTGATCAAAAACTCTATTAAGAACGATGTCTCGCCTTTTATAACGTCCATGGACCTATCATAAATCGCGGAGACTTGGTGTAATTACTCTCTTTGAATAAAAGTCTCAGTTCAGTTCAGCTCACTGCGGATTGGTTTGTTACCTTTTGTACTATAGCAGTTCTTCCTATGCACAGTCCAAGCTTCTTCGAACTACGTTACTTGGCAATGACACGTCATTTAAAGTGAGCGTCATGAGATACATACTGCAAGGGTACGTCGGATTTTGAATCGAGTCCTCTGGAAAAAGCTCACTTCCAAATTAATCCTCAGACTCAAAGTAGTAAATCCTAGCTAGCGAATTTTGTGAGTCATATCTGTAAAAATGCGTGAAAACAGTAGAACTCCATAAAAAATTATTTGGACCAACGAGACGATATTAATGTTAAATAGTAACCAGTAATGTCTGAATCTGATTCACTGGGCACTTCCTAGGAGCATTCTTTTTTGACAATGCTGTCACTGGTAAGACAAGCCTAAATGTGCTCCAAGAAAGAGTCTTCATACACGTTCAAAAATGGATTGCTAATGACGGGAGTTATTTTCAGCAAGATGAAGCACCTCCCCTCTGCCATTCCGGCCTTAAGGCCTAGCTGGGAGAGGCTCTTCCGGAAAGACGAATGGAATAGAAAGATATTTTTTCAAGTCTCTGCACCTTCATGAGAATCCATACCAATAGATGTCGTAGAAACTGAAATGGAAATGGGCAGCACATACAGGAAGACGAAATAATGAAAGATTTTGTGTTGAGTGCTAGTGGTGAGAAAAGACTTAGAGGACGACCTAATGGAGGATAGCTAGACGGCATCAAGAAACAAGGTGAGCGAAATTACGTGGGAAAAGCTGTAGACCGCAATGGATAGAGAAATCTAGAAGAAAACTGTATCCTCTAAAGTGATGCATGATCTGTCCAGTAACACCGAAAACTTCGAAAACGGACTGGCTAAGCATTTTTCTTTTTTTTCACGAATGACTTTGTCTGGCAACGTTGGTGGGATGTGCCGTTAGAGGCGCGGCAGCATACTAGGGACGTACGTTTGAGGAGAAACAGCCGGCTGGAGTGGCACTACAAAAATGGTTCAAATGGCTCTGAGCACTATGGGACTTAAGTTCTGAGGTCATCAGTCACCTAGAACTTAGAACGACTTAAATCTAACTAACCTAAGGACATCACACACATCCATGCCCGAGGCAGGATTCGAACCTGCGACCGTAGCGGTCGCGCGGTTCCAGACTGAAGCGCCTAGAACCGCTCGGCCACTCCAGCCGGCTAGGCGCTACAGACTGGAACCGCGCGACCGCTACGGTCGCAGGTTCGAATCTGCCACGGGCATGGATGTGTGTGAGGTCCTTAGGTTAGTTAGGTTTAAGTCGTTCTAGGTTCTAGGGGACTGATGACCAAAGAAGTTAAGTCCCATAGTGTTCAGAGCCATTTTTTTTTTAGGGGAAACGGCAGTATTATTGAGTCAAGTTTGCGGATGGCTGTTCGAAGTCGTTCAGTGTGAGAGAGGAGAGGTGGAAATTTGATGAGATGGTGACGTTTCCATATGGGGAAAGACAGACGTATGCGGAAAGTGATGGAGCATCTAGAGGGACTTAGAGAACTTACGGAGGTGGATATCCAGTCAACATAGGAGAGGATGGCTTGGATCAAAGCTTCGTAAGTAAAAAATCCCCAAGTTCGGTTAGATAGCAGTTTTATTGAAGTAAAGTCATATGGCATGAATGGCTAGGCGATCCTGAGGGGCAGATTCACCCCCTAATTGGAAAGGTTTTCCTATCCCTCACGCCCACAGGCACCTTTCCTTCACGAAGTATGAGATCTACCTGCGTACGTGTATCTGTTAAGTGGAGGTGACTGTAATGGATGTGTGTGCAGTGTCATGTTCGTGACGGAGATGATGAGAGAAGGTAGAGCGTGAAACCTGTGCCGGCACACAGCCTACTCATACCGAGGAGCACCAAGGGACCCGCCGAGCTTATCTTCCCCATCCGACAGACAGATTACCGCCATCAGTCATCAGTCTCGCATGCACTCACTTGATGAGGCACTGCAGAGAGGTTTGGTATTTAAACCAGGACATTGGCGTTACGTCTGGTGATCAGAAACCTTACGCCATCACCTGTTGTCCCACTGCCGACCAAATACTGCCAGTAAAAATTTCTTCCAGCACCAGGATTCAAACCGGCTAACCTCCAGATCGAGCGCCGCCTCGTAGGTGTGTGTTAGCGACCTCTCTTTTTATCTCATTTTGTTCGTTATTGTTCGTAGCAGTTGTTCAGAGCGGACGTTCCATGACACCCGTTCAAGTTCAGCGCTGGTCCATTCTGTCAGTTTCTTTATTACAGAAGGCAGGTAACCCTCTGACCAAACACACTGAGCTACCATACCGGCAATCTCGGCCACGGTGGTGCGTAGCAGTTTTAGTAATTTTAGTGTATTGTGAGCTTTCTGTTGGCTGGTTAAGAGATGAGGTTTCCATGTTAACTGCCAGTCAACGGTTAGTCCAAAATATTTTAGTGTATTAGTCAGTTAGGCAGAATGGTGGGAGTGACGTCTCCTTTAATTATTGCCTCTGTTTTGGGGGGACTGGCCTTGAGGAGTGAGGAGGTAAACTGATAGAGGTGGATTTGGTGGGATCATTGGGATTTCGGTAGCACGTGACAGAGGTCGAGGAGAGTGGTGTCATCAACATTCTGAAGGATGTGAACCTACACAGTTGGTTTGGGATTATCAGGAGTGTAGAGGAGATAAAGAAGAGAAGAGAGGACAGAGCCTTTGGGTATACCTACAGTGCGATAGAAGGTATGGGAACTGGTGTTCCTAATAGTGATAAAGGATCGGTGATTACGTAGGAAGGATGCAACTAGGCGTACATAGTTAACTGGAAATGCATAAGTCTATAGTCTGAAAGGGAGACCGGAATCCCACACACGGTGAGAGACTTTCTCTAAGTCGAGAGACGAAACTAGCGGATATACAGGCGTGGAGCTGGTGGTACAGGAGATGGATGAGGTGCAGGAGCAGGTCTTCACAGGAGAAATTGAGACAGAAGCCACACTGGTAAGCGGGAAGGAAGTCGTGTTGGTTCAGGTGTTGATGGATGAGGCAATAGAGGGTTAATTCGAAAACCTTGCTAAAACTGATGAGAGACAGACGGGTGGGAGGAGGAGATATCACGAGAGAGTTTATATGGTTTGAAGATAAGTATGACTATGGAGGCGATTTTCTTCTTCTATATTTTCTGTACATAAAAAATAAAGTTCCCCACCATGGTTTCTGTCTGTATGTTTGTTTGGGTAATCGTAGCAACTACTGCAGGAATTTTGATACAGTTTCCACTAACAGACAGACCTAGAGGAAAATTTGTGTATATGATATAATATCGATAAGTAATGACTGTGCCGGCCGTTGTGGCCGAGCGGTTCTAGGCGCTTCAGTCTGGAGCCGCGCTGCTGCTACGGTCGCAGGTTCGAATCCTGCCTCGCGTATGGATATGTGTGATGTCCTTAAGCTAGTTAGGTTTAAGTAGTTCTAAGTCTAGGGGACGACTTCAGATGTTAAGTCCCATAGTGCTCAGAGCCATTTGAGCCATTTTGAGTAATGAGTGTGTAATACAAGCATTTTTATTTCTAACCGAGAAGTCAAACTCAAAATATCATACTTTTAGTTGTAAAAATGCTTTCATAATTTTCGTATAACTTCTCATCCCCTATTTCACCCCTTAGCGGCTTAATTTCCGAGAACACTGAAACACTTCCTTTTGTTTGTAACTGGGAAGTCAAGCACCAGTTTCATAGATGTAGACTTAAAAATACTTAAGTATTTCTTTAATAATGATTTATTTTCAAAAACAAAATTCACTCACTATTTCACTCCCATAAGGGTTTAAATTCCAAAAGTGCTGAAACAGATATTTTATCATCTCTGATCGAGAAACTAAATACCAATTTTCGTAGGTCTAGCTTCAAAATTGCCTTAATATCGATATTTTGCAAATACCTTTCATCCATTGTTTCAGCCCGTTAGGGACGGAAATTCAGAAGTCCCTTCTTAATCGACGCCTACAGTTAAAGATCCACACCATCTACAAATCTGAAGTTTCCGTCCTTAGTGGTTTGGGCTGGGCGATGATCAGTCATTGAGTGAGCGAGTCAGCCAGTCAGCACGCTGTCCTTCACATAGAGACATTACGTATTGTTCTGCATTGGTGCTTCATAGGGCTTCATTAACTATCGAGAACAATGAAATAGTAGCGAAGCAGTCCGCTTTCTATTTCATTGCACCATAATTTGATGGCATTGGCTTCAGCGGATGTCTTGCTCATCGTTGTTTACTCGTATCAAGGATGGATACGTGAACTGCCCTCCCGCGGGCACTTTGGCCATGTGTTTCGCCGTGCAGGCTGAAACACGTATGTTGTGTGGCGGCGATGGCGAGGCATTGCAGAGTCTCTGACCAGAGAGCTATTTGTCGTTCCTAGTCTGCGCTTGACTGCGCGAGAGTGCAGTCCAGTTGCGATGCAGTGGCGAGGCAGTTGCGCGAGAGTTTAGTTGCGGTCGAGTCGCAGTAGAGTTCAGTTGCATGTAGGGAGTTAGCTGTTGTGTGAGGAGTCGGCGGGCGTCGACATGGCACTCTGGTCAAGATTCACGACAAGGTATAATTTTTAATAAGGTAATGAAGCAGCATTGCGCACATCTGATAATGAATGTAAATTAACTGTAACTAATTTGTTCAAGAATTGCCCCAATAATAATTTTGCTTTCAAACCAAGCACTTTAACAAACCAAACATTTTATTGAAAGAATATTTGCCTTCCATTTCCTTTAAAGAAAAACTTACTTAAGTTCAAATAGTTTGCGACATTTCCTCCAAGCTATGGCGAAAAATAAGAGCAGATGCAGTTTTACTGAGGTCGACAAATAGCTCTCTGGTCAGAGACTCTGCAATACCTCGCCATCGCCGCCACACAACATTCGTGTTTCAAGGCACGATGAACGCACAGCTCGCATCCCCTAATCGCGAGAAGGACTGAAAACTGTCCGTAATACACGATCGACAGCTTACGCTCGAGTTTGTCGTCACATTAGAAGTATTCTTTGTATTGTCGTTAATTATTACAGTTCGACAGTACAATGAATAGATACGACGCGGTACGCTGAGGTGACAAAAGATATTGGATACCTCCTAATATCGTGTCGCATCTTCTTTTGCCCGGAGCAGAGCAGCAGCTCGACATGGAATGGACTCATCAAATCGTTGGAAGTCCTATGAAGAAATATTGAGCCATGCTGCCTCTATACCCATCCATAATAGCGAAAGTATTGGCGTTGAAGAATTTTGTGAGCAAACTGTCCTCTGGTTTCTTTCTTCTTTTGTTTGTGCGTTTTTCGCACATTGACGCAGGATCAGCATGGCACATCGGATTTGGCAAGGTTAATTTTATATGGCCATTCCATTTTAAATCACTGCTAATGCCTACTCCCAGATAATTCATGGAATTAAGTGCTTCCAGTTGCTGACCTGCTATTTTGTAGTTAATAATAAAGGATCTTTCTTTTCATGTATTCGCAGCAGATTACACTTGTCTACATTGATATTCAATTGCCATTCCCTGCACCATGCGGCAATTCGTTGCAGATCCTCCTGCATTTCAGTACAGTTTTCCATTGTTACGACCTGTCGATATACTACAGCGTCATCCGGAAAAAGCCTCAGTGACTTCCGATGTTATCCACAACGTCATTTATATATATTGTGAATAGCAACGGTCCTACGACACTCGCCTGCGGCACACCTGAAATCACTCTTACTTCGGAAGACTTATCTCCATTGAGAATGACATGCTGAATCCTGTTATCTAGGAACTCTTCAATCCAATCACACAATTGATGAGATAGTCCATATGCTCTTACTTGGTTCATTATACGACTGTGGGAAACAGTATCGAACGCCTTGCGGAAGTCAAGAAACACGGCACCTACCTGGGAACCCGTGTCTATGGCCCTCTGAGTCTCGTGGACGAATAGCGCGAGCTGGGTTCCACACGATCGTCTTTTTCGAAACCCATGCTGATTCCTAGAGAGTAGATTTCTAGTCTCCAGAAAAGTCATTATACTCGAACATAATACGCGTTCCAACTGATCGACGTTAGAGATATAGGTCTATAGTTCTGCACATCTGTTCGACGTACCTTCTTGAAAACGGGAATGACCTGTGCCCTTTTCGAATCTTTTCGAACTCTATGCTCTTCTAGGGACCTGCGGTACACCGCTGGAAGAAGGGGGGCAAGTTCCTTCGCGTACTCTGTGTAAAATCAAACCGGTATCCCATCAGGTCCAGCGGCCTTTCCTCTTTTGAGCGATTTTAATTTTTTCTCTATCCCTCTGTCGTCTATTTCGATGCCTACCATTTTGTCATCTGCGCGACAATCTAGAGAAGGAACTACAGTGCAGTCTTCCTCTGTGAAACAGTTTGGAAAAAGACATTTAGTATTTCGGCCTATAGTCTGTCATCCTCTGCTTCAGTACCATTTTGGTCACAGAGTGTCTGGACATTTTCTTTTGATCCACCTACCGCTCTTCAAACCAATCGCAAATAATTGTGGTCCAGTGACATGCCGCATTGTCACCCATACAGATTCCATCGTCGTTTCGGAATATGAAGTCCGAACATACCCACTTCCAGTCAATGAACGGTCACATTGGACTAAAGGAGCCAGTCCAATCCATGTAAACACAGCTCACACCATATCGAGCCACCACCAGCTTGCACAATGCTTTATTGACGACTTTGGTCCATTCCTCTGAGGGTTCTGCACCACACTCAGACCCAACCATCAGCACTTACCAACTGAAATCGGGACTCATCTAACCAGGTCACGGTTTTCCAGTCGTCTAGGGTTCAATCAGTATGGCCACGGCCCAGGAGAGGCGCTGCAGTAGATATCATGCTGTTAGCAAAGGCACTCACGTCGGTAGTCTGCTGCCACAGCTCATTAACGACAAATTTCGCCGCAATGCCCTAACGGATGCGTTAGTCGTACGTTCCTCATTGATTTCTGCCGTTATTTCACGCAGTGTTGCTTGTCTGTTACCACTGACAACTCTACGCAAACGCCACTGCTCTCGCTCGTTAAGTGAAGGCCATCGGTTACTGTGTTGGTCGTGGTGAGAAGTAATGCCTAAAATGTGGTTTTCTCGGCACACTCTTGACACTATGGATCTCATGATACTGAATTCCCCAACGATATGCGACATGCAATGTCCCACGTGTCTAGCTCCAACAACTATTCTGCGTTCGGAGTGTGTTAATTCCCGTGGTGAGGCCACAGTCGCACCTGAAACCTTTTCACATGAGTCACCTGAGTACAAATGACAGCTCCGCAAATGCACTACTCTTTTATACCTTGTGTACGTGATACTACCGCCATCTGTGTATGTGCATATCTCAGTTCCATGACTTTCGTTACCTCTGTGTATGTTGTTTTGTTGTGTTCTTCAGTCCTGAGACTGGTTTGATGCAGCTCTCCATGCTACTCTATCCTGTGCAAGCTTCTTCATCTCCCAGTACCTACTGCAACCTACATCCTTCTGAATCTGTTTAGTGTATTCATCTCTTGGTCCCCCTCTACGATTTTTACCCTCCACGCAGCCCTCCAATGCTAAATTTGGGATCCCTTGATGCCTCAAAACATGTCCTACCAACCGATCCCTTCTTCTAGTCAAGTTGTGCCACAAACTTCTCTTCTCCCCAATCCTATTCAGTACCTCCTCATTAGTTACGTGATCTACCCACCTTATCTTCAGCATTCATCTGTAGCACCACATTTCGAAAGCTTCTATTCTCTTCTTGTCCAAACTGGTTATCGTCCATGTTTCACTTCCATACATGGCTACACTCCATACAAATACTTTCAGAAACGACTTCCTGACACTTAAATCTATACTCGATGTTAACAAATTTCTCTTCTTCAGAAACGCTTTCCTTGCCATTGCCAGTCTACATTTTATATCCTCTCTACTTCGACCATCATCAGTTATTTTGCTCCCTAAATAGCAAAACTCCTTTACTACTTTAAGTGTCTCATTTCCTATTCTAATCCCCTCAGCATCACCCGATTTAATTTGACTACATTTCATTATCCTCGTTTTGCTTTTGTTGATGTTCATCTTATATCCTCCTTTCAAGACACTGTCCATTCCGTTCAACTGCTCTTCCAAGTCCTTTGCTGTCTCTGACAGAATTACAATGTCATCGGCGAACCTCAAAGTTTTTATTTCTTCTCCATGAATGTTAATACCTACTCCGAATTTTTCTTTTGTTTCCTTTACTGCTTGCTCAATATACAGATTGAATAACATCGGGGAGAGCTACAACCCTGTCTCCCTCCTTTCCCAACCACTGGTTCCCTTTCATGCCCCTCGACTCTTATAACTGCCATCTGGTTTCTGTACAAATTGTAAATAGCCTTTCGCTCCCTGTATTTTACCTCTGCCACCTTCAGAATTTGAAAGAGAGTATTCCAGTTAACGTTGTCAAAAGCTTTCTCTAAGTCTACAAATGCTAGAAACGTAGGTTTGCCTTTTCTTAATCTTTCTTCTAAGATAAGTCGTAAGGTTAGTATTGCCTCACGTGTTCCAACGTTTCTACGGAATCCAAACTGATCTTCCCCGAGGTCCGCTTCTACTAGTTTTTCCATTCGTCTGTAAAGAATTCGCGTTAGTATTTTGCAGCTGTGACTTATTAAACTGATAGTTCAGTAGTTTTCACATCTGTCAACACCTGCTTTCTTTGGGATTGGAATTATTATATTATTCTTGAAGTCAGAGGGTATATCGCCTGTCTCATACATCTTGCTCATGAGATGGTAGAGTTTTGTCATGACTGGCTCTCCCAAGGCCATCAGTAGTTCTAATGGAATGTTGTCTACTCCCGGGGCCTTGTTTCGACTCAGGTCTTTCAGTGCTCTGTCAAACTCTTCACGCAGTATCTTATCTCCCATTTCATCTTCATCTACATCCTCTTCCATTTCCATAATATTGTCCTCAAGTACATCGCCCTTGTATAAACCCTCTATATACTCCTTCCACCTTTCTGCCTTCCCTTCTTTGCTTAGAACTGGGTTGCCATCTGAGCTCTTGATATTCATACAAGTGGTTCTCTTCTCTCCAAAGGTCTCTTTAATTTTCCTGTAGGCAGTATCTATCTTACCCCTAGTGAGACAAGCCTCTGCATCCTTACATTTGTCCTCTAGCCATCCCTGCTTAGCCATTTTGCACTTCCTGTCGATCTCATTTTTGAGACGTTTGTATTCCTTTTTGCCTGCTTCATTTACTGCATTTTTATATTTTCTCCTTTCATCAATTAAATTCAATATTTCTTCTGTTACCCAAGGATTTCTATTATCCCTCGTCTTTTTACCTACTTGATCCTCTGCTGCCTTCACTACTTCATCCCTCAGAGCTAACCATTCTTCTTCTACTGTATTTCTTTCCCCCATTCCTGTCAATTGTTCCCTTATGCTCTCCCTGAAACTCTCTACAACCTCTGGTTCTTTCAGTTTATCCAGGTCCCATCTCCTTAAATTCCCACCTTTTTGCACTTTCTTCAGTTTCAATCTTCAGTTCATAACCAATAGATTGTGGTCAGAGTCCACATCTGCCCCTAGAAATGTCTTACAATTTAAAACCTGGTTCCTAAATCTGTGTCTTACCATTATATAATCTATCTGATATCTTCTAGTATCTCCAGGATTCTTCCATGTATACAACCTTCTTTTATGATTCTTGAACCAAGTGTTAGCTATGATTAAGTTATGCTCTGTGCAAAATTCTACAAGGCGGATTCCTCTTTCATTTCTTCCCCCCAATCCATATTCACCTACTATGTTTCCTTCCCTCCCTTTTCCTACTGACGAATTCCAGTCACCCATGACTATTAAATTTTCGTCTCCCTTCACTACCTGAATAATTTCTTTTATCTCGTCATACATTTCATCAATTTCTTCAGCATCTGCAGAGCTAGTTGGCATATAAACTTGTACTACTGTAGTAGGCATGGGCTTTGTGTCTATCTTGGCCACAATAATGCGTTCACTATGCTGTTTGTAGTTGCTAACCCGCACTCCTATTTTTTTTATTCATTATTAAACCTACTCCTGCATGACCCCTATTTGATTTTGTATTTATAACCCTGTAATCACCTGACCAAATGTCTTGTTCCTCCTGCCACTGAACTTCACTAATTCCCACTATGTCTAACTTTAACCTATCAATTTCCCTTTTTAAATTTTCTAACCTACCTGCCCGATTAAGGGACCTGACATTCCACGCTCCGATCCGTAGAATGCCAGTTTTCTTTCTCCTGATAACGACGTCCTCTTGAGTAGTCCCCGCCCGGAGATCCGAATGGGGGACTATTTTACCTCCGGAATATTTTACCCAAGAGGACGCCATCGTCATTTAATCATACAGTAAAGCTGCATGTCCTCGGGAAAAATTACGGCTGTAGTTTCCCCTTGCTTTCAGCCGTTCGCAGTACCAGCACAGCAAGACCGTTTTGGTTAATGTTACAAGGCCAGATCAGTCAATCATCCAGACTGTTGCCCCTGCAACTACTGAAAAGGCTGCTGCCCCTCTTCAGGAACCATACGTTTGTCTGGCCTCTCAACAGATACCCCTCCGTTGTGGTTTAACCTACGGTACGGCCATCTGTATCGCTGAGGCACGCAAGCCTCCCCACCAACGATTTCAGGAAGTGTAGCTTTGCAGTCCAATCTTGTGCTATGCAAAAGTGCCATCGACCGAAAAAGTGATAATTTATCTTATTACAATTCTGTCGTAAACAAAATCAAACGAATTTACGTCAGCGTACAAGCTTTTATGCGTCATCTCTACACATACGGCTTTGCAGGTCAATTACTACGTTATGAAACAGGCGTGTTGTTTTCCTATCTCTCTCAATGAGCGAAATTTCGTTTTTGATATCTTTCCTTGAGCGACCAGCTTGTAGCTCAGGTTTGAATTCCTTCTGAGACTGTAAGACGACACCAGTAGACAATAGAAAAGCGGTTGCCTGTCTACAGTTCGGTAAAGGCACAACATGTCGGCAGACAAACAAATAAAAAATAGTCTTTTCGCTGCCTATTACCGTAATGAGAACTGTAGCGCTGCAAAGTTATACACTGCACAGTTTGACAGCAGTTAAAAGCGTTACGAAACGTTCCAGTTTCTGTCTTTCAGTGGAGAAGTGGAGCATAAAGAAATCGTTGTTGTTGTTGTTGTTGTTGTTATAAATAACGGATCAAGATACAGAGTCCAACTATCACAATGTAAACTAGGATGAGGCTCCCTGTAATAAGCATAAATGATGGCGTCGCACTGAAGACGCCCCAAATGCAAGTCGGTTGTAGTGGCTACCACCTGCTGTGCACATCTACATCTACATATATACTCCGCTAGCCACCAAGCGGTGTGTGGCGGAGGGCACAATTCGCGCCAAAGTCATATTCCCCCCCCCCCCCCCCCCCCACCGCCCTCTGTTCAACTCGCGGATCACACGAGGGAAAAACGACTGTCTGAACGCCTCAGTACGAGCTCTTATTTCACTTATCTTTGAATGATGATCATTACGCGATTTGAAAGTTGGTGGTAATAATATACGCTCTACATCCTCGGTGAAGATTGGATTTCGGAATTTAGTGAGCAGCCCCTTCTGTTCAGCGCGTCGTCTGTCTGCAAGTGTGTCCCACTGTATGAGATTTGTAACGCTCTCGCAATGGCTAAATGGACCAGTCACGAATCTTGCCGCTCTTCTTTGGACCTTCTCAATTTCTTGAATCAGACCCAACTGGTAAGGACCCCATACAGCCGAACAGTACTCTAAGATTGGACTAACTAACGTATTATAAGCTACTTCCTTTCTTGAAGGACTGCATCACTTCAGGATTCTACCAATAAACCGCAATCTCGAGTTCACCTTACCCGTTACTTGTGTAATCTGATCGTTCCATTTGAGATCATTTCGAATAGTCACACCCAGATACTTGACTGATATTACCGCTTCCAAAGACTGATCATTTATTTTGTACTCTTACATTAATGGGGATTTTCGCCTTGTTATACGCAGTAGGTTACACTTACTAATATTGAGAGATAGCTGCCAGTCATTACACCACGTATTTATTTCCTTCAAATCCTCATTGATTTGTTCACTACTTTCGTGTGATACTACTTTCCTGTAGACTACAGCATCATCGGCAAACAGTCTAAGGCCGCTGTCAATACCATCAACCAGATCGTTTATGTAAATCGTAAAAAGCAGAGGACCTATTACGCTGCCCTGGGGCACACCTGAACTTACTCTTGTTTCTGTTGAAGTTATCCTGTTCAGGACGACGTACTGCTCCCTGTCTGTTAGAAAACTTTCTATCCAACCGCTTATGTCATTGGATAGACCGTAAGCGCGCACTTTTTGTAGCAAGCGACAGTGCGGAACTGAGTCAAACGCCTTTCGAAAGTCGGGAAATATGGCATCAACCTGGGAGCCGGTATCTAGAGCCTGTTGTATATCATGCACAAAGAGGGCCAGCTGTGTCTGGAATGATCGCTGTTTCCTAAAACCGTGCTGGTTTCTGCAGATGAGCTTCTCAGAATATAGAAAGGTCATTGTGTCTGAACACAAAATATGTTCCATGATTCTACAACAAATCGATGTCAGTGAAATTGGCTGGTAATTATGTGCATCCGATTTTCTACCCTCTTTATAGATTGCTATGACCTGGGCCTTCTTCCAGTCCCGTGGAACTTTCCGCCGTTCCAATGATCTCTGATAGATGACGGATAAGAATGGTGCTATATTTGTAGCATAGTCAAACCGTCTGGGCCAGATGCCTTTCTGGCGTCTAAGGATCTTAACTGTTTTACAACACTAAACACTACGTCAGCCATCCTTTCGTTTGTTCGATAATTGAAAGGGAGAATGGTGCTGCAGTCCTCTATCGTACTGTCAGCAAGAGAAAGTATTGAATTATTTGTAGCGTTCATAGATTTTACGTACGACCAAAAGTATTTGGGGTTATTTTTAGAATCTGCAGAAAAAATATTGCTTTCAAATTCGTTAAAAGAGTCTGTCATTGTCCTTCTGACAGCGGCTTTCATTTCGCAAAATTTCTGTTTGTCAGCGGGGCAGTGACTACGTTTAAAACGACTGTGCAAAATTCTCTGCTTTCTCAGCAACTTCCTAATATGTTTGTTGTACCAAGGTGAATCCTTTCCCTGCCCTATACTTTTGCTAGGCACATACTTCTCTAGCACATGGTGGACAATACCTTTAAATTCCGACCAAAGATGCTCAATATCTTTGCCCGCATCTCGTGGTCGTGCGGTAGCGTTCTCGCTTCCCACGGCCGGGTTCCCGGGTTCGATTCCCGGTGGGGTCAGGGCTTTTCTCTGCCTCGTGATGGCTGGGTGTTGTGTGCTGTCCTTAGGTTAGTTAGGTTTAAGTAGTTCTAAGTTCTAGGGGACTTATGACCACAGCAGTTGAGTCCCATAGTGCTCAGAACCATTTGAACCATTTTGAACCTCAATATCTTTGCGTCCCGCGGTGAATGCTTGGAGCTGACTATGAAGATATTCATTAATGACACTTTTATTTGCTTTCCCAAACAAGAAAACTCTACGCTGTTTCTTTGTGTGTGTGTGTGTGTGTGTGTGTTTTTTTTTTTTTTCAACTTCCACTGACATAGAAGCCACAACGACTTTATGGTCACTAATACCTCCTTCTAGATTAACTTGCTCAAAAAGATTAGGTCTGTTTGTCGCTAAGGTATCTAATATGTTCCGATCTCGAGTTGGCTTTCTAACCAATTGCTCAAGGTTGTATGTTAAGAGCGCTCCTAGAATAACTTCACACGAATCTTTGCTTCTGCTCCCCGTGATAAATGTGTAATTTTCCCAGTCAATGGATGATAGATTAAAGTATCCACCTGTAACTAATGGATAATTTGGATATTTACTTCATATGTACTCAAGACTTTCCCTGAAACGTTCTGCAACGTTTGTTGCGGATGCTGGTGGTCTATAAAAACATCCTAATACAATGGTCAAGCCTTGTCTGATTGACAGCTTTATCCAGAGTATTTCACAGTCCGACGCAGTATCGATCTCAACTGCGTTTAAACAGCTTTTAACTGCAATGAACACACCACCTCCCATAGCATCAGTCCTATCCTTCCTAAACATTGTCCAATCAGAGTTCAAAATTTCACTGCTTTTTATGTGTACATAGCGGTGACAGAGGGCGCTCATAGTCCTCTGAGGGGGCGCGCCATTGGGTCCGCCAGATCCTGCATGACTGTTACCGCCGTAGGACGGAAACTTGCTATTCCGTCACGAACTGTGAAACGCCAGTAAGGTTACGTGATACCATAGCACCAGCATGTACTCTGCAATCATATCTTTCACAGATCGCTGCCGCCGCCTTTTTCTTCTTTCAGAGTAGGCAAACTGCCCACCACTACGTTCTGTGACGAGGCGACGACGTCCAGCACTTCGTCGCCTACTCGTGGTCTCCTTCAGTCACTTTCCATAGATCCTGACGACATTGGCTTGAGAACAGCCTACACTCTTAGGCGCTTCCCAGACGCTCATTCTCAGGTGCCGTGTCATAACCATCTGCCCTTCATCAACGTCGCTCATATCAGTGCCGTTCCCCTATTTGTGTCCCGTATTGACCCTAGAATGACTCTCCTTTCCTCTCTGCTCTCCCTGTATTCTTTCCTTGATACATAGCATACCCACAACGCTCTCAGGCAGCATTCACTCTCAGGATGGGGAGCAATTATATTGTTCTGGTTCATCGGTGTATCTAGTGAGAATGTATGCTCTTGAAATTTTAACCTTTCTGTGACGTTCAACGCGTCTCTTGTAGAGTCTGACACTATCCCGGGCTTACTAAAAGTACCTGTTACAAGACGTGCTGCTCTTCTTTGATTTTCTCTTTTCCTTCTATTAATTCAGTCTGGTGAGATCCCAGATTACCAAGGATAATCCAATTAACGGCCCAACTAGGCTTTCGTAAGCTGCCATCTTTGTGGTAGGACTACACTTCTTCCAACGAATCTGTCTGATATGATTACTTTTATCGCTCTGTACGCACACTCTCATGTCTTTAAGAGCTGTGACTATTTCCTGCGATTCGGGTAATCAGACCACAACGTGTCTTTCCTCAAATTTATGATTGAAAAATTTCTCCTACTCAGATGACATGGTGTGTTCTGTTTCCCAGGAATTCTTCACTCCAGTCACACAAATTAGTGTGATATTCCATATGATCGAATTTTGTTCAGTTGTTGACACTGTAAGACAGGCATGAGAAAGTAACTCTTTACGCTCACTAAGCTCGCTAGACTGTCCTATGACGTCATATGAGAACTCGCTATTTTGTATTCGACTTGCGAATCTCCAGCACCGCCCTTTCAACGAAAACTCATCACTTCAGTTTGTTGTCGGGTATAAGTGGACTACACCAGTGTAGAAACGAGACCGAATACACGAGTCCACAGCACTGCCATACATATGCATCCATTTGGCAAGATTATAAGTATGTATCACGGTTTAATGGATATAAGTGCAGCTATTTTTGTATGTGGTACCTTAATATGTACACACATAAGTGTGTTGGTTGCTTTTTTTTCCCCTGCATCGAACAATCTTCCACAAACACTTCATAAACTTCACAACCCAATATTTGCTGCACGGCGGTAACTGCTCAACTAAGTCGACTACGTCTGTCAGCATAGACTAACTGTTTTCCATCCCTGTGCCCACTCTTACACCTGACCTGTTGCCAAGGAAAAAAGAAGCATAAATGGCTCGTTCTTGCCATTTGTACTTGGAGGCACCAACCAAACTAAAAATATACGATTTGTAATAGCTCTAATTATTAGTATGCAAATTATGGAAATAATGACGTAGTATTGTTCAGTACACTGTGCTCGATCACACTTATACCCATTACAACGTATATAAAGGGTGGCCCACTTAGACCTTTATCGCAAATAACTCTGGAACAAAAATAGTTGTTGAAAAACGGCTTTCACTGGTATGAATGCAAAACAGGGCCACATGAAAATAAATATCATGAGACATTGTTAAACGTAAGTAAATATTAGTTTAAACAAAAACTTACGTTTTTTATACGTATTTTGCTGAGTTAGAATGTTCTGTGCTGTTGTATATGTGTATTATTTATGGTTTAAAGACTATACCTATTCTACTAATGTGTAGATTATTTTGTGTACTGTTTTTTTTTTTTTTTATTTCAACTGTATGGGTATGAAATGAACATGCTTAAAGATATCTTGTGTAATGATGAAAATTAGTTTCCTTAAACCAGTCTGAAAATGAAAATTACTGTAAATGTCTTAATTTTGAAAATGTTTTGGGAGGAAATGTATGAAGTTGTTAGATTATATACTGTATATCTGTAATATGTAATTTTTTTTTTGTAGCCAACACCACTTAGGTGTTACGGATGTTTCCTTGAAGTATCCCTGACAGGAAACTTCAACGAAACATGGGGCATGTGTAACACCATAGCTCTAATGCTGTACTGATTTATTTTGCTTTTGTTTCATTTAATGTTACATTGCTGTGCTTCTGTAAATGTGTTTGTTTGAATAGATAACACAAAACTGTATACTCCTTTCTTTGTTAAAACTTTGGTGTCATCATTTGATTGTATGCTGTGTAGCATATCACCGTTTAAATGCTTTGTCCCATTTGGAGGGAACAAAACTTACTGTATGTAATTGTAATTTTGTGTGAATAATTTTTTGTAGACATGTTAATACAGGGTGTTTCAAAAATGACCGGTATATTTGAAACGGCAATAAAAACTAAACGAGCAGCGATAGAAATACACCGTTTGTTGCAATATGCTTGGGACAACAGTACATTTTCAGGCAGACAAACTTTCGAAATTACAGTAGTTACAATTTTCAACAACAGATGGCGCTGCGGTCTGGGAAACTCTATAGTACGATATTTTCCACATATCCACCATGCGTAGCAATAATATGGCGTAGTCTCTGAATGAAATTACCCGAAACCTTTGACAACGTGTCTGGCGGAATGGCTTCACATGCAGATGAGATGTACTGCTTCAGCTGTTCAATTGTTTCTGGATTCTGGCGGTACACCTGGTCTTTCAAGTGTCCCCACAGAAAGAAGTCACAGGGGTTCATGTCTGGCGAATACGGAGGCCAATCCACGCCGCCTCCTGTATGTTTCGGATAGCCCAAAGCAATCACACGATCATCGAAATATTCATTCAGGAAATTAAAGACGTCGGCCGTGCGATGTGGCCGGGCACCATCTTGCATAAACCACGAGGTGTTCGCAGTGTCGTCTAAGGCAGTTTGTACCGCCACAAATTCACGAGGAATGTCAAGATAGCGTGATGCAGTAATCGTTTCGGATCTGAAAAATGGGCCAATGATTCCTTTGGAAGAAATGGCGGCCCAGACCAGTACTTTTTGAGGATGCAGGGACGATGTGACTGCAACATGGGGCTTTTCGGTTCCCCATATGCGCCAGTTCTGTTTATTGACGAAGCTGTCCAGGTAAAAATAAGCTTCGTCAGTAAACCAAATGCTGCCCACATGCATATCGCCGTCATCAATCCTGTGCACTATATCGTTAGCGAATGTCTCTCGTGCAGCAATGGTAGCGGCGCTGAGGGGTTGCCGCGTTTGAATTTTGTATGGATAGAGGTGTAAACTCTGGCGCATGAGACGATACGTGAACGTTGGTGTCATTTGGACCGCAGCTGCAACACGGCGAACGGAAACCCGAGGCCGCTGTTGGATCACCTGTTGCACTAGCTGCGCGTTGCCCTCTGTGGTTGCCGTACGCGGTCGCCCTACCTTTCCAGCACGTTCATCCGTCACGTTCCCAGTCCGTTGAAATTTTTCAAACAAATCCTTTATTGTATCGCTTTTCGGTCCTTTGGTTACATTAAACCTCCGTTGAAAACTTCGTCTTGTTGCAACAACACTGTGTTCTAGGCGGTGGAATTCCAACACCAGAAAAATCCTCTGTTCTAAGGAATAAACCATGTTGTCTACAGCACACGTGCACGTTGTGAACAGCACACGCTTACAGCAGAAAGACGACGTACAGAATGGCGCACCCACAGACTGCGTTGTCTTCTATATCTTTCACATCACTTGCAGCGCCATCTGTTGTTGAAAATTGTAACTACTGTAATTTCGAAAGTTTGTCCGCCTGAAAATGTACTGTTGTCCCAAGCATATTGCAACAAACGGTGTATTTCTATCGCTGCTCGTTTAGGTTTTATTGCCGTTTCAAATATACCGGTCATTTTTTAAACACCCTGTATGTGCAAATGTTCTGTGTTATCCAATGCGTTTGTTTGCTGTTATGTAAACTGCTGATCCTCAATTAGGAATATTAGTAATTTTGTGTATAAGAGGTGTAGTGGTTCCCCTCGCGAACGGAACTGTGTAGCGCGCGCAAATTGTGGTTGGCGTATTTCTTGCGCAATCAATGACACGAAAAATTACAAAAAGGACGGCGATGGTTGTATCGCAAACTAAGAAACTGGAAAGTCACATTGGAGCTTGATATAAACGAAACGCGCCGCTATGGCACATATCAAGATGAAAACCCCACGTTGTTCATAATCATGACATGATTTACGTACGGAATCTGTCACTGTTGCCGCGAAGGCTGAAAGTAATAATAGGGTTCTCTGCCACAAACTGATATGTGGAAATCATGCTTGCATCTCGAGATGTGCAATAGTGGCAGGCTTTGCTTCTTTCAAGCATTAACTTCACTTTGCAATTTCTCAGGTATAATTCATATATTGCGATGAAACTACCACCACACATTTTGTCATTTTTCATGTTATTGATTGAGTAGGAAATAATATGGATGTCCATAAAAAAATGTAAGTTTGTGTTGAACTTCTATTTACTTTTATGAGGCTCTACCTTACACTCACACACTTGAAAGTCGTTTTTCAATATCTGTTGTTGTACCAGAGATATTTTTTCATAGAAACGTTTAAGCAGGCTCTGTACGCATACACACACACACACACACACACACACGCACACACACACACACACACACACACACACACACACACACACACATACACTGAAGAGCCAAAGAAACTGGTACATCTGCCTAATATCGTGTAGGCCCCCGCGAGCACACAGAAGTGCCGCAACACGACGTGGCATGGACTCGACTAATGTCTGAAATAGTGCTGGAGGCAAGTGACACCATGAATCGTGTAGGGCTGCCAATAAACCGGTAAGAGTACGAGGAGATGGAGATCTCTTCTAAACAGCACATTGCAAGCCATCCCAGATATGCTCAGTAATGTTCATGTCTGTGGAGTTTGGTGGCCAACGGAAGAGTTGAAACTCAGAAGAGTGTTCCTGGAGCCACTCTGTTGCAATTCTGGATGTGTGGGGTGTCACGTTGTCCTGCTGGAATTGCCCAAGTCCGTCGGAATGCACAATGGACATGAATGGATGCAGGTGATCAGACAGGATACTTACGTACGTGTCACATGTCAGAGCCGTATCTAGACGTACCAGGGGTCCCACATTACTCCAGCTGCACACGCCCCCACACCATTACATAGCCTCCACCAACTTGAACAGTCCCTTGGTGACATGTCGGTGTTGACGGGCCCAGGCGAGGCGTAAAGCTTTTTGTCGTGCAGTCATCAAGGGTACACGAGTGGGCCTACGGCTCCGAAAGCCCTTATCGATCATGATTCGTTGAATGATTCACACGCTGACACTTGTTGGTGCCCCGCACTGAAATGTGCGGCAATTTGCGGAAAGGTTGCACTTCTGTCATGTTGAACGATTCGTCTTAATCGTCGTTGGTCCCGTTCTTGCAGGATCGTTTTCCGGCCGCAGCGATGTCGGAGATTCTATGTTTTACCGGATTCCTGACATTCACGTTACACTCGTGAAATGGTCGTACATGAAAATCCTTACTTCATCGCTACCTCGGAGATGCTGTGTCCCATAGCTCGAGCGCCGACTACAACACCACATTCAGACTCACTTAAATCTTGAGAACCTGTTCAACAAGAATATAATAATTCAAATCCCGAAGAAAGAAGGTGTTGACAAATGTGAAAATTACCGAACTGTCAGTTTAATAAGTCACAGCTGCAAAGTACTAACACGAATTCTTTACAGACGAATGAAAAAACTGGTAGAAGCCGATCTCGGGGAAGATCAGTTTGGATTCCGTAGAAATGTTGGAACACGTGAGGCAATACTGACCCTACGACTTATCTTAGAAAATAGATTAAGGAAAGGCAAACCTACGTTTCTAGCATTTGTAGACTTAGAGAAAGCTTTTGACAATGTTTACTGGAATAGTCTCTTTCAAATTCTGAAGGTAGCAGGGGTAAAATACAGGGAGCGAAAGGCTATTTACAAGTTGTACAGAAACCAGATGGCAGTTATAAGAGTCGAGGGGCATGAAAGAGAAGCAGTGGTTGGGAAGGGAGTGAGACAGGGTTGTGGCCTACCTCCGATGTTATTCAATCTGTATATTGAGCCAGCAGTAAAGGAAACAAAAGAAAAATTCGGAGTAGGAATTAAAATCCATGGAGAAGAAATAAAAACTTTGAGTTTCGCCGATGACATTGTAATTCTGGCAGTGACAGCAAAGGACCTTGAAGAGCAGCTGAACGAAACGGACAGTCTCTTGAAAGGAGGATATAAGATGAACATAAACAAAAGCAAAATGCTGAGGGAATTAGATTAGGAAATGAGACACTTAAAGTAGTAAAGGAGTTTTGCTGTTTGGGGAGCAAAATAACTGATGATGGTGAAAGTATGGAGCATATAAAATGTAGACTGGCAATGGCAAGTAAAGCGTTTCTGAAGAAGAGAAATTTGTTAACATCGAGTATAGATTTAAACGTCAGGAAGTCGTTTCTGAAAGTATTTGTATGGAATGTAGCCATGTATGGAAGTGAAACATGGACGATAAATAGTTTGGACAAGAAGAGAAAAGAAGCTTTCGAAATGTGGTGCTACAGAAGAATGCTGAAGATTAGATGGGTAGATCACGTAACTAATGAGGAGGTATTGAATAGAATTGGGGCGAAGAGGAGTTTATGGCACAACTTGACTAGAAGAAGGGATCGGTTGGTAGGATATGTTCTAAGGCATCAAGGGATCACAAATTTAGAACTGGAGGGCAGTGTGGAGGGTATAAATCGTAGAGGGGGACCAAGAGATGAATACACTAAGCAGATTCAGAAGGATGTAGGTTGCAGTAGGTACTGGGAGATGAAGAAGCTTGCACAGGATAGAGTAGCATGGAGAGCTGCATCAAACCAGTCTTAGGACCGAAGACCTCAACGACAACAACAACCTACCATTGTAGCAGCAGTAAGCGATATAACCACTAAGCCATACAGTTGTCTTACATAGGTGTTGCCGACCGCAGCGCCGTATTCTGCTTGTTTACATATCTCTGTATTTTTAAAATTTAAATGTCGGCATTTGTGTCCTCCTGCACCAGATTAAACGTGCGGAAAAGCTAAAAGAATTGTATTTATAAAGTCAGTTCTCTGTTGCTGTTTGTGTTGCTGGTGAAGGCAATACTTAACTTAAATTCCTCGGGATGTAGAGTGTTCCGCTAGGAAAAGAAATCCTAGGTCTTACTGTAGATGGTCTTCCTATATGTGTATGGCAGAATAATAATCTGCAGAATTTTTCTTTGAATCATCGTCGTGTATTTACGGATGATAGAAACACATTTCCACTTCTAAAATGTTCCGTCACAACCAGCCACGTACATTCAACCGCCGTTAAAACTTGCCTCCAAGAACCCATCTCCCCCTCCAACCTATCTTTTCCAAAGAGCAAACAACTGACAATCATTAATATCTTTGGAAATGGAAAATTAATAAAGTAACAAGTAAAATTAATAGCAATAATTACGTCACATCAGAAAACGCGTAATTAAGGTCTGCACACAATATTAGAGTTATTTGCGTAAAACCGAAAGTTGAACGTAATATTATAAAACCTTTGGTGAAATAGTATTACAGAAGTTATTTACATAAAACTGAACGTAGACACTGGGCTTGGCAAAACAATCATCAACTTTGGATAAAGTACGTAAGTGGTAACACTCCCACCAACCGTCGGATAATATAATAACAAGGACAATACGCTGGTGTATGTAAATCTTCGTTACCACTGGTATTATTGGAGCATGACTGTAATTCGTTGCAAAATTAATTAAATAATTATAAGAAAGGGTCTTTCCAGAGGGTTTAAGGTTAAAAGAAGGAATGAGGTGGAAGACAGAGCAGGAAGGAAAGGGGATGTAAATGGGAAGGATGAAAAAGGGAAGTGATCCCGTTTCACTCACCACCTGCCCCTTTTCACATAAGTCTCCCAGTCCCTAACTGGTAAGGTGAAATCTCCCCTAAACACTGTAACATAACCAGTAAATTTAAGAGCGGCCTTCTACAAGTTTTCCCGTTGCAGTTCTGCAATTGCGGCCCCTGAGACAAGCTCTCTTTAAAAGGGTCCATTTACCATGTCTGATCCAGATTTGTATTCAGCAAAATTATTTCGCCTTCGGAATTTCTTCTATCCTTATTAGAGATTAATATGTTAATTACTGCTATAAACTCTGCTCAACACAGGAGCCCAATATATGTTTGCGGTATATAATACAATAGGACTTAAGAACTTCGTTGTTATCCACATGTGGTTTCAACAAACTTTGTGTCCTTAGTACAGTATGGGAATCATTGCAGTCTGTAAGGGAGGGATGCTTCGGGTCGTTTTCATGGAAGCTCCTGCAGTAAGCTAACACTGTATCCACAGTTTTTTTCTCGGATTTGCATAAGGAATGTTACTCTCTTTATTTTACTAGACTAATATCCTCTTCCTCCTCCTCTGAAGTGAGAAAATAATTTATCGCACATTTGGAGGGGTTCTGCGATCCTAAAAAGAAACACGAGTGCCACCATATGTACTCTACCACCCTAGTAATCGCTTTGTGACTGGAATGTACGCCTGACTGTTAAAAGACGTCTACACTTCTCCGAGCGGTAGCGAAGGCCGAGAAAACAGCATCGAAGATAATCACAGAATCGTCTGTCCTTCTGGTTGAAGTCTTACACTAGACTACGCCCTAAGGAATCCAACCTGTTGTGAGAACTAGACTGCAAAATGCTAGAACAGCTTGCACCCCACGTGGGAGGCTTGTTGTCTTCACTAATTCAGCCAGCCGCCTGTAGGACCCGAGGATGGCCTGTTGGCAGGCATCATTCGTGCCGACATGAACCGCTATCTGCTGGCAGCTACGCTCAGCGTGCTCCATAGTCGCCGTCGGCGACACCTCACCGTCCCAGACAGAAATTCCCCGCATACATACGGAGAGGACACCAGCCTTACTTCCCGACCTGCCTGTTACTTGTCATTTCCACGAGGGGCTCCATCAATTGCCAAGATGCCAGCTAAAAATTGTCAGAAAAGCTCCCAGCGACTATCCGAACCCTCCGGGTAGCTGGGCCACTGTCATGACGAACTAGGTATCCCGTGTTTGCTCAGTACTTGTGTGAGGTGGGAGCTTCTGTGGCCCTTAGTACGGAGGTGGTTCTTCATGCTATTTGTAAGACAGTTCACCAGTAGTCGCTGTTGTCCACTATTGAAAGGAGGAGTGATTTGTTACACGCCGACCCATCTACTTGTTGTTACAACCTGCGATAGTCGACGACAGCCTCTGTCATCAAGACGTTGCCGCCCACAGCTTTTGCCTCTGGTGGCGATGATTTTCCTTGAATCAAGGTACTAATGGTGCGCTCTGGACCAGATGACCGGTGAGTAGCCCATAGTCTCTACAACCTCGCAGACAGAATGTCCGGTACTTCGAGTACACACGACCAGACCGGGATTAGATGCGGTACTATCACTTATATCATGCCCAACCTGCATTCGACTCTCACGCCTACTGTTGGCCGTGAAATGACATGACAGACACGCGTCACGTCCTACTCCATTCGCCCTGACGACAGGAGCGCTCACCATTCCACAAAGTAGATTTTGTTCATTAAATTGCGCACGACTGTATAAATCACAGTAGTACCGAAGGCCCGTCTCGAAATGAGCTGACAAAGTAGTGACGCATCCAGAAGACACGGTAGGATGTCACTGTAAGTTTGTACACGGCGGGTATGTAAATAATTAGCGTTCCAGTTGTCTGTGACAAGTATAACGGCCAAAGTGCACTAGGATTATTCGTGTTTAGTGTTGTTAACAATTGCTTATTTTCTATTAAATATTTTTTGTCGAAAAAAGTAGGGGTCTGATACACAACTTATATACACTACGGAAAGAAGGCACCACCCTCAAGGACAAGCTTATTATGTTGACAAATGACAGCCAGTTGATCATTGTAGGAGTATGTGATACGAAGTTCAGACCAAATGAAAGACAAAGGTCCCATTGAAGGACCCCCAGATAGACACATCACTACAAACTATACTTTCCTCTAGTTGCAATGCATGCGTGTATTCTCGCATGCAAACGGTCGTAAAGGTGCCGAATGGCATCCCGCGATAGATTGTCCCAAGCTTCTTGCACGTTTTGTTGTAATGCGGCAATAGTTCTTACTCAGTTGGCAAGAGAGGTTCAGTTGGCGAGAGATGTGGTGAGCTTACTGACCAGGTCAGTTGTACAACAAGATCATGTTGCGCTGCAGCAACCGTATGTGCACGTACACTGTCCAGCTTAAAGAGCACATCACCTTCCTGTCGAAAAAACTGCAACAGCACGGGGAAACAGCTTGTACGATGTAGCTATCACTGGTTACTTTACCCTGCAGAAACACCAAAAGTGACCACGAGTTGTAACTGATGATTCCCCACACGATGAAGGCTGGTCGCACAGTGCATCGACTTCTGCATGCGACTGTACTACGTGGTTAAGTCCAGAACGTGGACTACGCGTGTGGGAAAGTTCCACAGATCACTACTGACAACAGCTACACACCGGCTTGTGCAGCAATCCGTCGATCCAACTTCCTGCAGGCCCACAATAGAGCTACGTTCAAACAGCTGAAGGAAGGAAGGAAAAGTGGGTTTAACGTCCCGTCGACATTGAGATTAGACGTGGAGCATAAGCTCGGATTGTGTAAAGGATGGGAAAGAAATCAGCCGTGTCCTTTCAAAGGAACTATCCCGGCATGACCGGACGAGGCTTTGAACCATCGTCCTCCTCAAAACGAGTCCAGTGTGCTAACACTGGGGCAACTAGCTCGGTGTAAATGATTGAAGGTGTTCAACAGAAGTATGTACCTCGTCGGCGGGTGATGGTTGTGTTCACGTCTTGTATTGTATGTTAACCGGGGACCTAGAAACGACGGAGAGGCTCCGTCCCCGCCGCAGCCGCAGTGGTCCACAACCCCACGACGACTACCGCCGTCCACTTCACCCATCCGCCGCCCCCACACCGAACCCAGGGTTATTACGCGGTTCGGCCCCCGGTGGACCCCCCAGGGAACGTCTCACACCAGACGAGTGTAACCCCCACGTTTGCGTGGTAGAGTGATGGTGGTGTACGCGTGCGTGGACAACTTGTTTGCGTTGCAATCGCCGACATAGTGTAGCTGAGGCAGAATAAGGGGAACCAGCCCGCATTCGCCGAGGCAAATCGAAAAGCGCCTAAAAACCGTCCACAGACTGGCCGGCTCACCAGACCTCGACACAAGTCCGCCGGGCGGATTCGTGCCGGGGACCAGGCGCTCCTTCCCGCTCTGGAAAGCCGTGACTTAGACCGCTCGGCTAACCGGGCGGGCGTTCACATCTTACCTCAGCACAGTTACTGCTTGCAGAGCAAAAACAGAGTCCGCACAGACATGCCTGATGAGTGCCATCTGGTCGTCTACGACTGTGAAAAACGCATCACTAACGCTATAACCTTTCAGTATCTACGTATCGTGACCAGATGCCAGCCATCGATGATGTTTTTTTTTTTCCACAGTGCATATCGGTAGTTGTAATATCTCAGTGTTTCACTGAGAGTCTCCGCTAGTTAAAATAATTACGGGTAGTTACACCACTTGTTAGTGACAATGAAGGGAACTTAGAGTGTTTTTAGTAAGGATGGAAGGTTAAAGAGTTCCACATCCAAACAACAATGAGGTCACTTCGTTTGAAGGAAAGCCAGGGAGGAAAGGTATTGTCTCTACCATTCTATCAATCAATTAAGATAGGGCAATAGCGGAATGCATCTGACGTCTCCTAGACAGGAGTTACTTACCCACGAAAACTGGACAAAGAAACATCACAATTATTTCTGTCACCATCTACAACCGATATCACCTTACGGTGTGTAGGTGAGGCTACTTTCTGGCACCAGTATCTTTCCACTGTATTTTACTCCCTTCCTTGTTCCATCCTCCAACAGTGTGTGGAAAGAATGGTTCCTGGTAAACATCCGCGTGATCTATAATTTCCCTGATTTTCTCGTTGTGCTTATTTCGCGAGAAGTATGTGGGAGGACGTAAATGTTGCCCAACTCCTCCCCGAAAGTATGGTCTCGGACTTCTCTCAGTAAACATTTCTCTGTTGCACAATGTCTCTTTCGTAGCGTATAGTACACTAGTTTACTTAGCACTTCAGTCACTCTGCCGCGCCAGTTCAACGATACCGCAACGAAACGCTCCACTCTTCTTTGGCTTTCGGAGTATTGATATAGATGTAGAAATACTCTTGAATTCACGTACACACATCAAAAAAGGTTTTCCATGACCTCTGTTCCGAGAGTTCCGGAACCTGTACAGAAAACTGGAATAGAGATCAACATAAACATCATTTCCACCCTTTTTATTGCTCATGAAAAGCACGCATAGCATGTTTTACCACCATACAGCGAGATCTTCTGAGGTGATAGTCCAGATTGCTGTACACACTGGTACCTCTAATACCCAGTAGCATCTCCTCTTGCATTGATGTATGCGTGTATTCGTCGTGGCATACTATCCACAAGTTCATCAAGGCACTGTTGGTCCAGACTGTCCCACTCCTCAGATAGGGGCTCATGCCTGGGGAACATGTTGGCCACTCTAGTCGAGAGACGTCGTTATCCTGAAGGAAGTAATTCACAAGGTGTTCACGATGAGGGCGCCAATTGTCGTCCATGAAGACGAACGCCTCGCCAATATGCTGCCGATATAGTTGCACTGTCCGTCGGAGGATGGCATTCACGTATCGTACAGCCGTTACGGCGCCTTACATGACCACCAGCGGCGTACGTCGATCCCACATAAAGCCACCCTAAAACAGCGAGAAACCTCCACCTTGCTGCACTCACTGGACAGTGTGTCTAAGGCGCTCAGCCTGACCGGGTGGCCTCCAAACACGTCTCCGACGATTGTCTGGTTGAAGGCATATGCGAAACTCATCGGCGAAGAGGACGTGATTTCAATCCTGAGCGGTCCATTCGGCATGTTGTTGGGCCCATGTGCACCGCGCTGCAGGGCGTCGTGGTTGCAAAGAAGGACCTCGCCATGGACGTCGGGAGTGAAGTTGCGCATCATGCAGCTACTGCGCACAGTTTGAGTCGTAACACGACGTCCTGTGGCTGCACGAAAAGCATTATTCAATATGGTGGCGTTGCTGTCAGGGTTCCAAATGGCTCTGAGCACTATGGGACTTAACATCTGAGGTCATCAGTCCCCTAGAACTTAGAACTACTTAAACCTAACTAACCTAAGGACATCACACACATCCATGCCCGAGGCAGGATTGGAACATGTGACCGTAGCGGTCGCGCGGTTCCAGATTGTAGCGCCTAGAACCGCTCGGCCACATGGGCCGGCTGTCAGGGTTCCTCCGAGCCATAATCCTTAGGTAGCTTTCATCCACTGCAGCAGTAGCCCTTGGGCGGCCTGAGCGAGGCACGTCATCGACGACAGTTCCTGTCTCTTTGTATCTCCTCAATGTCAGAATGACATCGCTTTGCTTCACTCCGAGGCGCCTGGGCACTTCCATTGCTGAGAGCCCTTCCTGGCACAAAGTAACAATGCGGACGCTATGGAACTGCCGTTTTGACCGTCTAGGCATTGTTGAACTACACACAAACTGTATACCTCCCTCCTGGTGGAATGATTCGAACTGATCGGCTGTCGGACGCCCTCTGTCTAATAGGCGCAGCTCATGCATGGCTGTTTACATCTTTGGGAGTGATTAGTGACATCTCTGAACAGTCAAAGGGACTGTGTCTGTGATACAGTAATCACAGTCAACGTCTGTCTTCAGACGTTCTGGGAACCGGGGTGATGCAAAACTTTATTTGATGTGTATATTTATACATTCTTAGTCATTATGTGAGGTACAATTTGGAGGAACTAGGATGTTGCTTGATTCGTATTAGAACGTGAGCTCCCGGCTAGTGAGAGACACTCCGATATGAACAAAGCGTTTCTTCTAATTTCTAGTAATGGAGTTCTTTGAGAATTTGTGTGAGATTCCTTTATGATGCTACATGCATGGTGCACATACAGGGTGTTTCAAAAATGACCGGTATATTTGAAACGGCAATAAAAACTAAACGAGCAGCGATAGAAATACACCGTTTGTTGCAATATGCTTGGGACAACAGTACATTTCCAGGCAGACAAACTTTCGAAATTACAGTAGTTACAATTTTCAACAACAGATGGCGTTGCGGTCTGGGAAACTCTATAGTACGATATTTTCCACATATCCACCATGCGTAGCAATAATATGGCGTAGTCTCTGAATGAAATTACCCGAAACCTTTGACAACGTCTCTGGCGGAATGGCTTCACATGCAGATGAGATGTACTGCTTCAGCTGTTCAATTGTTTCTGGATTCTGGCGGTACACCTGGTCTTTCAAGTGTCCCCACAGAAAGAAGTCACAGGGGTTCATGTCTGGCGAATAGGGAGGCCAATCCACGCCGCCTCCTGTATGTTTCGGATAGCCCAAAGCAATCACACGATCATCGAAATATTCATTCAGGAAATTAAAGACGTCGGCCGTGCGATGTGGCCGGGCACCATCTTGCATAAACCACGAGGTGTTCGCAGTGTCGTCTAAGGCAGTTTGTACCGCCACAAATTCACGAAGAATGTCCAGATAGGGTGATGCAGTAATCGTTTCGGATCTGAAAAATGGGCCAATGATTCCTTTGGAAGAAATGGCGGCCCAGACCGGTACTTTTTGAGGATGCAGGGACGATGGGACTGCAACATGGGGCTTTTCGGTTCCCCATATGCGCCAGTTCTGTTTATTGACCAAGCCGTCCAGGTATAAATAAGCTTCGTCAGTAAACCAAATGCTGCCCACATGCATATCGCCGTCATCAATCCTGTGCACTATATCGTTAGCGAATGTCTCTCGTGCAGCAATGGTAGCGGCGCTGAGGGGTTGCCGCTTTTGAATTTTGTATGGATAGAGGTGTAAACTCTGGCGCATGAGACGATACGTGGACGTTGGTGTCATTTGGACCGCAGCTGCAACACGGCGAACGGAAACCCGAGGCCGCTGTTGGATCACCTGCTGCACTAGCTGCGCGTTGCCCTCTGTGGTTGCCGTACGCGGTCGCCCTACCTTTCCAGCACGTTCATCCGTCACGTTCCCAGTCCGTTGAAATTTTTCAAACAGATCCTTTATTGTATCGCTTTTCGGTCCTTTGGTTACATTAAACCTCCATTGAAAACTTTGTCTTGTTGCAACAACACTGTGTTCTAGGCGGTGGAATTCCAACACCAGAAAAATCCTCTGTTCTAAGGAATAAACCATGTTGTCTACACCACACTTGCACGTTGTGAACAGCACACGCTTACAGCAGAAAGACGCCGTACATAATGGCGCACCCACAGACTGCGTTGTCTTCTATATCTTTCACATCACTTGCAGCGCCATCTGTTGTTGAAAATTGTTGTTGTTGTTGTTGTTGTTGTGGTCTTCAGTCCTGAGACTGGTTTGATGCAGCTCTCCATGCTACTCTATCCTGTGCAAGCTTCTTCATCTCCCAGTACCTACTGCAACCTACATCCTCCTGAATCTGCTTAGTGTATGCATCTCTTGGTCTCCCCCTACAATTTTTACCCTCCACGCTGCCCTCCAATACTAAATTGGTGATCCCTTGATGCCTCAGAACATGTCCTACCAACCGATCCCTTCTTCTGGTCAAGTTGTGCCACAAACTCCTCTTCTCCCCAATCCTATTCAGTACCTCCTCATTAGTTATGTGATCTACCCATCTAATCTTCAGCATTCTTCTGTAGCACCACATTTCGAAAGCTTCTATTCTCTTCTTGTCCAAACTATTTATCGTCCATGTTTCACTTCCATACATGGCTACACTCCATACAAATACTTTCAGAAAAGACTTCCTGACACTTAAATCTATACTCGATGTTAACAAATTTCTCTTCTTCAGAAACGCTTTCCTTGCCATTGCCAGTCTACATTTTATATCCTCTCTACTTCGACCATCATCAGTTATTTTGCTCCCCAAATAGCAAAACTCCTTTACTACTTTAAGTGTCTCATTTCCTAATCTAATACCCTCAACATCACCCGACTTAATTCGACTACATTCCATTATCCTCGTTTTGCTTTTGTTGATGTTCATCTTATATCCTCCCTTCAAGACACCATCCATTCCGTTCAACTGCTCTTCCAAGTCCTTTGCTGTCTCTGACAGAATTACAATGTCATCAGCGAACCTCAAAGTCTTTATTTCTTCTCCATGGATTTTAATACCTACTCCAAATTTTTCTTTTGTTTCCTTTACTGCTTGCTCAATATACAGATTGAATAACATCGGGGAGAGGCTACAACCCTGTCTTACTCCCTCCCCAACCACTGCTTCCCTTTCATGTCCCTCGACTCTTATAACTGCCATCTGGTTTCTGTACAAATTGTAAATAGCCTTTCGCTCCCTATATTTTACCCCTGCCACCTTTAGAATTTGAAAGAGGGTATTCCAGTCAACATTGTCAAAAGCTTTCTCTAAGTCTACAAATGCTAGAAACGTAGGTTTGCCTTTCCTTAATCTTTCTTCTAAGATAAGTCGTAAGGTCAGTATTGCCTCACGTGTTCCAGTATTTCTACGGAATCCAAACTGATCTTCCCCGAGGTCGGCTTCTACTAGTTTTTCCATTCGTCTGTAAAGAATTCGTGTTAGTATTTTGCAGCTGTGGCTTATTAAACTGTTTGTTCGGTAATTCTCACATCTGTCAACACCTGCTTTCTTTGGGATTGGAATTATTATATTCTTCTTGAAGTCTGAGGGTATTTCGCCTGTCTCATACATCTTGCTCACCAGATGGTAGAGTTTTGTCAGGACTGGCTCTCCCAAGGCCATCAGTAGTTCCAATGGAATGTTGTCTACTCCGGGAGCCTTGTTTCGACTCAGGTCTTTCAGTGCTCTGTCAAACTCTTCACGCAGTATCGTATCTCCCATTTCATCTTCATCTACATCCTCTTCCATTTCCATAATATTGTCCTCAAGTACATCGCCCTTGTATAGACCCTCTATATACTCCTTCCACCTTTCTGCTTTCCCTTCTTTGCTTAGAACTAGGTTTCCATCTGAGCTCTTGATGTTCATACAAGTGGTTCTCTTCTCTCCAAAGGTCTCTTTAATTTTCCTGTAGGCAGTATCTATCTTACCCCTAGTGAGATAAGCCTCTACATCCTTACATTTGTCCTCTAGCCATCCCTGCTTAGCCATTTTGCACGTCCTGTCGATCTCATTTTTGAGACGTCTGTATTCCTTTTTGCCTGCTTCATTTACTGCATTTTTATATTTTCTCCTTTCATCAATTAAATTCAATATTTCTTCTGTTACCCAAGGATTTCTACTAGCCCTCGTCTTTTTACCTACTTGATCCTCTGCTGCCTTCACTACTTCATCCCTCAAAGCTATCCATTCTTCTTCTACTGTATTTCTTTCCCCCATTCCTGTCAATTGTTTCCTTATGCTCTCCCTGAAACTCTCTACAACCTCTGGTTCTTTCAGTTTATCCAGGTTCCATCTCCTTAAATTCCCACCTTTTTGCAGTTTCTTCAGTTTTAATCTACAGGTCATAACCAATAGATTGTGGTCAGAGTCCACATCTGCCCCTGGAAATGTCTTACAATTTAAAACCTGGTTCCTAAATCTCTGTCTTACCATTATATAATCTATCTGATACCTTTTAGTATCTCCAGGCTTCTTCCATGTATACAACCTTCTATCATGATTCTTAAACCAAGTGTTAGCTATGATTAAGTTGTGCTCTGTGCAAAATTCTACCAGGCGGCTTCCTCTTTCATTTCTTAGCCCCAATCCATATTCACCTACTACGTTTCCTTCTCTCCCTTTTCCTACACTCGAATTCCAGTCACCCATGACTATTAAATTTTCGTCTCCCTTCACTATCTGAATAATTTCTTTTATTTCATCATACATTTCTTCAATTTCTTCGTCATCTGCAGAGCTAGTTGGCATATAAACTTGTACTACTGTAGTAGGTGTGGGCTTCGTATCTATCTTGGCCACAATAATGCGTTCACTAAGCTGTTTGTAGTAGCTTACCCGCGTTCCTATTTTCCTATTCATTATTAGACCTACTCCTGCATTACCCCTATTTGACTTTGTGTTTATAACCCTGTAGTCACCTGACCAGAAGTCTTGTTCCTCCTGCCACCGAACTTCACTAATTCCCACTATATCTAACTTTAACCTATCCATTTCCCTTTTCACATTTTCTAACCTACCTGCCCGATTAAGGGACCTGACATTCCACGCTCCGATCCGCAGAACGCCAGTTTTCTTTCTCCTGATAACGACATCCTCTTGAGTAGTCCCCGCCCGGAGATCCGAATGGGGGACTATTTTACCTCCGGAATATTTTACCCAAGAGGACGCCATCATCATTTAATCATACAGTAAAGCTGCATGCCCTCGGGAAAAATTACGGCCGTAGTTTCCCCTTGCTTTCAGCCGTTCGCAGTACCAGCACAGCAAGGCCGTTTTGGTTATTGTTACAAGGCCAGATCAGTCAATCATCCAGACTGTTGCCCTTGCAACTACTGAAAAGGCTGCTGCCCCTCTTCAGGAACCACACGTTTGTCTGGCCTCTCAACAGATACCCCTCCGTTGTGGTTGCACCTACGGTACGGCTATCTGTATCGCTGAGGCACGCAAGCCTCCCCACCAACGGCAAGGTCCATGGTTCATGGGGGGTTGAAAATTGTAACTACTGTAATTTCGAAAGTTTGTCCGCCTGAAAATGTACTGTTGTCCCAAGCATATTGCAACAAACGGTGTATTTCTATCGCTGCTCGTTTAGTTTTTATTGCCGTTTCAAATATACCGGTCATTTTTGAAACACCCTGTAGTATCAGTGAGCGTGATGTCCGTGTGTAGAAGTGGGAAGGCGTGCGATGTATCTAAGTTTGACTGACGGCAGATTCTAACGGTCCGGAGGCTCGGCACGAGCATTTCGAAAACTATAGAACTTGTCCGTCGCTCGAGGAGTGTTGTGGTGAGTCTCTTCAAAACGTGGCGAAGGCAACCACACCCAGATGCCGTGTTGTTGGGCAGCCACCCCTTATTACAGACGTCGGACGTCGTAGGCTGGGCAGGCTGGTAAAACAGGACAGGCGACGAACAGTGACAGAACTAACATCAGACTTTAATACTGGGTAGAGTACAAGTGTGTCTGAACACGCAGTGCACCGAACACTCGTAACGAAGGGCCTCCGCAGCCGACGACCCATGCATGTGCCAATATTTGCACCACGATAGCGGCTACTACGACTGAAATGGGCATGTCGCCACCGGCACTGGACGTTGTCACCGAGTTAAGAGCTTTGCATGGACCGATGAATCCCGATACCTTCTTCATCATGCCGATGAGAGGGCGCGAATTCTTCGTCTTCCAGAGGAACAACTTCTTGACACCTGTACTACAGGACGGAGAAAAGCTGGCGGCAGCTCCATTATGCTGTGGGGAACATTCACGTGGGCATCTATGGGTCCAGTTGAGCTGATGCAAGGCACCATGACGGCCAAGGAGTAACGTGCACTGTTTGCAGACTACGTGCACCCCTTCATGACTATCAAGTTTCCCGACGGCAGCGATATTTTTCAACAATATAATGCGCCATGCCACAAGGCAAGAAATGTGATGCAGTGCTTCGAGGAACACACTGGCGAGTTCCAATTGATGTGCCGGCTCCCCAACTAGCCAGATCTGAATCAGATCTGGCGTCAGATCTCATCGGCCCCCTCCCCGGAATTTACGAGAGTAGATGACTTGTGTGTGCAGATGTGGTGCCAACTCCCTCCAGCGACCAAGGCCTCGTTGCTTCCATGCCAAGACCCGGATCATCACGGTTGTTGTAAGTGTTCTCTTTCGTGGATGAATTACACTTCCTGTTTCTTTCTGTGAACCCCTGTCTATCATCTGTATTATCCACAGATAAATTTGTGTAATACCTGAAATCATTATGGACAGATATTTCTAGAAACACGCCGGTAGTGACTCAGTCCAGTGTTTCATCATCGATCGTGTAGTCAAACAAAATCGAAACTTTTCGTTTCTTTACACGAATCTGATTATTTTTTGCGGTTCAGTTGTCCTTCTTTATACCAGGCACGAATTATCTCAAAGTGTTCCTAAATTTGATAGAAGTTTTATAGCGATGTTCCTCCTTCTACAAAACTGTCGTGGACGAACGATCTCAGATGCTCAAAAACATAATATACCACGGCGTTGATTTGTATTGTGGTGGAGCCTTCGCGCTTACCTGGAATACTTTCGCTTCCGACGAAGTGTGATCGTTATCAACTACGTATCAAGTTTTGCTTTTTGCGAAATTTTCTATAGTATACTTATTCCACTGTTCTTCATATTTTTCCTTTACTTGGCGACGCTATTGAACTGTTTAGTAGGGCTTCCGAAAGTCACAATGAATATCATACCTGAAGCTACACAGTAGCGTAGGTCACTCAGGACAATATTCATTACTACATTCAGTAAATTTTGTAGTATCTATGTCTGTTTAAAAAAAATATTATGTGCCGTGAAGGATGTCAGACAGCAAACTTTCGTTAGGCGAAGCTGTAAGGAATAAGTGTGAAATAACTTTCACATCTACATATAGCTCCTGAACAAATATTCGTAGCAATCATATCGCTCTTCTTTCTGTAATTTTTTGAAGCTGTTTCGTCTATAAAATTCGGTCATTATTACGATTTCTTTCCTTTTGTTGGCTCTTAACATTGAATCAGTAAATCAAGATTCAAATTAATTATTCGCTGTATTACTGGTTTGCGTTTCTCCGCATAAGTCTTCAGTCTTTAATACTTGACCTCACTGGACAAACTATTTATCTACTGGCGTTTCTGCCAATAACCGCCACATAAACTCACAAAATAATCCCTGACGATGGATTCAAGCTAAATCTCCATATCTACCAGCAGTTCATCCTTTACTTTAGAACGAAGTGATACTCATTCTGCTGTAAATGAGTATATGTGGCGGTTATTAGTTTCCCAATCCGAAGAGAGTTACAAACATATCGAGCTCAGTACGTAAAACATTCTAATGAGAGCGTTGTCTGTAATCGCACGTATGTTGCATGTAGGAAAATGATATTTCTGAAGCTTTTTTGGAATCATGAGAAACTGAAGGAAAAAAATCTTCTGTGTTGTTGTGGTGTGTCATTTTTAAGGCGAGCATCGGGATTCACTGACATAAAATGACTTATTGGAAGATCGATTTCTGTTTACAACATCAAAGCTCCGAACCATAGTAATATTTCATGATATGTTAACGTTCTTACGAGCAAAGTAAAGACTTAGCAAGGTTACTATTCAGACAAAAAAGCTACATTAACATCTGAAATTAGTGAATCATTTACTCTCCATGACAATTAAAATCATTTTTCGTAAAGATGGAAAAGTTATTGAAGAAAGTGGTTAATCTTTTGAACTGATCTTTTGCATGTAGAGTTCACATGAAACAGTTACACTCAAAAAGGAAGGCCTTTAAGCTGATTCTCCAGCTTACTGCCCGATGGAAGACTTAGAGAAAACAGCATTTTGACAGCTTAAATGTAAAATCTGAGAAGTGTAACTGTCTAGTGTAGGTGATTACGATACTGCCATATCGAGTTAACGATAATGAAAGAGAATGGAAGGGGTCACCATCCCAATGAATGATTACTGGCAACAATGTCGAATGCTCTCATGCCATTAGACACTGCGGAGAGGTTTGGATTGTCCTGGGACATTGTTGCAAAAACCGCCAACTCTCCTCTCCTTGCCGGCCCAGTTTTGGAGGTGCCAATTTTTCCCACCGCCGAGATTCTAAACAGATACGGAAGTCAGTGATTTTTGTTACCGCTCTCACAGTTCTGTCTCACAGACAAACATGACGTGACCGGCTGGGGAGATTTCCCGTTGGCCCCAACACAAACATTCTCGCCTGACACCGATAGCGATACGGTTGTGTACCATGCGACCAGTAAATGTGATGTTGCACAAGCAAATACATGGGACAGCAAACGCGGGTATCGTCCGAAGGCGATATAGCGACCGTTAGGAATTAACGTCCAGGTAAACCGCCCCACAGTGCGTAATATTTTGTTCCGCTCATTAGACGAGAATATCTTCAGGTACTCATTACCCTAATGACAACACATTAAAGATGTAAAATTCATTCAGCTCACACCGCTTTGTGCTGACGATGGTGCCGAGCAGAGCTTTAAGGATACGGGGTACTTGTAAATGGTGGAAAAATCGAAATTTTTTTATGACTTTCTTAAAGTCTATAGTCTTTCCTGATTACGTTGATATATACATTACAGGGTTTCAAATGAAAATGACCTATATATATATCAAATTTTAAAGTTACGGTCATGTATGCCGCCACGCCCCCATTATTTCTGTTACAGAAACCAGTATTATTTCGAAAAAAGCTGTGAACTTCCTGTTTCCAGCGATTACGCGTATGAAACATTCTATATGTTGGTAACAGTGCAGGTTTTTGTAGTGTCTGTAAATTATTATCTTTGCTAGTATGTACTATTTACTTTTGTTTCGCTGAAGCACTTTGTTCACATACTACTGAATGTTTGTTGCCCAAGTGCTACATGTATTAGTGGAAGTACAGGGCTATTACAAATGATTGAAGCGATTTCATAAATTCACTGTAGCTCCATTCATTGACATATGGTCACGACACACTACAGATACGTAGAAAAACTCATAAAGTTTTGTTCGGCTGAAGCTGCACTCCAGGTTTCTGCCGCCAGAGCGCTCGAGAGCGCAGTGAGACAAAATTGCGACAGGAGCCGAGAAAGCGTATGTCGTGCTTGAAATGCACTCACGTCAGTCAGTCATAACAGTGCAACGACACTTCAGGACGAAGTTCAACAAAGATCCACCAACTGCTAACTCCATTCGGCGATGGTATGCGCAGTTTAAAGCTTCTGGATGCCGCTGTAAGGGGAAATCAACGGGTCGGCCTGCAGTGAGCGAAGAAACGGTTGAACGCGTGCGTGCAAGTTTCACGCGTAGCCCGCGGAAGTCGACGAATAAAGCAAGCAGGGAGCTAAACGTACCACAGCCGACGGTTTGGAAAATCTTACGGAAAAGGCTAAATCAGAAGCCTTACCGTTTACAATTGCTACAAGCCCTGACACCCGATGACAAAGTCAAACGCTTTGAGTTTTCGGCGCGGTTGCAACAGCTCATGGAAGAGCATGCGTTCAGTGCGAAACTTGTTTTCAGTGATGAAGCAACATTTTTTCTTAATGGTGAAGTGAACAGACACAATGTGCGAATCTGGGCGGTAGAGAATCCTCACGCATTCGTGCAGCAAATTCGCAATTCACCAAAAGTTAACGTGTTTTGTGCAATCTCACGGTTTAAAGTTTACGGCCACTTTTTCTTCTGCGAAAAAAACGTTACAGGACACGTGTATCTGGACATGCTGGAAAATTGGCTCATGCCACAACTGGAGACCGACAGCGCCGACTTCATCTTTCAACAGGATGGTGCTCCACCGCATTTCCATCATGATGTTCGGCATTTCTTAAACAGGAGATTGGAAAACCGATGGATCGGTCGTGGTGGAGATCATGATCAGCAATTCATGTCATGGCCTCCACGCTCTCCCGACTTAACCCCATGCGATTTCTTTCTGTGGGGTTATGTGAAAGATTCAGTGTTTAAACCTCCTCTACCAAGAAACGTACCAGAATTGCGAGCTCGCATCAACGATGCTTTCGAACTCATTGATGGGGACATGCTGCGCCGAGTGTGGGAGGAACTTGATTATCGGCTTGATGTCTGCCGAATCACTAAAGGGGCACATATCGAACATTTGTGAATGCCTAAAAAACTTTTTGAGTTTTTGTATGTGTGTGCAAAGCATTGTGAAAATATCTCAAATAATAAAGTTATTGTAGAGCTGTGAAATCGCTTCAATCATTTGTAATAACCCTGTACATATCCTTTAGTGTGCAATAAATACGAACTATGCCACGCATCAAGAAATTCAATAAAAGGAAATTCCGTGGTAACCAGTTCACAAACAAAGCATGCTACACTGTTGAAAGTAACCTACGTATCAGTTCTTCAGGGAAGAAACTCCCATATGGCACGCCTCCTGGTGATTCAAATTTTTGTGTTAACAATGACGCTGTTTGTAGTGGATTTGTTGTTGCTGATGTGGGCATCTAACCTTCTTTGATAAAGGAAGTGGCGAAAAGTAAACAATGTGATGGTGTAGGCTGTCTGGAAATAACTGAAGAACAAAGTAGCAGGAAGGGTTTAGCGTCAAAATTACTTGCTCTAGGTAGATCCTGCAATAAATCTACCTCAAAAATCACTTAGAAAATTGGGCATAGTTCATATAATGTGAATTTGAAGTTAAGAGTATCCAATGCGTGCAACAGGAAAGGTATAAAAAGGCTGCTCAAATGTTTTGTGGTTTGATGGACCTTTCTCCTCCTCCCAGTAGGTTCAGAAGATACATACAAATACTTTTAGGTGTCTTGACAGTTGTGTCTAAAGCATCTATGAAACGTGCTATAGATCAAACTGTAAATATTAGTGGAACCAGGGACATTGCTGTTGCACTTAATGTGACATAGCAACGTCGAGGACATTGTTCCTTGAATGGTGTTGTAAGTGCTACTTCTCTGGAGAATGATAAAGTTGTTGATGTTGAGTGCTTATCCAAGTACTGCCACACCTGTCATGGTAACACTGAAGGGCATACTGAACATCAGTTTTTCAAGAATTATGATGGTTGCAGTAAAAGTATGGAATGTGATTGAGCTCTAAAAATATTTCAGAGGTCTATGACGTTAGATATACGAAGTACCTAGGTGATGGAGACTCTAAAGCTTTCAATAAAATTAATGAGTTCAATGTTTATGGTGATACCTGGGTAACAAAACTGGAGTGTTGTGGACATGTGCTAGATTGAGGAAGCTACGAAGAAAAATAAAAGGAAAGTTGCCATTTGATGTAAAATATCTGCCTGGCGAGGCAGATTGACAGAAACTGGAACAGACCTTCTTCAGATTTATTATGGACTGGCCATTAGACGAACTACGCCTCTGAATGATGTTACAGCAATGAGAAAAGCTGTATGGGCCACCTACTTTCATAAGTTGTCCACAGATGACCACCCTCATCACGGACTTTGCCCTAAAGGAGCAGATTCTTGGTATGGTTACCAAAACGCAAAAGAAAGTGGTCAAATATACCATCATAAGCATTCTCTTCCTGATTGTGTTATGAATGAAATAAAACCAATTTTTAGAGACCTGAATGACCCTATTTTGCTTAGGCCGGTATTACACTATCAAATTTCTTTGTCAAAGATTTGATCAAAGATGTGATCCAATATTCCGTCAAATATATTGGACAAAGATCTTTGACGTAGCGCTAGACGGGGTATTACACTGTCATCAAAGTTTTTGTCAAAATTCAAGATGGCTGACAAATACAAATTGTTATTTACCGCAGCAGTTGCTGCTTGTGCCACAATTGCTGTGTGTGCACATGTGATACAGAAGCGGGGGAAAAAAGGAAACGTACCTGGGTGAAGCCGTGGGTTTCACGACGAGACGAAAAAAGCATTCAGCAAAACTTGTTACGTGAGCTAATAGTGGAAGACGTCAAGTCATACATCAATTTCTTGCGAATGGATGAGCATACTTTTCAGTATGTTCTCAGTGAAGTGATTCCTCATGTCTCAAAACAGAATACTCACCTAAGAACTGCTATATCTGCAGAAGACAGTCTCACTGTACACTTCGATTCCTTGCTACAGGAGAAAGTTACTCTAGCTTACAGTACAGCACTCGAATTCCACAATGCACATTAAGTAAAATAATACCTGAAAAGTGTGAAGCAATTTATAAAGCACTAAAGGACCATTGTCTGAAGGTAAATAAATGTTCGATATACTTTATGTTCATGAAGATAAATTGTTATTATTTTATTTATTTTATTTTATTTACATAGAAAATTTCAATTGATGTGTGATACCACAAAATTAATAGAGATGTATGAAGCTGATGAGACGCTTTACAATATGAGGCACCCTGATTATAAAAATAGATTACGAAGATTGGAGAGATACAAAAATTATATACATATATATTTATAGAATTGAATCCTCTTCTTCTATTCCAGCCTGCTGCAAGGCAGCCTGGATATATCCAGAGGTGGACGGTTGTGCACGGGCTGTCGCATGCAGCAAATCCCACCTGTCCATTAATGTCCGCTCCAGACTGTGCATAGTGGCAGTGGTGTATTCCCTGCCGCCCACTTTTTCCATTTCACGCAATTCTGCTGCGATGTGGGCGCCAAGGGTACTGTAGCGGTCTTCATGGACAGGCATGGTTCTGGCAGTGTCCTGCTGGCCTCCACCACGACGTTTGTTGCCACGTCTGGCGTGACTTTCCTCCTTTTAGTGGGAGGCCGCTCTTGACGCAGGGGCTGGGGCTGTGGCTGTGCCTCGCTACATGCGACAGGCTCTTGCATCTCATGCTATAAAATAAAAGATAAAAGCCATTAGTTACGTACTTCCTTGCACATACATAAATCTTATTTATTTACAGGTACCCACAAGCAGAGGAGGGTGGGAGTAAATTGCAGAGGATTTCGAGAAGAAGTTGAACTGTTATAACACTATAGGAGCAATGGACGGAAAGCACATTCGTATTAAATGTCCACAAGCTAGTGGATCTCACTTTTTCAATTATAAATCCTTCAACAGTATCATTTTATTTGCCATGGTAGATGCTTCCTACAAATTTTTGTATGTAGATGTAGGAACTAATGGGCGTGTTGGTGATGCTGGAGATTTTTCAAAAAGCAAACTACATGTCTCATTGACCGATCTATGCTCAATATTCCTGAAGGCAGGAGGCTTGGGAACACAAACATTACAACTCCAATGGTAGTTCTGGCAGATGACGCTTTTCCTCTGAGTTATAACATTATGAAGATGATGCTGGAGATTTTTCAAAAAGCAAACTACATGTCTCATTGACCGATCTATGCTCAATATTCCTGAAGGCAGGAGGCTTGGGAACACAAACATTACAACTCCAATGGTAGTTCTGGCAGATGACGCTTTTCCTCTGAGTTATAACATTATGAAGATGATGCTGGAGATTTTTCAAAAAGCAAACTACATGTCTCATTGACCGATCTATGCTCAATATTCCTGAAGGCAGGAGGCTTGGGAACACAAACATTACAACTCCAATGGTAGTTCTGGCAGATGACGCTTTTCCTCTGAGTTACAACTTAAAAGGAATCACAAAAGAAGAAAAGGTTTTCAATTACCGACTGTCACGAGGTAGAAGATTAGTGGAGAGCAGCTTTGGCATTCTTGCAAGTCGTTTCAGGATTTTTCTTACTACCAGTAATCTGCCTCCTGAAAAAGTTAGCCAGCCGCGGTGGTCTCGCGGTTCTAGGCGCGCAGTCTGGAACCGTGGGACTGCTACGGTCGCAGGTTCGAATCCTGCCTCGGGCATGGATGTGTGTGATGTCCTTAGGTTAGTTAGGTTTAAGTAGTTCTAAGTTCTAGGGGACTGATAACCACAGCAGTTGAGTCCCATAGTGCTCAGAGCCATTTGAACCATTTTTGAAAAAGTTACCACAATAACACTGGCTGCCTGCACATTGCACAACTTGTTAACTGAGAGAAGAAAACACTTGTACACTCGTCAGGAAACAGTGTCTGCCGTAGTAGGAGACTGCACTTCTCTTGAGACACAAAGCACTGAGGACCTACGGCGAATGGGACCAATAGCTTGCCAAGCTGCTTCTGGACGTCCAGTACACGGGAGAGCAGTCAGGGAATACTTTAAGACATTTTACAATGGCGCTGGGAAAGTGCCCTGGCAAGATAATCACATTTAGTAACGTAAAATGTAAACAAATGTACATACCTCAAACATTTCCTCAAACGTCGGTGTGGCACGTTCACTTCCAGTTTCACTTTCCGTGCTCTCCATATTGCACACACTCTCGTCCGCCTCTGTTGCCTGGTCGAGAAATTTGAGCATTTGGAACCAGTACACTTGTGGTGTATACGCCGCCTGTGCACTGGCTCCACTTTTGCTTTTATGCATCTGCAGTATTAGTAATTAAAATAATTTAAACTACTTGTAGGTTACGTAAACATTATTGTATGCTTCAAGTCGCTGCAGTGAACAAATTAATGCTTTACTTGCATAAATAAATATAAATGAATATGTCAATACGTACTTTTGCTTTCTCGTACGAGTAGCTATTGCGGAGGCCATTTATCTTTCTCTTGATATCCTCGGCCGTACATCCAGGCCGTATGTCACGGCTAATAATTTCTGCTATATTTCTATAACTCTCCAATCTTCTTAATCTATTTTTATCATCAGGGTGCCTCACGTTGTAAAGCGCCTCGTCCGCTTCATACATTTCAATTAATTTTGTGGTAGACGCCACACCAATTGTATTTTGCAGCCATGTTTACAAACACAAAAGATGACAGAACGCTCCAGCGATGCTGGCTCTCCACGTGGTAACATATCGCATTGCAGTGAACAGAAGACAAGCGATTTCTTTGATCAAATCTACGGCCTCGCCCTAGATTTGTCAAAGCTCCCTATTACACTATCAAATATGTTTGACAAAGATATTGGACAAAGATATTGGACAAAGAAATTTGATAGTGTAATACCAGCCTTAGTAAATGTCTTCATGGGGGCACTCAGAATACAAATGAAATTTCAACCATTGCATGCGGGAAAGATTACCCAAGAATGTTATTGTAGGACTAAATAATACATTAAAAGTTGGTGTACTAGATGCAGTGATATGTTTCAATGATGCATTAATCGGAAGGTTGGAAGTCCTGAGAAATTTAGGCATAAAATGTGGCTTTAATATGGGAGATCAATTGCTTGCGTGCGACAGACAACGGATGCATGAAGCTGAAAGATTCGCTCTTCAAGTTACCAATGAAGCATGAACTGCTAAAAGGAATGCCAAGAGGAAGCTTGAAGATGAAGAAATGCTGCAGGATGAAGACTATGCTTCAGGAATGTTCTGAGGCACAGTTTAATTGGACTCAAGTTGTATTTTTCAGAATTTTCTAAAGTTTATAAAGCATTGCTCTAATTTTTTTCTATAACTTGCAATAGTCCATACTTATGTAGTATATCTAAGCTTTGTTGCAGAATCAACTAAATTATACAAAAAATAACATTTTTATTAGGAAAAAAATTAAAAAGTAAGATGTGACTTTTTTGTCCTTGTATATACATAATAGGTGGAATTAAATAAGTCTAGTACCTCAGCCATCATGTCATCCATATCTGATAAAAATTTGATCTCCTTCAAATGTATAACTTTGGATTAATTGGTACCTCAATTTGAGGAAGCATTTTTGAAAAAAATTGCATAAATTTCTTTGTAATCTTTTTAATAACGCTGAGTAGGTTCAAAAATATTCAAAATACTTCTAATTTGTTTAGAAAGTGTGCTGCATTACCTGATATCAACAAAAAACTCTGTGAAACATATACATTATAAACAGTGCCTGAAATAAATAGGTGTTGATTTTTACATAATATTGAGCCGGAAAAGTACCCTGTATCCTTAAATCTTTAACGTGTTCCCATCAGGGCAATGAATATCTGAAGATGCTGTAGTCTGAAGAGAGAAACTAGTAATGGAACAAAAACTTTCGCGATGTGAGGTGGTTTCTCTGTACATTAAAGCACAAAACTGCGCAAGCAGCAGTGTGTCCAGCATGCGTCGTATTTGTGTACCAGAGGTTGTAGGTTTGGCTGAAAAATTTTGTGAGCACGTTCTAGGTGGAAGTCACAATCTAGTCTGGCTTCTCGCAAGTCGTCATACGAAGGGCAGGTACTAAAACTGTTGGAGCAGAGCTGCCTGGATTCCAACATCGTGCTTCGTCCCGTGCCCGCATAGTAACAGCGTAAGACAGGCCACCTAAAATATATGCATAACGAGTAAATACATTGAGACGTGTGTTTCGTGAAGCTATAGAGGGCAGTGTACTGAGTTATCTAACGTACAAAAGTAATTTTTGACGTTTACATCTGCTATATTATAGCACCGATATTTTTTATAAATGGAACTATATCATTTTCCTGTGGCTTTCTCGTCGGAGTCTTCTGTTATATAACAAGTGTGGAACTTTGCCAGATAGAAGCAAGACAAGAGCACTGCAGATTATTGTCTCGCTGTCAGGAGTGGAGGCCCATCAAATTTCTGCTACCTTACTATACCAAAGGTAACCATACTTAGATACAATTCGTGTGGTTTTCTCTGTGCTTGAAGCCTATTAGTCTGTGCTCTGCTGTCGTAGCTATCAGTAAACCTCGGATTTTAGGTAAAAACCTAAAAAAGACTAACCAAGAAACAATTGCTCACTTTGTTAATAAAGCCCTCAAATTACTTTTCCCCAACACTCCAGATGAAAATAAAGTACTTGTAATCTACACTGATGCAGCCGGATACATGATAGCTGCTGTTAAATTGTTGCAAGTATTTTACCAAGCCTTGCTCCATATCACATGTCTTGCTCATGTCATGAATCGTATAGCTGAGGCGATACGTCTCGAATTTCGACATGTAAATAACATAGTTTCAACCATCAGAAATGTTTTTATTGAAGCACGTACAAGAATCCAGTTACTTCGAGAGGAATTTCCCAACGTACCACTTCCGCCAGAACCCGTACTTACTCGCTGGCGAACGTGGCTAGAGGCTGTAGAATATTACAGCGAGCATATTGAAGACATTAAGAACATTATTCTTAAATTGAGGGAGGAGGCAGCGAGCATTAATTCAGCTAAAGATCTTCTAAAGGACCCAACGATTTCTAACGACATTGCATACATAAAATCTTATTATGGATTTTGGCCCCTATTATTAAAGCTGTAGAGTGTTCAGGAAAACCAGTCTACACGCAACTGCAATTGATAGTAGAGGTGACAGAAAAAATCAACTTGGTCCTAGGTTCTGTTGGTATGAAAGTAAGTGAGAAACTGAAGAGAGTGCCGCAAAAATACCAGGTCTGACCAACCTCTGCACTGTTGCTGACATGTTATCAGGCAAATGAACAGAACACGAGTGTGCGCTCCCATTGTGCCTAATACGCTCCGGCGACATCGGTTGACGTGGAACGCTCATTCGCGGCATATAAGAAGACAATAGATGCAGCTTCTCAACGCAAAATCTGGAGAAAGTACTACTTATATATTGTGACTGTAATTATGGACATGGACAGTGATATAATGTGGATTTTTGTCAGTCTATTTATGTTTCTAGACAATAAAATGTCAGATTTTGGACACCTATGTTACGGTTTTTATAATCTATTTTTGTAAGTGGTAGAACCTATATTAGGTACCTAATTTATGATTTTTAGAACGTCCGTGGTCTAGTTGTCAGACAACTTGCTCGTAAAGTTGTTCACAGTTTCAAAAAATGGTTCAAGTAGCTCTAAGCACTATGGGACTTAATAATCTGAGGTCATCGGTCCCCTAGACTTAGAACTACTGAAACCTAACTAACCTAAGGACATCACACACATCCATGCCCGAGGCAGGATTCGAACCTGCGACCGTAGCAGCAGCGCGGTTCCGGACTGAAGCGCTTAGAATCGCTCGGTCATAGCGGCCGGCTCACAGTTTCACGGTGTATAAGACAAACTATTAGAGGAGCAATGGTGTTGTCGCTGCAAGGTAGCCTGACCGTACCAAGGCCTCAAGGTGTGCCTAACTGCCTCTATATTAAGGCACTCATACAGTTAACCTTTCCCATTCTCTAGTTGGAAATACTGGTGAGCGTTATCGCATAACAGAGAAATTCGAATATCAAGAGAATAAAAGTGGACACAGATTTCACAGACAAGGATTAGCCCTTCAGTACTTTATACAGCCAGAGACAAATTGGCTGACTTTATTTATCACTGTAATTCATCACTGAATAACATAATTAGTAGACTGAATCGACCGTCCAGCTGTGTTTTTTCTCTGGCTGTGGAATTACATCTTCTCCTAATAGGAAAATTACGCGCCGCTTAGCAGTTTGTTTACGAGAGTAGCTCGTTTAATCCGTATCTACTGTGTTTATAAACAACAGACTGCACTGAGAGTGTGTTTGCAAAATAAACAAAGGAAATCTGTCGCGCTCGATGTGAAAATAAATCATGCTTTGAGCATAGTGGGGCTAACCAAAGATATGAACTGAATTTTTATATTCGTCACTCCAAGGAAATAAGTAAACTGTAGAATACGCCAGGAGTAACTTCCCTTATATTTAGGTTCCAGTAAACTCTCGATTCTTTTAAGATCCAAATCCTATGCATAAAACAGCTTCTAACGTCTGATTACTTTACAAATCAGTTAATGTGTTTAATATTTGACTTTAAACATGTAAGCCGGCCGCTGGTGGCCGAGCGGTTCTGGCGCTACAGTCTGGAACCGCGCGACCGCTACGGTCGCAGGTTCGAATCCTACCTCGGGCATGGATGTGTGTGTTGTCCTTAGGTTAGTTAGGTTTAAGTAGTTCTAGGGGACTTATGACCTCAGCAGTTGAGTCCCATAGTGCTCAGAGCCATTTTTTTTTTTAAACATGTAAGCGAGATTACTGTTAGAAGAGTTTTGAAATTATGCTTAAATCGTGTTGAAAATCACCACGTGCTTTTTCTATGAAATGTTGGATGAATATAGTATGGGTAATTTTAAGCAAAAGCTAGATTTTCACGCATCTAAATGTTCAAGATGTTATATCACATGACGTATGTGTCGCACAATAATATAATTTTGCAGGTACATTCAGCGGTACATGATCATACTGTCTACAAACTGTTTTGCGAATAAAGTCGCTAGTAAAGATGCAAACGTCATGCCTGATGCTGAATATTGGCTTCTTCAGCAGCGAAAATTTAGTGAAGGATAAGTTTTATTTTCATCGTTTTGTGGGGTGTGTCAGCGCGAAAAAGTTTCGTAAAGGTTGGAATTTACGTGTCAAGTTTGTTGTACATCGCGAAGTGGTCTCACTCTCAAATAATGTATGAGTAATGTCCGGCTATCTGCACGCGGTCAGTTACACTGTCCCAAGACAAACGCACAGTTTCTAACTGTAATACTTGTCTTACTGTGTTAAACTTTTAACCTAAGATTATAGCCCCTAATGAGTAGTATACGACGGCCTTTTAAAGTTTTAAATTCGGTCAGTAATTACGCAAAATATTGAAAATCAAAAATTTTTGTTGCCCCTGCAAGCGGTTTGTAGGCAACCTGCTACTGGTTCTGTGTTCCAGTTTCCGGGATGATGGTTCAGTAATACCAGCGAAAAATACTGCCATTGGAACACAAAAAGGGCGAATATGCTGATGTTTAAAAGAGCTTGAATGGCAATTTGAACACCAGCTGCCTCATTCTGCCTTTCTCGATAACTTTAAAAATTTTCCCAAAATATTTGGAATGCGAAAGTATTCTCGCAAATTTTAAGATGCAACTCATCTCCCACTTCCAAAAGCTCCCCTAACAGTAACTCGCTCACATTCACTTGTCCACCGCTGTAAGTCACTCATACCCGTTCGCTCCTAAGTGCCCATTCTCACTCAGTCATTCAGCCCAACTCTTTATCACTATCTCTTTATTCCTGTCTAATTGTCAAATTCTCCTGTCTGCCACAATCTCCTTCGTTCTGTCCTCCTAATACTATCTCCTCGCATTGTCTCCCTCTTGCTCTCTGTTACTGCTACCATCTCATTCATTCCTTTCACTGCTGCTGTCTCTTCTCACTGTGTCTTCCTCTATCTTCCTCTTTGTCATTGTCATGGACTCCGTCTCTCATTATCACTGTCTTTTACCCACTTCCAATTTCTCCTCCCCTTTATTCCTCTTCCACTGGCACTGTCTCTTTGACTCTTTACCTAGCACTGTTCTGTTTCCTTTAGCTTCGTTCCACTGCCACCGTCTCCCTCTCTTTCCCTCACTCTGCCATTGTCTCCCTCCCTACTCGCTATTTCTATACCACAACCACCGTTTACTTCAGTGGTCGTCAAAGAGCGGTCCGCCGGCTGCAGGCGGCCCGATTGAAGTATTCATTCGTCCCACGGTTCTCAGACGTATTTTATAGTAAGATACATCTAGCAACTAACAGCCGAATCCAAAGACGTCAATAAGAGAATGAGAGCATATTTGTAGTTCTCATGCTCAGCAACAATCAAAGATACAGAGACAGTACGTCAAGATGTGGTGAATTTTACTTTACACCGGTTAATCCACCAAGGACTGAATAAAGTTGGCCGCTTAACTCAGGGACTGACGGATGAGTAACACATCATCTGCAGTGATTGAGGGTATGGCAAGGGGGGAATGTTTTGTTGTTTTTCTTCCAGTACTAACAAGTCACGGACGTGCGCTAACGTGCCAAGAAGCTGCTATGACATAAAAAGACCAGTCAGATTAAAGTGACCACCTTTCAGAATCCTGAATAACGAAGCTAGTGAGTGAGGTTCTGGCAGGTACCGACAGGGCTGCTGAGCCACGTCGTCCCCACTGCCGGGGCCAGCTGCGCTGTTTCTCGGTTGAGCACCCATCAAGTGAACATTCCATCATGGTGCTCCCACAGATTCTAGAATGGGTTTAAATCCGGAGAGTATGGTTGTCAGGGGAGTACGGTAAATACATCACGGTGCTCTTCAAACAACGCACGTACACTACGAGTTGTCTGACACGTTGCATTGGTTCAAATGGTTCAAATGGCTCTGAGCACTATGGGACTTTAACATCTGAGGTCATCAGTCCCCTAGAACTTACAACTACTTAAACCTAACTAACCTAAGAACATCACACACATCCATGCCTGAGGCAGGATTCGAACCTGCGACCGTAGCAGTGGCGCGGTTGCGGACTGAAGCACCTAGAAACGCTCGGCCACCGCGGCTGACACTTTGCATTGTCCAGCTAGTACATGCTACAGTGTCGAGGGAAAAGAATTGTGTGTTGAGGTAGATACGTCCTCCAAGGATAGATACATACTTGCGTTCATCCACTGTGCGTTCCAGAATGCCGAGATCACCCACGAAATGCCACGAAAACATTCGCCAGACGATAACACCCCCTCCTCCGGCCTGGACACTTCTGACGTTTGTTTCACGGCCTACAACCCTACCTCTACTATTGTAATTTAGAATGCTTTTACCTAAATGGCAGAAAAACGTTTGTCTGTGTTGTCACGTATACTATACCCCAACAGAACAAATAGTCATGTTACGGGAAAAGCCATGTATAATCCTCTTAATATAATTTAATTTAGTTCCCAACTAAAGTACACTATCGGAGGACAGTCCTGTTAATAAGAAAAGCTGATCAATAGAGTTACCCTTTCCACAGGATTTGACCGTGTGTTGTGTCTAATGGATAAGTGAACCAGACTATTCAATTTTTTCCCTAAGATTTATCCAGCGGTTAAATAGAAACGCAATATGAGTAATATTATACTGAAGCTGGGACAACTCAGTTCCAACTTCATTTAGCGGTTTGCCGCCCGGGATTAGCCGAGCGGTCTATGCCGCTGCAGTCATGGACTGTGCGGCTGATCCCGGCGGAGGTTCGAGTCCTCCCTCGGGCATGGGTGTGTGTGTTTGTCCTTAGGATAATTTAGGTTCAGTAGAGTGTAAGCTTAGGGACTGATGACCTTAGCAGTTAAGTCCCATAAGATTTCACACACATTTGAACATTTGATTTAGTGGTTTAAAACATGTACTAATGGTCGCCAGCCTATCCAGATAATAGTGAAGTATGGGAAAAGTAGAAGTATGAGTTTTTGCCCACTTTCTTCCTACTGTTTAATTTTGTTCTTCAAATTAATATTAATCGACGTAAACAATGTTAGTGCCGACACTGGAATTTCCTTTTGACTACTACACCCTTATATATTACGTTTTAAAAAGAGATAAAGCACATGTAGATAACTTCAGGGAAGCTTAAAAAAATTTGGCCACGGAGGATATACAGAAAATCATTTACTATAATAAACGTACTTAAATACTAGAATACTTAGACACTAAAGCACACACTTTTTATACTCATGATTTCACTTCAAGAAAACATCTTTCTTACTGGAATTTACTTTCAAAAGCTATTAGTTCAAAGAATAACTCAGTATCGTCATTTATCAGATTCTAGTAACTTGGCCTCACTCTGAATTTTAAGTAAGCAAACTTTTACTATAACGATTTGCAATAGTCCAGAAACGATGAATACAATATAATTGGTGCCTCTGTATATTAACTTGGCACTTCATAAGTGTGTAAAACAGGATAATCGGATTAGTCAAACACCAGGAAGGAACCCTATATAGGTGTATGATCAGGATGAAATAACAGGGTGAACCAGTTTATTTAAAGTTCAAGAATGACTATTAAAACACAGTTTAAATTAATGGTTCACGCTGTACAAAAGCAAATTTACTATTAAAAAAATCTTATCTGGTGGCTGCTTGGGTGTGGCAAACAATTATGGCAGCTACACTATTCTCAGTACGGCCTGCAAGTCTCTTGCAGTATGGGCTCAATTTCTCTTCTTGGTGTCAGTCAGTTCTACATACAGTGGCCCAACAACCTGCAGCTATGCCGTAAGCCGTTACAGTCTCCATCCGAGGCATGTTGTGCGAATTTACAGGCAAAGCTTCTCCTGCTCCACAAAGGTGTTGCCCCAGTCACTGCTGCCTACAGACTCTGCGCCATACTTCCAGGTAGCGCGCCAATTCGCCCTTGCCACCTCTTCCACTCCCAAAGGCCACTTTCGTTTTAAACAAAAGCACACTGGCTTTTACATATCACCTATTTCTTATATCTTTTCTAAGCGTGACGATTTCTTAAATTATCAAATTTACATCGACATGAACAATTTATGCACACAAAATTTTTAAATACGGAAGGTCATCAGAAAATTAGTCAACGTAATAAACAATTTAAATAGTATTTTACATACAGTCCGCACGTACAGTGCAAAGAACTTCAGTCTCCAGTATAGTACACTTTACATACACAAAAAATATGCGAAAATTTTAAAGCAAAAAAAAAAATAATGAAAATTTGAATGAATCATAAATAAGTATTGTTGTTGGCCATACTGCCAACGGCCATCCTATGGAGCGTGAAACGTGATGCGTCTGAAAAGGCCAGCTGTCACTACTCAGTGGACGTCGAGATGCGGTACCGGCTTGCAAATACCAGCCTCCGTCCCCGATGAAGAGCAGTCAGCACGAGTGCATGAGCCACGCGTCTCCTGCTCCGGAGACCGAGACGCAGCAACGTTCCCTGAACGCTCGTTGCGGAGACACTGTTGGTGGCCCCTTGATCCATCTAGGCTGTCAGTTGCTCAACAGCTGCTGGTCTCTTCGCCCGTACACACCTCTGCGCCCGTCGTCCAACTTGTCATGTGTGGCCCTTGGTTAACCACAGTCGCCTTGTCGCCAGTTTTGGATGGTGCCATTCTACCACACACGGTGTGCTGCAACCATGGCAGCACGAGAACAATTTACAAAATAACCATTTCGGAAATGCTTCATAAAATGACTTTTACTTTAATAATATGAATATTTATATATGTGTTTGGAGAGAGAGTGAGAGATTGATTTTTGATTGGGATTTTTACTTTTAAGTCGTAACTGGTACCTGAATTTTGGTTGCTGCCTCCTTGAATGATCAGCTTCTGCACCAGTTGGTGACGTATTCCAATACTGAGGAATTTATTGTTCTTTAAGGCTTAAATACCACTCTGTTAGTTACTTAGCCGTATTGAGGGTATCTTTGAGCCCAAAGTTTTCGTAGCTTTTCATGCCTACGGGACCACTGCTGTAAGTAAATAAGATCAAACAGCAATCTGCTTTTCGTGAGAAAAGGAGTTTGCTTGGCACACAAACTTCCTTCAAACTACACGTCCTGCTACATCAAAATTGGTCAGTGGAGTTCAGCACCATAATATTGTACAAGAACATAATCCAATTACTGTAATTAAGAAATTATGAGAGATTGTTACTTATTGAATGAAAATTATAGAGAATACATTTCTTTTCCTGTATTTTACTGAACTTTGTACACTTACAACTCTGTCGATTGATAGATGGCGACGAAAACGAAGTTCCCCTTCTTTTCCAAAAACAAGATATTTCTATTCTTCATTTCCAGAAAATTCGTATACATAAATGTTTGGCAACTCTTACACACACTGTACTCACTTTTATCACTAAAATATCAATTTTCATTAAATATAACAATACGTTCTGAGCGACGCCCTAACAACACGTTGTCTTTCCACAACATATAGATTAACAGTCCTCTTTTTTTAATAAATCAGTTGTCTTTTTTTTTAAAGTCAATACTCAAAGATTCACAACTACTATCGTTGTGGTGGCCCCCCATGAACCATAGACCTTGCCGTTGGTGGGGAGGCTTGCGTGCCTCAGCGTCACAGATAGCCGTACCGTAGGTGCAAACACAACGGAGGGCTATCTGTTGAGAGGCCAGACAAACGTATGGTTCCCGAAGAGGGGCAGCAGCCTTTTCAGTAGTTGCAGGGGCAACAGTCTGGATGAATGACTGATCTGGCCTTGTAACATTAACCAAAACGGCCTTGCTGTTCTGGTACTGCGAACGGCTGAAAGCAAGGGGAAACTATGGCCGTAATTTTTTCCGAGGGCATGCAGCTTTACTGTATGGATAAATGATGATGGCGTCCTAGTGGGTACAATATTCCGGAGGTAAAATAGTCCCCCATTCGGATCCCCAGGCGGGGACTACTCAAGAGGACATCGTTATCAGGAGAAAGAAAACTGGCGTTATACGGATCGGAGCGTGGAATGTCAGATCCCTTAATCGGGCAGGTAGGTGAGAAAATTTAAAAAGGGAAATGGATGGGTTAAAGTTAGATAGAGTGGGAATAAGTGAAGTTCGGTGGCAGGAGGAACAAGATTTTTGCCCGCATCTCGTGGTCGTGCGGTAGCGTTCTCGCTTCCCACGCCCGGGTTCCCGGGTTCGATTCCCGGCGGGGCCAGAGATTTTCTCTGCCTCGTGATGGCTGGGTGTTGTGTGATGTCCTTAGGTTAGTTAGGTTTAAGTAGTTCTAAGTTCTAGGGGACTGATGACCATAGATGTTAAGTCCCATAGTGCTCAGAGCCATTTGAACCATTTTTGAACAAGATTTTTGGTCAGGCGAATACAGGATCATAAATACAAAATCAAATAAGGGTAATGCAGGAGTAGGTTTAATAATGAATAAAAAAAATAGGAGTTCGGTTAAGCTACTACAAACAACATAGTGAACACATTATTGTGGCCAAGATAGACACGAAGCCCACGCCTACAACAGTAGTGCAAGTTTATATGCCAACTAGCTCTGCAGATGACGAAGAAATTGATGAGATAAAAGAAATTATTCAGGTAGTCAAGGGAGACGAAAATTTAATAGTCATGGGTGATTGGAATTCGAGAGTAGGAAAAGGGAGAGAAGGAAACATAGTAGGTGAATATGGATTGGGGCTAAGAAATGAAAGAGGAAGCCGCCTGGTGGAATTTTGCACCGAGCATTACTTAATCATAGCTAACACTTGAATCAAGAATCATAAAAGAAGGTTGTATACATGGAAGAATCCTGGAGATACTAGAAGATATCAGATAGATTATATAATGGTGAGACACAGATTTAGGAACCAGGTTTTAAATTGTAAGACATTTCCAGGGGCAGATGTGGACTCTGACCACAATCTATTGGTTATGAACTGTAGATTAAAACTGAAGAAACTTCAAAAAGGTGGGAATTTGAGGAGATGGGACCTGGATAAACTGAAAGAACCAGAGGTTGTACAGAGTTTCAGGAAGAGCATAAAGGAACAATTGACAAGAATGGGGGAAAGAAATACAGTAGAAGAAGAATGGATAGCTTTGAGGGATGAAGTGGTGAAGGCAGCAGAGGATCAAGTAGGTAAAAAGACGAGGGCTAGTAGAAATCCTTGGGTGACAGAATAAATACTGAATTTAATTGATGAAAGGAGAAAATATGAAAATGCAGTAAATGAAGCAGGCAAAAAGGAATACAAACGTCTCAAAAATGAGATCGACAGGAAGTACAAAATGGCTAAGCTGGCATGGCTAGAGGATAAATGTAAGGATGTAGAGGCTTACCTCACTAGGGATAAGATAGATACTGCCTACAGGAAAATTAAAGAGACCTTTGGAGAAAAGAGAACCACTTGTATGAATATCAAGGGCTCAGATGGAAACCCAGTTCTAAGCAAAGAAGGGAAAGCAGAAAGGTGGAAGGAGTATATACAGGGATTATACAAGGGCGATGTTCTTGAGGACAATATTATGGAAATGGAAGAGGATGTAGATGAAGATGAAAAGGGAGATATGATACTGCGTGAAGAATTTGATAGAGCACTGAAAGACGTAAGTCGAAACAAGGCCCCGGGAGTAGACAACATTCCATTAGAACTACTGACAGCCTTGGGAGAGCCAGTCCTGACAAAACTCTACCATCTGGTGAGCAAAATGTATGAGACAGGCGAAATACCCTCAGACGTCAAGAAGAATATAATAATTCCTATCCCAAAGAAAGCAGGCGTTGGCAGATGTGCAAATTACCGAACTGTCCGTTTAATAAGTCACGGCTGCAGAATACTAACGCGAATTCTGTACAGACGAATGGAAAAACTGGTAGAAGCCGACCTCGGGGAAGATCAGTTTGGATTCCGTAGAAATATGGGAACACGTGAGGCAATACTGACCCTACGACTTATCTTAGAAGCTAGATTAAGAAAAGGCAAACCTAAGTTTCTAGCATTTGTAGACTTGGAGAAAGCTTTTGACAATGTTGACTGGAATAATCTCTTTCAAATTCTGAAGGTGGCAGGGGTAAAATACAGGGAGCGAAAGGCTATTTACAATTTGTACAGAAACCAGATGGCAGTTATAAGAGTCGAGGGACATGAAAGGGAAGCAGTGGTTGGCAAGGGAGTGAGACAGGGTTGTAGCCTCTCCCCGATGTTATTCAATCTGTATATAGAGAAAACAGTGAAGGAAACAAAAGAAAAATTCGGAGTAGGTATTAAAATTCATGGAGAAGAAATAAAAACTTTAAGGTGCGCCGATGACATTGTAATTCTGTCAGAGACAGCAAAGGACTTGGAAGAGCAGTGGAACGGAATGGACAGTGTCTTGAAGGGAGGATATAAGATGAACATCAACAAAAGCAAAACGAGAATAATGGAATGTAGTCGAATGTAGTTGGGCGATGCTGACGGAATTAGTTTAGGAAATGAGACACTTAAAGTAGTAAAGGAGTTTTGCTACTTGGGGAGCAAAGTAACTGATGATGGTCGAAGTAGAGAAGATATAAAATGTAGACTGGCAATGGCAGGGAAAGCGTTTCTGAAGAAGAGAAATTTGTTAACATCGAGTATAGATTTAAATGTCAGGAAGTAGTTTCTGAAAGTATTTGTATGGAGTGTAGCCAAGTATGGAAGTGAAACATGGACGATAAATAGTTTGGACAAGAAGAGAATAGAAGCCTTTGAAATGTGGTGCTACAGAAGAATGCTGAAGATAAGATGGGTAGATCACGTAACTAATGAGGAAGTATTGAATATGATTGGGGAGAAGAGGAGTTTGTGGCACAACTTGACAAGAAGGGATCGGTTGGTAGGACATGTTCTGAGGCATCAAGGGATCACAAATTTAGTATTGGAGGGCAGCGTGGAGGGTAAAAATCGTAGAGGGAGACCAAGAGATCAATACACTAAGCAGATTCAGAAGGATGTCGGCTGCAGTACGTATTGGGAGATGAAGAAGCTCGCATAGGTTAGAGTAGCATGGAGAGCTGCATCAAACCAGTCTCAGGACTGAAGACCACAACAACAACATCGTTGTGGGGACTGCGTGCTAAAGAGTTTCTTGCTGTCCAGCTACGCTTCACTTCACTTCAAGTACTTTTTGAATTACATTTACATTTACGGTATTTGCGTACATTACTGAGCTTCTCAGAATAAAATCCGGCACAAATTAGTTTAATAAAAGGCCAAAAAGGCTCACATAACATTACAGCTTCCACCCTTGCCCCGAAAATCAATGCTAATGTCCTTGTGGACGGCGGATTAAGCTCTCCGTTTCGCATTACGACAACGACTGCACTGTTTTCCTCATCACCCTGGCAGACTCTGTATACCCTCCGCAGCCAGTGCTGCCAACTGCCGACTGTGAGTGGTTATTGGCTGTTGACATCGAATACAGTCAATGGTCACATTAATGTGACTGGCCCGTGTGAATTTTGACATGGAAGTAAAGTGGGTTCGTGATGCGCATTGTGGAGACGATCATCTTCAAACGCGGAACACATCTCTAGAAAGGTACATGAAAAAAATTAAAGCTGTTATATTACAACGCAATAAACAGAAGAAAAAAGACATTCAGAACATTTATTAACCATTTGTGATCGTGTCTCATATTACATAATGCATGTAACTGCAGCACAGTTTCTGTTATTAATCAATTAACCATCCGCTCACACAGACAACACAACACTTCGTCAGTCAGTTACAGTTTCACCAGTATGAGGTCGCTGAGAATGGGAGCACTCAAACAGAGAACAGACGACATGAACTGTTCTGAATGGTGCCGAGTTTCAACACTCAGTGCTTGGGACTGGCGATCTGCTTATCGGGGCCTTACTACAACTAGTTTTTTGTGGTCTCATAACGTACTAATTTATGTAAGGTACCAGTTAATATAGATCGGCACATATGCTGCGCGGGTAGCCACCCTAAAATGCCAGTTTTGGCTCTTGAGTGAAAAAGTCCGGCGGCCACTGGTCTGCTTCTTTCCAGTATTTAACACTTTTCTGTCTCTTTCCCTCTGCCATCGTCTCCTTCTCTCTTAGGATAGAAAAGCGTGACTATGTTCGCGTGCCGAAATTTTTGGGAAAGTTTTTGAGAGTACTGGGAAAGGTAAAATGAGGCAGCTGGTAGTCCACTTTTCAGTCAGAGTTTTTTAAAACAGGAGTTTATTCGCCTTTATTGTGCTCCGATAGGAGTATTTTTTCGCTAGTTCTTTCTTTTCCCTGCTGCAGCAGGGTATATCATATCCATATGGGTCAGCAAAATTTTGGTAGTTTGCTTAAGTAAAATTGAAATAACACAAAACTAATGTCAGACCCGATTTTACGTGCACAGAAGTTTTGTATTTGCTTCAGTAGTACAACATGGGGTTTCCAGAATCCTTTCGATTATAATGTAGATACTTCACAGTGTATTTCTCACTGCTACGTCTCTCGACAAACTTCGTTTTCGTCTCACACTAGATTTTACGTGCGTATTTTATGTGTACAAGTAGAGTAACTTTGAACCTCTGTATCTCGAAAACGGATTAAGATATCAAGAAAATTTTCAAGGTTTTTCGAGTTCGGGATCTTAGGAATTCATCGTAAAAATTTCATCGATTTGCTGTGCATAGCCTTCTTGCAATCCGCGGTTTGGTTTTGGTAGTCAGAAACCACGTTCTTCGAATGTTTCTCTACAACGGATAAAGACTTTTGAAAACGGGAAGCTGACACTTCTAGATAAATTCTTGGAGAATATACCGATAAAATTTGAGCATTTTCTTCTGTTAGTCATTTAGATATCCGCTGCCGACGACGAAAAACCGATGAAAAACACTTTTTCGGGTTTTCTCACGCACTTCCCGTGGATTAAATAATGCCTCCATAACCTCTTAAAGCACAACGTAGACCACATCTACTGTGGAAGGAACGAACCGATTTGCTCCATGTGCCAAAGCTGCAGGCGTGTGTAATATTCAAATGTTCAAATGTGTGTAAAATCTTATAGGACTTAACTGCTAAGGTCATCAGTCCCTAAGCTTACACACTACTTAACCTAAATTATCCTAAGGACAGACACAGACACCCATGCCCGAGGGAGGACTCGAACCCCCGCCGGGACCAGCCGCACAGTCCATGACTGCAGCGCCTAGACCGCAGGGCTGATCCCGCGCGGCTGTAACATTCAGACTTTGAACCTATCCTGCAGGGCAGTTATAATAAGTAGACCTTTTGCCGGATATGCAGACGGTCCCTAGGCCAATTATATCTAAAACACTTGACTCTACGATTCTATCACCAACAGAACCCGAGATATGAGCCCCGGAAAAATACCGTTTTATAGGCGGCGTTTTGGAACATATTGGTAGCGCATGCTGTCGCATGCGTCTCCATGGATTACAAATGCTTTCAAGTGCGGAATCCAAAAAGTGTCAGAGCAGCGCTTACGACGGTCCTCGTTTAGACTCCCGTCTTCACCGGATTCAGAAACCACGTTTAAAACGTACTTGTGGTCGTTTGTGTATCTTTTTCGCTAATAAATGTGAACTTCGATCTTTTACAACGAATTAAACATTAAAATGTTCCAAAACGACGAATAATGGCTAACGATAAGAGTCTGGACAGCTTCTCATCGCCGTATAAAATTATTAAATCAGACGCTAGAACACGTACATGTTCATGTAACACGAATGACGGGATTTCGCTCCCTGATTACGTAATGGAGTCTTAAACTTATTGAAATAAATTTTTTGTTGATTTTCAGCTAGAGGACGTTAGTGTAACCTCCGCTCAGCAAATGTCGTTGCTACCGCACACTGAATAACGCAGGGCGGTTCTGTGAGTGCAGCTCCAGTCAGCGATGGTGCGCTGGGAGATCTGTGCCGTGCAACAAAAAGATTAGTCTGTTTTGCAGTGTGACAAACTGAAAGAAATGGAAAATGTTATAGCCCGGAGAAAGGCTTCGAACGATTAAGCTTCGAATGGATAATACAATACAAGAGAATTCCTAAGTACAGCAAAATGATCATTTTCAGAGTGAGTAAGGTCTCTCTAAGGTGTACACTTCAATCTTGTGTTACAAGCCCTAAATATTTCGCTTGCATGCCGAAGTTTTATGTCTATATTCCAATAACTACCTTTCAAAACGTGCTTCACAAATGTTCCAATAACTACCTTTCAAAACGTGTTTCATAAATGTTTGCCGCTCGGGCTTTAGCCGAGCGGTCTAGGGCGCTGCAGTCATGGACTGTGCGGCTGGTCCCGGCGGGGGTTCGAGTCCTCCCTCGGGCATGGGTGTGTGTGTTTGTTCTTAGGATAATTTAGGTTAAGTAGTGTGTAAGCTTAGGGACTGATGACCTTAGCAGTTAAGTCCCATGAGATTTCACACATATTTGAACATTTGAACATAAATGTTTCCCGCTGCGTGCCTACAAGACATAGCTCAAGCATGAGTTTAAATACGAGCATATGCTTCCTTCCCCCATGAACCATGGACCTTGCCATTGGTGGGGAGGCTTGTGTGCCTCAGCGATACAGATGGCCGTACCGTAGGTGCAACCACAACGGAGGGGTATCTGTTGCGAGGCCAGACAAACATGTGGTTCCTGAAGAGGGGCAGCAGCCTTTTCAGTAGTTGCAGGGGCAACATTCTGGATGACTGACTGATCTGGCCTTGTAACATTAACCAAAACGGCCTTGCTGTGCTGGTACTGCGAACGGCTGAAAGCAAGGGGAAACTACAGCCGTAATTTTTCCCGAGGACATGCAGCTTTACTGTATGATTAAATGATGATGGCGTCCTCTTGGGTAAAATATTCCGGAGGTAAAATAGTCCCCCATTCGGATCTCCGGGCGGGGACTACTCAAGAGGACGTCGTTATCAGGAGAAAGAAAACTGGCATTCTACGGATCGGAGCGTGGAATGTCAGATCCCTTAATCGGGCAGGTAGGTTAGAAAATTTGAAAAGGGAAATGGATAGGTTAAAGTTAGATATAGTGGGAATTAGTGAAGTTCGGTGGCAGGAGGAACAAGACTTTTGGTCAGGTGATTACAGATTTATAAATACAAAATCAAATAGGGGTAATGCAGGAGTAGGTTTAATAATGAATAAAAAAATAGGAGTGCAGGTTAGCTACTACAAACAACATAGTGAACGCATTATTGTGGCCAAGATAGACACAAAGCCCATGCCTACTACAGTAGTACAAGTTTATATGCCAACTAGCTCTGCAGATGATGAAGAAATTGATGAAATGTATGACGAAATAAAAGAAATGATTCAGGTAGTGAAGGGAGACGAAAATTTAATAGTCATCGGTGACTGGAATTCGTCAGTAGGAAAAGGGAGAGAAGGAAACATAGTAGGTGAATATGGATTGGGGGGAAGAAATGAAAGAGGAAGCCGTCTTGTAGAATTTTGCACCGAGCATAACTTAATCATAGCTAACACTTGGTTCAAGAATCATAAAAGAAGGTTGTATACCTGGAAGAATCCTGGAGATACTAAAAGGTATCAGATAGATTATATAATGGTAAGACAGAGATTTAGGAACCAGGTTTTAAATTGTAAGACATTTCCAGGGGCAGATGTGGATTCATACCACAATCTATTGGTTATGAACTGCAGATTGAAACTGAAGAAATTGCAAAAAGATGGGAATTTAAGGAGATGGGACCTGGATAAACTGAAAGAACCAGAGGTTGTAGAGAGTTTCAGGGAGAGCATAAGGGAACAATTGACAAGAATGGGGAAAGAAATACGGTAGAAGAAGAATGGGTAGCTCTGAGGGATGAAGTAGTGAAGGTAGCAGAGGATCAAGTAGGTAAAAAGACGAGGGCTAATAGAAATCCTTGGGTAACAGAAGAAATATTGAATTTAATTGATGAAAGGAGAAAATATAAAAATGCAGTAAATGAAGCAGGCAAAAAGGAATACAAACGTCTCAAAAATGAGATCGACAGGAAGTGCAAAATGGCTAAGCAGGGATGACTAGAGGACAAATGTAAGGATGTAGAGGCTTGTCTCACTAGGGGTAAGATAGATACTGCCTACAGGAAAATTAGAGAGACCTTTGGAGAGAAGAGAACCACTTGTATGAATATCAAGAGCTCAGATGGCAACCCAGTTCTAAGCAAAGAAGGGAAAGCAGAAAGGTGGAAGGAGTATATAGAGGGTTTATACAAGGGCGATGTACTTGAGGACAATATTATGGAAATGGAAGAGGATGTAGATGAAGATGAAATGGGAGATAAGATACTGCGTGAAGAGTTTGACAGAGCACTGAAAGACCTGAGTCGAAACAAGGCCCCGGGAGTAGACAACATTCCATTAGAACTACTGATGGCCTTGGGAGAGCCAGTCATGACAAAACTCTACCATCTGGTGAGCAAGATGTATGAGACAGGCGAAATACCCACAGACTTCAAGAAGAATATAATAATTCCAATACCAAAGAAAGCAGGTGTTGACAGATGTGAAAATTACCGAACTATCAGTTTAATAAGTCAAGGCTGCAAAATACTAACGCGAATTCTTTACAGACGAATGGAGAAACTGGTAGAAGCGGACCTCGGGGAAGATCAGTTTGGATTCCGTAGAAATGTTGGAACACGTGAGGCAATACTAACCTTACGACTTATCTTAGAAGAAAGATTAAGAAAAGGCAAACCTAAGTTTCTAGCATTTGTAGACTTAGAGAAAGCTTTTGACAAGGTTAACTGGAATACTCTCTCTCAAATTCTGAAGGTGGCAGGGGTAAAATACAAGGAGCGAGCCGGCCGAAGTGGCCGTGCGGTTAAAGGCGCTGCAGTCTGGAACCGCAAGACCGCTACGGTAGCAGGTTCGAATCCTGCCTCGGGCATGGATGTTTGTGATGTCCTTAGGTTAGTTAGGTTTAACTAGTTCTAAGTTCTAGGGGACTAATGACCTCAGCAGTTGAGTCCCATAGTGCTCAGAGCCATTTGAACCATTTTTTACAAGGAGCGAAAGGCTATTTACAATTTGTACAGAAACCAGATGGCAGTTATAAGAGTCGAGGGGCATGAAAGGGAAGCAGTGGTTGGGAAAGGAGTGAGACAGGGTTGTAGCCTCTCCCCGATGTTATTCAATCTGTATATTGAGCAAGCAGTAAAGGAAACAAAAGAAAAATTCAGAGTAGGTATTAAAATTCACGGAGAAGAAGTAAAAACTTTGTGGTTCGCCGATGACATTGTAATTCTGTCAGAGACAGCAAAGGACTTGGAAGAGCAGTTGAACGGAATGGACAGTGTCTTGAAGGGAGGATATAAGATGAACATCAACAAAAGCAAAACGAGGATAATGGAATGTAGTCAAATTAAATCGGGTGATGCTGAGGGGATTAGATTAGGAAATGAGACACTTAAAGTAGTAAAGGAGTTTTGCTATTTAGGGAGTAAAATAACTGATGATGGTCGAAGTAGAGAGGATATAAAATGTAGACTGGCAATGGCAGGGAAATCGTTTCTGAAGAAGAGAAATTTGTTAACATCGAGTATAGATTTAAGTGTCAGGAAGTCGTTTCTGAAAGTATTTGTATGGAGTGTAGCCATGTATGGAAGTGAAACATGGACGATAAATAGTTTGGACAAGAAGAGAATAGAAGCTTTCGAAATGTGGTGCTACAGAAGAATGCTGAAGATAAGGTGGGTAGATCACGTAACTAATGAGGAGGTATTGAATAGGATTGGGGAGAAGAGAAGTTTGTGGCACAACTTGACTAGAAGAAGGGATCGGTTGGTAGGACATGTTCTGAGGCATCAAGGGATCACAAATTTAGCATTGGAGGGCAGCGTGGAGGGTAAAAATCGTAGAGGGAGACCAAGAGATCAATACAATAAGCAGATTCAGAAGGATGTAGGTTGCAGTAGGTACTGGGAGATGAAGAAGCTTGCACAGGATAGAGTAGCATGGAGAGCTGCATGAAACCAGTCTCAGGACTGAAGACCACAACAACAACAACCCGTCCGTGTTTGCAGTTCACTGCTATTCTCCTCCACTTTACGCTACATTACTGCTCTTTCTGGCAATCAGTCCAGATGTAAATTAGTACCCCCATACGGCAAATATTAAGAAACATTTCACTATAGAACTGAGGCAGTTCTTAACGTTTGCAAATTTAATTTTTATACAGCAAGTGATACTTCAAAAGTGTGGTCAGACTCATTAGAATCACAGACAGCGAATACCCTAACTAATCTACAAAATTCACACAGCACTCTTAATAAAAACTAAATATTTATGAATAACAGATTTTGAAAGAATATCTGGACTCCCAGAACACTATGACAATTCGAAGTACCTTTGCTCTCTTCAAGTACGCTAGCGAGATAGTGATTTTGGATTTATTGAAAAGAGCAAGGAATGGAAGAGGTTAGGTGAAAAACCTGGTATTTTGACTTCTATGTCCACATCAAATTAAGTCATCTGAAAGCATGTATTATATTTGATAACTATATTTAAAAAACTTCCCGACCCAACTAGTACTGCAAGTGATATTTTATCGCCAGATAGAAAGGAAAACATCAACCGTTCCTTTCTACCATTTCAACACGTTACAGTGCATACATTTTTGTTCCATATGGATGATCGATGATTAACATGGTCAGTTGATGGATCATAATACACTGCAGCCTCAGTACAAGCCTCCCACGGTCTACATGTAAAAGCACGTCTAGTTCGCCGTACAGCCTTTAAATAACAACGTTCACGTATACCATACTTAAAAATATTACTAATACTCAAAAAGATAATACTATTTTCTGAAGTGACTTATGCTCTTCCTCAAGGTTCAAGCTAGGTCCTTACTAAATTTCATCGAAATCGGTTGAGCGATTTAGTCGTAAAAACGTAAGAGTTACTTTAACACTGATAATATTAGTATAGATGCGCCCTGTGTAAAACCGTTCGAAATAGGGCATAAGTGCCGGCCGATGTGTCCGAGCGGTTGTAGGCGCTTCAGTCTGGAACCCCGCCACTGCTTGTGTCGCAGGTTCGAATCCTGCCTCGGGCATGGATGTGTGTGATGTCCTTAGGTTAGTTAGGTTTGAGTAGTTCTAAGTTCTAGGGGACTGATGACCTCAGGTGTTAAGTCCTATAGTGCTCAGAGCCATTTGAACCAATTTAGGGCATAAGTCAAAACATGTTGTTCCAGGCCTTTAGGATCAAAATAATATAGAGGCGTACTGACATCGCAGTGAAGGTCTTTACATACGAAATAAGCCATGAAGATGAAGCTGTGACTTTGGAATGCACTGTCATCCCCAAAGCATTCAAACGACCTGACTGCGTTTCGGCTGATTGTTATGCAGCGCACAGAAGTAGCTTTCTTGCAGTTCCTCTAATCTCTTTGAGGTACAGTCGTCTGACTACACGAAATTGTTACCACAAGAGACCACGAGAGAGCACTGCTCTTTATGCAGTCCAGATGTAAATTAATACCACCATACAGCAAATGTTAAGAAACATTTCATCAGAGTTGAGATAGTTCTTAACGTTTACAAACGCAATTTTTTTACAATAAGTGATCCTTCAAAAGTGTGGTTAAAATCATTAGAATTTGAGACAGCGAATACCAGTAACTCAGTGACGTAATTCATACTGCACTCTTAACCAAAACTGCATATTTTTATGAATTAGAGAATTTGAAAGAATATCTGGACTCCCAAAGTGCTATGACAATTCGAAGTACTTTTGCTCTCTACAAGGTTCAAATGGCTCTGAGCACTATGGGACTTAACATCTGTGGCCATCAGTCCCCTAGAACCTCGAACTACTTAAACGTAACTAACCTAAGGACAGCACACACATCCATGCCCGAGCAGGATTCGAACCTGCGACCGTAGCGGTCACGCGGTTCCAGACTAAAGCGCCTAGAACCGCACGGCCACACCGGCCGGCTCTATACAAGGGTTTCCCATCGCCTACAAACCGGGGGTAAACGATAACTTTCAGAACCGTCACTGACACACGCACTGATCAGGTGGACTGAAGAAAAGCGAAATCGCTTACGCGCAGTTCAGTCTTTGTTCCGTCTCCTCAGCTTCGGAATGCTGAGACTTACCTTAAGATGAGATGTAACCACTAGTGAAGAAGGGGATTTCCCCACAGCTGCTACATATAGAAGAGAGATTCCCAGGCCTTTAGAAAACCGGAACACGAAAAACGCGAACTGAAAAATGAAATTGTATTAAGTTTTTACCTTTCATTATATACATTTAGTTCATATGCGTTTGAATACTCGAACCTCTTTTCCGAGGTAGTAGGTACATTCTTAATATTACTGTATGGTAGACGTTGCCGAAATCTGATTAATACCTTACAGACTGCACTACATACGTGTATTGCGTACGTTTTTCAGAATTTCGTTCATTATTCTTATCGGAGAGACATCTTCAGATGTAATAGAAACTCACGTCGCAATGCTAGACAATTGTTGTAAAATGCAGGAACACACGAAAAGGATCGATGCTTCGGACAGGAATTGGCAGTTGACCGTCGGCATTAACAAATGTAACTTATTTGGCATAAACAGGCTTGTAGATCCGTTACTGAATGATTACACAATTGTCGAATGAGCACAGGAGGCAGTCAATCTGTTAAATGTCGGGGACAGTGCTTACAGAGCAACTTAAAGTAGAACGACCACATAAACGGCATTACGGGAATGACAGATACCAGACTGAGGTTCACTGAAAAAAATCTTCGGAATGTGAAGGCCACCCACGAAGCAGATAGCTTATAAAACCCTCGTTCGACCCTACATCTCATTTTAGTGTCCTGGAACCTTTACCTGAACGGATAGATAGAGCATTGGAGAAGATCCTAAGAACGGCACCGTAAATCGTGAGCAAACGTGAAGTTGTCGCGCACACGCTCGTCCAACTCCATGGCAGAAGTTGCAAGGGAGGTGTTGTACGTCACGGTCTGGTTGAATGTTAAATTACTGTGAGCGCATCTTCCCAGCACAACCAACACATAGGGGGTATAAGGGCAGGTATTGTGATCATTGATTCCTTAACATTTACCCACTTCTTTGTTTTAGTTGTTTTTTTTTCCCCTCTGCGTCTTGTCACAAACAAATGGTTCAAATGGCTCTGAGCACTATGGAACTTAACTGCTGAGGTCGTCAGTCCCCTAGAACTTAGAACTACTTAAACCTAACTAACCTAAGGACATCACACACATCCATTCCCGAGGCAGGATTCGAACCTGCGACCGCAGCTGTCGCGTAGTTCCAGACTGTAGCGCCTAGAACCGCTCGGCCACTCCCGCCGGCTTGTCACAAACACGTCATATTATTTTCTACCTAATGTTTTCTGTATGGTCGTAACCGCACCACTAAGCGGATTATACCTATAAAAAAAGCCGTTTTGCACCCACGTGTCCACAATTCAACACCTGGCCTGCTGCCCAGTATTTCTACAAGTATTACAGTAACACATTTATTCAATAAAACGAAAACATACGGCATTGGAAACATCGATACAGTGTATCTTATCAGTTCATACCTACCCTTGTGCCACAGACTAATGTTGTTCAGCGAGGCAGCCTATCTTACATAAGAGTCTGTGCCAGTTAAGTGGCGCTAAATGCAATTTTACTTTTCAACTAAAATTCAAATTAATGTCTGCAAATTAAGCATACTGTCATTTAAAAAAATCATCTATAAAAACCTGTACAAATTGAGCATACATTCCTTTTACAAAAAATAACCTAAAAATAATAAAATTAACAATTGTGACGATGAAAACAATTTAACATTTGTGTTGCGGCGCAGTAGAATGAAGTATTATATCTTTGTATGACACTTTTTCTAAGAAAATATTCTTGTTGTTGTGAAAGCAAGCAGCGCGGCTTACCTATTTAGTTGGAGCTATGCTGAATATTTACTGCCGAAATCCAGAGGAGAATCGCCGCAGATGGCACGTGGAAGAATTTCTGCCAGAAACACTCCTGCCTTGGCTAATAAGGGGGAGCAGACACGCAATTACATTCACGCTCGTACAATTGGACTGTTCCACACCTGATACATAATTCGCCATAATCTACTTTTCGAGGAAATGACAATTCCGTTAGAAGTCCATTATTGCTATTAATACTGCTGTGTGAAATTTACTGTCATGGGGTTATTAATAAGGGGAGTTCTCATGACATCACAATCTTGAAGGCGATGTCCGCCATGTGAGTAGTTCCAAACATTAGCTTCTGGTGGAAGTGTATTGATTAAAAAAAGTTTGTATCATTTACAGGTGTACTAGTCATTCTGATTATAGTCCAAAGTACAGACGAATCACATTTCAATCACTATTAGTTTCTCAACATTAATTACTATTTAATTAACTCAAAATAATTTTACACCAAACGCGTTTCGCTTTTAGTTACAGTACATCTTCTGTGATCATTCTGCAGTAACCTTAAGACGAAAAAACCAATAATAATTGATTTCAATAGCTGTTACGAAAGTGGCCAAGCAAACAAAAATAATATGAATCACATTCCATTCGTAAGTGAATTCATTCAAGCGATATTTTCTTTCATAAACATGACTTTTAGTTACACCGTTTACTTTTACTGTAGTGTTTTTATTTCTGTAATTCGACTTTAGATTTGCTATCAATACATCTCGAACAGCGCTCTGGTTGAACGCTGAAGGAAATATTGCAAACCGTCCAGACATAGCGAAATACACTGAAGCGCAAAAAAAAGGAAAAAAACAGTAAAAGTGCGGTGTTTAGGTCGGCAACGCCTATATAAGACAACAAGTGTATGGTGCAGTTCTTAGATCGGTTACTGCTGCTACATTGGCAGGTTATCAAAATTTAAGTGAGTTAGAACGTGGTGTTATAGTCGGCGCACGAGCGATGGGACACAGCATCTCCGAGGTAGCAATGAAGTGGGGATTTTCCCGTACGACCATTCCACGAGTGTGCCGTGAATATCAGGAATCCGATAAAACATCAAATTCCGACATCGCCGCGGCCGGAAAAAGATCCTACAAGAATGGGACCAACGACGACTCAAGCAAATCATTCATTGTGACAGAAGTGCATCTCTTCCGCAAATTGCTGCAGATTTCAGTGCTGGGCCATCAACAAGTGTCAGCGTGCGAGTCATTCAACGAAATGTCATCGATATGGGCTTTCGGAGCCGAAGGCTCACTCGTGTACCCTTCACGACTGCACGACACAAAGCTTTACGCCTTGCCTGAGCCCGTCAACATACACATTGATTTGTTGGTGACTGGAAACATGTTGCCTGGTCGAACGAGTCCAGTTTCAAATTGTATCGAACGGATGGACGTGTGCGGATATGGAGACAACCTCATGAATCCATGGACCCAGCATGTCAGCAGGGGACTGTTCAAGCTGGTGGAGGCTCTGTGATGGTGTGGGGCGTGTGCAGTTAGAGTGATATAGGAGCCCTGATATGCCTAGATACGACTCTGACGGGTGACACGTTCGTAAGCATCCTGTCTGATCACCTGCATCCATTCATGTTCATTATGCATTCCGGCGGACTTGGACAATTCCAGCAGGACAACACGACACGCCACACATCCAGAATTGCTACAGAGTGGCTCCGGGAACACTCTTCTGAGCTTAAACACTTCCGCTGGTGACCAAACTCCCCATACATGAACATTATGAGCATATCTGGAATGCCTTGCAACGTGCTTCGCAGAAGAGATCTCCATCCCCTCATACTCTTACGGATTTATGGACAGCCCTGCAGGATTAATGGTGTCCAGCATTACTTCAAACATTAGTCGAGTCCATGCCACGTCGTGTTGCGGCACTTCTTCGAGCTCGCAAGCGCCCTGCACGAAATTAGGCAGGTGTACCAGTTTCTTTGGCTGTTCAGTGTATGTTCTCAGCATTTTAGCGATGAGAACATAGATGGATCATCAGGTTCGTCATTCCGTGTTAAGGGAAACGCTGGGTTACGAAAGGAGTCTATTCACTGTGTTGTTCACGAAGGCACTGTAATATTTACTATTTAAAATAACTGTTGCGTGGACACGACAGACGTTAAGAACAAGAAGCAGTTGTAAACAGTAGTCTAGTAATATTTAGGGGCTACAAATATGATGACGCCGGCGTTAGAACAATGAAAGCGTAGCGCCGTAGCGCCACCTTCCCTTATTACGCGTCCGTGTTTACTGCAGATCTCGGTGTATTGAAAGTAGGCGTAGCTTGCGTTTGTTATTGTCTCTGGTTGAATTCTGCTGTCTCTGTCGCCAGTATGTTTACTTGCTGCTGCTATAATTTGGATTTATACTTGGCAATCACTGACTTGTCAAAAGATTACTAAGTTCTGATAGTACTGAAGACATCTCAGAAGTTTTTATCACGTTCAGAAAGTAGGCAGAAGCCAGAAGATTAGAATTGGCGACATCGTCCTTATCCAAGAAGACGGCTTTCCGCGACATTAATGGAAAAGGGTGAGGATAAAACACTTACGAACTGGTCGGAACAGAGTTTACTGGAGTGTTATTCTTATTACGCCAGAGCAAAGAAAGTTTAGCAGCCCAGCCAAACCTCACCCTGCTAACCATTGTAGGTTTTCCAGGGTTGGGGAGGGGGGGGGGGGGCATGTCGTGGCGCAGTAGAATTATGCGTTATATCTTTTAATGATTCTTTTTCTCTTTGCGTCAGCAAGTTTCTTGTTGTCAGAGAAAGTAACGCGCCTTATTTATTTGGAGCTACACGAAAGAGTAGCGCTTAAAATAATGCATGGCAGAGCTTGACGTAAATCTTACTTCTACTATACATTATGTAGAGCTGCATTGCAACCATTTTCTTTTTGTAAAGCAGGGACACAAAACATGATTCTATTATTAAAATACACATCGAGGACATTTAAACATTAACGTAAAAAAGGAACTGTAGACTTGGTATTGTCGGCATCTCGCAACTGTCGTGTTAACTTATGGTATTGATGCTGAAAGTGCCGGCATATTTGCCGTGGCCCACGACCAATGTACACACAATGCACGATAGCCAAGCACTGTAATCGGTCCAGCCGGCCCCACTAGCTGCCCCGTTACACTAGTATTTGACAAACTGCCTATTGGCTTCTGTCTCGGGTTCTTCGGCCGACGTTCATCTAATGATTTTTCTGACGTTTCGCCAGCACGAGTGGCTGGCATTGTCAAAGCTTCACCCTCCATTGCCGGTGGTGAACTGGAGCCGAGCTCGCGGGCGCAGACTATATGTACCTGGCGCGCCAACGTCCGAGGGCTTCTCCGCGGTAATTTCCGGTGCGGTTCTCCTCTTGCTACCTGCGACGGTCGTTCGCTGCAGTACGGGAAGCCAGGATCCGTTGACCTTAAGGCTTTCCTCTTTCTTGTTCAAACTGTTCGCGTGTTTTTGTATTTCTACAGCTTCTCTGAACAAGCGCGTGTGATAGTGGTTCTCTACAGCCAGAACTTCCGTGTCGGCGAATTTTATTACGTGGTCGGTCTCATTCAGTGCGTGTTCTGCCACGGCCGATTTCTCCACCTGCCCCAACCTGCAATGTCGCTTATGCTCCTTGATCCTGGTGTTAATGGATCGTCCAGTCATCCCGACATAAACTTTTCCGCATGTGCATGGTATGCGGTATATTCCCGACATTGAAAGTGGGTCTCTTTTCTCCTTCGCCGATCTAAGACACTCTTTGATCTTCCTTGTCGGTTTGAAGATCGTCTTTACGCCATGTTTGCGCAATATACGGCCGATTCTGTCCGTCACTCTGGGAATGTATGGCAGAAAGGCCGTACCCGACATTTCTTTTTCTGGTTCCTTACTTCGCCGAGTGTTTGGCTCAGTTACACTTCTAATATAATTTGTGGAGTACCCATTGCTCCTCAGGACTGTTTCCAGGTGTTGCATTTCTCGTTTGAGGTGTTGCGGCTCACATATTCGTCCTGCTCTCGTTACGAGCGTACTAATCATGCCCCTTTTCTGGCTCTGGTGGTGGTTTGACAGTTTGTGCAGGTATCGGTCCGTGTGAGTCGGTTTTCGATACACGCTGTGTCCCAGGTTTTCGCCGTCCCTTGTGACCAGCACATCTAGAAATGGCAGTTTCTTGTCCTTTTCTACTTCCATGGTAAATGTTATGTTGGCATGGAGGCTGTTTAAGTGTCTTAGGAAGTCACCGAGCTGTTCTTCACCATGGCTCCACACCACGAAAGTATCATCGACGTACCTGTACCACACCTTAGGTTTGCAAGTGGCCGAGTCCAGTGCCTGTGCTTCGAATTGTTCCATGAAGAAGTTGGCCACCACTGGACTGAGAGGACTACCCATGGCGACGCCTTCCAGCTGTTCGTAGAAGTCGCCATTCCACGTGAAATAGCTCGTGGTGAGACATGCATGGAAGAGCTTTCTGATGTCTAGCGGGAAAATGGAACCGATGTGCTCCAGAGCGTCACTGAGTGGCATTTTCGTAAATAACGAAACAACATCAAAGCTGACCAGGATGTCGTTTGGTGCAAGTTTCAGTTTCTTCAGCTTCTCAATGAAATGTCCTGAGTCCTTAATGTATGTGTCGGTCTTCCCCACGTGTGGTTGGAGCAGAGAGGCCAAGTGTTTTGCCAGCTGGCGAAACGTCAGAAAAATCATTAGATGAACGTCGGCCGAAGAACCCGAGACAGAAGCCAATAGGCAGTTTGTCAACAAGTGGCCACGAAAGCCTCAACAATTTTTTACACTAGTATTTCTTAGAAGCCCAATTTAACTTGAAATTGTTTTCTTCGTCAAGCAGGCATTGTTCTTCTCCTATGCCGCGAACACAGATTTCCTTTTCTTATAGTAAAATTTCTAAATTATCTTTCACACGACCTGTTTTATGGTTATCAGTGTTCAGATGATTTTATGCCATTTATAAACAAAATCAGAGAGGTTTCAGCTCACACAGATTCTACCCCAACAATCGTTCTTACCTCGCTCTACTCGCGACTGCAACAGGTACGGAGTCAACATCTATGTGATCACTCTGCACTTCACACGTAATGCCTGGCAGAGGGTTCATCGGAGCGAAGTGACAGTGGTGCACAAAGTAGCCTCCGCCACGCATCATACGGGATATGGATGTGGGTGTCTATGCAGGTCTGGCTGTAGTCCACAATCTGTTATCACATCCATCCTTAAATATGATTATCTCGAAAAACTAGTGTCAGACGCCTCTGTTCTTTGTCTAATGGCGTGATAGCAGTATGTCTACATTTTTTTAAATTGCCATTAATCCGTGTAGAACTGGGAATGACTAACGAACCTTGGGGGTTCCCTAAATAGCTTCAAGCTTACACTGGTACAGTTCCATTTAAAAGACAACGATCGCTTCTCTTCTCATTTTTGATCAATATGAACTTGAACTGGTTCACTCTTCGGAAAAAGGGATGGAGGAATTTTGGAGTTTAATGTCTCCCCCCCTCCCCCCCCCCCCCAATCCTCCCTCCCGGCCCTTCTATATTGAGGTGATTGGTAGTTAAGAGTCGGAAGCCACAAGCGCCAATTAGAGAAGGTAATAGGCCGCGTCGCTTTAAAAGGAAGGCCGGCCGGGATGGCCGTGCGGTTCTAGGCGCTATAGTCTGGAACCGCGTGACCGCTACGGTCGCAGGTTCGAATCCTGCCTCGGGCATGTATGTATGTGATGTCCTTAGGTTAGTTAGGTTTAAGTAGTTCTAAGTTCTAGGGGACTGATGACTTCAGATGTTAAGTCCCATAGTGCTCAGAGCCATTTGAACCATTTGAACTGATGACCTTAGAAGTTAAGTCCCATAGTACTCAGAGCCATTTGAACCATTTTTTAAAAGGAAAATCAGGTCAGTGTTTACTTTAAGTGATTTAATGATACCATGGAATACATAAATGTGGACAGTCGGAAGAGGATTTGAACCACTGGCCTCCCAAATACGAGTCCATACCCACCACCTTGGTCGACCTGTCGCACTACAGGCCCCACTGTCGCTGGGACGTTTCCAGACTGAAGCTTGTGTAAAGGAACAGGCAACAATAGTTGGTTAAATTACCAGTACCGATTCGACAGGCCATGGAAGGTGCCATCGGCTAAGACGGCTTATGCTCCTCTGCTGCAAAATATGTACCACTATACTAAAAATTCAAGACACGTAACTCAAAAGACGTAATTAACAGTGACATAAATTATGACTAAACAGATAAATAAACCAATTAAGGAAATTGGCAAAACTATAAGGGACATACCGACGTACTACAGATAAGCAAACCATACACAGCAAAATCTAGAAATGAACATAAAAAATCAACACTAAAATGTAGTAACCATCGACAGAATCAGAAGAGACAGACAGAAAAGAACTAACGCTTCAAAAAACGCTTAAGTTCGGCAGAACTGAGTAAAATGAGTTTAGATAAGAAGTGCGTGTTCAAAGGTGTAATCTCTTTACCTAGTGATAATCTCTTCAGAATTGTCTTGACACTATGTTTCTAATTGTTTCAGCTTTGCGTAATAATGTTAACTGGAGATTCTAAAATAAAAGCTACAATTTCATATCAACTAAATATAGAGACCAAGTGAGGTTTATCCAAACTTGTGCTCCGTTCTAATGCTCACACAGACGACGGGACGTTAATCTCTAATCTTCTATCCTTTCCTGTATAAACAGGGCTTGAGTGAAACAAATATTACAAAAACGAATATAAGTTTTATTTTCGTTAATAATGTTGAGAGGAACGCCTCCGAAATTCGTGGTAATAGTTTTCTTATTAATACAGGATTGATCAAAGAACAAACCATTCCTTAATTGCTGTGCTTCAGGGAATGAAATTACATTTGTGACAAAGAAAAGTAACTTGCCATAAAAATTTTGGTTCAATGTATTAACAAAGTTTAATTTCTGTGACCAACACCTCGAACTTCTTTTGTTGGTCGTTAATATTAAAGTAAACAAATAAATTTAAAAAGTACATTTATTTTTTTAAGTAAATAACAATATGACTTAAACCATCACTATAAATTTCACTAATAAGTTTTTATAAGGAGCACATATTTTTGAGCGTTTTTCCATGTCTTTTCTGAGTGTATTCGATTGTTTGTATGCATATGTATAAGTTTTGAAGTAGTTCCTTATACGCAGTCTCTTGCAAACGTACTTTGACCAGACAGAGACCAACGTATTCATTTTTCGTAATTGTTATTTGGAAAGCAATTGGGGACATTTTATGAAAATCCAGTCTCCACTTGAGAATATAAATAGTTCTCTGAGATTTGATAAAGGAATCGTGACACAAGTTTACTAAACGGACAGAGAACTATGAAAACACTTTTCTAAAATTAGTGTAGCAGTGTGCATTTCAAATATAGCACTTCCACGGGATACAAGTTTGCGACTATGTCTCCTTAATGTTGAACGAATTTTAATATTTCCTATCATAAGTAATTCAAAACCGATATTAGAGTGAATTTTATCCAAAATGGATGCAGCTGAACTCTGAGACTGTTGCTTTGTAGAATGTAGAATAGTAACTCCAGTACAGCACTCGTGCCTGCCGCATCGCGGTCGCGTTGTGGAGTCGAGGCAGTGCCAGATAAGTTTTACAGTCTGACGATAATTTATGGATTTGTAGTTTTAGCTTGACGATGTCCACTATGGACAAACGATAGATACTGTTATTCTGAAGAAGGTTGGGTTATCCCGACTGAAACCTAGGTAAATTCTAGGTAAACGGTGCAACTGAGGCTGTTCATTATTGAAAATTAAAATTAATATTTATACAGTTGCTGACAGGGCCGCAAAATGTTGAAGATATTTAAATCACCTTGTGGATTGATTGTACTTCCCCTGTATTCTGCCATTAAACCGAATTCTTCCACCTGCTGTACCAACGATTGACCCTATGTGATCATTCCATTTCACATCCCTACAAAGTGTTACACCCAGGTATTTGTATGAGCTGGCCGATTCCAAAAGCGAGTCATTGATGTCAAAGTCATAGGATACTGCATTTTTCCACACAATACTGTGCTCCAGACGTATGCTATAAAAAATTTCATGCTCAAATTAACACCTGTGTTTGATGCCAGTCAACTTCTTTTGCTGGCAAATGATCTCTTCGCTTTGCTGGTCTACTTCTTGCTTCCTTGCTTCACCATTCCTACTTTACTTTCCTTCCCAGACTTTAGAATTCTTTAACTTGGTCTGCTATGTGGTCACAAATTTTGATATTTAGTTTGTGGCTAACTTCAGATCGCACTACTCTCGTACATGTATTCTCAATCCATAAGTATTGGAGCAAGCAGGTTCTGAGCCACTCTACATTGTTACCAGATGTATGCAAGATGGCGGCGATGACATCATCCAAGATGGTGGCGTGTAGACTTGCCAAAGTGCATGATGTGATCCAAGATGGCGTCTGTGACGTCATCCAAGATGGCGGCTTTTGGTGGGAAAGTGCCACGCCCCCCCTCCCCCCCCCCTTCTCCAGAAAAATGGCGGGTTGTTCCAATTCCAACAGGACAATGAATGATACCACAGTTATCTCTACTGACCTAACAAACTCGCGGGAAGATAGGTCACTTGGGCTACCTCCACTAACCGAACTCATCCAACTGCCACCTCTTCCTAGGAACTGGCGCCAAGTTTGAATTTTGGTAGTAAAGAAAGTTACCCTGGGGTGTCTCTACCAAGCTAAGAAAATTGCGGGAAACAAAGCTCACCTCCACTAACCTAAGCAGCTGACTGCCACCTCTTCCTAGGGATTGGTGGGAAAAGGATTCAGCCTGCACTGGGCTGGTGGAGAGAGGAAGGAGTGTACTTTATTTATTTTGTAACAATTTATTTAGGGCTGGAGTATATTTATCACAGTGATACAGAACACATGCTCTGACATGCCACACAGCAAACTACTCGTAAATAGCTCATGTACAATGATCTGCACACGCGCCTGCTAATTGTAAACTGTCAAAATAACACATTGCACAGCCTACAGACCTGCAAACCACTCGAATAAACAATGCAATACATTTATGTCCAGAGAGCCAAATAACTTCTAAGTTGTCAAAATAATAATCCATCTAAAAGACTCTGCAAACGTGCTTGCTACTCGTCAACTCTCGAAATCATGCACCAGTCTTTATTTAAACAATTAGAGGCAACACCACCATCCAGTGTGTTCGCCATAAGGTCTGGACTCCAACTGACCCAGTACGCAGTACCACCACTAGAGGACACTCGTCCATTCCATGACATAATCCAAGATGGCAGCCATGATGTCAGCTGATGATGCAAGTATCGTTATCCAAGATGGCGGCAAACAGTGTGTTCACAATGAGGTCTGGACCTAGTAGACAGTACCACAACAAGAGAGTGCTGTCGTCCGTTTTCGTAATGTAATCCAGGATGGTGGGGGGAAATGGCACGAACACAACTCTGCCTGTGCTGAACATAAGTTTTTATTTTGCAGGCAGTGTCTCCACCACAAGATCTAGACTCCAACTGATCTAGTACACAATACAGCCACCAGAGGGTGATGTCATCCCTCCTATGACATAATCCAAGATGGAGATATGGAGGGGGAAAAATGGCGCGAAAATGACTCAGCCCACACTGCACTGCTGGAGAGAGTATGGAAGGTGTGTACTTTATTTATTTTGGAACAATTTATTTAGAGAACGATTTTGAGAGATAGTATATGTGGTGTCACCGCCAGACACCACACTTGCTAGGTGGTAGCTTAAATCGGCCGCGGTCCATTAGTACATGTCAGACCCGCGTGTCGCCACTGAGTGATCGCAGACCGAGCGCCACCACAAGGCAGGTCTGGAGAGACGTACGAGCACTCGCCCCAGTTGTACGACGACGTTGCTAGCGACTACACTGACGAAGCCTTTCTCTCATTTGCCGAGAGACAGTTACAATAGCCTTCAGCTAAGTTAATGGCTACGATCTAGCAAGGCGCCATTAACCATTTGTAACGTTGCATGTACCTCAAGATAGAGTCTCACTTGTATCATCCAGAATGCTGTATACCAAAGGACAATATAAAAGTTAAGTGTTCTAGTAGCTACGTTCTTTTCTTTATCACATTCATTACGAATCCTGTTCCAGACTTAACGCCAGACGGCGTGAGTTGACGCGTGCCCTTTCGGCTACTTCACTGTGGACTGGCTGCCTTAACAGTCCACAACAGTATATTTATCACACTGACACAAAACACATGCTTGGTGTCACACCACACCACCCACAGACCTGTAAACTACTCCTAAATAACGCTTTGCAGACACTCAAACAACTCCTAACTTACCGAAATAATTTCAGTACAGACCTGCAAACTGCTCCTAAATAATGCAGCACAGTGATGTGTAGACATGCTGAGTATTCCTAAACTGTCCAAATAGCGCATAGCACAGTCTACAGACCCATCACAAACTAATGCAATCAACACGCACAAGCACCATCCGCCACCCCCTCTGCACTAGAGCGCACAGGAGGCTACTTGCAGAGCCGCAAAGTGACTCGGCTGTCAGCTGTCAAACTACACACAGGTGACCTCAAGCATGAGGTGACGACATCCCTTTCATACTTGATACCTGAGAAATTCCTCTCGAAATATGTGTTCACCTAGACACTGTTGCTGACGTGACCACGCAGGAGCACAGGCCCTCCAGGGGCACGTGGGACATCACAGACGTGAGCCACTGCCGGACACAGGCGAAAGGTGCCTCTATTTTTGTGTATACAATCAGTGTGATACTGACATCACAGAACTCCAAGGTGCACTCACACCAGTCTCATACGCGAGACGCTTCTGGACAGCACGTGTCTTTACAGTTGATGACAGAGTAGCACAGAGTGCATTGTTCCTACCTGGACTTGAGAGACATGTCTAACCATGCTTAACTGCCCAGCGTGACTGACGCAACGCCATGAAGTGCGAACGCATAGCTACAAACCATCGGAAGTGCATCTAACAAGGTTCTCAATCTTATACTGATGTCACATGGCTAAGTAAAATCAGAAACAAGTCGACCTCTTGGAAATTGTATAGTGTCCCAGAAATAGTTAATGCTCGCTTTCTTGATATCTCAGTTTATATGCACGGAAATTCTTGTTCTAATAGGACCTGTTTACGAAAATAATGCAGAATAATATAGTTTGCAGTTTTCCCCACAGGCCTAATGTGGTACCCCATCTATCATGTGCTACCCTTCCTGCTTTCAGCATACACAAAAGCTCCCTCTGCTATGTCAACACTCCTATATCCCAGCACAAAAGACCATATTGTGAATGAATCGAGCCTTTCAGCGAGAAAAAACTATTTTACACAGATAGGCATATTGCATCGACAATTAAGCCCTGCAAAGTATCCTACATATCGTCAAGTATGGGAAGACTCATTTCCCCTTTACACTACTCTCCCACCAAGGACAGGAGCTTGAATATTAGAACATAAAACTGATCTTTGACCCATCAATATATCACCGTGTACTGTGTCAATGTAATAAATATACAAAATCACCCCTTTTACATCATTCATACATATACCGCGAAGACAGACATCACAGTAAGTATTCTCGCGGCACTAGGGCATCCACACCAGACGAATGGCCACAGCACCCTCAGTGCATCGAAGTCACTCCCAGAACTGTTGTGCAAAGATTGACTCGTTTCTCCCTCTGTACAAATGCGCTACTGTTTCTGGTCTGTACCTGGGTGCTTGCTTGCATTTCTACACCCATCTCCAGCCTCTGCGATTATGCAAACACAAGTATTTCCATGTCATTTGCCATAATATTATACCATTTTCGCTGTACTTCTAGATATCAAGCACACAGCAGTATTCTACCGATCGCTCGCGCAACATAATTCTGAAGATATAGACAGGAAATTATTGCTCAACAAACCCCTAACTTTAGCGAGGTGCGGCATGCTGTAAACCACTGAGTAACTAGAGACAAACAGAGGAAACTGATACTTCCACTCTTGAATACCGATGTCGGTGACGTAACAGATTCCAAATCATACCTATAATTTACAAGGCCAACTAAGATCTTTCTCGTGTCTAGAAAACAGGCAAATGTGTCCTCCATGTGCTAGATGCACACACCACAATCGATCTTCTCTCAACTAAATAAAGGCGCGAAATGTGCAGAATTCGTTCACATATATATTTTATTCCTGTACTTACAACTAGATGTTACCATTGCAGTCTCAGTTTAATGACACTCTTCAATGAGCGAAGTATTGGAAATACACCCTGCTGACGGCTGTGACTCTGGAAATAGAAATATCTGTACCCATTCTTATGACTTGACATACTCTTCCTTCTGCTATCACAGTATTCCACAGCCATCTCCTTTGCACATGTCAGAACACAAACACATACTTTACCAACCTGATGCTCAAATGCGAACATATCATGCACCCAATATTACTACTAAGTACAATACTTCGTCAATAACTGATCGCTGGCGGTACGTAATAGTACTGACATAAAATCAGTCAAGGGTGGACATGTCTCATAAGGTTTTCCTGTGAGTGATACCACCGTGCCCTACACAGACATGCAGAAAACAGAGCAAACGCTCTCCAAATGTGTAGGTGACTGGATACAGTCACGCACAGTACTATACTACACCTCCTGATCAGTGCAATTGGGCTATGTGTTGGCGTCTTTGCTACATTTACAAACAATTAATTTCAAACACAGGGACATTATAGAGAAACACGGGTATGCTGCCGCATCCACCAGTGATGGAACGTGACAATTTCTTGTTCAGCAGCAGGTGGGAAGAATCAGACGTCATTGCGTTATTTCCTGCCACATCTATGTCATTAAGACCACCTGCAATAGCTCATTAACAGCCAGTCGTTGCCTCAGCAGTAAACCTTCACGCTTCCCAGACGCAGGCGCATCGACTTTACATCAGTGGTGTTAGCCGTAATTTGTGTTGATCTTAATAAGTGAGTGTTAGCTGAAACGTAACCGTCTCTGTCATATTTCCGAGCAGTTGAACTTACAAGTTCCTGTGTTTAAACTGATTTTGCCTGGTGCTGAAGGTACATTGACTGCTTGTTTTCACATGTCAGCTTTTCTCTACGACTATAGTATTAATGTAGTACAGGTTGCAACGTTACTTTCGCGTTCTCCTCAACACGGTATCAGAATGTTTAAGTTCTACTTCGGAATGTCAGAACTGTGTAGTAAGTAGCGGCAAGAACACCACCACAAAATCACACAGCACTAACACTCCAAACCATCGACTCTCGGAGAGAGATTTTAACCGTGTTCTACCTAATGCTAAAGTATCGAACTATTTTTCTCCGAATCATACAGTGTGTGGGAAAAGCAGTGACAACAATTACTTTTGGAAACCTTTTATCAGACAAAGCCTGTTATAACAATAAACTGTTTCGCTTAATAAATCGGCCGCCAGCTCAAATCGGGCACAGTGTCTACACAAAACAATGAAGTCAATTTTCGACACTGAATAAATAACTACTTTCACTTACTACGTAATTTAAACACAACAACTTAATTTCCATTTACTACGGTCACTTGGCAGTAAGTACTATTAATTCCACTTTCTGTTACTTATGGAATTTATCACTATACTTCAGTAATTATTTAAAGAAGACACACATATGTTTCAACAAGGATACAAAAAGAATATTAAACTTATAGCTATCATTCATATGACGAAAACTGTTATTTAACATGACTAAATTTCATTTCTTTAGGACTGTTATTTGTTAATGTTTTACTAACACCAATATTTGTCTGGCTTTCTTTGACATGGAGAAGCAACACGAACAATTACTGTTAAGATTGTTGCAGTTAAACAATTATGTTACTTTACTTTCAGAAACGCTATTGAAAACTTATCCTCATGGTCACGCAAAGTGGTGGCCCTCAAACTGATACATGCAAACTTTAGTATTTAAGAATGATTTTCAGAATTTACTACCAAAACAGTACTATTGCCAGTAATTTACTATTATTCAAGCTTCAATAAACATCAGGATACTCGGAATAACTTCGTTTAGGTAAGGACCCTACTGAGGTAAATGAAATAGGAAAATTACGATTATACACAAAGTTACATTTAACACTTATATTCCACTGATTGAAGATGGATGGTTCATACTGTGATACACTTCGAAATAAAGTATTTTGCCTGTTATTGATGTCGAAGGTGGCGTGAGGCGGTGCTGCGTAGTAACATTGCGCAGGTACGGCTCTTGATGTACATAGCTCTGTCTTCCTCTTGGTGGCGAGAATAAAATTGCAAATTTGTGAGCTATTAATTTATTACCGTACTGCGCCAATCATGTAGAACATGTCCGAGGCCAAAACCCAGTCTTCAAGGTAAATTCGGTGCCTCTAGTGCTTGACCAATGTAATGCGTGTTCACCACTTGCAAGACAACTACCGACTGTGTGTGTCACTTGCGCGTAAATTCTCACTCGCGCGCCCCACCATCGTTTCCATTCCACCACAGAACGGAGTTCCGTTCTACCTATGATCCCTACACCTTTTCAATTTACACTTCTGCTTACAAAAACCCTAAGTATGAACCATCTACAATTGCATGACAGCATATACATACAAAATTGACATAATAAATTACAGTTGTACTTGAAATATTACATAATTATTTGCAAAACATGTTTTAATACATTTATTCCACCTACATCAAAGAGGTTATTTTAAACAGATAAACAACACTTAGCAAAAGCTTACTCTTGTTATGGTACTTGCTTAATTTTTCAAAATAATTACAGAACAAAAAAATGTTTAAAATATACAGATTAATGGTAGTATTATATTTACAATAGCATTACAAGGTGTATTGCTAAAGAGGTATTTTTAAATTTTCAGAAATGCCACGTCGTCGTGGATGTCGATATAAGCCACACTACTTCTGCTATATCTGTGCGACGTTCACCTTTTTCAGAAATAGAAAGAAAATTTGAACAGTCATAAAGAAGGCATGTAAACATTACTTTGGAGTAGATGTAGGAGACCAAGGTAAAGAATGGGCAACCCATTTCTGTTGTGCTACATGTTACTGCAAACTAATTCGATGGTGGAAAGCTAAAGAGAATGTGATGTTGTTCGCTGTGCCCATGGTGCAGAGACAGCCCAAAGACCACATTACTGATTGTTATTTCTGTCTAACAGAAATTCAGGGTTTTTATAAACAAAAAATCGAAGAGGCACATTGTTTACCCAGATCTGCCTTCAGCGAGAATGCCAGTGCAGCATTCTGACAGCTTTCCAGTACCTTCAATAGCTCCAGTTCAAATTCGGAGGGACTGATGACCTTCGCTGTTTAGTCCCCCTTAAACATCCCAACCTCAAATTCGGAGTGACTGTGAAGTAAGTAGTACTGAAGAAATCACAGATGATGATTGCCGTATTTGTTAACACAAGCAGATTTAAATGATTTAGTATGTGATCTAGGACTAAGTAAATAAAAAGCGAAGCTGCTTGGTTCAAGATTACAAGTGCATAAACTACTCCACCACAGTACTAAAATCAGTGTGTTCAGACACAGAGAACATGCCTTTATTTCCCATTTTGCAGCTGATGGAGCACTGACGTTTTGCAATGACGTTGCTGGCCTAATGAAAATGCTGAACTTCACCTATATTTCACAGAAGTGGAGACTTTTCATAGATGCTTCGAAAACAAGTCTCAAGGGTGTTTTGCTACATAACGGAAATAAAATACCTTCTGTTCCAGTAGCTTACGCCAGCTTGACTGAAGAGCATTACGAATTCGTACAAATAATGTTAAATTCACCACAATACAATGAATAGAAATGGAAAATATGGGCAGATTTCGAAGTAATTGGTATGGTACTGGGAATGCAACAAGGCTACACGAAGTATGTCTGTTTTCTTTGCGAGTGGGATAGTCGAGACAGAAATTTTCACTATGCAAAAAAGAAATGGCCTAGGTGGAGACGGAAAGTGGGCAGAAAGAATGTACAACGTGATAGTCTGGTAGCTCCTGAAGATATACTATTACCTCCACTTCACATCAAACTTGGCCTAATGAAACAATTAGTAAAGGTCATGGATCCAACAGGCAGTGGGTTTGCATATCTAGTTATCACTTTCTCTTTGCAAAAATAACACTTTCACAGAAGGATAACAAGATACCTTTACTAATAATATTTACATCGTTTGCTTATATATACATATATATTCCTAATTTAATGGTCACGTCCGGTACAGAACTGCTGTCGATCATTATCTTTATGGCTCTCTCTAGCTTACCAGTTAAAATTTACGTCTTCCACTTAAGACTATTTTTCAATCTCCTCTTATAAACTCAGCTACCAGTTTCATTTATTATTTACCGTCAAATGCTTATTAGATTTTTTAATTGTCTCAAAGACAAACTAATTGACTTCCTCTTTGAGAATACGCCCCTTTTTATTACTCTTTTCACTTATGTGTCCATTAATTTGTGTTTACTGCGTTATTTAAATTGAGGACAGCCTCCAGACAGAGACTGTCTCCTTTTCCATGCGGAATACTATTCGCTTAAAAATGTACGGGCGATGACAAACTAATCACGCGTTACAAAGACAACAGACTCATTTGCATGCCAAACAAGTGGCTTGACTCTAATGGGCTTCAATAGGCAAAACTTAACTGTTCTCGCGAACCTACACGCTTTTCATATGAGTCGCTTCGCTCAGACAGTACAAGTAAATCTCTACGAGCTGATCCTTGGAACAGGATGTTTGAAAGATTATCAGGGGTCGGTATCTTGGATAAGATTTTATAAAGGAACACAAAAATCAGCATTTAAATAATCTGCACATTATGAAAATTATCATACTAAACACGAAACGTTTATATGCGAGCGCTTATGCTGGTGCAATTGCGTTTTGCGTGTCATTCACTTAGAAAATATAATTGATTCACTTACATACCTCCATGCATGTGCTTGTTTGACAATTATGCTCTGTAGCCTTCTACAAGAAGCTGTCATCAATATTTTTTTTTTTTTTCGGACTCCTGTTCTTAATCGCTACATTTAGTCTTGCGGCTGGCATTTTCTAAGTATAATATTTCCATGGAACTTATAATATAGCGTTATCTCTACCTCTTCTTTTACTTGCTACACCTTCGAATTTGCGTCAGCATAACTTATCTGCCATAGACTTTAAAACTCTATTCCTAATGAAGTTTTCCATATACACTACTTCTTCTAAGCATCAGATCTTACACATGTTCTTTAGTATATTATAATTTACTCCTTTTTTAGGTTATTTGTTGCTCTCATTACGATATCCTCTGTTATTCTTTGATTCTAGTCACGAAAAGTTATGACCCTTTATTTTACACAGGACTACAACTTGTCCTCCGAGAGACTTTAAATTATTCATTATAAGACTGAGAGAAGGGCACTGATCACTCCTTCCTCTTTGATTTATACATCTCGGGAGCTGATTACCACACGAGCATCGTATACTTATATACTAACTTAAAACTAGTACTAAGTTCTCTCTTTTCCATTTTCCTTTACCTGTAGTCAGTTAACAGATCGGTACAAACTTTCCTCATACAGTCAGCACTGTATGATGACCTCCAGACGTATTAACTGCTGGCTTGTCATTTTTCTTGAGTTATCATTCGACGTCGACGACTTAACTTGTTCTCTGGTGATGCTTTGTAATTGCCTGGTACTATTAACACTTGTAAATTTCTTATGTTACCATTGTGGAATTTTCTTAAGTCACTATGTTGGAACAGACCTCCTGTGTGCGGCTTCTGACAATAACATATGGGCCTTCATAAACGCGCTGCCACCTACGATTTTTCTTTCGTAGCTTCGATGGTTTGAAATGAGTCCTTAGTAAGATTCTCTCACCTTCTCTATATTCAATAACCTTATTTACCTTTTTGTCAAATGCTTTCTTACGAGGTTTGCATACGTTGTCAGTGAAATCAACGACTGCCTGATTTTGGTGTCAGCTTCTTGTGAAGGCTAAAAAAATGCTGTTTCTAGTTTTCCTGATCGTGGTGGTTCTCCCTACCGGATATCGCCCTTAACGTCTCCCCCGTTTCGTGTTGGTGTTGTGACTGTGTCACGAAGGGTGGTGAATAAGGATCTTGTCCCGTGTACGATCCACTTTGTGCATAAAAGATTTGTGTAGTCCTTTGCCGTTTCGGCTTCGGATTTCCTGCATAATCATTTGAGTGACCGGAAAAATTTATATTTGTCAAGAGGTCGGAGTGTATTCTGGGCCATGTAGTGTAATGTGTTGTCATTATTAGCAAAATGTTGTTGTCCTCCACTTGTCCCATGCCATTTATGTGATTTCCACTCACGCGTCCTGTTGAACGCTGCTCCGCTCTGATAATTTCCTTGCTGTAGTGGTTTGTTTCCGTACTGATTTTGTGGATAATTGTGTGTTGAGTTTCCGTACTGTGGCCGTTGTGTACTATCCATTGGATTGCACGGTTGTTTACTATCATTTTTCGGTCGAAACTGTCCATTTCCGTACGACACCTGTTGATTTTTGTAGCCGCCGGACTGTTGGTAGTAAGCGTCGCTACCGCGCGCTCTTCTCTAATTGCCATTGTTGACCGCGTAACCTCCACTGTTTCGCCTGCTCACTTCATTCCGAGCGCTACCAACATTTGCTACAGCGTATTCGCGAATCAAATCCAATGAGTCCAATATGGAAAGTAATGCTTCGGTATCGTCCTCGGAAACATTAACTAATTTCTCCCTTATAGAGAAGGGCAATTTAGTTTTCAAAATCATGATCGCGTCTTTATTTGTAATTGGCGAGTCCCAGAATTTAATTTTTGCTTAATATTTTTCGAAATATCTTCTGAGACTGCCGTGTTTCGAATTTAACATTTCGGCATTGAACACTTATTTTCTTAAGCGCTGCTGAACACCATCACTCCAAAATTTGTTCAGAAACATCCGCTCGAATTCATTATAGGTCCTGCACTTGTCTGTCATTTCTATTCCCCATAAGCCGGCATCTCCTGTTATATGCTCCGTTACAAACTGTATTCTTTGCTAGTCTGTCAAACTGTTCAGAAATACTCCAAAGAAGTTTCCCAAAAATACGATCGGGTGTATGTCACGTTTTTGCGGGTGAAAGGTTGGAAATGTTTTGTGTTTCAGTACACTTTCTTCCTACATTTGGGTTATGAGTGTTGGTGGGCTGTTCACTTCAGTGTGGTTATGCACTGTGGTATGACGTGTGATCAAGTGGAGTGCTGTAATGAATTTGCTTATTGTCATTTCAGGATGAGGAGTGATTCCATTCGCTATCCATCGGATGTGAGGGACTTTCCACTTTGTTCTTTAGTGTCTGCACCTCTTCAATGAGGAAGGTCTTGTGCCAAAGTTCGCCTTATCTGTCCTAGCTCAGATAACACGGTGTCTCCCGATTTTCCTGGTTCCGCCAAAAGATCATAAGTAACTTCCCTTACTACTTCCTTCAGTTCTCTCTTTACCTTTTTTTCCATCAGATGGTCTTCGGTTTTTATTCACTCTGTGTAGTGATCGGATAACGCGTGAGCGTGAGCCTTTACCGTAATTTTTACCTGCTCCTCCATGTCAAGTGATTCTACTTGTTTCATCAAATCATCTATCTCCTTTCCCATATTATTGACAATCAGTTTCTCGGCGCTGACCTCCTTTGACTTGGTATCACAATTACCCCTTATATGCTACAGTTTCGTTATGGTATGCTTCTACCGTGGCATTAATTTCACCCTTGGCAGCTCCTAGTGCTGCATCAAATTTACTAGTTACCTGCTTGATCTCAGCCTCAACCTGTTACCGAGCGAGGTGGCGCAGTGGTTAGCACACTGGACTCGCATTCGGGAGGACGACGGTCCAATCCCGCGTCCGGCCATCCTGATTTAGGTTTTCCGTGATTTCCCTAAATCGCACCAGGCAAATGCCGTGATGGTTCCTTTCAAAGGGCACGGCCGACTTCCTTCCCCATCCGCCCCTAATCCGATGAGACCGATGACCTCGCTGTCTGGTCTCCTACCCCAAAAACCAACCAACCAACCTCAACCTGTTTACGGATCTCAGCTTTTACTGCCTCGATTTGACCATTTATTTCCGACTTGACCTCGCCCAATTGGGTATTCAGAACGGTAGTTATTTCAGCACTTCAAATTTTTCATTTAAATCGGTAAAAGCTCGCATTAGTTCTTTTTTGTTTTCCTCCTCTCGTTCAGCTCTCTCTCTTGCTTTTCGTTACTTTTCCCTATCATTATTTGCGATCCAATTTCGGATTTGAAGGACCATTGCATTCGTATCTACAATTGGGTTGCTACCTGCGGGATCGTTTGAATTGTTTGGTCTGTGTCAGTCATATCACCGGTGTTAGCCTCCGCCTCCACTCGCATGCTAATTGCATGTGAGCGCAACGAATATTGAGTGCTGTTCATATCGTCACTGTCACCTGCTGTCGGGATTAATTTCTGTTTACCCTCCGCCATCTCGCGGTGTCTGTTAGTCAAAAGTATTACGTCAGCTACACTTGGTTTCCTATGCAGTTCGTGACGTTAGGTCACGTGCTGTCTGCCAAGTATGGGAGTTGCACTCGCCTAACAAACGATTGCAAGGATGGCTAGAGGACAAATGTAAGGATGTAGAGGCTTATCTCTCACGAGGGGTAAGATAGATACTGCCTACAGGAAAATTAAAGAGACCTTTGGAGAAAAGAGGACCACTTGCATGAATATCAAGAGCTCAGATGGAAACCCAGTTCTAAGCAAAGAAGGGAAAGCAGAAAGGTGGAAGGAGTATATAGAGGGTCTATACAGGGGCGATGTTCTTGAGGACAATATTATGGAAGTGGAAGAGGGGGTAGACGAAGATGAAATGGGAGATATGATACTGCGTGAAGAGTTTGACAGAGCACTGAAAGACCTGAGTCGAAACAAGGCCCCCGGAGTAGACAACATTCCATTAGAACTACTGACAGCCTTGGGAGAGCCAGGCCTAACAAGACTCTACCACCGGATGAGCAAGATGTATGAGACAGGCGAAATTGCCTCAGACTTCAAGAAGAATATAATAATTCCAATCCCAAAGAAAGCAGGTGTTGACAGATGTGAAAATTACCGAACTATCAGTTTAATAAGTTACAGCTGCAAAATACTAATGCGAATTCTTTACAAACGAACGGAAAAACTGGTAGAAGCCGACCTTGGGGAAGATCAGTTTGGATTCAGTGGAAATATTGGTACACGTGAGGCAATACTGACCCTACGACTTACCTTAGAAGAAAGATTAAGGAAAGACAAACCTACGTTTCTAGCATTCTATGGATGTGAAACATGGACTTAGAAAAAGCTTTTGACAATGTTGACTGGAATACTCTCTTTCAAATTCTGAAGGTGGCAGGGGTAAAATACAGGGAGCGAAAGGCTATTTACAATTTGTACAGAAACCAGATGGCAGTTGTAAGAGTCGAGGGACATGAAAGGGAAGCAGTGGTTGGAAAGGGAGTGAGACAGGGTTGTAGCCTCTCCCCGATGCTATTCAATCTGTATATTGAGCAAGCAGTAAAGGAAACAAAAGAAAAGTTCGGAATATGTATTAAAATCCATGAAGAAGAAATAAAAACTTTGAGGTTCGCCTATGACATTGTAATTCTGTCAGAAACAGCAAAGGACGTGGAAGAGCAGTTGAACGGAATGGTCAGTGTCTTGAAAGGAGGGTATAAGATAAACATCAACAAAAGCAAAACAAGGATAATGGAATGTAGTCGAATTAAGTCGGTTGATGCTGAGGGAATTAGATTAGGAAATGAGACACTTAAAGTAGTAAAGGAGTTTTGCTATTTGGCCAGCAAAATAACTGATGATGGTCGAAGTAGAGAGGATATAAAATTTTGACTGGCAATGGAAAGGAAAGCGTTTCTGAAGAAGAGAAATTTGTTAACATCGAGTATAGATTTAAGTGTTAGGAAGTCGTTTCTGAAAGTATTTGTATGGAGTATAGCCATGTATGAATGTGAAACATGGACGATAAATAGTTTAGACAAGAAGAGGATAGAAGCTTTCGAAATGTGGTGCTACAGAAGAATGCTGAAGATTAGATGGGTATATCACATAACTAATGAGGAGGTATTGAATAGAATTGGCGAGAAGAGGAGTTTGTGGCTCAACTTGACAAGAAGAAGGGATCGGTTGGTAGGACATGTTCTGAGGCATCAAAGGATCACCAATTTAGTACTGGAGGGCAGCGTGGAGGGTAAAAATCGTAGACGGAGACCAAGAGATGAATACACTAAGCAGATCCATACAATATTTATTGTTCCATGGATAAATAAATAAATAAAAAGATTCACAAGGATGTAGGCTGCAGTAGGTACTGGGAGATGAAGAAGCTGGCACAGGATAGAGTAGCATGGAGAGCTGCATCAAACCAGTCTCAGGACTTAAGACCACAACAACAACAACAAACGACTGTGATCTGAAACGCAGAAGACAAGATGGAAGACGGGCACACTGAACAACTGAATTAGCACACAGCGCTAGGATTTTACATTTAACACGACACTGAAACCAAGACTCAACGAAGGGATCTAGACACTACGTTGTAAATCCTACCAAATTTTGACTTAATAAAAATAATTTTAAGCTGATTTTTTAAAATGTGCAGAAGGAAATAAAAGGAAGAATGGTAATGTAGCTCGAAAGACAACTGTACTACTGAAGCGTCACAACTGCATATGAAATTTTTTCGTAACTTACGTTTGGTGTCTTGAAGATCGGCAACTGGATATAAAATTTCTCCGTTTCCCGCCGTCGGCTCGTCTTTCCTCTTTGAAATTTTCGTCCACAATTTTTTAAGCGCGTAGCGTGCACATGAAAAATAAATGTATTGTTAGATACTGGTACATCTATATTAGCAGCAAACACAAGAGGACTTATTTTCGTGATTTAAGTCACGTCCCTGTTCAGTCGCCAAGTGTGGTGTATTTCTTTTTTTAAAAAAGATATTTATATTTTGATCAAATTATTATTCTCTTGTGAAGATTCAGAAATCTGTTGCGAGTTTTGCACCACTTCTTGGCGGGAAGAGCAAAGATTTTCAAAAAACTTAAGTACCGGTACTGTAAGTGATAGTATATATTTCACCTGAAATCGTTTGCAGAAGGCGTAGCGTTCTCAAGATTAAGAACACGGTTCGCATTGCCACTTAATTTATTTGTGTCGTGATCATGTTCGATCACGACTGGATATGAGACATAGCAACTACGAACTGAGAAACCTAAGGGACCAGACAGAGCTGGAAATTTTCTTTGCTATACAACGCCACACATTAAAAGAAACTGGATTTAAATCACGAACAAGGTAAATAGCAATGCACCTTCTGCCTTAACTACGACGTTTGCCGACATGCAGTCGGTTCCTGGTAGCTGTATGAAAACTATAAAAACACCGTTATTTCTGTTGCTATTAATAGGAGATGGATAGCATAGAAATACTTTAAGTAATAAGCAGACACTACAGCATTTGAGAGCACAATAACCAGTTTAATTACCTTAGTCAGTATTGCTAACAGTAGGCTCCGTACATTTCAATTTTATATCTTGCTGGCTGTTTCTTTGAATAAAGTCCATTAACATTTTCGACATTTCATCTTAGCTGCACACATAAATTCTTACATAGCACTGCACAATAGTAATATTTTATAATAAGTAATTAGTGATAGCGAACCACGCTATACACGCGTCCGCCGTCTTAAAAAATATCACGACTGTGGTAACAGAAGAGGATTACAATTCTTCAGCTCTTAAAAAAAAAAAAAAAATAAGAAACACAAAATATCTCTTTCGTAACAATTTATGAACAGTTAGTATTCTGCGCCGTGGCGCGTAAGGTATTCTTTGAAATATCAGGTGGTCGCTGCTCAGTGACGAACTAAGAAATTTTTACACAAATTTTATGGCTTTTATGGTTAGATTATCGAATGTAATTTTATTTAAGCTATCGAAACAGATACTAATATTACAAGTAGCATACTGAAGCTTGTAAGATAATACCCCATCTTTGCATTTGTCATCATGAAACACAGCCCGTAATAGCTGTAACTTGTATGGTTTCATAACCAACCTACATCTCAAAACACACCAAATTGTTTTTGCAGACAGCTGTAACTCTCAAATGGCTTCATAAGTTGCTTTTGTAGGATTACATTGGAAAGCAGTTTGAATTCATGTGACATTACTCTTCCTCTATGTACACATACTGCTTCTACAAACTGTTGATATCATCTGCAAATGTTCCATCCATTCAGAGGATCAGTGTGGTACATCAGTCTGAAACATCTTTGTACAGTAAGCATGGAATTACACTTTGCAAACTTAAGAACACAAAATGATTTCTACTGCGGATTAGCCATTTTGGAACATGTTATGCTAACCAAGCAAACAGAAGAAAACCAGCATCTAATCTAGACAATGTATTCATTCCTCCAGTAATCATGCTGTGACACAGTGATCAATGGTTTCAGCAACATAATATTTGTAATATGTATATTCTTTTTGAAACACTTTGTACAATTGGCCCTTAGGCTCTCAACAGTTTTCACTACACACCCACCCACCCACACACCCACACTCACAATTGTAGATGCCTTTATGACCACAGCCAGCTACCATGTCGCTGTTACATCTCCATGTCTTCCCTTTTGCCTGTTTGGAAAATAGTCAGCATCACCTCAAGATGAGAGATGTTGAACTCAGAAAAACAGTGAAACATTAGTATTATGCTCTAATGATCTTAGATGTTGGATTTTCTTTTGAAAAGCATTGTCTTTTTTTGTTTTGTTAACCTCCACTCTGAATTCTCTTAGTTATCCTAAATTCTATGTTGCACGTTGTTGAAGTGTACTCTTTGACTGTCATTTTAAAGAAATGGATTTCAGTTATCACTTTAATCTCTTTGGGCAGATTATTGTACAATTTTAATCCGTGATAGACAGCACAGTTTTGGAATTTTTAGCCCCCTCCTTTTAAGTAAATGCAAGTCTACACTGGCTCTTGAATCATGATTGCATGTAGAACTATTTGTGACATACTTACTAATGTTTTTCCTGGTGTGCACAAGAGATTGGTAGATGAACTCACTTGGAAAGTTAAGGAAGACTGATTTGTGGATATATCTTTACAATGAGTTTTACTACAACTTTTAGTTATTAATCTTATGGCCATTTTTTGCAGTTTTGTGACTGTATGCAGGTTTTATGCATTTGATACCTATGAAAAGTTTCCATAGCTAAGGAATGAGCACAATGGGAATAATATGTCACAGCAAAACAGTGCCTTTTACCCACTGATATTAGGACCCTAAGGCCATCACATGCTGAAAACTTTCTCTTTGCCACTATCTTTTTGTGTTCATTCCATGTCAGCTAACAGTCAGTATTCATCACCAAAAACACTATCTTTGCTACACAGTCTATAAATGTATCATTTATATAGTAGGAAAGTTCTGCTGAGATTGCATGTTGGCAGGAGGAGTATAGTGGAGTTGGAATTGTGTCAGATGGGGTGGGTAGATGGAGAGAGACGCAGAGAGAGAGAAACAGGGAGAGAGGCAGAAGCCCGAAGAGCATTTAGGATGGAGGGAGGCAGCAGGTTTTCTGGTTGGGAATGTGGGGGACAGCAGTGACAGGTGTGTGGACTAGGCACATGATGCACAGCTACTGGAGCCAATATGGTGTGGCACACAATGAAGATGACATGCCGACTTGGATTGGGAAGGAGTGACAAGACAGAGAAAGGGAAAACTGGTAGGTTAAGGGTGTGCAGACAGTGGCTAAAATCATATTGATGTGAGGAGGATTATGGTAGTGAAGCATGTGTTGCAAGGATAACTCCTATCTGCGTAGTTCTGAAAAGTTTGGTGGAAGAAAAGATCCAAATGGTCCAGGTCTTTCCCCTTCCCATACAATCAACACAACATCATGATCCACCCCTATACCTTAAGAGTCATATCCCTCTGAAAGACTCAGGTGCCCTGTCCACATACCCACCTTTTCCTATTCCAGTCCTATCACAGGCTCATTTTACCCCACCAGAGGCAGGGCCATCTGTGAAAGCAGCAGTGTCCTATACCAACTCCGCTGCAATCATTCCACAGCTTTTTATGTCACCATGAAAACCAAATAGCTGTCCATCAGGACAAATGGTCACCACCCAAGTGTGGCCAAGGACAAATTGGTCACCCAGGTATGCAACGTTCAGCTGAGCACAACATGCTCAATTTGAATGGCTGGCTCATAACCTGGGTCACCTGGATCCTGCCCTCTACCACCTGCATTTCTGAATGATGGAGGTGGGAATTATCCTTGCAACACATCTTTTGCTCCTGTAACTTTCCTAGCCTCAATTTCTGTTAACCCAGTGTCTCACATCCTGCACTCAACAATTTCCCCTTCCTCTGCCCTGTCATCCCTTTCCTACCCATGACTCCACATCACCTTCATCATGACTGCACCCCACCAGCTTGTTTCCCGTGCAACATGTGCCTAACCTGCACACCTGCCACCCCTCGCTCCCACAGTGCTCACCAGCAAACCTGTTGCTTCCCTCCGAGCTGCCAGCTGCCAATCCAGACTGCTCTTCCTGCCTCCCATTTCTCTCCCCCTCTATCCACACCACCCAACGGAATCCTCAGCCCACCCTAGTCTGTCTCCTGAAATGCAATTCAGACATTTTCTATCCAGTTGCCCTGTTAGAGATTCTGCCGTTCAGTGAGTGGTCACCTTTACTCCTAAATGATTTATCATATTTATGTTTGATGTGAAGTAATTTGTTTTTATGTTCATTGTTAATTGATTACATACTGTGTGATTGTATACATCCTTCAGGATTTTATTTGCCTGCTCTGCCAAGAATTCTCATATTTTATCAGTGATTATAATGTTGCTGTCATGAGCAAAAAGAATTCTCCTCTGTGTTTTATGTTATCTGGAAAGCTACATGACACATGAAAGTGTGGTGTATGATACTACAGTTAGTGACATCAGTGACCTGGACAGCACATTCGTAGCACCTGTGTAGCTGTTTCACAGGAGACATGCACCATTGAACACTGCTGTGAGATAGCCACTGTACATCCAGTAATTCTGAAGCATGAATTTCAATAACAACAGGTATGCAGCATGCATACATAGGAGCATTTTGTATTATTTTGCTGTCAGGAATCACTCTCCCACTATTTTGTTACAAATGTTTAGAAATATCAACACCATTTAGTTTCATGTAGTTCCTAAGTGTTCAATAAACTTGAAGCTAAAAATTTCTAAAGTAATCCCAATGAAATAACGATTAGATTTTTTCTAGAAGTAATGAATATCTTTTTTTTCTACAGTTTGTTATGTAATATGCTTGCTATCTACACATATAATCCATTCTCTATTAACCCACACCTAGATAAAAATTTAAATTGGAATAAACATTTTGATTACCTGTTAAACAAATTATGTACCTTTGCATTTGCTATGCAAATATTATCTGGTGCAACAGACATGAATACAAGGAAAATTGCATACCACAGCTACTTTTCATCAGTTGTAAGGTATGGTATTGTTTTTTGGGGAAATTCAAGCAATACATTGCGCATACTACAGTTACAGAAAAGAATTATAAGGAACATGTGTACTGCCCTTCCAAGGACATCATGCCGCCCACTATTTGAAAACAACAGTTATTAACAGTTCCCTCCTTATACATCTATGATATTATCATCTTTCTACACAGCAATTTAGAGTTATTCGAGAAAAACTGTTTCAATCACACATATAACATGAGAAACAAAGACAATTGTATGCTTCCCACTCATCGCTTAAACCTATATGCGCAGTCTCCTCAGTATATGGCAATGAAAATTCATAACAAGCTAAAAGGAAAGAATGTTCTGAGTATGAACCTAGAGACACTGAAAACAAAGTTATATGATATACTAGTCAAACGCTGCTACTACACTGTTGAGGAGTTCATGAAAGATGTACTGAACATTTGAGCAGGATAAATTTACATATAGTCTTGTGTGTAAATGTAGCTGTCATTCACAAAAGGGAGGAAAGAAAAATAAAATTTTATATTAATGTTAAAATTCTTTGTACCAATTAGGCCTAAGTTGTGTTATCCATTTTTTTGACTTGTCTTCTGTACGCTAATCATATTATTAGAAATTGTATGTGATGAGACGAATAAAACACTATTCACTCTTCTTTCCCTCTAATCAACCCATCCAACACAACCCCCAACCCACTCTAGTTGACCTGCCAAAATGAAATTGTGTGTTCAGCTGACACAATGTAGGGGCACAGGTGTGTGTGTGTGTGTGTGTGTGTGTGTGTGTGTGTGTGTGTGTGTGTGTGTGTGTGTGTGTGTGTCTTTGTATTCTTACTTGACAAAGGATTCATACCAAAAGCTAGCAAGTTTTCATCCTCTTTTGTGTGTGCTTGTTGATGACTCAATGCTTGTGCTATTCCTAATTATTTAGATTCCATCAAAATTCCCTACAATTTTTATATACCAATTTTTGTTCTTGCCTTTTCCTTCATAATCAGCACAATTCTGCTGTTAAGTATAGCGCTTTTAGAGTAATTCCTTTTCTTGATACATATGAATGTTTCATCTGAAGGAAGGCCTTATAAGAACACTGAATTCTCTACAAGTACAATCAGTAACACGTATCTTTAGTGCAGTTGTGTGAATAAATCACTTTATTTCTCTTCAAGAGAAAGGGCAAGTACATGGATTACCGTGAATGTCAGAATGTAGCATATGCTCATGTTCCACGTACTTTTGTATTGGTTATATACTCATATGAACCTTTATGTCACCTGTCGTCTGAGGTGTCTGTCATTTAGAGACAAAAGTTCTTCTATTGGAGCCCTTACACAGATAATGATTTTATACATTGTATGGTATTGTAACAATACAGTAACATTCTCATTTATTCAGTTTTTCATTCATTTATCCCTCCAGGGATCTTCTCATAATGAATAAAGGGTTTGTCATCATAACTCTATCTCCACCCGAACAGGCCATGAAGGCCCAATAGTACTGACCAGCCATCATGTCATCCTCAGCCCACAGGCATCACTGTATGTCGATATATAGGGGTAAGTGGTCAGCAGACCATTCTCCTGGTCATTTGTCAGTTTACAAGATCAGAACTTCTACTTCTCAATCAAGTAGCTCCTCTGTTTGTCTCACATGAGCTGGGTACACCCTGCTTGCCAACAGCACTAGACAAATTGGGTAGTCACCCATCCAAATGCTAGCGCAGCTCGACAGCACTTAACTTCAGTGATCTGACGGGAAACGGTGTTACCAGTGCGGCAAGGCCATTGGCTTGTCATCATAATACAATGAAAATAAATAGTTCAGGTATACATACACATAAAATATGTAAGTTTATTTATAAGGATAGGACAGAACTCAGGCATGGCCTTGCTGAAGGAACCATCCCAGCGTTTGCCTGAAGTGATTTAGGTAAGCCATGCAAAATCTAAATTAGGAGGACCGAACTGATCAATCTCCATCTACCAATACAAAGCCAGTGTCTTAATTGCACTTCATCATTCTTTTGCTCTGTACTGTGCAGTGTTCTCTTGATTATACACAGTTTTGCACCTAATACAGAATGATTATGTGATTACGTTTCAAACTTTCAGGGATTAAGGGAAAGCATTAATACATCAATCTGAGGTGAGGGACCCTGGTCTAGAGATTATTGAGTCGAAAGTTATAAGTGAAATTGTTCTGATTGCTCTAACAGTGGATCTTTTCTGCTGCAAGCTCTTTCCATTCCATATTTTGGGAGGTGGTAGTATAGACCAAAAAAAGAAAATTTTAGAGCATGTTTACTAGACATAGTAGACATGAGCTCTGAAAGTTTATAACATCCCCATGGAATCACTCTGTATAATGAAAACATAGTTTTGTAGTGTACACACTTTGGATGCCCACTGATGACTCCAGGACCATGAACGTGCATGTCTCTATGACTTCCCTTCATCTGGAACACTGAGTCTCTCCCTGATGAGTGAGATGACAAACTCAAGAGTATGACAAGACATTACTATCATGCTCTATAGATCCTGGCATATGATTTTCTTGTAAAAGATTCATTGGAATGATCTACTGTAATGTGACAGAGTTTTGTAGTTATCCACTTTCATTATTAACCACTAATCTCAGTCCTCTAAATAATCTTCAAGTATGTAGTATGCTGCACTTGTGAAGAATGATTCAGCTGCATTTTCAAATGAATGCATTTTAGGAATCTTTTTCATGCCCTTGAGCAATGTAGTATACAAGTTTATCCTGTATTAGAAAATGCTGTTATGAGTTTTCGTGTGTTTTCTGTGGTAAATGTAAGTCTAAACTGGCTATTGTCCCATGTTTATGTGTAGAACTATTAATGAAGCACTGAGTAATTTTTCCCATGATATTTGCAACATTTTGGTAGATTTGTTCATTTGGTACAATAAGGGTTCCCAGTATTTTAAGCAGTTTTGTACAATGAGCCCAACTGCTATCAACAGAGCATGTCAAATTGATTCTATGTTTTTAGATTCCATGAAGGCTTTTGACATCATTCCTCACAAGTAACTCGAATCAAATTGTGTATCTATGGAGTGTCACCTCAGCTATGTGACTGGATTCATGAATTCCTATCATAAAGGTCACAGTTCGTAGTAATTGATGGAAAGACACCAAATAAAACAGAAGTAATATCTGGCGTTCCTCAAAGAAGTGCTATTGGCCCTTTCACGTTCTTGATCTGCATAAATGATTTAGGAGAAAATCTGAGCAACCCTCTTAGATTGTTTGCAGATGATACGGCCACTTATGTCTTATAAAGCTATCAGATGATAAAACAAGCTGCAGATCTATTTAGGTGGGATATCTGTGTGGTGCAAAAAATGCCAATTTACTCTAAATAATGAAAAGTGTGAATTCATCCACATGAGTACTAAAACAAATTTACTAAAATACAGAAATCTAAAGGCTGTAAATTCAACTAAATACTTAGGGATTACAATTACAAATTACTCAAAATGGAATGACCACATAGATAATGTTGTGGGGAAAGCAATCCAAAGATTGTGATCTATTGGCAGAACACTTAGAAAATGAAACAGCTCTATTAAAGACACAGCTTACACTACACTTGTCCACAGCCATCCGAAGTATTGCATCGTGGGACCTGCTTCAGATGCAGTTGATGAAGGACATTGAAAAAGTTCAAAGAAGGGCTGCTCCTTTTGTATTATTGGAAAATAGGTGAGATAATGCCTTGGAAATGATACATGACTTGGGATGACAATCATTAGAGCAAATCCGATTTTCGTTGAGACAGGATCTTCTCATGAAATTTCAATAACCAACTTCATCCCCAGTTTGTGAAAATATTTTGTTGGCATCCATTCACATAGGGAGAAATGATAATCATAATAAAATAAGAGAAATCAGAACTAGTACGGAAAGATTTAAGTGTTCATTTCTCATGCATGCTCTTCAAGAGTGTAATAGTGGAGAAACAGCTTGAAGTTGTTTCAATGAACCCCTCTGCTATGCGGTTAATTGTGAATTGCAGAGTAATCACGTACGTGTAGAAGCAGATGTAGAGCTGCTACTTCAGTTACTGTTCTTACAATCCTATTCTGCAGTTTAAAAATTTTGTACCTGTTTTATGCCTTTGATCCCCAGAAAGAAAAACACATGGCCAAGATCTGAATGTACATAAATGTAGTATGCCACCATAAGACATTAGTGGTTATAAACTGATGACAAGAGCATAAGATGCTCATAACGTTCTTTTGCCAGTATCTTTGTGAGTTCATTCAGTATTAACTGAAATACATACTGTTCATTTTATGTTCAGTATTAATTTATTAGTTACTGCCAAATCATAACCATCCTTGAAGATTTCATTTGCTTTCTCTAGTAGTTCTGTTGTTTTTTTATCAGAGACTATGATGTTGCTGCCATCGGGAAAGATACCACTAGCTATAACTTTTGTAACACACTTTTTTATTTTGAAAATGTGTCTCTCTAAGTTGGAGAAACTCTAATTAAACGGATAGTATTTTCAGAATACATAAGTGTGTTATAATGTATCTAAAAACAAAGATGATGTGACTTACCAAACGAAAGCGCTGGCAGGTCGATAGACGCACAAACAAACACAAACATACACACAAAATTCAAGCTTTCGCAACAAACTGTTGCCTCATCAGGAAAGAGGGAAGGAGAGGGAAAGACGAAAGGATGTGGGTTTTAAGGGAGAGGGTAAGGAGTCATTCCAATCCCGAGAGCGGGAAGACTTACCTTAGGGGGAAAAAAGGACGGGTATACACTCGCACACACACACATATCCATCCACACATATACAGACACAAGCAGACATATTTAAAGACAAAGAGTTTTTTAAATATGTCTGCTTGTGTCTGTATATGTGTGGATGGATATGTGTGTGTGTGCGAGTGTATACCCGTCCTTTTTTCCCCCTAAGGTAAGTCTTTCCACTCCCGGGATTGGAATGACTCCTTACCCTCTCCCTTAAAACCCACATCCTTTCGTCTTTCCCTCTCCTTCCCTCTTTCCTGATGAGGCAACAGTTTGTTGCGAAAGCTTGAATTTTGTGTGTATGTTTGTGTTTGTTTGTGCGTCTATCGACCTGCCAGCGTTTTTGTTTGGTAAGTCACATCATCTTTGTTTTTAGATATATTTTTCCCACGTGGAATGTTTCCCTCTATTATATTAAGTGTGTTATAAGAATTATATCTGTTTTAAATTCTAGAACATTCTGCAGAGATCTTCAAACAGCTTTGTATTTTTACACCTGTGTCACATTACATGTATTCACTAATGTTCTGTGCCTTTACCAGTGTTCCTGTGTTCAAAAAAATAGTGAAAAACACAACTCAAGCTTGTTTAATATAGTCATGTAGAGTTTCAGAAATGTTCAGAATGAAATTACTGTCTGTACCACTTATCCGTCTCAAAGTAATGTCTAGCCACATAATATATGCAATTACATTAAATTTATGGTAATTATAAATGAAATCTGAATAGCTTCAGCTGTTGCATCCAGTGTCATTAAGGTCTCAACGCGTTTGATATGTTATCAAGTGCAGTCGGACACAATATTATGAGGAAAACGTTAGTAGCAGCTGCTTTCCAAGTTCACTTGGAACAGAACCAATGTTTATACACCAAGAGGCTATATAAAGTCACTGCCAATGTTGGAACAGGCCAGCCACCAACATGGAACTCAGGCTGCTGGTGGTTTGGGGCCTGCTGTGGCTGGATGGCTGGCTGGTTCAGGTAAACTTTGTGGATGTGAACTTCTTGATATATTTCTTGACTTCACTGTATAGTCTATTATCTGCATGCAATATGAATATTATTTTTCTCCCATGTCTCTCTTAAAATTATATCCCTGAAAATCATGTTCAGTTCAACATTTTTTTCAGCATTTTATACATTTCCTTTTCAGTTCTGGAAATGATATTCTCTCTGATTGATTTCTCCAACTACACGTATTTAATGTGCTCCTTTTTTGTCCATGGCAGTTATTGCCACAATTTTGTTTCTCTGAAGTGATTATTAAGATGTGCTATAGGAGTGGAACTGTCATTCATGCATAAAATTTTAGACTTTCAAAGTGTTACTTTTCTTCCCTGAATTGTGTGTTTCACTCAGGTAATTTTGAATGGTGCATTTGTTCTTTGATAATTTACATCCACTCACAATACTCTCACTTTTGTACTGCATTAACTATTAATAGGATGAATATGTAATTGAAAGCGGTCACAAATTGTGGTTACTACATGTGGAAGCATTACATTGGTGTTTGCTTGATTTTTGAAGCATAACATGGGAGTGAACTCAATGAAGTGCCGTTGAAACCAGTAGAGTGTTTATAAACCACAGGAATAATTGTTCATGCTGTGGTTTGCTTGCTTCTTCCATTTACAACACTTGATTGTGTTGGTAAACAACACAGCCTATTTGGAACATAATCCTCTCCATCTGTTCCTGCCCTGTCGGGACTAATAAAACAATTCCCGTATAAAACAAATAATATATTTTACTCACTGTCAGTGTGGGTCATCCAAAAACCAATTTTCATAAAGTTAGATCTAATAATCCAGATAATTTCATGTCTAGAATATATTATCAAATATTTAATGGATTTGTGTTAGTTAACTGACAGTTTGGATCCTTTGTTATCTCCATCACTCTGTACCACTTAAATTCACAGATGTATCTTCAGAGATGTGAAATGAGTCAAGATACACATGTGATGTTCTGAACTATTCCACTTCTCATTTTTGTTCTTCATGGTCTAGGCCAAATGCATTGTGTGACTTCACATTCAGAGATGTTCCCATCTTTTTGAATGTCTTCGAGAATACTGATCTCCTTGTGGCTTATAATGACTTACATGTTTTGGCAATTTATCTGCATTCATTCTGTTAATATGTTCATCCCATTTGCTTCTGTAATCACTCACCATTTTTCAATATTATGAACACTAAGTACCATTCTTATGTCTATATTATGTATTCTGTCTAATCTTGAGCATCCTTCTACCTTTCTTAAAAATCTCATTTGTAGTGTTTGGATGATACACAAGTTCTTATGTGCAGGCATACAGGTCAGACACACATATATTAAAACTAGTGTTGCCATTATTTTATAAATTTAATTCTGGGCTCTTTTCTTATCTTGTTATTCAAAGTTCTATTTATGATGCCATATACATGTTCAAAATGTTGAATCTTAATTTTTATGCCTTGGTCTTTATTTTAACTTGTGGCTGTTCCTAGATAGTAGACCAGTTTACTAGCTGTCCAATAAATTGGATGTGTGTAGGCACTTCCTGACCAGTTTTTCTTGTTGGACAGATGGTTAGTTGCTTGGATCTGTCCATCCCATCAAATAGTGCCATGTATAGCACTGTCTGACCAGTTTCCCAACAGAGGGTCAACTGACAAACTGCCTATTGGCTTCTGTCTCGGGTCAACTGCCGTTTGTGCACACAAAACTAGATGTTGTATAAAATGGCTAATTAGGCAGACGACAAGGCAAATTGAAGTGTGATGACAGAGTTTTTTATTTATCAGCAATGAGGTATCTTCCGTTTCTTTCATTGCTATTATTTATTATGACTGTTTATGCTACCAACGCGTAATAACAAAGTGTACTTCAGTGTCTCTTTTTTTTCATTACTTTGATATGTTTCCTCACCAGGTGTCAGGAATCATCTTTGATGATTGTGGAGGTGCAACAACAGTGAATTTGAGATCCTCTAATTTCTTCCAGTGGCTGGAAAATGTAACATACCATAGCTAACAGCATCTCTTCACAACTTACAGCCTCTCTCATGACTGTATTTTGTTTCATTAAGAATGATTTCATAATGTTCAACAGCTCTGAAAACCATGTTTCATACTTTCTGAGATAATTACAAAAATCAATGTCTCTGAGCTCCTTAACTAATAGAGCATGGATCAATTTTAGTCTTTGTAAAAGACACTTCTTTGCACACTGCTTTCTTTTGGCTTTTCTTGGGCTTGTTACCTCTAAAACAGCCAAGACAAACCCCAGTTTTTGTTGTGTCAAAAAACGTGGCATCTCATCAAATATAATCTTAATGAAATTACTATAAGCAATTTGCAACCAGCGATAGGAACTGTGCAGCATTGCAGTCTCTGAGTGCAGTTGGTCAGGATATGTGTAGTCTGCCACAAAATTGGCTGTGACAGCAAATAAATTTTTATTGAGCATGGAAGGAAAACTGGTGGTTCCTAATTAAAAGTGGTTTACCTTGAAGACAATTAGGTAAATTCAAACAAAAATGCGGAGAAAGATTATTTAATATCTGCAATCAAAGAATTACATCTTAGGAATAAAAAAACTTATTTAATTCCTATAACTAGATATATCAAAGAGCTAAATAAATAATCAGTATGCTTCAGATTCCAGATCTGTTTTTGGAACCTTTGTCTAATCATAACGTAATCCAGTTGGTATCTTCTTATGTCTCCAGGCCTATCCCAAGTATACCACCACCACCTCCTCCTCCTTGTCCTCCTCGAGTGATTTTTGAACAGTGTATCCACTATTACTGCCTAAAATTCATTTCTGAAATAGTCTTTTTCCTCTCTCATTCCTGCTGCAGAGCCCATATTCTCCAGTAACTCTGTCTTTTATTTTTTCCCCTACCATGACATTCCAATCCTCCTTCCTGATATAATTTTACTTCCACTGTCTTCTACTTATGACGTTGGCATACATACAAGAACTGTTGTAGTTGGTTCTCACTTGCTGATGATTCTGATGCGAATAATCTTATTATTGAACTGTTCACAGTAACTCATTCTCTGCTTTACCTTCTTATTCATACTGAATCACACTGTCATTGTATCATTCTTTGTCACTGTTTATACTATCTGATGCTCATCTAACCAGAAATTCTTGTCTTTTCTCATTTCACTTCACTGACCTGCATTGTATCTAGACTAAACCTTCACATTTCACTTTTAATATTTTCTGGCTTCCCCACCATATTTAAACTTCTGACAGTCCACACTTCGACTCATAGGATGTTACGTTTCTGTTGGACACCCAATCTTTCCCTCATGGTTACTTTCCCTGTGGGAGTGCCCTCCCAGAGATCTGAATGGGACACTAAAACAATATCATCATGATGCTTTTTCAGTCATAGACAACATGTCCTGTGGATACATATTGTGTGTCTTTCATGTATTGATTTCCATTGTCCTCTGCATTGTTGTGCCATTGATCACCACTGATTCTTCTGCCTTTTAGGAGCAGTTTCCCATCCTAATGGAAGAAGGTGCCCTGATCCTCTGTTCACTCCTCTGCCTCTTTGACAGGGCCAGTGGCAGACTAAATGTGATTGCTTGTACTGGAAGTCTTCAGCTGTCATTGCCGATGATTTTTATCCTAAATTTAAGCAGTCACTGGTTACAAACCCGGGATCCAGGACATTTTGATTACTAATCAAAAATGTTACACCCAGACAAAAGTTATTAAAAATAGTACAGTATTACATAAGTTATTAGCTAATTCCTAAATATGGTTACCTACAGTTTTATAATATGAAAGAGTTATGTTAAATTTACAAAATACATTTGGTCAGCATGAAGAAACAGAATTCTTTTGCCCTCTAGATGCAGTCCTTTTACTACTGCATTTGACTTTCTATTATTCACACTTCCCTAGCTACTTAATATAACTTCCAGTAATGGACATTTACATAAACAGTCACATAACATATAACCAACAGTCAACTTTAGGTAGTCATTACCTGGGATAATCAGGTGAGGAACTAGATAGCTCAAGGTGGTTTCATACTTTACAGGGCTTGTGGAGGATTTATGGCTGTCACAGTTGCATATCTAACTTTTATAAAGTCATATATAACATTTTATATGAATGCTAACAAAGAGATAGAGGGGCTGGCCAGTACTTACCTCAGCCCAGTACAGCCAATAGATACACAAAAAACAGAACCAAAAATTTACGTTCCTAGCTTTCGGAACAAATGTTCCTTCATCAGGGAGGAGAGAGGGGAAAGAAAGGGAAGAAGGGAAAGTGGATTCAGTTACTCACAACCTAGGTTATGAAGCAATAGGGAAAGGAAAACAGGGAGGGTAGCAAGGATGGAGGTATGGTTGACAGAGGGAAGCCAAAGATATTCTACTGTAAGTACTGTGCCAGCTTCAAACCAAAGAGGATGTATACAGAAGAAAAGAGGTATATAGTATACAGATAAACACCTCCCTGTTTTCCTTTCCCTGTTGCTTCATAACCCGGGTTGTGAGTAACTGAATCCACTTTCCCTTCTTCCTTTTCTTTCCCCTCTCTCCTCCCTGATGAAGGAACATTTCTTCCGAAAGCTAGAAACGTAAATTTTCGGTTCTGTTTTTCGTGTATCTATCGGCTGTACTGAGCTGAGGTAAGTACTGGCCAGCCCTTCTATCTCTTTGTTAGTGTTTGTTTCACATCTTTATATGAGATTTTCCATTAATCATTTTATATGAATGCTGTACTAGAAATGTAGTTTATTTGCTGTTTGCAGATATTGTCAGCTTTCATTTGCTGCTTCATATGATGTGATCACTGAAATGGTATAAATTTTCCAATTTCTATTGCCCAGTGTAAATTTCATAATTAAAACCAATTGTAACTTTCTTGTTGCTTACCATAAAATCATACTTAAAGTGGCAATGAGCTTGTCCTAGCACTGCAATTTTTATGCTGTATTTCGTTTTATTGTGCCATGTTTGTAAGGTCTGTAATGCAGTTTTCTTGAAAATGCCATATGCATCTTATATTTCTTTCACTATAGGCACCATGAGGTCTTTCCCAGTCACCTCAACCATGCCTGAATGGACTTGTCAAGAAAAATCCCATGTCCATTGGCACTGATTACCAGAGATAGCCCTGTGCAACTACTGCACTAACTGTTGGTGCTTCCTCTGCCACCTCTCATTCCATGAGCCTAGTGCTTGTATTGTTAAAAGCTCATGAAGTATGATTGTAGACTTCTGTGGCTATGGTCTCCTTCAATAAAGCAATTCTAGATTTATAAAGATCTCATCGGGTTGTTTTACTAACCAGGGTTGCTGTTATAAGCTCAATTCACTTCATCACTTTATGTATTTATGACAGTAGGGGCTATACCATCCTCATGAAAGCTACTTGCAGTAATGGCCAAAAAACTGGTGTATAAAACAATGTGAGAGACTGCTACAGCTGGTCAACTGATATTCATTTATAGCACTTGGAGAGCATGAAAATTTTATTCATGTCCACCTGTTGTGTTTGCAGTACTAGAACCAGCCCAGACAGAAAGGAGACTATGTCCTCAGTTCCCTTGGGTTATTGGTTTCCCACAGTCAGCTGAAACATTAAGACTTCTTGCCAGTATCTAGTTCTTCTTGAGCACAGCTTTGTCTATTGTTTTAAGATTTTTACCTTTTGGTAGAGTTTAAGCCCACCATCCAACACCCTTCATGAAAGTAATCTCCATTTATGCAATCACAGCTGCCCTTTTTTTTTAAATTCTTCCCATGAGATTTATTACATAGATGTTTCCTTCCCTTATAACTGTCAGAAGACAAAGGATTCTGACAAGTAGTGATTGCAAACTCATGCATTGCCTTTGAACAGTAGGCCTACTGCAGGCCTACTACAACATAGCAGTTGCTATGTCATCATTTAATCAGTGTCTGCCTCTGCATCAACACTCATACCCTGCACACCACTTTGAAGTGTGTGCCAGAGGGTAATTCCCATTATTATGACTTATTTCTATGCTGTTCACTTATGAAATGCAGGAGGAATGATTGCTTAAACACTTCTCTGTGTGCTGCAGCTAGCCTAATCTTGTTGTAATGGCAGCTGTGGGAGCAATATATACAACGTTGCAGTAAATTCGAAGGACCCTCACTTAAGCAGGTTCTTGAAACTTTGCAAACAGGCTTTCACAGGATTGTTTGTGTCTCTATTCAAGCATCTGCTAGTTCAGATATTTTTGCAATTGTGTAACACTCTCCCTTGGGTCGGATAAGGCTGTGACCATTTGTGTACATACTTTCAATTCCCCTGTTAATCATATTTGCTTCATATCTCACACTCTTGAGCAATATTCTAGGATAGGTCACATGACACATGAATGTTTTTTGCTAATAATATTTGTCATTTTTTTTCCAGGCCCAGACTTTCTCTTCATCAAAGTCAGAATCCAGTTCATTCTCATGGAGTGGCCTGAACATACCACACAATTTCTTGAATTTAACAGGGCCAAAATCAAACCCTATTTCATTCAGTAACCCTAAAAATCTGTATCTCATGTTTGATCGTCCAACAGAACCACTTTTTGTGCCTAAAGGAAAAGACAGCAAAATTGTATTCAAGCTGCCAACTGACTATCTGGTGAGTTTAGTTTAATGCAGTAGTTTGATCTGTTGACAACTGTCTTTCGGGCAAATGAACATCCAACCATTTACTAAATATTCAAGAAGTATTTATTTCTATATTTTCTAAAAAAAATATCAATAAATTTATCATTTACTTGAATTATAACACTTCCTAATAACAACAATCCATAATCACAATTGTTATCACTGTAGTGTATGTTGAAAACCTTGACTTGCAATTAAATTAATGCCACCTTACATTTCTACATTGAAAATTTGGGAAAATTTTGATATATTTAAATCATCTTATCATTGAATGAAAATGAGTTAACAGAGTAATCTGCATGCAACATCTCTCAGAGAATGATTTTCCATGTTAGATTTGAGTGTTAGAGCAAGTCATTATTTTAGTCCTTAACTTTATTCTGAATAACCACCATTGTACAGTTTACAAAAATGTCACATAATCTTAGCTGCTGTATAAACTTCTCCATTGGAATTTACATGACATTGTAAAATGTGTATAAAGCTTGCTATTATGATTGTATAAAAAGTATACTTTTATCTCTTTGAAACAGATGATTTCTTGAGCATTATGTTAAGGAGACAATGACGTGCTATAATAAGACCACAGTGGTAGGCATATGGACAGTGGGGAGTGGTGGAGGGGTTCCTGTATTTAGTACTATTATAGAAAGAAGGGGAGCTTTAAAATGGAACTATGGTCTTTCATTAATAGGTTATGAGAGCCCTTGCACAGAAAAATATAGTGATGTGATTCATGTTTCTAGTGCAGGCACAGAGGCTAAATGTAATGGCCAATATTCATGACAAAATAACTTTTCTGATCCAATGTTTGCATGGTAATATAATGAAACTATCTAGTGTCTGCAAAATACACATATAATTTCATCATCTATAGTTAATTAATTGTTATTTTATCCTACATAATGTAACAGTTTTTGTTTTTGTCAATTTCATATTCCAAGGAACATTTGCTCAATAAACTGAAATAGTGTGGAATGAGTTATTTGACATTCACATCACAAATTAATTTGTAAATATGGCAACATGCTAAACATCTGGTTTTCTTTAATATACAGATGTGAATTGTGGTAATTCCTACCCTCCATCTTTCACACATTACAATAACAGTTCTTCTACAGAAAACAACATGATTTCAAAGAGAGCTTGTTCAATTTGTTTTAAAATTTTGCTTTGCTGTCCATCAGACATTTTATATCATTCAGTAAGTTACGAAAAATTTAGCTGCAGCTTTGTGCCATCTTCTTGTGCTAAATAGTATGTTAATGTGGAGTAGTGAATGCCATTTTTTTCATATTGTAATTATGTGCATCATTCTTCCTTTTGAACTGCAGTGGATTATTTACAATGAACTTCATCAAGGAATAAATATATTGTGAAGCGGTAGTCAGAATGCCCAACTCCTTAAACAGGTGTATAGAAGATGATCATGGATGAGCACCAATTATTATTCTTACAGGATGTTTTTGAGCAATGAAGACTTTCTTTCTTAAAGACAAGTTACATCAGAACATTATTCTATATGACATTGTTGCATGAAAATATGCAGAATACGTCAGCTTACTGTTTCGTCTCTCCCCAAAACAGCTTACTGATGTCTCTGCTATTATTTTTCTTGTAAAGGTGTTTAACAATGGCATCTTTCAGAGTCTCTGGAAAAATATGCCTCAAGCTAATGATGCATTACATATTTCAAATAAGACTGGGCTTACTAAATGGGAACAAATATTCACAATAAAATTATGAGAAGGATAGATTGCTACTCACCATTTAGGGGAGATGTTAAGTCACAGAGAGGCACTGTTATATATTTAAGCTTTCAGTCAAAAGACCTTCCAAAGTAGAAAACACACACATTCACACAAGCACAACTCACACAGACATTGCTGCTGTCTCTGCTCACTGAGGTCTGACTCAACAGTATGTGGATCTGAATTCCGGCCAGGGATAGGGACACTTCCTGTATTGGCACAGATGGAAGCAGCAAGGCCTCATTGGCCACAGACAGAGGCCACATTTGTGTGAGTAGTTTTGTGTGTGTGAGTGGGAGTGTGCATTTTCTACTTAAAATAAGGCATTTTGGCCAAAAGCTCAAATGTATAGCAGTCTTTTTTTATGCGTGCAACTTCTCCTCCATATGGTAAGTAGCAATCTATATTTTCCATAATACTATCACTATTCCAGCTTGGATTTTCCATTTTATGGAAAAAAAAATTGTACTCCATTAAAAACGCCATCAAATCCCGATATGAACTTTTATGTTTCAGAGAAGATATAATTTCCTTAATTTCAGAGGAGAAGTTGGTGATACATTCATATAACTGAATTTTATGAGGTGCTTTTTGGACATATTTCTGTGATTTTTCTTATGAATTATTTGCTCTGTAATTTATACTATGTTTAAGAAATGATTATTAAACACATTTTCTACCTGCGACTGATCATTTATAGTCCTTCCATTCAATTCAGTAGTCATGATATCCTGCTCTTTCCATGGTTGTCCTGTCTCTCATTTCACTACATTCCATAAGGCCTTAAGCCTGTGGTTGGAGTAACTGATTTTTAACATAATGTGCATATTCCTTCATTTTTTTTAAAAAAACTTATCTCCATAATTTTGAGTAAAAAGTTTCTAACTGTTATTTTACCTATCTGTCTCACTAACAGTTGAAACTTTTACTGGTTTGGTAAAGACAGTTTTACTGATGTTAATGGAACTTGTAAATCATTGACATACCCTTTGATAGCTCTGACTGTAATAAACAAGTATGAGTGAAATCAGTATTGTCCCCATGCTATGCATAGTGCTCTGATAACAGGAATTCAGTATAATGTCCGTGATACTAAATATCTTGAACATAATAGAGGGAAACATTCCATGCGGGAAAAATGTACTAAATATCTTATATGGTTATAATAGAGGGAAACATTCCACGTAGGGAAAATATATCTAAAAACAAAGATGATGTGACTTACCAAATGAAAGTGCTGGCAGGTCGACAGACACACAAACAAACACAAACATACACACAAAATTCAAGCTTTCGCAACAAACTGTTGCCTCATCAGGAAAGAGGGAAGGAGAGGGAAAGACGAAAGGATGTGGGTTTTAAGGGAGAGGGTAAGGAGTCATTCCAATCCCGGGAGCGGAAAGACTTACCTTAGGGGGAAAAAAGGACGGGTATCACTCGCACACACACACATATCTATCCACACATACACCTAAAAAATTAGGTTAGGTTAGGTTAGGTTAGGTTAGGTTAGGTACACACACACACACACACACACACACACACACACACACACACACACACACACACATATATATATATAAAAAGAAAGAAAGTGATGAGACTTACCAAACAAAAGCAACAAAAGCGCTGGCAGGTCGATAGACACACAAACAAACACAAACATACACACAAAATTCTAGCTTTCGCAACAAACGGTTGCTTCGTCAGGAAAGAGGGAAGGAGAGGGAAAGATGAAAGGAAGTGGGTTTTAAGGGAGAGGGTAAGGAGTCATTCCAATCCTGGGAGCGGAAAGACTTACCTTAGGGGGAAAAAGGACGGGTATACACTCGCACACACACACATATCCATCCGCATAGTGTATATGCGGATGGATATGTGTGTGTGTGTGCGAGTGCATACCCGTCCTTTTTTCCCCCTAAGGTAAGTCTTTCCGCTCCCGGGATTGGAATGACTCCTTACCCTCTCCCTTAAAACCCACTTCCTTTCATCTTTCCCTCTCCTTCCCTCTTTCCTGACGAAGCAACCGTTTGTTGCGAAAGCTAGAATTTTGTGTGTATGTTTGTGTTTGTTTGTGTGTCTATTGACCTGCCAGCACTTTTGTTTGGTAAGACTCATCACTTTCTTTCTTTTTAGATATATTTTTTCCACGTGGAATGTTTCCCTCTGTTATATATATATATATATATATATATATATATATATATATATATATATATCTAAAAAGAAAGATGATGAGACTTACCAAACAAAAGCGCTGGCAGGTCGATAGACACACAAACAAACACAAATATACACACAAAATTCAAGCTTTCGCAACAAACTGTTGCCTCATCAGGAAAGAGGGGAAGGAGAGGGAAAGACGAAAGGATGTGGGTTTTAAGGGAGAGGATAAGGAGTCATTCCAATCCCGGGAGCGGAAAGACTTACCTTAGGGGGAAAAAAGGACAGGTATACACTCGCACACACACCCATATCCATCCACACATACAGACACAAGCAGACATATGTCTGCTTGTGTCTGTATGTGTGGATGGATATGGGTGTGTGTGCGAGTGTATACCTGTCCTTTTTTCCCCCTAAGGTAAGTCTTTCCGCTCCCGGGATTGGAATGACTCCTTATCCTCTCCCTTAAAACCCACATCCTTTCGTCTTTCCCTCTCCTTCCCCTCTTTCCTGATGAGGCAACAGTTTGTTGCGAAAGCTTGAATTTTGTGTGTATATTTGTGTTTGTTTGTGTGTCTATCGACCTGCCAGCGCTTTTGTTTGGTAAGTCTCATCATCTTTCTTTTTAGATATATTTTTCCACGTGGAATGTTTCCCTCTGTTATATATATATATATATATATATATATATATATATATATATATATATATATATATATATATATATATATATATATATATATATATATATATATATATATATATATACCTTAGCCAGCTTCATCCTGACCCACAACTTCTTCACTTTTGAAGGCCAGACATATCAACAATTAAAGGGAACAGCCATGGGTACCAGGATGGCCCCTTCGTACGCCAACCTATTCATGGGTCGCTTAGAGGAAGCCTTCTTGGTTACCCAGGCCTGCCAACCCAAAGTTTGGTACAGATTTATTGATGACATCTTCATGATCTGGACTCACAGTGAAGAAGAACTCCAGAATTTCCTCTCCAACCTCAACTCCTTTGGTTCCATCAGATTCACCTGGTCCTACTCCAAATCCCATGCCACTTTCCTTGATGTTGACCTCCACCTGTCCAATGGCCAGCTTCACACGTCCGTCCACGTCAAACCCACCAACAAGCAACAGTACCTCCATTACGACAGCTGCCACCCATTCCACATCAAACGGTCCCCTCCCTACAGCCTAGGTCTTCGTGGCAAACGAATCTGCTCCAGTCCGGAATCCCTGAAGCATTACACCAACAACCTGACAACAGCTTTCGCATCCCGCAACTACCCTCCCGACCTGGTAGAGAAACAAATAACCACAGCCACTTCCTCATCCTCTCAAACCCAGAACCTCCCACAGAAGAACCACAAAAGTGCCCCACTTGTGACAGGATACTTTCCGGGACTGGATCAGATTCTGAATGTGGCCCTCCAGCAGGGATACGACTTCCTCAAATCCTGCCCTGAAATGAGATCCATCCTTCATGAAATCCTCCCCACTCCACCAAGAGTGTCTTTCCGCCGTCCACCTAACCTTCGTAACCTCTTAGTTCATCCCTATGAAATCCCCAAACCACCTTCCCTACCCTCTGGCTCCTACCCTTGTAACCGCCCCCGGTGTAAAACCTGTCCCATGCACCCTCCCACCACCACCTACTCCAGTCCTGTAACCCGGAAGGTGTACACGATCAAAGGCAGAGCCACGTGTGAAAGCACCCACATGATCTACCAACTGACCTGCCTACACTGTGACGCATTCTATGTGGGAATGACCAGCAACAAACTGTCCATTCGCATGAATGGACACAGGCAGACAGTGTTTGTTGGTAATGAGGATCACCCTGTGGCTAAACATGCCTTGGTGCACGGCCAGCACATCTTGGCACAGTGTTACACTGTCCGGGTTATCTGGATACTTCCCACTAACACCAACCTATCCGAACTCCGGAGATGGGAACTTGCTCTTCAATACATCCTCTCTTCCCGTTATCCACCAGGCCTCAATCTCCGCTAATTTCAAGTTGCCGCCACTCACACCTCACCCGTCATTCAACAACATCTTTGCCTCTGCACTGCTTGGGACAACAGTACATTTTCAGGCAGACAAACTTTCGAAATTACAGTAGTTACAATTTTCAACAACAGATGGCGCTGCGGTCTGGGAAACTCTATAGTACGATATTTTCCACATATCCACCATGCGTAGCAATAATATGGCGTAGTCTCTGAATGAAATTACCCAAAACCTTTGACAACGTGTCTGGCGAAATGGCTTCACATGCAGATGCGATGTACTGCTTCAGCTGTTCAATTGTTTCTGGAGTCTGGCAGTACACCTGGTCTTTCAAGTGTCCCCACAGAAAGAAGTCACAGGGGTTCATGTCTGGCGAATAGGGAGGCCAATCCACGCCGCCTCCTGTATGTTTCGGATAGCCCAAAGCAATCACACGATCATCGAAATATTCATTCAGGAAATTAAAGACGTCGGCCGTGCGATGTGGCCGGGCACCATTTTGCATAAACCACGAGGTGTTTGCAGTGTCGTCTAAGGCAGTTTGTACTGCCACAAATTCACGAAGAATGTCCAGATAGCGTGATGCAGTAATCATTTCGGATCTGAAAAATGGGCCAATGATTCCTTTGGAAGACATGGCGGCCCAGACCAGTACTTTTTGAGGATGCAGGGACGATGGGACTGCAACATGGGGCTTTTCGGTTCCCCATATGCGCCAGTTCTGTTTATTGACGAAGCTGTCCAGGTAAAAATAAGCTTCGTCAGTAAACCAAATGCTGCCCACATGCATATCGCCGTCATCAATCCTGTGCACTATATCGTTAGCGAATTTCTCTCGTGCAGCAATGGTAGCGGCACAGAGGGGTTGCCGCGTTTGAATTTTGTATGGATAGAGGTGTAAACTCTGGCGCATGAGACGATACGTGGACGTTGGCGTCATTTGGACCGCAGCTGCAACACGGCGAATGGAAACCCGAGGCCGCTGTTGGATCACCTGCTGCACTAGCTGCGCGTTGCCCTCTGTGGTTGCCGTACGCGGTCGCCCTACCTTTCCAGCACGTTCATCCGTCACGTTCCCAGTCTGTTGAAATTTTTCAAACAGATCCTTTATTGTTTCGCTTTTCGGTCCTTTGGTTACATTAAACCTCCGTTGAAAACTTTGTCTTGTTGCAACAACACTGTGTTCTAGGCGGTGGAATTCCAACACCAGAAAAATCCTCTGTTCTAAGGAATAAACCATGTTGTCTACAGCACACTTGCACGTTGTGAACAGCACACGCTTACAGCAGAAAGACGACATACAGAATGGCGCACCCACAGACTGCGTTGTCTTCTATATCTTTCACAGCACTAGCAGCGCCATCTGTTGTTGAAAATTGTAACTACTGTAATTTCGAAAGTTTGTCTGCCTGAAAATGTACTGTTGTCCCAAGCATATTGCAACAAACAGTGTATTTCTATCGCTGCTCGTTTAGTTTTTATTGCCGTTTCAAATATACCGGTCATTTTTGAAACACCCTGTATATATATATATATATATATATATATATATATATATATATATATATATATATATAAAAACAAAGATGATGTGACTTACCAAATGAAAGTGCTGGCAGGTCGAAAGACACACAAACAAACACAAACATACACACAAAATTCAAGCTTTCGCAACAAACTGTTGCCTCATCAGGAAAGAGGGAAGGAGAGGGAAAGACGAAAGGATGTGGGTTTTAAGGGAGAGGGTAAGGAGTCATTCCAATCCCGGGAGCGGAAAGACTTACCTTAGGGGGAAAAAAGGACGGGTATACACTCGCACACACATATCCATCCACACATATACAGACACAAGCAGACGTATTTTTAGATATATTTTTTAATTGCCGCCAAAACACGTTAAATATGTCTGCTTGTGTCTGTATATGTGTGGATGGATATGTGTGTGTGTGTGTGCGAGTGTATACCCGTCCTTTTTTCCCCCTAAGGTAAGTCTTTCCGCTCCCGGGATTGGAATGACTCCTTACCCTCTCCCTTAAAACCCACATCCTTTCGCCTTTCCCTCTCCTTCCCTCTTTCCTGATGAGGCAACAGTTTGTTGCGAAAGCTTGAACTTTGTGTGTATGTTTGTGTTTGTTTGTGTGTCTATCGACCTGCCAGTGCTTTCGTTTGGTAAGTCACATCATCTTTGTTTTTAGATATATTTTTCCCACGTGGAATGTTTCCCCCTATATATATATATATATATATATATATATAAAAAGAAAGATGATGAGACTTACCAAACAAAAGCGCTGGCAGGTCGATAGACACACAAACAAACACAAATATACACACAAAATTCAAGCTTTCGCAACAAACTGTTGCCTCATCAGGAAAGAGGGGAAGGAGAGGGAAAGACGAAAGGATGTGGGTTTTAAGGGAGAGGATAAGGAGTCATTCCAATCCCGGGAGCGGAAAGACTTACCTTAGGGGGAAAAAAGGACAGGTATACATTCGCACACACACCCATATCCATCCACACATACAGACACAAGCAGACATATTTAAAGACAAAGAGTTCATATACTAAATATCTTAGTATATGACATGGTCTCCACAACACCATAGGTCTACTGACTGCAGTCAGCTTGAAGTAAGTGCCTTTATGGCAGATTCAGTTAACATAAGATACTTCAAATCCTACCTACTAAACGAATCTCGAAAATTGGTTACCTTTCCCTTTATGCCTGATGCAGATGAACAAGGTAACATATTCACACATGCAAATTCATGCTTACAAAACAATGGATGCAAATAAATACATACATTATATACATATGCTGGAAAGATCTGCTGTCATAATGATTAGTGGGAAGATAACTGTTTCTTATAGTAGGTGAATATGTGGATACATATCTCAATTATGTTTCTATGTGCTGTTGTGCAAAGAGTAAGTGGACATAAGCCTGCCCAGTTGGCCGTGCAGTATAACGCACGGCTTTCCAGGTGGGAAGGAGCGCCTGGTCCCCAGCACGAATCCGCCTGGCAGATTTGTGTTGAGGTCTGGTGAACCGGCCAGTCTGTGGATGGTTTTTAGGCAGTTTACCATCTGCCTCAGTGAATGCGGGCTGGTTCCCCTTATTCCGCCTCAGTTACACTATGTCGGCGATTGCTGCGCAAACAAGTTCTCCACGTACGCGTACACCACCATTACTCTACCACGCAAACATAGGGGTTACACTCATCTGGTGTGAGACGTTCCCTGGGGGGCCCACCAGGGGCCGAACCGCACAATAACCCTGGGTTCGGTGTGGGCAGCGGATGGGTGAAGTGGACTGCGGTAGTCATTTTGAGGTTGTGGATCACTGCGAATCCGGTGGGGATGAAGTCTCTCCATCATTTCTAGGTCCCCGGTTAACATACAATACAATACATACATATAAGTGGGCATAAATGCTCTCCTAATATGTGTTAGCAGATTGGCATTGTACGCTGTACATATAGATCAAACGTAACAACAAAATGTTGACTATTGTAAATGTTGGTTACATACTACAGTGAGAATTCGTTAATGTATTGCCACAAATGAGATTGTCACATCCGTATGAATTCTGAATTCAATGTTGCTGTCAGTTAAATGTAGCCTTTGCTTATATTTCACAAGTCCTAGCTTTAATTTTATATGTTTAAGCAAAAGTTACTGTTGCTTTAATCTTGTTTTCCAATTCCTCAAAAGTATGTAATTAAATTTCATTAAAGACAGGCAGAGGTAAAAGATTGGAGAAAGATGATATTCTGTGCACATCTCTAATGTTAAGAGGATATGCTCGTGAAAATGACCAAAAATTGGAAAAAAAAATTCTTGGTCTATAGAAAAGAGCATTTCATGCTGATTTCAAACATGTATAGTTTATGGGGATTATCATTTTCCATTCATTCTAAAATTGAGGTTGAATGTAATGTTGCACAGGGGCCACACCTATCTGTCAGTTTGAAGTGCATCAGAATACGTGATACTTTATTTTGTTATTCCATTTTTTCCATTGTTAGTTATGGATTGTTAACACAGGCGTATTCTAAAAGGCACTGACTCCTGGAACCAAAGTACAGGCATGTCTAAAAGGCTATGGTTCGAATGTAAATAAAGATGTTCGCTTTTAAAGTTGATCTGAGAATATATGATTTTGGAATTTCATACGCGTGTGGTTTTGTGGTTATTGGGTGTTGTTTTGTTTCTGTGTGTGTGCGTGTGTGTGTGTGTGTCTGTGTTACAAATGCCGAGAGTAAAGAAATTTAGCACCAAACGAAATGTTTCGCGGCAAGCAATTCCAAACACAACCGAATAATACGCATCAATTGCTTCAAAAGTTGTCCGAGGAAACTGTGTCTACAGGCAGTGCTTCTAGACATAAACTTTCGCTTTCTGAATGCAATAATGACGGAAATGTTATTGTGAACCTAAATATGCTGTCAAGACTTTTGAAGGCTGCTGTGAAATGTAAGTACTACAATTGCAAAGATAATATTGACGTGTCTGAGGACATATAATTAAGGAAGGGTCTTTACGTCAGTTACTGATTGCCTGTAACTTGTGTAAGATGCACCGTGATACTATGACATCACCAGTAACTGATAGTCGACATTACAGTGTAAATATTCAGCTTGCTTATGGAATGTGATGTATTGGAAGGAGAAGGAGAGCTGCTCAGACTTTTTGTGCAGTGATGGATTTCCCTCCACCTCTACTGAGGTTTGACAGATACAATAAATTAATACATAATGCTTTATGTGGTGTAAGTGAACATTCAACGAAAAGAGCAGCAGAAGAAGCAGTAGCCTTGTCTGAGAATACAGACATTGTAGCAGCATTTGATGGGTCTTGGTAGAAGAGAGGTCATACTTCTCTGAAAAGGGTTGTAACTGCCACATTTATTGAAACTGGTACTAAATTATGAATGTCCAACAAAGCACTGTCAGGGTTGTTCAAGTAAATTCATCGGCACCCATGTTTATGTAAAGAACTCTGATGGCCCAAGTGGAAACATTGAAACGAAAGGAGTTTTAAACATTTTTAGAAGATCAGAGGTCAGTCGTGGTGTGAGGTGTGTAGGCTACTTTGGGGATGGAGACTGTAAAGGTCACACTACTGTTGTTAATGACAGACCATATGGGGACACACCGATAGAAAAGCTTGAGGCATGTACAAAAAAAAAAAAAAAAAAAAAAATGACTGGGAGTTTGGCTGAGAAAATTATGTAAAGACATCAGAGGAAAAAAACTGTCAGATGGAAAACACATACGTGGTCCAGGTCATCTTACAAAAAGTGAAACTGATTCTTTGACTCAATATTATGGACTAGCAATAAGGAGAAATGTAGGATATTTGGAGCACATGAGACGAGCTGTTTGGGCAACATGGTTTCACAGAGTGTCAACAGATGAAACCCCATAGCATGGTTTGTGTGCAAAAGGGGAAGATTCGTGATGCAAGTACTGGTTGAGCAATGCTACAGGCATACAATATACAAACAAGCATTCCTTACCACTTGCTGTAATGGAGGCAATTAGGCCTATATATAGGGATCTGGAAAATAAAAATCTGCTTAGGAAATATATGCATGGTCTCTCTCAGAATTTAAATGAAAGCTTCAACAGCTGTATGTGTTAGACAATATACAAAACTGTATTTGTTGGGCTGACAGTGCTGAAGATTGGTGTAATGGATGCAATAATAACATTCAAAGATGGAGCAATTTCAAAGATCAATGTTATGAAGAAATTGAACATCCAGACGGGAAAGAATATGGTTTCAGCTCTAACTGCTGTTGATAAGCAGCAGGTAACCGAAGAGAGACAGCTGCTACCAAGGAGTCTAGGGTAAAGAAAAGAATGAAGAGAAAGAGTATGGAGGATAAGGAAACAGAAGGACAACTGGAGTATGCAGCTGGAATGTTCTAAATGAGCATAGTCGTAAGTTAAAAAATCTGTAAATCTTTTTTTAAGCGATTTACCGAAAACTTGAATTTTCATCATTCAGGTATAATTTATAACATGATGATGATGTCGGTGATATTTGAGCTACATTTTTAAATATTTTTGTTGTAGTAAAATAAATTACTTGTCTTTTTCACACATCAGCATCAGGGAAGGAAATTAAGGAAATTGGAGGTATAAAACATTTATGTGAATGCTGTCTGTACTCTTTTTCCAAGCTGTGCAGTCAGTGGTTCCAAAGAAAATGGTACCGCAGTGAAATAGTGTTCTGTTTTTTGTACTATTATAAATATTGTTGTCAGTGCCAAAATATAATAAATGTCTCAATGATTTTTTGGGAAGTGCTTGGACTAATGACCCTAAGTGTGTGTTAGAATCTTGAGCTATCTCTCATTTATAGATCAGTTGCACTATGAGGGTGAAGATAATGCTAAAAATGCAGCCTGTTCAGGGCATGTCTCCTTATGTGCAACTCCATTATAATATATGACTGCAAAAGTTTCACTGCAAGGGAGATTTATGTGCTGCTGATGTGGCTGATATTCAGTATAACACTGTTAATTAACTTTTTAGTATACTTTAAATAAACTGCCTGTCAAATGTTTGTTTTGCAATATAAAACAATGATGATGATGATTTTGAAGTCACTGATATGTTCACTTGTCTAACATGGTACTGCCTGTCATGAAGGCAGTTTCTCTGTAAAGCCATTCTGCAGTTTTTGAAGATTGTTGTGGCTATTTCATTGATGAGAAAACATTAATCATTGAATTTGAAATAAAACTCCTTAGTTGATCTGGTATGACAGTAGCAAAATAGACTCAAAATAAAACTTTTAACTGTTTACAAGTAGGATGCAGGACGGGATATTTTTAATTAGTAAATTTTACAGAGAAAGATTTTGCACTTACAACTGTGTCTGCGTAACTGAGTTTAACGGGCAGAATGCCCAATTAATAATTCACTCACAACCAATCAGTGAGAAGCTTAGGCCCTCACATTGTTTAGTTAAACTTTTGAAAAAAATTCACAGTTCAATACTCTAACCCATTTCAGTCAATTTCTATTTGTAAGTCCTTAGTATAGTAAAATAGTAAAATTCACAGTTTCTGTCTCATCTCAACTATCATATAAAATAATTAGTTTATTAAAAACAGAGATTCCATGACTTACCAAATGGGAAAGCACTGGTAGATAGGCACAATAAAAAACACACAAACACACACACAAAATTTCGAGCTTTTGCAACCCCCGGTTGCTTCGTCAGGAAAGAGGGAAGGAGAGGGAAAGATGAAAGGATGTGGGTTTTAAGGGAGAGGGTAAGGAGTCATTCCAATCCCGGGAGCGGAAAGACTTACCTTAGGGGGAAAAAAGGACAGGTATACACTCGCACACACACACCTATCCATCCACACATATACAGACACAAGCAGTCACAGCTTCAGTTCCTTTCACCCATGAAACAACCATTTCAGCTATTTCCAACAACTTTCGTTTTATTTCCATTCCCGTTTCTTCCCACATAACCGATCACTTTTTAGCAGCTTCCCACAGGTTTAAACGTTATTATTTCTTCGTCAGACAATTGCTAGCCTCATTTTCATAATCTGCCAGCACATAACCAGTCCTTTGAATACATTTACACGCAGTTTTTTCGAAATTTTCCTGAATTTCCCCAACCTTTAACGTGTTTTTGAGGCAACACAACTACCTAACCTTTGTACCCATCATTGCTCCCCAACCTAAGTTCAGCACAGGATCAACATAGCTCATCTCAAACCAACACTTTTTCGACTTTTTTCACACCTTTATCTCTCCCTATATTCTTTTATTTTTTTATTCTTTTATTTTTTTTATTTTCCACTTTAGTCTCATGTTACCCTTTCCCCCTTCTAATACCATGTCAACCTCACACCATCCCTACAACGACCCCATTAAATTTTATTTACATTCCCTCCACAAACATGCCTTCACCCTAGCCAGATTATGCTCCCATATTTTATTTACTCAGGCTTGTCTGACATTTGGCATTACCCCCAAAGGCCTCACACTCAAAGTTCCCATCTCTGGCTGTAATCCTTCTTTCCATCAGTCCCTATACCTGTTCCAAACTGCACAATTCATAGCCCTCACTCGCCTAATCCTTCACCTATACATCAACTCAGCCAATGAACACACCCGTCAACTCCTATCCCTAATCAAAGTCCTCAGTCTTTCCTCTCCCACATCCACACCGGCTGTTCATAGCAACCTCCTACAGGCCAACCGCAAATTAGAACAGCATGCCACCCTCCACCTCAAAAAACTATCCAATCTCCTGGTTTCCCACCTCCGGAAAGGCAACTCACTCACCCTCCAAAATAATTTGGTCTTTAAATATGTCTGCTTGTGTCTGTATATGTGTGGATGGATAGGTGTGTGTGTGTGTGCGAGTGTATACCTGTCCTTTTTTCCCCCTAAGGTGAGTCTTTCCGCTCCCGGGATTGGAATGACTCCTTACCCTCTCCCTTAAAACCCACATCCTTTCATCTTTCCCTCTCCTTCCCTCTTTCCTGACGAAGCAACCGGGGGTTGCGAAAGCTCGAAAGTTTGTGTGTGTTTGTGTGTTTTTTATTGTGCCTGTCTACCAGAGCTTTCCCGTTTGGTAAGTCATGGAATCTCTGTTTTTAATATGTTTTTAATATATTTTTCCCATGTGGAATGTTTCTTTCTATTTAAAAAATAATTAGTTTGCTGCTTAAATTAATCATTATGTGATAAGGCTCTCCTAATGTGATTACTTCAGCTTATTGATTGTTTGGCATTTTTCACCCCCTTATTTTCCCATTGTTTTCTGCTGTGATACTGAAAATTCTACTATGTCATATGATTCTGGGTTTTCTTTGGGTATTCATCACATGCACTTCCTCTTCTGCATGGATCTTTGAAATAAATCTACTCCTTGAAATATTAATAGTGATGGCAGCTATTGTGCAGCAATCGCCTTTCAGAATGTTCAAAGTTCTATTTCCCTCTCCTTGGAAATTTATGGCATTCTGTGTGTGATGAAACAATCTCTGATATCTTCCAATCTTCTCCTTCATCCATCACAAATGTAACTATTTTTCTTTCCACAAATGTACATCACATACTCCCTCACAGTATTTTGTTACACACATAAAATATTCCCTACTCTGCCAAAACTTCGAGAAACACACACACACACACACACACACACACAGACAGAGAGAGAGAGAGAGAGAGACAGAAAGTCATAACATAAATATAGGAAATTGGTGGGGAAGATGTTGTTCAATGATTGAAGGGGCTAAAAATATGCCCATCACAGTAAGTTCAAAGTAAATTGACCCATTATTACTGCAGCATAATAAACAAGTGCAAGAAAAAATGTTGAACAGAGAATAGTAGTCATCCGCCTTATGCAACTGCCATAGACTAAATACATAAAAATAGCTTTTAGTAAATTTTATTTATTTCACTCATAGTTTCAGCACTTGATATGTGTGAGACTAGCCTGTAATGAATAATTATATAAATATGTTTGGAGGACTTAATTCAGATACATGGACAATTCTAATACAAATTTAAAGTCTAGTTCAAAACAGGTCTATATACTCTCATCATGTTTTGGTTTTGTCAACCAGTTTCCATAAGCAGTTCTTCTAGATGCTGTTAATTAGATTTATATAGTTTAACACAGCATCTATTAGTGTTTCTAATAGAGCCACTGATAATATTCACTGCATTTCTACCACCTAGACATACATATGAGCAATTATTTTTAATCAAGTATAATTTGAGATCTGATTGTAGAAACCAATTCTGCAAACTGACAGCTAGCTCTCATTCAGGAGCATCAAGTCTCAAAACTCCATCTGGGCATACTGAGTTAGGTTTTTTTAGTTTCTCTGCCTCCTGTGGTCCAAATTGACCAAATTGACCACAACAAAATTGACGAGTTTTGTATGTGTGTTAGGCTTACACACACACAAAATAATGTAGACAGAATTCAAGTGCACAGAATTACATTTTATATCTAATGACAAAAATACATGTCCGTAAATGAACATAAATATCTTGACACTGAAAATAATTTCAGAGGCACCCCTTGTACCAGAAATACCCAGCAACTGCCCTCAATGCCCTTTCCCCTCTCTGACATAGTATGGAACACCTGGAATGTAAGGAAATTAAAAATTGTATTTGCGAACTGACTTCTTGTGTGGACTGCTGGCCATGGCTTTGGTGCAGCTGCTGGATGTGGCAGTGATGGAGCCTGCTGATTGGTGGGTGGGATGGTAACAGCAGGTGTACGGGGGCCTATGAGATTGATGAAGATCTTGCTGGAGAGTCTTGAAACTGCCCAATGTCAGAATGTACATGCCATCTTCCTTAGCATTGCTGGTATTGAACACATGAACATGACCTCATCAGAAGTGTCTTTTTTAATCAATGACCGCCAAAATGGTTGTTCATTAACTTGATGGCTGTGTTTGCTCCTGGTTCTGACTAACTGCGAACACTGTTGAAAGCAATTCAGAAGAATTTTAGCGAAGCACAGGATGTTGGCTTCTGGTGAGACACATCACATCATAATGTTCACTTGTTTCCTGCAGTCCTGTGGGAGGGTTGGCCAGTAAATGAGCTGTTGTGGATCTGAAATCTGAGTGGTGGCGAGTTCTTTGATGTCCACAATATGTAACAAATTACAGATGTTTGAAAAGTTGCTTTCAGCAGTGTTCATAGTTTGTTGCACTCAGGAGCAAACATGATCATCAAATGGGCCAATCTTAGCCTTTGTTGTTTCTCATTTGAGTCAGCATTTCCTTTCCATTGGAGTCAGCATCCTGAAATGTCTAGTGTAAGAAGGTGAATGTAAGTTAGACATATCCATTATGGTTTCTAAGCAGAACATTTGCTAGTAAAATGTGTTATACTGTGAAAGTATATTGTTCAATGACAGAAAGATTCTTTTATTAATTTGTTTTACAAGTTGGACAACCTCTACTGTGCATTATCTCAATAACCATTGACTGTACGAGAGGGTACCCCAAAGAAACCAAACTTATTTATTCCCATTGAAGCACAAACATTCAATTCCCTTTAAAGTACTCTCCACTTGCAGTAACACAACTGTCTGATCTTTTATTCCATTTTTCAAAACATTGCTTATACTCATCTTTTATGATGCTTGAGAACACCTCTGTTATTTATTACTGTACCCCACTTTTCCTGTTAGGAAACAAAGTCACATGGGACAAGGTTAGGTGACTATTTTGGGGGGTGGGGGTTAGGAGCATGTGTCATACCATTTTTTTATGATGCAAAAGCAGTCACCCAACTGCCAGAATCAGACCACTTCCGTCACACTCTGTTGCTCAGTCTTTTCAAACTTCCAAGTAAAAAGCCTGTCAACTGTCTGATCCTGTGGAATGAACCCTGAATGGGCGACTTATCTCACATTAAAAAAAAAGATCAATGTTGTCTTAATGCTTATTTTCATCTGACTAGCTTCCTTGAGATGAGGCAAGTTGGAAGTCTTCCACTGACTTGATTGTTGCTTTGATTCTGATTTGTAAGCACAGCACCAAGTTTTTCCACTTGTGAAAATTTTTAAGAAGAAGTTTGAAACATTTTGGGATCCTTTTTCAAAACACAGCATGCTTCTATGCAACCTAGGCTTTGTTCAGCAGTCAGGAGTCATGGCAGCACCCTTTTCATTTCCAAATCACAGCATTGAACTCCAAGCTACTCCTGCCAGATCCACAATTTTTTCAATGGTCCATCATTGACCTTCATTGATGACTGCATGAATATTTTCAACATTTTCATGTGTTTGGGCCATGGAAGGATGACCAGAACAAGGTTCATAATCAACTGACATTTCACTATTTTTGAAATGGGAAAACCGCTCAGACACTTGACTTTTCCCCATAGCACCATCCTTGTACACCATTTTTAACATTTTAAGAGTTTCTGTTCCACTTTTTCTGAGCAAAAAGCAGAATTTCACCACTGCACACTGTTCCTGAAAATCAGCCATTGCAAAAACAACAATAGCATAAAACAAGTTGTTGCTATTAACTCTGTTGTAACTATTACTGACCTTCTTAACTGACAGCACTTGACTTACTGACTCTGGAATGTTCAGTCTGTGTGCTCCTAGCAGCAAAGCATGATATTACAAAAGCTCTGTCCACCAAAAAATTTGTTCAGTTTCTTTTGGGTACACCCTCATATAATGCACTCTATTTAAGATAGATGCCTTATATTTCATAACCCCCCATGAACCATGGACCTTGCCGTTGGTGGGGAGGCTTGCGTGCCTCAGCGATACAGATAGCCGCACCGTAGGTACAACCACAACGGAGGGGTATCTGTTGAGAGGCCAGACAAACGTGTGGTTCCTGAAGAGGGGCAGCAGCCTTTTCAGTAGTTGCAAGGGCAACAGTCTGGATGATTGACTGATCTGGCCTTGTAACAATAACCAAAACGGCCTTGCTGTGCTGGTACTGCGAACGGCTGAAAGCAAGGGGAAACTACGGCCGTAATTTTTCCCGAGGGCATGCAGCTTTACTGTATGATTAAATGATGATGGCGTCCTCTTGGGTAAAATATTCCGGAGGTAAAATAGTCCCCCATTCGGATCTCCGGGCGGGGACTACTCAAGAGGATGTCATTATCAGGAGAAAGAAAACTGGCGTTCTACGGATCGGAGCGTGGAATGTCAGGTCCCTTAATCGGGCAGGTAGGTTAGAAAATTTGAAAAGGGAAATGGATAGGTTACAGTTAGATATAGTGGGAATTAGTGAAGTTCGGTGGCAGGAGGAACAAGACTTCTGGTCAGGTGACTACAGGGTTATAAACACAAAGTCAAATAGGGGTAATGCAGGAGTACGTTTAATAATGAATAGGAAAATAGGAACGCGGGTAAGCTACTACAAACAGCTTAGCGAACGCATTATTGTGGCAAAGATAGATACGAAGCCCACACCTACTACAGTAGTACAAGTTTATATGCCAACTAGCTCTGCAGATGACGAAGAAATTGAAGAAATGTATGATGAAATAAAAGAAATTATTCAGATAGTGAAGGGAGACGAAAATTTAATAGTCATGGGTGACTGGAATTCGAGTGTAGGGAAAGGGAGAGAAGGAAACGTAGTAGGTGAATATGGATTGGGGCTAAGAAATGAAAGAGGAAGCCGCCTGGTAGAATTTTGCACAGAGCACAACTTAATCATAGCTAATACTTGGTTTAAGAATCATGATAGAAGGTTGTATACATGGAAGAACCCTGGAGATACTAAAAGGTATCAGATAGATTATATAATGGTAAGACAGAGATTTAGGAACCAGGTTTTAAATTGTAAGACATTTCCAGGGGCAGATGTGGACTCTGACCACAATCTATTGGTTATGACCTGTAGATTAAAACTGAAGAAACTGCAAAAAGGTGGGAATTTAATGAGATGGGACCTGGATAAACTGAAAGAACCAGAGGTTGTACAGAGTTTCAGGGAGAGCATAAGGGAACAATTGACGGGAATGGGGGAAAGAAATACAGTAGAAGAAGAATGGGTAGCTTTGAGGGATGAAGTAGTGAAGGCAGCAGAGGATCAAGTAGGTAAAAAGACGAGGGCTAGTAGAAATCCTTGGGTAACAGAAGAAATATTGAATTTAATTGATGAAAGGAGAAGATATAAAAATGCAGTAAATGAAGCAGGCAAAAAGGAATACAAACGTCTCAAAAATGAGATCGACAGAAAGTGCAAAATGGCTAAGCAGGGATGGCTAGAGGACAAATGTAAGGATGTAGAGGCTCATCTCACTAGGGGTAAGATAGATACTGCCTACAGGAAAATTAAAGAGACCTTTGGAGATAAGAGAACCACTTGTATGAACATCAAGAGCTCAGATGGCAACCCAGTTCTAAGCAAAGAAGGGAAAGCAGAAAGGTGGAAGGAGTATATAGAGGGTCTATACAAGGGTGATGTACTTGAGGCCAATATTATGGAAATGGAAGAGGATGTAGATGAAGATGAAATGGGAGATACGATACTGCGTGAAGAATTTGACAGAGCACTGAAAGACCTGAGTCGAAACAAGGCCCCCGGAGTAGACAACATTCCATTGGAACTACTGACGGCTTTGGGAGAGCCAGCCCTGACGAAACTCTACCATCTGGTAAGCAAGATGTATGAAACAGGCGAAATACCCACAGACTTCAAGAAGAATATAATAATTCCAATTCCAAAGAAAGCAGGTGTTGACAGATGTGAGAATTACCGGACAATCAGTTTAATAAGCCACAGCTGCAAAATACTAACACGAATTCTTTACAGACGAATGGAAAAACTAGTAGAAGCCGACCTCGGGGAAGATCAGTTTGGATTCCGTAGAAATATTGGAACACGTGAGGCAATACTGACCTTACGACTTATCTTAGAAGAAAGATTAAGGAAAGGCAAACCTACGTTTCTAGCATTTGTAGACTTAGAGAAAGCTTTTGACAATGTTGACTGGAATACTCTCTTTCAAATTCTAAAGGTGGCAGGGGTAAAATACAGGGAGCGAAAGGCTATTTACAATTTGTACAGAAACCAGATGGCAGTTATAAGAGTCGAGGGGCATGAAAGGGAAGCAGTGGTTGGGAAGGGAGTAAGACAGGGTTGTAGCCTCTCCCCGATGTTTTCAATCTGTATATTGAGCAAGCAGTAAAGGAAACAAAAGAAAAATTCGGAGTAGGTATTAAAATCCATGGAGAAGAAATAAAAACTTTGAGGTTCGCCGATGACATTGTAATTCTGTCAGAGACAGCAAAGGACTTGGAAGAGCAGTTGAACGGAATGGACAGTGTCTTGAAAGGAGGGTATAAGATGAACATCAACAAAAGCAAAACGAGGATAATGGAATGTAGTCGAATTAAGTCGGGTGATGTTGAAGGTATTAGATTAGGAAATGAGACACTTAAAGTAGTAAAGGAGTTTTGCTATTTGGGGAGCAAAATAACTGATGATGGTCGAAGTAGAGAGGATATAAAATGTAGACTGGCAATGGCAAGGAAAGCGTTTCTGAAGAAGAGAAATTTGTTAACATCGAGTATAGATTTAAGTGTCAGGAAGTCGTTTCTGAAAGTATTTGTATGGAGTGTAGCCATGTATGGAAGTGAAACATGGACGATAAATAGTTTGGACAAGAAGAGAATAGAAGCTTTCGAAATGTGGTGCTACAGAAGAATGCTGAAGATTAGATGGGTAGATCACATAACTAATGAGGAGGTACTGAATAGGATTGGCGAGAAGAGGAGTTTGTGGCACAACTTGACCAGAAGAAGGGATCGGTTGGTAGGACATGTTCTGAGGCATCAAGGGATCACCAATTTAGTATTGGAGGGCAGCGTGGAGGGTAAAAATCGTAGAGGGAGACCAAGAGATGCATACACTAAGCAGATTCAGAAGGATGTAGGTTGCAGTAGGTACTGGGAGATGAAGAAGCTTGCACAGGATAGAGTAGCATGGAGAGCTGCATCAAACCAGTCTCAGGACTGAAGACCACAACAACAACGATGTGTAATAATTATTAATGTTTCTGTTATTATGGGCAATAAATTGGTACATGCATTCACACTCTCTGTTTCCAAGTAGAGCTTTAAATGAGGTTGAGTACTTGTTTCAGCTGTTATTCATATGAACTTTATCCATAATTTGATAATCAAATCCATATTTCTTGCATTTTGACCCCAACAATATTCCATACCTATGGATGCAGTGTAAGTGGGTAAGAATAGTATGATTATGACAGTATAAGACTTTACACTATATTATACCTATTAATTGACATTCAGAAAAACAATCATCAATCTATAGTACAAAATTATATGAATCTTTTTCCTTCCAGCCATCTCGTTTCCAATCTGCAGTTTCTGAACTAATAAATCGATGGAGTGGAGTTAATAATGCACAAGAGTTAGAAGTGAAGCCTATCAAGCCACCAGACATCTCATTCCCCCAGAGCCTGGGTCGTCAAGAGAGTTTCTCTCCTTTTATACCACATCACAGAAGAATGGCTACATATTTGACAGAAACACTTGTAGGTAAGTAAACAGTCCAATTTTCACCATAATACATTGTATTTTAATGTGGAAGCATAAATACCATTATGTGAAGAAAGTCATATTCCAGAAATGCCAAGAGCTGCTGATTAAATAAATAATTATTAACTACCAGTTTTGATCATCTGATCACAAACAGGTTACTGTGACAGTGTTCTTTCTGTGCCCTCCACTCTGAAAGATGGAATGTGATCATGACAGTGTGCAAAGATTAATTAATTATAGTAGTGCACTTTATTATTGGCTAAATATTGCAATTTACTTTTGACAGCAGTGGCAGAGTATGGTTTATAATGTGTTTGATACCACAGTAAGAACATTGCTATTCAGGCTACTGTAATTTTATGAAACTCAATAATGATCAACTAACAAAGATTTATTTCATCAGTAGCTCTTTCTGTCCCTAAATATGACATTTTTTTTAAATATTTGAAGTGAAAGATTATTAGCAGGAGGAAATTGTTTAACAATTCCCTGTGCTACATTCTTAGAAATTATTTTGAATTATGGCATTTTGACCAAATGGCATTACACACTGTTTTGCTACTTTTTTATCATGATTACTGTGTATCATAAGGATTCAGAAGGATTTTGATCATTAGTAATTTTCTGTAGAATTAAATAGCTTGTCTGCTAATTAGAATGACTTTTACAAATAAGTATTTTTTACATGAATTTTAACACTTAAGATATGTGTATTATTTTGCATTGTATAAAAATAAAATTTTCCAAGAATAAAACAATATTGATCTCAAGCATCAGTAAAGATAAAAGGAATAAAACAAAATGGATTCACCAACACCTGTAGAAGATACTGGCACATTTAAAACATATACTGTTCCAAACTAGAAAGAAATCATTTAGTTACATATTTTCGCTAGTGGATTCTCCTTTTGTACAAAACAATTGTTTATTCAGTATTCTACTGCAGGATTTTTCAGACATATTATCAAAAAACTATAATGTTGCAACTAAAATCCATAAGCGTGTGAGAAGTGTTTGGAGAGGCATGTTGTGAGGACGTACTCTGAAAAAGTATATTATTGACACTAAAAATGGTATGATAATTGAACTTCACCATAGCTCTAAACTTTTGGGGAACGAATTCATCCATGCCCATATATTGTTCTGTAAATCTCATCATGAATGAGAGCATTCAGGGATGTGGACTGTCTCAAGTTATATATCATACAATAGCAGACAGAATCAGCTACTTACAATTGGTTATGAGAAGTGCTAATGCACTCACACTGATAATTACAGCCGGCCGGTGTGGCCGAGCGGTTCTAGGCGCTTGAGTCTGGAACCGCGAGACCGCTACGGTCGCAGGTTCGAATCCTGCCTCGGGCATGGATGTGTGTGATGTCCTTAGGTTATCTAGGTTTAAGTAGTTCTAAGTTCTAGGGGACTGATGACCTCAGATGTTAAGTCCCATAGTGCTCAGAGCCATTTGAACCATTTTTTTGATAATTACAGGAATTACTTCTTTACTACTTTTCATAACTGTATTTGGAGAAAAGAAGCTACTTTTCCAAAAGCTTCTGCTCTTTCTCTTATAGTATTCAGGTACATTTTATTTACTTGTAAATACTAAGAATTTTTGTAAGTTTACTGACTCCAGCTGTTGTAGATAGCTCTTTAAACAGTTGGACACACTGACAACAGCCTTACAATACATTTAACCCCTTATGGTATTTTCTGCCAACAAATCAATCATACTTTGAAAACAACTGTAACGTTAAAAAACATAAACTACAAGGAGAAATAATTTATACCACTAATCACCCAGCATTAATATAGTCCAGAATGAGTGAAGTAATCAGCAATAAAAATCTTTGACAATCTATCCACTGATGTAAAGAACTGAATGGATAATAAAACTGACATCAAACACAAACTGTATCTGCTTGACAACTCCCTCTACTCCACAGAAGAATTCTCTCTCTCTCTCTCTCTCTCTCTCTCTCTCTCTCTCTCTCTCTCTCTCTCTCTGTGTGTGTGTGTGTGTGTGTGTGTGTGTGTGTGTGTGTGTGTGTGTGTGTGTGTTGTCTAATTCGGAAGAAGGCCTGTTTGGCCAAATGATAACTTGTTTGGCAGTCTTTTTGTTGTGCCTACCTGTGACTCGACATCTCCCCTAAATGGTGAGCAACAACTTATCCTTTTCGTACTTTTGCTTTATGATACATTCAATTTTGAGCATCACAGTTATGTTCAGAAATGGAACACTACGTGCCACAACAATTTTTGTACGTTCAGAAATGGAACACTACGTGCCACAACAATTTTTGCTGTCCTATGCTGAATCTGTCTGGCTCATAAAGCTACAATTTGTGTAGCTATAGAACTTTGACAAAATTTCCAAGGGAATAAGATATCTTTTAGACATCAGGAACAAATATACACTGCTCAAAAAAGGTTTTTCATCACTTGGATATCTGCAAACACGTCAACTTAGATTCAAGGGGGAGTAAAATAGTTAATCATATGGATAGTGGATACTTTTCTGTAAAATAGAAACTGAACGATAACCACAATAATTTATTATAATACATATACGTATTGTGTGCAGAAGGTTCTACAAATGGCTAACAAATGAAAACCTACAATTTAGGAAACTTGTTAGCATGAGTGACTATAGCTAAGAAAGACTTTTAAAAAATTAGGTAAATTATGTATTGTGTTAAATAATTGTTATCAATAAAACTCACAATAAGGTAGAATTCAACATACACTAAAATAAAGTACTCGTTTAAGTCAAACATGAAAATATTATGTGTGTGTGCGCGCGCGCGCGCGCACACACACACACACACACACACACACACACACACACACACACACACACACACACACACACATATATATGGAAAGAATGATATGTTTACTAAAATAAAATATTCTGTATTGTAAAAAATGTTCTCTTTTCCTTTAAAGGAATGCGGTCGTTTGAGGATTTCTTTTCCATGTCAGTCTACTGTCATGACCGTATCAACCCATACATGTATGCTTATGCATTATCAATTGCCATGATAAATAGAAAGGACACACAAAATCTACCTCTGCCACCACTATCTGAAGTGTTTCCAGACAGATTCATGGACAGTGCAGTTTATGCACGGTGTCGAAGAGAAGCTAATGTTGTTGGTGAAGGAAGCAGGGTAAGCTATACAAAGAACATGTAAAAATAGCAGTATATTATGTCAAATTGATAACAACTTGTATTATTGCTTCTCATTAATAACTATGAACTATGAATGATGCACATATAAGAGAAAATTTGCAGTGCTAAAGATGTAAGTCGACTTTGACAATGTTCTGACATAATTTTAATTCTCATTTGCACAGCTAACTGGTGTGTCTATATTTGTTAGATACTAGCTTTCACCTGAGCAATATTGTTTGGTGCTTGATCTCATTTCACATAATCAGAAGTTGTTGCTGTCTTACAAAATGTCAGAAACAGTTTTTGGACTAGTTTTATTTTGTCCAGCTGGTATTTTTCAAACAAGCATACTGATTTCAAAGTAGATGCTATGTGTGTATTTGTGTCAGACAAATGATAAAGTCCTTATATCATGTAAAATGCTACATTCATTGATGCACACTGTGGGGAAGAAGACAGATTAACTGGAATTTATATGATTATGATGAGTTCAGATTGAAGGATGTAAAAGAGTGCTTTTACAGCATAGATCACAACTCATATGTCATGTCATATACTTATCAGTTTGCATGTGTTTCTCATCAGTATCTGACAGATTTCAAGAAGAAAGAACTAACTAGCCTCTAGTGTGTGCCTCTTTACTTTTCTTTTCCTTTTAAGTAAGTGCTGATCCTGTAACATGCTTTACACATTAGGGGGCAATTTTTCAGTAAGCAATAAACCAATCTGTTCAGGTATGATTGCAACAGAAAAAGAATGACTTTCAATAACATACTGCTATATTTTATGACTATATTCTGAAGAATCAATGAATATATGCTTCAGAACAAGTGTAAAATCTTTAATTTTTATAATGTTAATTACTCTTTTAGAGACCAATTGTGATTCCTCGTGACTACACAGCTTCTGATCTGGAAATAGAACATCGTATTGCATACTTCAGAGAAGACATGGGTGTTAATCTGATGCACTGGCAGTGGCATCTTGTCTATCCAAACACTGGATCAATCGATCTCGTAAATAAAAATCGCCGTGGTGAACTTTTTTTCTATTTCCATCATCAAGTTCTTGCAAGGTATGTACTGTTCACTTTTGAAAATGAACAGAAGTAATGATTATTCGCAATATATTTAACATAACTGTTAAATTAATTACTTTTCACCATGATTGTTTTGGGACAAGGTTAACAGAAGTAACATTTTTTAGCCAAAATAAGTTGCTACAGAGTATGAGGTAATGCCTTTCCTACATGGGATGAAAGCTAAAGTAATGTTTATAACTGTAAATTACACATCCATGACAGACAGCTTGGAAGCATTTGATGATAGCATATCTGTAAAACATTTGGTGATAACCTAATTGTTTCAGAATAAATTAGTATGGTACTTACAGAGAATTTCTGCATATTTGTAGTACATTAACAGAGTGATTAATTCACATAAGTTGTTCAATATAACAGCAAAATCATCCCACTCACACTGTTTCTGTAAAATGTACTGCGTATCAGCCTGTTTCTGAGAAACAAAGTTTTCTTCACATGACAGTTGATAGTCACTACGATCATTTGTTTACTACCTACATAAGATTTGTTCAGCATATGTGTTTTGTTTTATGACAGTAATCATATTCAAATGTGCCGAGGAAAAGGAAAAGGTTGACAGAAAAATTCTTTTTGAGCATTTTAGCAGCAACAATCATTCATGAGGCAAATGGTGTTCAGTTGGATCTGTCTGGTATTTATAGAATAAATGTTTACCAGTACATCAGTTGTTACTTTCATACCAGTTAAAACAACATTGTCACTGAACCATACGTATTACACAAATGATAAGTTCCACAATGGACCACATAACATTTTTAATAGTTTCAGATTGACTAACAAAATAGCAAGTTCTCACCAATCAATCTCATTTGTGGTTGCTTCCAAAAAAATTCAGTTTTTATTAAAGTGTTTTTCTTTGTGTCTTTTTAATTTCAGTCATTTAAAAAAGTTGGTACCATAGAAAACTTTACATGGCCAGGATATTCATGCCTGAAGCGTTTCTGATTCCTTTCAAATCAATTACACATGTGCATTGTACTCAGCTGTCATTTTGCCATGCAAGCAATATGCAAATTTCATTTCGAAGTGTGTTGTGTTGCATACTTCATATTCCTTCTGGAACTTTTAAATAATCAACACAGTCCTGGAATCTTTTATCTGGTTGGAAATTGAACACAATAGCCTATTACACATAATTAATTGTTTAGTCCTTCCTAGGCTGTTACTCTCTGGATGATGTGTAGCTCGACTCTGCTCTGTGTCATCACTACAAAGTGCATGAAGGATTTTGCTCAATGAATAAATTTCAGTAATTTTGTTGTTCCTATACTAACATAGATAGCACTCAAAACAAAAGGACTGAAAGCCCAACCTAAGACAATGATCTTGCATTCAAGAGTTGTACTCAATCTGGTGATTCAGATTTAGATTTTCTGTGGTTTTCCTAAATTTTTTAAGCCAAATTGTTACAAGGTAGTTTAATTGAAAAATAATATGTCTGATTTCCTTGCACAGCTTTAATCTATACTCTACTCCCTGTCTAATACTCTCATCATCAGTAAAACACTATCTTTTTATTCCATAGAGCTACAAACAACACTGAATGGTGTGATAAATTACTTGAATGGATTTGTTTTAAGGTTTCAAAAGGGTATTTGAGATGCTAAAAATATGGTTCAGTATTTCCAGATGTGAGTAATAAAGGGTGTGTTTTATCACGGTTGATCAGCAGACTGTTGTGAATACAAGTAGATAAGGTAAATGAGATCTGTTTCTGGGTGATTCTGGTTGGATAGTTTCAGTTTGTCAGAGTGTTGACAAGACAGTCAGAATACGAAAGAGAGAGAGCTTGTATCTCTATACGTGATTCCTGCAGGTGACCAGATCACTTAGGAGGGCCTTTTGGTGTGCAGTGGGTGGTAGCTGTTGTGTGGATGATTCGCTAGTGATGTGATTTAATGTCAAGAGAGATTCTTATAAAGCCATCATTGAGGTGAAATCTGGCTTGGTGACCTGAGGATCACCACGGAAGGAGGAGGTTGTTTGTCCTTGCCCTGATCCCAGATAACAAAGGTGGTCTCAGTGATTATGAAACAGTTGAGTGTTTTAAGACTCTGTTTACAAATAATTCTTGAAGATGACCAAAGGGAAATTTTGCATTGGACATGTATGAGATGTCCATGGCAGCATTGCAAATTTGTTTGTTAGTGATGTCTTCAAAGTGGAAGTATTTATGTGTGAGAATTGGTCACACTTACCAGAAAAAGTTGTGGGTTTGGTGATAGTCAAGTATTAATAAAGGCAGCCTTCCTTGAGGCCAGGTGTAGGAATGTTGAAGTAGCAGGAACTGGTGTAGCCAGTGACTATAAAAGGTGTTGGCACATTGATGTAGAGAGTATTTCACTGTGGGTGTAATAGGCAGTTACAGTGAATGTCCCTGATGGTATGGTTTAGGGACCTTGGAATGCATATGGAATTTAAAAGTCTGAGGAATTATGTAGAGTCTTTGTCTGCAAGGAAAATGACTAAGATTGTATTTGTTTGATGGTAGTGAATGGTATTTGTTTATTGTTTGCACTAAGGAATTTACACTACTGCAATGACATTAAATGTTTTTTTCTTATTCTTCACATGTCTTTATTTCATCCTTACAGATACAATTTTGAGCGATTATCCAACAAACTTGGTCGTGTGAAGCGTTTGCTGAATTGGCGTGAACCTGTAGAGGAGGGATACTTTCCAAAGCTGGATAATGTTGTCTCTAGTAGAGTTTGGCCACAGCGTCATTCAGGTGCTATCCTAAGGGTAAGAGATTCCTCTTCCATATGGTTCCAGAGCAACGTTGTCATTATTTTTCACAGAAGAGTTTGTGTTTTTATAGTATATGCATAAGAACTTTAAGAAACTTCTGACATAAAAGATAGATTTACAAATGTCCATATTGCTTTTAAGAACCCAGATTCCAGCACAAAATCTTGATAGTTCATTTAGTCATCCTGATCAGTAGCTGCAAGTAATAGTTTTGATTAAAAAACACAACATCTGACAAGGTTGATTATGTCATCTTCCAAAATACTGAACAGAATAATGCGACTGTCAACTCACAGGACACACACCAATATATCATCTGCCAGTCACACTAGGGAAAGTTCAGAAATCACAAGTTATAAGGTTTTTAAATTTTATATGAATAAATGTTGTAAAATTAATAACTTAAGGCATCCTGTGATGAACGACATTCAGCATATTTAAAACTGTAATGCTTTTACTTGTGGTATTACCCTGTGATCTTAAACTTAATTAAATCTATTATTAAACTACAAGTAGTCATTTTTATTTTAATATTATTTATGTACACATTAAATTATCTATAGCTGTTTGCTCCCCCACACCTTGTCCATTATACAGTTTCATTCAGCCAATATCAGTTAATGTTATAGTGGTGTTTGCAAAACAGTTATGTGAAGAACGTAATTCTTCCATAACAGCATGAGTAACATTTGTGAGGAGCTGACTAAATATTATTTTCAATTGAGATATATATCTAAATTTATGTGGCTGGATAAAGATATCAAGAGTTTTAATTCTTCATGCAGGATGTAAATCGAGTACTCCAGCGACTTAAAGTTGACATCCAGGACATGGAAAGGTGGCGTGACCGGCTGTACGACGCCATCCACAGTGGAGCTATTATAAATGTAAGTATTAAAATTATGGAAATTCTAGGATCAAAATGATTATCAAACAAGGGATAAGGCAACCGTATATCTATAGCTGACTGATGCTTGTTACATAGACATGTGTAAGGAAACAATGTCACTAGCTTCTGAGCTATAACTGTTTTCCATTTTAAGTATACAAACACTCTTTCTCTCTCTCTCTCTCTCTCTCTCTCTCTCTCTCTCTCTCTCTCTCTCTCTCTCTCTCTTCTCTCTCTCTCAGATTCATTTTCAATTCACCTGAGGAGAACAAAGTACATTCTGTCGAGATTGACGGTAGAAAACTCTTGGAGTTGATCAACTTGTCAATGATACATAAAGATGTCTTCTACAGCGTGGATAGGGACCAGTGGACAGGGGCCAGTGAGGTCTCAGGGTGTTGTACCGATCCCCCTAACAAAGAAGTTTGATGTGCTGTCTTTCACTGAAACTGGGCTAGTGAGATTCACTTCACATCTTTTGGGAAACCTGTTTTGGCAGGCATCAGGAGGAGGCAAACACGAAATTTAGGGATCTACTAATCATCATCAGTTAGAACTTACAGCAAATGCTGGCACCCTTTAGGGTAATAGCAGCAAGAATCTTGAAAGGACACCAGTATGTATGCCTGGGGGCCTCACTTCAGCTTGTTGAAGAGGCTATTCAGACAGCCATTGAGGGAACAGGGTGCAACCAACTGCAGATTGTAGTACACATTGGAACAAATAATGCCTGTCATCTGGGTTCCGAGGTCATTCTTGGGTTGTAACACTGACTGTCTGAGAAGGTTGAGAAAGCCAGCCTTGAGCATATAGTTTCAACAAAGCTGACAATTTCAGCATTGTTCCCAGAATTGGTCATGGCCCTTTGGTTCTGAGTCAAGTGCAAGGACTGAACCAGAGGTTCTGTGACAATCTAAGCTGCACCTTCCTGGACTTGTTCCATAGGGTTGACAACTGTAGGGCTGCCCCATATTGGTCAGGTGTGCACTATACATCAGAGGCTGCTACTCAAATAGCTGTGTGTGGATTGCACAGAAGGCTTTTTTAGATTAGGCAACTCTCCATCCAATGCGGATAATGATAGTTGTAGGAAACTCCAAAGTATAAGTGTAAGATTGAAAGACACGCCTCCAACAGGTGAGAGTATTAAAATCCTAATTGTAAACTGCTGAAGCACTCACAGAAAAGTGCCAGAGTTTGAAGTGTTAATGAAAAGCAGTGAAGCTCACATAATGCTAGGTACAGAAAGCTGTTGAAAAGTGAAATTTATAGTAGTGACATTTTTGAGGAAAATTTAAGTGTATATCAAAAGGATAGGCAAATGGAAAATGGAGGTGGTGTATTTGTTGCAGTAGACAAGAAATTCAAATCCACTGAGACAGAAATTGAAGCTGCATGTGAGATTGTTTGGGCAAGACTCAGTATCAGTTTTAGTCATAAAATGATTATTGGATCCTTCTATAGCCCACCAGACTCATCTCCTGATGCAACTGAAAGCTTTAGAGAGAACCTCAATTCATTTGTACATAAGTTCCCCACTCATACTGTAATTATCAATGGAGACTTAAATCATCCAACAATTAATTGGGAAAATTAGAGTTTTGTTAGTGGTTGGCTGATAAGACATTCTGTGAAACTTTACTAAATGCCTTCTCTGAAAATTACCTAGAACAGATAGAACCTCTCTCATAATGGAATGGATTGGATCTAATGGCAACAAATAGACCTCACTTCTTTGAGTATGTCCGCATCGAAACTGGTATCAGTGACTATGAAGGTCAGTTGTGGCAACAGTGATGACCCAAGCAGAGAGATATATATGAGCAGTAAACTACATAAAAAATCAGTAGTTCAAATCTCAATGAGGAACATGAAACTTTCAGCACAGTCCAGGAGCATGTACAGGAACTTTGGCTCACATTTAAAAGAATATTTGACCATGCACTGGAAAGATATGTAACCAGTAGGACGTTCGTATTGGGAGGGACCCTCCATGGTGAACAGTCACTCTAAGGAAATTTCTAAGGAAGCAGAGATTACTGAATAATAGGTGTAAAACAAAGCATGGGGCTATAGATAGAGAGATGCCGAATGAAATGGGTTTGGCTGTCAAAAGATCAATGCCTGATGCCTTCAGTGACTACCATAGCAGAATATTGTCAAGTGATCTTTCACAGAACCCAAAGAAATTGAGGTCATATGTAAAGGCCAGTATTAGCACCAAAGTTAGTGTCTAGTCCCTAGTGAATGAGGTAGGAATTGAAAAAGAGGATAGAAAAGCAAAAGCTGAAATGCTTAACTCCATTTTCAAATGTTCCTTTGCAAAGGAAAACTGAGGAGAATTGCCCCAATTTACTCCTTGTACCACTGAAAACATGAATAAAATAAGTATTAGTGTCACTGGTATTGAGAAACAGCTGAAATTGTTAAAATTGAACAAAGCTCCAGACTCTGACGGAATCCCTGTCGGATCCTGTACTGAATTTTTGGCTGAGTTAGCCCCTCTGCTAACTATAATCTACCATAGAACCCTCAAACAAAAAATGGGGCCCAGTTCTTGGAGAAAGGCAAAATTCACACCTGTCTACAAGAAGGATAGTAGAAGTGATCCACAAGACTGCTGTCCAATATCCTTGACATCAATTTGTTGTAAAATCTTGGAACATATTCTGAACTCAAACATAATGAGGTATCTTGAGCAGAATTACCTTCTCAATGCTTACAAATCACTCATGCAACTGATTCTAAAATATTGCTCAAGTGTGTGGGATCCGTATCAGATAGGACTAACAGGGGATATTGAATATATACAGAGAAGGGCAGCACAAAAGCTCACATTTTTGTTTAATCCAGGGGACAGTGTCACAGAGATACTGAAGGAACTGAACTGGAAGACTCTTGAAGATAGGTATAAACTATCTGAAAAAGTCTGTTAACAAAGTTTCAAGAACTGGCTTTATATGATTACTCTATGAATATACTGCAACCCCCTACATGTTGCTCTCATAGGAATTGTGAGGATAATAATTACTGCATGCACAGAGGCATTCAAACTAATTTCTTCCTGCTCTCCATATGTGAATGGAACAGGAAGAAACCCTAATAATGGTACAATGGGATGTACCCTCTGCCATGCATCTCATTGTGGTTTGCAGAGTATAGATGTAGATGCAGAAGATTATCAGAAAGATATGTACATCAGCTCATAAGGAAACTTCATCCAAATAAAGATAGTTACAAAAATTGTACTAATATTTTTGAATATACTTTCTGTCTTATTAAAAAAATACACTGTTTTTCTTCACATCCAAATATGTTATGCATTATTGTGGCATCTATTGCATTACTTTGTGGTAGAGTAGGCACATTACAGAGTTGTAATTTACCAGGATATCCTGACAGCATATTGTGTTCCTCATTTTACCTCTGACATTGGAGGAATCCAACTTAGCCAAGATATTATGTAGCATCCTCTACAAATGGAAAATTGAAATTTGTACTGCATTTTTATGCAAAATTTAACTCTGTAATGTGTCACTGTAGCATACAATAATTCAACAGAATCACTAGTGTGCCCATTGATGATACTACAAAAATGGAAAAACATGATTAGTAAGAAGAAGATAAAACTGTGTTTTTGCATGACATATACCTGCTCTCGAAAAATATTTATATGTGTATACAGGAAAAACTGTGAGTAGCCTGTAGTTACAGTTATTCAAGATCACCGTCTTCTTGCTGAGATATAAGGTTCTGTTAGTGTCACAGGGAGGAAAAATCTCAGACTTTCAGAATAGTGGTACTAGAGCATATGCAGAAGAGGGAGAGCAAAATATGTGCAAGCATTTTAAATGTCAACACAGGAAAGTCATTCAGGACCACAGCTCAAGGTAGAATGAACTGGAAGTTAACCATGGAGTGTAAAAGTAGAATTGGTACTGAATGAAGATGAACTCAACGTCTTCTTTCCAGTCAGCAGAAAACTGAAGGATGATTATGAAAGTTAACAGATTTATGAAATTTCAAAAGAGTCCGACCCTTTACCCTATTTTGTTTGACAAAGTAATCCCCATTATAAAAACTAGTGAATATCAAAACATTTTGCATTATTTTCTCAGAATACTACCCTCTGGCCAGAAGACAAGAATTTTTCTATTATTACATAATTGAATTTTTGTGTTTGGATGTACCCTACAAATTTTCTTTTATGGTTGATTGCATCCAATAGTGCATGAGCGTAGTGGAAGGGTCAGAGCATCATACAGTTTCATATAAAAACAGAATTTTATGTAAATTGAAGGTGGAGGGGGGAGAAAGGGAAGGGACTATTGATATCAGCTGCATCACGACTTTATGCATAATGAGTGACAATGAGTGAAAATTTGTGCTCGACAGCGTTTTGAACACTGGATCTCTTCCTTACTAACCATTTACCTTAACCACTGTGTCACCCAGACACAGTGTTTATCAGAGCTGCGCAGACTATCATACCACACCTCTTAGCCTACCCACATTCTCACATAGTGCCACCTATCCAAAATACCTTTCCATGTCCTCCATGCTTGCTACTTTGAGATTACCACAGGAGATTGGATGTAACTGTGCATATGCACTGAAGGTGGTGGATTTATTTTCCATGAAGACGAATAAGTTATATATAAATGCATGGTGTCTGATCTTTCGGACATGTCCAAAAGAACAGACACCACATGTTCATATATGATAGAATTTTGTGTTTATGAAAACTGAAAAATGAAATTTATAGAAAAACAAGGAAGGGAGATTGGGTTTAATGTCTCATCGACATGAAGGTCGTTAGAGCCAAACCACAAGCTTAGATTGTGTCAAGGGTGGGGAAGGATATCAACTGTGCCCTTTTAAACAAACCATCCTGGCATTTGCCTCAAGCAATTTAGGGAAATCACAGAAAACCTAAATCTGGATGGCCAGACATGGGTTTCAACTGTCACCCTCCTGAATGCAAGTCCTGTGTGCTAACCACTGTGCCACACCACTTGGTAAAATTTATGGATGTAACATGCTAACAGAATGTTGTATTTGAACCTGCTGTTCACATGTATTAATTTCAGGCTTAAGTATTCATACTAAAAATTCCTAGAGAGTAATACCAAAGAATAAACAGAGGTAAAGAAACAGAATATATGACAGAGTTTAGCAAGAATGTAATGATATTAATGAAAAGAAGAAAAGCTGATATTCTGTAAGACTCAACTGGCAAAACATGAGACAGTTTGAAAAGAAGAGCTAATAATAGGTAGAAAATTATTCAAACTCAGAATAAGTGTATCTTTTTATAGAGTGGACAAGATGTAATTGAGTAATTGTAATAAATGCATCACAAAAAGGATAGAATGAAGATTATTGTTCAACGTCATGACAGTGATAAGTCATTAGAGATAAAGGACAAATTCAGGTTGTCAAAGAGTGTCAGCATTGTCCTTTTCAAAGCAACAATTGCATAATATGCCTTCGGTCACTTACCCAAATACCGTAGAGAACCCAAGTCTGGTTGGCCAGCTGGAGATTTCAAACTCTATCATCCTGAATTTGAGTCCTATGTCATGTCACCCAGTATCACAAAACAGGGGCAGCTAGGAAAAGGGAGGGCAGTACAATATAGTGAAAGATCTGTCTTTAGTTTCAACTCTCCTTGCAATTCACATTAGACAAGTATCCTTAATGATTTTGCTAAATAGCTTTTTTTTCAATTAACAGTGTTTTATCTCCTCTAATCACTTGTTCAGAAACATCTGGCACAGAAGGATAGAGATATATTTGTCTCTTCTCTTTTACTGTGCAGCCACTGTGTCACTTTTCAAGCCAGTAAATTGATTTTTCATCCACCTGTACTCGCTCCTCCATCTCTCTCTCTCTCTCTCTCTCTCTCTCTCTCTCTCTCACTCACTCACTCTCTCTCTCTCTCTCTCTCACACACACACACACACACACATGTGTCTTTTACTGAAAAGAGAAGGAAAGTTGCTACTTACCATATAGCAGAGATGCTGAGCTGCAGATAGGCACAACAAAAAGACTCACACAATTAAAGCTTTCAGCCATTAAGGCCTTCATCAACAATAGACTCACATATGCACACGCATGACCACACACACACACAAATGCAACTCACACACACGACTGCAGTCTCAGGCAACTAAAACCACACTGCGAACAGCAAGACCAGTGCATGATGAGAATGGGGACTGTGTGGTGATGGGGAGGAATAGTATGGTGGGGGTGGTGGCCAGTGAAGGGCTGCAGGTTAGGCAGAGGACACGGGAGTGGTGGTGGGGGGGGGGGGGGGGGGGTGGAAGTAGCGGAAAAGGAGAGAAATAAAAAGACTGGGTGTGGTGGTGGAATGACAGCTGTGTAGTGCTGGAATGGGAACAGGGAAGGGGCTGGATGGGTGAGGACAGTGACTAATGAAGGTTGAGGCCAGGAGTGTTATGGGAAAGTAGGATGTATTGCAGGGAAATTTCCCACCTGCACAATTCAGAAAAGCTGGTGCTGGTGGGAAGGATCTATATGGCTCAGGCTGTGAAGCAGTTATTAAAATGAAGGCTATCATGTCTGGCAGCGTGTTCAGGAACAGGGTTGTCCACTTTCTTCTCGGTCACAGTTTGTCAGTGGCCATTCATGCGGAAGACAGCTTGTTGGTTGTCATGCCCACATAGAATGCAACACAGTGGTTGCAGCTTAGCTTGTAGACCACATGACTGGTTTCACAGGTAGCCCTGTCTTTGATGGGAGAGGTGGTGGTGGGAGGATGTATGGGACAGCTCTTGCATCTAGGTCTATTGCAGGGGTATGAGCCATGAGGTAAGGAATTGGAAGCAGGGGTTGTGTAAGGATGGATGAGTATATTGAGTAGGTTCAGCGGACGGTGGAAGAAGACCACTGTGGGAGGGGTGGGAAGGATAGTCGGCAGGACATTTTTCATATCAGAGCACAACGAGAGGTAATCAAAACCCTGGCGGAGAATGTAACTCAGTTGCTCCAGTCCTAGCTGGTACTGAGTTACGAGAGGAATGCTCCTCTGTGGCCATACGGTGGGACTGTGGGAGATGGTGGGAGACTGGAAAGATAAAGATAAGGCACGGGAGATTTGATTACTGAGAAAAGATTTGATTACTGAGAAAAGACAATCCTATAATAAAGTGGAAGAATATAAACAATATTTGTTTGTAATATTTGTGGCAATTTTAAAAAATCTTGTTTCAATATTTTGTCTTAGTTGAAAACATTTTACCATAATACAAAATGGTTTCTCCATTTTTAATTATTTGTTTTTTATTGTCTTCACATGTTATCAAAATCTCATGATCAGTCTAAGCAAGACATTGATAACATATTATTTCAGTCATTAATCCTGACAGTACTACTAGTTAATTTTGTAGCAATTACAACAGATAAGCTAAATCTATTAACATTTTGTGTAATTAGTATTTATTTTTCTTCTTTTTTTAACCTTTCATTTTAGTCAAGAAATGAAATAGTTCAGTTGACAGAATTCGAAGGCATTGACATCCTTGGTAACCTGCTTGAAGCAAGTGCACTTTCTCTTAATCCAAACTACTATGGTGACCTTCACAATTTTGGACATGTGTTGATGGGCTATTGCCACGATCCTGATGGGAGACATCTGGTGAGTAACGTTCTATGTTGTAACTGTGAGCTGCCAAGGCAAGTGACTCATTAAATAATAGTTACATGAAACATGTGTAGAAAAAAGAAAGATATATGTCACTTTGTGTGTGTGTGTGTGTGTGTGTGTGTGTGTGTGTGTGTGTGTGTGTGTGAAAAGTGTGGCAATATTTGAAAGACAGGTAGGGTAGGTGAAAAACTCTATTAACCATGGAAGGAATGACTAACAGATAAAATACACTGAAATCAGATATGGAAGAGAAGGAGTCTCCAATAAAGTGGTGGAAAGACAAAATGACTTTTGTACAGACGAACTGATGACGTAATTGAATTTTATGTTTGAAATCTTGAACTTTGACATACGTAGTTAAGAAATAATTTTGACTTACCAAAGCTAAATATCAATTACAAAAATATATAATCAAAAAAGACAAGCATGTACCGTAAACAGTAGTAATGCAAGAAAGTGATTTTCCAGTGTTGTATCTATGATGAATTGTCAGCAACCAAATGAAATGAAAAATACAGAAAAGCAATATAGATGTGATATTAAATTATGAGACTTAAAGTTCTTGAATAACAGTGTATGCTGACACATTAAAGATGACTTCAATAACAGTTCCATATGAATGAATATATGGCAAAAAAATTTAGCTTGGAATAAATGAAAGAGAGACAAGGCAAAATGAAAACTCATCATTAATAATGTCATTTAGAAACTAACATCATACAGTTTGGTCAGAGAAAGCAAGATATGTTTTGAAAATACAAATATAAAAAAATATCAATGGTGGTGGACAATTTCTTCTGTTAAAGAAGCTGACTGAAGCTATATTATGAAGTCAGACTAAGGAGTGAGGGAATTGTATCAAAAGACTGTAAGTTATCCAACAAGGCTTGAAGTCCAGGATTGAGATACAAAACATTTTGATCATAAAACTATCCCTATCTTGCAGAGGCAACATGAATTAGTGTAACACAGCAAAGTGAAAACACAGGCACTCTTTACTGTACATTAAGTGTAGAAAGAGAGGGAGCATCTGAGGATAACACCATTGTCAAACAGCATCTAGCACACAACAAATAATTCTGGCAAGAAGAAAAATCAGCATATGAGAATCAGCCACCGACCAAAACTGTACTAGACCATTAAACAATGGATGTAGTATCAGAAGTATTGTTATCTAGAAATGACAGAAAGCCACTATTGAGTGTATAATCTTCATAGCTTATTTTGGTATATCACTTTTATTATTAGTCAATCCCTAAATAATAATAATTGTTATTTGCTCATAATAACTGTACCATGTTGGACATTGTCATTTTTGTACATTTACTCTTATACCATAAATATAAGCTGTACATACAAAAAGTTGCACATTTGGTACTGTATCTTCAAATGAATATTTACATTGCTAATGTACTGATCCTGACTATATAAAAAAATACCACCAAAGATAATCTAGTTGAGATATCTGATACTGATTCCAGTGTGGATGGAGTCCAGTATTCATGTTTATGTTGTGCTAGGCACTCTACCTGCGGTCTGCGCTGCATCATGCACTCTATCTGTTGTATGCGCCAACCAATAGTAGTAACTGTGGTGCTTTCTTCTAGCCGCAGTAGTTCTGAGCATTGTGCACATACTTTGTGGTTATCATCCATTATTAATCTTACTGTATGATGTCCAAGTTGCACTAGTAATTTTACCTTCTGACTGTTTCCATTTAAGCCCTCTTGTGATCTAGGAAGTTCCATTACTGTGGTGTGTCAGGCATTCCACCCAAGGGCTGTGTTTGCCAGGAGCGGCTGCAGTGTTATTTTCAGGCTGATGGCGTCCAGATTGCCACTCTAGACTTGGCAGAACATTCTTGGGGTTGGGTCTGTTGTCTGAGGTACTATTTCAAGTACATCTTTTATTATATGTACTGGACAGTTGTATCTTACTACATCTTTATACTTGTGTCCCCTGGAGTCTTGATGTTGCCTTGATTGCATCTACACAAGTATGAAGATGTAGTTAGAGAAAACAGCCTAGTACATGTAATAAAGGAGACACGTGAAACAGTATCTTAGACAATAGACCCAATGTCTGAGGACTTTCTGCTGAGTCTTGTGTGGCAATCAGAACACCATTGGCCTGAAAATAACATTGCAGCTGCTCCTGGTGGGCACAAACATTGGACAGAATGCCTGACACAGCATACCATGGCAACAGAACATCCTAGATCACGGGAGGGCTTAAATGATGGCAGTTGGAATGAATAATAACCACAAAAGTATGCACACAGCATTCAGAACTGCTGTAGCCAGGTGAAAGCACTACAGTTGTTGCTACTGGTCAATGCATACCATGGATAGAGTTCAAGATGTGGCACGAACCACAGATAGAGCACTTAGCACAACATAGACATACATATCAGACTCGTTCCACACTGGAACTAGTATAAGACGACACCTGAAGAAAATTGCAAGTCATACAGTTGAAATATCGTGCAACAAAACTGTGTTGACCTAAAGATAAGAGTGTTGGTTTATTCTGGTAATTTTCACTTGTTGTAAATAAATGTATATCTTGCAGAAGCCTTTTTTTAAAGGATTTTGGAATTCCCAGTACACTTAGTACACTTACTTATTACTGACAATAAAAATCTGTTTCAGCTGAGCAATTATACACACAATCAGAATACAGGACACAAAAATAATTTTTATGTAGATTGTGTCCTCCTTGTCTATGGTTCAGAGTTCAGTGATGTAGTCTGATGCAAAGTTTCACATCTAACATAAAGCAAAAAACTGGGAATCCCAACCATTTCAAAAAGAAAATAAAAAATATACCTCATTAACTACACTTTCTACAAATTATCAGAATATCTGGACTCAAAAATTGAAAAGTTGTGTTAGTTATGTCGCCTAGTAACAGTGTTCATTGTAAAGCTGCATGACAAGTATGAGGGGGAGTCAAATGAAAAATTAAAAGTTTAATTAGAAAATCAAAGTTTCTTGCCAGTGTTCTGTAAGTACACAGTACTGTTAGCATAAGTTCACAGTACTGTTAGCAGTAATGTAAGGAATGCCCTACAGGTGGCAACATACTACAGACAACCAACATGGGCACAATACCAGTTAAGAATGGCTGCCCCACTTCCAACATGCACCAAGGAAGGACAGTGTTCTGTCATATATATTCTGAGCAGTGAAACTGCAAAACCTATTGAAATCCATTGGCATATGAATGTCCATTATATTGATGCAAGTGTATGAGTGAAGAGGGAAGTTCAGAAATTGTGTGACTTTTGTGGCAGATGCTCAATGCCCAGGTCACAACCCTGTGTTGTGACACCCTAAGTCTACTGCAGCGGTTGAAGCTATTGTGATGGAAAATTGCCATGTGATGAAACAGTCACAGATCCTAACGTTAGCCATGGCTCAGTGCATCACTGTGGCCATGAAATGCTTACCTTTACCAAACTGTCTGCTAGGTGGGTGCCACAGCGGATCACTTTAGACCTGAAAGAGCCACCCATTGACACCTGTGAAGAACTATTTGGCACTTTGAAGCTGAAATTGAATATCTTCTTCATGAGAGTTGTTACAGGAGATGAAACATAGGTACACTACCATTAACCTGAGTCAAAGAGATCTAACTGTCTTTCTGGACAAATGCGGTGTTATCTTGCATGGACGGTGCAAATGCTATCACCAGTGCATCATATTTCAATGTGTTAAGAAGTCAGCTTCAGTCTGCAATGAGACCAAAGCGACATGGACTTCTAAGTGCAAGTGTCATTTTGCAACATGACAGTGTTCAGCCTCATAGCCCATGAAACTCTTGCAACCATCGATAACCTGCCCTTTGATACTCTGCCATGTGCGCTATACTACGGTTCTGATGAAGAGGTGCAGCAGGCAATGCACAAGTGGCTGCGCACACAAAGAAAGCAAATTATTATTATTATTATTATTATTATTATTATTATTATTTATGAGAGGGAGATTATTATTATCTATGACACGGAGACTGTCAAAAAATGATACACTTTTGTTCAATAAAAAAATTTAAAAAGATATTTAGGATTTTAATTCCACTCCCCGTTGTAATAACATACAGCATAAGTGAAAATCATGTGAACACTATTTGAGAGAAAGCATGTTCTCACCTGACTACCAGCATGATTAACACATTCAAGTCAATGTTCAACAGTATAATTTTTGAGGAAATATTAGATATCACACCTTTTATTCTGTCCTTTAGTTCTTCAAGGTCTCTCACTTTTATACTGTATATGCATTCCTTTACTATACCCCATAACCACCCATAACCAGAAGTAACGGGGTGTGAGATCCAGAGACTGGGGGCGGGGGGCATAAAAATAGTTTGTCAAGACCAATTGAACGATTCGGGAATGTTTGATCAAAATAAGCATAGCCAGAACTAGCAAAATGGGGCAGTGCACCATCCTGTTGGAACTAAGTTGTAGGGCATGTTATCAATGGCAAACTCTTTCAGTATTTTCAGATAGTTATCTACATTCACCATTGGGTTTGTAAAGAAAAATGGGCAAAGTACACCAGTAGTGGTCCCAGCATTTATCTTCGAGATGCACCTTCTCACTCATGAATGATACCTGGACTTTCAGTCATCATCATCTTGGACAGTTTCCAGCCACTGGCTGGGTCTGTCGGGAACACAAGCCTCTCCATCGTGTTCTGTCTTTCCACCATTCCCCCTCTTCCACCTTCGTCCAGTTCTCTCCTCTTCTCATCACACATTCCTTCACTCCCTTCACCCATCTATCTCTTGGTCTTCCTCTGGGCCTCTTCCCCTCCATTTGCAGATCAAACATCCTCTTTGGAATTCTTCCCTCATCCATTCTCTTTATGTGTCCATACCACTGCAGTCTTGATTTTTCTATCCTGTCCTGTACTGGTTCCTCCTTTAGTCTTTCCCTCACATACACATTTCGCAATCTGTCTCATCTTGTTACACTCAACCTGCTCCTCTGGAACTTCATTTCACTAGCCTGTATTCTACTTTTGTCGCTTTTGTGCATTACCCATGTCTCACTTCCGTATGTCAATATGGGGACAAAGTAGGTTCGGTATATAATTCCCTTGGATTTCTGTGGCACCTCCTTGCTCCAAATAAGCCCCCTAATGCATTTGTAGAACTGCCCTGCTTTTCTGCACCTTTCATTTATTTCCATTGCGTTTCCCCCCTTATTTTCAATCATGCTTCCCAGGTACTTGAAGTTCTCTACCACTTGTAGTTTTTCCCCGCCACAAGTTATATCCACATTTGGCCTATTCGTCTTCCTTGTTGTGACAATTATTTCACTTTTCTTTGCAGAGAAATGCATTCCATATTGTGCTGCCGTTGCCTCCCATACATCTAACTGCTCTTGCACCTCCTTCTCGCAATTTCCCCATAACATCAGGTCATCGGCAAAAAGCACTGCTTTCATTTTATGATCTCCAATTGCATCTGATACTTGCTGTAGGATTTCATCCATAACAATAATAAACAATAAAGGCGAAAGTGCACTTCCCTGTCGCAGCCCATTTTCCAGCTTGAACCATGCAGTACGTTCCCTCCCCACTTTCACACAACTCTCACTTCCCTCATACATTTTTCTGACTTTTCATGTTATCTCTTCATCTATCCCTTTTGCGTTCAGCACATCCCAGAGCTTGTCCCTACAGATACTGTCATACGCCTTCTCAATATCTAAAAAGGCCATGATTAAGTCCTTCCCGTACTCATAGTGCCTTTCCTGCAGTTGCCTTACCGCAAATATGAGGTCCGTTGTTGATCTTCCCGGTCTGAAACCGTACTGCTCCTCTTGCAGTCTACTTTCAATACTGCTTCTTATTCTCTTCTCCAGGATCTTTTCATAGATTTTTCCACAGTGGCATAGCAGGGTGATTCCTCTGTAGTTCTCACATCTCCTTTTATCCCCTTTCTTGAAGATCGGGACTATAATTCCTTTCTGCCAATCCTCAGGAATTCTGTTCTCCTTCCACACCACCCTCAGCACTCTGTATAGCCACTGGGTTCCTACTACTCCTGCTGCTCGTATCAAATCCACTGTTACTTCATCCCAACCTGGTGCCTTGCCCCCTTTCATCCTCTTTAAGGCTTCATCCACTTCATTCCAAGTTAGATCATCAATTTCCCCACTATTATAATCGTCTGCTGCCTTAGGCTCTCCATCGCTGTTAGTTACCCGCTTGGCGGCATTCAACAGATCTTCAAAGTACTCCTTCCAAATCTTTTTGAGCTCATGCATTTCCTCCACAACTCTTCCATTATTATCCATGATCCTCAGGCACTCGCTTCTGTCGTTCTCTTATTTCTTACCATGGTGTAAAGTACTGTTTTGTTCCCTTCACTGTCCTCTTCTAACATTCTTGTCCATTTTTCCATCCACTTCTTCTTCTCCGCCCTTACTATGGTCTGTGCCGCTTTCTTGCTTTCCTTATATTTTACCCTAGCTTCCTCTGTTCGGGTCTGGAACCATTCTCTGAAGGCTTTGTTCTTTCGAAGTACTGCCTCTTTACATATGTTGTTCCACCATGGGGTTTCCTTACTTCTCCTCTTTGTGCTAGTTCTTCCACACACAGTCTCAGCTGCCTCAACTAGAGCCCTCTTAAAATCTCCCCATTCTTCTTCCACTGTTCTCTGATCTTCCTTTGGCAGCTTCTTCCTGATCAGTGTCTGGTACTGGGTCCTCCGTTCATTTTCAGTACATTGTGTTAATACGATTAGCATGACCACTGGCATAAAAGGTAGCTTTGTGACTGAAAATCACTTACCTAACAATACCTGGCTGGCTGCCAGAATGTCACAGTGTTCTACAGATACAAGTTTCTGGTGCGCAGTCAAACCTTGAACGATTTGTAGCTGATGTGATCACATACTAAGGTCCTTGAGTGGAATATGGGTCACTGTTCTCTATGGAATCCCTGTTTCCAGACTGTAAGGTCTCGTCAATTTTGATGGACTTCTTAGTATAGATTCCTGCACGACAGCAATGTTTTCTTCACTTCTGCCTGTTCGAGGTTGTCTTGCATTTCCCTGATAATTGTCTGCTACTGATCCAGTTGGTACAAGCTTTTGGTAAATGCAATGAATTGTTAAATGAACAGGTGGCCATCTGTCTGGAAATCTTTCTGCAAAGCTTCAATGCACTTCTGTCATTGAGTGCACAAGTTCCTTTTCACTTGCAGTCACTCTTCCCTGCTCCAGTGTGAGTCTGTCAACCATGTGTACTAATAACATGAAATAGAAAACATAACAAAATTAAGAATGTTCACATAATTTTGATTCAGCCATGGGTACTAACAACCTGTCATAGAAAATAGAGCAAAATTAACATTGTTCACATACTTTTGACTCAGCCTTGGACACTAACAACTGGGAATAGAAAAAGGAAACAACACTGACATTGTTTGCATAATTTTGGCTCACCCTGTGCTACAAACAATAGTCAGTATTGCTACGAAGTCTTTCGCGACGTATTTCTTGAGTAAAAATCTCTCGGTGTACATGCCGCGTCAATTCAGGATAAAACTCCAAGCTTTCGACCACTACCTCCATGGTCGTCGTCAGGGCTAAAACTGACTGTCGTGAACTAGCGAGGTTCCCACTTTTATATGCAAAGGACGGTTTCTGATTGGCTGGAATACGTCAGCGATATGGCGCGTAGTGAAGTGGTGCCCTCTACTTCCATAGATGTAGTTGCTATCCCGCGTTGCTTGCAGCGCCATCCCTTTAATCAGGAAGTAAAGTGCGAGAAGTTTTTCTCTGCGATTTTTCTTTGTCCAGTGCACTCTTCCAAGTATTGCTAAGTGCATAGCCGTTGTCTCTATTAAAGTTATTATCGCTAAGTCTAATTTCGACTGCTTCCCGAATCACAGAGTCCCAGTAATTTGATGCGTGGGCTATTACTCTGGTTTCTTCAAATAAAATCTTATGCTTGTTAAGCAGGCTATGTTCAGCCACCGCTGATTTTTCCAAATATCTGTATTTCAGGTGGCGTTGGTGCTCGATGCAGCGGTCGGCAACGGTTCTTACAGACTGGCCCACGTAATTCTTGCCGCATTCGCAAGGAATAGTGTAAATTCCCGGCACTCTTAAGCCGAGACTATCTTTGACTGGTCTCAACATTTCCTTAATTTTCCTAGGTGGTCGGAAAACTGGTTTTATTCCTTGCCTCTTCAGGACTCTGGCTATCTTGCTCGTTGTAGCACCGCAAAAAGGAAGCCGCGCTATGTGTTGGTCCTCTTCTTGTATGTGGCCGGCATCGTGTCTTACTTTCTTGGACAATACTGATTTAATTTCACCGGCAGAATAACCATTCCTCTTGAAAACAGTCGTCAAATGGTTAATCTCGGGACCGAGGTGGTCCTTGTCGGAAATAGTCCTGGCTCTGTGTACTAAAGTATTCAGCATAGCTCTCTTCTGAGACGGATGATGGAAGCTATGGCTATGCAGATATAAGTCTGTATGGGTTGGCTTCCTGTACACAGAATGGCCCAGTCGTCCATCCGGCTTTCGCTCTACCAACACATCTAAAAAAGGTAACTTCCCTTCCTTCTCTACCTCCAATGTAAATTTTATGGCCACACGGCAGCGACACGCTGCAGCAGTTCGTCGAACACCTGAATGGTGTACATCCAAACATAAATTTTATGTTTGGATGTACACCATTCAGGTGTTCGACGAACTGCTGCAGCGTGTCGCTGCCGTGTGGCCATAAAATTTACATTGGAGGTAGAGAAGGAAGGGAAGTTACCTTTTTTAGATGTGTTGGTAGAGCGAAAGCCGGATGGACGACTGGGCCATTCTGTGTACAGGAAGCCAACCCATACAGACTTATATCTGCATAGCCATAGCTTCCATCATCCGTCTCAGAAGAGAGCTATGCTGAATACTTTAGTACACAGAGCCAGGACTATTTCCGACAAGGACCACCTCGGTCCCGAGATTAACCATTTGACGACTGTTTTCAAGAGGAATGGTTATTCTGCCGGTGAAATTAAATCAGTATTGTCCAAGAAAGTAAGACACGATGCCGGCCACATACAAGAAGAGGACCAACACATAGCGCGGCTTCCTTTTTGCGGTGCTACAACGAGCAAGATAGCCAGAGTCCTGAAGAGGCAAGGAATAAAACCAGTTTTCCGACCACCTAGGAAAATTAAGGAAATGTTGAGACCAGTCAAAGATAGTCTCGGCTTAAGAGTGCCGGGAATTTACACTATTCCTTGCGAATGCGGCAAGAATTACGTGGGCCAGTCTGTAAGAACCGTTGCCGACCGCTGCATTGAGCACCAACGCCACCTGAAATACAGATATTTGGAAAAATCAGCGGTGGCTGAACATAGCCTGCTTAACAAGCATAAGATTTTATTTGAAGAAACCAGAGTAATAGCCCACGCATCAAATTACTGGGACTCTGTGATTCGGGAAGCAGTCGAAATTAGACTTAGCGATAATAACTTTAATAGAGACAACGGCTATGCACTTAGCAATACTTGGAAGAGTGCACTGGACAAAGAAAAATCGCAGAGAAAAACTTCTCGCACTTTACTTCCTGATTAAAGGGATGGCGCTGCAAGCAACGCGGGGTAGCAACTACATCTATGGAAGTAGAAGACACCACTTCACTACGCGCCATATCGCTGACGTATTCCAGCCAATCAGAAACCGTCCTTTGCATATAAAAGTGGGAACCTCGCTAGTTCACGACAGTCAGTTTTAGCCCTGATGACGACCATGGAGGTAGTGGTCGAAAGCTTGGAGTTTTATCCTGAATTGACGCGGCATGTACACCGAGAGATTTTTACTCAATAGTCAGTATTGACAGGGGGTGGGGGTGACTGTTTTGTTTAAAAGAATACCATTCTCAGCAAGTGGATATTAAGTTACTAACTGGAGACAAACAGCAGCTGAGGAGGCAGTAGCTTACTTCAAAGTAGCACCTTTATTTCTAATTTTCTTGTTTAAAGTAATCTGAAATAAACATGAACAATATTAAGTGATGTACTGATTGTTTATTGTTACTGCAGTATACGGATTAATGTTCTATGATTTACTTGTCTTTTGTTAATGTACACCTTGACTCATTCCAACATCGTGAAGGTTCTTCTTCGTGGCAGGATCTATATAACACTATGAATGAATGAACAACCCTCCAGGACACTGTCTCCAATTACAAAAGTTCTCGGAATGTTGTCTTTCAATACTTACGATGAACTTATTGTGACTATGTCTGCTAATATAATAAAACATATGTTAGATTTATGTCTGCAATAATATTGTAATAAATGGCATTGTCTTTAAATTCTATATTTTGATAACAGGAAAGCTTTGGTGTTGTTGCTGATTTTGCAACAGCCATGAGGGATCCCATATTCTACAGATGGCATGCATTTGTGAATGGCATCTTCCTGGAACATAAGAATCTTCTACCAAGATACACAGTTCAGCGGGTATGCTTAAAGCTGTAGATTATTTGTAGCTACTTATTATGTTTTGCTTTTAGTCATAGTACTTTACATTTATAAAGTGTACCTTTTTTTTTTAATAACACTGGCTTATATATTTACACTTTCATGTCATTAAGTCAAGCGGTTTTCAAATTACACACAAAAAATGAGATGTTACAATAATGCATCCAGTAAAGTGTGCCCTTGCTATAAAATGGGACATACGCCATGAGTGGCTCTTACTGTGCTATGCCCTTTGCCGGTGGCATTCAGAATGTCAGTACTCAGTGTGATGTCCAGCATGGCAATATACATTGTGACGCTGAAGTCTGTTAACATTTGAAAATACACCAATTTGCAGAATAATGTTGGCAGAGATGAAAAACTTGGCACACTTGCCTGAAATGACATGGAGTTTTATTGAAACCAAAAGTGAGTGCAAAAACTGGCCAACAGATGGTGCTTGACAGCAGTACATCAGTGATGCTGCATGAAAATGCCTACAACTTCCGAATTACGGCTACCAAAAATCCTAGAACTGTTGTGGAAACACATACATGGTGAGAAAGTCATGGTAGCGTGCAGATTTACCTCATCAGTCATGGCCAGATCCTTCTGACTTAAAGAAATGTGGGGTGCTGATTTTCAAATTGTCAGCATGAAAGATGCAAGGTACACCAATATATTAGAGAATCATATCATCCCTAGACTGGCTGATAAACACTTGCTGAAAGGTATGATTTTTATGCATGGTAGTGCTACACGCCATGTTGCTACATATGTCAAAGAGCTCTTGTGCACATCATATGGTGAGGATCAATGCTGAATCATCCTTCTAACTCTCCAGACCTCAATCTGTGTAATTATTGCTTTGTGGGATAGTCAAAGTCGCAAGTCTGATGTGATCATTGACCTCATTAGCAGAGCCAAAAGACAATATTAGATGGCAATTTCTCACCATACCTACTGATATGCTGTACAGTGCTGTTCATAACATTGTCCTTTGACAAACAGGTGTTGCTGACGAATGATGGCTGACATTTTGAGCATTTGTTATAAAAAACATTGTCTTTGCTAAAAATCAATTGCCATGTTAAGTATTGCTTTTGTATCACGTGCTGGTGATTTTGTGCACTTATCTACATTATTCCATGAAGTTTTGAATTTTAAATTGTTGGTGGACATTTGGGTTACTCTGTTTAATGCGCAATAACCCCCCCCCCTCCCACCACCACCACCACCACCACCACCACCACCATCACCACCACCACCACCACCAATCCTGTGGATAAGGCTGTGTGGCAGCAAGCTCTAGGCCAGAAATTCTTTGACTATGGTGACCATGCACTTTCAGGTCTAGGGAATGAGCTAGTCCCTCTACACACATAATGTCCTCGCATTGTAAGCATTTGTCCACCAGGCTGGTCCTGTATGATTAGCAGTAGTGAACTGGAATCCAGGCCCATATATGCTAAAAAAAAGTTGAACATACCTTTCCCATGGTATTTGCATGGTTGTGGTATTACCCTAGAGAATGAACATTTGGCAAGGTTCATACTCCCTACAAACCCACTACTTATCCATGAGCAAGATGCTTTGCTATTTTTTTAAATATTCTCACAGTGGACAACAAACAATATTCATTGAATCATACAGTGCCTTAATGCCAGGGGATTGCATCTGACAGTAGGTCATGCATGCTGGACAATCTCTGAAAGTAAATGATACATAGTCTGACAGAAGATACGTAATCCAAATGCTGCAGCGATACCTCCAGTTCTGGCAGGTGCTGTGATCTTCAAATGTCTTTGGGTACTTAAACCAGGATACTAATCCTGGCATTGGGTTGTAGGGCCTAGTTGACATTGCCTGTTTGCCTTTGAATGTTTACTCCCTACTGGCTTCTTCTCCACAAACATAAAGTAATTCTGTGGGAGACATCCAACTGCAAATCTGTAAGCCTGTAATCTTACAATGATTGGGTATGGATAATGTCATCCAAAAGTGTTTGCTGTACCCTGTACCGTCTTGCTTCTCTCTCATAAATGCATATAATACATTATCAGAACCCTTAACCTTAGACCTCTAGATACACTGACTGTTGTAAGCACACAAAGTGGCCTCATTGTATTTTCTTGTTATGTATTGCAATGGTTCTTTTGGGGATCCCAATGGTGCCTTAATTTTACATCTCTATGATAAAGAGAGGAGAATAGTTTATACTAGATTATTTCTTTCATTTTGTTATTTGTATGTGAAATTACATTTTATTGTCTTTATTTAGTTTCCACTCTTTAAATAACTGCTATAAAGTTTTTAACATGTGACATATAGAAAATAATGTTTAAAATAATTTTTACCCTTAACCATCGAGCAGATTTTCATAACATTGAGCGGACGCGCGGCACAACTTATACACATGTTGTCAAAAGCTGTCATTATGCTAGCAAGGGCAATGTATGAGCTAAATCACAGTTTAATTTTAGTTTAACTAAACAACAATACAAAAAACTATATTACATTCCTAATTTACTATTTGATTAAACATATAAGAAACTTCCATATCATTCTATTGCTGCAGCTGACAAATCAATCTATTCGTAAGCACATACTGAACAAAAACAATCTTTCATTGCAATATAAAGGGACAAAGGCTTTATATATTGAAGAAGTATCAGTCATCACAAATTTCCTTCCCCCTACACAATTAATTGTCTTGTGCATTTTCGAGAAATGCTTTACACTTCTCACATGTATGTGCTGTTTTTACATGTTCTTTGCAAACAAAGCTATGGCATGAGTTAGACCTTATGATATTAGATGCGTTTCTTGCTCCTCCACATGTCACACACCAGCCTCTTTTCTTGGTGGTAGGCTCCTCTCAAATCTTTCAACATGTTGATTTTTGTATTGCACGAGGAAGGTTGCAATGTCAGCAGGAAGTGAAGGAATATTAGCTCCTTCCACTATTTGAGGCTTCATAAGGGACAGAGCTAAATTTTTCAAGAAAATTCTTCTCTTCTTTTTTGGGTTTGCCTCATTTGCATGAAAAATTATTTGAGCATTGATTCCTGCTATATCCATTAGAGCATAGAATACAGCCAATGGCCATCTTCTTGTCGCCCGTGTGATGGAATACGCACCTCCCAGCTGATTGACTGTCGACTCCTCCCTTTGTTATATCATAATCCAGACCTACTTCTGGTTTACCTGTAACTTCGTCAATGGTTCCAAAATCGTGCATAGTTGAAAGTAATATAACTGCCTTGTTTTGTTTCGGCACATACAAAACTAGTGTCATATCACTGTGAAAACCATATAAAGAGGGGTGGATAGCAATACATTTCCCAGGTAAAAATTCTTGTGGGATCTCGTGTTTGTACTTTCTCAATGTGCCAGTGCATGTTAGTTGTTTTTTCAAAAGGCAGTCGGCTAAGGAATAGTTAGTTATCCATTGTAACGTTCCTTCCTGAGACCACTGTGAGTAACTAGCCTTCCTACAATATCACAGGGAGAATTAGAAACATTGTATAGTCCTTTGGGTTATTTTCCACAATATACTTCAATATTACTATTGAAGAATATTTTAGCATCTGCTAAAACAAAAATCTTTATCCCTTACTTTGCTGGTTTGTTTGGAATATACTGAACAAAAGAACAGTCACCCCAGAAAGGTCACAACTCTTTGGCTCCTTTCACAAATTGTCCTACATATAAACGTTCTTGCAGTGCACCACAAAGGCGTCCAATATTTGCCTTATTACAGCAACTTTATCAGTTACTCTTCTTTCTTACCTTGTACTCTTGTCGTCCAAATGGATACATAATAAAAGGAACAGAAATCTTCTGTAGCTCATCACAGCTCCCATAATCTCAATACCAGTACCATCTGCTGTCCACAGTTCAGTGACATTTGTGTGGTTTGCTTTCTTAGTCCTGATAAGATACAGCAATCCTAACAGTGCCATTATTTCACACCTTGTAGTTTCGTTAGCATCCGTTTCTCTGGCATATAGTCCACATTATTTCTTAGATTGAATGTATAGATTGAATTTCATCAACCATCTACAGGCTATGTATTTTCCATAAAACCTCTGTTTCACTTGAGACCCCACTGGCAACACGTGTAGACCCAGGGGATACTTCCACAATATTTTTTCTTTTTGTTTTCAAAGTCACATTAAAACATTTTTTATTCCATTTACACATACCCCTCTCCCCCCCCCCCCTCCCCCACCAATAACAATGCCACCAGTGGAGAGTGGTTATTCAGTCATCTTCTGAATCATGGACTTGATCAGAATCTGAATCACGGTCACTTCGTGTGATAAATTCCTCTTCTTCTTCAGAGTCATCGTCTTCTTCAGAGTCGTCATCGTTTTCGTTGTCTGGTACAGAGTTGAACTCTGGATCCTCATTGACTAACCAATAAAGCTTGTTGTCTGTCAGCTTTGATCTTGCCCTGCACAGTGATATACCCACGTGCTATGTGTTATCTTTCGATTCGATGAGAAAGGAACAAAATAAAAGTGAAGGAAAAATTACTTACATGACTGGGCGCACAGCGTACTCTGTGCACTAAGATGACACACTCGCAGTTTATTTTAAATTACTGTAGCTCATGTGAACCTATGACAACACAACTTGTCACAGTGCTGGCTGAAACAATAATGCAGGAATAGGTAGGGGCTTGCTATTGTAAAACAACAATGGAACTGTGCACGACAATGTTATTTGTGGTTGGCACACTTTATACACAGGCATGCCCGCTTGAGGGTTAACAGTCTGCAAGCTATATTACTGTACAAAGGCCCACTGAATTTTAGATTTAACAATTTATACACACATTAGTAAATACAGATGTAATGTAAGGTAATGTAATGTAACTAAAATCATATGTAGTCTATACATAGCTTAAGGGTTGTATCAAAGATTACTATACATTATCATCATTTTATGTGCTAAACTGATACCAATAACATCACAGTTGTTACATATACAAACTTAGTTCTAAGCCACAAAGCAAGTATTTTAATTATCTCTGGCACTGTAAATCAGCATTTGAATCAGGCATGTTGTTAAGCTCTGAAAAATTTAGGGGGAAGATGATACATGGTTTCTTGGCCACACTGAAAATTTCTCAGCTAAGTTGTTTGATATTGAAGGCTATCTGCTATCACTGTGGTACCATCCTTCTTTTCTCATCTGAAAGTGTCTCTAGGATACTGGGTGAACTCAGCCTTATCTCTCCTAAACTGTGTATCTTCTGCTGCATTACTGGGCTTTTAAAAATCATTACTGTCATGTCAATGGGGGAGATGTCTCTGGTTCTTTAATTGTATATTTCTGTTCTGAAACATCAGCTTTGGATCTGCTGTTGAACCTATTTTCCAGTAGTTTGATAACCCACTGAAGGTCCTGTGCCAGAAGATTAAAACATATGTCATACTACTTTTGAAAGATTTGATGTTGACTGCATGTTGTAAGAATGTCCAAATCTCCTCTTTCATTTTTCATACCTACTTGATATGACTGTGCAGGCTTTCAATCTTGTTCCAAAAACATATTCTGTCATCTTCTTGTGATTTATTATACCTGTGTGGTACTGAGCATAAAATCACTTAAATGTTAAGCTGTTATTTACGGGAAGGCAATGAGAACATGTATGACGTCTTTCAAATCTTTTCTAATGTCGAATACCATGCGTATAGTCTCACAGTAATATGCATTACTGAAATTTTCTCCAGTTTTGAGTAACCATAAGTGGCTAACTTAAAACACTTTGCACAGGCAGATCTGTGAGAAAGTTGTTCTAGGATAATGACACTACAATTTTTGACAAATTCTTTCATCTTTTCATCATTTTGATTGTAGTGCCCTGTCACAATGGTTTTGTTATTCCACAAGTGCCCCTCCCCCCCCCCCCCCCCGGCCATGGTTTTATTTTTTACTGTAGATAACAAAACTGTTTATCCTTTGTAAATTTGTTTAACATTTCTATGTAAATTGCTTTTCCTTCTATTGTGAACACTACAGATAGCAAATTTATATCAAAAGGAAAAAAACTTAATTTTGCTGCCTCTGCTTCAGTCACCATGAACTTTCTAGCCTCTAGCTGCAAGATCCTTGCTTCTGATGTGTTCAGTTGAGTTACCTGAATTTTATGACAACATGACACTAACAATGAGCGTAACCAGTGGCAACTGTGACTACAGTATCATTTTAGACCTTCTTGGACACATCTAGGATTGTTTCTAGATGAAAAATATTTATAAACCAGAGTAAGAAAGATGTTGTGAAAGTACAGCTCATGTATGTCCAAAGATGATGACACCAATAATAATAATAATAATAATAATAATCATGACAAAAATTACCTAATTTAAAAATTCTATGTGAGAAGAAATTATTTTTCTTCTGTGTCTGTAACTTCACGGTATATATTCTTGTTGTTTGTTCTGCATTAACTGAAGTATGGCTTTCTGATCTGCATCACTAAAAGTAGCAATCGGTACTTTAAAATTACACAACTGACAAGGAAAAGTCTCATGGGTGGGATTGACTTTTTAAAACCACCTACATAGTAATGATTAATGTCCCAGGTGTCAAGACCCCCCCCCCCCTTTTCCCCTGCCTTTCACCCTGATGGGTCCTACTTTGCAAGTGGCAAGTGATTGACAAAACAAACTTTCATAATTTCTTGTGACTGAACACAACCTTGACATTAGCAAAAATTTATAGCAGTGCAATGGTGTAATGGTTAAGTTTTTGGCTAGTATGCTGGGAGGCTGTGGGTTAAAATCCTGTCAAAAACATTCTACTTCTTTCTTATATATTTACTGAAACCCCTGCAGTCTTTTTTCTCAATTAACTGATTTAAATACAATTTGTTTCATTTCTAATCCTTTGCTGTATCATTTTATTCATCGTTATTAACTTTTTATGTGCTCTGATCTTCTTACTCAATTTTATTCTTTTCTCATTTGGAATCTTCATTCATGTGACTTTAATTATTTTTATGTATTTACTTTGATTTAATTTCTTCCTTCTTGTTATTTTATATTTTTGTCCATGTTACTGCAATTGTTACTCCTTTTATTCATTTTCCTTAAATTTCGTTTTGATTACCATCCAAAAATATGAATAGGTTATTATGTCTTTTATTTTTTATTTGATAGGACATTATTTTCAAACATTTACAACATATAAACAAAGACATTTAAAATTACTTACACAAAGATTCCAAATGAAAGAAGAAGAATGAAACATAGCAAAAAAGACAGCAAATAAAAAAGTTAATACAATGGTTAACATTATGCAGCTAAGTATTATAAATGAAACAAATTTTATTTAAGCATTTAATTAGATTAAAATAGTAATTTTAGTCCTGTCAATCTGCAACCTTCAGCATAACTTAACCTCAATGCTATGGCGTCACTTAGAATTCATTGCTAATTTCATGGCCGTAGTCATTCACAAGAAACTGTGAAATTTTGTTTTGTTGTTGCTCATAAACATGGTCCCACCAGGGTGAATAGCGGCAGAGTGTGGCACCTGGGATCCTGACCTACACCACCATATAGATAGTTTCAAAAACTCAGTCCCTTCATGGTGACCTCTCCATGGCAGTTCCACAGTATTTGTGGGTCACTATTAATGACATATAGATAATATAACAGTTTTATTGGCATAGTCAATCACTGTTGTTAGTCACTCTCAGGGGAGGAATCTCTGCTTCCATATACTACTTTCAACTGAGCATTAATTTCCTCCTCAGTAAAAAGATAATCTTGTGATATGGTGCACATTACCATAAACTGAAGTTACAACCAAACAACTGCTCTTGAACATAGAGTAATACATAATAAGCAACAAAACAATCTTCAGTCACTGGACACACTTTTGCATGTGCTTTGAATTGTTTTCCATATCAACTATGCTCATTCCTTTGGCATTATGAGACATTTCAACCTATTTTTCCCATGTTTCACTTTGCAGTGTTTTTTCAGTTTCATTTTTCTTCTAAAGAATAAAAATTCATCATTCCAGCTATAAAAGCAAGTACATTGAGAATCAACAATACCATAAGATAAAGAAAGCAAAAGTGACAAGAACTTATTTTTCCCGGAATGAGATTATATTGTTTTATATAGTTCATTAGGTATTAGTTTTACATATAGTTATGAACAAAAAATTGTTGATGTGAGCTTTGTGGGACATAATTTGACTAACAGAATTACTCTTTCTGTCTTTTCCCAAATGTAGCTTGGCTTTGACAAAGTTCGTGTAACAGGTGTAGAAATCATAGCAAAAGAGTCAGAAAGGAATACATTATTCACATTCTGGCAATGCAGTGATGTGGATACCTCAAGAGGAATTGATTTTGCACCACGAGGATCAGTGTTTGTTCGTTTTACTCATCTGCAGCATTTACCATTTGTCACTAGAATTTTGGTAAGTGTTAGTGGCTTGTCCTGTATTTATTTCAGGGTTAGTATGTCATCATTTGGTTCAAACAATAACTATTATTTTTTTAGATTGAAAATAACGGTGCTCCGCGACTGGGAACTGTTAGAATTTTCATGGCACCTAAATTTGATGAACGTGGTCTTTCAATGCTCTTTGAAGATCAGAAGGACCTTTTCATTGAAATTGACAAGTTTGCTGTGCAATGTAAGTCTATAATATTATGGAAATATATGTAATTAATATATGTAAATATGTAAATATATGTAATTAATATGTAAATATATGTAATTAATGATACAAATATAATAGAGGGAAACATTCCACGTGGGAAAAATATATCTAAAAACAAAGATGATGTGACTTACCAAACGAAAGCACTGGCAGGTTGATAGACACACAAACAAACACAAACATACACACAAAATTCAAGCTTTCGCAACCAACGGTTGCTTCATCAGGAAAGAGGGAAGGATAGGGAAAGACGGAAGAATGTGGGTTTTAAGGAAGCCTGCTTGTGGCTGTGTATATGCGGATGGATATGTGTGTGTGTGCGAGTGTATACCTGTCTTTTTTTCCCCCTAAGGTAAGTCTTTCCCCTCCCGGGATTGGAATGACTCCTTACCCTCTCCCTTAAAACCCACATCCTTTCGTCTTTCCCTCTCCTTCCCTCTTTCCTGATGAAGCAACCGTTGGTTGTGAAAGCTTGAATTTTGTGTGTATGTTTGTGTTTGTTTGTGTGTCTATCAACCTGCCAGCGCTTTCGTTTGGTAAGTCACATCATCTTTGTTTTTAAATATGTAATTAAATATGTAGCCTTTGACAACTCTGCTGTTATTTACATCATGATTCTTAGTACTGGTCATGGCTAGCATAATGTTCTTTATTAGACTCTTGATTCAATACTTTTGAATTCTGTATTGAAAAGAAAGTGGTTGAGTGCTAAAGAAGCCATTCTAATTATACTTGTCTCATATAAGCTGCTTTCTTGAACAGTGTGACAATACCATCATTTAATTTTTAGTAAATTACAATAATAAAAATTTCAGCATGGAAATAATAATCTGAAAATAAAAATATGTAAACAGTATCCTGCAGTTGAATAATAAATTGTGCAAAGGTTCACACAAAAAATGAGGAAAACATACCAGCTTTCACTCTTTTCTAAGATTAGTATTCTCTCTATCTCTCTCTCTCCACACACATGAAATAGTGGAAGGCCAAGAGACAGAATTAGGGGAGAAATAGACTGTTCACAGTGGTCACTAACCTGTGAGGAAGAAAGATTGAGAAACATGAAGGGGAAATGGGAGAACACTGTCAGACAGATGAGGAAAGGCATAAGGCATGGAAATTACAGGAGAGAAAAACGTGAAGGTGTAGTCAAAGGACCCATATATCATGGGCAGTGAATCAGCTGTTGAGGTGGTTAATGCTGTCATGCGAGCTTGTGTAGCAGCTGGGTGGTTTAGTTGGACAGAGGCCAGTCATGTGGATGGGCAGTTGCGTAATGGAAATAATCATGTAGAATGCTGCATGGTAATTGTAGCCCAACAAGTACATGATGCAGATCCTTTCATATGTGGGACTACTTGTGATAGCATAGGAAATGCCTGTATCTCGCCTGTAGTAGGAGATGGTCTTATGCATAGGTCATCCACAGAGGCATGAGCCATGGGAGTGGCAGAGATGAGAAGAAACTGTGTAGAAAATCTGTATCTGGACTAGTTTGGCAATTGTTCATTGGGTACTGAAGAATAACAAAAGGAAAAAGCATCTATGAATAAAACAAGTCAACAACTGCAGGCAAATAACTGATTATATATTTAACCAGCACTGAGCAGTTAAAGAAAGAACTAGTAAGACTTAGTAGAAATAATTGGGAAGTATTAATATATGGACATTTCAATACTGAAATCGCCTTGGATAATGCTGATGAAGGACAGTGATGTCCAAAATTGGCTTCTTCCCTGCAATAACTTTCCTAACAAGAGTAAAAACATATGGTTCAACAGCAATTGATAATTTATTTCTAAATACAAGTCTTATTAATGAAACATATGTGAGCCCAAAGTTAGCAGTGTATCAGATCATGATAATCAAATGGCAGTAGAATGCATTCTCATCAGTAGGTGTAGTTAAGAACCAAAAAGTGCAGTTTCATAGAGTTATAATTGCTCACATAGAGACATCATTCAAAAACAATTTACTGGATGAACAATGGCAAGAAGTCTACCAGGAGCTCACAGGTGGTAAGAAATTTAATAATCTCCTAAAATAATCATACACTATTATGAATTCTGGTTTCATTTCAGTGGATCTAGTACAATTACAGAGGACTAACTGTAATCAGGATTTAAAGGTGAACAATAAGCATTATTACAAAATTGTCCATCACATAGTCAAGAAAATAAAAACCATGCACTGTGTACCAAAACTCTAAAATTTCAAGGGCAAAGCGAAGGCATGATATGAATACACTCAGTAAGGCAAATTATTCAACTCACTGATGACAGTAGCAGCAAGAAAGTTGATATTATATTCAAGTCTTTGGCAGTGAAATGCAATTAATTCTTCAATACAGTGCTGGAAACATAAGGGCACACACACAGCACATCAGAAGCATATCCATTAGATTTCCTTATTCAGGGACTGCATGTTTCACCAACAGACAAAATTTTAGTCAAATTAAGCAGTTAACAGATCATAAACATCATTACATGACTGAAAAGCAGTAACACTTCTGACCAGTATGGTATTTCAATCAAAATACTAAAATTTGTGCTTACTATAGCCTCCATCCTTGCCACCTTCCACCTTGAGTTATCTTTGCAAGCCAGTTGATAAGTCAATATGTATTTCCTGAAAGGTTGCAGTGGATAGCAGGACCACCCAGTTATTGAAGTGGAGATAAGCTAATGACTTCTAACTATAGGCCTGCCTCTCTGCTTCTCATGATACCAAAAAATTTTAAGAAGGAAGCCCATAATAATAGCCTTTCTGTCAATAATCTTTTGCCAACAGCTCAGTTCAGCTTATATAAAGACTTCTCTGCTGAGAAAGCAATGTGTAATATCACATACCTAGTTCAGGTAGAACCAAACAAGAAACTGTAGCCTGTTACCATTTTCTGTGATCTCTCGCCAATGTCTTCAGTTGTGTAGATCAGAAAATTCTGGTTGTGAAACTAAAATGTTAAGGCACTAATGGCATTCCTCTTGCATGAATGTAATCATACCTTAATAACAGAAAGCAAGAGGGACACATTAATACTCGTAAATGATATGAAAAGAATAAAACTAAATTTGAAGTGGGGGATATTAAATATGATTTCCAGCAAGGTTTGGTACTTGGCTCACACCTGTTCTAGATCTGCATACTTGGTTTAATGTAGACATTGGATGACTCTTCAAAAACCATAGTGTTTGCTGCTGATGCAAGTGTACAGACAGACAATCTAAACAAATCCACACCACGCAAAGCCAGGAAAATGATCCAGTAAATGTACACATGGTTCACAACAAGCAACTTAACCCTTAATCTCAAAGAAACTCATGTTAGTCAATTCCATACAGATAAAAATGACTGTCAGGACCAGGAGTAGAGATCAGTGGGCACACACATTATGTAACTGTGTATGTGAAATTCCTGTATATGGCATATGGTTCTGGGGCAGTGCAGATAAAGTAAAAATGAGAATTTGCTCCACGGTAAGAATATTGTATAAAGTTAATAACTGAATACTTTAAGGAGGCTTCTGCAGTTTCCATCGGATTTTTATACTATGTGCTAATATAGTTACTTCGTAATAATATTTGTAGTTATTAATAAGAGTGAATTTACGAACGCGTGACAAATATTAAATTAAAATATTAAAAAAATCCATGTAAATTGTACGTTCCTGTCTAAGATTCAGAATGGTGGAATAATCCATAAAAGTTTGCAGGTAGACCTCATGCAGCAAACTGGAAATCGCGCAGTTCCAGACTGTAGCACCTAGAACCGCTCGGCCACTCCAGCCAGCAGCTTTTTTCAAGGAACTTCTTTCTGCTAATATACACACATATATTCCAGACATTTCTCCTAAGAGTCTCCGGGTATATTTCTTTGATGTGTATCTAGATATCTGCAGTTTTGTTTCAACAACATGTAGCTCAAGTCAACCAAGTAGTTACTGCTGATTATGTGTGTCAAGTGATGCCCATTGTTCCCTGGAAACACTGACTTATTTCTCATTCCAAAAATATCCCCACCACCACCACCACCACCACCACAAACACACAAGTGGGTTTTTACATGCCTAACTAACAGAGCAGCCCCAGATGAGTCGAGTGTAGTATTCAGTTTAGCAATATATATTAACAAAGCAGCAGAACGATAACAACCAGTACTCGATCAACAACTGAGAGCTCTGCTGCATGAAGGCAGCAAACAGTAAGTGAGTGCACAGCCAGTACACAAGCAAGGGCTTGTTCAAGGTGTTTTTGCATATTTGTTTGTGAGTAATACCTGTACTGAGCTGCACTAGTGTTGTGACTATGTGACTTGTGTATGGTTAACCAATAACAGCAGACATTGAAAGAGCAGGAAACATATTTTGGCTATGGCTCCCTTGCCTAATTCTGTGTGCTCACCTACACCAAGTCCTCTCTCTATTACCGTCATGCAGCAACACTACTAAGTCACTGCTGGACTATTTATTCTTTGCATTTTTCTGCTCCTGTTAATATACACAGCTAAACTAAATACTGCATTATACTGATTTCGAATTACTCTGTTGAATTGGTGCATAAAATTCCACCTTAAAAAAAATTCTGATTGAAACAGGAAAGAATTCGACAGATTCTGTTTATATGGGATATCACATTACATGCATTTTGAGTAGTATTTGTTTGGACTGACTCCATCTACACATTGCAAAAACCACATTCTTCTTGACTTGTTCCACATCCCTCAAGGTTCTCCTTCATTATGATATTTATGTAACATATGTGGATGAATAAATGGCAGGACTGCCAAAAAATTTCAACAAGCATTGTGCCAACCGAAATGAATCCAAAGACATAACAATGGGCAGTAACAAGGAACAAAAAGAAGACACACTAAAGAGGGAAGTGCAGAAGTCCATTTGAGTCTTTAGAGTAAGTTATATCACAGTTAAGCATTGTACCACAGCAGTTCCACCATCAACATCTAACAGACAGAAGACTGCCTTTCTGGCAAATACAGTACACAACTGTAATAAAACTGTCTGAAACATGAATTTGCCAAAGCCATTAAACAGAAATTGTTTTTGAAGTTATTTTTTGTTTAGAGGTATTTTAAATTCTCAGTACCCAGTTAATACTTAAGTTAATCTAAGTGTTAATGTCAGAAATACAGTTTGTGTTATTTCTCTCTCTACTTGTATTGAGGAACATTTTGTTACAGATTTACAGTGTGACAATTGTTGAACTACATGAAATCAAATTGTCATAACTTCTGAACGGTTTGCATTAGGACATTCAAACTGCACGGTTGGATGTGGGGTGTTAGTATGCACATGCACACACATCTTGTTGTTGTCAGCCATTTGCACGTGAAAGAAAGTAAAATTTGCACATTTGAGGGACTGAGAATCAGCGCTTTGTGACCGAGAAGTCTCTTCACCCTCAATGGGTGACTGTGTGGTGTGCAATGTCCAGTCATTGGTGCGATATTCCTTGATGGAACAGTGACTACCAGATGATACATGAAGATTTGGAAGATGATTTCATCTCCTTTATCCAAAGTGACCTTGATTTCGACAAGATGTGGTTCACACAAGATGGAGCTCAACCCCACTGAAGCAGGAGAGTGTTTGATGTCCCAGTGGAGCACTTTGGGGACCACATTCTGGCTCTGGGGAACCCAGAGGCCACTGGCATTGGCCTCGACTGACCGCGTGGTGCAGTGGTTAGCACATAGGACTCGCATTCGGGAGGACGACGGTTCAATCCCGCGTCCGGCCATCCTGATTTAGGTTTTCCATGATTTCCCTAAATTGCTGCAGGCAAATGCTGGGAAGGTTCATTTCAAAGAGCATGGCCGACTTCCTTCCCCATCCTTCTCTAATCCGATGAGACTGATGAACTCGCTGTCTGGTCTCCTCCCCCAAAACAACCCTCAAATGACCGCAATATTCTAGGAATCCAAACACATGCAATTTCTTTTTGTGGGCTACATTAAAGACAAGGTATAGATCAATAACCCCAAAACTATTTCTGAGTTGAAAACAGCCATTCAGGAGGTCATCAACAGCACTGATGTTCTGATGCTTCAGCAGGTCATACAGAATGTTGCTATTCGTCTGCACCACAAAATCATCAATGATGGCAGGTATATCGAACATGTCATAACATAAATTTGATTATCTTTAGTGATGTTTAAATTATGAATAAAGTTCAATAATTTTTGCCCTGTATGTAACACAATACACAATAAGGTAAAAACTATAAGAAAATAAGATGAGGTCCTTTCTTTAAGTTTCGCTTTCCTTGTTATGCAGCTGTAAAGTAAGAAATAATTTAAAATAATATATATTTGAATTTTTATTTGTGTTAGTACTTTGCTACAACAGTGAAATATATGTTTTTAAATTTATTTACTAGATGATGATCAAAAAGAATATGTTCCTTTAGATTGTAAATGTCATTTGAAAGTCTATGACTTGCAACTGCATTTCAAGAGAGTAGGTGGTAGATATATGTTAATAAATTAAATAAATAATAATTCTGATATATGTGACCACAAACAAAAATTAAATAAACATTCTCGGAGATATGCTGCCAAGAAAAATAAAAATCTAATGTAAAATTTTAATGTTTGCTCACATTTATCGAATTTGTTAAAGTCTCTTTTGTATGCAGTCACTTAATGACAGTTCATATGTAGTAATTTACTTGTGGGCAGTAATACTACAAATTATTCGTTATATCTAAAAAAAAAAGTTCAATGCTAGATTCTGACACCTTATTCTTATTGTTGCAGTGAACAGTGGGCGAAACATCATACGTCGTAGTTCAGAGGAGTCATCTGTAACAATACCATATCAGCGTTCATTTAGGAATTTAACAGGGGTTGGAGATAAACCTGAGGAGGCTTCATATACATTCTGTGGCTGTGGTTGGCCACAACACATGTTGATTCCAAAGGGGCAGGCAGATGGATTACCAGCAGAGTATTTTGTGATGGTGTCTGATGGTGCTCAAGACAAGGTGAGTTCTCTCTGATGTCTGTGCTGCTTTCTGCATAGTTTACAGATTTCATTTATTTAAAAATGGAACACTCATAGAATTAGTAGGGGTATTACCATGGTCCTGATTTCAGCTACAAGTATATGAGAGTAATGTGGGCAACGAGCACAGTGTGTGCAGTAACTTGTGATGAGAGGTGAAGAAATAGTGTTATGATTTGAATTTGGATAGATTGCAACTCACCACATAGAGGAGGCATTGAGTAACAGACAGGCACATTTAAAAGTAAACTGTTGAATGAGGTGTTGAGCTAAGACTAATCAGATGTAGAAACACATACACATGGCCACTGTCACTTCTGAGCAGTGAGACTTGATACGTATTGTTATTCCATCCTGGATTTTCCATGTCTAAACAGTATGACACTCACTTTGAAATTAAGTAGGCCTAAACCTGTTAGTAATTATACACCTGCATGTTTGTTAACTTTTTATTATGCTTTATTGTGTTGTTAAGTTGATATGTCTGATATCACTGTAAAATGATGTGTGGACAATAAACAACAAACAAACTTGAGTCCAAGCTGATTCCTGCAGTTTTGTGGTTTGATCATTTTGAGACCCATTGTCATAAATGTTTCATGCCAGAAATCTATTTTAACATGCAATTCAGTTCGTGTTTCATGCCATATCATAGCATCCAAAGTGTAAACTTACATTATTAGGTGTTGGCTCCTCAATTTGTCATAATACATGCTGTGCAAGGGCTGTTCAAAAGGTATCCGACTTACATAAAATCAATCTTTATTCAGATACAATTGTTAGGCGATAATCACCTTCAAAGTAGTTCCCTTCAGCTTCTTCACTCCTCTCCCAATGCTGCTGCCACTGCTGAAAGCATCACTGTAAAGCCTCTTTTGGTGTGGTGCACAGCTGCTCTGTTGTATTATGTATAATATCTTCCCCATTTTGAAATCTGGTCCTTATCATAATCTTTTTCAGTTTAGGGAAAAGCCAAAAGTTACTCAGTAGTAGGTCAGGGGAACACAGAAGTTAACAAACCGCAGCTGTGTGGTATTTGGCCAAAAATCTTTGAATTAATTGAGAATGATGAGCGGATACAACATTGTGGTGAAGGTGCCAACTGTCCTCTGCCCACAAGTCTGGGCTCTTGCACTTGCATCGCACTGCTCCATGAATGCAGTGCACAACCTCTTGGAAGTACTCCTTATTGCCTTTAGTAGCTTCTGGGGTGTAGTCATGATAGACTATGCCATTTGAGTCAAAAGAGATGGTCAGCATGACTTCAACACTGCTGTGGATCTGCCTCACTGTTTTGGGTCTTGGAGATGATGGATGCTTCCATTGTGATGAGTGGAACTTTGTTTTGAGTCACATCCATACACCCAGAACTCATCACCAATGATTACTGTGTTAAGAGAATTGGGATTACTGTTCATAGCATCAAGTATGTCCTGTGTGATCTTCTAACAAAGTTGCTTTTGCTCTGATGTTAGCAACTTTGGCACAAATTTTGCTGAGATTCTCCTGAGGTTCTGTTAAAAATGGATTGAATGGATCCAATACTTATTTTAACCTTGTCTGCATGTTCTCTGAATGTGATTTATCCATCCTGCATCAGCAGGATCCTTACGTAATCAATAACAATTTCACTTGCTGATGTTGAGGACCTGCCTAAACATGCTTCAGTCTTCATTGATGAGCAGTCATATTTGAAGTGGTTGTACCACTCCTTTATCTGTGTGGTACCCACTGCTTCATTCCTAAACACTTGTCAAATCTTGAGGATTGTTTCAACTTTAGAATTAACTGGCTTGAAATAAAATTTGATGCAGTAATGTTGTCCCACTTTTTCTGTCATTTTGCCCACAACACAAAATCCAATAACTACCACTTACACATGTTCACTTGTTAATGACCAGCCAGCAACTGGTTGTTTCTGTAGTCATGAAACAAATCAGACATGTGCACTATTTATGCCAACAAACTTAGAGAGTATGCATGCTCTGACACCGTTGTTGGTTTTGGCAGTAAAAAACAAGGTAAGATACTTTTTGAACAGGCCTCATATGTCTTTTTGGTGTCCAGAAGGACAGGCATGAGTATTTTACTTTTCTCCTGGTACTTCTAATAAGCATTTTTATGTAAAAATGAGATTAATAGTTTATTTGCAATGTCTAAATCCATGTTGTTCTTACTGAAGTGTAGATTCAGAAGATTTTCTTGTTCTGTTCTCAGTGACTGACTAATAGATTTGTAGATCATGTGAAAGCAAAAGTTATACCTCTGTAGTTAGTGCATTTCTTCCTATCATCCTGTTTAAACAGTGTGATGGTTATTTCTTATATTCAGTTGCTGATTATTACATTTTATTTCCACATGATGTTGAGCCCTTTGTAGAGCTATTATTAACCAAACTATCCAAGTATTATGATCATGTCTGTACTGAAGTAACTGAAATAGCTGTCTTGTTGTTTTTCAGTTTATTTACTGCTGCCTCCATTCTAGATAATGTCAAACTATCAGCACTTACACTGCCACAAAGATGCCACCCATCACTCAAAGGAGTATCATACCCTTTGTAGTTCAATAGTACTGAATTATGTTTCAAATTCCCATAATAGTATGGTCTCATCTCTTGCAGGGCCTGTTGGTCAAGCAGTAAAGTGCTTCTCTGGAAACCAAGGTGTCACAGGGTCAAATCACAGTCACACCTTGGATTTTTCAGCCTATGTCTTAACCTAGTTTTCACATGTAAATGATGTGAGGAATTGCCAGAGAAGACATATGGTTCGGATTCCACATTAAACTGTAGTTTCCATTTTCCTGTTTGGATAACTGGGGAAAGTTAGAGACAGGCAAGTCACCAACGTGGCATCCAATTGGAAGACTTGCACCAGGCCAATGAGCCACATGAAATTATTGTCTCTTGTGACCTCATCACAGAATTTTTTTCTTAGTTGTGCTACAAAGCAAATTTTTATTCCTAATGTAAGGAAGAAGTAGACTGCTACTTACCACAAGGATGACACGTAAAGTTGCAGACAGGCACAATTGAAAGACACTTACACATTAGTTTTTGACCACAGCCTTAATCAGAAAAAGAAAGAGAAACAAGTTCACATACATTCACACAAGCAAACACACCTCTCTCTCTCCCTCTCTCTCTCTCTCTCTCTCTCTCTCACACACACACACACACACACACACACACACACACACACATGCACGTGGCAGTCGTATCTGTCAGTCAGACCAGACTGAGGTGTGCTTGCGTGTGTGTGTGTGTGTGTGTGTGTGTGTGTGTGTGTGTGTGTGTGCACACAGCGTAATGTGTCATTATGACAAGTAGCAATCTATCTTTTCCTTACATTGTTGATATTCCAACCTGGGGTTTTTATTGTTCAAATTTTTATTCCTGTTTCACATTATTCTTATAGCAACCTATTCTTAGCATATCTACACCCTAGCTACCACCAACTGTTTGACCTATAATTTTTTCAGCATCGAAACAAACAGTTTCTTTTCTCTATAACTTGAGGCCTTTTGTCTGGTACAATACACCAGTTGCTTTAAACATTGCAGCTGTTTGATATTATACAGTAATAAGCACATATTGCTACCCTGGTAATGGAGATGAATTCTGAAACCTTACTCTGGATGCTCATGCTGTTTGCTGATATCATATTAACACTAGGATATAATTATTACATCCTGAAAATGCAAAACAAAAGGTGCTGATTAAGGGGAGTGGAAAGTCTGTGTGTATGTGTTTTTGTCTACTGGTTGGAGGGTGAAGGGGTGTATATCTGAATAAAATAGAGCTCCTTACAGAGCCAGGTAGGATACAGAAGATAGCAGAGTGGATTTCTTTCAGATACATGCATAGCAGAGTGGATTTTTTTTTTCAATTATATGCATTATCTCTTTTGCACCCTACAAGAAAATGGTGCATAAAATTATTTATAAAGCAAATTACACTTAATCAGCTGTCTGTAGCCAGCAAGTATTTATTTCAGATCAACCATTGACATGTAGTTGAGAAAAGGTAGGAGCAACTGGTTATTCTATAAGAATGATTGATTGTTAATCCAAAGTTTTTATGTACAAAACTGTCTGAAATGAAATTACAATCAAATAATGAAAATCTACTTATAATAATGAATATCTACATATCAAACAGCAGCACTAACCATCACATACAAGTCACACAACTCCTTAGATTTATGAACATGTAATTACTCTGTCTGAAAGAAAAAGGATGAAGTGGACTTAATAAGGATTAGATAAATAATCACAGACTGATGTGACAAGTAATTATATAAATAATCACAGCAGCTATGCCAAGCAAAAATTAACAATGTAAAAATAAAATGCTATCTAGACAGAAGATCTGAAAACCTGAGAAACTAGAAATGTCAGAGAGACCAGCTGATAAATCATAGGAAAAACAGGATATGGAGTTGTTGGTAAGGCAGATATCAGAAAATAAAACATGCAAAAACAGTGATGAGGCTGAGAGAGAGAGAGAGAGAGAGAGAGAGAGAGAGAGAGAGAGAGAGAGAGAGAGAGAGAGAGATCCTGGAAAATAGCAGAATTACACTTTCTTTTATCACATGTTCTAATTTGTATACAATTAGAAAGACGTACATAAGAATGCAACTAGTGTACAACCATTATTTATCAGTTGTTCTGTTCATAATGTCAAATGATGTTAATTTCTTTTAGTATGTAGTTGATAGAGTGACAACTCATACATTCAGTGAAAAACCCATTTGAAGTTTAAACTATAACTAGCCTGAAATTCTGTTTTTGCAAAGACAGTCAACAGTTACTAAGCAGATTGCCTCTGGAAAAATTTTGAAGAAAGATGTTCTGCAAATGGTAGAGAATGATTAATGTCTGTCATAATTCCTCTTTGTTCATGGACCTAACAATGACATTATTGAAACTTCCTGGCAGATTAAAACTGTGTGCCCAACCGAGACTCGAACTCGGGACCTTTGCCTTTCGCGGGCAAGTGCTCTACCAACTGAGCTACCGAAGCACGACTCACGCCCGGCACTCACAGCTTTACTTCTGCCAGTACCTCGTCTCCTACCTTCCAAACTTTACAGAAGTTTGGAAGGTAGGAGACGAGGTACTGGCAGAAGTAAAGCTGTGAGTGCCGGGCGTGAGTCGTGCTTCGGTAGCTCAGTTGGTAGAGCACTTGCCCGCGAAAGGCAAAGGTCCCGAGTTCGAGTCTCGGTCGGGCACACAGTTTTAATCTGCCAGGAAGTTTCATATCAGCGCACACTCCGCTGCAGAGTGAAAATTTCATTCTGGAATGACATTATTTTCACTTATCTGGAAACACACCTTGTCCAAGAGATACAGTAAATGTGTGTGTGTGTGTGTGTGTGTGTGTGTGTGTGTGCGTGTGTGTGTGTGTGTGTGTGTGTGTGTGGTGTGTGCGCGCGCGCACATGCAAGTGTGCATACTTACAGCATCTCATACATAATTCAAAAAACACCTAAGTATATTATTTGTGTTGTTTTAATGGATTCAACTGTGGGTTTTTCAGTGACATGGTATATTGTATAGACTAAACAAAATACATTTTTGCCTTGTTCCTCAAAACTTCATGTTGGTTATGAAACTGGAAAGTCAACTCAATGAATCTACAGATACAGATTTTTATTGTTTTGTTTACTGTTCATTAAACTGAAAAATGCATTGTAAACTTATGGAAGTGATGCCAGTTTAATTGCATGTTGTTTGCTTAGTCATATTGTTCATTATCTGGACAAAATGTTCACAGGTTGACCAGCCTCCATCAGATAATACTTGTCGACCTGCTCATAGCTACTGTGGCATTCAGAATCGCAACTATCCAGACCGTCGCAACATGGGATATCCTTTTGATCGTATGCCACGTGCAGATGCCAGTACATTACGTGAATTCCTGACACCAAACATGGGCTTGATTGATGTGCGCATAGTACACCATGAAATTACCCTTGACCACAAGGGGCAACCAATGGACTGTACATGATCATCATGTATTGTCTATCCAGCACAGCAGATGTGCAGGATGGAACATTTCTTATATATGAGACATAACAGTGAAAAATTATAAGATAGTTACATTTTTAGTTTCCTTCCTTCAAGCTTTCATTTCATTATTTGTGCATATTGTATAATAATTTCCTGTTGTATTGTTAAATTATAAAGGGAGTTTTGTAAATCTCTTTCTTGTTTTTTAATTGATATCAGTGATTTTGTTTTATTCCCACTGATTAGGTTTACTGCCAAAATGAAAAAAGTGACAATTGTGTAATGAAATTATTTTATTGTATTTTTCAGCCTTGGTTCGTATAAATAGTATTGTGGCTAGTTTTGATCCTCAGTAAGTCATCATCAGATGGCACTCAGCATGAAACTGTGAGCACCCTCTTCGCCTGTACAGTTGATAAGTTGACAACTTACAAGGAAGCAAAATTGGTCATGATACTGTTTGTGTTATCTGAGGCTCAGGAACACAGTAAAAGAACTTTATTGTTTTTCTTTCATTAAAATAAAAGTGAAACAAACATGTCCCAAAATTTGAAAGTGTGCAGGTGAAACACTTAATAGATGAAAACTATGTTGTGTATGTCAAGATCTAATTTAGATGGTGTGAAGCTGCTACTGAAAAATAAACTGATGGCCCTTGCAACCCACAAACATGACACAGCAGGTGAACCTGAAATAGTTGTGGTATAATTAACACATAAAACAATTTCACAGAACATGTAGCTAAGTTAAACTCGAACTTAAAATATACAGCAAGCTGCTTCAGAATAAAAGTGAACTCTTCATCTAATCAGACACCACTAATACTGACAGAATTTCAAGACAACATGTGAATATAGTAGATGAAGTTAACTTCATCTGTTCATTCTGTAAATAGGTAATACCAGTCATAAGTACAAAAATAAAATAGATAAACAAGAAGTGGTTGTCATGATTCTCCAAAATTGGTACTACTTTATCCACCTATATAAGAAAAATTGAAGGGCAAGGCCAACAATGTCACCAAAAAAAATCGGCCTTTGTGTTTTCCCATATGGTGGAGCAAGATTATTTTCTTAATCAAGGGACAAATTACAATAAAGAAACCAACTTGACACTATCAAAGAACTAATGAAAACTAATATAGATTCTCAGTTGGCATGTTACCCCAAATTTAAGCTGCTGTCACACATGACAACATGAATTACAAAGCCAATCCAAAACAATGTAAACACCTGGAAACAAGTCAGTGAGAATTAGCACTCAGAAAACAAGGTTTTTGTATGAAACTTCCTGGCAGATTAAAACTGTGTGCAGGAACGAGACTCGAACTTGGACCTTTGCCTTTTGCGGGTAGGTGCTCTACCAACTGAGCTACCCAAGCATGACTCACGCCCTGTCCTCACAGCTTTACTTCTGCCAGTATCTTGTCTCCTACGTTGTATGTTAATAATCAGCAATAACCTTTTATAGAAGTTTGACTGGAGTCCAGAAATAAATGGTTCAAATGGCTCTGAGTACTATGGGACTCAACATGAGGTCATCAGTCCCCTAGAACTTAGAACTACTTAAACCGAACTAACCTAAGGACATCACACACATCCATGCCCAAGGCAGGATTCAAACCTGCGACAGTAGTGGTCGAACGGTTCCAGACTGTGGCGCCTAGAACCACTCGGCCACCCTGGTCGGCCCAGAAATAAATGCTCACACTTAATTACACAGATGTTAAATGATTTTATGTCATATTTTGAAGCAACATTTGGCAAGAAGAAAGGAAACATTTCTCAAGATCCTAAGATAAAGAGAGTAAGAATGTAGCTTATTAAACACAGGGGCTTATTTTCCTAATTAATAACATAGAATGTTGCTGACAAAGTGGAGCTATATGCTGTATTTTAACATTTTTAAGTAACAAAGAACAATAATGAATGACTCCACCAACAACAACAAAATCATTTTGGATTTCATAGAAGCAGAATAGTAAAAACATAAAAAATTAGTTAAGAGCACAGACCAAATATAAATGTTTGCAATAACAGGCCAAACCTCTGATCCAGATCACAAGGTCATTGAAGCAGAATAGGATACCATACCATCTAAAACTCCCAAAAATAGACATAAAATATATCTATTTAAAAAGAAAAGAAAACAGATAAAAATCACTTGAAACTTGCCTAACTAAGGCAGTTTCCATTTCTTCCATACTAACTATGTAAGCATCTGCATCTACATCTACATAGATACTCCACAAGCCACTGTATGGCGCATGGAGGAAGGTACCCTGTAGCACTACTTGTTATTTCTTTTCCTGCTCCACTCACAAATAGAGTGAGGGAAAAACAGCAATCTGTATGCATCTGTTTGAGCCCTAATTTCTAGTATCTTATCTTTGTGATCCTTAAGCGCAATGTATGTTGGAAGCAGTAGAATCATTTGGCAATCAGCTTCAAATGCCCATTCTCTAAATTTTTTCAATAGTGTTTCTCAAAACGTACATTGCCTACCATCCAGGGATTCCCATTTGAGTTCCCAAAGCATCTCCATGACACTTACGAACAGTTTGTGCTTATTGTTGTTGTTGTAGTCTTCAGTACAAAGACTGGTTTGATGCAGCTCTCTCTATGCTACTCTATCATGCATCTATTGTAACCTATATCACTCTGAATCTGCTTACTGTTTTCATCTCTTGGTCTCCCCCTATGATTTTTACCCCACGCGCTTCCCTCCAATACTAAATTGGTGATCCCTTGATGCCTCGGAATATGTCCTACCAACTGATCCCTTCTTTTGGTCAGGTTGTACCACAAATTTCTCTGCTCCCCAATTCTATTCAGTACCGCCTCATTAGTTATGTGATCTACCCATCTAATCTCCAGCACTTATCTGTAGCACCACATTTCAAAAGCTTCTATTCTCTCCTTGCCTAACTGTTTATTTTCCATGTTTCACTTACATACATGGCTACACTCCATAAAAATACTTTCAGAGAGAAAATTTAAATCTATACTCGATGTTAACAAATTTTTCTTCTTCAGAAACGCTCTTCTCACCATTGCCAGTCTACATTTTTTATCCTCCCTACTTCAACGATCATCAGTTATTTTGCTTCCCAAATAACAAAACTCATTTACTACTTTAAGTGTCTCATTTCCTAATCTATTTCTCTCAGCATCACCAGGTTTAATTCAGCGATATTCCATTATCCTTATTTTACTTTTGTTCACGTTCAGCACATATCCTCCTTTCAATATAATGTCTGTTCCATTCATCTGCTCTTCCGAGTCCTTTGCTGTCTCTGACAAATGTCATCGGTGAACTGCAAAGTTTTTATTTCTTCACTGTGGGCTTTAATTGCTACTCCAAATTTCTTTTGTTTCCTTTACTGCTTCCTCACTATAAAGATTTAATAACATTGAGGAAAGGCTACAAACCTGTCTCACTCCCTTCTCAACTTCTGCTTCCCTTTCATGCCCCCTGACTCTTATAACTGCCATCTGGTTTCTGTACAAATTGTAAATAGCCTTTTGCTCCCTATAATTTACCCCTGCCACCTTTAGAATTTGAAAGAGAGTATTCCAGTTAACATTGTCAAAAACATCCCGTATGTCTACAAATGCTGTAAACATAATTTTGCCTTTCCTTAATCTATCTCCTATGAGAAGTCACAGGGTCAGTATTGCCTTGCATGTGCCTACATGTCTCTGGAATCCAAACTGATCTTCCCAGAGGTCAGCTTCTATAAGTTTCTCCATTCTTCTGTAAAGGATTCATGTTAGTATTTTGCAGCCATGACTTATTAAACTGATATTTCAGTAATTTTCACACCTGTCTGCACCTGCTTTCTTTGGAATTGGGATTATTATATTCTTCTTGAAGTCTGAGGGCATTTCGCCTATCTCATACACCTTGCTCACCAGATGGGAGAGTTTTGTTGTGGCTGGTTCTCCCAAGGCTATTTGTAGTTCTAACGGAATGTTTGCAACTCCTGAGGCCTTTTTTTTGACTGAAGTCTTCCAGTGTTTTGTAAAATTCTTCACACAGTATCATATCTCCCTTCTCATCTTCCTCCACATTCTCTTTCATTTCCGTAATATTGCCATCAAGTGCATCTCCCTCGTATAGACCCTCTATATACTCCTTCAACCTTTCTGCTTTCCCTTCTTTACTGAGAACTAGTTTTCCATCTGAGTTGTTGATATTCATACAGGCAGTTCTGTTTTCTCCAAAGGTCTCTTTAATTTGCCTATAGGCAGTATCTATCTATCCCCCAGTGAAATATGCCTCTACATCCTTACATTTGTCCTATTGCTCTTCCCTCTTAGCCATTTTGCGCTTCCAATCAATCTCATTTTTTAGACATTTATGTTCCCTTTCACCTGCTTCATTTATTTCATTTTTATATTTTCTCCTTTCATCAATTAAATTCAATATCTCTTACGTTACCCAAGGATTTCTACTAGCCCTCATCTTTTTATCTACTTGATCCTCTGCTGCGTTTACTATTTCATCTCTCAAAGCTACCCATTCATCTTCTATTGTATTCCCTTCTGCTGTTGTTGTCAATTGTTCCCTAATGATCTCTCTGAAACCCTGTACAACCTCTGGTTCTTTCAGTTTATCCTGGTCGCATCTCTTTAACTTTCTGTCTTTTTGAAGTTTTTCAGTTTCAATCTGCAGTTCATAACTAATAAACAGTGGTCAGAGTCCACATCTGCCCCTGGAAATGTCTTAAAATTTTAAATCTGACTCCTAAATCCCTGTCTAACTATTATATAATCAATCTGAAACCTTCCAGTGTTTCCAGGTCTCTTCCACATATACAACCTACTCTCATGATTCTTAAACCAAGTGTTAGATATGGTTAAATTATGCTCTGTGCAAAATTCTACCATGCAGCTTCCTCCTTCATTCCTTTCACCCAGTCCAGATTCACCCACTACTTTTCCTTATCTTCCTTTACCTACTACTGAATTCCAGTCCCGCTTCACTGTTAAATTTTCTGCACCCTTAACTATCTGAATAATTGTTTTTATCTCATCATGCATTTCCTCAATCTCTTCCTCATCTGTGGAGTAGTTGGCATACAAACTTGTACTCCTGTGGTGTATGTGGGCTTCGTGTCTATCTTGGCTACAATAATGCTTTCACTATGCTGTTCATACTAGCTTATCTGAGTTCCTATGTTTTTACTCATTGTTAAACCTATTCCTGCATTACCCATATTTGATTTTGTTTTTATAACCCTGTTTTCACCTGACTAGAAGTCCTGTTCCTCCTGCCACAGAACTTCACTAATTCCTCCTATATCTAACTTTAACCTATTCACTTCTCTTTTTAAATTTTCTAACTTACCTACCCAATTAAGGTATCTGACATTCCATGCTCCGATCCTTAGAATACCAGTTTTGTTTCTCTTGATGACAATGTCCTCCTGAGTAGCCCCCACCTGGAGATCCGAATGGGGGACTATTTTACCTCCAGAATATTTTACCCAAGAGAATCCCATCATCATTTAACCATACAGTAGAGTTGCATGCCCTCGGGAGTAATTACAGCTCTAGTTTTCCCTTGCTTCCAGCAGTTCACAGTACCAGCACAGCAAGGCCATTTTGGATGATGTTACAAGGCCAGAGGCCAGATCAGTCAATCACTCAGACTGTTACCTCTGTAAGTACTGAAAAGGCTGCTGCCCCTCTTCAGGAACCACACATTTGTTTGGTCTCTCAACAGACACCCCCCCCCTCCCCCCTGTTGTGGTTGCAGCTAGGGTATGGCTAACTGTATCGCTGGAGCACGCAAGCCTCCCCACCAATGGCAAGATCCATGGATCGTGGGGAGGGGGGTTTGAACCTACCGGTAACAAATCTAGCACCCTGCCTCTGAATTGCTTCAATGTCTTTCTCCAATCCAACCTGGTACGGATCCCAAACAGTCGAGAAGCACTCAAGAATAGGTTGCACCGGCATCCTATATGTGATTTCCTTTAAAGGTGAACCACTCTTTCCTAAAATTCTCCCTATTAACTGAAGTCGACCATTCACCTTCTCTACCACATGTTCATTCCACCTCATGTCGCTTTGCAATGTTATGCCCATGTATATAAACAAATTTACTGTATCAATCAGGACACTAGTGTTGCTGTATCTAAACCTTACTGGTTTGATCTTCCTACTCATCTGCATTAACTTACATTTTTCCACATTTAGAGCTAGCTGCCATTCATCACACCACCTGGAAATTTTGTCTAAGTCATCTTGTATCTTCCTGCAGTCACTCGACTTCTACATCATATCATACACCAAGGCATCATCAGCAGATTTCTACCCACGCCGTCAGCCATATCATTTATGTATATAGAAAACAACAGCAGTCCTATCACTCTTCCCTGGGGCTCTCCTGGTGATAGACTTGTCCCTAATGACCATTTGCTATCGAGGACAACATACTGCTTTCTATCATTTAGGAAGTCTTCAAGCCACTCACATGTCTGTGAACTTATTCGATATTCTCATACCTTCATTATCAGCCTGCAGTGGGGCACTGTGTGAAATGCTTTCCAGAAATAAAGAAATATGGAATCTGCCTGTTGCCCTTCATCCACAGTTCTCAACATATGAGAGAAAAGGGCAAGCTGAGTTTCCATGAACATGCTTTCTAAAACCACACTGATTCGTGGACATAAGCTTCTCAGTCTCAAGAAAGTTTATTATGTTCAAACTGAGAATATGTTCAAGGATTCTGCAGCAAATAGAAGTCAGGAATATTGGTCTGCAGTTTTGTGGGTCTGTTCTTTTATGTTTCTTGTATACTTGAGTCACTTGCGCCTTTTTCCAGTGACTTCGGCTTTGTGCTGGACGAGAGATTAATGATAAATGCAAGCTAGTTAATTGGCCAATGCTGTAGAGTACATTTTATAAAATTGAACGGGTATTCCATCCAGACCTAGTGATTTATTTGCTTTCAGATCTTTCAGTTGTTTCTCTATGCCAGGTATGCTTCTTATGTCTTCCATACAGGAGTCAAATGATGGTATGTTTATACAATTCTCCTGTCTGAACGATTTCTTGAATGTGAAATTTGAAACTACAGCTTTCATTTTGCTATCTTCATGTACCACACAAGACTGATCAACAAGGAACTCAATGAGTCTCAGACCCGCTTAGCAATTTTACATACAACTAGAATTTTCTCTCCAGACCAAGATTTACAATCCGCTTAAACTTTGTCCGTGATTCCTTTACAACCATATTACTGAACCGAATGATGCCAATTCACTGTCTAAGTGAGATGTTAATAACTGCTTATCTGCTATATCTAGCAGAAACTCTCTCCTAGCCTTCATAACTGATTCATTAACTTTCAAACCATAGTTGCTATAATGACATCATGATCGCTAATCCCAGTTTCTACACTGACATTGTCAATAAGGTCCGGCATATTTGTAGCTGCAAGGTCTAAGACATTTCCGTTCCAAGTGGGCTGCTGAACTAGCTGCTCAAGACAGTTTTCAGAAAGTGTGTCCAAAAGTATTTTGCGTGACTGTCTGTCTGTGGCACCTGCAATGAACAATGAATCTATGGACATCCCAGTCTATACTCAGCAGATTAAAGTCCCCTCTAACCAGTACTGCATGATCTGGGTATTATATGCTATTGACTGTAGACTTTCTTTGAATGACTCTAAAAATGTCACAGAGAATTGGGTGGCCAGTAGAAACATCCAACAATTAATTTGGTTTCACCTACACCTGTTATACATGACCGAATGACTTCCCTGTCACACTCAACTTTGAGACAATATTTTTGTGAACTGCAATGAACATTCCCTCTCCTGTGGCCTCTAATCTGTCTTTCTGATAAATATTCCATGACTAGCAAAATATCTCAGAGCTTTTCACTTTGAGTTTCAGCCAACTCATGGTGACAAAAATAATTTGAGCATGAGAACTTTCCGGTAGGGCTGTAAATTTACAATCTTTATTACAAATGCTTCGACAGTTTACTGATAAAATTGTGACAGTCGAAGCGTCCTTATTCTGAATGCTGTTTGACTTCCCTTGCTGCATACTGACTGGCGAGTGTTCATCAGAGCACCTCAAAATACTGCCTAGGCTAGAAAAAAACCTCTTGTGCAATCCACAAGTACTCTGCTACCCTAGCAGCTGCTTCCTTTGTGTAGTGCACTCCTGACCTATCAAGGGGACTCCCACAAATCCCCCCACAATAATATGTCTGTATATCTGCAGCCAGAACCATCACAGAGTTGACGAAGTCTTTGGTTGAGACCCTCCACTTGGTTCCAAACAAAAGTACCTCAATCAACTCTGGGAACAATACTGCAAATTGCAAGCTCTGCTTTCACCCTACTCAAAAGGCCGGAAGTCTTTGCCACCTCCATCAGCCACCAAAACGAACTGAGGATCACCTCAAAACTCCTGTAACAGACACTGTTGGTGCCGACTCAAGCCATAACAGGCAGACAACTGCACCCTGCTCCCTTGATAGCCATAGGCAAGGCCACCTCTACATCTTGGATGAGGCCCCCCGGCAGGCATACTGAGTGCACATTGGCTTTCTTTCTACCTCACTATTTGCCTAAGGAGTTCGATAATGCACCTAACATTGGAGCTCCCACTAGCTGGTAAACCCCTCCCACCATGTGCCTGCTCGGATCCCGCTAAAGGAGTGTCCGCTTGACCACTCACAAGATGAATGGGCGGCGAGCCCAGGTGCCCAGTCTCCACATTGATCCTCCACTTCGAGTGACATGAATGTGTTATCACCTGCAACTCATCCTGCAGTGAGGGCAGATGCACCACATTGGATCCACTAGGAGATGCCTTGGAAGCAGAGCCCATGAGCAAAATAAGTGATGCTTGAGGTGTCCCATGTGACGTGCTAGACTCTCTGCCACTGTTACACCCTGAGGCAGCAGCCTGAAGGTGACTGCCCGTTGCCAAAAGGACATTCAGCTGTTCATGAACTACAACCAGCTCGTACTGCATCTGCACACAGCATGCACACACATCCTGGCCATCCTAGTAAGAATAACTGAAGAAGTTAATTATAAAAGCAGACAATACTAGATATGCAACTTGCTACACTCCCGATTTGTCACCAATGGATGCTGATGCATTAATGAGCTACGTAGCTGGCTGTTCAGTGAGCAACTATTGTGCTACAGACATAATGGATTTACACTTACAAAAATACAAGAGTAAAACTCTTAAACAGAGAAACATGCACAAAATTTAATATATGTGTTACGAAAAAAGCCACAGAAAAAGATAAACACTTGAACTGCCACTCTGCAGATGCATATCAGCTGACAGCTGGAGCCTTGACTAAATGTGGCTCAAATTCAAAGAAACAGGGTTGATGGCAGTTGTGAGCTTCTTTCCAAATAAATTAATAAGGGATGGAGCTGATTCTCCATGGTACACAAAACATGATACTGTTGCAGAAGCTATTAAGAATATGTCAGTTTTAAAAGAATGCAAAACTTCTCAGACTGTGCACAATTCACAGATTCTAGAAACTTAATGTGGGTATCAGTGTGAGACATTTTTAGTAAGTTCCACAACAAAATTCTGTCTCAAAATCAGGCAGAAAATCCAGAGGGGTTCTGGTCACATGTAAAATATCTCAGCGGCAAGACACAACCACACCTCTGCTACATGATAAGAATGGTAACCAACAACAGCAGTACTGGAGTTACTAAACATGGTTTTCTGTAATTATTACAACAAAGAGGGTGCAGTAAATATTCCAGAATTTGAACCGGGACAGCTGCCAATATGAGTAATTTCAAAGCAGGTACCCTCGCTGCAGAAAATCAAGTCACTTAATAAATTCAAATCTTCTGATCCAAATTACATACCATTTAGGTTCCCTTCAAAGCATGCTGATGAAATAGCTCCAATTTTAGCTGTCATATACGACCACTATTTCAACAAAAGATCTGTAGTTGAAGACTTGAAAAATAAACAGGTCACACCCACACACGAGAAAGAAAATAGAAGTAATCTACTGAATTATAGACTCATATCATTGACATTGATTTGTATTAGTATTTTAGAACATTTCCTGCATTCCAACATTGTGAAATATTTAAATCTATTGAACCATAAATGGCACAGGTTCAGAATAAATTTCATTCTTGTTATAACTGGCTCTTTATTGACACAAAACAGTGAGTGTTATCAACAGGGGTCCTCATCTCAGATGTGTAACTGGATTCGTGATTTCCTGTCAGATATGTCACAGTTAGTAGTAACTGATGAGAAATTACCTAGTGAAACTCAAATTATATTTGGCTTTCCCAAAGGAAGCATTACAGGCTCTTCACTATTTCTAGTCTATATAAACTATTTAGGAGATGAACTGAGCAGCCTTCTTAGACAGTTTGCAGATGATACCACCATTTATCACCTTGTAAACTGATCATAAGATCAAAATGAATTACAAAATTATTTAGATACGCTATATACACAGTGCAAAAAGTGACAGATAACTCTAAACAATAAAAAGTGTGATGGCGTCTACATGAGTACTAAAAAATTTTTATTAAATTCCAGTTACGTGATTAACCACACTAATTTAAAGGTGGTTGGTTCAACTAAATAGGCTGCATTTTATTGATAAAACCGTTATAAGCTGCAAGAAATCTGCTACAGAGACTGCCAACACTACCTTTTTCCATCATCTTCTGGGGGTTTGCTGTTTAATATGGGATCCATACTAGGTAGAACTGACAGAGGACAATGAAAAAGTTAAAAAAAAAAAAAACAGTTAATGTAGCATTATTACCAAATAGGAGAGAGTGTCAAGGATATGATAAGTGAGTTGGGATGGCAATCATTAACACAAAGGCATTTTTATTGTGGCAATATCACACTCACTAACTTTCTAATCTGAGCGCCAAAATATTGTTGAATCCCACCTGCTTGGAGAGAAATGACCATTGTAATAAAATCGAAAATCAGAGCCTGCACAGACAGATTTTAGTACTCATTTTTCCCATGGAGTATTTGAGATGGTACAGTAGAGAAACAGTCTGGAAGAGGCTCCAGATACCGTCTGACCAGCACTTAATTGTGAAATTCACTGTAATGATGTTGGTGCTGCTGTAAGATTTATTTATTTATTTATTTTATTTATTTATTTACGTCCTGAATCTTTGTGGTATATATACCATACCTTAGATGTTGGACAAAATGATATTACATTAATATACTGTTACATTGGTGTGTACATTACATTTATAAATTGTTACATTTTTATATTGCTATATTGCTACAATATGGCGGAAATAAAAGGTTCGCGAAATTTTCGCTCTGTAAATTATGCCGATAACGAAAATGTTCCGTGTGAAGAATGTGTAACAGTTAGTTTAGAGAATCCTGGAATGTGCCGCCGTTGTTATTTGAAAGTTAAAAACGCCAACGAAATCGTAACTAGGTCAAAATCGAAAAGCAAAACAGTCACAGATGCAAACACGCGAGTATTTCATCCTTGCGACCAATGTGTCGCTTATCGCCGCATGTTAACGGTGAAAAACAGTGAAATCAACGAACTACAAAAGTTAGTCGCCGCCTTAAGAAATCAATTGCGAGAGAAAGAAGTCATCCATGGGACATGTGAAGACCATAACCTCAAACAACCTGCCAACTGCAACGTAAACAACGATCAGAAGAATAGAGTCCACATAGGGAAAACGAGTTCAAAATCTAACCTGCACGTAAGTCTTGCACAAAACTACATTTCCCAAGCTAAGACCGCAAATATTATAACTAAAAAACGTTCACTTTGTTCAAGCAGTAAAGAACAGTCAGTGTTGTGTAGTGAAAACTGTCCAGATCGCGGTATGTCAATAAATAGCATCACCCAAAAAGGCCCATCTGTTTCAAACAATAACAAATATACAGAAACATGCATTTCGGGTACCGCTCTGATAAACAACGCAGAACAAAACAATATCGACCAGCTGAGACTGTGCAAAAATGATCGACAGGTCCTTATACTTGCCGACAGTCACGGTCGTCAAATTGCAGAAAGAGTGTCTAGCCTTTTGCCAAGCTACTATGTCATGGGTTTCGTGAAACCAGGAGCTTGTTTTTCGGAAGTAACAAAACCAATTGAAAACTCTTGTAAAAACTTTGGACCATCAGACTACGTGGTAATTTTTGGAGGTGCGAACGATGTTGCAAGGGATCAAGCCAACGACATAAAAACAGCTCTTAAATGTGTACTGAAGCAGACAATCCATACGAATGTGTTAGTTATTAACCAACCACAGAGGCATGACCTACCTTCCTGGTCATGTGTGAATCAATTAGTGATTAAGATAAACTCTGACATAAAGAATGTTTGTGGAAAATTTGAGCATGCAAATGTAATAGATGTAAGCACTCTTGAAAAATCCATGCACACCAGACACGGACTTCATCTAAATTATGCTGGTAAACAATACCTAACAGAGAAAATATATAATTTTGTAAAGCATTACACTAGAAAACTTACCAGTACGTTGGATAATTGGCTCATAACAGGCAATGAAAGCTCAAAAAACAAAGCAGAACATGTTAAAGGGGTCCAAATTGACTCACAAGGAAGGATTAAACCCAAGGAAGGAACGAATAGCACAAAAATGGGCCAAGACACATTAGATAAATGGTTGGGAAGAAACACACTCCAAGGGACAGGTAGAGGTTTTTTAGAGTAGCTGAGGGTGCCACAGGGGAATGTGTTACAGAACAAACTTATACATACACTTTAAAAGTCGTTCACCAAAATGTACAGTCTCTACCAAACAAACTTGATGAAATAAATGTACTTCTTAGGAATGAGTGGAAGGAGGTATCAGTTTTATGTTTTTGTGAGCACTGGCTAGAGAAGAACCATTTACAGTATTCAAACATAACCGGTTTCACTCTGGCAAACTACTTTTGCAGATCAATATCAAAGCTTGGAGGAAGCTGCATTTATGTAAAAGAAAACATAGACTATAAGATAATAGACTGTGTACATCACTTAGGAAGCGAAAAACAAAATGGTTCAAATGGCTCTGAGCACTATGGGACTCAACTGCTGTGGTCATAAGTCCCCTAGAACTTAGAACTACTTAAACCTAACTAACCTAAGGACAGCACACAACACCCAGCCATCACGAGGCAGAGAAAATCCCTGACCCCGCCGGGAATCGAACCCAGGAACCCGGGCGTGGGAAGCGAGAACGCTACCGCACGACCACGAGATGCGGGCAAGCGAAAAACACTTTGAAGCCTCAGCTATTGAAATAACATCAGGAAAAACTTTAATAATGTGTGTTTACAGATCACCCAACAGCAATGTAAACATTTTCTTTAAAAAACTTGACCTTGCACTAGGGAAACTTAAAAATACTTGCAAAACTATAGTTCTGTGTGGCGATTTTAATATTGACCTCTTAACACACAGCCACCAAAGAGAAAAATTCCTTAATATTATTCAAGAATATAACCTGTGCACTAAAATAAACTCCCCTACACACGTAACAAAAACTAGTGCTACACTTATTGATCCGATCTTTGTAAACACTGACATGCACACCTCAGAAAACTTTAATACCGGCTACAGTGACCACAATGCACAGCTACTTGCCGTATGCGGAAGTGTTGATTTGTCTAGGAATGGAAGTGTTATCTACAAGAGAAAATTCAGCATGCAAAATATTGAGCACTTCAAACATATGCTAAGTACCCACTCGTGGAATAAAATCTTCAACAGTTACAACACAGATGAAAAGCTGGATAATTTCATGGAAATTTACAGACATTGTTTCGAAATTGCATTTCCAAAAAAGAAAATAATTTGTAAAGGCCCCAGCAAACCCAAAACTTGGATTACATCAGGGATCAAAGTATCATGTAGAAGAAAAAGGGAACTTTTTGCACTATCAAAAACAGATAGCAGCCCTGAATTTGCTCACCACTTCAAAAAATACTAGTTAACTCTGAGTCGTGTAATAAGGGAAGCAAAATTAAGGGAAAATGACAAACTTATTATGGAGTCATCAAACAAAGCTAAGACAATGTGGAATACGGTACAGAGACTTACTGGAAAGGTGGAAACACACAAAAATATTGTATTGTCACAGGCGGGCCGCAAGATCACTGATCCAAAATTAATTGCTAACCAATTCAATTCCTACTACACCAATATTGCTCGTGAGTTAGCGAAGGAACAAATGGGAAAAACATCAAACAAAATATTACAGGAAATTTCTGGAAATAGTGTAACAAATACATCCATATTCCTCCGTCCAATAAGTAGGGAAGAACTGGTAAAGTCATTAAAAAATAAATATTCAGCCGGAGTCGACGATGTGCCAGACTATATTATAAAAGTATCAGCTGAACAGATACTCGCACCACTGCTGGATATATGCAATTCTTCACTATCAAGTGGTATTTTTCCACAACAGTTAAAAACTGCAAAAGTTGTACCCCTTTACAAAAAGGGCGATCGGCAGCAGATGGTCAACTATAGGCCTGTGTCACTCCTATCAGGTTTTTCAAAAATCATTGAAAAACTAGTTCTGCTACAACTAACTGATTTCTTTAACAAAAAAAAATATGATTTCAGGATGTCAGCATGGCTTCAGGCCTCAGTGCAGCACTGAAACAGCCACTTTTAGCCTCATAAATCGTATTTTAAATTCAGTGGATAATCACAAAAATGTTTCGGGGATTTTCCTGGATTTAACAAAAGCATTTGATCTAATAGACCATGAAATTCTCCTAAGAAAGTTAGAGTGGTATGGTGTAAGAGGCCTGCCACACGAGTGGCTGAAATCCTACCTAGAAAATCGCTCTCAGATAACAAAGGTAAAACACATGGGAAAAAACGAACTCCAAGCTTATCAATCGAAACCTTCCACATTAACCCACGGTGTACCACAAGGCTCAATTTTAGGTTCTTTCTCTTCCTAATTTTCATAAACGACTTCCCCCTACACGTTCAACACTCCGAACCAGTGCTATTTGCAGATGACACAAGCATATTAATTTAAGGTGAAAATGAAATGGCTCTGAGTTTAAATGCTAAAGTCACAAGTGAAAATGTCTCAGAGTGGTTTATGAGGAATAAATTACTGATAAACCCTCATAAACAGTCGTCTTACACTTCCATACACAACAAAATAAAAACCCATTAAAACCAAACATGTCAATGGAAAACCAAAGAATTAACAGTGTCACTGAAGCAAAATTTCTTGGCATCTACTTACAAGACAATGTTAAATGGAATTCCCACATCACTTCATTAAATTCTAAACTATCCAAAATAACTCATGCGATGAGGATTATATGGAACAACACTAGTCCTGAAACAGTTAGAGCAGTGTATTACGCTTGCATACACTCCCTATTAAGATATGGCATCATATTCTGGGGAAATTCTCCTCATTGCATAACCACATTCTGGAAACAAAAAAAGATTGTGAGGGTAATGAAAAATGCCAACAGCCGAAAATCATGCAAACTGTTCTTTAAAGAACTGGGGATTCTACCCCTACCATGTATCTATATACTAGAAGTTGTAATGTTCCTAAAAAAAGCATGCTAAAAAATGGAAATGTATTTATTCAAAATAAATCTGTACATGAACACCATACAAGGGCAAATAGTGACATACACAGACATCATTGTTATACCACACTGTGCAAGAAAGGTGTATATCACTCAGGTTCACATTTGTTTAATAAGCTGCCAAGTAACCTAAAGGCCATAAACAAAATCCATAGCTTTAAAAAATCTGTAACATCATATCTCTTGGAAAACTGTTTTTACTCAGTAACACAGTATCTTGAAAAATAAGTTTGTTGTAACAATATAAAAATGTAAATGTAACAATATAGCAATATAAAAATGTAACAATTTATAAATGTAATGTATACACCGTGAACATTATAATAAAACTAGCAGTGTTAAGTAGGTTGTTTGTGAACACACAAACAGGAAAGCTCAGTATAATGACAGAAAAAAACATAATGACAAAAGCAAAGTTTGTCTTTTACACTCCTGGAAATTGAAATAAGAACACCGTGAATTCATTGTCCCAGGAAGGGGAAACTTTATTGACACATTCCTGGGGTCAGATACATCACATGATCACACTGACAGAACCACAGGCACATAGACACAGGCAACAGAGCATGCACAATGTCGGCACTAGTACAGTGTATATCCACCTTTCGCAGCAATGCAGGCTGCTATTCTCCCATGGAGACGATCGTAGAGATGCTGGATGTAGTCCTGTGGAACGGCTTGCCATGCCATTTCCACCTGGCGCCTCAGTTGCACCAGCGTTCGTGCTGAACGTGCAGACCGCGTGAGACGACGCTTCATCCAGTCCCAAACATGCTCAATGGGGGACAGATCCGGAGATCTTGCTGGCCAGGGTAGTTGACTTACACCTTCTAGAGCACGTTGGGTGGCACGGGATACATGCGGACGTGCATTGTCCTGTTGGAACAGCAAGTTCCCTTGCCGGTCTAGGAATGGTAGAACGATGGGTTCGATGACGGTTTGGATGTACCGTGCACTATTCAGTGTCCCCTCGACGATCACCATTGGTGTACGGCCAGTGTAGGAGATCGCTCCCCACACCATGATGCCGGGTGTTGGCCCTGTGTGCCTCGGTCGTATGCAGTCCTGAATGTGGCGCTCACCTGCACGGCGCCAAACACGCATACGACCATCATTGGCACCAAGGCAGAAGCGACTCTCATCGCTGAAGACGACACGTCTCCATTCGTCCCTCCATTCACGCCTGTCGCGACACCACTGGAGGCGGGCTGCACAATGTTGGGGCGTGAGCGGAAGACAGCCTAACGGTGTGCGGAACCGTAGCCCAGCTTCATGGAGACGGTTGCGAATGGTCCTCGCCGATACCCCAGGAGCAACAGTGTCCCTAATTTGCTGGGAAGTGGCGGTGCGGTCCCCTACGGCACTGCGTAGGATCCTATGGTCTTGGCGTGCATCCGTGCGTCGCTGCGGTCCGGTCCCAGGTCGACGGGCACGTGCACCTTCCGCCGACCACTGGCGACAACATCAATGTACTGTGGAGACCTCACGCCCCACGTGTTGAGCAATTCGGCGGTACGTCCACCCGGCCTCCCACATGCCCACTATACGCCCTCGCTCAAAGTCCGTCAACTGCACATACGGTTCATGTCCACGCTGTCGCGGCATGCTACCAGTGTTAAAGACTGCGATGGAGCTCCGTATGCCACGGCAAACTGGCTGACACTGACGGCGGCAGTGCACAAATGCTGCGCAGCTAGCGCCATTCGACGGCCAACACCGCGGTTCCTGGTGTGTCCGCTGTGCCGTGCGTGTGATCATTGCTTGTACAGCCCTCTCGCAGTGTCCGGAGCAAGTATGGTGGGTCTGACACACCGGTGTCAATGTGTTCTTTTTTCCATTTCCAGGAGTGTATTTCATTTTTTTTGTGATGAGTATAAGCAGTGAAGAGAATGAACAGTGCAAACAGTTTTTTTCTTTTTTATGGTATTCTGGTATTGCTGGATGCATAGACTGTTAATTAATTAGTAACAATAAGAGATGAAAGTAGATTTGACTTTGCTCAAGAAGGAATAATGAAGTTTTATGATGTATTTAAGCAGGTATTCATCTCTGTGAGAGGTCTGAAGAGAGTACAGTTGATTGTGTAGGCTGGTATCTAGAATATGCTTGGCATTTATTTTATTCAGAGTTACAATTGAAAGAATGGATGAATAGATTAATGCTTACAATATGTTTTATAGTGGATCCTAGAATGAAGGAGGAAGATAAGGTTGCACATATAATGAAGGGTGTTGCTGAGGACATGAATCAAGCCCTACTCCTGAAGGAGGTTTCGACAGCAGACGACTTCATAAAATGGTGCAAGTATATCGAGACAATGCATCAAAAAAGAATTACACGCAAGAAGTTTTAATGGCTTCCAAACGTCGTATTGAGGTCTGTGATGGAGGAAGCAACTGATTTAACAAGTGTTCTTCGTCAGATATTGACAGAGGAAGTTCAGTAAGCACATGGATTGCACGGCGAGCAAAAAACCGAGACGCTTCAAGAGGTCAAAAGGGAGGAAGTGGAACAGACATTGAACCCAGTCTCTCGTCCTTCATTTCCCTTTAAAACGGCGAAAAAGTCGAGACCTAGGCGTAGTTCTTACAATGCCGCATGAGGAACCTGTTTGGACAGCAAGGAAGACTGACGTCTCGAGGACCCAGGATAACCAACCAGTATGTTTCCACTGCGGACGACTGGGACATGTGGCGCGCTATTGTCGAGAAAGGCGGCGGATATTTCATGACGCCCGCACCAGAAGACAGCAGACCGATCTTAGCCGACGCCAACTCCGGGACGACGAAGACGAACAAGAAGATGTGGGTGCAGGACGACATAGGTCACCATCGGCGCCAGCTAGCCGCTGGAGAGGATGTTCCCCAACACGCCGATCAAGGTCTCCAATGCCGTTTAGAAGCTCCAGCCAATCACCTAGCCGTCGCAGCATGGAAAACTAAAGGATGCGAACTTCCTTGGAGGTGAGGCCGCCGAAGAGAAAAATCCTCCGCCGTCGATCACTACAAAAATGATAGGAAACTACGTCGATATCCTCATGGATGGCCAACCAGCCCAAGCTCTTGTGGACTCTGGAGCATCATATTCAGTCATTTCGGAGAAGTACCGTCTCCAGTTGCAGAAAACCGTGTTTGTCGACAGCAAAACATCTCTGCCGAAGGTGGCTAATGGGAAATATGTAAAACCTACAGGAAGATGTACCACTCGTGTGGGTATAAGTGGCCATACACAGCCCTTATACTTCATCATCTTTAAGAGTGTAGTCATGACGTCATTCTCGGGTGGGACTTTTTGAAAGCTTCTCAGGTAATTACAGATTGTAGTCACTCGAAGGTTATGCTAGACAAGGTGAGATACTGTGGACAGGAAGACGCGCATCTGAGTGTGTGGAGACTATGTGTGCTGGATGAAGTGATCATTCCTGCAGTCAACGCTAGAAAGGCAGCTGTCATGTGTCATGCCATGCATCAACCCATGGATCTTGTAGTGGAATGTAAGAGAAGCATACCACTGAAGAATAACTTGGTCATCTCAGCCACTGTCGTCTTGTTTACGAACGGATTCGGTGAATTATGGATAGTTAACTGTAGCCGAGAACCGCAGATCCTTCCAAAACGCATGTTCGTATCAAACGCTGAGCCGTTAATTGAAGAACAGCTTAGCGTCATAGAAACCTCCCATGCCGAGTCTGTGGGCGAAATTAGCGCTACCACTACGAGACAAAATCTTATAGCTCGACTGTCACCAGATCTCACTAAGGAACAACAGAAGAAGCTACTTGCCTTTCTTCAAGAGTTTCTGAATGCTTCAATCCACAGGTGAAGAGCAAATTAGACAAATCGATGGTGAAGCTCTGGATTAGTACTGGAGACCATCAACCAATAAGTCAGAGAGTGTGTCAGCACTGGAACATCGAATAATTCGCGACGAGGTAGAGAAAATGATGAATGACCATTCAGTCTTCATAGAGCCCATGGTCGTCACCAGTGGTCCTCGTCAGGAAGAAGGATTGCAGTTGGCGCTTTTGTGCTGATTACAGGAAGCTTAATAAGATAACTTAAAAGGACGTTTACTCTCTTCCACGAATTGACGGTACACTAGATTGTCTGAAGGGGGCTAAGTTTTTCTCAACCATGGACATGTACTCGGGATACTGGCATATCGAGGTAGATGAGGCTGATCATGAGAATACTGCATTCATCAACCCTGAGGGCCTGTATGAATTTAAGGTAATGCCGTTCGGTTTGTGTAATGCACCAGCAACTTTTGAACGGATGATGGATAATCTTCTACGTCACCGTAAGTGGACGATGTGTCTTTGTTATTTAGATGACACTATAGTGTTCTCAGTGACATTTGATGTACATATAAAAAGACTTAGGGCCGTTCTTAAGTGTCTTCAACAAGGCGGACTGAAGCATAATCCAAGAAAATGTCTCTTTGGAGCAAAATAAATCTTAATACTTGGACAACTTGCGTCAAACGAAGAAGTGCCGCCAAACCCAGAAAAGGTGAGGTCTATAACGGAATTCCTATTCCTAAAAGTATTAGAGATGTGAGAAGCTTCCTCGGATTATATTCTTACTACCGTCGTTTTATCAAAGACTTTTGTATCAAAGCCAGGCCACTCCAAGAGTTATTAAAAGCTGATGCTCAATTTATCTGGGGTGGTGCTCAACAAGATTCTTTCGATGTGCTGCTAAAAGCTTTGATCACTGACTCTGTACTTGGCCTGTATGATGAGAGAGCAGCTACAGAACTGCACACAGATGCCAGTGGGTATGGACTCAGTGCTGTTCTGTTGCAAATTTTGGATGGAAAAGAGAAGGTTATAGCCTATGCTTCTAGAACACTTACAAAAACCAAGAGAAACTACTCAACTACAGAACGAGAATGTCTTGCTGTGATCTGGGCCAAGTGCAAGTTTCGACAGTATCTCTATAGAAGGCCATTCACAGTTGTTACAGAGCATCATTCACTTTGTTGGCTGACAGGTCTTAAGGATCCAACAGGACGACTCGCTAGGTGGGCACTACGTCTTCAAGAGTATGACATTACCATAGCGTACAAAAGTGGAAGAAAACACCAAGATGCCGACTATCTCTCAAGAAACCCTGTGAAAGACCATCAAGACTGTGATGAAGATAGTGACTGTCTCGCTGCACTCCAGGATCTCTCTGCTGACTAGAAGAAGGACGCCAAGATATCTCAAATTATGCTTGCCTTATATCTGTCAGAGGATGTGAAAGGACAATTTAAGGTAGTTAATGGATTACTTTGCAAGAAAAACTTTGATCCGTTTGGAAAGAGGTGGCTACCAGTGATTCCTAAACACATGCGCTTAGATGTTCTACAGATATTCCATTACACACCTGAGGCCGGACATTTACGATTTATCAAGACCTACGATAGAACCTGCAAGAGATTTTTCTGGCCAGGTTTATTTTGGAGTGTCCGTCACTATGTGTCGCACTGTAGAGAGCAGAGGAGAAAGGCAGTTGCTCAGAAACCACCTGGCCGACTCATACCAATTCCACCAGCCGAACGCCTTTCCAGCGTGTTGAGATTGACCTCCTCGGGTGATTTCCAACGTCTACTAGTGGCAATAGATGGATTATTCTTTGCACTGATTATCTGACACGCTATGCCATTACAAAAGCTGTGAAAAGAGCCGAAGCAACCGAGGTAGCCAAATTCATCGTGGAAGACATTATATTAAAACACGGTGCCCCAAGGAAGTTAATTTTCGGATCGAGAGAAAGTTTTTCAGTCGAATCTTGTGACAGAGATAAACTGTCGGTGCGACATTACTCATGTCGATTGCCTGCCATCCACAGACTAACGGGCTTACTGAACGCCTTGGCCGGCATGCTATCAATGTTCGTCAATGTTGAGCAGAGCAACTGGGATGAGGTGCTACTATTTGTGACGTTTGCCTACAACACCGCCAAACAAGACACCACAGGATTTACGCCATTTTTCCTGGTGCATGGGCGTGAGGCGACTACGACGATGGACACTGTGTTTCTGTTACATCCTGATGACGTGAACGACAACTACATCGGTCAGGTGTTAACCAGAGCTGAGGAAGCTCGTCATTTAGACCAACGCCGCACGCTGCCAAAGGTATTACGCGAGCCACCGACCTGTTGTCTGCCAGCCTGGTGACCTCGTATGTATCTTCACTCCTGTTCGGAAGGTTGGTCTCTCTGAGAAGCTCCTCAGGCGGTACTTTGGACCGCATAAGGTTGTAAGACAGTTGGCTGATGTTAATTATGAAGTTGAAGATTTCGACCCCGACACAAGACGACTAAAGATCAGAGATACGGTCCACGTCCTTCGAATGAAGTCCTATAAGGATCCTGCAACCCAGGGTAAATTCGAAGCTCCAGCGACAGGTAACAAGCGGAAAGGCAACGAAGAACGTAGAGGCAAGGGGAGTTCTAAGAAGATCACCGCCAGGGCGAACATCAGTCATCGGCAGCCGGAGTATGCAGGACCGATGACTCGTTCCCGGACTAGGACGACGTAACACCGAGACGCTGTTCGCTTAAGGAGGGAGCGATGTTGCAGGAAAGGTTGAGTAGTACCGTGGTGTAGTGGTTATGATACTAACGTGTTGAATGGAGGGTCGTAAGTTCAAAACTCACCTGGACTGTACCGTTTTAATTTCTCTATTCGGTTGGAGTACATTCTCGAGGTATTCACAAATGTCAAGAATCTTTGTACTGGAATGTTCTGTAGCTGTATATATACTGTATGTGTTCTGGCCAGAGGCAGTTCGCTCAACGCTCTTGTATGTGTAACTGCTGAATAAAGCCTCGTTAAGTGAAGTTTGTGTTCGTCATTCATCTAAGTACACCTTCTTCTACGTGACAATATATCAAGCCAGTTGTGTTTCCCATAGCTACGAGGGTAATCCCAAAAGAAAGGTCTCCCTTTTTTTAAAAAAAGTACAGAACTCTGTTTGTGTGGTAGTTGGTCACAATGTTATGAAGAGTGCTTCATGCGATGTGTGTAAACATGCGCACGCCGCGCTGAGGCGCTCAGTCACGGTTTGGCAGTCTTTGAGAATGGAGCTCCCGTTGGATGTTACCGCCTGGTGCGAGGTGCGCGCAGTTATTCGGTTTTTGAACGCAAAGGGCACTGCGCCCCGATTGAAATCCATCGCCAATTGACAGAAGTGTATGGTGAGTCGTGCATGTATGTCAAAAATGTTCGTAAGTGCTGTAGGTAGTTTGCAGCTGGTCGGACCGAAATTCACGACGAACAATGAAGCGGGAGACCGTCAGTTTCTGAGGAGACAGTGTTGAAGGTTGAGCAAAGCATGCGTGAAGATCGGCGGATCACCCTGGATGATCTCTGAACGTTGGTTCCTGAGGTTGCCCGAATTACCGCTCACAGAATTTTAACGGAAACATTGAACTACCGGAAGGTGTGAGCAAAATGGGTGCCACGCATGCTGACTGAGGGCCAAAATGCGGCAACGAGTTGAGGCTTCCCGCGCATTTCTTCACCGCCTTTCAGCCGAACAGGACAACTTTCTGGACTCAATTGTCACGGGTGACGAAACCTGGGCATACCACTGTACACCTGAGACCAAGCAACAATCAACCGTGGCGGCATCCCTCTTCGCCAAAGCCGCGGAAATTCAAACAAACACAGTCTGGCGGTAAAGTCATGACAACCGTTTTTTGGGATCGGAAAGGGGTATCGTTGGTCGATTTTGTGCCCACTGGGACCACAATTAACGCTGACAGGTACTGTGAGACTCTGAGAAAACTCAAACGGGCAATTCAGAACTGGAGAAGAGGAATGTTGTGCAAGGGCGTACACATTCGCCATGACAACGCTCGCCCACGCATCGCACGGCAAACCGTTGCTCTCCTACAGCAGTTGCAGTGGAACATAATCACCGACCCACTCACCCCATAGTCCTGACTTGGCGCCCAGTGACTTTCATCTGTTGTCTAGGTTAAAAGAACATTTGGCCGGAAAGCGACTCATCTCTGATGACGAGGTAAAAGAAGAGGTTCATAACTTTCTGAACACCTTGGCGGCGAGCTGGTATGACATGGGCATACAAAAACTGCCACAGCCTCTACAAAAATGCATCGACAGAAATGGTGATTATGTCGAAAAACAGCTAAATGTTCAAGCTGTAAACTGATGTAAACGATTGTAGAAATATACGGGTCTAGGTACTTATAAAAAATAGGAGACCTTACTTTTGGGAATACCCTTGTAATATGATGACGAAGAAAAGAAGAAAATGAGCTCTAACGTGGGAACGTAGGGTTTGCAGACTAATTTCCATGTAACACATTTTATTCCTCTAAGTGTGAGGAATGTTTCCTGACAGTTTGGCCGTACCTTTTTGTTACACGCAGTAGACAAGAACAGCATCCGCAGAACATTTGAGGTTACTATTAATACTCTCTGTTCTGTCAGTGATATACATGAACGCTAAGGAACCCAACAAGGTTTGCTAGTGTATTTACTTCTGAATCTGTCTATGGCTTACCATCCGAGATGACATGTGCGCCCCCCCCCCCCCCCTCCCCAAACAATCAAGAAATCCTCGTATGTTACCTGATGTGCAGCATGCATGACCCATTTTGGGAGAGCCTTCAGTGGTCAACCCAATGACACAAATTTCCTGCGTTGAATTTTGGTACTGTGAATGTAAGTCGCGAAATGGCTAATTTCCTAGTGATTTATCAGTAATGGCGTGTGCTGCTATTCATTGTTGTACCAACATTCCTGAGTGGGTATCGTTATCCTGTAGAAGTTTCTTCAGATCATAGTTTTTCAACATTTTTGCAAAAATAATTTTTATTTAACATCAATGTTATGAGGAATATAGGCAACATTTCTAAAATGATCCAACTGGAGATAATAACGTAGAGCTTAACATTGAACAGTACACGTTTGCTAAAATGGATGTTGAAAACGCACGAGTTTCAGAACCTAATTTGGCACCATCCTCTGGAATTGAAGCAGATGTTATGACATATAATTTATTGTGTAAGATGGTGCTCACTTAGGTAATCTTTCACCTAGTATAATTCATCAACCCAAGAAGTAAATGTTCTGGGGGGAGGGGGGGGGGTATATTTCACTTTGAAATGAACACCGAAATACCAAGTAATCTCGTTATTGTTTAAAAAAATTTATGAAAACGAGGGTACAATAAGAAAACAACCTGGTAACATAGAGAAATTGACTGCTAATGTTTCACAGTGCCTTTCACAAAAGGATGAAGAGGTAAATGACAAAATAAATTCCTAACTAGAGTATGTCGTAGATGAAACTGTCACAGTCTCTACGTCTGAATGAAACAGTTGCAGCGAACCTGTAAAATCAGAATTAAGTCAAATCGAGGCCACAGTAATTGAAGATTTACTGGAATGGCGTGACCAGATAAATGTGCAAGTTGAAAACGTACCACAAGAAATGTCTACAGTCGGGGACATGGTTCAAAGTACCCCACCGAATGTCGGTAAAGTACATGATTATTACGCCAATCGTACTGCAGTGAACAAGTGGTAGCGACACAGATTCTAATAATCTGTCGCAAGCTTTCGTACTATTATGAAGTAATGACTGCACAATCACTTTCTTTTATCCTACCTGAAGAAAGTTTAATTCAGCGCGGGACCATGTTGCAGAGCTGAATTACAGTTCTACTTTTTATTAATACGAATAAACCTAACGTAAACAAAGACAAATGTGATGATCGGTCAGCAGCCTCTCTCTCACTTTAACGACATTGTCAGTTAGATTAATATTCGTATTTTAAGTCATGATTTCGGTGTTCTCCAATACTACATTTGCTGTGTGTTGTTAATAACTTTTGGCATCAGGAAATTGTGTCCTGAATGTTCTTATAACTGCATGTGTAATCTGTAGAGAACGTACAGAAGTTGTACCCGAGGGGTTGTAGTGGAGGTGATGGACAACAGGGAGAGACATCAGTTGGAGGCCATAAATGCTGACTGCAGCGACATGGCTATGAGAGTGATTCTGGGAAGCAGCTCTCAATGGATCTTACCTTCAGAGGGGCTTCTGGCCAACGCCTTCTCCACTTTCCGCTTAGGGTTGGACAGAAAGGCGCCGGTTTGCAAAACATTTTACCTGGGCCAGGTGGCAGTCCATCACGAAGGTGTCCGGATGGCAGAAAGTGACTGAAGGAAACCATTTAAGAAGGACTGCAGCAAACTGAGCTATTGTGCAAATTGTGGGAAGGTGATAAAACTCTGTGCATCTCATGTTAGAAGCTGGGACGGTACGGAGACAGCAGCTGGCGCATGTGTTTAGTGTAGACAAGCCTGTAACTCTCCTGAAGCCAGGAAGTCGCCAGGTTCTTTTAGCAAGCGAACAAAACATATATTTACCGTGGGTGTGACTGTCTGGGGGAGCATAACGGCCTTTTTTCAAAAACTGGAAATGGTTGGCCTGGAAAGATCAGATATCTCCGTAAATGAGGGACTACAGTTCCATCTAGGTAGATGTTTTTTGCCAAATCATGGCTATGGTTGCCGTGAGAACGCCTCCCTAGTCTAAAATCTTCTTTTTTTGAGAAAAGAGAGATTTAGTCGCTGAATGGCTGCTCTCAGGATATTCAAAGTAGAGGCTTGCTCGCTAGTGCTGTGTCTGGATTGGCTACCAGGCCAACAGAACAGTCAAGAGGAGAGATTCAATGAGCAGAGGTTAGTGCGATTGGTTTGTGCAATGCGGGGGCGGTTTAGATTTTGCTAATTCGGCTCCCATACCGAGGCTTGGTGGAAAGCGGTTTTGATGCTTTGTCTTATTCGTCTTCTGGTCCTCCGCTGGTGGAGAGCTTCTGATTTACCCTAGTGAGTGAGATTTGCGATTTTTATCTTGTGGTGGACTATGAGCCAGTGGCAGTTTCCAACTGTACCGACAGTGAACTGCTTGTCATCTCGGACATATTGTGAGTCACGAGGGTGTACTTATTCGTCCTGAGTCGGCCGTGTGCGTTTGACAATTCCAGCATGCATCGTCGTGCCTTTGAGTCAAATTGGTTTGACCAGACCAGCGAACGGGTACAGCTCACGCTGAAATCTGCCGGGATTTCAGGGCTCTGATGGGGAAGTTTCCCGCGTTCTGACAATAAGAACGCCAGACCGCGTAGTTTGCATGTTTTCGTGGACGTATCAGCAACATACAGCTGCCGCAGCGCACCGCTCCGAAAATTGGTAAACTTCCACCCCAATGTATGCTTTGCTTATCAAACAACATTCCTTAACTGATTTCTGTTTGTCATTTTTGTGTACGATTTATCAGCTGGTTCTCCAGAAAGTCGTTGTTGCAAAAGGGTTAATAAAACTTGTCATTATTTTCTAAACTTAAAGATGCCACTGTTCTGATTCATATTCCTTCTGCTATTCACTGTTTTAATTTTATTGTGGTGTTCCATTTGTATACAAGCAATTTAAGATTCAATCTTATGAAATTAGTTAATTTAACTATTAATTTGAGTTCTGAAACTGAACACAGACATTAGGCGACGAAAGTGCCATGAGTAAATTCACTAATTCGTATATAAAAATTAAGGGTAAAGCACGCAGTTTGAAGATTATTGAGGAGATAATACTTTTCTTTATGTAAAAATAATAACATTTAGCAATACTCAGATGTATATTTATGACTGAAACAGGCGACAGCTTGCACTACTTATGTATTAGATATCTTATTACTAGGGACAGGCAAAAGTGGTGTTATTGTATGGCCAAAATCGGTGTTATTTTTTGCACTTTTCGGTGTTATTTGTCGGTGTTATTTTCTGGCAAGCTTTTTCTATTATCAGTTATCTATTTTTGTCATATTTAACCATTTTTCCATGCTATGTTGAAAATGGAACTATTCCTAAGATAGGTTGGGCCAAACATGATACAAGTGTAGAGAAAAATTATTTTAACAAAAATGTTTGATACAAATAATTATTTAAAAACAAACACCAAAGGTAAAAATGAAAATAACAGTGTGATGCAGATATTTTATTGATGACATGTTTCCCGTTATTCGTATCGTTCTTGAGCCGTGGAGGCCACAGAAGCCAGTCTCCGCTGCTCAAGAATGATCTGAAGATCCGCTAGGAGCGTGAAACGTGTCATCAATAAGGTATCTGCAACAGAGACTATTATTTAAATTTTTAACATTTGTATACTGTTGCTGTGCTTGGCCAGAATGGTGTGGAGTGATACATGTATTTTAAATACTGGGAAAAAAATAATTTATCAATTTTGTATACAGTAGATTAAAAAATATGAAGAGCTTCCCTTTTTTCCGGTCCGCAATCAATTTTTGGAACTCGACAATTTTTCTCATCGACTTAAATATTTATGTTAAATGGCTGAAATTTCTTATGGAATAACAATAATGAAACTTAGAAGAAAATCTTTTGATGTAAAGAAAAATGATTGCCTTTATAATGCTATTCTTAATAAATAAAATGTCTTGGCTTCATCCCCAAGAGATTTTTCTGTATGAATATCACCAAGAAGCCTTGAAGGTTATTTTTTAAGTATTCCTAAGTAACAAAATACTTATAAACATTTACAAAAGGTATCTAACTTGGGTTAAAAATAAGACAAAATTTCATTTTCTTAATTTTTTTATGTTCACTCAGACGTTGCTTGGAAACAAAGTTTATTTTATGTTTCAGCACACGGTTTGAGTTTTAAATTCCATTTTCCATCAGTAACACAGTCTTTTAATACAAAAATACTTTCTTTTCACGTAGTATCTTTTTTTGACACAGATATACAACTGGTAGTAAGACTCATTTATGTGCTGCATTTTCAGCTGTTCTTACACAGATCTACACAAAGTGGGTGAAAACAGGCAAAACATCTGATATGCTTACCTTACTATTAGCAACGAAGTGTAAACATGAAATATCCGAACGCGGGAACTGCAATAGCTTCGAAACGATTCAAAAATGCGCCACAAACAAACACGAGTCAAGTGAAGTGTACCCCCACTTTAACTCAGACAGCTATGCGCATCCACGGATCTGGCAGCTTTGCAGCGTCAGAAATTTTTTTTCCGGGTGGATGCTGGCTGCTTTCTCTCACTGTTTATACACCAAACAGCCACACTCCATGTAGCCAGAAGGAGGAGTAGGCGCTGCTTATATGCGATTTCAGTTCTGCGCATGCGCGGCAAGCTGTCTGGCAACTGCTTAAACGAACACTATTTCAACGAAATTTGAAAACAATCATATCGATGAAAATTCCCTGGCAGATTAAAACTGTGTGCCCGACCGAGACTCGAACTCGGGACCATTGCCTTTCGCGGGCAAGTGCTCTACCAACTGAGCTACCGAAGCACGACTCACGGCAGGTACTCACAGCTTTACTTCTGCCAGTACCTCGTCTCCTACCTTCCAAACTTTACAGAAGCTCTCCTGCGAACCATGCAGAACTAGCACTCCTGAAAGAAAGGATATTGCGGAGACATGGCTTAGCCACAGCCTGGGGGATGTTTCCAGAATGAGATTTTCACTCTGCAGCGGAGTGTGCGCTGATATGAAACTTCCTGGCGGATTAAAACTGTGTGCCCGACCGAGACTCGAAGTCGGGACCTTTGCCTTTCGCCTTTCGCGAAAGGCAAAGGTCCCGAGTTCGAGTCTCGGTCGGGCACACAGTTTTAATCTGCCAGGAAGTTTCATATCAGCGCACACTCCGCTGCAGAGTGAAAATCTCATTCTGGAATCATATCGATATTAATTAAAATTTTCCATAGTTAATACTCACAGAAAAATACACACTTAGGGTTGGCAGCAAGCATACGTAAAACAGTTGTCCTGCCAATGAATGGTCTCTCTAAACTTGACTAATGGCTTGAACACAATCATGTACAGTATTAACGTGGTTTGCGTTCTATTACGGATTACACCTTTTTCTTTGTTTGGATGATTTAAGAAAGGGTTCTGATACGTGAAACCGATCATCAATTAAACAAAAGTAACTGCATTTTGCAACTTTGGCTGTTTTCTACATAAAACTGATTAACACAAGTCGCTGTCCCGTTATTAATCCAGCGTGCTGGAAATCCAAAAAGGTGAATTTTTTAGCTGCTCGTTTCCGTCGTAGAAATTAGCGCTGTCCTGTAAAATACCTGCCTCACCAACCATTCGGAACTCATCACATATTTGGAAATAAACACCCAAATATTTATTTCATTCTCCGATCTCTAATCAGACGTTAGTGCATCATTTATTGCAGAACATATTTGTATTACACTTTCGGATTTTTTCCTTTACTTTTACTGTGAAAAGTTGAAGAATTGTAAGCTCAATGATCGATGACGGTGTTGGCAGTGTTCGCGCTCACCCTCCTTCCAAATACTTGCATTATTTTCACAACAAAAGACCGAAACAGTGTCGACAATGCTACGATGAAAAAAAAAATGTATTAGCATGCAGGGGAACACAAACTTACGTCCATTCGTATCGTAAACCACGAAACTATCCGTGACGTCATGGCTTACTCATTCGGCTGCTGTCTCCTCTCAATGATCACATTTCTTCAAGCCTTATATCGCTGCTGCGTTATTAACCGCATTTAATAAACATTGGTGCCGTGTTTGTGATAGATTTTCATTGCGCCATTGCTTTTAAACGGCATACTGCGGCACATACACTGCAGAAGAAATACGTAATCGAAATTCACACAGTGGTCGTTCGTACGCCATCGCAAAAGTCGATAGTCGAAAGGCCACTAGTTACGTCACGACTGCAAAAAGTAGTGCGACCGTTGAACATAGAATATTTCAACATCAAACGTCATTAGATTTACGACACTTCTTACGAGCACACAGAGAAATTTTGTAGAAAAACTCCGATTTTGCATTACTTCCTTAAAAACCGCCGAATTCGCGTTACCTCCTTAAAAACAGCTGAATTTGCGTTATTTCTTTAAAAACCACCAAATTCGTGTTATTCGTCGCGTTATCGTTTAAACGAATTTTTCCTGTCCCCACTTATTACTACATTACAGCAAATGAAGCTTTAAGATATTGATTGTATTACCAGCCATCAACGTTTTTCCTAGTCTTACTTTAGCTGTGTAGTTTTTATTTCAAAAATCGTCTACTGTCTCAGTCCGTAGTGTTGTGCTCTGACTGTCGCGCTGTTAATACTTAGTGTGAAAATGGCCGAAGCTGCTTCCTTCTCTGTAATGAAACATGCGCGTGGAACATCATAAAAAATGGCGAGAAATAGATTGTTCTTAATTTTTTTCACAAATTTACAGAAATAATCAGCTTCGAAGTTTTTTGAGGAACTATATTTGCCAAAGTTAAGGGGCGACCTTAAGCGAGATGTATAGCTGAAAAAAAAAAAAAATCGGTTGCGTTGTTGAATGGTAATCCTGTACAATCCGCGTTTCGATAGTTCCAGTGTCTCTTTGATGTTTCTTTTTTCCGTTCAGTGTGGAAATCTACATATTTTAAACGTAAATTCATCAAATATATGCTAATTAAAGCCTTTCTAATCATAATTTTAATGAAAATGCACGGCTTCATGTTTCTAATTGCATATTGCACATAAAATTACAGTTTTCATTGCAAATATGAATTCTTCGTTATCGATATTTTATAAAATATTGTTAGCAAAGGTTTTTCAAATTAAGAAAGCACAACAAATCACATTTTAGGACAAAAATATTAAACCAGATCCTTTCTTTTGGACTAAGTCCTTTGTTTTTAGCACAAATGTGTTGTCACACGAGCGATCAGTGTCGTGAAAACGCCGGCCGTGGTGGACGAACGGTTTAGACGCTTCAATCTGGAACCGCGCGACCGCTACGGTCGCAGGTTCGAATCCTGCCTCGGGCATGGATGTGTGTGATATTCTTAGCTTAGTTAGGTTTAAGTAGTTCTAAGTTCTAGAGGATTGATGACCTCAGATGTTAAGTCCCATAGTGCTCAGAGCCATTTCACCCATTTGAACCACTTGTCGTGAAAACAGGTTAAGCAATAATTTTCACATCATCGAGCACAGCATTTTTAGAGTTGCTACCATATCACTGAAATATGAGCCCAACAGAACTGATCTGGCGCTTGGACAGGTTCGTGGATTCTGTTGTTGATTGACTCGTTATCATTGTAGCGGGTTGCACTTCCAGTACTGAAATGTACAGGGTGATTCAAAAAGAATACCACAACTTTAGGAATTTAAAACTCTGCAACGACAAAAGGCAGAGCTAAGCACTATCTGTCTGCGAATTAAGGGAGCTATAAAGTTTCATTTAGTTGTACATTTGTTCGCTTGAGGCGCTGTTAACTAGGCGTCAGCGTCAGTTGATGCTAAGATGGCGACCGCTCAACGGAAAGCTTTTTGTGTTATTGAGTACGGCAGAAGTGAATCGACGACAGTTGTTCAGCGTGCATTTCGAACGAAGTATGGTGTTAAACCTCCTGATAGGTGGTGTATTAAACGTTGGTATAAACAGTTTACAGAGAATGGGTGTTTGTGCAAAGGGAAAAGTTCTGGACGGCCGAGAACGAGTGATGAAAATGTAGCACGCATCCAGCAAGCATTTGTTCGCAGCCCAGGAAAATCGACTCGCAGAGCTAGCAGAGAGCTGCAAATTCCACAATCAACTGTATGGAGAGTCCTACGAAAAAGGTTAGTTGTGAAACCTTATCGTTAACTACCCGAGGCGATGGATCGGCCGCCAGGCAGCCCGTGACAGAGCACTTCATCACTGGCCTCCAAGAAGCCCTGATCTTACCCCCTGCGATTTTTTCTTATGGGGGTATGTTAAGGATATGGTGTTTCGGCCACCTCTCCCAGCCACCATTGATGATTTGAAACGAGAAATAACAGCAGCTATCCAAACTGTTACGCCTGATATGCTACAGAGAGTGTGGAACGAGTTGGAGTATCGGGTTGATATTGCTCGAGTGTCTGGAGGGGGCCATATTGAACATCTCTGAACTTGTTTTTGAGTGAAAAAAAAACCTTTTTAAATACTCTTTGTAATGATGTATAACAGAAGGTTATATTATGTTTCTTTCATTAAATACACATTTTTAAAGTTGTGGTATTCTTTTTGAATCACCCTGTATTTCTCGGATTCGGATATGGGAGGAGTTCAGAGATTACTGACAACTGGCTGTAAGTAACACACCTCCTTATTATCATACTCGACCATATTCGAGACAGCTTCGCTACCGCTCCACTTGGAACGAAATCCATCGAGATTCCAGCAAACACAGAAGAATGCGTGGTGTAATGTTTACATCATTCTTATTCCTATAATGAACACAGTGTAGCCCACCTAATAGCTGCCGCGCTGCTCAGGTGACGTCATCTCCCACGTCACATGTTTGTGACGCGCGGCTTGTTGACCAGTGTACGCGCTACCAGAAACGTAAGCAGAAGAAAGTACAGTAAACGATACCACGTCACCAAGGAAGTGCAGGTGGACTATTCTACAGAAATAAACGCAACGGTGCTGGCATTTGCGAAATGCGAAACACAACCAAGTAAGAATAAAAATTACTCACATATAAAATAATCAGATGTCCCATGGTTCTCCTGACACTAGCTGGCAGAATTACGTCTTGTCCTTAAATATCCCTGATGTGAATCATAAACCACAATCGGACAACCATAACCAAGTTGTGACAAATTCATTTCGATGTTATTAAGCCCCCCGACGACGATTTATTACAGGGTGGGGGCAATCACGTCAATCTCTGAAGGTGTAATGACGGTATTGATATCAGAGATGAATTGATTAAAGGGCAATCTCTGAACACTAAACATACACAAGTTTTAGTACAAGCCTCAATACTTGCCACAGTGGGAAAAATTCCTACAAAAGCAGCTTAAGACACAGATGCCTCTGTTAATGTTTTAACACAAAACCTGTTTAAAAAGCAGACATAGTGCCGATCCACCCTGTACAAAATTGTATTGCTGAAGCTTTAGGAGCTAAGTCGCAAACTGTCAAGTGGCAGAAACAAGTAAACATTTTGTCGGAAACGGAGTGATCTTATGGCTGTCCCTGATTCCAAGGTATGTTATCGTCGACTGCTTGCTGGGTATGCAGTTTTGTCGGGAGAAGGGTGAAAAATTGGATTATTCTTTGGTTAAGTGCTACTTACGCATGGAGAGCAAGGATATTGAAGTAGATTTAATACAAATCCCAGTGGAATAATGTAAGTACTACCAGGGAATTAAAGTAAAATTTTTAAAGGCAGAGAGTGTACCCGTTGTTTCTCAATCCACTAAGGTGACAATGGCAGTAACAAACCATATGTACAAGATAAGGCAATGGAATCATATTATCTGGATTCCCAACAGCAGTTAGATTTAAGAAACACATTTTTGAAATTCTTAGGTGCTTTTGAGAAGAAACCTGGTGTAATAAACACGTATGTGTACACAGGGACGTGACACCATGTGATACATTTTGCCGTAAATCATATTCCATGCCATGGATGGAACGAGAGGCTGTCTATCAGAGGAAAGTAATTGAACCATCACATTCATCTTACTGTAGTCCATTATCAGCAGTAAAGATGGCATGCCATTAATAAAATAATAATACCAGTCTGTACGCAGGCAGAAAACCTAAAAGAGCAATTACAAAAGTTTTATGCAGTATGCTATTTGACTAGCCCATATCATTGCTGTTTCTACTGGCAGGACTTATTGTCGAATGAGTGTAGGAAATACACAGCTTTTGTCCATGCTGGCAAAAGTTGTTTACGTTGTGTTTTACGGTTTGGACTTAACTGAAGTTCTGGTGTATTTATTGTGGCAGTAAGTATAGTTCTCGGAACAAATCTCTTAGACAAAGTAAGACTCTATGTTGATGACAATTTGAGTGCAACTGTCACATGGGAGGAACACCTTGAATAACTGGACTGTACATTACGTAAATTTTCAGAGGTGGGAGTCACAGTTAACTTGCAGGAATCAATGTTCGGTCATAAGGAAATTAAATTTTGAGCCAAGTCGTACTCCTGCAGGAGTAACACATGATGCTGATACGATAAGTGCAGTAAATTTTCCCGTTGCAAACACAAAACTGCAGTTGTAACCTTTTCTTGGCATTTGTTCGCTTCTTGTCGTTTTGTTTCTGGACAGTTGCTTAATAGTCCAACATTGTTGGCACTATTAAAAAATAATGTCGCATGGCAATGGTCGTGAAATTGTGAAGCAGATTTGGATGCAATAAAGAATACTTTAGGAAATTCTGAAATCCTATGTCGTCCTGATATGAATATAGATTTTTGCGTTGCCACGGGCGCATCCTTTAGGGCAGTGTTTTTCAACCTGTGGTCTGCGACCCCCTGGGGGGTCGCAAAGTCTTGCTCAGGGGTCGTGGTCGTTGGAGAAAGCAGTTGTAACATGGCTGTTAACGTGAGTTTCATGACGATCATCTGCTCCAACGGTTAATCAACTTCTTTGGAATGTTTAGTTGAGAGGTGACGCAGAAGCGTTGATGGTTTCATACTCTCATGCGACAACACTTCGCCGCAAATTACACATTGCGGTTTATTGTTCATGACAGTAAAACCATACTTACAGATAACTGTCGTCATAAAGTCTATTTTTTCGATTTTGATTCGCTTCCGCCACTACCACTTGTACAAGACGTGGAGTGCTGCACAGATCTTTTAAGAAACTTGTACATTTCATGCTCGTTCAGAGCGAAGCACGAAGACAATAATCACGTCCGTACTTGCTGGCGTACTCGGTCAACTGGTTGTAGTGATGAAAATCACGCGACTATGCCCCCGCTGACCCCTTCTCGACACCACGCATCTACCCGGCAAAGAATATACGCATATCAAAAAAAGTTTTTCATCACCTCGGTACCGAGAGTTCCGGAAACTGTACAGAAAATTGGAATAGAAAGCAACATAAACATCATTTCCTCCCTTTTTATTGCTCATGAAAACCACACATTACATGTTGTACCACCATACAGCGAGACCTTCAGATGTGGTCGTCCAGATTGCTGTACACACCGGCACCTCTAATACTCAGTAGCTCGTCCTCTTGCACTGATGCATTCCTGTATTCGTTGTCGCATACTATCCACAAGTTCATCAAAGCGGTGTTGGTCCAGATTGTCCCACTCGTCAACGACGATTCGGCGCAGATCCCTCAGAGTGATTGGTGGGTCATGTCTCCATAAACAGCCCTTTTCAATCCATCCCAGACATGTTCGATAGGGTTTTTGTCTGGGGAACATGGTGGCCACTCTAGCTGAGCGATGTCGTTATCCTGAAGACAGTCATTCACAAGATGTGCACGATGGGGACGCGAATTGTCGTCTATGAAGATGAATGCCTCGCCAATATGCTGCCGATATGGTTGCACTATCGGTCGGAGGATGGCATTCACGTATAGTACAGCCATTACGAAGCCTTCCATGACCACAAGCGGCGTACGTCAGCCCCACATAATGCCACTCCAAAACATCAGGGAACCTCCACATTGCTGCACTCGCTGGACACTGTGTCTAAGGCGTTCACCTTGACCGGGTTGCCTCCAAACACGTCTCCGACGATTGTCTGGTTGAAGGCACATGCGACACTCATCAGTGAAGAGAACGTGATGCCAATCCTGAACGGTCCATTCGGCATGTTTTTATGTCCATCTGTACTGCGCTGCAAGGAGTCGCGGTTGCAAAGATGGACCACGCCATGGACGTCGGGAGTGAAGTTGCGCATAATGCAGCCTGCTGCATACAGCTTGCGTCGTAGCACGACGTCCTGTGGCTGCGCGAAAAGCATTTTTCAACATGGTGACGTTGCTGTCAGGGTTCCTTGGAGGCATAATCCGTAGGTAGCGGTCATCCATTGCGGTAGGAGCCCTTGGGCGGCCTTAGCGAGGCATGTCGTCGACAGTTCCTGTCTCTCTATATCTCCTCCATGTCCGAACAACATCGGTTTGGTTCACTCCGAGACGCCTGGACACTTCCCATGTTGAGAGCCTTTCCTGGCACAAAGTAACAATGCGGACGCGATCGAACCGCGGTACTGACTGTCTAGGCATGGTTGAACTACAGACAACACGAGCCGTGTACCTCCTTCCTGGTGGAATGACTGGAACTGTTCAGCTGTTGGACCCCCTCCGTCTAATAGGCACTGCTCATGCATGGTTGTTTACATCTTTGGGCGCGTTTAGTGACATCTCTGAACAGTTAAAGGGACTGTGTCTGTGATACAATACTCACAGTCAACCTCTATTTTCAGGAGTTCTGGGAACCGGGGTGATGTAAAACTTTCAGTATTGTATCGATAGAAAGAAAATTACATACGTTGCATTTGAAGTCGCTGACATGTTTTTAATATCGTTCTGGGGGTCGCCATAATATTTTTACTTGGAAAGGGGTCGCGTATTCAAAAAGGTTGAAAAACACTGCTTTAGGGGAATCGGTGCACGTCTATTTTAGATGTCTAAAAAGGAGAGAAAGATTGAACTTAACATGATTAGTTTTCTAGTTGAACGCTTTCGGAGTGGAAGTGTGGATATTATGCTACACAGTTAGTAAATCTGGTCGTGATGTGGGCATTCAAGATGTTCAGTTATTATGTTGATGGAAAACATATTAAATATTTTGTGACCTCCGCCCTCTAAGCTTTTTACTAACCTATAAACTACTGCAGCCTAGTCCTTAACTCGCGAGCTGACTTTTCTGTAACGTATACCACGAGGTGGGGTCTCCGGGACCCCCATGTTTAAACGGATAGTTAAGGCAAAAATCATTTGAAATTTTTAATTTATGCAATGTAAGATTTATTTTTACAATTATTGAAGTGTTGTTTAAATGCTTCTAGTTTATTTTATTGCACTAAACAAAGCCTGCAGCATTTTATTATTTATCACACAAAAGCACATAATTTTGTGTGGTTCTTCTAAATAGTACACATAAAGAGACTGTTAGAGTACTGAATTTTACATTCTGAAAAATTATACAGTCCTTGTAGCAAATAAACTTCCAAACAAAACTAAATTCCAGGGTTTAAATTTGCGCATAAAAATTCCGCGCGACAGGTACAAAAAGAGAGTCGGTCAAATAGACATTCATTGCTGGGAACCACATTTTTATCACCACTCAGAAGACATTCGATTTTAACAGAATCTTTAAGTACTTCATTAAAGAAACAGACAGATCCCTATCACAACTTTCCTGAAATTCTTCCTCTGAATGATATTCTTGTTCGATAGCAGAACTGTAAATGTCGTGTGACTAGGGCCTCCCGTCGGGTTGACCGTTCGCCAGGTGCAAGTCTTTCGATTTGACGCCACTTCGGCGACTTGCGCGTCGGTGGGGATGAAATGATGATGGTTAGGACAACACAACACCCAGTCCCTGAACGGAGAAAATCTCCGACTCAGCCGGGAATCGAACCCTGGTCCTTAGGATTGACGTTCTGTTCTGTCGCGCTGACCACTTTTTTTTTTTTTTTTTTTTTTTTTTTCGTTGCAATTGTTCGTGGAGGACGTCCCCTGACGCCCGTTGAAGTTCGTTATTGATCCATTCACTCAGTTGTTTTTATTACAGAGGGCTGCTAACCCTCTGACCGAGCACGCTGAGCTACCGTGCCGGTTACAACTCAGCTACCGGGGCACGGACAGCAGAAGTGTGATCACTGGCTAACGTAAAATCGTCGCCCTTTTCGTTTATTTCTTGATCTATATCACTGACACCTTCCTCAAACCGACTAACAATTTCATCAAACTCGGGAAAGTTAAAAATGACACATTCGTGCCAACGCATTTTGAGCTATAAGGTACCGTACTGAAGAAAAAAGGTTCGTAATTCATAGGGCGCGGTGTAGGAGACTCAATACCTATCAGTAACACGTGTCAACAATAAACAGAGAAGGCGATAACGCAACCGACAGCAAGACATCGTAGGCTTGGCAAATTTAAGGAGGGTAGGGGGAGTGGAGTATAGAAGCATTCCATCACAAGTGTCCTTGGAGAGCTAGTTCGAACATTTTCGCGCGGTCTGAGAGGCCACAATTCGTGAGTTAAGGGCTAGGATTACCATGTGGACAGATTTTCTACAGGAATCAGACTTCGAGGTAATGCACGTAAGAGGTAAGAACAATGTTGTTGCTGAAACTTTGTCGCGTCTAATGCAAGGACTAACTGATCCTTCAGATTTAACGGGACAAGTAACTGTTTACAGAATTTTGTTAATGAAAGACACATATTGCAAACAATACTATTTAATTATGAATAACAGCATGCTTACATTGCAAGATGCAAATCCGAGGTGGTGTAAAAAGAAAACTCTCCTTACATGAAACCACCTGTGAAAATTTTACAGCATTCAAAAAATCCAGGCTAACGTTTCTGGTGACAATAGAGACAGAGGTGTGTGTGTGTGTGTGTGTGTGTGTGTGTGTGTGTGTGGTGTATGCATTCCTGATACTTTTAAAGAAACTTTAGTTTGGCATACTGATTATGTTTGGGGTGATTACGGTATCACAAAATGTTGAATGAAACTGAATTTATTTGGTACTTTCGAAATCTGCGAAGGTTATGGTAAACAGCTGTTAAAATCTTGTCCACTGTGTCAGAAAGCAAAGCCTGTGTCTCTTGATGTCATCGGGACAATGCCCTCTGGACGAGGTGGTGTTTAGTATTTACATCTACATCTACGTGATTACTCTGCTATTCACAATAAAGCGCTTGGCAGAGGGTTCAATGAACCACCGTCAAGCTGTCTCTCTACAGTTCCACTCTCGAACGGCACGCGGGAAAAACGAGCACTTAAATTTTTCTTTGCGAGCCCTGATTTCTCTTATTTTATCCTGATGATAATTTCTCCCTATGTAGGTGGACGCCAACGGAATGTTTTCGCAGTCGGAGGAGAAAACTGGTGATAGAAATTTCACGAGAAGATCCCGTCGCAACGAAAAACGCCTTTGTTATAATGATTGCCCCTCCAATTTAGTTGCTCTGAATGACCTTTTTTTTTCAAAATATGGAAAGCTGTATGCTACAAGATCGTCGGTAGCGTCCACTTTCATTAGGAGAATCCTCAAACATTACATACCAGTAGTTGGCAAGACTGTCACATTCCTCACAGATGGTACGTCGAATTTTACGTGCAAGAGATGGAATGACTGTTTACAAGACAATAACAGTTTTAAGCGCATTTTGATATCCCGGTACCACTCTCAAAGTAATTCGCTTTAATGTATCTTCAGAGAATTCAGTCGCTTCATAAGAGCTTATGCTAGTACACATCACACACGACAGATGGAATTTATTGAACCGTTTGAAAATATTGTAAATAATTTACCTATTTACAAAACATAAACATACCTGTGGAATTACTTAATAACCATAAGGCAACTAACGAATGGATAAATCCCCATTGCCACGCCTTCCTAAAGAAGAATCCGTACTGGAGGGAAAGGTAAGGAACGCACTTGATGCACTCAATGATCAGTCTAGCATCAGAGTAAATACATACGACAGAAGGTTAGGCCATGTTTAGAAATATTGAGTTGGAGAAACAGTACTACTTAAAACGCATCCGAAATCGTCTACTTTACATTTGAAAAATAGCAAATGACAATTACTGTATACAGAACCCTATCGAATAGTCAACACACCACACCCATGTAGTTACCTGCTGGCTTTTTCAAAATCTGATCAAATTAAAAGACTTTATTGTCACCAAGATCTGAAAAGATATGTGCATGTGTAACGGTAATGATCTTTTTCGCTGATCTGAGAAATCATTATATGTACTAACTTTGTTTTGTTTTGCGAATGACAATTGCGAAAATTGAAGTAACCAGATATCGCAGCCTACGCTTTTATAGTGTGAATTTTAGATTTAGATTAATCACATATGTGTAAGAAAAGTACGAAGTAACAGACCACAACTTAGATAATCCTGCTGTAAAATGTGGGGATTTTGTTCACTAGCTTTTGTAATTATTAAGTCTGAACATAACAGTTTTATCTATGAACGGTAAATTTTCTCAAGATACAGCTTTTCTTCTTAATTAAAACGAACTTCTGGGTAATATAAAAATATAAAATATTTCAAAAAATACCGAGGAAACATTTTTCCTTTTAACACAACACATCCTCCAAAAGGAAAAATAAGAAATCAGTCAAATAAACAAATAAAAAGTTACTGTTGCCATACTGAACGCCAGTCTCTGCACGCAGTAGATTAAATCGAACTCTCTCACACGGCTTTGTCAGAACATCGGTTAACACATTATTTCCATATATATGTTCCTACATAGTTACACCATTCAGAAATCTTTCACGAACACAGAAGTGTTGGACTTTATACGCTTTGACTGACGATGATATTCAGAGTTTTTTGCCAATTTTAATGCCCTAGTATCGTCAATATCAAGTGTTGGAGGTTGTCCCTGCGTTTCAACTAATTCAGTTAATAAATGACATAACCAAATTAATTCTTTGGATCCTTATCTCGTTGAAATAATTTCCGCTTCAGTTGACCCATCTTCTGTAACTGACTTGTCCATGATATTGCTCTAACAGAGCACTTTTCCACAATGCCGGTTTTTGAATGTCTTGTCCGCTTGTTCCCAGTAAAATCAGCCACCGAAGATTCTCAAATATTTTCTCTTCATAAATAATACCAGAATTAATGTACATTTCTGATACTGGAATATGCGTCTCACTCGATTCCAGTCCTCTGTAGTTGGTTTTTCCACAGCTCGAGCAGCTTTATTCATTGCGAAAGTTATGTCTGAACAAGATGCGTAAGACAGCGAATTGCCTCGCAACAGGGGACAGAGAAAGAAACTGCTTCATCTTGATCATTTTCCTCATATCCAATGGGAGCTGAAACCATGTTGAATTCTACTATTCGAAACCTTTTCAATATTTGTTTATGAGTATTTTCCTTGATTTACCGTAATGGTTCCATCGACATTTTGCTATATTTTTATGCCACGGAAATTTACGAGTCCTCTCTGTTATATCAAATTCACGTTGTAAAGTGTTCAGAAAAGCTTTAATTTCTTCTTTGTCATTACCAACAGTTAGACCACCATGAACGTGAATTGATACATAAAGATTTCTTAATTATATTTAAGATAAAACGAACAAGGATCTGCAGCACTGTTTTGAAACCTCGCCTTATTCATGAGTGAAATATAACGTTTGTTCCAGGAGGGTGGTACTCATGTAAGTCCACAGAGACTCCGTTTTAAGAGACATATGCATTAACTTCACGGCCTTCTGGTTGTTCCACCTATACACTTCTTCTGGAAGTATTCCGTTCAAAAAGGCCGTCTTCTCATCAAATTGTTTCAAACCATCTTCTTTGAAGCAGCTAACGCTAGAAAAACTCGAATGGTGCCATAACTTGCAGCAGGATTATAGACATCTTCACAATCAATTCCTGATTGCTGAATATACTCTTTAGCAACCAATCGGGCTTCGAAGAGAGTGCTTCCATCAGATGCAGCTTTTCGACGTAGAACCCAGAGATTGTCAGTACTTTGGAATTAGAGAGGCATTCAACTAACACCAACGTATTTTTTCTCTTTAGTCTTCTATTTCTTCATTAATAGCTTGTATCCATTTTTCCTTTTCATTTGAGTGCAATAAGTCAGCAAAACAGTTTGGATCTTTATGTTCATCAGCAATAACTTTTTCTGGTGTCAAGAAATGGCCACTGTCTATCATGCTAATACTCTTCATTGTCTTCTGCTCTCCAATTTATCTACATCAGAAAATTAGCTGGCTTCAGCTTTCAGGAATTCTGCTGAGTCTATATTATTTGACTTCCTCCGCGAGCAGACTGCCAACGAATGTCAAATTTAATATGATCAGTACGGAAATTACAAACAGCTTCTGGCTTAAATTTCACATCTTGACTCATGACCACTTTCTTTTGGAAGGAATCCCGTCTCTAAATCGACATACCCAACAAGTTGACAAAAAAACAGCCTTATTATCAGACTTCGAAAGAAAATTGTTTATATGAACTCTGTACCTGTACCAAAAATTCTGAGGTGATCAAGTTTTCCTACTGCTCGACTGTGTCGCAGTTCATAAGAAACTATGTATGGATTTTCGTAACACGTTACACTGTCCGAGCATTTGTTGTGTTGTGTGATTAAAAGAAACTTGCGTCCCTGTATAAAACGGAACAGATCTTCTAGGACATTTTAGAATCTCTTGAGATCTCTTTGGATTTATCACAGCATTTATAAATTTTCATTTGGTTTTGGAAACCCTTTGGTTTTCAAAACATTTATTTTAGCACAACCGTCTTGAGTCGTGCAAAAGCATCATAGATTCTGTCGCACAATTGTTTCTTGATCCTATGTGGAAGATTTGACGGCTATCTAAATAACTTTTGGCCGAGTCGTGACATCCAGGAACAGTACGGACAAGAAACTCATCTCCTGGATCCCGTTCCCCCAAGTGGAACTGTCCACCAACTTCTGTCGCCTCTCCACCAACCTCTGTCGCCTCTTTCATCTGACTTCCCCGGGCATGTGGTCTACCGTTACACCGGTCGGTGGTAAAGCTTAGAAAGAAATGAAAAAATATCCGCTCAAAAGACAGAAAACAATTTCTACCTTTCTAAACGACATCAGTAAGTTGTTGGTTTGTTCATATGATACAATGTATTTCGTCTTATGTGAGTTCAAGGGGAAAAAGGAACGCATAGACATTATGTAGTGACTTGTTGAACGACATTGTCAAATTCATTGTGAAGAATTGTTCCAACGCCATTCAAGGTGGTTGTGTAATCCCACAATTTATTAGTCACAGCTCACTGATCTCTGATATACAGGGTGTTTGAGAAGTGATGTTCAAAATTCAGGGATATGACAGGAATGATAATTCGAAACAGAAAGGTCAAGTAAACATGGGCTCTGCAACGCATCCCTTAAGATCTATGGGCAATTCTTGATCTGCGATACTGTGAAACAAATCTCTTTTACTGCAAGCTCTATGCTTTCCATATTTTGGAAAGTGGTAGTATGGACCAAAACAAGAAAAAAGTGTCTAGTAAACAAGGGCTCTAAAATGCATACCTTAAGAGTTATGAGCACTTGTTCATCTTCGCTAGCTTGAAACACAACTCTTCTAATGAACAAGTGCTCATAACTTTTAGGGTACGCATTTTAGACCACTTATTCACTGTGCATTTTTTACTCGTTTTAGTCCATACTACCACTTCCCCAACTATGGAAAGCAAAGAGCTTGCATCACAAGAAATTTGTTTCACAGTATCGTAGATAAAGAATTGCTCATAGCACTTACGGTAAACGTTTTAGACCCCATGTTTGCCTACCCTTTTTTTTCGAATGATCATTCCTGTCACACCCCTGAATACTGACCATCACTTCTGAAACACCCTGTATGTTCTGTGACTTATTTACGATACGATATTGTTTTATAACAACTGCTAGTGTCTTATTACTGTCTTGTACTCACACTCTTCTGTCGTAGCCCTGCTAGTGAACGGATGTAATAAAAGGTGATGGCTTATTGTGACTGTTTAAGTAGCTTGAATTATATAAATCTGAAGATTTATTTTATTCACCTGCATTATTTAATTTACTCCTTGTTCTTATCAAATATTTTTAATATTTTTCAGCAAATATTCGTTGCTGGTCGTCTTAATATGATGATGCAGTGGATTCGTCGCCATTGTGAGAGCCTTAAGTGCTCATGACACTTTTCAGAAAACGAAACTGTCTTCACTTAATTACGTGATAGGGAAGTCCGATGCCGATTTATGAGCGTCATTAATTCTACGCACAAAACTGATAAATGATCTTTCCAAGGTACAGAGCAGGCTTCCCCGTGTTTCGTCGATCTTCTCATCAATATCTCTCTTTGATTTTTATATTCACTCCAACAAATATTAAAAAATTCTAAGCGGAAAGATTATAGTAGGGAGACCAAACATCCAGGAAAAACGGGACTGTGCAAATTTTTCATGGTAATATACCGGTGCCGAAAAATTGTTTCGGGACTCCCCGAAGGTCCCGGAATTCTGTTTTTAAATATATTTTGTGAAGTTGTACAAGGTTTTAGATATTTCGTACAACTAAACGGAATACGACACTTTCAGTTAAAACATTTTACCTTATTTTTCTATCCTCCGTAGTCCCACAGTAATTACAGAGTCAATGTTGATACATTAAAGCAATAATACATTTGAGAGCTACTGTCGCTGGAGAGCAATACAGTTCTGCAACAGTTCAAGGCTTTGCAATTGAGAAGAGTTATGATAACTGTCCGACTGTCGCATGACTAATCACTGATATTTTCAGAATAGTGTAGTAGCTGTGTCCGACAAGCTGTACCTGTGGTTTCTCGTATCAGTCATATTGTTGCCAGTGAGATAAAACGCAGTGCCGAAACGTGCCTGCAAATTCAGAGGAGGTTAATAGCATTACGTTTGATAATTCTTTCACTGTAAAAAAAAGTTTAGTTGGGCAGGAACTAAAGTATCAGCCTTAGTAAGCGGAGTTATTGCTCCACAGAGCTTAAAGGAAAGCTCTGAGTGCATCAAGATGTGGGATATCCACTGATCGTAGCGATCATAAAGCCGCTAAAATATTTCCGTTTATTGTTAAACTTTTCGATATTAATGAAGGAATTCAGTCCAAACGTTTAAAGGTGAGTTCCCTAGATAATGAAACATCTGATGAAATTTCAATATTTTGTATTAGTAGTATCGAAATGTTTGATCTCGAAAAAAATGAATGTGTGGCATTTTGTCTTCGACCATAAATATAAATAGACTGGCCCTGACGTCATTTTCGTGGCTCCAACATCTCTGGGCTAAAGTCACGTGAATGTTGCCGAAACATGGTTGTTTCGTGTTGCGCTTATGGCTGTACTCAGCGTTTTGTCGGAGAAAATGGCATTACATTTCACGTGTGTTTCTATGACAGTGCAGATGTGTTTATTGAAATCTGCTGAAGTGACTTTTATATGTTTTTTACACTTGAAATAGAGTATCACGTAAATTAAAGTGTTGAAAGTGATGCCTGTAAAGTCAGACTCATATTAAATTTTGGAAACTATCTGTGATAATTCGGTTACAGAAGTAAATATAACTGTTTCTCGTTCCTACTCATAGGTTCCCTAAGGATGAAAACCGAAGGCAGTTTTGGATACAGGCCCTGAAACGGAAAAACTTTAAGCCATCGGCATCGCCTTTTTGTATATACAAGTGAGATTATAATAAGGTAAGAGCACCTATAGTCGACACTTGAAGAGAATTTTTTTCTACCTTCTAATACTATCAAATAAATGTAGGCTTCAAAATTATTTTCTGAAACTTCAAAGTCTCACCTTTCATCTAAAATATCATTTTTTTTTTAAACTGATAGTTTAAACTTTTGTAAAAATAGTAGGAACTGAACCTTTGAAGTGCACCTAAAATTGATACTCTAAAATGGACCTGCTCCTAAAGTCTTCAATTTTGGCACCTATAGTTGACATAATTCCCATATCCCATTTTCTTTTATAAAGTGACTAGAGCTCAAAACGCGGCTAATCCAATATTTAAAGTTTTGACACAAGCCCACTCTTAATGTTTAAAAGAATTTTTATGACATTTTACTTTAATTGATAGTTTATAGTAATTTCGTCCCGCTGCCCACCAGAGGGGCGTTCGATGTATTTGTTAGATTTTATAAATGATACGGTGGGCAAATCCAGGTCAGATCTAGTTCTGCCATAATTTTTCGCAAATAAAAAAGGAAGCGTTTGACAGTCAATTGAGAAATGTGGGTAAAATACGATACAAGCATTGGATGGCAGACCGCTGATTTGAAATCCCGCCACGTTTTGCCAACAGTCACGTGGTTTATGTTGGAGCCACACCAGCCCTATAGCTTCTGCACAGCAAGGCCAGTCTACTAGTATCTATGGTCGAAGCATTTTGTTAAGACTATACGAACACGAACTTTGGTGGTTTAAAAAGAGAAGGCAAATGTAGTGTATTTACCAAATTAAAGAGAACATTGCATGAAATCATTTAAGGGATAAACTGTTCTTCACATGTTTTACGCAATGGCATGCAGACCTCTACTAATACTTTGAGCTGTGATGTTGAAACTATAATTGTAAAGGTATTCTCGTACATTTCTACGTACACAGTTAGAACAGAGAGTGTTAAAGAGTTTTGGTCGAAAATCCGCTGGTTATCACTTTTTTCAGTAGCTCAAAAGTCCTCAGGCCGTTTGGTGCGTTAAAAGATTTTTTTCCTAAACGAAGAAAGAGCGCCCAAAACATTGGTTAAATTTTTCAGCAATCTTTTAAATGAGGCCTACTTATGGTTCATCCACAGCAAGCTTAGCACTTTGTGGCATGGGATGAAGGAAATGTGAGGGAAATACGAAAAGTGTAATAGCGGTAAAGGATGTATCGTAACATACTCTTGAACTTTTGCTAAGAGAAAAGAGCAGAAGTTTATTCCTTTTAATGTTAAACATCTGATGAAATTCCCCCCCCCCCCCCCCCCATGAACCATAGACCTTGCCGTTGGTGGGGAGGCTTGCGTGCCTCAGCGACACAGATAGCCGTACCGTAGGTGCAACCACAACGGAGGGGTATCTGTTGAGAGGCCAGAAAAACGTATGGTTCCTGAAGAGGGGCAGCAGCCTTTTCAGTAGTTGCAGGGGCAACAGTCTGGATGATTGACTAACCTGGCCTTGTAACATTAACCAAAACGGCCTTGCTGCGCTGGTACTGCGAACGGCTGAAAGCAAGGGGAAACTACGGCCGTAATTTTTCCCGACGGCTTGCAGCTTTACTGTATGGATAAATGATGATGGCGTCCTCTTGGGTAAAATATTCCGGAGGTTAAATAGTCCCCCATTCGGATCTCCGGGCGGGGACTACTCAGGAGGACTGGCGTTCTACGGATAGGAGCGTGGAATGTCAGATCCCTTAATCGGGCAGGTAGATTAGAAAATTTAAAAAGGGAAATGGATAGGTTGAAGTTAGATATAGTGGGAATTGGCGAAGTTCGGTGGCAGGAGGAACAAGACTTTTGGTCAGGTGAATACAGGGTTATAAATACAAAATCAAATAGGGGTAATGCACGAGTAGGTTTAATAATGAATAAAAAAAATAGGGGTTCGGGTAAGCTACTACAAACAACATAGTGAACGCATTATTGTGGCCAAGATAGACACGAAGCCTACGCCTACAACAGTAGTACAAGTTTATATGCTAACTAGCTCTGCAGATTACGAAGAAATTGATGAAATGTATGATGAGATAAAAGAAATTATTCAGGTAGTGAAGGGAGACGAAAATTTAATGGTCATGGGTGATTGGAGTTCGAGAGTAGGAAAAGGGAGAGAAGGAAACATAGTAGGTGAATATGGATTGGGGCTAAGAAATGAAAGAGGAACCCGCCTGGTAGAATTTTGCGCAGAGCATAACTTAATCATAGCTAACACTTGGTTCAAGAATCATGAAAGAAGGTTGTATACATGGAAGAACCCTGGAGACACTAGAAGATATCAGATAGATTATATAATGGTAAGACAGAGATTTAGGAACCAGGTTTTAAATTGTAAGACATTTCCAGGGGCAGATGTGGACTCTGACCACAATCTATTGGTTATGAACTGTAGATTAAAACTGAATAAACTGCAAAAAGGTGGGAATTTGAGGAGATGGGACCTGGATAAAATAAAAGAACCAGAGGTTGTAGAGAGTTTCAGGAAGAGCATAAAGGAACAATTGACAAGAATGTGGGAAAGAAATACAGTAGAAGAAGAATTGGTAGCTTTGAGGGATGAAGTGGCGAAGGCAGCAGAGGATCAAGTGGGTAAAAAGACGAGGGCTAGTAGAAATCCCTGGGTGACAGAATAAATACTGAATTTAATTGATGAAAGGAGACAATATAAAAATGCAGTAAATGAAGCAGGCAAAAAGGAATACAAACGTCTCAAAAATGAGATCGACAGGAAGTGCAAAATGGCTAAGCAGGCATGGCTAGAGGACAAATGTAAAGATGTAGAGGCTTACCTCACTAGGTGTAAGATAGATACTGCCTACACGAAAATTAAAGAGACCTTTGGAGAAAAGAGAACCACTTGTATGAATATCAAGGGCTCAGATGGAAACCCAGTTCTAAGCAAAGAAGGGAAAGCAGAAAGGTGGAAGGAGTATATAGAGGGACTATACAAGGCCGATGTTCTTTGAGGACAATGGAAGACGATGTAGAAGTAGATGAAATGGGAGATATGATACTGCGTGAAGAATTTGATAGAGCACTGAAAGACCTAAGTCTAAACAAGGCCCCGGGAGTAGACAACATTCCATTAGAACTACTGACAGCCTTGGGAGAGCCAGTCCTGACAAAAATCGACCATCTGGTGAGCAAAATGTATGAGACAGGCGAAATACCCTCAGACTTCAAGAAGAATATAATAATTCCAATCCCAAAGAAAGCAGGCGTTGACAGATGTGAAAAGTACCGAACTGTCAGTTTAATAAGTCACGGCTGCAAAATACTAACGCGAATTCTGTACAGACGAATGGAAAAACTGGTAGAAACCGACCTCGGGGAAGATCAGTTTGGATTCCGTAGAAATATGGTAACACGTGAGGCAATACTGACCCTACGACTTATCTTAGAAGCTAGATTAAGAAAAGGCAAACCTACGTTTCTAGCGTTTGTAGACTTGGAGAAAGCTTTTTGACAATGTTGACTGGAATACTCTCTTTCAAATTCTAAAGGTGGCAGGGGTAAAATACAGGGAGCGGAAGGCTATTTACAATTTGTACAGAAACCAGATGGCAGTTATAAGAGTCGAGGGACATGAAAGGGAAGCAGTGGTTGGGAAGGGAGTGAGACAGGGTTCTAGCCTCTCCCCGATGTTATTCAATCTGTATATTGAGCAAGCAGTAAAGGAAACAAAAGAAAAATTCCATGGAGAAGAAATAAAGACTTTAAGGTTCGCCGATGACATTGTAATTTTGTCAGAGACAGCAAAGGACTTGGAAGAGCAGTTGAACGGAATGGACAGTGTCTTGAAGGGAGGATATAAGATGAACGTCAACAAAAGCAAAACGAGGATAATGGAATGTAGTCGAATTAAGTCGGGCGATGCTGAGGGAATTAGATTAGGAAATGAGACACTTAAAGTAGTAAATGAGTTTTGCTATTTGGGGAACAAGGTAACTGATGATGGTCGAAGTAGAGGTGATATAAAATGTAGACTGGAAATAGCAAGGAAAGCGTTTCTGAAGAAGAGAAATTTGTTAACATCGAGTATAGATTTAAGTGTCAGGAAGTCGTTTCTAAAAATATTTGTATGGAGTGTAGCCATGTATGGAAGTGAAACATAGACGATAACCAGTTTGGACAAGAAGAGAATAGAAGCCTTTTAAATGTGGTGCTACAGAAGAATGCTGAAGATTAGATGGGTAGACACGTAACTAATGAGGGAGTATTGAATAGGATTGGGGAGGAGTTTGTGGCACAACTTTACAAAAGAAGGGATCGGTTGGTAGGACATGTCCTGAGGCATCAAGGGATCACCAATTTAGTATTTGAGGGCAGCGTGGAGGGTAAAAATCGTAGAGGGAGACCAAGAGATGAATACACTAAACAGATTCAGAAGGATGTGGGCTGCAGTACGTATTGGGAGATGAAGAAGCTTGCACAGGATAGAGTAGCATGGAGAGCTGCATCAAACCAGACTCAGGACTGAAGACCACAACAACAACATGTTAAATCTGTTCTTAAAAAAGCAGAAGTAACACATTCAACAGAAAAGGACTTTAAACAAGAAGTTAGCGAATTTTATGATACTCGCATGGAATATCTGAGTAGGTGGACCACCTCATATCTATCATTATTGTCGGTGTTTGGTTGGATGTTATTGAAGGGAGCGCCAAAATGGGAAAACGTTAAACAGATAGTTTCTTATTTGAAGGGGAAAATTTGAAATCGATGACCCCACCCTCTTTGGTCAGTTATAGATAATAACAAAATTTTGTTGAAAATATTTACAAGTACAATGATGTAGACGAAGCACCACTGAAGTGTCATGAAAAGTGAGTCAATTTTTTGTGGCTGTCTTCAGCAATACTCTGAGATGGTAATAATTGCACCGTATTTGTTTGCAACATCAGTCCGTAATGTCAACGTAGAAAGAACTTTTCGTTCATGGATATCCAGTAGACTCATGCAAGGAACAGACTGGAGGGGGACTCTCTTGAAGCAATCCAACAGATCCTGTACAACTGAAAAAATCGAGCATGTAGAATTTTCCACTGTGTCTAAAAGAATAAAGACGTGATCAAGAAGTCATTTTTGAGAACATATGTCGTGGAGAAACAGAGCTCTGACTAAAAGTACTTTAAAAATGGACTGTATACAGTCTCAACCGCAAAACATTTATTTAGATGGCAACATTGACGTTCGTGGAGTCACTCAAGTCTGCTCCGTTCACCGCCACCGCGGATCATCATCGTATGGGGGTCTGAGGATGGTCAAATACTGACCTAAACGGATCACCATTGAAATAAGTGTTTTAGCGGTCGAGAATGTTTATAATCCATTTCCAAAATTATCAAGAAGTCTTGAAACAGTGAAATATACTTTTTTTCTCCAAGAGCAGTCAATGCCGTCTACCAGCTCTCAGTGATACTTAAAGCTTATGTTAATTTTCTTATATTAAAAATTTCATGGCTTTCATATTTTGAAAATATCATAATACGTTTTTAATAGTGTATATTAAACATCATCCATTAAACAGATATTACAGAAATAAATAAAGAAAATTGTGTTTATCTTTTTCATTGATAGTAAATAGGCTGTCATAAGGTTAACGAAATGTTTTAACAAAATATTAATATGAAAAAATTAAAGGAACTTGCGTACTTTTGGTGGGGGGGAGGAGGCATTGGATTCTGGCTCATTGTGTTCCCGTTTTCTCCGAAAATGGTTTGGATGCCCTAATCTAGTGACTTTTAAATACTTATCCAGTGTCCATATCAACAATGTTCAACATTTTAAATTTCATAAAATGGGCGCCTATCTCCTGTGTGACTACATGCCACGTCTTCAGTTTACGTCATAAGAGACAAGGAAACTGGATAGGACAGGAATGGGGCATTAATTCGACCACGGCATTGTCAACGGAACCTCTCCGGCATTAATGAATGTAAAATGAGTGAGAGAAAAGACGGAGCATCTAAATCTGAAAAGCAAGATATGGATTTGATGCCCCTTCTCCCGATTGCGAATCTAGTGACTTAACTAGTATGTCATTTCGTTAGTTTTCAGTCTTCCGTTCTCTGATAAGAACTAATTTAGTCACACATACACCGTGTTCCGCAGTCGCTGGAGAGTGGTCAGGTCTGTGGAACGGCCCAGGAATAATAGCAGTAAACAGCAGTTGTCACAAATTGCGTACGGTTGCTGGAGCAGTACCCATTATTATTACCTTATTAATGTACATCGGTTTGTGTTAGCGATAACAGGTCTTGTTTGGGTTGTTATGTCCTGAAATGATTGTGAACAGCATTCACTATTAATCTACACGGTATATCATTGCTCGGAAGCCTCTAAAGTTTTCTCTTTGGTCTTTTTATAGTTATGAACATCTTAGCATAATGTTTTTAACAGATTTCCGCAGAGTGTCTACGAATAAATTTAAAATTAAGGTTAGTAAAGGATGCTATACAGGGTAAGAATGCAAGAGACCTTTAATGGCCGACGTCCGTTTATTACGCTGTGCTATTTAAAATAATAATTGTTGTACTATACAATATGCAGTGTGATGCAAGATAATATGGTATATACCGGATGTTTCAGAAGTGATGGTCAATATTCAAGGAAATGACAGGAATGATCATTCGAAACACGGGCTCTAAAACGCGTACCCTACAAGCTATGAGCAAGTCTTGATCTAAGAAACTTTGAAGCAAATCTCTTCTACTGCAAGCTCTTTGCTTTCCGTATTTTGGGAAGTAGTAGTGTGGACCAAATCAAGAAAAAAATGTCCAGTAAACATATCCTCTAAAATACATACCTTAAAAGTTACGAGCACTCGTTCATTAGAAGAGTTGTGTTTCAAAATGTCGAGAAGATGAACAAGTGCTCGTAGAACTTAAGGTATGCATTTTAGAGCACATCTCTACTGTACGTCTTTTTCTTGTATTGGTCCATACTACCACTTCTCAAAATACGGAACGTAAGGGGCTTGCAGTAGAAGAGATTTGTTTCACAATATCAGAGATCAAAAATTGCTCATAGCTCAAGGTATGCGTTTTATAACCCATGTTTACTTAACTTTTTTGTTTCGAATGATCATTCCTCTCATATCCCTGTATATTGATCTTCACTTCTGGAACACCCTGTATAATGTCATGTGTGTTAAAACTAATAATTGATTGTATACAACACCTGACATAAATGAAGCATTGTACTACATGAAAATAGTCACCCAGTTTATAGGATTCTGCAAACATTTTACTGGCGTATTTAGCTGTACTTCAGTTAGTGAGTTACTAAGTTATTGGAAACATGACCTTAGCGTTCAGTAGATCAGAAACTGTGTTAAGCATGCTGCGTTACTGTACGGTGATGAGAGTTGCGTTTAAACTTCGACGATAGCCATTACACGAGGGGAAAAACGTGCTCAAAATGAATAACTCTACTGTATTTCACACTTCCAAAAATAAGTTACATCGATATTTATTAAAACACTGATCTGTTTGTTGAATGAAAGGAGGAACAACAGTTCGTCTGCGAAGAAGATTGGTAAAAAAAAAAAAATCTTGAACGATATATGGGAGAAATCTGAATCGCATGAAGATGCTATATGAGTTCTCGTGCCATTTTTTTAACCTACATGAGAATATCACAGTAACATTTCACACCGAGTCGAGACACGTGCAGATTTCAGTATCCGGTTTCCATTGAGAGATATTGGGGCATCAAGTAGAGCCGCTGTCACTGGACGAACCGGTACGAACGCAATGGTATCGTGTAACGGAAAATACCCCCTGCAGCGGATATCGCAGTGACGTGTACAGTGCGAATGTATATGAAACACTCGTTTCCCGAGAGCGTTTGGGTAAGCGTTGCGTGCATTCAAAGACAATCTTAGGACTGCTTTCGCGCAAATGAGCTTTGGAGACGCCGGAAAGTTTGCTCGTATATAAACGGCGTGGTAGGCACTGCGGCGGAGTATTTGCACCATGGAATCGTTGTTTGTGTGGTGGTGGCCGTTACTGGTGCTGCTGTCTATTCAATACGTCCAGGTAAGTGTATACAGGAGTGGTGTCGTGTGTTTGTTTTGTGGGAACGGAATGTGTGAATTGTACTCTGCATGTAATGTGACCATTTCCGATCCCTGTTATACTTAAAAGTTTGTTTTTCTTCAGTAATGTTCAGTGTTCTGCAGTTCTTTGAGATGAAGTAAAACGTGGCCATTTCACGAGTAAATATTGTAACTCGGCTCTCCAAAGTGTTTGTTGAAGCCGTACAAAAGTAACGTTTCCCTTTGTGGAAGGCAGTGAATAGGAAGATCGGTAGCAGAAGTAGTTACTTATTTATTCGATCTTAGACCATTCCGTTAGATGTATTATAGGAATAATACCGTTACATATACAAAACCTAAACAACGTAGGAAAGGGTTAGGCGATGATACGTTAGGAAGTTGGCCATGGTCTAATCGATGGAACCATTCCAGCGTTCATCTTATCAACTTAGGGAATTAAGTTTCCCTAGTTCCGATACAATAAAAATCTTCACATTTTGCTTACCTGTGTCTCCTTATAACTATAAATTTCAGTTCAATGTATGAATAAATATAACGTTGAACGCGTGAAGAAATAGTTAAATGTACGGGTCCCTTCATACTGACTGTACTTGGTGCCGATTGTTGTCTGGCGTTCAAAATTGTCTTAATTGCAGCCGCCCTCGATATCATTTGTTCTGAGGATGAAGTTTCTTCCATTGAAATTAGGATGGACAATGCATCGGCTTTTTATTGTAAAACTGTGTAAGCAACAGGAAAACCTTAAGTTTCAGATGTGAAAATTTCTTCCTTAATATCGTAACAAAGAAAATCACGGATTTCTGATGCGAAGTAATGAGACTGAACACTAAATCAAACAGGGCTCGAGAAACGTGTTGGCCCAGCGGTTGCAAGTGCGTCATACTCAGCGGACCGTAAGGCGGGGAGAGTCCAGACGTTGCCGTTATGCGAGAACTAAAATTAATACTTCGTCTGAGAACTGAAATATGAGTGTACCTGATGTTAAGGCAGAAAGTGGTTCTACGTTAAACTGAACGACGTAGTGGAAAATGTTCTAACTCTAGTCTAAATTGTGCAACGGCTTTCACTCATAACTAACACTGTAAATACGAACTCGGCAAGCAGCCACATTGAGAAAACTGTCTTCTGTTTTCATTACATCCATGGATGAAATGCGGCAACACTACTGTAAAACTTTGCCTCTAAGGCAGCATATCTTCACGGTCCCGCCGGGAAAACATTCGTAGATTAGTGTTTGAAAATCCGTTCTTGTTGTAAGTTTTCGTATCCATCGTGGGACTCTGTTTCTGCCCCTGCGGACGTAGTACCCGTGCTTAAACTTACCGTGGATGAAACAAGTAGTGTACTCGATTTAATCTAATAAGACCACTGTTTATTTAGCCGATATTTTAGTGCAAACCTTAGAAGTAGGCTGTATTACAAGCAATTTCTTCGACGAGCTTTGGCTTGTTGGTATAATTAAAGTTAATGGAAGCACTTCCTTTACACGGTCACTAAAATTGACCGTTCAAATTCATATCCACCCGCATTGATACATAAAAGGCTCGTAACTAACTCAAAACTGTGACTTGGTAATAATCAAATCAAACGATTCTACACTCACAAGGGGAAGGCCCACATTTGACATGCCGCTTCACTACAATCTAAAGGCACGAAGGTATTTTTGAGAAAACCAATCCTAAATTGATGACGCGCAATCGATTCAGTCGAAGAGATCTTTAAGTAACTGGACGTTCATCATGTATGGTATCAGCAAACGCATATTTTCCAGAAAATCGATGGAAGTAACTTTCTACCGCTTTTTGTGTGGACATAAAGTAACCGCAGTTAAAAGAGCGTCTGTAATAGCGACCAATGCATCTGGCTGGGGAGCACAGAAACTGGATTTCTCAGATGCGTTCTGTATTTTTCATTCTTTTTCCGCGTTGAAAGCAGTAGAAATAAGACAGGCATAAGGTAGGCAAATTACGCAAGACTTGGATTGGTAAGGAATTAAAATATTGTCTCATTATAGGGAAAAAAGAGTCGAATAAGATAGTTACGAAGACTATCATTTTACGCACGTAAGGAAGAGAAACGAACCCTTGTCGCAATTTGTAGTACACATAAAATAACGCACATTGCGCAATATTCAATCACATCGTCTGGAAAACTGTTGCTTAACATTTTCCTGTGCATATAAGAAACTAATTAAATTCGTCCTCGGAATATAATGGTCAATCGTTTAACCATCAGTATAGTTCAATGTTCACGACACTTGCTTCGTACGCCTGAAATTTTAAACTTAAGTTTAAAATACGTATCGTGAACGTTAGAAAAATCATAAGTTACTGATAAAAAGTTATATCTGATACGGGATTTCAGCGGTGGACAAGCTAATAACGTCATATATAACAGCATGTTTATATATGGTCAACCGACTTGAGCAGAAAAAGTAATACCGCCAAACTGGATGCCTGTGTGCCTGCCAGGTGATGCTTATTTCTATCTCAAAGTTAAAAACTTTATTTCGAAGCTACAAGATTGAAATTTGCTTCTGGAAACCAAGTGGAAATTGCACAATTGCACAACTGCGCGGATGCATTCTTTCACAGCATAATTGATTAAAAAAAACTTCCAGCATAACTTGGTGCCGCGAATATATTTGCTTCGAATGTTCTGAGACCGATTTGTTCGAGGGAAAATGGACATGAAACAATGAGAAAATCATTGTAAAGCGATCAGAATTAAATTTTTATTTATTTGCTAATCAAAATTATTTGAGAAATTTGCCTATTGTTTTATATTTACTTACCTTATTGACTGTCCTATTCCTACCAGTTTCGAAAGTGGAAAAAAATGAAATGCGTAATCCTTTCGGGAATCACAGGTTCTCTGATGTCCAGCCAGACGCTTTCATTTTGTTGCCGGTACGCCAGGGGCGGCTTCGCTTAGCAGCGTTTACCTTACGGGTAAATAAGCGGCAGTTGTAAAATTACTTTCCTCGTTTTGTATGTAGTCTGCAGATTTCATATTCATGAAGAATGCTCAATTTTAAATTCGATAGACTCCGCCAATGTTAAGTTCATCGTGCATCATCAGCTTTATTGGTGACTTTCTCGAAAACGGTTTTGCGCCAAAATATCTTAAATTTTCGGTTGAACACAAGCGACCTACCAAATGAGCTGACTCGGTTAATCGTGTCTGGGGCGCTAACGTTAAGTTTCGTGAACAGCGTTGTGCCGCCTGCGGAATGCATTACGGTACTGAAATCCAGTCAGGGATACACAAGAACAATAGCGACATTTGATTTGTTGAGCGTGAAGAAGGGAGGAAAAGAGGGGAATGTAGGAAATTGTTGCACAGTTTACAGATGTCGACTTACCTTTTCACTTCAAAACTAAAGAAGAATATCGATCTCTTCCTTTCGCATGGCGCCGGTAGCTCTAGATTATCTGAGCGAAGTATCCTAGCGTTTGTTTAATGTCTGGATCACATCTTCGGCCGTTCGGTTTATATCGGGCAGTAGGTTCTGATTATGCACATAATTGTCTGCAGAGAAAATGAGACCCGGAATACATAACAAAATAACAATGACGTTAGACGAAACGGCGCATACATCGTATAAAGCATAACAAAAATTATTAAAACCAAAAACTCGGTGGACTTCAATGAAGAATGCCACTAGTTTTATTTGCCTGTAAACCATATTTTTGCAGTAGATGCGTCATGTTCATATCTCTTGTACTGTTACACTAGGAGAAAAATGCACAATGAACTGCAGGAAAGCCGACATTCTGGTGACAAGAAAACATTATAGGAAATCCCATCCCGTCACTTGATCTGGGATTCTCTCCCGTCACCCAACAAAATGAATATCAGCAACAGTACAGTTAACTCTTCACTGGCACATTTTAGTACTCTTTCACTACAACAAATACGCGTTAAGTTGCAAAACCAGTGAAGCTTCAGGCTTCTGTCAAGTTTTGACCGAAGTAAACATTAATGAAGGCTTTCTCATGTGTGAACTTGCGTCATAGTGGGAGGAAACTGGTAGTCGCAGTAGCACTCACATAAAAAAGCCAAATTAAATCCAAGATGTTGTCAGTAAATTCTAACTTTAGGATATTTTATGGAAAGCCCAATATACATAGTGGGTGATCTTCAGATATATTTCATATAGGTTTACATTATTGTAAACACACTTGAAGCTGTTTATTATTTTAATAAAGTTGAAACATGTAGTAGAAGTAGAAGTAGAAAATTTAAATCTTTCAGAAGGATGCTCATTTTATAGCAGTAAAATTTCGTAATTTCCAGTTGTATATTTTACGTAAAAAATATTAAACATGCTAATAGTTTGATTCACACCTGACAAAAGAATGCCATAAGGAAACATGATTTATGGAAATGCGAATTTTAATGTGATCGTGTTACAGTATTAACAAAAATGGATGGAAAGAAAGCTCAACGACACACACACACACACACACACACACACACACACACACACACACACACACACACACACACAAACCATAATTTGTGCATAAATTGCAAGCATTAAAAGTAGGTAGGCTAATTGGTGTTTTATAAATTTTTACCAATCCTCCTTATCTCTGGGTGCACAAGACTCACAGCTTAGCCCATTCTTGTTTATGGATCTGTGTCATCAGATTCTGAATCTGAGCAGTTTCCTTAATTCTTCTTTCGTTAGTAATTTTTCTTGTGTAAGGGTGCAGCTCAAGCCTTCTAATTTATCACTGGCAGCTTTGTAAGCTGCCTCATAAAACAGATCAAAGTATGTAATCAGTACTGAGCATCTGAGAGAAATGACTGCTGTGTAAGATACTTGCGAAAGTTTAAAACAGTACTGAACGCAAATTTAGCAATTTTTCTGTATTTCATTAAGTGATGGCTAATGGACATCATATACATGGAACTGGAGAGCAAATAAATTCACATGTCCCATCCTTAATTTCAGTACACTTAATTCTTACTGCAAACTTCAACATTTTTGAGTCACCAGTCTTCTGACTGGTATGATAAGGCCAGCCACATATTGCTGTCCTGTGCAAACCACCTCAGAGTAATTGTTACAGCCTAGGTCCTTTATTACTTGATGGATGTGTTCGTCAGTCTTCCTTTACAATTAACCTGTAAAACTCCCTCTAGTACCAAGGAGGTTATTCCCTGGTGCCTTAACACATCCTATCATTCTCTTCCTTCTTGTCAGTGTTCTCCATGTAGTCCTTTCCTCGCCAACTCTGGTGAACCCCATTTTTTCTATCTTAAGGATCAAACTTTCAATATTTGTCGGTAGCAACATATCAAAAATGCTCAGATTCTCTTCTGTTCCAGTTTTCCTACAGTCCATGTTTCACTGCCATGTAATGCTATGCTCCTAACACACATTCTCCCAAGTTTCTACCAAAAATTTATGCCTATATTTGATACCAACAGACTTCTTGGCAAGGAATGCCCTTTTTGTCAGTGCTAGTCAGCTTCTTGTGTCATTCTTGCTCCATACATCATGGGTTACTTTGCTGCCTACGTAACAGAATTTTTGAACTTACTCTACTTCATGATCACTACTTCTTATGTCAAGTTTCTCTCTGACCTCATTTCTGCTAATTATCATTACGTATATCTTCCTTAAATCTACTCTCTATCCATACTTTGTGCTCCTTACTCTATTTCTTTTCAACACATCATAAAGTTCTTATCACCTTTCACTGATCATAGCAATGTCATCAGTGAATGTTATTAGTGATACCCTTCCACCTTGAATTTTAACCCCACTCTTGAACCTTTGTTTTATTTCAATCACTGACTCTTCGCTGTGTAACTGAACAGTAGCAGTGAAAGATTAAATCCCTGTGTTACACTCTTTAATCTTGTTCTTGCTCTTCCATTCTTATTGGTCTCATTGTTGTACACATTGCTTATTACCCAGCTTCCCCTATAGCTTACCCAGATTTTTCTCAGAATTTGTTAAATCCTACAGCAAATCCTATGAATGCATCAAGATTCTTTCCTCGCTCTTGCTTCCATTGTTAGCTGAAAAGTTAAAACAGCCTCTTGGGTGCCTTTACCCTTCCTACAGCCAAACAGATCATCTCACAAAGAGTAAATTTTCTTTTCCGTTCTTCTGTTATTCTTCTGAGCAACGTCAATGCATGAGCTGTTATGCTGATCGTGCAAGAAGTCTCACTCTTATCTTGCCTTGCTGTCATTGGAATTAGGTGGATGAAATTTTTCCAAAAATCTGATGGTGTTGCAGCTCGTAGGTTCATAATGCCAACTGCAGTTGTCATTTTGTTACTGCTTTCCCAAGAATTTTGAGATTCTGATGGAATGTTACATATTGCTCCCGCCATATTTCATTTTAAGTCGTCCAAAGCTCTAATACTGCATCCTGTTTCAATACACACTATCTGCTCTTTCCTCTGCATTTAACAGCGGAATTCCCATTTCCCTCCTGATGTTACTGCCCTTGGTTTTAATTTTTCAGAGGATTATTTTGACTCTTCTGCATGCTGAGTCGTCCTGACAATCATTTCTTTTTGGTTTTATTTTCATGCAGTCATTTCACTTAAAATTCACAGCACATTCTATTTATTTCATTCATAAGTAACTTAAATTTCTATATTCCTGAATTTCCTTGAACATTTTTTGTAAATCTTTCATCAATTATCTGAAGTATTTCTTCTGTTAGCCATGGCTTCTTCAGTTACATTCCTTCTACCCATGTTTTTCTTTCAAACTTCTGTGGCTGCCCTGTTTAAGAGGTGCCCATTCCTCTTAAACCGAACTACTTAATTAGCTATTCATTATCGCAGTGTCTATAGCCTCGGTGAACTCGGTCTACATCTTCATTCCTTAGTACTTCCATATCTCACTTCTTTGCCCATTGATTCTTCCTGAATAGTATGAGACTTAACCCTACTCTTCATCACTAATAAATTTTAATATAAATCTTTATCTGCTCCTGGCTAGCCTTACAATCCAGTATCTGATTTCAGAATCTCTGCCTGACCACAATTTAATCTAACTGAAATCTTCCCATATGTCTTGGCTGTTACCCAGTATACCAACTCATCTTGTGATTCTTGAACAGATTATTCACTAGTACTAACTGATATTTACCATGTAACTCAATATTTGCCCATAATCCCGTCTTCTATCATCTCCCTTACACTGCATTCGAATCTTCTATGGCTATTAGTTTTCATCTCTTCACACATTGAACTATTCATTCAGTATCGTAGTTTGCTTTGTCTCTTGATCATCTGCTTCTGATGTTGGAGTGTGTCAACGATTTTTATGAGTATTTGTTCGCTGTAGATTGTGATGAGCACGACCCTATCACTCTACTGTTAACAGTAACTCCCTTTCTACCCTACCTTCCTATTCTATCCCCATTGCATCATTTTCTGCTGCTATTACCATATACTAGGACAACCAGAAATCCTTGCTTTCCATTCCATTTCACTTCACTGTCCCATGCTCTACATCTAGATTGACTCTTAGCATTTCCCTTCAGATTTTGTAGCTTTTCTTCCACAGTCTACATTTACACCTATGTACATACTCAACAAGCCACTGTAAAGCATGTGGTGGAGGGTAAATTCTCACCACTAGTTTCCTTTCCTACTCTACTTGCAGTTACGGAGGGAAAAGTTACTTTCTGTATTCCTTAGTATGAATGTTAATTTCTGGTACCATATCTTTGTGGCTATTATGTGAGATGTATCTTGGTGGCAATACCAGTTCTGCAGTCAGCTTCAAATCTTTCTCTAAATTTTTTCAGTAGTGTTCTTCAAAAAGAATACCTCCTTCCCTCCTGGGATCACCATTCGAATTTCCGAAGCACCTTGGTAACACTTGCTTGTTGTTTGGACTTACTGGTAACAAATCTGGCAGTCCACCTCTGAACTGCTTTGATGTCTTCCATTAATCTAAACTGATGTGGATTCCAAACACTCCAGATGTACTCAAGAATGTGCTACACTAGTAATCTGTATACAATCTGCTACACTGATAAATCACTTTTTAAAAAATTCTCCAACTAAACGGAAGTCAACCATCCCCCCTATGCAACAATCCTCACATACTTAGCCCCCCCCCCCCCCCCCCCCCATGTGGCTCGCCACTCTTAAACGGGTTTGTGCTTGGCTACCACAGGGCCCCAGCATTTGCAGCATTTTTTCCCATCTGTACTGAAAGTCTATCCTCTGGCTTTTATTTTCCCCTCCTTTGGGGAACGTGTCTGGGGTATTACTGGAAATGTTCCGCATTCTATCGCTGACATGCGAAGTCTCACCTTTGTTTTTTGCTTCCTTTACCTTTGTTTCCCTTCTCCTGTTGTTCCTCCACTTCAGTATTTAAGTATCCTGTTTTTCTCCTTCCTCCCTGTGTGCTCCTGAAGGCCGCCCCACATGTCTAACGTGTAACAGGTGACTGGGTAACACGTAATTCCCAGCCCTGGGTCCACAGGCAGGGTTCACATATACCCCTGGTACAAGCCAGGCCCAGGGAGGGGTAATTGCCTGAACTGTAGCCTTCCCAAATTGCCGATTGGTCTAGAGGTGTGACCTGAGGTGTGAACAATCACCTAAGGCGGGTGCACCCCCTTGTGAAGGGGGCTCCCAGTTGCAAGGAGCACACTGAGACCCACTGGCAATTATGGGGAAATTCCCACGTGATTGGTCAATCATCTTCCCACTGTCTACAAAATGTAAACGTAATGAGGCTAATGATTCAAAGGCACTTCCCGCTGCACCAGTGTCTCGTGTACTTTCATTATTCGGAAAGGTGTTGATGCAATTGCTGGCCCTGTGAAATTCTGCTCTCGTCCACAAGTGGCACTTTGCTTTTGGAGACTGCTTCTTACCCTCGGGCACAATTACTGTTCACTGACTCGCTTCTCCACGGTTAACCTGTTTGTGTCGAGGCCCATAGAACTTTGAATTCTTCCCTTCATCTACATATACATGGTTACTCTGCAATTCACACTTAAGTGCCTGGCAGAGGGTTCATCGTACCATTTTCATCCTGCTTTTCTACCATTCCACTCTTCAATGGCGCGTGAGGAAAAAGGAACATAAATTTTTCTGTTCGAGATCTGATTTCTTATTTTATAATGATAATGACTTATCCCTAAGTAGGTGGATGCCAACAATTTTCTTTTTTTTTTTTGCACCCTTTCGATGTCCTCCGTCAATCCCACCTGGTAAGGATCCCACACCGCGCAGCAATATTCTAACAGAGGACGAACGAGTGTAGTGTAAGCTGTCTCTTTAGTGGACTTGTTGCATCTTCTAAGTGTCCTGCCAGTGAAACGCAACCTTTGGCTCGCCTTCCCGACAATATTATTTATGTGGTCTTTCGAACTGAAGTTGTTCGTAATTTTAACACCCAGGTACTTAGTTGAATTGACAGCCTTGAGAATTGTACTATTTATCGAATAATCGAATTCCAACGGATTTCTTTTGGAACTCATGTGGATCACCTCACACTTCTCGTTATTTTGCGTCAACTGCCACCTGCCACACCATACAGCAATCTTTTCTAAATCACTTTGCAACTGATACTGGTCTTCGGATGACCTTACTAGACGGCAAATTACAGCATCATCTGCGAACAACCTAAGAGAACTGCTCAGATTGTCACCCAGGTCATTTATATAGATCAGGAACAGCAGAGGTCCCAGGACGCTTCCCTGGGAACACCTGATTTCACTTCAGTTTTACTCGATGATTTGCCGTCTATTACTACGAACTGCGACCTTCCTGACAAGAAATCACGAATCCAGTCACACAACTGAGACGATACTCCACAGGCCTGCAGCTTGATTAGAAGTCGCTTGTGAGGAACAGTGTCAAAAGCTTTCCGGAAATCCAGAAATACGGAATCGTCCTGAGATCCCCTGTCGATAGCGGCCATTACTTCGTGCGAATAAAGAGCTAGCTGCGTTGCACAAAAACGATGTTTTCTGAAACCATGCTGATTACGTATCAATAGATCGTTCCCTTCGAGGTGATTCATAATGTTTGAATACAGTATATGCTCCAAAACCCTACTGCAAACCGACGTCAATGATATAGGTCTGTAGTTAGATGGATTACTCCTACTACCCTTCTTAAACACTGGTGCGGCCTGTGCAATTTTCCAATCTGTAGGTACAGATCTATCGGTGAGCGAGCGGTTGTATATGATTGCTAAGTAGGGAGCTATTGTATCAGCGTAATCTGAAAGGAACCTAATCAGGTATACAATCTGGACCTGAAGACTTGCCCGTATCAAGCAATTTGAGTTGCTTCGCAACCCCTGAGGTATCTACTTCTAAGAAACTCGTGCTAGCGGCTGTTCGTGTTTCAAATTCTGGAATATTCCATTCGTCTTCCCTGGTGACGGAATTTCGGAAAACTGCGTTCAATAACTCTGCTATAGCGGCACAGTCGTCGGTAACAGTACCATCGACACTGCGCAGCGAAGGTATTGACTGCATCTTGCCGCTTGTGTACTTTACATACGACCAGAATTTCTTCGGATTTTCTACCAAATTTCGAGACAATGTTTCGTTGTGGAACCTAATAAAGGCATCTCGCATTGAAGTCCGTGCCAAATTTGGCGTGTGTGTAAATTTTATCAAATCTTTGGGATTTCGCGTTCTTCTGAACTTTGCATGCTTTTTCCGTTGGCTCTGCAACAGCATTAGGACTAGTATTGTGTACCATGGGGGATCAGTTCCATCTCTTACCAATTTGAGGTATGAATCTCTCCATTGCTCTTCCTACTATGTCTTTGAATTTGAGCCACATATCGTCTACATGTGCATAGTCAGTTCGGAAGGAATGGAGATTCTCTTAGGAAGGCTTCTAGTGACACTTTATCCGCTTTCTTAAATAAAATTATTTTGTGTTTGTTTCTGGTGGATTTGGAAGAAACGGTATTGAGCCTAGCTACGACCTTGATTACTAATCCCTGTATCAGTCATGATGCTCTCTATTAGCTCTGGATTGTTTGTGGCTAAGAGGTCAAGTGTGTTTTCGCAACCATTTACAATTCGCGTGGTTTCATGGACTAACTGCTCGAAATAATTTTCGGAGAAAGCATTTAGGACAATCTCGGAAGTATTTTTGCCAACATATTGAGGGAAGGTTGAAGTCCCCACCAACTATAACCGTAGGAGTGGGGTATTTATTTGTTAAGAGACTCAAATTTTCTCTGAACTGTTTAGCAACTATACCATCGGAGTCTGGGGGTCGGTAGGAGCAGCCAATTATTAACTTAGTTCAGCTGTTAAGCATAACCTCCACCCTTACCAATTCACACGGAGTATCTACTTCGACTTCACTAAAAGATAAACCACTACTGACAGACAAAAACACTCCACCACCAAATCTGCCTAATCTCCCCCCTGCGGGTCCGGGGATTAGAATAGGCCCGAGGTATTCCTGCCTGTCGTAAGAGGCGACTAAAAGGAGACCATCCCCCTCACGGGGGTAGTTAGCGCCTGCGTCCGGAGACGGACGGTTTCCCGACCTATAATCGTGGTCTTTTTGGTTTTTCACTTCTCGTTTCTTCATTCCTTTTGTTGGTTCCTTTCTTTGCTCTTCTCCACTTCACTGTCTTCCTTACTCTTTCCCTTGACTTCTCCTTGCCTTCTCATTGCCTTTTTCTCCTTGCCTTCTCATTGCCTTTTTCTCCTTGCCTTCTCATTGCCTTTTTCTCCTTGCCTTCTCATTGCCTTTTTCTCCTTGCCTTCTCATTGCCTTCTTCTCCTTGCCTTCTCCTTGCCTCCTTCTCCTTGCTTTCTCATTGCCTTCTTCTCCTTGCCTTCTCTGGTCTCCGCCTCGGCGTTTGAGACAGTCTGTCCTCTTTCTCCCTCTCTCTTCTTTTTCCTCTTCTTCCTTCCTCCCTGTGCGTGTCTGAAGGCCGACCCACGCGTTCGCACGCGTAGCCGGTGACGGGGTAACGCGTAAGTCCCCGCCCTGGGTAGACATGTAAGGCACGCGCGTACCCCCTGGTAAAGGCCAGGCCCGGGGAGGGGTGATTGCCTGAGCTGATACCTTCTGACCATGCCGATTGGTCCCTCCGTCTGTTTCTCGGGAGGTGTGACCTGAGGTGTAAACATTCACCTAAGGCGGGAGTGCCCTCTGAGAGGGTCCCCACAAGGAAGGAGCGCGCCATCGGAGACGCTGGCAATCATGGGGGATTCCTCCGCAATGGATTCTACTCCATCGCTTTCGACTTCGACCCACAAACGGAAACGTGACCAGCCAACAGTGACAAAAATACTACCGCCTGCCCCACAGTTCCTCGTCGTTTCTCGATCTGAGGAAGGAAAGGATTTTTCCTCTGTCAACCCTTTCGTTATCCAGAAGGGCGTCGATGCCATAGCTGGATCTGTCAAATCTTGTACCAGATTGCGTAACGGTACCCTATTACTCGAAACTGAGAGCGCCTTTCAGGCACAAAAACTGCTTCGGGCCACACTCCTTTACACATTCCCTGTCCGGGTGGAGGCTCACCGAACTTTGAATTCGTCTCGTGGTGTGGTCTATACTAGATCCCTCGACGGCTTGACTGACGAGGAGATTCAATCTTTCCTCGCTGAGCAGGGCGTGACGGCTGTCCATAGGGTCATGAAAAAGGTCAACAATGACCTTGTACCGACCCGGACACTTTTCTTAACCTTCGATAGTGTTCAGCTGCCATCGCGCATCAAGGCGGGCTACGAGGTCATTTCAGTTCGCCCCTATGTCCCGACACCTACGCGCTGCTACCAGTGTCAGCGTTTCAATCACACTCGACAGTCTTGTTCCAATGCGGCTAAATGTGTCACTTGTGGCAGGGATGCCCATGAGGGTGACTGTCCACCTCCGTCTCCTCGTTGTGTGAACTGTCAGGGTGACCATGTCGCATCCTCCCGCGACTGTCCTGTCTATAAGGAAGAACGCTGTATCCAGGAAATTCGAGTCAAAGAGAAAGTGTCCACCTCGGCTGCTCGCAAGCTATTGGCTAGTAGGAAGCCCACGCTGCTCCCAGCGGGGAAATACAGCACTGTCCTCGCCTCTCCTCGGACTACCCGGGAGGTAGCAACCCAGACATGCGATCTGACCTTCAGCACCCCCCCTGCGGGTCCGGGGATTAGAATAGGCCCGAGGTATTCCTGCCTGTCGTAAGAGGCGACTAAAAGGAATCCATCCCCCTCAAGGGGGTAGTTAGCGCCTGCGTCCGGAGACGGACGGTTTCACGACCTATAATCGTGGTCTTTTTGGTTTTTCCTTCTCGTTTCTTCCTTCCTTTTGTTGGTTCCTTTCTTTGCTCTTCTCCACTTCACTGTCTTCCTTACTTTTTCCCTTGACTTCTCCTTGCCTTCTCCTTGCCTTCTTCTCCTTGCCTTCTCCTTGCCTCCTTGCCTCCTTCTCCTTGCTTTCTCATTGCCTTCTTCTCCTTGCCTTCTCTGGTCTCCGCCTCGGCGTTTGAGACAGTCTGTCCTCTTTCTCCCTCTCTCTTCTTTTTCCTCTCCTTCCTTCCTCCCTGTGCGTGTCTGAAGGCCGACCCACGCGTTCGCACGCGTAGCCGGTGACGGGGTAACACGTAAGTCCCCGCCCTGGGTAGACATGTAAGGCACGCGCGTACCCCCTGGTAAAGGCCAGGCCCGGGGAGGGGTGATTGCCTGAGCTGATACCTTCTGACCATGCCGATTGGTCCCTCCGTCTGTTTCTCGGGAGGTGTGACCTGAGGTGTAAACATTCACCTAAGGCGGGAGTGCCCTCTGAGAGGGTCCCCACAAGGAAGGAGCGCGCCATCGGAGACGCTGGCAATCATGGGGGATTCCTCCGCAATGGATTCTACTCCATCGCTTTCGACTTCGACCCACAAACGGAAACGTGACCAGCCAACTGTGACAAAAATACTACCGCCTGCCCCACAGTTCCTCGTAGTTTCTCGATCTGAGGACGGAAAGGATTTTTCCTCTGTCAACCCTTTCGTTATCCAGAAGGGCGTAGATGCCATAGCCGGATCTGTCAAATCTTGTACCAGGTTGCGTAACGGTACCTTATTACTAGAAACTGAGAGCGCCTTTCAGGCACAAAAACTGCTTCGGGCCACACTCCTGTACACATTCCCTGTCCGGGTGGAGGCTCACCGAACTTTGAATTCGTCTCGTGGTGTGGTCTACACTAGATCCCTCGACGGTTTGACTGACGAGGAGATTCAATCTTTCCTCGCTGAGCAGGGCGTGACGGCTGTCCATCGGGTCATGAAAAAGGTCAACAATGACCTTGTACCGACCCGGACACTTTTCTTAACCTTCGATAGTGTTAAGCTGCCATCGCGCATCAAGGCGGGCTACGAGGTTATTTCTGTTCGCCCCTATGTCCCGACACCTACGCGCTGCTACCAGTGTCAGCGTTTCAATCACACTCGACAGTCTTGTTCCAATGCGGCTAAATGTGTCACTTGTGGCAGGGATGCCCATGAGGGTGACTGTCCACCTCCGTCTCCTCGTTGTGTGAACTGTCAGGGTGACCATGCCGCATCCTCCCGCGACTGTCCTGTCTATAAGGAAGAACGCTGTATCCAGGAAATTCGAGTCAAAGAGAAAGTGTCCACCTCGGCTGCTCGCAAGCTATTAGCTAGTAGGAAGCCCACGCTGCTCCCAGCGGGGAAATACAGCACCGTCCTCGCCTCTCCTCGGACTACCCGGGAGGTAGCAACCCAGACATGCGATCTGACCTTCAGCACCACGGTCGTCCGTTCGGCCAGTGCTAAGATCGCGCGGTCGACGTCTCCTCTTCGTCCCATCACCCCACAGACACCAGCCCCTTCATCAGCTTCTGCTAAGACGAAGACCCAGAAGTCAGATGCACGGGCCTTCAAGAAGGAACCGTCCCGTGCAGACTTCCTACGTACCTCGACCTCCCAGCCTTCGTCCGGTACTTCCACCAAACGACCATCCAAGAAGGCTAATAGGAAGCACAGTTCTCCTTCTCCGCCACGGCGCATTTCTTCTCCTGCGCCACCCAGCGGTTGCCGCCCCAGGCCGTCATCCCTTTCGCCTGGCCGCACCGCTGGTAGCCGAACATCTGGCCGTTCACCGGCGGAGGAAGCTCCCCCTCCCGGCCATCTTCCCAAGATGGCCGATGAACCTATAGAACCAATGGACGATGACTGTCCGCCTACTGATAGCGGCGGCAGTGCTCGCTCGAAGCCAGGCCCTCAGCGGCCTTCGAGGTGACCCCTTCTCTCATCTTCCTTTTCTTCCGATGGCACTTATTAACTGGAATATTCGCAGCGTTCGCTCCAACCGAGAGGACTTGAAGTTGCTGCTCCGCTCGCATCGTCCGCTCGTCGTAGCCCTCCAGGAAACGAAGCTACGCCCATGCGATCAAATTGCCTTGGCACACTACACCTCTGTGCGTTTTGACCTACCCCCTGTGGTAGGTATCCCAGCTCATGGAGGGGTTATGTTGCTGGTCCGGGACGATATTTACTACGATCCCATCACGTTGCACACCGGCCTGCAGGCAGTTGCCATCCGCATTACTCTCCCCTCTTTTACGTTTTCCTTTTGTACCGTTTACGCTCCATCGTCATCTGCCGTTACCAGGGCAGACATGACGCAACTTGTTGCTCAGCTACCTGCACCATTTTTGTTAACTGGTGACTTCAATGCCCACCATCCTCTTTGGGGCTCTCCAGCATCCTGCCCGAGGGGCTCCTTGTTAGCAGACCTTTTCAACCAGCTCAATCTTGTCTGCCTCAATACTGGCGCCCCTACTTTTCTTTCGGACACATCTCATACCTATTCCCATTTAGACCTCTCTATATGTACTCCCCAACTTGCACGCCGGTTTGAGTGGTATGCCCTTGCTGATACATATTCGAGCGACCACTTCCCGTGTATTATCCATCTCCTGCAGCATACTCCCTCTCCGTGCTCCTCTCGTTGGACCATCTCCAAGGCAGACTGGGGGCTCTTCTCTTCCAGGGCGACCTTTCAGGATCAAACCTTCACAAGCTGCGATCGTCAGGTCGCACACCTCACGGAAGTCATTCTCGCTGCTGCTGAATATTCCATCCCTCACCCTACCTCTTCTCCACGTCGCGTACCGGTCCCCTGGTGGACCGCAGCATGTAGGGACGCTATACGTGCTCGTCGACGTGCTTTACGCACCTTTCAACGCCACCCTACAGTGGCGAATTGTATTAATTATAAACGATTACGTGCTCAGTGTCGTCGTATTATTAAAGAAAGCAAGAAAGCCAGCTGGGCTGCTTTCACCAGCACCTTCAACAGTTCTACTCCTTCTTCTGTTGTCTGGGGTAGCCTGCGCCGGCTATCTGGCACTAAGGTCCACTCCCCAATTTCTGGCATGAAGGTCGCGAATGAAGTCCTTGTGGCCCCTGAGGCTGTCTCCAATGCCTTCGGCCGCTTTTTCGCCGAGGTTTCGAGCTCCGCTCATTACCACCCTGCCTTCCTCCCCCGCAAACAGGCCGAGGAGGCTAGGCCACGTGACTTCCGCTCCTCGAATTGTGAAAGTTATAATGCCCCATTCACCATGCGGGAACTCGAAACCGCACTTGGCCGATCACGGTCCTCCGCTCCAGGGCCTGATTCTATTCATATTCAGATGCTGAAGAACCTTTCTCCTGCGGGTAAAGGTTTTCTTCTTCGTACATACAATCGCATCTGGATTGAGGGACATGTTCCCGCATGCTGGCGCGAGTCTATTGTTGTCCCGCTTCCTAAGCCGGGGAAGGACAAGCACTTGCCTTCCAGTTATCGACCTATCTCGCTTACCAGCTGTGTCTGTAAAGTGATGGAGCGAATGGTTAACTCTAGATTGGTTTGGCTGCTCGAGTCTCGACGCCTACTTACCAATGTACAATGTGGATTTCGAAGGCGCCGCTCTGCTGTCGACCATCTGGTTACCTTGTCGACCTTCATCATGAATAACTTCTTGCGGAAGCGCCCGACCGCGGCTGTGTTCTTTGATTTGGAGAAGGCTTACGACACCTGTTGGAGGGCGGGCATTCTCCGCACCATGCATACGTGGGGCTTTCGCGGTCGCCTCCCTCTTTTTATTCGTTCCTTTTTAATGGATCGACAGTTTCGGGTACGTGTGGGTTCTGTCCTGTCCGACACCTTTCGCCAGGAGAATGGGGTGCCACAGGGCTCAGTTTTGAGCGTCACTCTCTTCGCCATCGCGATCAATCCAATAATGGATTGCCTCCCAGCTGATGTATCAGGCTCCCTTTTCGTGGACGATTTTACCATCTATTGCAGCGCGCAGTGTCCACGTGTCTTGGAGCGCTGTCTTCAGCGTTCTCTTGACCGTCTTTACTCCTGGAGTGTCGCCAATGGCTTCCGTTTTTCTGCCGAGAAGACGGTCTGTATTAACTTCTGGCGCTACAAAGAGTTTCTCCCACCGTCCTTACGACTCGGTCCCGTTGCTCTCCCACTCGTGGAGACAATCAAATTTTTAGGCCTTACCTTTGACAGGAAACTTAGCTGGTCTCCACATGTGTCATATTTGGCCGCCCGTTGTACCCGTTCTTTAAATGTCCTCCGTGTTCTCAGTGGTATGTCGTGGGGAGCGGATCGAACCGTCCTACTTCGTCTATATCGGTCGATCGTCCGCTCCAAGCTGGATTATGGGAGCTTCGTATACTCCTCTGCACGGCCATCCATCTTACGCCGCCTCAACTCCATACAACATCGGGGTTTACGACTTGCGATCGGAGCATTTTATACCAGTCCCGTAGAGAGTCTTCATGCTGACGCTGGCGAATTGCCACTCACCTACCGGCGCGATATACTGCTTTGTCGGTATGCCTGTCGGCTACTGTCAATGCCCGACCATCCTTCTTATCATTCCTTTTTTGACGACTCTCTTGACCTTCAATACGGGTTGTATGTCTCTGCCTTGCTACCCCCTGGAGTTCGCTTTCGTCGCCTCCTTCAACACCTTCATTTTTCACTCCCTGCAACCTTTCGAGTGGGCGAGAGCCGCACGCCACCTTGGCTCCAGGCTCAGGTCCGCGTTCACCTCGACCTCAGCTCGCTCCCAAAAGAGGTCACCCCCGGTTCGGTCTACCACTCCCGTTTTTTGGAACTTCGTTCGAAGTTCAACAACATGACTTTCATTTATACAGATGGCTCTAAGACCAATGACGGGGTCGGGTGTTCCTTTATTGTCGGGGCACAAAGTTTCCAATACCGGCTCCATGGCCATTGTTCGGTCTTCACAGCTGAGCTCTTTGCCCTCTACCAGGCTGTTCTGTACATCTGCCGCCACCGACATTCTGCTTATGTCATCTGCTCAGATTCCCTGAGCGCCATCCAGAGCCTCAGTGATCCGTACCCGGTTCACCCTTTCGTACACCGGATCCAACGCTCTCTTCAGCAGCTGGTGGACGTCGGTACGCCGGTTAGCTTTATGTGGGTTCCTGGCCATGTCGGTATCCCTGGGAACGAAGCTGCAGATGCCGCGGCCAAGGCTGCGGTCCTCCAGCCTCGGACAGCTTCTTGTTGTGTCCCTTCGTCCGATTTTAGCAGGGTCATTTGTCGGCGCGTTGTGTCGCTGTGGCATGCCGATTGGGCTGCACTTACCGACAACAAGCTTCGGGCCTTAAAACCTCTTCCCGTGGCTTGGACGTCCTCCTCACGCCCTTCTCGGCGGGAGGAGGTCGTTTTAGCAAGGTTAAGAATTGGACACTGCCGGTTCAGCCATCGCCATCTGCTGACGGCTGCGCCGGCGCCGTTCTGCCCATGTGGGCACTTGCTGACGGTTAGTCACATTTTAATGTCCTGTCCCGATCTTAAAACACTGCGCCTCGATCTTAACCTGCCTACTACTTTAGATGCCATTTTAGCGGATGACCCACGAGCAGCTGCTCGTGTTCTTCGTTTTATCAATTTGACAAACCTCGCTAAGGACATTTGATGTTTTTTAATCCTATGCCTGTCAGTCTTTTATTGTGTTTTCCCTTTTAGTTGTTGTTGTCAACTTGTGCCTCGCGGTGCATTCTTAGAGTAGTCAGGGCGCTAATGACCATTGAAGTTGTGCGCCCGAAAACCACAAAAAAAAAAAAAAAAAAAAAAAATCTGCCTAATCTATCTTTCCTGAACACCGTCTGAGACTTCGTAAAAATTTCTGCAGAACTTTTCAGGCTTTAGCCAGCTTTCTGTACCTATAACAGATTTCAGCTTCTGTGCTTTCTATTAGCGCTTGAAGCTAAGGGACTTTCCCAGCACAACTACAACAATTTACAACTACAATTCCGACTGTTCCTTTGATCCAAGCACGTCCTCTGCCATGCTCCCGTTGAGATTGCAGCCCACCCCGTACTTTCCCGAGGCCTTCTAACCTAAAAAAAACCGCCCAGTCCACTCCACACAGCCTCCGTTACCTGTGTAGCCGCCAGCTGAGTGTAGTGAACTCCTGACCTATTCAGCGGAACTGGAAACCCCCACCACCCTATAGCGCAAGTCAAGGAATCTGCAGCCAACAAGGTCGCAAAATCGTCTGAGCCTCTGATACAGACCCTCCACCCAGCTCTGCATCAAAGGTCCACACTCGGTTCTGTCAAAGATGCTGCAGATGGTGAGCTCTGCCTTCATCTCGTAAGCAAGACCGGCAGCCTTCACCAAATCAGATAGATCTTGACCTGGAAGACTTGGTGTACTTTACACTAGGCTGCTCATTGGTCTAACGGAGGCTGAAATCCAATCTTACCTCTCTGATCAGGGTGACATTGCTGTCCATCGTGTAACGAAAAAGGTTGATTTCTCCTTGGCGCCCACCTGCAGTCTCTCATCTTCAATAGTGGTGCTTGCCCCCCTGCGGGTCTGGGGTAAGAATAGGCCCGAGGTATTCCTGCCTGTCGTAAGAGGCGACTAAAAGGAGTGTTTCAACCGTTTCCGCCTTCCATGTGATGGTCCCCCTTGGGGTTTGACCTCCATTTTTCAAAATTCTACAGAAGTACGAGCCTTTTGCGGAAGGACGCCTTACGTGGTGTACCACTGGTCCTCAGTGCACTAAGACCTTGGCACTCAGCATTGTAACGGCGTCATAACCATACCCACTATTCCTCAAATTGGGCCTAAACGCCTGATGGGTTGTACAAGTTACGCCCATAGTGCGTCCCCATCTGCACCTACGATCATGGACTTTCCATAGCACCCAAAATCCAGCACGGCAGCCAGCCCGTTGTGGTGGGGTCGTCATGTACCCTCAAGGTTGTAGCCCCCTGACAACACAGGGATCGTACTGCCGATACCTGAGCTGCACCCTCCCCACGTTGGCCAAGGAGTAGATGCCCGTCTCCTTGGGGCATCAGGACTCCCGGCAATGGTCATCCTGCCAGGTGGCCCTTGCTGAGGCTGGGTGGCGCCCGTGGGGAGAGCCCCTGGTCGGAGTGGGTGGTATCGGGGCAGACGTTTCGCAGATGAAACATCAACATGTATCAGGTCGCTCTGCGGCTGAGTCTTTTAAAAGGAAAGGTACTGTCTCTGGTTCTGGTTCTCCTGCCCTTGCCCCCTTGGCCACTCCCTGGGAGGAAGGACAGGCCCGCCGGCTTGGGGCGAAATACTTCCCCCACTATTTGGTCTGTTCTCGAACCGATGGGGGGACGTTCGCCACCTCCAAGCCCATGTTATTTGTTCAGTACATCGAGGACATCTTCGGGGAAATGGAGGCTCTCAGTAAAATGCGTTCGGGGTCCGTTCTTATAAAGACCACCTCCGCCACACAGTCGGCGGCGCTCCAGGCGTGCGACCGACTAGGGGACATCCCAGTGTCCATTGTCCCGCATCTGGCACTGAATAGGACGCAGGGGGTTATTTTTCATCGGGACTTCCTGCTGCAATCTGATGAGCTCAAGGCCAACCTGGAGCGCCGAGGCCTGCATTTCGTCCGGCGAGTCCAGCGCGGCCCCAAAGACCATCGCATCGACACCGGGGCCTTTATCCTCGCCTTCGAGGGGGACGTTCTCCCGGAGAAGGTAAAGGTGATGTGCTACCGGTGCGACGTGCGACCTTACGTCCCGCCTCCTATGCGCTGTTTTCGGTGTTTGCCCTTTGGGCACATGTCGTCACGGTGTGAGGCTGAGCCCCTTTGTGGCGATTGTGGACGTCCTCTTCGTGAGGAACATACATGCACTCCACCACCTTGGTGCGTAAATTGTCCTGGCATCCACTCGCCTAGATCCTTAGACTGCCCCGCGTATCAGAAGGAGAAGCAGATTCAAGAACTCAAAACTTTGGATAGTCTCTCTTATTCTGAGGCCAGGAAGCAGTATGACCGCCTCCATCCCGTGACGTTGACCACTTCGTTTGCCTCAGTCGTGTCCACTCCTTCCACAGTATCCACACCCCTATCCTGTCCCACCTCCACCTCCTCCCCCCATCCGGGGCCTATGCCTCCGCCTCCCAAATCCCTCCCTTCCAAATCCTCCTCCCCCACGGCCTCCGCCCTCTCTGCCCCAGGGGCCACCCTTCCTCCTCCTCCTCCCCCCCCCGCCGCCTGAGAAGCGATCCTCTTCTCAGGCGTCCATCGGGGAAACGTTCCGGACCACAGCTTCCGAGGTCCGGCGTTCCAAAACGGACCCCGCGCATAAGGACCTTCTTCGGGTCCAGCCCACCATCCCTGTGCCTCCTCGGACTTCCAAGAAGTAGTCTATCCCCCTCTCCACCCCGGCGCGTTTCGTCTGACACTCCATCCGTGGGTCGCTGCTCCCGGCCGCCCTCAGTTTCGCCGGGACGCTCTGCTGCCAGGCGCTCAGCTGGCCTCTCGTCGGCAAATGATGCTGCCCCTCCTACACAACCCGGGACAGCGGCCGCAGCTGGCGACGACTCGATGGAACAGGATCCGCCTCCCGCCGGTTGTAGCGTTGTTCCCTCGACACCTGGCCCTCTGCGGCCGTCGAGGTGACCAGCTCTTCCCCAGTCTTATTCCCCCTCTTTTCTGACTAGCGATGGCCTTGTTACATTGGAACATAAGAGGTATTCGATCTAATCGGGAGGAATTAAAACTGCTCCTCCGCCTGCACTGTCCACTCGTCCTTGGTCTCCAGGAAACCAAGTTGCGCCCGACTGACTGTATTGCCTTTACCCACTATACCTTGGAGCGGTATGACCTCACCCCTGTGGACGGTATCCCAGCTCATGGTGGGGTCATGTTGCTCGTTCGGGACGATGTCTATTACCATCCCATCCCATTGACCACCCCACTCCAAGCAATAGCTGTTCGTATTACTCTTTCTGCTTTTACTTTTTCAGTTTGTACCATCTACACTCCATCGTCATCCGCAGTTAGTCGGGCTGACATGATGCACCTGATTGTTCAGCTTCCTCCGCCGTTTTTATTGTTTGGCGACTTCAATGCCCATCATCCCCTTTGGGGCTCTCCTGCATCCTGTCAGAGGCTCACTCTTGGTGGATGTCTTCAACCATCTCAATCTTGTCTGCCTCAATACTGGCGCCCCGACTTTCCTCTCGCACTACTCATACCTACTCCCACTTGGACCTCTCGATCTGTTCAACCACTCTAGCCCGTCGGTTCGAGTGGTATGTCCTTTCTGACACCTATTCGAGCGACCACTTCCCCTGTGTCGTTCGTCTCCTGCACCACACCCCATCCCCACGTCCTTCGAGCTGGAACATACCGAAAGCTGACTGGGGACTTTACTCCTCCCTGGCGACCTTTCCGGACCACGATTTCCTAAGTTGTGACAGTCAGGTCGAATACCTCACGGCTGTTATCGTCAATGCTGCCGAACGTTCCATTCCTCATACTACCTCTTCACGTCGCGTTTCCGTCCCCTGGTGGAATGAGGCTTGTAGAGACGCTATCCGTGCTCGACGACGTGCTTTACGCATCTTTCGCCGCCATCCTACGTTGGCGAATTGTATTGGATACAAACGACTCCGAGCGCAATGCCGTACAGTCATCAAAGACAGTAAAAAAGCTTGTTGGGCCTCTTTCACCAGCTCCTTTAACAGTTTTACTCCCTCTTCTGTCGTTTGGGGTGGCCTGCGACGGCTGTCGGGCATTAAGGCCCACTCCTCGGTACCTGGCCTGACCTCAGGTAATGAGGTCCTTGTTGATCCTGTGGCTGTCTCCAACGCCTTCGGCCGGTTTTTCGCGGAGGTTTCAAGCTCCGCCCATTACCACCCTGCCTTCCTTCCCAGGAAAGAGGCAGAAGAGGCTCGGCGACCTTCCTTCCACTCGCTGAATCTGGAAACTTATAATGCCCCCTTTACTATGCGGGAACTCGAACGTGCGCTTGTTCTGTCACGGTCCTCTGCTCTGGGGCCAGATGCCATTCACGTTCAGATGCTGGCACACCTTTCTCTGGCGGGCAAAAGCTTCCTTCTTCATACCTACAATCGCATCTGGACCGAAGGTCAGGTCCCCATGCGTTGGCGTGACGCCGTCGTTGTTCCTATATCCAAACCTGGGGAGGATAGACACCTTCCTTCTAGTTACCGCCCCATTTCTCTTACAAGCTGTGTCTGTAAGGTGATGGAGCGCATGGTTAATGCTCGGTTAGTCTGGATTCTTGAATCTAGACGGCTACTTACCAATGTCCAATGCGGCTTTCGTCGCCGCCGCTCCGCTGTTGACCACCTTGTGACCTTGTCGACATTCATCATGAACAACTTTTTGCGAAGGCGCCAAACGGTAGCCTTGTTCTTAGATTTGGAGAAGGCTTATGATACCTGTTGGAGAGGAGGTATCCTCCGCACTATGCACAGGTGGGGCCTACGTGGTCGCCTGCCCCTTTTTATTGATTCCTTTTTAACGGACCGAAAGTTTAGGGTACGTGTGGGTTCCGTATTGTCTGACGTCTTCCTCCAGGAGAACGGAGTGCCTCAGGGCTCTCTTGAGCGTAGCCATTTTTGCCATCGCGATCAATCCAATTATGGATTGCATTCCACCTAATGTCTCAGGCTCTCTGTTTGTCGATGACTTCACGATCTACTGCAGTGCCCAGAGAACATGCCTCCTGGAGTGCTGCCTTCAGCGTTGTCTAGACAGCCTATACTCCTGGAGCGTGGCAAATGGCTTCCTGTTCTCTGAAGAGAAGACGGTCTGTATCAACTTTTGGCGATATAAAGCGTTCTTTCCGCCATCCTTACACATCTCGGTCCCGTTGTTCTCCCATTCGTGGAAACAACTAAGTTCCTAGGGCTCACATTGGACGGGAAATTTTGTTGGTCTCCGCATGTTTCTTATTTGGCGGCCCATTGTACATGTTCCCTTAATGTCCTCAGAGTTCTTAGTGGTTCATCTTGGGGAGCTGATCGCACTGTCCTGCTTTGCTTGTATCTGTCCATAGTCTGATCAAAGCTGGATTATGGGAGCTTCGTCTACTTGTCTGCTCGGCCATCCCTCTTACGCCGTCTCAACTCCATCCACCATCGGGGGTTACGTCTTGCGACCGGAGCCTTCTACACTAGTCCTGTCGAGTCTATGCTGAAGCTGCCGAATTACCATTGACCTACCGGCGCGACGTACTGCTGTGTCGGTATGCCTGCTGGCTGTTGTCAATGCCCGACCACCCCTCTTATCAGTCCTTCTTCGCCGATTCTCTCGACCGTCAGTACGGGTTGTATGTGTCTGCCCTGCTGCCCCCTGGAGTCCGCTTCCGTCGCCTGCTTCGACAATTGGATATTGCCCTCCCTACCACCTTCAGAGAGGGTGAGAGCCCGACACCACCTTGGCTCCAGGCTCCGGTTCATATTTATCTTGACCTCAGCTCACTCCCGAAGGAGGGTACTCCGGCTGCAGTGTATTGCTCACAGTTTGTCGAACTTCGTGCTCGACTTGCCGGTCACACCTTTATTTACACCAATGGCTCCAAAACTGACGATGGTGTTGGCTGTGCCTTTGTCGTTGGGGCCGCCACCTTTAAATACCGGCTCCTCGACCAATGTTCCAGCTTTACGGCCGAGCTTTTTGCTCTCCATCAGGCCGTTCAGTATGCCCGCCGCCATTCATCGTATGTACTCTGCTCTGACTCACTCAGTGCTCTTCAGAGCCTTGGAGCTCCCTATCCGGTCCTTCCCTTGATTCAACAGATACAGCAGTCCCTCCATTCTTTCACTGATAATGGTTCTCCTGTCAGCTTTCTGTGGGTTCCCGGACATGTAGGAGTGCCTGGGAATGAGGCTGTGGATGCTGCAGCCAAGGCTGCTGTCCTCTTGCCTCGGCCAGCCTCCTAGTGTGTCCCGTCATCTGACGTTCGTGGGGATGTATGTAAGAGGCTTGTGTCGTTGTGGTGGGATGCTTGGTCATCCCTCCAAGGAAACAAGCTCCGGGCAGTAAAACCGCTCCCAAGTGCTTGGACAACCTCCACCCGACCATCTCGGCGAGAGGAGGTCCTTCTGACCAGGTTGCGGATTGGGCATTGCCGGTTTAGCCACCGCTACCTGCTCACCGGTGACCCAGCCCCGCAGTGCCCTTGTGGTCGGGCATTAACAGTGCGCCATGTTTTATTGTTGTGTCCCCGTTTTATTCAATTTCGTGTTGTCCTGTCCCTGCCATCTACTTTACCGGATATTTTAGCTGATGACGCTCGAGCAGCTGCTCGTGTTCTGCGTTTTGTAACTTTGACTGGCTTGTCCAAAGACATCTAACCTTTTTACTTATTTTATCTGCATCTTTGTCAGGTCTTTCTGGTGTCCCCCCCCCTCCGCTTGAGTTTTACTAGATTCCATGTGCTCTAACAACAGTGACTGGGCGCTAATGACCTCAGTAGTTGAGCGCCCTTAAACCCCACAAAAAAAAAAATCCGCAATATCCTTTCTTTCAGGAGTGCTAGTTCTGAAAGATTTGCAGGAGAGCTTCTGTAAAGTTTGGAAGGTAGGAGACGAGGTACTGGCAAAAGTAAAGCTGTGAGGACGGGACGTGAGTCATGCTTGGGTAGCTCAGATGGTAGACACTTGTTCGTAAAAGGCAAAGGTCCTGAGTTAGTCTCGGTCCGGCACACAGTTTCAATCTGCGAGGAAGTCTCAATGTTATCCTTACTGCTTCAGAACGTTCCATTCCTCGCACTTCTCTTTATGATGTTGTTTTCCTGTCCCTTGGTGGACTGAGGCATGCCGCGATGCAATTTGCATGCAGAGATGTGCTCTTCACATTTTTAACGGTCATCCTACAATGGCAAACTGCAGTCATTGTAAACGGATGCATGCGAAGTGTCATCGTGTTCTTTGGGATAGCAGAGTGAGCATGATCTCATTCACTAGTTAAAGTTCCACCCCTTTCCTCTGTCATGAGGGTGAACCTCCAATGGTCTTTGGGACAAAGATCCATTCCCTCATTTCTGGCCTCACAGTAGCAGATGATATCGTGGACCCTATTGCCATCTCCAACTTGGGCCAACATTTGCAGAAGTTTCGAGCTTGTCCCACTATCACCCTGCCTTCCTCCATCAGGAACAAGCAGAGGAGGCTCGGGCGATAACCTTCTCTTCTCAGAATCGTGAGTGTTCTGATGCCACCTTTACTATGAGGGAGCTCAGTCATGCTCTCTGTTCACCCCAATCCTCTGCCCCAGGGCCGGACGCCATCCACATTCAGATGTGGCCTTTCTCTTCCAGGCAAGCACTTTCTGCTTAACACGTAAAACTGCATCTGGGCAGAGGGCACATTTCCCAGATGTTGGCATGAAGCTACAGCCATAAGTATACCTAAGCCCGGTAAGGACAAAAACCTTCCTTATAGCTATTGCCCCATCTCTGTTACCAGTTGCATTTGCAAGGTGATGGAACATATGATTCATGCCCGACTGGTGTGGTGGCTTGAGTCTCGCCATTTACTAACGAATGCACAATGTGGATTTAGAGTGCAGCGTTCTGCAGTTAACCATCTCGTTACTTTGTCCACCCATGTCTTGAATAGTTTTCTGCAGAAATCCCAGACTGTGGCCATGTTTTTAGATTTGGAGAAGGTCTAAGACACCTGCTGGAGAACTGGTATCCTCCATACTCTCTACACGTGGGGCTTCCGTAGCTGCCTGCCCTATTTCCTTCAGGCATTTTTAAAAGATATTTTTCAGGATGCTTGTGGGTTCTGCCTTGTCTGACACCTTTATCCAGGAAAATGGTGTGACTGAGTTACGTCCTGAGTGTCATCCTCTTTGCTATCACCATTAACCCTATCATGGCCTCTCCCACCGGGCGTCTCCAGTTCCCTTTTTTTTGTGATGTTTTTTCCATTTATTGCAGTTCTCCACGGACCTGTCTCACTGACTGGTATCTTCAGTGATGTCTTGATCACCTTTACTCCTGGAGCATAGACAATGGCTTTTGCTTTACCACTGACAAACCTGGGTGTGTGTGATTTTCTAGTGATTAAAGTGCTTTCTCCCACAATCTTTACATCTTGGGCTTGTTGCCCTTCCGTTCGTTGAAACTACGAAGTTTCTGAGGCTCATGCTCGATAGGAAACTCTTGGTCCTCCCATGTGTCTTACCTGGCAGCCCGCTGTACATGGTTCCTCAGTGTCCTACGTGTCCTCAGTGGTATGTCTTGGGGTGTCGATTGAACCACTGTCCTCCGTTGGTACCGGTCCCTTGTCCATTTAAAACTAGACTATGGTTGCCTTGTTTATGTGTCTGCATGCCCATACCTCTTATTCTGTCTGAACACTATCCTCCACCATGTCATCCATTTGGCCACGGGCACATTTTACACCAGCACAGTTGAGTCTGTATGCTGAACTACCACTGTCCTACTGCAGTGACTTTCTCCTCATCAGGTATGCATGCCGTTAGTCTGCTGTATCCATCCATCCATCCATCCATCCTATGCCTCCTTTGATCATCAGCATGGGGCTTGTCCTTCTGTTACCTCCTAGAGTCCGCTTTCGGTACTTGATACAGCGGCTTAACTCCACACTACCTGCGCTGTTCCCAGTGGGTGTGAACCCTTCACCACCTTGGCTTCGTGAAGTGGCCCATGTTAACCTTGGACTTCATTCGCTTCTTAAGGACACTACTCCAGCCTCGGTCTACCGCCTTAAGTTTCATGACCTTTGCATGGAACTTCACGATAGTACCTTTGTATACACTGATGGCTCTTTGACTGTGGGGATGAGTGTGTGTTCGTCATTGTTACCTGTGCCTTTCAATATCAGCTTCCGGCACATTCCTCAGTATTTACAGCTGAGCTCTTCACCTTGAATCAGGCCACAGAGTACACCCGGCGACACAGTGTCCTGCTCAAACTCTCAGAAGTGCCCTTCAAAGTCTATGTGCACTGTACACTGCCCATCCCTTAATGCAGCAGGTCAAGGAAAACTGTCAGCTGCTCGCTCTTGGGGAACCAGTGTGATGTTCCTGTGGGTTTCTGGTCGTGTTAGTCTGCCAGGGAACGCTGCTGCTGACGTTGCTGCCAAAGCTCCAGTCCTAGTACCTTGGCCTGCGAGTACCTACATTCCCTCTGATATGTACTGCCGTCTGTCAGTTACGGTGTCTCTATGGCATCGCCAATGGTCCTCCCTTCATGGGAACAAGCTTGTTCTTACTAAGCCTCTCCCAGCAGCTTGGACGACATCTCCTCAGCCCTCCTGCCAGGAGGAGGTTATCTTAACTCGGCTGCATACTGGGCACTGCCTTTTTGCCATCATTTGCTAAGTGGTGCTATCCCACCACTTCGTACAGATTGTGCCAACGTTCTAACTATACCTTTTCCTAATGGAATGTCCATTTCTTTTATCCTTTTATGTCTCCGTTTTTTGTTTGCCATCTTAGTGGCCAATTTAGCAAATGACGTGCGGGCTGTTGACCAGTTTACTTTTGTCAGGGCTATACAGTGAGGGCCATTTAATTTTTAGTTTTGGACCTCCATTTCTGTATGGTCTCCCTTTCAGCCCTTCTTCCACATGCTTTTTAGCTGTCTTCTATTATGTCGATTGGGACTGACGGTCATTTTTTAACTCCTTCTTTGTGTTCTGTAGTTTTGACTTGGGAGCATATGACCCCAGTTGTTTTTTGGACCCTAAAACATAACAAAACAAAACACTTGCATACTTACTCCATATCACTTCGTGACACTGCCGTGAAATTTGAGTAGTGTGACTGTCAAGCAGGACAGAGGTAACACTATCCAAACAGTACTAGTTCTCCCTGCTGATCGATATATTTTATACATTCAGAGCTAGTTGTCAGTCATCTTGGTCACTTACCTTCAACACATTCCGTTACACCACAGTATCAGCAGGAAACAACTACAGATTGTTGGCCATCCTGTCTGTGAGAACATTTATGTGTACAGAAAATAAGTGGTCCTGTTGCACTTTCCTGCATCACTCCTGATATCATCTTTTCTCTGAATACTTGCTGCTCAAAGCAACATACTGGGTTCTATGACATTAGTCTTAGAGCCACTCATATCTGGGAATCTATTCCATAAGCTTGTACCTTTAAGTATGTGGTGGGGTACTGTTTGATATGCATTCCATGTACCAACTTGATCATCCTTTCACTCATCATTTGATCTTTCTCTCACGATCACCTTCCCCTTGGCAGTCCCTTCCCAGAGATCCAAATGGGGCAGCATCACGTAACTTCCTCAGTTACAGGCCACATGGCCTTTAATAAATAATACATGTATTTAATGAAGTGGTTTCCTTTGCCTTTTGCATCTTCATGCTGTGATATATTTCCCAACTAGTATAGCCAGCCGCTGACATCGTCATTTATAACATTTATAAAATCTTTATACATAAATCTAACAGAACTGTTACAAAACCAGCAGTCAATGGCCTAAGAGACCATGACATGCAGCTCTTTGGTTAAATGTTAACATGGTACTGTGGAGGATATAAAATCTATTAAATCTGAGTTAAACAGGGTAGTCAGTAAGACAGTTATTTTAAGACGGTCTTCAGGTATCAGTGCTGGAGTGATGGGTGCAGTTGGGTGCAGTGCTCATGGTGTGATTTCACTGCATTTATCATCATCATTTACACCCCCCCCCCTCCTCCCTGCAGGTTTGGGGGTAAGAATAAGCCCGTGGTATTCCTGCCTGTCGTAAGAGACGACTAAAAGGAGTCTCAACCTTTATGTGATTGTCCCCTAAGGGATTTGACCACTCCATTTCACAATTTTCCGTTAGTGCGTACCATTTGGGGAAGGACGCCTTACGTGGTGCATTCTATATCCATCTTGCTCAAAGATCTGGCACACCCCATATTGTCTTGGAGTTTGACCTACAGAGCTTCCAGCCACATCAGCTGCAATATATTCTGGGCAGCATACATTAACTCTATTGTGAACTTCCATCTTTGTCCTCGTGATATACATGGATATTTGACACGTGACATCCAGCACGGTAGCCAATCTGTTGTGGTAGGGTTATCGTGTACCCTCTTGGTGGTAGCCCCCTGACTACACAGGGATCGCCCTGCTGATGCCTGAGCTTCTACCTCCCCACGTATGCCAAGGAGTCAATGCCTCTCTCTCTAGGGCATCAGGACTCCCGGCAAAGGCCATCCTCCCGCCAGGGGGTCCACAACTTTTGTGGATACGTGCGTAGTGAGCACGGGACCCCAAGCTAATGTGGCCCTCCTTCCTTTCCGGGCTGCATACCTTACTTTTCTGCATCCTTCCCTATCCCCTATCTTCACCCCACCCCCTCCCCTCGCTTCTGGCTATTTCCTTCCCTTTCTCCCCCTCTGGGAGTATGGTTTGCGCCTACGTCCGGAGACGGACGCTTGTAAATGTAACGCATTCTTCGCCTTCTCTGCTTGTATGTCTTCATCCATCCTTTGTCCTTCTCTTTTCCTTACCTCTTCTCTTTACCCATTTCTCTGCAGCAGCGTTTGAGATCTCTCTTCTTTCCTTACCCTTTCTTTGTTTTTCCATTTCTCTTTCTTCCTCCCTGTGTGTCTGAAGGCCGACCCACGCATTTTTGTGCATAGCCGGTGACGCGGTAACGCGTAATTCCCACCCCGGGTAGACAGGTAGGACACGTATGTACCCCCTGGTAATGGCCAGGCCCAGGGAGGGGTGATTACCCGAGCTGATACCTTCCGAAAGTGCCGATTGGTCCCTCTGTCCGTTTGTCGTGAGATGTGACCTGAGGTGTGAACAATCACCTAAGGCGGGAGTGCCCTCAGAGAGGGCCCCCACAAGGGAGGAGCGCGCAATCGGAGACGCCGGTAACCATGGGGATTCTTCCGCAATGGTTTCCTCACCTTCCACTATGTCTGCTCACAAGCGTAAGTTCACTGAGTGTCAGCCACAGACAGTTCTTCCATCATTGCCACAGTTCCTTGTTGTTTCTCGGTCTGACGACGGTCACGACTTCTCCACGGTCAACCCTTTCATTATTCAGAAAGGTGTCGACGCAATTGCAGGTCCTGTAAAGTCTTGTTCCAGATTACGGAATGGCACCTTGTTGTTAGAAACAGCCAGTGCCCTCCAGGCACAAAAATTGCTGCGTGCTTCACTTCTCCACACCTTCCCTGTCCGGGTTGAGGTGCACCACACTTTAAATTCTTCGCGTGGAGTCGTTTATACACGCTCCCTCGATGGATTGTCTGACGAAGAAATTCAGCACTACCTGTCTGACCAGGGCGTAACGGCTGTTCATAGTTATGAAAAAGGTTGACATGAACATCATTCCAACCCGCACTGTCTTCATGACATTTGACAAAGTTCAACTCCCATCGAAAATCAAAGCAGGCTGAGATAATTTCCGTTCGCCCTTACGTCCCAAACCATACGCGTTGCTATCGGTGTCAGCGGTTCAATCACACCAGCCAGTCCTGTTCCAATCTGGCCAAATGTGTTACGTGTGGCAAGGATGCCCATGAGGGTGCTTGTCCACCTCCATCCCCTCGCTGCATCAACTGTATGGGTGACTACGCTGCTTCCTCTCGAGATTGCCCCGTTTTTAAAGACCAAAAGCTCATCCAGGAAATCAGTCAAGGAAAAGGTGTCGACGTTTGCCGCTCGAAAATTATTCGCCAGTCGACAGCCCACCGTGCCTCAGACAGGAAAATACAGCACTGTCCTTGCTTCTCCTCGGCCAACAAAGGAGGCGGCCACGCAGACTTGAGACCTCACCTTTAGTGCCACGGTCGTCAGATCGGCCAGCGCAAAGATCGCCCGTTCAACCTCACCACTTTCGCCTGCCCACTCTATGGCTCACCCTTCATCGGGTTCTGCTAAATCTCGAGCCGAAAAGTCAGACACAAAGATTTCGAAAAAAGAGCATACTCGTGAAGATATTTTATGTACCCTAACTTCACAACCATCGGTTCCTCCTCCATCTAAACATCATATTTCCAAGAAGGCTACTAACAAGGGAACCTCCCCATCGCACCCCCCTCAGATTTAGTTATAAGTTGACACAGTGGATAGGCCTTGAAAAACTGAACACAGATCAATCGAGAAAACAAGTAGTTGTGTGGAACTATGAAAAAAATAAGTAAAATATGCAAACTGAGTAGTCCATGCCAAAGATATGCAACATCAAGGATAGTGTGAGCTGAGGAGCGCCGTGGTCTCGTGGTTAGCGTGAGCAGCTGTGGAATGAGAGGTCCTTGGTTCAAATCTTCCCTAGAGTGAAAAGTTTACTTTCTTTATTTTCGCAAAGTTATGATCCGTCCGTCCGTTCGTTCATTGACGTCTCTGTTCACTGCAATAAGTTTAGTGTCTGTTTTGCGACCGCACCGCAAAACCGTGCGATTAGACGAAAGGACGTGCCTCTCCAATGGGAACCGAAAACATTTGATCGCAAGGTCATAGGTCAACCGATTCCCCCACAGGAAAACACGTCTGATATGTTGTCGACCCACCTAACTTGTAAACTTGGCGAATGGGTAAAAAGATTCTTCTACCTTGCCCGATTTAGGTTTTCTTGTGGATGTGATAATCACTCCCAAAAAAGTGATGAAATCGCAAGAGTTTGTCACATAAACTGCAACAAATGAATGCAACAGTTTAACTGTCGCACAGTTTTCCCTGTGCTCTCTCAAAACATATGTTTTAACGTTTTCAAATTTTTCCGCGTGCACACCGTCAAATCCTGCATATGTCCAAGCAAATCTGAACATGTGCTGGAACTTTGGAGAGCGAAGTTGTGTGTGTGTGTGTGTGTGTGTGTGTGTGTGTGTGTGTGTGTGTGTGTGTGTGTGTGCGCGCCTGAACTTTGATAATTGTCTGAAAATAAAAAATTAAAATTTTCACTCGAAGGAAGACTTGAACCAAGGACCTCTCGATCCACGACTGCTCACGCTAACCACAGGACCACAGTGCTACTGAGCAGGTACTATCCTTAATGTTGCCTATCTTTCGCATGGACTACTCAGTTTGTATATTTTGCTTATTTTTCTCATAGTTCGACACAACTTCTTCCTGTTTTCTCGATCGATCTGTATTCACTTTTTCAAGGCCTATCCACTGTGCCAACTTAACTAAATCTGAGGGGGGTGCGATGGGGAGGTTCCCTTGTAAGAAACCCAGTTCATATCCTTCTCCGCCAAGGCGTGTCCCATCTACAGCACCACCTGGCGGAAATCGCCCTCGGCCGTCTTCTGTGTCGCCGAGGCGCACTGCTGGCGGCCGATCAACCGGCCGATTGCTGGTGGCAGGAGCTGCTCCAGAACAACCTATGGATCAGGATCTTCTGCCTTCGGCTGAATGCCATTCCATGCTGTCGGTCGCAAGCTCTGAGCAGTAGATGAGTTCACAGCAACCTTGGTCACATTCCTCCATTTTCTGTTCACCCTATGTCCATTATACACTGGAATATCCGCGGCATTCGAGCCAATCGGGATGAATTGACGATCCTCTTACGATCCTACTCGCCGGTCATCTTCTGTCTTCAGGAAACAAAGCTGCGTCCCCATGACCGCTTTGTTCTCCCCCATTTTCAGTCCGTCAGATATGATCTCCCTTCTGTTGAAGGCACTCCAGCCCATGGAGGACTCATGATTCTTCTCCATGATACTCTCCATTATCACCCAATCCACTTAAACACTTCCTTCCAAGCTGTCGTTGCCCGTCTTTCCCTTTCTGGATATACCTTTTCTCTTTGTACTGTATACATTCCATCGTCCACACCAATGGCACGAGCTCATCTCCATCTTCTTGGTCAGCTTCCACCCCCATATTTGCTGGTTGGGGACTTCAATGCCCACCACCCACTTTGGGGATCTCCACATCCTTGTCCACGTGGCTCACTATTGCTAGACGTCTTCCACCAAGTGGATCTAGTTTGCCTCAACACTGGGGTCCCTACATTTTTGTCTGCCTCCACGACAAATTTCTCTCACTTGGACCTTTCGGTCGGTACTGTTCCGCTAGCTCGGCGCTTCGAATGGTTCGCCCTTGACGATACACACTCGAGTGACCACTTTCCATGTGTCCTTAGACTGCAGCCTCAACTGCCATATATGCGCCCGCGACGCTGGAAGTTTGCCCAAGCCGATTGGACACTTTTTTCGTCTCTAGAGACATTCGATGACCGTCACTTTCCCAGCGTCGACGATGAGGTCACACATTACCGACGTTATTCTTACAGCTGCGGAACGTTCAATACCACGCACCTCCGCATTGCCCCGGCGCCCCCCAGTTCCTTGGTGGAACGAGGCATGCCGTGACGCAATACGTGAGCGGCGACGTGCTCTTAGCGTTTTCCGCCACCATCCTACTTTGGCCAACTGTATCCGCTATAAGCAGTTCCGTGCGCGATGCCGTCGCGTCATCCGCGATAGCAAGAAGGCAAGCTGGAAATTCTTTATTAGCTCATTCAACACCTTCACTCCCTCCTCGGAAGTTTGGAGTCTTCTTCGACGGTTATCAGGCGCGCCTAGTTTCTCCCTGGTCTCTGCACTCACTGTCGCGCATGATACATTAGTGGACCCCGTCGCAATTTCTAACTCATTGGGTCAGCACTTCGCTGAGATTTCGAGCTCTTCAAATTACCCACCAGCGTTTCTCCCGAAGAAACTTTCAGCGGAAGTGCGACCTCTTGCTTTCTCCTCTCAAAATCGCGAAAGCTAAAATACTGTTTTCTTCATGCGGAAACTCCAACATGCACTCCCTTCTCGCTCCTCCGCCCCAGGACCGGATGGTATCCACGTCCAAATGTTGCTGCATTTACCAACCCATAGTCTGCGTTACCTCCTTCGCCTTTATAATCGAATTTGGACTGACAGTACTTTTCCCAGACGATGGCGGGAAGCTATCGTCGTTCCTGTTCCGAAACCTGGAAAGGACAAACATCTCTCCTCTAGCTATCGCCCCATTTCTCTCACGAGTAGTGTCTGTAAGGTTTTGGAGCGTATGCTGAATTGCCGTTTAGCTTGGTGGCTGGAGTCCCGCAGTCTTTTAACACCTGCCCAATGCGGTTTCCGAAAGTATCGCTCTGCAGTTGACCATCTTGTTGCTCTCTCCACTTACATCATGAACAATTTTCTCCGGAAACGCCAAACAGTAGCAATATTTTTTGATCTGGAGAGAGCATACGAGGTGTGGCTAGAAAAAAACCGGACTAGTACTGGTGAAACAATAAAACGAATGCAATAGGGCAGAAAGTCGCGTGGCCTGTCACGTAACTCTCGCTCCGCCTACTGCTCGAGTTTCATCTGCCTCCTGCACTCAGTCTGCTCGTGGCGTCTGTTTTAAGTAGTTGACGTTTTCTCTGTGCGTCGGAAAATGTTGAGTGTACAGAAAGAACAGCGTGTTAACATCAAATTTTGTTTCAAACTAGGAAAATCTGCAAGTGAAACGTTTGTAATGTTACAAACAAGTGTACGGCGATAATTGTTTATCGCGAACACAAGTGTTTGAGTGGTTTAAACGATTTAAAGATGGCCGCGAAGACACCAGTGATGACACTCGCACTGGCAGACCATTGTCAGCAAAAACTGATGCAAACATTGAAAAACTCGGTAAACTTGTTCGACAAGATCGCCGTTTAACAATCAGAGCAGTGTCTGAGTTAACAGGAGTTAACAGGAGTTGACAAGGAAAGTGTAAGGCAGATTCTTCATGAAAGTTTCAACATGAACGAAGTGTGTTCAAAAATGGTTCCAAAGTGTGTCACAATTGAACAGAAGGAACGCCGAAGAATGATTTGTTCTGACATCCTGGAAAACATTGAAAGTGATCCCACCTTCTTACAAAATGTTATTACTTGCGATGAATGGTGGTTTTTTACTTACGATCCCGAAACTAAACGCCAATCGATGCATTGGTAAACTCCTGGTTCTCCACGACAAAAAAAAAGCACGAATGTCAAAATCTAAATTCAAGGCAATGATTGTTTTTTTTTTTTTTACATCAAAGGGATTGTGCACATTGATTGGGTACCAGAGGGACAAACAGTGAATCAGCATTACTACAGTAGCGTCCTGGCTACCCTACGTGAGCGAGTACGGAGAAAACGGAACGATTTGTGGAGAAAAAAAGTCATGGATCCTTCACCAAGACAATGCCCCAGCTCACAGTGCGTTGTCAGTGAAGACGTTTTTGGCAAAACACAACATTCCCATCTTAGATCATCCACCCTACTCACCTGATTTGGCCCCCTGTGACTTTTTCGTTTCCCTAAAGTCAAGTCAGCTTTGAAAGGAACTAGATTTGAGACTGTTGAAGCAGTAAAAGAAAAAGCGACGGAAGTAATGTATGGACTTACCGAAAATGATCTGCAGCATTGCTATGAACAGTGGAAAATTCGTATGGAGCGGTGTAGAGACCGAGGAGGAGAGTACATTGAAGGAGACAACATGAAATTGTAAATAATTGTAAATAAATGTTTTTTCCAGCATCAGTCCGGTTTTTTTCTAGCCGCACCTCTTACGATACCTGTTGGAGGACAGGCATCCTCTGCACACTGTTCTCTTGGGGCTTTCGAGGTCGGCTGCCCCTTTTTCTTCGCGAATTTATGGCAGAGCGCACATTTAGGGTGCGGGTGAACACTACTCTCTCCCGTACTTTCTCCCAAGAAAACGGGGTACCCCAGGGCTCCGTGCTGAGTGTTGTACTGTTTGCCATTGCCATAAATCCAATTATGGATTGTCTCCTTCCTGATGTCTCGGGCTCCCTCTTTGTGGACGATTTTGCGATCTACTACAGCTCTCAACGGACCAGCCTTCTTGAACGGCGTCTTCAAGGATGTCTCGATCGCCTCCACTCTTGGAGCAACGAAACCGGCTTCAGTTTTTCTCCCAGTAAGACCGTTTGTGTTAATTTTTGGCGACGTAAGGAGTTTCTTCCGCCCTCCTTACATCTAGGTCCTGTCAACCTTCCGTTTTCGGACGTCGCTAAATTCTTGGGTCTTATGTTTGACAGAAAACTGTGCTGGTCCTCCCACGTTTCCTAACTTTCGGCTCGCTGTCTGCGATCCCTCAACACCCTCCGTGTCCTGAATGGTACCTCCTGGGGAGCGGACAGAGTGGTCCTTCTCCGCCTCTATCGCGTCTTAGTGCGCTCGAAATTGGACTATGGAAGCATAGTTCACTCCTCTGCTCGGCCGTCTATTCTTCGGCGTCTCGACTCCATCCACCACCGTGGATTACGTTTAGTGTCTGGAGCTTTTTACACCAGCCCTGTGGAGAGCCTTTATGCTGAGACTGCTGAACCTCCGCTGTCCAATCGGCGAGCAGTCCTGAGTCGTTCTGCTAGCCATCTGTCTTCCATGCCTGCTAATCCAGCCCATGACATTTTTTTCCACGCCTCCTTTGATGTAGGGTATGCAGGCCGCCCCTCCTCCCTACTACCACCGGGAGTCCGCTTCCGTCAACTGCTCCATTCTCTTTCCTTCCGTTTTCCTAAAACCTTCTTGACAACTTGGGGTACAGCACCGCCTTGGCTCCGTCCCCGGATCTGCCTGCTCCGTGACCTTTGTCAGTTTACCAAGGATGGTACCCCTTCGCTTGTTCATCGTCGGGCATTTTCTGCTCTATGTGCACAAATGACGGGAGCCACATTTATTTACACTGATGGCTCAAAAACATCGTTTGGTGTAGGGAGTGCCTATGTTGTTGGCGACACCCCAAATCAATTTCGGCTTCCCGAACAGTGTTCGGTGTATACTGCGGAGCTTTACACTGTTCTCCAGGCTGTCCACTACATCCGCCGCCATCAGCGGATACAGTATGTTATCTGCTCAGATTCTCTCAGCTCTCTCCTCAGTCTCCAAGCTCTTTACCCTGTCCACCCTCTGGTCCACCGGATTCAGGACTGTCTGCGCTTGCTCCACCTGGGGGGCATCTTGGTGGCGTTCCTCTGGCTCCCGGGACACGTTGGTATATGTGGAAATGAGGCGGCCGATATAGCGGCCAAGGCTGCTGTCTCTCTTCTTCGGCCAGCTATTCAATCGATTCCCTTCGCCGACCTACGGAGCGTTTTATATCGTCATGTTGTTCTTTTATGGCACGCACATTGGTCGACACTTCCCCATAATAAATTGCGGGACGTGAAAGCTCTTCCTTGTGCTTGGACCTCTTCCTCCCGAACGTGTCGTCGGGAGGAGGTAATTTTAACTCGACTCCGGATAGGGCACTGTCTTTTTAGCCATCGACATCTTTTAAGTGGCGATCCTCCACCACTCTGTCCCCACTGCTCTCAGCTGTGGACGGTAAGACACTTTTTAATTGAGTGCCCCTATTTTACTCAGTTACGCGCCCGTCTACAGCTGTCGCCTGATATATCGTCAATTTTAGCAGATGACACGCGCTCGGCCGATCGCGTTCTCGAGTTCATTAGTGCCAGTGAAATGACGTCAGTCATTTGAAGCTTTTTTTTTTTTTGGGACAACCAACCCCTTTCTGTAGTGGAATTTTAAGCTTTCCTTCTGCTTTGTTTCTCCGATTTTTTGAGTTTCGTTCCCATTGCTGCTGGTTTCTATCTTCGTTTTTTACTGTTTCCTAAGTAACTGACCGGGCACTAAGGACCATAGCAGTTTTGCGCCCTAAAACCAAAACAAAAAAAGCCATCCTGCCAGGTGGGGAGAGCCCCTGGTCGGAGTGGGTGGCATCAGGGAAGATGACACGCAATGAAGTGTGGTACATAATCTCTCGCTGGTGGGCCTCCACCAGCAGTCTCTAAGTAAGAGGTCTACCCTCAATGGCAAGAAATGTGATCAGAGATCATTTCCCTCCCTGGCCACTCCAAGGGAGGAACGTATGGCTAAAGAAGGCAGTCGGGATTATTCACCCCGGTACCTCGTCTGTGCGAGAGTTGCTGGTGAATCATTTATGTTGACGAAGCCTCAGTTTTTGTGGAGCATTTAGAGGAAAAGTTCGGTGAGGTGGAGGGCTTCACTCCATGTTGCTCTTGCTCCATCTACTTCAGGAGCAACACGCACCCCCCCACCCTCCCCAACCATCGGGGACATCAGTTCCCCTTTCCCAGTTGGAGAAGCGTAAGACTTCTTCGGCTCTTCTCGCCAGGAAGGGGTCCCTTGGGGACCTACCTTCGCAAGTTAAGATCCACAGAAAAGCGGATACCCACAAGTGGCTGAAACGACCACCGGTCACTGGTCATAGGGCCTCACGGTCGTCGTCCGTCCTTGAGACTGACCCATGGAAGCCCTCCCAGCCAGAACCACCGAAGGTACAGCGCAAGAAACAGAAGAAAAAGGTTCCCAAGAATCCCGACATTGCAGTGGCACCCTTCCCACCACTTCCTACAAGCTCAGCGTCTGAGGATGAGGTAGAGATTCTGGTGTCTGCTGAAGACCTGGATCTCGCCGGTCCCTCAGACGCAATGGATGTCACTTGCATGGGTACTGAATCGGTGGCAGCAAGTGACCCTGCGGCGTAAACTGCCTCCTCAGTCCCTACATGCCTTTCTCAGCCATGGACAATACCAGCCTCCAGTCGAACTGCAGCGGTTTCTTCCACCATCTGGCAATGTGAACCCCTGCCCTCCTTGGCTATCGGGGTTATTATAAGAACAGGGCAGCTTATGAAAGGGTATCTGGTGGCGTCTTCATCTATGTCCTTCTCTCCCTTCACAGTGAGTCTGTCCCTCTACAAACACCTTTAGAAGCTATCGCTGTTTGGGTGTGGAAGCCACAGGCTGTTACTATCTGCAGTCTTCATCTTCCACCGGATGCTGATGTCCCACAGCATGTCCTGGCTGCACTGATACCCCAATTGCCGCCACCATTCCTGTTACTGGGCGACTTAAACACCCATAGCCCTCTGTGGGGTGGGTCAGTGGCAACAGGTCGAGCTGCCACCATTGAGCATGTATTGAGACAGCTCGACCTGTCCATTTTAAATGATGGTGCCTTCACACATTTCAGTGTGGCACATGGCACATACTCGGCCATTGACCTTTTCATCTGCAACCCTAGCCTCTTACCGTCTGTCCAACGGAGTGTGCATGACGGCCTGTGTGGTAGTGACCAGTTTCCGATCTTTCTGTCACTGCCACAGCGTCACTCTTCTGGGCGCCCTTGCAGATGGGCTATGAGTAGGGCTGATTGGGACTTGTTCTCCTCCAAGGCCGCTATTGCGCCTCTTTCTAATGAAGCCATTTGTGTGGTGGTTCACTCGGTCACCACCGGCATCGTTACTGCTGCAGAATGTGCCATTCCCCGTTCTTCTGGGTCCCCTCGGCGGAGGACTGCACCTTGGTGGTCGCCTGAGATCTCTGAGGCGATTAAAGATCGCCGGAGGGCGCTCCAGCGTCACAAGCGACATCCCTCAATAGAACACCTCATTGCCTTTAAACGGCTGCGTGCACGGGCCCGCCGCCTTATTCGCCAACGCAAGCAGGAGTGCTGGGAACGGTTTGTCTCCATTGGGCTCCATATCTCTCCATCGCAGGTTTGGGCCAAGATTAGGTGCCTCTATTGCTATTGGACCCCTGTCAGTCCCTGCGCTCTCACTGAATGGACCAGTTTGTACTGACTTTGACGTAGTTGCAAACCACTTGGCAGAGCGTTTTGCTCAGAGTTCCGCTTCTGCAAATTACCCTCTGGCCTTCCGCCGCATTAAAGAGCGGGTGGAATGTCGGAGACTTTCATTTCACACCCGCCATCCTGAATCCTACAATGTTCCATTCAGTGAGTGGGAACTCCACAGTGCCCTAGCCACTTGCCCTGATACAGCTCCCAGGCCAGATCGCATCCACTGTCAGATTCTCAAACACCTTTCAGTGGACTGCCAGCGACGCCTCCTTGACATTTACAACCGTATCTGGGTCGAAGGTGAGTTTCCGTCGCAATGGCGGGAAAGCATTGTTGTCCCCGTTTTCAAACCTGGTAAGAACCCATTGGAGGTGGACAGCTTCCGCCCTATTAGCCTCACCGTTCTTTGCAAGTTGCTCGAACGCATGGTGAGCTGGCGGTTGAGTTGGGTACTCGAGCCTCGGGGCCTTCAAGCTCCGTCTCAGGGTGGGTTCCATAAAGGCCGCTCTGCCGCCGACAATCTGGTGAGCCTGGAGTCAGCCATCCATACGGCCTTTGCCCACCGTCAGCACCTCGTTGCTGCCTTTTTAAACATGCAGAAGGCGTACGATAAAACATGGCTCCATCAAATCCTCTCCACACTTCATGGGTGGGGTCTTCAGGATCCACTGCCGATTTTCCTATGAAATTTTGTCGCGTCGTGCTTTCCGTGTGCAAGTTGCGGCCACCCATAGTTCCTCCTGAGTTCATAGGGATCTGTCTTAAGTGTCTGCCTGTTTTTAATTGCAATTAATGTACTCGCTGCGGTGGTGGGAACGTCTGTCTCGGCGTCCTTGTATGCTGACAGCTTCTGCCTCTACTATAGCTCCATTGGCATTGCAGCTGCTGAACATCAGCTGCAGGGTGCTATCCGCAAGGTATAGTTCACGCTGAGCCGCGGCTTTACCTTGCCGGCGAACTTCTTGCTGTGGTGGAGACATATCGGTTTTTGGGTGTGGGTTTTGATGCCCGGTTGACTTGACTCCCACATTCGGCCGCTTAAACAGGTGTGCTGGCGGCATCTTAATGCTCTGTGATGCTCAAGTCGCACCAGCTGGGGCACCGACTGATCTACCATCTTAAGACTCTACCAGGCATTAATCCATTCACGTCTCGATTATGGGAGCCTGGCTTATGGTTCAGCATCCCATTCTGCGTTGAGGGTGCTGGACCCAATCCTTCACAGCGGGATACGACTTGCTACTGGTGCTTTCCGGACCAGCCCTGTGAACAGCTTACTTATGGAGGCAGGTGTCCCTCCACTGCAGTTACGGCGCCAATGTTTACTGGCCACTTATGCTGCACATGTCTGTAGCTTGCCTGGGCATCCTAATTATTGTCTCATGTTCCCTCGGTCAGTTGTCAATCTCCCAGAACGTCGGCCCCGGTCGGGCTGCAAGATCGCAGTCCATGTCAGAGCTTCTCTCAGGGCTTGAGGTTTTCCCTCTTCCACCTCCTCTCTGGACCCCTCTGCGTACACCCCCGTGGTGCGCGCCCCGCCCTTGCCTTCAGCTCGAATTGGCACTGAGCCCGAAGGACTCAGTCCCTCTGGAGGCCTTCCGCCACCGCTTTCTTTCCATCCTTGCCACATATCAGGGCTCTGGCGTTGTTTACACTGACGGTTTGATGGTTGCTGGTCGTGCCGGTTTTGCTCTGACTCTAGGGGACCATTACAAACAATATTCATTGCCAGCTGGCTGCAGAGTTTTCACTGCTGAGCTGCTCGCCATCTCTCGTGCCCTAGAGTATATCCGCCCCTGCTCAGGTGAGAGTTATCTGTAGTGACTCCCTGAGTGGTTTACAAGCTGTCTACCAGTGTTTCCCTCACTCGTCTGGTGATGGCTATCCAGGAGTCCCTCCATACTCTTGACTGTTCTGGGCGCTCTGTGGTTTCTGTGTGGACCCCAGGCCATGTTGGGATACCCAGCAATGAACATGTTGACTGCCTGGCCAAACAGGTCACCAGTAAACAATCTCTGGACATTGGCCTCCCGGAGACTGATTTGCGAGCAATCTTACGCCGCAAAGTTTTCGAACTTTAGGACGCTGAATGACGCAACCTGACCCCGCCAAACAAACTGCATCCTATCAAGGAGACGATGGATGTGTGGCGGTCATCCATGTTTGGAAGCAGTGGGGGTGGATCACGGTTGGATAGAAGAGTGAACAGAGTTAGGCAAGGTTCAACATTGGTCTTTGGTTGAGTCTGATTGGTCAGCTTGGTGGCGAAAAAGTGTTTCCACTGTAGGGACCGGGAGGAGGTGGGAAGGTCTTAAACTAGTCCTGTATGGTTGAATTTGGGAGTGGGGTAAAACATGAGGCCTTTGGAAAAGATTGATATTTCTGTGGGACTAAGGGTTCTGGAGGAAAGGCTCGTAACTGTGTTGCAGGTCTGTTTAGGTTCTGGGTTCTGTGTGGTGGTGGGAGTGAGTTTTGGAGGGTGGGGTAAGTGTAGTAGGTCTGTGAGACAGGGTTTGTCAGCTATGAGGGGGTGTGAGGTGGTTTGGAGGTTGTTGTAGAAGTAGACAGTGGTACTCAAAGGTGGGAATAGGAAGTGAGCAGGATGGAAAGCTTTTTGAGGTGGTGGTGTGCATGTTCTTAAAGTTCCTGCAGGGCAAGAGTTTCAATGTGTGTTAAGAGTTCCAGGAATTTGGGATTGCACAGCTGGAGAATTTTGCAGATGGAGAGAAGATACTGCAAGGAGGATTGGGCTTGGTTGATATGGTTTTGCAGGACTGTGTTGGTGAGGGCTAAAGATTGGTGGAATCTGAACAGGTGGTCATTGTGGAAGGAGTGGTGGCAACCAGAGATGGGTAATTTGATGGTAAGGCCATTAGGGGGATTTCATGAGCCAAGTAACAATGCAGGAACAGTATGTGGGGCTGGGATCTGGCTAGGGATAAGGAAACTTTTCTGTATCGATGAAGATGGAAAGGGCAGGATCCATGGTGGTGCAAGAAAATCCGAAAAATTACGCAAGAAAGTGGAATTATGTCCGAAAGATTACACAAAACTACACTCAATACATGTGAAAAATGTGAAAAGGGCAAAATGGATGCACAAGGGAAGAAACGAGATGAAATCTTAGGAAGATAATAGTGGAAGGCGAAAACTCACTAAAATTGGCGAGTCAAGGGTCAAAGTTGAGAATAACTAATAATTATTAAATATATGTATATTACTGTGGGTAGCAGGTTTAAGGGCAGATAAGTGTAAAGAAGGGGACAGCAGATGTGACTGACTGGATGAGGTGGATTTAGTGGGTGGGAACAGAGATGGAACTGAGAAAAAGGAAAAGTAGCAGTTGTTTGTTAATATATATTAAGAAAGAGCACAATTTCAAAAACATAGTAGTGATTGGCACACAGAGGTGTCAGAATTAATACTGAAAAATAATTAACTTGCAGTTATACCTGTACACAGATCCTCATTGGGAAAATTTGAACTTTTTGAGGAATCTAGGTGCCTTGCTATTTGTCAGAAAGCAGCTAGCAGAAAATGGTCTGTGGCGACTTCACTAGAGATTTTCTAATCTCAAAGTCTCTCTTGGACCCTACGATTTGATCTTAGTAATTAATTTCCAGACATGGGTGGATAGACAGGAGGACCCTCAGTGGTAATGGTCTTTGGTGTAGCTAAAAGCAAGAAAAAATTGTTCACCCAGTAACATATGCTATCTCTGATTATGATGCACAGTTAACATATTATATCGCCTTTCAGTATGGATTCCCCTCAATGGGAGTTGATTAGAATACTTAATGTGCCAGGACAAATATTCTTAAGAAAAGCTTAGAAAAGGTAACCTTAGTTGAAATTTATAATGAACAAAGTGCTAACATTAAATAGAATTAATTCTATGATGAGTGTATTCCATTATTTGAAAATAGCTTTGGAAGGTGTGTTAAGATATGTTTTTCTTCATAAATGTTAGTGTTGTTTTCACATATTCTGTATCTGGGAGGATTTCCTCATAATGGATCCATTGAAATGAAGAGTGAATCTAATCTAAAATGGAAACAGAGGTATATGGAAGACTTACCTAGCTCGAGAACAGACATACTACCTTCTTTCATCTTTACTATTTGTCATGGGGTTGTTTCCTAGAACTTGTTTCTACACTAAATGATTTTGAAACACACAAACAGATTAATATTGTCAGACTTCATCATTGGAACTTATGCCTTTCCAACAAATTAGATGATAGTGCACTGTTCCTGACATGTCTGTGCAATTTCATTTCTACCCATACCTCTCCTATCTTCCATACTTCATTCTCCAGCATACCTTTTTAGAAGGTATTTGTTGAAGCAAAGCTGTAGAGGTGGGTCATCAGTTGTGCTTAAATAGCTTAGTCAGAACAGCATTTGCCCACAAAAAGCACAGGTCCTGAGTTTGAGTTGCAGTATGGCAAATAGTTTCAATCTGCCAGGAAGTATATTCTGTTCCTGAATAATTCTGAACTGAGTAATTTAGCTAACTTGACCTGATTGTTCCTTTGCAATTTCCATCATGAAAGAAATACTAGGTATTGCTGACATAAAATTTAGAATCACTCGGTGAAATTCAGTTTTTCTAAAGGTGGTGGCCTATTTGGTTCATTTCATTGCAACATGTTACACTGCTGAAAGCAGTGTATCAACAAGGCCTCAGCTAGATAAGTTACTCTTGCCCAATCAAAGTACATGTGAATCTGGATACTGAGAAAGTTTTAAAATTCTACTCCACTTCTTACATACATGGTCCTCTCCTCCAGGCAAGGAAACAATGCAGTAAAAAAATTCATTGCCTCTTAATTTCATTTCCTTATTCACTTACAGGAACATAGTGAATAGAAAATTTTGATTCGGTGGTGTGCATGTCAGTTTGTGAAATTCCAACTACATACATACATACATACATACATACATACATACATACATACATACATACATACATACATACATACATACATGTTCCATAGACCATGAATGACATATCATAATTATGTGGAACATGTCACTGTAACATAAGTTTCCTTTACACAAAACAATTAATTTTTCTGTTAACACTTCACATCTAAAAAGCCATCTACTGAGTAGTCATTCAGAAGGTCTTTTAATTTGTTTTTAAATGTTGGTTGGCTGGCTGTCAGACTTTTAATGTTATTTGGCAAATGACACAAAGATTTTTGTGACAGCGTAATTCACCTCTTTCTATGCCAAAGTCGGATTTAAACCAGAATAGTAAAGATCATCCCGTCTTCTAGTGTTGTAGCTATGTACTTCACTGTTAATTTTGAATGGGGAGGGTTATTAATAACAAATTTCATAAGTCAATATATGTATTGCAGAGGTACTGCGAATATCCTGAGTTCTTTAAATAAATGTCCGTAAGGTAATCTTCAGTGGGCTCCAGCTATTATTCTGATTACACTTGAGTGCAATGAATTCTTTTTCTCTTAGTGACAAATTACCAGAAAATATGCCGCCATGTGGAAGCGGTGAATGAAAATAGGCATATTAGGCTAATTCACTGATAAGTTTATCACCAAAATTTGCGATAACCCTAATAACAAAGTAACTGAACCTAACTGTTTAGGTACATAGATGTTTCCTCCAATTCAGTTTCTCATCAATGCACATACCCAGAAATTTGGAATATTCTGTCTTAGCAACAGATGTCTGTTCATAGTCTATATTTGTCAGTGGTGTTACACCATTTACTGTACAGAATTTTATATACTGTTTTCTCAAAATTTAGTCCATTTGAAGGGAACTATTTAATTTTCTGAAAAGGGCATTATTTACAGTCTCCTCAGCTGATTATGGTTTGTTGGGTATGATTACTTGTATCAGCAAAAAGCTTTGCATCTTAATTAATGTAGTGGCAAGTCGTCAATACACATAAAGAACAATAAGGGATCGAAGACTGAACCCTGCTGGACACCATTCTTGATATCTCCCCAGCTGGAGGACTCTACTGATTTTTGCAAACTATCTATACTGTTAAATTCAACCTTCCACATTCTTCCAGTTAAGCTTAATTAGAATAATTTCATGATTCAATCAATCAAAAGCCTTTGAGAGGTCACAAAATATCCCAAAGGGTGATATTCAGTTACTCAATGCATTTAATACTCAATCAGTGAAAGCATATAAATCACTCTGTTGCAAAGTCGTTCTGAAAACCAAACTGACATTTTGTTTGTATTCTATTTTTACAAATACGTGATGCTACTCTTGAATACATTACTTGTAAAGAATTTTCAATAAAGCTGTCAGAAGTGATAGGGCAGTAGTTGACAGCATCAGACCTATCTCCCCTCCCCCCTTTTCATGCATAGGTATTTACTCTTCCACATACAACCTTGCATTTTCTAATGAATAGCTGGATCCTATTTTCTCTAAAACACTTCAAAATGTTTTCTACTTCTGACATACTGTTAAATAACTTTTCAATGAGCTTGATAGAAACACATTCTTCTTGTCTTCTGTTGCTCTGTTCCCCTTTAACAATATTCCAAACTTTTAATTTTCAGATGTGCTAGTCTCGGACATAATGCACATGCTTCTGAACTCTTCCATAACTTTCCTTAATACAGTGCACTAATTTTTGTGCTTATTAAAGGCTACGCAGGGATGGCTAGAGGACAAATAGGATGTAGAAGCTTATGTCACTGGGGGTAAGATAGATACTGCCTACAGGAAAATTAGAGACCTTTGGAGAAAAGAGAACCTATTGTATGAATATCAAGAGCTCAGATAGAAACCCAGTTCTAAGCAAATAAGGGAAAGCAGAAAGGTGGAAAGAGTATGTAGAGGGTCTATACAAGGGTGATGTACTTCAGGACAATATTACAGAAATGGAAGAGGATATATATAAAGATGACATGGGAGATACAATACTGTGTGAAGAGTTTGACAGAGCACTGAAAGACGTGAGTCGAAACAAGGCCCCGGGAGTAGACAACATTCCATTAGAACTACTGATGGCCTTGGGAGAGCCAGTCCTGACAAAACTCTACCATCTGGTGAGCAAGATGTAGGAGACAGGTGAAATACCCTCAGACTTCAAGAAGAATACAATAATTCCAATCCCAAAGAAAGCAGGTGTTGACAGATGTGAAAATTACCGAACCATCAGTTTAATAAGTCACAGCTGCAAAATACTAACACAAATTCTTTAGACGAATGGAGAAAGTGGTAGAAGCAGACCTTGGGGACGATCAGTTTGGATTCCGTAGAAATATTGGAACACGTGAGGCAATACTGACCTTAAGACTTACCTTACAAGAAAGGTTAAGGAAAGGCAAACATACATTTCTAGCATTTGTACACTTAGGGAAAGCTTTTGAAAATGTTGACTGGAATACGCTCTTTCAAATTCTGAAGGTGGCAGGGGTAAAATACCGGGAGTGAAACGCTATTTAGAATTTGTACAGAAACCAGATGGCAGTTACAAGAGTCGAGGGGCATGAAAGGGAAGCAGGTTGGGAAGGGAGTGAGACAGGGTTGTAGCCTATCCCCGACGTTATTCAATCTGTATATTGAGCGAGCAGTAAAGGAAACAAAAGAAAAATTCAGAGTAGGTATTCAAATCCATGGAGAAGAAATAAAAACTTTGAGGTTTGCCAATGATATTGTAAGTCTGTCAGCGACAGCAAAGGGCTTGGAAGAGCAGTTGAACAGAACGGATAGTGTCCTGAAAGGAGGATAGAAGATGAACATCAACAAAAGCAAATAGAGGGTGATGGAATGTAGTTGAATTAAATTGGGTGATGCTGAGGGAATTAGATTAGGAAATGAGATGCTTCTAGTAGTAAAAGAGTTTTGTTGTTTGGAGAGCAAAATAACTGATGGTTGAAGTAGAGAGGATATAAAATGTAGACTGGGAATGGCAAGAAAGCGTTTCTGAAGGAGAAATTTAACGTAGAGTATAGATTTAAGTGTCAGGAAGTCGATTCTGAAAGAATTTGTATGGAGTGTAGCTATGTATGGAAGTGAAACATGGACGATAAATAGTTCAGACAAGAAGAGACTAGAAACTTTCAAAATGTGGTGCTACAGAAGAATGCTGAAGATTAGATGGGTAGATCACATAACTAATCAGGAGGTATTTAATAGAATTGGGGAGAAGAGGAGTTTGTGGCAGAACTTTACCAGAAGAAGGGACTGGTTGGTAGGACATGTTCTGAGGCATCAAGGGATCACCAGTTCAGTATTGGAGGGCAGTGTGGAGGGTAAAAATCATAGAGGGAGACAGATGAATACACAAAGCAGATTCAGAAGGATGCAGGTAGCAGTTCGTAGTGGGAGATGAAGCAGCTTGCACAGGATAGGGTAGCATGGAGAGCTGCATCAAACCAGTCTCAGGACTGAAGACCACAACAACAATCTTTGTTTCACTGTTTCTGGATCATTGCTCCTCCTAGCTTTCCTGTTTACAAGACAATTTTGTCCCTTTAGTGAGCCATGGATTTTGAGATGGTTTCTTGAAATTGTATTTGTTTCCAAGTATACTCACAAAGGTTTCATGAAATAAGTTTAATTTCAAATTTGTGTAAGGTTCCCTGAACACCTCATACCAGTCTGTTGGAAGCTTATCCTAAAATTTTAGATTGTTAAATCATTAATTGAATGCACTATTTTGGAAGACTGTTCTCCATTACTGTATGAAGCTACCTCATATACTGTAATTAGATGTGCATCATGATTGGACAGACCACTCTTAACAGGAAATGTTTTTGTTTGATCAAATTTATCTTGGTCTATAAAAAACATGCCAGTGTGCTGTTTTCCTGTACTATCCAAGTAGGAAAAGCAATAACTGACTTCCAATTGAAAGAACCAAAAACTACTTGAAGATCAAACTTCATATCAATATCTTTCTGAAAATCTACATTGAAATCCTCACAAATATTAATTTGCTTCCCTCTCTGACAGACAGGAACCTATGTCGTCGTCGTCGTCGTCAGTCCTGAGACTGGTTTCATGCAGGTCTGCATGAGACTCTATCCTGTGCAAGCTCCTTCATCTCTCAGTACCTACTGCAGGCTACATCCTTCTGAATCTGTTCAGTGTATTCATCTTAGTCTCCCTCTACGATTGTTACCCTCCCCGCTGCCCTCCTGTACTAAATTTGTGATCCCTTGATGCTTCAGAACATGTCCTACCAACCGGTCCCATCTTGTCAAGTTGTCACAAACGCCTCTTCTCCCCAATCCTATCCAGTACCTCCTCATTAGTCATTTGATCTACCCATCTAATTTTCAGTATTCTTCTGTAGCACCACATTTCGAAAGCTTCTATTCTCTTCTTGTCCAAACTATTTACCGTCCATGTTTCACTTCCATACATGGCTACACTCCATACAAATACTGTCAGAAACAACTTCCTGACACTTAAATCTATATTCAATGTTAACAAATTTCTCTTTTCAGAAATGATTTCCTTGCCATTCCCAGTCTACATTTATATCCTCTCTACTTCAACCATCGGTTATTTTTCTCCCCAAATAGCAAAACACCTTTACTACTTGAAGTGTCTCATTTCCTAATCTAATTCCATAAGTATCACTCGACTTAGACTACATTCCATTATCCTAATTTCGCTTTTGTTGATGTTCATCTTATATCCTCCTTTTATGGCTTTTAATGCCTACTCTGAACTTTTTTGTTTCCTTTACTGCTTGCTCCATATACAGATTAAATGGGAACCTATACACTTCTACAATTACAAAAGTACAATTATTTAGTTAAGGATCTCTCTTGAGAGAGCAGTTCAATTGGGGTCGATCATACCACATGAAAGCAAGAACCAAACCAACATTTGTGTTTGTTTGCAGATGCTATTTTTACCAGGTCACACTAAATATTGTATCCCTGATCCCTATAAATACTGTTTCCCACCCCACCCAACAACAGATTCTGCTTTATAAAATGACTGCACGACAATCCTACATTCTTTATTATTTGGCTAAGACATGCACTGGGCTTGAAAAAACTAGTGACCAGGTACCTGTCACCTAATTTTTCCTTCAAGATCTGGCCCACACTTCTTCCATGGCTACTACATAACAGAACTTTTCTCCTACATTTTCCTTTATTTGAGACAGTTGGTTTCCTAGTGAAAGTCTGTTGAGTGCTGAGTACACTTAAATCTACTTGTGCCTCTTTCTTAGTTGACTGAGATAGTAAGGCAAATGTATTGATTGTGCCAATGGTGAAACTGTCAGATACCGTTCTCTCTGTGGTCCCTGTTCCTTGCTACCACTTCCCACCTGTCTTCACCCTCCCCCCCCCCCCCTTTCCCCCCTCTTAACCTTGTCAGATCCTAACACTATCCAGTTCAGCCTTGAGGGCTCTAATCTTCTCTTCCTGTTCAGCTATTTTCCTATCCCTTGAACATCCTCTGCAATACCATAGAAGAGACCCATTTACTGCCCCAATTCCCATGCCTCTACATTCCTCCCATTGCAACCATCTGTCACAACAGCTGCACAGAACCCCAGAACTAACTTTCCTATGGCAGCTCAAGCACTTCGTGCTTGTGGCTGTTTACAATATTTTTACAAAATTTATGTAGGTAATAACAGTAATATTTCTATTACAGATCACAAGAGTCAGTAAAGTTATGTGGACGACTAATATACTATTATATTATTAATGTAGTAATGTAATGTACTTTAACTAATGTTAAAAATTAAATCTGGTGTAACTCAAAAATTAGGTCTAAGATATTGTATGTGCAATATATACTTTACACTATTTGAAAGGAAATAAGAGACCTTAAAACCTTTAATTCCTCAAGTAGATATGGTACTACTAAATGTATGTGTAATCAAAACAACCTAATTCTTCACTTCATACTGAAGCAAATGTCTTAAATTTGTATGTAAAACTAAGACTAAAGTACGTGAAAACTGGCACTTATGTTTTTTTTTTCTTTCTGGGAAATTCTTTGATATGAGTGATACCTCAAATAGACAACATGAAACCCTCTAGCTTCCTTACATGCTTAATTAAGTTGTTATAGAATTAACTACTTACCTTCACAAGCTCAATATTGCGTGTGGTCTGTGTCAAGGCTGAGAGTGAAACTCAAACTAAAACTAGAACCTGGCTCTGGCTTTCTTGAACAATGTATTAAGAAGTCTTCTCAACAGGTTTCTTCTGCCATGTGGTAAAAGATTAAGATGGAAAGTTGCCAAGTTCTGATAAGTAGTAGAGAAAGAGTAAAATTCAAAATTGCTATTGAATTTTATTTGATCCTGTAAGATTACATTGTGTACAGTAAATGTACGTGTAATACAGGACATGTCAAAGTATTAAAATTCTTTCACTTATTTTTCTACACCTTTAGCTTACATTTTTACATCACTGATAATGAGTAAGTGTCAAGTGGAATACTGAAAAGAAATAACACATTTTCAATTAAGTTTCTGAACTAGTTGGTTAGGAAAATACAGTAAATATGGCCTGGGAATGCTAATTGTAAACAAACATTCAGAAGCATGTATAAACAGTTCTGATTTGGGGCTGAGACATGGACTTCTAAAGTGAGAACCATTTGCAAATTAAGGCTTGCTTAGTGAAGACTGGAAAAGTGAATATTTACCTATCCAAAATGGCGTATAGGAGGGTATAGAAATTGAATATGGTCTGCAGCACTTGGATGGACAGCACTGGATACTTCGTGCACTGAATTCTGTTTGGAAGAATTTCTCAACAAAGCAGACAAGTTCTTACATCTGAACATTGTATTCTGGGTCTCTAGCCTTGTCTAGACATCCCTTCACTGATAGTTACCAAACTTCTAGATTCATATAAAGGTTAGCAACCTCAACTGGAACATACCTACAATATTTAGTAATATTCTGGCCAGTGTGCATACTGTGAGTGTACTCAAACAGCCAGGAGAAGTAAACTTTGGCCTTGTTGTCTCGTGTAGATATGGGGTAAGAGTTCTTTTTGGTTATATAGAGATAAGACTGCAAAGATGTTAGGTAAAGTGTAGTGTACTACTAATGTAATGGCATAGTTATATAATGCAAAATTGGACAGTAAATTCATGATTCTATTAATGCTGGTCATTGATCAAATTTTCAGGCACAACGGCTCAATATCACAGCAGCTTCAAGATCGATTGCCTTCAACAACCATAGAAATGTACTTTACCTGTTCGACAGAGTTGCAGAACCACTATTTTTACCAAAAGGAGAAGAGAATAAAATAGTGTTCAAACTTCCACCTGAGTACTTGGTAAGTGATAAATTTCTTACCCAAAAGCAACAAATCTGTAATTACATGTAATTTACTGGTATGACAATGTTACCAGTTACATATCTTTAGCAGGCAGTACTGAGAAACTGGAGTTAGAAGTGGAATGAGACTTAACAAAGCACAGGGAATGGTTGACGGCAAAATACGAATTTTTTTTTTAACTGTACATTCCCATAACACTCCTGGCCTCAACCTTTATTAGTAACTTTTCTCACTCATTTCCTGTTCCCATTCCAGCACAGCCCTCATTCAACCAACACACCCAGTCTTCACTTGTCTCCTTTCTGCAATCCCCCCCCCCCCCCCCCCACCTCTCCCTGGACCTCAATCTGACCTCCTGACTGCTCCTAGATGCCCTATCCTTCACCTCATCCTTGTGTGTTCCCCCAGCAGTGCTTCTCAGCCCCCACCCCTACCTTGCTATTCCTCTCTCCTCCCTGCCCCAGCCTCCTCATTACCCGCACCTAGTTGCCACTCCTATCATGCACTGCTGCTGTTGCTTGCAGTGTGGCTTCAGCTGCCAGAGACTGCGTGTGTGATCTATTTTCGACAAAGGCCTTGATGGCCAAAATCTTACATTGTGAAGGTGTTCCTGTTGTACCCATCTGTGGCACAGCATTGCATCTCTCCTGTATGGTGAGAAGCAAAATTCCTTTTCATAGTATTGTCATATTCCATCTTACTTTCCATTGTTTAATTTTAGCTAAAACCGACTAGTAATCGGTGTGAAATAAGCAGACTGGAGGAGGAAAAATTGATACAGAATAAATAGTAGGCAAGGCAGCACAATGGAAGACAAGGTATGGGAGAGTAAGCATAGATGAGAGATAACAAGGTGTAAATAACAGTAAAGTACAGTGAATGGTAATTGAACACCCATGGTTTTCATATGGGGGAAAAGGTTGCACATAATTTTCACGCATTTTCTGATAAGGGATCAAGTATTCATGTGAATATAGATAGATGAAAACTAAAATTTCCAGCCAGGAGCCCCATTAACATACCGACTGGAAACACACGAGCTTTTCATCAGATTAAATATTCTATTTAAAGTACTTGCTCTGCTCATTTTATATTGACAAGAGTTACCAACACCTCAATGAACTGGAAGTGTTTTTTTTGTCACATAATTTGTGAGTCTGGCAAGTTAAAATGTTTCTGATCTTCATTTGGTGTTGAATACCAGGTACAGGAGAATTGTTGGCTTAAGGTGGTCATTCCAAGGCAAATAACATGCCTGGATGCTAAGATTGTTGTACTAACTCACACATGGAACATTTCTGAAATTCCTACCTTGAAATTTACAGAATAAGTGAAATAAGTGGTAAACCTTTTTACCTCGGCATAAATGTTTCTCAAACAGCATCAAAAAGTTCATAAAATTTATTCATGAATGGTCTTTGTAGAGACAAGTCAGTTTAACTTTGTGAAATAGTTATTGAACTTACAGAAAGGTTGGGAAGATACACTGCTTACAAATGAGCAACAATACGTAACTTTCCTGAAAAAAGTTAACATGTTACTACTTCTAAATTGTATTGGGGCTGTTTTTAAGAATGTCATATTTTTCACAAATGTTATTTCCTTAAGAACTTACCATCAAAGAATGCAAATAAAATTTCTATGCAGGATTTTCTAAAATTTGTCCTTCTTTCCAGACACCTCGTTACCAGTCAATAGTTTCAGAAATTACAGACAGATGGGGTGGAGTTCAAAATAGAATGGAAATTGATGTTAAGCCAATCACCTTGCCTGATCTTTCATATCCAATGACACTTAGCCGTAGAGAGAACTTCTCTCCTTTCCTGCCACATCACAGGAAAATGGCTTCAAGACTAGTGGAAACATTTCTTGGTAAGTGAAACTACTGAAGGTTGGTGACTGCATAGTTATATTCCTGAAGCGTCAAATGATTGGTGGATTCAAAGGTAATGAAGTGGGGAATGGAGAATTGACTATCGATAAGTCAGTGATGCCAATATTTTAACAAAATTAAACTGCTCATTTACAAATAATGTGAATTTCTCTACAGGCTTCAATTTGGTTGTAATAACTCAGAGAAAAATAATATTTAATATCATAAACAGAACACATGCAAATTATCTGTTGTGCAGTTACTGGTCCAGTCCCTCATACCATCAAAGGATAACTTACATTTTCATAAAGAGCAATCTCACTGAAAATAAGCAAAATATAAAGCACTTAAATCTCTTTGACGGTACATGCTGTGTCAGCATGGGACCCAAGCCCTTTGCAGCACTACTTCCCTTTCTGTGCTGAAAGTCTTTCTCCTATTCCCATGGGGTAGTCCTCCTAGTGAGGAGGATCATCTAGCACTTACTTCAGAGGTCAAATTATAGTGACTTGTCCATTCTGAGAATGTTTCTTTTGAAGTCTTGTCAGATGACACTTTCCCACAGCTACAAGGTCTTTCTCAGCCACTGACCTTAGTTTTCGCTTTACAGCTATTGCAAACTGAGTTCAGTGGGAAGTGGCTACAGATACATATTCTAGTGGCCACTTCCCAGTGGAGATCTGTCTCCAAACTCAGATAGTGGTTGAAAGAAAACCGTGAAGGCGGATGATGATTCAGAGGGCATATTGGTTGCTGTACAATTGAGGGGCTATTTTTGAACAACATTTTAGTTTTCAGGGAATGGTCCATTTTTCAGTTTATCTGACTTGGCTTCCATACCTGAAAGACATATGAACAAAATCCAATCCCTTCATTAAATATTTTTGAATGATTTACAGGAAAAGCACGGAGAGCTGACAGATCCTGCCTAGGGTACTTGTTTGATCATGTTTAGATTAGGGCAGCATAGTCTCTGGATCAGTCCTTACTTCCAATCTGAAAATGTTAGATGCTGTCCACCATGAGGTCATTGGAATATTGAATGGGTCCTTCTGGACCAGCCCAGTGCAGATTGCACTCTAGATATGGCTACATATCCTTTTGGCTTGACAGGCACTGACAATCTCAGCATCACCTCAATCATAGGCATTTAGTGCTGTAGTCCAACCAAATTCTGAATATCTCTTAAGGGAATGGCCCCATATGAACAAGCCACTTCGGATATGTGCCGCTGGCAGTCGAGGCTCTGTATCAGACATCTGAATACGCAGGCAGGGATGGAAAGCATTGCCACCTTGGTGTCTTTAGAGGCCTAGAGTGATTGTAACAACAAAAATTATGCAGCAACAATCTTCAAATTTTAGATAAATTCAACCATGAGAATCTAAAATGCGACATTTTCATCTTCAAGAAATACACCCCTAGACACACAAAGCTTAGTAAACTACAAAGTTTACTGTAATCTTCCCTCCTATTAAATTTTTCTTAGAAGACTATGCTTATTGTGGACAATAGCTGCAAGTGGGAAGGAGGGGGTGGATTACAATGAGTTATGAGAAAACTTCAACTTGTGATTAGATTTTTAAAACTTTTCCTTGTATTTTAAGTGTGTACCACAATTGTATCACTGTCTACACTGATGGATCTGAGCAAGTGAATGTCCTCAATTGATCCACTGTTTTCCCTCACAGTGTTACCAAAGTAAATCTTCTGTAATAATTTGCAAATTAAGATGTAGGGTTACATGGCATTATGGGTGATTCAGACATCACAGTACAAGGTTTCTTTTGTGTTCACTCTTAAGCACTAAAAGTGCTTCACCAAATGTATCCAGCAGACCAGTTGATTAAATCCATCTAAGAACCCTACGGTGGCTCTCACACAGTGGTAACCCCCCCCAGGGGATCCACAACTCTTTTGTGGATACGTGCGTAGCGAGCACGGGACCCCGAGCTGATGTGGCCTTCCTTCCTTTCCCGCATCCTTCCCCATCCCCCATCTTCGCCCCCCCTCTTCACCTCTGGCTCTTTCTTTCCCTTTCTCTGGGGTTTTGGTTTGTGCCTACGTCCGGAGACGGACGCTTGTAAATATACTACATTCTTCGCCTTCCTTCCCTGCTTGTAAGTCTTCATCCTTACCTTGTCCTTCTCTTTTCCTTACCTCTTCTCTCTACCTTCTCCGCTGCGGCGTTTGAGACCTCTCTTCTTTCCTTTCCCTTTCTCTTTCTTCCTCCCTGTGCGTGTCTGAAGGCCACCCCACACACTTCCATGCGTGCCCCCTGCGGGTCCGGGGATTAGAATAGGCCCGAGGTATTCCTGCCTGTCGTAAGAGGCGACTAAAAGGAGTCCATCCCCCTCACGGGGGTAGTTAGCGCCTGCGTCCGGAGACGGACGGTTTCACGACCTATAATCGTGGTCTTTTTGGTTTTTCACTTCTCGTTTCTTCCTTCCTTTTGTTGGTTCCTTTCTTTGCTCTTCTCCACTTCACTGTCTTCCTTACTCTTTCCCTTGACTCCTCCTTGCCTTCTCATTGCCTTTTTCTCCTTGCCTTCTCATTGCCTTCTTTTCCTTGCCTTCTCCTTGCCTCCTTCTCCTTGCTTTCTCATTGCCTTCTTCTCCTTGCCTTCTCTGGTCTCCGCCTCGGCGTTTGAGACAGTCTGTCCTCTTTCTCCCTCTCTTCTTTTTCCTCTTCTTCCTTCCTCCCTGTGCGTGTCTGAAGGCCGACCCACGCGTAGCCGGTGACGGGGTAACGCGTAAGTCCCCGCCCTGGGTAGACATGTAAGGCACGCGCGTACCCCCTGGTAAAGGCCAGGCCCGGGGAGGGGTGATTGCCTGAGCTGATACCTTCTGACCATGCCGATTGGTCCCTCCGTCTGTTTCTCGGGAGGTGTGACCTGAGGTGTAAACATTCACCTAAGGCGGGAGTGCCCTCTGAGAGGGTCCCCACAAGGAAGGAGCGCGCCATCGGAGACGCTGGCAATCATGGGGGATTCCTCCGCAATGGATTCTACTCCATCGCTTTCGACTTCGACCCACAAACGGAAACGTGACCAGCTACCAGTGACAAAAGTACTACCGCCTGCCCCACAGTTCCTCGTCGTTTCTCGATCTGAGGACGGAAAGGATTTTTCCTCTGTCAACCCTTTCGTTATCCAGAAGGGCGTAGATGCCATAGCCGGATCTGTCAAATCTTGTACCAGGTTGCGGAACGGTACCTTATTACTAGAAACTGAGAGTGCCTTTCAGGCACAAAAACTGCTTCGGGCCACACTCTTGTACACGTTCCCTGTCCGGGTGGAGGCCCACCGCACTTTGAATTCGTCTCGTGGTGTAGTCTATAGTAGCTCTCTCGACGGATTGACTGACGAGGAGCTTCAATCTTTCCTCGCTGAGCAGGGCGTGACGGCTGTCCATCGGGTCATGAAAAAGGTCAACAATGACCTTGTACCGACCCGGACACTTTTCTTAACCTTCGATAGTGTTAAGCTGCCATCGCGCATCAAGGCGGGCTACGAGGTTATTTCTGTTCGCCCCTATGTCCCGACACCTACGCGCTGCTACCAGTGTCAGCGTTTCAATCACACTCGACAGTCTTGTTCCAATGCGGCTAAATGTGTCACTTGTGGCAGGGATGCCCATGAGGGTGACTGTCCACCTCCGTCTCCTCGTTGTGTGAACTGTCAGGGTGACCATGCCGCATCCTCCCGCGACTGTCCTGTCTATAAGGAAGAACGCTGTATCCAGGAAATTCGAGTCAAAGAGAAAGTGTCCACCTCGGCTGCTCGCAAGCTATTGGCTAGTAGGAAGCCCACGCTGCTCCCAGCGGGGAAATACAGCACTGTCCTCGCCTCTCCTCGGACTACCCGGGAGGTAGCAACCCAGACATGCGATCTGACCTTCAGCACCACGGTCGTCCGTTCGGCCAGTGCTAAGATCGCGCGGTCGACGTCTCCTCTTCGTCCCATCACCCCACAGACACCAGCCCCTTCATCAGCTTCTGCTAAGACGAAGACCCAGAAGTCAGATGCACGGGCCTTCAAGAAGGAACCGTCCCGTGCAGACTTCCTACGTACCTCGACCTCCCAGCCTTCGTCCGGTACTTCCACCAAACGACCATCCAAGAAGGCTAATAGGAAGCACAGTTCTCCTTCTCCGCCACGGCGCATTTCTTCTCCTGCGCCACCCAGCGGTTGCCGCCCCAGGCCGTCATCCCTTTCGCCTGGCCGCACCGCTGGTAGCCGAACATCTGGCCGTTCACCGGCGGAGGAAGCTCCCCCTCCCGGCCATCTTCCCAAGATGGCCGATGAACCTATAGACCCAATGGACGCTGACTGTCCGCCTATTGATAGCGGCGGCAGTGCTCGCTCGAAGCCAGGCCCTCAGCGGCCTTCGAGGTGACCCCTTCTCTCATCTTCCTTTTCTTCCGATGGCACTTATTAACTGGAATATTCGCAGCGTTCGCTCCAACCGAGAGGACTTGAAGTTGCTGCTCCGCTCGCATCGTCCGCTCGTCGTAGCCCTCCAGGAAACGAAGCTACGCCCATGCGATCAAATTGCCTTGGCACACTACACCTCTGTGCGTTTTGACCTACCCCCTGTGGTAGGTATCCCAGCTCATGGAGGGGTTATGTTGCTGGTCCGGGATGATATTTACTACGATCCCATCACGTTGCACACCGGCCTGCAGGCAGTTGCCATCCGCATTACTCTCCCCACTTTTACGTTTTCCTTTTGTACCGTTTACGCTCCATCGTCATCTGCCGTTACCAGGGCAGACATGACGCAACTTGTTGCTCAGCTACCTGCACCATTTTTGTTAACTGGAGACTTCAATGCACACCATCCTCTTTGGGGCTCTCCAGCATCCTGCCCGAGGGGCTCCTTGTTAGCAGACCTTTTCAACCAGCTCAATCTTGTCTGCCTCAATACTGGCGCCCCTACTTTTCTTTCGGACACATCTCATACCTATTCCCATTTAGACCTCTCTATATGTACTCCCCAACTTGCACGCCGGTTTGAGTGGTATGCCCTTGCTGATACATATTCGAGCGACCACTTCCCGTGTATTATCCATCTCCTGCAGCATACTCCCTCTCCGTGCTCCTCTCGTTGGACCATCTCCAAGGCAGACTGGGGGCTCTTCTCTTCCAGGGCGACCTTTCAGGATCAAACCTTCACAAGCTGCGATCGTCAGGTCGCACACCTCACGGAAGTCATTCTCGCTGCTGCTGAATATTCCATCCCTCACCCTACCTCTTCTCCACGTCGCGTACCGGTCCCCTGGTGGACCGCAGCATGTAGGGACGCTATACGTGCTCGTCGACGTGCTTTACGCACCTTTCAACGCCACCCTACAGTGGCGAATTGTATTAATTATAAACGATTACGTGCTCAGTGTCGTCGTATTATTAAAGAAAGCAAGAAAGCCAGCTGGGCTGCTTTCACCAGCACCTTCAGCAGTTCTACTCCTTCTTCTGTTGTCTGGGGTAGCCTGCGCCGGCTATCTGGCACTAAGGTCCACTCCCCAATTTCTGGCTTGAAGGTCGCGAATGAAGTCCTTGTGGCCCCTGAGGCTGTCTCCAATGCCTTCGGCCGCTTTTTCGCCGAGGTTTCGAGCTCCGCTCATTACCATCCTGCCTTCCTCCCCCGCAAACAGGCCGAGGAGGCTAGGCCACGTGACTTCCGCTCCTCGAATTGTGAAAGTTATAATGCCCCATTCACCATGCGGGAACTCGAAACCGCACTTGGCCGATCACGGTCCTCCGCTCCAGGGCCTGATTCTATTCATATTCAGATGCTGAAGAACCTTTCTCCTGCGGGTAAAGGTTTTCTTCTTCGTACATACAATCGCATCTGGATTGAGGGACATGTTCCCGCATGCTGGCGCGAGTCTATTGTTGTCCCGATTCCTAAGCCGGGGAAGGACAAGCACTTGCCTTCCAGTTATCGACCTATCTCGCTTACCAGCTGTGTCTGTAAAGTGATGGAGCGAATGGTTAACTCTCGATTGGTTTGGCTGCTCGAGTCTCGACGCCTACTTACCAATGTACAATGTGGATTTCGAAGGCGCCGCTCTGCTGTCGACCATCTGGTTACCTTGTCGACCTTCATCATGAATAACTTCTTGCGGAAGCGCCCGACCGCGGCTGTGTTCTTTGATTTGGAGAAGGCTTACGACACCTGTTGGAGGGCGGGCATTCTCCGCACCATGCATACGTGGGGCTTTCGCGGTCGCCTCCCTCTTTTTATTCGTTCCTTTTTAATGGATCGACAGTTTCGGGTACGTGTGGGTTCTGTCCTGTCCGACACCTTTCGCCAGGAGAATGGGGTGCCACAGGGCTCAGATTTGACGTCGCTCTCTTCGCCATCGCGATCAATCCAATAATGGATTGCCTCCCAGCTGATGTATCAGGCTCCCTTTTCGTGGACGATTTTACCATCTATTGCAGCGCGCAGTGTCCATGTGTCTTGGAGCGCTGTCTTCAGCGTTCTCTTGACCGTCTTTACTCCTGGAGTGTCGCCAATGGCTTCCGTTTTTCTGCCGAGAAGACGGTCTGTATTAACTTCTGGCGCTACAAAGAGTTTCTCCCACCGTCCTTACGACTCGGTCCCGTTGCTCTCCCACTCGTGGAGACAATCAAATTTTTAGGCCTTACCTTTGACAGGAAACTTAGCTGGTCTCCACATGTGTCATATTTGGCCGCCCGTTGTACCCGTTCTTTAAATGTCCTCCGTGTTCTCAGTGGTATGTCGTGGGGAGCGGATCGAACCGTCCTACTTCGTCTATATCGGTCGATCGTCCGCTCCAAGCTGGATTATGGGAGCTTCGTATACTCCTCTGCACGGCCATCCATCTTACGCCGCCTCAACTCCATACAACATCGGGGTTTACGACTTGCGATCGGAGCATTTTATACCAGTCCCGTAGAGAGTCTTCATGCTGACGCTGGCGAATTGCCACTCACCTACCGGCGCGATATACTGCTTTGTCGGTATGCCTGTCGGCTACTGTCAATGCCCGACCATCCTTCTTATCGTTCCTTTTTTGACGACTCTCTTGACCTTCAATACGGGTTGTATGTCTCTGCCTTGCTACCCCCTGGAGTTCGCTTTCGTCGCCTCCTTCAACACCTTAATTTTTCACTCCCTGCAACCTTTCGAGTGGGCGAGAGCCGCACGCCACCTTGGCTCCAGGCTCAGGTCCGCGTTCACCTCGACCTCAGCTCGCTCCCAAAAGAGGTCACCCCCGGTTCGGTCTACCACTCCCGTTTTTTGGAACTTCGTTCGAAGTTCAACAACATGACTTTCATTTACACAGATGGCTCTAAGACCAATGACGGGGTCGGGTGTTCCTTTATTGTCGGGGCACAAAGTTTCCAATACCGGCTCCATGGCCATTGTTCGGTCTTCACAGCTGAGCTCTTTGCCCTCTACCAGGCTGTTCTGTAAATCTGCCGCCACCGACATTCTGCTTATGTCATCTGCTCAGATTCCCTGAGCGCCATCCAGAGCCTCAGTGATCCGTACCCGGTTCACCCTTTCGTACACCGGATCCAACGCTCTCTTCAGCAGCTGGTGGACGTCGGTACGCCGGTTAGCTTTATGTGGGTTCCTGGCCATGTCGGTCTCCCTGGGAACGAAGCTGCAGATGCCGCGGCCAAGGCTGCGGTCCTCCAGCCTCGGACAGCTTCTTGTTGTGTCCCTTCGTCCGATTTTACCAGGGTCATTTGTCGGCGCGTTGTGTCGCTGTGGCATGCCGATTGGGCTGCACTTACCGACAACAAGCTTCGGGCCTTAAAACCTCTTCCCGTGGCTTGGACGTCCTCCTCACGCCCTTCTCGGCGGGAGGAGGTCACTTTAGCAAGGTTAAGAATTGGACACTGCCGGTTCAGCCATCGCCATCTGCTGACGGCTGCGCCGGCACCGTTCTGCCCATGTGGGCACTTGCTGACAGTTCGTCACATTTTAATGTCCTGTCCCGATCTTAAAACACTGCGCCTTGATCTTAACCTGCCTACTACTTTAGATGCCATTTTAGCGGATGACCCACGAGCAGCTGCTCGTGTTCTTTGTTTTATCAATTTGACAAACCTCGCTAAGGACATTTGATGTTTTTTAATCCTATGCCTGTCAGTCTTTTATTGTGTTTTCCCTTTTAGTTGTTGTTGTTGTCAACTTGTGCCTCGCGGTGCATTCTTAGAGTAGTCAGGGCGCTAATGACCATTGAAGTTGTGCGCCCGAAAACCACAAAAAAAAAAAAAAAAAAAAAAAAAAAAAAAAAAAAAACTTCCATGCGTAGCCGGTGACGGGGTAACGCGTAATTCCCCGCCCCGGGTAGACAGGTAGGACACGTACGTACCCCCTGGTAACGGCCAGGCCCAGGGAGGGGTGATTACCCGAGGTGATACCTTCCGAAAGTGCCGATTGGTCCCTCCGTCCGTTTGTCGGGAGGTGTGACCTGAGGTGTGAACAATCACCTAAGGCGGGAGTGCCCTCAGAGAGGGCCCCCACAAGGGAGGAGCGCGCCATCGGAGACGGCGGTAATCATGGGGATTCTTCCGCAATGGTTTCCTCACCTTCCACTATGTCTGCTCACAAACGTAAGTTCACTGAGTCTCAACCACAGTCAGTTCTTCCATCGTTGCCACAGTTCCTTGTTGTTTCTCGGTCTGACGAAGGTCACGACTTCTCCACAGTCAACCCTTTCATTATTCAGAAAGGTGTCGACGCAATTGCAGGTCCTGTAAAGTCTTGTTCCAGATTACGGAATGGCACCCTGTTGTTAGAAACAGTCAGTGCCCTCCAAGCACAAAAATTGCTGCGTACCTCACTACTACACACCTTCCCTGTCCGGGTGGAACCGCACCGTACCTTAAATTCCTCGCGTGGAGTCGTTTATACGCGCTCCCTCGATGGACTGTCTGACGAAGAAATTCAGAACTACCTGTCTGACCAGGGCGTAACGGCTGTTCTTAGGGTTATGAAAAGGGTTGACACGAACATCATTCCAACCCGCACTGTCTTCTTGACATTTGACAAAGTTCAACTACCATCGAAAATCAAAGCCGGCTATGAGATAATTTCCGTTCGCCCTTACGTCCCGAACCCTACGCGTTGCTATCGGTGCCAGCGGTTCAATCACACCAGCCAGTCCTGTTCCAATCCGGCCAAATGTGTTACGTGTGGCAGGGATGCCCATGAGGGTGCTTGTCCACCTCCATCCCCTCGCTACATCAACTGTATGGGTGACCACGCCGCTTCCTCTCGAGATTGTCCCGTTTTTAAGGACGAAAAGCTCATCCAGGAAATTCGAGTAAAGGAAAAGGTGTCGACCTTTGCTGCTCGAATATTATTCGCCAGTCGACAGCCCACCGTGCCTCAGAAAGGAAAATACAGCACTGTCCTTGCTTCTCCTCGGCCAACAAAGGAGGCGGCCACGCAGACTTGCGACCTCACCTTTAGTGCCACGGTCGTCCGATCGGCCAGCGCAAAGATCGCCCGTTCAACTTCACCACTTTCGCCTGCCCACTCTCTGGTTCACCCTTCGAGTTCTGCTAAATCTCGAGCCCAAAAGTCAGACACCAAGACTTCGAAAAAAGAGCATACTCGTGAAGAGTTTTTACGTACGGCAACTTACCAACCATCGGTTCCTCCTTCCTCTAAACATCATACTTCCAAGAAGGCTAAAAAGAAACCCAGTTCCTCTCCTTCTCCGCCAAGGCGTGTCCCATCTACAGCACCACCTGGCGGAAGTCGCCCTCGGCCGTCTTCTGTGTCGCCGAGGCGCACTGCTGGCGGCCGATCAACCGGCCGGTCGCTGGTGGCAGGAGCTGCTCCTGACCAACCTATGGATCAGGATCTTCTGCCTTCGGCTGAATGCCATTCCGTGCTGTCGGTCGCAAGCTCAGAGCAGTCGTTGAGTTGACAGTGACCTTGGTCACATTCCTCCATTTTCTGTTCACCCTATGTCCATTATCCACTGGAATATCCGCGGTATTCGAGCCAATCGGGATGAATTGTCGATCCTCTTAAAATACTACTCGCCGGTCATCTTTTGTCTTCAGGAAACAAAGCTGCGTCCCCATGACCGCTTTGTTCTCCCTCATTTTTAGTCCGTCCGATACGATCTCCCCTCTGTTGAAGGCACTCCAGCACATGGAGGACTCATGATTCTTCTCCATGAAACTCTCCATTATCACCCAATCCATTTAAATACTTCCTTCCAAGCTGTCGCCGTCCGTCTTTCCCTTTCCGGATACACGTTCTCTCTTTGTACTGTATACATTCCATCGTCCACACCAATGGCACGAGCTGATCTCCTTCATCTTCTTGGTCAGCTTCCACCCCCATATTTGCTGGTTGGGTACTTCAATGCCCACCACCCGCTTTGGGGATCTCCACATCCTTGTCCACGTGGCTCACTATTGCTAGACGTCTTCCACCAAGCAGATCTAGTTTGCCTCAACACTGGGGTCCCTACGTTATTGTCTGCCTCCACGGCAAATTTATCTCATTTGGACCTTGCGGTCGGTACTGTTCCACTAGCTCAGCGCTTCGAATGGTTCGCCCTTGATGATACACACTCGAGTGACCACTTTCCATGTGTCCTTAGACTGCAGCCTCAACGGCCATATATGCGCCCGCGACGCTGGAAGTTTGCTCAAGCCGATTGGACACTTTTTTCGTCTCTAGCGACATTCGATGACCGTCACTTTCCCAGCGTCGACGATGAGGTCACACATATTACCGACGTTATTCTTACAGCTGCGGAACATTCAATACCACGCACCTCCGAATTGCCCCGGCGCCCCCCAGTTCCTTGGTGGAACGAGGCATGCCGTGATGCACTACGTGAGCGGCGACGTGCTCTTCGCGTTTTCCGCCACCATCCTATTTGGCCAACTGTATCCGCTATAAGCAGCTCCGAGCGCGATGCCGTCGTGTCATCCGCGATAGCAAGAAGGCAAGCTGGAAATTCTTTATTAGCTCATTTAACACCTTCACTCCCTCCTCGGAAGTTTGGAGTCGGCTTCGACGGTTCTCCGGCGCGCCTGGTTTCTCCCAGGTCTCTGGGCTCACTGTCGCGCATGACACATTAGTGGACCCCGTCGCAATTTCTAACTCGTTGGGTCAGCACTTTGCCGAGATTTCGAGCTCTTCAAATTACCCGCCAGCGTTTCTCCCGAAGAAACGTGCAGCGGAAGTGCGACCTCTCTTGCTTTCTCCTCTCAAAATCGCGAAAGCTACAATACTGTTTTCTCCTTGCGGGAACTCAACATGCACTCTCTTCTTCTCGCTCCTCCGCCCCAGGACCAGATGGTATCCACGTCCAAATGTTGCTACATTTATCAACCCATAGTCTGCGTTACCTCCTTCGCCTTTATAATCGAATTTGGACCGACAGTACTTTTCCCAGACGATGGCGGGAAGCTATCGTCGTTCCTGTTCCGAAACCTGGAAAGGACAAACATCTCCCCTCTAGCTATCGCCCCATTTCTCTCACGAGTAGTGTCTGTAAGGTTTTGGAGCGTATGGTGAATTACCGTTTAGCGTGGTGGCTGGAATCCCGCAGTCTTTTAACACCTGCCCAATGCGGATTCCGAAAGCATCGTTCTGCAGTTGACCATCTTGTTGCTCTCTCCACTTATATCGTGAACAATTTTCTCCGGAAACGCCAAACGGTAGCAATATTTTTTGATCTGGAGAGAGCTTACGATACCTGTTGGAGGACAGGCATCCTCCGCACACTGTTCTCATGGGGCTTTCGAGGCCGGCTGCCCCTTTTTCTTCGCGAATTTATGGCAGAGCGCACATTTAGGGTGCGGGTGAACACTACTCTCTCCCGCACTTTCTCCCAAGAAAACGGGGTACCCCAGGGCTCCGTGCTGAGTGTTGTACTGTTTGCCATCGCTATAAATGCAATTATGGATTGTCTCCTTCCCGATGTCTCGGGCTCCCTCTTTGTGGATGATTTTGCGATCTACTACAGCTCTCAACGGACCACCCTTCTTAAACGACGTCTTCAAGGATGTCTCGATCGCCTCCACTCTTGGAGCATCGAAACCGGCTTCCGTTTCTCTCCCAGTAAGACTGTTTGTGTTAATTTTTGGCGACGTAAGGAGTTTCTTCCGCCCTCCTTACATCTAGGACCTGTCAACCTTCCGTTTTCAGACGTCGCTAAATTCTTGGGTCTTATGTTTGACAGAAAACTGTGCTGGTCCTCCCACGTTTCCTATCTTTCGGCTCGCTGTCTGCGATCGCTTAACACCCTCAGTGTCCTGAATGGTACCTCCTGGGGAGCGGACCGAGTGGTCCTTCTCCGCCTCTATCGCGCCTTAGTGCGCTCGAAATTGGACTATGGAAGCATCGTCTACTCCTCTGCTCGGCCGTCTATTCTTCGGCGTCTCGACTCTATCCACCACCGTGGATTACGTTTAGTGTCTGGAGCTTTTTACACTAGACCTGTGGAGAGCCTTTATGCTGAGACTGCTGAACCTCCGTTGTCCAATCGGTGAGCAGTCCTTCTGAGTCGTTATGCTAGCCATCTGTCTTCCATGCCTGCTAATCCAGCCCATGCCCTTTTTTTCGACGCCTCATTTGATGTAGGGTATGCAGGCCGCTCCTCCTCCCTACTACCGCCGGGAGTCCGCTTCCGTCAACTGCTCCATTCTCTTTCCTTCCGCTTTCCTAAAACCTTCTTGACAACTTAGGGTACAGCACCGCCTTGGCTCCGTCCCCAGATCTGCCTGCTCCGTGACCTTTGTCGATTTCCCAAGGATGGTACCCCTACACTTGCTTATCGTCGGGCATTTGCTGCTCTACGTGCACAAATGACGGACACCACATTTATTTCAACCGACGGCTCGAAAACATCGTTAGGTGTAGGGAGTGCCTATATTGTTGGCGACACCCCCAATGAATTTCGGCTTACCGACCAGTGTTCGGTGTATACTGCGGAGCTTTACGCTGTTCTCCAGGCTGTCCACTACATCCGCCGCCATCGGCGGATACAGTACGTTATCTGCTCGGATTCTCTCAGCTCTCTCCTCAGTCTCCAAGCTCTTTACCCTGTGCACCCTCTGGTCCACCGGATTCAGGACTGTCTGCGCTTGCTCCACCTGGGGGGCGTCTCGGTGGCGTTCCTCTGGCTCCCGGGACACGCTGGTATCTGTGGGAATGAGGCGGCCGATATAGCGGCCAAGGCTGCAGTCTCTCTTCCTCGGCCAGCTATTCAGTCGCTTCCCTTCACCGATCTACGGAGCGGTTTATGTCGAAAAGTTGCTCATTTATGGCATGCGCATTGGTCCACACTTCCCCATAATAAATTGCGGGAAGTGAAAGCCCTTCCTTGCGCTTGGACCTCTTCCTCCCGAACGCGTCGTCGGGAGGAGGTAATTTTAACTAGACTCCGGATAGGGCACTGTCTTTTTAGCCATCGACATCTTTTAAGCGGCGATCCTCCCCCAATCTGTCCCCACTGCTCTCAGCTGTGGACGGTAAGACACCTTTTAATTGAATGCCCCTATTTTAATCCGTTACGCGCCCGTCTACAGCTATCGCCTGATCTATCGTCGATTTTAGCCGATGACACGCGCTCAGCCGACCGCGTTCTCCAGTTTATTAGTGACAGTGAAATGACGTCAGTTATTTGAAGCTTTTTTTGGGGTTAACAAACCCCTTTCTGTAGTGGATTTTTAAGCCTTCCTTCTGCTTTTAGTTTCTCCAATTTTATGACTTTGTTCCCATTGCTGCTTGTTTTCAATTTCGGTTTTTTTACTGTTTCCTAAGTTACGGGCTGGGCGCTAATGACCATAGCAGTTTTGCGCCCTAAAACAAAAAAAAAAAAAAAAAAACACAGTGGTAAGAAGTTTATCTTGTGTGGGGTACTGATCAGGTAGTGGTATTGGAAAATGATATGGCCAACGGAACGGCCAATGTAGCATGTCAAGATGGAGTTGGCAATTAATGTCCCATCCTGTTGCGTACAGTCTTCTCATTTTCTGAAAGCTGCACCATGCATTAAAAGACTGAATGGTAGAAGGTGACAGAACAAACTGCAGTTGTTCAAATCGACCACACAGGCATGGTGGGCTTCATGTCAGACTTGCCACTGGAAGGAGGTTCTGCTTACCAGGCTGTGCTTTGGATATAGCCCTTTACCACATGGCTTCCTCTTTTGATGGAAGGATCCACCACTCTGAAGTTTGTGGTGTACCACTTTCAGTTCACCATATTTTGAGTGTGTGTGTCTTTCATTCTGATATGATGGCTGCCCTCAGTCTTGCTGATATTGATTCCAGTGTTAGAAGTGTGGTGACATCCTGTGAATTGTCAGACCTCATCTCTAAATTGGTGGGGAAGGGAGGCAGACTTTAATATATTATAAACATACTCTGCATGTTGGGACAGCCTTCATCTGAACCTATGCCTTCTCAACAGGACACTGATCACCATGATGTTGGGTGCCCCTCACCTAAAATAACCACCACACCCACTGGCCTGGTAGTGGAGTAATGTTGGTGCTGCTTCCCCACACCCTCTTAGGGAGTTCAAACTCCCTATCCATAAGGGATGTCAGTCCCCAACCCCAGCAGGAGAAGTAATGCCATCCTCATATATCCCTCACCAAGAAGGTGTCCTTCGGGATGCTTCCTCTTAAAGACTAGGCTGACCTGCAACTGAATGCCAGCCAGTCAGTGGCTGATAGCCATAGGATGCTCTATGGGCACCAGTGTCCTGAAAATGTACATGGTATATCTGTTACTGGTGATGTCTACATCCAGATGCCGTTGGCAAATATTTTCATTTTAAGCGTACTTGGGCCTTTCCATGTGGGCTTTATCAGCCTGTGTTTAGTGTCCTCAAACAGTAGGTAGAGAGAATTCATTTACAGTTTAATTTAATAAATGTCACCTGGAACCTTAGTTATTCATTCAGTGAGTTGGAATTCCTCAGTGCCCCAGCCCTGTGCCCTGAAAAGACTCCAGGACCATGCGAAAACACTTGGCAATGGATTACCAACATCACATACTTGACATTTTCAACCATATCTGCACTGAAGCCAAGTTCTCATCTCAATAGTGAGAGGATGTGATACTCTAGTACTGAAACTGGTTAACTCCCCTTGACACTGACAGCTGTCACTCAATTAGCCTCACTAATATTCTCTTAAAGTTGCTCGAACGTGTGTGAGACAATGACTGTGTTGATACAGTGAGTCTCAGGGTCTTTCCACTTCATCTGTGGGTGGTTTTTGCCAAGGCCACTCTATTACTGACCATTTGATATGCTTGGAGTCTGCTATTGTCAGCTTTTGCCCACTGTCAACATACTGTGAATGTCTTCAACTTGTGTAGTGCTCGTGACACCACACAGCATCACCACATACTCATTACTCTCCATGAGTGGGGTCTCTTGACTCAGCTCCACAATTCTGCCTGGAGCAGTTTGTCTCACCCTACTTCTTGTGTTCAAAGTGGTGCCACCCACAGTACTCGCTGTGTAAAAGTTACTCCAATTATTTTCTGGGTGGGCCTACTATCCCACAGTTACATTGCAGATCCATACACAGTCCCTGATACTTAGACAAGGAATAACTTATCTGAAACCTCAAGATCAAGCAGACCCAGCAAAATATCGCCCCATAACATGCCTATCAACAATATACAAAATATTAACTTCAGTCATTTCACAGAAATTAATGACAAAAACACAGAACAAAATTATAAATGAACAACAAAAAGGCTGCTGCAAAGGAGCATGAGGATGTAAAGAGCAACTGATAATAGATACAAAGGTGACATATCAAGCTAAAACTAAACAAAGGTTGCTGCACTACGCATACATTGATAACCAAAAAACTTTTGATAGTGTACCCCACTCATGGTTGCTACAGATATTGGAAATATACAAAGTAAATCCTAAATTGATACAGTTCCTAAACATAGTAATGAAAAATTGGAAAATCACACTTAATATCCAAACAAATTCAAATATCACATCACAGCCAATACAGATTAAGCGTTGAATATACTAAGGAGACTAAGTCCTTTCTGGTTCTGCCTTGCTCTGAACCCACTATCCAACATGCTAAATAATACAAATTATGGATACAATATTACTGGAACATACCCACACAAAATCACACATTTGCTATACATGGATGATCTAAAACTACTGGCAGCAACAAATCAACAACTCAACAAATTGCTAAAGATAACAGAAGTATTCAGCAATGATATAAATATGGCTTTTGGAACAGAGAAATGTAAGAAAAATAGCATAGTCAAGGGAAAACACACTAAACAAGATGACATATTGGATAACTACAGCAGCTCCATAGAAACGATGGAAAAACAGATGCCTATAAATATCTAGGATACAGACAAAAATAGGAATAGATAATAAAAATATTAAAGAACTAAAAGAAAAATATAGACAGACTAACAAAAATACTGAAAACAGAATTGACAGCAAGAAAAAAGACGAAAGCTATAAATACTTATGCTATACCAATATTGACCTACTCATTTGGAGTAGTGAAATGGAGTAATACAGACCTAGAAGCACTCAATACACTTAAAAGATCACAATGCCACAAATATAGAATACATCACATACATTCAGCAACAGAAAAATTCACATTAAGCAGAAAGGAAGGAGGAAGGAATTTATCAACATAAAAAACCTACATTATGGACAGGTAGACAATTTAAGAAAATTCTTTCTAGAACGAGCAGAAACTAGCAAAACACACAAAGCAATCCCTCATATAAATACATCGGCTACACCATTGCAATTTCATAACCACTTCTACAACCCATTGGACCACATAACATAAACAGATATGAAGAAAGTAAATTGTAAAAAGAAAACACTACATGGCAAGCACCCGTATCATCTAACACAGCCACACATCGATCAAGACGCATCCAACACATGGCTAAGAAAAGGCAATATATACAGTGAGACAGAAGCATTCATGATTGCAATACAGGATCAAACAATAAACACCAGATATTACAGCAAGCATATTATTAAAGATCCCAATACTACAACAGATAAATGCAGACTTTGCAAACAACAAATAGAAACAGTAGATCACATCACAAGTGGATGTACAATACTAGCAAACACAGAATACCCCAGAAAACATGACAATGTATCAAAAATAATACATCAACAACTTGCCATACAACATAAACTAATAAAACAACACGTTCTCACATAAAAGTATGCACCACAAAATGTACTGGAGAATGATGACTACAAATTATACTGGAACAGAACAATTATAACAGATAAAACACCACATAACAAACCTGACATCATACTCACCAATAAAAAGAAGAAATTAACACAACTAATTGAAATATCCATACCCAATACAACAAATATACAGAAGGAAACAGGAGAAAAAATGGAAAAATACATCCAACTGGCTGAGGAAAAAGTTGGGAAGGGAACAGTTGTGACAGCCTCTTCATTCATATTAAAAGGGGTGATGTGGATAAGATTGTAGCTCAGACTTCCACCACTGGTGTTAACTTCAATGTTTGAAATGACACAGTGAATGAAACGCTAACAGTGCTGTGAGAAAAGTAAATGTGGTACTAAAGAAGGTACTGGTAATGGTTTTTGACAAGGAATAAGGTTTCTTTTTTGTGTAATGATTTGTTGGTCAGATCATAATAGACACGAACTAGCTTCGAATGAGTGGACAGAGGTGGTCATTAAAGATAAATACCTTAATGTGTGAATCAAGGCTCACTGAAGTACAAATTCCTCTGGGAACATGTAGAAGGGTGATTCATTTTTAACAAGTGAATTGAGGCACACTCGAAGAATAAAGTTCCCTTCAAGGCATAAAATAATTGTGTAATAAAATATCGGGAAATTATGGGCACTTCTTTAATGAACTTGAGGGGATTAGAGGTGAACTGCTAAAAATATTGGCTCTGATGTTTCTTAGTATCATTTGTGACTGTGTCCACTTAAATTTGATAAATTTCCCAAGTAGAGTATATGGAACAGTAACTAGGAAAAAGTAGATTTTACAATTGTAGTTGGTCACCTTTTTGGAATCTACAGTAACATGTTGTTGCTCTGATTTCCTAAGTTTACTGGTGGTGGTGGTGGTGGTGGTGGTGGTGGTGGTGGTGGTGGTGGTGGTATCATCTTGGCTGACTTTTCGTCATCAGCCTGCTGACTGGTCTGATATGGTCTGCCATAAATCCCTCTCCAGCACAACACTCTTCATCTCAGAATGGCACTTGCAACTCACAACCTCAGTTATTTGCTGTATATATTCCAATCTCTCTCTCTCTCTCTCTCTCTCTCTCTCTCTCTCTCTCCCCCTCCCTACAGTACCATGTAAGTTATCCCCTAATGTCTTAACAGATTTCATATTATCCTGTCTCTTATCAGTAGTCTCGATATATTCCTTTCCTCTCAGATTCTGAGCAGGACCACCTCATTCCACATCCTGTCTGTTTTCAACATTTGTCTGTAGCACCACATCTCATCACTTCAGTTGTCTTCTCCAGTTTCCCCACAGTCAATGTTCCACTACTATACAGCACTGTGCTCCAAACATAAATTCACAGAAATTTATTCCACAAATTGAGGCCAATGTTTGATACTGGTAGACTTCTCTTGACCAGAAATGACCTGCATGCCAGTCCTAGGCTTTTGATCGTCTTGCTCAGTCTGCCATGGGTTAATTTGCTGACTAGGTAGCAAAATTCCTTACCTTAATCTACTTCTGACCCCCCCCCCCCCCACCCCCCCACCCCCCCCACCAATCTAGATGTTAAGTTTCTTGCTGTTCACATTTCTGCTACTTCTTGTTAATTTAGTCTCCTAGATTTACTCTCACTACATATTCTGTGCTCATCAAACTGTTCATTCCATTGAGCACATTCTATAATTCTTCATTCATAGAGGATAGCAAAGTCTACAGTGAATCCTACCGTTGATACCCTTTCACCTCAAGCTTTAATTCCACTCTTGAACCTTTCCTTTACTTCAGTGATTCAACAGCAAGGACAAAAAAATGAATACCTGGCTTACACCTGCATCCCTGACAGAGCACTTCATTCTTGGTCTTCCACTGTTGTTACTCTGTTGGCTTTTGTACGTGTTGTGTGATTATATATAATATCCCCCCCTCCCCCCTATAGCTTATACCTATTTTTTGTAGAATTTCAAACATATTGCACCATTTGATATTGTCATTGATTTTGCTCAAGTAAATAAACCCGCTAATTTCTTAACCCGAGGTTCTCTAGTAATAAGGAAAAGATACATTAGATAGTGGGTACAGTGAGAGAATTTTCCAGTACTAGTCACAGAAAGCTATGTTCACAAGTTGTTCTTCGGTTTGGTACATACTGTGAGAAAGTCAAGGCAGTGGTGCATGAGAGGAATGGGGAGTCATAAAATAGTGGTGAAGATTTATAATCAATGATCCACTGGTGATGCAGACTTACAGCTCATTTTGATATGCACAATTAGCAAGAATTCCGCAATATCCACACAGAAAACAATTTTTAAATGTTGCATAATATTCTGTGATAGTTAACTTTAAAGCTGTAGAAAGCAATTGAATGATTGCTACCAGCCATATAGGTGTTCAGTTGCAGACAGGCACAATGAAAAGTAAACAAGTTTTAAATTCTGTGTCCATCTTCTGTAGACGTGAGTAGCAGTCTAGCTATTTCATAACTTTGTTTCACGGGTCCACAAATGCAAAAAACCATGCTCTGCCAGAGATGTAAATCATATTAAACAATTACTTCCAGTCAATAACTGAGAAATAGTCACACCTATTACCTCAACCAGGTACAGTGCATTTCAAATGGTTCAAATGGCTCTGAGCACTATGGGACTTAACAGCTATGGTCATCAGTCCCCTAGAACTTAGAACTACTTAAACCTAACTAACCTAAGGACAGCACACAACACCCAGCCATCACACCCCCCAGGGGATCCACAACTCTTTTGTGGATACGTGCGTAGCGAGCACGGGACCCCGAGCTGATGTGGCCTTCCTTCCTTTCCGGGCTGCATACCTTCCCTTTCCGCATCCTTCCCCATCCCCCATCTTCGCCCCCCCCCCCTCACCTCTGGCTCTTTCCTTCCTTTTCTCCCCCTCTGGGGGAATGGTTTGTGCCTACGTCCGGAGACGGACGCTTGTAAATGTACCACATTCTTCGCCTTCCTTACTTGTAAGTCTTCGTCCTTCCTTTGTCCCTCTCTTTTCCTTACCTCTTCTCTCTACCCTTTTCTCCGCTGCGGCGTTTGAGACCTCTTCTTTCCTTTCCCTTTCCCTTTCTTTTTCTTCCTCCCTGTGCGTGTCTGAAGGCCGACCCACGCGCTTCCATGCGTAGCCGGTGACGGGGTAACGCGTAATTCCCCGCCCTGGGTAGACAGGTAGGACACGTACGTACCCCCTGGTAACGGCCAGGCCCAGGGAGGGGTGATTACCCGAGCTGATACCTTCCGAAAGTGCTGATTGGTCCCTCCGTCCGTTTGTCAGGAGGTGCGACCTGAGGTGTGAACAATCACCTAAGGCGGGAGTGCCCTCAGAGAGGGCCCCCACAAGGGAGGAGCGCGCCATCGGAGACGCCGGTAATCATGGGGGATTCTTCCGCAATGGTTTCCTCATCTCCCACTATGTCTGCTCACAAACGTAAGTTCACTGAGTCTCAACCACAGTCAGTTCTTCCATCGTTGCCACAGTTCCTTGTCGTTTCTCGGTCTGACGAAGGTCACGACTTCTCCACAGTCAACCCTTTCATTATTCAGAAAGGTGTCGACACAATTGCAGGTCCTGTAAAGTCTTGTTCCAGATTACGGAATGGCACCCTGTTGTTAGAAACACACAGTGCCCTCCAGACACAAAAATTGCTGCGTACCTCACTACTACACACTTTCCCTGTCCGGGTGGAACCGCACCGTACCTTAAATTCCTCGCGTGGAGTTGTCTATACACGCTCCCTCGATGGACTGTCTGACGAAGAAATTCAGCACTACCTGTCAGACCAGGGCGTAACGGCTGTTCATAGGGTTATGAAAAGGGTTGACACGAAGATCATTCCAACCCGCACTGTCTTTTTGACATTTGACAAAGTGCAACTCCCATCGAAAATCAAAGCAGGCTATGAGATAATTTCCGTTCGTCCTTACGTCCCAAACACTACGCGTTGCTATCGGTGCCAGCGATTCAATCACACCAGCCAGTCCTGTTCTAATCCGGCCAAATGTGTTACGTGTGGCAGGGATGCCCATGAGGGTGCTTGTCCACCTCCATCCCCTCGCTGCATCAACTGTATGGGTGACCACGCTGTTTCCTCTAGAGATTGCCCAGTTTTTAAGGACGAAAAGCTCATCCAGGAAATAAGAGTGAAGGAAAAGGTGTCGACCTTTGCTGCTCGGAAGTTGTTCGCCAGTCGACAGCCCACCGTGCCTCAGACAGGCAAATACAGCACTGTCCTTGCTTCTCCTCGGCCAACAAAGGAGGCGGCCACGCAGACTTGCGACCTCACCTTTAGTGCCACGGTCGTCCGATCGGCCAGCGCAAAGATCGCCCGTTCAACTTCACCACTTTCGCCTGCCCACTCTTTGGCTCACCCTTCGTCGGGTTCTGCTAAATCTCGAGCCCAAAAGTCAGACACCAAGTCTTCGAAGAAAGAGCATACTCGTGAAGACTTTTTACGTACGGCAACTTCACCACCATCGGTTCCTCCTTCCTCTAAACCTCATACTTCCAAGAAGGCTACAAAGAAACCCAGTTCCTCTCCTTCTCCGCCAAGGCGTGTCCCATCCACAGCGCCACCTGGCGGAAATCGCCCTCGGCCGTCTTCTGTGTCGCCGAGGCGCACTGCTGGTGGCCGGTCAACCGGCCGATCGCTGGTGGCAGGAGCTGCTCCTGACCAACCTATGGATCAGGGTTTCTGCCTTCGGCCGAATGCCATTCCATGCTGTCGGTCGCAAGCTCTGAGCAGTCGTTGAGTTGACAGCACCCTTGGTCACATTCCTCCATTTTCTGCTCACCCTATGTCCATTATCCACTGGAATATCCGCGGCATTCGAGCCAATCGGGATGAATTGTCGATCCTCTTACGATCCTACTCGCCGGTCATCTTCTGTCTTCAGGAAACAAAGCTGCGTCCTAATGACCGCTTTGTTCTCCCTCATTTTCAGTCCGTCCGATATGACCTCCCCTCTGTGGAAGGCACTCCAGCCCATGGAGGACTCATGATTCTTCTCCATGATACTCTCCATTATCATCCAATCCCCTTAGACAGTTCCTTCCAAGCTGTCGCCGTCCGTCTTTCCCTTTCTGGATACACGTTCTCTCTTTGTACTGTATACATTCCATCGTCCACACCAATGGCACGAGCTGATCTCCTTCATCTTCTTGGTCAGCTTCCACCCCCCCTATTTGCTGGTTGGGGACTTCAATGCCCACCACCCGCTTTGGGGATCTCCACATCCTTGTCCACGTGGCTCCCTATTGCTAGACGTCTTCCACCAAGCGGATCTAGTTTGCCTCAACACTGGGGTCCCCACGTTTTTGTCTGCCTCCACGACAAATTTATCTCATTTGGACCTTGCGATCGGTACTGTTCCGCTTGCTCGGCGCTTCGAATGGTTCGCCCTTGATGATACACACTCGAGTGACCACTTTCCATGTGTCCTTAGGCTGCAGCCTCAACTGCCATATATGCGCCCGCGACGCTGGAAGTTTGCCCAAGCCGATTGGACACTTTTTTCGTCTCTAGCGACATTCGATGACCGTCACTTTCCCAGCGTCGACGATGAGGTCACACATATTACCGACGTTATTCTTACAGCTGCGGAACGTTCCATTCCACGCACCTCCGAATTGCCCCGGCGCCCCCCAGTTCCTTGGTGGAACGAGGCATGCCGTGACGCAATCCGTGAGCGGCGACGTGCTCTTCGCATTTTCCGTCACCATCCTACTTTAGCAAACTGTGTCCGCTATAAGCAACTCCGTGCGCGATGCCGTCGCGTCATCCGCGATAGCAAGAAGGCAAGCTGGCAATTCTTTATTAGCTCCTTTAACACCTTCACTCCCTCCTTGAAAGTTTGGAGTCAGCTTCGACGGTTCTCAGGCGCGCCTAGTTTCTCCCCGGTCTCTGGGCTCACTGTCGTGCATGATACCTTAGTGGACCCCGTCGCAATTTCTAACTCATTGGGTCAGCACTTTGCTGAGATTTCGAGCTCTTCAAATTACCTGCCAGCGTTTCTCCCGAAGAAACGTGCAGCGGAAGTGCGACCTCTTGCTTTCTCCTCTCAAAATCGCGAAAGCTACAATACTGTTTTCTCCATGCGGGAACTCCAACATGCCCTCTCTTCTTCTCGCTCCTCCGCCCCTGGATCGGATGGTATCCATGTCCAAATGTTGCTGCATTTATCAACCCATAGTCTGCGTTACCTCCTTAGCCTTTATAATCGAATTTGGACCGACAGTACTTTTCCCAGACGATGGCGGGAAGCTATCGTCGTTCCCATTCCGAAACCTGGAAAGGACAAACATCTCCCCTCTAGTTATCGCCCCATTTCTCTCACGAGTAGTGTCTGTAAGATTTTGGAGCGTATGGTGAATTACCGTTTAGCTTGGTGGCTGGAATCCCGCAGTCTTTTAACACCTGCCCAATGCGGATTCCGAAAGCATCGCTCTGCAGTTGACCATCTTGTTGCTCTCTCCACTTATATCATGAACAATTTTCACCGGAAACGCCAAACAGTCGCAATATTTTTTGATCTGGAGAGAGCATACGATACCTGTTGGAGGACAGGCATCCTCCGCACACTGTTCTCTTGGGGCTTTCGAGCCTGGCTGCCCCTTTTTCTTCGCGAATTTATGGCAGAGCGAACATTTAGGGTGCGGGTGAACACTACTCTCTCCCGTACTTTCTCTCAAGAAAACGGGGTACCCCAGGGCTCCGTGCTGAGTGTTGAACTGTTTGCCATCGCTATAAATCCAATTATGGATTGTCTGCTTCCTGACGTCTCGGGCTCCCTCTTTGTGGACGATTTTGCGATCTACTACAGCTCTCAACGGACCAGCCTTCTTGAACGACGTCTTCAAGGATGTCTCGATCGCCTCCACTCTTGGAGCCTCGACACCGGCTTCCGTTTTTCTCCCAGTAAGACCGTTTGTATTAATTTTTGGCGATGTAAGGAGTTTCTTCCGCCCTCCTTACATCTAGGTCCTGTCAACCTTCCGTTTTCAGACGTCACTAAATTCTTGGGTCTTATGTTTGATAGAAAACTGTGCTGGTCCTCCCACGTTTCCTATCTCTCGGCTCGCTGTCTGCGAACGCTCAACGCCCTCCGTGTCCTGAATGGTACCTCCTGGGGAGCGGACCGAGTGGTCCTTCTCCGCCTCTATCGCGCCTTAGTGCGCTCGAAATTGGACTATGGAAGCATCGTCTACTCCTCTGCTCGGCCGTCTATTCTTCGGCGTCTCGACTCTATCCACCACCGTGGATTACGTTTAGCGTCTGGAGCTTTTTACACTAGCCCTGTGGAAAGCCTTTATGCTGAGACTGCTGAACCTCCGCTGTCCAATCGGCGAGCGGTCCTTCTGAGCCGTTATGCTAGCCATCTGTCTTCCATGCCTGCTAATCCAGCCCACGACCCTTTTTTCGACGCCTCCTTTGATGTAGGGTATGCAGGCCGCTCCTCCTCCCTACTACCCCCGGGAGTCCGCTTCCGTCAACTGCTCCATTCTCTTTCCTTCCGCTTTCCTAAAACCTTCTTGACAACTTGGGGTACAGCACCGCCTTGGCTTCGTCCCCGGATCTGTCTGCTCCGTGATCTTTGTCAATTTCCCAAGGATGGTACGCCTTCACTTGTTTATCGTCGGGCATTTGCTGCTCTATGTGCACAAATGACAGACGCCACCTTTATTTACACCGACGGCTCGAAAACATCGTTGGGTGTAGGGAGTGCCTATATTGTTGGCGACGCCCCAAATCACTTTCGGCTTCCCGACCAGTGTTCTGTTTATACTGCAGAGCTTTTCGCTGTTCTCCAGGCTGTCCACTACATCCGCCGCCATCAGCGGATACAGTACGTAATCTGCTCAGATTCTCTCAGCTCTCTCCTCAGTCTCCAAGCTCTTTACCCTGTGCACCCTCTGGTCCACCGGATTCAGGACTGTCTGCGCTTGCTCCACCTGGGGGGCGTCTCGGTGGCGTTCCTCTGGCTCCCGGGACACGCTGGTATCTGTGGGAATGAGGCGGCTGATATAGCAGCCAAGGCTGCAGTTTCTCTTCCTCGGCCAGCTATTCAGTCTCTTCCCTTCACCGATCTACGGAGCGGTTTATGTCGCAAAGTTGCTCATTTATGGCATGCGCATTGGTCAACACTTCCCTGCAATAAATTGCGGGAAGTGAAAGCCCTTCCTTGCGCTTGGACCTCTTCCTCCCGAACGAGTCGTCGGGAGGAGGTAATTTTAGCTAGACTCCGGATAGGGCACTGTCGTTTTAGCCATCGGCATCTTTTAAGCGGCGATCCTCCCCCACTCTGTCCCCACTGCTCTCAGCTGTGGACGGTAAGACACCTTTTAATTGAATGCCCCTATTTTAATCCGTTACGCTCCCGTCTACAGCTATCGCCTGATCTATCGTCGATTTTAGCAGATGACACGCGCTCAGCCGACCGCGTTCTCCAGTTTATTAGTGACAGTGAAATGACGTCAGTCATTTGAAGTTTTATCGGGGACCATCAACCCCTCTCTGTAGTGGACTTTTAAGCCTTGTTTCTGCTTTTCGTGTCCAATTTTTTGAGTTTTGTTCCCATTTTTGCTGTTTTCCATTTTCAGTTTTTATTCTTTCCTCAGTCGCGGACCGGGCGCTAATGACCATAGCAGTTTTGCGCCCTAAAACCAAAATAAATAAATAAAATAAACCCAGCCATCACGAGGCAGAGAAAATCCCTGACCCCGCCGGGAATCGAACCCGGGAACCCGGGCGTGGGAAGCGAGAACGCTACCGCACGACCACGAGATGCGGGCTACAGTGCATTTTTAAAGGTTGATGTGTCAGATATTTATAATAGCTGTAGGAGACAAAATGGGGAGTTTAACATGTGACATAAGTGAAGAGTACATATTGTGGGTTTTTTGTTGTGAAATAACAGACATACAAAAATAGTCAGCTTAAATTTGGCTTCATGAAGAGCATCAACCAAAAATAATTGTTTTCTGAAACACTTAAAGATTTAAATAATGCATTTTGATGTGCTGTTCCAAAGTGAAATGTCCTGAGAAATCTAAATCTAGATTAGAAACAACTGTAATTTAATATAGTGTTTCAGTAGTTACATATTAATTTGTTAACTTTTTCATTTCAGGAATGCGGACATATGAAGATTTTCTTTCCCTGTCAGTCTATTGTCGTGATCGTATAAATCCATACATGTACACTTATGCATTGTCAATTGCAATGCTTCATCGTTCAGATACACATGAACTTCCTCTGCCACCTCTAACGGAAGTGTTTCCAGACAAGTATATGGATGGTGCAGTTTTTTCACAAGCTCGTCAGGAAGCAAATGTTGTCAGCAGTGAGAACAGGGTAAGAAAATAAGTAAATTAGTGTTGTCACCAGCTTATGTAACTATCATTCACTGACAATGTAACACATGACCGTTTCGTAAAGTACACAAAAAACTTAATTGGCTCCACAACCCAAACAGTACAAAGTTAAAATACTGAGTTAAATGAATAAAAATAAAGTAGGGGAAATGAAATAAGGTATTGGAAAAATTGGTGCCTGGTTTTCTCTTCTGTATTGCATAAATGACCAATCAAAAGTAACTGTTTTCAGGTAAAAAGTATATGAACATCACTATCATTTATTTCCTTGGTTGAAAAGCTTCAAAATTATTGAAAAAACTTAAATATAAATCTTAAAAATCCCAATTCGTGCAATACTTGCATGATATGCACATAAACAAAAGTGAGTTTCTATGTACCACATGAGTCAGCTCTGGTGATAGCCTTCCCTTTGTTATGTGTGTTGTTTCATCCAGGAATTCACGTTGTTACAAATGTGTTGGTTAACCAATTACTTTAAAGAAAATTTCTCAGCATTCTGATATGCAACAAAGTAAAACAGAATCAACAGACTAAACTGGTAAAATTAGTTGGCCTTCAATTTGAACTTTCTCTTAATACAAATACAAAATATTTTTCTTTTATTGCTATTCGAAATTTGAATATTATCCCAGTATATAATACTGACCTAAGGTAATTACAATCAAGATAGATCCTGAAAAAATAAATGCTAAAGAAATTAAGCAGTTTATTTGAAACTGCAATTACAATTAACAAGACAACTTGTATTGTGCAACAGTCTTCATATCTACAAAAAAGTGAATACGAGAAAAGCTAACAACATTTATCTTAACTATGTTACACAGGACATTTAAAAAAATTAAATAAGTGATTCATAATGATAAATCACAGAGAATAAAGGTTATGGGCCTGTTGAATAGTTAGAGCAACATATACAAAAAGGAACACATACCATGTGATAGTAATAACTCAAGAGGGACTAAAATCCAGAGCATCAATATTCTATAAATTAGGTTATGTACTAGCAAATAATTACTGCAGGCAATACCATAAAGGTGATCTGGAAATTTTATTAGCCTAGCCCCCCCATGAACCATTGACCTTGCCGTCGGTGGGGAGGCTTGCGTGCCTCAGCGATACAGATAGCTGTACCGTAGGTACAACCACAACGGAGGGGTATCTGTTGAAAGGCCAGACAAACGTGTGGTTCCTGAAGAGGGGCAGCAGCCTTTTCAGTAGTTGCAAGGGCAACAGTCTGGATGATTGACTGATCTGGCCTTGTAACAATAACCAAAACGGCCTTGCTGTGCTGGTACTGCGAACGGCTGAAAGGGGAAACTACGGCCGTAATTTTTCCCGAGGGCATGCAGCTTTACTTTACTAGGTAAAAACATGGCAGTTAGTTTATTTCTTGAGCACAGGACCAATAATCAGTCACAATGAGGTGTTGGGCTCCACATTAATGAGCTCAGCGAAGCATAAAGCGATAGGGTTGTCATCAAAATGGTGATGTAGTAATGTTTATGGCTACTCGGTAGTGTAGTCGGACAGACCAGTGCTAATGGCTTAACTGTGTGCGATTATTACATTAGAAATAGATTCAGATAGTATAGTAAACTTGAAACTCATTGATCTATTACAAATTCAGAGTTCTAGCCAACCCTGTGGAGTCATTGATCATTGTTGTCCTGCTGTGAAGTAAAAAAGATACTGCCAAAATGGAAATAATCAGAAGTAGAAACACCTGCCAAGTTGGATTAAGCACAGGCAGGTTGAGAGAGAGAAACCTGCTTTATACACTGCACATTAAGGAGAAATGCAATCGGGCAACGATCACTTTTAAAACGGAAATTGCTAACTACAAGAACTAAATAGATATAGAATACTCTTAAGTAAAGCATCATGGGAGCTAACTAAAGAACTATGTAAGTCCCAAGGAGATGAACATAACACCTCGCAGATGCTGCTTTGACAGGGGTACACATCATGCTGATGCAGTCAATCATGGTCTCTACACTATCCCTTTATCAAGCATTTTTCTAGTTTTCATGGTGTAATGACTGCTCCATTAAATTTTGCAATTGTGGCCACATAAATTCTGTTTGTAAAATTTTGACTGTTTCATTCAGATAGCTTCAGAGGGAGCCAAGGCAGATGCTCCAGCTCACTCTAGTTTTATAATAGGCACTGTGCCACAGTGCCACAATACTTGCAGTTAGCTACAGAAGGGCTGGAGACATTGATCGGCAGCAAAATAGTAAGATATGGACAAGTCGGTCATTCCACACTGGGATATGGTTGTAATCACTAAAAGCTGTGCTACAAGAATGTCTTCACAATTTTATTACAGTAACTTCCATAGTAAAAGACGTACTGAAACTGAAGCTGTCGTTTCTTACTAAATTTGTCACAATGTGATGCTTCAGCTTGATGTGAAGATGTCACTTTGGGACATGCAGTGTATGGGAAAAACACACACACACACACACACACACACACACACACACACACACACACACACACACACACACACACACTCACTTATGTTTATGTGCAAATAGCTGCCACCACTCTTCCCAGAGGAAGAGTGTTCTCACAAATTTGGTTCAGAGTGCACATCATTGCTGATGAGAGCAGTCTTCAGGATGAACTTCTGCACTTAAGTTTTCTGAGCCAATTGGTATTTTCCACAGCAGATACATATAGCATTATGGATAAAATTAAAGGTGAACAGAGAGTTAAATCTGTGGCTTTCCTGCAGTATGTGGGATGCCTATCATCAGAAATAGGACAGATTCTCAGTAAGCATGGACCAAGTGGTATTTCATCCTCCACTAAAGACAGAAGCACTCCTGGCTTGCATAAAATGTTTTGGTGCTCTGGAGGGCTTGGCTTGAGTTAAACAGATTCTCTGCAGATGTGGCCTTTCATACATCAGACTGAGAAACTGAGTCTGTGAAAGGTGTGCAGAACACTGTAGGTACACCTGGCTTTTCAGCTATTGTGGCAGAGCAGTGTATTTACGATGGTCATTGTATGTTGTACAAATAAATCAACATTTTAGCACCCACTTTCTTTTTGGCGCTCAGTGTGACAGGGAAAATTAAAATTTGCTTAATGAAGAATTGAATTAATAGTGATAGCAGCTTCAGTTCGGATAAATCAAGGAATCCAGCACTTCCTGCAAATGTAAAAAGCATTTCCACAGTACAGCTTGCAGTGATACATAAACATCCCAGGAACTGTGCAGCCATAGCTAGAATTCATGCATATCATACTTCCTTAATCAGTCATTAGTGCTTGTGTATCTGTGCATGAATGCACAGTGGCACAGTCGTAAGTATAAAAACATGGAGTGGTTACTGGAGTGTCAATCTTCCAGCTCACTCTAAAATTATATATATATATATATATATATATATATATATATATATATATATATATATATATATATATATATATATATATATATATATAATTAGCCAAAATATTAGAAGAAACAATTAATGCAGCTATTCCTTTACTGTACATAGTATGCAGGACTGTAAAATGTGTTCATACCCTTCATTTCTTAAACACAAGGTGACCACTTCAAAAGCATGAAAACCACCACCACACCCTCAGTACTTCCACTGCACTGCCACAGGGTGTTCATTGCTTGAAATGACAAAATTCTGGTCATTTACCGCCCACAGGTCACTCTTTACAGCACCTAAAGTAATGCGTTGCATTGCTTGACCGTTCTACCACATTCCTTTTAACTTTGTACAATCTTGTTAACTGCAGTAGCAATCTAGACCTTGAATGATTCTTCTGTTTATTTCATGAAGTTTTTACAACCCTTAGCAATGCTAGATGTCAGCTGTCCCTGTACATGAGGCCTGCTTGGTCTTGGTTTAGCCATGGTTGTTCCTTTGAATTTACACTTTACACTCTCATCACCAGGTGACTTGGGCAGTTTTAGAGGGGCTGAAATATCCCTGTTAGGCTAGCCATTTGGTGTCACCCAAATAGCAAATTTATGTTCGAAGTCGCTAAGCTCACTTGACTGACCCATTCTGATGTTAGTGTGTTTCTGCTGACAATAATACTCATTGCCTTCTTTTGTACTAGAAAGTCAACCTCTCATGATGTTCAGTGGTCAATTAGTCAATGTGTACGGGTGTCTGAATAATGATAATTATAAGCATCCATCATTATAAACTTCCAATTTACCAGTAAAACTATAATATGAACCTTGTGATTCAATCCTTTGTACACTGCTTTTATGAATGACTTAACACAACCCTTTAACCCCCACATAATTAACTATGGAAATGAGTTATCTTGTCCTGTGGATAAATATGTTAATGACAATAATGAAGTTTTGAAAATAGAATTGGCTGGCTAAAAAGTAATTAAAAAGTGGAACAGGAGAAAACACACAATTTATGGAAATGTGTGAACGTCAGGAGCAAGTTGCTCCTTCTAACAAGGTTGAAAGGAAAAAAGATAAAAGAAAAAGATTAGAAAGTTTTAAGAAATGGGAAGTTATGGAAAAGTTGCCCAGAGCATTGGGTCAAGGGAGACTTGCTGGGTGGGATGAGAAGATTGAGTCATTCCTGTTCATTGCATCTGGTAAGTCTCATTGACCTGGGGTTCTGAGAGACTTTCCTATAACTCTCCCATTTCCCAAAACTCGCAAGTAATTTCCCTTGATCCCTCTTCCTTCCCCTTCAACACACTGCAGAAACTGCCACTGATTCCAAAAGCTTAAAAATTTCCTTAACTTTTGTGTGTTTTCCTCTGCAGTCACATGAGTAGATTCTTTATCAATCAAACTAAATTGTATTCACTGGTTGCAACTGTAGTGAGTAAGTATCTTTCATTACTAGAGCTGTAACAAACTTAACAAAATACTTCAATGTGAATGTCAGTAAATCTCAATTACTGAAATTTAAAATGAACAGTTCTCAACACACGAATGTCAATAATGTAACTTCTCAACAACAGAAATTTGCAGCTGTAAATTAATAGGTGGTAACGGTGGTGGAAAATTTGTGAACAAACCACATTATTGTATGTGGAAAAGACAGTAGTGTGTTATCTCCTTAGCCAGCTAGCAATGATAGTGCCCAGTGATACCTTAAAAGTAATATACTACAGGAAGATTTAACTTTGGGACTGAATCGGGGGCTGTGCAGCTGATGACTGCATTAAAAAAACTTTACAGAAAAGAACAACAAAACTTGCACATAGCTTTTTCGCAGAGAATCTTCTCATGAAATTAATGAAAAACAAACAAAATTGAAACTGACAAATCTAAGCCCCTGCTTCAGTGGTTTGGTTTGTCAAATTACCAAAGGCCCTAATAAAATGTAAGTGGAGTGACGTTAAAATTTTGGTGTTATCTTTTCTAATAGAACATGTTCTAATATGAAGTCGTTGAATTTTAAGACACTGATTGTGATAATGGAACAGTATATCAGCTGTAAAGTAATAAATCTATAAAATAGATATGACTAAAAATTGTAGTATATTACATAATTTGTAAATGAAATTACTGTAATACCTTAATTTCTTATGTTTGCAAAAGCAGTTGTCATAACTCTGTGTGAAGAAATTTTATTTAAATCTTTAATCTTCAAAAAAGGTATTGGGAAGTGATAAAACTTGATTACAACTAAATCTCATTAAATATGTTATTTGGTTAATGATTTATATATCCAGAGGATCATGATAAACCTATTTTCACACAACACATGCATAATTACATTGTGCACCCTAAACAGCTTACTACTATCATAACCGGATCCTTTCTCAGTGATTTAGAAATTAATGTATTTCACTCACTACATTAAACAATAAATGTCTGTATGAGGCTGTCACTCAATTTTAGTAAATGACTATCATATGATAAGAAGTTAATTCCCTATTAACTTTGCATCCCTGCCTAATGAATCGAGCAGAGACTTTGATCTGCCACAAATGTTCCTGATCAGTTCTCCATGTATACAAAATAAAGTTAATGTATGCTAAGATAAGTGAAACAAACATCAAAATTTATCCTGCTTGCTATTCCTAGAAGACTTTGAAAGCATATTGTGAGTTAACAGGTATTTCTCTCTCATTTAAATATATGGCCGAAAGAGGCAGCTTTCCTGTCATCCAGGAACCTCTGCCACAAAGAGCGCAGATTCACCACGAGCTGAGGAAAGTTCACAGGCAGTTACTGTGATGAATGGGGCCAGGCTAATCAGCCCAAGTGCTGTAGTGTGCAAGTGAGACAGACCCTACATCACAGGAAAACCCAGGGTAGCATAGCAGTGTTCAATATTGCGGACCTGAGGTCTGCTATAAAGGGAAAAATTCATGAAAACTATTAAATTCTGTAATTCAGGGAATTAAGCCACACTTATTTTATTCTACCATCCTCCATAAATTTTCATGGTGATCCCAATAAAACTTGAATATTGATCATATCTATAATAGTTTAGGATATACTGTTACAATGAAATTAACAGGTTTACTAAAAGACCTGAATGCTAAAATCTGAAAGCTTTGGTCGATCTTAACTACCGACATTTCATATAGAAGCGTGTCATTAACATGACAAATGTTGTAAATATCAACTCTGTAACTTTGTCTAAAAGATATAGTAAATTCAAATTATCACTACTTAAAGTTAAGCATCAGATCATTTCACCCACACAACACATTGAATGATGCCAGCATGACACCTTACTGAATCATTAGGTAACAGAATATTTGTTGTAAAGTTTAGTGCATAAGTTACTTTTGTTCTTTATTTATCAGAAAGCACATTGGTGCTAGACTACTGGCTGTGACATTCAAAGTTGAGAAGGAAATTGTATTGATGTTATGTAAAAGAATTTAACATTTATTATGTAATGCATACTATTGTTACTTTATTTGGAATGTGACAGTGGTGAAGCTTTGATTATTTAAATACGTTAAAATGTAAAATAATGTAGAATAAGCTGTAGCCAATCAGATGCACAGCTTCAATAAAGGGAACTGCCCTAGTGAATTGATGAGTGAGGATACTAGACGTGCAGGAAATGCAGCTAGGGATGCGCAGAGGAACAGTGTGGCTGGAGGCAGCAACGTAGACGGTGCTGGAGCAAACACGAAAGTAGACAGTTCTGGTCTAGACACCAAAGGGAACAGTTCAAATAGACATGCAAAAGCAGACATATCTTTAGATAACTAGGAAGTGAAAGGGCTTAGCAAAGTTCATTTTGTGTGATACCACGGGACTTCGTCTCCAAGAGGTGAGCAGCTGCGCACCTGGTGTGAACTCACTTTTCATGTAAATATTGAGATGGAGTATTGAACTTGTAATTCTCGATGAGATGGTGAATGATTGAACTGTCACATGGATATGTGCTAAAGGGCAATAGTAATTCTAAATATGACCACTTTCACAATTAGTTTGCATTCAGAATAAACATTATTCTAACCAAATTGCAACTTTGTGGCCTGCATCACTTATGGGTCACAGAGTTCCTGATATTATTATTACGGTTATAATATATTACATTAACTTTGCTTTCCGCAAACATGCCATCAGCCAGACAATTTAACCAAAGGGCCATAAGTGTCTAATTTAGGGTGTGTAATGTGACATGTGCGGTTGAACTCCTAGAAGAGTTTGAGCCAAGAAATTTTGACAACGAGGAACTGCATGTGAGCCCGAACATTTTTACCATGTTAGCTTGCAATTTTGGTAGCACTTTAACACAGTTCATTATAAACACACCACAGGACTGTACATACTCATTCTTAAAGTGTAAACAGTGTAAGTAGTCCAGTTCCTTGGTCTTCGGCAAAGTGCATTATTTTAAAAACTGTCAAATGCATTTTCTTATGTAATGTTGGAAATCTGACAGATGGAGTAAAATCAATTACAATGAAATAATTGTTACTGGAGAGCACCCATATAGGGAAAGCATTGGTTATGGTGGCTTCCTTGTTTATGGAATACATTAATCAGCTGAGTTCCCTTGTATTTTTAGAAGTATTGTGCCTTGTTTGATGCCACCTACTCATTTCTTGCGTTGCTCCAAATGTGATTATGAAGTTCCAGTAATGTCACCATGTAAATTCATTACTATATGCAGATTTTAATTCTGTCCTACTTCTAGCTTCCAATCGTAATTCCACTGGATTACACTGCTTCTGATCTGGAGCCAGAGCACCGTGTTGCATACTTTCGGGAGGATATAGGCATAAATTTACTGCACTGGCAATGGCATCTTTATTACCCATTCTCTGGCATGATGGAAATTGTCAAGAAAGATCGTCGAGGTGAACTGTTCTATTATTTTCACCAACAGATCATAGCAAGGTTTGTATTTCTTAACTGAACTTGTTAGTGATGTATCAAGAAAAGCTTCACAATTGACTTAATTGTACCTTCATTTCATTTTGTGAATCAAGATAATAAATTTACGCCCTTCCTTTATTTAGTTAGATTTTGGTACTGAGAATATCCCTTGTGATGTCGGAGCATATCAAAGTATATGGAGAAGACACACACTTGGTTAAACTATTTCTTATGTTTACAGAGAAAGCAAGTGGTTCTGGAGAAACTAGTGATAACAATGATACTGTCTTAAAATTTTCTCGTTAAAATGAGTTAAAACAGCCTGAGAAAGCTAAACAAAGTTAAATTTCATCTTCCAGGTACAACTTCGAGCGGCTGAGCAACAAGCTTGCTCGTGTAAAACGCTTACTGAACTGGCACGAACCAGTTGAGGAAGGCTACTTTCCAAAACTTGATAATATCGTTTCCAGCAGAGTTTGGCCGCCAAGGAATTCATTTACGACTCTCCGGGTAAGATTGCCTAATACAGCAATAGTAGCATACCTGTGCTGAAGGATTTTTGTTTTACTGCTATGTCTGTTGATCCCAGTAGCACCAGAGTTACTAGAATCTGGAATGAGTCAGTGTTTTTGAAGAGTGGTTCCAATCAACAGTTCTTTAATAAACAAGGTTAATAACACAAGGAATCATCATTAATATTTAAGCATATGCTGATACATTCATATTAGTAATACCTTACACTTAAAAACTAATCATTTATGACAATAAACCCTTGCACGTGCATGCTCATTTACACTAAAAGTTTACTAACTGAGCAGAATCTATTTACTGTGGGTACTCTATAGATTTGCTTTGTCAACTGGCAACTTTCATAACTGCAGCACCACACCAAAGTATACCATTCTCTTCATTGTGCCACAGACGGCGATCTAATTGGACAAATAGAAATGGGGGTGTGCAATCATAACTTAAGACATGATACTCAATGGCATGAGAGACCTCATCTTCCTGCTTTGAGGGTAGGACAGACCAGTATTTCATAACTTCAAATCAGAAACCCTATTCATAACATCGTATTCCTCTGACATGCTGAACAGGGGACTACTCGATGTGCAATTGTGGCTGTGGGTCGAGGCCAATGCTATTGTACTTCTCCAATAAGTGTTCAGATGTAGAGCTGCCAGCTTCAGTACAGTTAGTGATATGCTTCCCAAGTGACAATACAGAAAGAAATCTGGGGACCTGGTGGGCCAATTAATAGGTATAAGTTTTAACTTAATTTCTAGGAAATGTGGTCATGTGCACAAGACTTATTATCTAAGAAACTAAAATTTAGAAGTTTTTGGCAGGGAAGAAATAATTTACTTATCAAACCAGACATGGACAACTTAAGCCATGTGAATACATACCCTTGAAAGGTGCACTCTCCTGCTAAAAACTACTCAAGTCAGTAAAGGAAGTAATTAAAAATGGTTGTGTTGATAGTTCCAGTGTCTTGTCTTTCCATTTAACCTAATATGCCATTGAAATAAAATAAAACTACACGAAAAATAGGTGTCCAGAATTCTTGTGAGTGGAAGATAATTGGACTGTGTACTTCAATCACTGTTTCATGGGACTGGTAGTATAGACTTGTTTTCACTGCTGTATTGTACACTACTTTGCACTTGTTTGGGTTGGAAAAAAGCTGACAATAACATGGATGTTTGATGTGTGCTGCATGCATTTTTCATTCAGTGTTCTCTAGTCACATGTGGTTGGTGTTATTAGAGATATGGCCTAACAACCTTCTTTAATGACCCCTTTGGAACATTAAAGTTTCCTCTACAATTTTATGTAGCAAATAAATTGCCCACATAATCTGTGTGCAGCGATTCTCCACGCTTTATAGATGTGTGTGGAATAGTTGAGGCTGTAATCACATGTGCATATAAAATCAATAAATTCTGCAAAGACTGTAGGGACAAAGAAACAAGGTATAAAAAACTTACTGGCTGTCACTTCAGAGTGCAAGGAAGAAACAAGAAATATTTATTTTACTAATGTAATACACAGCTAAAGATATATCTTTGTGCTACAGTGTATTTGTCCTAGCTGCTGCAGAACTACACCAAAGCAAGGAAATTTATGAAAAATGGCTTTAAAAGGAATAAATTATTTATAAGGTGTTAATGAAAAAATGGGATTGAACACAATTACTAATGGGAGTCCTAGACATGGTGGGAACATATGCTTTCTGCAGTTATTCTGCAATGTTTCCAATGATGCAGGGTGGGTAATTGTGCTTTCATTAATGAGATGTCTAATTCTTGCAGGACATAAACAGAGAACTAGATCAAATTAAGTTTGATATCCAGGATTTAGAGCGTTGGAGGGACCGCATCTTTGAAGCTATCCACAGTGGATCTGTTATAAATGTGAGTATTTGCTAATAGTTAACGGATATGTGATGAACAATGTACAAATATTTGGTTATCTCTCTCTCTCTCTCTCTCTCTCTCTCTCTATCTATCTCATCTATCTATGACCTGGTAAATTCACATGAGTTTAAGCCTTTGCTTGTCATTTATTAGTGACATTAGAAATTGGAAAGTCTGCATGTAGCAGTATTAACAGCTGGTGTATAACATTGAATCATACTAAGAATGTACAATGTATAAAAAAATTAGGACATAAACTTTCACTCAATGTCCACACAACACAAATTGCGTTTGCAGTGGTGCCATGATCACGAAGCATGCAATACTGATGGTGTTACACTATGTCGAGTAATTAGTTCTACACTGTGCACAATAGTCCCTAGTGTCAAGCAGTGGCCTGTGCAAATGTTAAATAATTCCCTAGTTTTGGAGGGGTGCACAACTGTTGTTCCCAGTGTCCAGACATTGGGAGCAATCGAGTTGGAGATCAGGTCGGAGCTGCTGGTAGTGATGCTGATGGCATGCTGGTACGTTAGACGTACCGCATCTTCATGTTACCTCCTGTGTGACAGTATCTTGGTGCCATTTATCAACTGCACAATGCTTATTGACAAATACGTGTGTCTATCGTGAACTCTGTATTACAATGCTCCAACGGCCAGCGAAAGCCCCAGATCTGGCCCTGATACAACATATGGGGGGCCAGCTTGGTTATAAACACCATCCCAGTCCCCAGTATTCAGGGTACAAAGCACCAGTTAGAACAGCTGTGTGCCATATTGCCTCATAAGAAGAAAAACAGCTTTGAGCCCCTTCCCAACTGAGTCATTGCTCACATGCATCCTGGCCAGAGGACGGGTACAATATCATACTGCCAAGTTCATTGGAAATTTGACTCTATTTTGTAATCACTGAAGCAACATCACACACCCTTTCAACCCAAGAATTTCCTCTCTCTTCAGAGTGCTTCAATTCTTGCCAAATGATACATATATATTTTTCAAAACTAAAATTGCAATCAATATGAAAATTGTGCATATGTCATGAAGCAAGAAACATCAAAATTAAACTTTCTCAGGAACTGCTTAATCACACTGTGGATGCATTCTTGTTATAATTTGCTTTGGCTACAGAAAACAGAATTATTTTCTTAATTAAGAATCCATGTTAAACTGTATTTGCTAATACATTTAGTATCCCTCCCAATGTAAATGATCAGCTGCCAGCGCCAGATGCATGTTGAGTTACCTTCATGCACATCTGATGGTACAGACTTTATGCTCCCTGTAGAGTGAGTCACATGGAGTGTATAAATTTCCCCTCACTGGGTTCTGTACCCCTTTTCTAAAGTCACAATCAGCCCACAAAGTGCTCCCATCAACAGTATAGTGCAACAGTGTTGTCATGCCAGGCAAATACTAAAGTAGCAGTGGAAGACATTCTCATTTGTGCAGTTGTTAACCTTTCCCTAGTGTTAATTTTGGGGTCACCATGGACCCAGCATTTCTTCAATGCTGGCAGGAACTGTTACGCTTACGGTGGCAACAGCAGGAGCAGATACAGGTACTGGTGTGCAAGAATGTGGAATTGCTTCATGTCCTTAACCTGCCAGTGGTGGGCCAGATGACCTCTTGCAGACCAGGTAAGACTGCTTTGTCCAGCAGTGCAGGTTTGAAGACGTCCCGAGATACTTCTCTTAGACCAGTTTCGTTGGTTGCTGGTGTGATATTATGGACACTAAACAAATATTGTGTTGCAGTTAGAGCACCACAGGCTCTCTGGCTGTAGTATGTGGTCTAGATCGCCAATAATCACACTCCCCTGCAAGTGTGATTTTTGAATGACAGAAATGTTGTTCATTTCTGTTCACTCACTAATTGTGGATGTGATAGTCTGCTTATCACTAAGTCCAAAGTTCAGACTAGGCTGTTGACCACATTGGACCCTTCTGTAGCCAACATTGATTTGATTATCAACTCTTATTAGCTGACGACGACCTGTGTGTGTGTGTGTGTGTGTGTGTGTGTGTGTGTGTGTGTGTCACTGGACACTGGGGATGTCCTTCCCACTCGGAGCAGATCACCCAAGCATGTTTCACTGAAGTTTATGGAGCGGTGGCCCATCGAGTTTAAAGTAGATATGGGAGAGACGATAAGCCTCATTACTTGAGGTATGTACAGGCTCAGTGCTCAGAATTGCAACAGCTGTTGTCAGGTTGGGGCTTACAATAAATGGTGTGTTCATTCACAGGGGCAATTCTCCATTTGTGCACATTATAAGAAAGTGGAATGGCTGCTCAAATTGTTCGTGGTAAATTCGCTGTTGCCAGAAACTGTTCTTGGCTCAGAGACGGTTGTCTTTGTGAAAAATGTGTTGTCACTAAATACACAATTTGGACTCCCTATCCATTCATAAGGCCTTCTGTTTGAGAGTACTTTTGAACAGGCTGAAAATTTAGGCATTATGCTCTTCAGCTGTCAACACTTACTAAATATTGTTGCCCTCCCCCATTCACTTTGCCATGTGTGAAAAGGTAAAAGTAGAAATTTGGCAGGGGTAAGCCTTAATTACTGCTATTATCTAAAGTCAGTGGGCCTCCCCCTTCAGTGATGTCTAAAGACAGATAGTACCATGTGACTGCAGCAATTTTAAACAGATGGTCAATGCACAACGTCCTGGATTTGTATCCAATTCCACAGGTGGTGGTGTGACTGGAGTTGTTGGGAAATAAGTATATTTCATGCAGTGACTTCCGCCATGTCTACTCAAAGTTGCTGTTGGATTGTCACAATGACTCTTACTAATAAATATCCCCTTTGGGCTTCACTAGTTAAATTGCTAGCCTTTCAGAACTTTGTCTGTACCAAAAATTGACATAATTTGGAGCAGATTATTACAGAAATTATCTGTTGCATCGGTTACCTTGACATCTTAACCAGCCCTACAAGAGCAGCATTCCCTTCATTGCAGCTGAAAAACAGTCTTCTCTCCTCAAAGGTGAGCTTCTTGTACATTTTTACAATGGATGCCCACACAAAACCTAAATCAACATGCCAGTGCCCAAGAACTTGAAGGATCTCCGGTGATTTCTGTATTATCCACAGTTAAGCGCACCCCCCCCCCCCCTTCCTTGGCTATGTACATCTACCATCCTCTAAATTGGTATTGCTAGATGGGCTTCACGTTCATCTGGTCTGCAGATTGATAAATGGGATTTTCAGTCCCTCAAGCAGTGTTCATGCTCTGCGCCCTGTCTCACTACTTTTACACAGTGAAACTTTACCCCTGGCCTGTGACGTTCCATTATGGCACAGATGCAATTCTGACAGAAACGTGTATGGCACCAAACAGCCCATCGCCTATGCATCGGACGTTTTCTGCCATGCAGTGTAATTACTCAGAAGAGGAAAACGAAGTGCTAGCTGTTAGTTTAAAGAGTTCAAAAATCCCCCGTTGTCTTGCCTGTGGATGATGTTCCCCCTAATCCCTGACAAAGCCACTGGTGTCTTTGACTCTCATTCCAAGCTGTCCGACAGGACTACCCACAAACTGCAGAGGTAGTTCCTCTTTCTCAGTAATTTTTGCTATCATTATTAAGACTCCACTGCTCAGCATTCTCATGGCTTCGTGTGGGGCCCCAGGCAGAGTTCGACTGGCAGGAGGCTCTGTGTTCATGCTGAAGACTTTCTGAAAACCCAGTCAGATTTTCTGTTCACAGTATGAGGTGTTATAACCACTGCAGTTGCTGACCCACGTTTCTGGAAAATTGTCCAGATGTGTTGGCCAGACTGCATCTCTCCTGCTGTGGATCACCCTCTCCCCTCCCTGCCCATGATGGACTAAACAATGTCAAGGAGATCATGCTTGCCACATAGGAGCAATGCTGTCATCTCCCAGTTGTTGCATGCACTGCAGTTGTTGCATGCACTGCAGTTGTTGCATGCACTGCAGTTGTTGCATGCACTGCAGTTGTTGCATGCACTGCAGTTGTTGCATGCACTGCAGTTGTTGCATGCACTGCAGTTGTTGCATGCACTGCAGTTGTTGCATGCACTGCAGTTGTTGCATGCACTGCAGTTGTTGCATGCACTGCAGTTGTTGCATGCACTGCAGTTGTTGCATGCACTGCAGTTGTTGCATGCACTGCAGTTGTTGCATGCACTGCAGTTGTTGCATGCACTGCAGTTGTTGCATGCACTGCAGTTGTTGCATGCACTGCAGTTGTTGCATGCACTGCAGTTGTTGCGTGCTCTGGGGAATGGCTTATGTGAAGGTATTGTGCTACTTCAGGTCTACTGATCTGCAGTAGGTCAAAACATAGAATGTCAGATGTGGGCTTGTGCACAGAAGCAGACTGTGGAGCCATTAGTTTCCTCCTTAGCTGGTCCTGGAGCATCCTGGGGCAAAGTGCATGTTGATTTTGTGGATCTGTTTCGGGCAGCATGTAGTTGTTGATGATAGATGCAGTATTAAATTGACGATTGGTCCTTCTGTCAGCTGTTTGGGGGTGTGAACAATCACCTAAGGCTGGTGCCCCCCCCCCCCCCCCCCCTTGCGAAGAGGGGCCCCAGTTGGAAGGAGCACGCAATCGGAGAATCTAGCAATCGTTGCAAATGTCCTCATGATGCATCAATCGTCTTCCCACTCCCCTTCTACAAAACGTTAATGCAATGAGGCTAATGATTCAGACCCACTTCCTGCTGTACCACAGTTCCTCGTGGTCTCACGTACTGAAAACGGTCATTTCTTCGCCCCGGTAAATCTGTTTTTTAGAAAGTTGTAGATGCAATTTATGGCCCTGTGAAATCCTGCTCCAGTTCACAGAATGGCACTTTCCTTCTGGAGACCACTTCTGATTCTCAAGCTCGACAATTGCTTGCTGCCTCACCTCTCCATTGTTACCTTGTTCGTGTCTAGGCCCGCAGAACTTCGAAATCCTTCTGTGGTGTAATTTACACCAGGCTGCTTGACGGTCTGAGGCTGAAACACAATCTTAACTTCCCGATCAGGGTGTCATTGCCATTCATTATGTAATGAAAAGGGTAGAGTCTTCCTTAGTGCCCACCTGCACTCTCTCTCACCTTCAATAGTGTTACTTCCATCCAATCTCAAAGCAGGCTATGAAATCGTCGAACCACACATTCTGAACCCGATGTGCTGCTACCAGTGTCATTGTTTCATCCACACTAGAAGGACTTGACACCCAACCAAATGTCATCTGTGATAGGAATGTTCAAGAGGGTCATCGTCCACCACCACCTCCTCCCTGCTGTACCAACTGAAATGGTGGCCATGCCGCCACCTCTCAAGAATGTCCAGCGTTTCTTCATGAGCAGGCTGTTAGAGATCTGCATAAAGGAAAAGGTCCCTTATCCATTTGCTTGCAAGTTACTGGCTAGTCGCAAACTGTGTTCTCCCATCAGGTACCTATAGTTCTGTTCTTGTTACCCCCTTGCTCCATGAAGGACACAGCCATGCAGACATACAATTTCCAATTCAGCTCTGAGGTTGTGAAATCGCCCAGTGTCAAGATAGCATAATACCCGAGTGTTCTTCTAACCAGAAAAGCTCAAAGAAATCCTCCAAAGGCAAACAGTCTCCTCCTTTGCCACCATGAAGATCCTCTTCGATGGTGTCTGCACGTGATACCTTAGCCCAGCCAGTCTCCATATCGCCAGTGCGCACCAACATCAGTTTCTCAGCGGTGGGTTCCAGACTGACCACACAGGCAAGCTGATGCTTCTGTAGACCCCATGGAGCAGGATCCTCCTCCTTCTGTGCCCTGTAGCAGCAACTCTTCCCCAACAGCCGCCAAGGTGACAGTCCCACGTCTCTACATTGTGACTCCTCCAATGGAATATTTGCGGCCTTCAGTCCCATCAGGATGATTTATGGCTGCTTTTAATGTAGCAGTGTCCCCTTGTACTCTGCCTTCAAGAAACAAAATTGTGTCCTTAAGACTGCTTTGAGCTTTCACATTTTTTATTGACTGGTTTTGATTTTCCCCCTGAAGTCCCCATTGCCTCATATGGGGGTGTCATGCTGTTCATACAGAATGAAACTCATAGTCAGCCAATCTCGCTGACTACCTGTCTTCAAGCTGTTGCAATTCTCCTTTTCCTCCCCTGCCTGACTTTTTTCCCCCCTCTGTACCATTTATGTCCCTACATCATTTGCTGTTGCCAGGGCATACTTCTTAAAACTTACTGGGCAGCTACCTCCCCAATTTTTGTTACTTGGTGACGTTAATGCACATAATCCCCTTTGAGGCTCTCCCAGGACCCTCTAAAGTGACTTTCTTAACTAACTTAACCTCTTCTGCCTTAATACTAGAGCACCCACTTTCCTTTCGGACTCCTCGCACACCTATTCCCCTCCACTTCCCCGCTTGCCCATCATCTTGAGTGGTCCGTTCTTCCTGACACCTACTCAAGCGATAATTTCCAGTGTGCTATCAATTTGCTGACCCCTACCCCCCCTGCGTGCACATTTAAATGGCAGCTTCATGGGGCTGACTGGCAGCTTTACTCCTCCCTGGTGACCTTTGAAGAAAAAGATTTCCCCAGCTGTGATGACAAGGTAAAATATCTCACAAAAGTTATCCTTACTGCTACAGAATGTTCCATCCGCCGCACTTCCTCTTGACCACGTTGTGACCCACTCCCTTGCTGGACTGAGGCATGCCACGATGCGAATCACACATGTAGAGGTGCTGTCTGCATTTTTAACGGCATTCATTATAGATAGATTAGTGACAAGTGTCATCCTGTTCTTCAGGATAGCAAGAGCCAGCTGGATTTCATTAATTAGTTGTTTCATCAGTTCAACACCTTCCTCTGTGTGGGCAAACCTCCGACGGCCCTCTGGCACAGAGATCCATTCCCCAATTTCTGGCCTGACAGTCACTGGCGATGTCATCGTGGATTCTATTGCAATCTCAAACACCTTGGGCCGCCATTTTGCAGAAGTTTTGAGTTCTTCGCACTATCACCCTGCCTTCCTCCATCAGAAATGAGTGGAGGCCGCTGGGGTGATACCATTCTCTCCTTCGAATCGTCAGTGCTACAGTGTCACCTTACTATGACTAAGCTAGATCCTGCTCTGTTCATCCAGATCCTCCACCCCAGGGCCAGACGCCATCCACATTCAGATGTCACAGCACCTTTCCCTTGCGGGCAAGAATTTTCTGCTTAATGTGTACAACTGCATTGAGGCAGAGGGCACATTTCCTTGATGAAGCCATTGTCATACCCATACCTAAGCCCGGTAAGGACAAAAACCTTTCTTCTAGCTTCAGCCCCTTCTCTCTTGCCAGCTGCATTTGCAAGGTGATGGAACACATGATCTATGCCTGGTTGGTGTGGTGGCTAGAGTCCAGACCTCTACTAATGAATGCACAGTGTGGATTTAGACTGCAGTGTTCTGCAGTTGACCATCTCATTAATTTGTCCATCCATGTCATGAATGGTTTTCTGCAGAAATCACAGAATGTGGCCATGTTTTTGATTTGGAGAAGGCCTATGACATATGCTGGAGAACTAGTATCCTCCATACTCTTTACATGTGGGGCTTCCGTGGGCACCTGCCGTTTTCTTCAGGCATTTTTACAAGACAGTGTGTTCAAGGTGCATGTGTGTTTTGCCTTGTTGGCTACCTTTATCCAGGGAAATGGTGTGCCTGAGGGTTCTGTCCTGAGAATCATCCTTGGTATTGCCATACAGCCCCCTCCCCCCATTCATGGCCTGTCTTCCACCAGACATCTCCGGATCTCTTTTCGTTGACAATTTTGCCATCTATTGCAGTTCTCCCCAGACCTGTCTCACTGAGCGGCGTCTTCGATCTGCTTGATCACCTTCACTCCTGGAGCATCGACAATGGCTTTAGCTTTCTGGTGGCACAAATGGTTTCTCCCGCCATCTGTTCACCTTGGGCCTGTTGCCATTCCGTTTGTTGAAACTGCGTAATTTCTGGGGCTCATGCTCAATAGGAAACACTCTTGATTTTCCCATGTGTCTGATGTGGCAGCCCGATATACACAGTCCTTCAACCTCCTATGTAGAATCACTGGTACTTCGTGGGGGGTGCCGAGGGGAACTACCCTCCTCAGTTCGCACCGGTCCTTGCCCATTTGAAACTAGCTGATGGGTGCCTTGTTCGTGTGTCTGCTCGCCCATCCCTCTTACGCTCCCTCAACATATCATGTCATCCGTTTGGCCACAGGTGCCTTCTACACTAGCCTGGTTTAGTCTGTATGCTGAAGCTGCTGAACTGCTACTGTCCTACTGCCGTGACTTTCTCCTCAGCAGGTATGCGTGCCATTTGTCTGCTACGCTTGGTCACCTCTCCTATGCCACCTCCTTTGACACCTCCTTTGACAATTCCTTTGATCGTCAGTATGGGGCTTGTCCCTCTTCTGTTACATCCTGGAGTCCACTTTCGCCACTTGCTACAGTGGCTTAACTTCACACAACCTGCAACTTTCCCAGTGGTTGTGAACCCTTCACCTTGGCTTCCTGTTAACCTTGGCCTTCATACGCTTCCTAGGGACACTGCTCCAACCTCGGTTTATCACCTTAAGTTTCATGACCTTCACATGGAACTTTGTGATACTACCTTTGTATACACTGATGGCTCTTGGACTGACTGTGGGGTTGGGTGTGCCTTCATCATTGGCACCTACGTCTGAATTTACAGCCGAGCTCTTCACCTTGTATCAGGCCACTGAGTACATCCGGCAATACGGCTGCCCATTTATGTCCTCTACTCGGACTCACTCAGTACCTTCCAAAGTCCATGTGTGCTGTACACTGCTCATCCCTTAGTGCAGCAAGTCCAGGAAAACTGTCAGCTGATCACCTTTGGTGGAGCCATTGTAATGTTTCAGAGTCTCTGGTCATGTCGGTGTGCCAGGAAATGCGGCTGCTGATGCTGCTGCCAAGGCTGCAGTCTTTGTACCTCGGCCCTCAAGTACCTATATTCCCTCTGACAATACCTGTGTTGCTGTCTGTCAGGAGGTGGTGTCCATTTGGCATCACCAATGTGTATTGGGCACTGCCTTTTTAGCCATTGTCATTTGCTAAGTAGGGCTACCCCTCCACTTTGTTCACATCGTGCCCAAATTTTAATTGTTTGCCACTTCCTGCTGGAATATGCTTGTTTTTTTTTAACACTATACGTCCCAGCTTGGATTTGCCTTCTGATTCATCACCCATTTTAGCGAATGACACGTGGGCTGTTGACCCATCTTACTTTCAATCTGCCGAAGCAATATGTTGAAGGCAATTTAATTTTTGATTTTGGACCTCCAATTCTGTATGGTGTTCTATAAGCCCTTTTTTCATGTGCCTGTTTTTGCTGGAGCTTGACTCAGTTACTCCAGTGTCAGTTCATTATATTTGTGGGATTATGTGAGTTTAATATATGTAATTTTCAAGTAGGTTATACTACAAGAGTTTGCATCAATATTTGTCTCCAACTATGCTAAGGTCAGTGGGGCCTGTTTGTCTAATTGCCCTGTTGAGTCTATATAGTACCACACACCTGTATTTGGTGGGCAGTACATACCAACTAGTTTATGCTTAGCTAACCTACTTGAACGAGTATTTATGTGGACAACAACACCAGCCATTTGAGTTGTCCCTTCTTTGCAGTATTGTTTAACAAATCAGATCCTCTTAAATGGAAGATGTTCCTTTACAAATATTATCACTCCACCCCCTTTATGTTGTAGCCTACAATAACTATCTACTAACACACAACCATTTAGTTCGTAATACTCGATTTCACTGCCCTTTAGTCAATGTTCTGCAATTAAGAGGGTCACTCCAAAAGAAATGCACACTATTTTCTAATCCATCTTTTATTCTACATGTTTAAAAGATTTTTTGTATAGATACACCCTTCGGGAACAATACTTTCATTTCTCCACATAATTTCCATCCCTCTCAACTGCCTTGCACATTCTTGGAACCAGCGCCTGTATACCTGCATGGTAAAATTCTGGACCAACCTGTTGGAGCCACTGTTTGGCAGTGGGCACAAGGGAATTAGCTTCAAACCTTGTTCCACAAAGAGTCTTTCAGTTTTCCAAAGAGATGATGGTCACATGGTGCCAGGTCAGGACTGTAAGGAGGGTGTTTCAGTGTTGTCCATCGGAGTTTTGTGATCAGTTCCACGGGTTCTTGACTGACATGTGGCCATGCATTGTCGTGCAACAGCAAAACATCCTGCTTTTGCCAATCTGGTTGACCACGACTCAGTAGAGCTTGAAGTGTCTTCAGTGTCGTCACATATGCATCAGAATTTATGACGGTTCCACTTGGCATGATGTCCACAAGCAAGAGTCCTTCAGAATCGAAAAACACTGTAGCCATAACTTTTCCAGCAGAAGGTGTGGTTTTGAATTTTTTTGTTGGGTGAATTTGCATGATGCCACTTCATTGATTGCCTCTTCGTCTCTGGTGAAAAATGATGGAGCCATGTTTCATCACCTGTCATAATTCTTCCAAGAAATTCATCTCCACCATTCTCATACTGTTCCAAAAGTTTGCTGCATACTGTTTTTCTTGTTTCTTTGTGAGCCACTGTCAACATCCTGGGAACCCACCTGACAGTAACCCTTTTTAACACACACTTTCAGTATTCTGCAAACACTTTCTTCCCCTATCTGAACGTAGTGTGACAATTCGTTTACTGTGATGCGTCTGTCAGCAGTCACCAATTCATTAACACTCTGCACATTGTCTGGAGTGTGTGCAGTATGAGGCCTGCCACTGCGAGGACAATCATAAATATTGCCATGCCCGCTTTCATCACTTAACCTGCTTGCCCCCTGAGTAACTGTACTGCAATCAACAGCAGCATCTCCATACACCTTTTCAACCTCTTGTGGATGTATCCCAATGTCTCATTGACAGCACAGGAATTCTAGGACAGCACATTGCTTTTGACAAACGTAAAGTGTAGCAGCCATCTTGAAGACATCCTATGACGGTGCCACTCACGGGAACAGGCTGAACTAAGTTTGAAAAAAAGTGGGGAAAATGTATCTACACACTGTAAAACTTTCACACACGCAGAACGAAAACTGTATTTTTTTAAAAAAAAAAAAAGTGATTTCTTTTGGAGTGACCCTCATACTAAGAGGTGTGGTGAATTCTCATCCACAGATTTGTACAGCAGTTTTTTATTCCTAAGATACTGCACATTTCGATGAATTATCCTAAATGGTACTGATATCTTAAGACACTGTGAATTGGTATTCTGAATCAGTTGAATTATCACCAGAGTCTTTAACACTGAAGACAGTAAATTGTCATTACAGTGCAAAGTCAGTTCCTTTGGCATGTGACCAGGATTCTCTCCAATCCAAGGGGTTTAGTTCAGCAAAATCGTGTTGCTTGAAATTGAGCCTAAAAAACTTGTTGATTATAATCTAAAATGACGGGGTCAATGGTTTTATGCAGCTCTTTAGAGTTACATTATCTGGTTCACTAACTTGAGCTTTCCATTTCTGTTTGTCTGTGCCAGGTATGTTCATATTTCAGTTCATGTCTAGCAAGTGCACATGATTTGGTTTTTTACGTAGTTTCTACAGTTCTAAATTATAGCACCTTACTTCTGTAGTAACACAAGACCACTGCAGGAGAGTCGTACTGGTAGGTTTGTAGGTTTTTAGGTTAACATTTGTGTTGTACAGTTTTGGCAATAACATCCTATAAACTGAGTGCTTGCTTGCTCTTGTTTTTGTAAACACCATTGGTGCCACCAATGATTAAAACGTAGTCATCTTTTTTCAGATTCTTTCTGATAAATTCTTGGCTACAGCATGTAATGTAGCTCCTGGTTTAACTTAAGCAAATACAGAACACTCATTGTGTACAGCTTCATGGAGGGGAGCTGAAAGGCTTTTTCCGTGGCTGTCAGCGTACAGTAAATTTTTTTTTTGTGCTTCAAGGTGTCAGAATTTTCCTGTTACGACCTTTATTGGAGGATTCATTATATTTACTTTAGCTTACACTATTCGTTGTTTCGCTGGATGAATCTAGTGCTGAAAACTGATGTAACTGGTGCACTGTTTCTAGTGCTTTGTTTTGGTTTTCTATTTTCTTGATAGTTTAGTGTTCTGTTTTTGGGCTTTACTGCAGTCCACATAAATTTATTTGTAGTCTTGACATATTCTGAGTTCGATATTACATTTTTCATCATAAATAACACCTTTTTTGGTTTGCAAATCACTCTTAACAATATCAATATGACTGTTTTTGTGACTACTTTTCACCACTGTTTTCACTACACCACTTTTTTTCACTTAGTTTTTGTTTTCTTGATTTAGGAAGGCTGTTCCTTTCTTGAGGGTTTAAATATCCCTTCATCATGCATATTTTACATGCAGATTTATTGGTTCAATTCATAGTAATGTTTTACTTTCCCTTTTCTTAGGAAAAAAAGCAAATTGTTGAACTGACAGAAACTGATGGTATAGATATTCTTGGTAACATCGTAGATGCAAGCATACTGTCTATCAACCCCAATCTGTACGGCGATCTACACAACCTTGGCCATGTTATGATGGGATTCTGCCATGATCCTGATGCCAGACATCTCGTAAGTGCAAATTCTGCTTATTAAGAACCTTGTATTGTAAATTCTTCTGCATGCAAAGTAAATTGTACTGTATGTATAAAAACATATTTTGTGGTATAGACTGGAATGCATATTGATCAGAAAAAACTGGCTAAAATATCTTACAAAATATAAGCTTTGCAATGTCATGCGTACAAGATTATAAATTGGAAGCTAATGTACACACTTAATAATATTGTCAGTGTCAAACAAGAAAAAAATTTCACCAGTAGGGGATAAACTGAAGCAAATTAGGGAGATTTTCTTTAGAAATTTAATTTCCATTAAAGGTAATTCCTGTAGGGTGTATCATTTTATTCACTTCTCACTAATAATTCTTCCATGACAGGAAACATTTGGGGTCATTGCTGATCCAGCGACGACAATGAGGGATCCTATATTCTACAGGTGGCATGCTTTCATAGATGGCATCTTCCAAGAGCACAAGAAGGTTCTTCCTAGGTACACTGTCCAGCAGGTATGGTATAATTTGATTGCCTAAAATACATACTGTTTTTACAGGTCTTGACCAATGTAAATCATCAGTTCAAATAATAGTGATCTAATAATGTTCTGACTCCCACAATTGTTTTTCTCATTTTTTAAAAAAGTGAACAGTAAGCCAAACAGACCCTGAATTGTTGACTTAACAAGCAATGCTAATGCACAAAATACACAGGATTACCAAATAGAGATTTATGGAGTATAACATTTACAACAAAGATGATTTTTTAAGGAGGGTATTTTACAAATGGATGCAGGTCAAAATCTGCCATATTGGTTTAAAAGAACAAATACATGTACCTAATGAAGAATCTGTCAGGAAAAAAAACGTATATTAACTATAGTTTGGTGTTGCAGGCACAAAAAATTAACAAGGTGCACAGTTAAATGTTAATGCTCCAACTGCAGTTTTGCTCAAGAAACGTTAATTCCATAAAGTAATATCTAATAGAAAAAAATTATCCTCTACCTATTCACGAGTCCAAAAATGTCCAATAATGAACAGGAACTGGTTAGAAACATTACTGTCACTGTGTAATTGGTAAAATACCAAATGCATTTGCAATTGAAATATCTGAAGGTTAAAATCGAACAGATATGATCAGGAAAGATGTGTATTGGGTTGGTGCAAGAGTTCGTAGCATTTGTCCATAAACTTAATAAAACAGATACACACATGACTTCAGTCATCAGTAATAGTGTCTCCTTTACTGTTCACAATGGTCTACCAATGCTGAGAACTTTTATTCCATGACTGTAGAAATTGAGTGATTTTGTGGTGAAACATTTCAGCCATGTTTGGAGCACATTTCCATCTGGAAAGGAATTTCCTTGGACTTTGTTTAAATAGAGAACAAAATGGTGAAAATGTGAGGGCACAAGATCATGTGAATAAGGGGGCTGTGGAATGACTTCGCATACAATCACCTGTACAATATCATGTCAGTGTAGCAGATTGTTGGTGGGAGTTACTGTGGATTAGCATCACTTCATGCAATCCTCCTGATCACTATTTTTGGATAGCATTTGGAAGGAACACAGATAGTTAACAATAAATGTGGGCAGTAGTAGTTAAATTTCAGGAAAGCAATTCGTAGTACAAGACACTATTGCTATTTCACCAGATGCATAACATTATCTTTCATGGGTGCACACAGGTTTATGTACATGAAGTTGCTGTTCTGTTTGGGCTGAATCATTTCTTTCCTTGTTTCATGTTAGCATAAAGACACAATTTCTCATTGTCAGTAATAAGAGGCAGGAAAGGTTGCTGCTGCAGCTGCTGTCAATGAGCTGACTGAGGAGGAGCAAGCAGAGATGCACATGTCCATCCACTGAGTTTGTTTTCATTGGTACACATACACCAGATTTTTTATACCTTCCCCATTGCATGCAAATGTCACTGATAGTAAAATGGCCAGTTACTCACATTGGCCAGTTCTGGACTTCACCGACATGTCATGACATTGTATTAATGAATCTGAAAGATTTCATAAAACCCCAAAGGTCTTCCCTAATAGTCGCAAATGTCAACATGCACATCCTTAAAATTGGAACAATTTTTCTTGCTGGGCTATCAAATGGTGTGATTGCCATATGTTGCGCAAATGTTCCTGGTTGCCTCTGTTGCTGTCACCCCTTAACTGCACTCGGAACTCTTGACTTGAATAAGCCATGAAGACAAAAAGGTACCAACTGGCTGCTGTCATCCTCAGCCCACAGGCATCACTAGATGCAGATATGGACGAGCATGTGGTCAGCACATGGCTCTCCCAGCCATAAGTCAATTTCAGACTGGAGTTGATATTTCTGTCGAGTAGCTCCTCAGTGTGCCTCACAAGGGCTGAGTGCATCCTGGTTGTTAACAGTGCTTGGCGGACTGGATGGTCACCCGTCCAGCTAGAATAGTGCTTAACTACAGTGATCTCAAGGAACTGGTGTTCTTGCTGCAGCAAGGCTGTTGGCCTATTGCACTCAAACAGAACAAGAGGTCAAAATTGCTCAATTTCTCCACCCATACGACAAAATAAAAATATGTAAACCCAAATAGAAATGGTGAGCTACAAATTGAAAATGGCAGTTTATAAATAAGCCCACAGCAACCAGAACATAAACAAATGCTATCAACTTACGCACCTACCTAATTCAACCAAAAATTCACTTCATCAAAACACTTCGAAAATAAATTCATATAGAATAAAACTACCTTGGGGAATGCCAGAAACTGGTTTAGTTTCACTTGAAGACTTATCATCAATAACACTATGTTAACATTTGTATTTATTTATTTAGTTAGCACAAATAACTTAGTGGTTTCAGTGATGATAAATTGAGGTGCCAAACAGAAGCTGAGAAACATCTACATGAAAACAAAGAATCTGGGATGTATGCTGCTATAGGTAGCAAACATACAAAAGAAAAAACCCAACAATACAGAAAGTAAGAGATAGTGGGGCTTAATGTCTTTCTAGACCTGTCATTTATTACCACCTCTTCAAGTCTTTAAAGTACTACTCTAGTCTAATCTATGGTGTATTGTTCAGTTACTGTGTGTGTGTGTGTGTGTGTGTGTGTGTGTGTGTGTGTGTGTGTGTGTGTGTGTGTGTGTGTGTGTGTGTGTGTGTGTGTGTGTGTGTGTGTGTTTTTAACATTTTGTCTAAAGGTATAGAGAGTAAGGTTTGTAGTTTCCAACTTTGTTGGAAACATGTTGCAGTGAAACGATTAAATTATTTTATTTAATTATTTTTTCAGCTAAGCTTTGATTATGTTCATGTTACTGGTGTTGAAGTCATATCAGAGAAAGCTCCAAAGAATGAATTTGTCACATACTGGCAGCAAAATGATATAGATCTTTCACGGGGACTTGACTTTGCACCACGAGGTCCGGTGTTCGTTCGTTTCACACATTTGCAGCATGCACCATTTGTCACTAAGATACAAGTACGTATCAATCATCTACTAAATTTTACAATTTGCTATTCAATGAAAACAAACTAACATAATTGATACTTGTAGGTTGAAAATAAAGGACCTCAAAGACCAGGAACTGTGAGAATTTTCATGGCACCAAAGTACGATGAAAGAGGTCTTCCAATGTTGTTAACAGACCAGAGATCCCTCTTCATTGAAATTGACAAGTTCTCTGTGCAGTGTAAGTATTTACTCTTATAAGCAGCATGTATAATGTATATTAAGACTTTTTCAAAGTCTCATCATTATGACAAAACTGCTGGATGAAAATACTTAAAGATCATCTCCATAAAAGATATCATCATGAGGCAATTCCCTTGTCACAAAATTCCTCCAAAACAAATTTTGGTAGTTATGCCCAGTGGGTTGTAACTCAAAGCCCAGTCTGTGAGCAAAAACTGGATTGGTTACATCACCAAATACTTTACTTAGTTGCACTTGAGTGTCACATTGAAAATACATGATGCAATAGTTTTGTGGAATGAATGAAGAAGAAAAATACAAAAATAGACCTTGTGTCTGTACACAGCTATTACGGCTGTAATGTACCTGCTCTGTTATTGTTTTCTGTATTTTGTTATTGTAGTTGTAGAGATATGAAATTATTGTAGCGGTTTGCTTAGTCAGCCGTAATTCAGAATTTTTTGACATTAAATGGAGCCTGAAACTTGAGTAACAGATACTTCGCGTGAAGTGTGATTTGCGGCATAAACAAAAATTAATTGCGGAGATGCAATCCACAGAATATTAACAGAAAAGCTTTAGAACAATGCGCATGACTGACTAGACACATTCAGAGGGTACGTACATTCATGTAAGAGTGGTTGCGATCTGATGAAAGATCTATCTTAAATTTTTTTGTGTAAAATAATTATGTCGTAACACACTCGGAGACTGCGAACGTACAATCAGGGTAGAGGCATGTACTTTCTATCATTCCCCGTGGCCTGGGTAAAAAAATTGCAATTATTTAAATTTAAGAATATTTCTTTTCCAATCAGACTCCTATTTTTATACCAAAAGGAAGATTGCAGGTTCTGAATGTCTTGGCAAAAACACACCGAAATTAATCTTAGCGGCCACCAAAGGAAAGTAGTGAGAACAATCGCGTACCTCTATTGTTGAGCAGCGCCGTCGTAAAGATCGTCGCCTCCATCTAAAATTCGTCTTGTCGAATTAACAGAATAATTTGTACTCCATTGGTATGGGATTTAGGCTTGATCTTGACAGAAATTATAAAACACATTTTTCATCATTTGACACCTTCATTTAACACACACATAGACATGAAACTATACAGTACGTCTTTATGCCAGCACATCAGAACAAGAAGGTAGTTAATACTAGAAGTATAAAAGCATCTCGAAATTAGTCCTTTGTCTCTCAATGATAAAGTTTACCAGAGTATTCCTCTGGTGTGACAAACAAATTTTCTTCTTGTATCTTTGAGATTAAATTACAACATTTTTTATTTCCTTTTCACGGCTTATAAATCAAAACTGCAAAGAGTACGTTTCAACTATACTATTAAAATCATATGACTGGTTTCCATAGTTAAAATCTTAAAACTTCATTTTTTTAGCTTATGCTTTCTTAACCCTGCTACATTCTTCAGGTATTAAGTTAACGTAGTGTTAAAAGATGAAGGTACACTTCCAAGTGACTGCAGCTTGGATTCTAGTGTGAATGTGAAAAATTATTTTATTGTGGAAGGATAAGCTGTGTATCAAACATCAATTCTTGAAGTTTCCATAAAGATATGTTGTGAAACACCTTAACAAAATTATTCTGCTAGTTCAGCAATTTAACAGGTGTTAAACAATATCAAAGGAAATAACCCATAATTTGTTACATTTATGGACAATTTAAGATATTTTACTTCAAATCCCATCTCCTAAAAGAAGCCAGTATTACATTCACCACCATGTAATAATAATGAAATTTATAATGTATTGTCTACTTCCAGTGTATAATACTCCATTGCATCTTATCTATAAATCCAATTGTAAATGTTTTCTCACTTAAATTCAGTGGTAAATTCCCTTTTCCAGTAAAGAGTGGTAGCAACATCATACAGCGCCGTTCAGATGAATCATCAGTAACAATACCATTTGAGAGAACATTCCGCAATTTGACTGGAGTAGGAGAGTCTCAACAGGTGGCGGAATATACCTATTGTGGCTGTGGATGGCCACAACACATGTTGATACCAAAGGGGCGCCAAGGGGGCCTACCTGCTGAGTTCTTTGTCATGGTATCGGACGGTAGTATAGACAAGGTGAGTTTCCTTCTGCCAGCTGTTTGAATTGCCCATTTCCAGCAAAAATTGCTATAAAAGATTTCTCGTAAATTATGCACGAGGTGGAAAATTAATTGAAAATAGTTTGTCAAAAAATAGCAGTGCTTAAAGGTTAGTAATTCCCCATAATTATTTGATGGACATCCTATCTGAAAGATGAAACCATGTGATGCCTACATCTCAGATCTGCTGGCCACTGAATGGGGTTCCAGTTTCTTGTCATTTAATATGGAAAAAGTATTCACATCATATTTACTGCAGTTTGTAATTAAAGTGACTATCACTTCAGATTCTTTTAAGGATGTTCTCATGAGCATTTAAAGTGCTCATAACGAAGTGCCTGATTAAGTTTGTCAACCAATTTGTCTATGAAGTACCGTAAAATCTCCTATCGTGGTTGATAATTTTCACAATGCATGAACTGGATCACTTAGAGGTTATTAAAATTATAAACAGTATCACCTGCATAAAATGTGTTCATACATTGCAGACTTGGTATATTAGTTTAATTACAGATAATACTTGCACACAATTTTTCAGCCAGATCACCCAAATAGTCTGCTGTAGCATTAAGGGCTCTACAAAGTGTTTCATATGGCTTTGTACAAAATGTCATGGTTTTCAGCCGCTACATAGTTCTGTGGATATAATGAGGCACTACTTACATTAACACACATCTTGAATATACTTACCACTACCTTACATGTGGAACAAACAGTTCAAATTGTGACACTGCTTCCAGGTTGAACAACCCCCTCCGGAACAAAATTGTCGTGCAGCTCATAGTTACTGTGGATTGCACAAGCGTCTCTACCCAGATCGCCGCAGCATGGGCTACCCCTTTGACCGCGTGCCAAGAGATGGTGTAAATACTTTACGCCAGTTCATGACACCAAACATGGGCTTAATTGATGTGAAAATAAGGCATTATGAAACCACTGTAGGCCCAGGGCCTGGAAATGTTCCTGTGCTGCCTCCTAATCTGATGAGCCAACTATGATTTTTATTATTTATTATTAGTATTTTATATTCATGACTTACTGCAGATGCCTTATATACTCCTACAATAATTTTGGATAAAAACTTTTGCTTGTATAATTTTAATAAACAAAATTTCAACATTGCTGTTTGTTATTTTTATAAAGTTAGTAATAATGAAAACTCTTCCAACAAAATTAAAAGGCTTTTTTTCGCAGAAAAAGAGGCACAAATTATTTACCAGACAGTAAATTCTAACCTAAGCAACAGGAAATAAAGTTAGGGATAAGGTACAAAACACACAGTGGCACTGCAAGCATGACAACAGTGGAGAACTTTTGACCTTAAATGAACTAAAGTTTGGTGCTTACTTTTTGCAAAAGATAGTAGCAAATATCTATTACTGAATTTGCAGGTATGTCTTGATGCACAACAAATTAGTAATAGTAAGGGATGAAAACTGCTAACGAGCGTCTAGAGAAAAGTTTCCATATTCTCGTGAATCTGATAAAGCATCTAGAAAGGTTAATGTGCTGCGCTCACCCAATAGGTATGCAAATTGACATACTTAATCTAAAAGATACACTGAAATGTGACTATAAGGTTAGCTGTGATAGTTCATATGTGGATTTAAACAATAGAAATCCCTGTAGATAGGTTACATCAGTTCACAGTTCACACGAACATCATAGATCATTTACAAAAAGGCATGACACAGAACATGACCCAGTTTGGGAAATTGGAAACAACCTGTTTTCCATTGAATGAAGCAATACCAGGATGAAATACTTAAATTGGCTGCTAGATTAAGTGACGAACAACTAAGTTCATTCAACTCGCACAGTAAGAGTAACTGATAAATCTGCATTTACTGAAATGAACACAACTTGCACACACATTTGATACTTCAGTTTCATGCACACAATCTGAAATTGTCACAATTGTTACATTGATGAAAAGTGACTCGGGCTACATTGGGGTTTCTAAGAGTATTAGAATCTGATTAAATTTTTATTGCAATGTCACTGACTCGAGGCATTTTGTGGCAATTTATAAATGCAAGAAATATTTCTCATGTTCACTTCTGGAAAAGATTTTATACACATAATGCATGGTGTTGTAAATGAAGTCCTGATACAACAAAAAATACAAATTACCCCACTGAGTAGTCTGTGAACAATGATTGCCTTAACAGTACGCAGCATTGTCTCAACAGTTATCTACTAGTCAGAATGCATAAGCAACATTTACACAAATTTTTTTTAGTACAAATTAGTATTTTGCAACACGGCATTCCATTGTTAAAGCTGTAAAAATCTAGTTTTGGACCTGATATGTTGCATATGTTACAGCATTCGGTAACAAACAACATTAAGGAACTAAAGAGTAAAATTCCACTCAAAAGGAATCTCCTGCAATGTGATTGACACAAGGTAAGGGGACAATCCATATTTTTGAATGGCAGCTAAAGATATATATATGGGATATGAGCACACATCAAGAGATGCTAGAGCACTTGTAAAATGTGCCTCATGAGGCACTTGAGACTTTACCTCTCTGCTTCACACATGGGTCTTAAAACTTGATACTCCTTGCCCTTTCTGTGCTTCATTACTTAATGATCCTGCAATGTTCTGGTCCCTGATGTCTTTTCCCACTATTATAAAAAGACCAATATGCAGAAATACCATTAACTGTGGCTTTAATTCGTATATTAAGAATGAATGAAAGTGAGCACTTGGGGTCTTCAAAGACCTCAACTATACAGGCTTAATTATCTTTGATGGAAAAGTTGTTCAGTGCAAAGAGGGTAAGAAGATTCTTCATATGTGGGATATTGCCAATGTCAATGAATGCATTTTTGACTGAATCACAACAAATACTTAAACTCACGTTGCGAACAGAGGGAAAGTGGTGGTAATGGAAGAGGCGGCTAAGGACGACGTCATTCATGGTAATAAGTAATGACATGACAGATTTCACAGGAAAAATGAGACACTTGGGTATAATGAGCCTCCAATTAAGTACCAAACTACTTCTTATCTGGGATAAACCTGTTCCTAAAGTGGCACCCCTAGTTCAAAACTTAATTACCCAGAAATATCTGTTGTGGTTATGGACACTGCGGCGCAGTGCAGCAACACTAACGTATAAGAATTTTGTCGGCACATCAAACCACCCCGAAGGTAACTGCATAAATGAAGGGTAAACCACAACGTCTTTAATTGGATGATCACCCACAAAGTCACTAGGTGGCATGCACTGTCCATGTTGTGGCAGTTGTTCAGCTGCTGCACTTGACAGTGGCGATTTTGAGCTGGGTGTAAATATTTGTTCACTTTTAATCAAACCTGTATTATTTACACTTGTATATGCACAAGGACAGTTAATAGGGTGAGTGGCACTAGCACAGAAAGACACCAGTAGATGCATTGTTCCAAAGACAATGTGGGCTGGCACACAAAGTCCGGTAATGATGAAGAGAAGCAAAAAATAACTCGTGAACATACGACAACGATGTTGGGGTCACCACTATGGTTATCACATATTGTAGGGTGGTAATAACACACTTAAATGTCATTTATACATTTACTTAACACTGAAGTAAGTGAAAACATCATGGCAGTAAAAAGTTGCATGCCAGGAGAATAGAACAAATTTAGTACAAAGATGCTAGAGTCCAAAGATTTGGCGTTTCATGCCAGAGGTACCACAGGTATGAGTAAGAGCCTAACGGACACAGTGCACCTGTAAACTGCCAACCCACCAGCAAAATACACTGTGTTCTGTGTGTCCAAGACATCCAGACAAAAAATAAAAAAATAGTAAAAACTGTAAGATTTGTTTGCAGTTCCCATTATGACCAGGCTGTGTTGCGCTTGGAAATCGTCATACCAACACAAGCCACTTATTTTTATGAAAGTACAATGAAATGAATATCCTTAGCTGCATACATGACGTTCTTAGATAATACAAATCTCCTTCATCATAACCAACATGGATTCCGCAAACAGAGATCATGTGAAACTCAGCTCGCCCTATTTGTCCAAGAAATTCACAGTGCCGTAGACACTGGCGAGCAGATTGATGCCGTATTCCTGGACTTCAGGAAGGCATTTGATACGGTTCCGCACTTACGTTTAGTGAAAAAAATACGAGCTTACGGAATATCGGACCAGGTTTGTGATTGGATTCAGGATTTCCTAGAAGAAAGAACACAACATGTCATTCTTAACGGTTCAAAATCTGCAGATGTAGAGGTAATTTCGGGAGTACCGCAAGGAAGCGTGATAGGACCTTTATTGTTTACAATATACATAAATGACTTAGTTGACAACATCGGTAGCTCCGTGAGGCTATTTGCAGATGACACGGTTGTCTACAAGAAAGTAGCAACATCAGAAGACTCGTACGTACTCCAGGAAGACCTGCAGAGGATTAATGAATGGTGCGACAGCTGGCAGCTTTCCCTAAACGTAGATAAATGTAATATAATGCGCATACATAGGGGCAGAAATCCATTCCAGTACGATTATGCCATAGGTGGTAAATCATTGGAAGCGGTAACGACCGTAAAATACTTAGGAGTTACTATCCGGAGCGATCTGAAGTGGAATGATCACATAAAACAAATAGTGGGAAAAGCAGGCGCCAGGTTGAGATTCATAGGAAGAATTCTAAGAAAATGTGACTCATCGACGAAAGAAGTAGCTTACAAAACGCTTGTTCGTCCGATTCTTGAGTATTGCTCATCAGTATGGGACCCTTACCAGGTTGGATTAATAGAAGAGATAGACATGATCCAGCGAAAAGCAGCGCGATTCGTCATGGGGACATTTAGTCAGCGCGAGAGCGTTACGGAGATGCTGAACAAGCTCCAGTGGCGGACACTTCAAGAAAGGCGTTACGCAATACGGAGAGGTTTATTATCGAAATTACGAGAGAGCACATTCCGGGAAGAGATGGGCAACATATTACTACCGCCCACATATATCTCGCGTAATGATCACAACGAAAAGATCCGAGAAATTAGAGCAAATACGGAGACTTACAAGCAGTCGTTCTTCCCACGCACAATTCGTGAATGGAACAGGGAAGGGGGGATCAGATAGTGGTACAATAAGTACCCTCCGCCACACACCGTAAGGTGGCTCGCGGAGTATAGATGTAGATGTAGATGTAGATACAGATGTTATGTCAATGGGGACAGTTGAAAATGTGTGACCTGACCAGGACTCGAACCCGGGATCTCCTGCTTCCACGACAGATGCTCTATCCGAGCCACCAAGGACACAGATGATAGTGCTAATGCAGGGACTTATTGCTGGCACACGTCCCGTGAGACCCACATTCGCAACTTATTGTCCTGCACTATATTCCTAGTGCCTCTGCCAATCATACTCATTACTCGCTGCTTTACTGCCGATTCCCGTAAGAGTTCGGGCACTGTTTGTGCATCATAAAAACCATGTCCTGAAAATACTTAATGTGTAAGAATAACAGCATGTTTTAAAAGAAGCAATGGGAAACAGTTACAAAATATACAACTCTGAATTTTCTTCCAAACATAAAACAGACTTTTCCTTGATATTTATGGTCTACTAATACACAGCATAGAAAATAACATAACATTGTAATAAAGAATCTCTAACAAGACCAAACAAGTGCCCCTGGTACATGACATAGCACTTGGCCATTCAAGGCCTCAGTTCAAGTACCTTAATGAATATGCCCAGTGGAAGGTTAAGCATGCTCCAGATATCAGTTTACCATGCCACTGTCTTAGGCTTGTAGAAAGGGTCAATAGGCTGAGTCATAAAGGGAGATCTGGCCTTCTGCACACAGCCAATAACACATGTGGAATCTAGTATATCAATTATTAGGTCACATTAAGGAAAGGATAGTTTCTACTCATCATATAGTAGAGATGATGTGTTGCAGAGAGGACAACAGAAAGTGTGTTAGAAAATAAGCTTTCAGCCAACAAGACCTATGTTACAAATAGAAAACTAACCTGGAATCTCCACTATATGGTGAGTAGCAACTGTCCATTTCATAATAATGTTACATCCCATCCTGGATTTTCCATCAGGCCATGCTGTTCCAGTGGAAGTCTTTACTATCGCCTGGAGCCTCTGACATAACAATGACACTTGATGCAATGTTCTTATGCCACAACACAAATGCTGTGGCATATTACTCATAAAAGCAAAACGAGGATAATGGAATGTAGTCGAATTAAGTCGGGAGATGCTGAGGGAATTAGATTAGGAAACGAGACACTTAAAGTCGCAAAGGAGTTTTGCTATTTGGGGAGAAAAATAACTGATGATGGTCGAAGTAGAGAGGATATAAAATGTAGACTGTCAATGGCAAGGAAAGCGTTTCTGAAGAAGAGAAATTTGTTAACATAGAGTATTGATTTAAGTGTCAGGAAGTTGTTTCTGAAAGTATGGAGTGTAGCCATGTATGGAAGTGAAACATGGACGCTAAATAGTTTAGACAAGAAGAGAATAGAAGCTTTCGAAATGTGGTGCTACAGAATAATGCTGAAGATTAGATGGGTAGATCATATAACTAATGAGGAGGTATTGAATAGGATTAGGGAGAAGAGAAGTTTGTTTCACAACGTAACTAGAAGAAGGGATCGATTGGTAGGACATGTTCTGAAGCATCAAGGGATCACCAATTTAGTATTGGAGGGCAGTGTTGAGGGTAAAAATCATAGAGGGAGACCAAGAGATGAATACACCAAGCAGATTCAGAAGGATGTAGGTTGCAGTAGGTACTGGGAGATGAAGCAGCTTGCACAGGATAGAGTGGGATGGAGAGCTGCATCAAACGAGTCTCAGGACTGAAGACAACAACAACAACAACAACAACAACAACAACAATTACTCATTTTACTTCTTAGGTTCAATACACAGTTTCACAGATAAAATAAAGTGTCATAACAGAGTACTATGTAAATTGATGACATAAATAGTAGTTAAGATTGTAATTAAAAAAACAAAACAGATGTGGACTTAGAATAATGTAGCCTGTATATTCTTTCTAAGTATGTTATCAATTAAAGTAGGACTATAACAATTACAACATGTAATTGCTTTAATTATTTTAATTCATTTTCAGAATCTGATTAATATTATAATATAGACAGCAGACAGTACAGCATGGAGTGGAAGGCTGTACATTTGTGTTTTACAGTACGCTGAGAAATGGCACGTACTGCTGTCTGTAGAAGTAGCTATCTGGTTTATCTTAGATAAATGTTTCGCTTACTAATGACAATTCATACAGAAACATCAGGAAGAATAGGTTTCCACGTCACACCTGAAATGATAAATAAATGGTGGTCACATTTTTAGACTGATCCCTATTTGGGGGCTATAATGAAGGGCTGTCTCCACCTCGCAGTGGTACTTCATTGATCAGGATTCTCAAAGGACTGCTGAACATTTTCAGGCTGTTCTACCCCTTCCTGAAGTTAACCTTTCATTGGGTCTACCTCTTATTAGTTGATTTTTCTATGAAGTACTTTTGACCTGCTCAGTTATATTTTTGCAATACTTTCTCTTCACACTCCCGAAGGTCACTTGAGTAGTTCTGCACACTTCTTGAAACCTTGTCTTTGACACTCAAAAATGTATACCTTACAGCCAGATCTCTTGGCTGCTTTTTTAACCCCTCAATACACTCCACCCCATATCAAATGTTACTGCCCATAGTCAGTCTCTTTATGATTTGCCACCCCTGTTATTAAAGTCTGTATTTGTATCTACTTCTGTTGTGCATCATATGTTGCATGGTGTTTCTATAATCCCATTACATCAAAGCAATTTGTGAGGTTTAGACAGAAAATTTTTGGGTTGGTTCCATTATGAATTTATACATTGTACTTGAAGGATATAAGTGGACACCTGCATTCATTTTGAGTGGACTGGTAACTGCAGTGTGGCAAATAAGATTTTGAATCACTTGGACAGACACTTCAACTCCTGAAAGTGGTGTGTTGCAGAATTCTGGCAAGGGATGATGCAGGTGCTTAAGAATTTTCAAGCTATGAGCTCATGACAAAGCAGTAGAAAACTTTGCAAGATGTCACAGTGGTTTGGTATTGTGTGAATTACTTATAGTTAATTTCTGCACTGGAATGACACCTGACAAAGAACCACAGAATCTTAAGATACACTTGTAAATTACGTGCACAATAGACTATTTGAATGCATATTGATATTGTGTGACCCTAGTAGTGAACCCCAAGCTGGTAACTTATGGTAAAAGAATAAATAACATGAACAGCCCCATAAACATAACCAAAATTATTAAACAAACAAGGAATGTTCTCTACTGAAATGATTGAGGTTATTCATCGAAACAACTGATTATTGCAATAGAAAAATGCATGGAGTATGATGATCCAACTTAATGATTGAAAAGAAACACCAATGTAGTAAAACACCTAAAAATCACAATTATGTCAAAGGTAATGAATAGGTGGCAATGTTCACATAAAGAATTGGAATTCTCTATGCAATGCTCCATCTGTGAGTATGAACAGTATACCTATCTGACTGATTGTTTTTGAACTACCAAACTTTAAGGGTGTACTACATATATTAAGTGAACAGCTGCCGCTGCAAGTTGAAAGAACATGGTGCTGAGGTTGTAAAGCAACACAGAAACTTCCCTGTGTGATGGAGCTGCAAATATGCTCACCACAAACAGCTGCCATTGTGATTACATCCTGTGCTCAGTGCTGTGAAAATCTGGAGTCCGCGACCAGGGCTTCAGCCCTCAGATTCAGACAATGGACCCAGCCTTGATCTCCACTGCTGGATGAACTCTGTGATGAGCACACCATGCTGTACCCACATGAAATCTTTAGATTGGTGCCCATGCATGAACTCCTAAAAAACATTCCATGTGGACCACCTAAAAAAAACCCTCAATCTTCCAATTGCAAGTGACAGGATGTTCTTCACACAAATTGCATGAGCAAAAGTCTGCACACTGCCTCATTTCAGGAGATGGGCAAAAGTACCTCCTCCAATAGAGTGGCTTGCCACCAATAGTTACTGACACCCTGGATGCATCTTCCGATGTCGCCGCCTGATACCCCAATCATGACACTTATTTTCAGTCCTCACAGGAAATCACTTGGCATGGGAAGCAAAAGATTTCAAGAAAATACTCTGGCTGTATTGGCGACAAACTGTCAGGCACCCAGCAGCATGTGATTCTCTCTGACTCTGAGGAGAAGTCTTTCACAACACCAGCAGATAAGATTCCCTGAAAAAGGTCCTTGGCCATCTGGTTCGCAAATATCTGCAGATTTCAAAAAAAGTTCTCTCCCAACAGGAAAGTTATGAGGGTGCTGGCCCACCCTGCAAGGGGACCTCAAAATCGTAAAAACAGTCTGGATAGCATTGGAAACAATATGCCACCCTGCATAAACAGTAGGACACCACTGGTCACTTCGCGAGTCCCCGTCTTGGTCGTTGTGCAAGCCTCACTATGTAAGTAAAATAAGCCACCAGCTCCTCTACACACTCTACCATTCTACCTTCCCAGATTTCTGGCCCATTAAGGTGGCCCTGCAGTAAAACTACAAGCAGCGCATCTCTCCCCCACATAGCAGCAGCACAAAAAGATCACAAAATCTTAGTCAAAAGGTGGGAAGACCTATCACCTCAAATTACTCTGTACAATTATAGGCCACAGCACACAGTATGTGTCATCCTCTTTCATTAAATGTCATAACAATAATAAATCTGAAAGGAAGAGCCCTCAGCACTTACTGTCTTTCTACCTGGGAGCAGTGCTTTACAAATATTTGCTGGATGAGATGTTAGTGTGTGCAAATTTGATGAGGCATTTCCACTTTTCGAAAGTTGCAAATGGATCCTACTGTACAATCTAGTCTGGTATTCCATAACTCCACCTTGAGTAGCTAGTGTCAGATAATCTAGGCCAGACCTCCATGGCCTCGCAAGTGCGCACAAGCATATCTCAATGTGAAATAGGGTGACAAAAATGACTGAGGTGGAATTTTCACCAGATGCATGCTTACCAACATTTAATGTACACACATGAGAATGCAAATCCAATTAAATTTACCTTCAAAACCCCAGTGACAACTTTGAATATGAAAAATATGCACAATATTTATCTATTTTGGTTAGAAACAAAATAATTCATTTATAATAAGTGTTTGATGTCTTTTGATCAATGCTTGGTATGATCTGTTATATACTTTTTAATTAACGTTCACTAGTTGGCTCACAGTTATGAAAGATACTGTAGTTACATGCACATCATTAGGATAGAATGGCGTGGTAGGGAGGAGATGATACTTGGCTGCCAATAGGAAACTGGGCTTGAACATTAAGACAGGAGATAAGTTTTAGGTTAGACTCCGAGAAAGGAGGAACTTTTGTGCTGAGGCTTGAAGAGCACCAGTGGAAATTTGTGCTGGGCCTTTTAATGGTGAGCAGCTGTCTCAAGGATGCAAGTAGTAAACTCAGTGACTGATTTTTGGGTGGCAAGTGTCCACAGAGAAGTCAAGTTTTGGGTCTTTGTACATTTTGCAACTCTTGGACTTTTTCTACAAGTGTGAACTTGACAGGCTTTAAAGTTTTGTAGGGAAGTTGGTCAACATAAAATAACGGAGTGAACACTTAATTATATACTGCTGGAGATACTTTTGAACCTGCTTTGTGAATTTGCCTGTTTGGTAAAGTTTACTAGAGTCACTAGTACAGTTGCATTTTTAATGAATAAGCAATTCAAGAAAAGTGGAGTCGTTAGCTTATTTCTTTTAAACATCTCCAGTTACATTCTTTTATTTAAATCACTGTTATTAAGTCTGCATAATAATAAGTGTACATTTGTGATTACTGTAAATAGGAACATTTTTGCAGTGGTGTGCACTGCACTACATCTGATGAACCACAATAGAGTAAAACCGATTGTGCATTTAAGTTCCCCTGTAAAGAAAAGTTTATCAAAACAGGGAGATAGCTAGCATACTATAGCACTAGAACAGTGCCTCCGATTTTGATTGTTGGTTACATAACTACAAGTTTCTCCACCTGGAAAAGTGTTTCCTGGTTTCAGAGGGCTGGAAGGCTAATTCTAATCTGTGGATAAGGATGGAAATGGTGTGCTCAGTGTGTAAGCATTTTGAACTGAAGTGCAGATGTTATATGAATGGTGGTGTGGGCAATCAAAATGCTTCCATTCTGATGGGGTACAATTCACAGGCAGGGTAATGCTACTACGAGGGTCACTCCAAAAGAAATGCACACTATTTTTGGAAAAATACTGTTTTCATTCTGCATGTGTGAAAGTTTTACAGTGTGTAGATACATCCTTCCCACTTGTTTTCAAACTTAGTTCAACCTGTTCCCATGAGTGGCACTGTCACAGCATATCTTCAAAATGTCTGCTACACTTGACGTTTGTCAGATGCAACGTGCTGTCATAGAATTCCTGTGCTGTGAAAATGAGACAGTGGGAAACATCCACAAGAGGTTGAAAAGGTGTATGGAGATGCTGCTGTTGATTGCAGTACAGTTACTCAGGTGGCAAGCAGGTTAAGTGATGAAAGCGGGCATGGTAATATTGAGGATTGTCCTCGCAGCAGCAGACCTCGTACTGCACACACCCCAGACAATGTGCAGAGAGTTAATGAATTGGTGACTGCTGACAGACGCATCACACTGAATGAATTGTCACACTACGTTGGAATAGGGGAAGGAAGTGTTTCCAGAATACTGAAATTGTTGGCGTTAAAAAATGTTGTGCCAGGTGGGTTCCCAGGATGTTGACAGTGACTCACAAAGAAACAAGAAAAACGTTACGCAGTGAACTTTTGGAACAGCACGAGAATGGTGGAGATGAATTTCTTGGAAGAATTGTGACAGGTGATGAAACATGGCTTCATCATTTTTCACCAGGGACGAAGAGGCAATCAAAGGAGTGGCATCATGCAAATTCACCCAACAAAAAAATTCAAAACCACACTTTCTGCTGGAAAAATTACGGCTACGGTGTTTTTCGATTCCAAAGGACTCTTGCTTGTGGACATCATGCCAAGTGGAACCACCATAAATTCTGATGCATATGTGACGACACTGAAGAAACTTCAAGCTCAACTGAGTCGTGTTCGACAACATCGGCAAAAGCAGGATGTTTTGCTGCTGCATGAGACAATGCACGGCCACATGTCAGTCAAAAAACCATGGAAACGATCACAAAACTTGGGTGGACAACACTGAAACACTTGCCTTACAGTCCTAACATGGCTCCATGTGACTATCATCTCTTTGGGAAACTGAAAGACTCTCTTCATGGAACAAGGTTTGAAGATGATGACTCCCTTGTGCACGCTGCCAAACAGTGGCTCCAACAGGTTGGTCCAGAATTTTACCATGCGGGTATACAGGTGCTGGTTCCAAGATGGCGTAAGGCAGTTGAGAGGGATGGAAGTTATGTGGAGAAATGAAAATACTGTTCCTAAAGGATGTATCTACACACTGTAAAACTTTGAAACATGTAGAATAAAACATGGATTAAAAAAAATAGTGTGCATTTCTTTTGGAGTGACACTCGTATCGATACAAGGTGGGCTGTTATGGGCTTGGTTTTCCTAACTAAAAGATTTTGTCTTGAGTGTTTACCATAGAGAAACCTGATATAGTGTTTGGAGATTATAGTATCTACATTTAGTGAGGAGAATTTGAAAGACATTGTGACACTCAACAGGATATGGATTAATGCAGTTTACATGCTGATGAAATGATGGATGGATCGAATAGCACAAAGGCATGTGTCCACTAGCAAGTAACTTCTACAAGCACTTGTACGGTGCTTACATTAGAAGTAGTTTCACAAGTTTATCTCTGTAAGTCAATTTCAGGGACTTGTTGAAAGTACTTACAGAAGTGTTTCCATTAGAGTTGTGTTGTGAGACAGGCAAGTGGAAGTTTAGAGTGTAATGGTTAAAAAGAGAGGAATCACAACTATTAAGAAACAAATAGATGTATGGGTGAAGAAATGGTTGCAGAGATCAGTTATCAAGAAACACTACTGAATGGGAAAAAACTGAACTTCACAGCAAAATATTGCATCAAGAACAGTTTAGATTTAGTTAAGAAGTTAACAACAGATGGTAAGATACGGACAAATGCAAAATTAGTATCTTTTGATGTATACAGTTTGCTCTCAGTATTCCCGTGAAAGATTATAATTACAGATAGTGTGACAATAATTGTATTTACACAACATTAATCCAGAAGAGCAGATGAATTCTGTTTAATGAGAATTATTCCTGCTCTCAAGGGAGATATTATAAACAAGCAGATGGTCTGGCAAAGGGTTCATCCTTATCCCCCTCACTCACAGAAGTGTTCATGGAGAAGTGGAAGACTGATGTTCATAAGGGTGAACCATTGGCATAACAAATTGTTTGTTGACAGAATGAGATTTTCACTCTGCAGCGGAGTGTGCGCTGATATGAAACTTCCTGGCAGATTAAAACTGTGTGCCCGACCGAGACTCGAACTCGGGACCTTTGCCTTTCGCGGGAAAGTGCTTTACCAACTGAGCTACCGAAGCACGACTCACGCCCGGTACTCACAGCTTTACTTCTGCCAGTATCTCGTCTCCTACCTTCCAAACTTTACAGAAGTTCTCCTGCGAACCTTGCAGAACTAGCACTCCTGAAAGAAAGGATATAGCGGCGACATGGCTTAGCCACAGCCTGGGGGATGTTTCCAGAATGAGATTTTCACTCTGCAGCGGAGTGTGCGCTGATACGAAACTTCCTGGCAGATTAAAACTGTGTGCCCGACCGAGACTCGAACTCGGGACCTTTGCCTTTCAAGTTCGAGTCTCGGTCGGGCACACAGTTTTAATCTGCCAGGAAGTTTCAATTGTTTGTTGGTACATATATGTCGACGACATTCTCTGTATGTAGAAAGATTTTATTAGATAACTCCACTAGGTCATGGAAAACATAAATCAGTGGCAAACTAGCATAAAGGTTGGTATGGATTTGGGAGTCATGGCAATAATGTCCTAGAAATATGTTTACCGATGGAAAATAACAATCCTAAAGTTAAAATTTACTGAAACGACTCCTTTACTGACATATTCATCCCATCTTCTTCTCAACAAATGTGCAGCATTTCACCTGCTTTCTAATCCCATGTCCCAAGAAGGCTATAACCAATAACTCAGTACTATAAAACCAATAGCCACAAATAATGAAACTGATTCCATCACTATTGGCACAATTCTCAATAAAAAACTGAAGAAGCAGTCCAGCCCCCTACTGTACCCAATCAACAATACAAATAGATTGAAAAGGAAACGGTGCAGTTTATGTTTTGTAGGTAAACCTCCAAGTAGGATAAGCAACATTTTAAAAGCAGCGAGCTTCTCTGTGCTTTTCTATGTCCAACAGACAGTAGGTAGATGTCTCTTTAGCCGGCCGAAGTGGCCGTGCGGTTAAAGGCGTTGCAGTCTGGAACCGCAAGACCGCTACGGTCGCAGGTTCGAATCCTGCCTCGGGCATGGATGTTTGTGATGTCCTTAGGTTAGTTAGGTTTAACTAGTTCTAAGTTCTAGGGGACTAATGACCTCAGCAGTTGAGTCCCATAGTGCTCAGAGCCATTTGAACCATTTTTAGATGTCTCTTCAAATGTCTCTTCAATTCAAGAGATAAACAACCAGACATAATAAGAAGTGGGGTTTATACGATCATCTGCTGAGAGTGTCAGTGTTGCTATGTTGGACAGAGAACACCAGAGAAATTGGAGATTAAAGAAGCCAGAAACATCCTCTGCTGAACACTGTGTAAATGAAAGCCGCAATTATACATAATAGTTACAGAAGTCTTACACATAGAGGGAAAGGGTGCAAAGCTCACTGAGTTTCAAATTTTAGAAATTAAGAAATATATACATGTATCCCCACATTACTGAATGAACAAATTATGCTTGCTTATTCACCCGTTTTAAACAATACTGTAACCCCTACATAGAAGAACCTTGGTGCCTTCACTCAGATAACAAAAAATTCCTTTCCTGTTCATAGCTCTACTATAATATGGGTTTTGTCGTAGTTATCATAAATGCATTTGTATTAAATCTTGCAAATCCATATGTAATTTTGCCAAAATTGTCGACAGAGTTAGCTTTTACAGTTTAAGTCAAGAATCAATAAATTGAAAAAGTTATCTTTGCCTGTTCTCATATTTGGCTTCACTTATGTACTAGAAAATGGGCTTCAAAGCCAAAACATAGGTCTTACAGTAATAACAAAGTTTGTGAAACAAGGCTAAGGAGGTGTTATGTTTAGTTAGTACACAATTAGAAGACTTTACTCAGATTAATAACTTCCTGAGGAGGTCATATGCTAGTTTTGAACATATCTTGTCCATTGTGCAATCAAATATTTGAAAAATAGGATATAAAAATGAAGTAAGATATACCACCAAGAAACGCCTTTTTAATTACTGTTCAACTTTTGCCAACAGTTTTTATCACAGATGCATTTCATTTATATTTAAGTTAATATTTTTAAAAAATCTCCTAAAATTTAGAGATAAATGTACTACCATTCTACTTCTCCTCCTGGTGAAACAAAATAATCAATAAATTAATTTCATACTTGGCTGTGGTGGCCAACTGTACATGTTTAGGGGGTTCCAGTGGTACACTTGTTTGGCCCATCTGTCTTTGCACCATTGTCCTTTTCGACACTTAACATTTTCATACTGGTATTGAAAACACACAACTTCCAGCAACTTTTTAAGTTCAGCAAGTACTTGCAGAAAGATGCAATAAACTGTTTCCACTAACTTGCGCTAGCTATTTCTGCATGTTGATGAAACTTGAGGAAGTTAACTTGCTGGGAATGTTTCCACGTCCACCTCGCAGAAGCTTACTTGTTAGTAGACATGCATGTTTAAGAACAACAAAAGCACTGTTAGAGAATGATGGCATGATAACATTCTCACTCCTGCTGCCGCAGCTCATGTCTGTATCCTGAAACACTTATTGCAGTTTCACTCCAGAAAGTTAGGTTGGTATCATGAAGAAATGTGTTTCAAGAGTTTTCATAGAGTGGGTTTCTAATTTTCTGCTGTAAAATATCCTTCCAGTCGCAGTAGCTGACTAAGTGCCAGAGCTCTCAATTGTATTACATAAAAATCTGACAAAGCAGTGGTGGGAAGTAGATATTTTATTTTAGAGAGAAAAGAGTGCTCATGTGAGAAAAGATGTGGTGTTAGTAAATGGAGGTAATGGGACTTGTAACTCTTTATCAGCTAAATGCTCCACATTACCAGGTCTATGAACTGCCCATGGGAAAGTGCACAACATAACTAGGCTTCATCAATTCCATGATCATTTCACTCTGACTGAACATGTGTGAGTCCATGTGAAAAGTAATGGACCAAGAAACTGTAGAAGAAAGTAAATTGATTAAAATGCCAGTGAATCTACTGTCAACATTACCACAAAAGGATTAATTTCGAGTTGTGAGCCTAGAAAGCAAGGAGATATTGTTCGTGGAGATTTTGGAGCACGAGATAAAATAGATGGTCATGCTGTGAGTCAGGTTAACAACTGTGGAGACATGGATTGGAGACAATTTGTGGCAAAAGAGATTGAAAAGATTGTCAAGTTGTGAACCAAGAAGCCAGTGATGTTTCCACGGATTCCTGGCAGTTTGCTAGTATAAGAGATTAGTAATGTGTGGATGGATAAAAAGGTTTACTTACCAAGCAGTAGCAGAAGAGCATACATATGAAGGTGTCGAAATTTTGTAAGATTTTGGAGCCAGTGGAAGGAAAGTTTTTCCCTCTCATCCCATCTGGTAAGTCTTCCCTGACCCAGAATTTAGGCAACTATTCTGAACTCTCCCCATTTCCAGTATTTACCCTTCACCCATCTTCCTTTCCCTGCAGCCCTTGTGCCAGGAGGAGGAGCCACTGGTTCTGAAAGCATGCAAATTTCAATACTTTTACATGTGTGTTCTCCTGCTGGCACTTGGTGAGTAGATTTTTTTATCCATCCAGTCTATACTAGTACATAAAGACAAGATGTAGTTTAATGTTGTTATCAAAAATCTCGAAAAGTTGTTAAATGATTTGGCTCAGATTTTTACACGATACTTCAATAAATGTTTGGGCGGACATATGCCTGCATATTTTGTATGTATACAGGGTGTTACAAAAAGGTACGGCCAAACATTCCTCACACACTTCAAATATTTGTATTTTGTTTAATCGAAATAAACGAATTGCGAAATATTCTTCAAATTGATAAATAAACTTATTCCGTCTCTAACTTCCATTCTCGCTACTTTTATACAAAAGCAAGTACACACCGACATATGTCACCTGAATCGTGGTTGCAACATAACATTGCCACAGTTCGTTTGTACTAGGTTTTACTCTCTCTGTCATTCTCAGGCACTCACACGGCAAAATATAATCAAATAATAATTTTGACCGATCTTTGTATTACATAACGCACAGTGACTAAAGCTTTAGAAATAAAATTCCTGTTAATTGACTTTTATGCACTGATAACTTTGGAATGGCTTCAAATGATAATGAAAGGCAATCTGTTATTGTTCCTAACTTGGTTTTAAAAAACAAGCGTAGGTTTTTGAGGTTTTAGGTAATTCTCTTTATCTCCAAAACTATAATAAATAAAAATCTGAAATTTTCACAGCATCATTCCATTAACAACAAAACGCTGTGTACCAAATTTGAACAAAATCGGATAATAACTAATATGGATTATTTAGATTGGTGGAGTGTATGAATCTTCGTATCGATTGAATGTTACGCTATGCAGATCTCACTGCAGGCAGCGTCAGCTGTGCTGTGAGCAAAGTGAAAAAAAGAAACAAAAAAACAAAACCAAAAAACAACACATAGCCATTCTGCAGCCACTGCACTAGATGGCTGCGTGCCTTACTGCAACGAATGTCATCTCGTAGTAACTTGATGTGCTACAACCTGAATCTCAAAGCTCTAAAGTGTCATTTCAAACGATATCCTCTAATAATTAGAAAACTATTAACAGTAATTTACCCTACATTACTCTGAAATTCCTAGTGGAACTGTTAAAGATAAGCAACTGTCACAGTAATAATGACTTTAAAATGACGTTACATCAGGCGGCATGGTTTCGACTTCAACAAACGACACTCTTAAAATACATTTTTTTCACTCTCACGTTATCGTGTGTTGTGAGTATATGGAAATTAATAGTGAACTTAAAGAAAACGAAGCCGGTCATGGTCGAGCACGTCGGAAAAAGAGTCTTTGGATATTACGTGTTGTAGATCGGTAATAACACACTTCAGTTGTCGAATAAACATTTATTTAAGCACAGAACAAGGCGAATACAACATGGCTGTAAAAACGCAGCGTGTTGAGAAGACATAGACAAAAGTAAGTAAAAGATCCTCTGGTCCTAAGATATGGGGTTTTACGCCAGAGGCGGCACAGACACCCCCCCCCTCCCCCCCCCCCCCACGCTGTGCGGAGCATGGCAGAGGGAAGCTTTCACACTTGAACATAAAATCTCTTCGAGCCAGCGCGGCGGTTGGCGGCTATCAGCGCGAGAAGTGAGTGCCTCAGAAGCCACGCCGACAGTGTCACGTGCATCAGACTGCTGCGCAGGCGGTGGAGCGTCGCTGGAGGTCACGTCGGTGTCATCAGCGGAGTCGACGCAAGGCGGTTCGGCGAGGGACCACGCCAGTTTTAATCGGTTAACTGAAACCACATTCGGTCGTCCACTGACAAGGGAACCTCCCCATCGCACCCCCCTCAGATTTAGTTATAAGTTGGCACAGTGGGTAGGCCTTGAAAAACTGAACACAGATCAATCGAGAAAACAGGAAGAAGTTGTGTGGAACTATGAAAAAAATAAGCAAAATATACAAACTGAGTAGTCCATGCGCAAGACAGACATCAAGGGTAATGTGAGCTCAGGAGTGCCGTGGTCCCGTGGTTAGCGTCAGCAGCTACGTAACGAGAGGTCCTTGGTTCAAGTCTTCCCTCGAGTGAAAAGTTTACTTTCTTTATTTTCGCAAAGTTATGATCTGACCGTTCGTTCATTGACGTCTCTGTTCACTGCAATAAGTTTAGTGTCCGTGTTTTGCGACCGCACCGCAAAACCGTGCGATTAGTAGACGAAAGGACGTGCCTCTCCAACGGGAGCCGAAAACATTTGATCCCACGGTCATAGGTCAACCGACTCCTCCACAGGAAAACACGTCTGATATATGCTATACGACACTGGTGACGGCATGTGCGTCACATGACAGGAATATGTTGTCGACCCACCAACTTGTACACTTGGCGAATGGATAAAAAGATTCTTCTACCTTGCCCGATTTAGGTTTTCTTGTGACTGTAATAATCACTCCCAAAAAAGTGATGAAAACATAAGAGTTTGTCACATAAACTGCAACAAATGAATGCAACAGTTTCACAGTAGTACAGTTTTCCTTGTGCTCTGTCAAAACATATGTTTTTAACGTTTTCGAATTTTTCCCCATGTGTAGACCGTCAAATCCCAAATCCACCGGACGGACGGACGGACAGATAACTGTCTGAAAATAAAAAAGTAAACTTTTCACTCGAGGGAAGACTTGAACCAAAGACCTCTCGTTCCGCAGCTGCTTACGCTAACCACGGGACCACGGCGCTCCTGAGCTCGCGCTCTCCTTGATGTTACCTTTCTAGCGCATGGACTACTCAGTTTGTATATTTTGCTTATTTTTTTTTCATAGTTCCACACAACTTCTTCCTGTTTTCTCGATTGATCTGTGTTCAGTTTTTCAAGGCCTATCCATTGTGTCAACTTATAACTAAATCTGAGGGGGGTGCGATGGGGAGGTTCCATTGTGAGAAGTATCATGAAAGTATTCGCTCCGCGGCACAAGACCCGAGTAAGGTGGTTGCAAGTCCGCATGTATGGAGTCGTCGCGCAGCATTAAGAACTCGCGTGATGCCAGGTCTCTGTGGACAAACACCATGAGGCAGGAGTGGTCGAAGGCAGGCGACATGCGTGCGCACTTGTTCTACAAGGGCCGGCAGGTCGATTTCAGCAGTCAGGGATGCATCGTCGATGAATTCAGCTGGCAGGAAGAGGGGTTCTCCATATAAGGCCTCCGCCAGCGAAGCATTCAGGTCGTCCTTGTGGGCGGAACGGATGCCGAGTAAGACCCAAGCAAGTGCCTCGGACAAAAGCTCACCTCGGCACATAAGAGCAGCTTTTAGGGTTCGGTGCCATCGTTCAGCCAGGCCGTTCGCCTGTTGGTGATAGGCCGTACTGTGGAATTTTGCTACTCTGCGCAGCTAAGTAGATCCATAGTTGTAAGTAGGCTGTGTACCCAGGATCTGATCTAGGGGGGGGGGGGGGGGGGGAGAGGAGGGGGCGGGTCATACTAGTCTCAGGAAACAAGGACTCGAGAGAACATACAGCACTTCTTATTAAATAAAACAGTAAACCAGTGAAAAACTGCTTTTAATAAACATTTTAAATACAAGAATGCACTTGTACAATCTGAGAAAACATGCAGCATTTCTTCTTAAATAAAACAGTAAACTAGTGAAACGCTGCGAATATCTTCGGGGGGGGGGGGCAGCTCTGCTCTTTGCGGGTACGCCCATGGGCTGTTTAGGTTTTTATGTTGGTAACACCACGTAGCGCTATGTATGAAAAATCACTGACTGCTGTGTGCAGTCTGTGGCTGGTTTGCATTGTTGGAATATTTGCTATTGTAGTGTTGGGCAGTTGGATGTGAACAGCGCGTAGCGTTGCGCATTTGGAGGTTAGCCGCCAGCAGTGGCGAATGTGCGGAGAGAGATGGCAGAATTTTGAGAGAGGATGATCTGGACGTGCGTCCGTCAGAAAGCGTAAATTTTTAATACTGGATATCATGAACTGATATATATCACTGTATCACATGATCACTTTTGAACACTGTTAAGGTAAATACATTGTTTGTTCTCTACCAAAATCTTTCATTTGCTAACTATGCCTCTTAGTAGTTAGTGCCTTCAGTAGTTAGAATCCTTTACTTAGCTGGCAGTATTGGCGCTCGCTGTATTGCAGTAGTTCGAGTAACTAAGATTTTTGTGATGTAAGTGATTCATGAAAGGTATAGGTTATTGTTAGTCAGGGCCATTCTTTTGTAGGGATTATTGAAAGTCAGATTGCGTTGCACTAAAAATATTGTGTGTCAGTTTAGTGTTTATTGTAATAAGTAAAGAGAGAAATGTCTGAGTACGTTCAGTTCTGCTCAGCTGTTTGAAAATAAAATAACGTAAGAGGTTTATCAGCACAGTAATTCGTTAATTTTTCTGAGGGGACGTTTCATAGTAAGTAAAAGGGGGCAGCCAAATCTCGCAACCCACGCCGATAGGAAATCGCGAGCTATGGTCACTGCCGTTATGTTGACAAGAGGGATTGCCTCGACCCAACAGTTTTTGCGGTCAATCATAGACAATATGTATTTGTACCCTTGAGAAGGACGGAGAGGACCAACCACATCAATGTGCACGTGCCGAAGGCGACCCCTGGGGACGTCGAACTGTCCTAAATGAGGCTGCACGTGTCTGCCCACTTTACTACGTTGGCAAGGGTCATATGCGTGGGTCCACGAGTGGCAATCATGCCTCACGCCGGGCCATACGAAACGTTCAGTGACTAGTCTCGCCGTTGCCCACGTTACAGGGTGGGCCAGGTTGTGTGAAGCGTCGAAGATCCCGCGCCGAAGACCAGACGGCACCAAGGGGCGGGGGGAGCCCATAGAAACGTCGCAGAGGACTGGGGTCGTTGACCCGTGCAATACAACAGGTTTGACAGCGAGCGAAGACTTGTTGTCCGAAACCAACACTGTGTATCTGCATCTTCAGTCTGGAGTCGGGCGAGGTCGTGTAAGTTCAAGGGTGCACAGACCACCGAGATACAAGGTACATAGTCATCTACAAAATTTTCCGCACCGCAGATGTAACAAGCATCCGAGGAATGTTTGCAAACATAGTCCATGTGCTGGAAGTGTCGCGGCAGGAGATCCTTCGTCGGGCTGCATATTGCGTCAATGAGAGGTTTGTGGTCCGAGTAGATAGTGAAAGGACGCCCCTCCAGGTCATTCCGAAAGTGTTTGACTGCCTCATATACTGCGAGAAGCTCGCGGTCGAAGGCCGACCACTTACACTGACTCCTGGTTAGTTTTTTTGAAAAGAAATGGAGCGGCTGAGGGGAGTCCACGGTGTGCTTTTGTAAGACAGCACCCACACAACCGCTGCCTACTATCTTCCTCTATTTATTACTTTTCCGTCTCTTTGCCCCTACCACTGTCTTCTCTCTCAGCTTAAAAAAGCGCAAATATTTTCCTATGTCAAATCTTTTTGGAAAATTTTTAAACGTGCTGAAGGAGTTAGAATGAGACAGCTGGTACCCACTTTTCAGTCACAGCCTTTGAAAGAAACAGGAACATATTCACATTTTGTGTACTCTGGTAGGAGGATTATTCCACTGGTTCCTTTCTTTCCCTTGCTGCAGCAGAGCACGTAACTCACATGAAGAGAAATGTGTTAGTGAGTAAAATTTAGATAGTTTATTTATGTGAAACTGAAATAATGCAGTGCTGATTTTACACCTTAGATCGGATTTTACGTGCAGAAATACTTCGCATGTACTTCAGTACTACAACATGGGGTAACTAGATGAATACGGAGACACTTTACAGTATATCACTCCGTGATACGTCACTTTATAAACTACGATTTCGCCTCACACCGGATTTTACGTGCGTATTTTAGGCCTACACGTAAAGTCACTTCGTATCTCTGTGTCTCTGAAACGGATAAATATATGAAGAAAATTTTCAAGGTCGTTCGAGATTGGGATCTTAGCAATATATAGTAAAAATTGCAGCTTTTTGCTGTGCATAGCCGTCTCGAAATCCGCGGCTACGTTTTGGTATCCAACAGACAAGTTTTGGAGCGTTTCTCGATAACGGATAAAAAGTTTTGAAAACAGGAAATGGATCTTTCAGACAAATGCCTAGAGAATATACGTTAAAATTTGAACGATTTTCTGCGGTTATTTATTCTTTAGATTTCACCTCATACCGGATTTTATGTGTAGAAGTAGGGTAAATATGAACCTCTGAGCCGCGCGGGATTAGCCGAGCGGTCTGTGGCGCTGCGGTTATGGACTGTGCGGCTGGTCCCGGCGGAGGTTCGAGTCGTTCCTCGGGCATGGGTGTATGTGTTCGTCCTTAGGATGATTTAGGTTAAGTAGTGTGTAAGCTTAGGGACTGATGACCTTAGCAGTTAAGTCCCATAAGATTTCACACACATTTGAACATTTTTGAACCTATGAATCTTGGAAATGGATAAAATAATCAAGAAAATTTTCAAGTCTGTTCGTCATCGATATCTTAGGAATACATCGTAAAAATTTCAGTAATTTGCTGTGTATAGCCGTCTTGAAATCTTTTCTTGGGTTTTGGCCCGTTGGTGACAGCGAAACAATAGAAAAAATCCCGTTTTCGGGGTTTTCCGTGGAATTCCCAAGGAACTAACGTTGCCTCCGTAAGTCCCACCAAACACACTGCTAGACCACATCAAATGCAAAAACAACCTTCGGATTTTCTCTATTTGCCTGAGGAGGAGGAAATGTGTAATATTCATACTTTGAGCCTGTTCTTTGTAGGATAGTGACACTAAGACTACCCTACTGTTGGTTATACAAACGGTCCTTATCCCAAGGGCTTCCAAAGTACTTGAAACAGCCTCTTGATCACGAACAGAACCTCAGGTATGCGCACCGGGAAATCTCGTTTTTATGTGCAGCATTTTGGAACATATTAGGTATGCATGCTCATGCATGTGTGCCGATATCACAGCAGATGTACAGAAAACACTTGTTACCTCGATATCCGTGCTTAACGGACGGCGTGCGAAACACGAGGAAACTCGGGATCTGTCCATAATGTGTTAATACATATGTGGTCGAACAGTGACTGTGGTCATTTGATTTGCAATTTCATCAGTTGTCAGAATGTGTGATCTTAATTTGTCTCATCGAGTAAAACATAAGTGACTTGAGGCGTTCCCCAAGGTAGTGTTATAGGCCCTTTGCTGTTCCTTATCTATATAAACGATTTGGGAGACAATCTGAGCAGCCGTCTTCGCTTATTTGCAGATGGCCCTGTCGTTTATCGACTAATAAAGTCATCAGAACATTAAAAAAAACTGCAAAATGAGTTAGAAAAAAAATCTGAATGGTGCGGAAAGTGGCAGTTGACCCTAAATAACGAAAAGTGTGAGGTCATCCACATTAGTGCTGAAAGAAACTCGTTAAACTTCGGTTACACGATAAATCAGTCTAATCTGAAAGCCGTAAATTCAACTAAATACCTCGGTATTACAATTACGAACAACTTAAATTGGAAGGAACACATAGGAAATGTTGTGGGGAAGGCTGCGTTTTATTGGCAGGACACTTAGAAAATGTAACAGACCTACTAAGGAGACTGCCTACACTACGCTTGTCCGTCCTCTTTTAGAATGCTGCTGCGCGGTGTGGGACCCTTACCAGGTAGGACTGACGGAGTACATCGAAAAAGCTCAAAGAAAGGCAGCACGTTTTGTATTATCGCGAAATATGGGAGAGAGTGTCACAGAAATTGTACAGGATTTGGGCTGGAAATCATCAAAAGAAAGGCGTTTTTCGTTGCGACGGAATCCTCTCACGAAAGTCCAATCACCAACTTTCTCCTCAGAACGCGAAAGTATTTTGTTGACACCGACCTCCATAGGGCGGAATGATCACCACGACAAAACAAGGGAAATCAGAGATAGTACGGAAAGATATAGGTGTTCATTCTTTCCGCGCGCTATACGAGATTGGAATAATAGAGAATTGTGAAGGTGGTTCGATGAACCCTGTGCCAGGCACTTAAATGTGATTTGCAGAGTATCCATGTAGACGTAGATGTAATGATTGCCTCGGCCTCACTAACGTGAACTAGAATCGCCTTGGGGAAGTCTGTGATCTGCAACAGGAAAGCTACGTTCAGGCAGGAGAGGAAAGACTCTAGAAACGAAATACTTGGCGGAGAGCAATGGGCTGAGCGCAGTTTGTCAGGCGCCGACTTATTATTTGCGAAGCGCACAGCAGACAAGCACCTCGCCCGTAGGACGACGAGCACCAATGCGGGGCGAACAAACGCGGCTGGCGCGCGCGTCCTCCGAGACCGGAGTGCGGATTTTCGCGGATGCGAAAAGAATAAAGGCAGGGCTAAGAGAGGCTGTGAGGTCGCTGCCATCGCCGCCGCCTCCTCTTCTGCAGATTTCCCCTGCGGTTCGCCTCTCTGCCCGATATATGCGTCGGATGTATCCTCGAAGTCTCCCCGGAAATGCGCCTTCGCGTGCGTTGGCGTCCCTGCCTACCGCCGCCGCGCCACCCTTATTGGAACTGCCCTCACCGCCACGAACGCGAGGCGGCTGTCGCTTCACAGTTCAGCTTAGCACCTTCTTCCTCAACTGCTCGTGCAGTGTGTATAGCGAATAATTCGAATTCATCGTACCAGCCTCTATAGAAGTTCGGTAAAGGAGACAAAAGTGCATGGTCTAACACCATCACCTCACGACCTATTTGAAAAAAAGAGACTTCACATAGTTAACAAGTTCTACGGCAATAAATACGAGGGTTGTCCAGAAAGCAAGTTCCGATCGGTCGCGAAATGGAAACCACTGGGAAAATCCGGTAAAGCTTTGCACAGATGTGTTGGGCAGTGTCTCCAGTATGCCCGTCGATCGTGTCACGTCAGTCTTTTCGGTTTTCAGTGAACAGCGAGCACGTAAAGATGCGTAGGGAATAGCGTCTCCCGCCAAGTATGAGTGCCTTTTTCCACAGACAACTGAACCGTAGATTTAGACTTTCAAAATCTTTTCTTAAAGAATTTACTTTATTTACTGCAGATTCATCAAGAACATTGACATATTTAATCACACTAGGTGAGCGTGGGAGCAGTTGCCAGGAAGTAACTGATGGAAAATTACCTTTAACAAATGTGAATTTATTCCTAAAAGCTTTTCAAAACAGATTTAAAATTATAAGCAGAAAAGCACCCTCGAAATATCAAGTTACAGTTTTATTTAGAGGCAAGGACAATATTAACAGTATAAGCCTTCGGGCTGAGAAGCTTGTCTGCTCCCTTTCAACACGGCCGTAGTCATGACCGCTCACAACAACCTCTGAAAGAGTACACTGGTGCAAATCTGCAACACACCAGATTACTTTAAACAAAAAGATTTTAACAACTCATACAAACATGTAAACTATGCACCCCGTAAGAGGAATGGAAATGGAACAACCCTCAAATTATTTGCCAACGAAAGTGCAATTTTTTTTTTAAGGACTCTTACGGTGGAAGGGTGGTAAGCTTATAACCTAAAATGACTATTTAAAGAAAACCCATAAAATGCAGACTTAACATAAAATGTAGAACATGCTCTACATTACACATATACCACCTCGCAAGACGATAAGCAAGATAGAAACATATTTCAAGAATTCGGCCTTTAAGCAATAAATTCGTTAACACCGAATCCGACAAACATGACAGAGGCAGCTATTAACGTATGGCAGATTGACAGGAGGGGAGGTTACTAAACAACCCGAACCGCAGATTGCTCTAAACCTCCCGAATTCCACAAGGGAAAAACGGACCACCCAATTCACAATAACCACCTTCCCGCGGGTGGGCAAACGGAGAAGAATGGTGGGACGACCCCAAAACAAAGCGGCTGGTGACCTCACCAAAGAAACAAGAAGAATTTAACAAGTAAATGAAACAACATATCTCCAATCACTCAACTTCTAATAAACTGCGATTTCTGGCGAAGACCTGGCGCAGCACCCCCAACGCTCTCCCGAACCGTCCGCTGCCTGCCACTTCAACGGATACAGGAAGGCGCGCCGATCTCCCGTCTCACGGCGTCGCAGCTCGCCCCGGCCAGCGAAGCCACTACTCCTTTCTATACGGCGCTGCCCACTGGACACACGTGGGGATCTCACATGCGCCGACGCTCAAGGCGGACAAGTCATTTCGTGTCTCAGTGCGCGGCCGACCAACTGACCAATCCAACCGCCAATGGCCGTTGCCCGAGCAACTCGAGCAGACTGGCGACCTAACGCGCAGAATCAGATTGCTCTAAACCTCCTCAATTTCACAAGGGAAAAACGGACCACCCAATTCACAATAACCACCTTCCCGCAGGTGGGCAAACGGAGAAGAAAGGTGGGACGACCCCAAAACAAAGCCCCGACCGGGCGACCACTAGCTGAGTTCTGTTACTGGCGGAGTGGCAAGACTCTCATTTTCTGGCTTAAAGTTTGATCCAAATGACACACTCGCACTCCGACGACAGACAGACACTAACTGCCGCACAAATACAAGCGAGAGACAGACCAGCAACTGGTGACGCGAGACAGACCAGTGCAGATAACTGGCCGAAAGCACAGGCGGCTGCTTTCTATGACGAGGATATTGGAAAGTTCATACAACACTACGACAAAACTCGAAGTTGGAGCGGCGACTATGTAGAGAAGTAGGTGGAAGGTGTACCTAACTGCTGCAAATAAAAATTTTCTGACTTTCGCTGTGGTTTCCATTTCGCGACCGATCGGAACTTACTTTCTGGACAATCCTCGTATTAGGCTGTTCTCAGAGCATGAGTCTCGCTTCGTCGGTGTCCACGCCACGTCTGTCCGCAAACCTGCAATGCGATAGTATACGATAAACTTTCGGACGGAAATCGCTAGATGCGATGTACATGTACAAAAAATCAAATCATCACAATTTCAGAAAACTTGGATGATTTATTCGAAAAATTAGGTGATTTATTCATGAGAAAGAGCTTCACCAATTGAGCAAGTCAATAATGTGTTAGTCCATCTCTGGTCTTCATGCAGGCAGTTATTCGGCTTAGCGTTGATTGACAGAATTTTTGGATGTCCTCCTGAGGGGTATCACGCCAAATTCTGTTCGACTGGCGTGTTAGAGCGTCGAAATGTCGAGATGATTCGCGGGCCCTGCCATTGACGCTGCAAACGTTCTCAACTGGGGTGAGATTCGGTGACCTTTCTGGCCCAGGTAGGGTTTGGAAAGCAGTAAGAGAAACGGTAGAAACTGCCGCTGTGTGCGTACGGGCATTATCTTACTGAAATGTATGCTCAGGATGGATTGTCATGAAGGGCAACGAGACGGGGCTTATAACACCGTCGACGCACCGCTGTGCTAAGACGATGCCACGGATGACGATCAAAGGGGTCCTGCTATGAAATGAAGTGCTGTTGTCGGGCCACATCGTGGGTGACAGTGAGCCTGGTATCCCACCTCTGTCCGCGGAGCGTCCAGACACATCTTCGCTAGTCATCGAGGCTCAGTTCGAAAGGGGACTCACCATGGAAGACAGTTCTACTCAATGATATTCCAGGGCGAATGTGCCCGACACGACTGAAAATAGGCTTTTTGGCGTACAGAGGTCAATGGGAGCTGGCGCAAGGGCGCCGTGAACTCACCCCCTTCCTGGTCTTTGTTGTCACTGAAGCACTTGTTGTACCCCGGATCCATCACAATGATGAATCCTTGACTCTGAATGCCTCTCTGACGTTTTAGTAAGTGTAATTTTTCCCTATGTAAGCATTCTATGCCATTTTTATATCTTCTGTACGCATTATACCTGTGTAAGTCGCACGCTACAGTCTGGAACCGCGCGACCGCTACGGTCGCAGGTTCGAATCCTGCCTCGGGCGTGGATATGTGTGCTGTCCTTAGGTTAGTTAGGTTTAAGTAGTTCTAAGTTCTAAGGGACTGATGACCTCAGAAGTTAAGTCCCATAGTGCTCAGAGCCATTTGAGCCATTTTGTTAGTCGCACATCATGTTTATCTACATTTGCGACATAATCTGCAGATGATTTAAGAAGCTGAAAGACGGTTCGTGACCAAATAAATACAATTTTATGGAGCAACAGGACATGTTTTTCTTTTTGATATTACAAATTTTAATTATTAATAGAAACCACTTCAGCTGTATTTTTACGCCTTTACTGTGCTAGTGTCAGCTGTGTTGCACAACATGATCAAGGTAGCATAAAGTTTTAGTTATAACCTCGAAATCATAAAATTATCGAATTAATTTGATGTTTGAGAGAGAGAGGAAGGGATGAGCAGATGCATGTCTGTGGTTTCGTACACACTGAAACAGTCGTGGCAGAGTTGTGTAGAATGCCACTATGGAGCCAAAACCAAACTACAAAGTCCAGTTGCAAAATGACGCTTTATATTTTTCATTAGGTTCAGTTAGTTATAGATAATGCTTTATCTACATTCATGTATATTTTGTTACTATTTGGTTTTGTCTTTATACTAAAATAGCGAACCCGGGAATGCTTCAGAATTGCTAAATGTGTATGGGAATTGGCTGTGTGTCCTAGTATCCGTATTCCCCCTCTCTCTGTCCATCTCTTGCACCCCACTCTCTTTGTCCATCTCTTCCTCCAATTTTTCTGTCCATCATCCCTTCCGCCCTCTCTCTGTCGTTCTCCTCCTCCCCCCCCTCTCTCTGTTCATCTCCTCCTTTTCCCTCGCTGTGTTCATTTCCTCCCCCTTCTCCGTCCACCTGCTCTTTCCTCCTCTCTCTGTGTATGAGTCTTCTTTACTGGTGTTTCACAGGAAACCTTAATTGGAAACGATGTCGCTTAAAATGAATAGGTAAATTGGTTGGGATGATTGGTACACGGTGTATGAGACATACTTTTCCAGTTGCTGAATCTGTGAAGACAGTTTGTTGCCATGACAGTATTTCACATGGTTTTAATCTGTGAATGAGATGCGTGACAAAGTTTCGGACGACTGAGATTCCGTAGCACCATTGTAATCATTGGCCGGTAAGGCATAAATACAACTCTCCTGTTTTCTGTTAAAACGGACTGTGAGACGTAAAACAAAACAGCAAAAAGCTGTGTATATAAATTTTATTTAAAATATACATTATAAGAAACAATGCATATAGGAAAAACAATTTATCTAATAGTTTAAATGCCTTGTGTAGTTACAATTAACTCCAGGAAGAAAACTAAACCACACATTTACACAGCAGAGCATTTTTTCCTCACTGTCGGTTTTCACAGAAAACCTGTACAGGTGTTGTTTAAAAAAATATATATGTAGCTTATGTGCGTATGAATGATTATCAGAAAATTTTGTAAATATCTGAACTAAATCGACCAAGAACTTTACCATTTTTGCCAACAATGTTCCCTCTTTGTATAGTACACATGTATTTATACGCAATATGAATAGTGTATTCGTCCAAGACAGTTGTGTAAAAATTTTACATCACTCGGTCAAGAACTTTCGAGATTTTTAGTTACAACTTTAAACAATGCCTCGTCTTTATATAGCAATAGTAAATACATTAATATATTGATATATATATATATACCTTACGTTCGTCCAAATGTGTATTGGAGTACTACATAAAAATCTGAAGTAAATCGGTTAAGAACTTTCCGAGGGTTGAGATTTTTTCCAAAAAGGTTTGCCCTTTACATTGTATACATATATATCTATTACAGTACGGTGTAAGGAACTGAATTAAGTGGTGAAGAATTTTCAAAGATTTTTACTAAAAACCTTTCCTCTCTTTATAGTATACAAGGTGAGTCACTAACTATTGCCACCAAGAATAACTCCGGAAGTATGATAGGAGCTGAAAAGTTGCATGGGACAACGGGGGCCATAATATGACTGGTATTTTGTTGCTAGGTGGGGTCGCTTCAGAGATATGAAGGTCAACTTTGTTTTTTTAAATGGGATGCTATAGTTTTGTACTTATTTTCTGATAGCTACTATCGAGACGAAGCCAATGAACTGTAACATATAGTTCTCTGAAGATCAACGAAGGTCACAAAGGTGGCATGAATATCCATTTACAGAAGGTGTTCGAAGTGATGGCCATTGTTATCAGTGCAGAGCTGAAATCTTCTTATCATGGATTGAGTGGTATTCCTTATTACATCGTCGCTTATCGAAGCACATGATCTGACAATTCTTTCTCGTATATCGTTCAAATAGTAAATATTCGCCAAATACAGCGTATCCATCTAAGGTGTCATTGACATGTAAACATCATTCGACAGTTTCGCAATACAACACTAATAGTAACGGTAAAACTAGTGTCGTCGAATCAAGCGAATGTGAATGGTGTATTCCTTCGAAGAACAAATCGATATGGTTTTTATTTACGGAGAATGCCATTCATACTGGAGCTAGTGCAGAAGCTCAATGACGACGACAAACACAAGCGTTTTGAGTTTTGTTCGCAGTTGCAACAATTGATTGAGGATGGGGATGGCATTGTTGATCGCTTAATTTTTAGCGACGAAGCCACTTTTCACACTAATTGAAAAGTGAACAGACATAATTGTCGAATCTGGAGTACAAAGCAACCATACGAATGCACTGAATTTGAGCGTGATTCCACAAAGGTGATTGTTTTTTGCGCCTTGGGTCTTTCTTCTTCGCCGAGAGCACTGTCACTGGATATCCCTACTTGGAAATATTGCAGCAATGGCTGATGCCTCAAATGCAATCGGATTCTCCGTTCATCTTTCAGCAGGATGGGGCTCCACCCCATTTTCATCGTGAAGTTCATGGGTACCTGAACACGGGGCTGCCACATCGATTGATCGGCCATATACAGAAGGGGAAGGGGAAAGCTGTTTCATGAAATGGCCTCCCCAATCAACAGATCTCACTCCGCGTGACTTTTTTCTGTTGGGACACATTAAAGATCTGGTGTATGTACCGCCTCTACCATATGATGTAGCAGAGCTCCGGGAGAAAATACGGGAAGCGACTGCCACAGTCGACGATGCCAAGGTGGGACGGGTATGGCAAGAATTCGATTACTGTATTGACGTCTGCCGGGTCACTCATGGTTCGCATATCGAATGTTTGTAAAAAAATCTTTCAGAGCTTATCTTCAAAATGCAATATGTGTGACATATGAACAATGATTAGTTCTTGTGCAATAAATAGTTGAAAGTGTTCCTGGGCTTTATGTACATTCTGTATAGAGAACTGGCAACGTAGTGATGAGGAGAGATGCGACAGTTCGTCCTCGTGCTCACAATACCAGGCCTGGACGATGCGAGCTGTGTGGACTGGAGCCTTATCGCCTTGCAACACATCACCATTAGGAAATATTCTACTACTGTATGTGGTGGACCTGGTCAGCCAAAATGGTCGCGTAATCCGTGGCAGTAATGCGATGTGTCAGATTAACCACGGATCCCACTGAACAGCATTATGAGACCCCCACCATGTTTCACTCTTGGATCATAAACTAGATCATGAGTCGGAAACAGTTTGACACATCCGACAGTACAGGTTTTATGGCTTCGGCACCACATTTTCCAATTACGTTCATTTCCACTTCTAATGAGAAGTTTTGGAATTACAGCACTGCAACTCGCAGCAGTTCCCTTCGTCTTGTATTGATGCTAACAGGGTTCGTGAGTGAGACACTCAATTCTGCAGTGACTTTTGTAGCTGTCGTCCTCTTATTTTCCGCAGCAGTCCCTACTAGTGTTCAATTGTCATCTACTTTATCAAACTGTTATTTCAGTGTCCCTGAGATCTCTTTCATCCGTCTTTTCTATGAGTATCCGGGCAACATCATTACGCAAACTGCGTTGAAATCGGTCACTGGTCTCTAAACAATGCTGTCGGTCAACGTTCTCGTCGGTCTGATGGGAATCTGATGCTGGTTGGCGAAATATAATGTCATTATAAATAAGTAAAAATTTTCTATGCACAATTTTAACATTTCAGAAGCTTTGCAAACAGCAAAACTGATAAATACAATATATTATTTTAATATCAGTAATATTATATTGGTGCAGCCAACATGTTGTTCGAACAAAAAAAGTTGTGTGAAGTTAATTGATACTTGTTTGTTCTGTTTTCCATGAGTCAACTGTAATGTTGGAGTCAAGAAAAAACTGATTACGGCTACACGAAACATTAATGAAATTAACTGAAGTGTCGGGAATTAAAGCAGACTCCAAGAAGCGAAGGAAAAAAGGTATGGTTATCAACATGTGACCTGTTGCCTCTGCTTTTGTAGTCTGCAGCGAGTAGCTCATTTAATTCATGGTCAATTTTGGATTATCTGCATTGTGCGTGTTTTGCAACTCAATAATTGCAGCAATGATTGTTGCTAAACGCTGTACTAAGACGGCTACTTTTGCGCTGTGCCAAGCAAAATGAAAACGAGTGACAGTTTATTGTTTTAATTTGAAACATCCATCTTGTCCTTTTATTAACACAACAATTAGTTTCTCGTCAATTTACGCCAGTTATTCAGGGTGTTGTCAAGAGATTTTATTTTGAACTATGTTTTCAATTTGTGTTATGACCAAAATAAATAAATTTGAAAAACATGGATTTTGCAAATGGCAGTATTTCTGAAAATAACGTCGATGGCAGTAACAGTAGTACCGATCCGACGGTGGCAGAATCCGATGCTAAAAATGTGCAGGCAGAGATTAATAAGCAAGTACAACCAAGTAGTACCGAGCAAATACCTCCTCCCGTTGTAGATCACTAAAATGACTCGATGAAGCGCTTGCTTCACGCATAAACAACACCCTTTCTGAAAGGGACAAACAATAGGCTTTAAAAATCTCTACGCTGAGAGAGACGTAGCGCTGACATCTCAGCGAAATGATATCTTGACTGAACGTGACAAACAGTTGGTCACTCAAATTTCCCCTCAGGTAAATGAAGAATTAGTAAAAACGCTAAACATTGGTTTAGGAACAATAGCATATTAAATTACTAGCTTAAAGGAGGCATATAAGAATTTACCAGAAACTGTTTCTAAACTATCGAGGTCGAAGTGTACTGAATGTGGCCGACGCTGCTTCTATTTCTGGACACAGTCAATTTCCACCTCTCCCTGTATCTCTAAAGAAGAGTTGCAGTACATATTTGCACTCAACTACACTGTTTGACAAAAAAAGTGAGACCCTAGAAGGCATTGTTAGGCATCTGAGTAACTTAGTTGTTGTGGTCTTCAGTCCTGAGACTGGTTTGATGCAGCTCTCCATGCTACTCTATCCTGTGCAAGCTTCTTCATCTCCCAGTACTTACTGCAACCTGCATCCTTCTGAATCTGCTTAGTGTATTCATCTCTTGGTCTCCCTCTACGATTTTTACCCTCCACACTGCCCTACAATGCTAAATTTGTGATCCCCTGATGCCTCAGAATATGTCCTACCAACCGATCCCTTCTTCTTGTCAAGTTGTGCCACAAACTCTTCTTCTCCCCAATTCTGTTCAATACCTCCTCATTAGTTATGTGATCTACCCATCTAATCTTCAGCATTCTTCTGTAACACCACATTTCGAAAGCTTCTATTCTCTTCTTGTCCAAACTATTTATCGTCCATGTTTCACTTCCATACATGGCTACACTCCATACAAATACTTTCAGAAACGACTTCATGACACTTAAATCTATACTCGATGTTAACAAATTTCTCTTCTTCAGAAACGCTTTCCTTGCTATTGCCAGTCTACATTTTATATCCTCTCTACTTCGACCATCATCAGTTATTTTACTCCCTAAATAGCAAAACTCCTTTACTACTTTAAGTGTCTCATTTCCTAATCTAATCCCCTCAGCATCACCCGATTTAATTTGACTACATTCCATTATCCTCGTTTTGCTTTTGTTGATGTTCATCTTATATCCTCCTTTCAAGTCACTGTCCCTTCCGTTCAACTCCTCTTCCGGGTCCTTTGCTGTATCTGACAGAATTACAATGTCATCGGCGAACCTCAAAGTTTTTATTTCTTCTCCATGGGTTTTAATACCTACTCCGAATTTTTCTTTTGTTTGCTTTAATGCTTGCTCAATATACAGATTGAATAACATCGGGGAGAGGTTACAACCCTGTCTCACTCACTTCCCAACGACTGCTTCCCTTTCGTGCCCCTGGACTCTTATAACTGTCATCTGGTTTCTGTACAAATTGTAAATAGCCGTTCGCTCCCTGTATTTTACCCCTGCCACCTTCAGAATTTGAAAGAGAGTATTCCAGTCAACATTGTCAAAAGCTTTCTCTAAGTCTACAAATGCTAGAAACGTAGGTTTGCCTTTCCTTCATCTTTCTTCTAAGATAAGTCGTAAGGTCAGTATTGCCTCGCGTGTTCCAACATTTCTACGGAATCCAAACTGATCTTCCCCGAGGTCGGCTTCTACCAGTTCTTCCATTCTTCTGTAAAGAATTCGCGGTAGTCTTTTGCAGCTGTGACTTGTTAACCTGATAGTTCGGTAATTTTCACATCTGTCAACACCCGATTTCTTTGGGATTGGAATTATTATATTCTTCTTGAAGTCTGTGGGTATTTCGCCTGTCTCATACACCATATAGTAGAGTTTTGTCGTGACTGGCTCTCCCAAGGCCGTCAGTAGCACCATAGAGAGTTTCAAACGGGCCTAATTTTGGATCTCGGTTTGGCCAGCTGGTCAAATAATCGAGTATCCAGATTTGTGAGGCATTCGGATGTGGCAGTGATCAGATTTTGGACTGCATGGGAACATGACTGCAGACATACTCGTCTATATTCCGATGGACCACGTGTAGCCATTAAAAGGGAGGATCGTCGTATCGTGCATCGATCACATGTAATCACATTTGCGCCTACCACCTGAGAACAAGTACTGGACTCGCTATAACATTCTGTGTCATCTCGAAGAGTTGGTTTCTGTCAAGCGACAAGCATGCGAAGGCGTCACAACACAACGATTGTATTTCGAGCAGCATCGTGACCTGGAGTCATGCGTTGCTGAAGTATGGCATCGCTCTGTGTTCGACGAGGAGCAGCGATTCTGCATTAGCCCAGATGACCATAGTCGGCGAGTACTGAGGCGGCTTGGGGAGAGATCCTATTCTTCCAAAGTTGGAGAGGCTCAGCGGCGTTACTCCTGACATGACGTGGGGCCATTGGATATAGCTTCATCTCACTGCTGGCACTGGTTGGGGGAATGCTGATGGCTCAAAGGTACGCCATGGATATTTTGCGTCCTCATGTGTCACCTCTCATGTGGTCTTATTGTGATATAATTCTTAAACAGATTAGTCCCAGGCACACCTTGCACATGCCTATAGAACTGTCTGCGTGTACTTCCGTGGCTACGAAGATCCTCAGATCTGTCTCCGACAGAACAAGTGTTCAAAAATCAAATGGCTCTAAGCACTAAGAGACTTAACATCTGAGGCCATCAGTCCCCTAGAACTTAGAACTACTTAAACCTAACTAACCTACGGACATCACACACATCCACGCCCGAGGCAGGATTCGAACCTGCGACCGTAGCAGCAGCGCCGATCAGGACTGAAGCGCCTAGAACCGCTCGGCCACACCGGCCGGCTTCATATTCGTCTATGGATTATTTGGCCAGCAATTTCTTTATCAGAAATCCACTGAAAAAGGACCGAATGTGAAACTCGTATATTGTAGCAGAGTAATGACTGTAATTCGCGTAATAAGTCACGTCGGGCTTAAGTACATTCCTGGCTGCCATGTGTGTGTACTGGGTTGTATGAACTGTGAGCTGAGGACAGTGATGTTATTCGTTAATTAAATACGGGCTGACGGCGAGTGTTTAATTTTGAACCTAAGGAAGTAGAAGAACTCGTTGCAGAATTTTACTATTTTTCTAAAGAGATGAAGCAATCGCCCTCCACCCGAAATTTGTTATAAGGTATTACAGCATAGCTTGCTACCAGAGTTTACGCGGACTTTGCAAACGTAAGTACTGACGGTGTTTTCCTTCAACGGTGCTTTTAACATCGTCTGGACAGTATCTACGTATACAGAGAAACGAGCTGGTGATCGGACGATATACTGAGGTAGGTGGAACTTTTGTAGTGCACAGTACGACGAGAGACAGTGATCAAACATATTACGCCGCATTTCTAAACCCGCCCCGCCGCAGGCAAAAGGTATTCGCCGGAATATGCCTGGTAAATATGCTCGGAAATATAGAAAACGCAAGTCAGAGGAAAACTCATGTCGAAAGGAATCCAATAAAATCCAGTACCGAGCAAACACGAGAGCTACGGAAACGTCGAAAAAGAAGTGAAAAAAAACGGCGAAAACCAATTACGTAGATGGCCCTTCGGACATGCAGCGGCCAGCGTTAGTCCAAACTTGTGATTTAAGTATTCCGTAACCAATACACTACTACGTGTAACCAGTGGATATAAGACATTCATAATTAAATTACAATTTAAGAGGAAACACTTGTATTTTTCTCCCGACGGTTTTACGGAAAATCTACGGCGCGGGCCCGACAGAAGTTTATCGCTGCCGGTTTGTTCTTGTGAACATTTTGTAAGTAGGCTGTTTATGTTTTCTTATTGGTAACGCCACGTAGCGCTCTGTATGAAAAATCACTGGCTGTGCTGTGTGCAGTCTGTGGCTAGTTTGCATTGTTGTCTGCCATTGTAGTGTTGGGCAGCTGGATGTTAACAACGCGTAGCGTTGCGCAGTTGGAGGTGAACCGCCAGCAGTGGTGGATGTGGGGAGAGAAATGGCGGAGTTTTGAAATTTGTAAGACTGGATGTCATGAACTGCTATGTATATTATGATTTTTCAACACTATTAAGGTAAATACATTGCTTGTTCTCTATGAAAATCTTTCATTTGCTAACTATGCCTATCAGTAGTTAGTGCCTTCCGTAGTTTGAATCTTTTATTTAGCTGGCAGTAGTGGCGCTCACTGTATTGCAGTAGTTCGAGTAGCCAAGATTTTTGTGAGGTAAGTGATTTGTGAAACGTATAGGTTAATGTTAGTCAGGGCCATTCTTTTGTAGGGATTTTTGAAAGTCAGATTGCGTTGCGCTAAAAAATATTGGGTGTCAGTTTAAGCACAGTCATGTATAATTTTTCTAAGGGGACGTTTCATATGTCGACCCTTAGCCGAGGATACCTCACTGGAATCTTCTGATTTTTTCTTGTAGTTTGTGTGATTAGTGTAGCTTTTGTTTATTGCTAGCGCGTAATTGTAGAGAGAATCTCCTTTGTAGTTGCAGTCTTTCATTGTTGTACAGTAAAACAGTTGTGGCATGCATGTAGATTTGCACCAAGTATTTCGCAACTGCGCTTGCAATTAACTAGATATTATTTTCAGCGCTATGTTAATGTGCTCTCTTATTTTTGCTCTCCAAATTGTGCTTTTCTGTGTTATCGTGTGAAATATTGTGACAATAATGGCGTGTGTGAAAAACGTAATACTAGGCTCCAAAGTAAACTGAGAAATGACAGTGAAGACGAAAGCAGTGTGTTAGCGCCACCGTGTAATGAATTAACTAATGTTCAAAGTAGTAATTTGGTAATTGTGCATAGGGAAATGGAGCGGGCGTCAAATAATGGTGTAGACAGTGAAACAGGTAGTGAACAGGGAAGCATTATCGATCGATCGGTCGGCAACAGCTCGCCTCAGGAATCGGGAATAACAGAACACAATATTGCAAATATTGTAGACTCAGGTTTTGGGCTCTCACCGTTTTCTCAAATGAGTCAAGACACATTTTCCGCTTGTCAAAATGTGAATGTTGCCGGTGCAAATTCACTGCCGAAAAGCATAGAGGAACAGATTCCAGACACAAATACATTATTATTGCAATTAATGCAATAAATGAAACAAAATCAGAGACAAACACAGCAACAGTTAGACACAATGGAACATAATCCTCAAAAGTTAGACACGATGGAAGAAAATCTTCGAAAGTTAGATACCACACTTGAACAAACACGTGAAGGTTTAACTGCTGAGTTACTTAAAATCGAATCGAAACGTCAAAAAGTCTGTAATGACGTAAAAACACAAATCTGTGAGCATTTCCAACTTATTTTTTCGCGTCATGAAAATGCATTACAGAATCACGAAGCAGCCATAAAAGAACTGCAAACTATTGTTCATGAAAATCACGACACCTTGCAAGCTAAAATTGACTCAGTTGCATCTACCGATTCGGTTACGCAACTTGCCAAAACTCAGGAAAACTTAAAGGACACAGTAGATACGATTTCAACACAAATGGACACTGTGAAACTTGGTTCAGAAAAACACACAGAGGAAATAATTTCACTATCGGATAAAGTAGCCGAACTTTCAGATCAGTTCACTAACTTATCTACAAAGGTAGATGATGATCTGAATGACACAAGACCTAGAGCCTTCACGGACACTAAAGAGTATGAACAAATTAGAAAATTCAAACAAAATCAAATTCAAATCAATACACTGTACAAAAGAGAAATCCGGGAAGTACAAGATCAGTTGGCACAAGTAATACAAGAATTACATATTTCAGAGGACACTCGCGCTCCAGTACGGGAAGAGGGACATAGAATACGGAACAACCACAAAATAATAACACAGGACATTTCGGAAATTATGAAAGAAATTGGCAAGGTGCACCGAATTTTGAAATGGAACCGCCGAAACGACGTAACAATGACCGACATGCGACTCGCCGACATGATGAATTTGACTATAAGTTGTTTATTACTACACGTAAATTCAAAACATTTAAGAATTCCGGCAACGACATTCATCCACAAGCATGGCTTCATTAATTCTCTCATTGTTTTCCTCCCAATTGGTCATCGGAGCACAGGTCAGAATTTATGTGTGGCTACTTAGAGAATGAACCAGCTGTAAGAATGCCATCGGTCATTCACGATTGCCACAGTGAAGGAGAATTTTACCATGCCTTCCTCTCAGCATATTGGTCTCAAACTACACAAGACCGAGTAAAACATAGCATCATGATGATGAAACACTTTGAACAATCTGAATTTTCCAGTCTTGTCAAATATTTTGAAGACATGTTGCACAAGAATCAGTATCTTTCAAACCCATACAGCCCCTCAGAACTCATTCGCATTGGCTTAATCAAATTGCCTGAACATTTACGGCATATTATTTGGGCAGGGCGTTGCAAAGACGATATTGAAGCTTTTCAGGGACTCTTACAAGAATTAGAAATTGACACAGACAGACACGGGATACGAAAACAGGAAAACAATCACTACAGGTCACATCCGTCACAATTCCGTGACGACAGAAAGAATAACTGGACACGACATGCCTATTCTTACAACGCAAATCGTGACCAAAACAGACACCACCCATATGACAACCACTGGCAGAGTAATAATATACTCCTGGAAATGGAAAAAAGAACACATTGACACCGGTGTGTCAGACCCACCATACTTGCTCCGGACACTGCGAGAGGGCTGTACAAGCAATGATCACACGCACGGCACAGCGGACACACCAGGAACCGCGGTGTTGGCCGTCGAATGGCGCTAGCTGCTTAGCATTTGTGCACCGCCGCCGTCAGTGTCAGCCAGTTTGCCGTGGCATACGGAGCTCCATCGCAGTCAGGCGTGAATGGAGGGACGAATGGAGACGTGTCGTCTTCAGCGATGAGAGTCGCTTCTGCCTTGGTGCCAATGATGGTCGTATGCGTGTTTGGCGCCGTGCAGGTGAGCGCCACAATCAGGACTGCATACGACCGAGGCACACAGGGCCAACACCCGGCATCATGGTGTGGGGAGCGATCTCCTACACTGGCCGTACACCACTGGTGATCGTCGAGGGGACACTGAATAGTGCACGGTACATCCAAACCGTCACCGAACCCATCGTTCTACCATTCCTAGACCGGCAAGGGAACTTGCTGTTCCAACAGGACAATGCACGTCCGCATGTATCCCGTGCCACCCAACGTGCTCTAGAAGGTGTAAGTCAACTACCCTGGCCAGCAAGATCTCCGGATCTGTCCCCCATTGAGCATGTTTGGGACTGGATGAAGCGTCGTCTCACGCGGTCTGCACGTCCAGCACGAACGCTGGTCCAACTGAGGCGCCAGGTGGAAATGGCATGGCAAGCCGTTCCACAGGACTACATCCAGCATCTCTACGATCGTCTCCATGGGAGAATAGCAGCCTGCATTGCTGCGAAAGGTGGATATACACTGTACTAGTGCCGACATTGTGCATGCTCTGTTGCCTGTGTCTATGTGCCTGTGGTTCTGTGAGTGTGATCATGTGATGTATCTGAGCCCAGGAATGTGTCAATAAATTATCCCCTTCCTGGGACAATGAATTCACGGTGTTCTTATTTCAATTTCCAGGAGTGTAGTTACAGAGAAAGATCGCATTTCCGTAGTAATGAATATGACAGAGATTACCATAGAAACAGACAATATGGGAACAAAAACAATTATTATCAAGGGAGACAGAATAAGTTCAGACGCAACAGTTCAGTGCACAGTTACAATTCAGGAAGAAATTCCCCACCACGTGACCGGCAAGAAAGAAACTATGGAATCTACCGACATGACGACAGACGATATAATCGTAACGACAGACCTGAATTGCATCAGAACTGGCGAGCTTCAAACAGGCCAGGCCTTCTCGTCAAGGTGAATTTGTAGAAGTTAGGTCTCCTAATCCCAATAACGACGCATGCCAACAAAGAGATAACAGACAATGACTCGCACAGCAGGCAGCCGCGTGCGCCGGCTGGCTCAGAGAAAAATAACATAGACCGCTAACATTGAGAAAAATTCCAGTATTCTTTACCGACATCTACCACATGATAATACCATTGAAGTTGATACTCTGCGTACTAGGAAGAGTAAAGGTTTACACCACATTGCACATGTAAAACCGTTTCTTGAAAGATAATCTGCTTTTTAACTTTGTCTTTGCCATAAAACTTTTCACTTCACATTTCTCGTATGCATTGTCAGAGTTGGAAACTGTTACCATGCAACAATGTTTGAAGTTAAATATCCAATCAAGAACCAAGAGAACTTATTTAAACAGAAATTTCGAATGCATTGTTATAGTGAACAAACGTCACAGTGTTATCGTGTGTGTACATTCTTGCTTGTTAGTTGCACGATTACGTAACGACTATGAGGCTCACATACTTAGAATATATACTGGTACTGCTAATGAGATTTTAATGCAACATTTTGGTTTACTTGAAAATACATTCTGGATTTAAAGTACTTTCTGTGAGATACCAGATGACACAGTGGTTAGTTTATGTGACAGCAACACGATTTTATCACGACGCTACTAATGAGTGACAATTTACAATGTTGCTTTTGCTGAGTATCTGTTTTATATCTGCACAGTTTTTCTGAGTTCTTCTGGAAAGTAAAACATGTTTTAGTAGTAACTTTTGTGGTATAGCTACAAGGAGACAGCCTTTTCCGTAGCACAACAATACGTTACAGCACAGTACTTTCTTCATCACGGCAATAAGCATAATAACTACGATATCTATACGCAAAGCATTTAACTTTTGTTTATCATGAGGTAAGTACATTGGCTTCTGCAGAACTTAGCTTTCGGAGGACGGTAACTACGACACTTTCACAGAGATTATCTTACAACAAGACGAACAGTTTAGCGCTACAGTACACGTATTTGAGTGATTAATTTTGTACTTAAAACATTTATTTTTAAAGATATTTGAAGTACAATGATACAAAGGTTTTCCGTGATACATTCCATCCATTGCTGTAATCTGTAACACCTGAGAGTATAATTACATTAATCCTCAGGGGGGTACACGCTTACTTTGTGTACCATGTGTGTGGCAAGCACAAGGAGCCCTAGCTAATATGGTATTTGCTTATACAACTTTACACTTCGGTACCATATTTCTCTAACACACAAATTACACAGCTATCTGATCATTTAACTGAGAGTTAAACATTTTTTTACTGCATCAGTGACAGATGTTTACGTAAATACACAGTTGGATAACTTCACATTTATGAAATTGTATTTTGTCTGTACTTTGTGAACTGTTCATATTTTTTCGGAACCATTGTGATACTATGAGAGCTTTGAATGATGTATTTGGTATGAGATCATGATTTTTAAAGTAGTTTGAGGTAGATGACACTATTGAAATGAGCAGAGAATTTTTTTAGGTTTTGATATTATTGGAGGAAGCTACGACGATTTTGAGATTTGACTGAGGTGTTATGATGTTATTTTTACGACGACGATGTGTATTATGCTGTTGAGGTATGTTTATGATCAATAAGCTGATGCTATATGAGGAATTTGATTATGCTACATATTTATAATGATGAAATATTGAAGAATGTCGACGAATATGTGTATGTGTAATAAGGTAAGGAGTAATGAATAGTGGTTAGGGACTCTGACTTGTGAAAAAGGATGTTGGAAACCGAGAATCGTACTTTAAGAGCTATGAAATGTGTGTATATGTGTGAATGTATCACAATGCCGGCGAACATTTTTTGGACACTGTTATATTCATAAGATTTTGTTTTTACACATTTGCAACGCAAATTCTCGACCCGTGAAATTTTGTATATGAGACTGCCACTGTAGTGCAAACTGGTGTTGTAAATATTTCGATAAGAAAGTTAAGTGACCTTCACGTAGTGCGTCGTGGGCACGACGCATTACGTGGGCAGCTGCGTGACAGTCGCCTGGAAAAAAGCCATTAGTGTGTGCCTTTCAGAGGCACAGGTGGAGAAAAAAGGAGGCTATTATCCTCGCTATTGACATTTTTTTGTAGAAAGCAACACAAATACGACACGCTCAAACTTGAAAATATATGATTACACTGTGCTCTTAATTTATGATATTTACTAAAATGCGTAATGAAATGATGAGAAACATTTTACATCTATTGTCTTTCTTGTTGAGAGATTGCTCATTTTGTTTGATATCTAGTTTCTAGCTGCACTGCAGCATTGGTTAAAATAAAATTTAATAGATGTACTAATGTAGATATTTTACGCCTACAGATCCAGTAAATAACCATTTTATAATCTTCTTCAAAAAAACGAGGGAGCCCAAAAAGACATTTCCCTTCACAGGAATTGCATACATAATTTTTGTCAATGACTGGGTAACTTATTTAGTAATGTAAGTGAAGGTGATGCATCACCCTAGTGTTAAGATGTGACATAGGTATTAAACATGGCCATTTTTACAGTAATAATTTTTCTTTTGAATACATTATGGGCACAACAGTGATCAATGTCTTATAAATAATTACTATTAAAAACAGTCTTGATCACAATTTATTTAACAAGGTGACCGGTTTCAACCACTACTGTGGTCATCTTCAGACCATTGAGTAGGAACCTCTTTCTTCAAGGAAAGAGGTTCCTACTCAATGGTCTGAAGATGACCACAGTAGTGGTTGAAACCGGTCACCTTGTTAAATAAATTGTGATCAAGACTGTTTTTAATAGTAATTATTAATAATTTTTCTGCTTGAGCTTTGTCATGTTTAGATATAAGTTATTACATTTACTGCCGCTAGCTTTGCCAATTTTAATTTTTTTGTCATTGCTGTTTGTGTTAATTGTTTTGTGCTGCTGCATTGCCTCATCCCTTAGTTTAGCATCTGAGCTCAGTAGATTTAAGTTAGCTTAAGATGGGGTAGGCCATATAAGAGAACAAGTTGTGATGAATTGGAAGAAATGCATTGAGAAGCTATAGGAAAATGGTTTGGTCAAAAAAGTATTTTGAAAGAGGATATGAACCAAAACAGTAGGGTTTAGGGACAACAGGTTTAGGTAGGATTTTCTTGGAAATAAATGATGAGGTAAGATAATGGAAAATAAATAATGAGGTAAGAAATGTGTGAACATATAAATACAGAAAGCATGCTTGGATAGATTTTTTTTTTGGTGGAAACAAATGTTGAAATAAGACGAAAGATCTATGGAATGAAGTTTTTGGTTGGACTGCAGTACCAAATGTTACACTGAAAACAAACCCTATCCTATATTTTTGTGTTATTACACTATGTGAATTTGTGTTTTTCCTGTCTTAATGTGTTTAGCTAATAAGAGTTATGTTGAAGAATTTTTCTGATAATATGTTATATTCTTTGTAAAGATGTTTAGACATTATATATTCTGTTCTGTTTTAATGCTCATGTGTGAAGTTGATGTTTCGAAAGTTATTCTGATCTTTTATGTATGTACTTTTGTCATAATTCTTGTAACACTGATGTATATGTATATTTCTATTCTTTTGTAAAGCCTGTACTACTACAAATGTTATCTGCATTGTTATGTTCTTTAATGATGTATTTTGTACCTTTGTTATTGTATTATCATGTTATAAAATTGTAATTGACACCAACCAGTTCATCAAATTAAGTGACTTGTAAGTTACATTTCACTGCACACGTTTCTGTTGGTCACAGTATATGGACAATATGTGAGAAGTAGGGACTGTTAGTGTTTGGACGTGTGTTAATAATTCAGCTTGGGACTGGATAACAGCATTGCTGGTTCTAAGGACAATTCCAAAAACTTTGTGAGTGCTCAAGTGGTGGTTATGGACTTGGTATATTATCCGCAAGACTCTTCAATGGTGATTGTGCACCTGCACAGTCATAACAGATGGCTGCTGGCCATCTCTACAAGAGCTACAGTGGGTCTGCATCTTTGATGACCCACCAATACCATTATTTCTACAAGGACTACAGTGGGTCTACACCTTTGCTGACTCACCAGTACCATTATTTCTATAAGGACTGCAGTGGGTCTGCACCTCTGGTGGCCCACCAATACCACAATCACTACCAGGACTACAGTGGGTCTGCACCTCTGGTGGCCCACCAATACCGTAATCTCTACCAGGACTACAGTGGGTCTGCTCTGTGATGGCCTACCTACCAATATTCTTCAAAACTTCGACTGACTCTGCTGTGGGTTTGCTCTGTTGTGGCCCATTACCTGTGTGCATGTCAAGAGTCAGCACTGTCTTTCCGTTGGAAGGACAACACTACTTCTTCAAGATGGCATGGAAATCCACTACTTCCGTGTGCATTCTCTTTTACTACTCAGATTCCGAGAAAAAAAACACTGTAATTTTACTATGATGAATGATCAGGACTGTCTTTATGGGACTGTGAGAAAATTTTAGCTTTTGACCAACATTATATCAATAAGTGTGTGCATTTGATATCTTTGTTATTGTAATTATGAAAAATTTTATCAAATAATTATTGGCCACTGCCCAAAACAATTTGTAAAATTTTTTGTGGGGAGCATGGGGGCTATGTAAGTAGTGTATGTTTTCTTATTGGTAACGCCACGTAGCGCTCTGTATGAAAAATCACTGGCTGTTCTGTGTGCAGTCTGTGGCTAGTTTGCATTGTTGTCTGCCATTGTAGTGTTGGGCAGCTGGATGTTAACAGTGCATAGTGTTTGCACAGTTGGAGGTGAGCCGCCAGCAGTGGTGGATGTGGGGAGAGAAATGGCGGAGTTTTGAAATTTGTAAGACTGGATGTCATGAACTGCTATGTATAATATGATTTTTCAACACCATTAAGGTAAATACATTGTTTGTTCTCTATGAAAATCTTTCATTTGCTAACTATGCCTATCAGTAGTTAGTGCCTTCCGTAGTTTGAATCTTTTATGTAGCTGGCAGTAGTGGCGCTCACTGTATTGCAGTAGTTCGAGTAACCAAGATTTTTGTGAGGTAAGTGATTTGTGAAACGTATAGGTTAATGTTAGTCAGGGCCATTCTTTTGTAGGGATTTTTGAAAGTCAGATTGCGTTGCGCTAAAAAATATTGTGTGTCAGTTTAAGCACAGTCATGTATAATTTTTCGAAGGGGACGTTTCAATTTTTATAAATATTTTAAATTGTTCTGTAGATTTAGTTCTATCATTAGCTTCCAACGACTTACCGTTACAAAAAATAACTACCAGTACATGCCACCAGGTGGCACGGTTACATGGTTTTAGTGTCGTTGGAAGCTTGCATGAGAACTCTGTGGACAAATTAATAACAAAAATAGTGTTAAAAAGGCATAAACAATAGGAACACACAGAAGAAAAATTAAAAAGTATTGATGAAAGTATACAAAGAAAATTATATTCATAAATCAAAGGCTGATGGGAAGGTGGTGAATGGAGGAAGGGGTAATAGGTTATTTTGTTATGCAGTAGCACTATAAGTTAATTAAGACACTTCTCCCAAGCCTGACAGGTGCCACTTTCCTCCCTCAGTTATGGCGTATGTGCATTTCCAAAATAACTTTAAGTGATTTTTTCTTCTGTAATGTTAGATATGGCCGGCCGAAGTGGCCGAGCGGTTCTGGGCGCTACAGCCTGGAACCGCGCGAACGCTACGGTCGCAGTTTCGAATCCCGCCTCGGGCATGGATGTGTGTGATGTCCTTAGGTTAGTTAGGTTTAAGTAGTTCTAAGTTCTAGGGGACTGATGACCATAGAAGGTAAGTCCCATAGTGCTCAGGGCCATTTGAACCTTTTTTTTTTTTTTTGGTTAGATTTGCCAGTACTGCATGTTGCTGGGTATTATCTGTGTGAGTTACGATTGGTGTGTGAATATCATTCTAGCAATGTTCTAATGAACGGCTACACTAGATGTGGGTCAAAATATAACAAAAGCAAATAAAATTATTTAACTGAAAATGATCTGTTGACTTTAGTGAGCTAATAAAAACAATGATACGCTGTCTAATCAAAGGCATGCAGACATTCTTCCCCAAGAGCCGGAATCAGAGAATTTGGAGGCTGGGGTCTAGAGCGATGTCGACGTTCTGACTCACCCGGAAAATGCTCCACTGGGTTCAAGTCGGCACTGTGGACAGACGAGCTCATTTCAGGAATGTTACTGTTCATAAAACATTGTCTTACAGATGCTGCTTTATGACAGGATGCACGGACATGCTGTTACAGTCAGCATCTCCAAGCTGTTTGTCTACTGTAAGCAGCGCACAGTGCTGCAAAATGTGTTCGTATCATTCCGCATTTAACATTTTACAAAGCACACTAAGGGGATCACAGAATAATCACGAAAAAAACCCCGTACTGTAACACCATCTCCTCTGTAATGCACTGCTCGCACTACTCATGAGGGCAGATAATGTTCTCCAGGCAAATACCAAACCCAAGCGCTTCCACCTGGCTACCCCAGAGTACAGCGCGATACATCACTACAGATCACTCGTTTAGTTATCCGCTGTCCAGTGCTATCGCTCTTTACATGACCTCAAGTAACGCATAAACATTAACTACATAAAACTGTGGCTTACGAGGAGCAATTAGACCATTGCGCCCCACTCATTTTAAGGCTGGAGCCGGTGGCGACACCTACAACGTGCTGACATGAGGATCGTTTCCAACCGATTTCTCATACACAAACAGCAGTTGACAGGCGTTGCCTGGTGAAACGTTGTTGCGATGCCTCGTGTAGGGAGTAGAAATGCGTACCATCACGTTTCCGACTTTGATAAAGGTCGGATTGTAGCCTATCGCGATTGCGGTTTATCGTACCGCGACATTGCTGGTCGCGTTGGTCGAGATCCAATGACTGTTAGCAGAATATGTAATCGGTGGGTTCAGGAGGGTAATACGGAACGCTGTGCTGGATCCCAACGGCTTCGTATCACTAGCAGTCGAGATGACACGCATCTTATCGCATGGCTGTAACGGATCGTGCAGCCACGTCTCGATCCCTGAGTCAACAGATGGGGCCGTTTACAAGACAACAACCATCTGCACGAACAGTTCGATGACGTTTGCTACAGCATGGACTATCAGTTCGGAGACCATGGCTGCCGTTACCCTTGACGCTGCATCACAGACAGGAGTGCCTGCGATGGTGTACTCAACGACGAACCTGGGTGCATGAATGGCAAAATGCCTTTTTTTCGGATGAATCCACTTCTGTTTACAGCATCATGAAGGTCACGTCCGTGTTTGGCGACATCGCGGTGAGCGCACGTTGGAAGCGTGTATTCGTCATCGCCATACTGGCGTATCACCCGGCGTAATGGTACGGGGTACCATTGGTTACACATCTCGGTCACCTCTTGATCGCATTGACGGCACTTTGGACAGTGGACGTTACATTTCCGATATGTTACGACCCATGGCTCTACCCTTCATTCGATCCCTGCGAAACCCTCCATTTCAGCAGGATAATGCACGACCGCATGTTGCAGGTCCTGTACGGGCCTTTCTGGATACAGAAAATGTTCGACTGCTGCCCAGGCCAGCACATTCTCCAGATCTCTCACCAATTGAAAACGTCTGGTCAATGGTGGCCGAGCAACTGGCTCGTCACAATACGCCAGTAACTACTCTTGATGAACTGTGTTATCGTGTTGAAGCTGCATGGGCAGCTGTACCCGTGCACGCCATCCAAGCTCTGTTTGACTCAATGCCCAGGCGTATCAAGACCGTTATTACGGCCAGAGGTGGTTGTTCTGGGTACTGATTTCACAGGATTTATGCACCCAAATTGCGTGAAAATGTAATCAAATGTCAGTTCTAGTATAATATATTTGTCCAATGAATACCCGTATATCATCTGCATTTCTTCTTGGTGCAGGAATTTTAATGGCCAGTAGTGTAACTCACTACACACAGTGGTTGCGCTAGCTGGACTGTTGTTAGCACTTTGCAACTTTCGAGTCATTGCTTCGACAGATTTCCTACGATTTTTTACGGCCACCTGCCACCTTCGGCAATGCTCGACATCATTGTCTGTAAGCACATCAGATCTTCCTGGTTTTGGTTTAGCTGTTGTTGTTCCTCAACTTTCCTAATTCGCAATCACACACCATGTAACAGCTATATGCCATACGACATATGCACATGTAATATTCTGTGCTTAAGATTGCATAGTTTTGCGCAATGCCACCCAACTTGGCTTACTGAGGAAGGGGCTGACGCAGTTTCCAGTGATGTGGCACTGTGCACGTGACACCCAGGTGACGAGGAACTGAGTGTTTTGTGTCTCATTCGTTGGAGGAGTGCTAGGATGTATGGAAGGGTAGCGAATCCCAGACCCTGATTGGTAAAGAGGATTTTTTCTTTTTTTTTTTTGTGCAGCTAACAGCCAAAGAACTCGTTTGCGCAGCCACAGTGAGTCGAGCGATAGTGTACGATGCTGAAGGCCGCATGCCGAACGCGGTCGTCACGAACATCTAAAGAACAGTTAAATATTAAAAGCTGACGCGTTAACTTGTAGTCGAACCGTAATAACGTCGAGAGAATCGGTCGCGAATGTGCATTAATCTTTGTATGATCTTAATATACTGTTTAATTTATGTGTTAGATTGTGACTCATGGTGCTACATCTATGAACAGTGAAGTCTGGATTGCACCTGGATTAATGCTCAGCAATAAACGTGTGACATTCCTTAAGTGACTTGTAACGTTATTTAATGGCGAACAGTCCGATCTTTGGCAGACTCCTCTTGCTACGATTTCACAACCTGCAGCGTCACCAGTTCCACGAGTCAGTGGCCTACGCTACCTGCTGTCATGGAGGGACTACCATCCAAACAAGATTCCAAGTAGGAGCTTACTGTGAGCTAATGAGCATTTCGCTCTTATTTAAGTATACGGCCGAAAGAGACAGCCTCCCAGGACTTGTGAAACGAATCCTGTCGTCCAGGACCGTGTGCTGATCAGGGCTAAGCGCTGTAGTGTTAAATTCTTCCTACGGGGTTTCGCTATGACGTAGGTTTTCATTACATAATGGATATTATTGTTACTTCATTTAGCACGTGAAAGTGGTGAAGCTTTGAATATTTAAATATGTTAAAATTTAAAATAATGTAGAATAAGCTGTAGCCAATCAGATGGACGGCATCAGGGAAGGGAACTGCACTAGTCAGTTGAGCGACGAAGTTCGGCACGCGGGGAGATGCGGTCGGAGACGGGCAGAGGGACAGTTCTGGTCTAGACACCAAAGGGCCAGTTCTGATTGAGACGTGATCGCGGACAGTCAGTCTTTAGGTAGCTAGGAAGTGAAACGACTCAGAAAATTTCGCGTTGTGTGGTATCGCGGGACTTAGTCTCTGAGCGGTGAGCAGCCGCGCGCCTGGTGTGAACTCTTAACGTTTCGCATAGATAACGAGTTGGAGTATTGGACTTGTATTTCGCGATGAGATTGTGAATGATCGAACTGTGTCAAATGGATATGCGCTCGAGTGTAACAGTAACTCTAAATACTACAACTTTCGCTATTATTTTGCTTTCTGAATAAACATTATTCTAACCAAATCGCAACTTTGTGGCCTACATCATTTATGGGTCGTTAGTTTAGCTCCAGATATTATTATTACTGTTTTATATGTTATATTAACTTTGTATGTTTGATACAATTTCGCAAACTTACCATCAGCCAGACAATTTAATCAAAGGGTCTCAAGTGTCTCATTTAGGGCGTGTAATGCGACACGTGCGGTTCAATCCCTAGACGAGTTTGAGCCAAGATATTTCCACGAAGAGGAACCGCATGTGAGCCCGATCGCCCTGGGATGTTAGCTCGCATTATGAACATACTGTTTATGCAGAGTGTATCGGATTTGCACACTTGCAAGCGCAACCTCGCTTGTATGGCCAGTTTAGCACAAATAGGCATCCTAGCACGTGTTGTTTACATAGGGGAGGCTTGCAACAATCAGTCGATTTGAGCAACTTAGACGGTTTGAAATGTCGCTGATGGATTTGTAACTCGAGTGACATGCAATGAATGGTACACTTACGAAGTTACTGATGTCTCCAGACTGAGTCATTCTGCTGTTAAAGCTTCTCTGTGGATAACACAATAACCTCTACCCCTTTTATAGTTGCGGGTCTGCCTCTTGTTACATCTAGAGGTCAATTTATCATTAGACAGGAGTGTCTGGATACTTTTATCAGATAATGTATAAGACATGCTCAAACATCAAACGTAAAGGTAATAAGGGAAAAAATCGTATCACAAAAAAATAATTAACATATAGCGATGAAATTTCGGGAATGGATTTGTCTAGGCAAGTTATTAACACTGCGAGATCACAAGTTAATGTAAGCATGAGGTAAGCCATTGCAAATGTGAAATGTTGGAAAGTTAATAACCGGTGTATATGTCAGCATGTTGAATGGAAGCATGCGCACGTGCTTAGATTAGATTAGATTAGATAGTACTTGTTCCATAGGTCATGAATACGACACTTCATAATGATGTGGAACGTGTCAAGTTAATAAAAGGTGTCTATACAAGATATTACATTAGACAAAATATACTCAATAATTTTTTTTTTTGCATTGTATTGTACATGTGCCATATGTCAGTTTGTAGGATGGATTTCCATGCCTGTTGCACGTGGTCAATCAACACAGGGAGGGTTAATGCTTGTTGTGGATGATGTTGGAGCTATCGTCCGATGATGTCCAATACGTGCTCGTCTGGAGACAGATCTGGTGACCGAGCAGACCAAGGCCACATGTCGACACGCAGTACAGCATGCTGAGTTACAACGGCAGTTACGGGCGAGCGTTGTCCTATTGGAAAGCACCCTCTGGAAAGCTGTTCACGTGTTGCAGAACAACAGGTCGAGTGACGTACAAATTTCCAGTCTGGGTGCGAGGACTAACCACAAAAGAGCTCATGCTGTCATACGAAATCGCACTACGAACTCCAGGTGTAGGTACAGTGTGTCTAGCACACAGAGAGGTTAGCTGCAGGCTCTCAACTGGGCTGCCTCTAAACAACACACGACCATCACTGGCACTCAAGCATAACCAGCTTTCATCAGAAACCCAACAGGCTTCCATCTTACCCTCAAATGAGCTCCCGCTTCAGACCACTGAAGTCGCAAATGGTGATAGTTTGAGATCAGTGGAATGAACGGCAGGTTGACTAGCTCGGAGCTGTTTCTGAAGTGACCGATTTGTAACAGTTGACTGTACCACTGCGCTGCTAACCGCTGCCCACATCCCTGCTGCAGATACAGTACACTGCACCAGACCCATTATAACATCCACGATATACATATTTTTTTATTACAAGTGGAATATGAACGTGTGGAAAATTACATAACTCAATAATATTCATTCAATTATGTAATTATTTATTAAAAATATGATAATGATGTAAAACAGAGACAATATTTGTCTCACATTCTATGTTAATCTATGTCATTCTTTTCTTTTGTTTTGCACCCTTTTGTCGTCTTCTTCTGATGTACGTCGCCGACGCAAGACGCGAATCGATTTGAGGTCTGCTGAATGAAAAACATTTCATGTAAAATTATTGTACTTTTATGTTCATTTGCTGGTAAAAAACAAATGGAACCAAATGCGTTAAAACTATTTATGATTAATTATTGAAAAATCACTTCCTATTTTAATTATAATTTTGTATTAATTGTTTTATCATAGCTGCAAGAAGCGCAGCCATTGTTAGTTGCGATTATATAGCAACTTCGTCTGTACTTCTAGTTGAAAATAGCATGGGTTTGTGTTAAACTAATTTGCAAAACAATTTAATAATTTGTTTATTGGTGGCATCAATTTAAATGATTAATTATTTACTGAGCAAAGGAAAATTTTAATTAAAAAGGAAATCCTCTATTTTTTCTTGGCCGCCATCTTAACTTCTATCACAGCGGCAAATTTAAGTTACTTGAAACTGCAAACAATATTCCGATGTGTAAGAAATAAATGTGCACCGGTGGTACTGAAACTCTATTTATAAAAGAAAAAATTAATCGAATCAGACTGCATTTTCTAACAACAGTGCTGATGGTATTTATTGTTGAACAAGATTTCATTCTGATGTATGAGGCCAAAATTAAACTACGCACGAATCACGGAGAAAAATATTTCTGGTAGCATACGTCAATGTTGTGTGCGGGTGGTATTCTGTAGTTCCTTTTCATGATCAATTTGCTAAGAATAATTAAATCCATCGAAGACAAGAATTATAAAAGCTCTGGTGTACGATCTGTAATTTTAGTGATATGAACACAACTTACAGTCAACATTATTACATTACGTCAGGTGGAATTCTGGTGCAATTTGAACAAAATAATTATCCGGGAGAAGTTGTAGTATGAATAATGCATTATACATGTGTATAATATTGTCAGTATCATTTACAAAATCAAATCAATGTAACTGCTGAATAACAGAGTGAATTCAAACCGCAGAATACCATAGAATATCGTATCACCCATATTCATTGCATTTGTCCATGTTGATGATATGCAAAAACCGCCACACCATACACCAAACACGATAGTTTTCCCTCTTGGTAGTGCCGCGTGGTCTTCCAGAGTCCGGTCTTCTTGCGACCGTACATTCTGGTGAATAACCGTTGCCAGCAGTCCTGTACAGTGTCTGTATTCCTGCCGAGCCTTTCCGCAGTATCACGGTAGAAAGATCCAGCTTCTCGTAGCCGTATTACACGACCTTGTTCATACTCAGTGAGGTGCGGATAAAGGTGTCTTTGCCACCTTAAAGGCATTCTTGACTAACACGAGCTCACCATGTCCTGTCTCAAAGGTAATGGCTACAGTGTGTATTTAAAGCGCTACTAGCGCCACTCTTTTACGACTGGCGCGAAATTTGAATGGACGTCGTCTTTCAAATGTGGAAACACGGCTACCAACTTTCGTTTATGTTGCACAACTCCTTCTTGGTGCTGTGGATGTTTTCAACCCTACATAATGTAGCACCTCAAGAAACCCGAAAACACAAATAAGAAAGTCATGATAATTGAAAGTAGGGAACAGTGTTATCCTGACAGGTACGACAACTTTGACAGACAACTTTGACAGACAACTTTGACAGTAATATAGCACCTTAAAGTTTTGATGAACACCAATTTCAATAATTTATGTTGCACAACTCCTCCTTGGTGCTGTGGATGTTTTCAACCCTACATAATGTAACACCACCAAGAAAGCCGAAAACACAAATAAGAATGTCATGATAATTTAAAGTAGGGAACAGTGTTATCCTGACAGGTACGACAACTTTGACAATAATATAACACCTTAAAGTTTTGATGAACACCAATTTCAATAATTACCGAGTATGTCATGATATAAAGCTAGAAAGAAAGAAAGGTAATATTTAATTAGCTATCAAACATCTTAGTAATAACTGCAAATCAGTACGATGAAAGTTAAGTCCAAAGTAATATGTCGGTCAGAGATAACATTTATTGTGAAAGAGAGCTGTAAACGCGGCGAAAAGGAAATTCAATGCGTCTACAATGCTCGATCATGGAAAAGTTAGTCGCTTGCTAGCTTGCTTGCTGTCAAGTCGAGCGAGAGCACCGTTTGTTATAGTACTACAAACGGAACGCTACGAGATTGTTTCTATTAAAAAAAAAGTAATATTGTGTGATAGAGATACGCGGACTTTGTTCACAGTTATTCTGCCTTGAGAACTTGAACTGAAGTGATATTCTGGTAGTGTACGACGAGTTAATGAACTTTAAATATTGGAAATATTATTGTTGGACTCAACCTTCATCAAAGAGAACAATTACAACGAAGAATGGACATAGTATCGAACACTGCAATACTTGATTAGCCTGGAGTAGGAAACATTAATACGACCACACGAAGATAATACAAATAGGCCGGTTGTAAAAGTTGTCGTAATTGTCACGATCACCGAATTGAAAATAATCGTAATTGATCTGGTCCATCGGTGTGCGTGTGGTCAGATGATTATAAACTAATTGCTAAGAAGGAACAATAAAATTGTTCGTCAGTAATGGAAATCTTACGTGTTGGCTCCATCTTTAATTGAACTGTGTGATAGTTCATGATCAAAATTAATTAACTGTTAACATTTTAATTGAAAGAGTGACTTGATGAACATTGAGGATTGAAAGGAGTGTTTTGCCGAAATAATATCACGACGCACGAAAGCAAGATAGCATTATAGATTATCTCTGGATTTGCGTCGTGCCGTAGTGAACAATTCTGCCTAGCAACGTAACAACTACTGCTACTGAACCGCAAATGAATTTTTCCTCGCTTCAGTGGTGCGAAACGATGCCGGTGATGAATGATTCACTCAATATTGCAATAACTAACTAACCGGGCATAGCGAATCATCATAAAACCATAACAGACAATTAAAATCAGCAGTTCCCATCGGTGAGAAGACTGTGCGGACTCGCAAACGGATTTTCATACATTACGCGAGGAACAATTTTCTTTAAAGATTTTCAGGTGCTGTTCCACGTTATCCGACGGGGACAACCGTCACTGCGCGACACGTCTCCATTCCACCGACCGAGCTGTAGCAGTAGCGGCTCAACATCAACAGCGACAACAAAAAGGGGAGAGGGGACGTCACAATAAGTACTGTGTCATTGGGCTATACTTTACATTCGACACTCAGTAACTCCAAGAACATTACATGCCCCTCTTCTCTCTTCCCATGCCTTCTTTTCCCTGCAGTACTTAACGTTCGAATACAGACAACTTAGCAGAAGAAGAGTTGAAAAGGTCGGAACCACTACTGACGCAGATACACAGATATGTATATACACTACTGGCAAATAAAACTGCTACACCAAGGAGAGATGCAGATGATAAACGGGTACTCATTGGACAAATATACTATACCAGAGCTGACATGTGATTACATTTTCACGCAATTTGGGTGCATAGATCCTGAAAAATCAGTACCCAGAAAAACCACCTCTGGCCGTAATAACGGCCTACATACGCCTGAGCACTGAGTCAAACAGAGCTTGGATGGTGTGTACAGGTACAGCTGCCCATGCAGCTTCAACACGATAACACAGTTCATCAAGAGTAGTGACTGGCGTATTGTGACGAGCCAATTGATCGGCCACCATTGACCAGACGTCTTCAATTGGTGGGAGACCTGGAGAATGTGCTGGCCAGGGCAGCAGTCGAACATTTTCTGTATCCAGAAAGGCCCGTACAGGACCTGCAACATGCAGTCGTGCATTATCCTGCTGAAATGTATAGTTTCGCAGGGATCGAATGAAGGGTAAGCCAGAGGTGGTAACACATCTGAAATGTAACATCCACTGTTTAAAGTGCCGTCAATGCGAACAAGAGGTGACCGAGACGTGTAACCAATGGCGTCCCGTACCATCACGTCGGCTGATACGCCTGTATGGCGATGACGAATACACGCTTCCAATGTGCGTTCACCGCGATGTCGCACAAACACGGATGCGACCATCAAGATGCTGTAAACAGAACATGGATTCATCCGAAAAAATGACGTTCTGCCATTCGTGCACCCAGGTTCGTCTTTGAGTACACCATCGCAGGCGCTCCTGTCTGTGATGCAGCGTCAAGGGTAACCACAGCCATGGTCTCCGAGCTGATAGTCCATGCTGCTGCAAACGTCGTCGAACTGTTCGTGCAGATGGTTGTTGTCTTGCAAACGTCCACATCTGTTGACTCAGGGATCGAGACGTGGCTGCACGATCCGTTACAGCCATGCGGATAAGATGCCTGTCATCTCGACTGCTAGTGATAGGAGGCCGTTGGGATCCAGCACGGTGTTCCGTATTACCCTTCTGAACCCACCGATTCCACATTCTGCTAACAGTCATTGGATCTCGACCAACGCGAGCAGCAATGTCGCGATACGATAAACCGCAATCGCGATAGGCTACAATCCGACCTTTATCAAAGTCGGAAACGTAATGGTACGCATTTCACCTCCTTACACGAGGCATCACAACAACGTTTCACCAGGCAACGCCTGTCAACTGCTGTTTGTGTATGAGGAATGGCTTGAAAACTTTCCTCATGTCAGCACGTTTCCCAGCATCTTCTTCCTGTCGGTTAATGTCGCGTCTGTAGCACTTCATCTTCGTGGTGTAGCAATTTTAATGGCCATTAGTGTATACACGTTCATAGGCGGGGGTCCTGAGATGCGATCGAGACTGTTCTCCTTCGAAGATATTGGATGACTAGGCGAAGGAAGGCAGCTGCAGGAGTAACCACGGTGGTCGTGTGTCGGTTCAGCGTTAAGGAACGTCCGAATGAACGAACGGCAACGGGGCTTGCAGTCTACCGGCCGAGCGAGTGTGCTTCCGGCGCTGCTCCCCGGCGGTTGGTGAGCGCCTTAACGAGATGGGCGGCGCCGTTGCGGTGGCGGAACAAGCGGCGCACCCCTGCGCTGGCCGGCGCTGCCCGCCGCCTCCCCTGGGAAACGCGGCCGGCCGTTCCTTCTCGGGCTAGTGCAGCCCCTCCGGCGCCTCGCTATGTTCGCTCGTGCGGTACGAAATAGTGGCGCCCGCAGGGAACACTGAAAGACGTAATAGGTTCGCTGCCGGCGCCGCTGGAGCGCCGTAGTTCACGGCAACCGCCGACCTCCACTGACGGCTTCCCCACTGCTCGAGCAAACAGTCTGCGTGGCCGGTGATCTGAGGGGCTCTGCTTAATATCTCTCCGCGGGACATTGAAACTCAGCAAAACTCTCGCTGTTGAAAAATGCGCGTCCAGCTACACATTTTGAATGAATGATTTATCTCACTGTAAGTACAGTGTATTCGGAAAGTCTACATCTATATCTACATCTACATTTATACTCCGCAACGGTGTGTGGCGGAGGGCACTTTACGTGCGACAGTCATCATCTCCCTTTACTGTTCCAGTCGCGTAATGGTTCGCGGGAAGAACGACTGCCGGAAAGCCTCCGTGCGCGCTCAAATCTCTCTAATTTTACATTCGTGATCTCCTCGGGAGGTACAAGTAGGGGGAAGCAATATATTCGATTCATCATCCAGAAACGCACCCTCTCGAAACCTGGACAGCAAGCTACACCGCGATGCAGAGCGCCTCTCTTGCAGAGTCTGCCACTTGACTTTGCTAAACATCTCCGTAACGCTATCGTACTTACCAAATAACCCTGTGACGAAAAGCGCCGGTCTTCTTTGGATCTTCTCTATCACCTCTGTCAACCTGACCTGGTACGGATCCCACACTGATGAGCAGTACTCAACTATAGGTCGAACGAGTGTTTTGTAAGCCACATCCTTTGTTCGTGGACTACATTCTCTAAGGACTCTCCCAATGAATCTCAACCTAGCACCCGCCTTACCAACAATTAATTTTATATGATCATTCCACTTCAAATCCTTCCGTACGCATACTCCCAGATATTTTACAGAAGTAACTGCTACCATTGTTTGTTCCGCAATATATAAACATACAATAAAGGATCCTTCTTTCTATGTATTCGCAATACATTACATTTGTCTATGTTAAGGGTCAGTTGCCACTCCCTGCACCAAGTGCCTATCCGCTGCAGATGTTTCTGAATTTCGCTGCAATTTTCTAATGCTGCAACTTCTCTGTATACTACAGCATCATCCGCGAAAAGCCGCATGGAACGTCCGACACTATCTACTAGGTCATCTGTATATATTGTGAAAAGCAATGGTCCCATAACACTCCCATGTGGCACGCCAGAGGTTACTTTAACGTCTGTAGACGTCTCTCCATTGAGAACAGCATGCTGTGTTGTGTTTGCTAAAAACTCTTCAATCCAGCCACACAGCTGGTCTGATATTCCGTAGGCTCTTACTTTGTTTATCAGGCGACAGTGCGGAACCGTATCGAATGCCTTCCGGAAGTCAAGGAAAATGGCATCTACTTGGGAGCCTGTATCTAATATTTTCTGGGTCTCATGAACAAGTAAAGCAGGTTGGGTCTCACACGATCGCTGTTTCCGGAATCCATATTGGTTCCTACAGAGTAGATTCCGGGTTTCCAGAAATGACATGATACGCGAGCAAAAAACATGTTCTAAAATTCTACAAGAGATCGATGTCAGAGATATAGATCTATAGTTTTGCGCATCTGCTCGACGACCCTTCTTGAAGACTGGGACTACCTGTGCTCCTTTCCAATCATTGGAAACCTTCCGTTCCTCAAGAGACTTGCGGTACACGGCTGTTAGAAGGGGGGCAAGTTCTTTCGCGTACTCTGTGTAGAATCGATTTGGTATCCCGTCAGGTCCAGTGGAATTTCCTCTGTTGAGTGATTTCAGTTGCTTTTCTATTCTTTGGACACTTATTTCGATGTCAGCCATTTTTTCGTTTGTTCGAAGATTTAGAGAAGGAACTGCAGTGCGGTCTTCCTCTGTGAAACAGCTTTGGTAAAAGGTGTTTAGTATTTCAGCTTTACTCGTGTCATCCTCTGTTTCAATGCCATCATATTCCCAGAGTGTCTGGATATTTTTACTTTCGAATTCACTGAACGCTGTAGACTGGACTATGACTATCAATGTAGACTACATCCGAAGTGTGAACCAAAGGTGGTCGAACACAAGTTAGCAGAAGTATTTTTCAGAAATACGCGATTTTTTTTTAATTCTTCACTGCTGTTGCGCAACATTTAACTGTTTGGTTCGGTTGATGAAAGTCATTAAATGCGATGTGTACTGCTTAGATCACAGGTGGTCGAACCGGCGGCCCGCGGGCCTGACCTGGCCTACGGTTGGTTTAATTCCAGCTCGCGGAAGAAATCTGTGGCAGAGAGAACGAGGTGCTCGCATCGAACTCCGCCTGGGACACATTTTCGGATATTTCCCCCGACACTTAGCTGGCCTTGGGGTTGCAGCTCATGTTGCAGACCGGTGGAAGCTTTGCCTATGCAGTGCATGTGCAGTGCCATTTCATCGACGCTGGAGTTTAACAACAAAGACAAAAATCTTTCCAGTGGCAACGTGAAGTTATGGGCCATGAGCGTTCTTGCATGCGAAGAGAGGTGGAAACAGCTCACTGTCTTGGATTGCAGGGAGAAGTATTTTCACCTCTGGATCAGTCCTGACGACACACACACACACACACACATTATTTACTACTTAATGCCTACATCTGTGCTACACAGTGATAGGTTAAAAACGTAGATAGTAGGCTAAAATGGCACGAGAATTACCGAATACGCGCGAAATGTGCCGTAGAGGTCATAACTTGCTGAACAAATTAGTTACAGTACCTGCTGTCGGTTCACACGCAAAGTTCAATGCTGCTTGTTAACCCTAGCATTACCAACGTATTTTTTGTTACATGTAATACCAACGGGGGGGCCTCAAAGGCCCATAAAGAATACCACAATTTATTTTATCATAAATCAAGTTTATTTACTTCTGATACCTCTAATAACAATTCAAAATGCTTAGACATTGTTTTTGTATACTGGATAATAAAAGATGTTATTGTAATAGGAATAAAATGAACAAATCACGAGATTGAGTTTATATATTTTTTGGAATAATGTTTCAAAATAGTGTTTTCTTATAAAAACGACTTTTTTAATTCGATACACTACATGAAGCAAACAAAATTTACTGTCTCATTCTGCAACGCATTTTTCACACAACACTGTCTTCCTGCAGTGTTTCCCGCAGACGTGTTTGTGGCACTGAGAGCAGGTAACAGTTGACTTTCCCAGCTTGTTGTACTTGATCTTTTTAGATGCAGCTTCTTGGCAGCATAGGTGGCACCGTCCACGTGTTCCTGGTTCTGCTGTTGAGGATGATGGTTCTACAGAGCAGCTGAGCTTCCGTTGTGTGATGCTTTCCATTGCCATTATTACTGGCTTCTGAAGTCCATACAAATTTTGTGCCCGTTTATCTACTTGAGATCTTATTAGTTCGAGACCTAAGTTAGTGATAAAAACTCTTCTGCGGTTTAGCAAATTCTTTTTCCAATTCGGAAAGTTGAGGAGGAAGAGTGAATATGCATTTATTGCTGCTATGTCAATGAGTGTGTAGAAGAGGGACAAAGGCCATCTTCTTGTTCCTCTCTTTGTGCTGTAGTGTCTTGCCATCTGGTCTATGGTGTCCACGCCTCCCTTTGTAGAATTATAAAAAAGATTTATGTTAGTCTTTTTTGAGTCTTCATTCAACACCCCTTCTGAGTGATAAGTTGAAAGCATCAACAGCAGTCGTTTTGGCTTCTCGCGGACTAGCGTTGATGCAAGAGTAACTGGTGGCCTCTGTGTCTGAGGGTCAGTATAAGCAAAGATGGAAGAGTGTAAACTGCGGCCAGTTGTAGTCTTCAGCTCTTCAGGTATGTGTCGTCTGTTAGACTGTAGGGTGCCAACAAGTGTGAGGTGAAAATCATTCCATAGAGTCTCAGCAAGCTCAAAAAAATGGTTCAAATGGCTCTGAGCACTATGGGACTTAACATCTGTGGTCATCAGTCCCCTAGAACTTAGAACTACTTAAACCTAACTAACCTAAGGACATCACACACATCCATGCCCGAGGCAGGATTCGAACCCGCGACCGTAGCGGTCGCGCTGTTCCGGACTGAGCGCCTAGAACCGCTAGACCACCGCGGCCGGCCTCAGCAAGCTCCACTGAAGTATAGTACCGATCTGTGGTAACATTACGGCCTGATTTTTCAATAGGTTTTATTAGTCTCTTTACAATTTCCATCGGTCCATTTGAATGCTGTGTATTTCCTGACTTGCCTGTATAGATGTCCATGCTGATCACATATCTAGTCTCAGAATCAGACAGCATTCGAATTAGAATGCCGTATTTTCCAGGTTTTTCTTTTAGAAACACCTTGAATGGACAGCGACCACGGAACAAAGACAACATCTCATCCACTGTTGTATGTAGACCAGGAATGAAATACAATGGAAGTGAAGAATTGAAGCTTTCAAAAATTTCCCTCATTGGAGCAAACTTGTCAGTCTGGCGACGAATTTCTCTTGTGTTCTTATCATCAAACCTCAATATTTTAGTCAATTCGAAAAATCGGGTCCGACTCATTGATCCATAGTACACTTGTCGGCCCTGAAGCAAAGACCATAAATCTTGGACAGGTATCTTATTGTCATGATTTGAACCCATGATTAGCAAGAGTCCTATATAACAAAATAACTCATCTTCATCTGTGTGCTGAATACCTAGTCGAGAAGCCTCTTCATTTGAGTGTAGTTTTATTAGATTCATAATTTGAGGTGTAAAAAAGAGCTCTATAGCCTCTTTCGGAGACGCAATTCTTCCTTGTTGTCCTAGCCCCATTCTTTCTCGCACTATATTTTGTACAGAACGCCGATATTGTCGAGATGGCTTCGTAATATACTCTCGTCCACTTTTTGCAATGAATTTATCACATTCCGTATCATTATCATCTGGTGGATTGGCTTCAACCTCATCTTCATTCTCAGACGATGAATCAGTTCTAATTTCTTCCACATCATCATCCACTTCACTTTCCTCTAAATCTGATTCGTTCAAAACTTCTTCTAGCACTCTTTCAATGGAACTATCACGTAAACGATGTCTACTCATGTTGCTGGTTCAACAGCAGCAGAAACACTGAAAATAACAATGGTCCGCTTCATAATAATATGTCTGAAGGCAACAATGCCAAAATTCGTTTCATGGTAAGAATTTGAAACGAGAGACTCAACCTCGTAAATATTTCCTTGCTATTACCAACGGGTGGGCCTCTAAGGCCCACAGAGAATTAAATCAAGTAAATGAATTTTAATTACATTTTTATTCCGAAATTCTGTAATGACTCAATAGTACATTCAATAACGAACAATTACTTTTGCTTTCAAGTTCATATATCAAAGGGTGTGGATACAACATAGAAAAACTGAGTCAGTGGGCCTACGAGGCCCCGCCGTTGGTAATGCTAGGGTTAATTTCGCGCAAGTGTTCCGAAGCGCCTTATCTCAAATTAATTGTAAAATGTCTGGCGTTAATATGAGAAAAGTAGATGCCGAATGGCGTTAATTCCAGGAGAAATGGACGAAAGATCATTACTTTGCCATGTACAAAGATAAACGTGTTTACTTGTGCTGTGAATTACTATCTGTTGTGATGGAATATACGAGGGCAAACCAGAAAGTCTTTACCCCTACTTTTTAAACCAAATTACTGCTGTAAATGCAAAGTCAACATATCCATTCCCGGCGGTGGACCATTATCGATTCGTGCCGGCCTGATCTGCAGGTAGTTCCGCCGCACGGCGCTGCACTCAGTTGTTAAAATAGCCGTTGTGCACCATACATTCATGGTGTTAGAGCAACGAAGTGTGATTCGTTTTCTATGAAACAAGGGACGAACGCACATCGAGATCCACAGGGAAATGCAGGCCACATACGCGGAAAACTGTCTCGCTTTTAGAACTGTGACGTGTTGGTGTTGCGAGTTCGACAAAGGCCGTGAAGTCTTGCATGACAATGGGCGTTCGTCGCTGACTGGCGACATTTCCCTCGCGGATGCAATGGTGAAAGCAAATCGGCGTGTGCACATCAGGGCCATTTACCGGGAGCCTGGCGTATCGAATGGGATAGCTTAAAACATTTTTCATGGGTCCTGAGAGTACCGGAAGGTTTGATGTCGATGCGTGCCTAAGCAGTTGGACGACACGATGAAGGGCAAGCGAATGATGTCTTCAGTGAATCATCTGGAATGGTACTCCAAGGAGCGATTCTCTGCTCCACGACAATGCGAGACTACATGTAGCAACCAAAACTGCCCAAAAACTCCGGCCATTTTACCGGGTAAATCTACACCACCCATTATACAGTCCAGACCTCGCCCATAGTGATTTCTTCGTTTTCGGACCACTGACAAATTTCCTGGCAGGACAGCGATTCACAAGTAACGATGAAGCCAAGACAGCAGTCCGACAGTGATTCCATAGTCCACGAATTCTTCTGCACCGACATCTAAAATTTAATGGTCCAATTATCAAACGTGTGAACTGGTGTGGATAAATAGTGTAAGGTACGTAGAATATGACGTATATTTGTCATTACGTGTATGTATATTACTTTGGCTAGTAAAAAATACGAGCAAAGACTTTCTGATTTGCTCTCGCTAATATGGAATGGTACTTTGCTACGAAAAACACTGCTCTGTAACAGCTTACTAGGCATTTGCGAAAAGATAAAGTAAAAATTTTAATTTCTAAATAAATGTTTTTTTTATTTCAGTCTTTGATCACAATATCAATTCTTTTGACTATGACAAGTTTCAGTCCGTAATGACCATCCTCAGATCTTTTCTACACCATGTCCTAAAGTGATAAGGCCATAATGGCATCGTCAAAATATATAATCAGCACAGCATCGTCACATAGATCTAAAATAAGGCATAGAATAGGCCACATAGTCCTCACAGTCATTATTGCAACTGGCTACTAATTCTAATTACTAATTTTAAAAAGCAGCAGAAAATGACTGCCAAAGTGAAGACAAAGTGCGACAATTCAGTTAAGGCTAATTTTATAACAAGTTGAAAAATTGCCAAATAGCTAAAATGTTTAGCTAAAGGCGAATTTGGGAAGGTGTGTCTCTTGGACATTGCAGATGTTCTATGTCCCCGATAAAGAAAAGAGTGTCCGAACAATTAAGAAAAGTTTATAGAGACAAACAGTTTCTCGACGAATTAATCTGGTCGCTGATGACATTAAGAGAAGTTCGATCGCGCTGTCACATTTGAAGCGTTTGCCCTCACTTTGGACGAGAGCAATACTCGTAATTTGTCAAACGCAGTTCAGTCAGTAACTTTTGCTCGTGGTGTAGATGTGGAATGCAATGTAGCGGAAAAATTATTACCATTACAACTGTGAAAATGGACCACTACTGGTGAAGATATTTTTGAAGAAGTGAAGAGCATCATCGAAACGTTCAACCTGTAGTGGATTCAGCTCGATGGAGTTTATTCTGATGGAGGGCCTGTGGCGGTCGGTTCACGAAAAGATTGCATTACCACACTAAATAAAAAATCTGCTGAATTAAATATGAAGGTAACCAATTTAACACTTCTTCCTCACTTTGTTCACAAACAAAGATTGCTGGCTGCCCACAAGCTTAGAAGTATGTGAATCAGGCCCACGAGTCACCAAAGGTTGCCCATGCCCGGTTTAGATGTTCAAGTGGTTTTCAAATTACGGTGCTTCGAACTTAGGAACATATTTTTCTTGTGCACCTGTGTTTCGACAAGGCGATAAATAGGCTACATAGTTTACTGCAGGAGGCATTTGCTGAAACAGCTGTAGCTTATCATAATGCATTTGGTCGACTTGCTGAGATACTTCGAAAGACAGGCTCAGTGTTAGAAGCTGAACGAAATGGAGGACCACGCTGACTTAACGAACAGAAGTTGCTGAATATTTATGGGTCTATACAGCAGATCCCAACAAAATCATTGCGCAACTTTGCACAGGAAAAAAGATATAGGGCTTGCAACCTTGCATAATGCAGTTAGGCAAACATTGAAGCTGTACCCATATAAAGTGCCAGCAATACATGAATTGAAAGACGCAGGCCAAGAAAAGCGAGTCCGTTACTGCAAATGGTTTTCACCTTTTGATGTGGGGAATACCACTGATATTCTTTATGCCACATTCTATATAGACTATGCCTAGATCCACCTCTCTGATCACGCTTTCACACAAAACACACCATTTATGGTCAACGGAGAATCCTTGTGCTGTGGTTGAAACGCCATTGCATAATCAGAAAATTGGAGTGTGGGTAGCAGTATCCAGACAACGCTTCATTGGATCTCTATTTTTTGAAAAAGCTGTGGCCGTTAACGTTATTGTCTAATGATTCACGATTTCATTGGGCACCGACGGAAGGCGAAATAAACTACTCAAGGTTTCACTAAGATGGCGCTACTGAACATGCAGATAACGACACTATGCGTCTTCTAGAAGAGATTCTTGTGGACTGGGTCATCTAAAAAACCTCTGCCTCCTCACCAGACCTTACTACTCCACATTTCTTTCTTTGGAGAAAAGCAAAATGTGTAGCATATCGCATCGCCCAAGCACGCTTTGTGACTTAAAAACTGAAATAACTGCGTACTTGAGAAGCATATCACAATCAAATCCACAGGAAGTATCTTCCGGTAAAATTAATCAGGTTCAGATTTGTACTTGTATAGCCACCTGTGTTCGTCATTTACAACATACCTTGCAACTGCATTACAACTTTATGAATAACCCAATTTTTTGGACCTGGCTTATCGCCAAAGGTCATCGAAGATTTCTCCTACAAATTTATTAAGTCTGTCCTATAGCAAAATATTCATGATTTTCTGGTTTGCAAAACCTTTTACATTATATAGAAGGTCTTTACACTTTACTTACTTGAGGAAAGGTTTTGCTTTATACATTACATCACGCGGGTCTACATAATCTGTGTGTAGAAGCTAGTGATTTGATTACCTCTTCCAAAGAATAAGACGGCACGGTTATGGAATAATTCGACTACTATTGTGTATGTTACTGGAAAGATTCTATTTCTTTCCGTTGTAACAGTTCGACTATATAGCTCATACATGTGTCCCTTTATATCTTTCTGTAAGCTGATAAGTCTCCAGCGATGTTGTAAGGCTATTTTCTGAGTGCTGGAATTAAAGCGGTGAGTGGGAGACAATCTTTGTATTAATATTTCTAAAAAATTGTTCACGTTAGTCGCAGGCCGCCATGCACCTGGTCGTAACCAGGCTGAGCAGTAATAGCAATCTGACAATAGGCCGGCCAGTAAATAGTGTTCAGCAGCTAGTGCTGATTAAAAGGAAAACGCTAGTTATATAGCAGTGCATTCGTTGTGACATTGTGTTCTTTTAAGACTGATGCCAATCGTTTATTGCGCAAGACCATATTTATTATTCAGATGAACGTAATATGTCTGATTTACATTGAAGTTAGCATTTCTGCCTTTTGGATGTATGCTGAAGTTGTTTCATTCAAGTAATTCATCGTTTTCTTGATATCTGGAGACGGCGTGAGTGACGGTGTGGACTTTTATGGTAAATCTACTACAGTGTAGTGCAGGGATCCTTTGATTTGATGAGTATTACTCGAAATAGTAAGAAATATTTAGTCCTAGAAAGTGCTTTTTACTGTTTGACTTTTGAACTGCCAACGGCCTTCCTTGTCGAATACGCTGGTTCCCGGAGAATCATGGGAGTTAAACAACGCCATGTGTAGTTGCTACTTGGATGGGTGGGCTCCGGGTACGTCGTGTACTGTTGGAAATTTTCGCTTTGCCTTTTCGTAAAATGGTAGGAGGGATGGTGACGTGAAGTTCCTAATGAGCGGACTTTGCGCCATTGTCCTGATTAAATTCTAAGGTTCTCCGCAGTGTCGCGTCGAGTGAGAGCATGCTACGTCTTTAATGGTGATCTGTCCGTCGGATGTGGCCGTGAAGCTCAGTGGTCCGTTAGTGCTGTTTGAGAGACGTAGGCTATGTTTCGGTACTCTCATCAGGAAATGCAAACATTACACTGCACTTCAATCACTCATTACAGCCATCTACACTTACTGAATACACTTAACACACAAATTTCACACTTCGAGAAGGGAAGGTGCCAGAGTGCGCGAAGGTTAGCAAATGCCATCCCAATAAGGCAGCTGTAGCTGTCCCTTGGGGTCTCCCAGCCAATCATGCCATTCGAATTCTCACATATGATAGGAAAGCCATGGAATTAAGTGTTTCTATGTCTTTTTCTGCATTCTTTATTCCTGACTCTGGTTTGATTGGCAGTGCCTCACATATCTGCTGTAGAGAATACCCACTGCCTTTGAAGTCACCCTTTAATTGTAGCAGCACCTCCTGCAGACTGCTGTCGTTGGCAACGATATGTCCCCTGTGAAGCAAAGTTCTGAGAACACTCATTGTCTGGGATGGAAGGTACCAGCTGTCTGCAGGTAAATATAAATCCGAACATGTCAGCTTCAGATTTACTGCATGTCTCAAAGTACCATCAGTTAAGTATCGAACCAAAACACCCAAAAAACTGAAAGGTATCCCTTCTTTTGATTTTGCATTATAAATTGGATTTGTCCATGGATGGTCTTTGTGTGGCACGCAAAGTGGCGCAATCTGTGGGTTTGAAAGGATAGAGCAAGTGCCAAAGGATCAGTCTTTCTGCCCACTCTGAAGATGGCTGAACGGTAGAGAGTCAAAAGATTGAAAGAAGAAGTGGAATTTGTGTTGCTGCTAACCTGAAATTTTATGGAACCAGAGGCAGGCAATGGAACAAAGCCAAAGTGACGCCAGTCTACATTGTTGCCAAATTTATTCAAGATGGCGGTAGTACAGCAGTTCCTCTTTTTAGGGTGCAGATGTGACAGCATCGCATTGTAGATGTCATCAGCCCTCCGCCACTGCCCTCCCCTCTCCCACTTCCCCCTCTCCTCCTTGATATCCCCTCCCCTCTCCGCATGCGAACTGGTGGGAAAAAATTCAGTCTGTGCTGAGCTGCTGGAGAAGATAGACATAATGTACAGTCATTATTTACTTACGTTATTTATTTTTGAGGGTGTTATCCTGCTGTTGGATTGTCCTCCACACACACTGCCACCCCCACCCCCACATTCCGTTGGCTCCCACCCTCACTTTTTCTGATTGTGCATCTGTATGTTCACCTTGACGTTAGAAGACCAGCTGCTCTAGTCGACAATACTGCCTCCAGAGGGTGCCTGAAACGGTCTTACAGCCGTCCCCACCTGCCCGCACTTTTTCCGCCTCCACTTGTGAATTGATGGAGAAAAGGCTGGAGTGGAAGCTAGTGTCTATTTATGGCAGAAAATGTTTTCAGTTGACGAGATGTTGGTGCTGGACAGAGAGGAATTTAATAAGTGTGCTGCCTGAAGATTACAGCTGAGGACTGTGTCCATAGCCTCCTACAAGAGGAATGGAAGGTGGTGAAAATGGATGAGCATATGGGGAATACTTTTCAGCAAATAATGGTGATATAGCAGGATGGACTGAGGATGCATTTCGCAAATCAAACAGACAACTGCCTGTGCTGGAGCTGTTTGTGTTTTTTGGAATGGATGGTCATTCCACAGTGCAGGAGAAAACTTCATCCTATCTCACTACCCCAGACTGATGAACTAGAGATCTTCGCCTTGGTGTATAGAACTGAGCTGAGGACGCTAGAAACCGGTTTTGCTCCCCTTTCCGTCATGTGTGTGTTGTGTTTACCTTGCTATGTGCTCTAATCAGCAATACCACACGAAACTGGTGGGGAACTGTCCTACAGTTGCTGCTGGAAGAATTGCCACCTACCGATATAAAAGTGTATAGCTGCTGAGAAACTTGTACACAGATACACGGTGACAAGGTATAGCGAACTACCGCCACAGTTTAGGAAGAGTAGCCTCCTACAAATCTACAACTGAAAAAGCTGCTGAGGAACCAGTACACAGATACATGGTAAGAATGTATAGGACAGAAAACTATTACTGAAGCATTGGAACAGTAGGCTCCTACTGATTTGCAAGTGAACTTGTGCACACACACACATAGCAAGAAGGTACAGGACAGCAAACTATCCCTGAAGTGTAGGAAGAGTAGCCTCCTACTGATGTGGAAGTACGTAGGTGCTGAGGAACTTGTACACAGAGACTCTGTAAGACAGGATATAACAGCAAAGTATCACTGAAGTGTAGGAAGAGTAGCCTCCTACAAATCTACAAGTGAAATAACTGTTGAGAAACCAGTACACAGATACATGGTAAGAAGGGGTAGGACAGAAAACTAACATGAAGTGTTGGAAGAGTAGCCTCCTACCAATCTACAACTGTATAGCTGCTGAGGAACTTCTACACAGATACAGATTAGGAAGCGATAGGGCAGCAAATTGTCAATGAAGTGCAGGAAGGCCAATCACACTACTAAAACCGATAGAAAATACTGCACTGTTTTAATTACACATCGAAATTGTTGCGAGGAAACCAGCACTCATAAACAACGGGTCATAGTGCAACACAGGCACTGGAAATAGAGAATAATCATTATAGCAACAAAAATACCTCAGAAAAGATCATAAAAGATCTCACGAGTCTAGAGGGGCAGCAGTTGCGTTTGTGTTCACCCCGATGTCAGGATACAAGCCAAGCTGCTTAGAACCAGTCTTGCCTCTCATCATACCTCTCCTCCTGTCTCCATCTCCTCCTTCCATAGGTAGGGTTACCCGTTTTCCAGTCCTGTTCTAGCCTGTACAGATGGTACACAAAGCAATCCATTTGCTGGCAGTGATATACTGTTTTCAATCTGCAGAGATCAGTCAGGAATGGACAAAAGACTCAAGAATAGGACGCTTCCTGCGAGCTGTTAAACGTATTTCCCAGAAAGACTGCCCCCTGCTCAATAACGAAATAGCTGACTGTTCATCGCATGAAGAACTGAACAGTCAACAGTGGAGTGGTTTGAAACCCTCTGGATGTGCCGAAACTGTCTGAAAGAGGTCCCTGTCCAAGTCAAATCAGTCTCATGTAGGAAAAACGTTTAAATAATACACCCTGCATATATGAGATACACGTGGATCGTTATACTAGTCGTCTCACAGTGCGTCGATCCAATCTCTCTGCCCTGACAGGTGGAGAACAGTGTCTGTACTCACTAACCTCAACTGCTGCATATGGTTACAACCTGTCATCGTCTATGTTCTTTCTATTTCTTAAGATAAACTGTCCGAAGGCCGTCTGCTAGAGGTTTCAGACGCTCCACTGTACCAAATAACAGCTGTGTGTGTGTGTGTTGTCATATATTGTGGGAAGGATGGTTAAATGATGATTGCGTTCTCTTGCGTAAAATATTCCGGAGGTAAAATAGTACCCCATTCGGATCTCCGGCCGCGGACTACTTAGGAGGAGGTCATTATCAGGAGAAACAAAACTGGCGTTCTACGGATCGGAGCGTGGAATCTCAGATTCCTTATTCGGGCAGGTAGATTAGAAAATTTAAAAAGGGAATGGACAGGTTAAAGTTGGATATCGTAGAAATTAGTGAGTTCGGTGGCAGTAAGAACAAGACTTTTGATCAGGTGAACACAGTGTTACAAATACAAAATCAAATAGGGGTAATGCAGGAGTACGTCTAACAATGAATAAAAATATAGGAGCGCGAGTAAGCTCCTACTAACAGCATAGTGAACGCAGTATTGTAGCCAAGATAGACACGAACCCACGACTACCACAGTAGTGCAAGTTTATATGCCAACAAGCTCCGCAGATCACGAAGAGTTTGAAAAAATGTATGATGAGCTAAAAGAAATCATTCAGATAGTGAGGGGAGACGAAAATTTAATAGTCATGGGGGACTGGAATACGATAGTAGGAAAAGGAAGGGAAGGAAAAGAAGCAGGTGAATATGGGATGGGGGTAAGGAATGAAAGAGGAAGCCGCCTGGTGGAATTTAGCACAGAGCATAACTTAATCATAGCTAACACTTGGTTTAAGAATCATGAAAGAATGATATGTACGTCGAAGAGACCTGGAGACACTGGAAGGTTTCAGAAAGATTATATAATGGTAAGACATGGATTTAGGAAACAAGTTTTAAATTGTAAGACATTTCCAGGGGCAGATGTGGACTCTGACCACAATTTATTGGTTATGAACTGTAGTCTAAAACGGAAGAAACTGCAAAAAGCTAGGAATTTAAGAAGATGGGACCTGGATAAACTGAAAGAACCAGAGGTTGCAGAGAGTTTCAGAGAGAGCATTAGGGTACGATTGACAAGAATGGGAGGAAGAAATACAGTAGAAGAAGAATGGATAGCTTCGAGAGATGAAGTAGTGAAGGCAGCAGAGGATCAAGTAGATAAAAAGACGAGGGCTAGTAGAAATCTTTGGGTAACAGAAGAGATATTGGAGCTAATTGAAGAAAATAGAAAGTATAAAAATGCAGTAAATGAAGCAGGCAAAAAGGAATTAAACGTCTCAAAAATGAGATCGACAGGAAGCGCAAAATGGCTAAGCAGGCATGGATAGAGGACAAATGTAAGGATGGAGAGGCTTATCTCACTAGGGGTAAGATACATACCGCCTACAGGAAAATTAAAGAGACCTTTGGAGAAAATAGAACCGCTTGTATGAATATCAAGATCTCGGATGGAAAACCAGTTCCAAGCAAAGAAGGGAAAGCAGAAAGGTGGAAGGAGTACATAGAAGGTCTATACAAGGGCGATGTACTGAGGGAAATATTATGGAAATGGAAGAGGATGTAGATGAAGATGAAATGGGAGATACGATACTGCGTGAAGAGTTTGACAGAACACTGAAAGACCTGAGTCGAAACAAGGCCCCGGGAGTAGACCACATTCCATTAGAACTACTGATAGCCTAGGGAGAGCCAGACATGATAAAATTCTACCATCTGGTGAGCAAGACGTATGAGGCAGACGAAATACCCTCAGACTTCAAGAAGAATATAATAATTCCAATCTCAAAGAAGGCAGGTGTTGACAGGTGCGAAAACTACTGAACTATTAGTTTAATAAGTCACAGCTGCAAAATGCTAACACAAATTCTTTACAGACGAATGGAAAAACCGGTAGAAGCGGACCTCGGGGAAGATCAGTTTGGATTCCGTAGAAATGTTGGAACAAGTGAGGCAATACTAACCTTACGACTTATCTTAGAAGAAAGATTAAGAAAAGGCAAACCTACGTTTCTAGCATTTGTAGACTTAGAGAAAGCTTTTGACAATGTTGACTGGAATACTCTCTTTCAAATTCTGAAGGTGGCAGGGGTAAAATACAGGGAGCGAAAGGCTATTTACAATTTGTACAGAAACCAAATGGCAGTTATAAGAGTCGAGGAGCATGAAAGGGAAGCAGTGGTTCGGTAGGGAGTGAGACAGGGTTGCAGCCTATCCCTGATGTTGGTCAATCTGTATTTTGAGCAAGCAGTAAAGGAAACAAAAGAAAAATTCGGAGTAGGTATTAAAATCCATGGAGAAGAAATAAAAACTTTGTGGTTTGCCGATAACATTGTTATTCTGTCAGAGACAGCAAAGGACCTGGAAGAACAATTGAACGGAATGGACAGTGTCTGGAAAGGAGGATGTAAGATGAACAACAAAAGCAAAACAAGGATAATGGAATGTAGTCGAATTAAATCAGGTGATGCTGAGGGAATTAGATTCGGAAATGAGACACTTAAAGTAGTAGATGAATTTTGCTGTTTGGGGAGCAAAATAACTGATGATGGTCGAAGTAGAGAGGATATAAAATGTAGACTGGCAATGGCATGCTAAGCGTTTCTGAAGAAGAGAAATCTGTTAACACAGAGTATAGATTTAAGTATCAGAATGTTTTTTCTGAAAGTATTTGTGTGGAGTGTAGACATATATGGAAGTGAAACATGGTTGATAACTAGTTTAGACAAGACGAGAATGGCTTTCGAAATGTGGTGCTACAGAACAATGCTGAAGGTTAGGTGGATAGATCATGTAACTAATGATGAGGTACTGCACAGAATTGGGGAGAAGAGGAATTTGTGGCACAACTTGACTAGAAGAAGGGATCGGTTGGTAGGACATGTTCTGCGGCATCAAGGGATCATCAATTTTGTATTGGAGGGGAGCGTGGAGGGTAAAAATCATAGAGTAAGACCAAGAGATGAATACACTAAGCAGATTCAGAAGGATGTAGCTTGCAATAGTTACTTAAAAATGAAGAAGTTTGCACGGGATAGGGTAGCATGGAGAGCTGCATCCAACCAGTCTCTGGACTGAAGACCACAACAACAACATTGTGACAATGTAAATAGTGGATGTAGTACTAAATCAGTGATATATTCAGGTAAATAAGTGTAAACTGTTACTCATGGTATGAACCGAGAATATTAGATCTTGCTCCGAATATACTACAAAATAACCACCCAACAGTCCATAAACATACATTCAGCTAGCAATTTCCACACACTGTGATGAGCAGAAGACTTCACCTATAACATAATTTTGGTACGACCAAACAACTACATGATAATCTACATTCAGTGAACATTCAGAGATGGATGGACGTGTTTTATTTGTGAGTGGTACAACTGTGCTGCTGACGTTCACTTTCAGCAGCATATCATAGACAAAGCACTCCAGATTAGTGTCTATGGAAGTCTTGTAAATAGACTGCCATGCATGTGGAAGTTACACTATTGGCCATTAAAACTGCTACACCAAGAAGAAATGCAGATGATAAACGGGTATTCATTTGACAGATATATTATACTGGAACTGTCAATTGATTACATTTTCACGCAATTTGGGAAACCAGTGCCCAGAACAACCACCTCTGGCCGTAATAACGGCCTTGATGCAGGCCGAAGTGGCCTAGCGGTTCTAGGCGCTGCTGTCTGGAGCCGCGCGACCGCTACGATAGCAGGTTCGAATCCGGCCTCGGGCATGGATGTGTGTGATGTCCTTAGGTTAGTTAGGTTTAAGTAGTTCTATGTTCTAGGGGACTGATGACCTCAGAAGTTAAGTCCTATAGTGCTCAGAGCCATTTGAACCATTTTTGAACGGCCTTGATACGCCTGGGCATTGAGTCAAACAGAGCTTGGATGGCGTGTACAGGTACAGCTGCCCATGCGGCTTCAACACGATACCACAGTTCATCAAGAGTAGTGACTGGCGTATTGTGACGAGCCAGTTGCTCAGCCACCGTTGACCGGTCGTTTGTAATTGGTGAGAGATCTGGAGAATGTGCTGGCCAGGGCAGCAGTCGAACATTTTCTGTATCCAGAAAGGCCCGTACAGGACCTGCAACATGCGGTCGTGGATTATTCTGCTGAAATGTACGGTTTCGCAGGGATCGAATGAAGGGTAGAGCCACGGGTCGTAACACATCTGAAATGTAACGTCCACTGTTCAAAGTGCCGTCAATGCGAACAAGAGGTGACCGAGACGTGTAATCAATGGCACCCGATACCACCATGCCGGGTGATACGCCAGTATGGCGATGACGAATACACGCTTCCAATGTGCGTTCATCGCGATGTCGCCAAACACGGATGCGACCATCATGATGCTGTAAACAGAACCTGGATTCATCCGAAAAAATGACGTTTTGCCATTCATGCACCCAGGTTCGTCTTTGAGTACACCATCGCAGGCGCTCCTGTCTGTGATGCAGCGTCAAGGGTAACCGCAGCCATGGTCTCCGAGCTGATAGTCCATGCTGCTGCAAACGTCGTCGAACTTTTCGTGCAGATGGTTGTTGTCTTGCAAACGTCCCCATCTGTTGACTCAGAGATCGAGACATAGCTGCACTATCCGTTACAGTCATGCGGATAAGATGCCCGTCATCTCGACCGTAAGTGATACGAGGCCGTTGGGATCCAGCACGGCGTTCCGTATTACCTTTCTGAACCCACCGATTCCATATTCTGTTTACAGTCATTGGATCTCCACCAACGCGAGCAGCAATGTCGCGATACGATAAACCGCAATCGCGATAGCCTACAATTCGACCTTTATCAAAGTCGGAAACGTGATGGTACGCATTTCTCCTCCTTACACGAGGCATCACAACAACGTTTCACCAGGCAACGCCGGTCAACTGCTGTTTGTGTATAAGAAATCGGATGGAAACTTCCCTCATGTCAGCACGTTGCAAGTGTCGCCACCGTCGCCAACCTTGTGTGAATGTTCTGAAAAGCTAATCATTTGCATATCACAGCATCTTCTTCCTGTCGGTTAAATTTCGAGTCTGTAGCACGTCATCTTGGCGGTGTAGCAATTTTAATGGCCAGTAGTGTACATACATTTCAGATGCATAAATATCAATACAGAACAGTGGCTTTCCCGCTATCTATTCACATGCCGGAAAAATTACTTCTCTCTCCTCCTGAGACTCACTTGTACCACTCACAAGAAAAACGTATCTATCCATTGCTGAATATTCGCTGAGCATTGATTGTCGTGTTGTTTGTTCCTGCCAGCATTTCATTATTGGTGAAGTCTTCTACTCACCATAGCGTATGGAACTTGCTCGCTCAATGTATGTTTATGGACTGTACAGTGCTGTTAAGCACTTATTTTGTTGTGTATTCAACACAAGATTCAATTTTGTTGGTTCAATAATCATTGTAGCTAGCATAAGTTCATACCGTGAGTGTGAGTTTACACTTGCTGGAGACTTCGTTGATTTCGTACTGTATCTACTATTTGCACTGCAGCAGTATTTTTTTTAAAAGTGAAGGACTACACCCCCAACACAATGCGAGATGAATCACACCTGAAGAATACACCACAATGGTAATACTTCGTGTAGCAGATGAGTGTTCCTGTATACCCCGTCACTTTTTTTTAAACAAATGAGCTGACATTAGAGCAACTTAGCTGCTAAGGACGACAACACTTTCGGCAGACACGCCATGTGTTACTCCATGAAGAGCATGTGATCTGTGTAAAATTTCTTCATCATCTATTCCTCCATCGTCTGTACAGCAGGAGTCTCATCCATCCATAGTATATGAGAACACACACACACATACATGCATGCATGCAAACAAACACAAACACAAACACAAACACAAACACACACACACACACACACACACACACACACACACACACACACACACACACACACATTCACATGCACACACATTGCTGTTATTAGGTGCAGTGAAGCATCTGAAACCTCTACCAGACAGCTTTGCACAGTTTACCTCAAGAATTAGAATAAATGTGGGTGACGATGCGTTATAACTGCATGCAGCAGCAGAGGTTCAGCCATCTGGGGCAGAACAGTTTGATCGACGCACTGTAAGACGACTAGTATAAAGATCCATGTATATCTCATTTACACTGTATGTATTTTTCCTACATGAGACAGATTTTACTTAGCTGAGGACCGCTTTCGGATAGTGTCAGCGCATCCAGAACATTTGAAAGAACTCTGCTGTCGACTGTTCAGTTCTTCATCCATGAAGAAAGTCAAGTATTTCACTATTGTTTCAGGAGGGGTCAGTCTCTCCGAGAAATACGTTTAAAGGCTTGCAGGAAGCCTCCTGTTCTTGAGTCTTTTGTCCATCTAGTCTTTCCTGTATCAGGCAATTTCTGCAGACCAGTTAGAAGATGCCTGGAAAGCAGTATCCCTACCTACAGAAGGAGGAAAGGACGGGAGGAGGGGAGGTAGGAGGGGAGGTAAGACCGGTTCTAAGCCGTTTAGTCTGTATACACAAATCAAGGTGAACACACATGCAGGTGCCGTAAATCTCTTCTGGTGAGATCTTTTGGAGTCGTTTTTTTGGTAGTTGTGTTGCTACAATGATTTTTCTCAATTCTCAGTATATCTGTTGCATTATGACCCATTGCTTAATAGTGAAGGTTTTTTGTCATGACAATTTTGATGTGTTATTAGAGCAAAAATGGTTCAAATGGCTCTGAACATTATGGGACTTAACATCTGAGGCCATCAGTCCCCTAGACTCAGAACTACTTAAACCTAACTAATCTAAGGAGCCCGCGGCTCGTGGTCTTGCGGTAGCGTTCTCGCATCCCGCGCGCAGGGACCCGGGTTCGATTCCCGGCGGGGTCAGGGATTTTCTCTGCCTCGAGATGACTGGGTGTTGTGTGTCTTTCATCATAATTTCATCCTCATTCACTCCACAGCCGCCGTAGTGGCGTTAAAGAACTTGTGGAGCGGCGACCGAACCTCCCCCCGAGAGGGTTCTCCCGGCCACCAATGCCATACGCTCATTATTATTTAACCTAAGGACATCACACACATCCATGCCCGAGGCAGGATTCGAATCTGTGACCGTAGCAACAGCGTGGTGCCGGACTGAAGCACCTAGAACCGCTCTGCCACAGAGCAGTGGGCTGTTCTATACCTTTTCACCGTGCATTTGTTCCTGAGCAACTATTTACGTGGTAGATCGTTAGTGGGCTACTAGTCCTACATTTCGGCGATGGTTCGCTGCACTTTTCCCAGTCTGGCTTCAGCTGTCGCAGCGGTCGCACGCTCCTCAAGTTTGCTCCGTGAACGTTCAGTGTTCACGCCAGTGTTTTCGTGTTTCGTGATCGTTTATTGGCGTTTTACACGTGAATTAAGCGTTATCAATTGAGCATTTGGTCTTCGTTCGTGTCTGTCTTTCTACGTAGTGCCGTTGGGATTTCGGCGTTGTCCGAGATTTCTTTGCTGCAGAACACCATGGCAAACTCCGTGAGAAAAAACACCGTGATTTTCACCTTCGACAAGTATACCCGTCGAGTACAGCCCTCTGAACTTGAAGTACACGACTGGATTACCGAGGTAATTGGCCTTCATTCTGAATCTGTTCATACCATGCAGCTAGACTCTGATGAATACTGCATTTTTGTAAAGTTTAACGATTCAGTGAGTGTAGACCGCTTTCTGGAAAAATTTGGTTATGAAACGGAATTTATACACCGTACTAAAAGTACTGTACAACTCCGGAATTCCGTGTCTGTAATTAGGAATGTTAGGATTTTGAATATTCTCATAGAAGTAGACAACTCGAAAATTAAAGATGTCCTTTCAAAGTATGGGGTTGTCAGGCAAATAGTCAACGAAAGGTGGGCTTCGCATTTCAAGCTGCAGTGCTTTAACGGCATTCGCTCCGTGGAGATGGAAGTGAAGGCAAACATTCCCTTCCACATCTTTGTTGACGGGCACAAGGCGCATTTTATGTACTCAGGGCAAACCCCTACATGTCATGTATGTAACGAGTCTGGTCACCTCCGTCAGGACTGCCCTCGCCGTGTTTTTGTAATAACAAATAACCTTACGCAACGCCGGAAATTAACATTCAACGATTTGTTGCCAGCCAGTAATACAACAGAGCCGGCGGCTGTCGTGGATCCTGTTACTACCTCTGAAAACGTTGCACTTCGTGTTAATGACTTTCCGTCTTTAAAACCTGCATTAACTGCTGAAATTCCGTCCCGTGACAGCGAGATTCCCACTAAAAAGCGTCCTCTAGAGGACACTGAACAAAATGTTGATGAGGACTCTTCCTGTGAAACACCCGTTGCCAGGAAGCCGAAGCCCAGTCCTGAATATCTGTTGGAAGTGGAGAAAGGAGATGAAGTGCAGGTCGATGTGGCCCCCATTTCCGCACAAGGACTTATACCGCCACGAACAGATAGTGACGCAACTGATAGTGACCTTTCACGGAAATGTGATCCTGAGCCTGAGGTCACAGCTGCAATAACCCCATCAAGTGCACAGCCCATACAATGCGAACAGTACGAGGAAGTACCAAGTAAACAACCTGCTGACTCCGAAGCGCAACGCCGCGCCGACGGAGGAAATAAACAAGCATCACCGCCTCGCCAGCAAGACAACACAACAGACACCACGCCGGAACCAAATACTGACGACTCGCAAGCCACCGCCGTTGCGACAGACGGCCACCGCCGGCGGCTGCGACAGAAAACAAGCATCACCGCCTCGCCAGCAAGACAACACAACAGACACCACGCCGGAACCAAATATTGACGACTCGCAAGCCACCGTCGTTGCGCCAGACGGCCACCGCCGGCGGCTGCGACAGAAACCGGGTCCGCTGTCACGCGTCATCAAGCGAAAGCCACTCCAGAGAAGAAAGACATCAAGAAAAAGAATATTAAATATGAAGTCATCAGGGCCAACATTGAAGAGGAGAAAGAGAAGGGCCACAGTGACTTATAGCAATGCATTGTCAGGATTTCAGGATACTTTTCTTCTCAAGCACTTTGTTTAAAACCAGTGAAAATTTTTCTAGGAAGTTAGTACATGTAATGGGCACACAGCTTGTAAAGATCGTGACTTGTAGAGAAGCACGTAGCTGCTATAATCATGCCGATCCTCATCCCAAATAGCTTCTTCTGGTATGTCTGTGATGCAAGCTTATAGCATTACTACTATCAACATTAATAAAATACAGTCACCCTTGAAATTGGCAGCACTAAAAGAATTCTTGAACGAGTCTGGGACAGATATCGCGTTGCTACAAGAAGTTGCGATAACGGAATTTCGAATCCCAAGCATTTTTTAAATTGTTAATGTTTCCGCGGAAGCCAATATCGGTACAGCAATTCTTATAAGGGAAGGCATTCCGGTGACTGAAATCGAATGACTAGAATCAGGAAGAGCCATAGGCATAACAATTTTCGATGTGACAGTGCTTAACCTTTACGCCCCATCAGGAAATTCCCACAAATTGGATCGTGCGAAGTTTTTTCAAGATGAACTGATTTATTTATTGAGGAAAAATCCGTGTTCTCTTATACTAGGTGGAGATTTTAACTGTGTTTTAAACAAGAAAGATCAACAACCCAATTTCAACTACTCGCCACAGTTAAAAAAGCTAGTAAGTGATCTACACCTTAAGGATGTGTGGGAACTTCAGCACCCGACGTCAGTCGGGTTCACGTATATAACCAGCCACTCCCGCAGCAGACTAGATAGGATTTACGTGTCACCAAATTTGCAAAATTATTTATTAAACGTTGAAACTATTCCAGTGTATTTTAGCGATCACAGTACACTTTTAACTTGCTTTAATTTAAGTGTACAGCCAACCCGTCGATTCAGAGGCCAATGGAATTTAAATATCTCTGTTTTAACTGACGAAGAACTGGAACAGGAAATGAGAGTAGCGTGGACTATGTGCCTCCGCACAGTAGACAAGCACCCAACAGTCATTGACTGGTGGACTAGGAGGGCTAAACCAAGGCTGCGGAAAGTTGTCATGCAGTTTAGTGCAGCGAGGTACAGGGAGTTGAGGAACACAATGGAGTTTTATTATAAAGTTTTAAGAGACTTATATCAACGGGCCCATGATGACGTAATTCGTCTGAATGATATCAAAAAAATAAAAGCCAAGTTATTAAGCATTAAACGGCAACAGATGGAGGGACTAAAAATTAAATCGACAGCCACATCAGTCGTAACAGATGAAACAGCTTCTCTGTATCACTTGGTGCGGCATACTAAAAACAGACGTCAAACTTTTATTGATGACGTCCCGACGCATACTGGTACGAGGCTCACCTATGCCCGCATCTCGTGGTCGTGCGGTAGCGTTCTCGCTTCCCACGCCCGGGTTCCCGGGTTCGATTCCCGGCGGGGTCAGGGATTTTCTCTGCCTCGTGATGGCTGGGTGTTGTGTAATGTCCTTAGGTTAGTTAGGTTTAAGTAGTTCTAAGTTCTAGGGGATTGATGACCATTGATGTTAAGTCCCATAGTGCTCAGAGCCATTTTTTTCGAGGCTCACATGCCAGAAACAAATACTGGACGAAGTCCACAGGTACTATGAAACCTTATATGCCCCTACCACAGTGGAAGATGCAGCTCTCGAGGACTTTCTCACTATTTTAGGTCCACAATTGTCGGAAACAGACAACGCTGACATCCTGTCACCTATTACTAAACATGAAGTGCATGAGGCAGTGCGTAACTCACCTCTCAAAAAATCTCCGGGACTTGATGGCCTCCCTGTGGAGTTTTATAACCGCTACTGGTCTATAATTAGGGACAAGATGACATCCATGGCAAATGAGGCCCTGAACGGAAAAACGGTCCCTGCAGAGTTTAAGGAAAGTAAAATAGTACTGATTCCTAAGAGTAAAGGCAAAACCAAGTTAAACAATTTTCGGCCTCTTTCACTACTAAATTCTGATTACAAAATAATTTCGCGTATTATCAACAAAAGACTCTCTGCCTTTTCCAACAAAATATTGAGTCATCATCAATCTTGTTCTCCGACCAGAACGTTATTCGAAAGTCTATCTGCATACAGAGACGTCATTGCAATTACCTCAGTGACAAGTATAAAATGTGCTTTAATCTTTATAGATTTCAACAAAGCTTTTGACCGCGTTAGTCATAGATACCTCTTTGCGACGCTATCAAGAATGGGTTTCCACCCTCACAAGGGGAGGCCGCCAATTGTGAAATTCAGATTCGATTCATACTGCGCATAATAAAAGCTCATGGCCAGAGGTGTAATGTGGCAAAGCACCAAGATGCACTTCTCAGCCGTTGTCGAGAAAATCGACAGTTAAAAGAAACCGTTGCGGTGAAGTACTCTCTCCGATAAATACTTTTCTATAGCGTCGTGGCGCAGCGGTAAGCGCTCGGGTTCGTAATCCGCAGGTCGCCGGATCGAATCTCGCGCCGTGCCAATTTTTTTATTATTAGTTTTTTGTATTTCCAATATATATATATATATATATATATATATATATATATATATATATATATATATATATACTATTAATGAATTGCTTATGGATGTTGGTGAAAGCGGATCGCTCTCCAATTGTACCGCCTCCATTTTTCCGTTTTTTTAACAGGGTGTACCAAAGCTCTCCCGTCCGCACTGATTTTCGACGATGTTCGATGTTATAAGTTGCGCTAGGGACCGCATCTACCTTCTTTCGAAGTTAGCAGGCAACTACGCTGTTATGCGGCGGCTCGTTTCGGCCCATTCAACATCTGTCCTGCAAGTGTAACGAGCGAGTAACGGAGTTTATATTTCATACCTGCCACAGCGAATTTGTGTTCGTGGGGTCTCTATTCTAATTCGAACGTTTGACTTACGTTATACGTATTCGTTTCGGAATATCGTTTCTACGTCTTCCGTTAACTATACGTGGTTAACATTATGAAGACAATTAATAACATTTGTGAAATAGGACTTTGTTTGCGGAAAACATAATGATGTTCGAAGTCGCCACTTTTTCCACGACAAACGACTTTCAACAACTTATTATATGCATAATTGTTGCAACTGATTGCCGCTTTCAACAACTTATTATATGCATAATTGTTGCAACTGATTGCCGGGTACAAAAAACAAATACTAAAAAAAAAATTTGCATGGTATGAGATTCGATCCGGCGACCTTCGGGTTACAAACCCGAGCGCTTACCGCTGCGCCACGACACTATGGAATATTGTTAATCGTAGATAGTATTTCACCGCAACGGTTTCTTTTAACTGTCGATTTTCTCGACAACGGCTGAGAAGTGCATCTTGGTGCTTTGCCACATCACACCTCTGGCCATGAGCTTTTATTATGCGCAGTATGAATCGAATCTGAAATTCACAATTGGCGGCCTCCCCTTGTCAGATTGTCAACATGCTAAGAAATATTGCAACAAGTATAAATGCGAAAATATCAATCAATGGCCAAACTTCTAAACCCATACAGATAAGGCGAGGGGTTCCACAGGGCAGTCCCTTATCTATGTTTTTATTTTCCGTATCTTTAGAGCCCTTCCTCCGCACTGTCCACGCAAGATTAACAGGCATAACATTGAGTGGTGAGAAAACTGTCATACGAGCTTATGCTGATGACGTGGGCGGTGTAATAAGGAATAAGGAGGAGACAGTTACACTGGAAAGAGAAATCCAAAGGTATTGTCTAGCGTCGGGAGCGACAACAAATGAAAAAAAAGTAAAATATTGAATCTACGGGGCCTAGATCATCTCCGACTGGCATGGGAAAAACAAGACAACAAACATAAAACTATGGGAATAACCTTAATGGCATGTCCGATGAGGATGGCTGCTTTTAACTGGACGGAAACTGGGAGGAAAGTTCATGGTGCTGTAATGGAGAACATCCATCGAACTATGGACCTGGTGCAAAAAGTCAGATTCATCAACTCCTGCGTTTTGTCTAAAGCGTATTTCACTGCGCAGGTATTTCCAATCCCTAAACTAGTAGCGAAAGGGATCATGTCCACTGTTACCAATTATTTATGGCGAGGAGACATATTCAGGGTTGGTGTGACTACCGTTATACTGGATGTCAGAAACGGGGGCCTCGGTTTGGTGGATATTCGCAATAAAGCGTCTGCTCTGTTCCTCAAACGGACTTTCCATATACTCAGAGATCTTCCACAATGTATAGCCGCAAAGCTCTTTGAGGCTGTGACACCCCATAGCCTGCAAGCACCGATTGATGTGCGAAGGATTAGTGCCCGTCTGCAGCATGTGGGGAAGTTTTTCCTCGAAGCAAGTTATCTTAGTGACGAAATCAGAAGCAACACATGTATCACAGCGCGCGACATCATACTCGAAAGGAAGTTAAATGAGGGCAGAAACAAAATTGAAACGAAATTCCCAAATTGTGACTGGAAAGCTGTATGGCGAAACATCAACTATGCCGGTATATCTACAGACGCTATTTCCGCATGGTACAAAACAGTTAACAATGTCATCAGCACCAACGAGAGACTATATGGGATCGGTCTAAATCAGACACACCTTTGTGGAAAATGCAGTCTGGTGGATACACTCATCCACAAATTCACCTGTGGTGGCAATGTGCATAACTGGAATTGGATCAGGCAACAAATCGCCTTTCTCACCAGATCCTCTACGGAATATACGAGGGCCGTTCAGAAAGTAACCTCCGGTTGATTTAAAAAAATACACCAAGTTAAATAAAAATATTTTAATATATACATCTTACAACTACATCTTTGCACTATTTTTCTACATAGTCTCCATAGCGATTGAGGCACTTATCGTATCTCTTCACAAGCTTTGAAATTCCTTCTGCATAAAAATCACCCGCTTGTGCCTGGAGCCAGCCTGTGACCGCATCTTTGAGCTCTTCGTCGTCATCAAACCGCTGTGACCCGAGCCATTTCTTCAAATGCATGAAGAGGTGATAATCACTTGGCGCCAGGTCTGGGCTGTAAGGTGGATGGTTGATAACGTCCCACTTGAAGGACTCAAGAAGGGCCGTTGTTCTGCGAGCAGAGTGAGGACGGGCGTTATCGTGCAAAAAAACGATACCGGAAGTCAGCATACCACGGCGTTTGTTCTGTATAGCCCGTCGTAACTTTTTTATTGTTTCACAGTACACGTCTTGATTAATGGACGTACCACGTTCCATGAATTCAACCAACAACACCCCTTTGGCATCCCAAAACACCATTGCCATCAGTTTTCTGGCAGAAAAATCTTGCGAGGCTTTTCTTGGTTTGGTAGGCGAATTTGAATGTGCCCACATCTTTGATTGTTCTTTTGTCTCAGGGTTCACGTACTTAATCCAGGTTTCGTCACCGGTCACGATTCTGTTTAACAATGGTTCTCCTTTGTCCTCATAACGTGACAGAAAGTCTAATGCAGAGGCCATTCTTTGAGTTTTGTGGTGGTCGGTAAGAATTTTGGGCACCCATCATGCACAGAACTTACGGTAACCCAATCTTGCTGTCACTATCTCGTACAAGAGAGTCTTAGAAATCTGTGGAAAACCAGTAGACAACTCCGACATTGAGAAACGTCGATTTTCACGAACTTTTGCATCAACTGTCTGAACGAGTTCGTCAGTCACCAATGATGGTCTACCACTCCTCTCTTCATCATGAACGTTTTCTCGTCCACTTTTAAATAAACGTACCCATTCACGGACAACTCCTTCACTCATAACTCTTGGTCCGTACACGGCACAAAGCTCACGATGAATAGCTGCTGCAGAATATCCTTTGGCTGTAAAAAACCTTATGACAGCACACACTTCACATTTGGCGGGGTTTTCTATTGCAGCACACATTTCAAACTGCCACAAAAACTAAACTAGCGCAGGTACGACGTTCACTCGACCACGGCTTGATGCCGACTGACCTGTTGAGTGCGTGAACGCACAGATGGCGTCGCTACTCCCCCCACAACCCGCACTGTGACCAATCGGAGGTTACTTTCTGAACCGCCCTCGTATAACGCCATCGCTCCTCCTGAGACCAGACATGACATACTTTCCGAAATTAAAAACCAACGCCATTAGCTGGTTACTGGGAAAATATGTTAGTTATGTCATCCACAACCTTGGGTCGGACAACGAGATACAATTCCGCGTTTACATTAAGTGTGAATATGCAAAAATCAGCACGTATTGCAACCATAAGAAGTACTACGGCAACATGCTGAAGATCATTTTTGAAAGAATGGGTGTTGGTTAAATGTGTGGAACCACTACAACACCTTGAAAGAGAACGAACAGAAGAAAATTAAAAGTCACTTGGTTTCTTATTATTATTTACTATTACCTTGCTTCCGGAACTTCTATGTTACATGAAAAGTTTTTTTTTTTCAAAACACTTTGTTCAGAATTACTCGTGTTCGACTTCCAAAGTATTTGTGTGATTCCAGAAGAATTGTTAAGATGTGCCACGGAAAGGCTGTCTCATTGTAGCTATACCACAAAAGTTAAATACTAAAACATGTTTTACTTTCCAGAAGAATTCAGAAAACTTGTGCAGATATAAAACAGATACACCGCAAAAGCAACATTGTAAATTGTCACTCATTAGACTCATTAGTAGCGTCGTGATAAAATAGTGTAGCTGTCACATAAACTAACCTCTGTGTCATCTGGTATCTCACAGAAAGTACTTTAAATCCAGAATGTATTTTCAAGTAAACCAAAATGTTGCATTAAAATCTCAAATTAAAAAAGCACATTATCTCTCAATAAACGGTTTTACGTGTGAAATGTGGTGTAAACCTTTGCTCTTCCTAGTACGCAGAGTTTCAACTTCAACGCAATTATCATGTGGTATACGTCGGATTCTGTAAGGTCCATTGTAAACTAGAAAGAATTTGTGACTCAAGTGTTTCTTCTTATGTGACAATGAATGAGCTTTAATGAGAACTTTCTGACCAATATGTAATTTCTTTACATTTGCTTTACCGTGTAGTTTTCTCCTTTTGTCTGCTGCAGATTTTATATTTTTAATAGCCAAATCAATTAAGTCTTTGTGTCGAAGTTTACGTGTATTCGGGAAAGGTACAAGCTCTCTGATTCTGTTCGGTGGTTTTTCATTCTTCAGTACAAGAGTAGGTGGTAAAGCAGTGGAGTCATGAGGCATTTCATTCAGCACGTTTTGAAATAAGTGTAAATATCTGTCCCAATGCTGATGCTTTCTGTGACAATAAAGTCTGCAAAGCTTATTGATTTCTTTCATAATCCGTTCGGAGGGGTTACAATGTGGTGAGTACAATGAAATAAAGACAGGTTTGATTTTGTGGTTGCGAAGCATGCGTGACCAAACAGCAGATCTGAATTGCGGTCCGTTATCTGAAATGACTTTACTAACGTGTCCAACTTCACGTAAGAAATTTTTAACAAATTCGTTGGATACAGACCGTCCAGTGGCTTTACGTAACGGTGTGAAAGAAACAAATTTTGAAGTAAGTTCAACAGCGACTAGAACGTACGAAAATCCATTAGATGTTCTGACAAGCGGTCCCAAGAGATCAACAGCAGCAAATTCTTTTAATTTAGAAGGAATGATAGGAAACAGCGGAGCACGATGGGAGATAGTAGATGGTTTCGCCTTTTGACAAAGTTTACAAATAGACAAGACTCTTCGAATTCTCTTTTCCATATTGTTAAAATAACAAGTCGTTCGAAGAATATGATAACATTTTCGTGGGCCAAAATGTGCGTAGCTGAAATGAATGTACCAAATGAGCTTATTAACAATATCGTCAGGAATGCAAAGTACCCATAGCTTGTCATCAACAGTGCAGCGTTTGAAGAGTATGTTGTTTCTAACCAGGTAATAATGCCGAATCTGAGTGTGTGTCTTTTCATGCCATTTACTTTTGATGTCTTTCCAAATCGGATCTTTATCTTGTTCATGAGCAATGTCCTTTAAAGATGTGGTGATGAAGTTTTCAAAGGCGACTTTCTGAATGTAAAGAATACTGAAATTTTTCTCAATGTTGCCTTCTGTGTTACTTTTCTCAAGCCCAGCTGGTGCGCGTGACAGCGCGTCCGCAACAATGTTCTCCTTGTCGGGAATGTAGACTATTGTGAAGCGGAATTCTTGCAGAAACAATGCCCAACGTTTTAACCTGTCATGGTTTAATTTTGAAGACATAAGAAATTGTAATGCACGATGATCACTGTATACTTTTACGTGCTTACCAGAAAGAAAGAAACGGAATTTGTTAAATGCCCAAACGATAGCTAAAGCTTCTAATTCAGTAACGGAATAATTTTTTTAAGATTTTGTTAGCACTCGGCTAGCAAAAGCAATGGTTTTCTGAACAATAGTGTCATTTTCTATGGCTTCTTGAAATAAATGGGCACCAAGTCCGACTTTAGAATAATCCGTGCTAAGGCAGAAATCTTGTGACAGATCTGGATGAGCTAGTATTGGCGCGTTAAGTAGCGATTCTTTCAAAGAATTGAATTCCAACTGTGCTTGTTCATCCCAGTTCCAAATAGTATTTTTTCCAGTGAGAGAACAAAGTTTTGGTGTAACAAGAATTTGCATGTTCAGAAAACGACGGTAAAAATGTACGAGACCTAGAAAACTACGGACTTGTCTTTTTGTGGATGGAACTGGAATGGCTCTGATTGCTTCTAACTTTTCAGGATCCGGCTGAATGCCTTCAGAAGAAATAATATGTCCCAAAAACCTCACCTTTGACCTACCGAATTCAGACTTTTCCAAGTTAACTGTAATTCCAGATTCTGCAAAAATACGTAACAAACTGTTGAGGATGCGATTATGTTGTTCCCATGAAGCTTCTGCTATTAGGTGATGTGACGTTTTAAGAACTCAGGTAATATGGAATTTAGTCCACATGTGACGTACACACTGTAGTCATTGAGGAAATTCGGCGACTGTCTGGTACAGAGGGCATATTGTAACGTTGAAACCGGTAACCAATAAATCGAAGATGAAATTACAGCTTTTAACAAATCTAAAGGCTCTCAGTTCAGCTAAATAACTACGAACTACACTAACGAACGACTAAAATTGGAACGATCACTTAGATAATGTCGTGGAGAAGGCAAACCAAAGACTGCGTTTTACTGGCAGAACACTTAGAAGATGCAACAGGTCTGCTAAAGAGACTGCTTATACTACACTTGACAGTTCTCTGCTAGAGTATTGCTGCGCAGTATGGGATCCTTGCCAGATACGATTGACGGAGGATATCAGAAAAGTCTAAAGAAGGGCAGCTCATTTTTACCATCGTGAAATAGCGGAGACAGTACCACGAATATGACAAACGACATGGGGCGGCAACCATTAAAATAAAGACGTATTTCGCTGTGGAGAAGTCATGACATTTCAATCACCAACTTTCTCCTCTGAATGTGAAAGATTTAAGTGTTCACTTTTCCCACGAGTTGTCCGAGAGCGGAACGGTAGAGAAATGGTTTGAAGGTACTCCGATGAACCCTCTATCAGATACGTAAGTGTGAATCGCAGAGCAGTCACGTAGATGTAGATGAATACATCATGACGTTGCTTTCATTTTAGAAGATTACAATATTTCTACCGGGGTACCCTTCATATTATACTCTATGGTGTGAAGCATATTACCCAGGGCACATGCAGTGCGCTCTTTGGCAGAGGGATGATGGTTGAAGTGCTAAGGTTCACTTAACTACAATACAACAAAGTTGTGTAACGACAAAGTGCTGATACGAACCGTACTTTGCTTTCCCAAGTTCGGCTAAATCGACAGTAACATGGGCCCACGAAACCAAGTGCTTAAAATTAAATTAGATGAAATGAGAATCAATCAGCCCTTTACAAGAGAACCCTAAATATAATTTATATCAGGATACACATTGTACGTCAGGGTTACAGAGCTGAGATCATATTCAGGTATATTATTTCTTGCAAACAACAAAATTAAAAACAAGTGAATAGAAAATGGACATGGTAAAAAACAACTGAAAATAATACTGAAACAGATTTTATTTAATCCAATTATACAAAATGTATAGAATTTGACGTTAAAGTCCTAATTAGGAGTTCAAGTGATCATAGCTTCGTAAGGTGTAGGGCAAAACAGACACAAAGCTAGAAAGAAACAGACGCACCAAGCAGGAAGTCATAAACGAAAATTATGAGAACTATAAAAATAGGTTGGTATACTGAAACAAACTAAGCAACGAGTTCAGCATCTTAGCATTGAAGATTTTAGAGATATAAACAAATTTGGCAATTATTTAACTTACACTAACAGGCACGGAGAGAGCAAAAGAAGAAAATAAAGCTGTGTTGTCTAGACATCACATTTTATCAGTTGGGCTGGCAATAGTAACAGTATTACCAGCAGAATGTCATTTTCACAAGAATTCTGATAAAGAAACTGGAAAAATTACTGATACGATTGCAGATGTGAGAAACTGCCTATTTTCAAGAACTCTCCATTACCATTAAAGTAAGCACTGAATCGTGTTGAAAAAGGACACAATCGCTGCAGTATTGTGCCATATAAAATAGTTAAGACCACTGAAGATACAAAAGAAAAACTGGTTTATTTGCGTGTTATCTGTTGTGTAAAAAAAGCACCGAAATGTTTGAGTTTAACAGTTTACGTTAATTTCTTATTTTTAAGTACGCATATCAATACATAGTCTTTGGTTTTCATTTTAAATATGTTCAGAAATATTTTTTAAAATGGAAACTGAAACATAGCAGGGCATCGTGCCCCACAATTACTGTTACGAATATCTCAGCTGATTTTCCAGCGTTCAGCATTCCTTTCCATATCGTAGCAATGTCATTGTATCAACACATTTGGTCCAACAAAACTTTTTCTACAGCCTTTGCTATTTATGACACTATTATATGTCGTTATAGTTCTGTTGTTTACTGAAATCATTCAGTTGTTAAATTAATTTAATTTTCCTAACATACGAGTAAGGGCAATTTTCGGGTCGTGAGGTACACTGCCTCACGACATTATCCAGATTTTCTGCCTGTGATACTGAATTGTAAGACATTTCCAGGGGCAGACGTAGACTCTGATCACAATCTATTGGTTATGAACTGTAGATTAAAACTGAAGAAACTGCAAAAAGGTAGGAATTTTAGGAGATGGGTCCTGGATAAACCGAAAGAACCAGAGGTTGTAGAGAGTTTCAGAGAGAGCATTGGGGAACGATTGACAAGAATGGGGAAAAGAAATACAGCAGAAGAAGAATGCGTAACTTTGAGAGATGAAACACTAAAGGCAGCAGAGGGTCAAGTAGGTAAAAAGACGAGGATTAGTAGAAATCTTTAGGTAACAGAAGAGATATTGAACTTAATTAATGAAAACAGAAAATATAAAAATGCAGTAAATGAAGTAGGCTGAAAGGAATACAAACGACTTAAAAATGAGATCGACAGGAAGTGCAAAATGGCTAAGGTAGAGGCATATATCACTAGGAGTAAGAAAGATACTGCCTGCAGGAAAATTAAAGAATCCTTTCAAGAAAAGAGAACCACTTGTATGAATATCAAGAGTTCGGATGGAAAACAAATCCTAACGAGGGAACCTCCCCATCGCACCCCCCTCAGATTTAGTTATAAGTTGGCACAGTGGATAGGCCTTGAAAAACTGAACACAGATCAATCGAGAAAACGGGAAGAAGTTATGTGGAACTATGAAAAAGATAAGCAAAATATACAAACTGAGTAGTCCATGTGCAAGATAGGGAACATCAAGGACAGAGTGAGCTCAGGAGCGGTGTGGTCCCGTGGCTAGTGGGAGCAGCTGCGGAACGAGAGGTCCTTGGTTCAAGTCTTCCCTCGAGTGAAAAGTTGTCTTTTTTTTATTTTCGCAAAGTTATGATCTGTCCGTTCGTTAATTGACGTCTCTGTTCACTGTAATAAGTTTAGTGTCTGTGTTTTGCGACCGCACCGCAAAACCGTGCGATTAGTAGACGAAAGGATGTGCCTCTCCAATGGGAACCGAAAACATTTGGTCGCAAGGTCATAGGTCAACCGATTCCTCCACTGGAAATCACGTCTGATGTATTCTATACGACACTAGTGACGGCATGTGCGTCACATGACAGGAATATGTTGTCGACCCACCTAACTTGTACACTTGGCGAATGGGTAAAAAGATTCTTCTACCTTGCTCGATTTAGGTTTTCTTGTGGATGTGATAATCACTCCCAAAAAAGTGATGAAAACATAAGAGTTTGTGACATAAAATGCAACAAATGAATGCAACAGTTTCACAGTCACAATTTTCCCTGTGCTCTGTCAAAACATGTTTTTAACGTTTTCAAATTTTTCCGTGTGTAGACCGTCAAATCCTGTATATGTCCAAGCAAATCTGAACATGTCCTGGAATTATAGAGAGCGAAGTTGATTATGTGTGAGTGCCTGAACTTTGATAATTGACTGAAAATAAAAAGTTTAACTTTTCACTCGAGGGAAGACATGAACCATGGACCTCTCTTTCCGCAGCAGCTAACGCTAACCACGGGACCACGGCGTTCCTGAGGTCAGTCTATCCTTCATGTTGCCTATCATGCACATGGACTACTCAGTTTGTATATTTTGCTTATTTTTTTCATAGTTCCACACAACTTCTTCCTGTTTCCTCGATTGATCTGTGATCAGTTTTTCAAGGCCTATCCACTGTACCAACTTGTAACTAAATCTGAGGGGGGTGCGATGGGGAGGTTCCCTTGTAAGCAAAGAAAGGAAAGCAGAAAGTTGAAAGGAATACATAGAGGGCCTATACATGGGCGATATACTTTAGGGCGGTATTGTGGAAGTGAAGGGGGCGTAGGTGAAGGTGAAATTGGAGATATGATACTGCGAGAACAATTTGACAGAGCACTGACAGACCTAAGTCGAAAGAAGGTCCTGGGAATTGACAACATTCCATTAGAACTACTGATAGCCTTGGGAGAACCAGCCTATACCATCTGATGAGCAAGATGTATGAGACAGACGAAGTACCCTCAGACTTCAAGAAGACTATAATAATTCCAATCCCAAAGAAAGCAGGTGTGAAAATTACCGAACTATGAGTTTCATAAGTCACGGCTGCAAAATACTAACACGAATTCCTTACAGACAAATGGAAATACTGGTAGAAGCCGACCTCAGGGAGGATCAGTTTGGATTCCGTAGAAATGTTGGAACACATGAGACAATACTGACCGTACGACTTATCTTAGAAGAAAGATTAAGGAAAGACAAACCTACGTTTCTAGACTTAGAGACTTAAGAAAAGAGACACAGAGAAGGCTTTTGACAATGTTGACTGGGATATTCTCTTTCAAATTATGAAGGTGGCAGGGACCAAATACAGGGAGAGAAAGGCTATTTACAATGTGTACAGAAACCAGATGGTAGTTTTAAATGTCGAGGGGCATGAAAGGGAAGTAGTGGTTGGGATGGGACAGGGTTGTAGCCTATCGCCGATGTTATTCAGCCTGTATACTGAGCAAGCAATAAAGGATACAAAAGAAAAATTTGGAGTAGGAACTAATATCCATGGAGAAGAAATAAAAACTTTGCAGTTTGCCAATGACATTGTAAATCTGTCAGAGACAGCAAAGGACCTGGAAGATCAGTTTAACGGAATGGACAGTATCTTCAAAGGAGGATATGAGGTGAACATACACAAAAGCAAAACGAGGATAATGGAATGTAGTCGAATTAACTCGTGTGATGCTGAGGGAATTAGATTAGGAAATGAGACACTTAAAGTAGTAGATGAGTTCTCCTATTTGGGGAGCAAAATAAATGATGATGGTCGAAATAGTGAGGATATAAAATATAGACTGGCAATGGCAAGCAAAGTGTTTCTGAAGAAGAGAAATTTGTTAATATCGAGTACAGATTTAAGCGTCAGGAAGTCATTTCTGGAAGTATTTGTATGGAGTGCAGCCGTGTATAGAAGTGAAACATGGACGATAACTAGTTTAGACAAGAATAAAATAGAAACTTTCGAAATGTGGTGCTACAGAAGAATGCTGAAGATTAGATAGGTAGGTCACGTAACTAATGAGGTGGTTCCGAATATAACTGGGGAGATGAGGAATTTGTGGCACAACTAGACTACAAGAAGGGATCGGTTGGTAGGGCATGTTCTGAGGCATAAAGGGATCACCAGTTTAATATTGGAGGGCAGCGTGAAGGGTAAAAACCATAGGGGGAGTCCAAGAGATGAATACACTAAGCAGATTCAGACGGATGTAGGTTGCAGTAGGTACTGGTAGATGAAGAATTTGCACAGGATAGAGTAGCATGGAGAGCTGCATCAAACCTGTCTCTGGACTGAAGACCACAGCGACAACAATACTCTTGTCGTAATGTGTTACACATTTAACATAAGATTATACATCTTAATGAGTAATTATGACAACATTTTAAGTTTATAAATTCGGACAATAACTACACGAAATATTGAAAATCAGTTTTTTGTTGTCCCTGGAAGCCATAAGATAGGTCACTTGCAAATGGGACTGGGTGACCCTCCCCAGAATTAGCCGCTAAGTATAAGATAGTGTGGGAATAAGAAACATTTGGTTTTATTTCTTGAATAGGTGTTCCCAGCCATTCTTTGTTGTGGCTCATTCTCGTTAAAAAGGAAAGTAAGAAAAGAGTGAGTACAGGTTACTTGTATGTACGGGAATTGGATAAACGTTCAAATTCCCCCCTCCCCCCCCCGGACCATCTCTGTCCGTCTCCTCCTCCCACTGTCTTTGCCCATCTGCTCCTTCTTTCCATTGTCTTTCCCCTTTCTCTGTCCATCGCCTCTCCCCACTCTCTGTGTCCACCATTCGACCCCCTCTCCCTCCATCTCCTCCTGCTCCTTCCCCTCCCTCTGTCGATCTTCTCGTTCCCTCCCTCCCCCTCTTTCTGTCCATCTCTTTCTTTCCCATTTCTGTATTCTTTTCCCCCACTCCTATGTCCATCTCCTCTACCCCCAGCCTCCCTGTCTCTCTCTGACCGTGAACGTCGTTTATTGTTAATGCAAACTCAGATAATGTAGTAGTCTTCTAATCATAATCCGACAAGTAAGAAACATAACTTTTCTGTTTGCTACAAACGTTTCATATATATATCCGAATCCCACTCCAGCTACTGCCGGGTATATATATATATATATATATATATATATATATATATATATATATATATATACTCCTGGAAATGGAAAAAAGAACACATTGACACCGGTGTGTCAGACCCACCATACTTGCTCCGAACACTGCGAGAGGGCTTTACAAGCAATGATCACACACACGGCACAGCGGACACACCAGGAGCCGCGGTGTTGGCCGTCGAATGGCGCTAGCTGCGCAGCATTTGTGCACCGCCGCCGTCAGTGTCAGCCAGTTTGCCGTGGCATACGGAGCTCCATCGCAGTCTTTAACACTGGTAGCATGCCGCGACAGCGTGGACGTGAACCGTATGTGCAGTTGACGGACTTTGAGCGAGGGCGTATAGTGGGCATGCGGGAGGCCGGGTGGACGTACCGCCGAATTGCTCAACACGTGGGGCGTGAGGTCTCCACAGTACATCGATGTTGTCGCCAGTGGTCGGCGGAAGGTGCACGTGCCCGTCGACCTGGGACCGGACCGCAGCGACGCACGGATGCACGCCAAGACCGTAGGATCCTACGCAGTGCCGTAGGGGACCGCACCGCCACTTCCCAGCAAATTAGGGACACTGTTGCTCCTGGGGTATCGGCGAGGACCATTCGCAACCGTCTCCATGAAGCTGGGCTACGGTCCCGCACACCGTTAGGCCGTCTTCCGCTCACGCCCCAACATCGTGCAGCCCGCCTCCAGTGGTGTCGCGACAGGCGTGAATGGAGGGACGAATGGAGACGTGTCGTCTTCAGCGATGAGAGTCGCTTCTGCCTTGGTGCCAATGATGGTCGTATGCGTGTTTGGCGCCGTGCAGGTGAGCGCCACAATCAGGACTGCATACGACCGAGGCACACAGGGCCAACACCCGGCATCATGGTGTGGGGAGCGATCTCCTACACTGGCCGTACACCACTGGTGATCGTCGAGGGGACACTGAATAGTGCACGGTACATCCAAACCGTCATCGAACCCATCGTTCTACCATTCCTAGACCGGCAAGGGAACGTGCTGTTCCAACAGGACAATGCACGTTCTCATGTATCCCGTGCCACCCAACGTGCTCTAGAAGGTGTAAGTCAACTACCCTGGCCAGCAAGATCACCGGATCTGTCCCCCATTGAGCATGTTTGGGACTGGATGAAGCGTCGTCTCACGCGGTCTGCACGTCCAGCACGAACGCTGGTCCAACTGAGGCGCCAGGTGGAAATGGCATGGCAAGCCGTTCCACAGGACTACATCCAGCATCTCTACGATCGTCTCCATGGGAGAATAGCAGCCTGCATTGCTGCGAAAGGTGGATATACACTGTACTAGTGCCGACATTGTGCATGCTCTGTTGCCTGTGTCTATGTGCCTGTGGTTCTGTCAGTGTGATCATGTGATGTATCTGACCCCAGGAATGTGTCAATAAAGTTTCCCCTTCCTGGGACAATGAATTCACGGTGTTCTTATTTCAATTTCCAGGAGTGTATATATATATATATATATATATATATATATATATATATATATATATATATATATATATATATATTAAAATATGTAGCGTATATCTGTTTGAATCTTCATTAGGGTATTGTGAAAAACAATTTGAAGTAAACTGGTCCAGAACTTCTCTAGATTTTTGGTGATAACTTTCTCCATTTTGTGTTACATATTTATTTGGGGTATATTAAAGACAGGTATGTAGAAACAATCGCTGATTCGAGTGCAAGATTGTGTCAAAACTTCAATGCATTCTGTACAGAAGTTTTGGAGATTTGAGAATGTCAATAAACGAACATTTATATTTTTATTTATACAGATTTACAAAACATCTTCTTGTCACAGCGTTACCACTACCGTCCGATTCGCGATATACTGTACATTGTGCAGTTATGCATTTTTTTGTAGCTTAAGTGGAACTTCGTTCCTTTTATGAAGGCAAGTTTAGTAGTAATGCTTCGTCCCTTGAAATGAATCCTGTAAAAGTCGTTTTCCTATCCAGCGCCAACAGATTGACGTTAAAACTTTTCGGTCTTCTTTCTGGAGGTACTTGTAATTAAAACTGAAGGTTGAGTACGGTTAAATGTCACTTAAAAATAAAAGTCATTATTTTAGACGGGGACCGAATCGCTATTAATTAAGCAAATCTTATTACGTTCCCCTCAGGCAGCATAAATTTGACTCGCCCGTTAACTTAATTAAAGTATTCAATGCCACTCTGTGAACACAGAGAAGTTCTTGTAAAGGACACGAGAAAAGTGCCGCCGCCGACCTAAGCTGCGAGAAGGGATGCCTAACCTGGAATGCCGTTTTCAGCGAGGGGAGGTGAACAGGGGTGCCGACGTGCTCTTCGCCGTTGTTAGCAAGGTGCTTTGTGTGCATCTATTTTCTGCAGCTATTTCTTAACTTTCAGACCTGGCTGTGAGCTTAGCACACAGAATCGACGGACAAAAGTCAACAATACAGCATGTGCCAATTTGGAAACCTAAGTTTGGAACATCTATCGAAGACGACCGAAATGAAACACGGTAGATCTTAGAAGGCAGAGAGAGAGAGAGAGAGAGAGAGAGAGAGAGAGAGAGAGAGACTGCACCCACCATTGTATGTGGGACTGCAGCTCATATCTGGCTTTCTGATTTCAGAGTTGTTGACTTTCTTGGAAGTAACACAAAGGACAGGAATGCAATCCCTAATATACCAGTCCTCTTCCTCGGAGGCAGTTCGCCACAGATTTCTCGGTAACAATCACTTGTAAACAAATCTTTGACTGTGATTTGAATGATGAACTTAAACTGACTGACACGTGCTGTAAAATGAAGGTACCAATGTGTAACCATACCCCCTCTTTTTACCTTGACTTATATAAATATCGGACTGTTTTGAATGTCGTCTTAACACCATAATTTATGATTAATAGGTGCATATCTAAGACGGCGACATGCCGGATGTTATCTCTTTTCATTGACTCATACAATGATTTGTGGACTGAAAGAGTTTATATCTGACGTTTACAATAGTAACAGTTCTGAAGAACTCATAGTTGTTGTTACCGTACTCACTCTGGTCTTTTCATATCAGACCATTTATTTTTAATTATCTCTTCTACACTTAGAGCTAATTTTCATCTTAGCAGATTCATGTAACGGATAGTGATACTCATGGTGCAGCCGACGTTCCTTCGACGTTGGCGTAAGTTCTCGGACAACTAATTTCTATAACAAGACACAATGCGGCCATGTGTCTCCCCATCCACTCAGGTACTAGAGGAAATATGCATGGCAGTGACGAGCAGCTACCAACTAAAGAAGGGCAAATTTTTAAAAACACCGGCATATATTGTGCCGACATTTGTGAAGGGCATCGGTATTATTGGTCCGGAAGTATCGATATTTCGGTATATCGGTCGATATTTTAAATATTTACGGGTTTTTAAAGAATGGTCAGAAGTCACAGAAATTGTTACCAAACATTTAAAAATTGACGAATACTTTATTATATCCAACATTATCCAATAAAAGACATACAACGTGCTATAAAATCGCTTAGTTGCCAAAACTAACTAATGAAACCGACAATCCTCACTGATAGACATTAACAGAACTCTTTGTTTAATATAGTTCGCTGTCAGTCATCTTCTCTTATCTGGTACAACCAAGTTTAATATGTAAGACACTATTAAGAACGAAACAGAAGAAACTTGACATACTATGTATTTTTTCAGCAATTTCTGACGAAACAGGTACGAAATGATAACTAAACATTTCAGACAACAGAGTCCATTTGAAAGCGGGTTGTCCTATACGCCATGTCGATTTTCATTAAGTTTTGGCCATAAATGTGAATAAAGTTGCGAATTCGATAAATGTGCTGAACCACTGTAATATCGATTTAATGACGACTGTGTTTGAGACCAGAGATGTAGCAGTGTGTGCTGGACGGTATAGCAGTAATGTTGGTTTATAAAGGCTGGAAGCTCTGTTTAGTGGAAGCTGCCGTTTAGTGGAATTATTGAAAGAAGAGTCTGTAATTGTACGTTTTGAGGAAAGATACTGAACAAATGAGATTATATTAATGGAATAATAACAAAAGCAAACTTATAAGCTACATCAATTTTTATTTTGTATTCTTACTGCTAGAACACTGCTTATGGTTGAAGTTTGCTGTGTAGAGATTTTATAATAAAGAACATAGCCCTGTATTATAGTTGAAACAAGTCTCAAGGAAGACAACTGTACACAGAAGAGTTATTAAAAATGTTTTTGCTATCTTGTCTAAGTGTGAGAACTTTTGGAAAGGTGTATTGTTGTCATGGCTTAATGATGCACAGTTGAACTTGGACTTTTTGGTCTCATGTATCAGTCGTTAAGATTATTTCCCCATTTTCATTTTTAGTTTCATGACTTTGTGTGTATACTGGCACTGTGAATCGCAAGTTTTGTACTGAGACAGTGGCGGATTTACATATAGGCCCACTTAGACGGGCCAAGGGCGGCACCTTAAGGGGGGCGGCATTTTTTGCTCTGTACTCATTTTAACCTTTCACGTTTTAAAATAACTGCTCTTACAAACGACAAAGATTTTTTATATTGTTAAACAACTTGCTGGTTTAAATAAGCCTTAAGAATGAAATTCGACAATACAAGCTTGGAAATATACGTAGTTTACTTGGTGACTGAATGGAAATTTAACATTAGGTTTCTGCCTGGTATCAACTTCAAGATTGTTCAAAATATTTTGAAGTAAGCTGTCAGGACGGCAGTCTACAATACAATGTTTGAAACGTTATTATTCCGAGAATGTTTTCGGCTTCATATTTTCCCCTTGAAAATACCGGGACCCATGAAAAGCTGTGATAAACTAATCAGCAGTTTCCAAGTACCGTAACATGTGTGGACCTCAGTATGTAAAACCAGACTCTACTTAAATTTCTTGGAGAAAATACGGGGTAGTATCAAGTCCACCATTCATTACTTTAATTAAAGCGAAAACTCTGTGGTCTTCAATATCCGAGCTTTGATTTAATGACACTTATTTAACAAAAATGTTGATACTGGGAATGTTTTACACTTTTAAACACTTGGTTATACGAAAAGAACATAAGCAGAATATTTAATAATGTGTGAAATACACTTTATAACAGTTTACAAAAAATTTTATTTATTTACTTAGATACATTTTTGGCGATAAAAGAAGAAGAAACCAACTTCCGTTTGTCTCATTTATTATGCTGTAGCCTGCACGACACCAAAGTTCGCACTCTGTGCAATCGAATAGTACGTGGCATTGCAAATTTTATATTAAACTTTTTAACTCAGCTTTTTTTCTTCAAGGAAAGGTTATTTTTATTTTATGTTGGAAGAAAAGGTGCATTTGCGTGTGGACATAACAGCAGCGTTCACACAAATGACAACACGCCACATCGACTGCCAACAAGACTAATTAAACTTTGAAGACTGTCCTCTATGCCCACAAAAACCGCTAAAATCTTATAAGAATAAGTGGGATAAGAGTCGATCCAGCACACCTCACTGCAAGTAATTGCGGAAATTATTTGCTTTTTAAATTAGAAAGACAGTGTAATGAATATTCAGAACATATTTGCTTCCCAGTTAAAATTCCTGCTACACGGGAAACAGAAACCAGGTCCCGTTTTTTTTTTTTTTTTTTGATAAATTCCAGCCGGCAACAGAGAAATAATCAACAATGAAATTAAATTATTCTACCTTGTCGTTCTTTCATATCACATTACGTCGAGTAATCCGAGTTGATCAGTTCATCGCTCCGTGTTTAAAGGAAAAATCTTCGTGTTCGTGTGATGTCCTTAGGTTAGTTAGGTTTAAGTAGTTCTAAGTTCTAGGGGACTGATGACCTGAGAAGTTAAGTCCCATAGTGCTCAGAGCCATTTTTTTGTGCACGTGTGCCGTGTTTAAAGTAAAAAGCTTTGTGTTCATGTGCGGTGTGGTATGATTGGAACTGGATGCAGTCTTTCTTTCTTTCCTTTTACAATTTTTTTATTCCGTTTTGCCTGTTGGTTGACAATTTTGTAAGTTCCTTAACATGAATAACAGTGAAAAAAGCAAACGTACAAAATTAAGTGTGGCGGAATTTCGGAAATTATCAAAGGAACGACGGGAACGTGAAGCCAATGTTCTAAAAACGCTTGGCAGAGTAGATAAATTTTTCGCAAAAAGTGTTGCTGGTTCGATTTCAAGTTCAAGTAGTACAGATGATATTTCTGTGATGGTTCAAATGGCTCTGAGCAATATGCGACTTAACTTCTGAGGTCATCAGTCGCCTAGAACTTAGAACTAATTAAACCTAACTAACCTAAGGACATCACACACATCCATGCCCCAGGCAGGATTCGAACCTGCGACCGTAGCGGTCGCTCGGCTCCAGAGATTTTTCTGTGATTTCGGGTTTCATGAAAAACTAAGTGTGAGTCAAACGTTACGAAAAGATATAACCTCGTTAGTGATGATCCTGCAGAATGGTATGTCAATGAATCAACGATCGACATTCTCTTACAACGTGGCACTAATCAAAATTGTAACGGTGATTTTTATAATTCAGGAAGATCAATGGGTGATAAAACCAGATATTTGAACAAAAATGTATTTTACTGTAACCTTGTAAATCGCGAGTCAACTTCGCATGATTTTCTAATATACTTCTGTAGTACTGGTGCTGTTTTTTGTGCACCATGTAAATTGTTTGGAGGTTAGACTGTGATTGCTGCTAGTGGTATTGCAGATTGGAAAAAAATATTTCTAATATTTTATCTCATAATAAGAATTCACTTGAACACAAAAATTCAGAGTTATCCTTCTTCACAAGAAAAAAATCACTTGGAACAAGAGATAACCATTTCGAGTCATATGTTGAGACAGAAAAAATTGTACTGGCGCGGTGTGTTGAGAAGGGTGCTTGCAGTAGTGAAGAAGCTAACAAGTCGTGGACTTCCTCTACGTGATCACGTTGAAAGTATCCATTAATTACATAATGGTCAATTTATGATATCTCTTGAACTTATAGCCGAGTTTGATCCGTTTCTCGCAGAGCACATTGAACGATATGGAAATCCAGGGCAGGGACACACAAGTTATATTTCTTCAACGATCTGTGATGAAGTAATAGAGCTTCTTTCTGAACGAATAAAAAGAATTATCGTAAGTGTAATAAAACAGGCCAAATATTTCTCTATAATAGTAGATTCTACTGCGGACATTTGACATATTGATCAATTATTTTTCATATTAAGATATGTGAACGAGACTGGTGAACCTGTTGAAGGTTTTTTCCTTCTGTTTTAACCAAACCCAGGACAAAAGTCCGAAAACTTAGCTGAGGCCATACTGAAAGTCCTCTCTACAAATTCCATTGATATTACTGACTTACAGGCCAGTCATACGACAACGCAAGCAATATGTCAGTAACCTACACTGGTTTGCGGGCACACATTAAAGAACGTAATCCGAAAGTCCATTGTGTGCCTTGTGCAGCACATTCTTTGAATTTAGTCGGCACTAGTACTGCAAGCTGTTGTCGGGAAGCAAGTTCATTTTTCATTGTAGCGCCAAACCTTTATAATTTTTTCTCTGCTTCTACACAGCGCTGGGATAAAGTTCTTTCCTTCATGAAACCGGGAAGCAAAATGCTAAAAAGCTTATCAACAACACGGTGGTCAGCAAGAGACGAAGCGTGTGTAAGTCTATATGAAAACTGGGAGGGCGTTATCAATGCCCTCACACATATTGCCAATAATATGTTTGAAAAACCACTTGTGCGAAATGAGGCTTCTGCTTTATCGAATCAGCTCAGCAGACTAGAAACAGTATTCATGATAACAGGTTGGAAGGACATACTCCAGAGATATAATAGTGTAAATCTGAAATTGCAAAGTGTAAATATTGATACTATAATAGTGCATGAATTATTCGAATCACTTGCAGGATTTATTGCATCTATTCGTGGTATGTTCGACTATTATGAAAATAAATCCATGGGGATTGTGACTGATATAGACTATGAATGTACCTATAGAAGATCACGAAAACGCAATCTTCATGACGACGAAGAAGCGGACTTTGAAGAAATTTTTCTGAGTGGAAGGGAAAAATTTAGAGTGGAAACATTTCTCCCAGTGCTCTACAACGTGTACGCCGAATTAATGAGGAGGGAGGAAAGCTATAGAACATTGGTGAACTCCTTCACAGTTTTCAGTAAACTTAAGCACAGTTCACCTGACAATATTGCTGAGCGTGTAGCAAAATTCCAAGGGTCATATGAGACAGATTTAGCGTCTTCCTGCCCTCGTGAATGCGTTCATTTCGCAGAACTTCTGAGATTAGAGATGTACCAGTCGAAAAGAGTTAAGTTTTTTTACGAAATGAGAGGTTACAGTCCGTGTTTGCGAATATTGACATTGATCTTAGAATATTTCTATGTATGCCACATAACAAATTGTTCAGCAGAACGCTCGTTTTCGACTCTTAAAAGACTGAAATAGTACCTACGTTCTACGTTGTCTGAGGAGAGATTGAACGCCTTGTCTTCACGTCGAAGCCGACCTCCTAACTGATAACCGTCTGAACTATGAAGATATGATCAACGAGTTTTCTGTCGTTAAAGCCAGATGCAAACTTTGCTGACTGGTGTGTTTGTTTACTTATTCATATTAGTTTTAAAAATTTAAGATTATAATGTGATTTTTATTATATCTTAGAGCTCATTCATTGGATTTACAAACTACTTATTACCTGTAACTCTTCAGGCTTTCCCGGCGATCTAATGACATCTTGGGTTGTCGGGTGTTCTGCCGGATATCAGTGTCGTACTTGCACGATATTTCGGTCACGTAGCTCGTAACCTTCATCAGGTGCGACCTGAGACTGCTCCTCGAGTGGACCTGGTCCAGTATTTATGCCTATGGCCTTCCCCCTCCACCAACGGCTGCAGGCGCTTCCTCTGTGGTCCGCGCCCATTCCCTGCGACCTGCTGGAGCGTTGCTGCTCCGTTTTCCGTCCGCTGCGGTTCTAGGTGTTCCCTCTGCGGTCCGCGCCCACCAACCCCGCTCCTGGGGGTTTCATCTACGGTCTGGGGTACCAAGCGTTCCCCCTGCGGTCCGCGCCCGCTCACCACGACCTGTTGGAGCGTTGCCGCTCCGTTTTTCGTCCACTGCGGCTCTGGATGTTCCCTCTGCGGTCCGCGCCCACCAGTCCCACTTTTGGGTGTTCCATCTTCGGTCTGGTGCTCCTGGCAGTCCGTCAGGGGCTCGTTTTCCATCTCCATGTCTCTGGTTCTTCTGTTTGTGCAGTGTTGCAGCTGGCCCCGTTGCTCCTTTAACAATTCCAGAGCCGGATCCCAGGCTCTTCTTAGCTGGTACCCTGTGTCACGGTTCATAAGATCGTCAGCCATTTTAATTTCTATCGATTCTCTGATAACACTGTCCCAAAATCTGGGTGTTTGTGCTAGAATCCTGGCATGATCTAGTTCTAGACAGTGTTCAGCAATGGCTGACTTAGTCACCTGTCTTAATCTAGTGTGCCTCTGATGTTCTTTGCACCTGATCTCCACAGTTCTTGTCGTCTGGCCAATGTAGGACCTGCCACATTGACAAGGTATATTGTAAATCCCTGGTTTTCGTAACCCCAGGTCGTCTTTGACACTCCCCAGCAGTCCCCCAATCTTGTTGGATGGACAGAAAACACACTTGATATTGTGTTTACGGAGGATCCTACTGATTCTGGCAGAAATAGAGCCAGCATAGGGCAGATATGCCACTTTCGTTGTTTCATCTTGGTCTTCTTCAGGAGCCTGAGATATGGTGGCTGGTTGGAGTGCCCTCTCAATTTGTCTGTCCGTGTATCCATTCTTGGAGAAAACTGTTTTGAGACGTTCTATCTCTATAGGTAGATTCTCTTGGTCTGACAGGGCATGTGCTCTGTGGACCAAAGTCTTCAGAACCCCATTCTTCTGTGCAGGGTGGTGACAGCTGCTGGCCTGCAGATATAAATCAGTGTGTGTTGGTTTTCGGTACACACTGTGGCCAATTGATCCATCTGCTTTCCTCTGGACTAGTACATCCAGAAATGGCAGCCGGCCGTTCTTCTCCAGTTCCATGGTGAACTTGATATTAGGGTGGCATGAGTTAAGATGTTCAAGAAACTCATTGAGCCTGTCCATCCCATGTGGCCAGATCACGAAGGTGTCATCCACATACCTAAAGAAGCATGTGGGTTTAAATGTGGCTGTCTCCAATGCCCTCTCCTCAAAACTCTCCATAAACATGTTGGCAACCACAGGGGACAGTGGGCTGCCCATAGCTACACCTTCAGTTTGCTCGTAATATTGGTTTCTGTACAGGAAATACGTGGATGTTAGTGTATGACTGAACAGGTCCAACAGAGCACCGTCAAATTTCTCTGCAATCAGTTCTAGTGAGTCCTTCAGTGGGACCCTGGTGAACAGCGATACCACATCAAAACTGACCATGATGTCCGAATCTGTGATGTGCAGTTGCTTGAGGCGTTGCAGGAAATCTTCTGAGTTGCGGATGTGGTGAATACATTTGCCCACATATGGAGACAGGAGACCTTTCAAGTACTTGGCTGTTGTGTACGTAGGTGCCCCAATATTACTGACAATTGGACGTAGGGGCACGCCCTCCTTGTGTATTTTAGGCACACCATACAGTCTAGGTGGCACTGGCGCTTTTTCCTGTAGTTGTCTGATGATCTTATCAGGCATCCCTGTTTCCTTCAAGAGAGCACTAGTCTTCTTGGCCACCTTGTCCGTGGGGTCACACTCCAGAATTCTGTATGCAGGGTCCTCCAGAAGTTGGCGTACTTTCTCATCATAATCCACCCGCTGCAAGATGACAGTGGAGTTCCCTTTGTCTGCTGGTAGTACCACAATGCTGTTGTCTTCCCGGAGTTTCTTGAGTGCAAGCCTCTCCTCGGTTGTGATGTTCGATTTCGGCGGCCTGGCCTTGGTGAGGGCCCTGCAGGTCTCTCGGCGGACTTCCTCTGCCACATTAGGTGGAAGTGTGGCTGCAACTTGCTCTACTGCACTGACGAAACCTGAAATGGGTACATTTCTAGTGGTCGTAGCAAAGTTGAGACCCTTGCTGAGTACCTTTAAGGTTGTATCATCAAACTGTATGCCGCTCAGATTCGTCACAGTGCGTGTCTCTTCCATCTGCTGTGCTTTCTTACTCATGCGGTCAAACTTTACAGATTGGCAAGATGAGGCATTCCTTCTAGCACACTCAGCTAAAGACCAGGAGGCACGGTCTACCCAATCCCAATCTTCTCTTGTTAAGGAGGCTGCCATGTACAGATGAATGTGTAACAGCTCCCTGGCCACAACATCTAACCTGTGGCGCATATCACGAATCCTCTCTCTCACCAGTGCCATGCTGGCTCTATGTTTTATCTTGTTCGCCGCTCTGGAGTTGATGTGATGTTTAATTCTGGCAAATACTGGTACCACTTCTCCATCTCGACACCTCAGCAAAAAACTGAGAGAACTCAGCATCTTCCCTTTCTTCTGCCGAAGCTTGTCCAGCTTCTTGATATTCTGATACATCTCCTCCCCGTAGAGACTTTTGATATAACTCTTCAGGCTTTCCCGGCGATGTAATGACATCTTGGGTTGTCGGGTGTTCTGCCGGATATCAGCGTCGTACTTGCACGATATTTCGGTCACGTAGCTCGTAACCTTCATCAGGTGCGACCTGAGACTGCTCCTCGAGTGGACCTGGTCCAGTATTTATGCCTATGGCCTTCCCCCTCCACCAACGGCTGCAGGCGCTTCCTCTGTGGTCCGCGCCCATTCCCTGCGACCTGCTGGAGCGTTGCTGCTCCGTTTTCCGTCCGCTGCGGTTCTAGATGTTCACTCTGCGGTCCGCGCCCACCAACCCCGCTCCTGGGGGTTTCATCTACGGTCTGGGGTACCAAGCGTTCCCCCTGCGGTCCGCGCCCGCTCACCACGACCTGCTGGAGCGTTGCCGCTCCGTTTTTCGTCCACTGCGGCTCTGGATGTTCCCTCTGCGATCCGCGCCCACCAGTCACACTTCTGAGTGTTCCATCTTCGGTCTGGTGCTCCTGGCAGTCCGTCAGGGGCTCGTTTTCCATCTCCATGTCTCTGGTTCTTCTGTTTGTGTAGTGTTGCAGCTGGCCCCGTTGCTCCTTTAACAATTCCAGAGCCGGATCCCAGGCTCTGCTTAGCTGGTACCCTGTGTCACGGTTCATAAGATCGTCAGCCATTTTAATTTCTATCGATTCTCTTATAACACTGTCCCAAAATCTGGGTGTTTGTGCTAGAATCCTGGTATCCTCATACTTCATGGCATGATCTAGTTCTAGACAGTGTTCAGCAATGGCTGACTTAGTCACCTGTCTTAATCTAGTGTGCCTCTGATGTTCTTTGCACCTGATCTCCACAGTTCTTGTTGTCTGGCCAATGTAGGACCTGCCTCATTGACAAGGTATATTGTAAATCCCTGGTTTTCGTAACCCCAGGTCGTCTTTGACACTCCCCAGCAGTCCCCAAATCCTGTTGGATGGACAGAAAACACACTTGATATTGTGTTTACGGAGGATCCTACTGATTCTGGCAGAAATAGAGCCAGCATAGGGCAGATATGCCACCTTCTTTGTTTCATCTTGGTCTTCTTCAGGAGCCTGTGGTATGGTGGCTGGTTGGAGTGCCCTCTCAATTTGTCTGTCCGTGTATCCATTCTTGGAGAAAACTGTTTTGAGACGTTCTATCTCTATAGGTAGATTCTCTTGGTCTGACAGGGCATGTGCTCTGTGGACCAAAGTCTTCAGAACCCCATTCTTCTGTGCAGGGTGGTGACAGCTGCTGGCCTGCAGATATAAATCAGTGTGTGTTGGTTTTCGGTACACACTGTGGCCAATTGATCCATCTGCTTTCCTCTGGACTAGTACATCCAGAAATGGCAGCTGGCCGTTCTTCTCCAGTTCCATGGTGAACTTGATATTAGGGTGGCATGAGTTAAGATGTTCAAGAAACTCATTGAGCCTGTCCATCCCATGTGGCCAGATCACGAAGGTGTCATCCACATACCTAAAGAAGCATGTGGGTTTAAATGTGGCTGTCTCCAATGCCCTCTCCTCAAAACTCTCCATAAACATGTTGGCAACCACAGGGGACAGTGGGCTGCCCATAGCTACACCTTCAGTTTGCTCGTAATATTGGATTCTGTACAGGAAATACGTGGATGTCAGTGTATGACTGAACAGGTCCAACAGAGCACCGTCAAATTTCTCTGCAATCAGTTCTAGTGAGTCCTTCAGTGGGACCCTGGTGAACAGCGATACCACATCAGAACTGACCAAGATGTCCGAATCTGTGAATTGCAGTTGCTTGAGGCGTTGCAGGAAATCTTCTGAGTTGCGGATGTGGTGAATACATTTGCCCACATATGGAGACAGGAGACCTTTCAAGTACTTGGCTGTTGTGTACGTAGGTGCCCCAATATTACTGACAATTGGACGTAGGGGCACGCCCTCCTTGTGTATTTTAGGGACACCATACAGTCTAGGTGGCACTTGCGCTTTTTCCCGTAGTTGTCTGATGATCTTATCAGGCATCCCTGTTTCCTTCAAGAGGGCACTAGTCTTCTTGGCCACCTTGTCCGTGGGGTCACATTCCAGAATTCTGTATGCAGGGTCCTCCAGAAGTTGGCGTACTTTCTCATCATAATCCACCCGCTGCAAGATGACAGTGGAGTTCCCTTTGTCTGCTGGTAGTACCACAATGCTGTTGTCTTCCCGGAGTTTCTTGAGTGCAAGCCTCTCCTCGGTTGTGATGTTCGACCAGTAGGGCATGGTGTAGATTTGCCAGTTCCTGAACCACCAGATGATTTAAATTCTACTCTAACAGAAGTATTTTCCGATGTACAATATGATTTAGATGAAGCAGATGATGATGAATTCCATTATAATACAGAAAGTCTAGAGCCCAAATTGTTTACTCAGACCGAGCTTAACGATTTGGTTAGGGATCAGGGCTTACCGAAAGAAAAAGCTGAATTGCTTGGCTCCAGATTAAAAGAAAAGAGCTTACTGGCAGTTGGAACCAGCATATACATGTATAGAAAGAGAGAGCAGCAATTTTCCAAGTTTTTTGAACAAGGTGATTTAGTATAGTGCTCAGACATCCCCGGTCTGATGAATGAGTATGGTATTGAAGACAAAAAGGAAGACTGGAGGCTGTTTATTGATTCATCTGCATCTACATGGATACTCTGCAAATCACATTTAAGTGCCTGGCAGAGGGTTCGTCCAACCACCTTCACAATTCTCTATTATTCCAATCTCCTATATTTTTCCGTACGAGCTCTGACTTTCCTTATTTTATCGCGGTGATCGTTTCTCCTTATGTAGGTCAGTGTCAACAAAATATTTTCGCATTCGAAGGAGAAAACTGGTGACTGGAATTTCGTGAGAAGGTTCCATCGCAACAAAAAAACCCTTTCTTTTAATGATGCCTAGCCCAAATACTGTATCATTTCAGTGACACTCTCTCCCATATTTCGCGGTAATACAAAACGTGTCGCACTTCTTTGAACTTTTTCGATGTACTCTGTCGGTCCTATCTGATAAGGATCCCACACCGCGCAGCAGTATTCTAAAAGAGGACGGACAAGCGTAGTGTAGGCAGTCTCCTTAGTAGATCTGATACATTTTCTAAGTGTTCAGCCAATAAAACGCAGTCTTTGATTAGCCTTCCCCGCAACATTTTCTCTGTGATCCTTCCAATTTAAGTTGTTCGCTATTGTAATTCCTAGGTATTTCGTTGAATTTACGGCCTTTGTATTTGACTGATTTGTCGTGTATTCGAAGTTCAATGGCTTCCTTTTAGCACTCATGTGGATGACTTCACATCCAAAACTAGTTTAAAGGCTGAAACTTACTGGCAGGTTAAAACTGTGTGCCGGACCGAGACTCGAACTCGGGACCTTTGACTTTCGCGGACAAGTGCTTGGTAGAGCACTTGCCCGCGAAAGGCAAAGGTCCCGAGTTAGAGTCTCGGTCCGGCACACAATTTTAATCTTCCACGAAGTTTCATATCAGCGCACACTCCGCTGCAGAGTGAAAATCTCATTCTAGTTTAAAGGCTGTTTTATTACACAATGTTAACATGTATGCATCTATAACTGTTGGACATCCTGTACATATGAAAACCGAAATAGTGTTAAATAAAATAGGCTATTCTGCTCATGCTTGGATGATATGCGGCGATCTAAAAGTAGCATGCATGCTCCTTGATCAACAAGGTGGCTTTACCAAGTTTCCATGTTTCTCGTGTGAATGGGACAGCAGGGCTAGGGATCAACACTGGTGCAGAAAGTACTGGCCTGTGAGGGAATGTTTAAAACCTGGTGAGAAGAACATTCTACGCAGAAACGTTGTAGATCCAAAAAAACGTACTCCTACCACCTCTACATATGAAGTTAGGCCAAATGAAACAGTTTGTAAACGCTTTACCTAAAGATGTACCACGTTCTAATTATCTCTGTCAGACGTTTCCACACCTTTCAACGTCTTTGTCGGACATGACATTAGAAAATTGATGGCTGATGTTAACTTTGAATGCACAATGACGTTAAATGAAAAAGAAGCATGCGTATCATTCAAGCAAGTCGTTACAAAGTTCTTAGGGCGTTAGAAAGACGTAGAATATGTTTCTATTATAGTTACACTGTTAAAGAAGTTTAAAATTTTAGGATGTTTGATGAGCCCGAAATTTCACTTTTTGAACAGTCACCTCGATTACTTCGCGGAAAATATGGGAGATGTTAGAGAGGAGGAAGGAGAGCGTTTTCACAAGGACATTAAAGTGATGGAAAAACGCTACCAAGGCCGCTGGAACACCAACATGGTGGGGGACTACTGTTGGTCACTTCACTGAGAAGTTCAGCAAGCGACTCATCGTAGAAGAAGCTACACAAGAAGCTTCGAAGAAAAAAGTAAAACCAATTCAAGCTGACAAGTGAAATCTCTATTAACACATGTCATTGTTTTAAGTAGCTTACTGCAAATACAAACCATGTTTATGTTGTAACAAAGCGTTTCATTTATTTCCCCATTTACCGTATAGCATAAGATTTTTATACCACATAGTAAAAGGCATATTGCTCGAAAGCTATGGGTGATACAAAAAAACTAAGGCTAGATTTGGATTCCGCTCATAAAAATCTATAAAGATCAGCTATCAAAGTAAAAAAAAAGTTTTTAAAAAAATTCGTTGGCCTGTGTTATTGTAAAACATGTACAATATGTGCTACATAATGCAAAAGTGAAAGTGCTTATAATGGACTCTTCACACGTACAATGCACTAACTGCGTGCGAAAAGTGCATTTTGAGTGTAGAACAATCTGGACGCTAAAGTAGCGGCAGTGGAAGGGCAAAACCTTTGAACAAACAAAAGACAAATCCACGAACTGTGTATGTGGAAAAAGCAGTGCGCGCAAGCACAGCATGGAATAACTATGATACACAGAAAAGACTGTGAATCTATAAATAGTACGTAAATTTATGGCTAAAGTCTGTAACGTGTGGAAATGTCTAAGTATTAATGTGAAGTTTCACGTACAAAATAATGATGTGCAGTGTACAAAACTGTTGAAATATCACCTGCAGAAAAGTGTTAGATGTACTGTCAAACTTCGGAATCCACATACGGCAGTGAGTAACGGGAAAACACCGAGTATCTGAACGCTTAAAATGACAGGTGGACACAACAGAAAATCCCTAACTGAACACGACTGTATGAACGCTCTGGGAAGTGGAAATGCAATGCGTGTGTGACGGGAGGTGTTGACAAGCTATGAGCTGTGCATTTATTAAACAGTCTAATCCTAGGTGCGGTAAAGTGTTGTACTAGTGACATCAAAAACAAAGTACATACACAAACAACAAGAAAGTGACACATGTGATTGAAGAGTGATTGTGAAATGACCAAAACATTTTTTCAGCTTATATATACATATATCTTCATGACAAGAAAGCTGATGCGTGGTGGACTTGTTTCATGTTTGCTTCGTGGGGACGCGATGACGGAGGCGTCAAACAGCTGATCAGCGCGCGGTGGGAGGAACCCACTACTACGACAACGAGGCGCCGCTGTCCGGCGTTCAACGACCGGCGGCAGGAGTCGAGGTCCGGATTGGTTGCCCAGCGTTCCAGCGGCACAGAACAACTAAGTCAACCGACGAGAGCATCGTCATAATTTCTTATAAAAACTATGTAAAATACTGTAACCCAAAATTATTGGTATATTCTGCAGTATTGACTGCGAGATACATGAATGCAAAGGTTTTTGTGCTATATGTATCTCCTAAAAACTAGGTTACATTTGTAAAGTGGATGTATATCGAAAGTTGATGCACTAGAAAAGTAAAAGAACGTAGTAAAATTAACCATCAAATGCATATTTTCATATTGTTTACCCGATAAAATGAATCAAATATGTAACTTGCAATATTTGTGTAAAACTGTTTACTGTAAAAATGATCGTCTACAGATCAAGTGAATCAAATGATAACATCATTCACAACCAATACTTGATAGTAAACGGAGTGTGAACAGTTAGAAGACTCCGGGCGGGGTTTTCTTAAACCGGTTTTTTCCCGTCACCCGTAACCTGAATAGGGGAGTAAAGCTATTGTTTACCGGGATTGTTCAATCATACCAAGCTGTTCTCACCCGTCCGTAGTGTAAGGGCGAAACGTAGAGCAATGCCCATAGTCGAAATAGATGAAACCTCGTAAAAAGGGGAAATGTTCTTTGTAATAAAATGAATGTAAATTATGAGCCATTGTAAAGTTATATAAACTGTATATATATGCATATGCGTAAGAAACGAAAGAGATGTAAAGTGACATGTGTCTAAAAACATACGTGTGAGAAGGAACGTGTTATTATAAAGATGGTATGACTGTTTTTGGCCCATTCATACCAGGGGCCCATGTACCGATACGCACTATAAAATATTTAATCGTGCGAGAACAAGTCGGACACAAAACAAAGTAAAATAAAAATTGTAAAAAACTCTGAAAATGCGAGTGTAATTAGCTGTCATAACGGTAATTTATGTCATTGTTCTCTTACTCGTTGGCGCAAGAAACCAAAAAGACCAGCATTATTACTCACTCTTTGCTCTAGTCTCGAAGCTAACGCACGCTATAGCGGCCATTTTGGGTTGTAAGTTGTAAATTTTAAACAAAATATGGTAATTTATGCCGATTGTGCATTTTCCTTTCATATGCATAGTGACTTTCATGCAGAAATAAAAATATTATTTGTAAGGTGTCCAGCACACAACAAGAACAGTCGAACAACCGACCATTCTTGACAGACATCTTGTTTAGGAATAATTTCATTGCGTTGCGTCATCAACGGAAGCCTTAAAAGACTCTCATCATAACTATCAAGGAAAAGAAAGTGAATATATTAATTTATGTCGTATTAAAGTAAAGACTAAGAACATTCAGTTCAGACATTGGCCGCTTCTCGGCGAAACAAAGATTATTACGTTTAAAGGAAGGGACAAACTTTCTTTAATTGAAAAGTTTCTGTTAATTAAATTTCGATACAGTGAACATACTCTGCAGCAATATTTTAATGTGATAACACGAATTATAATCCCTGAGATTATGTTTACGTTTTTTTTGCAGTATAAACGCTCCACGTAAGACATCACTTTTAACAAATTCTAAAAGCGCCTCGAGCAATCCTATATTGAGAAGGCGGTGAGTCGGGTGCTGTTAAATAATCAGAGCTCAGAGAACTATTTTACGCAAGTATAGATTCCGGTCCTCCACTTTATCGTCATTCATTCTTGTGTCCGCTCGGCCAAATAAGAGCTCTATTCACACTCTTGCCGGGCGTAAATATCAGTAATGTTAGGCGGTAAGATCTTCTTACACTCTTTTCGTCACATTCATTGTGTACAAAGTAAGTATATTTGAAATGGTGTCCGGACCAGGGCGGTAGCGGCACATAGCTGCAGTACAAAACTGTTCCCCCTTACGTGGACTAAAGGTATTGCGTACACTTATTATGCAGCCTCTAGTTACACAGACCCTAATGCTTTACACGTTAACCATTAGATTATAAAGCAAATTTGATTTTTCCACACTAGTCTGTTAAATTAAATAGCAAATCCAGGTCTGTGTTTGGTCTTCTATATTTAGTTATTAGTTCGCGCATCAGAATCTCTATTTCATTTTCGTTTCTTACGCTTTCCTATGGATTCACGTATTAATACCGAACGTGTTTTTTTTCTCTGCCACACATTCAGGTTATTATATCGTAAAACGACAGTTTAATTGTAATTTTGAATGCATCTCTGTTGAAGTATGTATTAATTTATAATGTATGACACGTTCGCTTCAATTTTTAGATCGTAACACAACTTTTTCAGTTTCATTTTTAACGGTTTCGTGTAAAAGAACATATTAAAAGAGAATGCATAACAAAACTCTGCTGAATTTTTAGGCCATAAAAAGTTATTTTCCTTGGGTTCGTTTCTATTGTCTTTCGACAAAAGAATATGTTAACGCAATGCAGTTTTAAGTTTGTTGTATCCGCTGCCGTACACCAAGTACAGTTCATGAACCATGTACACTTTGATTCACTGCGACTAGACCGTTGACAGTCCTTGAGAACAACAAATAGCAGAGTACGGAAACAGCTCACTTAGCTCCCACATAAAACGGCAATTATGAAGTGATCGGATAATAGTTATTATTTAAAACATGTTTTTTTTTTGGGGCGGGCGCATATAATATGGTGTTCCTAATGGCGCAAAATTTTTAAATCCGCCACTGTACTGAGAAGCGTTTTATGATAGCTGGTAAGACACCACCTTGCATTGCACATCGCAAGTACGACAAATGAAACTGTCAGTCACATAATTATTCCTAATAGCAGTAAGTTGCACAGCAGACGAGCGTCCAATACGCACAGGCGGGCCAAGAAATTTAATTACCAACGAAGTTCATGTCCTGTGTAAGGTACAGTGATTGTACAGTGTATTTGTGAAAATAATATCGTATTAGTTCAGAACCTTAGTATCAGTAGAAGATATCAGTAAAGTGCTACCTAGAGAATTTTCAAGCAATTTTATCAAAAAGTCATATGTGTTAATTTTTATGTTCTTTTGCTGTGTAATTACAATAACACTTCTGGTATAGCGATTGGTTGCAAGACTAAAGATAAAGATTAGCAGTATTCAGGGCCAACATTTTAATCTGAGTGATTTTGTTTTGCAGTCAGATGGTATATGTAAATTTAATTGAAAACGGATTGCTTTCTCGCAGACGAATTGTTTGATGTATCGGCTAGTCTGGATTTCGCACCGGGTAGCGAGAGCTCCAATATTTCCGTTCAATATTAATTTTTCACTTAGTTCTGTTGCCCTGCATTGAGATTTACATATTTCGATGTCACAATAGGTTTTACACATTTATCAGATACCAACTTGACACATACGAACACGAATGTAAGTACAGAAGGAACTTTCACCATACGCAATGTTATAATAATAAGAAACCACTCAGTTACAAACAAAAAATAAATTGGATTACCTTAAAAGTTAGCTCTTGTCATCCTTCCACAACATCTTTCCTCAAAATATATTATTACAAAATCATTTTTAAATAATACTGCCTCCACTACACAGCTGACCAGGTTCTATGCTTTTCAACCAACTTTATTGCCAGACTGTCGAACACACAATGCTATTGCTACTCTCTGAGTTACTCTGACCAACATCTCTGGTCTCAAACAGTTACAAAGAATATCGTTATATAGTTAATGCAGAGGTTGAATACATTTATCAAATTCGCAGTCTCATTCACATTTAAGGCAAAAACTTCCCGAAAATCATCTTTGCAAATAGTACAGCCGACTTTTACATTTTCCATTAAATCCCAGTGCAGTTATGTGTGTGGTTTTTATGCTGAATGTACGTTACTTTCACAGTGCGCGTATCTGTTCTTTTTCAGGTAGCAAGGGGGTAAGAGAAGCGCACATTGTACCTTATAGTTGGGAGCAGGGAGTGAGTGATAATTTCCACCAGTCTCATAAAGTACTGTCATCAAATTTGTGTTCTCTGCACACTGTATCTATCGTTTGCAATGCTAGAAATGACACATGGATGTAACAAGCTTTCATGAATATTCAGTATAGATACATTCACGTTCAAGTCTGGTGTTCGTTTGTAGTATTGAATATGAGATTAAACTAAGTCAATTGTAAGACATTTACCATCAGATTGCAAAGATTGATAGTTGGAATGGGCAAGAAATCTGCTAATGAGAAACAGTGCATATGAATCGAGAAAAGACAAACAATAAAAATATTGCTTGCGATATTCTATATTAATTATCTACCAATCAATATATCGATAATTTAAAGATTGCCGAATTATATATCGTTAACGTTCCTACGAAGTATCGATATATTTATGTATCGATATTTTTTGTTTATCCATACGATCAAGTACTGGTGTGTCCATACCCATAATCACAGCGCTACCACAGTGAAAGAACTCTCAGAAAAATATCCTAGCAAATAAGAACGCTCAGGGCAAAGAGATTAAGAATGCGTGATACGGCATTCTTACAAGGAGAAAACTGAGAATTTTAAATGGGGATCTGGTCCAATTGTATTTTGTTCAGTGGGATTCTCAAAAACAAAAGTTATTATCAGTAAAAATGTATAATACTTAACCAAAGAAACATAATATAACAAATACTAGACACAGTTAATAATGTTAGTTTTAATGTTATAGCAAGGGAAAAAACCTTCCTATTTTAAATTCCTCTTAACACTAATTACTTCAGAATTAAAAACGAATGTAAGAGCAAATATGTTCACCACATATATACAGATAATTTTTCGCTGGTGGTCAAGTATACAACGAATTAAAAGTTTTGGTGGTTGATCGATGAGCAGAGGGACTTAACTGCAGTTAGTTCTTACATACAAATCAAAGCCACAGTATATCAGCAGACTTATGTAATGACAGATGACATGACAGACCGAATTCGGGAAGCGTGCAGGACGCAACTGGATGAAGACATATTTCGGGATACAGAAAGTACACGAAGACAGGACACAGGACAGAAATATACTTAGGAAATTGAGGAACGCACTATACATTGGTAAGGCAGAACGTTATCTCACGAAATAAGCGTCAAACGAAAAAACTAGCAAAGAACGAAACTTGTCTAGCTTGAAGGGGAAAACCAGATGGCGCTATGGTTGGCCCGCTAGATGGCGCTGCCATAGGTCAAACGGATATCAGCTGCGTTTTTTTTAAATAGGAACCCCCATTTTTATTACATATTCGTGTAGTACGTAAAGAAATATTAATGTTTTAGTTGGACCACTTTTTTCGCTTTGTGATAGATGGCGCTGTAATAGTCACAACCATATGGCTCACAATTTTAGACGAACAGTTGGTAACAGGTAGGTTTTTTGAATTAAAATACAAAACGTAGGTACGTTTGAACTTTTATTTCGGTTGTTCCAATGTGATACATGCACCTTTGTGAACTTATCATTTCTGCGAATGCATGCTGTTACAGCGTGATTACCTGTAAATACCACATTACTGCAATAAATGCCCAAAATGAAGTCCGTCAACCTCAATGCATTTGGCAATACGTGCAACGACATTTCTCTCAACAGCGATTAGTTCGCCTTCCGTAATGTTCGCACATGCATTGACAATGCGATGACGCATGTTGTCAGGCGTTGTCGGTAGATCACGATAGCAAATACCCTTCAACTTTCCCCACAGAAAGAAATCCGTGGACGTCAGATCCGGTGAACATGCAGGCCATGGTATGGTGCTGCGACGACCAATCCACCTGTCATGAAATATGCTATTCAATACCGCATCAACCGCACGCGAGCTATGTGCCGGACATCCGTAATGTTGGAAGTACATTGCCATTCTTTCATGCAGTGAAACATCTTGTAGTAACATCGGTAGAACATTACGTAGGAAATCAGCATACTTTGCACCATTTACATTGCCATCGATAAAATGGGGGCCAATTATCCTTCCTCCCATAATACCGCACCATACATTAACCTGCCAAGGTCGCTGATGTTCCACTTGTCGCAGCCATCGTGGAACCGCTGTTGGTGAGTGACGCTCCGTCGCTAAATAGAACGCTTGCAAAAAATCTGTCATCGTCCCGTAATTTCTCTTGTGTCCAGTGGCAGAACTGTACACGACGTTCAAAGTCGTCGACATGCAATTCCTGGGGCATAGAAATACGGTACGGGTGCAATCAATGTTGATGTAGCATTCTCAACACCGACGTTTTTGAGATTCCCGATTCTCGCACAATTTGTCTGCTACTGAAGTGCGGATTAGCCGCGACAGCAGCTAAAACACCTATTTGGGCATCATCATTTGTTGCTGGTCGTGGTTGACGTTTCACATGTGGCTGAACAATTCCTGTTTCCTTAAATAACGTAACTATCCGGCGAACGGTCCGGACACTTGGATGATGTCGTCCAAGATACCGAGCAGCATATGTAGCACACGCCCGTTGGGCATTTTGATCACAATAGCCATACAACACGATAACGACCTTTTCCGCAATTGGTAAACGATCCATTTTAACACGGGTAATGTATCACGAAGCAAATACCGTCCGCACTGGCGGAATGTTACGTTATACCACGTACTTATACGTCTGTGACTATTACAGCGCCATCCATCACAAAGCGAAGAAAGTGGTCCAACTAAAACATTCATATTTCTTTACGTACTACACGAATATGTAATAAAGAATGGGTGTTCCTATTTAAAAAAAACGCAGTTGATATCCGTTTGACCTATGGCAGCGCCATCTAGCGGGCCAACCATAGTACCATCTGGTTTCCCCCTTCTCGCTAGACGAGTTTCGTTCTTTGTAGTTTTTTCGTTTGATGCTTATTTCGTGAGATATTTGGCTCGGTCACTATCAATGGGCCACCCTGTATATATAGTGTAACACATTTTTTCGGCCAATTTCGGTTGAAAAAATGCGGAATTTGTTGTGGAAATCGTGCAATTTTCCCGTTTCAGTTTCAGTCCTTATAGTGTCATGAAGTTCTGGTAGTTGGCGGCGCTATACGCATCCTTGAAAATGGCGTCTGTAACGGAGGTGCGTTCCAAGCCGAGAGCTGTCAGTGAGTTTCTTTTAGAGGAAAACCAGAGCTTCGCAGATATTCATAGGTCCTTGCAGAATGCCTGTGGAGATGCGGCAGTGAACAAAAGCACAGTGAATCGTTGGGTGAGGCATCTATCGCCATCGCAACAAGGTTGGTGCCAGCTCGTGGCTCGCAGCTGTGAGTCCAGAAACGGTCGAACGTGCGGACAGTCTCATTCGAGGTGATCGACGCATCTCCATCAAACACCTCGCTGCTCAACTGAACGACCCTGCGCGGACTGTTCTTCCTCATCCACTCTACAGCTCCGATCCCACAACTTCCGACTTCCATCTGTTTGGCCCAGGTAAGGATGGTCTGCTGGCGAAGCGGTACATGGATGATGGGAAGGTTATTGATGCAGCAAGACGTTGACTCCAACGTCGAGCAGTAGAGTGATACCGTGCGGGGGTACAAGCCCTCCCACTAAGGTGGAGTAAGGCGGTCGCACTGAATTGGTTGTCAGATTATGATGAAATATAGGGTTTTGTAGTCACAAGAGTGGGGAATAATGAGTTGTGTTGGAATCCTGAATAAAACCAGTTTGCTTTCAGAAAAAACTGTTACATTACATATTGAACGCCACAAATGTATAGTTTGCAACAAACGTCTGGGGCGACAGATCACGTCTCATTCTTAGTTTCCCCCTGGGAGGCGGCTGCAGTATTAGTTGCCTGTAATCCAGTCATTTGCTCTGCGTGAAAGGGTGTAGGCCGAGGAAAATTAACGTTCTTGATGTGCTTCTAATGTTTTTCATCTTAGTGATTTTCAAGAATAAAACCTTCAGAATGAGTGTTTCTATCAATTTGAAACGTCCCGTTATGAAAAATTATGCAAGACTGTGTTTAAACTGACACACAATATTGTTTAGCGCAACGCAATCTGACTTTCAAAAATCTCTACAAAAGAATGGCCCTGACTAACATTAACCTATACCTTTCACAAATCACTTACCTCACCAAAAATCTTCGTTACTCGAACTACTGCAATACAGCGAGCGCCACTACTGCCAGCTAAATAAAAGATTCAAACTACTGAAGGCACTAACTACTGATAGGCATAGTTATCAAATGAAAGATTTTGATAGAGAACAAACAATGTATTTACCTTAATAGTCATAATTGACATCCAGTCTTACAAATTTCAAAACTCTGCCATCTCTCTCCCCACATCCACCACTGCTGCCGGCTCACCTCCAACTGCGCAACGCTACGCGCTGTTCACATCCAGCTGCCCAACACTACAATGGCAGATATTCCAACAACAATGCAAACCAGCCACAGACTGCACACAGCATATACAGAGCGCTACGTGGCGTTACCAATATAAAAATTTAAACAGCCTACTTACATAGCCCCCATGCTCCCCACAAAAAATTTTACAAATTGTTTTGGGCAGTGGCCAATACAGATTTGAAAAAAAGTTTCATAATTACAATAACAAAGAAATCAAATGCACACACTTACGGATACAATGTTGGTGAAAAGCTAAAATTTTCTCACAGTCCATAAAGACAGTCCTGATAGTTCATCACAGTAAAATAGCAGTGTTTTTCTCAAAGTCTGAGCAGTAGAAGAAAATGCACACGGAAGTAGTGGATTTCAATGCAGTCTTGAAGAAGTAGTGTTGGCCTTCCAACGAAAAGACAGTGCTGACTCTTGACATGCAGAGAGGTAATGGGCCACAACAGAGCAAACCCACAACAGAGTCATTCGAAGTTCTGAAGACTATTGGTAGGTAGGTCATCACAGAGTAGACCCACTGTAGTTCTTGTAGAGAAGGCCAGCAGCCATCTGCTGCGAATGTGCAGGTGCGCAATCACCATCGAAGAGTCTTGCGGAGAATATAGCTAGTCCATAAACCACCACTTGTGCACTCACACAGTTTTTGGAATTGTCCTTAGAACCAGCAATGCTGTTATACAGTCCCTTGCTGAATTATTAACACACGTGCAAACACTAACAGTCCCTACTTCTCACATATTGTCCATATACTATGACCAACAGAAACGTGTGCAGTCAGATGTAACTTACAAGTTACTTAATTTGACGAATTGGTGTCAATAACAATTTTATAACATAAGAATACAATAACAAAGGTACAAAATACACCATTAAAGAACATAATAGTACAGATAACATTTTTAGTAAAACAGGCTTTACAAAAGAATAGAAACAAACATGTACATCAGTGTTACAAGAATTATGACATAAGTACATACATGAAAGATCACAATAACCTTTGAAACATCAACTTCACACATGAGCAACAAAACAGAATAAATAATGTCTAAACATCTTTACAAAGTAAATAACATAGTATTAGAAAAATTCTACAACGTAACTCATATCAGCTAAACACATAAAGACAGGAAAAACACAAATATACAAGAGTACACAAATATATAGCAGAATAACACAAGAGGAAAGGGCAGGGTTTGTTTTCAGTGTAACATTTGGTACTGCAGTCCAACCTAAAACTTCATTCGATAGATCTTTCGTCTTATTTCAACATTTGTTTCCACCAAAAAAATCCTATCCAAGCATGCTTTCTGTATTTACATGTTCACATATTTCTTACCTCATTATTTATTTTCCATTATCTTACCTCATCATTTATTTCCAAGAAAATCCTACCTAAACCTGTTGTCCCTAAACCCTACTTTTTTTTTGTTCATATCCTCTTTCAAAATACTTGTTTGGCCAAACCATTTTCTTATAGCTTCTCAATGCATTTCTTCCAATTCATCACAACTTGTTCTCTTATATGGCCTACCCCATCTTAAGCTAACTTAAATCTACTGAGCTCAGATGCTAAACTAAGGGACGAGGCAATGCAGCAGCACAAAACAATTAACACAAACAGCAATGACAAAAAATACAAATGGCAAAGCAAGCAGCATAAATTAGCAAAGCAAATGCAATATTACAACTAATATAAGGCAATGCGCACCAAACAAGAAAAATAAATCAGTAGTAAAACTAGATTAAGAGAGTAATACAAAGTGAAATTTAATAACACTATGCCTGGCAAACAGCAGCAGCAAATGCAATAACTTATATCTAATCATGAAAAAGCTCAAGCAGAAAAATATTACAGTAAAGATGGCCATGTCTAATACCTATGTCACATCTTAACACTAGAGTGATGCATCACTGTAACTTGCTCTAGCAGACAAGTTACCAAGTCACTGACAAAAATTATGTATGCAATGCCTGTGAAGTGGAAATGTCTTTTTGCGCTCCCTCATTTTTTTGGAGTACATCCATCATAAAGTTATTTTTTACTGGATCTGTAGACATAAAATATTTATATTAGTACATCTATAAAATTTTATTTTAACCAATGCTGCAGTGCAGCTAGGAACTAGATATTAAACAAAATAGGCAAAGCAAGGCGTGAAACGTCATTCACTAGCCATATGGCATTTCATAATGCAGTAAACAATCTTTCAACTAGCAAGACAATAGACATGAAATGTTTCTCATCATTTCATTAAAGTAAATATCATAAATTAAGAACTCTACAGTGTAATCATGTTCTCAAGTTTGAGGGTGTCGTATTTACGATGCTTTCTACAAAGGAATGTCAATAGCGAGGATAATGGCCTCCCTCTTTTTTTTTACCTGTGCCTCTGAAAAGGCACACTCAAATGGCTTTTTCTCCAGGCATCTGACACAGCTGGCCGCTCAAGACGCATTACGTCAAGGTCACTTGGCTTTCTTACCGAAATATTTACGACACCAGTTTGCACTACTGTGACAGTCTCATATAAAAATTTCACGGTTCCAGAATTTGCGTTACAAATGTGTAGAAACAAAATCCTATAAATATAACAGTGTCCAAAAAATATTCGTCAGCACTGTGATACATTCACGCATTTAGACACATTTCATAACTCTTAAAGTACGATTCTTGGTTTCCAACAACCTTTTCCACAAATCAGAGTCTCTAACCACTACTCATTATTCCTTACCTTATTATACATATACATATGGTCGAGACTTCTACAATATTTCATCATAACCGATACGTAGCATAATCAAATAACTCATATAGCATCAGCTTATTGATCATAAACATACCGCAACAGCATAATACACATAGTCATCGTAATAATAACATCATAACACCTCAGTCAACTCTCAAAATCGTCGTACCTTCCTCCAATAATTTCAAAACCTAAAAAAATTCTCTGCTGATGTCAAAAGTGTCATCTGCCTCAAACGTACTATAAAAATCATGATCCCATATAAAATATATCATTCAAAGCTGTCATAGTATCACAATGGTTCCGAAAAAATATGAACAGTTCACAAAGTACAGACAAAATACAATTTCATAAGTATGAAATTATCCAAATGTGTAATTGCGTAAACATGTGTCACTGATGTAGTAAAAAAATGTTTGTGTCTCTGATAAATAATCATGTAGCTGTGTAATTCTGTGTTGGAGAAATATGGTACCGATGTGTAAAGTTGTATAAGCAAATACCATATTAGCTAGGGCTCCTTGTGCTTGCCACACACATGGTACACAAAGTAAGCGTGTACCCCCCCCCTGAGGATTAATGTAATTATACCCTCAGGTGTTGCAGATTATTGGAATGGAATGAAATGTATCACTGAAAACTTTCTTTGTAATTTAAAAACCTTTAAAAATAAATGTTTTAAGTATAAAATTAATCACTCAAATACGTGTACTGTAGCGCTAACCTGTGCATCTTGTTGTAAGATAATCTCTGTGGAAGTGTCGTAGTTATCGTCCTCCGAAAGCTAAGTTCTGCAGAAGTAAATGTACTTACCTCATGATAAACAAAAGTGAAATGCTTTGTGTATAGATATCTTAGTTATTATGCTTATTGCCATGATGAAGAAAGTACTGTGCTGTAACGTATTGTTGTGCTACAGAAAAGGCAGTCTCATTGTAGCTATACCACAAAAGTTGCTACTAAAACATGTTTTACTTTCCAGAATAATACAGAAAAACTGTGCAGATATAAAACACATACACCGCAAAAACAACATTGTAAATTGTCACTCATTAGTAGCGTCGTGATAAAATCGTGTAGCTGTCACATACACTAACCACCGTGTCATCTGGTATCTCACAGAAAGTACTTTAAATCCAGAATGTATTTTCAAGTAAACCAAAATGTTGCATTAAAATCTCATTAGCAGTACTGGTAAATGTTCTAAGTATGTAAGCCTGATAGTCGTTACGTAATCATGCAACTAACAAGCAAGAATGTACAAATAACAACACTGTGTCGTCTGTTCACTATAACAATGCATTCGTAATTTCTGTTTAAATAAGTTCTCTTCGTTCTTGACTGGATATTTAACTTCAAACATTGTTGCATGTTAACAGATTCTAAGTCTGACAAAGCATAATAGAAATGTGAAGTGAAAAGTTTTATGGCAAAGACAAAGTTAAAAAGCAGATTATCTTTCAATAAACGGTTTTACATGTAAAATGCGGTGCAATCATTTACCCTTTCTAGTGAGCAGAGTTTCAACTTCCAAGTAATTATCATGTTGTATACGTCTGTAAGGAATGCTAAAATTTTTCTCAAGGTTAGCGTCTATGTTATTTTTCTCTGAGCCAGTTGGCGCACGTGGCTGGCTGCGGTGTGAGTCATTGTCTGCTATCTCTTTGTTGGCGTGCGTCGTTATTGGGATTAGGAGACCTAACTTCTACAAATTCACCTTAACGAGAAGGCCCTGCCCTGTTTGAAGCTCGCCAGTTCTGATGGAATTCAGGTGCCCAAAACAATTTGTAAAATTTTTTGTGGGGAGCATGGGGGCTATGTAAGTAGGCTGTTTAGGTTTTCTTATTGGTAACGCCACGTAGCGCTCTGTATGAAAATAAATGGCTGTGCTGTGTGCAGTCTGTGGCTAGTTTGCATTGTTGTCTGCCATTGTAGTGTTGGGCAGCTGGATGTGAACAGCGCGTAGCGTTGCGCAGTTGGAGGTGAGCCGCCAGCAGTAGTGGATGTGGGGAGAGAGATGGCGGAGTTTTGAAATTTGTAAGACTGGATGTCAATTATGACTATTAAGGTAAATACATTGTTTGTTCTCTATCAAAATCTTTCATTTGATAACTATGCCTATCAGTAGTTAGTGCCTTCAGTAGTTTGAATCTTTTATTTAGCTGGCAGTAGTGGCGCTCGCTGTATTGCAGTAGTTCGAGTAACGAAGATTTTTGGTGAGGTAAGTGATTTGTGAAAGGTATAGGTTAATGTTAGTCAGGGCCACTCTTTTGTAGAGATTTTTGAAAGTCAGATTGCGTTGTGCTAAAAAAAAAAATATTGTGTGTCAGTTTAAGCACAGTCTTGTATAATTTTTCATAAGGGGACGTTTCAAATTTACTGGGTTAGGTAGTGTGCAGCACGCCTGGTTAGTACAATCTGTCAGTTCCGTGAAATCTCATTGTACCAGAGCTGACGAATTGAGTAAAAAAGACTACGAGTGTCACCAGGAAGCTTCGGGGAACATGTTGCCTTCAACCAAAATTGTTCCCCATGACGTCATCCATCACCCATAGACGTTAGATGCGGAGGCCCTGAAACACCCTGTATACGTATTAATACTAAAAAGCGCGATCAAAATGCAAAATGCTTCACCCAACCCTGTTAATGATGAAAGGTAATGCCAGCTCTGTGTATAATTAACACGATTGTTGCGGTTTGACATAGTATTTTTAAGGTCTGTATTAAATGGAATGGCTGTTCTCTTTTCTTCGTTATGCTCAACAGTGTTTCTCTATTAATTTTATCGAAGTCATTTTTCAGATCAACAAATGCGAACTCTATCTCTCGATTAAATTGTCTATTTCATCACAAGTACTGCTTCTGTGTCGTTCTCCTTCTAGAGAATCCCATTTGTTCTTTATTTAATAAACACCCTGATTAGTTTTAATCCGCTGTTCAGGAATCTAGCGCAAGTTTTATATGCTACGAAAGCAAACCAATACCTCTATAATTTTGGCAGTGACTTCTTCTCCTTTTTAGAACAACGATATAACTTCAGCTTGTTTTTATGCTCCTGGTTTGACACTTCTTTCCGAACACATGTTGAATAGATTTAGCAGCCTCAAGCGGAGAGACATTCGTTGTTTACGATGTCCATCCTCGCGACGTTATGCATTTCATTTCCCCATTTATTTGACTGCCTATCTGCATTCAAAAGAAATTTGCAGTGTTCGATCATCGCCACTGTTCGATGCTTTTTATCTGTACTGTTTTTATGTCTGGCTTGTTAAGCATTTTCAAGATTTTATAGACAAGTGCGTATCTTCAGTGGACTTCGTTTTCGGTTATACTTCAGACAGTCCCCAAGATTCTTGGTGGACATCTCAAGACACACTGTACAATACAGTTCTAGTTGTTAAACATTATGTCATCTCTAACGCAAAAATCAAAGATTTCAGTGCTGATAACATCTCAAAAAATACGTAAGTATATTTAAAATTAGAAATTCAAGAAAACATTTATTCCTTATTACAGCTTAGAAAGTAGTCTAATATTCACTCTCATACAAAGATAATATTCCTTTCGTTAAGCCCTTATCAAGTCGTAAAAACTAGAAGTTTCTATTGATATCGAAGCTGCAAAACCGACCAGAAACTTTTGTGAAAAGAAGTGTTAGTATTAGAGAACTTTGCTTTTTGAAACTAATTTTGTGCCTTCTTCCCACTTAAAATTCTGAAGTTTACGAGTTTTTTTTCAGTTTATAGCAGATTCCAGGGAATTTGAAGTTCTCATTAAAAAAGGAAACAAATGCTTGTCAAGAACAGTTTTGTGGTTTGTATTTCTTATGAGATATTTCCGGTACTGTTATTGTCTGATACATAACATAGAACTCTATCTGATCAGTCAGTACTTCTCTTCGAAATGTGGTAATTCATTGTCAACGACTACTGTTTAGAGAGTTGTAAATATCTATAAGAGTAGCGAAACTATCTTTTCCCTCCAGCTGGACTACTTCAGTACACCGATAATCTCTGTTGTACATCCTACAAGTTACAAGCTACTGTGCGTGGTTTTGAACAACAGGAGAAAAGTATTGGAAGATGTAACCTGCACGTCGAGGCTGCATGTTGATTTAACAGATAACTAACTGATCAATGAAGGAAAGGCCAAACAAATAACTTTTATGTTTTCTTACTTTCTGCAGTATTTGTGTTCATTTTGGTAGCGAAAAGACAGTGACCTGAACTCGATGTCATGATGCTTTCATTAAGCATTTCTCCAGCTTTTCCTTGGATCTAATGCTCGTGTGAAGTGTTAATCGACCTGTTGCCATAGCCCACAAAAATTAAGAAAGGACACTTGTGTTTGAAATTGCATTTTTGCAAGTACTAGTAATCTCATGATACATCGAGTGCAATGGCTCCGAATTATGGAATGGGGAACGTAATAGATCACCAAATGAGAAAGTGGCTGAAATACGGCATGAAATTAAGGTACTGCACCATTCAGAAATGGACCTCCAAAAGAGCTACACAACTTCCTTGGTTAATTTGATAAACTATGCATTAAGACATATAGGGACATCGCATATGTATTAGTAAGATGTAGTGGACTATTACATAATGACTCAGAAAAAAGGCATACCTTTCGTGAACCGAGATTGTGTCTTGTGATGTGAGCTTCATTCGCAGATGGGAATTCTTTGCGTACACAGATGAAGTCATTAACGTTTCCTGAGCTTCAGAGGCTCATGCAGGAAGAGATTAGCATGATGTGCCATCGCCCACCAACAGTTTGAAATCCGCCTGGTTTTCAGACGGTGAAATGGACTCTAGAAACGCATGTTATTTGATTGGTTCTGCATTGGCATTCGATCCCACATTCTGTGTCCATCCACATTTACAGGAAACATAAACAAAGAGTAACAAATTGAATGAGGGTACTGGACAAGTAATATACGTAATATATACTAAGAAAAAAAAAGACGCTACACGAAGGAATTATCCAACTGGGACGGAAATCGCTGGATGTGATGTACATGTACCGACAAACAACTGATTACAATTTCAAAAAAAAAATTGGAAGAGTGATCGAGAGGAAGGCCTTCAAAAACTAAGTCAATAACGCGTTGGTCCACCTCTGGCCCATGTGCAACCAGTTATTCGGCTTGGCATGACTGACAGAGTTGTTGGATGTTCACCTGGGAGGTATCGTGCCAAATTCTGCTCAAATGGCGGGTTAGATCGTCAAAATCCCGAGATGGTTGGAGAGCCCTCCCCAAAATGCTCCAAACCTTCTCAGCTTGGGAGAGATCAGGCGACCTTGCTGGCTAAGGTAGGGTTTGGCAAGGACGAAGACAAGCACTAGAAACTGTCGCCTTGTGCAGGCAGGCATTGTCTTGCTGAAATGTAAGCGCAGGGTGGCTTGACACGAAGGGCAACAAAACCGGGGCGTAGCATATTGTAGACGTGCCGCTGTGCCTTGCCGCCTCAGATGACAACCGAAGGGACCTTGCTAGGAACAGAAATGGCGCCCCAGACCTTCACTCAAAAGTTGTCGCGTCCCATGGCGGGCGACAATCAGGTTGGTATCGCACTGCTCTCCAAGGTGTCTCCAGACGCGTCTTCGGTAGTCATTAGAAGGACCCATTACTGAAGACTATTCGACTCCAGTCAATGAGATTCCAGGGCTCTTCATTAGATTTATCCGATTCTTCGTTAGCTTCTATAGCCGAATTTTTAAAAGACGACGAGCAAATAGGAGATCCTTAACATCAGCAATTGTTTCCTTTCCGTAGTCACATTATTGTGTCTCCTGAAGTCAAAAAGTAGTATAAATGACTTCGAAAATTCCCATAGTTTAGGCTCATCCATATTAAGCTGGACGTGTTCCTTCTGCTGTAATTTGTTTTTTTGTAGCAAGGTTTCTGTTTTCTTGAACTGCTGCGTTGTGACTGTCCTTTAATTATTTTCATAAGCTCTTGTCTTCTTGCCAAAGAAATTTAATAGTATGTTCTTTATGGAGTAATTTTCCCTTTAAATATATCTTTATTAATATTGCTTCCTTCACAAGGACACTCACTTCTTCACTGTATCTGACTTCACAGTGTGCTGTCACCAGAGTCATTTACGTGACTTTCACTTTTCTGTCGCATTTAAGGCACTCTCCATTGGGTTGATGCTATAACTATTAAAAAATATCTTCCACTTTTATGTTGTCATAGGACATCGGACATTTGTTGTGATAGTACGTACAAAGCTCCAAACAAAATTCTGATTTGCACTGATCTTGTGACAACACTACTTCTTAAATTTAACTATAATCGGTACAGATAAATGAAAACATAAGTCCTACAGATTTTTCCCTATACTCTTAAGAAAATTGACAATCACTTCACGCAAGCAAATGACTTTAGAAACAAGAAGAGACAAAGCTGATTGAGGGGGGATGTAATCCATATTGAACGACGTCCTCAGAAATTTCAGTTGTTCATTGGCAAGTCCCCAGACCTGTCCCTGATAGAACATGTGTCAGACCTGCTTGGCCTCAACTCTGTCCCAGTGCTAGTATTGTTGCTCGTACTAGTATTTCAGAGGAAAGTAATTTCAGCTCACACATCTATTCACAGCGTCCATTACAATTCCAACTACAATTATATACACCCGCTGCAGAGAACAGCACAGTCTACAATTCTGTATACAACACCAATAGATGTCATAAGAGTTTATTATTCCCCAACATCCTCCCCACCCTGGTCTATCTTAAGTGGAATGACCAGCTGGACCGTTTGACAAATCTTCGTACCACCCGGCTGCCAGAGAATAATGCATTCTCTTCTACTACTGCTCTCTTCCGCAAGTGTCGTTTGGATACTTTTGTGTCGTACAATTGATTCAGTTGGCTCTGAGCACCATGGGACTTAACTGCTGAAGTCTTCAGTCCCCTAGAACTTAGAACTACTTAAACCTAACTAACCTAACGACATCACACACATCCATGCCCGAGGCAGGATTCGAACCTGCGACCGTAGCGGTCGCGCGGTTCCAGACTGTAGCGCCTAAAACCGCTCGGCCACTCCGGCGGAAGTGTTGTGGTTGATATCCACATGAAGTAGAACGATTTGTCCAACTCTTGATTTTCTTCTAGAGGGATATCGCATCACCTTGTGGTAGCTTGTTAGCATCCGGAGGGATTCGTTTTTCCACCTAATCCCAATGTCCTTTTGTTTCACCCAAAACTTCTTGGTGAAATCCATTCTAGTTGCTGCTTCTGGCCCACTTGGAATAGTTACCAGTTAGGAAATGAGATGGTGTCAGTGCTGTATCACTCTCTCCTTGAGTTATGGGTCTTGAGTTCATTGCGGTTTCTACCCCAGTCAAAATGGTCTCTCTATCTGTCTAAGAGCGACCAAGTCATTCTGCGCCCATATTCTTCACCTTGTAAGCGTATTTTCATATCGCTGGCTTAGTTGTGGAGTATCTTTGCGGGCAGCAGCGTCTGTAGTGAGTCGAGCACGGGACACGAAACTGTTATGTTATGTAGTGTGTAGCTCTGAATGTAGAAGCATTGTTAGTATTCAGGTTGAAGTGTTGCTACAAGTGCTATTATAGTAAAGTGATGACATGTGGAAATGGTTCAGAGGACAGTGCGTCAAGAAGTAATTGAAAATGAGCAGTGGCATTAATAACGTATTTATGTATCCTCTCGTTGCGTGTCGCATAGCATCGATCATCCGCGCAGTGTTCGGTCTCCAAGAATGAACAAATGTGAATCAGTAATACTGTTTACCACAAGAGAATGCAATCAGGTGCCAGTGATTTTTAGCGAGCGTGAGAACGTGCGTTCGATCATCGCGTTCCGCATCATCAACAATCAGCCGCGCCGCGACGGTTACGCGCACGCTCGTACAAGTGAGAACTGAGAACTGAAAAATTAACTTTACGAACAGTGTTATATCGTTACTAGTGACAAGGAGGACTATTACCAGATATCTGTATGTGTGACGAACGTAAGAACTTTCGTTCGATCATTGGGCTTCCACATCATCAACAATCACCAGCGTCGTGTCGGTTACGCGTACGCTCGTCTGAATTATATTTTGGACAGTTACTCATCAAGATTGTTAGTTGGGATAAACACTTACGATTTAGAGTGTAAACAGTACAACCTGTGGTTTCTATATCGTCTCAGACTGTAGATGTTCATACCAGACAGTGTTGTGTATTAATGTTGAGTGGCTCCCCTAAACCCACTTGCATATTTCGATATATAATTTCAGGCAAGCCAACAGCAGTGTCGAACAGAACAATACGACCGCCGCGGGATTACCAGGTACGTGGTGTGGACAGGGCGCACGGTCAAGGAAAGCAACGGTCACGAAACGAGAAGCCAGTTTAAGGGGTCCCCCACCCCCATTTGTACTCCCGGGCGTGTTAGAACCTGATCTTGTAGCCTCAGATTTTCATCTTTTCCTCTCTCTAACGAACAACTTTCATGGAACTTCCTTTCTGGATGAAAATAAGCTCCAAATATGTCTCGACGAATTCTTCACCCCAAAATCGCATATCTACAGTCACGGAATCGAGAAGTTATTGCAGCTTAGGCAGACTCTTATGAATAGTGAAGGAGAATGTGTTACTGAGTCCATAAAACGCTACGAAAGTATGTACCAACCCAATGTAAACAGAATAAACCAGTAACGTCTGTGAGTGAAGTACAGCAAATGCCGCGACTTAACCTGCATGAGCTGAACGTGGCGTGGCATGATCGTATTTCGATATTTAAGTTACTCAACAGCTTCTCCGTCGGTTTAGAATTCTCTTGAATGTGTAGTAGAGTTAATCTCTTCATACACTCGCAGGTTTCGGGACCTACTACTACTACTATTATTACTAGTAGTAGTAATATTTCAAAGGAATTCAACACAGAATTCAACACAGTAATTTCAGCTCACACAATTATTCACAGCGTTCATTAGAGCTTCAGTCACCTTTATACATGGTAGTTCTTATTAACATTTAAACATCCCCGAAGCGACGTGGGTGGGACCGAGACAAACTGTGCTGCGGTTTGTTCATTTTCCAAAATGGTCTTGTGCAGTTGCGGCTGCCCCGTAAGAAAAATTCTCCGAAATTTGATATAAGAGACATGGGGCCGTAGACATCGGAAAATGCCCGAAAAGTGGATGACAAACGTTTAACATGCGACGTGGCCAGGTGAGGTACCGACGGTGGAGCCTATCGGTCTGTCGCATCCGATCATCTCAACCAAAGTCAAGCATTCAAGATGGTATGGCGACATTAGCGCGTGGGCTCGGGGTTCGAGTCTCGAGTCTGGCAGGCAGTATTTTTCTGCGTTGTGTTAAACTATCGTGTGTTTAGATTATTTTATTTGCCGCTGGTTAGTTGTGATACCTCACAACAAAGGTAGGGATAATTTTCAGGAAAAACACACGGAAGGTTGACCAAGATATTTCACCATTTGCCATTTCATGGAATACAATTTATTGCTTAACTACAATTATTACAAACAACGTTGTCAAAAAATCAATAACAACGTTCACAATAATTTAAAGAACTTCAACAGGATCAGTTCATTAATAAAAAAATTTCAACAGTTTATACCATTAAGAACAGGGCTTAAATCCAGAAACATACATAAGTCCCCAAATACAAATACGAACTCACACCAACTAGGAGTGACTGCAAGCTGGTTCAACAAACTGATTTTAGCAGTAAAATGAATTACAAATGACTGCCAATAAAGGTACTAACAATTACCAAACATGGATAAAACTTTAAACAAGTAGGCAACGCCCACACAAAGTACGGAAAGGATAACAAGTAATGCCACTGATTCTGGCTGTTGGAAAGCCCTTAATAATTTATAAACCTTAATAAAATCCCTTAAGCAATAAAATAGACGATCCCTCAAAATGCAAGAAAAGCTGGGAAGGCATACAATTAAAGGTGACTCCCAACTGGTACACGCATTAATAATGACACTTAAACAAATAATACCTCAAAATACGAGGAAAGTGACCAATCACAGCAACCAGTTATCACAGCAAAGTGGCAGCAACCACGCAAGTTTTATAATTAATGAAGTTAGCTAATGACTGTAGATCAAAAAGTGAACGGTTCATACTCACATATAAAAGCCTTTAAAACTTAACACGCTCATGAACTAGCAAAATAGGACCTGCAAGATTTAAAGAAGTTGTTAAAGAGCAAATATAGTCACAAGGAACTTTGGACTTGCAGAACACACAATAAGGCTTGTGTGCTTGCTCAGCTGCCAACATTTGAACAGATTAATAGTTCCGAAATTAATTGGGCGACACTCCAGATTGGCATGTACAAAAACGATCAAATTTAATTTGTTTAACTTGAACCAACATTTGGGAGATGATAGAGGAGCTTTGCTGCAGGCAAACGTGGAAGACGTACGACGACAGACGTGTCGCCCCCGCCGGAGGAAAACACGTCTCTGTTCTGGGCCCAGGAAACAGGAACCCGTCGTCGCTGTCAGAACTACCCTGCCAAAATGCACCAGAAAGGAAACAAGAATCTGCTCGAATAAGACTACAAACGACAGTGTCTAAGATGTAGGAAATATTAAGTAGTTACGAAAGTGGCTACACGTACAAGTCTCGAGCTTGGTGTTTCCTAATATTACATGAAAATTAACGACGAGAACCATAGCCACTTGCAAATCAAAATACCAGGGCACACCCTCTTTTAACAGTGCACTGCCTTCGACACAGACTATATTGTAGTCGCGACTACATCAACTCAATTTACGACACAGAGTAGTCATACACTAGCAATGTGATCTGGAACAAACAGATTAAAATCAGTTATACTGACTGGTGACGATAAAACAATCACTCGGAAGCGTAATGAACATGGCGAGTCTACGAGTGTAATTCAACGTTAACACAGACGTGGGCTTACTACACTACTGGCCATTAAAATTGCTACACCACGAAGATGACGTGCTACAGACGCGAAATTTAACCGACAGGAAGAAGATGCTGTGATATGCAAATAATTAGCTTTTCAGAGCATTCACACAAGGTTGGCACCGGTGGCGACACCTACAACGTGTTGACATGAGGAAAGTTTCCCACCGATTTCTCATACACAAACAGCAGTTGACCGGCGTTGCCTGGTGAAACGTTGTTGTGATGCCTCGTGTAAGGAGGAGAAATGCGTACCATCACGTTTCCGACTTTGATAAAGGTCGGACTGTAGCCTATCGCGATTGCGGTTTATCGTATCGCGAAATTGCTGCTCGCGTTGGTCGAGATCCACTGACTGTTAGCAGAATATGAAATGAGTGGGTTCAGGAGGGTAATACGGAACGCCGTGCTGGCTCCCAATGGCCTCGTATGACTAGCAGTCGAGATGACAGGCATCTTATTCGCATCGCTGTAACGGATCGTGCAGCCACGTCTCGATCCCTGAGTCAACAGATGGGGACGTTTGCAAGACAACAACCATCTGCACAAACAGTTCGACGACGCTTGCAGCAGCGTGGACTGTTGGCTCAGAGAGCATGGCTGCGGTTACCCTTGACGCTCCATCACAGACAGAAGCACCTGCGATGGTGTACTCAACGACGAACCTGGGTGCACGAATGGCAAAACGTCATTTTTTCGTATGAATCCATGTTCTGTTTACAGCATCATGATGGTTGAATCCGTGTTTGGCGACATCGCGGTGAACGCACATTGGAAGTGTGTATTCGTCATCGCCATACTGGCGTATCACCTGGGATGATGATGTGGGGTGCCATTGGTTACAAGTCTCGGTCACCTCTTGTTCGCACTGACGGCAATTTGAACAGTGGACGCTACATTTCAGATGTGTTACGATCCGTGGCTCTACCCTTGATTCGATCCCTGCGAAACCCTACATTTCAGCAGGATAATACACGACTGCATGTTGCAGGTCCTGTGCGGACCTTTCTGAATACAGAGTATGTTCGACTGCTGCCCTGGCCAGCACATTCTCCAGATGTCTCACCAATTGAAAACGTCTGGTGAATGGTGGCCGAGCAACTGGCTCATCACAATACGCCAGTCACTACTCTTGATGAATTGTGGTATCGTGTTGAAGCTGCATGGGCAGCTGGGCCTGTGCACGCCATCCAAGCTCTGTTTGACTCAATGCCCAAGCGTATCGAGGCCGTTATTATGGTCATAGATGGTTTTTCTGGGTACCAATTTCTCGGGATCTATGCACCCAAACAGCGTGAAAATGTAATCACATGTCAGTTGTAGTATAATATATTTGTCCAATGAATACCCTTTTATCATCTGCATTTCTTCTTGGTGTAGCAATTTTAATGACCACTAGTGTCTAACAAGTACCAACAAGAGATCGAAACTTAACTCCATTCAGGTGCGAAAGAGCCAAGACTTCCAGGATTCCAAGCAGAGGTGTTATTGCCTCCAATCCGTGCAGTTGATCCACAGGTGCCATAATGTTTAGGCCTCCAGATGGAACCCGTTGCTTGCTGACCAGGTTGCACGTGGCGTCAGCTGCACTTCCCGTATCTCGCCGCTATCTATCCTTAATCCAGCCGGAAGTCTTTGGCTGCGACCAACTTAACAACTAGCGGCTTCATGAACTCCATCCCCAGGCAGCAAGACTGCCGAAAAAACCAACTTACCACCCACGTGGCGTCCCGCTAGATGCCCGTACCACTGCCCGCCAAACCCAACAACGTTCTCCTTAACCCAAGACCATAGCCGTGGCGTTTGACCGAGATCGATATCGGCTGTACGAGTGGTTGGTGGCCCCAGTGGAATGGCATGGTCGCCAAAATTAAAGCCGCCATGGGTCAAGTTGGAGAATACAGCACAACAAAAATCTACCATACTGCGTCACAAAGTAAATAAGTATAAACTTCCAAACTGCATCGCTACCAGTAAACGATCTATACGTTCTTTGCCGAATAACGTGTGTAAACAAAAAAGAAGGGATGAAAGGAAAGAAACCCAATACAGTACAGGCCGGAGTGGCCGAGCGGTTCTAGCAGCTACAGTCTGGAGCCGCGTGACCGCTACGGTCGCAGGTTCGAATCCTGCCTCGGGCATGGATGTGTGTGATGTTCTCAGATTAGTTACGTTTAAGTAGTTCTAAGTTCTAGGGGACTGATGACCACAGAAGTCTCATAGTGCTCAGAGCCATTTTTGAACCCAAAAGAGTAACAGCTTTCGCTTGGTTGCAGCGTAGCCAATAATTCTGTAGTTTTGACGCTTGAAACGCATCACATTTACGAAAGGTGTTTGAAAACAGAGTAGCCTAGCGGAGTAAAGTTAGCACTGCCCCCTACCGGCGACGGTAGGACAGACAGGTCCAGTCTCTTCGGTTTCTTTACTCGGTAGCTAGAATCACCCTCTATACACATGCAGTTTTGGTATACAACACCAACAGATGGTGTTAGAATCTCTTATTCTCCAACAGTTATCCAAGATATCAAAGAGAATACATAGAAAGAAAGATTCGATATCACTTACCTACAATATAGCAGGTCAGCAACTGGAAGCAGTTAATTTCATAAATTATCTGGGAGTACGCATTAGGAGTGATTTAAAATGGAATGATGATATAAAGTTGATCGTCGGTAAAGCAGATGCCAGACTGAGATTCATTGGAAGAATCCTAAGGAAATGCAATCCGAAAACAAAGGAAGTAGGTTACAGTACGCTTGTTCACCCACTGCTTGAATACTGCTCAAGAGTGTGGGATCCGTACCAGACAGGGTTGACAGAAGAGATAGAGAAGATCCAATGGAGAGCAGCGCGCTTCGTTACAGGATCATTTAGTAACCACGAAAGCGTTACGGAGATGATAGATAAACTCCAGTGGAAGACTCTGAAGGAGAGACGCTCAGTAGCTCGGTACGGGCTTTTGATGAAGTTTCGAGAACATACCTTCACCGAGGAGTCAAGCAGTATATTGCTCCCTCCTACGTATATCTCGCGAAGAGACCATGAGGATAAAATCAGAGAGATTAGAGCCCACACAGAGGCATACCGACCATCTTTCTTTCCACGAACAATACGAGACTGGAATAGAAGGGGGAGCTGATAGAGGTACTCAAGGTACCCGCCGCCACACACCGTCAGGTGGCTTGCGGAGTATGGATGTGGATGTAGAGGTAAATGTAGACCAACTACAACATTTCCTCAAGAGACAAAGCAATGGCTTTATCACACCATTCCCAACGGAACCAGCCCTTGCATGAGGGCCAGATGGGAGAGGGGGGTGAGGCGTCAGAATCTCTTATTCCCCAACAGCTATCCTGGATATCGAAGACCAGCTACAACATTTTCTCAAACGAGAATACGATGGCTTTATGACATCTTTCCCAACAGAACCAGCCCTTGCACGAGGGCCAGATGTGGGAGGGGCTGAGGTAACGTCATCCTAATAACAGGCCTCATGGTGCCAAGTTATTTGTAGATTTCTCTCGATACTGTAATCACTGAAATAACAGCAAGTACCCTCTCAACCCACGAAGTTTCTTCTCCATTCCTCCACCCCTTCCGCGCGCAAGACGTTGTTTTTTGTTACGCTGTGTGCATGCTGGTTTATACACTCCTGGAAATGGAAAAAAGAACACATTGACACCGGTGTGTCAGACCCACCATACTTGCTCCGGACACTGCGAGAGGGCTGTACAAGCAATGATCACACGCACGGCACAGCGGACACACCAGGAACCGCGGTGTTGGCCGTCGAATGGCGCTAGCTGCGCAGCATTTGTGCACCGCCGCCGTCAGTGTCAGCCAGTTTGCCGTGGCATACGGAGCTCCATCGCAGTCTTTAACACTGGTAGCATGCCGCGACAGCGTGGACGTGAACCGTATGTGCAGTTGACGGACTTTGAGCGAGGGCGTATAGTGGGCATGCGGGAGGCCGGGTGGACGTACCGCCGAATTGCTCAACACGTGGGGCGTGAGGTCTCCACAGTACATCGATGTTGTCGCCAGTGGTCGGCGGAAGGTGCACGTGCCCGTCGACCTGGGACCGGACCGCAGCGACGCACGGATGCACGCCAAGACCGTAGGATCCTACGCAGTGCCGTAGGGGACCGCACCGCCACTTCCCAGCAAATTAGGGACACTGTTGCTCCTGGGGTATCGGCGAGGACCATTCGCAACCGTCTCCATGAAGCTGGGCTACGGTCCCGCACACCGTTAGGCCGTCTTCCGCTCACGCCCCAACATCGTGCAGCCCGCCTCCAGTGGTGTCGCGACAGGCGTGAATGGAGGGACGAATGGAGACGTGTCGTCTTCAGCGATGAGAGTCGCTTCTGCCTTGGTGCCAATGATGGTCGTATGCGTGTTTGGCGCCGTGCAGGTGAGCGCCACAATCAGGACTGCATACGACCGAGGCACACAGGGCCAACACCCGGCATCATGGTGTGGGGAGCGATCTCCTACACTGGCCGTACACCACTGGTGATCGTCGAGGGGACAGTGAATAGTGCACGGTACATCCAAACCGTCATCGAACCCATCGTTCTACCATTCCTAGACCGGCAAGGGAACTTGCTGTTCCAACAGGACAATGCACGTCCGCATGTATCCCGTGCCACCCAACGTGCTCTAGAAGGTGTAAGTCAACTACCCTGGCCAGCAAGATCTCCGGATCTGTCCCCCATTGAGCATGTTTGGGACTGGATGAAGCGTCGTCTCACGCGGTCTGCACGTCCAGCACGAACGCTGGTCCAACTGAGGCGCCAGGTGGAAATGGCATGGCAAGCCGTTCCACAGGACTACATCCAGCATCTCTACGATCGTCTCCATGGGAGAATAGCAGCCTGCATTGCTGCGAAAGGTGGATATACACTGTACTAGTGCCGACATTGTGCATGCTCTGTTGCCTGTGTCTATGTGCCTGTGGTTCTGTCAGTGTGATCATGTGATGTATCTGACCCCAGGAATGTGTCAATAAAGTTTCGACTTCCTGGGACAATGGATTCACGGTGTTCTTATTTCAATTTCCAGGAGTGTACGTAGTTGAGTTCTGTATGTCGCAGATGTCGTTCCCGCTCCGAACGTGTGAAGAAGACAGCACCTTGAAAGCTGCGCAGGAATTTACTTCGCGGAAGCAAGGTGAAAGGTCGCACTGCGAGTTCCTTTGAGTCGGCCGCTGGGGGGGGGGGGGGGGAGGGGGGGGGGGAGGGATGCAAGTGGAACTTTCCCGCCGCACCTCCGCGGCGCTGTTCGCCGGCCTCCCGCCCTCCGAGTCGTCACTCCTCTTACGACTTGGGCACTAAATCAATTTCGGAGCACCGGCAGGCCCCGGCGTGGGAGCGTCTAATGCGATTACTTGGCCGCGCGCGCGCCGGCAGTCTTTCTTCGTTACGCCTTCGCGCCATATCGCTTTACGCGGCCGACTCCGGCGGGGCAGAAGGGCGCCCTTGTGTAACGCGAGGCGCCCCAGTAATAGCCCCATCAGTTCACTTTATCACGCAGGGCGCTCCTTCATACAGCCCCTTATACGCTACTGCCAGTTGCTGCTGCCTCTTGCATTGCCGCCCGAACTTAAACGCGGGACGGTTGAGAAGCCACTAACTAACTTTATCTGCTGCGTAAATAAATTCTCTTGGTGGTCCAGACAAACGAATGCAGTCGGAGGGACGAGTAGGCCTTGGAACTGGTCTCTCTGAACCGATCCCAGAAGCAGGTGATACTACACTACTGGCCATTAAAATTGCTACACCACGAAGATGGCGTGCTACAGACGCGAAACTTCACCGACAGGAAGAAGATGCTATGATATGCAAATGATTAGCTTTTCAGAGCATTCACACAAGGTTGGCGCCGGTGGCGACACCTACAACGTGCTGACATGAGGAAAGTTTCTAACCGATTTCTCATACACAAACAGCAGTTGACCGGCGTTGCCTGGTGAAACGTTGTTGCGATGCTTCGTGTAAGGAGGAGAAATGCGATCACGTTTCCGACTTTGATAAAGGTCGGATTGTAACCTATAGCGATTATGGTTTATCGTATCGCGACATTGCTACTCGCGTTGGTCGGGATCCAGTGACTGTTAGCAGAATATGGAATAGGTGGGTTCAGGAGGGTAATACGGAACGCCGTGCTGGATACCAAGGGCCTCGTATCACTAGCAGTCGAGATGACAGGCATCTTATCCGCATGGCTGTAACGGACCGCGCAGGCACGTCTGGATCCCTTAGTCAACAGATGGGGACGTTTAGAAGACAACGACCATCTGCACAGACAATTCGACGACGTTTGCAGCAGCATGGACTATAATCTCGGAGACCGTGGCTCCGGTTACCCTTGACGCTGCATCACAGACAGGAGCGCCAGCGATGGTGTACTCAACGACGAACCTGGGTGCACGAATGGCAAAACGTCATTTTTTCGGATGAATCCAGGTTCTGTTTACAGCATCGTGACTGTCGCATCCTCGTTCGCGGTGAACGCACATTGGAAACGTGTATTCGTCATCGCCATACTGGCATATCACCCGGCGTGATGGTACGGGGTGCCATTGGTTATACGTCTCGGTCACCTCTTGTTCGCACTGACGGCACTTTGAACAGTGGACGTTGTATTTCAGATGTGTAACGTCCCGTGGCTCTACCCTTGATTCGATCCCTGCGAAACCCTACATTTCAGCAGGATAATACACGACCGCATGTTGCAGGTCCTGTGCGGACCTTTCTGGATACAGAGTATGTTCGGCTGCTGCCCTGGCCAGCACATTCTCCAGATGTCTCACCAATTGAAAACGTCTGGTGAATGGTGGCCGAGCAACTGGCTCGTCACAATACGCCAGCCACTACTCTTGATGAACTGTGGTATCGTGTTGAGGCTGCATGGGCAGCTGTACCCGTACACGCCATCCAAGCTCTGTTTGACTCAATGCCGAGACGTATCAAGGCCGTTATTAAGGCCAGAGGTGGTTGTTCTGGGTACTGATTTCTCAGGATCTATGCACCCAAATTGCGTGAAAATGTAATCACATGTCAGTTCTAGTATAATATATTTGTCCAATGAATACCCGTTTATCATCTGCATTTCTTCTTGGTGTAGCAGTTTTAATGGCCAGTAGTGTAATTAGTTGGCAAGTGAATTCAAGAAAGTCCCGAAGAGGCCGGACGATATTAACAACTGCTTCCCAATACGTTTACTCCCTGATGGAATGTGTCATAAAATATCTATTTTTCAACCCGATAACTCCTTTCGCGGAATCAATATTATACGGTCCAGTCACATTAATGTAACCACCGTCCATGTTCGACGCCAGTGTGCAGTAACCAGACGACAGGTGATAGCACTAGCAAAGGAGGGCATATAACATTTGCGAAACGGCTAAATCTGCAAACTGTTTGCCGGCCGGGGTGGCCGAGCAGTTCTACGCGCTACAGTCTGGAACCGCGCACCGCTACGGTAGCAGGTTCGAATCCTGTCTCGGGCATTGGTGTGTGTGATGTCCTTAGGTTGGTTAGGTTTTATGTAGTTCTAAGTTGTAGGGGACTGATGACCTCAGAAGTTAAGTCCGACAGTGCTCAGAGCCATTTTGCAAACTGTTTCTGTGCTGCCGCCATTGAAGTATACTGTGCATGGCAAAATGATGCTATCCAAAACTGGCTCCAAGGCAACTGTGGTGTACCACGGGCCATAGATGACAGGGTTGGAGACGCTGCAGAAATACAGGGTGTTTCAAAAATGACCGGTATATTTGAAACGGCAATAAAAACTAAACGAGCAGCGATAGAAATACACCGTTTGTTGCAATATGCTTGGGACAACAGTACATTTTCAGGCACACAAACTTTCGAAATTACAGTAGTTACAGTTTTCAACAACAGATGGCGCTGCGGTCTGGGAAACTCTATAGTACGATATTTTCCACATATCCACCATGCGTAGCAATAATATGGCGTAGTCTCTGAATGAAATAACCCGAAACCTTTGACAACGTGTCTGGCGGAATGGCTTCACATGCAGATGAGATGTACTGCTTCAGCTGTTCAATTGTTTCTGGATTCTGGCGGTACACCTGGTCTTTCAAGTGTCCCCACAGAAAGAAGTCACAGGGGTTCATGTCTGGCGAATAGGGAGGCCAATCCACGCCGCCTCCTGTATGTTTCGGATAGCCCAAAGCAATCACACGATCATCGAAATATTCATTCAGGAAATTAAAGACGTCGGCCGTGCGATGTGGCCGGGCACCATCTTGCATAAACCACGAGGTGTTCGCAGTGTCGTCTAAGGCAGTTTGTACCGCCACAAATTCACGAAGAATGTCCAGATAGCGTGATGCAGTAATCGTTTCGGATCTGAAAAATGGGCCAATGATTCCTTTGGAAGACATGGCGGCCCAGACCAGTACTTTTTGAGGATGCAGGGACGATGGGACTGCAACATGGGGCTTTTCGGTTCCCCATATGCGCCAGTTCTGTTTATGGACGAAGCCGTCCAGGTAAAAATAAGCTTCGTCAGTAAACCAAATGCTGCCCACATGCATATCGCCGTCATCAATCCTGTGCACTATATCGTTAGCGAATGTCTCTCGTGCAGCAATGGTAGCGGCGCTGAGGGGTTGCCGCGTTTGAATTTTGTATGGATAGAGGTGTAAACTCTGGCGCATGAGACGATACGTGGACGTTGGCGTCATTTGGACCGCAGCTGCAACACGGCGAACGGAAACCCGAGGCCGCTGTCGGATCACCTGCTGCACTAGCTGCGCGTTGCCCTCTGTGGTTGCTGTACGCGGTCGCCCTACCTTTCCAGCACGTTCATCCGTCACGTTCCCAGTCCGTTGAAATTTTGCAAACAGATCCTTTATTGTATCGCTTTTCGGTCCTTTGGTTACATTAAACCTCCGTTGAAAACTTCGTCTTGTTGCAACAACACTGTGTTCTAGGCGGTGGAATTCCAACACCAGAAAAATCCTCTGTTCTGAGGAATAAACCATGTTGTCTACAGCACACTTGCACGTTGTGAACAGCACACGCTTACAGCAGAAAGACGACGTACAGAACGGCGCCCCGACAGACTGCGTTGTCTTCTATATCTTTCACATCACTTGCAGCGCCATCTGTTGTTGAAAATTGTAACTACTGTAATTTCGAAAGTTTGTCCGCCTGAAAATGTACTGTTGTCCCAAGCATATTGCAACAAACGGTGTATTTCTATCGCTGCTCGTTTAGTTTTTATTGCCGTTTCAAATATACCGGTCATTTTTGAAACACCCTGTATATACGGACGAATAGACGAGCAACGGTTGAGAAACTGAACGCCCACGTGCTCGAAAGGGGCTACCAATAGTGTCTCCTCAACCATCCTTCAGCGACCTTTGCTGCGTGTGGACCTCCGCAGCGGGAACCTTGTTCGGGCGCCCATGCCGAGTGCTGCTCATCGGCGACGAAGGCTGAAATTTGCACATCAGTACCACAACTCGACCTCCACTGAGTGGCCTTTTCAGATGAACCACTTTTTGAGCTCCATCAGACTGAAAGCGAACACCCTGCAGCAATCATCGTTAATGTCCAGCATGGAGCTTTAGTGTCTGGGGAATGTTTTCGTGGAATTCTCTGGGTGATCTCCTCTTTCTGGAAACCACTGTGCACCAACACAAGCATTCATCTATTCTTGGGGACTACGTCCATCCCTACATGTTTTTCCTCGGCAAGATAGCATCTACCAGCTGGACAACGCAACGTGTCACACAGCTCTCAGTGTACGTACGTGGTTCGAAGAGCACAAGGATGAATTTACCGTACTCTCCTGGTCACCAAAGCCTCCGGATTTAAATCTAAACGAGAGTGTGTGCGACCACCTCAATCAGGCTGTTCGCACCATGGATCCTCAACAGTGAAACCTATCGCAGCTGGCAACAGAACTGGAGTCGGCTTGGCTCTACATCCATGGTGATATCTTCCAGAACCTCATAGACTGTCTTCCTTAGTCCGTCTGCAAAATGTGGTTATTCAGGTTTTTGACAGGTGATCACAATAATGTGGCTGGACCACGTAGAAATAACAACAGTCTTCACTGACGTAAACAACGAAAGTGTTCCTTTAATTGCTGCATGGTGTGACTTTGCTTAGTAGACTTTTCCACCAGGCAGGACCCACAGAAAAGGAGACATGTATCGTAGTTCCAGGACTTTTGGACAGACATTTGCGCGGTCCTCGCCATGCCAGCTAACGTCTTCAGAAGGCGTCCAACTATACACGAACGCTAAAAACTGGGTGGACAGCCAGGCGGGGCAGCCGCTCGGTCTATGGCACCTTGCCACGGATCGCGCTCCCCCCTCCCCCCCCCTCCCCCCCATCCCCGTCGAAGGTTCGAGCCCTCCCTCAGAAACAGGTGTGTGCGTTGTCCTTAGCGTAAGTTTAAGTTAGATTAAGTAGTGTGTAAGCCTAGGGACAGATGATCTCAGCAGTTTGGTCCCATAGGAACTTGCCACAAATTTCCAATTTCGCTAGGTGGACACCGTCCTGTTGGAAATATGTGGACATTTCAAACAGTCCGGATAACATTCTACTGCCTATTGGGACTGAATAATTTTTAGTCTATGTGAAGTTCCGCACATTTTACATACATTCTTCGAGCCGCACTTCATGATATCTATCATGACACATGGAGAGAGTAGATACGCTTAAATTAGATCTAGTTTTCATTCTATAGACCCATAGAGAAGACATCCACAAGGCTTTAGAACTTTTTATAAAACAAGAAAACTTAATACACGTTTACAAAGAAAAAAAGTGTGCTTATGTTATTTCCACAGACAGCGACTAAAATGGTCCCCATGGATGTGGATTAAATAAAAAAAGAAAGGAACATATTTTCGTTTTTAAAGGTAGTGACTAACTTGTCACAGAACATGTATGCATTCAATATACTGATGTGCAAGCGATAATTCTTATGTTGTTGTAGCCGCGCATCAGCAAACAGAAAATCATTTTACGATACTTATTTACATTGATCTCATTACTGCATAGAAGATGTTCAGAAGTTATATTTTACGCAATATTCACAATACTTGGTATTATTAATACTATATACAAGTCAGTCGGTTCTACTAAGAAAGTCGTTAATGGAGTAAAAGGAGTTGGCCATCAGTGAATCCTTTAGGCTCGTCTTCAACAGATGTTCATAAGTATTAATAGTTTTTGTAGCTGCTGGTAAGTTATTGAAAATATGTACTTCTAATCAGTAGACACCTTTCTGGACGTAACTGAGAGACTTTAAAAGTTTAAAAAATTATTATTTGCAGTATTGGTACATTGAACTGAGTTATTGGGTTGAAGAAGAGATATATAATTTAAGAAAAAAATTCATTAAGGAAAAGTATATTGGGAAGCAAAAAGCTGTTGTGAACGTCATAACCTGTGGTCAGTTGACTTACGAAGGAGGTCCTTGGGAACGTTTCATAATTCAACGCTGATGCGTTCCTTTAATTTCTGAATGGTGTGACTTTGCTTAGCAGACTTATCCTCTAGTCAAGTCACACAACGTTAATCGCACTAAGCGTTATCAGATATTGTTATCCAATAATGGACCAATGATACAGTCCGAGGTCATTCATCAGCCTTACTACCGTAACACGATCCAGATTGCACTGTCGATGGTCATCACAATTTTCTTGCATCTGCTACTTAACGACCTGTCATTAGTCTTGTGTAGAAGTTTCGGAGAGAGTTCGGGTCAGTACTAGCACTTAGGCCATGAATACCTCGTCACCATCGTGCACGAACATGGAGAGACCTCAGTACCACTAGCTTGTCTGTTACTATAACATACATCCAGGAAAGATGTTTAACCAACAGAAGATATTCTCAGAGAGACAGTAACATATGGGATATTGATTAAAGAATGCGCCATTTCATAATACTAATATATATATATATATATATATATATATATATATATATATATATATATATATATACTTATGTACTTTCTAAGGTTGGTGTTGGTATATGTTAAATGTTTACTACGCTATGCGAACGGTACAATTAATGGTTGGGCTCTTACGCTGCTTATTTATCACAAAATGTTACAAGTATAATTTCCATAATCAAATTCAATTAGGACCAATTTTCCATGCCTTAGACCAACAAGACGTGTCTTTACTACTACAGTACTACCCAACGAATAACACAGGGATGCAAACAGAAATGGGAAACATGGGGTTACAGATAAATGCTTAAGAGCCTTAAGAACTAAGCTTTCTGTTTATTAACGTCTGTCACGGATATTGTTTATGTCTTTCCTTGAAGGGAATTGTTATTAGTAGGACACCAGTTACTAGGAATGGGAACGGACTTTTTAGGGGATGGTAATTCAGGGGACGTTTGGTAATTTTACTCTCAGTTTCATTAAGGCCACTACGTTCATGGTTGAACCAACACTACACGTACCGGAATAACGGTAGAGGTTAGATACACTCCTGGAAATGGAAAAAAAGAAAACACATTGACACCGGTGTGTCAGACCCACCATACTTGCTCCGGACACTGCGAGAGGGCTGTACAAGCAATGATCACACGCACGGCACAGCGGACACACCAGGAACCGCGGTGTTGGCCGTCGAATGGCGCTAGCTGCGCAGCATTTGTGCACCGCCGCCGTCAGTGTCAGCCAGTTTGTCGTGGCATACGCAGCTCCATCGCAGTCTTTAACACTGGTAGCATGCCGCGACAGCGTGGACGTGAACCGTATGTGCAGTTGACGGACTTTGAGCGAGGGCGTATAGTGGGCATGCGGGAGGCCGGGTGGACGTACCGCCGAATTGCTCAACACGTGGGGCGTGAGGTCTCCACAGTACATCGATGTTGTCGCCAGTGGTCGGCGGAAGGTGCACGTGCCCGTCGACCTGGGACCGGACCGCAGCGACGCACGGATGCACGCCAAGACCGTAGGATCCTACGCAGTGCCGTAGGGGACCGCACCGCCACTTCCCAGCAAATTAGGGACACTGTTGCTCCTGGGGTATCGGCGAGGACCATTTGCAACCGTCTCCATGAAGCTGGGCTACGGTCCCGCACACCGTTAGGCCGTCTTCCGCTCACGCCCCAACATCGTGCAGCCCGCCTCCAGTGGTGTCGCGACAGGCGTGAATGGAGGGACGAATGGAGACGTGTCGTCTTCAGCGATGAGAGTCGCTTCTGCCTTGGTGCCAATGATGGTCGTATGCGTGTTTGGCGCCGTGCAGGTGAGCGCCACAATCAGGACTGCATACGACCGAGGCACACAGGGCCAACACCCGGCATCATGGTGTGGGGAGCGATCTCCTACACTGGCCGTACACCACTGGTGATCGTCGAGGGGACACTGAATAGTGCACGGTACATCCAAACCGTCATCGAACCCATCGTTCTACCATTCCTAGACCGGCAAGGGAACTTGCTGTTCCAACAGGACAATGCACGTCCGCATGTATCCCGTGCCACCCAACGTGCTCTAGAAGGTGTAAGTCAACTACCCTGGCCAGCAAGATCTCCGGATCTGTCCCCCATTGAGCATGTTTGGGACTGGATGAAGCGTCGTCTCACGCGGTCTGCACGTCCAGCACGAACGCTGGTCCAACTGAGGCGCCAGGTGGAAATGGCATGGCAAGCCGTTCCACAGGACTACATCCAGCATCTCTACGATCGTCTCCATGGGAGAATAGCAGCCTGCATTGCTGCGAAAGGTGGATATACACTGTAGTAGTGCCGACATTGTGCATGCTCTGTTGCCTGTGTCTATGTGCCTGTGGTTCTGTCAGTGTGATCATGTGATGTATCTGACCCCAGGAATGTGTCAATAAAGTTTCCCCTTCCTGGGACAATGAATTCACGGTGTTCTTATTTCAATTTCCAGGAGTGTATATTCATGATCTAGTACTCAAGATACTCTACTCATCTTGATTATCAATGTAAGTGGTCCATCCATACGAGAAATGAAACACTAATTTAACTGCATGCTCGTGATTTGGTGCAGCATGACGTGGCGTAGGAGAGACGGGAGAATGTGCGAAACTATGAGGAAACCACTCACGCTAATATCCAAACACACGATAAAACCGCCAACACTACTCTTCACCACCACTAGTAAGCGATCGTCTATAGCAAAACCACCCCAGAGAGTGTGTACCCTCCCTATGGGTGATCATGAGGCGGTTTCAAAATACATCAAGTACTTTAAATCCGATTTTGGACAAACGAAGGCAAATAATACGGGGTAGACAGAAAGAGTCTGAAAAGCTTGTAAGGATGTTGTTAATATGGTTGTCAGGGACTGACCGTGCAGAAGTCCCCGCGTTTCTATGCGACACGGAAACACACTGAACAGGAGCCAGTGTCCCGAGTCCTGGCTATTGTCTTGCGGAAGGAAGTCAGCACTGAATCAGACACATGGGGGAGGGTTGCTGCGTCGTATATATATATATATATATATATATATATATATATATATATATATATATATATATACGACGCAGATTGCAGATTTTTCGTTAACTAATACTTTCTCATTACCATTATCTGTATTATCATTATTTCTGTTATTTTTATTATATTATTATTACTGCTACTACCCTTAATATTATTATTCCTATCTATGTGCAGAGACATAACTTTGTAATTAATTAAAACATATAACATCTTCAAAAAACGTTAAAACACAATGTACAGTACGTCTGAAGGAAGCAATAAAATAAACAAAAAAAGGTCAACGTGTCTGCTTATCTTGCTGGATACGAGCCAATTTCCTGACTCTAGATACGTGGCGTGGGTGTTCAACGCTGCATGGCCGAGCGATAGTCGCTTGAGATCTTTCAGACCAGTCATAGAGCTGACTATGGCCACACTGAACCAATCAATTCCATATTCGCATGGCAGTCATAGGAAGCCATTCAGCACGAGGACCATGTCGCGGATCGAAGTCGATAGGCCTCAACCCTGCCGTTGGCGAATGGCATCCAAGAATGTGATACTCTTTATGTGAGTTTGAAAGTTTCCGCATGCTGTCATCAGGGTACTGCCGTCTGAATGGCCAGCCATATACAAGCACATATTTAAATGCGGTATTTAATATTTCTGCTTTCTGTCAAATCTGAGGGTATTAGACTTACCCTAAGGCTTGTCAGGCCTCAATAGAAGGAGCAATGTGCACGAAATTGTAGAGGCTGATGATGGTTATAACACACAGAAGAAGAGTGAGCCGTTTATCGGCTCATAACAAAAGAGAGAGGTTTGTGCTTTATCTTTATCTGTGACTGTTACCTAGCAACAGCTCTGATGGCCTCCCACTAGAATGCAGCGCTTCCACGCACTCTCGCCCTCAGTCTTTACGGAGTTTTCGCACTCTCGCTCACGAGTGGAGGGGATGACTGACGAACCACGGTCTTCTGTCGTCTGTTAACATTAGCCCGTTGAGGCGATGCACTCGCTGGACTGCATTTGAAGAGACGTGTTGCAGTCCAAAGATTCCAGGGACCGTCAGACAGCGTTCACCTGGCTCTAAGGAACAACTTGTTGGCGACTTCATCCCACACACCCCCAGCGGATCACCGAGGAAAATTAATTTGGTGAGAATAGTTTAGTTTAGTTTTAGTTATGTTCTGTAGATCATTTTCCCCATTGTTTTATCGATATGATGTGGAACAAGTCAGATTACAAGATATATATACACACATAAATAGTGCTAATATTAATATTACTGAAATTTTAGTTCTACACAAGCAACTACATTTAGAGGTACATTTTTCTTTTTTTTACCATTTCTGAAACAGAAACTCGTCCATGGAGTAGAAGGAGTGGTCCAAAAGAAATGATTATAAGCTAGATTCAAAACTTGATCTGCTACCTGCCAGACACTTTATGTTGTTGGGCAAATGATCACAGATTTTTTTTCCTGAATAATGTACTCCTTCTTGAGCAACTGACAGCTTCAATAACGGATAGGAAAGGTCATTTTTCCCTCTAGTGTTGTACGTACGAACATCACTGTTCTTCGCGAATTGAGATGGATTATTTGTAACGAATTTCATTAGCGAATATATGTACTCTGATAGTGCAGTTAAAATACCTAACTCCTTGAAAAGGTGCCTACATGACGTCCTTGAGTAAACACTACTAATTATTCTCACTTCTCTCTTTTGTGCAATCAATACTTTATGTCTAAGTGGTGAGTTACGCCAGAATACTATTACATAAGACATTACTGAGGGGAAATACGCAAAGCACGTTAGGAGGCTGATCTGTTTATTACCAAGACTAGCGATTATACGAAGACGAAAGAAGCTGAACGTAGTTGTTTGAGAAACTCAGTAATATGCATCTTCCAGTTCAAGTTGTCATCAATGTGAACACCCAAAAATTTGGAGAAATCTACCCTGTTAAAACCGAGCGAGGTGGCACGGTGGTAGCACACTGGACTCGCATTTGGGAGGACGACGGTTCAATCCCGCGTCTGGCCATCCTGCTTTAGGTTTTCCGTGATTTCCCTAAATCACTCCAGGCAAATTCTGGGATGGTTCCTTTGAAAGGGCACGGATGACTTCCTTCCCCATCCTTCCCTAATCCGATGAGACCGATGACCTCCCCCAAACAACCCAACCCAACTATACCCTGTTAAATGAGTCCTGTAATATGCTACATCAATTGCCGGTATGATTCTATTTGGTGTACAGAACTGGATATAGTGAGTTTTTTCAAAATTAAGGGGGAGTCCATTTTCTGAGAACCACTTAATAATTCTTTTAAAGACAGCCTTAACAATATCTTCAGCTGCTTTTTCTGGAATGGGATTTATTATAACACTAATGTCATTCTTTACAGACGAATGGAAAAGCTGGTAGAAGCCGACCTCGGCGAAGATCAGTTTGGATTCCGCAGAAATGTTGGAACACGTGAGGCAATACTGACCCTACGACTTATCTTAGAAAATAGATTAAGGAAAGGCAAACCTACATTTCTAGCATTTGTGGACTTAGAGAAAGCTATTGACAATGTTGACTGGAATACTCTCTTTCAAATTCTAAAGGTGGCAGGGGTAAAATACAAGGAGCGAAAGGCTATTTACAATTTGTACAGAAACCAGATAGCAGTTATAAGAGTCGAGGGGCGTGAAAGGGAAGCAGCGGTTGGGAAGGGAGTGAGACATGTTTGTAGCCTGTCCCCGATGTTATTCAATCTGTACATTGAGCAAGCAGTAAAGGAAACAAAAGAAAAATTCGGAGTATGTATTAAAGTCCATGGAGAAGAAATAAAAACGTTGAGGTTCGCCGATGACATTGTAATTTTGTCAGATACAGAAAAGGACTTAGAAGAGCAGTTGAACGGAATGGACAGTGTCTTGAAAGGAGGATATAAGATGAACATCAACAAAAGCAAAACGAGGATAATGGAATGTAGTCGAATTCAGTCGGGTGATGCTGAGGAATTCAGTCGGGTGATGCTGAGGGAATAAGATTAGCAAATGAGACACTTAGAGTAGTAAAGGAGTTTTGCTATTTGGGGAGCAAAATAACTGATGATGGTCGAAGTAGAGAGGATATAAAATATAGACTGGCAATGGCAAGGAAAGCGTTTCTGAAGAAGAGAAATTTGTTAACATCGAGTATAGATTTAAGTGTCAGGAAGTCGTTTCTAAAAGTATTTGTATGGAGTGTAGCCATGTATGGAAGTGAAACATGGACGATAAATAGTTTGGACAAGAAGAGAATAGAAGCTTTCGAAATGTGGTGCTACAGAAGAATTCTGAAGATTAGATGGGTAGATCACATAACTCATGAGGAGTTATTGAATAGAATTGGGGAAAAGAGGAGTTTGTGGCACAACTTGACTAGAAGAAGGGATCGGTTGGTAGGACATGTTCTGAGGCATCGAGGGATCACAAATTTAGCATTGGAGGGCAGCGTGGAGGGTAAAAATCGTAGAAGGAGACCAAGAGATGATTACACTAAGCAGATTCAGAAGGATGTAGGTTGCAGTAAGTACTGGGAGATGAAGAAGCTTGCACAGGATAGAGTAGCATGGAGAGCTGCATCAAACCAGTCTCAAGACTGAAGACAACAACAACAACAACAACAACAATGTCATCTGCAAAAAGTACTAATTCCGCTTGCTGAACGTTAAGTTGGAGGTCATTCACATGAATAAGGAACAGCAGAGGACCTAAAATTGAACCCAGTGGGATTCCCTATAATTTACCACCCTCCAAACATTATTTGTGTTATTCAGCACAACGTTTTTCTTTCTGTTCATTAAGTATGATTCAAACCAGCTGTGTGTATAGCCTTCAATTCCATAAAACCTGAGTTTCTCTAAGCGTGTGACATGATCCACACAGTCAAATGCCTTGGAGAGATCACAAAAAATAACAACTGGCGATAATTTGTTATTTAGGGCTTGTACTATTTGATGGGTAAATGTGTAGATAGCATTCTCAGTCGAGTAACCCTTCCAGAATCCGAACTGTGACATGCTGAGTAAACTACTTTCACTTAAATGTGAGACCGCTCGTGAATACATAACTTTTTCGAATATTTAAGAAAATGAAGTCAGCAATGAGATTGGTCTATAATTATTTAAGTCATTCTTGTCCCCTTTCTTATGAAGAAGTTTGACAATTGCGTATTTCTATCTGTCTGGAAAAATTCGCTGTGCCAGCGAAGCATTACATATATAGCTAAGGACTCCACTTACTAAATTAGAACAACACTTCAGAATTCTGTTAGAGACTCCATCAATACCACATGAGCTCTTGTTTTTCAGTATATTTATAATTACCTTAATTTCAGAGGGGGATGTTGCTACTATTTCTAAACGCCTAAAGTCCTGGGGAATGACATTTTTAACATATTTTTTTTTTTGCTTCTTCAACTGAACCCTTTAACCCTATTTTTGCTGCTACATTCAGAAAGTAATTGTTAAAAAAACTTGCAACTTGTGAATTATCACTCACAACATCATCATTTAGCTTTAATGCTACGGTATGCTGTGCACTGTCAGGCTGCCCCATCTCCCGTTTGACGACATTCCATATATTTTTAATATTATTATCAGCATTATTAATTTCTGTCATAACACATAAGCTTCTCGACTTCTTAATGACTTTCCTTAAAATATATACAGTATCTTTTGTAGTAAGCAAGTAACGTCGGCTCCTGACTTTTCTGGCCTGTCCATATCTTTCCCTCTTCCTCTTACACGATATATTAATTCCCTTAGTAATCCATGGCTTACTTGACTTTGTAATGGCTTATTTGGATAACGTTTCAGGAAAGCAAATCTCAAATAGTTCGACAAATTTACGGTGGAATAAACTGAATTTGGCATCAGCATCATTTTCTGTGTATACTTCATCCCATTCTACCTCTCCTAGGCTGCACTTAAAGCTCTGTGTCCTGTTCGAATTAATAAGCCTCCCTGCCTTGTATGAACCTGCCTGAATCCTGTAAGGAGCTATATGTGTTATTTCCATTAACTGTGCGTCGTGATCAGATAGCCCATTAACAACTGGGTGTACGTTAATTAATGCCCTCAGAATCCTCGCCTTTAGCGTTTCGGTGTTCCATAGCCGGTAATTTCCAAGAATGATTGCCTATCGAAGTCGCGGGGTCCAAACGATACATATCGAACGTGCGATCGTTAATCGATCATGCAACTCCGGTGGCAGGCGTTATGAATATGATTACGGTGGTCACTACAGCAATGACAAAAGAAGAGCGTTACAAAAATACTTGCATTTGCAAAGGAGACGACTTACCTTAGTCGTCGTCGGTGTTGTCTTGTTAAAGTCCATTACGGTGGTCTGGATGGATAATTTGGAAGAGTCGAACCTTTCCACCATACCACAATAGTCTACACAGTCCCTTCTTACCTCGTCCGGTAGTATTCTATATTTACACCAAAAAATCAGACAATTTTCTACGCTGGATAAACATGGAATTAGATTTTTTCATGTGAGAGAATCCACCGAAGAATCATCAAGAACACCAGACATCCAACTCACTAACAATATAAATCGTTTGGGTTTCCCTAGCAACTAAAAAATAATTCGCGGAGGTATGGAATTTAGAGCCACTACGGGCACAACGGGAAACAGATAAAAATGACTATCACAATTAATTGGTCACACTGCCCGCCAACGAAGTCGCATTATCGATTTACGATCTTGCGTTCGATATGTAACATTTGGACCCAGCGACTTAGACAGGCAATCATTCTTGGAAATTACACCAAAGCCAATGACTGTTGTCTTAGTTTAAGACGAACCTTAGTTAGATCTGTTTTGCTGCTCGATTACTTTGGTTTCTTTAACGTTAGGTTAGTGCAGTATAGCTGTAGTGGTACCTAGTATTATTTGTAAGAAATCTAAACCAGTGGTATCGGGTTTGTTTCGTTTTGTGTTGTACTGAGGCTCTTGGCTTCGATTATGGCCTTTACTACGTTGTTAATGTACAGTGGCTCTTATTTAGTATTATCGTTTCTTATAAATACATGCCCCTATACAGGGTGTTAAAACGGCGAATATTTTGAGAGATGGTAGTACCAACCATAACAAGGAAATAAGTCCAGTAAACATGGGCTCTAAAACGGATACCTTAATAACCAAGAGCAGACGTGTCCATCTTCGATACTGCGAAACACTTTTCTTGTATTGCAAGCTCTGTGCTTCCCATATTTTGGAAGGATGTGGTATGACCCAAAAGAAGAAAAAAATGCTGGTAAACATGCACTCTAAATTTCACAACTTAAGAGCTACGACCACTTGCTCATCTTCGGCGCTGTGAACTTAATGTCTTCTACTGAAAAAGCGCCCATAGCTCTTAAGGTACGCATTCCAGAGTTCATGTTTAGTTGACACTTGTTTCTTGTTTTGATGCATACTACTTCCTCCCAAGATGTGGAAAACAAGGCGTTTCAGTAGAAGAGATGTATTCCACAGTATCTAAGATCAACAAGTGCTCATAGTCCTTAAAATATGCATTTTAGAGCCCATGTTTATCGGACTTTCTTTTTTTGTTTTGGTGAGTACTACCACCTCTCATATTATTCGACACTCTTTTTAATCACTTCGTATATTCACAGGTCTGATATTTAAATGTTTATGAAGTTATCTGATTTCATGACTTGCATTATGTAACCTTGTTCATCTCCATGTTTTTACAAGGTTGCCTTTTGACTGTAGCAGTACAGCCAGTTCACTGTGCCACATTCTCAATTTCGCCAGGCGCAATGTGCGTCCAGTCTTACTGACAGAAGCTGCTCCTTGATTCTACGGGGGCGTGCAGAAACGCAATGCCTCTGAATTTTTCACGTGAAAACTCTTAAAGCTTTTTTAAATAAAGCAAACGTTATTAACATTCTACGTCTTTATTCTTCACGTCTGCATATTTGCAGCTCCTTGCCGCAAGAAGGCTCCGAATTATAAGAGTGTAATATGGCAGTGTGTAAAGTAATTATGTCGGTATGTGAGAAGCAGTGTACTGTAATCGAGTTTTGAACTCAAAGAGTGCGTCTACGCATGGAGCACTCTCTGCATCAGCATGACAAACCCAGATTACACACGAGCGCTGCGACTTCAACAGTCCGACGCCTTGGGTTCACTGTCATCGATCATCCTCCATACACTATCAACTTGATCCCATCTGATTATCCACTGTTTCCAAAACTTAAAGAACGCCTTCGAGGACTTAACTTTAATAACGATGAAGCCGTCTAAAGAAAGCTCCGTCAACAAAGTCAAACATTCTATAGTGACAGTGTCAACAGCTTGGTCTTTCGCTGGGAGAAATGTTTTCGTCGTCAGGATGACTATGTTGAAAAGTAAATATGTGGACGTGAAGAATAAAGATGTAGACTGCTAACAGGATTTGTTTTATTTAAAATGTTTTACGAGTGTTCGCATGAAATATTCGGAGGCTTTACTTTTCAGCACGCCCTTGTATTTTCCCTGTTTTAACTCACATTGTATTAACCCTTGTGACCACATTGGATCACCTGACTAGGCTTTATAACTATAACAGCCAATTTTTCAGATGTATTGAAACTAGTGTGCACAAGCCTCCGATTATTCCTCATTTACGTCTTTAAAAATGTGACAATAAAATCAAAATTTAAATATTTCCAAAGAGGAGGATTTAATTGGGAAGGAACATTGTGTACTGTCTAGTCTATATTCGGATTATCCAGGTAAACACGTGTCTCCATTAGAACACGTGTAAAGTTCACAAATGAAATATTTTATTTTATACAGGGTGATTCACGAAGATACGCAAATATTTTAACTAAAGAAATATGTTCATATAAACATAGGCGTCCGCAGCTCGTGGTCGTGCGGTAGCGTTCTCGCTTCCTGCGCCCGGGTTCGATTCCCGGTGGGGTAAGGGATTTTCTCTGCCTCGTGATGATTGGCTGTTGTGTGATGTCCTTAGCTTCGTTAGGTTTAAGTAGTTCTAAGTTCTAGGGGACTGATGACCATAGATGTAACTCCGTAACTAAATATTTGCAGACCTATGTTTACCTGAACTTTTTTCTTTACTTTTACTTGTAGAATAACATATTAAAATATTTGTGTATCTTCGTGAATCACCCTGTATATTACCTTAATAGTTTTATTATTTACTACACAACCGAGTAATAATAAATCACATATAGCCATAAATATGTGCAAAATATAAAATTTTTACTATGTGTGACAGAGTAAAATACATAACACTATATACCTATTAATTTTTGCTACTCGTTACAATTGAAAGATGAGCTTGGAGTTATTTATTCACAAAGTCTACTCACTGTTGTTGTAATACAATGCTCATCACATATTGTTTTTTTTACATTTCTGGAAACTTTTTCTCGTTTTCATCTTCCTTTTGTTTGACTGAGATTTGCATACAAAACAGTCTCCTATGATTTTCAGCCGTCCAGAGACATCTCGTTTGGGCTGAGCCTCCAGAATTAGAAGTCCTCTTATGATGCACTCAGTACCTGATATCACGGAAAATGTTCTCAAGCAATTAGGGTTTGATGGAGTAGACACTGCCAAATGTTTTCCCAAATCCAGTAGAAACAGTCTTCATCAAATTTTTTGCTTGAGGATTGTTTTCTTTGTGAATAATGTATGCTGCTAAGCAAGCAATGTCCAGAATGTTATATAAAATGCTAGCAGCCATCTCTGTATCTTCCTTCTTACACTGTAATGAGAACACAACTTATTATTATCAAAGCCTCCTTTTGCCGTGTTATAATAGCGTTAACACTTGGCTTTGAAAGAGGGCCAGAAGCGGATTCATCATAGTGAACTGTAGATAACATTAGAAATACCTTCTTCTTTGGAACATATGAACATAGAGAAACGTTATCTTCATTGAATCCAAATACAGACGACAGTTATTGGTGTGAAGAGGAAGGCTGCATTTCTGGCGGGATATAGGGGTTGTTCCTTTTCAAAGTATCAATCACGAACTAATTCCAAGTCATCAACAGCCTTGCTAATGGTAAAGCTATGAAAAACTGTCAGACATCATGGAAGTGAAACATGGACGATAAATAGTTTGGACAAGAAGAGAATAGAAGCTTTCGAAATGTGGTGCTACAGAAGAATGCTGAAGATTAGATGGGTAGATCATATAACTAATGAGGAGGTATTGAATAGAATTGGGGAGAAGAGGAGCTTGTGGCACAACTTGACAAGAAGAAGGGATCGGTTGGTAGGACATGTTCTGAGGCATCAAGGGATCACAAATTTAGTATTAGAGGGCAGCGTGGAGGGTAAAAATCGTAGAGGGAGACCAAGAGATGAATACACTAAGCAGATTCAAAAGGATGTAGGTTGCAGTAGATACTGCGAGATGAAGAATCTTGCACAGGATAGAGTAGCATGGAGAGCTGCGTCAAACCAGTCTCAGGACTGAAGACCACAACAACAACATCTCTACAGGTACCTTTGAAATTGTAACAAATCTTTTGCTACCCCCTCCCCTTCATTAGTTTCTGTTCCTGAGAGGAAATTCACCGGTGTAAGTTTTGCCAGTTATTGGATAAGAATTTCGCGAATCATGAACACACCAAACCTTCAAGCCGTATTTGTCTGTCTTTGAGAGTATTTATTGAGTAAATACTATCTTTCCTTTGTAAGGAAAAAGCTGCTCATCAACAGTGAGGCAATGAGAAAGCACATAGTTTTTATAAAGAATTGAATTTAGCGTTTCAAATATGTCAGACAGTGCAGTAGCTCTGTCACTTTCCAAACGCTCAGCCCTAGTGTTCTTATAAATCTGATTACCTGCCAAAACCTGTTGAAAGATAAGCTTGCGAGATACAGTGGGAGTCCATTTGTTTCCACATTTCCTTTTTGTGTTCAGTGTTAGGGAATCTTACTCCAAGTGCGACCAGTATACCAAGATATGCATCAAATTCTTTAGATATCAATGGCTTCCACACTTTCGCTGCCCCTTCTGAACTGATGTTGTAGTTTCTGAATACCTGATCTGTCTTCCTGTTGGTTTCAGGTACTATTATACGACACATTTCTTCTGCAAAAATGCTACTGAAGATGTCTTTTAGGTAAAGAAGTTTTATTGCACGTGTTGGACCATCCCTTTCCAGCAATGTATTTGCTTCAGTAACTTTGTCCCAAAAGTTTCCACACGCCATTTAGTTCCATCTTTACCAAGTAGAATGCCTGCAGAACACACAGTGACTTCACTGTTTTCATCAGCTCTGTCATTTTCATCGCTACTACTATCACTTGTCTCTCTTTCAAGTTCAGTATCACAGCAAACACCAATAGCATCTTCATTACCTGAAGCAGCAGCATCTTCTTTATTCGGAATCCTTTCGTCTGTAGAATTTTCGTAGGTGGAATTTGTACCGTCATCCACTTCTGTATCAACAGTAAAAAATATCTTCTTAAAATATATCCTTATTTCGCTTCATAGCTTAAACTGCTGTATTCCGATTCCAGTTTATCATCCATGAGAATCCAGAGTTGAGGTTTACGGTAGGAAAACTTAGACAATAATGAACAGTTCACAACGATGTGCAACAGTAGTAATAATAGCCAGCAACAATAGAATGCCCTATTGCAACGATCGTATATACTCGGAGCTGAGTGTTGCCAATTGTGACTGTATGACAATGAACTCATTGGGTTATCCCGCTACCTGGTTATAGGGCAAAGTATAATTTTTGAGAGTGGGTTAATTTTCTGGTGTCGTTTTGACACACGAGTAACACAACGCTTTATTGTTGTGCGTCACAGCCATCAAATTGTGCCATTCGTTATTTCTGTAGTGAAATCTATGTTATGTAGAGTGCCCTTGTACTGAGCAGAAATATGGACATTGAAAAAGCAGGACTAGAGGATAATTTAAGCTTGTGAAACGTCGATACGGAGCAGAATGGAGATCAACTAGACCGATAAAATCTGAAATGAGGAGATACTGGAAGAAGTTGGAGAAGATTGGATGCAGCTGACGGTGAGGAACAGGAAACTAAACTGGACAGGATGTAATATGAGACTAGACTGCCTTGTAGAAGAGGCGACTTGAGGTTCTATTCCGGCAGAGAGGGGGAAGGGCAGAAGAAGATATCATACCATGGATAAGAATGGCACCGAAGAATGAAAAGTAAAGGACTGAGAAGCGTGGAGGAACAGGAAATCTAAACCTGCCGCAATTCACATAATCAAATGATGATGATAGCTTTTAAAAATAAAATAAGTTGATCTTTTGGTATAAATTTTTCTTGGTCCAGCCTTTTCACTCATAGATCCTTGCTTCCCTACCTTTCACATAGAATGTGACGAATTTTGGGTTTAGCCGATATGCATAGATGGAAAGGTCAGCACAAGATGGCAAGTAGAAAAAGATGTCTTCAGTTTAGTCGAAAGATGGATGGATTGCAGAAAAAGAAGTTGTCGTTTGGGAGGTTCCCAGGATCTGATGTGCCTAGTCATATTGGTTCGGTTTACAGTCATGGACCGTTACGTGACGTGTTTGCTGTTTAATGGCAACCATCATAGAGACACAATTAGTCCTGCTTGTGATCAGAGGAGATGACCCGTATCGGCGAGCACTCCAGACCGTGTCCAGCGGAACGAGACGTTCGGCTCCAGAACACGCCGCAACAATTTGTCACTATGGTTACAGCTGTGACGGAAAAGGCCTGCTCTGCCCCAGTGCTGTGAACCCCGGGCCGATGACTGAGCTCATTAGCCGCCGGGCGCGACGGCGACTTCGTTCGCTGTGAGCGGCAGATGTGCCCATCGTCCGTGACGCCTCCACGATTGTGTGTGCCGCCGGTAATTAGCGGCTCTGTGCTGGCGCCGCCTTTCATGTCGCTAACACACTTCCCGCAGACGCGAAGCAAGCTGTCAGCGCTGTGACAGGGGCTTGGGGAAGCAGAGGGAGACGAACACATTGCTCTGTGTGACAACGGAAGCGGCATCTGTTGTTATTCTGGTAAAACCATTTGGAATTTATGCTCACTATTACTTTTCCAGTAGAGATTAACAATGTAGTCATAAAACCCGTTGATGAGTTTTTCTCTTTTGGGTGGTAGAAGACGGTAAGTGGTTGGTCAAAGAAAGCACAAGAATGAAAATGGCCTGGAGTGCTCATTGTGAAGTAAATACAGTGTTCAAAACTGAGCCTCCGAAAATGTCTGAATGGAAAATATAAAACCAGCGTGTAACGTCACTTCTGACTTGTAACAGTGGCCTTTTGACGTGAAAATCGTTCAAAAATAGAACTATTTAGTGTAGGTTAACTCTTACAAAGACGAAAACAGCAACCAGCCACTATTAACACTGCTATTTATTTAGGTAAATAGCGCCGTTACCGGTTTCGAACTGACAAGTTAATCATCAGACGGCTGTTCACATGATTTTCAAGATACACTTTACATTATCGTCCGTTTTAGTTTTTATTATTCCACTGTGGCGAAGTGGAATATTAAAATCGAAAACGGACGATAATGTAAAGTGTATCTTGAAAATCATGTGAACAGCCGTCTGATGATGAACTTGCCAGTTCGAAACCGGTAACGGCGCTATTTACCTAAATAAATAGCAGTGTTAATAGTGGCTGGTTGCTGTTTTCTTCTTTGTAAGAATTAACATACATTAATTGCACACAGCCACGATCTCACCATGTCAGTTTTAGACAAAATAGCATTAGAACTATGTAGCGAGCAGTGGAGAAGATGCATGATGCTGAAACAGGTCCATTTCTTAACAGTGTAACCTCCCCACAAAAATGTAAGATAATATTTTAAATGCGAATACTCATCGTGCTAAGTCTAACCTGCCCGTAATTATTTTTAAATGATATGAATTGAATAAAAAAAATGCAATTAGAGCCAAATGTTAGCTTCCCACAGTAATAAAACTCAATGATGATAAAAATGTGCAAAATGTTAAGTCCCCACAAAATTACGTCAAGATCAACCTGATAAACTGATTCTGGGAGGGAAAGCAAAGGAAATATTGTTTCAATTGTAATGATTATTTTCTTAAAAAAAATTGCTTTGAGAACAAAATTATTATTGGTGCAATTCTGGAACAAATTAGTTACAGTTAATATACATTACATTATCACATGTGCGCAATGCTGCTTCATTACCTTATTTAAAAAATATACCTTGTCCCGAATCTTGACCAGAGACCCATGTCGACGCCCGCCGACTCCTCACACACAACTCCGACTGTCTCTCGCGCGCTACTGGCACGAACGAACTACATGCTCTCGCGACTCGCTACGTACAACAACTTCCTCGCAACTGCACTGAACTCTCGCGCGGTCAAGCGCAGACTAGCAACGATAAATAACTCTCTGGTCAGAGATTCTGTCATGCGTCGCCATCACTGCTACTGAATACAGACGTGTTTCATAACCCTCCACTGGGGGGGGGGGGGGGGGGGGGCAAAAATTCGGCAGCGATGGTGAGTCATTTGGACTTACCATGAGCAACAAATTTTTTCGTAACTAATTAACTTTACAATTACAGCATACAGATATAAAACATGAAGTAAATGTGGTACACATGCATCAAGTACAAAACATATTAGACAATAACAAAATGTGAGTACAAAACAAATGACATAAGTGCACACGCACTGAAAAACTCTTTAGCATTTTCACAACAAATAAACATAATGACAAAAAAAATCATGTTGATAAATGACATAAGTGCACATGCACTGCAGTTCAGCAAATCGAAAAAAAATGTATAGGCCATGAATATAAATGATGTTAGCAAAAAATGATTTTCATTATGTTACAAGAATTAGGATAGGAAAGGGAAGGATTGCATCATGGTTGTAGCGCTTTAGGTTGCATGCAGCTGCACTGAAAGTCCATATCTTTCCACAGAAGTACAACACCAAGTGAGACAATCTGAAGTTCTTTTCCCAGAAGTATTTATCAGCGTAGTCAAGACACTGAAATGTCGTAGTAATATTCCAAGTTTTCACTTTGGCAGTACATTAGGTACACCAAACAGTGGGACCATAATAACGTCTCCATCGCTCACGGTGGTGGACAGCATGTCGTGTCAACACCACACTCTTACAAGGCACACCAACGTAGAATTAGTGCAAAAACCAAATATAGTGCTCCATGATCAGGAGGATGTACAGGACAAATGGATATTGCAGTAATTCAGGGTAGTTAGGTCAGAAGGTGAAGGACATTAAGTCACATACTAGTCTTCATTAGGAATTACATTAGTAGTTTGCGGCATTCATAGCCCAGTTATTGAACATTTCTGTACCATGTATGTAGTATTACAGAAAAATGTTCATTAATTGTTTTACATAGAATATTTGCACCCATTCTCTAATTACAAATCATCAGAAGTCATTACTTAAAACAGGAGGTAGTCAATAATAATGTTGATACTCTATCATTGGTCATCCCAATACAGTCATCATTTCTCAGTTACAAAGCATTATTAATTAGTAGCATTCATTTTCCAGTTACAAAGCATAATGAATAGCATTCATTTTCTAGTTACAAAACAGTATTAATTAATCATTTGTCATTTCAATATAGTAATAATCAGTAGCCTTCTTTTCCTAGTTACGAAGCATTATTAAATAATCGCATTCTTTTCCCAGTTACAAAGCATTATGAATAGCATTCATTTTCTAGTTACAAAGCATAATTAGTAGCATTCTTTTCCTAGTTACAAAGCATTAAACAATCGCATTCTTTTCCTAGCTACAAAGCATAATAAATAGCATTCATTTTCTAGTTATAAAGCATAATGAATAGCATTCATTTTCTAGTTACATAGCTAGCATTCATTAATTAATCATTTGTCATTTCAATATAGTAATAATCAGTAGCCTTCTTTTCCTAATTACAAAACATTATTAAATAATCCCATTCTTTTCCCAGTTACAAAGCATAATGAATAGCCTTCATTTTCTAGTTACAAAGCATAATTAGTAGCATTCTTTTCCTAGTTACAAAGCGTTAAATAATCGCATTCTTTTCTCAGTTACAAAGCATAATGAATAGCATTCATTTTCTAGTTACAAAGCATTGGTTATCTCTATATAGTAATTAGTAGTATAATCAGTAGCCTTCTTTTCCTAGCTACAAAGCATTAAATAATCGCATTCTTTTCCTAGTTACAAAGCATAATAAACAGCATTCATTTTCTAGTTACAAAGCATAATGAATAGCATTCATTTTCTAGTTACAAAGCTAGCATTCATTAATTAATCATTTGTCATTTCAATATAGTAATAATCAGTAGCCTTCTTTTCCTAATTACAAAGCATTATTAAATAATCGCATTCTTTTCCCAGTTACAAAGCATAATGAATAGCATTCATTTTCTAGTTACAAAGCATAATTAGTACCATTCTTTTCCTAGTTACAAAGCATTAAATAATCGCATTCTTTTCTCAGTTAAAAAGCATAATGAATAGCATTCATTTTCTAGTTACAATGCATTGGTTATCTCTATATAGTAATTAGTAGTATTTTCCTAGTTACAAAGCATTATTAGTAGTTCTTTCCAGTTACAAAGCATTGGTCAGTAATTAGTAGAATTCATTTTTCAGGTGACATATTATTCATAGCTGATCAGCATTACTCAGAACTCTCTTAAACTGGTATCATTATTTGGGACTGGTAATACATTTTTTTTGTTAGCAATGCATTGTGTTGGGTAATTATAGGGGAAAGCAAGAGACAATAATTTGCTTCTGGGTTGTTGGTGTAAATGAACATGTGTAACGTCATTCGTCATAAGTCAGCTGTGGCAAGATTATGAAACAAGTAGAGTATATGTAATCACAGTCATAGATGACATAGATTTAATGAACCATTGCTTATAGCACATTAATTTCATAAATAATTTCTCCTGCAAAAAAATATATAAAAAAATGGATTATTAAGCTGAAAGAAGAAGCGCATTTTATGCTGAAAAGTACTGAACTTCGAATTAACAGGTAGTGAAATGTGTATAAAAATGTGTTCCATAGCTGTCCTTTCCAAAACCTTCCGTCATTATACTATGCAATATAACACCTGCTGTCAAAGCAAACTGCAACAAATACTTAAATAACTATATAGCATAAATACATAACTTCAACAATATCCTCATCTGTAAAGAAAAAACTTCATTATCCATCACTTCATTACTTATATCATCATAACTCCATTATTATCATCACCTGTAAAGAAAAACTTCATTATCCGTAGTAGCATATTCTTCATCATTATTCATCAGCATTCTTTATCATCTGCAAAAAATCACTTCATTACTCATTACATAACTATTCCTTATCTCTAGCATATTTCATCACTAGAACTAAGATGTGTAGTTCTGTCTGACAGCCTGCATCAATCGCCTTGTATTCTGAAAGAAAAAATTAGTTAAGACTGCTATTCTACGATGTGTATAGTATATTCTTGTTAATGCTTGTTAATTCTGATCCATTTACTCTTCCTCATAAGGTTTTTGCATCTTCTTTCGTTTATTCCGTAGGTGAAATTCCCATTTCTGTTTAATTTATTTCCTTTACTCGTTATTTCTTTCTGAAAATGATGAACAAAGATTAATGTCGTGCATTTACATCATATACTCACTAAATAATGACTGGTTTATGGTAACATAATTAAGCATACAGCATAACATGACAGAAAACGTAATATGTCAAAGACATTCACAGTGTTCAGATGCAAAAAGTGTACACAGAATATCACAATGCAGTAGCAAAAAAAAAAAAAAAAAAAAAAAAAAAATGTAAAACAGTCACGATCTTGAGATGTCATAGGGCAAAAAAAATGTCAAAGTCAACTGGTGTTTGTTATATCTTAACCATTTCATAGTGCATACAAACAAAACATGAAAACAATCGTACATACATAAACAAAAATGGAAAATGTGTACGGTTTGATGTGTAACGACAAGAAGAGCGGAATGGACAGCGTCTTGAAAGGAGGATATAAGATAAACATCAACAAAAGCAAAACGAGGATAATGGAATGTAGTCAAATTAAATCGGGTGATGCTGAGGGGATTAGATTAGGAAATGAGACACTTAAAGTAGTAAAGGAGTTTTGCTATTTAGGGAGTAAAATAACTGATGATGGTCGAAGTAGAGAGGATATAAAATGTAGACTGGCAATGGCAAGGAAAGCGTTTCTGAAGAAGAGAAATTTGTTAACATCGAGTATAGATTTAAGTGTCAGGAAGTCGTTTCTGAAAGTATTTGTATGGAGTGTAGCCATGTATGGAAGTGAAACATGGACGATAACCAGTTTGGACAAGAAGAGAATAGAAGCTTTCGAAATGTGGTGCTACAGAAGAATGCTGAAGATAAGGTGGGTAGATCACGTAACTAATGAGGAGGTATTGAATAGGATTGGGGAGAAGTTTGTGGCACAACTTGACTAGAAGAAGGGATCGGTTGGTAGGACATGTTTTGAGGCATCAAGGGATCACAAATTTAGCATTGGAGGGCAGCGTGGAGGGTAAAAATCGTAGAGGGAGACCAAGAGATGAATACACTAAGCAGATTCAGAAGGATGTAGGTTGCAGTAGGTACTGGGAGATGAAGAAGCTTGCACAGGATAGAGTAGCATGGAGAGCTGCATCAAACCAGTCTCAGGACTGAAGACCACGACAACAACAATAATTGCAGAAATCGTCATAAAATGTGTAAATGGCATCATAGCATGTTAAATCATAAAGTGTCTTCACTCAATAAAGGGTTTAATGTTAGAGACATGGTGGTTGCCTTTACTTTTTCTGGTTCTCAGAGTTTCGACGTGTACAACATTGGGGTGAGGAATGCTGCGAATCCGATATGGACCTGCGTATAGAAGTTCAAATTTACTGCACTTACCTTTTATTTTGCTGGATAAATAGTGTGTACGTACTAATATCTTCTGTCCAATGTGAAAGTCTCGGCGTGTACAAACCTGTTTTTGCTGTCTTCTCCGGCGCTCTGCGGCACGTTTGATGTTGTTCAGTGCAATGTCAATTATTTCGTGGTGTCGTAATCGACGAGATGTAGGAAAATTTACTAATTCTGTAATTTTGTTAGGTGGTTCAACGTTTTTCAGTATAACAGACGGAGATAGCATAGTGGATTCATTTGGAACGGAATTAATTACATCTTAGAATGAGAATATGTGTGTGTCCCAATCAACATGTCTTTTGTGGCAGTATATTCTACACAGTTTACCAATTTCTTTCATTAATCGTTCACAAGCGTTCGAAGAAGCATGGTACTTGGATATATAGATCGGAGAAATGTTTCTAGCTCGTAACATGCGTGTCAATATAGCAGAACGAAATTGTGATCCATTATCGGAAATTACCCTCATCACATGCCCTACATGAAATAGAAAATGCTTTACAAATGCTTTCGAAACGGTTTTAGCAGTAGCTTTGCGTAATGGAGTGAAAGTAACAAATTTTGAAGTGAGTTCAACAGCGACAAAGATGTAGCAAAAACCTCTGTTAGTTCTCGAATCGGACCAAAAATGTCTACTGCGGTCATATGTCTTAATTTAACAGGTACAATGCGATATAATGGAGGAATATGTGAAGTTGTGTCTGACTTAGCTTTCTGGCAAATTTTACATGACGCTAAAACTCGTCGTATACGTTTCTCCATGTTGGTAAAATAACAGTTCTGTCTCACTATAAGAAAACATTTTCTGGCTCCGTAATGTGCATAACTTAAATGAGTGTACCAGATTAATTTGTTAACCAGTTCGTCAGGAATGCATAATAACCAATTGTTGCTGTCAGGATGAGAGCGGCGAAACAGAATGTCATTGCGTACAGTGTAATGGTTTCTAATGGTAACATTATTGTTATCTTGCCAAAGGTGTTTAATTTCTTTCCACACATTGTCTTTACTTTGCTCTTTTGCTATGTCCTGTAATGACGATGAAATAAAATTTTCAAATGCAACTTGTTGAATGTACATGACGCTGAAATTTGCTTTGCAGAAGTTGGTTGCGACGTCTTGCTGATTGTTGCTGAGAGAACGAGATAGTGCGTCTGCTACATCATTTTGTGTGCCGGGAATGTGAACTATTGTAAAATTAAATTCCTGTAAATAAAGTTTCCATCTACTTAATCTGTCGCGTGTGAATTTAGCTGAAAGTAAGAATTGTATAGCTCTATGGTCTGTGTAAACGGTGGTATGTCTGCCATAAAGAAAATGCCTGAATCTCGTAAAAGCCCAAACAACATATAATGTTACCAGTTATGTAACGGAATAATTTCGCTCAGCAGGTGACAGAATGCGGCTTGCAAATGCGATGTTTTTAATTACTGTTGAGCCATCTTCTTCAATTTCCTGAAAAATATGTACGCCTAAAGCGGTGTTAGAACTGTCGGTGGCAATGGAAAAGTTTCTGGTAAGATCTGGGTGCGATAAAAGTGGTGCATTCAACAAGGCGTGTTTCAAATAACATTCTCGTGAACAAGATTCTGCGTGTCAAAATTATTGCTTACGTTACTGGAATATGCAATCTGTGCTCTATCTGTTTAAATTCTATCGTACGTGTTATTATTTTCAGCAGGATTCTGTGGCATTTCGACTATTTGAACTGTACTATTATTTCTTCCTGACGTATTACGCTATGGATGACACCTATTGTCTGGTTCATTCATGATAATATGTTGTTGCTGCTCATAAGATCGACTGTTATTAACTGTACGCTGAAAATTGTGCTCATCATTTTTACGTCTGTCATGATAGTAATTTCTATACGGTGCATTGCGATAGGAATTGAAGTATTGTGTTTTCTGTAAGTAGTGATTTCCTTGTTGCTGTGCGCTACCATTTGTTGGATCTGAGACTATACGTGCACGCGGCGAAACATTAAAGCTTGGTTGACCTTGTACATTACATTGTTGGTTAGGTATGCTAAGCGGCTGACTTTCATGCTATTGCAGAGAAAAACATCTATTGTTACCAAAAACGTGGTTGCGACTGCAGAAAATTTTACATATACTGATGATTACAATTTTATCTGTTATTAAAATTACGCTGGTAGTTCTGGAGTGCCTAATTAAAATTGTCACTTTCGGTAAAAATTTGTCTTATCGGGTTTTCTTTAGTCATTTTTCTTAATTCTAAATAGAGCAATAGTTAAAGAGCTGTTTTGACAGATATAAAGGATAGTAGAAGAGAAGGCAGCAGTGCAGAAAACTAAAGATGAAACAGCACTACTACAGCTCGGGGCCCTATGCACGCTACGGCACATATTCATTAAAGCGTAATGAATCCCCTGAGGCCAATTATGCGCTGCAAATAAATTTTAGTTTTTGCGTCGCAGGCAATAGCGGTAAAAATCCGAAAGAAAATTCTTGTATCCATGCTAATTCCAATTTCTGCATTATAGGCAATGCTGATGAAAATACCATTGCAAATTGTCGTATCGAGTTCAAAGCTAGTTTCTGAAATACTGGTAATAGCGGTGAAAGTACAAAAATAAATTGTCCTATACGGTGCAAATCGTGTATCTGTGCTCTGTCATTATTAAGCTCTTTCGATTTTTTTACACATACAAATTGCTTATTCTCAACGTTCTCGTCACTGAATTTGAGAACACGTTCAGGTTTGTGTGAAAATCTGTTTGTCTGTGTCATTTCGTACTTCAACTTGCGTAGCTTTTCAGATTTTAAGTCGCGTAGCTTTTCGGATTTTAAGTCGCTTAGTCTCTGTAAATTACTCAAATTATACGCGCTCCGTAAGTCTGACAAATGTTCGCAAAGTGGCGTATTCTGTGACGTATTGGTGACTGAAATAGTTTTCAATTCTGTTACTTTAATACTCTCGTCAATTTGGTTGTTCTGTCGTTCACTTTTACTATCGACTTCCGTATTAAGACCGTGTGAAATTTCTGGTAACTTTAAATTAAAGTCGTCGCGAATCTGTACTGTGTTTTTAGGGCATTGTTCAGTGACTACATTAATTTCGTGGATCTGTGTTGCGTTTGCTGAACATTGTTCAGTGACTGCATTAATTTCGTCTTTATGTGATTCTGTTGTGCCTACACGTGTACTACTTAATTCTTGTGCAACAGTGCCAACTTCTTCATTACTGTTATTAGCACAAGCCTTAGTATCCTCACGTAATTGTTCTTTACTGTCCTGACATTGCACGGTAACAGCTGTAATCTGTTCACTAACTTGTTTGTTCTGTTCGTTAAGGTTGTCTAGTTTTTCGTTCGTCAGTTTGAAACTTTCACAAAATTGTTTGTTATCTTCTCTTAATTGTTTGTTCCATTCTTCAAGTTGTTTGTTCTGTTCATCAAGTTTTTCATTAAGTTGTTGGGTAATCTCGTTTTGTTCTGTCTTAAACTGTAGCAATACAGCCATAATTTGATTCAAGCCAAAAGTAACCGCTGCATTCTCTGTGCCGTGTGATGCTGTATATGCATTTGTCACGTTTTCTGTATCCATTAGGATATTCTGTGATTTGCTAATCGGATGTGCACAGCTAGTCACTATTTCGGAATGAAGTAAATCTCTCCTACTTTGAGTATCCTGTTCATTTTCATTAGAAAGATTTGTTTGTTCGTCACGTGAATTTTCCAAACCGGGTGTGTTAAGCTGGGCAGCGCTCATTACAATAGAGCCCCCCGCGTCATCAATTGTCGTCAAATTAATAGAGGAGACAATTGAGTTCGTTTGTTCATCAGTAAGATAAAAATCATCATTAGTGGTTGGAACGCATTGATTGTCAGTGAACGCAGGATTGTCATCATTACACTGCGTGTCACAAGTACTATCAGTGAAGTTGTTTAAGTCGGTAATTTCATTCATAATACCTCGCGATACACTATTCACAGTCTTTCGCGGCATTTTTACAATAGTCACAATTATTCACAAAAGAAATAAGCACAAATGCAAAAAGCAACAAACACAAATACAACAGAGCAACGAATTGCCGATGATCTGAGGAAAGAAAGTCATAAAATTAGTAAAAGCGTTGCGCCAAATGCTAATTATATTAAGTAAATAAGAGCAGATATCTGACTACTTCTCAGAAGATTCTCAACGAAATACGATCCTGGACCGGATGTCGCCAAGTGTAACCTCCCCACAAAAATGTAAGATAATATTTTTAAAGCGAATACTCATCGTGCTAAGTCTAACCTGCCCGTAATTATTTTTAAATGATATGAATTGAATAAAAAAATGCAATTAGAGCCAAATGTTAGCTTCCCACAGTAATAAAACTCAATGATGATAAAAATGTGCAAAATGTTAAGTCCCCACAAAATTACGTCAAGATCAACCTGATAAACTGATTCTGGGAGGGAAAGCAAAGGAAATATTGTTTCAATTGTAATGATTATTTTCTTAAAAAAAATTGCTTTGAGAACAAAATTATTATTGGTGCAATTCTGGAACAAATTAATTACAGTTAATATACATTACATTATCACATGTGCGCAATGCTGCTTCATTACCTTATTTAAAAAATATACCTTGTCCCGAATCTTGACCAGAGACCCATGTCGACGCCCGCCGACTCCTCACACACAACTCCGACTGTCTCTCGCGCGCTACTGGCACGAACGAACTACATGCTCTCGCGACTCGCTACGTACAACAACTTCCTCGCAACTGCACTGAACTCTCGCGCGGTCAAGCGCAGACTAGCAACGATAAATAACTCTCTGGTCAGAGATTCTGTCATGCCTCGCCATCACTGCTACTGAATACAGACGTGTTTCAAACTTTGTGAGTGTTTTTTATATCAGACTAGTGCCAGAGAAACGTGAGCTTTTCTTATTTTATTTTTTATTGGTTTATAGCATACAAACTTTTTCCCTTTATTGTTATTTTGACACCTTATACAAAGGTAGGCCGGAGCGACAATACTACGCCGCTCTTCGGCCGAAAATAGTGCATTGATTACAAGTGGAGACATCGAAAAACGAAACAACACGGTGGATAGACAACAGTAGACACACAAATTGAAAAATACATGAAGCCGTTCACAAGTGCAGCGTCCAAAGAGGAACGTTCAGCACTCGGGCACTAACAGAGACGACAGAAACGGCACACGTGAACGAAGGAGCACAAATGACGAAACACTAAAACAGTAACACGATGGCACACACAAAAACACTGGCGACGATCTCCGGCGCGCGAAAGTTCACTTGACGTATACGAGTCTGGGGACCTGCCAAAAAGGGAAAAAGGGGGGGAGGAGGGAGAGGGGAGGGTGTAGATGCCAGTGGCAGAGGAGATGGGAGGGGGAGGAAAGAAGGTAGGGGGGTAGGGGAAGCCCTGGGGGAGGAGGAAGGGAGGAGGGAGAGAAGGGAGGGAGGGTGCCCTTCGGAAAACACAGGGTGCGGTAGAGGAGGATCAAAATTGGTAGGAGGGGTAGGTGGAGGGGATGAGGGCATCATCAGGGAGGGGGAGTTGGAGTAAGCCACTCTGAGCGAGGGTATGGAGAGTGGAGAGCATGTGGGATGTGGGAATGCAGGCGTAGCAGTGGAAGGGGGAGAGAGAGGATGGGTGAGACGAGCGGGTGAGGGGGATCAAGTTTGCGGGAGGTGTAGAGGATCCGTATCCGTTTGAGGAAAAGGAGGAGGTGCGGGAACGGAATGAGGTCATATAGGATCCCCGTGGGGGAGGGGAGACGGATGCGATAGGCGAGGCGGAGTGCATGGCGTTCTAGGATTTGAAGGGATTTGTAAAAGGTAGGAGAGGTGGAGACCCAGGCAGGATGAGCGTAGCAGAGGATAGGGCAGATGAGGGATTTATACGTGTGGAGGATTGTGGAGGGGTCCAGACTCCATGTGCGGCCAGAAAGGGGCTTGAGGAGACGGAGTCGGGAGTGTGCCTTGGCTTGGATAGTCCGGATATGGGGGGTCCAGGAGAGGCGACGGTCAAGGGTGACGCCAAGGTACTTAAGGGTGGGGGTGAGGGCGATAGGACGGCCGTAAATAGTAAGAAAGAAGTCGAGGAGACGGAAGAAAGGGGTGGTGTCGCCTACAATGATCGCCTGGGCCTTGGAAGGATTGACCTTGAGCAACCACTGGTTACACCAAGCGGTGAACCGGTCAAGATGGGATTGGAGAAAGTGTTGGGAGCGTTGCAGAGTGGGGGCGAGGGCATGGAAGGCGGTCTCATCGGCGTACTGGAGAAGGTGGATGGGGGTGGAGGGAGCGGCATGTCCGCCGTATACAGAAGGTACCATACAAACTGTTTAGCCATCACAAATAAATGTACTGACACACATAACAAGGTGTGAGCCACTGCTTGGGCCCGGCGTCCAACATTTCTCTTGCGGGCAGTGTGTAGTGTCTGTGTGCCTTCTATGGAGGAACATGAAAACTGTGCGTGTCAAACAGGTATACACATAGTATAGCATAACGGTCGAGACACTTTTCCTCGATTTTGTTGCATACTGCTCCAGCAGCGTGCCAAGCGGCCAGTAAGCTAAAGTGTTGAGATGGGCGCGATAGTGAAAGTGAAAGCGAATAGTAGTTTATTTCGGTTTTTACAATGGCTTTGCAAATGGGAGCGTAGCGTAGCGCAGTAGATTGCAGGAACAACAAGAACACACCGCATCTGTTTCTTTTTAGGTTTCCTAAGGCCTCTCAGAGATATATACCACATGTTACCAAAATGTATCGTCAGGGTTCGCTTGCAAACTACATGTATACTTGTGATTAATGTTTCGTTTTAGGGGCAGAAAATGACTATTGAATAGCAGACGAGAAGATCTTACGACAAAAGACACTGTTTACCTTCATAATAGTGTTAAGTTTTGTCCGCTACACGTAGAACAAAACTAGTTCATTAATTCATCCAATAACAAACTCGTGTGGAATGCAGTTAACCACATTCTTTGACATTCCAAATATGCCACCTCAACTGACGATGAAGAGGAAACTGCCACAAAAGTTCGACAATCCGTCTAAAGGTGTAAAACACTCCTATGGCACAGAAGCAGCCAGTTCAACTCTCCACATATCAGTGCCAGATTCATCTGAATCGTCAACACCGATCTGCTTTGAAGATGAAGTGGTAAAATTAAGTGCAGTTATTCGCGTCTAGAAAAAGCGTGTTGAGTATCAGAATGTGCAGATCTCTTAGACTTCCTGCAAAACTGTTACAGGACAAGGAAAGTGTCTATCATTTTAAGTACAGGCAGCAACAGAAACTGTATCGGAAGGATCAAGTGAAGAAGGACAAACAAATTTTGAAGACTATAGGTTCTCGATATTTAAAATAAAAAAATGCCCTTGACTTGTTGTTAAGCCAGATTAGCATGCCATCTGCAAGATGGAAAGACGAAAATAAGCTGTTTGCTCTAAATTTATTGTATTACAGCACTCAGGCGTACAGGTTTTGTCTGATTATTTTGTTTCCATCAGTGGGTACATTACAGAGATATGTGGAAGGCACACAAACAGAATGTGGGATAAGCGACAATATGTTCCATCTTTTAAAGCAGAAGTTTCAGCATCCCTGCATTACTGATAAACTAGTGCATATGTCACTGGATGAAAAGTCTCTAACGACAAATTTAACATATGACAGCACTTTTGACACTGTTATTGGCTTTGAGGACTTGGGGTTTGCACCCACAGTACATTTCTCACTCTATTTGGCAGTTGCTTGTTCCACTTACAATAATATAAAGGTGAAGGTCGTACTTGTGGCAACAGGCGACAATGACTAAACACAGTAGGCCTATGGAACGACAAATGGGGCGCCGATCCCTTTTGCATGTTGGGGTATACGAGTATGTCTGTGCTTCTTATGCATGAATATAGGTGTTTATATTCCGTAGATATCAATGTGGTAAGCTGCAGTTCTATCCAACGTCACAAGTCTTTCTTCACGAATATGTAACTGGCCACTGGATTCATGATTTTTATCCATACTTTCGCGTATTTTAGAATCATTTTTAGGAACATCTATATCTTCTGATATTACACAATCTCTTGGAAGCAAAAAATAGTTTAAATATTTCGTGAATCAAGTAAGAAAGGAATGCAAAACAAACATTATACCTACGACACATCTGAAGTTCTCCTTCCTTGCCGCGTGGAGGGCTAGTGTTGCTCCAGTGGTGAAACTTTTACAGCACTGAGTGTCGCTACTGTTGCGTTAGACTGTGGTATACAACAGTGGCCGCCATATTTTGTATCGCACACTAGACTTATTATTTATGTGAATACAGGAGAACCTTTGTTTTGTGATCAAACCTAATGTAAAAATATTTTTCTTAATCGTAAATCATGGACAGTGTATGTTCAAGGTGGCAGGAAGGGTATTAAATAATTTTCGAACGTCAGTAAGGAAGAATAATTTTCTGTTAAAATAATATCCTGACTTATTCAGAATAGTGGGACATAGATCAAGGTATTTTTTTGATCACCTAATGGTTTCTTCTCAATTTTTAGTGGAATTTCGTTATTGTTTTCTAATGAAACTGTAAAAACAGTACTTCACCTGCAGGTTCTATTATCTGTCCTAAATTAAATCAATTGAAGACAGAGGAAGGCAGACGAGATAAACGTACACGAATATAGTATTGTTTGAAAGACAATGATGGGCCTTTCTTGTAAACTGGACAACATGTACTTACTGTAGAAATGTAGTCTCAGGTACATTTTAATGCCGAATAACTGTGGGACTAGCTAACAGAACACTGTTTACTGTCAAACTTATCAATTATTGTACACCATGAACGTCTTTTTTCCCCATTTCTCCTTCATTCATACCAGACTTACAAGAAAAGTGTTTGATTGTCACTAGAGATTTGTTTTTTAGCTCAGTGTGCAATGTACAATAATATGACTCGGTTTCATTTTATCCCTTATCAAACTCTTCTCGAATGCCAGCGACTGTAAAAACATTGCATTTGCTTGCTAAACATGTGACACGCCAGTTATTTGTTATCATTTGGAGAGAGGAGTTTGATCTCGGGTCGCGCTTATAAGGGCGCGCATGGCGACCCGCAAGGCCGTCTAAAGCCCGTTTTGCATTAGATATTCGACTCTCACAGGAAAGTCTGTATACTGCAGCGCTCCATGCAGCAGAACATACAACAACAAAAAAGCGTTTATACGGCACGTGTCTGTTACGTCGTCTGCTTTACATGTTTGCTGGGTTTGTTGAGAACTTCCAGAATGCGAATCCACGGTTTTGGTTCACTTTCGAGACTTTCGGGTATTTTATGTCTCTTTCTAAGGGCGCTAGCCTACACCTAATTGTTTCCACGCAGTTTATATAAAACTATAAGCCGCTCACAGGTGTAAACACCCTAATTTTAAAAGACGACAAGGCTCAGAAGGAAGGGAAGAAAAAAATCGGAAGGAAGACACGGAAAAAATAGAAGCTGCTGGGTTCGGCCGTGGCTTCAAAGCAGGGACCAGGAAAAGGACTGTTACTCCTTATTGATGAAGGAGTTGAGGTTGGAGGATCCATCACTGTTTAAAATTTTGTAAGAATGGATGCTGCTGGTTTCGACAAGCTGTCATTCTTCACTGAGCCCAATATTCCCTTGAGAGAAGCAATTTTCCCAAGCATAAAGCATTACTTTAATTTTGTGTGTATATTTTTTCATGCGATTGCTTAATTCAACTATATTAGCTGAAAATCGTCATATTTTACTCCTTTGCAGGGTAACAGTTACATAGCGATTTCTGGCGACTGGCGAATGTTATAAGACCTTGTCGTGCGCACATCGTATTTCATTTCGAGTCTGTCAAAACCGGTGATAGTTGTACCGTGTGAAATCCGTAACGCTTTGAGGGATAAATATTTGAAGGTACTTGTTCCCTCTGTTACTGAATAACAAAAGAAGTGAGAACTTTCATTTCACTTCTACTGTCTTACGGGCTCCAACAACTGAAGACGAATGGCTCAGAATAGCAGCAGCTTTTGATAAATTGTGTAACCGAGATAAAGCTTCAAATAATTCTTACCGAAAATTGCAGATATTTCACGCATTAACTTTTGTGAGACGAATTTTGTGAGCTGTGTTACGTTTTGCTGGGCAGGAGCGAGGTACACAATTCACATAGAACTCAGCTCCGTTTGTCAGTTGTGCTCTCCACTTGGTCGTCTGCCCATGCGCGAAGCACCTACATACGCATGAGAATAGGATCCATCCTGTTCCACCGTCAATCGATCATAAGCGTGAATCTCGTGCAAGTGGCGTCGTCTACCTACACGGTAGGCGCAGGTGGCAATTGTGCATCATGGGTAATCTTCAAAGTTCATACGTCGCGCCTGGCAGCAGGAAGGAGTGGGGAGGAAAACGGCGGCGAGAGAGTGGTCAGCTGCAGATCGAACAATGTGGACCCGTCAGTTTCAAGCGACTGGCGGTTGCGTGACGTCACGCCGGTTCACTGCGTTCCGGAGCACAGCTTTAAGACAATCCCTTATCCATGTTTGTGTTGACTACACTCAAACGCAAAGTAGCACGACAAAGTACGATACGGCGAATGAAACACGATTTTGAGACGAATCAGCTGAGACACTGACACCAGTTATGCTAAGTTTGCATCAAAAGATATTAAATAAACAAATCTGCAATATGTGCAATTTATTGAATAATTTATAGCTTTTACTTTTAAACCAATGCAGATACAGAGTGGAGCGAGTGCTCATTTTAAAGGTCACATCGAAATGCAATGACTGACATACTTGTATACGTAGGTCGGAACTTAAATAGTGGTAACACTGCTTTGGAGACACTATGCAATGGAATGTACTATTTGTAGGGAAGCAGCCTACTCACGCCCTATAAAATTCTCATCAGTCTTTCCATGGTGTGCCAGCCTAGTGCGCTGTAACTAGCTCTGACGTCATAAATGTTGCGCAATACTTTAAAAATCAAGTAAATAACCTGAAACGGTTCTAGCATGTCAGGAGTAATACTAAATCAATATGTGTTGAATATCAGTTCGATAACTTTAACCATATTCGAAATTTGGACGTTTTTTTGTAAAAATCATTGGCGCAACAGAAAAGAGCTAGAGACTTAAAAATTTATATTTAGATTCATTCTTCATAATAATTTAGTAGAAACAGTCTTCTGGATCTCACAAATTAAGATTTTAGTTGAAATTCATGATTTTCTGGTTTTTGTCTCAAAAATTAAGGAAGCAGGATAGACTAAGTAGGCTAATAAATAAGGCTAGGATGTTTAAATTTAAGTTGAATGGAGATCCGCTATAATCATAAAGATGTGAGGAGTTTCAACTCAATAACTATATAACTATAGCGATAGCGTATCTCCAAAGGGCAAGTTCAGAGCTCGTCTACTGCGTGTAGTGTAATTAAATTAATTCTCTCGCCCAAAATAATTGACTTAGCCACGTCAGACTTTTATTATGATTACTTACCTGTGTGCTGAATGCACATTTAAATTGAGAGCTTCATCGGCCATCAGCAAAGGAAGCGATGATTTATTCAATAACTTAAAGTGGTGCATTACTAGCCCAGCGGTAAGTTGGGAGAGCCGATTTGATCAGGCGTTCCCTTAGCCGTCCGCACCGCGGCTTTATATATAAGAACGCTGCACGAGGAAGGAAGGCCCGCTGGCCACACCTGCTCGCTATATAGCTAGCTCTGCAGACCTGTGCTGAGGAGACACCCAAGAAGACAACCCACATATGAAGACGCAACATCAGCATGCATGGGAGGCAAAGCATTAACTGCTGCGAACTCCATCATACATCGGAGGCAAAGTTATCTCCGTGCAGATCCACACGCGAGGAAGGAAGGCCCCAGTTCTCTCCAGACGCTGAATAGCACACCATCTGTGTCGGGAGTCGCGTCGCGTCGGTATCATTGCTATAAACAGCCTCGGATGCCGTACTAAGTTACTCGGGATACGCGTAACCATGAAATCATTTTCGAGTGAAGTGTTAATTCTGGGATGACTTTAATGATCTATCTTCAGTTTGCGTATGTCGTATTTTCACGTGCCGTCGCAGGACAGACATTCTACCATTATTTTAGCGTGGCGTTTGATGAACATTATCATCAAATTATGGCGAGCATTCACTTAAGCATTTAATTTGGACAGTTATAGTTGCATCAGCGCATTAGACTCTTAACTGCTCTGGTAGTTGGATTATGTGGTTTCTTTTTTTTTTTTTTATCTGTGACTTTCAGAATATAGCGAACGTTTTTGATTATGAATCCCAGATAATCTCCTAATTCCTCAGAGCTTTAAGCTGTAGCTATAAGTGTATTTCTCAGATGAAGTGGGCACTAGGAATTCTAATTACAGGCTTCACATTTTGCTAATCACTTTCTGGTTGCCAATATTGTAGTTAGAGAGCCAGTGTTGAGAACGGCAAAAGACAGCATAAATAGTAGGAACATTTTTAATAATTAGTTCCACCTGCCGCCCCACATATGGTTAATCGGCTGGGAAATGTTTCTGCAGTTACATTACATGCTACACTATTATTAACAACAAATAAATTTCAACCAGCCGCCTTACATATTGTCACTGATAGCACACGTTGTTGACATATCTACCTTACCTCCAAGCAAATGGACTCGCCCATCCCACGTCACCAGCATGCGCACAAGCGAGGGAAACACAGTCATTTGTGAGCGAGCGGTCAAAAGTAATGGTGTCACTATGATTTCTAAGCAGGAACAACGGAGTTGGATCAATATTGAATGTGCCAGAGGTTGTACAGCACGACAGTTTCAACAAGGTCTTCAAGAGGCGTGCGAAAGAAGTGGCAACACTTTCTGCATAACTCACGCATCATTTTGCACGACAATGGATGGGCGCATAAGCGCAAGCTGCGGCTGCTCTGTTCGGTCGATAGGACTGAGAAGTACTGTACCATCCACCACTCTCCCCGCACTTAAGTCCTTGTGACTTTGATTTGATTCCGAAGACGAAGGAACCACTTCGTGGCATTTGCTTCAGAACTCTTCCAGAGATTCGACAGGCAGTAGACTGTTCCATTCGCACTATCAACAGAACAAGGTCTGCTAACGGTATGCTACGCCTTCCACATCGCTGGCAACGGGTTCTACACAAAGCTGGTGACTACTTTGAAGGACAGTAAGAGGTGCAAACATGTAACTCTTTTGTATCGGTTGTTAATAAATAGTTGCCACTATTTAAGTTCCAGCCCTCATAATTTCCTCCATTAATATTACACTGGTAAAACACCAGTTTTATTAATTTTTTTGGTAATAATTAATTAAAACAAATAATATTAGATGGATACATGAACAGAAAAACAGTGTATGATACTGGGTGTCGTTATACACATTTCAACATAATTAGTTTGTGACATTCGTAATTACTATGGTATGTTATTTTTGTTTATTAATAATGTTTGCAAAGTTTTGCCCGTATATGTTTAACCTTTGTATATGCTTAAATTCTGATTAGTGCGTCAGATAGAGCGCTTCAAATCCGTGTGGGAAGCGGTGCCTTATAAAGAACTAGTATTTAGTGGCACAAATGGACAAAAACTATTTTCGCACTCTGCACAGATAACTGCAAAACACATTCTGGGCAAACTATCGCGGCTACAAATTTTTATAATATATGTTTTTTGAAGAGTATTTGAGGGCGCATATAATAGCGCAAACAGAATTAAGATAGTGCAGACAACCTTGTAGGCAGGGCAATCACAGCTATGAATAGTCACCTTCGGTATTAACAATCGCTTCAGCTGTATGTAGTCCTTTATTATTGCATTACTACCAGTTTCGTGGCACTAAAAGCCGGATCTTCAGGTGAATATATGACTAAAACATTAGAGCGGAAAATCTCGGAAACTTTTTACCCAACATTCGTAGTCAGAAAAAAAACACGCTAAAAGGCGGTATGTCATAGAATAAAACAGCTGAATTCGGCTGATCGGATAAGCAGACCAATCCACTATATCGGAATTCGATTGTTGTACTCTATTACATACCGGCTTTTAGCGGTGTGTTATTGACAGACGATGAATGTTGGCTAAAAAGTTTCCGAGCTTCTCCGCTCTACTATTATAGTCATATGTTCACCTAAAGATAAGACCTTTAGTATCACGAAGCAGGTAGTGGTCCAATAATAAAGGACTAAATACAGCTGAAGCGGTTATTGATACCCAAGATGAGAATTAAGAGTGCTCTTCTATGTGGAACGTTGTGCAAAGAGGTGGTGATCAATGGAAAACAGTTACGTAACGTAGGTTGCGGAATTTCGGATCGAGAGTATTTGAGCGAAGCTGACGCAAAGCTCCAGGAAAGAGTTCTGTGCGCCTTTGCTTACGCCAAACCTGTATTGTTCCACGCGACACTTTAGTGATAGTTTTTGCTGTTTCAGAAGTGTTGAATTTAGGCGAATTTTGCGTGTGCGCGCAAATCGAAAATAGAATTTTCACGACGAATCCGGACTTATGATATTTTCTGTGTAGAACAATGCAGGGATTTGTGTTAGTCGAGCGCTGTGTCTTCTATTGATTGTTTTTGCAAGCGAACGACACCTTGCTGCAAAATCGTAGCTGTGGGACTCAGTGTTTATTCGAGTGGCGCCACACTTAGCCGCTGAAGCGCTACTGTGCATTCCGAACTGTGTTTTGCGATACCAACGGTACTTCGTCTCTGACACAGTGACGTTGGACTTAATTTCACCACGTAGGGGTGACTGATTCTGAAACAGTGCCACTGAACTTTAGCTGTGTTTGAATCAGTCGGAATTTTGAATATTTTGTGGTATCCGACACATAGAAATTCACGCTAGTGTCGGGTGAACTTTTAGATCATCGGAATTAAGGCGATGTTTTAGCGAACTGATGGATTTGCTAAATATCAATCCATGTTCTTCAACATTCAAAAACTTTTATTAAAATTCATACCGTGTTCTATATCGCTATTGGTGGCTCGAGCATTATTTAAAACGACATATATCTTGAAACGTCCCCTTAGAAAAATTATAAATGACTGTGGTTAAACTGACACACAATATTTTTTTTTAGCGCAACGCAATCTGACTTTCAATAATCCCTACAAAAGAATGGCCCTGACTAACATTAACCTATACCTTTCATAAATCACTCTCCTCACAAAAATCTTCATTACTCGAACTACTGCAATACAGCGAGCGCCACTACTGCCAGCTAAATGAAAGATTCAAACTACTGATAGGCATTGTTAGCAAATGAAAGATTTTGTTAGAGAACAAACAATGTATGTACCTTAATAGTGTTCAAAAGTCATAATATATATAGCAGTTCATGACATCCATTCTTACAAATCTACTGTTTCTGATGGACACACGTCCAGATCATCCGCTCTCAATCTCTTTGGAAGATGCCACCAGTGGACTGTATTTAGTTATGAATAAAAACTTGTGAATTTCAGTGAACGCAACTCACGTGTTCAATTAGCCATTTGAAATCAGCCTATTACACTGTACCCTGCTTAACATTTGTACTTGACGATCAGTAGCATCGAGACTATTTTATCGATGCACTTTAACGGCTATTAAGCGCACGTGTCTGTCGGTAGAAAAGGTAGGATGTCATCCCAGAGTTGGACGACGAAAGCCGGCGAGCAGAAGCATTTGCAGCCCCATTCCATTCCGCCAACCGTAACAGACAGTAAAATTTGCTTTTATACAACGATAGCAGCAGGCTGTCACCAGATTTGTGGTATCTCGTAGGCAGCAAGTAACATACATGTGTAGATATTCAAGCTAAATGAAACGATTTTTGGGATCTGTTAATTTCCCTTTCCCGAGAAACAAATATCCTAATGATAAAACATGACAGTCCTATTTTCCATTATAACTGCAGAAAGTCACACGAAAACTACATAAAGAGAGAACAAAAAAATAAATAAATAAAAATAAAAAAATAAAAAGAAAATCTGTCCTACATGTCTGGAATTCTCCTCAACAGCAACGATAATTAAGCCTTCAGATCACGTTTTTAAATGTTTGCTTAACTGCCAATCATTTGCTTTCTCTATAAATATCAACGATCTGTGTCAATGTATCTCTGATGACTATATAAGGCAGTAATTTCAAGCGTGAACTGCAATTGGAGTCAGAGCCAGAATACCACATCTAAACGTTATAAACCAATTCTCCTGTACCTATTTGAAAAGATCCATCGACAGATAAAAAAATACGCTCTTTTACTTTAAAAGTCAAGTCACCAGAATAATGCAGCAGTACACACATCGAAAATTAACGCTTAAGGCGACATAGTGTACGACAAACGCACTTTGCTTCATAATGGGAATCATTCCACGAAACGCGCCGTTCCTGTGATTGTATGACAAAAACTAGTACTAGTTGAGCAGTGGTTGCCATCTCGGGGGCATAAAATGAAATTTTCTGGGGGGTAAAAATGAAGGCGTTCAATTGTATTTCAGCCACGAAACTAAATCATTTGTTATTACTGTATTCTATAAGACTGTAGTGCCGATTATAAAAGTCACCGGTAATTACATTTTCTTTTCAAATACTAGCATTAAACTGTGGCACAATGTGGTGGGAGTATCAGCAATGTGCAGCAATTGTAACATAGTATACCCCTAAGCTCATACTTTGTAACAGTAAAAGAGAGTCATATACACAGGCCTATCACATTTCTTTGGATCTCACCCAGGATATATTTTCGGAATTACTTGAAAGTTAACAATTTATTGAGACATGAAACTTTATTCGTTCAGCTGTACTTTTCGCTAGACATGACTTTTTTCAGAAACGGTGTTCGTATCTAGCAGTGTGGTATGACAATCTAGCCTCTCTAGCACCACACTCCAAGATCACTGTTATTCCCACCTCTGGCTTTAAAAAAAACTTCTTACGTTTGGTGAAACACCAGCATTAATGGTAGTCTTACGTTTAGCTGTTTTCAAATAATCTTTAGTACCACTTTTTCCTTTATGTTCAACAGGAAATTTACAGCACACATTGTGTACATAGTGTGCTGCTATGAACAGCAAATTGAACGCGTTGTCCTATCTAAGACATACACGAAGCCCACACCCACCGCGGTAGTACGAGTTTATATCCCAACTAGCTCCGCAGATGATGAAGAGTCTGAAGAAATGTATGTTGAGCCACAGGAAATTATTCAGGTAGTTAGTGGAGACGGAAATTTGATTGTGTTGGGGGGACTGGAGTTCGCTAGTAGGGAACGGAGAGAAGGAAAAGTTATAGGTGAATGGGGACTAGGGGAAAGGAATGAAAGAGGTAGTCGCCTGGTATAATTTTGCACACATAATAATTTAATCATCGCAAATGCTTGGTTTAAGAATCACGAAAAAATGTTCTACACGTGAAAAACACACGGGGACACCATAAAGTTTCAGCTTGATGATTTAACGGTAATACAGTGCTTTCCGAACCTGATTTTAAATTGTAAGACATTTCCAAGGGGAGATGTGGACTCTGCCTACAATTTACTGGTTACGAATTGTAGGTCAAAATTGAAGAAATTGCAAAAGGTAGAAAATTAAGGAGATGGGACCTGGATAGATTGAAAGAACCAAAGACTGTTGAGAGTTCCAGTGGAAACATTAGGCAACAAATTAACAGAACAGGGGAAAGGAACACAGCAGAAGGCGCATGGGTAGCTTTGAGAGATGGAAAAGTGAAGGCAGCAGATGATCAAACAGCTAAGAAGACAAGACCCAATAGAAATCCTTGGATACCACAGGTGATTTATAATTTAACTGGTGAAAGGAGAGTATACAAAAATGCAAAAACGAACCAGGCGAAATGGAATACAAACGCCTAAAAATAACGGTAAGACAGAGCTTTCCGAACCTGATTTTAAATTGTAAGACATTTCCAAGGGGAGATGTGGACTCTGCCTACAATTTACTGGTTACGAATTGTGGGTCAAAATTGAAGAAATTGCAAAAGGTAGGAAATTAAGGAGATGGGACCTGGATAGATTGAAAGAACCAAAGACTGTTGAGAGTTCCAGTGGAAACATTAGGCAACAAATTAACAGAAAAGGGGAAAGGAACACAGCAGAAGGCGCATGGGTAGCTTTGAGAGATGGAAAAGTGAAGGCAGCAGATGATCAAATAGCTATGAAGACAAGACCCAATAGAAATCCTTGGATACCACAAGTGATTTATAATTTAACTGGTGAAAGGATGAAACGTCCCATTAGAACTATTTATACATGACTGTGCTTAAACTAACACACAATATTTTGTTAGCGCAACGCAATCTGACTTTCAGAATTCCCTACAAAAGAATGGCCCTGACTAACATTAACCTATACGTTTCACAAATCACTTACCTCACAAAAATCTTCGCTACTCAAGCTACTGCAATACAGCGAGCGCCACTACTGCCAGCTAAATAAAAGATTCAAAGTACTGAAGGCACTAACTACTGATAGGCATAGTTAGCAAATGAAAGATTTTGATAGAGAACAAACAATGTATTTACCTCAATAGTCATAATATATACAGCAGTTCATGACACATTTCAAAACTCCGCCATCTCTCTCCCCACATCCGCCACTGCTGGCGGCTCACCTCCAACTGCGCAACGCTATGCGCTGTTAACAGCCAACTGCCCAACGCTACAATGGCGAGTATTACAACAATGCAAAGCAGCCACAGACTGTACACAGCACAGCCAGTGATTTTCATACAGAGGTGGCGTTACCAATATAAAAACCTAAACAGCCTACTTACAAGGAGAGTATACAAAAATGCAAAAACGAACCAGGCGAAATGGAATACAAACGCCTAAAAATAAGACTAAAAAGAAGTGGAAAATGTCTAAGCACGAATGGCTAGAGGAAAAAATAAGGATTTAGAAGCGCATATCGCTAGGGGAAGACAGATACCGCCTACAGGAAAATTAAAGAGGGTTTTTGGGAGAAAGAGGAGCAGCTGCATGAGTATCAAGAGCTCAGATGGAAAACCAGTCCTAAGCAAAGAAGGGAAAGCTGAAAGATGGAAGAAGTATGTAGAGGGTGTGCCCGCCCGGCTAGCCGTGCCGTCTAACGCGCTGCTTCCCGAGCGGGAAGGCGTGCCGGTCCCCGGCACGAATCCGCCCGGCGATTAGTGTCGAGGTCCGGTGTGCCGGCCAGTCTATGGACGGGTTTTAAGGCGGTTTTCCATCTACCTTGGCGAATGCGGGCTGGTTCCCCATATTCCACCTCAGTTACACTATGTCAGCGATTGCTGTGCAAACACTGTCTCCACATAAATGTACGCCGTACAAGCATTCACTGAGGTCTACGGCGGGACGAAGCCTCTCCGTCGTTTCTAGGTATCCGGTTACAGCACACGATACACACAATTAGAGGATCTATACAAGGGAGATGAATTTGAGGGAAACATTGTAGAAATGAAAGAGAACGTAGATGATAATGAGATGCGAGATATGATACGGCAAGAAGAATTTGATAGAGCAGTAAAATACGTAAGTCGAAACAAGGCCTTGGGAGTAGACGACGTTTCGTCAGACATACTGATAGCCTTTGGGGAGCCAGCCGTGACAGAACTCCTCTATCTGGTGTCCAAGATATATGAGACAGGCGAAATACCCTCAGATTTCAAAAAGAATATAATAATTCCAATCCCAAAGAAAGCAGGGGCTGATCGGTGGGAGTCATGGTTAATAAGTCATGGTTGCAAAATACTAACACGGATTCGTTTAAGAAGAATGGAAAAACTGGTAGAAACCGACTCGGGAAAGATCAGTTTGGATTCCAGAGAAACGTAGGCAGTATTGTTCCTACGACTTAGCGTAGAAGATAGCTAAGTGAAAGGCAGACCTACGTTTATAGCTTATTTAGGCTCAGAGAAGGTTTTTGACAATGCTGAGTGGAATACTCTCTTTGAAATTCTGAAGGTAACACGGATAAAACTCAGGAAGCGATAGGCAATTTACAACTTGCACAGAAACCAGACCGCAGTTGTAAGAGTCGGTGGGCATGAAAAGGAAGCAGTGGTTGAGAAGGGAGTGAGACAGGGTTGTAGCTGATGTTATTCAATCTGAACGATGAGCAAGGTGTAAAGGAAACAAAAGAGAAATTTACAGTGGAAGTGAAAATTCAGAGCGAAGAGATAAAAACTTTGAGATTTGCCGATGACATTGAAAGTCTGTCAGAGATAGCAAAGGACTAGGAAGAGCAACTGAGCGCGATGGACAGTATTTTGAAAAGAGCATACAAGATGAACATTAAAAAAAGCAAAACAAGCATAATTGAACAGACCTGCAATAATCAGGTGATACTGAAGGAATTACATTAGGAAACATAACGTCATCGATGAATTTTGTTATTTGAGCAGTATAATAACTGATGATAGCCGAAGTAGAGAGGTTTTAAAATGTAGACCAGTAATGGCAAGAGAAGATTTCGAAGAAAGGAAATTTGTTAACATCGAATGTAGATTAAAATATCAGGAAGTCTTCTCTGAAAGTACGACGATGACAGTTTAAGCAAGAAGCTATTTAGAAGCTTTTGAAATTTGTTACGCAGAAGAATTCTGAAGATAAGATGGGTAGATCACGTAACTAATGAGGAGGTACTGAATAGAAACTGGAAGAAAAGAAATTTGTGGCGCACCTGAGTAGAAGAACGGATTGCTTTTTAGGACACCTTCTGAGACTTCAAGGGATCACCAATTTGGTATTGGAGACACGCAGGGGTGGGGGGTGGGGGGGGGGGGGGCTAAAAATCTAGAGGGAGTAGGCATATTCAGAAGGATGTAGGCTATAGTAATAATTCGGAGATAAAGAGGCTTGCAAAGGATAGAGTAGCATGGAGAGCTGCATCAAACCAGTCTCAGGACTGAAGACCACAACAACAGTGTGCAATAAACCTGTTCATTGTTGCTGATTTGCAGTATGCTGGGTTAATTGCAGGACAGCAACTTGTGTTAACCAGTTCGATATAGAAACAGACAAAGTTTTTTATTTAACTGATGACCAATTTCGGGTTAGCTGAATTAATTTTCAAATCATCCAGACGGAGAAAACTGTACTGTCCTGTCTGTATGGATGATGGATTAATCTGAAACTAGTCATCAGTTAAATAAAAAGTCAGTCCTCATACTTTGGCTGTTTATATATCAAAATGTTCAATGTTACTCTAATTACATAATTGTAAAGTCTTGTATACCTATTACACGTTAACATTAAATACACACTTTCTTTTGCCCAGAACAAGAAACGAATATACATAAAACGATCAAAAATGTGTAGACAATTTACTTCACAGACGAAAACAACGTAAATGCATAGCCCCCCCCCCCCCCCCGTTGTCTTGCCGAATGTCTGAGTGAAAAATTATGGCAGAACCAGTAGCCACGCCTCCCTTTGGACGTCAGCTCTTGCTCCTAGATTGGTCGAGAGAAGCACGTCTGTAAGAGAATGTGTAAAAACACCACGTCGAATACATAGATCAGAGGTTTAAAAATAAACTTCTTGGGAGTCATAAAATTTTTAAATCCCCGGACATCTTGGCAGGCCCAACGTTACCCTGGACAGCACTAAAAAACCAGTACTGTTGAGTCCAATCCCTGACGTATGGTAAGCCTACATATATACCATATGTACTTGAGTATCTAATGAAAATGGCTTCTCCAAGTTATATATAGTTCCCAAAGTTCATCAGATATTGTTTCATCATTCGTTTCGCCGCAATAAACGAAGTAATTGACAGCACAGCACACAGTAACTATGTATTAGGTACTACACAGCCGCAGGGTGTACAAAGTACCAGTGATGAGACATACAGCATTGGCAGGCAAAAGCATTCCAGTATCTAACAGTTCAGAAGTAAGTGACTTACAGACAGTAGGCCAAATCATTGCTCACAGATGTTTATTCTAGCCTTGGCACTGTCATATTGACGGTGGGACACAGAAATTGCTTCGCCATAGCATACAACAGGGTCTACGCCGACGTTTCTATGGTACTGAGGCGATTATAGTAAATGCATAAAACCTCTCCCGAGTATAAATAACTTGTAACTTGATTTTAAACGGTTAGCAGGGTGTGGATGAACGTCTTAGATAAGTTTTTGTTATTTGGGCAGCATAATAACTGATTACAGCCGAAGTAGAGAGGCTATAAAATGTAGACCAGCAATGGGAGAAAAGATTTCGAAGAAGAGAAATTTGTTAACATAGAATGTAAATTGTTAACATCGAATGTAGATTAAAACGTCAGGAAGTCTTCTCTGAAAGAACGACGATAACAGTTTAAACAAGAAGCTATTTAGAAGCTTTTGAAATTTGGTGACACAGACGAATGCTGAAGAGAAGATAGGTAGATCACGTAGCTCGGCAGGGAGCTAAGTGATGTTTTGTTACAGGAGTTTACCTTAAGTGTGGACAGCTTTTGAGGAGGAGTTACAAGTAGCATTCGTGGTACACTTAGAATAGCATTATTATTCCGTAAAAAGTATTTTTCGAAACAAACACTACCAACTACTTGATTGACTCATTAGTTCATAGTTTAGTAAGACATTTGCAAAAACTAAAAATAATTTACCTTTCGTCATTTAAAAAAAAGGGAAGTTTTCAAAGAATTTTTTTTTTCATTTTAAAGATTCATCAGAGTACTACTTCGTTTCCACAGTTTAAAAAAGAAAAAAACTAAGTTGCACTCTTGGTTTGCAACAATTTTTGTTTACTTCTTATTAATTAAACCAAAAAAGGACAGAACAAACAGGGCCACAAAAATAAATTGCCTTACAATACACCTGAGAAGGGATGATTACGAAAATACCAAAAGGACCGGTTAACTCAACACCTCCTCTCTTTTTTTCGTTTTTCTTTTTGTCAAGTTTACCAAAAGTAAGGTAACGGAAATGAAATATTCGAACAGAAAAGGGTTTTTACACTTCATCCAACTTCCTGATGATTAAATACCAAGTACAGCACACTGACAAATACCTTACAAATGCGAGGCATCTTTTGCCATATCCAATGTGCTGTAACCATATAATGGTAAAAGGCACATGAGTCTGTGTCACACCAGCTCCGCACCACTTAATGAACGTAGTACCCAACGAGACACATGACTGTACTGTTCTTCGTTCTGGGAGAAAGGGCTGAATCGGGACGCAGGAGAATGTCACTGAAGATTGCCATTTTTGGCGTCCTGGCAAGAAAGGCCAATTGTCGGCGGAGCCTATTATCAGTGTCTGTGTACGCAAGCAACTAGATGATGACATAATGTATTCATTCCATAGCAACGACTGCATCTTTTTGTCTCACTAAGGCCAATACAAAAATGTCGAAAATTGGTGGGGAGAAGGTTATGAATGACTTGGTACCATGAAGACGCCACTTCCATCGGAAAAAATAGGTAGGCTAACATTGGACCGAACAACCCTCCAATTTGTCTGTCGCCATAGGGACTCCACAGAGGAAGTGCGATTTGGAAACATCCAACGACATAACAGCAGTGTGACAGAGAGATGTGACGGGGAAAGAATATCCGTCCCCAAATAATTGATATCAATAAAAAGTTTCCTAATATGGCTTAATTTATTATTTATCCTACTAGCATCTGTTGCAGGAGTTAAGCTCTCAGATCGCAGACAGGAAAAAAGACGTGCTGTAAGTGATTGGGGGACATGAAAGAAATAAAGCACAAGCCTATGCCCGAACATCAGGGAGACCCAAACTTCTCATCAGCCGTGCTCTCGCCATAGCCTACAGCACACTTGAGAAACAGAGTTTCACCAGATAAACCTACCTGATAATTGTTGTGACTCTCACGACATCATCGTAGATGCATAACTGGCGACCAGTCTGTACTCGGAGTCGGTTTTTCGTGCGCCACCTTATATTACTTCACTGCGATCAACCACATAACGCTACAGTTGGCTAAACGAGAGGTTTTGCAGAATCCCAAAAATTACTTCTACAAGTGTGTGTGAGAATTCCGTTATGAATAAAAACTCTGTTCTTCAGGGTGGAGGCAAGTGCCCCTCTTGGTGCCTTCCATCTTCAGTCACCTATGCTACTAATTTTCAATTTTTCATAAGAACTGTATACCAAGCACAAATGAACGGTGAACGAATAGAAAAATGAACGGTTCCCAAAAAGAGCTATCACCAGTGAACTAGTTCCCAAGGATGAACGAGTTTACCCGTCTTCACACCCTCCCCGTCCCCGATGCGGCGCTGCCGTCGCATCCACCGAGACGGTATCAGTGTAGGCAACTGAGTAGACATGGTTTAACCTTTCGATGCTATCTGCCTTAGATATAAAGGCGTTGTTCGTGTAACCTCCACACACTCCGACTACCCAGCCATACGCAGAAGTGGTCCCATACCACTGAACCACTTCCCTATTGATGAATGCAGTGGCAGTAATGACCTCATTACTGTGGACTGTAGGTGAGTAAGTAGCTCGTTTCTGTACAAGGGGGTGCGTAGGTATGTGAGAAGTAAAGTAATCACGAGTAGGAGGAACTTTGTATGGGGATTTGTGAGTAGTCGTGGAAACTGAATTGAATGTGACTTTTAGATGTATGGTAGTTAGATGTAAGAAGAGGGAACTGGAGGGGGTAGACCGAAGAACCTTCATTTACGGAGCCAGAAGGAAATGGAGAATGATAGCCAGTAGAGCGGATTCTGTATCAGCAAATGGGATTTGCGACAAGGTGTGGAATATTTACACTACTGTCCATTAAAATTGCTACACCACGAAGGTGACGTGCTACAGACGCGAAATTTAACCGACAGGAAGATGAAGTGATATGCAAATGATTATCTTTTCAGAGCATTCACACAAGGTTGGCGCCGGTGGCGACACCTACAACGTGCTGACATGAGGAAAGTTTCCAACCGATTTCTCGTACACAAACAGCAGTTGACCGGTCTTTCGTGGTGAAACGTTGTTGTGATGCCTCGTGTAAGGAGGAGAAATGCGTACCATCACGTTTCCGACTTTGATAAAGGTCGGATTGTAGCCTATCGCGATTGCGGTTTACCGTATCGCGACATTGCTGCTCGCGTTGCTCGAGATCCAATGACTGTTACACAATATGGAACGGTGGGTTCAGGAGGGTATTACGGAACCCCGTGCTGGATCCCAACGGCCTCGTATCACTAGCAGTAAAGATTACACGCATCTTAACCGCATGGCTGTAACGGATCGTGCAGCCACGTCTCGATCCCTGAGTCAACAGATGGGGACGTTTGCAAAACAACAACCATCTGCACGAACAGTTCGAGACGTTTGCAGCAGCATGGACTATCGCTCGGAGACTATGGCTGCGGTTACCCTTGACGCTTCATCACAAACAGGAGCGCCTGCGATGGTGTACTCAACGACGAACCTGGGTGCACGAATGGCAAAACGTCATTTTTTCGGATGAATCCATGTTCTGTTTACAGCATCATGATGGTCGCATCCGTGTTTGGCGACATCGCGGTGAACGTACATTGGTAGCGTGTATTCCCCATCGCCATACTGGCGTATCACCCGGCGTGATGGTTTGGGGTGCCATTGGTTACACGTCTCGGTCACCTCTTGTTCGTACTGACGGCACTTTGAACAGTGGACGTTACATTTCAGATGTGTTACGACCCGTGGGTCTACCCTTCATTCGATCCCTGTGAAACCCTACATTTCAGCAGGATAATGCACGACCGCATGTTCCAGGTCCTGTACGGGCCTTTCTGGATACAGAAAATGTTCGACTGCTGCCCTGGCCAGCATATTCTCCAGATCTCTCACCAACTGAAAACGTCTGGTCAATGGTGGCCGAGCAACTGGCTCATCACAATACGCCAGTCTCTTCTGTTGATGAACTGTGGTATCGTCTTGAAGGTGCATGGGCAACTGTACCTGTACACGCCATCCAAGCTCTGTTTGACTCAATGCCCAGGCGTATCAAGGCCGTTATTACGGCTAGAGTTGATTGTTCTGGGTACTGATTTCTCAGGATCTATGCACCCAAATTAAAAAAAAATGGTTCAATTGGCTCTGAGTACTATGGGACTCAACTGCTGAGGTCATTAGTCCCCTAGAACTGAGAACTAGTTAAACCTAACTAACCTAAGGACATCACAAACATCCATGCCCGAGGCAGGATTCGAACCTGCGACCGTAGCGGTCTTGCGGTTCCAGACCGCAGCGCCTTTAACCGCACGGCCACTTCGGCCGGCTGCACCCAAATTGCGTGAAAATGTAATCACATGTCAGTTGTAGTATAATATACTTGTCCAATGAATACTCGTTTATCATCTGCATTTCTTCTTGGTGTAGCAATTTTAATGGCCAGTAGTGTAGTTGACGCAGAGCAGTAGCCACGATTAAGGTGTAGAGTAAACGGTGCAGAGGCCTATGCCGTGTTTCTTGAGCCGTTGAAAGCCTCATCACCTACATGCGTATGTAATACCTGAACAGTTGCATATTTGTCATTTCTCAGGGTAGTGTTATATGGTTGGTGCTGTTTATATACGCTGAGGTGACACAGTCATGAGCTAGCGATATGCACATAGACATATGGCGGTAGTACCGCGTACACAAGATATAAAAGGGCAGTGCATTGGTGGAGATGTCGTTTGTACTCAGGTGATTCACGTGGAAAAGCTTTAGACGTGATTACGGCCTCGCGACGGGACTTGAGAGAATTTGAACGTGCAAAAGTAGTTGAAGCTAGACGCATTCCAATTCGGAAATCTTATGGGAATTCAGTGACCCGATATCCATAGTTACAAGAGTGTACCGACAATAATTCAGGCATTACCTCTCACCACGGACAACGCAATGGTAGACGGCCTCCACTTTCGACCGAGCGCAGTGGCGTTTGGGTACAGTTGTTAGTGTTAACAGACTAACAACACTGACTCAAATATCCGCGCCGGCCGGACTGGCCGAGCGGTTCTAGGGGCTTCAGTCTGGAACCGCGCGACCTCTACGGTCGCAGGTTCGAATCCTGCCTCGGGCATGGATGTGTGTGATGTCTTTAGGTTAGTTAGGTTTAAGTAGTTCTACGTTCTAGGGGACTGATGACCTCTAGGTGTTAAGTCCCATAGTGCTCAGAGCCATCTGAACCATTTTTTGAAATATCCGCACAATCAATGTGGGACGCACGACAAACGTATCCATTAGGACAGTACGTGGAAATTTGCCGTTAATGGGCTACGACGGCAGATGACCGGCGTGAATGCGTTCGCTAACTGCACGACATCGCCTGTAGCGCCTCTCCTGGGCTTGTGACCATATCTATTGGACCTCAGACGACTGGAAAACCGTCTCCGGCTCAGGTAAGTCCCTATTTCAGTCGGTAAGAGCTGGTAGTAGAGTTGGAGTGTGGCGCAGGCCCCACGAAGCTATGGACCCAGGTCGTGAACAAGGCACTGTGCAAGCTGATGGTGGCTCCATAATGGCGTGGGCTGTTTTTACGTGGAATGGGCTGGGTCCTATCGTCCAACTTGTGTGGCGCGTGCCCCCGGACTCCAACCGCGTGCTGATGTAGTCGACGCCGTAGAGCTGCTGCTGCCACAGCTCTCGCGGCAGAGTAGAGACACGATGCGATATAACGTCAGTCCCCGCAGATTAACGGGAGAGAAAAACCCGAAAAACTTCCGAAAAGGCGTTCCTCGCGTAGTCGTTGTATCTCAATTACAAGTCCGCAGCGTTTCCACTTACGCGAACTCGCATAATAGATGCTTTGTATTATAAATATTGTATTGTTAATTGCCCGGATTTGCAGTAGTTATTAATTCTTCTCTCGTTCGCACAGCACACACCACTGATTGCGAGGAAATATTTTAGTTAACAGTTTTTTCTTACGCTGTTGTCTCGTTGCTATGGAATTCTTGTGCTGGTGTGCAGCGAGATCCAGAGATGCTCTTTGATTCAGTCTTTGTAGGATTGCGTTGTAATACGAAAATACGAGGGCAGTTCAATAAGTAATGCAACACATTTTTTTTCTGAAACAGGGGTTGTTTTATTCAGCATTGAAATACACCAGGTTCTTCCCCAATCTTTTAGCTACACAATACTATTTTTCAACGTAATCTCCATTCATTGCTACGGCCTTACGCCACCTTGAAATGAGGGCCTGTATGCCTGCACGGTACCATTCCACTGGTCGATGTCGGAGCCAACGTCGTACTGCATCAATAACTTCTTCATCATCCGCGTAGTGCGTCCCACGGATTGCGTCCTTCATTGGGCCAAACATATGGAAATCCGACGGTGCGAGATCGGGGCTGTAGGGTGCATGAGGAAGAACAGTCCACTGAAGTTTTGTGAGCTCCTCTCGGGTGCGAAGACTTGTGTGAGGTCTTGCGTTGTCATCAAGAAGGAGAAGTTCGTTCTGATTTTTGTGCCTACGAACACGCTGAAGTCGTTTCTTCAATTTCTGAAGAGTAGCACAATACACTTCAGAGTTGATCGTTTGACCATGGGGAAGGACATCGAACAGAATAACCCCTTCAGCGTCCCAGAAGACTGTAACCATGACTTTACCAGCTGAGGGTATGAGGAGTGGGTGTGGCGCCACTCCATTGATTGCCGTTTTGTTTCAGGTTCGAAGTGATGAACCCATGTTTCATCGCCTGTAACAATCTTTGACAAGAAATTGTCACCCTCAGCCACATGACGAGCAAGCAATTCCGCACAGATGGTTCTCCTTTGCTCTTTATGGTGTTCGGTTAGACAACGAGGGACCCAGTGGGAACAAACCTTTGTATATCCCAACTGGTGAACAATTGTGACAGCATTACCAAGAGAGATGTCAAGTTGAGCAATGAGTTGTTTGATGGTGATCCGTCGATCATCTCGAACGAGTGTGTTCGCACACTCCACCATTGCAGGAGTCACAGCTGTGCACGGCCGGCCCGCACGCGGGAGATCAGACAGTCTTGCTTGACCTTGCGGCGATGATGACACACGCTTTGCCCAACGACTCACCGTGCTTTTGTCCACTGCCAGATCACCGTAGACATTCTGCAAGCGCCTATGAATATCTGAGATGCCCTGGTTTTCCGCCAAAAGAAACTCGATCACTGCCCGTTGTTTGCAACGCACATCCGTTACAGACGCCATTTTAACAGCTCCGTACAGCGCTGCCACCTGTCGGAAGTCAATGAAACTATACGAGACGAAGCGGGAATGTTTGAAAATATTCCACAAGAAATTTCCGGTTTTTTCAACCAAAATTGGCCGAGAAAAAAAATGTGTTGCATTACTTATTGAACTGCCCTCGTATTTTAAAGTTCACTTCTCAACTAATGACGTGAATATTTGCACTTTATTTCATTGAGTAGTCGTTGATTTAGTCATTTCTCAAACTATTTAATGATGTAGTCCACACCGGGTATTTAACTGGTAACGAACAGTTTATTGTCATTTTGTCACTAAATACTTATAACTCCCGCACCACACGGACACGGAATAGTTTAGTTAAGTCAGTCCGATTGAGTTATAGCTTCTTGGCAATTGCCACAACTCAACACTTTAGCGTAATTGTTTTATCTTCATGATGTCGTGTACTTGGGTCCTACTCAAGACTAATTGCGTGTATTCTTTCATAGAATGTTCACTTCTCCTTAAGGTCCAACTAATTTAAAGTCGAGTCCAATGTTCACTAATTCCGTTATTAGATTTCAATTAACCCGTAGTGGACAGTTAAATGAGCCTATCTGTTCCTGTCTCAGTTAATAAAATCAGTTTCTTAAGCCGTGAATCCCGTCACGCAACAAACACTTCTAAATTCGAAAACAATCTCGTCACGATTCGCAATCTCAATAATTCAGATCAGAACTGCTCTCGTACGTCTGCACTGGATGAGTTCTAGCAAGCGACTTCTTCTGTGGAAGAGCATTGTAGGCGCATTGAATTTCTTCGTTGCGCTTACAACTCTCTTCCACATAAAAGTTATCTCTGATGACATTACTTTGGACTTTTGAGATACTAATTTCACATTTGTCACATGGATATTTGTCCATTGCTAAAATACGATGTTTCTTCTATCTCTTTCGCTAACAAATGTGCTCAATGGTGTACAATGTAGTCGTTGACAAAACTCTTTCGTGTTAACTCAACGGCAAAGATGTCGTAACTGCCAAGATAATTTTCCCTGCTTCATGTTCTTTCTTAATTGACTTTAACGTGGTCGTTGGGGCGTTACAAACTGAACCGATCATTGACTGGAAGAGGTTATGTTCACCTAGTTGGAGACCATGTAACGGCTCCATGTGGGCCGCTACATGGATCTATGAATGTGTGGAGGCCGTTAAGCCAACCGCTGTTTTAAGTAGAGTGCGACTGCACTTGACCAGAGAGACATGAGTTCCCAGTGCGTTAGCAGCTCACGTTAGGTTGCCAAACAGCCGCTGTGTGGACACTCCTGTACCCTTCCAGCCACCATGTGTGGACGACGAACGAGGAGAGCATTGGGTATTCTCTTCCCTAGGACGCCAGTGAGTGCGTGTGCTCTGAATAGCATCTCTGCTCGCTGAGTTGAAATGTGTGAGAGTTTTTTTGTTTGAGTTTCCAGTAGTCACTCTGGTGCGTGCCATTGATACTCATGCCGCACCAACTATTTCAATCGGGGAACGGTGATAATTTCAGTAGCATTCAGTCTATTCGGTGAGATCTTTTGTGCAACTGTAACTTGGCGCGGACGAGCGGCGCCACCACGCGATGTACAGCTTTAGTTAGTTTAACGTATTATGTATGAATGTGTCGTGTGCTTTGTGGAATACCTGTGTTAAATTTTATTTAATTTACTGGCCAATTATTGTTTGATTCCCAAGGACTTACTAGTCCGTACTCTGGTGAGCCACGTGTGTTTCTTTGTGAACCATGAGGCTCCAGTTCGACGTAAACACCTCTCGTGTTCGAATTGAAGGCTCAGTTGCATGACGGACTAGATGTGCTCTTGTTTGCTAAACTTATTTACAAAATTACTGGGTTGTACCGAATTTTAGAAATGGATTTTGTTATCTGAAAATTACCGTTAAAGGCAGTCGCGCTGTGACCAAGTGAGCCTGTAACACCACAACTCTGTGGATGATCATTCATTTTCTACGTGTTTTACGAAGTTTGTTTTATTAGTTGTGCCGAATATTATTTTTGTAAATATGTTGTTAAGTTACAAATGCGATTTGATATTTAAGAAAGAGAATACGCATGGGATGTTAACATTTTGTAAGTAGACACGCTGGCATAGTCAGGGAACAGCTGTTGTCAAAGCGTATAATAAATTGTAAACGTATTATCGCTGGGCGTGCGAGCGCGCCAAATAGTAGCATTTGGGAGTCGCGAGGATACTGTTGTTGGTTGTTGGTTATCACTGTTAGCATTCAACCGCGATTCTTATACATATATTTTAACAACGCGTTTCAAGAGACAATGCTTTCATCATCAGGTTGTAAAGTCTATGTCATGAAATTAAACGGACTAAAAAGACAAAATACCATCACAAATAGTTGGGAAGTCCATAGAGTAAAACAGAATTAAAAGTATATTGGACTGTGGGTCCTCGTCTTACACTGAAGTTGTTGACACAAGTCGATGGCCGTCCCATAGCTACCAAGTATGCTGTCGCACTGTGCCGGCTCGGGAGCTGTTGTGGACTGACGTGCCTAGGTGTTGTGGCGTGGTTACAACCGTGTGCTTGACGGTAACGCTATGCTATTGGGCGCCATATTTCCTTATTGCATTGGTCTGCCATCGTTAGCCTCTCGCAACTCCGTCAGTGACATGCTACAAGTTTAAAGTCGCATACCTACCCTAAAACAATTCTAAAAACCCGCTAAAAAATCTCATTTCTTTAAAATTATCTTGTGCATTTAGAATATTGCTTTGTTTCTTTTCATGGATAGCTATCTCGAATTCCTCTAGTAAATCAAGTTTCCTCCCTTTCTTTTCTACATGCAATATTTCTACGTTATCTTCTATGCTATTAAGGGGATGGCCTGTTTCGTATATATGGTTCGCAAAAGCTGATTTGTCATAATTTCCTAACCTGAACGCATCTTTATGTTCTTTATACCGGATCGCGAATGATCTTCCTGTCTGCCCTATATATTTTGCATCACAAGTTCTGCACTGAATCTTATAAAGTCCCGATCTTTCAAACTTATTTCTCTTCTCGCCAATATCGTGCTTAAGGCTATACCTCACTAAGTTATTAGTCTGAAAAGCTATTTTAACATCGTAGGGCTTAAAAATATTTGCTATCTTTTGTGAGACTGTTCCGTAGTATGGCATCGTGTAATAAACAATTTTATCCATAATGTTATCGTCAGAATTTATAACTTTATCTTCAAGGTCGTTGATTTTATTACAAACGTTATGTTGACGACACTCTGTTACTTGTCGATGGTTCCCGTGAGGACATTGAGGAAATAGTAAAAAAGTTCAACGACGCACATAATAAAATAGAATTTACCGTGGAGTATGAAACTGACAATTGTTTACAGTTCCTGGACCTGAATATAAAAAAGCTGGGCAACAAACATGCGTTCTCCGTTTATAGAAAACAAACTACGACTGATGCCGTGATCCCGAATGATTCATGCCATCCGCAGGCTTATAAAGAAGCTGCTTTCCGTAGTCTCGTGCATAGGGCAGTCAATACACCTATGAGCGAAAAAGATAGGGAGACTGAAATTAATACCGTTAAGAGAATAGCGATGAATAACGGTTACAGAATAGATATGGTTAAAAAACTGTTACGTTAAAGTAATAAGCGCAAAAAGAAAAAACCTGATGGAGAGAAAGCGAGAATTATCACGATGCCATACTACGGAACAGTCTCACAAAAGATAGCAAATATTTTTAAGCCATACGATGTTAAAATAGCTTTTCAGACTAATAACTTAGTGAGGTATAGCCTTAAGCACGATATTGGCGAGAAGAGAAATAAGTTTGAAAGATCGGGACTTTATAAGATTCAGTGCAGAACTTGTGATGCAAAATATATAGGGCAGACAGGAAGATCATTCGCGATCCGGTATAAAGAACATAAAGATGCGTTCAGGTTAGGAAATTATGACAAATCAGCTTTTGCGAACCATATATACGAAACAGGCCATCCCCTTAATAGCATAGAAGATAACGTAGAAATATTGCATGTAGAAAAGAAAGGGAGGAAACTTGATTTACTAGAGGAATTCGAGATAGCTATCCATGAAAAGAAACAAAGCAATATTCTAAATGCACAAGATAATTTTAAAGAAATGAGATTTTTTAGCGGGTTTTTAGAATTGTTTTAGGGTAGGTATGCGACTTTAAACTTGTAGCATGTCACTGACGGAGTTGCGAGAGGCTAACGATGGCAGACCAATGCAATAAGGAAATAAGGCGCCCAATAGCATAACGTTACGGTCAAGCACACGGCTGTAACCACGCCACAACACCTAGGCACGTCAGTCCACAACAGCTCCCGAGCCGGCACAGTGCGACAGCATACTTGGTAGCTATGGGACGGCCATCGACTTGTGTCAACAACTTCAGTGTAAGACGAGGACCCACAGTCCAATATACTTTTAATTCTGTTTTACTCTATGGACTTCCCAACTATATGTGATGGTATTTTGTCTTTTTAGTCCGTTTAATTTCATGACATAGACTTAACAACCTGATGATGAGAGCATTGTCTCTTGAAACGCGTTTTTAAAATATATGTACAAGAATCGCGGTTGAATGCTAACAGTGATAACCAGTATAACGACAACTGCTACCTCGACTCCATAATGGATTATATTAAAAAAGTTGTTGGTTGTATTTATTCACAGGTGTGGCTATGCGAAAGCGCGGACTGTGCGGCTGGTCCCGGCGGAAGTTCGAGTCCTCCCTAGGGCATGGGTGTGTGTGTTTGTTCTTAGGATAAATTAGCTTAAGAAGTGTGTAAGGTTAGGGACTGATGACCTTAGCAGTTAAGTCCCATAAGATTTCACACACATTTGAACATTTTTGATAGCGCGAAGATAAAAAGTCTGTTTCCGAAGTGCGGAGCAGTGGAAACTGAAATAGTTGTTTGGCGGATGTCTCATATGGGAAAGCTATGTGTATGGCATTTATTGGGCACATTGCAAATGCAGCAAGAGTAATTCACACAACATCAAGAGTACTATGGGCCCTTGTTATTGGCTATGGTATGGCAAGAAGATCAACCTGTGCCCTATTTTACCGCTAAGTGAAGCCGTTCGACAAACCAACGGCATCGTAAAGTAAAATAAGACTAGACTTTTTATAACTAGAAGTGTAATAGGCTGAACATTTTAGTTGGAATTTTATTGCTTAAATAACACTGTTTTCGTGCATATTACGACGCAAATAATTTTCCTATGTCGTTATCCAAGTAGTATCCATCCCATCCCTTTGTACGAACCGAGATAATCATAAAAATAATTGAATATTGATTTAGCACGTTATCGATACATAATTTTTCCAACTTTTGGACAATTACCTAATAATGAAATCTGTGGCTGTATTATGAATAATGTCAGAAACAGAATGATGCGAAAGTCAGTATTAATTCATTTGCTAAAAACAGAGTAACTTTCATAATAAAAAATTGGTAGTAAAACTTTACGTAACTTGGACACTGAATTTCACTGTCAAAGCACAGTTTCTAATTTGTAGCTTGTGGCATAATTTATAACTCTTATTACGACGAAATATCAGGGTAACTGGTAGTTAAATGACAGTTCTTACTAATGAGTAAATTCAAACAATCTTTCTACCTGTTACAATTACGACAGTCAGTATTACGGTAACATTACAAAGACGTTTCTGTCCATAGCCAGTAAACAATCTTACTTTAATTGATCTTTGAAAATTAATGTAATGTGTCATATGTGTTTGCTATTTGATTGTTATCTGACCACTGTGACACGTGTGGTGTGAAGTACTTGAAAGTGTGCGCTAGGTACTGTTCCTACGTCATGACGCCAATGACTATACTTACGTAAGATTGCTTACGAGTATTAAGTTCAGTTTCAATTTAATTATTCTAGTGCCGGTGACGAACTGGCGACCGTTGGTTATTTTCATTAATGGCATACTTTGAAAACCTTTTTTCCAATTTTTCCACTAACTACTGTTAATTAAAAATTAGTTTATCTAATAAAAATATATAAAGTTAACCAAACTTTGTTTATAATCGTCATTGCTAAAGTACTGAGCTGTGACGATTCGGTTATATATACTTCTCTTGATTTTGCATTACTCTTCGGAGTAGATGCCTTTTTCTCACAGATTAGGGACTTTAGGTACGCAGTCATATAGAAAATCCTAATTAGCCGGAGAGGTAGGAGGGTTACAAGCTTACATGTGAAATAGGGAAGCATTTTTCTAAATTCTTTCGTTGTGTGAGTGATCAATGTGAACGTGATGTGTGTGATCTTGATTAGTCGTATCCAGTAATTTAGCAGTTGTGCCCCCCATATGTTTCGGTCCAGATGCTGCGCTGTATAACGTGCCAAGTGTCGATACTTAAGCACTAGCATTCTAAGTAACTATATTTTAACCTCTGTGTGTGTGTTACTGGCCAACGGCCTTGCTGCAGCGGTAACACCGATTCTCGTAAATCACTGGAGTTTAGCGCTATCGGGCTGGGCTAGCACTTGGATGGGTGACCATCCTGTCTGCCGAGCGCTGTTGGCAAGCGGGCTGCACTCAGTCCTCGTCAGGCAAACTGAGGAGCTACTTGACTGAGAAGTAGCGGCTCCGGTCTCATAAACTGACATACAGCCGGGACAGTGGAGTGCTGCCCACATGCCCCTCCATACCTGCATGCAGTGACGCCTGCGGCCTGAGGATGACACGGCGGCCATTCGGTACCGTTAGGCCTTCCAAAGCCTGTACGGACGGAGTTTAGTTTAGTGTGTGTTACTGTTAATGAGGAAATAAATGTGAATCATTGCTGAATTCTTCGTTATTACATCTCACAGTGCCATTCCGCTCACTAGTTAGGATTCTTAAAATCAGTCAATTTGCACCTCCTCTTAGCAATGTTTCAATGAACACTAACCTGATTATTGTACGAGGGCTGTTCGGAAAGTAAGGAACGATAGGTCGTGAAATGGAAGCCACAATGAAAGTCAAAGCTATTTTATTTGCAACAGTTAGCTACAACTTCCAGATACTTATCTCCATAGTCGCCGATGCGACTTAGACGTTTGTCATAGCGTTGTATCAACTTTCCAATACCCTCGTTATAGAAGGCAGCCGCCAGAGCTTTCCACCAATTCTCTACGCTGGCCTACAGCTCGTTGTCTTTGCCAACATGTTGTCTTAACAGCCAGCAGTTCATGTGAGCAGAGATGGAACTCAGAAGCAGAAAATTACGGGCTGTATTGTGGGTAATCAAACCTTTCCAATTGAAAATGATGCAGGGACATCTTCATTGCCCCTGCAGAATACGGCTGAGAATTGTCTTGAAGAAGAAAGTGCACGACAGTTATGTCATGTTGGGTGCATAGCTTCAGGCGAAATTTCTCACCAGGCCCTCGTACTTGGCGCTAGACGCTATTGTTCTATGTATCTTCATGTGCTCCCTGTGTGCTCAGAACTAAAAAGAACGACGTAACGCGATCGACGGGCATACTGGATACACCTGTGCAAAATTTCATCGGACTTTCACTGTGGTTTCCATTTCGCGGCGGATCGTTCCTTACTTTCCGAATAACCCTTGTATATCCAATATATGGATTGGTATTTTATTAAATCATCAAATAATCTGTGAGGTGGCGCCTTTTTGTCAGTTTAATTAAGTAGGATTTAAATAAATTTGGCTCACTAATCAGAAACTTTGTGTTTGGTACTTATTATGAGCAAGCAAACGCTCCACTTGCAGAGTCATTTTTGGGATTTATGAAATCAGAAGAAAAGATATTAAACGTAGCTGATCTTACCAATACCTTGCAGTAGCAAAAGACGACAGGTATCATTGAATTTTTGCAGCCATTCATGGACTTCAGGTTCCCAAACAACGATGGAATTTTTACAGATGACAGAGCACCATGACCGAGGCCACAATTATTCTGAATAATTGGAGCGTCTTTTGTAGGTCTACACGCGTTATATTAAATTGATTTGGATATTCAATTATTTCTGATTCAGTTTCCGTTATTAGCACCATGCGCCGCTCAACTGCATATTTCTCTATATTTCGAATTAAGTTTTGAAGACGAGACTACCTTCGGACTCATGTGACATTTGCCTCAAAGGTCAACAGATGTTTGCGAGGATGTGCGATTTTGGAATGCCAACAACTCTATAAACTCAACAGTTTATTGTGTCGAGATCACTGCGTTTTAAATTAAAGAAAAATGAACATTCCTAGGGAGAAACTTAGATATACACACCTGGAAATTGAAATAAGAACACCGTGAATTCATTGTCCCAGGAAGGGGAAACTTTATTGACACATTCCTGGGGTCAGATACATCACATGATCACACTGACAGAACCACAGGCACATAGACACAGGCAACAGAGCATGCACAATGTCGGCACTAGTACAGTGTATATCCACCTTTCGCAGCAATGCAGGCTGCTATTCTCCCATGGAGACGATCGTAGAGATGCTGGATGTAGTCCTGTGGAACGGCTTGCCATGCCCTTTCCACCTGGCGCCTCAGTTGGACCAGCGTTCGTGCTGGACGTGCAGACCGCGTGAGACGACGCTTCATCCAGTCCCAAACATGCTCAATGGGGGACAGATCCGGAGATCTTGCTGGCCAGGGTAGTTGACTTACACCTTCTAGAACACGTTGGGTGGCACGGGATACACGCGGACGTGCATTGTCCTGTTGGAACTGCAAGTTCCCTTGCCGGTCTAGGAATGGTAGAACGATGGGTTCGATGACGGTTTGGATGTACCGTGCACTATTCAGTGTCCCCTCGACGATCACCAGTGGTGTACGGCCAGTGTAGGAGATCGCTCCCCACACCATGATGCCGGGTATTGGCCCTGTGTGCCTCGGTCGTATGCAGTCCTGATTGTGGCGCTCACCTGCACGGCGCCAAACACGCATACGACCATCATTGGCACCAAGGCAGAAGCGACTCTCATCGCTGAAGACGACACGTCTCCATTCGTCCCTCCATTCACGCCTGTCGCGACACCACTGGAGGCGGGGGGCTGCACGATGTTGGGGCGTGAGCGGAAGACGGCCTAACGGTGTGCGGGACCGTAGCCCAGCTTCATGGAGACGGTTGCGAATGGTCCTCGCCGATACCCCAGGAGCAACAGTGTCCCTAATTTGCTGGGAAGTGGCGGTGCGGTCCCCTACGGCACTGCGTAGGATCCTACGGTCTTGGCGTGCATCCGTGCGTCGCTGCGGTCCGGTCCCAGGTCGACGGGCACGTGCACCTTCCGCCGACCACTGGCGACAACATCGATGTACTGTGGAGACCTCACGCCCCACGTGTTGAGCAATTCGGCGGTACGTCCACCCGGCCTCCCGCATGCCCACTATACGCCCTCGCTCAAAGTCCGTCAACTGCACATACGGTTCACGTCCACGCTGTCGCGGCATGCTACCAGTGTTAAAGACTGCGATGGAGCTCCGTATGCCACGGCAAACTGGCTGACACTGACGGCGGCGGTGCACAAATGCTGCGCAGCTAGCGCCATTCGACGGCCCACACCGCGGTTCCTGGTGTGTCCGCTGTGCCGTGCGTGTGATCATTGCTTGTACAGCCCTCTCGCTGTGTCCGGAGCAAGTATGGTGGGTCTGACACACCGGTGTCAATGTGTTCTTTTTTCCATTTCCAGGAGTGTAGTGTAATACATGAGTTCGCGAATTATAACATCTACATCTACACCTACATTTATACTCCGCAAGCCACCCAACGGTGTGTGGCGGAGGGCACTTTACGTGCCAACGTCATTACCTCCCTTTTCTGTTCCAGTCGCGTATTAGTTCGCCGGAAGAACGACTGTCTGAAAGCCTCCGTGCGCGCTCGAATCGCTCTAATTTTACATTCGTGATCTCTTCGGGAGGTATAAATAGGGGGAAGCAATATATTCGATACCTCATCCAGAAACGCACTCTCTCGAAACCTGGACAGCAAGCTACACCGCGATGCAGAGCGCCTCTCTTGCAGAGTCTGCCACTTGAGTTTGCTAAACATCTCCGTAACGCTATCACGCTTACCAAATAACCCTGTGACGAAACGCGCCGCTATTCTCTGGATCTTCTCTATCTCCTCTGTCAATCCGACCTGGTACGGATCCCACACTGATGAACAATACTCAAGTATAGGTCGAACGAGTGTTTTGTAAGCCACCTCCTTTGTTGATGGACTACATTTTCTAAGGACTCTCCCAATGAATCTCAATCTGGCACCTACCTCACCAACAATTAATTTCATATGATCATTCCATTTCAAATCGTTACGTACGCATACTCCCAGATATTTTCCAGAAGTAACTGCTACCAGTGTTTGTTCCGCTATTATATAATCGTACAATAAAGGATCCTTCTTTCTATGTATTCGCAATATATTACACTTGTCTATGTTAAGGGTCAGTTGCCACTCCCTGCACCTAGTGCCTATCCGCTGCAGATCTTCCTGCATTTCGCTACAATTTTCTAATGCTGCAACTTCTCTGTATACTACAACTTCTCTTATACTACAAGCAGGAATGTGCAAAATATGGTGTCCATGTTGTGATACAAGCTATATAGGACAGGCAGAAAGAACATTTTCAACTAGATATGTAAAAGACAGGCACAAATGGAGTTTTGATAGCAAAATGTAAGTAATCGCTCATATAGTCGCGAAATATTTTTTTTTCAGTAAAATTTCATTCAGTCAAAAAGTGATCTGTTAGCTCTCCAAACACATGCACATTAACATAATTTTGTTGCATATGACAAACTACCAGTATGCGATAGTGAAAAGATGTCTTTACACATTGCAATAACTTAGAGATTGTAAGGTAACGACAAAGAGAAAGAAAACGGTTTTTAGGCCTAATTTTCGTAGAATAATTACCACTTGAAACACATTCACATTTTACAGAATTAAATAATGAATACCCATTATTGACGGCGCACAGGTGCTGAATCATGTTCGGGTTTGTATGAAAAAGACAATGTTTGCCTAACAGGCGGACGTTATATCCGACAAGTTTCTGCAGATGACGTTTCTCGTTAGAGACGAAGAACAGTCCCGCCTGGAAAACGACAGGGCAGGAAATTGGCCGCGTACTTTTCAAAGAAACCATAGCGTTGTCTACCGTAAGACATGTAAGGAGACGACGGAGAACCTAAACGTGGATGGTCAAAGGAAGTGTCACCCCCACCCCCCCACCCCGCCCTCCCCCCCCACGAAGGCAAGTCCATTGTATTAACCATTGCGCCACGTCGTTCGGTGTTTCCTGCCGAGTATGGATTTAAAGACACGAAGCTGATTCAGATTTGAAAATACGTCACGAGCGTTTCTGAACTGTAATGAGAATTGCTGCTGTTCCTTTTCCTGAAACGTCGAAAGCCACGCTGTTGATAATACGGAACAATGCCAGACAATACGTGCATCACTCCATGATGAAATTTACTCCTTCTAGTGTATGGCTTATATCAGCGACTATTGCGCTGCCCTGTTATTTTGAGCCGGCCGCCGGTGGCCGAGCGGTTCTGGCGCTACAGTCTGGAACCGCGCGACCGCTACGGTCGCAGGTTCGAATCCTGCCTCGGGCATGGATGTGTGTGTTATCCTTAGGTTAGTTAGGTTTAAGTAGTTCTAAGTTCTAGGGGACTTATGACCTCAGCAGTTGAGTCCCATAGTGCTCAGAGCCATTTGAACCATTTTTTTTTTTTTTGTTATTTTGATGTGGCATGACTGAACGTTTAATCTAAAATTCTCGTTTGTCGTTGAGGTATTCCGGCACTGTACGTATATTGTAGTTATCCATTTGTATTACCTATGCAGCGTTGAGTGTAACATCGCGTTTCACAGAGGGTGATATAGCATACTATTAAAAGGACCGTTATCGCAATGATCGCAGTGACTTACAACTAAACAGTCTCTCATGGGAAATTTAAAAAATTTAGTACTGTCCGATGGTGCACCAGATTGCAAGAATCAGCTGGAATTGGCTATTTAACGCGTGTCATGCTTAACAAAGGCTGTATCCGGGCCTCTTATTATAATAATCGCAGCCACACTGCGATTTATGTTCGTTCTAATTAATGGACGCCGGCAGTAAATTAATTTAGAGCTCCGATATTAATACCGCTTGAAATTACTTTCACTGACTTTTTTAAAAAAATGATTATCAGCTTCCACACTAATTACTAAAACAGAAAAAATGTTAATATCCGGTAAGGGGAGTTAACTGTCGAATTTTCAGTTATTTTCCAAAGGAAAACAGTAGATGTAATTATTCAAGCTGATACAAAAGAAATTTTGCTTCTCTTTTGACAGGCCACGTAGAGCATTAACGTTTGTCTTGTGTCAGCTTCATGGGTAAGTTGGTTTTGTTTGCATTACTGTTTAATGTAGTAGCGACATGAACGTCTGTTTTACATGTTGGAACAACAATTCCGGATCGTCACACTATTCTGATTTGGATTGTTTATCGCTAACGGAAATTCATCTACTGAAATTTCCTCCTTTTTTGATCATTATTTAAAAATTTGTGACCAAAGTGAGGACGTGCCATATGTTTCTGGTAGGTGACACAAGTCAAGAATGTCCAAAACCGAAAGCATAGATGAAAAAATCAAGAAAGTTCGCAGTATGGTACGACCGGCCAGTAGAAGTGTATGAAGTAGGTAACGCTTTAGGCATTTCATGATAGTAAGTACATTAAATTTTACATGTGGATCTGGGAAAGCTTATGGGATATATACGTATCTCACACTTCCCGATTTCGCGTCAATTTATTGCATAATGTTCACAATCTGATAAATAATACCTGTACACCCCTGCCATGAGGAATCTCCAGAGAGTGTGACCCATCTGTATTTAAGGACCGGTGAGTATTGCATTGTCAGCAGAGACACAGTAGGAGCGGAATAGTTCAGTCAGGAGAGGTCAGAGACTTCGAAAGTGGACTAGTCATTGCATGTCACCTGAGTGAGAAATACACCAGGGACATTTCAAACCATCTAAAGCTTGAAGAATGTCATAACAACCACCAAGAGCTGCTGATAAAATTTCTTTATTTAAAAACCAGTTCCCGTTCAAAGACTGTCATCAAGTTCATAAAAGCACTTATAACATCATATTAAGTGATATAAAATTATCGGCATCAGATAAGGTCACCACTTTGTTGTTACATCATAGTAAATGTATAGATGTAATTTACACGGCGCAAAAGGGTTAAATGTTCACTTTTTTGAAAACCCCCTATTTTTCCCTGACTGCAATACAGAAGTGTAAAATTTTATTCAATTTGGTTCGTAGGTGCCTAGAACCTACCTCTGTAATGGTTCAAAAGCAATGCGCCACACGTCGTCGCTTTCGGGCTCGGCAACTCTTCAGACAGCAAGGTGTCGACACATACGAAAAAATGGCCAGAGCTCAGAATTTTGTGGGAGGTGTAAGATGGGTTAATGAGGTCACACTGACACAAAATTTCACCAGAATTTTGTCCATCGCCAGCTGGAAGGGTCACACGATGGGGAGGACGTCACACCTCCCCCTCACCCATATCTCACCCCTGCTCTTGGCATCTCTGCGATGGAGATCACAACAGAGACTCTCAGTTTCCAAATAAGGTGGAATTCTTAAGGGAGGTCGAGGAAAACATTTCAGAAACACCGTCGCTTACCATCGACACGAAAAGGATTCAGGTGGCATAAAGGGCGGCAGTGAAACTACCCCTCCTCTTCAGGTGTTCATTTACATGCATTTCGCAGTCGAAAACGGCAGAATCCATTGCTATGTGCAACAGAATGATGTTGTCGACAACTGACTCTGCTGACATCCCCTCTCACCGGATGATTCAAATATTCTCTAAGTACGTTGTGGGGGCTTGTAATGCCATTGAAGATGATAAGATCCCTTTAAATGTAACCTGACCGCAATTTTTGCTGTGTTGTGCAGGATGGAACCACTACGGACCATTCAAACCATAAAATGAAACTTGTACGTGATCCGAAGCAGCAGAGGTTTTTATGCTTTTCAAACCTTCCTGTTTCGCGTCTTCCTGTGGTGTGATCACTAAAGGGTGAAAGGAGTGGGGGGGGGGGGGGGACATTGCCACGTATGGGAATCAAATGCAAAGGCTTTCATTAAGACTATCCAGTTTGGCAACACCCGCAGTGCCAACTGTGCATTTTTGTTGAGCGCCTTAAAAATGTACCTATATACTAACCTGCTTAGCAGAGACGTCAAGAGAAGGGATGAAATGTGGGTGTGAGGGGGAAAGGGTGTGATGACCTTCTCAAAAATCGTGTGACACGTCCCCGGTGGCTTAGTGGCGAAATGTGGCGCCAGTGTGACAAAATTAAGCCGCCTTACAGCTCCAGGCGGATGACGTCATTATATATATATAGGGTGGAGAAAAATTGAGTCACGAAATTTTAACGCTGGATGGCTGATGCCAGTAGGAACCAAAATTACTGATATTGTGTAGGTCGACAACGCACCATTTGTAAACTACGGAAACTTGGTGCCACGCGCTCCGATTGGCTGTAGGATTGCCGTGTTGCCGTTCGTCGGTTGACGGGCAGTACTATGGTTGCCGGTTAACACATACAACCGTCCCTCGCCCTGTCACTGCCCCAATGTGATACGTTTGTATGTGTGAATCGACAACCATAGTGCTGCCCGTCAACCGCCGAACGGCAACAGGGCAATCCCACAGCCAATCGGAGAGCGTGGCACCAAGTTTCCGTAGTTTACAAATGGTTCAAATGGCTCTGAGCACTATGGGACTTAACAGTTATGGTCATCAGTCCCCTAGAACTTAGAACTACTTAAACCTAACTAACCTAAGGACATCACACAACACCCAGTCATCACGAGGCAGAGAAAATCCCTGACCCCGCCGGGAATCGAACCCGGGAACCCGGGCGTGGGAAGCGAGAACGCTACCGCACGACCCCGTAGTTTACAAATGGTGCGTTGTCGACCTATACAACATCAGTAATTTTGGTTCCTACTGGCATCAGCTATCCAGGGTTAAAATTTCTCCACCTTATATATATATATAAGCTCGTAAATATTTCAAGGACGTTAAGATTACCACGAAGAGCTGCTGATAAAATCGTTTAGCAAACAATTAGTTTCGGTCCACAGATCATCATCAGGTTCATAAAAGCATTTGTGTCATATAAGGCAATATAAAATAATTGGCCTTAGATAATGAAGTTATGACATATATATATATATATATATATATATATATATATATATATATATATATATATATATATATATATATATATATATTGTGACAACAGACAGAATGTCATATGAACCTGATGATGATCTGTGGACCGAATCTAATTGTTTGCTAAACGATTTTATCAGCAGCTTTTCGTGGTAATCTTAACGTCCTTCAAATATTTACGAGCAGTAGGGCACCAACTTCTGAAAGTATATTGCCTCCTATAGCTGTCCATGTTGACGTGTTTGGCGATGTGCTCGTGAAGTTGAAACGCGAGGGTGCAGCCAAAGCTCAACGAAGATCAGGCAGAACTTGTGTGCTGACGGACAGGGACTTCTCTCAAAGCCCCAGCAGGCGACATCACTGCCTTCATGGAATTGAGGCCAATACGAAAAAGTTATTCCAGATCGCATGATACAAACGTGGCAGGATGATTGGGACACTTCAGACACAGACAGGAGATAATACGAATTTTTACCTCTCAGGGAGAGACTAGAAATGAAATTCCTTGACCTTTCGAGTGGCCTGTTGCGTTACCTGACCGGCCTTGGCCCGTATTTTACGAATCTACACAAAATCGAAAGATAGATGAATGACAGTGTTGCAGTGTTGCAGTGTGAGCGCTCAAGAACACGTATTATGTTACTGTGCGCTCATTGAAGACGCAGCTGGTAGTGGTCGACAGACATTACTGTCGTTGGGTCCCAAAGCAGCACCGAGGAGCGAGTCAGCCAGGCTCATCTTTGGTGACACTGTAGCCGCAGTGTCCAGAAAGGCCTAGTAAGACTTCGCGGCAGCATGCTGCCTTCCTGGCTGGACAATATATTTTCCAGATGGAGTGAAGACAACTGAGGTCGGCGACCACTTAATGAAATGGTTTCTCAATGATGATGATGATGTTTGGTTTCTGGGGCGCTCAACTGCTTGGTCATCAGCGCCCGTACGGAAGTCCCAAACTTTACACAGCCCAATTTTCTTTTCACAATCCAGTGTAGTCACTGTCACAAATGATGATAATGAAATGATGCGGACAACAGAAACAACCAGTCCCCGGACAGAGAAAATTCCCAACTCGGCGGGGAATCGAACCAGGGACCCAGTGATCTATAGGCAGCAACGCTAGCCGCTAGACCACGAGCTGCAGAAAAATTGTTTGTCAATAATTTGCGTCCCATTGGTACAGGTGATCACGGTATCGGGTAATTTTTTTTTGAATAAATTAAATTGAATGCCGCTACATACAACGACAACGGTGCCGTTATTCCTATTGTATGAAATGGTTTTGAAAGTACTTTTTTCTGTTTGTTAAAAGCCACGGATCATTTTTCTCAGGGCGCTGTCGCCAGAAATATCATAGGTATCCCAACGTGAAGACATCCGTCTTACTCACGATGGATTACATATCTTTCTTTAATATTACGCGATAATCCATTTAAACAATGCTTAATTATTTTTCCTGTGAGGCTGGATGCTCCAGGATAGCTGCAATGGCAGCGTAAGCATTAGATATAACTGTCAATAAAGAACTGTACCTCTGGACTAATATGAATTGGAAAATATTACAAGACGCCGTTTGCAGTTTATTGAGATTATTCTTTTTAATACTTTTAGATTTAAATGACTGTTAAAGTAAATTATGTAATTTTTGTCATTAATGGCGTCCCTGCAATAATGAGCCTACACAAAATGGCCAAGGCAACATTTAATTATTACGTACTGAATCATATGCAGGATAGGTACTCACTACTGACAAAAACACATATTAAAATTATTAATTTCATATTTATTCAACAAAATTCTATTACTACTACAGATAATTGTATCAGTTACAGACCGTGAACAATTAGCGTCCGTCAGCTAGAACATCAGAATCGATAAGATAATGAAACTAAAAAATACGCTCCTTCTTCTTGCACAGAGGGACACAGATAATAATAATTGCCATTCTAAGAGCGTAGATATCGCATCTCCATTGTTGAGTATCGACGACTGGTTTATACTCTTTTTTCTTTACCGGAGGCTATGCTGTAATGGAAGTGTGGACTCTAAGACATGGATTTGTTTATTGCAGTGGAAACACTGCTAACGTGCTGCCCTACGCCCAAGGAATCCAGCAGACAGTGACTGCTGACCGGGTTAGCATGAAGGCGGATCCAGTAGCGCGGAGACAACTATCTACAGTGTGGATGCACCATAATACGTGAACAAAAACAGAATAGATTCTGTAGAGCTAACAGTAGGCTAGTATTAGTGTTCAAATAACATACGAGAGTGCAGCCGGTTGACGAGGTCGACGTCGGCCGATATCTAGTTATTTACACATTTCATACGCCGGTAGACGCTCAGGTCTTTCAGGAGTATTAGTAGTTTTGTAATTTGTTAAGGGTTTTACTGTAGTTTTGTAGTCGTAGAAAGTAGTTGCAGTATTAGCATTTTCGTAGTATGCTTATTAAGTACCAGGAATGAGTCCTCCACAGACATTGAGATGCCTCATTAAAAGACAAAACAAGACCTTTGGTCAGGTGAATACAGGGTTATAAATACAAAATCAAATAGGGGTAATGCAGGAGTAGGATTAATAATGAATAAAAAAATAGGTTTGCGGGTAAGCTACTACCAACAGCATAGTGAACGCATTATTGTGGCCAAGATAGACACGAAGCCCACGCCTACTACAGTAGTAGAAGTTTATATGCCAACTAGCTCTGCAGATGATGAAGAAATTGAAGAAATGTATGATGAGATAAAAGAAATTATTCAGGTAGTGAAGGGAGACGAATATTTAATAGTCATGGGTGACTGGAATTCGTCAGTAGGAAAAGGGAGAGAAGGAAACATAATAGGTGAATATGGATTGGGGCTAAGAAATGAAAGAGGAAGTCGCCTGGTAGAGTTTTGCACAGAGCATAACTTAATCATAGCTAACATTTGGTTCAAGAATCATGAAAGAAGGTTGTATATATGGAAGAATCCTGGAGATACTAATAGGTATCAGATAGATTATATAATGGTAAGACAGAGATTTAGGAACCAGGTTTTAAATTGTAAGACATTTCCAGGGGCGGATGTGGACTCTGACCACAATCTATTGATTATGAACTGTAGATTAAAACTGAAGAAACCTGAAAAAGGTGGGAATTTAAGGAGATGGGACCTGGATAAACTGAAAGAACCAGAGGTTGTACAGAGTTTCAGGGAGAGTATAAGGGAACAATCGACAGGAATGGGGGAAAGAAGTACAGTAGAAGAAGAATGGGTAGCTTTGAGAGATGAAGTAGTGAAGGCAGCAGAGGATCAAGTAGGTAAAAATACGAGGGCTAGTAGAACTCCTTGGATAACAGAAGAAATATTGAATTTAATTTATGAAAGGAGAAAATATAAAAATGCAGTAAATTAAGCAGGCAAAAAGGAATACAAATGGTCGCAAAAATGAGATCGACAGGAAGTGCAAAATGGCTAAGCAGGGATGGCTGGAGGACAAATGTAAGGATGTAGAGGCTTATCTCACTAGGGGTAAGATAGATACTGCCTACAGGAAAATTAAAGAGACCTTTGGAGAAAAGAGAACCACTTGTACGAATATCAAGAGCTCAGATGGCAACCCAGTTCTAAGCAAAGAAGGGAAAGCAGAAAGGTGGAAGGAGTATATAGAGGGTCTACACAAGGGCGATGTACTTGAGGACAATATTATGGAAATGGAAGAGAATGTAGATGAAGATGAAATGGGAGATACGATACTGCGTGAAGAGTTTGACAGAGCACTGAAATACCTGAGTCGAAACAAGGCCCCGGGAGTAGACAACATTCCATTAGAACTACTGACGGCCTTGGGAGAGCCAGTCATGACAAAACTCTACCATCTGATGAGCAAGAGGTATGAGACAGGCTAAATACCCTCAGACTTCTAGAAGAATATAATAATTCCAATCCCAAAGAAAGCAGGTGTTGACAGATGTGGAAATTACCGAACTGTCAGTTTAATAAGTCACAGCTGCAAAATACTAATGCGAATTCTATACAGACGAATGGAAAAACTGGTGGAAGCGGACCTCGGGGAAGATCAGTTTGGATTTCGTAGAAATGTTGGAACACGTGAGGCAATACTGACCTTACGACTTATCTTAGAAGAAAGATTAAGGAAAGGCAAACCTACGGTTTTAGCATTTGTAGACTTAGAGAAAGCTTTTGACAATGTTGACTGGAATACTCTCTTTCAAATTCTAAAGGTGGCAGGGGTAAAATACATGGAGCGAAAGGCTATTTACAATTTGTACAGAAACCAGATGGCAGTTATAAGAGTCGAGGGGCATGAAACGGAGGCAGTGGTTGGGAAGGGAGTGAGACAGGGTTGTAGCCTCTCCCCGATGTTATTCAATCTGTATATTGAGCAAGCAGTGATGGAAACAAAAGAAAAATTCGGAGTAGGTATTAAAGTCCATGGAGAAGAAATAAAAAGATTGAGGTTCGCCGACGACATTGCAATTCTGTCAGAGACAGCAAAGGACTTGGAAGAGCAGTTGAACGGAATGGACAGTGTCTTGAAAGGAGGATATAAGATGAATATCAACAAAAGCAAAATGAGGATAAAGGAATGTAGTCGAATTAAGTCAGGTGGGGCACAACTTGACAAAAAGAAGGGACCGGTTAGTAGGACATATTCTGAGGTATCAAGGGATCACAAATTTAGCATTGGAGGGCAGCGTGGAGGGTAAAAATCATAGAGGGAGACCAAGAGATGAATACGCTAAGCAGATTCAGAAGGATGTGGGTTGCAGTAAGTACTGGGAGATAAAGAAGCTTGCACAGGATAGGGTAGCATGGAGAGCTGCATCAAACCAGTCTCAGGACTGAAGACCACAACAACAACAACATTAAAATATCCCCTGCAGACTCAAAGCCGTGCTAAAGACAAAGAGTGGACTATGGTTGCCACCTTTGGCAAGTAAAAAGTTCCGACACTTTAAGCAAAAGGTAGCACCTATTACATTAAATGTGCAATCTCAGTAACGTTCGTCAGTTTTATCCTCACAACAAAACTAACTACAAATATCATAGTTGAAACTTAATATATTTAAAAGTTAACAGTGTTTACCTTATAGAGTACATTCTCCTGTTATATAAATGTAGCAACAAAGGTCAATTGGAGAAAAGTGGAGACGATCCACACAAAATCGGGACAGGTGGCAACCCTATCGTGGACACACCCAACATTAGTGTCCAGTAATATAAGTCTGGATACTTTTGATCGGATAGTGTATGTGGGTTATTGATGGCATCAGCAATATGCCTGGTTTGGCGTGCGCCAGTGTGCTCCTAGTATTGAGAGGATTAAAAGGGAGTCACTGTGTGGACAATGCATGGGACATCGTTCGCGCTGTTTAGAGGTTTGCTCAATTGTGGCGCGACCCTTTTGTGGCCCTTTCGGGCCCCTGGAATGGTTCTATTAAGATGTGATCACCACACGCCTTAAGAAACATATCCCACTGGGAGACGAGATAATCAGTTCCTCGTTCATAAAACGCGGTCTGCCGCTGACGGATCTACACAGCACCCACTTTGCACTTCTTTGTCCGACTGAAACTATTCAGATAGTCAAATATGTGACAATCACACAGTGAAAAATGTGGGCTACACGGAGGATGTTGCAATGTTTCCCAACCAAATTGCTGAAGTATAGCCTTCATCCGATTGGCTGTGCTGGTGTGGGCGTTACAGTGCCACACGATGATTCTGTCCGACAGCATTCGAACAGCCCAAGGGCAAATGGCGAGCGAACAGTGGAAACATGCATCTCCCCCGCCAAAGAAATCTGAAGCTGTTTACACATTTTCCAGTAAGGGCATGATGACCTGCAGGGGCTATGAAGACAGTTTCCAGAAACTGCAAACGCCATAACGTCAATGCTGTCGGACGGAAGTATCCTATTTGACTAGGACGCACTGAAGATCCGCTGTGCAGCCCTGATATTTATATGGGGAGACTCATCTCGCAGTGCGTTGAATGTCTTAAAGCGTGTGTAATTACTTTTGAATGGAACCATTCCATGGTCGCACTGTGGCGGGTGTTCAGTTCTAATCTGACTGCCCCCTATGTGTGTCCCACATATAAATTTATTTCCCTGAGTTCATAATATTATGGAAGTCTTACACTTGTGCGGTGCTGCAATCAACCGTTGAATGTATCAACATGCTAATTTGTCTAAAACTGACATGATGAGACCGTGGCTGTGTACAATTAATGTAGGTTAATTCTTACAAAGAAGAAAACAGCAACCAGCCACTATTAATACTGCTATTTATTTAGGTAAACAGCGCCGTTACCGGTTTCGAACTGCCAAGTTCATCATCAGACGGCTGTTCACATGATTTTCAAGATACATTTTACATAATCGTCCGTTTTCGATTTTTATTATTCCACTGTGGCGAAGTATTTTTGGTGTGTTGTTGCCCTACGGTAGAAAAACAGTGTTAGAAGCGCCCTATGTGAAAATAACTAACCTCCAAACGAAGAAATACAGCGTAAATAAATATGTGAGGTTAAGTGATTATGGTACTTACGTCGAAAATTCCGCGCGATTTTGTTGCGAAGTTGCAGGATTGTATTTTTCGAATCTTCCTAAAGGAAGATTAAAAAAAACTAACCTCCAAACGATGAAATAAAGGAAGATTCGAAAAATACGATCCTGCAACTTCGCAACAAAATCGGGCGGAATTTGTGAGGTTATATATGTAAACTAACCTCCAAACGATGATATATATCAGCGTTTGGAGGTTAGTTTTTTTCTCACATATTTATTTACGCTGTATGTCATCGTTTGGAGGTTAGTTATTTTCACATAGGGCGCTTCTAACACTGTTTTTCTACCGTAGGGCAACAACACACCAAAAATACTTCGCCACAGTGGAATAATAAAAATCGAAAACGGACGATAATGTAAAACGTATCTTGAAAATCATGTGAACAGCCGTCTGATGATGAACTTGCCAGTTCGAAACCGGTAACGGCGCTGTTTACCTAAATAAATAGCAGTGTTAATAGTGGCTGTTGGCTGTTTTCTTCTTTGTAAGAATTAACCTACATTAAATGTATCAACAGTTTAGAGGCAAGAGGCTCACTGTTTGGTACCTAACGCGCGAGATATTGCTTAATTGTTTCATTTGTGCACTGTGTGCCTTTTGCCGGTATTGTGTGTTTTTTCCAGTCTGTAATAAGCTCATTAAAGGCGCTTACTCTGTTTTTAACTTTGTTTGCTCTAAATATACACAGTTTGTGTATATTTTTATCCTTATGGAAAGTGTGTGTAGAGGATTTTTATCTGTGATTTTTGTTAATATTTGTGTCTAAATTTTTACATTGAATTTATATATTTTATTCGCTCTCGAAATCTTATTTTATTCCCTTGGCTTGATATGAAACGGAAGCCCTCAAATCTATGTACATTATATACTTCATTCGTGCCACAGTCTTGTTTTCTTTCCCTTGATCTGATATGAAATAGAGGAACCTCGCATATTAGATGTATGCTTGTTACGGTTACATATTAAAAGCCACGACGTTGCACGCAGCTGTTTTGATGGAATGTAAGTAGCTAAACCGTACTGACACTCGCCAGAGCAAACAGGCAGAAAAAATTCTGTAACTTTTCTGAATATCCTGTCATTTGCTGTTTCAGAAATGACGAGACTGACGGAAGAGTAAATTTTGGACTACCTGTTTTCTCTGCCACATGATGAAGTGTACTGTGAAGACGAATGTGGAAGAACATATATCACTCTATGGCTGAAATCTGCGTTTACAATGAGTTAAGCGCTAATGACTGCAATACGCGAAAAGAAAATAGCTTACAAGTGTGCATTTTGGATAATGCCTTGCTGAAAGTAATAGACCCAAACGCGAAAGTAAATGACTGACCGGATGACAACTGTTACTGTAAGTCTTGATTTGACCCCTGAAAACAAGGAAACTGGTTACTTCCTTTACATTTTTAGTGGGGCTGTTATCGAAACGCTTTGTGAGGGAACAAATAACTAAGCCTCACAAGAAGGAACGACGCACTGGAGGACAGACAGTAAACGTGATGAGTCCTAACTGGACTCCGATTAGCGCAGAAGAAATTAAGACATTCACTGCTGTCCCTGTCTTGTGGGTATGCACGTTTTAGGTGCGCTGGCACACTACCGGTGGAGTGATTCCCTTCTAAGAGTCACTAATGTTTCTGCGCTCATGACAAAGACAAAATTCAAGAAACTTGAGAAAAATTTGCACTGCAGTGACAATATAAAAGCTGTGGCTAAACAGCATTGTTTCCCAAAAAGTGCTCGTGTTCTGTGGAAAGTGAATGAATGCTCCGAGCGAAAAAGCTAGTAACAACATGACATTTTTTTAGATATTTTGACGATACTAATAGTTTCTTTACTTTATTACGATTTCTGTGTTATTAGTTAAATTTAAAATTGAATTAATCACTAAATAAAAAAAAATTCTCGTTTTTCAAAATTTTATAAAGTTTCAATATAAAGAAGGTGTTCTATAAAAGTTCTAGGATTCTGAAAGGTCATTCATCCATCAAGCAGTGTGTGGGGATGGAGCTATTCAAGCGTGGATGTAAATTTTAGTGTTTAGCCGACTCATAAAAGAGGTTTTGTTTCTCTTTTTCATATTGTACTGAACGTGAAGAATCCAGATTTTTTTCTTCGAGGGGGAGTGGTAATGAGATTATATAACATGTGCATGAATTCCCATGGCCTTGTTGCCGTGAACAACTTTTGCACCTCGTACAGGCTAATGATATCCTTATATGAATCTGGACTTTATACAGCTGGCACAGTTAGGAAAAATAGGAAAGGACTACCCAGCATTATGAAAAGAAAGGACCAATTACAATGTGGAGAGTTTTTATTTCGTACTAAAGGGTGATTGTCCGCAGTAAAATGGCAAGGTAATGAGCCAGTTACAGTTTCTCAACTTATCACCACCCGAAAGGTACAACATTCATCACAAGAAAAAAATAGAGATGGTGGAACTTCAGCCATATCCTGCCCTGCATCCATAACAGAGAACACAGTTGTAGTGGAAGCTGTAGAACGGTTCGAAAAGCGGAGAGGGAAAGATAAGCTATTGGCAGAAGGTCTCTCAAATGGTATCGTATTTTCTATTTCCCCATGGACGTTGCAATAGTAAGAAGTTTCATCATGTGCAACTGTAATAATGGAGGAAAATGTGGCCAACATTTTTTCCGCCTTTCTCTTGTGAAGCAGCTTCAACTGCGAGAAATATGAAGAGAAGGGGACAGCTAGAATTCATCGCAGAAAACAAACCAGAAGTTTGTGGAGTTCCTGAAGATGTTCGCTTGCATGCAGTTGGAAAACATTTTCCAGCAAGCAGCTCAAGGAGGCGATGCAGACAGTGCAGCATCAGGAAGCAAGGACTAATTTCATTCGTAGCTAGTGCGAAGTGCCAGTTTGTATTCGTTCATGATTTGAAAAATTTCGTAAAATGTTAAACTGTGAATAAATAAATTTGTCTGACATAATTATGGCACTTACTTGCTTCTTTTTGCAAATCCTATTCCATTGCAAACGAAATTTGTTCCTTAACCTTATTCCTCCTCGAGTCCAGTGGGACACAAACGTCCCACTTAAAATAATTATAAAGCTATTGGCAGTAGTCTAAATTTAGAAACATGGCCTGACCCAGTATCGATTCCAAAGGAATGCGAAATTTTAGTTAATTCGGTCACAAACTGGTTGTCTAGACTGATTTGCGTTACGTGTGCGGGTATTAGTTTATTATTGGGATATGGTCTTCGAAGATCTTATTTTACATTACGGGCAACGGCAGCAAAATTTCCACATTTTGAATGAAATGATCCGCACTGGCTATGAAATACATTTATTCAAAAGAAACGACCTGTTTCCCGTCAACTGAAGACACATCCTCAGCTGATCTGAATAAAAATGAATAAAAAAAGAATTTATGAGTTCTTAACATTGGTCTGACGGAAAAGGGATACTGAACAATAGTAGCGTGTAACAATAATTGAAAAGTACTAAAAAACTAGAAACCCGCCTCGATTGCGAAAAAAGCACCTAGTGTTAACCTAGGTTTCGGCGTAGATAACTACACCTTCTTCAGAACAATAAAACCCACAAGTGCCTAAGAAGACCTTTATCAATGATTAAAAGAACACCATAGCTATACATTTATAAACGAAAAATCATTGACAAAAGTCTTCTTAGGCACTTGTGGGTTTTATTGTTCTGAAGAAGGTGTAGTTATCTACGCCGAAACCTAGGTTAACACTAGGTGCTTTTTTCGCAATCGAGGCGGGTTTCTAGTTTTTTAATATATACAAAGAAGAGGTGGCAATAGTGAGATGTGGGGAACATCAACAACAAGCAAAAATTAAACAGGGTGTGAGACAGGGATGTGCACTCTCCCCTGTCCTCTTTAATATGTACATACAGAAAGCAATGGACGAGGTCAGAGAAAAGTTAGGACAAGCTAATGGAATCAGGATCCAGGGAAAAATAGTTGATATGCTGCGTTTTGCGGATGACATTGCTGTCCTAGCGGAAAATGAGGAAGAATTACAAGTAGTGTTGGAGGAAATGGAAAACACTCTTGCTACACGGTACAACATGAAAATTAATAAGTCAAAAACAAAAATCTTAGTTGCAAGCAAACAAAATAATCAAGCAATTACGAATATAAGGCTGAATGGAGAGAAGCTGAAAGAAATACAAGACTTTGTCTACTTGGGAAGCAGAATAACATCAGATGGTCGTAGTAGGAAAGATGTAATAAGTAGAATAAATCAGGCAAAGACTGCATTCTATAAAAGGAAAGGACTCCTCACATCAAATATGATAAGTCTGGCGTTAAGGAAGCGGTTAATAAAGACCTTTGTTGGGAGTGTGCTTCTCTACGGCAGCGAAACCTGGACACTTGGAGAGGACGAAAGAAGAAGGATTGAAGGATTCGAAATGTGGTGTCTGCGAAGGATGTTAAAAATTCCATGGACGGCCAGGATGACAAATGAAGAAGTCCTGCAGAGAGCGGAGGAAGTTCCAGTTCTTTGGAAGATGGTCAAGAAGAGGAGAGATATATGGATGGGACACATTCTGAGACATGAAAGTCTTCTCCACACTATAATGGAAGGCCTTGTGGAGGGCAAAAGGGCAAGAGGCAGACCTAGAAGAACGTACATAAGCCAGATAATGCAGGACCTAGGATGCGGAAGTTTCACGGAATTGAAGAGGCTGGCCGACAATCGCACTGAATGGAGAGCTGCTGCAAATCAATCTTAGGATTGGCAACTTAAGAAGAAGAATATATTAACCAACGATTGCTGACGCGCTGCGATGTTGAAGGTTCTTATAATTGAAAAGTGCTCACAGAGATTCTACTTGAAAAGTCGTAGTAAAAAGGTAACTGCTTAGAGCCAATCCCATCATTCTGAACAATTTATAAACAAACAGTGAGCTAAATCGGTGGTCCACTAAAGTTTTACTAAGGTTTTACATTTTAATTGTACACTTTCGGTTTTTTTATAGGGGGACTAAATCTTTTCTATTCTATATTACGTATTTTGTAAGGATTTTAGGACGTGTCCAACCGCACCACACCCTTCACTCCGTAGCGCCTGTTTTGTTTCCATCTCCCATCACGCCGCCTGCAAACATCCTGCGCATTGCAGAGCGGTCCGTACTGCCTTGCCTGCTACCACCAACTACCTTCCAGCTTGTGGCACGGTGAGGCTCTTTTCCGATTTGAGTTCATACACTTGACTTGTCTAGGTACGTTACTAGTCTACAACTTTGTTTGGCTTTTATGCAGTTTTTGTTTCCGTAGGTTTTATTCCCGTAGGTTTTACGCTATCCTCTTCATTTTAACTACGGACTACCGCTTTTAGCGCTGTACGAGTTTAGAACTCGATGTGACTGGTGGGAAATGGCTCTAAAGCAGTCATCTTTCCACTACGAGGTGTTTAATAGAATCCCTGTGAGTACGTTCAGAATTCTTTGTAATTTTTTCCGTTATTAATTTTTGTACAGTTAACGAGCGGGTGCGTCTTCAGTTGACGCGAAACCGGTAGTGACTTTGAATAAAAATGTTTTACAGCCGATGCGGATCATTTAATTCAAAATGCGATTTTCAAAGAAATTAGTAACTGTCTTGATGGACGTTTGGGATAATGAGAAGGAACTGATAAAATAAACGTAGTCTTTGTTCCGTATTTGGTGACGTCCGGACCTTCAGAAACCTTTCCTAAACCTCCGCAATACCGGATCCTGCCATCAGCTACAGTCTGCTCGCTATTCAGCCTGCACGCCAGGAAGAGTAACAGGAAAGGAACTTACAAGATCTCTGGAAGATGGATGCCGCATTGTTGAACGCTGACAAATACCAAGTGCAAAATGAATTTCTCACAGCTCTTCTAACCGTTTCAAAACTAGTCCAACTGACTTCATTCACCGATGTTACTGTGCCCGACGCGCCAGGGCCAAAGCATCAGTCGAAGCAGTGGGAGGAAGCTGGTGGTCGTGAATGAAAAGCGGAAATATCGATTGCATCCGCTGGAGAGAACGACAGAGTTTAATGGGATGCTACATGGTTTCTCCTTCTTCATTACTTTTCACAGGCTGCTAGAAATATCTTTTGGTGAAGGTGGATACCAAAAAAGCAACACGAGAACAGATCTACAAAGCATAAAAAATGTTTCATCAATTTAACGAACATGTCATTGAACAATGGTGGAAGTTATGAATTTGGCGTACGGATCTAGCGTCCATTGACATCAACTTCTGTCAATGTGTAGGGGAAATTGTAACCGTAGAACATTTTGAGATCAGTGAAGAGGTTATGGATACGCTACGTGGGCATCTTACAGATTTTTACAGAACCCGATTTCACTTTGGAATCTTCACATTGAGTAAACTTTGGACGACGTGCATTAGTCTAAAAGGTGTCTATGTCTAAAAACTACATTCACTGCAGGGTGAAAACTTATCCTTGCCCTTGTAAAAGCTGGAAGTGTATGTGGGTCATGGTTCACTGATCATGCTACTCGTATTTCTGGACAGCTCTGAGTCCTGTAATTAGCGGCTGGTATTAACTGGAAACTGTACTGATGGTGTTTAGAGAAAGTGTTTCACGTACTAAGCCGGCTTTGCACAGAAACCAATACAAGAGTCGGGTTCCGATCGCGGGACTAGCCGAGCGGTCTAAGGCGCTGCAGTCAGGGACTGTGCGGCTGGACCCGGCGGAGGTTCGAGTCCTCCCTCGGGCATGGGTGTGTGTGTTTGTCCTTAGGAGAATTTAGGTTAAGTAGCGTGTAAGCTTAGGGACTCATGACCTTAGCGGTTAAGTCCCATAAGATTTCACACACATTTGAACATTTTTTTTTGCTGCTTACGCTCTGTCCCGTCCCCAGGACGGCATATCAGATAAAGCTGAGCCAGAGGAGTTGAGAGATGTCTTGGAAGAAAGTCCGACAAATGAGTTGTACCGCCTGCCGCCTCAGGGTGATGTGGGAGTAGGTCTGCTCACACAGCTGTGCACGAGCTGAGAACTGGAACCTTACAAAGCGACGGTAGAGCATCGACTGACTAATTCAGCTGTTTTTCCTATTCGTTAGTACTAGAAGTGGCTATTGCAGCAGACAGTTCCAACGTAAGGTGAATAATAGTGTGGTAAGCGACTGTTACATACTACGAGGTGCGACAATAAAGTAATGAGACTGAAGTGAAAACAAATGTTGCTTACCGTCTTAGTCAAGTTTAGTGTTGTCTCCTTCAAAGTAATTCCCTTCTGATTGCACACACTTTTTCCAGCCCTTCTGCCATTGATGGTAACATTTCTGGAACTCATCTTCTGTTGTGTTGTTTGAAAATAGTGTACTTGACCGCCGTTTTGACTGTTGGAAATAGAAAAAAGTCACACGGAGTGATATCTGGTGAATAAGGTGGCTGTGGTAGTACTGAAATTTGTTTTGAGGTAAAAAATTGCTGTACTGACAGAGCAGTATAAGATCGAGCATTGTCGTGATGCAGAATCCAATTATCAGTAATGTTGGCACGGACATGAAGAACTCTTTTACAAAGTCTTTTTAAAATTTATTTGTATTAATGTTGGTTAACTGTTTGTCCAGGAGGCAGCCACTCTTTATGAACAATTCCCTTGGATGCAAAGAAGCACACAAGCATGCATTTCACTTTTGACTTTGACATGCGAGGTTTTTTTGGTCTGAGTGATCCGCTTGAGCACCATTGCGAACTTTGGCGTTTTGTCTCTGGATTGTACTGAATAAACCAACTTTCATCACCAGTGATAAAACTTCTCAACAATTTTAATTGATTTCTGTTTTCTGTAACAGGTCGGCTGCCACATTTTTCCGTGTTTCTCGCTGTTGTGGTTTGAGATTTTTGGGGACCAATTTTCCACAAATCTTTCGCATACCAAGATCTTCAGCTATTGAAACTTCCTGGCAGATTAAAACTGTGTGCCGGACCGAGACTCGAACTCGGGACCTTTGCCTTTTGCGGGCAAGTGCTCTACCAACTGAGCTACCCAAGCTGTGAGGACGGGGCGTGAGTCGTGCTTGGGTAGATCAGTTGGTAGAGCACTTGCCCGCGAAAGGCAAAGGTACCGAGTTCGAGTCTCGGTCCGGCACACAGTTTTAATCTGCCAGGAAGTTTCATATCAGCGCACACTCCGCTGCAGAGTGAAAATGTCATTCTGTCTTCAGCTATTATTCGACGAACCGTTTCTCGATTGATGTTCATTTCTTCTGCAATCATTTTCACAGATAATCTTCGATCACATTGTTCGAGTTCACGCACCCTGGCAAAGTTGACATTCGTCCGTGAGGTTGATGGTCGTCCACTGCGGTCTTCATCTTCAACATTCGTTCTGCCTTCACTAAACATTTTATGCCAACGAAAAACTTGAGCTCTTGACATAACCTCCTCTTCAAAAGCCTTCTGAAGCTTACTGTAAGTTGTCGAAGAGTTTTCACCCAATTTAAAGCAAAAAGAAATGGCATACCATTGCGCAATATTATGCGGTTCCATTTCCGTGACGAAAAACACAAACACGTGTTAACTTATTACAGCACAACTCACGACTAAGCAGTTGCATCGATGTGCTACTTGGACTAGAAGAAGCTTATATACCAAGGTCAAAGATATTGCGCCTACTCAAGGCTGCAGGGTTGCCACATCTTGCAAAGAAAAATCAGCCTCATTACTTTATTGTCGCACCTCGTATGTACTCTGTGTGTATGTCTGGGGGCCATTTTCAACTACATGAGGATGCAGAAGGTAATGCAACCGATTGCACTATAGATATACACAAAGAATATTTTTAATAAAATCGTTTATACGATGTAGGTAGAGTAAGGTAACATGTTAACCAATCGGAGGAAGTGAATAAGAGCTCTGGAGCATGTTGCCAGAGGTCTCCTAGTCGTGCACAGAAACTTTGAATTCACACGGCGTGAGGTCATGGTGAATATAGCTCCAATTGGGGCTGGCTGTTGACCACGAGGCAGTTGAAGGAACGGGAAAATAAAGTGTGTGTGTGTGTGTTTTTGTTTGTTTGTGTGCCTGTGTGTCTCTGTCGATCAGTGAGCAGTGAGCGTTTCCTCATAACAACATCGCCCGGAGACAACATTTTGATGACTTAGTATGGGCAGAAATCAGCGGTAAACAGGAAGGAGGATTAAGTGTGATGAATGTAGACCAGGAGTTTGGTATTGCTCACATTGTTTCAAATACATAGGGTGCGTTACGGCCCATGAGAGCTGCTGCCAGAAGGAGAGGAGGCGGTCGACCACCGTCAACTACAGCAGCAGATAACCGTTACACTGTGCAAGGGGCAAGAAGGGACGCACATGAAACAGTGGTTGCAGATGCTACCAAATTTTACAGGGCTGCAGGGCACGCAATCTCATTCTCCACAGTGGCACCGCTGGTGTATGGAGACGGCCTCTTTGCCCGACGATCAGTACGCTGTATTCCGTTGACACCCACACACTGTAGCACCGTTTGCCATGGTGACAAGAACACAAGGGCTGGAACTAGGTGGAGTGAGGTCCTGTACTCTTTTAGGATGAGAATAGATCCAGTCTGAGTAGTGATTACGGACGTGCTCTCATAGAGCACAGGTGGGAACGCGTAATGCACCCAAGAACATTGTCGAACATGATCTTTTGGTGGCTCAGATGCTGTGTTATGCGGAGGCACGATGTTTCATGGGCGTACAGAATTCCAGATCTGGGACCCGAGTACACTTACCAGCCAGCGTTATAGTGACAGCGTACCCCTTCCCCACGTACGTCATTTCAGGGGTGAAGTCTGCCCTGACTTGAGTTTTCAGGATGACAATGCGCGATCGCATCTAACAGCGCAAGTGAGAAGCGATTGGAATTGTAGGATATTCAGAGAGTGGACTGACTTACGCCAGCGACCATCCAGCAGTCGTCACCCGCGCTGTTGAAGAAATGCAACGCCCTACCTCAAGAACATCTTACCAAATCCCGCACGTCGGTGAGGACACACTGCCGTCCGTGACGATCAAACACACTATAAGGTCACTTTCCTGCCTCCTTTAATAAGCAGGTGACCATCATGAAACCAGTAACTTCGTTGTGATTATTGTATTTATGGCGATCATCCGACAGTTCGCACGAACACTGTGGGTGACTTTCTGCCGTTGGAGCCGAAACCTATCCCGTTCCTGCTACTACCTCGACGGCGACGCAAGCGATTCATAATAAGGCACCGCGCTCAGGATGGCGATGAATTCCCCCGTTCTACCTTCCCTGAGTTGTGTTTGTCTTTCACTCCTACCAGTAATTATTGTCTTCGACTAAAAGTGTCATTTGCGTTCGTCTCATTGCGTATTTCTTTCAGTTTCATTCTGCATCGGGCTGACCATGTAACACGAGACAGTCGAAATAATGGGAAAAGACAATATGTGTGCGTGTTGATCAGCGAGCAGTTAAAATTTCCTATTTCTTTCAGATAGCTTTTTCCGATAACTTAATATGAAAATGGGAAGGAATTTTTGAGATTACATTATATGAGAATTGGAAGGAATTTTGAATATTACATTACACGAAGATGGTAAGGAATTGCAGAAAGTTACCAGCTATTTTATCAGGGGATTGTTTCCAGTATCTTGGCCACGTGGCTGAGCTTGCGCCCCGGTCTGATGCGAAAAACACAATCGCCAGCTAACGGCGCTCATTCACACGCTGTCTGTAGCCTAGCTGAGGTTGATAACTATTCCGACTCTCTTCATCCACTAAGCAAAAAGTAACAGCAATACTGACTTCCTGGACATAGCCAGAAACTACTGAATGGAAAGCATTCCCGCCAATTACACGCTCGCCTGTATTCACATTCATAATGCAAAGAGAAATACTAAAGTTAATTACTTCTCATTTCGATTTTATTTCATGTAAATTCTGTCGTTTTCAGAGTTGTGAGGGGTTCGTCTCTATTTTAATTCTAAAATAAACCATGTTACAGACGTTCATCTCAACGTTTTGAAAGAATGTCCATCAGCTGTATTTCTCTGAATAGCAATTCCTTAAAATTTATGCTAAGGAGTGTACTAAACATTGATGTAAACAAGTTATTACGACAGAATATCGAAAGTCAGCTCAGCGTAGGTGATACCTGCCCTGTACAACGCCAGGAGAGGGTTGCTGCAAGTGTCTCTGTTTCAGCCAGCCACCAACAACGAGGCACCTGTACACCTGTCTGCATTGTTGCAGCCTTCAACAGCCTCTTCTAAATTTTACCACTACTTCCAAAACCTAGAATGACGTGCACTCTGCTTTACCTTCTGCGTTTGTCTGTTTTCCTCTATCCATCTCCTTTACCATTTAATCAAATTTCGGCATCACTGTCAACACTAGGACACCATGAACTCGAGTCACAACACCCCATAGTCTCCTATGTCCTTAGGAACCCTGGCCTACTGCTGCTCATGTATCAGCGTCTCCTACTTTCCGTACACCTCCATGTACTCACTCTATCCTCCCAGACCATGAAATGATCTATCCTCCTTTTGAACTATAACCTACCCTACCCATCACATCTCAAATGAAGACTCCAAACCACTCTTCTCTCGCCAAGTTGCAGCCCACTCATATACTCCTCCATTCCAGCTTACGGCTCCTTCGCACAAAACCATTACCCAATTACCCATTGTCTTCATTCAACATTCACTCTCCCCCTGCGTCCGCAGCTCGTGGTCGTGCGGTAGCGTTCTCGCTTCCCGCGCCCGGGTTCCCGGGTTCGATTCCCGGCGAGGTCAGGGATTTTCTCTGCCTCGTGATGACTGGGTGTTGTGTGATGCCCTTAGGTTAGTCAGGTTTAAGTAGTTCTAAGTTATAGGGGACTGATGACCATAGATGTTAAGTCCCATAGTGCTCAGAGCCATTTGAACCATTTTTTGAACTCTCCCCCTGCCCCCAGTCCTGACCACTCAGAGCTAGTTCACTTTCAACTGAAATGAAACTCGCACGATCTCAAACAAATAAGACACCTTACATTGAATTCCTGAAACATTTCTGATTACCTCGATATGTCACACGACATAGTTACATGAAATTGAACGAATTTATTAATGTGCAGATGTAATAAACAAGCCAGCATTTCGTGAATATAAACCACTAACACTTAAACTAGTAATTGCACACAAGTAATTTCCCCGACCCGAGCTACAAGACACAGTTCTGAGGGAAAGGAGAATTTTATGGCGGCACGCCGTTCCACGCGGGAAAAACTCTCGCCACGGGATACCTAGCAGACACAAAATGGCGCCACAGCCACTGCATAGGCTCCTGGCAAAAGCAGCTCTTGTCCCTGCTTTAAATGACGACCCTTCGGATAGCCTTTCAACAGGAACACAGCGAGATATCCCTGATAAAACGTCGAGAGAAACACAACTCAAGACATTGGTGACACACTGCAGCCACCTGCGTTAAAACTCGCATGAAAGAAAAAGCCCTTTATCTCAGTATTACGTAGAAGATGTTAAACTTTGCCCTACGAAAGAAACGACGCCTATAATAGGCTACAAAAACTCCAGTGGGTGGAGTTATAACATGTACAAACGCCCTGATTGGCCAGAAAGAAAATGTGTGGCTACCAGCTTTGATGTAGGCGAATTGCAGACTGAGCAATTGGCTCTTCTCTTGGAGAAGACATTTAACTCATAAGGAGTTAAACTGCAAAGTCTCCTACTGTAGTTCATGCACCGAGCATTGACAGGTAACGCTTCCAAGCGATTTGAGGGCAACGACATATGTGCTATTCCAGCCAAATAACATGTACCATGCCAGTTAACGTAGCTACGGAATAACTGAGAGTCTAGGCTTCACTAAAGACGTAGGAAATTTACCCAGTTGTTGTTTAACATTCCAGAGAGATTTAGAATAGGTTTTCAGGTTCACAGCTCGCCCTGACAGCCGCCACTGCCGCAGTCCATGCAAGGTAAACATATGCACACTCGTGCCATGCCAGCAAGTGATATTCAATTGACACTCAGAACTGCGGTCGTCTCCGTGTCTCCTAATTTTGTTTGAGCATTCAACCATGACCTGTAGTTAAACATATTCAAGATTTTCGGCCTTAAATGAAGCAGAAACGCGAGGTATCCGATCTAACGAAAAGGATTGATCAGCTACTGCAGAATTATGAATTGTTTTAATTGTGTACTTCTTTTTGATTCCCTTTTGCCGACCCCATTCAATTTTGGGTGTTTTCGTTGTACATTTTAGCGTTATTTATATCTCTGGCTCCAATTGTAGTTAATTTGTTTGTTATTGTATCGACCCCCCAGACATGGTCATGAACCATCTTACCATTAAATAACCTTATCTTCTTCTTTCGAATAACCCGCTTGGAGGGTACGATGAATCAACTTTGGCTAATCTTCATTGTATTAGATTTCCTTAGTTTTCAAATTTCCTTCATCCTTTTAGAGTGTTGTTTCCTTTCTTCTTGAGTCCACTTTCGTCTAGTTGCTTTCTTTCTCTCCTGAAATGCTCCATTTTGAACTGCCTTTCTAAAATGTGTTCTGTTTTATATTGTGTCTATTGTAGTCCCAGCGTTTTCCATGTCGTATTCAGTCTCTGAGAACTATGTGAGCTTGGATTTGTAGCTATTGAGAAATGTGAATATGCGCTTGGTTAGTATGTTGTTATCCATTCTGAATACATGCCCTCATTACATGATTTAGTTTTCAGTTTTCAAGTATAACTCTCTGTTTGGTCTTAACCTGTATTCAGCATTATTGTTTCTTTTACCTCCCAGTATTTTCCTTAAAATTCTTCTTTCGACCTCTGTAGTTTCTCAAGATTTCCATTTCTTTTTAGATTAAGTGTTTCTGCCTCATAAAGAGCTTCAGGTCTGGCCACCGTTTGATGGTGTCTTAATTTCGTGTTCCATGACAAGGATTTTTTGTTATAAACGTTTTTGGTCATATGAAATACTCTTTCCATTTTATGCACCCTGGTTTCTTTTCTTTTCCATTGTAAGTAATCCACTCTCCTAGGTATTTAAAGGAATCTGTTTTGTGTACTGTATTATTGTCAACTGCAATAGTTTTAGGAGCATCACAGATGTTTGTCATGAACTTTGTTTTTTCAAAGGATATTTGTAGTCCCACTTTGGCTGCTTGTTTTTGCAGTTCTCTTTATTTGTTCTTGGGCATTATCTAGCGAATCTGTAATCAATGCCATGTCATCTGCGAAGTATAAACAGTCGACAGAGATCTTGTTTGGATTCCTACCTAGTTGAATCCCTTTAGTTTGATGGTCTTCCTCCATTTTCGAACTACCTTCTCTAAGACAAGACACAGTTCTGAGGGAAAGGAGAATTTTATGGCGGCACGCCGTTCCGCGCGGGAAAAACTCTCACCACGGGATACCTAGCAGACACAAAATGGCGCCACAGCCACTGCATAGGCTCCTGGCAAAAGCAGCTCTTGTCCCTGCTTTTAATGACGACCCTTCGGATAGCCTTTCAACAGGAACACAGCGAGAGATCCCAGATAAAACATCGAGAGAAACACAACTCAAAACATTGGTGACACACTGCAGCCACCTGCGTTAAAACTCGCATGAAAGAAAAAGCCCTTTATCTCAGTATTACGTAGAAGATGTTAAATTCTGTCCTACGAAAGAAACGACGCCTGTAATAGGCTACAAAAACTCCAGTGGGTGAGTGCTGTGAAAAGCAGAGGTGACAAACCGTCTTCCTGTCGGACACCTTGCTTTATTTCGAACGATTTTGAGAGCTCTCCCCTAAATTATACTTCCGATTTTGTATTTTTCAAAGTTGCTTTATTTCAGTTGTTTTAGTATAGAGTCCCAATTCTTTTAAGATATCAAGCAGTGTATTTCTGTCAATTGAATCATAGGCTTCTTTTAAATCCCCAAAAGTAGTTACATATTTTAAGCTCCTGATTTTCCTCATTTCTATTACATTCTTTAAGTTTAATATTTGTTCTGCAAATGACCTTCCCTTCTTAAATCCAGCCTGATACTCTCCTAGTTGTTTGTCAAGTATTTCTTCCGCTCTTTTTAAAAGCGCCTTTGACAAGATCTTATAGGTCACTGGCAAGAGGGAATTCCCCTATAATTGCTATGGTCTCTTTCTTCCCTTTTTTAATGTAGTGGATGTATTAGTGCAGATGTTCATTCTGGTGGTAAGCTGTGTGTTGTCCAGAATTCTTTGAGTATTTCTGACAGACATTTTGTCATGTTGTCACTAGAGTCTTCCATAGTTCAGCAACTATATTATCCTCTCCAGGTGCTTTATTATTTTTAAGGTCTTTTATGATGTCTTTTATTTCTTCTGTTATTGGTGGCTTTGAGGCTGGTGGTGTTGGGTTTACAGTATTGAAATTAAATTTTTCTTTCGGTAAATCAGTTATGTAGTTCTTCAAAGTATTTGGCAAGTATTCTTATAATAGTTAGGAATTTTGCTTTGCAGTCGTGAAAACCTAGTATCAGTATTTTACCATCCTGTGCGTAATTGTCCTAACATTGCTGTGTCAAGTCATACTTAGAGTAAAAATAAACCTTAATAACGAAAATCTAACATGTAGTTACACCAGAACCCGCATACTAATTTCTGTCAGCGATAATGTTTCCTTTACAGGGAATGTAGTGGAACCAACATTGAGACCGTCGTCTGATTAGATCACTGTCCATACTGCTGCACTCTTCTGAACTCTGCATGTGTGAGGTGGTACCTTCCTACCTTGCAGTCCGTAGGCTCAACAGCAAATTCCTAAAACACTCACAGAGCGTCCGTGCGCAACTGTGGTTTGAAGATAGATCAGAACAAGTCTCACACGTGTTAGAAACTACCTGCAACAGGGACCTAAATTCGAATCTAAATATTTTCAACATTTCGCGGCCCTGTCAGCAACTGTATTAATATTGATCTTAATAACCAACTGCTTCAGTTGCAATGTTTACCTAGATTTACCTAGGTTTCAGTCGGGATAATCCGACCTTCTTCAGAATAAAAGTAACTACTGTTTGTCCATAGTGAACATCGTCAAGCTAAAACTACAAATCCATAAATTATCGCCAGACTGTAAAAACTTACTTGAAACTGCCTCGGCCCCACTTCGCGACTGCGATGCGGCAGACACGAGTGCTGTACTGGAAGGTTGGGTTATCCCGACTGAACCCTAGGTAAATCTAGGTAAACATTGCAACTGAGGCTGTTGGTTATTAAAATTAAAATTAAAATTAAATTCGAATCCCCAAATAAGAGCGACTGGTATTTAAATGCAAATGCAATTGTCAATGTTTTGCAACCGTTTGTGTGCCTGAGTATCTTCATCCATACACAAAATCCAAGTCCAGCTTTCTCAGAGATTCTTTCACTTTCACAGAACAAATATATCTTTCAGTTGTCATGACTAACATTCAAAAAAATGGCTCTAAGCACTTTGGGACTCAACATCTGAGGTCATCACTCCCCTAGAACTTAGAACTACTTAAACATAACTAACCAAAGGACATCACACACATCCATGCCCGAGGCAGGATTCGAACCTGCGACCGTAGCGGTCGCGTGGTTACAGACTGTAGCGCCTAGAACCGCTCGGCCACCCCGGCCGGCGACTAATATTCAAATGGATTAAAAAGTACACTGCAAATCTTTCTCGAAACCAATAACGATATTTTATTCCCGTCTCAGTCTATCAATAAGAACAAAGAACTGTTGGAACACATTTTCTGAACTGTTCGTAATACGTGTAACGCATCTTGCAGTCCCTACCTCTCTTTCTAAGTATTCAATCTAATATGGGAAGAAGTGGGTCAGATGAGTGTTAAAGTGATGGGCACATTAAAACAAAAAAGTTAATTTATCGCCATTTATTAAACATTAATTAATGTGCACTTGACCCAAAACCATACAGGATTAATCAAGATGGAAAATTAAAAAAAAAAAATACTGTATAGTCTGTATCAATTTTGAAATGTTGGGAGCCATTATTAAATAACTCATTAGGTAAAAGATTAATTACAGTGTGAAGGTACAGATTCAAGAAACAGTTTTTCTCCAACATTCTCGATCCTAGAACTCTGTCACTAGGCTAACTCGCCTTTAACCAGTTTTAAATACAATACTATGACATTTTATCAAATACAGATATAAGCTAGTACAAAAAACAAGTAGGTATAACGCAGGTACACCGCTGCTGCCACGGCCCCATGGCACACATCAGTGGTGTCACAGTGATAAAATTAAAAAAAAATTCAGTAATTCAATTAAGAAGTAACCAAGTTCTAGACAAGTTCCAGAAGTAACGATTAACTGTTATAATGACCAGCAGCCTGCTTTAGAACGGCAAGGCAGAACTTCCAGGACAAGTAACTAACGTTACAACAAATCTTGAATTTACTTACTCAATATAAATCTAGACATAACTGAGCTTTAAACATGTCACAAGTCATTTCAAGCAGTCAGAACAATAGACAAGAAGCAGTACATAATAATAACTTACAATAACGACTAAACGGCTTTTTATATAAGGAGGTAACCCAGCAATCAGGAAGCTATTTCAATTTACACTACTTAAGGGGAAGAGTACAGAATTTTAATTTTTTGGAGGCACCATCCAAACGAGGATCTTAAAACTGATTACATCAAGCAGAAATATATCAAATACAATTTTGGATCATGGAACCCCCTATTCACAGATACGGCAAATTGGTAATTTTAACTTTGAGAAAAGTAAGTGAACCAATATCGTAAGTAACAACACGATCGGTAACAGCCATAAAGTAAAAGTTTACAGCTAAGAAGCTGCCAGGTTTCAATAGATAACTGCGGCAACACAAGATCAAGAAATTTTAGGCGTTATTGACAGCCCATAAGCTTTGAAATGAAAGAGGCACAATAGAATGTGAACCAGTCAGGTGGAGGGAAACGCTCTTCAATGCTAGCAATTAATGCCGTCGACAGCAAACACATTTAATAATAATAATGATATGGCTCCTGCAAATGAAAAAAACAGCCCTGAGGGTCTCACAGTTTAGTCGCGTAACGCAGCTAGTAATCTACCTTAAAACCTGCCTAAGGACTACCCTAAACATACAAGATTAAATAATATTAAGTGCTACAAAAACATTCACTTACTGAGATAGCGGCAGCAACAAAAAATAAAAAGCCGCTAACATAGGTCAGCATGACCACTCGCTATCTTCGCAGCAAGGGCTAAAGTCAGTGGTCTAAGTACAAATAGTGACAATCAAGGTTTTCATGGTTCAGAAACTTAATGCCGTGGCTGCCTGAAACTTACGACATGAATTACACACACAAAAGGAACAACACAAAACTACCAGAAATTCACTGTTCCAAACGGTATCAACATAAGAAGGGAGACAAAACGAATCCTTAGAGCAGAGAAGAGAATAAATCTAACCAGTTTGCAAGAACAAATTGAGGCAGAGAGCGAAAACAAGAACTCAGGGCAATTCTTCCAAAACATAATAAATCGGAAATGTGGATTTCAGAGCCCAACATTTTCCATTAGAGATGAGAACGGCAACTTGATAAATGGCAAGGAAATAATTGTAGAAATATGGAAAGAATACTTCTCAGAACTGTTGAATCTCTCAGACCCAGATGAGATATTACCAGCAAACACTATGGAGAAAAGGAAAGATGAAGAAGAATGGGAAGTTAGTGAAGAAGACCTGAAGATCGCAATCAAAGGACTCGGAAACAACAAAGCCGCAGGGAAGGACAGAATAACATCTGAATTAATAGAGGATGGAGGTGAGAGCTTACACTTAGAGATATATAGATTGATCCAATTGATATGGCAGAAGGAGACACTGCCAGAAGAATGGAAATTGGCTACATTATGCCCAATATACAAGAAGGGAATCAAAATGGAATGCGGTAACTACAGAGGAATCAGCTTGTTGAATGTAACGTATAAGGTGCTGTCCATCATTATCCTCAGAAAATTGCAATCATTCATAGAGAACAGCATACGAGGTGCATTCAAGTTCTAAGGCCGCCGATTTTTTTTCTAATTAAATACTCACCCGAAATCGATGAAACTGGCGTTACTTCTCGACGTAATCGCCCTGCAGACGTACACATTTTTCACAACGCTGACGCCATAATTCCATGGCAGCGGCGAAGGCTTCTTTAGGAGTCTGTTTTGACCACTGGAAAATCGCTGAGGCAATAGCAGCACGGCTGGTGAATGTGCGGCCACGGAGAGTGTCTTTCATTGTTGGAAAAAGCCAAAAGTCACTAGGAGCCAAGTCAGGTGAGTAGGGAGCATGAGGAATCACTTTAAAGTTGTTATCACGAAGAAACTGTTGCGTAACGTTAGCTCGATGTGCGGGTGCGTTGTCTTGGTGAAACAGCACACGCGCAGCCCTTCCCGGACGTTTTTGTTGCAGTGCAGGAAGGAATTTGTTCTTCAAAACATTTTCGTAGGATGCACCTGTTACCGTAGTGCCCTTTGGAACGCAAGGGGTAAGGATTACGCCCTCGCTGTCCAAAACATGGACACCATCATTTTTTCAGCACTGGCGGTTACCCGAAATTTTTTTGGTGGCGGTGAATCTGTGTGCTTCCATTGAGCTGACCGGCGCTTTGTTTCTGGATTGAAAAATGGCATCCACGTCTCATCCATTGTCACAACCGACGAAAAGAAAGTCCCATTCATGCTGCCGTTGCGCGTCAACATTGCTTGGCAACATGCCACACGGGCAGCCATGTGGTCGTCCGTCAGCATTCGTGGCACCCGCCTGGATGACACTTTTCGCATTTTCAGGTCGTCATGCAGGATTGTGTGCACAGAACCCACAGAAATGCCAACTCTGGAGGCGATCTGCTCAACAGTCATTCGGCGATCCCCCAAAACAATTCTCTCCACTTTCTCGATCATGTCGTCAGACCAGCTTGTGCCAGCCCGAGGTTGTTTCGATTTGTTGTCACACGATGTTCTGCCTTCATTAAACTGTCGCACCCACGAACGCACTTTCGACACATCCATAACTCCATCACCACATGTCTCCTTCAACTGTCGATGAATTTCAATTGGTTTCACACCGCGCAAATTCAGAAAACGAATGATTGCATGCAGTTCAAGTAAGGAAAACGTCGCCATTTTAAGTATTTAAAACAGTTCTCATTCTCGCCGCTGGCGGTAAAATTACATCTCCCGTACGGTGCTGATCTCTGGGACGTATTGACAATGAACCCGGCCTCATTTCAAAACAATGCGCATGTTTCTATCTCTTTCCAGTCTGGAGAAAAAAAATCGGAGGCCTTAGAACTTGAATGCACCTCGTACAGGAGTACCAAGCTGGCATTCGACCAAACCGACCGACAATAGACCACATTTTCACACTAAGACAAAACACTGGGAATATGATAAAGATGTCTACAGCCTATTCGTCGATTTTAAATGTGCATATGACAGCATCCATATGAATAATCTATACAATGCAATGCGTGACTTCAGAATCCCTGAGAAGCTAGTGAGAATGATACAGGCTTGTATGGAAGGGTCAAAGGCGGCAATACGTTTCCGAGGAGCCACATCAGAAACATTAGATATTGAGACAGGCCTCAGACAAGGTTATGCTCTCGCATGTGTTCTGTTCACTGTCATCTTAGAGAAAGTAATAAAAGAGTGTAGGCAACAGGAGTGGGCTGGAGTAGAGATGGGCGGTAACATCAATTGTCTCGCATATGCAGATGACATAATACTACTAAGTGAATCAAAGCACGAGTTGAAAGGAATGTACCAGAAAATGGACAATTACGTACAGAAGATAGGGCTCAAAGTGAATCGAGACAAAACAGAGTTCATGCAAGAAGACAAGAAGACAAGAGCAGGAAGAATTTCCTGAGATAGACGGCAAGAGGTTCAAGAGAGTACACCAATTCAAATACTTGGGATCTTGGTTTACCACGGACAACAACATAAAAATGGACATCAAGGAAAGAATAGCAGTGGAAATGAAATGTGTGCCTCAGAGAGACCCTCGGCTCTAAATCGATCCCAGTGGACACTAAGATGAAAATCTACAACACAGTGATGTACGGTTCAGAAACTTGGAGAATGACTAAGCGAGAAATGGAAAAACTATCAATATTTGAAAGAAGAGTAATGAGGAGGATATGGGGACGAGTTTTAGATAACGGAGAATGGAGGAGGAGGAAAAACGAGGAAATCAACCTTATGATGCGACAACCAATTATCCTACAGAAGATAAAGAGCAAAAGAATGCAATGGGTAGGCCATGTAGCCCGTATGCCAGATGGAAGACCGGCGAAAATGGCGCCAGTGGGGAAACCAAACACCAAAAGACCCATTGGACGACCAATGCAACGCTGGATGGACGACCTGGCGAAGGACGTAGCAGCCCTGGGAATCTAAGACACCTGGAGGAATCGGGCAGGAAGGATTGGAGGCAGTTTGTGGAAGCAGCGCGTGCTCTGCAGGACCTGTGATCACTGGATATCTATCTAAACGGTATAACAAAATGGTTAAAATGGCTCTGAGCACTATGAGACTTAACTTCTGAGGTCATCAGTCCCCTAGAACTTAGAACTACTTAAACCTAACTAAGGACATCACACACACCCATGCCCGAGGAAGGATTCGAACCTGCGACCGTAGCTGTCGCGCGGTTCCAGACTGTAGCGCCTAGAACCGCTCGGCCACCCCGACCCGCAAACGGTATAAAAGCCACACATATATGAATGCAATATAACAGCTCGCTGCAATTACGAGCACATTGTATCAGTTAAGCAATTTAACTGATCTTGAAACGCCACTAAGGGTACTCATCCTCTGTATTCAATGGGCACAATAATGACACCTTGTGAACAGAATATTCCATGATTGGTGATCGACTAATCAACAGGTCTGTTGTCGTTCAACAGAAAGTGCGGTCGTGAACGAATCCACCGGCATCCACTCAACGGATCTTAATTCAAACTTGAGAGTCACAGCAGGGCGTGCAATTCTCAGTCTTGGCCCAGTTCAGCCGATCGTACGAACATCGACTGCCGCGGTCACGCGCTCGCCTCAGCTGTTGGCAGTCATAGCGCAACTCCAATCCAACGGAAACCGCCAGAACTCGGCCCGCGCAGCCACACTTAACATCTTCTTTCTCCGTCGATTGTCTTCACCTCTTGCAGCTGGCCATCTGCCACAGGTATTCAAGTGTGCCGCTATTTCGATACTAACCACCAAAGAGCTCGTACTGCACACAATCAGTTCTGGCCTGGCGCAACGTAAGTACATTACTTCAGTCAGCCAGTAATACAACGCAAAGACTGGTGTTTTACACAGTTAATTTCATTTCTTGAACATCAACAGTGGCGTCATGACGCTACCTGGCGGCCGGTGCGTTGTCGCTCTGCTGTCGTCTCACATGCTGGCCACGCCTGGTACTTCTTTCCCCAGTACTTCCAATTACTGCGTGGCGTCATAACAGTTCTCTCTAGAACATCTTTAGAACAAATTTACACATAGGGTGATAGGGATATGTTGTTGTTGTCTTCAGTCCTGAGACTGGTTTGATGAAGCTCTCCATGCTACTCTATCCTGTCCAAGCTTCTTCATCTCCAAGTACTTACCGCAACCTACATCCTTCTGAATCTGCTTAGTGTATTCATCTCTTGGTCTACCTCTACGATTTTTACCCTCCACGCTGCCCTCAAATGCTAAATTTGTGATCCCTTGATGCCTCAGAACATGCCCTACCAACAGGTCCCTTCTTCTTGTCAAGTTGTGCCACAAACTCCTCCTCTCCCCAATTCTATTCAATACCTCCTCATTAGTTATGTGATCTACCCATCTAATATTCAGCATTCTTCTTTAGCGCCCCAATTCGAAAGCTTCTATTCTCTTCTTGTCCAAACTATTTATTGTCCATGTTTCACTTCCATACATGGCTACACTCCATACAAATACTTTCAGAAACGACTTCCTGACACTTAAACCTATACTCGATGTTAACAAATTTCTCTTCTTCAGAAACGTTTTCCTTGCCATTGCCAGTCTACATTTTATATCCTCCCTACTTATACCATCATCAGTTACTTTGGTCCTCAAATAGCAAAACTCCTTTACTACTTTAAGAGTCTCATTCCCTAATCTAATTCCCTCAGCATCACCCGACTTAGTTCGACTACATTCCATTATCCTTGTTTTGCTTTTGTTGATGTTCATCTTATATCCTCCTTAGAAGACACTGTCCATTCCGTTCAACTGCTCTTCCAAGTCCTTTACTGTCTGACAGAATTACAATGTCATCGGCGAACCTCAACGTTTTTATTTCTTCTCCATGGACTTTAATACCTACTCCAAATTTTTCTTTTGTTTCCTTTACTGCTTGCTCAATATACAGATTGAATAACATCTGAGACAGGCTACAACCCTGTCTCACTCCCTTCCCAACCACTGCTTCCCTTTCATGCCCCTCGACTCTTATAACTGCCATCTGGTTTCTGTACAAAATGTAAATAGCCTTTCGCTCCTTGTATTTTACCCCTGCCACCTTCCGAGAGAGAGTATTCCAGTCAACATTGTCAAAAGCTTTCTCTAAGTCTACAAATGCTAGAAATGTAGGTTTGCCTTTCCTTAATCTATTTTCTAAGATAAGTCTTAGGGTCAGTATTGCCTCACGTGTTCCAACATTTCTGCGGAATCCAAACTGATCTTCCCCGAGGTCGGCTTCTTCCAGTTTTTCCATTCGTCTGTAAAGAATTCGCGTTAGTATTTTGCAGCTGTGACTTATTAAAATGATATTTCGGTAATTTTCACATTTGTCAACACCTGCTTTCTTTAGGTTTTGAATTGTTATATTCTTCTTGAAGTCTGAGGGTATTTCGCCTGTCTCATACATCTTGCTCACCAGATGGTAGAGTTTTGTCAGGACTGGATCTCCCAAGGCCGTCAGTAGTTCTACTGGAATGTTGTCTACTCCCGGGGCCTTGTTTCGACTCAGGTCTTTCAGTGCTCTGTCAAACTCTTCACGCAGTATCGTATCTCCCATTTCATCTTCATCTACATCCTCTTCCATTTCCATAATATTGTCCTCAAGTACATCGCCCTTGTATAGACCCTCTATATACTCCTTCCACCTTTCTGCTTTCCCTTCTTTGCTTAGAACTGGGTTTCCATCTGAGCTCTTGATATTCATACAAGTGGCTCTCTTTTCTCCACAGGTCTCTTTAATTTTCCTGTAGGCAGAATCTATCTTACCCCTAGTGAGATAAGCCTCTACATCCTTACATTTGTCCTCTAGCTATCCCTGATTAGCCATTTTGCACTTCCTGTCGATCTCATTTTTGAGACGTTTATATTCCTTTTTGCCTGCTTCATTTACTGCTTTTTTATATTTTCTCCTTTCATCAATTAAATTCAATAATTCTTTTGTTACCCAAGGATTTCTACTAGCCCTCGTCTTTTTACCTACTTGATCCTCTGCTGCCTTTGTAACGCCGGAAATGCATATCCTCCTATTTCCATCTATTGTACTATAATTTTTTCCTTTGTTTTGCTACCTCAAGATATGAAATTTCTGTCTCTTTATATATTGTAATTGCTTACTGTTTGTATATATATATTTATGCATTTATGTTGGTTTGTTTTGTGAATATTATTTGTATTTATACGCTGGGTCTGGCCTAGGGAAAACTATGCTATCGAACGAATACATCGATAGGTCGTGTGGAGAACCAAAGTGTTTAGGATCTTTGGTAGTGTTAACTCGGCCGCGTGGAGCGCGGGCAGAGGAGAGTCTGGCTGGGGTGGTGCAGTGGAGCTGGTGTGTTGTGTGACGCTCCCGCGAGCTGCCGCGCTTTCGGGGTTTCGCAGCATGTAATTGCGCTCGACTTGCGATGATAGTTTCTGACACGGTGTCACGGACGGGAAGCATTAGCTGGCGCATATCAAGAGCCCGTTTCGTCTGGTGACCGTGTCGAGAAGAAGGCGCGCCAACATCCAGCTTCTGCAACAGCGACGGCCGACAATGAGTGACTGTCGCCGCCTCCTCGATCGACGGCTTCAAACCTTCAATCAACCAACAAGGAAGACTGGAAGCACGTAAAGTTTTAGAACTGTATGGCAGACCTCAGCTTTTCAAACTTTTAAAATTGTTGCATCACAAAATTACAGGAACTTAGCATGAACGTTTGTTGCTCATTGTCCCAATTGCATTACCAAGCAGGGTAACTTCCTTTTGTGGAATAAACCCGAGTGTCGTTGAAATTCAAACGCCAGCATCATTCGATTTCACTGCTTTAATTTCAAAGTTCAGTTAAGGTATTCATAGCTGGCTACAATATTTAGATTACACAAGCAAAAATTAAGAGTGCGAGTTTTGTTACCGTATTTTAGCTTACCTGTGACTGCAGCTCAGCTTCGTACGTACTAAATTTTACTATTGTTAATTGTTCAGAATCATTTAATTCCAGTTCAAAGTTAAATCCGTTATTTCTAAATTGCGTAGATTCAAGTAGCTTTTGAAATGATTGTTGAGGTAGTCCAAGACTAACCGTACTTTACTGAATTTCGATGTGCTTCAAAAAGAAAGCTCACTATTAACTTCAGTCACTAAATTAACTTTCGATTTTCCGGTTTTATTAATTCTTTTGCTAAATTAAGTCAGAGTGTAGCGAAATTTATTACTTCTGACAAACTTTCAGTTTTCACACTGCACGTGTCAACCTTCAGTTGCCACGCTTCTAGTGCTAATTATATGTGTAATAACCTTTCTTTTTCAGTTACTATAGTAATTGTCCTTAGGACTGGCGACCGTAATTTCCCCCAAATCTCAAATATCTAATTAGCGCCAATTAACTGTTAACGTGACGACCGCACATTTACTTTCTTTATTAACCTTACCACTTTTCAAAATTAATTTCCACCAGTTTCATTTGCATTTTTTCTTTCATTTAGATGTAACCCTTTCCTCCCTCTTTACCGACAGATTAACTTCGGTGACTATTGCTTTTCCCAAATTTCCATTAGGTACACGCGGTTTAATTTTTCACTGTCATTAAGGTCGATAAGTGTGGGGGAGGTTACACCTTTTCTACTTCATCCGTCAGAGCTACCCATTCTTCTTCTACTGTATTTCTTTCCCCCATTCTTGTCAGTTGTTCCCTTATGCTCTCCCTGAAACTCTGTACCATCTTTGGTTTAGTCAGTTTATAAACTAAATAAACTAAATAACTAAATAAACTAAATAAAGTGATAGGGATATAGATACAGATATTGTAGTAATTGGTAGCTCAATACTTCGCCACTTTACTACTTTAGTTGGTTTTTTTTTCTACATCTAACAATTTTTCCCTAAACAAATCACTTAAGTGATGTTTTCTACATGGTTATAATTCTGCTGCGAAGTGAACTGCGCCTGTTCATGCGTCCACGTTTTAATACCCGATCCGCCGCCCAGGGGAAAACAAACATTAGTAACATGGTTGTGCCATGCGTATTTAGAGGTATTTACTAGCCCAACATACTACTCATAGTAGCTATAATTATCGGTCTGCAAGTCACGTAAATACGGATGATGTGTTCTTCAGTACACTGCCCTCATTCGTCAATAGAAATATCTGCATTTTCACCCCTGACACTCTGTATATGGTTTATTCCGCAGTTGTGTCTTACTTTGCCTCTAAGTAACTTTTCACATTTTCTTAACTTTATTAAAGGGACCAAAACAGGCATATTAATGCTCGAATAGATCAACCACTGCAATACTTCCTACCAGTTGATCAAATTCTCCCCTCTGCTGCCAAGTTCTCTCTAATTCTGCGTCTATAGCAATACGTGCCACCCTTCCTCTTCCTCCACACAGCCAGTTTCGATTTAGTCCATGTCGGACACTGGTACTGTGTGACTACAGGCTTCAGTTTTGGACTGCGATTTGGAGATATTTTACCTGCGATTGACGTCTTTCCTCTTATTATGGACCGATCGATGTAATTTATTTCATTCCCCTAACGGAAGTCGTCCAGTGGTTTCTTATCTGCATTTATTGAGTTCAGCACCATTATTATTGCAGAGAAATGTGGCTCATAAAATGTTAGAGTAGTGGAAAGTCAATTTTTGGGATGGGGGTGAGGAGGATATAAACACTTTAAGACTGTAGCTCCCCTGTCCCCCAAACGAAACGAGTCCTGGATTGGAGGACTGAGTCTAGACGTTGCACTGGTCAGGGAAATGAAGATTAATCTGGTAGGAAAGACACAATAGGGCAATATCAACAGCATCAGAAAGTGCTAAACCGGGAGTACGATTCATTTTCAATACGGTGGCAGGGCAAGAGAGATACTGTGAACGCTTCAGTAGGAGTATCCGTCTCTTATGTACGAGACCACACACAAAACAATTTTTTAAAAAGAAGTCATATGCCTGTGTAGGTTGTTATTTTCTTTGAAGTAAACTATTTAATTCATTAATCAGGAAATAACATCGTTTTTTTTGTAAGTTAGAAGCTTTATCAGACTAAAGATTGTTTTGTAAACATATTATACGAGTATTCCATACAGGGCTGTGGTGGGAAAAGCACTATTTGGTGGAGTCCCTAATATGACTTTTGCACAACCATAGCACGTAGTAGTGTTGAACCTAATCTGGAATATTGAATAGCCTGGTGTCAATGCAGTAAAACAATATTACTAGTGTTGAACCTAATCTGGAATATTGAATAGCCTGGTGTCAATGCAGTAAAACAATATTACTGGGAGTGAGGTGCCAACATTATGATGACCACGCACTGTGATGTAAGAAGACATATTTAAAGTGCAGGAGTACTTATTCAGTACACTGACACTCCCAAATACGGCCGACAGTTCATACAAAAAGTGGAACTGAGATTCCTTTCAACTTCGACAGGGCACACAGAAAAGCTGCCTGGATGAAAATGGCAGGCCAGGTGAAGTCAGTATTGCTTCACGGTGGAGAGCGTGTGCTAACTTATTTTGGTTTCTTGCCTAAAGCGCTGTTGAGAGGGAAATCTTAGCTAGCCTTGTTCACACAAATAGCACTTGAATCAGATCCCCTCTCTCAGCAGTATCCAGATGTGTTCTCGATGCCGAGCTCAGCCATGAGTGCTAGCCTCTAATTTGTAGAAAAAGGTGGTTTGTAGTACACAGTGATGCAGTCAGCCACCTACCCTGGACTTAGGCTCCAAACTCTAGAGGCATCTCCCTAAGCAGAAGACTGTATGCGAGCCTACTGGCATCTTCACACTACCGAGTCACTGGGTGACTATGTCCTGACAGTGACCCTCTCCCAGGTGGGACATGTGCCTAGGCAAGTCTGCTCCTCATTGGTTGTGGCGCACAGCCCCTGTCACCTATTGCCATCCTGATGACGTCAGTGGCTGGCGTTACCTAAGCACGCTACTGCACAGGCAGCTCTGCTGTGCTTCTGTGGGTCATCAAGTCATCCCAGGGACAACAGTTGCCACTCCAGTGGCCACTGTACCTCTGGTTCAAATGGCTCTGAGCACTATGGGACTTAACTGCTGAGGTCATCAGTCCCCTAGAACTTAGAACTACTTAAACCTAACTAACCTAAGGACATCACACACATCCATGCCCGAGGCAGGATTCGAACCTCCGACCGTAGCGGTCGCGCGGTTCCAGACTGTAGCGCCTAGAACCTCTCGGCCACGCCCGTCGGCACTTAACATGAATAACAGTAATTCATTCAGCGATGTCTTACTAGTGGTATGCCCTCGATTCTAGTCACCACCAACACTCTAAACCCACGTCCAGATGCAGTGCTTCATCCTGACCTTCCTACTGCTGTTTTCTTCATCATTGTATGGGTTACTTTCGATCCCCAATGGGAGGGAAGGGTAGAACCACCACAGGTCTGAAATCTATAATGCGAAATGGAGGAACTGCAACCCTTATGCAATGTTTGGCGCATTAGTTGTGCACCACCCTTGTTTGCTGCCACTTGGTGACGTCACTTTCATTGTTACTGGCCTAAAAGTCTTACTTCAGTACCTCAGAGATTGCGGATCCATTTAGGATTCGTCTAATAAACAGTGTGTATACAATAAATGTTCTTATGGCCTGACATGAGACCTAGTTCCCTATAGTTTTAGTTTAAAACTTCATGTTATTTTCATACCTCACATCATCTGTCCTCTTCTTGATTGGTTGGCTAGCTGACTTGGGGGAGGGGACCAAACAGCAAGGTCATCGGTCCCATCGGATTAGGAAAGGATGGGGAATGAAGTCGGCCGTGCCCTTCCAAAGGAACCGTCGAGACATTTGCCTTAAGCGATTTAGGGAAATCACAGAAAATCTAAATAAGGACGGTTGAACGATGGTTTGAACCATCGTCCTCTCGAATGCCAGTCCAGTGTGATTACCTCTGCGCCACCTCGCTCGGTGTCCTCTTCCTCTTGGTAGTGTCACCAGTTTGCCTGGTCGTGATTGTGAAGGTGACGTATTTGAAGACATTCACTGATCATTGCGTCACTCTAGATACTGCAGCTGATAAGGTGTCTTGATTTCCGTATACGTGTCAGTATTGAAATTAGATGATGTTTTGACTAGTGCCACACCAACAGTGATCTGGTGAAGTGTCAAGATAACGCAACTGCCAGGTAGCCTGGTATATGCATTTAGAGGCAGCAGAGAGACATCTGTTCCGCCGTGGAGTCCTGCGTCAGCGGCTCTGAACCAGGATCACGCCATGGCAGTGAAAAGCACAAGATCCATGCCAATTAATGGTCAAATCGAGATTCACTCCAGTATCAACCCACACGTTCCGATATGATATTACAGGGAGGAAATGTAGGACTGTGGGAAGATGGGAAGTTTGCTCGTGTGTTTATATCAACTCCAGGCCTAATCTCAAGTAACCAGCGCCACCCCCATCCTCTCCCGCCGACACTCCGATTTCCTAAGGAATTGAACTGCCATGTATAAAACAGCTTTGGTAAGGCATAGAATAGTTAGGGGTTTGAAATAAGAATTTTTTTTTATAAAAACTCACTCAGAATGTCACATGCCAGATATAGATTCAGAAGCAGGAATCGAGGCAGCATGTCATAAGTGAGTTCAGGTCGTTGACACATTTGACATCTGTCGAGCGAGAATAAACATCAGCAGAAAGGAGACTGTGGCAAAAAACCAAAGGACGCGTGACAAGCATATTCCACAGCTTGTAGGACATGTTGCAAGCAACTATCCCTTTCACAAGAGCATATAAAAAGGAACTGACACTGCAGTTAACATCTTGTTGAGTGAATATTGCTGAAGAAGGAGGACACATGCGGTCATTACGAACTGAGCCTGGCATCGTAGCCTCACGCATTTTTTCTTTTCTTTTTTTTTGAGTCATCAGTGTTCTGACTGGTGTGATGCGGCCCGCCATGAATTTCTACGCTGAGCCAACCTCTTCATCTGAAAGTAGCACTTGCAACTTTCGTTCTCAGTTATTTGCTGGATGTAATCCAGTCTCTCTCTTCCTCAACAGTTTTTGCCCTCTACAGAACTCTCTAGTACCAAGGAAGTCATTCCCTGATGTCTTAACAAAAGTCCTATCATCCTGTGTCTTCTCCTTCCACATCTCAAATGCTTCGATTCTCTTCCGTTCCGGTTTTACCTCAGACCATGTTTCACTATCATACAATGCTGTTCTCCAAACGTGCATTTTCAGAAATTTATTCCTCAAATTAAGGCTTATGTTTGATGCTAGTTGTCTTCTCTTGGCCAGGAATGCACTTTTTCCCAGTGCTACTCTGTATTTGATGTCCACATTGCTCCGTCTGTCATTGGTTATTTTGCTGCGTAGATAGCAGAATTCCTTAACTTCATCTACTTCGTGACCGTCAGTCTTGCGGTACAATTTCTCGCTGTTCTCATCTCTGCTACTTCTCGTTGCTTTAGTCTTTCTTCGATTTAGTGTCAGTCCATATTCTGTACTTATTAGACTGATCATTCCATTCAGCAGATCATGTAATTCTTCTTCGTTTTCGCGCTGGAGTATTTAAAAGGAGCTAGCGTGAGGCTGTTTGAGTGAAAAGCCTCACGCTATTTCCCTTCAGATACTCCACCGTTTCATCTCTCATCACGAGCTGATCATTGGAATGAATGGCATTCACTGCTCTGTGTCCTACACGCTCCAGCTCCAGCTAGGTTCCGGTATGCAGCTGAATGACAACAGACTGGTGCTGCAGAACGACGACCTATAAGCATTGTGAACAAATAACTGAACTGTAATAACATTTTACTAACGTCGAAGACGCTTCACAAGTTCCCAACAGCTATTCTGACTTCACGCACATGTGCCTCTGCTCGGCCCCTCTGTTGCTTCGAACGTCTAGTTTATTTTCGAATGAGTTAATGTGTTAATATTTGATGTAGAGCAGGAAAATCTTTCTGGTTGAAGACGCAAAACCCTAATCATGTCGGCTTCTTCAATTTCGGACTAGGCTAAACAATAGGCCAATGAACAAAGAAGAACCGAACTAGAAAAAATAAAACAGAAATAATCCCATTGTAAGTTCATGCTGAAGTTTACCGTTTTAGCAACGAACATTTAGTTAGAATAAACTGTTATCTTTTCGTTACTTTCTGGATCACTCAGCGATAACAAGTTTAGGAATGTTTTGAACTGATACAAAATGCATATAACAGTTTGTTGGAAGTCTCTTAGTGTTCTCATTACCACACACTGGATGAGTGCCGTGTGGGCGATTTGCCGCACCATTTTAAGAAAAGCTAGTTTGTAATGCATCTCAGTATTTGTACCATAGTATCTCTAGCACTGCGTGTTTGGCGACGATATAGTTTTGCAGATAAATTCTGTAGGATATGCGAGCAATGTCTGCAGAATGTGTCCTGAATATATTTAGTACTAGAGAGGTAATGAGTTAGAACGTCATGTATGATGAAGTTTAGCTGCATGAACTGCGGAAATGTGGGAAGCTGTAAACTTTTTCCTCTCATTATTTTGCGGGGAATATCAGCGCGAAAAACGCTTGAAATTATACGTAAGTTTTCTTGGAAGTCGTACAGTGCTACCGTTCTCAAATACGGTTTGAATAAAGTCTGGCTAACTAGCGCGCCTTCAGTCACGCTGTCTCATCGAATATCCACAGTTTGTAACCTCAACACTTGCTGTGTTAAACCTTCAACGTAAAATTACACATTTTAGTGAGCAGACTACGACAGAATTTTACATTTTTAAATTCGGCCAGTAATGACAGTGGTAGAATAATTTATTGCATGACCGATTATCATTGTCTTTGGCAGCTGTTTGCTTTATCTCATACCAGTCCTTTGTTAAATTGTCGGTTACATATTCTTGACTTTATTCTTTCACTTCTTATCACATTTTTCCAACAATATCCAACTCCTTGTTGCCACTGCTGTTATTTAAATTGATACAGTCATTTTGTGTTGACACATTGAAATGAATAGATGGGGAGGTCAGTGGAACTAACGCCAGAGAAGAAAGTTGTTATACTTGCTTATGCGTTACAGAGAGATATTCTCTAAGACGGATTTAATACAGTTTCGAAATCAATGAAAAACTACCGGGAGAAAGGGAGTGTGTTGATCGTGGGAAAGGAAGGCAAAGGAAAAGGGCGTCTAACGTCAAACAAGACAGAATGTTGAAAAGACTCTCTCTCATGGATCGTGGACTGTCATCAACTGAACTTAAGCTAGACCGGGAAGAAATTTGTAACGTCTCAGTAGCCAGTAGAACTGTTAAGGCTGCTGGGAGCTGCATTCGCAGCCAGTCGACCTAGAAAGAAGCCTTTATTGACAAGAAAAGTTAAGTGATAGCTGCTAAAATGGACAAAAGCACATGTGGCATGGACGCCGGAGATGTGTGGCAGACTAATCTTTTCAGATGAGTGTAAATTTAACCTGCTTGGCTGCTATGGCGAAGTGTTCTTGGGTCGCAAAACGGATGAAGGACTTTTGCCTTCGAGTATAACATCAACAGTCAAACATCCAGGAGGACAGTTGGGGCAGGAACGCATTTCTATCTATGGATTAGGCCGTTTGGACTTCACAAGTGTTACAGTCAGCGCAAATGCATATATCAGCATCCTTGAATGGAAGCTTGTGACGCAGTAAAAGACCAGTTTGGAGATGTTTCCATTTGCATTTTCTAGAATGATTCTGTTCTTGGTACAGAGCTCTGAAGGTAAATCCTGTGATCAATGTTTGTATCAGTCACGAAGCAGATGATGTTCGAATGTAATTGTTATGAATTTCTAAATTTCAGGTAAACACTTTTCTAAGGCAAAATGAAGTTAAAACTTCAGAATGGCCTGGAAATAGCTTCGATCTCAAACCTATCGAGAACTTGTGGAAGGCTATGGAAAATCCTGCCACAAGAAAGAAGCCACAGAATAAACAGGGTCTATTGGAGACTACTGTGGGTGTGTGGTTTCGTGAACTGGGTGAGGAATACATTAAAAAGTTAATACTCTCGATGCCTACATAATGGAAAGCGGAGATCAAGCCACGTGCAGGACCGACCACTATTAAATAGAAACAATGGATTCAGATGAGGTAACTGCATATGTACGAACACTAAAAACTATCAGTGTTACTTCGTAAAATTAATATTCAGTGTTTCTTCCTAGATTGACGCTCATAGCTCAGAGGAAAAAACAGATCAGATGACGTATGCACTTCCGCCCAATTCCTTGAGAAGGTGTTAAAATGTAAATAAGAACTCATTTTATAGAAATAAACCAAGAGAATAAAATAGATTTGCTACTTGTTGTTGTGCATATTTGCTTTCTATAGAAAGAGAAAGGAAATCAAGCCAGTTTACCTAAGATATTAAACGATTATAACAAAAGTATAGAACTGTAGAAGGTGATGCAACAAATAATTTTACCATCGTATACGAAATACTGAAAGCAAATTTTCTGTTGCGCCTTGAAGCCGTTAGATAGGCAACCTGAAACTGTGACGGGATATCTTGGACATTTAGTAATAAAGATGTTTGCCGCAATTCTAACTCATGGAAAGAGTGCCCTAAATCAGTCGACGGTGTGGACGGAAAATTCACTATGCGATCAGAAGTATCCAGACACATGCCTGAAAATGACTTAGAACTTCGTGGCACCCTCCATCGGTAATGCTAGGATTCAATATGGTGTTGGCCCATGCTGCCCATGATGACAGCTTCCACTCTCGCAGTCATACGTTCAGTCAGGTGCTAGAGTGTTTCTTGGGGAATGGCAGCCCATTCTTCACTGAGTGCTGTACCGTGGAGAGGTATCGATGTCTGTCGGTGAGGCCTGGCACAAAGTCGGCGTTCCAAATCATTCCAAAGGTATTCTATAGGATTCAAGTCAAGACTCTGTGCAGGCCAGTCCATTACATGGATGTTATTGTCGTGTAACCACTCCGCCACGCACCGTGCATTATGAGCTGGTGCTCAATCGTCTTGAATGATGCAATCACCATCCCCGAATTGCTCAACAGTGGGAAGCAAGGAGTTGCTTAAAACATCAATGTAGGCCTCTGCGTGCATACCACCACCCACTAAAGAAATCTGGGAGGAATCAGCAAAGGGATTTGAATCAACAGCAAATTTCCCTCATTGTATAGGTTCCATAGATGGAAAGCACATCCGTCTCGTGTGTCCAGCGGGAAGTGGCTCTCTATTCTTCGATTATAAAGATTATTATTCAGTTGTGTTAATGGATATCGCAGACAGCTCGTACCGATTTACGTTCGTGAACATTGGATGTTATGGAAAAGACTGGACTCATCTATTTTCAAAGACACTAAGCTGTGGAAATAAATTGAAAGTGGTTCACATAATCTATCGGAAGACATGTCCCTGCCAGGAACAGAAAGCCCGAAAGTATCTTATTTCTTTGTTGCTGACGCAGTATTTGGCTTACATAAACATTTGTTGAGGCCTGACGCTGGTGCTCACTTGACTGTTGAAAGGAGGATTTTTAAGTACAGACTGTGTAGAGCAAGAAGTTACATAGAGTGCGCTTTCGGAATACTCAATACTCAGTAACAAATGGCGGATTTTTCATCGTCCCTTGAACGTATAACCTGATTTTACTACTGACCGAGCGAGGTGGCGCAGTGGTTAGCACACTGGACTCGCATTCGGGAGGACGACGGTTCAATCCCGTCTCCGGCCATCCTGATTTAGGTTCTCCGTGATTTCCCTAAATCGTTCCAGGCAAATGCCGGGATGGTTCCTTTGAAAGGGCACGGCCGATTTCCTTCCCATTCCTTCCCTAACCCGAGCTTGCGCTCCGTCTCTAATGACCTCGTTGTCGACGGGACGTTAAACACTAACCACCACCACCACTTTACTACTGATATTGTCAAGGCCTGTATTGCGCTTCACAATTATGTTAGAGACAGAATGGGTAGGTAGCTGAGGATGCTACGTCAATTACAGGACTAGAAAACATCCGAATAGCGTGCTGTTCAAGAGGAGGTTTGAAAGCCAACAACGTGAGAAACATTTCTGTGCAAGTACTTCGTGTCAAGTGTTGGAAGCATTCCCTGGCTGATGTCAAAGATCTGAGGACCAGAGACAGTAAACCAGGAAACATAAGCATAACCACATACATTGCGGACAGATTTGACACCGTTTGACATTAAAAAAAATAACTCCAACTCACCGATTAGTACAATTCGACATATAACAGGTAATATGTACATTGAAACTATAAAAATGTAAAATAAATGCAGTGGTATTGAAAATAATTTAAAGACTATTAATTATTAGTTGAAATGCTATTTAACTGACATTAATAGTCTTGCATCTATTTAATATAATAGAAATGATTTGTTAATTACTTTTACTACTTTTGCTTCGGCGACATTTCTAAATTGAGAATTTCTTTATCAAGCCTTGTTTTAAACGATGATGATAACGTCACTTCCCCCCCCATGAACCATGGACCTTGCCGTTGGTGGGGAGGCTTGCGTGCCTCATCGATACAGATAGCCGTACCGTAGGTACAACCACAACGGAGGGGTATCTGTGGAGAGGCCAGACAAACGTGTGGTTCCTGAAGAGGGGCAGCAGCCTTTTCAGTAGTTGCAAGGGCAACAGTCTGGATGATTGACTGATCTGGCCTTGTAACAATAACCAAAACGGCCTTGCTGTGCTGGTACTGCGAACGGCTGAAAGCAAGGGGAAACTACGGCCGTAATTTTTCCCGAGGGCATGCAGCTTTACTGTATGATTAAATGATGATGGCGTCCTCTTGGGTAAAATATTCCGGAGGTAAAATAGTCCCCCATTCGGATCTCCGGGCGGGGACTACTCAAGAGGATGTCGTTATCAGGAGAAAGAAAACTGGCGTTCTACGGATCGGAGCGTGGAATGTCAGGTCCCTTAATCGGGCAGGTAGGTTAGAAAATTTGAAAAGGGAAATGGATAGGTTAAAGTTAGATATAGTGGGAATTAGTGAAGTTCGGTGGCAGGAGGAACAAGACTTCTGGTCAGGTGACTACAGGGTTATAAACACAAAGTCAAATAGGGGTAATGCAGGAGTAGGTTTAATAATGAATAGGAAAATAGGAACGCGGGTAAGCTACTACAAACAGCTTAGTGAACGCATTATTGTGGCCAAGATAGATACGAAGCCCACACCTACTACAGTAGTACAAGTTTATATGCCAACTAGCTCTGCAGATGACGAAGAAATTGAAGAAATGTATGATGAAATAAAAGAAATTATTCAGATTGTGAAGGGAGACGAAAATTTAATTGTTATGGGTGACTGGAATTCGAGTGTAGGAAAAGGGAGAGAAGGAAACGTAGTAGGTGAATATGGATTGGGTCTAAGAAATGAAAGAGGAAGCCGCCTGGTAGAATTTTGCACAGAGCACAATTTAATCATAGCTAACACTTGGTTTAAGAATCATGATAGAAGGTTGTATACATGGAAGAACCCTGGAGATACTAAAAGGTATCAGATTGATTATATAATGGTAAGACAGAGATTTAGGAACCAGGTTTTAAATTGTAAGACATTTCCAGGGGCAGATGTGGACTCTGACCACAATCTATTGGTTATGACCTGTAGAGTAAAACTGAAGAAACTGCAAAAAGGTGGGAATTTAAGGAGATGGGACCTGGATAAACTGAAAGAACCAGAGGTTGTACAGAGTTTCAGGGAGAGCATAAGGGAACAATTGACAGGAATGGGGGAAAGAAATACAGTAGAAGAAGAATGGGTAGCTTTGAGGGATGAAGTAGTGAAGGCAGCAGAGGATCAAGTAGGTAAAAAGACGAGGGCTAGTAGAAATCCTTGGGTAACAGAAGAAATATTGAATTTAATTGATGAAAGGAGAAAATATAAAAATGCAGTAAATGAAGCAGGCAAAAAGGAATACAAACGTCTCAAAAATGAGATCGACAGGAAGTGCAAAATGGCTAAGCAGGGATGGCTAGAGGACAAATGTAAGGATGTAGAGGCTTATCTTACTAGGGGTAAGATAGATACTGCCTACAGGAAAATTAAAGAGACCTTTGGAGATAAGAGAACCACTTGTATGAACATCAAGAGCTCAGATGGAAACCCAGTTCTAAGCAAAGAAGAGAAAGCAGAAAGGTGGAAGGAGTATATAGAGGGTCTATACAAGGGCGATGTACTTGAGGACAATATTATGGAAATGGAAGAGGATGTAGATGAAGATGAAATGGGAGATACGATACTGCGTGAAGAGTTTGACAGAGCACTGAAAGACCTGAGTCGAAACAAGGCCCCGGGAGTAGACAACATTCCAGTAGAACTACTGACGGCCTTGGGAGAGCCAGTCCTGACAAAACTCTACCATCTGGTGAGCAAGATGTATGAAACAGGCGAAATACCCTCAGACTTCAAGAAGAATATAATAATTCCAATCCCAAAGAAAGCAGGTGTTGACAGATGTGAGAATTACCGAACAGTCAGTTTAATAAGCCACAGCTGCAAAATACTAACACGAATTCTTTACAGACGAATGGAAAAACTAGTAGAAGCCGACCTCGGGGAAGATCAGTTTGGATTCCGTAGAAATACTGGGACACGTGAGGCAATACTGACCTTACGACTTATCTTAGAAGAAAGATTAAGGAAAGGCAAACCTACGTTTCTAGCATTTGTAGACTTAGAGAAAGCTTTTGACAATGTTGACTGGAATACTCTCTTTCAAATTCTAAAGGTGGCGGGGGTAAAATACAGGGAGCGAAAGGCTATTTACAATTTGTACAGAAACCAGATGGCAGTCATAAGAGTCGAGGGACATGAAAGGGAAGCAGTGGTTGGGAAGGGAGTAAGACAGGGTTGTAGCCTCTCCCCGATGTTATTCAATCTGTATATTGAGCAAGCAGTAAAGGAAACAAAAGAAAAATTCGGAGTAGGTATTAAAATCCATGGAGAAGAAATAAAAACTTTGAGGTTCGCCGATGACATTGTAATTCTGTCAGAGACAGCAAAGGACTTGGAAGAGCAGTTGAATGGAATGGATGGTGTCTTGAAGGGAGGATATAAGATGAACGTCAACAAAAGCAAAACGAGGATAATGGAATGTAGTCGAATTAAGTCGGGTGATGTTGAGGGTATTAGATTAGGAAATGAGACACTTAAAGTAGTAAAGGAGTTTTGCTATTTGGGGAGCAAAATAACTGATGATGGTCGAAGTAGAGAGGATATAAAATGTAGACTGGCAATGGCAAGGAAAGCGTTTCTGAAGAAGAGAAATTTGTTAACATCGAGTATAGATTTAAGTGTCAGGAAGTCTTTTCTGAAAGTATTTGTATGGAGTGTAGCCATGTATGGAAGTGAAACATGGACGATAAATAGTTTGGACAAGAAGAGAATAGAAGCTTTCGAAATGTGGTGCTACAGAAGAATGCTGAAGATTAGATGGGTAGATCACATAACTAATGAGGAGGTACTGAACAGGATTGGGGAGAAGAGGAGTTTGTGGCACAACTTGACCAGAAGAAGGGATCGGTTGGTAGGACATGTTCTGAGGCATCAAGGGATCACCAATTTAGTATTGGAGGGCAGTGTGGAGGGTAAAAATCGTAGGGGGAGACCAAGAGATGCATACACTAAGCAGATTCAGAAGGATGTAGGTTGCAGTAGGTACTGGGAGGTGAAGAAGCTTGCACAGGATAGAGTAGCATGGAGAGCTGCATCAAACCAGTCTCAGGACTGAAGACCACAACAACAACAACGTCACTTGTTCATTACTGCTATGACCGTCCCCTTATCTGCTGGTGTTACTGTAAGATCTTTGTTGTTTTGTAATTATGCTTTAGTGTGTTGTTTTCCCTTTTGTGTAATGTACGGTGTTTTTTTATTTGTTTTTAAAATTTTGATTCTTTGCGTTTGGTTGTAAGTTTAAAATTGCAAATAAAAAATAAATAAATTTAAGACTGTTAAAGACAATTCAATAGCGCTATACAATAAATAGATAAAATTATTTGTACCTACCAAAGTCATTCTTTTCGCTGTCTTCCAGCTTATCAAAATCATTCCTAAGTTGAAGACAAACTTCATGCCACGCACTCCTTGTGGCGTTCCTATTTTTAAAAATGTCCAACGTTTTGCCCCAGAGCACAGGACTTTCTTGTACAAAATGAATTAATAACTCATTGTCAATTACAACCACTTCGCCACTCTCAACGAGTACACAACAGCGGTCGGCGGCAGACTGGACGATGAGTGTGGAACCGCGCTTTTAGCCAGATAGGCCACCACTTCGGCGGAGACGGTAAAAAATCAGTCGATTGTAGTGGCAGTGGGTGGCTCCATTGCTGTCGTCGGCGTTAAATGATCCGATAGTCCAGTTTTCCACACAATGTGTACGTCGCAATACTATCCTACGTGCCACTACTGATACGCCGGCGACGGTAAAAATGCCGATGGGACAAAAGCGCCAAGTGTGTTCCCAGCCTGAGTGTATTTCTGTAACGCCTGAAACAATTTCAGCTATACTTGGCCGTGTGAAAAAAATTTGTGTATCAGTGGGACAACCCTAGAACCCACATCGCGGTGGATGGGAGTGAAAGTCTGTGACATAAAAAAATTCAAATGGCTCTGGGCACTATGGGACTTAACATCTGAGGTCATCAGTCCCCTAGAACTTAGAACTACTAAACGTAACTAATCTAAGGACACCACACACATCCACGCCCGAGGCAGGATTCGAACCTGCGACCGTAGCGGTCGCGCGGTTACAGACTGAAGTACCTAGACCCGCTCGGCCACTCCGGCCGGCGTGACATAAAGGCATAAATCGGTATCAGTTACAGCATTTTGAACCAAATTAGTTATACGAATGAAATTACGTATATACATGAATCATTACTTGTATAAAATGCTATTTTGTGAGTGAGATACCGCTACCACCCCTTAGGGTGGAGGCGTGGGTGAGATCGGGTGACAGCTAAAAATGTTCGAGAACGACATGTTGATTTTATTTTTCTTATTTACTGGACTTGGAATGCTTTAAATGCATGAAACGCAAGCGGTCTCTTATTTGTGCTGTTTTACGCATCAACCAGGTCGTAAGAACGCGCGCTGCAGAGGGCCAATAATTTTGTCACTGTCTTTCAGGGTCAAAGATCATGGAACACTTCTGAATACTACTGATACATTTAACGTCCTCTCTGGAGTCGCATGTTGTAAAACAGCTGACACCTGGCAATCTTTCTTCATGAAACGACAATCAGTTACTGAATACGGAGTAAGGAAAAAGATTATCAATAGCCAGCCGGGGTGGCCGAGTGGTTCTAGGTGCTACAGTCTCGAACCGCGCGACCGCTGCGGTCGCAGGTTCGAATCCTGCCTCGGGCATGGATGTATGTGATGTCCTTAAGTTAGTTAGGTTTAAGTAGTTCTAAGTTCTAGGGGACTGATGACCTCTGAAGTTAACTCCCATAGTGCTCAGGGCCATTCGGACCAAGATTATCAATAACACCGATTCCAGGCTTTGTGGAACCTGCCACCATTATGGAGACCGGTGAATCTGAATATTAATGTGAACCTTGCTGGTAAGGATACATGTTGTTGATGTTGTTGTTGTTGTTGTTGTTATTGTCTTCAGTTCGTAGACAGGTTTCGTGCAGCTGTCCATGCTTCTATACCCTGTTCAAGCCTGTTCATCTCCCAATGTTTACTGCAGCTTACTTCCTTCTAAATTTGTTATCCGTGTTCATCTCTTGGCCCCCCGCTACGATTTTTAGCCTCCACGCTTCCCTCCAATAGTAAATTGGTGAACCCTTCATCCCTCAGAATGTTTCTTGCACCCGATCCCTTCTTTTAGTCAAGTTGTGCCTACAATTTATTTTCTCTCCGTTTGAGTTCAGTGGATCATGTTCGTGCCATCTTTAAGTAACATCTTGTTTTACCGTACGGTCGCCTCGTCATTTTAATTTCAGTTACTGGTGTCACTCGCGGTGGTCTAGCGTTTCTAGGCGCTCAGTCCGGAACCGCGCGACTGCTACGGTCGCAGGTTCGAATCCTGCCTCGAGCATGGATGTGTGTGATGTCCTTAGGTTAGTTAGGTTTAAGTAGTTCTAAGTTATAGGGGACTGCTGACCACAGATGTTAAGTCCCATAGTGCTCAGGGCCATTTGAACCAGCCACTGGTGTCACTGAATTGCTGTCTTGCCTGCCCGTGAGTGACAGCAGCAGCGCGTATCGATATTAGCCCTGCTATATTATCTTTGTACACAAACCAGATGGCAGTTATAAGAGTCGAGGGGTATGAAAGGGAAGCAGTGGTTGGGAAGGGAGTGAGACAGGGTTGTAGCCTCTCCCCAATGTTATTCAATCTGTATATTGAGAAAACAGTAAAGGAAACAAAAGAAAAATTCGGAGTAGGTATTAAAAGCCATGGAGAAGAAATAAAAACTTTTAGGTTCGCCGATGACATTGTAATTCCGTCAGAGACAGCAAAGGACTTGGAAGAGCAGTTGAATGGAATGGACAGTGTCTTGAAAGGAGGGTATAAGATGAACATCAACAAAAGGAAAACGAGGATAGTGGAATGTAGTCGAATTAAATCGGGTGATTCTGAGGGAATTAGATTAGGAAATGAGACACTTAAAGTAGTAGAGGAGTTTTGCTATTTGGGGAGAAAAATAACTGATGATGGTCGAAGTAGAGAGGATATAAAATGCAGACTGGCAATGGCAAGGAAAGCGTTTCTGAAAAAGAGAAATTTGTTAACATCGAGTATAGACTTAAGTGTGAGGAAGTCGTTTCTGGGCCTCGTCTCTGGGTCATCTTGCTGGACGTGACTCGGTTCCTTATTGTGCGGAGACGTCGTGGCCAATGGACATCAGTTATCTCTGCGTGACTGGGTCCGAGCCAGTGTTCCCGGATCGCCGTGTCTCCCAGTTCCCGACGGACAGCAGACACACATGGTTTGAATGCCAAACACCTTGGTTGGTCAGACGACGTGCCTTTCGTCACCGTCCTTTGGGTTTGTGTGTGTGTCCGGCGGTGATTTGTTCTAGTTGTTCATCAGTGAATTGTTTTACGAGTGTTCGAGTTTCTTGTGGCAGTGTTTCGTGCAACGCTGTGTACCCTGTGTCAGTTCGACTGAGAAATGCTTTAAATGCTGTAATGCTGTTTGCATACTGCAGTATCCAGTTGGTCGGTTGCGACAGAGCAGAGAGTGAGTGTTTTCTTACCGTGTTGATGCTGTCCCCCACGGCGTGTAGTTCCACAGCCGTTCCGATGATCATGTGTGTCAGTAGTTATTGAAGACAAGTGTTACTGGCCTCTTCGCCTCGCTGGCATTTTGGTTGTAGCGTTTTTGGTCTGCTGACCGAAATCAGGTAGTTGGTTGGTTCGTCGGCTGTCTGTCAGTTGGGTTGCCTTCCGATTTAGAAGTTGTTGGTCAGGCTGCCTGTCTAACCTAAACGGGAGTTAGTGTTATAATCCCACGCCGACCTTTCGAAACTTCTGAGCGCCGTTCCTTGTGTGTTATGTAGTAATTTCCCTGTTTGAATTTTAGTTATTTGGTTAATGTGTGGCTTTCAGCCGAGTATCAATATCTCTTACATTATTGTTCTTGTCTTGCCCTTAAGGCATGTCACTGTGATTCTTTATTTTATTTGAAATGTTTTAAGATACGTCCTTCTGCCCTTTAAAATTGAAACGCATCTTCTAGGGCTTAAGCCATTAAATTACACTAAAGGACATGAAAACTGCTACACCACGAAGATGATGTGCTACAGACGCGAAATTTAACCGACAGGAAGAAGATGCTGTGATATGGAAATGATTAGCTTTTCAGAGCATTCAAGCGAGGTTGGCGCCGGTGGCGACACCTACAACGTGCTGACATGAGGAAAGTTTCCAACCGATTTCTCATACACAAACAACAGTTGACCGCTGTTGCCTGGTGAAACGTTCTTGTAATGCCTCGTGTAAGGATGAGAAATGCATACCATCCCGTTTCCGACTTTGATAAAGGTCGGATTGTAGCCTATCGCGATTGTGGTTTATCGTATCGCGACATTGCTGCTCGCGTTGGTCGAGATCCAATGAGTGTTAGCAGGATATGGAATCGGTGGGTTCAGGAGGGTAATCGGAACGCCGTGCTGGATCCCAAAGACCTCGTATCACCAGCAGTCGAGATGACAGGTATCTTATCCCCATGGCTGTAACGGATCGTGCAGCCACGTCTCGATCCCTGAGTCAACAGATGGGGACGTTTGCAAGACAACAACCATCTGCACGAACAGTTCGAGGACGTTTGCAGCAGCATGCTCTGTTAGCTCGGATACCATGGGTCCGCGATGGTGTACTCAACGACGAAACTGGGTGCACGAATGGCAAAACGTCATTTTTTCGGATGTATCCGGGTTCTGTTTACAGCATCATGATGGTCGCATCCGTGTTTGGCGACATCGCGGTGAACGCATATTAGCCGGCCGGTGTGGCCGAGCGGTTCTAGGCTCTACAGTCTGGAACCACGTGACCGCTACGGTCGCAGGTTCGAATCCTGCCTCGGTCATGGACGTATGTGATGTCCTTAGGTTAGTTAGGTTTCAAATGGTTCAAATGGCTCTGAGCACTATGGGACTCAACTGCTGTGGTCATAAGTCCCCTAGAACTTAGAACTACTTAAACCGAACTAACCTAAGGACATCACAAACATCCATGCCCGAGGCAGGATTCGAACCTGCGACCGTAGCAGTCGCACGGTTCCGGACTGCGCGCCTAGAACCGCGAGACCACCGCGGTCGGCTTAGTTAGGTTTAAGTAGTTCTAAGTTCTAGGTGACTGATGACCTTAGAAGTTAAGTCCCATAGTGCTCAGAACCATTTTTGAACGCACATTGGAAGCGTGTATTCGTCATCGCCATACTGGCGTATCACCCGGCGTGATGGTATGGGCTGCCATTGGTTTCACACGTTTCGGTCACCTCTTGTTCGCATTGACGGGACTTTGAATAGTGGACGTTATATTTCAAATGTGTTACGACCCGTGGCTCTACCCTCCATCCGATCCCTGCGAAACCCTTCATTTCAGCAGGATAATGCACGACCGCATGTTGCAGGTCCTGTACGGGCCTTTCTGGATAAAGAAAATGCTCGACTGCTGCCCTGGCCAACACATTCTCCAGATCTCTCACAAACTGAAAACGTCTGGTCTATGGTGGCCGAGCAGCTGGCGCGTCACAATACGCCAGTCACTACTCTTGATGAACTGCGTTGAAGCTGCATAGGCAGCTGTACTTGTACACGCCATCCAAGCTCTGTTTGACTCAATGCCCAGGCGTGTCAAGGCCGTTATTACGGCCAGAGGTGGTTGTTCTGGGTACTGATTTCTCAGGTTCTATGGACCCAAATTGCGTGAAAGTGTAATCACATGTCAGTTTTAGTATAATATAATTGTCCAATGAATACCCGTTAATCATCTGCGTTTCTTCTTGGTGTAGCAGTTTTAATGGCCAGTAGTGTATTTGTTGGTGAGCGGCCTTCAACCTTCTTAAATTAGTCTTCTTCTCTTGCCCTTAAGGCATAAGATTGTTATGTTTTTAAATGGGGCCTTCTGCCCAATTTACATGAAATGCTTTGAGATAAGGCCTTCTGCCTTTTGATTGAAACTCCTGTTATTGCTTAATATGCTATCTCCATCCTAGTTCCATAAAAATTAAATTTCTAATGCCTTCAGCCAATTAGATTGACGATTTAGAAAGTATTCTTGGGCCGAACCTCCAGAAAAACCTTGTATTTAAATTTTGCTTAAGCGATGTGTCTTGGATTTTCAATGTGGCCTTCAGCCGATCTAAAGTTAATCAAAGGAGGTCGATTAAAGTTTTGAGTGTTTTGCGTCCTTGTTGTAGTATTGTGTGTTGATAAATAAAGTTTTTATGTTGAGTACAACTGTCAGGAACTCATTTTGGTCCCTTTCCACAATTTAATCCGCTCTGTCCTGCTAGCTCAGGCATTTCACTGGAGTATAGCAGTTCCGACGGGTGGTGGCGCTGTACACAGCCTTCAATGTGTCATCTGTACCGGAGGTGCCTTCCAAGCGGACAGGTGTCACTGATTTTCTTTTGGCGGAAGATCAGAGCATCGCAGATATTCATAGGCACTTGCAGAATGTCTGCGGGGACCTGTCAGTGAACAAAAGCACAACGACTCGGTGGGCGTGGCGTCTGTCTTCATTGCAACAAGGCCGCTCAAACGGTCCGGTCTCCCACGTGCCAGCGACCGCACACAGCTGCGACTCCCGCAGTGTTGAAAGCGTGGAAACACCTCGCTGCTCCAATAGGCGCCTCTGTTTATAGTCCGACGCACTCGTGCACCAGCTGGGACGCTCGAATGTTTGTTCCCGCTGGGCCCCTCATTGCCAAACAGAGGACCATAAAGAGCAACGAAGACGATCTGTCTGGCCCAGTGAACACTACTGGTACAGTAGTCTTGACAAAACTGTGATACAAGCCCGAAAAACGGGGGAGTGGCGTAGTAGAACATGCAATGATGCTGTGAAATGGTGCACTGATGATGGCTAGGCTCTATCCGAAATCTAGATATGCTGAAAAAAAAAGTTGTCACTAGTCTGATGTTCTGCGCACACGAGTCGACAATACACATTATAGAACTTTCATTATCTCTGACAAATATATCGTATTATTATAGTATCCTGCCTAGTGGCAGGTCCATATCTTCGTATGGAGAATTTCTGATTCCACTGTTCCCTGTCTTCAGCTTCTTCCTTCAGTCTGTTGTATCTCCTTCCATCTTTCATGTCGTCCATATGTTGAATTCTTCTTCTTCCTCGTCCTGCGTTTCCTCTGAGCTTCCCTTCGATGAAATCATGTATAAGTCCCTCGTGTCTAAGTACATGTCCAATCCAGTAGGCCTTTCTCTGAAGAATTGTACGCAGAATACTTCTCTTCTCTCCTACTCTTTGCAGTACATCGTCATTTTTTATGCGATCTGTCCACATGATCTTTTCCATTCTCCTCCAGCACCACATTTCAAAGCTCTCTAAGTATTTTTTTCTCCTTCTTTCTCATGGTAAATGTCTCTGCTCCATACAGTGCAATGCTCCAAATTTAGCACTTTATCAGTTCTTTCCTCAGTGCCAAACTGAACTTGCTGGTCAGCAGAGTACTCATCTTGTTGAAAGCAGCTTTGGCCATGGCGATTGTTGCTCGGATTTCGTTGGTGCAGTGGGCATCCTTTGTGATAAAACTTCCCAGGTACTTGAACTGATTCACATTTTCCAGTTCACGATTGTCAACAGTTCAAGTGTTTCTCACGTTTTGATATGCACATCACTTTTGATTTTTCGATGTTGATTTCCATGCCGTATTTTCTTCCCGTTTCCACCAAATTGTTCATCATGTGTTGCAGCTGTCTCTGATTTTTGGCGAGCACTACCAGGTCGTCTGCATACTGATGGTGTTGATGAGACGTCCTCATACTTTGAAGTTTCTGCATCCTTTCATCGTATTATCCTCACATTTACATAAGTCTTACAGTTGTAGACTTACTCATCATGTCAACAGATGGAGTTCAAGTACACAAAGCTTTAAACAAAGTGAGTGTGTAGCGTATTAGAGTTTGTAAACACAGTATACAACTTGACATAGGCTGGAAGACCCGGCAGAGTCGCTAACAGGGCACTTGTGGAGTAATTGCTCTGGAGGAGAATCATTAACAGCGAAATGTAGCCTGAGGACGTGGCGAAACCCAAAATTCAATATATAAGTTATGGAAACGATACAGCGAAAGGCATACTGTTGTTAGACAACAAGGTTCGGGTCATAGAAGGAATACATCTGCTGAGGGTCGCTATCTCCCATTTCTGTATCGAGGAACAGCACAAAAACAGCACGTGAACTACGAGAAGACTTTCGCCAGTCTGCTGTACAATTGGGTACAGAGGGCTGAATAAAGTGCCTCGTTTAACAAGATCACATAAACCAGGGCTTAACAACTGGCCGATTTGAGCGCGAGTACTCGCGTCTGCTCAGGCACGTGCTCGCGAGCAGGTGCAAGGTCTCGGAGTAGGGAGGGAGGGGAAATGCGCGCGCACGTTTGAATGTGATCTCGCGTTCTTAGCAGATTTAACTAGCCATCTGAATGCTTTGAACGTTTTACTACAAGGTAAAGATCTGCTAATTACTCACTTCATAGATCGAATACGAGCTTTAAAAATGAAATTGACACTTTGGGTGAGTCAGCTGGAAACAGGAAACCTAGCTCATTTTCCTAAATTATAATCCATGCAAGATGTTCAAAAAGACTGTGAACGTTATTCACATAGTTTAGTTGATCAGCGCTTTCAAGATCTGACAGCACTAGACAGTGATTTTGATCTGTTCTCTCCATATTCAGCGAATATTTAAGAGATTCGTCCTGACCAGCAGCAAGAAATTATTGACCTGCAGTGTGACAGAGATTACAGAGGCAAATTTCAGAACAAGGCATTTTGGAATTCTACAGACACTTCCCTCAGGATAGATTTCCTCGTTTGCACAAACTGGTGGCTACAATAATATCAATGTTCGGTTCCATGTATGTTTGTGAACAACTGTTCTCTGCAATGAAATGTAACAAGACGCGCCTGAGAAACGCATTGTCTGATCGAAATTTAAACTGCACGCTGCGTCTAAAATGCACAATAACAATTACTCCGAACATAGACGCAATTGTAAAGGGCAAAAAGTACAAGATAACCGAGAATCCCACACTTCAGTGACACCTTTTATTGTGTAACAGTTCACAAATTAATGCGAATGTAGAGGCATACACTAAGCTAATAAAATTATGTGGCATGTGTACATTCTCCTTTATTAGTTTCATTTGTCTCAGTAATAATTCGTGAGTGATATCCCTGCAGGTGGCCGCGGATTTACATTGACTGGCGGCAGCTGTTGCGTGCACCACGTGACTTTCCCCACTCTCCGCTCTGGTCCGGTAGTGGGGGTAGCGTGCTCGCGCTGCTCCGTGCTCGCGCCTTGCTGCTCACAGCTTGCTCCGCGAGCACGTATGTTGTGAAGCCCTGACATAAACAAAGGATTCTCCACTTCGCCGAATACTACAGACATTGACGGTTAATCGACTGGAGGGAAATGCTGTTCTGCGACGAAACTAGAGTGAACTTAAACGGAAACGATGGTCGTATGGGGGTATGTATAACATTGTGGGGAACGCAATATGGAAACCATATTGTCGTTAACAGTATCTTTTGGAGGAGGCGCTATAATGCTGTGGGGACGAATTCCAGTGGACACTAGTACAGAGGTGGTATGAGTCACAGAAGGAATAACAAAGGCCTAACAGAGGGGAGGTTCAACAACAAAATGCCTGATCCTCATATACGACCCTTTGGCACAAAATATGGGGAAGAATTTCTTCTGATGCACCATAATGCATGTTGCAACCCCTTTGCAAAATCTCCTTTGTCGACACAGTACCAGTGTTTGACAGTGGTGAGCATCTAATCTCGACCTGAACCCCATAGATCTCTTGTGGGGTTATTTGAAGAGAAGTGTCAGGTCTAGTGCAAATAATCGAGAAACGTTAAAGGAGTTAGAGTGATCCTTACCAGGGGAGTGGCAACAAATACCACAGAATTTCATTCGAAAGCTGGTTCGTGGCATGTCGAGACCCTACGCTGCCGTTGTTGATGGTACAGGGCGTAACTCGAGCTAATGGTGTTCATCAAATCCTAGAAAACATTTTTTTTATTGCAGCAAGATCGAGTTCAGTTTTGTCCTTCTTTGCAGTTTTTTACACACCACAGGAAGGAAAGCTGATTCCTTCTAAGAGATATATTCATTTTCGTGTGAGAAGATTTGGACAATTTTGTAAGTAACTAATATTCTGAAAATGACATACATTTAAAATAATGAATATTTTTTTGGAGTAATGCATATTGACGTTAGTCTTATAATCTCTTTCCAAAACGCTATGAATTCCAGTGAACTTATCTTCCAAATGTTTGGCGGTCTCTGATAGTATTAGAATGTCATCAGCAAATATCATTGTTTTTATTTCTTTTTCCTGAAGTTAAGTTGCACTCCCTAGGTTCAACTTAGCCTTCTTTAATGCTTGCTCAGTGTAGAGCTGAGAACTATAGGGGGTGGGGCGCAGGCCACAACCCTGTCTCACATAGTGTCACATGGTGCCTCTCTTTCATGAGCCTCGACCCTCAGACTTACAAAGACAGAATTTATCTTCATTTACCAGGTAGTAATTTTCTCCACATTTACATAAGGAAGTACTCACGCTATACACGAACCTTCAGCTTTAATTTTTTTCTCATTCTTTTCTGTTCTTTTCTATTCTACTTTATGTTACAATGAAGAGCCAAAGAAACTGATACACCAGCCTCATATCGTGTAGAGCTCCGGCGAGCACGCAGGAGTACCGCAACACGACGGCGCATGGACTCGACTAAAGTCCGAAGTAATGCTGGAGGGAACTGATACCATGAATCCTGCAGGGCTGTCCACAATCGTTAAGAGTACGTGGGGTGGAGATCTCTTCTGAACAGCACGTTGCAAGGCATCCCAGATATGCTCAATAACGTTCATGTCTCGGGAGTTTGGTGGCCAGCGGAAGTGTTTAAACTCAGAAGAGCCGCTCTGTAGTAATTGTGGATGTGTGGGGTGTCGCATTGTCCTGCTGGTCTTACCCAAGCCCGTCGGAATGCACAATGGACATGAATAGATGCAGGTGATCAAACAGGATGCTTACGTACGTGTCACTCGTCATAATCGTATCTAGACGTATCTAGGGGGGGGGGGGGGCATATCACTCCAACTGCACACGCCCCACACTATTATAAGACCTCCGCCAGCTTGAACAGTCCCATGCTGATTTACAGGGCCAATGGATTCATGAGATTGTTTCCATACCCATACACGTCCACCCGCTCGATACAATTTGAAACGATACTCGTCCGACCAGGGAACACGTTTCCAGTCATCAACAGTCGAATGTCGTTGTTAACGGGCCCAGGTGGGGCGTAAAGCTTTGTATTGTGCAGTCATCAAGAGTACACGAGTGGACCTTCGGCTACGAAAGCCCATATCGATGATGATTCGTTGAATGGTTCGCACGCTGACACTTGTTGATGGCCCAGCGTTGAAGTCTGCAGCAATTTTATCTGGGGGGGTTGCACTTCTGTCACGTCTTCAGTCGTCGTTGGTCAAGTTCTTGCGGGATCTTTTTCCTGCCGCAGCGATGTCGGAGATTTGATGTTTTACCGGATTCCTGATATTCACTCGTGAAATGGTCGTACGGGAAAATCCCCACTTCATCGCTACCTCGAAGATGCTGTGTCCCATCGCTCATGCCCCATCGCTCGTGCGCCGACTATTAACACCAAGTTCAAACTCACTTAAATCTTTGTAACCTGTCATTGTAGCAGCGGTAACCGACCTAACAACTGAGCCAGACACTTGTTGTCTTATATAGGTGTTGGCGACCATAGTGCCGTATTCAGTCTGTTTACATGTTCTGTATTTGAATATGCTTGCCTATACCAGTTTCTTTGGCGTATCAGCGTATATTAATAACAATTGGTGTGTGTGTGTGAGAGAGAGAGAGAGAGACAGAGAGAGAGAGAGAGAGAGAGAGAGAGAGAGAAATAGAGAGAGATAATAACAAGTGGGGTGTATGTGTTTGTATGTGTGTGTATGTATGCACGCGTTTGTGTGTGTGTGTGTGTGTGTGTTTGTATGTGGAGTGGAGAGACAAAGAGAGAGAGAGAGAGAGAGAGAGATGTTACGTGACACGTGAGTTGGCGGGCGAAGGTACAGGGAAAGAGTTCCTCCAACGGTCAGAGCAGCCCGTTAGGAGCGTCAGCAATGACGGACCGCTGTTCCCTAGCGCAATATGGAAGCCGCGATTACTTGCACAATCCATTTCCGGCGAATAATAATGACTCAGCCTGTTCGCTAAGCCGCTTTCGCTGTAATTCCGCTCTGCCATAGGCGCACGTACACCAGAAACGGCTCATGTCTGCGCGAGCTTGCTGTTGGGAATCTACCCGGGTTATGTTTTGCTGCAAAACATTCAGTCGGCACTGCGACATCTCCATGCACTCGCTGACACCCGCATCGCAGTCTGCCCCTCCGCGCGTGCGGCTGTTGTTTTTGTCGTTCACCGGCTGTCGACCTCCCCCCCCCCCTCCCCCCTTCGTCCCTCCCTCACTCCCTGAAGCCCTTTCATCCAAATTTCATCCTATTGTGCTGATAAAATATTTGTTTCGGGGACGTGTATCATAATGTTTACGCGCAAACTTCGTTACACGATTTCGCTCAATACTGAGATGAAACTCATCCCTTGTCCGGTATGTTTTTTAACTCGACGAATTTGCTGGCCGGGTGGCCAGCGGTGAATAATTTAACCTCTCCGCGGCGTTTCCTGTGCGACTCGTCATCTGTAACTGCGATTATACTAACGCGATTAGTATTTTATTTTTATCGGAAGAGCGGGGTTTTTCTCTCGCTGCGTTGGCTCTGCGGTTTTCCGATACCGTTTTTCATCTGGCGTGCCTTCTGGCTTTGTGAGCCCCGAATTCAATGTTATCTCTACATTGTGGATCGCAGCTCGTCTACCGGGTTGTGTAGAAACTGCGCCGTCCTGCGTCGTTCGTGCTTTGCGTCACGGAAACCGAGGAGTGGAATATCAGACTTGCAAAGTCCGATCCCAGGACTTTGGGATATAGCTTTCGGACTAATGGAAACGTGTATTTTTACCGTATTTTACGAGAACAAAATAATGTACATTACGTGCTGTTAGCAACTGAAGGGTTATCATGCTGAAGGGGCAAAGCGCCACTTTTCCGTATTTGCGTTTTCTACTTCGTTAGGTGGTATGTGAACAGCACTCTTACATAGCAATCTCGAATGATGACTGAAATAGGCGCTACGAAGACCAGTAGACGGCATGAGAGGGTAACAGCTAGGACTCGTTCATGCTAAATGGGGTAAGTGCAGAATGAGTTACATGAGTTGGCTACACTGGACCTAAATATTATACGCTCCTGGAAATTGAAATAAGAACACCGTGAATTCATTGTCCCAGGAAGGGGAAACTTTATTGACACATTCCTGGGGTCAGATACATCACATGATCACACTGACAGAACCACAGGCACATAGACACAGGCAACAGAGCATGCACAATGTCGGCACTAGTACAGTGTATATCCACCTTTCGCAGCAATGCAGGCTGCTATTCTCCCATGGAGACGATCGTAGAGATGCTGGATGTAGTCCTGTGGAACGGCTTGCCATGCCATTTCCACCTGGCGCCTCAGTTGGACCAGCGTTCGTGCTGGACGTGCAGACCGCGTGAGACGACGCTTCATCCAGTCCCAAACATGCTCAATGGGGGACAGATCCGGAGATCTTGCTGGCCAGGGTAGTTGACTTACACCTTCTAGAGCACGTTGGGTGGCACGGGATACATGCGGACGTGCATTGTCCTGTTGGAACAGCAAGTTCCCTTGCCGGTCTAGGAATGGTAGAACGATGGGTTCGATGACGGTTTGGATGTACCGTGCACTATTCAGTGTCCCCTCGACGATCACCAGTGGTGTACGGCCAGTGTAGGAGATCGCTCCCCACACCATGATGCCGGGTGTTGGCCCTGTGTGCCTCGGTCGTATGCAGTCCTGATTGTGGTGCTCACCTGCACGGCGCCAAACACGCATACGACCATCATTGGCACCAAGGCAGAAGCGACTCTCATCGCTGAAGACGACACGTCTCCATTCGTCCCTCCATTCACGCCTGTCGCGACACCACTGGAGGCGGGCTGCACGATGTTGGGGCGTGAGCGGAAGACGGCCTAACGGTGTGCGGGACCGTAGCCCAGCTTCATGAAGACGGTTGCGAATGGTCCTCGCCGATACCCCAGGAGCAACAGTGTCCCTAATTTGCTGGGAAGTGGCGGTGCGGTCCCCTACGGCACTGCGTAGGATCCTACGGTCTTGGCGTGCATCCGTGCGTCGCTGCGGTCCGGTCCCAGGTCGACGGGCACGTGCACCTTCCGCCGACCACTGGCGACAACATCGATGTACTGTGGAGACCTCACGCCCCACGTGTTGAGCAATTCGGCGGTACGTCCACCCGGCCTCCCGCATGCCCACTATACGCCCTCGCTCAAAGTCCGCCAACTGCACATACGGTTCACGTCCACGCTGTCGCGGCATGCTACCAGTGTTAAAGACTGCGATGGAGCTCCGTATGCCACGGCAAACTGGCTGACACTGACAGCGGCGGTGCACAAATGCTGCGCAGCTAGCGCCATTCGACGGCCAACACCGCGGTTCCTGGTGTGTCGGCTGTGCCGTGCGTGTGATCATTGCTTGTACAGCCCTCTCGCAGTGTCCGGAGCAAGTATGCTGGGTCTGACACACCGGTGTCAATGTGTTCTTTTTTCCATTTCCAGGAGTGTACATTTCCGTTTGCTCCTGCCGTGTTGTAGTGTGTCTCTTGCGTGTCTTCATTGACGGTACGGTGGGTGGTCAAAACAATATGTAGAATACACCAAAGGTAGGCAACACAAAATCGTGTTTTTTAAAAAAGGACAAAGGTCAGGAGACATTTAGCATCTGATGGTGCAATGATCACCATAGCAACAGCTCGGAATAAGGAACCATTTAAAGTTGTTCGGATGAGAGGCAGTTATTTTGTGGGCGTACAGTAAGAAGGTTATTTGATCATGAATGCAGCTAAGGTTAATGTAGATTCTGCTTTACGGATTAGAAACACCACGCACTGAATAACACAGGTAAAAAAATTGGTGAAATAGAGGGATGAGAAATGATAAGCGCGTTGCTAAAACTGAAGTGAAGTGAAGATTTTGAAACTGTCCCATTCATAGAAGTCACTGATGCAAGAGGATTGCTCCCAGAGAAGGAAAGAGGCCTTAGAAGTATGATAGAATACGTGTCTGTGGTGCACGAAGTGTTTTATAGTGAATTGTGCCAGGTTCGTACAGTGAAATAATTACTAGATCCACAAATATTACGCAACTCGTTTGGTGGAGCTGGCCGGGGTGGCCGATCAGTTCTAGGCGCTACAGTCTGGAACCGCGCGACCGCTACGGTCGCAGGTTCGAATCCTGCCTCGGGCATGGATGTGTGTGATGTCCTTAGGTTAGTTAGGTTTAAGTAGTTCTAAGTTCTAGGGGACTGATGACCTCAGAAGTTAAGTCCCATAGTGCTCAGAGCCATTTGAACCATTTGATTTGTTTGGTGGACATAGCCTATTTAGCATTTCAGTGCAAATTTATTTAGAAAAGTCAGTCTTTTTTGTTACTTTTAGATAATTCCTAGTGATAACTTGCTTGCCTAAAGTCAATGAGTAAGTGTTAATGTGAATTTGGTACATATTTATGTTCACGTTATTTTAATGAAGTATATTCCTAATAACCTAAAAAGTAATTTTTGATACTTAGCCCGTTTTAGCATAACCCTTAATTACTAATTCCATTGCGTTCCAATATCTAATCTAATGAATGTGACTGGCACTTAAATCACACGAATTTTCTAACAAGAGTAGCTCTTGGACGAGGACTGCCTTGGTTGTATCTTCGCAGGGATCGAATGAAGGGTAGAGCCACGGGTCGTAACACATCTGAAATGTAACGTCCACTGTTCAAAGTGCTGTCGATGCGAACAAGACGTGACAGACGTAACCATTGGCACCCCATACTATCACGACGGGTGATACGCCAGTATGGCGATGACGAATACGCGCTTCCAATACAGATTGAATAACATCTGGGATAGGCTACAACCCTGTCTCACTTCCTTCTCAACCACTTCTTCCCTTTCGTGCCCCTCGACTCTTATAACTGCTGCCTGGTTTCTGTACAAACTGTAAATAGCCTTTCTCTCCTCGTATTCTACCCTTGCCACCTTTAGGATTGGAAAGAAAGTATTCCAGTCAACAGTGTCAAAAGCTTTCTCTAAGTCTACAAATGCTATAAACGTAGGTTTATCTTTCCTTAACCTACGTTCTATGAGAAATCGTAGGTCAGTAATGCCTCGCGTGTTCCTTCATTTCCCCAGAATCCAAACTGATCTTTCCCGAGGTCAAATGGTTCAAATGGCTCTGAGCACTATGGGACTTAACATCTGAGGTCATCAGTCCCCTAGAACTTAGAACTACTTAAACCTAACTAACCTAAGGACATCACACATATCCATGCCCGAGGCAGGGTTCGAACCTACGACCGTAGCAGTCGCGCGGTTCCAGACTGAAGCGCCTAGAACCGCACGGCCACCGCGGCCGGCTCCCGAGGTCAGCTTCTACCAGTATTTCCATTCTTCTGTAAAGGATTCTGGCTTGTTAAACAAATAGTTCGGTAATTTTCACACCTGTCAGCACCTGCTTTATTTATAATAGGGATTATTGTCTTCTTTTTCATTCATATGTATGTAAGAATTAAATTTCAAATTCATGTATTTCTTTCCTTGCAAACGGACCAGTGTCAAGATGGGCCAACAGCGGCCGCCCTCAGGCAAATAACACTGAAAAACGCTAACCAGCTGTTTGTCGGAAACGGAACGAACAGATCTTTAACACCCAAACAGTTACAAAGCATTTACACCAAACCCACGCAATGTACGTGGTAACTTTAAAAATTCTTTAAAAAGAAAGTAAATTCAAAACCTTAATAAATTTTAAATAACATTATCAAGATAGCTGAAAGATCAATTAATTCACAGAGTGTTTCCCGTTTATGATCGTGAAACAAAAATCAAATTTACGCAGTGCCACAGATTGCAGATTAGATTTAGGTAACAGTAATCGACTTCACGTCCGCCCCGATAGCTGAGTGGTAAGTACGGCGGCTTGTCACGCCAAGGGGCCCGAGTTCCATCCCTGGCTGAGTTGGAGATTTTCTCCGCTCAGGGACTGGGTGTTGTGTTGTCCTCGTTATCATTTTATTATCATCAGTGGATGGCAACGGGAAGACACTACTGGAATCAGTTCCCAAGACGCTCATGCGGTGGACCTTTCTGATGAGGCTCCCCCATGACAAGACCTGCCGTAAGGCAGAACACAAAGTTTAATTGACTTCACAAATCCAAGGCCCACCAAGTTTAAACACCCTGAGCTTAAAATTTAAAAACAGTTAAAAGCAATAAAGCGTACAGTTTAACACCTTGAGCGACCATTTATGAATTCTCAAAGAGGAGCCACCGAAACATTGCCGGCGCCAACAAGCCTGATACTTGCATTCTATCAGTAAGGACAGATGCTCAACTCGATCAATCGTGCTCTGAAGTGCATCTCAAATGATTCCATCAATCTCGCTCTCCACCCAGCCTAAAGCCCAGTTGAAATCAATTTGTGCCGTAGCCTCCGCAGAGTAGCACCTTTCCTGCAGCATGGCGGCAAGGCAGCCCCAATTAAGCAGAGTGCGGTGTTTACTTGTGTACACAGTACACATGCACGGACTTCAAACAGGGCCGATCAACAGCCGTGCCCGCCTGTGATTACAAAAGGTGCACTGTAACAGGTTCACGTAACTTCACTACCACTTCACATATCCCACTGCACAAAGCGTTGTCCACGGCATGTATCGCCATGAGCGAGTGCTCTGAAAATATATATATATATATATATATATATATATATATATATATATATATATATATATATATATACTTCCAAGCTGCCGGCGCGGTGGTCTTGCGGTTCTAGGCGCGCAGTCCGGAACCGTGCGACTGCTACGGTCGCAGGTTCGAATCCTGCCTCGGGCATGGATGTGTGTAATGTCCTTAGGTTAGTTAGGTTTAAGTAGTTCTAAGTTCTAGGGGACTGATGACCACAGCAGTTGAGTCCCATAGTGCTCAGAGCCATTTGAACCATTTGAACTTCCAAGCTCGCTTGACGGCCCGGAAACACAAGCTGCCTGGAGACGGTCTGCAAGCGATCTTAAACCCTCTGCGGCCCGACCCCGTCCCCGATAGGCGAGGCAAACGTCGCGCGTAAGGGTGTTATCTCTGTCAAAACGACCACAGACCGCCTCAAATAGGACTGGAAAGAACACTTATACAACTTCGGTTTAACAGATTCTGGGTGCATTCAGAAAACTAGTGCTAATTAAGTTCTCGCCACGCTTTTTATCACACTCCAAACACAGGAAATGCGTTTCTTGGTAGCGGCTCTGTAGTACTTCCCCTGAACTCTGCTATTCACTTCCTTATTACTAGGTCTTCACCTCACAGGAATACCACACACTACTCTCAGCTCCAGCAGACTCACCAAATTCAGAATGCGGCGTTACTACGGTCCGATTAAAATTTGAGGTGAGTCGAGTGGTAGGGCCGGGTGCCAGTCAATCGCATCTGGTTTTCGGTCTCCAGGTGCTCTGTCTGTTGCGTTGACTGTTCTGCGGGCGCAAGTCTGGCCAACGTCCACAAGAATTACGGCCCGTGCAGCGAACTTGTGACGTCACACTAGTCGGCTTGTCCGACACACTTCACGAAAGTCCGACTCCGTGTAGAGACCACGGGAAATCAATAAGTTACTGGAAATATTTTAAAAATGGCTGCAACAGCAACTGTTGAAATTCTTCACGATAAAGGATGACAGCCAAAAACAGTTGCAGGATAAAAATTTTAATAAATTTTTATCCTGCAACTGTTTTTGGCTGTCATCCTTTATCGTGAAGTTACTGGAAAGGTACTCACTAAAGGTCTTCACTTTGTCGTGTATTATCGATAGCTTGCATGCATTTAAACGCGCAGTCAAGAATTATTAAATAATAGTTACTCGCTTCGCGCCGGAGACTGCTGCTAGCACTCATTAAGACCTGCAGAGACACGGCCTGTCTTTCTCGTGGGTCTCATCCCTTACAAGCAGACGCGCCTGCAAGGTTTGGGAGGGGCAGTGAGGCAAGCCGCGAGTGTGGAAGGGCAGGGCAGGGAATTGGTTTAGGTTAGTGTTGCTTAACGTCCCGTCGACAACGAGGTCATTAGAGACGGAGCTCATGCTCGGGTTAGGGAAGGATGGGGAAGGAAATCGGCCGTGTCCTTTGAAAGGAACCATCCCGGCATTTGCCTGAAACGATTTAGGGAAATCACGGAAAACCTAAATCAGGATGGCTGGAGACGGGATTGAACCTTCGTCCTCCCGAATGCGAGTCCAGTGTCTAACCACTGCGCCACCTCGCTCGGTAGGGAATTGGAAGGAGCGTCTAGTACGCAGTGATTTTCGCTTTGGGCCACTATAAAAATATTTTTTATGCATATTTGCTGAAGTTTGTCTTTGGTAAACACTTTAGTTTCTGCACAAGAATATTGAAAAGAAAAATGTCTGATCCACAACCTTTATCACACAATTATAATAAATTATTTGGTTAAAAGCTTGGATTCTTTCGTATGTCATTGACATCATAGTTTGCCTTTAGTGATCACAGTTATTAAGATATTTTGATATTAAGAAACCTTCAGCACTTCATTCTGAGGGCTTGCTGTGAAAAATGTGATCGCTTTACATTCAATGGGCTTTAGTTGATACACTGGTCTCCAGTTGTTTTCCCGTCCTGTGTATAATTCAGGATATAATCATAAAAACTGTCAACCCGATGTCGGTACGATCCTGTTCTGCAAGGAAGACGGCATTCCGGTCAACGGCCAACAACGCCAACTATGACATGATGGCGCCTATGAAACCACAGATGTTTGCCGGGTAGCCGCACATCCACAATCGCCGTGTACACAGTCACAGACGGTGCAATATGGCACAGAGAAGGTGCCTTACCAGACTCTATTCGGTGGAGGGCCAGAGAAAGAAAGGAAGCAGGACACCCGAAAACAGGCTTGGTGTGAATCGTTCTGTTGTTTCTAGGATGTGGAGACAGTGTACACATTCCGAAAGCGTATCCCGAAGACCAACACAGAGCCGAGCACGTGTGATTTCTTAGTTCTGCATGGCAACTAGGATTTGAGCTCGCAGCATCCACTGGACGTGTTGTATCGAGGCAAACGGTGTGCAGAAGGCTTCGGCTGAATGGCCTTTGTTGTAGGAGAGCTAATGTATGTCTGTCTCTGATTCGTCTTCGCAGGACGGAATGTCTATAGAATGGAGTCATCGACATGCCACTTGGGTGGCCGAACAGTTAGTCAATGTTATTTTCACAGGTGAGTTTCGGTTTGGTCTGGAGAGTGCTTTCCAAGGGATTCGCATCTGGAGGGAACGTGAAACATGACTTCGGGATCCAAACATTGCGGGAAGAGACCGCTGTCGAGGAGGATCGCTAATGGTACGGGCAGAGATTACGTTGAGCACTCGAACTCCTCTTCGTCATATTGTACATCTACGTGATTACTCTGCTATTCACAATAAAGTGCCTGGCAGAGGGTTCAATGAACCACCTTCATGCTGTCTCTCTACCATTCCACTCTCGAACGGCACGCGGGAAAAACGAGTACTTAAATTTTTTCGTGCGAGCCCTGATTTCTCTTATTTTATCGTGATGGTCATTTCTCCCTATGTAGGTGGGTGCCAACAGAATGTTTTCGCAATCGGAGGAAAAAACTGGTGATTGAAATTTCATGAGAAGATCCAGTCGCAACGAAAAACGCCTTTGTTTTAATGATTGCCACTCCAATTCACGTATCATGTCTGTGACACTATCTCCCCTATTTCGCGACAGTAAAAAACGAGCTGCCCTTCTTTGTACTTTTTCGATGTCATCCGTCAGTTCCACCTGATGCGGATCCCACACTGTTCAGAAGTACTCCAGATTAGGGCGGACAAGCGTAGTGTAAGCAGTCTCTTTGTAGACCTGTTGCACCATCTAAGTGTTCTACCAATGAATCGCAGTCTTTGGTTTGCTCTACCCACAATATTATCTATGTGATCGGTCCAATTTAGGTTATTTGTAATTGTAATCCCTAAGTATTTAGTTGAATTCACAGCCCTCACATTTGTGTGACTTATCGCGTAATCGAAATTTAGCTCATTTCTTTTAGTACTCATGTGAATAACTTCGGACTTTTCTTTATTCAGGGCCAATTGCCACTTTTCGCACCATACAGATATCTTATCTAAATCATTTTTCAAGTCGTTTTGATCATCTGATGACTTTACAAGACGGTAAATGACAGCATCATCTGCAAACAATCGAAGACGGCTACTCAGATTGTTTCCTGTGTCGTTAATATACATCAGGAACAATAGTGGGCCTATAACACTTCCTTGGGGAACGGCGGATATTACTTCTGTTTTACTCGATGACTTTCCGCCTATTACTACGAACTGTGACCTTTCTGACAGGAAATCACGAATCCAGTCACACAACTGATCCGATACTCCGTAGGCTCGCAGTTTGGTTAGAAGACGCTTGTGAGGAACAGTGTCGGAAGCCTTCTGGAAATCTAAAAATATGGAATCAATTTGACATCCCCTGTCGATAACACTTATTACTTCATGAGAATAAAGAGCTAGTTGTGTTTCACAAGAACGGTATGTATGTACAGGGGGGTGCGGTTGCAGGAGAAAGCAGTTGCAAGACAGCTGTCGCCATAAAGTCTATTTTTTTCCATTTCGATTCGCTTCCGCCACTGCCACTTATACCAGACGTGGAGGGCTGCACAGATCTTTTAAGAAACTTGTCCATTTTATGCTCGCTCAGAGCAAAGCGAGAAGACAATAATCACGTCCTTAGCTGCTGGCGCACTCGGACAACTGGTTGTAGTAACCGAAAACGCGCGACTATGTCCGCGCTGACCCCTTGTCACCCCCACGCAAAGAATATAATTATATCTCTGCCCACAGACCACTGCGACCTCTTTCCACATTGCATTTGATTTTTCCGATCAGTATAGTATCTGTGGTGTCACCGCCAGACACCACACTTGCTAGGTGGTAGCCTTTCAATCGGCCGCGGTCCGTTAGTATACGTCGGACCCGCGTGTCGCCACTATCAGTGATTGCAGACCGAGCGCAGCCACACGGCAGGTCTAGTCTAGAGAGCCTCCCTAGCACTCGCCCCAGTTGTACAGCCGACTTTGCTAGCGATGGTTCACTGACTACTTACACTCTCATTTGCAGAGACGACAGTTAATCATAGCCTTCAGCTACGTCATTTGCTACGACCTAGCAAGGCACCATATTCAGTTACTATTGGTATTATGAGTCATGTACCTTCAAGAGCGACGTTCATCATTAATGGATTAAAGTTAAGTATCAAACTAGCTACGTTCGCTTTCTGAATTCCAATTCCTTGTCATGTTCCAGACCTCACGTCAGTATAGTCCGTCCCTCCTCACGCCAGCCTGCGTGAGCTAAAACGCGTGCATTTCGGCCTCCTCTAGTAACACGGTGTTGGCTCTCCAGCCAACACAACAGTATCAATAGAAAGAAAATTAAAGATGTTGCTTTTGAAATCGCTGACGTACTTTTACTATGGTCTTGGGGATCGCCAGAATATTTTTACTCGGAAAGGGGTGGCATATTCAAAAAGGTAGAAAAACACTGCTCTCTCGAAAAGACGTCGCCTTTCCTCCAATGATTCCCATTTGAGTTTCCGAAGCATCTCAGTAACACTTACGGGTAGTTCAAAGATATCGGTAACAAATCTAGCAGCCCTCCTCTGAACTGCTTCGATGTCTTCCTTCAGTCCGACCTGGTACGCAACCCAAACACTCGAGCAATACTCAAGAACAGGTCGTCCCTGGTTCTTACATGCAGTTTCCTTTACACATGAAGCACACTTTCCTAAAATTCTCCCGGTAAACAGAAGTCGACCATTCTCCTTCCCTACCACAGTTTTCACACGCTCGTTCCATGTCATATCGGTTTGTAACGCTACGCCCAGATACATAAACGACGTGACTCTGTCCAGCAGGACGCTAGTAATTCTCTATCCGAACATTACAGGTTTGATCTTCCTACACATTCGTACCAACTTACATTGTTTCCATATTGATAACTACCTGTCATACATCATATCAACTGGAAATTTTGCCTAAGTCATCTTGTATCTTCCTACAGTCACTCAACTTCGATACCTTACCGTACACCACGGCATCATCAGCAAACAACCGCAGATTGCTGTCCGCCTTGACATTTACACTACTGGTCATTAAAATAGCTTCACCATGAATATGACGTGCTAAAGACGCGAAATTTAACCGACAGAAAGAAGATGCTGTGATATGCAAATGATTAGCTTTTCAGAGCATTCACAGAAGGTTGTCGCCGGTGGCGACACCTACAACATGCTGACATGAGGAACGTTGCCAACAGATTTCTCATACACAAACAGCAGTGCACCGGTGTTGCCTGGTGAAACGTTGTTGTGATGCCTCGTGTAAGGAGGAGAAATGCATACCATCACGTTTCCGACTTTGATAAATGTCGGATTGTAGCCTATCGTGATTGCGGTTTATCGTATCGCGACATTGCTACTCGCGTTGGTCGAGATCCAATGACTGTTAGCAGAATATGGAATCGGTGGGTTCAGGAGGGTAACACGGAACGCCATGCTGGATCCCAACGGCCTCGTATCACTAGCAGTCGAGATGACAGGCATCTTATCCGCATGGCTGTAACGGATCGTGCAGCCACGTCTCGATCCCTGAGTCAACAGATGGGGACGTTTGCAAGACAACAACCATCTGCACGAACAGTTCGACGACGTTTGCAGTAGCATGGACTATCAGCTCGGAGACCATGGCTGCGGTTACCCTTGACGCTCCCTCACAGACAGGAGCGCCTGCGATGGTGTAGTCAACGACGAACCTAGGTGCACGAATTGCAAAAGTCAGTTTTTCGGATGAATCCAGGTCCTGTTTACAGCATCATGTGTGTCGCATCAGTGTTTGGCGACATCGCGGTGAACGCACATTGGAAGCGTGTATTTGTCATCGCCATACTGGCGTATCACCCGGCGTCATGGTATGGGGTGTCATTGGTTACACGTCTCGGTCACCTCTTGTTCGCATTGACGGCACTTTGAACAGTGGAAGTTACATTTCAGATATGCTACGACCCATGGCTCTACCCTTCATTCGATCCCTGCGTAACCCTACATTTCAGCAGGATACTGCACGGCCGCATGTTGCAGGTCCTGTACAGGCCTTTCTAGATATTTCTCGGTGAAGTGACCAACAGTAGTCCCGAATCATATTGGTGTTCCAGCGGCCATGGTAGCGTTTTTCCGTCACTAAAATGTCCTGGTGGTAGCGCTCTCCTTGCTCCTCACTAACACCTCCCATACTGAAAGGAAGTAATCAAGGTGACTGATCAAAAAGTGAACTTTCACGCTTATTATACATCCTAAAGTTTTAAACTTCTTTAACATAGTAGTTACAATAGAAACATATTCTGGGTCTTTTTCATGTCGTAAGAACTTTGTAACAACTTGCTTGAATGATACCCATGCTTCTTTCTCATTTAAGGTCATTTTGGATTCAAAGTTAGCATCAAACATCAAATTTCTAACGTCAGGTCCGACAGAGGCGCCTTCTTTTTGTTTAGCTTCTAAAAGATGTGGAAACTTATGGCAGAGATACTCAAAACATGGTCGATCTTTAGGCAAAGCCTTTACAAACTGTTTCATTAGGCCTGACTTCACATGTAGAGGTGCTAGGAGTACGTTTTTTTAGATCTACAAGGTTTTTGGGTACAATGTTCGTCTCACCAGGTTATAAAGACTCTCTCACAGGCCAGTTCTTTCTGCACCAGTATTGATCCCTAGCCCTACTGTCCCATTCACATAAGAAACATTGATATTTGGTAAAGCCACCTTGCTGACCGAGGAGCATGCATGTTACTTTTAGGTCGCCACATATCATCCAACCATGAGCAGAATAGCCTATGTTGCCGCCCGCTGTGGCCGGGCGGTTCTAGGCGCTTCAGTCCGTAACCACGGTGCTGCTACTGTCGGAGGTTTGAATCCTGCCTCGGGCATGGTTGTGTGTGATGTCCATATGTAGGTTTAAGTAGTTCTAAGTCTAGGGGACTGATGACCTCAAATGTTAAGTCCCATAGTGCTTAGAGCCATTTGAACCAATTTTTGAATAGCCTACTTTATTTAGCACAATTTCTAGATTTCATAGCTTTCTTTCATATGTACAGATTGTCCAACAGGTATAGATGGATACATGTTACTATTGTGTAACAAAACAGCCTTTAAAGTAGTTCGGGATGGATCAATAAACAGACTGGAGAGTCTTCCCTTTTGTATTCAATACCAAACTCATTCATCAGACTGGGTATGCCTGAGCAGTACACAAAATCACCTTGTTGAAAAAACTTGGAAAATTGCTGCTCTCTCTTTCTATACATGTATATGCTGGTTGCAACTGCCAATAAGTTCTTTTCTTTTAATCTACAGCCAAGCAATTCAGCTTTTTCTTTCATTACTCCCAGATCCCTAACCAAATCGTTGAGCTCAGTCTGAGTAAACAATCTGGGCTCTAGCCTTCCTGTATTACAATGGAATTCATCATCATCTGGTTCATGTAAATCAGATTGTACATCAGAAAATACTTCTGTTAGAATAGAATTTAAATCATCTGGTGGTTCAGGAACCGGCAAATCTACACCATGCCCTACTGGTCGGATGGTGGACGGAAGGTTATGGTAACTTATCACCTTCTTGTTTTTCGAATTACGACAAGTAATATCAACACTGCAAAAGTAGCAGTCATCGGAATGATTTCTTGATTCCATCCATATCATAGGAACAGCAAATCTAAAGGCTTTTTTCTCCTTTTTGGACCATTTTCTCAGATCTTGAACACATACATAACATACCTGATGCGTCGCCCAAGATTTATCTTGATCACCCATTTTATATCCAAAGTATTACAGATAAATCTTTTTCACAAAGTCTGTAATGTTTCTTTGGTGCTTTTTAATCACAAATCTGTCAGCAGAATTTTTACAACCACGATTAGACATTGTACTGAGCACATGTACTGGAAACGGGAAAGTGAGGTAAGGTTGACAGTACACAAAACACCATCTGTTAACACAAAAATAGAACCGACTTTTTTTTCCCATCAACTGTTTTTAGCAGTGCTACCAACGTCAAGTACATTCATTACACTTCCTTTTAAAATTATTTTAACTATTTAAAATCTGTTAAATTCTTTAAAAAGTCGCCTAATTTAATAAATTTGACTGCAAAAATGTGAAGAAATGGTGGGCGATACAGTTTATTAAGTATCATATTTGGATTTCTCACCCTAAAAACATTTTGCAGCAAAAAAGTTTCTCCATCGTTGGCCTGTGTTACAGCACCATCTACCGCGAATGGGAAACAATAGTTTGAGTAGACAATACGTATTTTTGGCGTAGAATCCAAATATGCAATAAAATGGGGGCTGGAGGTCCACTTGAAAGTACAAAGCTGACGCACCTACGCAGGAAGGGTGGTTATGAGGTGACCAGTTGTAGCACAGACAGATGTGCCCTTTACTAATGTTAAATTTCCTCCAAGAACATTTTTCTCGTGCTATGCTTCGTTTTAGAGATATTTAGTTCTCCCAAGCTAAAACAAACAGCTCGTTCACTGCCTTATCTTTTCGTATAAGACGAGTATACTAAAGTGGCGCCATTCTGATAGGCGTACAGTGTGTTGCCTCAAGCAGTTATCCATTTTTTTCAGAGATATTTGAATAGCGAGATTTTCATCTGTCTGCTATTATTGGTTGCAGGCAGTGGAGAGTAATTATTGGGTAGAAGCTTGTTTGTGGCAATGTTCCAGAACCAATTGCAGGGAAACTAGTGTGTGGCATCGTTCCAGCATTGCGGTGGGCATTTGTAACGATTTGGTGGACCGGTATTCACTGTAGGCAACAGTTGTTTGCTTTCTAAGTCTACTGCAGTCTCACCAGGAAAGAAACTGGCGACAGATTGCTTTGTCTGAATCGTTGTTTACTTAACATTGTGGCAATTGGTTTGAAAAATAAATGGCTCTGAGCATTATGGGACTTAACATCTGTGGTCATCAGTCCCCTAGAACTTAGAACTACTTAAACCTAACTAACCTAAGGACATCACACACATCCATGCCCGAGGCAGAATTCGAACCTGCCACCGCAGTGGTCGCGCGGTTCCAGACTGTAGCGCCTAGAACCGCTCGGTCACTCTGGCCGGCAATTGGTTTCAAGTTCGTTTATTTTTCTTCAGTGTGAATGCACGAAAGATGTCCGATCCGCTGTGGGAATCTCTGATTAGCGAACGGGAGTATAATGGTCAAGCACAGAGGATAGGTGGGGCTCGTTTTGTGTGGATCGGCCGTGAGGCATACCGAAGTAGTTCGTGAAGTTGCGATAACCGTGTGTCCCAGATAGCGCAGTGGTTACCGCACGTGCCTAATACGCGCCGGCACGGTAGCTCAGCGTGTTCGGTGCCCTCCGTAGTAGCAAAGCCATTGAGTTAGTGGATCGACGATGAACTTGAACAAGTGTCATAGGACGTCCACCCCGAACAAATACAACTACAAATAACAAACAAATTGAGATCATAAAAAAAATTACGCAAGAGGTCCCGGTTTCGAATCCCGATCCGGTACACATTTTCGCTTGGCGTCTGTGATTTCGCTTCATGTCCCGCTGCAGCTTAGCAGTCATCCCCCTTCGGTTTACATATTATGCACAGTGATCAGAAAAAGAAAGCTTGTAAGGGTGATTTTGGGTAGGGCCTAAGAAAAGAATTCGATACCTTGCGCCGTTACCAAGTACATTGGCATTAAAGTTAGGCAATCAGGCCGTTGGGAGCGCAAAATTCGAGAGATCCGCCGGAGTTGGGCCGCCAAACGTGTCTTTCGTTTGGTTTCCGTAAAGCGATACAAATATACACTACTGGCCATTAAAATTGCTACACCAAGAAGAAATGCAGATGGTAAACGGGTATTCATTGGACAAATATATTATGCTAGAAATGACATGTGATTACATTTTCACGCAATTTGGATGTACAGATCCTGAGAAATCAGTACCCAGAAGAACCACCTCTGGCCGTAATAACGGCCTTGATACGCCTGGGCATTGAGTCAAACAGAGCTTGGATGGAGTGTACAGGTACAGCTGCGCATGCAGCTTCAACACGATACCACACTTCATCAAGAGTAGTGACTGGCGTATTGTGACGAGGCAGTTGCGCCGCCACCATTGACCAGACGTATTAAATTGGTGAGAGATCTGGAGAATGTGCTGGCCAGGGCAGCAGTCGAACATTTTCTGTATCCAGAAAGGGCTGTACAGGACCTGCAACATGCGGCCGTGCATTATCCTGCTGAAATGTAGGGTTTCGCAGGGATCGAATGAAGGGTAGAGCCACGGGTTGTAACACATCTGAAATGTAGCGTCCACTATTCAAAGTGAAGTCAATGCGAACAAGAGGTGACCGAGACGTGTAACCAATGGCACTCCATACCATGACGCCGTGTGATACGCCAGTATGGCGATTACGAATACACGTTTCCAATGTCCGTTCACTGCGATGTCGCCAAATACGGATGCGACCATCATGATGCTGTAAACAGAACCTGGATTCATCCGAAAAAAAAATGACGTTTTGCCATCCGTGCACCCAGGTTCGTCGTTGAGTACACCATCGCAGGCGCTCCTGACTGTGATGCAGCGTCAGGGTTCAAAGCAGCCACGGTCTCCGAGCTGATAGTCCATGCTGCTGCAAACGTCGTCCAACTGTTCGTGCAGATGGTTGTTGTCTTGCAAACGTCCCCATCTGTTGGCTCAGGTATCACGACGTGGCTGCACGATCCGTTACAGCCATGCGGATAAGATGCCTGTCATCTCGACTGCTAGTGATACGAGGCCGTTGGGATCTAGCACGGAGTTCCGTATTACCCTCCTGAACCCACCGATTCCATATTCTGCTAACAGTCATTGGATCTCGACCAACGCGAGCAGCAATGTCGCGATACGATAAACCGCAATCGCGATGGGCTACAATCCGACCTTTATCAAAGCCGGAAACGAGTTGGTACGCATTTATCCTCCTTACACGAGGCATCACAACAATGTTTCACCAGGCAACGCCGGTCAGCTGCTGTTTGTGTATGAGAAATCGGTTGGAAACTTTCCTCATGCCAGCACGTTGTAGGTGTCGCCACAGGCGCCAATCTTGTGTGAATGCTCTGAAAAGCTAATCATTTGCATATCACAGCATCTTCTTCCTGTCGGTTAAATTTCGCGTCTGTAGCTCGCCATCTTCGTGGTGTAGCAATTTTAATGGCCAGTAGTGTATTACATGGGATAGTGGTAAGAATCTAACCTTGAGCCAATGACAGAGCAGTACCGTTCGCTGTCATATAAGCTATGAGAACAGCTGGCGGGCCCCTTCAATTTGCATGCCCAACGACCTATTTGACTAACTTAATGTTAATTAAGTCGGAAACGGTGAAACGAATCAAGTATTTTTCTGAACGGTTATTTCTCAGATCAACCTACCCTGTAATAGCCTTACAAGCTTCTCAGACCGTTTCTGACCACCTGTATATATAACCAAACCTATATTAGACATACAATACGCTGAATGTCACATTCCAGTAAATGTCGGTATGTTAACAATGAAAAGTATGTTTGTGTGTGTGTTTGCTTGTAAAACAGCATCGATTTCTCTCATATGTACTCCGTCTTGAGGCCACAAGTGGCCCATCGGAACCATCCGATCGCCGTGTCATCCTCAGATGAGGACGCGGATAGGAGGGGCGTGTGGTCAGCACACCGCTCTCCTGGTCGTTACGATGGTTTTCTGTCACCGGAGCCGCTACTATTCGGTCGAGTAGCTCCTCAGTTGGCATCACGAGGCTGAGTGCACCCCGAAAAATGGCAACAGCGCATAGAGGCCCGGGTGGTCATCCATCCAAGTGCCGGCCACGCCCGACAGCATTTAACTTCGGTGATCCGACGGGAATCAGTGTACTACTGCGGCAAGGCCGGTCCCACTTCTCTCATAGGCAGTGAAAAAATAAGCCCTGAAACTTTAGGGTATTTTAACGAAATCGTCGAAATATTTGGAATTGATTTTAAATTTCGTTAAAGAGTAAATAATAAATTTTATCTTTTTGCTTTTAAGTTAATTTTCTTTCGTGCGAACTTTGTTGTAGAATCACTCTCTTAATTTCGTGTGGTAATAAAAAATTTTACTTTCTTAAGGATTACGTACATTTAAAGAAAAAATATTACGTGCACTCATATTAACTGGATAATAATATTTAGTTGAGAATTGAGTCCTTTAAATTATTCGGCCTTGGCATACACTTTCCAGATGCAGTGGGTTTTTTGTTAACTATTTTTACTGAATTTTATCCCGGCAATAGCCACAGAACACATGATTATCCCTATCAGCAGAAAATGTTTTTAATTATTGCCAACCCGACATTTATCACTGATCAAACCTACTTGACTACGCATTTGAGTTATTTTAAAGAACCAAACTGTTTAAATTTCAATGTTAACTAACATTAACTATCCGCCTACGAATGCACAAACGTATAATTAATTCAAATTCTTATCAGCCACAGGATCACTGAAAAGGAAGAACAATCTCTTAATTCACTACTGATTTTTATGCATCTGTTCCCGATTTACGGGTTTGATAATTTTTTAAATGTGCCGCCTCTTCAGATCTGCGATTGTTGGTCGCGGCACAGCCCAGCAACACCGCTAAAAAATGCTGAAAAATTCTTAAAGAAATTTTATAGATGACGTGGGCAAGCTAATTTACATAAATAATTCACACTTTTGATAAATACTGATATATTTAGCTCAAACAACAATTCAACTCACATTAATTCGTAACGCATCGTCTAATGGCGGCTAAGTCCAGACAGAGACAAAAGAAGTCTACACATTCGTTAAAAGCTTCTTCACAGCGTCCTACCTCGATCACGTCAGAACAGAGACGACCAAAGAATACATAATGTTTAGTCCTTATATAGCATTTCCCGACAATTAACATTTCTTTGTAAATTATTCTTTTCTGGCAAATTTTTATATCTCTGATACCGCAAATACTGACACATTTTACATTCACATATTAAATACAGAAAAATTCCTATCCTAAATACAGAGAAATATTACAATAAAACATAATGAGAATAACAAACGTATTTTATACCACATTCAGTAATATTTTTGTTGAATAATTACGATGTATATACAACTTGCCCAGAGCGGCGTATATGGTACAAATAAACTGTGAAAATGCCAGGGAACGTTACAGTATGTCCAAAATAGCAAACTTAGTTAATCGATATGACTCCAAATTCAACCGAAAGAAGTTTCACAGCATCCACTTCCATACATTTCACGCAGCCAAAAGAATTGAGGTCCTGCATATATAATATGTATAAACAGCACACATACGAATAGCTTCGTGAGTGCAATACATTGCTTTGAACCTGTGATAGCTTTCTGCTTATAGCGTCCAGCTCTGAAATAGATTAGTCTCCCCGTGATGTATACATACACTGAGCCGACCGCCGTGGCCGAGCGGTTCTAGGCGCTTCAGTCCGGAACCGCGCCACTGCTACGGTCGCAGGTTCGAATCCTACCTCGGGCATGGACGTGTGTGCTGTCATTAGGTTAGTTAGGTTTAAGTAGTTCTATGTCTAGGGGACTGACGACCTCAGATGTTAAGTCCCACAGTGCTCAGAGCCATTTGAACCATACACTGAGGTGACCAAAGTCATTCACAATATATATATATAAATGACCTAGCAGATAGTGTCGGAAGTTCCATGCGGTTTTTCGCGGATGATGGTGTAGTATACAGAGAAGTTACAGCATTTGAAAATTGCAGCGAAATGCAGGAAGATCTGCAGCGGATAGGCACGTGGTGCAAGGAGTGGCAACTGACCCTTAACATAGACAAATGTAATGTATTGCGAATACATAGAGAGAAGGATCCCTTATTGTATGATTATATGATAGCGGAACAAACACTGGTAGGAGTTACTTCTCTAAAATATATGGGAGTATGCGTGCGGAACGATTTGAAGTGGAATGATCATATAAAATAAATTGTTGGTAAGGCGGGTACCAGGTTGAGATTCATTGGGTGAGTCCTTAGAAAATGTAGTCCATCAACAAGGGAGGTGGCTTACAAAACACTCGTTCGACCTATACTTGAGTATTGCTCATCAGTGTGGGATCCGTACCATATCGGGTTGACGGAAGAGATAGAGAAGATCCAAAGAAGAGCGGCGCGTTTCGTCACAGGGTTATTTGGTAACCGTGATAGCGTTACGGAGATGTTTAATACACTCAAGTGGCATACTCTGCAAGAGAGGCGCTCTGCATCGCGGTGTAGCTTGCTCGCCAGGTTTCGAGAGGGTGCGTTTCTGGATGAGGTATCGAATATATTGCTTCCCCCTACTTATACCTCCCGAGGAGATCACGAATGTAAAATTAGAGAGATTAGGACGCGCACGGAGGCTTTAAGACAGTCGTTCTTCCTGCGAACCATACGGGACTGGAACAGGAAAGGGAGGTAGTGACAGAGGCACGTAAAGTGCCCTCCGCCACACACCGTTGGGTGGCTTGCGGTGTATAAATGTAGATGTAGATGTAGATACACACTGAGATGAAAAAAGTCGTGGGGTACGTCCTAATATCGTGTCGGACCTCCTTTTGCCCGGTGTAGTGCAGAAACTCCACGTGACAGGCACTCAACAAGCTGCTGGAAGTCCACTGCATAAATACTGAGCCACGCTGCCTTTGTAGCCGTCCACAATTGCGAAAGGGCTATCGGTGCAATATTTTGTGCACGAATATGCCTCTCGATTACGTACTATAAATTTTCGATGGGTTTCGTGCCGGGCGGTCTCGGTGGCCAAATCAAAATGGTTCAAATGGCTCTGAGCACTATGGGACTTAACATCTATGGTCATCAGTCCCCTAGAACTTAGAACTACTTAAACCTAACTAACCTAAGGACATCACACAACACCCAGCCATCACGAGGCAGAGAAAATCCCTGACCCCGCCGGGAATCGAACCCGGGAACCCGGGCGTGGGAAGCGAGAACGCTACCGCACGACCACGAGATGCGGGCGGCCAAATCATTCGCACGAATTGTCCACATGTATTCTTCGAACCAGTCACGTACAACTGTGGCCTGATGACATGGCGCATTATCATCCATAAAGATTCCGTCGTTGTTTGGGAACATAAACGCCATGAATGCCTCCAGATGGTCACTAAGTAGCCGAACTTAACCCTTCCCAGTCAATGATCGGTTCGCGCTTCACCACCATGGAGCCACCCCGAGCTTGCACAGTGCCTTGTTGACAACTTGGATCCAAGGCTTCACAGGGTCTGCGCCTCATTCGATCCCTACCATCAGCTCTTACTAACTGAAATCGGGACTCATCTGACCAGTCCAGCCGATATGGTCACGAGCCCAGGAGAGTGGCTGCAGGCGATGTTGTACATTTAGCAAAGGCACCCGCGTCTGTCGTCTGCTGACATAGCCTATTTACGCCAAATTTCGCGGCACTGTCCCAACGGATACGTTCGTCGTACGTGCCACATTAGTTCCTGCATTTATGTCACGCAGTGTTGCTTGTGTGTTAGACTGACAAGCTTACGCAAACCTGTCAGCTCACAGTCGTTAAGTGAAAGCCTTAGACCACTGCGTTGTCTGTGGTGAGAGGTAATGCCTGACATTTGGTTGTGGCGTCGATAGCTACGATGCCACAACGCGGGTGCACGCTCTCGTAAGTTGGCACTACGAGAGAAGACTAACTACGCCGACCACAGCGTCCTCTGGCCGACGCGGTGGAGCGCAGGGAGTGCTGTCTTGGTATCAGTCATTTCATCAGGAGCAGACGGCCTGGGAATATCGCTTCTACTACCGAGTGGTCTAGCTTGCTACTGAGAATCTGTATTAGTTACGTTCAGTTAAAGTTTGGACAGCAACGAGTATTTGTTAGCTTTGAGATTATACAGAACAGTCATCCTAACTTCACAAGATTAGACACGGACTACGGCTTCACACCTACGTGTTAATCCTAGCCAAAGTTATGTATGCATTTGATATTTACTTGTGTTTTTGACTCTATTAGAAGTGTTAAAGTTACCTGCAGTACCGAAGTGCTTCACCTCTCCTGCTCCTACTCGCTTCCTTCACTCTCGGCCTATGTTACAGAGACAGTCCCCAGGAGCAGAGCCAGGCGCCGCCTATCCAGGCGGGATGCTAAAAGTGCCGATGAGGATGGGCTGAATTTTTTTTCTCCTCTTACCTATTTTTTTTTTTGCTTGTTACTGCTTTATCTTTTTTGTGCTATCTCTGTGTGACTGAGTGAATGTTAATATAGACGCATTCGACCAGCAACCTTCGGCGTAAAGGGGAGACCTTTAGCATTCACATTATTAGCAATTATATAATACTGAAGTTAGGTAAAGCGGTGTCCCCCTTGCATCTGTCTTACATGTGGAGTTCATCTGCAAATACACTCCTGGAAATTGAAATAAGAACACCGTGAATTCATTGTACCAGGAAAAGGAAACTTTATTGACACATTCCTGGGGTCAGATACATCACATGATCACACTGACAGAACCACAGGCACATAGACACAGGCAACAGAGCATGCACAATGTCGGCACTAGTACAGTGTATATCCACCTTTCGCAGCAATGCAGGCTGCTATTCTCCCATGGAGACGATCGTAGAGATGCTGGATGTAGTCCTGTGGAACGGCTTGCCATGCCATTTCCACCTGGCGCCTCAGTTGGACCAGCGTTCGTGCTGGACGTGCAGACCGCGTGAGACGACGCTTCATCCAGTCCCAAACATGCTCAATGGGGGACAGATCCGGAGATCTTGCTGGCCAGGGTAGTTGACTTACACCTTCTAGAGCACGTTGGGTGGCACGGGATACATGCGGACGTGCATTGTCCTGTTGGAACAGCAAGTTCCCTTGCCGGTCTAGGAATGGTAGAACGATGGGTTCGATGACGGTTTGGATGTACCGTGCACTATTCAGTGTCCCCTCGACGATCACTAGTGGTGTACGGCCAGTGTAGGAGATCGCTCCCCACACCATGATGCCGGGTGTTGGCCCTGTGTGCCTCGGTCGTATGCAGTCCTGATTGTGGCGCTCACCTGCACGGCGCCAAACACGAATACGACCATCATTGGCACCAAGGCAGAAGCGACTCTCATCGCTGAAGACGACACGTCTCCATTCGTCCCTCCATTCACGCCTGTCGCGACACCACTGGAGGCGGGCTGCACGATGTTGGGGCGTGAGCGGAAGACGGCCTAACGGTGTGCGGGACCGTAGCCCAGCTTGATGGAGACGGTTGCGAATGGTCCTCGCCGATACCCCAGGAGCAACAGTGTCCCTAATTTGCTGGGAAGTGGCGGTGCGGTCCCCTACGGCACTGCGTAGGATCCTACGGTCGTGGCGTGCATCCGTACGTCGCTGCGGTCCGGTCCCAGGTCGACGGGCACGTGCACCTTCCGCCGACCACTGGCGACAACATCGATGTACTGTGGAGACCTCACGCCCCACGTGTTGAGCAATTCGGCGGTACGTCCACCCGGCCTCCCGCATGCCCACTATACGCCCTCGCTCAAAGTCCGTCAACTGCACATACGGTTCACGTCCACGCTGTCGCGGCATGCTACCAGTGTTAAAGACTGCGATGGAGCTCCGTATGCCACGGCAAACTGGCTGACACTGACGGCGGCGGTGCACAAATGCTGCGCAGCTAGCGCCATTCGACGGCCAACACCGCGGTTCCTGGTGTGTCCGCTGTGCCGTGCGTGTGATCATTGCTTGTACAGCCCTCTCGCAGTGTCCGGTGCAAGTATGGTGGGTCTGACATACCGGTGTCAATGTGTTCTTTTTTCCATTTCCAGGAGTGTATATAATATTCAAGTTAGGTAACGCGGTGTCCCCCTTGCATCTGTCTTACATGTGGAGTTCATGTGCAAATACTTGGTCTTTGTTCACATTCTGAATTGATTCAGAACACTTGGTGATCTGAATCCCTCTCTATGCTTGACATCTGTAAATTCAAGTGGCTTACAAGCACTTGGTGCTAAGTTTCATCGAGACAAGAGGAGCAATGTAGCACAGCACCGTAGATCTAGTGCCGTGTATTTTAGATCATATCACCTACATTGCGTTTAACAGCATTCGAAGAAAAATAACCAATAAATCCGCAAGGCGTCCAAAGTTAGGGTCTTCATGTGCTCTTACACGACAGCCGCCACTGCTGGCAGATTAAAACCTCGTGTCAGACCAAGACCCAGACTCGAGCCCATTGCGTTTCGCTGGCAAGTGCTTTACCAACTGAACTATCGAAGCACTTACAACTTTATTTCCGTCAAAACCTCTTCTTCTATCTTCCAAACTTCACAGAAGCTCTCCTCCAGACTTGCAGGATTACCACTCCTGGAAGAAAGGATATTGCGGAGACGCGACTTAGCCATAGCCTGAGGTACCTTTCCAGAATGAATTCCTCACTCTGCAGCGGAGTGTGCGCTGATGTAAAACTGTATTCTGAGACTTGAACTCGGGACCTTTGCCTTTCGAGGGCAAGTGCTCTACCAGAACTTCTGTGAAGTTTGGAAGGTAGGAAACGAGGTACTGGCAGAAATAAAGCTGTGAAGACGGTTCATTGGTTGTGTTTGTGTAGATCAGTTGCTAGAGCACGTAATGCAAAAGGCAAAAGTTCCCAGTTGGAATCTTAGTCCGGCATACAGTATTAATATACCAGGATGTTTCATGTCAGCACACACGCAGATGCAGAGTGATAAATACATTCTGGATCTAAAAGATGTGCTGGTTTATCTGGTTGTGCTGTACTGTTTCACCGGCTCCCAGGTTGATGGTATATTCCTTGACTTTCTAAAGGCGTTCTACTCAGTTCCGGACTGTCGCTTGCTCCAGAAGTGCGCGCTTACGGTCTATCCGATGACATATGCGATTGTATAGAAAGTTTTCTAAGAGACAGAGAGCAGTATTTCGCTCTGTATGGAGAGACTGCAACAGAAACAAGCGTAACATCAGGTGTGCCCCAGGCAGCATAATAGGTCCGCTGCTTTTTACGATTTGCATAAACGATCTGGTTGATGGTATTGACGGCGGCATTAGACTGTTTGCCGATGAAGCTGTAGTCTACAGGAAAGTAGTATCACACGAAAGTTGTGAACATATCAATGAGGATTTGCAGAAAATAAAAGGCGTGATGTAATGTTCGGCAGTTATCTCTCAATATTACTACGTGTAACCTACTGCTTATAACAAAGGGAAAATCCCCATTTATGTACGAGTACAAAATAAATGCCCAGTCTTTGGAAGCTGTAGCATCCGTCAAGTATGTGGGTGTGACTATTCGAAATGATCTCAGACGGAATGATGAGATTACACAAGTAACTGGCAAGGCCAACTCTAGATTGCGGTTTATTGGTAGAATCCTAAAGCGATGCAGTCCTTCAACAGAGGAAATAGCTTACAATACGTTAGTTCGTCCAGTCTTAGAGTATTGTTCGTCTCTATGGGACCCTTACCAGTTGGATCTGATTCAAGAGACTGAGAAGGTGCAGAGAAGAGCGACAAGATTCGTGACTGGTATATTTAGCCATGGCGAGAGCGTTACAAGTCTCATAGAAAGTTTGAAGTGGGACACACTTGCAGCTAGACGACGCAGTAAACGGAAGGGGCTGCTCAGTAAATTCCAAAACCCGATCTTCGCCGAGGATGGAGAGCACGTATTATTACCACCAACTTTCAAATCGCGCAATGAGCACCATTCAAAGACAGGGAAATTAGAGCTCGTACTGAGGCGTTCAGACAGTCGTTTTTCCCTCGCGCGATCCGCGAGTGGAACACAGAGGAGGGGGGGCGGGGGGAATATGACTTTGGCGCGAATAGTGCCCTCCGCCACACACTGCTTGGTGGCTAGCGGAGTATATGAGTAGGTATGTAGATGTAGATATGCATAAAATAGCCGTATAGTAGAATTATTTGAAACACACCAGGTACAGTAACGCTCAAAACCATAATGATATCTTTCAACTGCTCACTTCAGTAGGAATCGTTTCTAGTATCCTAACTATGTACGCAGATGTTACGGCACACGAAGAAGGTGCTCATTTTTGGAACACACCCTACGACTAACATAGATAACGCAGCTGCGACACATTCCGCGGAACTCGCTCATAATTCTGTAGGAGAATGTTTGGGCATATAATGTGCAAGTTGTGACTGATTTGCTCATCTCTAGGGCTGCGATGTGCTATACCACCCACCACATTCACCAGACTAAAGCCCTTCAGACTTAAACTTGATTTTTAACATGAGGGACTTCAGAACTGTTACACGGCTTCGTCGGGCAACAGAGCGCTCTACTAAAACTACTGAACACATCTGGCGCTGCTAATGGTATCCCACGCCTAAAACACGTCACTGGCATTGGGTTATACACAATGCTGCTACTAATTCGAAAGACAGTAAAATACATATCTGATTTATACAGGGTGGTCCACTGATAGTGACCGGGCCAAATATCTCACGAAATAAGCATCTAACGAAAAAACTACAAAGAACGAAACTCGCCTAGCTTGAAGTGGGAAACCAGATGGCCCTATGGTTGTCCCGCTAGATGGCGCTGCCATAGGTCAAACGGATATCAACTGCGTTTTTTTTAAATAGGAACCCCCATTTTTTATTACATATTCTTGTAGTACGTAAAGAAATATGAATGTTTTAGTTCGACCACTTTCTTCGCTTTGTGATAAATGGCTCTGTAATAGTCACAAACGTATAAGTACGTGGTATCACGTAACATTCCGCCAGTGCGTACGGTATTTGCTTCGTGGTACATTACCCGTGTTAAAATGGACCGTTTACCAATTGCGGAAAAGGTCGATATCGTGTTGATGTATGGCTATTGTGATCAACATGCCCAACGGTCGTATGCTATGTATGCCGCCTGGTATCCTGGACGACATCATCCAAGTTTCCGGACCGTTCGGCGGATAGTTACGTTGTTTAAAGGAACAGGAAGTGTTCAGCCACATGTGAAACGTCAATCACTACCTGCAACAAATGAGGATGCCCAAGTAGGTGTTTTAGCTGCTGTCGCGGCTAATCCGCACATCAGTAGCAGACAAATTGCGCGAGAATCGGGAATCTCAAAAACGTCGGTGTTGAGAATGCTACATCAACATCGATTGCACCCGTACCATATTTCTATGTACCAGGAATTGCATGGCGACGACTTTGAACGTCGTGTACAGTTCTGCAACTGGGCACAAGAGAAATTACGGGATGCTGACAGATTTTTTGCACGCGTTCTATTTAGCGATGAAGCGTCATTCACCAACAGCGGTAACGTAAACCGGCATAATATGCACTATTGGGCAACGGAAAATCCACGATGACTGCGACAAGTGGAACATCAGCGACTTTGGCGGGTTAATGTATGGTACGGCATTATGGGAGGAAGGATAATTGGCTCCCATTTTATCGATGGCAATCTAAATGGTGCAATGTATGCTGATTCCCTATGTAATGTTCTACCGATGTTACTACAAGATGTTTCACTGCATAACTGAATGGCGATGTACTTCCAGCATGATGGATGCCCAGCACATAGCTCGCGTGCGGTTGAAGCGGTATTGAATAGCATATTTCATGACAGGTGGATTGGTCGTCGAAGCACCATACCATGGCCCGCACGTTCACCGGATCTGAAGGATATTTGCTATCGTGACCCACCGACAACGCCTGACAACATGCGTCAGCGCATTGTCAATGCATGTGCGAACATTACGGAAGGCGAACTACTCGCTGTTGAGGGGAATGTCGTTACACATATTGCCAAATGCATTCGGATTGACGGACAACATTTTGAGCATTTATTGCATTAATGTGGTATTTACAGGTAATCACGTTGTAACAGCATGCGTTCTCAGAAATGATAAGTTCACAAAGGCACATGTATCACATTGGAACAACCGAAATAAAATGTTCAAACGTACCTACGTTCTGCATTTTAATTTAAAAAACCTACCTGCTTCCAAATGTTCGTCTAAAATTGTAGGCCATATGTTTGTGACTATTACAGCGCCATCTATCACAAAGCGAAAAAAGTGGTCCAACTAAGACAAGCACATTTCTTTACGTACTACACGAATATGTAATTAAAAATGGGGGTTCCTGTTTTGAAAAAAGGCAGTTGATATCCGTTTGGCCTATGGCAGCGTCATCTAGCAGGCCAACCATAGCGCCATCTGATTTCCCCCTTCAAGCTAGACGAGTTTCGTTCTTTGTAGTTTCTTCGTTTGACGCTTATTTAGTGAGATATTTGGGCCGGTCACGATCAATGGACAAGCCTGTATAAGTTGTAAACAAGTAATTGCCGGTATTAAAGTACCAACCCTCGAATAAATGGGTCTCTCGCTCTGTACTACTATGAACAAAAGTGGTCTAGCTTTCATATATAGATTTGACTGGCGTACTTTCCCATTCTGCCGTGGATTCACTTCTGCGGGCCATGAACTCTGTGCTCCACAAATTACTTGGGCGGGCGAGCAATTAACTTCAGGGCTGGCTCCGCAGAAGCGCCCACAGTGGGTTAGAGAGCCGCGCGCTGCTGTCAGCGGAAACACAGGGGGTGGCTCCAACACGTGTCCGCTAATGTAACACGGAAGGCCCATTATGTGTAGTAGTCTTCGTTGAAGGCAGCGGGTGCGGAATAACACAAGCGCTCCGGGCGGTGTTGATTAATTACAGTGGCGTGCCTCGCAAATTGTTGCAAAGATTCCAGCGCAATCTGCTTCGTTCAAACTTCAGAGTGCTCTCTCCACTCGGCGATATTAGCGTGATGTAGTTCTGAAATTATCACGTGAAAACGAAGCATGCAATGCAGTAGAAAGATCTTTATTGAGGCACCGTTCCACTTGAAATCTGCCTTTGTCCTTCCATCTGACTCTATTTTCTATTCCGAACTCCGGTTCGTTAGAGTGCTCGATGATGATGATGAAAATATCACAGCTGCAATCATTGTAATGAAAATACCTCCGATTGTTCTCGTGGCTCCTTTATTCCACGTCCGCATACATACATACAAGCATGCATACACGTCTGCGTGCATACATACATCAACTGTGTCGTCGTTTCTCTGACCGTGAACTTTGCGAGCCGTGATGTCAACGTGGTGTTTCCGACCACAAATATTTTAGCCGTGGATTTTCCGACTGCTTTAGTAATAAGAATATTCCTACATATATTATCCGGGCTTAGGGCTAGCTATAGGCAAAGTACACAAGCATATTTGAACATATTTCTATTTTTTCCACTTTTTACCCTTGCTTCTCTCTACAACATTACTGCAGCAGATAATCCAACTTTTTGTCTTTTTTCAGGAATGTAATTTCTCTCTCAAGTTTTCCTAAAAAAGTCATAGATTTTAATCTACGTAGATGTCCCGTGCCGTTATTCAAACACATTGTAATAATGGACGAATGTATGTATGTCCCACATACCTTCCGAAACCACTGGTCTGATTTCAACCAAACTTGGTACACATGTGATTTACTGTCTGGAGAAAATCTCTGGGGGGGGGGGGGGGGGAGGGGGAGGTGGTAAGAAATACCTACCTATCACAGAGATGGGCGTGAAACAAGCAGTGTGGGTCATGATGCGCGAATATCCATAATTTATTCAACCAGTATTTGACAATGAGATGACGTTTTAATTCATGACTTCTTTGCTACTAACTCTGTGTGCAACATATTTCTCAGACAGTGTCCAAATATGCCGCTGAACGTGCCTACAAAAATACATTATACGATATGTCGGTCAGGAGATACGACGTCGAACACCGATACGCGTTAAAAACTGCCGCATCATGGGTGACGCTTTAATTTATTACCTCTTCACTGCTAACTCTGCTTATAAGACATTTCGCAGATAATAGCCAGGTGCGCCACTGGATGTACCTGCGAAATTATGTCGTTGTACGACACATAGCTCAGGAGATACGGCTTTCTGAACATTGAACTGCGTGAAAAGCTCCTGCCTGCCAGCGGGATTAAATCCGCTAGAGATAAAGTGAAACATGTTCACAAATAGGTATGAGATATGTTATAAACATGTGAAATATTTTTACATGTGTCTACGTGGGCAAAGCCACATGGAAAAAGCTCAACCTAAACCCGTGGAATGATTTCAACCAAATTTGGTACACGCATTAATTACAGCAGGTGTAAGAGACAGACAGCCAATTGCAATAAGTGGTGGTTCTCAAATAACATTTACCATGATTTCGACGAATTTAAACCCGTATTCCTCAGAAGGGCAACATGTTATTACTATTTTCATTTTCAGGTCCAAATATTTGGAAACAGCCTTAGATACCTTGGCAGGCAGAAAATTCGAAATCATGGTAGAAGTTGTTTGAAAACCACCACTTATTGCAACTGGTTGGCGGTCGATTACTCCTGTTGTTCTGCAATCGTTGCTATAGTGCAGACATATTCAAAATACTGAAGTTCCTGCCAGCCAAGGCATCTAAGGCTGTTTCCAAATATATGGGTATCAAACTGAGGAAGAAAGGTTTAAATCCTTTGAAACCATGGTAAAGATTATTTGAAAACCACTATTTATTGCAGCTGGCTGCCTGTCTATTACACCTGCTGTTTTGTAACCACTGCCGTAGTGTAGCAATGTTCAATATGTTAATTACGGTCTGGAAACAAATACTGTGAGATTAAAAACCACCAGCCGCTCATGCGCTGGAGTGACGAAGGGAGGGGGGGGAGGAAAAGGTAGACACATATAGGTGGGGAGGGGGAAATGAACCGGCAATGGGTACAGAAAGGAAAGAGGAGGAGATGAACGGAGACAGAGTGGAGGAAGAGACTGGCAGAGAGAAGGCAGGTGAGGAGATGGCCAAAGAGGGGGGGGCTATGAAACGAACGGAGAAAAGGAAGAGGAGCAGATGGACAAATGAAGGATGAGGAGGAAGTGGCTAGAGGAAGGAAAGAAGAGGAGGTGGATAAAGAGAGGAGGGAGAAGGAGATGAACAGCAAGAGGGGTGAAGGAGAGGGTGAGGGGGAGGAGGGTATGGGCAAAGAGATGAGCAGGAGGAGATGGTAGGAGATGTCATGACATTGGCGAAGAGAAGATGGGTGGAGGAGGGAGGAGCAGATGGACAGAGAGTGGGGGATGAGCGAATAGACATACAGAGGGATAGGAGGAGATGGACGAAGAGAGGAGCAGGAGGAGATAGGCAGAATAGGCGGAAAGAGGCAGACAGAGAGAATTGATGCAGGAAATAGACCGTAAGGGGAAGAGGAAGAGATGGTCAGAGAGGTATGGTTATGGAGGAGATGGACGAATAGAAGATTAGCATAAATACATACGAAAACAACGCTGGGTATTCAGCTAGTATACTTATAAAATGTCTTTTAACCATTTGTCAAGATTTATGTATCATTTTTGTTCTTGTGGATCCAGTCTAATGGAATCTTTTTTTTTATTTCAGTTGCACCATTTACTGTTTCTTCCTTCAACTTATTTATCAAAAAGCGTACATTCGGATGTTTTTGATTTAGCTTCCTATTTAACCTTCGACAGAATTCGTGGTCGTGTGCCACATTCCAGTTGCTGTTCTAGGGTTTTCCATTCATTGATTGAGGATATAGTCAGCGTATTGCGCGTCTGAGCACTTTCTCCATTATTATCATTCACGATTCATCAACACTGTTGAGTGGAAAATGTGCCAGTGCCGCACACATGCGCCAAAACAATCTAACTACTTCAATGTTCCTATATTCCTCCGTTAATGTTTTAATTTCTGCCGGCCGAAGTGGCCGTGCGGTTCTAGGCGCTGCAGTCTGGAACCGCGAGACCGCTACGGTCACAGGTTCGAATCCTGCCTCGGGCATGGGTGTGTGTGATGTCCTTACGTTAGTTAGGTTTAACTAGTTCTAAGTTCTAGGGGACTAATGACCTCAGAAGTTGAGTCCCATAGTGCTCAGAGCCATTTGAGCCATTTTTTATTTTCTTCCACAGACATTTGTTGAAGTGAAAACTGCAGCCAGAGAGGGATGTTCTTGGGAACACTGTTTTCATTCGTAGCTGTAATTATGCAAGCCGTCAATCGCTTTGATCATAAATAAAACAGTGAATAGTAGAGGGAGTAAGAATGAGTACAGTGGTGTATTTAAGTTTACAAAATAATGACAAGTTTTATTACATATTTAGTACCTACAACTGGCTGATAAATCTTACACAAAAATGACAAACACAATTTATATGAGGAATGGTGGTTGATAGGCAAAGCACACACTGGGGTGGAAGCTGCAGAAATTCTCCCCTGTACTACTCCCTTTCATAATGCGATCTGACTTTGTTTACATGAATACAATGCGAGGCCTAACTCTATTCAAATGAAATCATCTACGGCCAACTGTACCCCAAACTATGGTTCACCTTAGAACAGGAAGCTGTGAATATCGTTTAAAAACACTATGCCAGTGCCGCAGTAGCTTAACCTTTCACCTTGATTCAGGCGGCAGCAGGAAACGGCGCGCTTTGGGTGAGGAACGGTCACTGCCGCAGCTGTTTCTGGCCCTTCTACGTAATCGTGCAAACTACGCGGTCTGGCGTTGTGATTATCAGGACACGGGTACCGCCTACCCAATTAGAACCCTGAAATCCCGGCAGATTTGGGTATGAGGTGTACCCATTTGCTGTCTGGCCAAACCAATTTGACTCACAGGCACGACTGTGCGTGCTGGAAATGTCAAACGTCAGAGATTGACTTAGGACAAATAAGTTCACCCTCATGGCACACGATATGTCCGAGGTGATATGCAGTTCCACTGTTGATACTGCTGGAAACTGCCACTGGCTCTTAGTCCACCACAAGAAACAGACCACAAGTTTCACTCACTAGGGAAGACCGGAAGTTCTCCACCAGTGGAGGACCAGAAGATGAAGTCCTCCAAGAATCACCACAAATTTCCACCAGGCCTCGGTATGGGAGCCAAATTAGCAAGACGAAAAACATCCCCACGTTGCACATACCAATCGAACTGTATTCTAATCATTGAATCTCCCCTTTCGACCGTTTTATTGGCTTGGTAGCCTGTCCAGACACAGCACCGAGGTTCCCATGCAGATAGACCAAGCTTCTGCTTTGCATATCCTGAGAGGAACCAATCAGCGACTGCAAATCTCTCTGCGGGTAAGAATAACTGAACACTGTTTCCCAGAATCACCCAAATGGTCAGGTCACTGCGCTGAGCATTTATGGTCCCTCATTCATCTCGTTCCGTGTTCTCTGTCACATTCGCTACAGCCTCCCGGATTCAATCTCTCTACAGGTTACACATGCAGTTACACATCGTCTGACTGACAATATTGTTAAAACGAGAGAGTGGCATGCCACCTCTCACTATCTCCCAGTTACCCATCGCCTTCTGTATGGGCAGTGCCACACTTCAATAAGGAGGTTAATGTAACACGGAGCAGAACAAATTATGACTGGGTGTTCGACAGTGACATGTTGGACCATGAAATCTAGGCCAACCAAAAACAAAAAATACAAAATCCTGTCTTGACTTCATTAAACCAGGGGTCGTAAAGACTCCATGCTGCATGCCTGCAAAATTTATGTGATTTGCCGTCTGTTAGTGTCGTTAAAAATTGGAATTCTTTAGAGATCTTTTTTGATTTTAATAATCATCGCTCATTAATCACTTATGTGAAGGACAGAAACTAATCGTTTTCTAGTGGCGAAGTCGTGTTGCTGTAGTGTACGTTAGTGTATTCTTAGTTTCCCGACACCACTATGCACTCCAATGGGCTAAGCCGGCACAACCTGCCAGCTATCTCTAACCCTTTCTACTATACACTGACCTGGGTTGTGACGTTTCTTCTGATGCCAACTTATTGGATGGTGACGCTGATGCGGCTACCTGGAGCAGAATCTGAGTCGAATACCGCTCACTGGCATTTTTACACTCCTTACTGGGCTGTCAGGATATACCAGACTTTGCACGGGTTCACCTTTCCCTCTGAAACTGACCTACAACTCTCACAAATCTATGTACATATATCATGAAACAAAATCTGTTGTAAAGCCATAAAATACCAGTTTTTATAATGTGTAGTGTGTAAGGACTCGTGATTGTCTTCAGTTTTTTCTGATCTCGTTCGCCATTTCCTTCTTGGTTATCTAAAAACGTACCACTGTGACTTACACTCCGCATGCTCACGCCACGGAACAGAAAATTTCGCCCCTCTGGCGCTGACGGTCCACAATCGAAATACCACAAAACATCACTAGCGATCATCCATAAGCGATAACCACAGTCGAAAAAGTACCACCAGCGAAAAAATACCGCACCAGAGACGAGTAACCACAAACAACAATGAGGCACATAGCTCCAATGACGATAAACCGGATCGAACCACAGCGAAAAGAAAACGATACTTGAGTGTCAACACGCATTTGGCATGGACTGTCCATGCAATATACTCCCACCGGTAACGGTGGCATGATCAAAATCGCGGCAAGGTCCATTATCGGATCGCAAGCCAACTTCTGTGCCACCACTTACGCCTGTTCGCTACGAATGATTGAACATACCGTACCGTGCGTTCGCCCCACTGGCAATGCACACAATACCAACTGAAGAAACCAAACCGTTACTGCATTCCGAGATGAATTCTGAGAAGGACTGTGTCTCCAAGACTGGTGCAATTATTTCTAAACAAAAAATGCAGTTTTCATGCTGTTCCATCACATATGTATGCCGTGGTGTGACAAGCTTCTAACATATATAGCAATGCCTATGTTGGCTGGTGTCTGCCGGGCTGGAAACCCCAAGGAATTTGTCCAGGTGCTGACAGAGCACCTGTGTGGCGTGGTTAGACACAATAAAACATTATTCACAATTATGTCATTTGTTACTGAAAATCTGTTATTGCTGCTTCTTCTGCATTGTCTCAGCACTACGGAGTCTGGAGAAGAATCCACTGAACCCTAGAGCTGTGAGGGCACCGGATCAGCTTGGTGTGGACGTCGATGACCCTATCAATGGTGGTTTTGCTGCTCGCTGCCTCTATTACAAATACACGAGAATTTTGGACTTGACCTCTGGATTTCACAAGATCCCACTTGAAGTTAATTCTAGAAAGTATACAACATTTTTGTATGGAGGTAAATGTTTTCGGGATTGCGTGGTACCATTTGGGCTTAATGTATCTGTAGCTGAATTCATAACAGCTCTGGATTCTCTCTTAGGAAGCGAAGTGAGTTCAAAATTAATTGTTTCTGTTGATGATATTCTGGTCACTGAGAATACTTGGGAACAATATTTACATCTGTTAAGAGATGTGTTTTCAAAATTAGAATCAGGAGGCATGACTATGAAAATAGGTAAGTGTAAATGTGCTGTGGAAGAAGGAATTGCACCTGATACACAGAAACTTGATGCTATTGCTAATTTTCCTACGCCTCATAACAAAAAAAGCTTAATTCATTTTTTGGATTAACTGGATTTTTATTTTGTAGCAGCCAAGCTTTAAATGCTTCATGCTTGTGTTAACTTTTGAGGAAGAATACCGTTTGGCATTGGAATCAGAAGTGTAAGGATGCTTTCAACGAGATCAAACGACAGTTGTCTCTTCCTTTTTGTATTATGTTGTATTGGGTGCTCATTAATTTCAGGCGGTTGAAGTTGATGGTGTTATTGAACAAAGATCTCTTGAATTTGCTAGCAGAGTATTGCAGAAACATGAAAACACATACTCTGTTACTGGAAAAGAACTTCTGGCTGTACATTGGGAATTCAACAAATTTAAAAATTGTTTACTAGGTCACAAAGTCATCATCTATATCGATCACAAAGTATTATGTTATCTTCAGGTGTGTAAACTGTACCATAACAGAATTACTCGTTGTGCCTTGTTTTTACAACAGTTTAATTATGAAATCAGGTACACTAAGGGCACAGAAAATGTGGCTGGTGATGCTTTGTAGAGGCTACCTTTACGAAGTGAGTCATCTAACAACTTTGGAGAAAGTGAAAAACAGTTTAAAATTATGTACTTGAAAGGAGTGAAAGAGGAAAAAGAGAACTTGAAAATTTGCAAAGACATCCGTTGGTATCAAAATCGCGATCAAAATTGGTAGATTGTTAAGAGCATGTTGGGTAACAAAGGAGATGAAAAGGCACAACACTATTATAAGGTACACAACGGTATTTTATTAAGTGACGTAAGACTGACTACGAGGTTTGGAAACTATGTTGTCTGGAACAATATATTAATAGTTTAATTACTTATATACATGAGAATTTTGGTCACTGTGGGACAAACAAACGCACACAAAAGAGTCAGGAAAACATCTGTTTTTATAACATAGAACGAAGAGTCAAGAAGACGATTGCCATCTGTGACAGATATCAAAGAGTGAAGAAAAGTTATCAAACAAGTAGAGGCCAAATGCAAAACATACTGCCTAACAGCAACGTAGCTCTCTGGTCTGTGGATATTTATTTACTTTTAACGAAGTGTAAGAATTGATTTTATGTTTTTGTGGTATTTGATGTATTTTCGAAGTTTATAAAGTGGTTTCACCTCAAGAAAGCTACCAGTAAGCACATCATCTCTAAGACTGAAAACATATTTTCGTCTGGTGGGTATCGCTAAAACAATTTGATAATGGTTCTCAGTTTACAGCACAAGCTTGGAAATATTTTGTTGACCATGCAAAAATAAGGCGTATTCTAACCCAAGTGTACCATCCTTCGAGTAATCCTGCAGAAATAAATATGAGAGAGATTGGAAGACTGTGTAAAACATATTGTTGTAAGAATCATACCAGCTTAATAGATTATGTCAGTGCCTTTGAGGGTATTATGAACAGCTTACAACATTGTTCAACAGCTTTTCCACCATCTGAAATCATGTTTAATCGCAGACCAGCTAACTATTCCTGGAAATGTTGAGTTTCCACCATATAAAATTCTGTCTCCACAAGAGAGGGAAGAGTGTGTTAGGGAGATGGTGAAAAACAAGGGGATAGGAGAAAGCAGAGACATGATGGTAAAGGTAGATTTTCTAAGTTTGAAGTAGGAGATCTTGTGTTGGTGAAAGCCAAAGAGAAATCTTAAGTGTTCACATCTGAGATAAGGAAATTTTTCGATATTTATACTGAACCAGTCGAAGTTCTTGAAAAGTCCACATCCTAATACTTAAAGACATGTGTATCCAAAATCTAAGAAGTTTTTTTGGATTACGCAATATCACTGAATTGAAAGTATATAGACATGAACCATAAGTATCTAATTTTTGTTTATTTGTTCTTTTTTCCATTGTCATAAATTTGGTTAGGAAGATGCTGTGGCTTCTAGAGTTCTATTTTATCCATTGACTGAATCAGTAGCTTCTAAGACTGTAAAACCATGTTTTGTTTGCCTGGAATTTAGTGTGTAAGATGTTTTGATTTTTAAATTTTTGTGTTACCTTTTGACTGGGCTAAAACCTACGTACACTATATAATTACGTTCTGTAATAGATTTGTGCTTTAGAATTTAATGTATAGATGCCATGAGACTAAATGAGAAGAGCTTTATATAGTTTTGTAATGGGACTATATTCATAACTTGTACAGAAAAGAATTAGGAATAGTGTCTGAACATATCCATGTGCATTACTTTATTAGTCCATTTTTATTGCATTTAACTCTAATTTTTAACCGCACCTGCCATAGATCCTATATAACTGACTATGTAAAATGAAGATGGAGAGCACATCGTGTGTTATGTGAAGGAGATATTGAATAGCATATTTAGTACACAAATCAATCTTTCAGGATTTGATGTGAATACTAGACAGGGATAGGAGCGTGTGATGATAACTCTAAGGAAGAAGCTGAAAGATGTGGATAGATACACTCCCCACACTGCTGTATGGCTGTACCCTTCTGGACCAGACAACATGCAAGAGATCATGGGTAACATACGCAAGTGTCAGTCGACTTGGTATGTGTTGTGTGTGATGTCCTTAGGTTAGTTAGGTTTAAGTAGTTCTAAGTTCTAGGGGACTCATGACCTTAGACATTAGGTCCCATAGTGCTGAGAGCCATTTGAACCATTTGTTAACAGTATGAAACCGAAACTTTTCGCATCTTTTACACTATTTGCTAACAATATGAGAATTTTTAAAACTGGTGTATTAAAACTGTAACTTTGAAAAATGTTTTAATAGTGACCCACTTTATGGGAAAATTTTTAAAATAAAAAAGATAATGCGTTCCTTTGTAATACAGGAAGAAAATTAAAAAAAAACCTTTTTACACATGTACAGAGATAACTGACTGTTAGACTATCATCTCTCTGGAATAAATTGCTTCAGAGAAAAGGTACATTAGGCTAGAAAATATTATGTTGTCTAATTGTTTCTGTAGGCTTGTACATATTCATAAATTAGCTTTGAACGATGTCACAATCCAGTAGCTTGACAATCAAAATCAGAGTATGAAAGCAGACATGTATACATCTTGTTATGTCGCCCATATTAGTAAAAGTCTTCTACACTAAACTACATACACAAAGACCTAGAAGATTCATTTACAAATGATAAAAAAAATACATACTGTTTTAAAGTTACATAATGACTGGAGGGTCAATCTCCCAATAAATAAACCATGTATTTATGCTGAATAACACTGCCCTTAGCAGTCTTGGCTAACAATTCACACATAAGCCGAGTGGCCATGGTTCAAATGGCTCTGAGCACTATGTGACTGAGATCATGAGTCCCCCTGGAACTTAGAACTACTTAAAGCTAACTAACCTAAGGACATCACACACACCCATGCCCGAGGCAGGATTCGAACCTGCGACGGTAGCGGTCGCGCGGTTCCGGACTGAGCGCCTAGAACCGCTATACCACCGAGGCCGGCGCTAGGCAACAGAAACATCCTGTGGTAGGCTTCTGCTAGGGCACATATCCAGGCCCGAGGGCATGTGCTGGGGCGAGGACGGCAACGGCGAGAGTGATGGCAATGGCGACGGTGTGGGAGGGACCAGGTCCATCGGGTCGGCGAGTGGGGACGGCGGGGCGAGAGTGCATCGTCCATCCGCTCCTCTTGGGGTGCCCTGGTGGGACCAGCGGGTGGCTGCGAAGGCTGTGTGATCCTCAGAAGCTGCAAATCTGGGGAAGAAAGCAGCAAAATCACAGGGCAAATGACAATCGCGAATTTTGTTCTGGCGGCAGCACTGCAAACTATCAGGACTTGCAATTAAGTACATATAAGAGCCGCGGTCCTGAATCACGCCTCTTTCCCAGCGCCCATGGTTGCCATAAACCCTGAAAAGATTCTGCAGTGCAAAGCGATACTTGCGGACCGTTGGCGGCGCCAGATGCTGCAGTGGGTGGGGCAAGTGTAGCAGCGGCCAAAGGCGGTGACTATGCAGGAGTTCTGTCGGTGATGGTCTATCTCGTGGATGGGAGCAATAGGAGGCGAGAAAGAGTTGCAGCGCCTGTTCCCGTGTGTGGGTGGTGCAAAGCTTGGCCATCTGTATCTTGAAAATGCCTATGAAGCACTCTGCATTTATGTTGGACTGTGGGTGAAATGGAGCACTTGTTAATTGACGAATGCCACAGCATTCAGAAAACTGTTCAGAATCACATGAAGTGAACCGTGGTCCGTTGTGCGACACAAGTACTTCTGGCAAACCTTCTACGCAAAATGTTGAGGACAATGCTTGAATGGTGCTTGTGCCCTGGTGACATGAGGCACTGTCATTCAAAAAGATTCCATCACTGTTTGGGAAGATGAAGTCGATGAATGGTTGCAATGGGCTCCACGTAGCAGAACATGTTGAGAAGCCAAAGTTTTCTGCTACTGTATTTACAGGATTTGCTGTGTCCGATACACCCACTGACGAAGTCAGCAGTGGAGGTATAGATCTATATGTAACTATTCAGTCAGTGTAGATAGGACAGCCATGCAGAAACAATAGAACAAGATAGTTGGAAAATCTGAGCATTAAAAAGTCATAGCTCATATAGAACTTTACCAGTCAGTGATTGGTTCAGTTGGACCAGAGGACCCAGTTGATTCCATGTAAACACAGCTCACACTATTATGGAGTCATTTCCAGCTTGCACAGTGCCTTTTTGACAATTTGGGTCCATGGCTTCGTGGGGCGTGCGCCACATTCGAACTATACCATCATGAGTTACCAACTGAAATCGTGACTCGTCTGACCAGGCCAGGGGTTCCCAATCGCCCAAAGTCGAATCGATATGGTCACGAGTTGAGGACAGGCACTGCAGGCGACGTCGTGCTTTAGCAAAGGAAGTCGCTTCAGTCGTCTGTTACCATAGCAATTAAAGTCAGATTTTGTCGCACTGTCCTAACGGATACGTTCGTCGCACGTCCCACAGTTATTCCACTCAGTGTTGCTTGTCTGTTAGCACTGACAACTCTACGCAGAAGCCGCTGCCCACGGTTCTCAACTGAAGGCCGCCGGCCGCTTGGTGGTCTGTGGTGAGAGGTAATGCCTCAGTTGTGATATTCTCGGCACGCTCTTGACACTGATACAGCTCTCGAAGTGACCGGAGTTTCCCTATGTATCGTTTGGCGTTGTAGGTGTATCACATTTCAAGTACGCCACATCTCCATTTACTACTCGGTCTGCTACCCCATTCTGCGAGACTATGAGCCTATTATTCTCCAGTTCTTAGAGTATTCGTGAAATTTGGACTTCGGAACCGTGGTTAAATTCCCGGGAGTTTTGAGAGGCATGGAGCCTCGTTTCTCTGCGTGACTGATTAATGGTGTGTTTTCGGGAGTACAGCCGAGTCGTCGTTCCCATTTTAGACACAATAATTAGAGACTCACCTACTCGTCTCCTAATGTGCCCTAGCTGCGTAGAATCCTGTCTGCCTGAAGTACAGGTAGGGAGTATACAAAACAGAAAAACTCGCAGGACCTGAACAAGACGAATAGGTTGTGCCTAATGAGGAAACAAAAGCTTGACCATGTACCTGAAAGCACACCATTACTCAAAGGCAAGTTTCGCGAGATAATGCATGGTGTAACGTGTCCTTTCTTCTTGGCAAATAATAAAGTGAGTAAGAAAATTAAATGGTGCAAATAGTATGCAATGGATGAATAAAGTTTTCCTCGGGAACGATATGTCACAAATGCCAACGCACACATCGAGACATAATCAGTTACCTTCTTATATTGGATCAACTTAACTGTATATTGTAGTCCATCTCTTATTATTTTCTTTGTGATGTATCCGGCCCTGGTGTCTTGTACATCATCATTATTTGAAAGCTTTTTTATCCGTGAGAGCGTTAACTTGACTTCCACTTAGCAAATGGAAATAAGTATTAGTTTCGAGTTCTTAGAAAAGAAGGTGCGCGTTCTACTTTTTAAGAATTTAGTTTTTAAAGGACACGACGCAACAAAGTATCGGTCATTCTGCCTTCAAACAATGTGTGCACAATTCCTGACACATTCATCTGCAACATAAACCTCGTACATTAAATTAATATCATTACTCAAAGGTTTCTACAGAAATACAGATAAATTGACTGTCAATATGACGTTTATTGTTTAATGACTGAGGTAAATTACAGAGGTCAGTCACATGTACCTCCGGTACGTTCGTAACCAACATCTAAAGTGAGTTACAAGGACAAGAAGGCCTCACTTCCAAATCTTCAGTTTTATAAAAAATTAAATGAGGTCTACAGATTTTGTTTAACATTTCTCGTATACATTAACTTTGAACTACAACCAGCATTCATTGTCCAGTTTTTGACGATCTTTACATGTTTTGTGACTTGATTTGGATGCACCCGTGGTATAGGGCACGAAATGGCCGATGGGTCGTGGGACACGTTACAGAAACTACACGTGGTTTCGCTCAGCACCATCGCAGTTTCTATGCGGAGGATCAGATGGACAGAGCAGGACTCAAACTCATGCTTCGCGAAATGCCAGCGGCCGAGTATCCTACTGAAGTGGACGGCTTTATTACTGAACACTAAAATGTAGACTTTCACGGCCGGAAATATCACGTCCATTATAATTATCCGGGCTGTTATGCCGTGGTCGGTTGATGAATTCTGTTTGAATTGTAACAAATTGCTTCAAACTTGAAATTCACACTAATTGAAAGTTATTTTAAAGCAAAATTTACATCCTCTAAAACATGATTCAATATATAAAAAAAGTAATAAAAAAAAGGAAAGAAAGAAAGAAGATAGTCAAAGTTCCGAATGAAGAAGGGGAAGGTTGCCAACATGAAAAGAAACGGAAGTAATGCTGGCAACGACTCGGGTCCCTGGTGCTCGTCAGACACCTGACAATGCAAAGAATGCATTGTCCCGTGAGGGTTCAACAGCCCTCATCTGAGGACATGTAGCTTTAAGTAAACCACATACTGCAAACATATGCCCTTTCTGATTTTTAAGTATATTAGAAGTAAATTATTATCTTGTAGAGTTCTTTGCACTTTCATAAAGTAACCATAATCATCATTATTCACAAAGTTCTCAGGTTTGCTACACTACATGCCCCTATCCTCATAATTAGGCTGGCAACAATAAGTATTCAATTGAAAATGAAACAATTCCTAAGCAAAGTCAAACAGTACACTACAGTAAATAAACAACCTGCCCCAGACCTCAAGGTCAACAAAACAATAATTAACTTTCAGGTAACACTCAGATACAATAATAATAAAGTCATGCATTATATTAAAATATATATACATACAGCATCCTGCCCCCAGTCTCTTCATTAACAAGGCAGTCTTTTATGGTTCAAAAACAGTGACTTAAATCTGGTGGCTTTTTAGGCCTCCTATCTTCTACATCTTTCACTATGCTATTCAGATCTTGCCAACGTTTTGTTTCATCAGGTGGCTTTTTAGGTATTGGAATTTCAAAGTCTTTGGCAAGGTACAACATCTCCTGTTCTGCTATCATTTTATCAGGTGGTTCTTTTTGTTCCTGTAATTCACACTCCTTCAAAATATTTATTAAGGCTTGCCCCAGTATAGTATCATCTGGAGGTTCCTGTAAATTATGCCCCTGTGTTACATTACCAAATAATTCATTCGGTTTTGGCCCATTTTCACTTTCTGTATCCTGCTTTAGAAAAATGTCACTAATTTTCTCATACCCTCTTTCAGTAAATGTATATTCACTTTCGTTTACACCTGCAAATTCATCTTCACTGGAATCATCATTACTCTCTTCCTCACCATCAGATTCACTTAAGTACTCGACTTTTGAACAATAGGGAAAGTTAGTATATTCATTCTTATCTGTATTCATATACCTTTCATCATCTGAACTATCACTGATTTCATTTTCGTCATCAGATTCGAGCAGTAAGGCAACTTTTAAACAGTGAGGCAGATTATCACTAGATGTTTCAGCCACTTCGTTTTTTGACTCATTTTCTACACATTGCACATCGTTTGGACAGTCAGACACTTCTGTTATATCACTTTGAACGATTTCGGCCTTAACTTCATATTTAGTATAATCGTCATGTACTTCGATAACTTTCATTCCATTTTCCCCTTTGTTATCATTCTCAGGTAATCGTGCGAAATACATACTATACCCTTCTGCATTAGAATCATAAAACACCTTTCCATCGGCAACAATTTTGTCTGCACTGTTTATAATGCAATGTTCATTAACGTCCTCCTTTACATCATTTTCACCTATTTTTAATTGTGCACACGTCTTTTGCGTGGCGTATTCTACCTCCCTTTCCTCTTTATTCATCATAACCTCCCCAACATCTACGTCTTTTACCTCATACACATTATTAACAGTACAAATATCCTCCTTTTCACTCGTATTTTCTGTCTCCCTTTCATTCTTTAATGAAGTCTTTTCGCACGATTCCGATACTGAGTTATCTTTATCATATGACATATTAACTTTATTTTCATTTCTACATTCATCTATTAATGAAACCGGCCATCGGAAGTGTCCGATCCCGCCTCTTCTGTTTCTCTCTACGGGAGCCATCTTGTTCTGACGTCTGCCATTTGTGTCTGCTGCCAAGTGCAATGTACGCTGCTCCGGTAACCGCTGGCCCGAGCACGAACGGTCACGTAACTTCGCACTGGGATCGCCTCTCCGAGCCCGTCTGCTATAGGTGCGCCCTTAACCTTCCTGCCCCGTAGTTTACTTCTTTCCTTCTCGAATCTAATATTTGACTTCTTTGGGCCCAAAACCGGTTTCCGCGTGAATCCGGCCCGTAACACACGCGGTTTTCAGTTTTCCATTTCTTCTCTATTTTGGAAATTCCGCGTCATGTATCCTCTACCACGCGTAGTATAATTTCCCCTGCCTCTCGCCCGACCTCTTTGAATCGTGTTTACACGATATCTATCGTTTTCAGGTCGTTCGTTTTGGTCATTGCTTTCGCGCGAATTATTGTTGTTATGATGGGGACGGGACTCGCGATTTCTTCACCAGTGATCTTCACCCTCTACTCTTTCCAGAAACGCAGAAAAACTTCTGTGTGTACTCCCAACATATCGTTTAGAATCCTCAGGCAGTTTCTGCCAGAGAACCCAAACGATCTCAGCTTCAGTCCTTCTAGCCTTCAAATGTATCAGTTTTCTGTACCATGATTCGCAGAATTCTTTCATGGTTTGCCTACCTCTGACATCATACAGTCTGGCCATTAGAAATTCACGCCACAACTGGTCTTGTTTTTGTTCTGACCAGTATTCGTCAATAAATTTTTGTTTAAAGGTCTCAAAAGACATCTGGTTATTATCCAGATTCAACACCCACCTTTTTGCTTCTCCCGTTAATGCACTGATTACAACATTAATTTTTTCCTGGTCAGATAAATATTCAGGAAAGTTCCTTTCGCAGTTCTTTACAAAATCAAGGGGGTGCCATCCATTATGTCTCTTTGCAGGGTCGAATTTTTCCTCGCCCTCTAATATTTTACTGAAAGGGATCCTTTCTGTAAATTGTGTAGGTCCTGTTTGTATCTTTCTTTCCAAGTCATACATTTTGCCTTGGATTTGTGAAGTGTTATGGTCACACTTCTTTTCGCAATTAACAATCTGTTTGGTTAGTTCCCTACTTTTTTCTGTTACAGATTGTTTAATCTGTGCAAATTCTGCGTTACATTCTGTTTGTATCTCGGATTTAATACCGAATACCGTTTCATCCACTTTAGTACAGACTAAGGGTTCTATTTGATCTTGGATTTTAATTACTTCAGTGTCAAATCTTTCGTTAATGTCATCAATTTGTCCCTGTATGTTGGCAATATTGCCATTGATGACAGTAATTTCGCTTTTGAGGTTTTTAATATCATTACTCACACTGTCTGCTTTTACATCAACCTTCTCAATCTGTTTACTAATATCACTACCCTGTATTGCAATTAGCTGTCTTTGTTCTACATTTTGTTGCCCCAGTGCTGCGATTTGTGCATTAATATTGTCATTTTGCGCAGAATTTTGTTGTCCCAGTGCTGCAATTTGTGTTGCAAATTGCGCAGACAACATCCTGAACAAATCAGTCACATCTGGTGTCTTTTCACTTTTATTTTCTATCGCATTTTCGTATTCAGATCCTACACCCCTTTCTGTTTTTGGTGATTCGAATATATCCCGCGATTCATTAACATAGCCACTGTCTTCCACAACATCGCTCATATTGCCTTGCATAGTACTAGCGACATTCATAGCTTCTATCTGTTTATTGACATCGGCATGGTATCGTACGTAATTTAACTCGCGCGTAATGCCATTTGTTGGTGTGCTGCCTGAACTACTCTCGATTGCATTCTGCTCTCGCGTATTTAGATTCATTTCTAGTTCCCTGTCCATTTTAGCTATTACTAAGTACTGATACCTTTAATTTTCAATCTAAGCTGAACTTTCACTATCCGTTCTGTTAACTAATGTACAGGTTCGTGCCGCTGGACGTTCTATGTTCGCTCTGTGTTTGTAAAATGCTTACTACTTATAATTTTTTTCCGCTTGTAGGTACAAATTGAACAACGTCCTGTCACGCGGCGCCACATATAACACTCCTAACTGCTACTGCTATACCTTAACCTCAAAACTGGGGGCAGTTTACAAAACAGAATTATTTTGTTATAGCGATTATGGTATAAAGTGGTGATGGGCTAAACTGCGATTTTCCGATATTGGTGATTTCTGTGAATGCTACTTTTCAGTATCTGTTATTCTTAACTGTGATTTGTCGCAGTTAAGGAACCTAGGTCGTGTATCTCTCCGCCACTGCTATTTGTGCGATTTCTGCTACTTCTGCTACTTCTGCGACTTCTGCGATTTCTGCTACTTCTGCGATTTCTGCGACTTCTGCTACTTCTGCGATTTCTGTGACTCCTGCGATTTCTGCGACTTACCACCGTATGAAAAAGTTACATCTGTCCACACAGAAAATTGCATCTCAACAAACCTGTTGTTGGTAAGTATGTTTTACGTTTGTTCTTCCTTTGGCTTTAATCTTGTATTGAAGAAACAACTGTGAAAATATTAATAGTGTAATTAATATGTAAGTAGCCATACAGTAGCGTGATAGTTCGTGTTTATAAAATGAATTCTACCAAATTGTTATGTTCACAGGTACGCGAACTACATTTTAGTCACTTAGTAAAGTGATAACTCAGAATATCATTGTCAACAGATCTGGAGAAATTGCCACTGCATGTTTAGACCGTTTTTGTCAGATGAGAGGTTAGTTTCTAAGTGTTTCGATGGACTTAATTACTTCAGTGAGATCGTTCTTGCAAATGTGAAATATACCCCATTGAGTGGCTTTCATTAGAGCAAATTTTAGCAATATACTCTGTCAATTATATTACTTGTAATTAGTGACACAAAAAATTGTTTAATAATCCTTGTGATTTTGCAGTCACAGTTCTGACTCTGATTACTGGTTGCTGTACGTATCTATCCACATCAAGGCTGTTGAGAGGGACTCGTGAAGATTCAAGACAGCTCTTAGAAGATTTTGCAGTTTAAAAGTGACATAATTGTGAAATAAGTGTGCAGATGAGTGATTAAACTGTGTTTTATTGAAGTTGTTGTGCGATTTTAAAGGAATAATAAATGTTAAATACAGTGAGTGAATAATGAAAATCTCATTTTCCACATGTTTAAGCCGTCCCACCCGTAATTTTCCGCCACTTATTTACTGGTAAACACTAGTTGGAGAGTGACATGCCGCCACCCCCCCCCCCCCCCTCCCCGTGTCCACAATCTTGGGTGTGACACTGACCTGTCACATATCCCAAAGTCTACAATATGCATTTTGAGGCTGTTGATATGAAAGTCGGAAGTACAGATCTTCCATTTAAATCAGGAATAGGTTAAGTGCATTACTTGAAAGTAACACAGGAAAAGCTTACTTATGTAGGTGGTAGTAGTGTCGGCAAAAAGTTCTTGTGTGTGAAGTTGTCATGTAGAACACCAGGTGTAAAACTTTTATCCCGAGTGTTGAACTGTGTCTGAACAAAAGTGAGGCATTCATATGACCCAATAATACTGTTTTCATTTCACTGCACTTATACAGATGTCTGAGTTCCTCTGTGTTAACATTGCAAAGTCCTGTAGGCATGTGGAGTATTAACCAAAACTGTCATATTGGAAGCAGAATCAAACACATTTGTTACGTTACTTGATATTTTCAGGAGAAAAAGGCAATGTTGCTTCTTATTAATATAATACATTGAGTCACAGCAGTATTTGACCAATCATAACTGATGCTGGATGTGCATGTCGTCATATAATATGAAGGGCTTATTTCAATAGTGGTACAAGTCCATTAACTCCACTTTTCTGTCTATAATGCTTCTGAAATTAGTGATCCAAACAAACATAAATAAAGGTTCATCTCTAGCAAGAATCCATATGCTTGAATATTTCTGGTATCTCAACTGCAGATTTTTCAGCGCTCATTTAACTTTACGACTCTGTATCTCAAAACGAACAAAAATGGACTTGTACCACTATTGAAATAAGCCCTTCATATGCACACACAGCACATCGATCTCGTGAGGCACAAGGCTCTCATAACGAAGTACGTACGTCGGTCAACAGATGACACTAGGAAAAGTATGTTAACTGCGCTTTTTAGTTGCTACTTGCGACTCTTAGTTGCGATTTGTCACAGAAATCGCAGTTTGACTCGGTAGCGAATAGCGTAGTATGAACTTTGCTCAACAGATGGCAGTGCTAACTGCGCTTTTTAGTTGCTACTTGCGACTCTTAGTTGCGACTTGTCACGGAAATCGCAGTTGGACTCAATAGTGTATCGCAGAGATGGGCGTAGTACGAACTTTGACCCACAGATGGCACTGTTAACCGCGCTTTCTAGTTGCTACTTGCGACTCTTAGTTGCGACTTGTCACGGAAATCGCAGTTAGACTCGATACCGTATCCCAGAGATGGACGTAGTACGAACTTTGGCCAACAGATGGCACTGTTAACTGCGCTTTTTAGTTGCTACTTGCGACTCTTAGTTGCGACTTGTCACGGAAATCGCAGTTAGACTCGATACTTGTCACTGAAATCGCAGAAAGCAGTGCTAAATTCGACTAATAGATGGCTCACGTCTTTGAATGTGAAACACTACTTGCGACTGCTAACTGTGACTGAAATCGCAGTTAGATTCTGTAAAGTTGCTACTGTGATATCTGTGACTTCTCAGTCACTGTGATTTCTAACAGATACGCGATTTCCTGCCCACCACTAGTATAAAGCAACAGAGCAGTGTTACCCTCTGAGAGGAATTTTGTTAAGTTGACTGTGTTGTTCCTAACGGAAGTGGCTTATCGGAAATGAAAGTCAGAATTACGTAAATATTTGAATAGTACCAAACAAAATTTTGCCTATCTGCACTGTTCAACGGATAAAGAAAACGGCCGCCAGCCTAACTAGGCAAGAGAATGATTAACATTCTCGTTTAAGAAAGTAGGTATAAGTAACTATAACAGACAAACACAACCTAGACTTGGCCACACGCGAGTGCAATGAACTCTGACACACATATGTTTTAAGATTGAAGCTAACAACTGGAGCAGCACAAAAACTATTTGCAAAATTATAACACGTACAGAAAAACACTATCACTTTCAGGGCTTACACAAACTGAGTGGTCTTTATACTGTTAATATGCACACAAGAGAGACAACCACTTAGTAATCATGAACATATAATTTCCTACTATGCAGTTTTCTACTTTTACTACCGTGAGACATAAAATTAACATTAATGTAAGATACTGACCCACTTTCTGAGATTAACAACAGGCAGTAATGTGATCATTTACTAAGCAAAACTCTATAAGCCTCAGTTTTTAGAGATTTTAATTTGAAGTTGGCAACAACACATTAATAAGCAGTTTTAATAGGAAAATTATTTCAGCAAGCATCATTAACTCTAACTCACTCTCTTGCCACATTAACTTTAACTTTCACTTTACTATGTTCAAGAGGCATTGATTAGAAAACTGGGTTTTAACGTACTTTCAGTAAGGACACTCGGTAATCACTTTAGTTCAAACGGAGAGGACCCTGAGAGGTGTTATGATGAGGAGAAAAGTCAAAGTAGATACATAAATTCAGATATAAATTACCTTATATTTCAGCACATTAGCACATCCATTAAGCTGATCCTTCACTGTACATAATTATAGTATTACGTTGCAATGATTGCGCAATGTGGTGGCAACTGCATGTTGGTAGGTGGAATAGCAGGCAGAATTGCTGGACTCTCTCATTTCTTGGTGGCGATGATAGATACAAATTCCAGAATAGTTCCAGCTATTTATCCATCCATCCGAGGCCTTAGAAAGAAGCAAGAAAAGCCTCTCTCGGAATCAGCACAATATGCATCCTTTACATAGCGGTGCTTGGACTCGTAGCTCATCTCCGACTGGTGGCTCGTCCCCGACTGACTATCAGTTCCACCTTTTCCACCTAGGCCAACCACAATTTGCGCGCGCTACACAGTTCCGTTCCTGGGGGGAACCACAACAACTTTTACACATAGAATAACTAAGAGCCCTAAGTGAGGATCAGCAATTTACATAACAGCAACCAAATACATTAAATAAAACAGAACATTTGCACATATTGACATTTCTACCAAAAATTATTCACACAAAATTACAATCATATACAGTAAGTTTTATTCCCTCCAAATGGGACAAAGCGTTTAAACGAGAGATATGCTACACAGCATACAATCAGGCCATGACTCAAAGATTGTGCAAAGACAGAAATATACAGTCTTATGTTATCGATTCAATCGCACACAGTTACAGGAGCTCAGCGATTTAACATTAAATGAAACAAAAGTAAAAATAAATCAGCACAGCAGTAGAGCTATGGTGTTACAAACTTCCTGGCAGATTAAATCTGTGTGACGGACCGAGACTCGAACTCGGGACCTTTGCCTTTCGCGGGCAAGTGCTCTACCAAATGAGCTACCCAAGCACGACTCACGCCTCGTCCTCACAACCTTAATTCCGCCAGTACCTCGTCTCCCACCTTCCAAACTTCACAGAAGCTCTCCTGCGAACCTTGCAGTACTAGCACTCCTGGAGGAAAGGATATTGCGGAGACATGGCTTAGCCACAGCCCGGGGGATGTTTCTAGAACATATCCTTTTTAGAATATATCCTTTCTTCCAGGAGTGCTAGTTCTGCAAGGTTCGCAGGATAGCTTCTGTGAAGTTTGGAAGGCAGGAGACAATGTACTGGCGGAATTAAAGCTGTGAGGACGGGGCGTGAGTCGTGCTTGGGTAGCTCAGTTGGTAGGGCACTTGCACGCGAAAGGCAAAGGTCCCGAGTTCGAGTCTCGGTCCGGCACAGTTTTCATCTGTCAGGAAGTTTCATATTAGCGCACTCTCCGCTGTAGAGTGAAAATTTCATTCTAGTAACTATGTACATAACTGTTCAACTGATGAACGCTGTACGAATTAGTGCCAGGAAGTTTTAAGACAGTGTGAATGCACACGACGCGGAATTTTGTATAATAATATGTTAAGTAAGTTTATAGCAAAAGAAAAGCTAATTCAAGTGCAAATGAGGATAGTTAATAAGACAAAATATCAGAATGTTAAATATTTATTTCGAGTGAAAGTACAGTTCGAAAGTGTGTTCCTTGTTGATTGGTTAGTCATGAAAAGCGCGGACTAACGCGGGAGAATAATGTTTTTCTATTGGCCTTAAAGAAAACTGACCAATCGGAACGGAGTATTCTTCGCGTGTCTTTTCTCTTGGGGATACAAAATTCTTACATCCATCTAAGTAGTCAAGTAGTCGGAGCCCAGCCTTTCAATGGTACGATCGTGTGTAATATGAGCTCCGAAGAAAATTATAATTTGCCAGTCTTAGCTCTGCTACATGTTTCAAAAGTATTTCAAAGTGAAGGAATATTTCTTCCTATATGTTTTTTTAGAAAGTACGGATTTTTTAAGTAATTTTGTATATGAGAAAAGACAGTAATTCCGCTCGGCACATTGAGCAGATCGGTGACTAAAAACCTGAGTGCATTAGACACCGATAAACTTAATAATATGGCGAGCAGTTTCATTTAAGAACAATCCGTGCCTAGTAGGTGTTCAGATTTCGGGAAATACGTAACCATAAACTTGCTGTCGTGAATGAAAGGCATTGTGCACGATTGTGTTAGGATTAGCACGGGCTTGGCAGCGAACGTGTAATTCTCGATTTCAGAATATACCGACGTTTTGCCAGTATTTTCACCTTTTATTCAAAATTAAGACATTTACCAGATTGTTACGTAGTATGCAGCCTGGTGCGAGTTGCAGTACGGTAGGTTTCTGCTCGGCTTTCCTACCAGTAACACTGCAACGTGTTCACAGGTAGGTGTAGGAAAGAGGACCAAAGGAACCGCGCCGTCGCGAGTCTAATGAGTACGGAATGTAGAATGAAAGTAAATCGAAGAAAGACGAAAGTAATGAGCTGTAGTAGAAATGAGAACAACGGCAAACATATCATCGGTAGTGATGGTCACTAAGTAGATGAAGTTAAGGAATCCTGCTACCTAGGTAGAAAGTAACCAGTGACGGACGGAGCAAGGGGGACATCAAAAGCAAACTAGTACTGTCAAAAAGGAGATTCCTGGCCGCTACAAGTCTACTAGTATCATATATAGGCCTTCGTTTGAGGAAGAAATTTCTGAGAATGTAAGTTTCGAGAAAAGCATTGTATGGATGGAAACATGGACTGTGGGAAAACAAGAACAGAAGAGAATCGAAGCATTTGAGATGTGGTACTACAGACGAATGTTGAAAATTAGGTGAGGAATGAGGAGGTCTTGCACAGAGTCAGAGAGGAAAGGAGTATGTGGAAAACACGAAGAAGGTGAAGGGATAGGATGATAGGAAATCTGTTGAGACATAACGGAACGACTTCCATGGTACTAGAGGGAGCTGTAGAGCACAAAAACTGTAGAGGAAGACAGAGAGTGGAATACATTCAGTAAATAATTGACGTAATTTGGAATTGCTACTCTGAGATGAAGAGTTTCGCAAAGGAGAGAAATTCGTGGCAGTGAGAAGACCGATGGCACAAAAAAAAGGATATATATATATATATATATATATATATATATATATATATATATATATATATATATATATATATATATATATATTAAAAAATAAATACTTGGTTCTCTTACAGATTATTTCATAATAATAATCGAAAAAATAAGAAATTATATGTCTTTTACAAGATATGTTTCAATGGAGGAGTATTGGAGAGCTCCCAGACACGCGCTTTCAATTCTCTTCCCTAAACAGAGGTACTCTAGGGGATTGTTTTTTTGTTAATATAATCTATTGTGATGAATATTTGTCCATTTTGCGTAGAGAATGGCTAAGAATGTAATGTGCGGGGTTACTGAGACTCGTTTATTTGGCTTTCGCTGTTGTGCGTCATTATCCGCAACACAGACGACACATGTCATTTAATTTTTCAGGGTTTCAAAACTGTGTCAATCATCTGCGGCACACAGTAGGCTGCTTCGATGGTGCAGAACGTCCAGTTGATTAGACTGCTGTTTTGAGACTAGTGTTTGCGTTGGTACAGCAGCACAGCACGTTTGCAATGAAATTTCCACTTCATTCATTTGCAGGCATAGAGACTTTTTCAGGGATCACTTCTTTTTGCCACGGTTTGACTTTTCATACAATGCCATTGCGTTTGATGAAACGTGTTTCATATTTTTCAATAAACGAAAGCTTCGTTTCCCGCTGTACATCGAAACGAAATACGCAATTTGATTTCCTCAGTAGCGAAGTTCAGTATGACTGTGACAGCGGTAACAGCTTCGTTTTCCTGAACCACTCTAATGAAGGAGAACAAAGTCATAGTTTTTGCATCCAGTTTTATATCACAAAACTGTATTCCGAACTCAACGAAGATATTGCACGTTTATATCGCTCAGGAGAAGAAACGCCTTTAAATCTGAAGTATTATTCTTACCATTCGCTATAGATAATTACGAAGAATTTTCTCACCGTCTAACAACAACTTGCAGTAGGTCGCTGAAGCAACGGATTGTTTAATGCAGCTGGAAAAAGTGTCTGATGGACGCCCATGACTGTAGGCTTATGTAGCTGTCGTCAACTACTGTAGAGCTGTCGAACATGATTGATGTTACTTATGCCTTTTGGGGAACGGATATCACCTCTGAAGGAATCAACACCGGTCTTGTGAAACTCAGTTCGTTCTGTTCATCAATGAGATTCATGGAACAGTATATACATTCGTATTGGCGCTGTGTTCATTAACTTTGGGAAGGCGTTCGAAGCAATTCTGTTCCGCACCGTCGCGTAGTGAAGAGAGATACCATCTTTTGGAATGTTGGACAACTTGCATGAGTGCATTCAGAAATTTATAGCTGGCGGAGCTCAACACATCGACGTTAATGAGCAGAATTTGCTGGATGTGAAAGTAATCTCCGTTAACGTCAGAAGGAACAGTGGTATGGTGGCGAAGAAAACATCTTCAAGTATTGACAAACGAAGTGCGACAAGAAGTGTGTGATGGCATAAGCTGTCGCCAGCACACCGGTTGGCAAATATGAAGCGTAAAGATCGATAAGTAGGTGCAGGATGAAGCACGCCTATCACGAGAGAGCCCAGAGACCCTCAGACAAGCAACACGCCGCCAACGCCCTCTCGACAGCAAGTATTTAAGCCACAGACGCTGACCGGTGGGCCTCAGTGTCTCACTCTTCCAGTTTGCCGTCTGTCATTCACTTGCAGAGCGGGCTCAGTTCACGTCGCAGGTCATGACAGTACATAGCGACCAGATCAGTTCCTACAGCGTGACTAGCACTCAGACTAATGTTTATAATAGCAACACCACCGATACTGTCTTCAAGAGTATTATTGCAGATGAACTAGTACCACAAAACATGGACTCTATTGAAGATAAGTAGCCGGCCGCTGTGGAAGAGCGGTTCTAGGCGCTACAGTCCGGAACTGCACTGCTGGCTACGGTCGCAGTTTCGAATCCTGCCTCGGGCATGGATGTGTGTGATGTCCTTAGGATAGTTAGGTTTAAGTAGTTCTAAGTCTAGGTAAGTGATGACCTCAAATGTTAAATCCCGTAGTGCTTAGAGCCATTTAAACCGCTTGAATTTGAAGATAAGTAACTGATTCCTGTTCTTGTAAATAAAGAACGGTATTTATCTACGTGTGCATTTGTGTTGTAGGAAGGGAATATCGGCCACCCATAACAGCATCCTCTTCCTTGCTCCATTGCGGTTCAAGACACAACAGTAACGACGAGGGTACTACAAAGAGAATGGAGTACAAAGTGGGCACAGTCCCCGAAATCATGAGGCCGACATTATGCCATTTGCAGCACAGGTAATATCAAGTAAACCCTGGCAGACGAAGACTTTCTACCGAAATGAAGTTTGCACTGACTGCAGCACAAATGGCCTTCAGTTATGCATGCTTTAGCTAGCAGCTCACCGCATTCGAGTTATTCGGTCACTGTTTTGTGAATGTGGAATTACGGAGGATGTGAACTGCTACACCGGCGATATTCGCAAAAACGATCGGCAACCATTCGGGAACTTGGGGCGCGAGTGCAGCCTAAATGGTCCCTGCAAGCTTGAGCGTCACGAACTCGTCCTGTCGCAGCAACGGACGGACAACAGGCGGCGGTACCAGCGCCAGCAGAGCCCAACACTTCCAAGGGTCCTATTCCCACTCGCCTCACACGTGACCAGAAAATAGTGCCGCGAGTATTCCGCCGCCGGCCGCTATGAAGTTCGTCGCCAGGGATACTCGAGTCAGTTCTTCCTACTTTGAGAGCCTCTCCCAGCCTCTGGGCGGCTGCCACACACCCCCATCGTCTTAGGACGGTCTCGAAGCCCATCGTAGGCATGACGACGTTGTATTTAGCAATAATCGTCGCTTCCTTGGCGCAGTCAGACTATAGCCACAATAGACTTTTCTGCTCATATGTTAGTGCGGGTTGGTGCGGGTTAGCTTCTACAAACAGCATAGTGAACGCATTATTGTGGCCAAGATAGACACAAAGCCCATGCCTACTACAGTAGTACAAGTTTATATGCCAACTAGCTCTGCAGATGATGAAGAAATAGATGAAATTTATGACGAGATAAAAGAAATTATTCAGGTTGTGGAGGGAGACGAAAATTTAATAGCCATGGGTGACTGGAATTCGTCAGTAGGAAAAGGGAGAGAAGGAAACATAGTAGGAGAATATGGATTGGTGGGATGAAATGAAAGAGGAAGCCGCCTTGTAGAATTTTGCACAGAGCATAACTTAATCATAGCTAGAACTTGGTTCAAGAATCATAAAAGAAGGTTGTATACCTGGAAGAATCCTGGAGATACTAAAAGGTATCAGATAGATTATATAATGGTAAGACAGAGATTTAGGAACCAGGTTTTAAATTGTAAGACATTTCCAGGGGCAGATGTGGATTCTGACCACAATCTATTGGTTATGAACTGCAGATTGAAACTGAAGAAACTGCAAAAAGGTGGGAATTTAAGGAGATGGGACCTGGATAAACTGAAAGAACCAGAGGTTGTAGAGAGTTTCAGGGAGAGCATAAGGGAACAATTGACAGGAATGGGGGAAAGAAATACAGTAGAAGGAGAATGGGTAGCTTTGAGGGATGAAGTAGTGAAGGCAGCAGAGGATCAAGTAGGTAAAAAGACGAGGGCTAATAGAAATCTTTGGGTAACAGAAGAAATATTGAATTTAATTGATGAAAGGCCTCGGGGAAGATCAGTTTGGATTCCGTAGAAATGTTGGAACACGTGAGGCAATACTAACCTTACGACTTATCTTAGAAGAAAGATTAAGAAAAGGCAAACCTACGTTTCTTGCATTTGTAGACTTAGAGAAAGCTTTTGACAATGTTAACTGGAATACTCTCTTTCAAATTCTGAATGCAGTATATGAAGCAGGCAAAAAGGAATACAAACGTCTCAAAAATGAGATCGACAGGAAGTGCAAAATGGCTAAGCAGGGATGGCTAGAGGACAAATGTAAGGATGTAGAGGCTTGTCTCACTAGGGGTAAGATAGATACAGCCTACAGGAAAATTAAAGAGACCTTTGGAGAGAAGGGAACCACTTGTATGAATATCAAGAACTCAGATGGCAACCCAGTTCTAAGAAAAGAAGGGAAGGCAGAAAGGTGGAAGGAGTATATAGAGGGTTTATACAAGGACGATGTGCTTGAGGACAATATTATGGAAATGGAAGAGGATGTAGATGAAGACAAAATGGGAGATAAGATACTGCGTGACGAGTTTGACAGAGCACTGAAAGACCTGAGTCGAAACAAGGCCCCGGGTGTAGACAACATTCCATTAGAACTACTGACGGCCTTGGGAGAGCCACTCATGACAAAACACTACCATCTGGTGAGCAAGAGGTATGAGACAGGCGAAATACCCTCAGACTTCAAGAAGAATATAATAATTCCAATCCCAAAGAAAGCAGGTGTTGACAGATGTAAAAATTACCGAACTATCAGTTTAATAAGTCACAGCTGCAAAATACTAACGCGAATTCTTTACAGACGAATGGAAAAACTTGTAGAAGCGGACCTCGGGGAAGATCAGTTTGGATTCCGTAGAAATGTTGGAACACGTGAGGCAATACTAACCTTACGACTTATCTTAGAAGAAAGATTAAGAAAAGGCAAACCTACGTTTCTTGCATTTGTAGACTTAGAGAAAGCTTTTGACAATGTTAACTGGAATACTCTCTTTCAAATTCTGAAGGTGGTAGGGGTAAAATACAGGGAACGAAAGGCTATTTACAATTTGTACAGGAACCAGATGGCAATTATAAGAGTCGAGGGGCATGAAAGGGAAGCAGTGGTTGGGAAAGGAGTGAGACAGGGTTGTAGCTTCTCCCCGATGTTATTCAATCTGTATATTGAGCAAGCAGTAAAGGAAGCAAAAGAAAAATTCGAAGTAGGTATTAAAATTCATGGAGAAGAAGTAAAAACTTTGAGGTTCGCCGATGACATTGTAATTCTGTCAGAGACAGCAAAGGACTTGGAAGAGCAGTTGAACGGAATGGACAGTGTCTTGAAAAGAGGATATAAGATGAACATCAACAAAAGCAAAATGAGGATAATGGAATGTAGTCAAATTAAATCGGGTGATACCGAGGGAATTAGATTAGGAAATGAGACACTTAAAGTAGTAAAGGAGTTTTGCTATTTAGGGAGCAAAATAACTGATGATGGGCGAAGTAGAGAGGATATAAAATGTAGACTGGCAATGGCAAGGAAATCGTTTCTGAGGAAGAGAAGTTTGTTAACGTCGAGTATAGACTTAAGTGTCAGGAAGTCGTTTCTGAAAGTATTTGTATGGAGTGTGGCCATGTATGGAAGTGAAACATGGACGATAACTAGTTTGGACAAGAAGAGAATAGAAGCTTTCGAAATGTGGTGCTACAGAATAATGCTGAAGATTAGATGGGTAGATCACATAACTAATGAGGAGGTATTGAATAGGATTGGGGAGAAGAGAAGTTTGTGGCACAACTTGACTAGAAGAAGGGATCGGTTGGTAGGACATGTTTTGAGGCATCAAGGGATCACAAATTTAGCATTGGAGGGCAGCGTGGAGGGTAAAAATCGTAGAGGAAGGCCAAGAGATGAATACACTAAGCAGATTCAGAAGGATGTAGGTTGCAGTAGGTACTGGGAGATGAAGAATCTTGCACAGGATAGAGTAGCATGGAGAGCTGCATCAAACCAGTCTTAGGACTGAAGACCACAACAACAACAACATGTTTGTGCTATTTAGGACAGCTTATTGCGAAGAAGAGGTGTTGAGAAGAGTGGGAGAGAAAAGACAATTACTAGATGTAATAAACAGAAGAAAAAGAAATTGGATTGGGCATATATTAAGAAAGAATGACGGACTGATAAAAACAGTTTTAGAAGGTTATGTAGAAGGGAAAAGGAAGCGAGGGAGGAAGAGATTACAGATACTGGATGACATAATGGACGGTACAACATACAGCAGCCTTAAGAAGGAAGTAATGGATCGCAAAAAATTGAGAGGCAAAGGGCCTGCTAATATAGCAGATAACTGATAATGATAATGATGATTGGAACTAAGAATATTTTCCATGCAAATGTATTTGCTTATGAAGATCCTAATTGTGTTACTTTGTCAGACTCTGGAATCACCATACCATCTAGTCTTCATGCCTGTGAGGCACTGTAATTTTGATTTTCTTATTATCGTCGAAGCTGATGTTTCTTCCCTTCGTCAATATACTTTTGTTTACATCGTGCGCTGCTTTTCCTGTGTCGGTGTGAGCGACACATCCTGAACCACTCGTTCTTTGGACGCAACAATCAAAGACAACAGTCCGCAACACTGTTTCGACGTCTGGTGGTGTTAAAAGGTTCCATTCCAACATCTGTGCTGACGCTGGTGGCTGACGAAAACTACACGGTATGCAAGAAACTCTTTCTCTTCCCGTGTGCAGAAAAAGTAAATTTGTGATGTAGATAAATGAATCACATGTATCATCGTTAAAATGAGGTAGATATTAAGTCCTACGAATGTGTCTTGATTTTTCTTTAGTTTTGCTTTCATTATCAACTGCATCGTCAGAATTGCCTCTCTAGTGCCTTTTATCTTTCCTAAATTCAAACTGGTCGTCATCCAACACAATTCTTCGACAAATGTTCAAACTTAGGTGGACTAATAAGTTAAGGAATGAGGAGGTTCTGTGCAGAATCGGAGAGGAAAGAATATGTGGAAAACACTGGCAAGGAGAAGGGACAGGATGATAGGACATCTGTTCAGACGAGAGAGAATGACTTCCACGGTTCTAGAGGGAGCTGTAAAGCGCAAAAACTATAGAGGAAAACAGGGATTGGAACACATCCAGTAAAGCAACTTTGAACATTGCTGACGTTTGCAGCAACCGTATTCACAAATTTGAAAAATATATAATAAATCAGCCCACCGGTTGCATAGGTTTTCTATATACCTTGACCAGGTTTCGTCACCTCTAAGAGTGACTTCATCAGAAGGTAAGGTAATTACATGAAGAACATATCGTCAAAGATGTACAGTGATTTAAGAGCTGAGTTGCTCAAGTCATACATTAAAATATAAAACATAATGTTCTTCAAAAGGTCAAACATTAAAACATAAGTAACACCGGTGTGGTGTGAGGAGACTGTTTTATATTTTAATGTATGACTTGAGCAACTCAGCTCTTAAATCACTGTACATCTTTGACGATATGTTATTCATGTAATTATCTTACCTTCTGATGAAGTCACTCTTAGAGGTGTCGAAACCTGGTCAAGGTATATAGAAAACCTATGCAATCGGTTGGCTGATTTTTTAAAATTTTTTTCATACAGTAAATAATTGAGGACATAGGTTGAAAGTGGTACTCTGAGATGAAGAGGTTGACACATGTGAGGAATTCGTGGCGGGACGCATCAAACCAGTCAGAAGACGGATGACTCAAAAAAAAAAAAATATAGTGTTAATGGGTGGTAGTCTCTGGGTGGTGTGCCACATGAAGATAGAGGTATTGGGATAATCAGCCCCTCTACAAAGCCAGACGAAAGTTGCACGCCAGAAGATATTAGTTCGTGAAAGATTCACGCCAAGAGGAAACCATCAAGTGTTGAAAGATCCAATAAATCTCCAAGGCTCTTCATCTAGACCCGGAGACTTACTGATCGCCTTCCTGTCTATAGCTTCTACAACTTCGTCCTCGTTAATGTCCTCTAGCTGCTCGGTTCAGCTTCCTTCGAATTCCCAGGGTGTCTGTGTCCTTTGTTTGCTCCCTTCTGAGTTGATCTTATTATGGTGGAGGCGCTGGCCTCGCAGCGGCAACTCGCTTCCAGCGAGAGGGCGCGACCGGCGGTACGGCGGACAGGGTGGTCGATGCAAGGCAGTCCTGTGGGGCGGCTCTGGCCGGATGGAGGTCCCAACGTGAGTTAGGATGGACAGCAGGAGGCCCCATCGGTTCTCACAACGAGAGGCCCTCAGGTGTTGGCGTTCAGTTGAAGGACATCATGATCATCTGCCTTGGTCAATTTGCACTACTTAGTGACCTTCTTTAACTTCTGCTGTTTGGTGGAATGGCTGTAGTGCTGTGGTCCTGGACACGAATTACGATCCTAGTTACAGAACTCGGACTGATGGCTTAGCTGTTTGCTTACGTGAATTCCCGAAGGAATGTAGAGTGTCGTCGTGGTCACAACTGTTTCATATTTACTCAGATAATCTGAAAGCCCCGCGATGTTCTACTCAAGATAATTCCTGACATATTGGACGTAATGGGTGTGCATTCTTAAACCACACCCTTGAATTGTGTTAGTTGCTTTCGTCTTCGGAGATGACGTAAGCTGGGAGGCTGCCTGGTTTAACCTTTGCGTCCGTCGGCAACCTCTTGAGTTATTCTGGGTCTCCCTAACGTCTCTCTTGTGTTTTGGTTCGGTACAGCCGCCTGGGGGTTGCGAGGTTTCGCTCCCGCCCTTTGCCTTTTGAGCCTCAGGTAGATCGGTGCTTGCTTACTGAGTGTGGTTTCACAAACGCAATGTGCTGTTTCACACGTGATTGACACTACTGGCCATTAAAATTGCTACACGACGAAGATGACGTGCTGCAGAAGCGAAATTTAACCGACAGGAAGAAAATGCTGTGGTATGCAAATGATTAGCTTTTCAGAACCTTCACACAAGGCTGGCGCCGGTGGCGACACCTACAACGTGCTGCCATGAGGAAAGTTTCCTACCGATTTCTCATACACAAACAGCAGTTGACCGGCGTTGCCTGGTGAAACGTTGTTGTGATGCCTCGTGTAAGAAGGAGAAATGCGTACCACCACGTTTCCAACTTTGATAAAGGTCGGATTGTAGCCTATCGCTATTGCGGTTTATCGTATCGCGACATTGCTGCTCGCGTTGGTCGAGATCCAATGACTGTTACAGAATATGGAATCGGTGGGTTCAGGAGGGTAATACGGAACGCCGTGCTGGATCCCAACGGCCTCGTATCACTAGCAGTCGAGATGACAGGCATCTCAACCGCATGCCTGTAACGGATCGTGCAGCCACGTCTCGATCCCTGAGTCAACAGATGGGGTCGTTTGCAAGACAACAAACATCTGCACGAACAGTTCGACGACGTTTGCAGCAGCATGGGCTATCGGCTCGGAGACCATGGCTGTGGTTGCCCTTGACGCTGCATCACATACAGGAGTGCCTGCGACGGTGTACTCAACGACGAACCTGGGTGCACGAATGTCAAAACGTCATTTTTTCGGATGAATCCAGGTTCTGTTTAAAGCATAATGATGGTCGCATCCGTGTTTGGTGGCATCGTGGTGAACGCACATTTGAAGCGTGTATTCTTCATCGCCATACTGGCGTATCACTCGGCGTGATGGTATGGGGTGCCATTGGTTACACTTCTCGTCCTCCTCTTGCTCGCATTGACAGCACTTTGAACAGTGGACGTTACATTTCAGATGTGTTACGACACGTGGCTCTACCCTTCACTCGATCCCTGCGAAACCCTACATTTCAGCAGGATAATGCACGACCGCACGCTGCAGGTCCTGTACGGAGCTTTCTGGACGCAGAAAATGTTCGACTTCTGCCCTGGCTAGCACATTCTCCAGATCTCTCACCAATAGAAAACGTCTGGTCAATGGTGGCCGAGCAACGGGCTCGTCACAATACGCCAATCACTACTCTTGATGAACTGTGGTATCGTGTTGAAGCTGCATGGGCAGCTGTACCTGCACACGCCATCCAAGCTGTTTGACTCAATGCCGAGGTGTATCAAGGCCGTTATTACAGCAAAAGGTGGTTCTTCTGGGTACTGATTTCTCAGGATCTATGCACCCAAATTGCGTGAAAATGTAATCACAAGTCAGTGCTAGTATAATATATTTGTCCAATGAATACCCGTTTATCATCTGCATTTCTTCTTGTTGTAGCAATTTTAATGGCCAGTATTGTATATTCCTCTCCCGTTCGTACTAACGAAAACTACTTCTGTATGGAACCCACCGTTAACATACACCTTAGTGTCTTCTAGTTTTGTCGGCGTGAGAGGACGACGCTGGTCTGACGGGGTGGAAGGACGTTCAGACTTGCGACAACCAAGGGACGACGGATCTGCAATCAGTTCACCGAATCTAGAGTTACGTAAACCAGTTTATACACCTTTTCAGAGCTGAGTTGTAAGTACATTTTGGGGATGCCTCTCACATGGTTGTTTTTCTTAAATAGTTAGTACCTTTTTTTAGAAAAAAATAAATTGATTGTTGCTTGTTTAACTGAGGGAAGAAAGAAAGATTTTGATAAATAATCTGGACTCATTAGGGATTTAGTATCTTAAATGATTTGATACATGTTTGCTAAGTTGAGCTGAACTCAAAGTTTTGGGGAGTCCCTTAAACTGTTTTTATCTTCTTAGGTCGTTAACGCTTCTTATAAAATTGGGTACTTGTAAGCCTTTCTCAAGCGCGTCTTCCAGCTGGCTTGAAGCGACCTGACATGAATTCCTCTCTTGTGGCAACCTCTTCATCTCAGAGTAGCACTTGAAACCAAAGTCTTCAATTATTTGCTGGATGTATTCCCATTTATATCTTCCTCTACATTTTTTGTCCTCTGAAGCTCCCTCTAGTACCATGGAAGTCATTCTCTAGTGTCTTAACAGATGTCCTATCATACTGTCCCTTCCACTAGTCAGTGTTTTCCACACACTCCTTTCCTCTCTAATTCTGCACAGAACCTCCTCATTCCTCACTTTATCAGTCCATCTAGTTTTCAACATTCGTATGTAGCACCACCACTCAAACGCTTCTGTACTTTCTGTTTCGGTTTTCCCACAGTCCATATTTCACTAGCACACAGTGCTGCGCTCCAAACGTACGTTCTCAGAAATTTCTTTCTCAAATTAAGGCCTGTGTTTGCCAGTAGTAGACGTCTCTTGACCAGGAATGCCCTTTCTGCCAGTTCTAGTATGCTTTTGATGTCCTCCTCGTTCCGTCCGTCATTGGTTATTTTGGTGCGTAGGTAGCTGAATTCCTTAACTTTAATTTGTGACCATCAATCCTGATGTTAAGTTTCTCGCTGTTCTCATTTCTGCTACTTCTCATTACTTTCGTCTTTCTTCGATTTCCTGTCAGTCCATATTCTGTACTCATTAGACTATTCATTCCATTTAGCAGATCCCATAATTCTTCTTCACTTTCACTGAAGTTAGCAATATCATCAGCGAATGGTATCATTGATATCGTTTCACCCTGAATTTTAATTTCACTCCAGAGCCTTTCTTTTATTTTCGTTCATTGCTTCTTCAATGTAAAGATTGAACGGTAGGGGCGAAAGACTACACCCATGTCTTACACCCATTTTAATCCGAGCACTTCTTTCTTGGACGTCTACTCTTATTATTGCCTCTTGGCTTTTGTACAAATTTTATATTACTCAACTCTCCCTATAAATCATTCCTATTTTTTTCAGAATTTCAAACATCTTTCGCCATTTTACATCGTCGAACGCTTTTTCCACGTCGGCAAATCCTATGAATGTGTCTTGATTTTTCTTTAGTCTTGCTTCCATTATCAACCGCTATGTCAGAATTGCCTCTCTGGTGCCTTTACCATACCTAAAGCCAAACTGATCGTCATCTAACACATCGTCGATTTTCTTTTCGATTCTTTTATGTATTATTCTTGTCAGCAACTTGGACGCATGCGCTGTTAAGCTGATTGTGCGATAATTCTTGCACTTGTAGCTCTTGGAGTCTTCGGAACTGTGTGGACGACATTTCTCTGAAAGTCAGATGGTATGTCGCAAGACTCTTGCATTCTGCACACCAATATGAGTAGGCGTTATGTTGGCACTTCCTCCAATTATTTTAGAAATTCTGATAGAATGTTATATATCCCTTCTGCCTTATTTGATCCTAACTCCTGCAAAGCTCTATTAATTCTAATTCTAATACTGGATTCCCCATCTCTTCTAAATCGACTCCTGTTTCTTCATCACTTCAGACAAATTTCCCCCCTCATAGTGGCCTCCAACGTACTCATGCCACCTATCAGATCTCTCCTCTGCATTTAGCAGTGGAATTCCCGTTACACTCTTAATGTTATCACCCTTGCCTTTAATTGCACCGAAGGTTATTTTTACTTTCCTATATGCTGAGTCAGTCCTTCCGACGATCATTCATTTTTCGATTTCTTCAGATTTTTGATGCAACTGTTTCGCCTTTGCTTCCCTGCACCTCCAGTTTATTTCATTCCTCAGTGACTTTTATTTCTATATTCCTGGATTTTCCTGAAATCTTTGTGCTTCATTCTTTCATCGATCAACTGAAGTATTTCTTCTGTTATCCATGGGTTTTTCGCAGTTGCCTTCTTTGTACCTATATTTTTCTCTACAAATTCTGTGATTGCCCTATTTAGAGATGCCCATTCCTCTTCAACTGTACTGCCTACCGAGCTATTCGTTATTGCCGTATCTATGGCCTCTATAGCGTATGTCGTCATTCTTTAGTACTTTCGTATCCGACTTCTTTGCGTACTGATTCGTCCTGACTAATCTCTCAAACTTCGGCCCAATTTTCATCACTACTATATTGTGATGTGAGTCTATGTCTGCTCCTGGGTACACTTTACAGTCCTGCATCTAATTTCGGAATATCTGTATGACTATGATATAATCTAACTGTAATCTTTCCGTATGACCCGGATTTTTCCATTGTACCTCCTCCTCTTCCGATTCTTGAACATAGTATTCGCTACTACTAGCTAAAATTTATTACAGAACTGAATTTGTCTTTCTCCTCTCTCATTCCTTGTCCCAAGCCCGTAACGTTTTCTTCTATTCCCCTACAACTGCATTCAAGTCCCCCATGACTGTTAGATTTTCATCTCCCTTTACGTAGTACGTTACCATTCCAATACCCTCATATACTTTATCTCTTCGTCTTCAGCTTGTGAAGTCGGCATGTTTACCTACATTGTCGGTATTGGTTTGCTGTCAATTTTGATAAGAACAACTCTATCACTGAACTGTTGACGTAACACACTCTTGAGCCGTGCGTGGCTCATGTTCGTGCCATGTTTATTTAACATCTAGTTTCTACCGTACACCCGCCTTATCATTTTAATTTCAATTGATGGTGTTACTGAATTGCTGTCTTGTCTGCCTGTGAGCGCCAGCAGCGGCGGGTATCAATAAGTGCACTGTCACACTATCTCTGCGTGAACAATAGTATTTTCGGGTCGTCGTGTGTCTGTCAGTCAGGTCGGAGAAGGACCAGCAGGGTGGTCGCGACACAGCACCAGTGCAGGCGGGCACGCAGCCCCAGTGGGGACGACCGTTGATTGATCGTTCGGTCGGTCGTCTCGTCGACGACGTGTATTTGGGTCGGTTCCTTCCTGTGCAGAGATGTCGGTTGTGTTCCCTCTGCATGGTTGGGTCCGAGCCAGTGTCTCTGGGACGTCGTCCGTCCGAAGGAAGTCAGGGAGTGGGAGACGCACCAGCACAGTGCAGTCGCGACGCAGCAGCAGTCGCGGATGGACCAGCCGTCCAGTCGGTTGGTTGGCGTGGAGCAGCAAGCAAGCCCCCGTCGCTAGGATTTGGGCTGGAGCCGCTGGCGGCGTGCACGCGCGGTTGGAGTGTGAGGTGCTGCTTGCGAGTGCCACGAAGTTCGTCGCCCACCGATCTTGGACCTGAGGGTTGAGTGTTCACTTAACTTACTATCGAGCCTCAACTGTATACATTTCTTCGTTTGATCCTGGTTGTCGCTTTTGGGACATTTCTGCGAGCAACAACGTGTGTGTATAAGTCGGCTAAGATTCCAGCCGTCTTCCTGTGAAATTTAACTTAATTTATCCACTGTTATGGAAGTTCACCAGCGGTGTCTTCTGCCTTGTGGCCGTTGACGTTCCGGTTACCTGTCACTGGTCGTTGACGTACTTTTCGGCGGTGTATTTTCCTCGTCGTGTTGCTGCTGTCCAGCGCGGCGTGTAGTTCGACAGATGAGGTGTTGTTGGACGTTATGGGCACCAATATTGTGTGTGTCGGGTATTGAAATCTTGTGGTCGTTTTGCTGGTTTCGTGGAGCGAAACTGATTTGGTTGATTGGTCGGTCGGCTGTCTGTCGATTGGGTTGCCTCTAGATTAAGAAGTCGTTGGACAGGCTGCCTGTCTCATCTATACGGGCGTTATGTCACAATCCCAGGCTGACCCTTGGAACTTCTGAGCGCCGTTCCGTGTTTGTTACATAGTAACTTCCCTGTTTGAGTTTTAGTTATTTGGTTGATGTGTGGCCTTCAGCTGAGTTTTATATATCCTGAATTAATATTCTTGTCTTGCCCTTAAGGCTGGGCTTCACAACATACGTGCTCGCGGAGCAAGCTGTGAACAGCAAGGCGCGAGCACGGAGCAGCGCGAGCACGCTACCCCCACTACCGGACCAGAGTGGAGAGTGGGGAGAGTCACGTGGGGTGCACAACAGCTGCCGCCAGTCGATGTAAACCCGCGGCCACCTGCAGGGATATCACTCACGAATTATTACTGCGACAAATGAAACAAATAAAGGAGAATGTACACGTGCCACATAATTTTACTAGCTTAGTGTATGCCTCTACCATCTGTAGACACTGAAACTAAAGAATTCCACGACAATCCGATATTTTCAACACTTTCTTCAACACTACTTAAAATATCACCTCCAGTTGTAGTGTTCTTCATGGCTACTACATCGAGGAGCTCCTCCCTCACCTGAAGATCTCTGTTAACACCTCTAATAAATATGGCAAGCTGCGCTGTTCCAGTGATATCAACACTTTCGTCCAGAGCTAGAGAATACGCCATAAAATCTTAACAGATATTTGCAAGCTGGCTCTGGACGTCGTCTGCCATGTCCTGTATGCGACACATAATGGTCATGTTAGATAATGGCACAATCCGAAACTGTTCAACTTGAGATGGACACAAATGTTCCGCTGCAACTACCAAACATTCTTTTATTAAATCGCCTTCAGTTAAGGGGAGCAGGGATTTTGCTAAAAGCAAAGCAATTTTGTAACCCACTCTGAGAGCTGCCTCAGTTGATTTTTCTTTGTCGTCCAGATCTTCTTCGGATAGCTTCCTTTTATGTTTAATAACTTCCTGTGCACGATGTGGTCAATCACATTTTTCATGTCCGTAGTCTTTTGCGTGGTACGACATATAATGTCGCTGCAAATTAAATTTCGTAAAAGAATTCAGCGTTTTGTGACATAGTAAACATTTTGCAACACCATCTTTTTCAGTAAACAGATACAATTCCTCCCAATGGGGGTTGAACTGCGAAAGCATGGTTGGGATTACAGAATGGCGACTTCACATGATTCTTAACCAGCGAAGTGACTGTTACGAGCTGATCGTAGTACTTTAAACGTTACACAGTCGGCGCGAATTCAATAGGCACGCTGCGGCCCTATTGAAACGTGCGCGCGCATTTCCCCTCCCTCCCCTCCCTCCGTACTCCGCGACCTTGCAGCTGCTCGCGAGCACGTGCCTGAGCAGACGCGAGTACTCGCGCTCAAAACCGGCCAGTTGTTAAGCCCTGCCTTAAGGCATGAGATTGTTGCTCTTATAGGGGCCTTCAGCCGAATTTTACGTCAAATCTCTTAAGGCCTTAAGCCGTTAAATTATTGGGTTGGTGTGTGGCCTTCAGCCGAGTTTTAATATCTCTTAAATTAATGTTCTTGTCTTGTCCAAAAGGCATACGGTTGCGATGCTTTGTAGGGGTCTTCAGCCGAATTTGCTTCAATTGTTTTAAGATTAGGCCTTCTGCCGTTGGATTGAAACACTTCTTATTGCTTAATATGCGGACTCCAGCCGAGTTCCATAAAAATTGAAGTGCTAAGGCCTGCAGCCTCTTTAGATTGAAGATTTAGAAAATATTTTTGGGTGACACATCCAGAAGAACCTTCTTTGTCAATTTCTTACTTAGGCCTTGCATCTAGGATTTTGAGCGCGACCTTCAGCCGATCTAAAGTTAATCAAAGGAGATCCATTATAACTTTTAGTGTTTTGCATTCTTGTGTAATATTGTATGTGGACAAATAAAGTTTGTATGTTGAGTGCAACTGACAGCAACCTAATTTTTGTCCCTTTCCACAACCTAACCCGCTCTGGCCTGCCAGCCCAGGCATTTAGACTGTCCTCCCTACCTTCCTATTCGTGACGAATCCTACTTTCGTTATACCGTTTCCTACAGCTGTTCCATATGACATTATACTCATCTGACCAGATTTCCAAGTCTTGTTTCCCTTCCACTTCACTGACCCCTACTACATATAGATTGAGCCTCTGCACTTCCATTTTCCGATTTTCTAGCTTCCCTACCACGTCGAAGCTTCTCACGTTCCATGCCCCGGCTTACTAATCAGATGCAGCGCTGTCGTGGCTGTAATTATTGTCATACTATGAAGGCTTTCACGACCGGATCACATATCTTCCGGTAAACCTTCCGGGATGTAAGGTCGTGGTCCATGAAACTCTTCGGCTCCTAACGTTTCATCCAGAGCTGCGCTGGACACCCCTCTGAAGATGTCCAGCGCAGCTCTGGACGAAACGTTAGGAGCCGAAGAGTTTCATGGACCACGACCTTACATCCCGGAAGGTTTACCAGAAGATATGTAATTATTATCATTGTCGTTATTATTGTGACTATTATTGTCTTTATTATTATTATTGTCTTTATTATTATTATTATCTTTATTATTATTACTGCTCTTGATCTCTATTAGTGGAAGCTGCAGCAGTAGTAGGAGTAGGCCGTTGTGGCCGAGCGGTTCTAGTCGCTTCAGTCCGGAACCGCGCTGCTGCTACGGTCGCACGTTAGACTCCTGCCTCGGGCATGGATGTGTATCATGTCGTTAGGTTAGTTAGGTTTAAGTAGTTCAAAGTTCTAGGGGACTGATGACCTCAGATGTTAAGTCCCATAGTGCTCAGAGCCATTTGAACTAGGTAGGACTACTGCCAGTATTAACTTTATTAGTTCTTAGTCAATATTATTTACTCATATTTTCGCTATAGACACTCAAATAATTTTATACTATTTTACATACTAAAATTATTATTTCATAAGTACCAAAGTATCTATGATGTAAAGAGTACTCTATGTTTGACATCCAGGTTCGATGTAAGAGAGGGCTTGATGGCCCTAATAAGATGTTGTTGTTGTTGTTGTGGTCTTCAGTCTGTAACACCTCCGATTATATATCCCGACCTGATCTGATCGAATAGCAGCCCAATAATTATTATTAATGTGATCGTCTACCCAATGGGGCTGGCAATCGGAATTGACTGCTATGGAAGTTGTTACTTTCCAGTTCGTCCTTCTCAATACTGTAATAATGAAATGTCTGGTAACAAGAAAAACACCAACACAGTTTCACTAATTACGAACCTATATTCGTCTCAAAAACACAAAAAGGAGGAGACAGCCACTGCCTTCGTCATACATATCTAATTACGGCTAATCTCAGCACAGGCTTCTTCATTTTCCATTATCATCACTGCATCCAACACTGCAATCCAACACTGCAATCCAAGGTGATGCCGGCGCGGTAGACGCGAAACAAAAATATCGGCACTACAAATGTCACTGACCACTTCCGTAATGATACTTCTTCACTTTCCCGGTATTATTTCTAGTACAAAGGGGTCTAACCACGGCGATGGCGACTCCCTTCTACGTTAAAGCCTCGCATTACAACAACTGGCCTCCACCCTCGCTCTACTCGCAACATGGCCCTCGCTCAACTCCACACTCGCTCTCGCAACACGACACAATCGATTGTTCGCCCTATCGACCTGTGCCGAGTGAAAATTTATAGTAAGGGCCTACAGACCCCTTACCAAGTCCAGAGACTGGTTTGATGCAGCTCTCCATGCTAGTCCATCCTGTGCAAGCTTCTTCCTCTCCCATTACCTACTGCAACCTACATCCTTGTGAATCTGCTTAATGTATTCATCCCTAATCAGATATATTTACATAAATAAAAATAAAGAAAGTGGGGCGACTGCATTAAAATAATCGTGATAGTGGCGCATGAAAGACTTAGGTTTATTGGAAGACTCCTAAGAGGTTGAATATAACATCCCGTCTAACAAATTCTTGAGTAATCTTCGCTATTCTCGGACTTTCACGAAGTTGGTCCAACGGAAAAGACAGAGATGATACAAAGCGAAACTACACGCTTTCCCGTGTGCTTGTTTAGTCAATACGAAAGTGTCAGGGAAATGCTGGGCATGAACTCCAGCTGCAGACGCAACGAAAAAGATGTGGTGCTCTGTGAACGGCGTTACTGAGAAAAGTGTAAGATTAGGTTAAAAAACTACTCAAGAAACATACTACTTACTGCTTGGTGTATCACGCGTGATGGGAGCAACGATGAAGTCAGAGTAATTTTAGGCGCATGCACAGTCATGGCAAAACTCTTTTTATTCTTGCACACCATCCTACAATAGAAAAGAAAAAAGGAAGGAAAATGAATTTCGTGCTGTCGGGCTCTCCGTCACACAACGTTCAGTAATTAGCGGAGTGCACATATGCACTGATGATCATTTAATTGCAGAACCAAGCGCGATAGTAAATAACGAGTTTTTCCTTGCAGTGGACATGCAGTATAATAAAGAGTATTATACTTTCAGGGGATGTGGGGTGTTTGGGGCGCCACTCCTTCATCCAGTGTTGCCTTTGGGAGGACTGCAGTCAGTTGGCCTGTGTTTGTTGCAACATCACGGAAAGGCCGGCCGAAGTGGCCATGCGGTTAAAGGCGCTGCAGTCTGGAACCGCAAGACCGCTACGGTCGCAGGTTCGAATCCTGCCTCGGGCATGGATGTTTGTGATGTCCTTAGGTTAGTTAGGTTTAACTAGTTCTAAGTTCTAGGGGACTAATGACCTCAGCAGTTGAGTCCCATAGTGCTCAGAGCCATTTGAACCAACATCACGGAAAGCTGCAACAATGGTTGCTGTGTTGACGGTCCGTGGTGCTCGAGACGTCGTCGCACGGCCCGTGTGGACACTCTCCCGATTCGATTCTGGTGGCAGACCTTTCTCCTTTTTACACAAGGTGTAACAAGGTGTTCTCACAAACAACTAACAGTCGAAAGCTTTTTCTTAATGAGGAGCTCGCTCAGTAATCTTTGTTTTACAGGGTGTCCCAGGAGGAAGAGGCAGTATTCAGGAACATGACAGAAACCATCATTCGAAGCAAAAAAGTATAGTAAACGAGGACTTAATAGGTACGATCACTTCTTCAGTAGAAGAGATGTCTTTCACACTAGCGAAAATATGCAAGTTCTCATAGTTCTAACGTATTCACATTAGAGCCATTCCCCAGCGGACATTTTTATCTTGTTTCAGTCCATAATGCCCCGTCTCAAAATGTGGAAAACAAAGAGCTTGCAGTAGACGAGATTTATTTCACAGTATGGAAGACGAAGAAGTTTTCATGGGTGTTAGAGTATGGACTGTAGAGCCCATGTTCGATGGACCTTTTTGCTTCGAATGATCGTTCTTGTCACATCCATTAGTACTGATCTTTCCTCCAGTGGTACCCTTTATCACCCTGTTACATGTTCAGTGGTCTGGTGGGTTGATACTGGCTTGGTGTGTTTCGGGTCTGGGTTCGATTCCCGTTTGAGGAGTCCGTTTTCAATAGGCATACAAAGATTCCATTAACTTCTGACGACGCCAAGTGCAAAATGTAGGATTGCACCGCGCGACAAATTCTCATTAAGCGACGTGTCCCTTTGCTACCGCGTAGAGTTTAAGTCGGGGCATGAAAGAGACGAAAGTTGCTGAAAGCAGAAACTCTGTTACCGGTAAGCTATATTACACATTTTAGTTAATGAACCAACCGCCATCTTTTATCTGAACTTGAGATGCTGAATATATTGGAATTGGACTGGGATTCGAAATCGGTGCTTCCCTTTCGCAGGATTTGATCACTTCAAGATGATATAGTTCAATCAATTAGTTGTTTGCCCAAGATTTCAAAGTCTTCGAGCCTCCCATGTTAGATGCACATCTGGTTAAGAATCCTCGTCGCCTGGAAAATTTTTATCATGACTTTTCAAGCTCTAGCATGTATACATCTAACTGGTGGTGGATCATAATTTTAATTTTTATCGTCTATTCGTGCGGTTTCTACAACAACAATGGATAACGATCTCGACTCTCACTCAGACACAGAACGTTTTTTCCTCGCGTCATCTCAAGTTCTAATATGCAATTCCATGCTACTCGGGAAAAAGAATACGATAACTTTTGATCGTGTGTAGTCAACGACGATGTTTGCTGGGTCTGATTCCCAGTCGGCACTGCACTCCTCGCCACTTCATTTATAGTTCATGCCGAGCCGGCCGGAGTAGCCGAGCGGTTCTAGGCGCTTCAGTCTGGAACCGCGCGACCGCTACGGTCGCAGGTTCGAATCCTGCCTCGGGCATGGATGTGTGTGATGTCCTTAGGTTAGTTAGGTTTAAGTAGTTCTAAGTTCTAGGGGACTGATGACCTAAGATGTTAAGTCCCATAGCGCTCAGAGCCATTTGAACCAGTTCATGCCGACCGTTGTGGCCGAGCGTTTCTAGGCGCTTCCGTCTGGAACAGCGCGACCGCACCGGTCGCAGGTTCGAATCCTGCCTCGGGCATGGATGTATGTGATGTCCTTAGGTTAGTTAGGTTTACGTAGTTCTAAGTTCTAGGGGACTGATGGCCTCAGATGTTAAGTCCCATAGTTCTCAGAGCCATTTGATTTCTAGTTCATGCGTCACGCATCTCACTACTGGCGGAAGAACTCCATTCGTACATATAAAACAGCGGAAATAGGAGCCAGGTTGGAACCGTAGAAAGGCAAAAATTATTCATTTACCTCTTCATTCCAGGTACAAACATCTCGCTACTGCGGAGAAATTCAATATCGGAGATCTGTTTATGATTAGCTACAAATCAGATTAAATTCCAGGTTCGAAGCTCTGTCCAACACAAAACTTTATGACCCGTCAATTCAAGTTTGTTACTTGTGGATGGAACCATATTTAAAACATTTCAGTGTCCACTTGACATGGAACATAGTTGCTGAATATGTGTCCCAGACAGTACAAATTTTAAATTCGGATTTGCTAACCAACCATAGTGATCAGTGCTGTTTCGAGTCCGTCTAAGGCAAAGGGTCTTCGTTCACTTAGCATGGCTAATGGTGTCAGAACAGTCATATCATTTAAAGTTCAAACACATGCTTAACTAGCTGCTAATGAATACCTTAGATTGTTAATGCACTTCAGGTTAGAAAACAGGGTCATAAGTGACTGCACATAGATCCCTGTGCCATCATGGTTCCAGAAAGTGACTAGTGATGCGGTGATGACGGTGCGGTTTCGATAGAGCGGTTTTTCGACCTGGTTAGTTCATTATCCAGCTCATTAAAAGCAGTCTAAAAGTGAACAGCGGTTAACAGACGGTTGAAAAGCCTTTTTTAAGAGCAAGGGTACTCCGTATTATTATAGAGCTTTGTGAGTCCAGATGTTCTTGCTAAATATAAAAACATTTAGTTCTGAGTAAAGATTATGGTGTGATGTAAGTGGTAGACTTACAGGCATTAGTAGTCTCAGACGCTAAGAGAGTACTAACTTTTTAGAAACGTCTCTTTTTGTAATAAAGTCGATTTTTAAGCGTTAAATACTGTCTCTTCTGTAGCAGCATATTCCCTGATAGCCCGCATCTCGTGGTCGTGCGGTAGCGTTCTCGCTTCCCACGCCCGGGTTCCCGGGTTCGATTCCCGGCGGGGTCAGGGATTTTCTCTGCCTCGTGATGGCTGGGTGTTGTGTGCTGTCCTTAGGTTAGTTAGGTTTAAGTAGTTCTAAGTTCTAGGGGACTTATGACCACAGCAGTTGAGTCCCATAGTGCTCAGAGCCATTTGAACCATTTTATTCCCTGATATTTGCAACATCGTGGTATTAATTTTCATTTGGACCTATTTACTACGCACAACAATGGTCTCTAGTGGTCACTTGTGGTATTATTTCGTGTAGTCAAATGACTCTATCGAAAAGAGGTTACAGAACCCCTAAGGAAGCTACACTATGTGGACTGCATGAAAATCAAGCGGAACGCAACTCAGGTCGTCCGGATACTTTTGAGCAAGCTAGTACATTTACTGCTACTATACAGTTAAAACTGACTAGCCATGTTGACTCAATACAGCAACCACTGCTTCACATTTGTCGAAATGAACAGTAGTATTTAGAATTATTCCAGCAAAAAATGAAATTCCTTTTCAAATAAATCGGCACTTGATTAAATTGTCCATATTGCTAGCACGTATTAGAGTCAATTTTCCAGGTATATTGAATCTGCCAAGTTGTCTGTACATATTGCAAATTAATGTCCCGCCTTTTTTGTTTGTATGCGAAGCAAAATCCTGGAACTGTTATAAGTAGCTTAAAGTGGATTTTACTAACAGATTGATTTACGAGGAAGTTTTGCGTGTATGATTTGTATATATTTATTGCAAATTGGGTGAGCGATGGTAAATTGAAACCCCTTGCAGCATTATTCTGTCTGTATAAGAGCACTAATCTCAAAAACTGCTGAAGGGGTTTTCATACGGTTTTCAGTAATAGATGAACCGATGAACCGATTCACAAGGAAAGTTTACGTATATAATTTATCACTGCTGTGTCACACAAGTCGACCAGACATCGGTAAATGGTGCCACCTGTGCAAGCCGGGGCTGATTGCTAGTATGATATATTTCTGTACTGCCACTGGTGAACTTACTTACTGTTTTACCGCGATGGCTGTATGACATCAGATCGTGTTGTAACGGCTTCAGGGAACTGTCCATAAGAGAAGTATGGGCAGGTACATTCAAAACTGGAGTCTCAGTAAAGTCTCCCCATCAGAAGTACTCAGAACAGACTGAGAAACAGATTTCTATAGCAAATGATGATACCAATACCTCTGTAATAAGCGAAGATATGACTGTCTTAAAATTTACCTGCACGGAAACAGAATTACAATGTATGAAACTGTTAGCAGAATATACTGCCTCCAAAGACAAATGGAGTACCCAGAAGAGAAGCAGGAAATGAAATGTAACTTCGCGGGTTGAGAGGATATGTGAAGTTATTTCCTTGATTACAATAGAGAGTACAAATAAAAAAGAAAGAAAAGAAAAGACCTGATTAGATTGGGAAGGGTTTCATAAAGTCGTCGTAACCTCTCTGTGGCAAATGGCTCACCACTGTTGCAAATAGCCCTTGATATTTAGGACTGGGATGGAATTGATGTCTGACCTCGTCTAACGTATGTGCTATGGGGAGAGGGGGAGGGGGTTGGATATGAGCAAATTTTGGCCATGTGAATACCTCACCATTAGACAGACAGTGCAGAGAGGCACGTCTCACACGTGGACGGGCTTGTGAAGTTGACATGTGGCATCACGATACTGTCACATGAGAGGTAACTCTTGAGGAAGCTTGATACCTGTGACGCAGTGTTACGCCATCCGAGTTCAATCAGTCGCTACCATCCTTGATCTAGAGTTATACCTGTTGGCTCCCCAAGGCGAGACTCAGGGGTAATATCGCTGTACCTCTCCAAAACACTGGTCAATGGGCCTTTTTTTTTTTTTTTGCAATCAGTTTCACTATTTCGATGCGACCCGCCACCGAGAATTCCTCTCCTCTCCTGTGCCAACCTCTTCATGTCAGAGTATCACCTGAAACCTACGTCCTCGGTTACTTGGTGGATGTATTCCAATCTCTGTCTTCATCAACACGTTTTAAACCTCTACAGCTCCCTCTAGCACCTTGCAGGTTATTCCATGATGTCTTAAAAGATGACCTGTCATCCTGTCTTCTTGTCAGTGTTTTCCGTATGTTTATTTCTTCTTTCCTTCAGGATTCTGTCGAGAACGTCCTCATTCCTTACCGTATCAGTTCACCTGACTTTCAACTTTCTTCCGTAGCACCACATCTCAGATGCTTCGATGCTCTTCTTTTACCGTTTTTCCTCAGTCTATGTTTCACTGCCATACAATTATGTGTTCCAAACGTACATACTCAGAAATTTCTTCCTCAAACTAAGACGATTGTTTTATGCTAGTAGACTTCTCTTGGCCAGGAATGCCCTCTTAGCCAGTGCTGGTATGCTTTTTATATCCTCCTTGCTCCGTCCGTCATAGGTTGTTCTGCTGCCTGCGTAGCAGAATTCGTTAAACTCATCTACTTCGTGACCACCAATCCTGATGTTAAACTTCTCGCTGTTCTCATTTCTGCTTCTTCTCATTACTTTCGTCTTGCTTCGATTTACTCTCAGTCCATATGCTGTACCCGTTAGACTGTTCATTCCACTCAGAAGACCCTTGAATTCTTCACTTTCACTGAGGATAGCAGTGTCATCAGCGAGTCTTATTATTGATAACCTTTCACCTTAAGATTTTAATTTCTCTTTTGAAGCTTGCTTTTGTTGCCATCACTGTTTCTTCAATGCGTAGATTGAACAGTAGTGGCGCAAGACTACATACCTGTTTTACACCATTTTTAACCCGAGCACTTCATTGTTGCTCTACTATACTTGCTGCTCCCTCCTGGATTTTGTACATATTGTGTATGACCCTTCTTTCCCAATAGCTTATCCCTATCTCCCTCAAAATTTCGAGCATCTTCCACCATTTGACACTTTCGAACGCTTTTTCCAGGTAGACTAATCCAATGAGCGGGTCTTGGTTTTTCTTCGGTCTTGCTTCCATAGTTAGCTGCAACGCCAGAATTGTCCCTTTGGCGCCTTTACCTACCCTAAAGCCAAGTCGTCTAAGACAACCTCGATTTTCTTTTCCAATCTTCTGAATATTTTTGTTGCTAGCAACTTGGATGCATAAGCTGTTATACTGACCGCGTGCTGATTCCCGCACTTACCGGCGCTTGCAACTTTCTGAATTGTGTGGATGATGTTTTTCCGAAAGTCAGATGGTATGGCGCCGGACCCATACATTCTATACATTAATACGAATAGTCATTTTGCTTCCATTTACATCAATCATTTTAGAAATTCCGATGGAATGTTATCCATCCCTACTGCCTTATTACATCTTAAGTCTTCCAAAGCTCTTTCACATTTTGATTCTAATAACAGATCACCTGCTGTTGTTGTGGTCTTCAGTCCAGAGACTGGTTTGATGCAGCTTTCCATGCTACTCTATCATGTGCAAGCTTCTTCATCTCCCCGTACCTACTGCAACCTGCATCCTTCTGAATCTGTTTAGTGTATTCATCTCTAGGTCTCCCTCTATGACTTTTACCCTCCACGCTGCCCTCCAACACTAAATTGATGATCCCTCGATGTCCCAGAACATGTCCTACCAACCGATCACTTCTTGTAGTCGTGTCACAAGCTCCTCTCCTCCCCAATTCTATTCAATACCTCCTCATTAGTTATGTGATCTACCCATCTAATCTTCAGCATTCTTCTGTAGCACGACATTTCGAAAGGTTCTATTCTCTTTTTGTCTAAACTATTTATCGTCCATGTTTCACTTCCATACATGGCTACACTCCATACAAATACTTTCAGAAATGAATTCGTGACACTTAAATCTATACTCGATGTTAACAAATTTCTCTTCTTCAGAAACGCTTTACTTTCCACTCCCAGTCCACATTTTATATCCTCTCTACTTCGACCATCATCAGTTATTTTGCTCCCCAAATAGCAAAACTCATTTACTACTTTAAGTGTCTCATTCCCTAATCTAATTCCCTCAGCATCATCCGATTTAATTCGACTACATTCCATTATCGTTTTGCTTTTGTTGATGTTCATCTTATAACCGCATTTCAAGACACTGTCCATTCCGTTCAGCTGCTATTCCAGGAACTTTTCTGTCTCTGACAGAATTACGACGTCACCGGCGAACCTTAAAGCTTTTATTTCTTCTCCGTGGATTTTAATTCCGAATTTTTCTTTTCTTTCCTTTACTGCTTGCTCAATATACAGATTGAATAACATCGGACGTAGACTACAACCTTGTCTCACTCCCTTCCCAACCACTGCTTCTCTTTCATGTCCCTCGATTCTTATAATTGCCATCTGGTTTCTGTACAAATTGTAAGTAGCCTGTCGCTCCCTGTATTTTACCCCTGCCACCTTCAGAATTTGAGAGTATTCCAGTCAACATTGTCAAAAGCTTTCTCTAAGTCCACAAATGCCAGAAACGTAGGTTTGACTTTCCTTAATCTATTTTCTAAGATAAGTCGTAGGGTCATTATTGCCTCACGTGTTCCAAAATTTTTACGGAATCCACACTGATCTTCCCCGAGGTCGGCTTCTACCGGTTTTTCCATTCTTCTATAAAGAATTCCGGTTAGTATTTTGCAGCCTTGGCTTATTAAACTGATAGTTTGGTGATTTTCACATCTGTCAACACCTGCTTTCTTTGGGATTGGAATTATTATATTCTTGAATTCTGTGGGTATTTTGCCTGTCTCATACGTGTTTCTCACCAGATGGTAGAGTTTTGTCAGGGCTAACTCTCACAAGGCTATCAGTAGTTCTAATGGAATGTTGTCTACTCCCGGGGCCTTGTTTCGACTTATGTCTTTCAGTGCTCTGTCAAACTCTTCACGCAGTATCATATCTCCCATTTCATCTTCATCTACACCCTCTTCCGTTTCCATAATATTCTCCTCAAGAAAATCGCCCTTGTATAGACCCTCTATATACTTCTTCCACATTTCTGCTTTACCTTCTTTGCTTAGAACTGGGTTTCCATCTGAGCTCTTGATATTCATACAAGTGGTTCTCTTTTCTCCAAAGGTCTCTTTAATTTTCCTGTAGGCAGTATCTATCTTACCCCTAGTGAGATAAGCCTCTACAGCTTTACATTTGTCCTCTAGCCATCCCTGCTTAGCCATTTTGCACTTCCTGTCGATCCCATTTTTGAGACGTTTGTATTCCCTTTCTCCCTGCTTCATTTACTGCATTTTTATATTTTCTCCTTTCATCAATTAAATTCAGCATCTCTTCTGTTACCCAAGCATTTCTATTAGCCCTTGTCTTTTTACCTACTTGATCCTCTGCTGCCTTCACTATTTCATCTCTCAAAGCTACCCATTCTTCTTCTACTGTATTTCTCGCCCCCATTCCTGTCAATTGCTCCCTCATGCTCTTCCTGAAACTCTCTACTACCTCTGCTTCTGTCAGTTTACCCAGGCCCCATCTCCTTAAATTCCCAAGTTTTTGCAATTTATTCAGTTTTAATCTACAGTTCATAACCAGTAGATTCTGGTCAGAGTCCACATCTGCCCCTGGAAATGTCTTACAATTTAAAACCTGGTTTCTAAATCTCTGTCTTACCATTATATAATCTATCTGAAACCTTTCAGTATATTCAGGCTTCTTCCATGAATACAACCTTAGCTATGATTAAGTTATGCTCTGTACAAAATTCTACCAGGCGGCTTCCTCTTTCATTTCTTAGCCCCAATCCATATTCACCTACCATGTTTCCTTCTCTCCCATTTCCTACTATCGAATTCCATTCTTCCATGACTATTAAATTTTCGTCTCCCTTCACTATCTGAATAATTTCTTTTATCTCATTATACATTTCATCAATCTCTTCCTCACCTGCGGAACTAATCGGCATATAAACTTGTACTACTGTGGTAGGCGTGGGCTTCGTATCTGTCTTCGTCAAAATAATGCGTTCACGATGCTGTTTGTAGTAGTTTACCCGCATTCCTATTTTTTTATTTGTTATTAAACCCACTCCTGCGTTACCTCTATTTGATTTTGTATTTATAACCCTGTATTCACGTGACATAAGTCTTGTTCCTCCTGCCACCGAACTTCACTAATTCGCACTATATCTAACTTTAACCTATCCATTTCCATTTTTAAATTTTCTAACCTACCTGCCCAATTAACGGATCTGACTTTCCATGCACCGACCCACAGAACGCCAGTTTTCTTTCTTCTAATAACAACGTCCTTCTGAGTAGTCCCCACCCGCAGATCCGGATGGGGGACTATTTTACCTTCGGAATATTTTACCCAAGAGGACGCCATCGTCATTTAATCATACAGTAAAGCTGCATGTCCTCGGGAAAAATTACGGCCGTAGTTTCCCCTTGCTTTCAGCCGTTCGCAGTACCAGCACAGGGAGGCCGTTTTGGTTAGTGTTACAAGGCCAGATCAGTCAATCATCCAGACTGTTGCCCCTGCAACTACTGAAAAGGCTGCTGCCCCTCTTCAGGAACCACACGTTTGTCTGGCCTCTCAACCTCTCAACAGATACCGCTCCGTTAAGGTTGTAGCTAAGGTACGGCTATCTGTATCGCTGAGGCACGCAAGCCTCCCCACCAACGGAAAGGTCCAAGGTTCATAGGGGGGGGGGGGAGGAGGGGCGGAATGGATCGCCTATGTCTTCTATTCTGACTCCTGTTTCTTCTTCCATCACGTCGTCAGATAGGTCTCTCCCTCATAGAGGCCTTCAATGTTCTATTTCCATCCATCTACTCTCTTCTCTGCATTTAACAGTGGAATTCTCATTGCACTATTTATTTTACCATCTTTGCATTTAATTTCGCCGAAGGTTGATTTGACTTTCCTGTATGCTGAGTCGCTCCTTCCGTCGATTATTTCTTTTCCGAATTCTTCACATTCTTCATTCAGCCATTTCATCTTAGCTTCCGTGTACTATTTTTAAGAGACTCGTATTCTCATATTTCTTAATGTCCCTAAACATTTTTGTACTTCGTTCATTCATAGATCAACCAATGATTTCTTGACAGTTACCTTCTTTGTACCTATGTTTTTTTTCTGACGTTTGTGATTTCCCTTTCTACAGGTGTCCATTGTCTTCAGCTGTACTACCTACTGAGCTATTCCTTACGGCAGTATCTACAGCTTCGGATAACTTCAAGCTTATCTCTTCATTCCCTAGTAATTCCGCGTCAAACTTCTTTGCGTATTGATTCTTCCTGACTAGTCTCCTAAACTTCAACCTCTTCAGCACGACTAAATTGTGATCTCAGTATAAATCTGCTCTTCAGTACAGTTCAAATTCGGTATCTGGTTTCCGGATCTTTGCCTGACCGTGACATAATCTTACTGAAATCTCTACGTACCTCCCGATCTTTTCCAAGTGTACCTCCTCCTCTCATGATTCTTCAACAGAATATTCGCTAGTACAGGCTGAAAAGTATTGCAGATCTCAATTAGTCTTTCTCCTGTCTCATTCCCGCTACCAAGTCCACATTTTCTCGTAGCCCTTTCTTCTCCATTTCCCCAGCGAGCGAGGTGGCGTAGTTAGTTGGCACACTGGTCCCGCATTCTAAAGGATGACAGTTCAAACCCTCGTCTGGCCATCCAGATTTAAGTTTTCCGTGATTTCCCCACATCGCTCCAGACAAATTACGGGATGCTTCCTTTGAAAGGACGCTGCCGATTTCCTTCCCAATCCTTGACGCCATCCGCTCTTGTTCTCCGTGTCTAATGGCCTCAATGTCGGCCGGCATTAAACAAAGTGTTCCTGCTTCCTTCTACTCCTTCCCTTACAATCACTTTTCAGTCCCTAATGACTATTAGATTTTCATCTTCCTTTACGTACAGAACACCCGTTTAGTATCCTCATATACTTGATCTATCACTTCATCTTTGGCTTGGGACGTTGGCATGTACAGCTAAGACATTCCAGAATGAGATTTTCACTCTGCAGTGGAGTGTGCGCTGATATGAAACTTCCTGAAAGATTAAAACGGTGTGCCGGACTGAGACTCGAACTCGGGACCTGTGCCTTTCGCGGGAAAGTGCTCTACCATCTGAGGTCCCGAGTTCGAGTCTTGTTCCGACACTCAGTTTTAATCTGCCAGGAAGTTTCATATCAGCGCACACTCCACTGCAGAGTGAAAATCTCATTCTGGAAACATCCCCCAGGATGTCGCTAGGCCTTGTCTCCGTAATATCCTTTCTTCCAGGAGCGCTAGTTCTGGAAGGTTCACAGAAGAGCTTCTGTGAAGTTTGGAAGGTAGGAGACGAGGTACTAGCTAAGCTATTGTTGGCGGTCTTGGTTTGCTATAGATTCTGATGCCAATAATCTGTCACTGAAGTGTTCACAGTAGCTCACTCCCCACCCGTCATTCCTATGCATAACGAATCCTAGTCCAGTTATAACACTTTTTGCAGCTGTTGATTTTACCCTATACTCATCTCACGGAAATCCTTTTCTTCTTTCCATTTGACTTCACTGACCTCCGCTATAACCGGGTTAACTCTTAGCGTTTACCTTTTCTGATTTTCTCTATCAGTTTCAAACTTCTGACATTCAACGCCTCTGCTCGTAGAACGGTATCCTCCCGTTGGATATTGAGTGTTCTTCTCATGGTCTCCTCCCGCTTGGTAGTCCCCTCCTAGAGATCCAAATGGGCTATTCCCGATTCTTATGCCAATGTATAGATCATCGTGACAGTGCAGTGGTTTCCATTGCCTTCTAGACCCTCGTGCTGCTGATCATTACTGATTCTTCCGCCCTAAGGGACAGTTTCCCACCACGACGGCTAGAGAGTGCTCTGAACCTCTGTCCCTTCCTCTACCATCTTTGACAAGGTCGTTGTCTGAATGAGAGATAACTCCTTTTGCCGGAAGTCTTCGGCTATCATCGTTGACGATTTCTTGTTCAAAAGTTTAGTGGGGCCTGGGTGTGAACCCTGGACTGCGTACATTTTCACTACTAATCAAATCTTTCCTTTGTTTCTTCGAATTTTTTCTTCTTCTTAATTATGAAAGTTACTGTTCGTGGCATTTGGCCTGTGAGGACGTCACATGAGGCCCCATCCTGTTTATCGTGGAATGCTTCACTATTCTTTTTTATTTCAGAGGGCAGGCAGCACTCTGACCGGACACGCTGCGCTACTGTGCCGGTGATACCTTGACCACGAATGCCACTGATCAGAGACGCTACCCCCAGACCAAGGGTAGTACCAGACCGCAGTTCATCGCTGAACACAATGCGACGCCATTCATCAGCGGTCCATGTCCCCCGACTACGCCGCAACTCCCAACACAGCCGTTTATGCTTAACTGATAATGGATTCCCTGGTCCAGTTGCTGGTAGTCTCCATCCAGTGGTGCAGCACGATACGGAATGTAGTAGGAAGTCCGTTGCTTATCCTCGGACAGCAAGCGTAGCTATGAAGGTATTTCTGTGTATTGGCTGTACAAAACGTTGACCTCCATAGACGACGAGTACACGTGTCCTTACTTTCCCAAGCAGTCGGACATTCGTCCAACGTCACGTCCGAAAGTCACACGAATCTGGACATGGAGTATTCGAACTGCCGGTGATATGCAAACCCCCAGTGAGGTCTCTTCCAAACTGTGTCAGATGCTGATAATGCTGTCTCATCTGGGTACGCGGCATCTACGTGTCATTCGCAGTGATCACTTAACACCCGATTCTGTCCACGCCTGTTATATGCCCTACCAAGTCTAGTAACAACACTGAACATGAACAACTCTTATGCTCTCATGTGGCCTTTATTTCACAGAGAATTACAACGCTAGTCATTTATACATCCACCGATGGTGTGTACTTGTGCGAAGCTACATTGTCATCCGACCATGTGTTCCAGGATTGTTTCTGTCGCACAGTGTTCGAAGGGAACTGGGTATTCACCTGACGTTGCTTATAGCACTGGTGTATATTCTCGCCGTAAATATATGTCTTATAAATAAGCGACTGGTGGAATAATTTTGTGAGCTCTTCTATCTGCCCCTATACGCTGCTTCCAAATTTGCACGGTAGTCGGGTGCCATGTGCCCAATTCAACCCGCTTACGAACTTATTTAATTTACATGCGCATCTTGTATTTCATTTTTAATTTCGGGTAGTATTTTACGAATTCTGCTTAATACTGAAGACTCGAAGCAAAGTTTATTGACGAAGGGTATTCACATCGTCTCTAACGTATTAAAGGCCATACACTACTTGTCATAAAATGCTTTTTAAGGGAAGCATTTGAGGTTAAGTGTACAACAAGTATGACTACTTTTCTCTCCTTTAGATGTCACTATGTGGGCTATAACTTTGTCAGATGAGTCATGGGGAAGAAGACCAACATTATTTTAATTTAGTGTATACAGGTCATCAGCTAAAATGACAGAGGTCTGAATCTTTAATAAAAGACAGAAAACTGTGCAGGCATTTAAGTGGAATATCAGAAACACCGATAATGACGAAAATAACTATATTCGAGAAGAAATCTGTGATGAGGTGCATGGAACCATTCGAGGTACTCATGAGGAGATAGAAAAGACACTACCGTATTTTGATAGTAACGCAACATCTTTACAGAATGTCTGCAGATGAAGACACCCCTCCAAGACTGAAACGATGTAGGAGGATTGTTTTGCTGCCCAAAAAGTAGTCAGACAAGACATGAATAACTATAGACCTGTCAGTCACCTTTGCATGACACACATGACAATAACTAAAATGGTCATCAAATGCGATGAGAAATCTTTACTTTGTATTCAGTCAAGGAAGAGGCAGCACAAGTTGTGGATGTCGTTACAAAAAAGAGAAAGTTATTGTCATTGTTGATGAAGATGAAGAAAAAGATGATGATGATAATTTGACTAGTGTTTCTTACTGTGGTATGAGTCACATAGTCAGATAGACTTTTTCATGAATTGCTAGGCTCTGTGTGTTACGAGGAACAGAAAAAGTGGTGTCATGAATGAGATATTTGGTTCAAACATAGTCAGTTTAATGCGACAAGACAAGGAGTCTTGTGCCACAAGGCAAGGAGGAAGGATGTTACATGAACTTCTATGGTCAGTAAGCCAGAGTACGTATGCGATTAACTTTCCATAGTTAGCGTATTATTGTGTGGAAAATTAGTAGTGGCGTTCTGTTTGTAAACTTTTACTCAGCGCTAATAGAAGGGTTACAGGGAATAGAGCAAGTGACTTCTGACCATCACATTGACTTCCACAGTGTAATGACGCCAGCCTGTGCAAATGGACTTAGCTGCACTACAGCAGCCTGCTGAAACAGCATTGCGCCACGGCATTAATCAGGCGACTTTTATCCACCTGCTGATCAGTTCCCAGACTGCATACTACTTGAATGAGAGACACTGTGGCATGCAGCATATATGACTTCTGCAACTGCGACATCCTAACAAACCCACTTTAGCGCAAATAAATACTGGCTGCCTGGCAAGGTTTGGCATGTATCCAAGCAGTAAGACACATCAAGTCGATAACCATCATAGTTCCAGCCACCTTGTAATGAGCCAAACCGCCTTCAGCCCGAAAAGAGCGCAACACTTGTTTGTATCACCTCAACTTGCTATCGATTTTTACGTGCTAGGGAGAATGAAGAGTTTGTTAAGTTGTTTGTATAGTTTTCCTATATTTTTATATTAAAATGCTGTAGACATGACACATGATGGTCAAGAAAAGCTGTGTGTTGTCAAGTCAGCGAGTTTGCTACGCCCAGCCGGCTGCTGAACCGCGGCATGCGGCAAAGATAGCAACTACGATGCAGCTGGCCAGTACGAACGTATTCTGGCAACTTATAAGAAACACTTATTGTTAACGAGAGAATTTGCGTGGTATGTTTGTTCGCAGAAAATGATTCTTGGCTTGTCCTTTAAGAATTTCGGTAGCAGTATTCGAGTACTGCTCGAGTAATGACCATCGAGAGAGACTATGTCAAGAGTGTGATGAGATCGGCTACCACGAATGATACGTGAATTAGTCTGGAATGGGAATAGAACTCAAGTGTGTTCAAAGCATTTCTAAGTCGCTTGGAAAGATGTTTTGAGAAGATTATCAGCTTGTGTATAAAATGATTATTTCTCCGATTTTGGTAGAGTGTGGACTCGTCAGGTATAGCAAAAGCTCCAATTTATTGAAGTGTAACATTAGTTTCTCCTGTTTGTGATTAATGCTGCATTGTGCTGCGTAATAGCCACCTGGCTGTAGGCGAACCGTATTTCAACATTTCTGTGAGATTTTCCGTTGGATGGTCTATGTGAAAAGTAGTGTTCACGCGAAGTCGCTTAGTTATTTTGTGGTTGAGGATTATGGCACGCACTAAGAGATACTAGAGTTCCATTCCGTTATTGCGGTGGTATAGATATACGCAAGCATTCAGGAGTACTGACTTAGCGATATTTCGTTAGGTCTTCGGCGTGAGCGTCGTAATATAGTAAATTCTGGGAATCTCGTTAGATGCATTGAATGTATAGTCTATTTTAAAGAGAATTATTTATTGACAAACAATCGGAAGTTTATTGCGAATTTATAGCTTTTCTCCTTGTCCCCAAACGGCAAATCAAGAACCATTTATTAGAGAACACGCTAATTCTTCGCTATAGCAAGCAGAAATCTTCAGATACCAGTATTTGAGTGCTGGCCGCTATTTTGACCAGAACCGAGGTGGAATCTTGCTACATGTCGGTCAGGGACCTGAAGATGGCATAGCAAATCGCTGAAGTTGGTAGCCAAATAAGGTAAGTTCGGAAACTAGACAGCTGAAAGGTGTGTTATTTGACATCCTGTAGCGAACAGCCGATTCCCGCAACCATCTCTGAATAGATGGACATACAGAGACTTGAAGTAGTTGAGTTTTGTTTTATTATTTAAAGTTCATGTAGCTGAAAAGTGGCAGTGAGATTTAGGTATTTAGTTTCATTTTTTTAATACATTTCCATTCAGTTGGGTTTGGAATATAACTCCATAAAACGCTGATTAATTGCAGGAAATTAAAAATTAACGCTTGTAAACTGAAAAAGTCAGTACCCAAATATCCTTTATTCCCAAACTGTTAAAAAATCGAAGGCTTATTTCAAAGCAGACTAATATCTTGAATATATCTTGTAATAAAGTAAATCCAGAGACCAATAATGCAAAAGACCGAAACACTGGTAAAATCAAAGTACAAAGAAATTAAAGTGAAGGAATAATATTTTTCAGGTAACAACTTGCAACGGAAAGAAAGATAATTAACGCTTGTTAACTGAAAAAGTCAGTACCCAAATATCCTTTATTCCCAAACTGTTAAAAAATCGAAGGCTTATTTCAAAGCAGACTATTATCTTGAATATATCTCTTCGTAATAAAGTAAATCCAGAGATCAATAATGCAAAAGACCGGAACACTGGTACAAGCAAAGTACAAAGAAATTAAAGTGGAGGAATAATAGTTTTCAGGTAACAACTTGCAACGGAAAGAAAGATAATTAATCTTTATTCAGATAGAAAAAGTAAGTTTACGTTTTATTGAAAAGTAATTACTTATAAATAAAAAGTTATTCCAGTTAATTTTGAGAGGTTGGGATTAACGAAATACTTTATTACAATGCAATTTCTATAGAGTCAAGGATATTGTTGTACATGGCGCTACTTATAGACATTATCGTTAATTTGGGGCTCCCAAAACCCGTATTTCGTAAATGGATTTCCCAATACCGCCTTTGGATAGTCATGTATCCACTTAGAAATCGATTTTGGAAATCCGCTTCTAATTGCTCGTTTTCCAATTCTGTAATCGATTTTCGCTACCATGTAAACGCAACCGGATTTGATACGTGCTTGAGTCATCAAGTTGTGTCTTGTTTTCAGAATATTCGGTTAATACAGACTTATTGTGCAGTGAAGGAGAAGTGGAAATATTAGATTGACTATGAACCTGGCTGCCTGTAAGATTTAAGTGAAGAGAAATAGCGATTTTTGTTAACTGAATCAGAAACTGTATCAGCTGTTTTCCAGACGCCATATTAAGCTGGGCTAGAAAATCCGCTTCTGGCCTTAACATGTAAACACGACAGTGAAAAACGGTTTCCGAAATTCGGTTTTCGTCTTCTGCAAGTCGTGTCGAATGTAAACGTTGTGAGCGAGAGATAAATAATATTAAATTATATTTTTTCCTTGTGAACGTATTGTACAATTAACGTAAAAATTTATAACGTTCACACTGATTGAGTGTGTATACGAATATTCATTAAAGCTTTAAAAGAGGAGCAGCTATCAGAGGCAATTGGCCTATATGACGTATTCATCAGTTATATACGAAAGCTCTCGTTTCTGGTTCATACGTTATTGACAAAGTGTTTAGATGTGTTTTCAGAGTACACAGAGTAAGCTTCACTGTAAGTTTCTGTTATTGGTAAAGTAAGTACATCATTCCTACTCCCTGTAGAATCTCGCATTTTGTATTTTTCGGCTGACTGTTACTAGCTTTGGTGGTAGTTTATCTTTTTAACCCACTGAACTCTGATAGTCAGCTACCACTGACCCCTTTATACCACGAAAAGTGTTATTGTATCCTTCCTTTTGTAAATAGTGATGTCATAGCGATTTACAGTGAGAAGCTGAATATCAAACCTTAGGTGATGTCATTGTGTTAGTGCAGACGATTATTTCAAGTCACACAGATTACGTTGTTGAATGTAGGGGAGGTCTTGTCAGGGCAGCTTATTGTAGTATTACGACAGTGAGCTGCATTGTCCGACGGTGCTTTTCACCTACGTACTGCACTGCTGTTAGAGCCTGTTAATACAATATATCTCCTACGAGTTAGTGGTATCTAAAGAGTGGCGCAGTACAACCTCTGTTAGGATGGTGTATAGAAAAAAAAAGATTGGTTATGGTAATAATGTGTGTAAGAATGAACACAGTCTTTCTTTAAATTATAGGTAACAGAGAATAATATACTGTAATAAATGAAGAAGTAAATCTTCACTGTGAGATCGCTGCTGCTGTGATGTAATCACGACAGAACTGCCTACCAAGGGATCCAGCTGCTGTCCGTTATGTTGAGGGTCCTATTGAGGCTCTCCAAGGCACCAAACCGCTGGGCGCTGGCCGATGCCTGTCACTATCAGCCTGCCGCCAGTTTTGGGTTCGTCCTTGGGTATATGTGACCTTCCCTTGCCACAGTCAGTATTTATGGTACCTTTACTAAGTAGCAGTGCAGCCTGCAGCAAAAGCCCCGATGGCGCGCAGTAATTGGCTGAGACTGCCAGTGACTCAAAGTGGCACAACGTCTGGGTCATGCTGAGCATAGCAGTGGCCACTGAGCTGCTAAAATGCTTCACGTCTATGGAGTCAATTAATTGGATGCCAAACATCATGGGAAGCAAGAATAACCTGGATTGATCTCTTTATTTTACGACTAATGATTTGCAAAGTGGGTAACATCAGTTGGAAGTAGCGGCAGAGGACAGATATAAGACCGTATTCGTACTATCCAGTCATTACCAGTGCCATATAATACCATTTGAGTTGAAGAATGCGCCGAAGATATTCCAACATCTGTTGGACGAGGTATTATGGGCCATGAAACTGGAATGTTGTGTAGTGTACTTAGATGATTGAAAAGTATTTTCTAAAAGCATCCAAGTACACATGGTATCTTTGCAGGATGTCTTTGGTCATTTGTGAGTGGTACAGCTACTACTTACTTCAGAGAAGTATCATTTTTCAACAGAAGATGTTCACAATTTGGGCCGTGTTGTTGGCCAGGATGATGTGCGAATAGACCTGCATACTGCATAAACTATACAGGGTGTTACAAAAAGGTACGGCCAAACTTTCAGGAAACATTCCTCACACATAAATAAAGAATAGATGTTATGTGGACATGTGTCCGGAAACGCTTAATTTCCATGTTAGAGCTCATTTTAGTTTCGTCAGTACGTACTGTACTTCCTCGATTCACCGCCAGTTGGCCCAATTGAAGGAAGGTAATGTTGACTTCGGTGCCTGTGTTGACATGAGACTCATTGCTCTACAGTACTAGCATCAAGCACATCAGTACGTAGCATCAACAGGTTAGTGTTCATCACGAACGTGGTTTTGCAGTCAGTGCAATGTTTACAAATGCGGAGTTGGCAGATGCCCATTTAATGTATGGATTATCACGGGGTAGTAGCCGTGGCGCGGTACGTTTGCATCGAGACAGATTTCCAGAACGAAGGTGTCCCGACAGGAAGACGTTCGAAGTAATTGATCGGCGTCTTAGGGAGCACGGAACATTCCAGCCTATGACTCGCGACTGGGGAAGACCTAAAACGACGAGGAAACCTGCAATGGACGAGGCAATTCTTCGTGCAGTTGACGATAACCCAAATGTCAGCGTCAGAGAAGCTGCTGCTGTACAATATAACGTTGACCACGTCACTGTATGGAGAGTGCTACGGGAGAACCAGTTGTTTCCGTACCATGTACAGCGTGTGCAGGCAGTATCAGCAGCTGATTGGCCTCCACGGGAACACTTCTGCGAATGGTTCATCTAACAATGTGTCAATCCTCCTTTCAGTGCAAATGTTCTCTTTACGGATGAGGCTTCATTCCAACGTGATCAAACTGTAAATTTTCACAGTCATCATGTGTGGACTGACGAGAATCAGCACGCAATTGTGCAATCACGTCATCAACACAGATTTTCTGTGAACGTTTGGGCAGGCATTGTTGGTGATGTCTTGATGGGACCCCATGTTCTTCCACCTACGCTCATGGAGCACGTTATCATGATTTCATATGGGATACTCTACCTGTGCTGCTAGAACATGTGCCTTTACAAGTACGACACAACATGTGGTTCATGCACGATGGAGCTCCTGCACATTTCAGTCGAAGTGTTCGTACGCTTCTCAACAACAGATTCGGTGATCGATGGATTGGTAGAGGCGGACCAATTCCATGGCCTCCACGCTCTCCTGACCTCAATCCTCTTGACTTTCATTTATGGGGGCATTTGAAAGCTCTTGTCTACGCAACCCCGGTACCAAATGTAGAGACTATTCGTGCTCGTATTGTGGACGGCTGTGATACAATACGCCATTCTCCAGGGCTGCATCAGCGCATCAGGGATTCCATGCGACGGAGGGTGGATGGATGTATCCTCGCTAACGGAGGACATTTTGAGCATTTACTGTAACAAAGTGTTTGAAGTCACGCTGGTACGTTCTGTTGCTGTGTGTTTCCATTCCATGATTAATGTGATTTGAAGAGAAGTAATAAAATGAGCTCTAACATGGAATGTAAGCGTTTCCGGACACATGTCCACATAACATATTTTCTTTCTTGGTGTGTGAGGGATGTTTCCTGAAAGTTTGGCCGTACCTTTTTGTAACACCCTGTATATGAATGTCACAGACTTGCTGTTGTAAAAGAACTTCAGTCCTTGTCGGATTTGCCTAATTATTATAGAAAGTTTGTAAAAATTCTACAGAAGTAGCAAGGGCTCTGAGACATTGTTAAAAAAATCAGTAATGTTGGGATTCTGAGGAAGCATTTGGGTATTTAAATGACCTATTCATCTTTGGTCCTGTTCTCGCTTTCCCAGTTTATCAAGAACAGTTTGAACTATCTTTTGATGCCAGCAACCACATATTAGCACATGTGTTAAGCCAAAAAAATAGACAGGGCAGAGTATCTGATAGCGTGTGCCATCAGGCAGCAACGTAAAAGCTGTTCAAATACAGAGAAGGTATGCGCAGTTTGATTGAAGGTAACACTTATTTCCGTTTCTATCTCTAATGTAGGCATTTCAAGGTCGTAGCAGATGATGCAGCATTGAAATGGCTGACGGGCCTTAGAGATCTGACTAGCTGCTGAACACTGTGGGCTTTACAGCTTAGTGAGTTTGCTTTTGAAGTAGTACACTCCTTGAAGGTGCACCAGAGTGCTGGATTATTACTTGATGAAGTCAGCTATGTACGCCACCCTCTGGGTAAGATTAGTAGTGGGGCGTGATTCTGCTCAAATGTTGGGGAACATATGGCACCAGGTAAAAGAGCTAATATGAAAGCCAGGAAGGGGCGCTAAGAGGGAAGGTTAAGATGTTTAAATACCGTGTCAGACAGTCGGAAATGATGTCCAACCCATAAGACCCAAAGAGAAAAATAAAGAAATTTATTACACTTCACTAAGGGCTTTACTAGGTAATAGTAGGTAACTGAGATGACCATTAACCATGAAGTTACAACTTCCAACTCGTACCATGGTGGCACACATATATTGGCTCTGGCTGTTTAAGGGTTTCCTGGTAACCTTGTCTCATTTACTTGCAGTTAAATCGAAACGAGGGAAGGAAGCGGGGGTTAAGTGATAAGACCTGGTGAGAGTAGTGGGAGACAACTACAATCATTGCAACTTGTAAGGCTAAGGTCCAGGATGGAAATGTGACCTAATTGAGGATTTCCATCCCTTGCGGCACAAAACCTATGTGATTTTTATCTGCGTTTTTCTTATCAGTAATTGACGATATATGGACATGTGTATTATGGTTTTGTTTATATTTGTATGCATAAAGAAGTTCTGCAGTTCACATCAAAAAAGGTGTTGTATTTGTACACAAGACTTACGAATGAGCTTAAAGGAGACATTTTGGAATGTGTAATGCTGTTAATGGCTCGAAGGAGAGTAGAATTTAAGGGAATTGATAGTGGAGGATAAAATCTCTGCTTTAGGCTTATTAGTAGTAGGTTCCGCTTGATTCTTAGCATAAGGGCTAATCAGATAAGGTTGAGGTTAAGAGAGAGTCCGATATTTTCTAGTGTATTAACATGGAGGGTTATAGGCAGAAACCAATATTTTCAAAGGGGGGCACACAATGGAGGCCGGCCGAAGTGGCCGTGCGGTTAAAGGCGCTGCAGTCTGGAACCGCAAGACCGCTACGTTCGCAGGTTCGAATCCTGCCTCGGGCATGGATGTTTGTGATGTCCTTAGGTTAGTTAGGTTTAACTAGTTCTAAGTTCTAGGGGACTAATGACCTCAGCAGTTGAGTCCCATAGTGCTCAGAGCCATTTTGAACCACACAATGGATCGTTTCAATGGTAGATCCCAAAAAAAAAGCAATCATGCACACGTGCTACAGTTAGGGTCAGTTACGTAACATACTACGCTCAGAACTGCACAAAATACAAAACAGAACACATTGTGACTGTTGAATGGAATGAGCGGTCTAATATGCACAGAATACGGATTGAGAATAAACCGGAAAAAGACAAAAGTAATTAGGATAGCAAGAAACTTAAAAAAATCAAAACTGGCAATCACGAAGTAGACAAAGTTAAGGAATCCTGCTATCTTGGAAGCAAAATAACCGATGATAGGTGAAGCCAAGAGGGCATAAAAATCAGACTAGCGGAAACAAATGGGGAATTCCTGGAGAAGAGAATCGTATTGGTATCAAACATTGCCTTAAATTAAAGAGGAAATTTCTGGAATGTTCGTTTAGAGCACAGCAGTGTAATGGGACTGAATGCTAAGAGGCAGGAAATTACAAAGTTTTATTAAAACTCATTAACACTGCCACAAGCAAAAATCAAGTCATGACAAAAGACAGCAGAAGGAGGAAGCGAGCCAGTAGGTCGCAAGTGGGTCGGGCCCTCGACACATTACGGCGCCGTCTGCTGAATGAGAATGTGCATTCTGCAGAAAGAGTCTGTCACAGATAAAGCAAAGGTAATAAGACAAGCATATTCATTAGCTTTAAAGATATCTTCCAAGAAGCTCTATCTCTTACATAAGAGTGTGTAGTGAGGAACTGACACAGCAGTTAACATCCTTTTCAGTAAATAAAGAGGAATAAGGAAGACACAAGCGATCATTAAGAACTGAGACTCTCATCATTGCGTCAAACCAACTCCCTTGAAACAGCTGACGAAGGACTTGAGACGATGATCTTCACCTGGTGAACTTCAAGCTGCTCGCTGCCTACCATCTAATGATGGATTACCTATCTTCCGACAACACGACATTTGCAGCGCGCTGAGAGCAATGGGCTTCAATGTGGAAACCAGCAATAGTGCCTTTTGTGGTCTACATTCCTGTTCAACAGTCGCAAATATCCGAGTGATGAAAGTTATCAGATGATAGGGAGGGTTTCAGTCAACCACACGACTACGACACAAGTGTATGGCCGACGGGTCATCAATGGTCACTGTAGGTTTCAGAGTGGGTCTGAGGACACTCCAGCAGCCAGCACAAGATCACTTCATGCTGGGCAACGGCCTCACCTGCTCGCCAGCAACCTGCTGCGGCAGGGCCATTAACATCTTCTCCTGCATCTGCAACCGCTTGGCTGACTTGACGAATCTCATGTAAAATCCAATAACCACCGGGAAGAGCAACAGCTGAGCCTGGAGCAGAAGAACAACGAGTTATAAACATTGTGAGAAAATGAACTCTGTTAATGTTTTACTAGCGTCATACACGCTTCACAGGTTCCCAACAGCCATCCTGAGTTGTCACACAACGTTTTCCCTCGGCGCCACTGTAGTAGTGCATCATGCACAGTGGAAAAACCGGACCAGAAGAGAACTGAAGCGTTTGGTACGCGGTGCTACATAAGAACGCTGAAAATCAGATGAACTGAGAAAATACGGAATGAGGAGGTTCTCCGTAGGATCGCGATGATAGGAACATACAGAAAACGCTGACAAGAAGAATGGGCAACGTGTAAGATGTGTGTTTAGGTATCGGTACTAGTGGGAACTGTACTGCGTTAAAACTGCAGGAGAAGACAGAGACTCGATTACATTTAGCAAATAACTGAGGACGTAGGATGCTACTCTGAGATAAGGAGGTTGGCACAGGAGAGGAATTCGTGGTGGACCACGTCAAACTAGTCACAAGACGAATGACTAAAAAAAGGCATAGTGCTCGATAGTCGGAACTACATGGTTACTGTGCAACTATTATGTTATGACTACGATAGCCTATGACTGGAGGCAAAACAGTCGAGGTCTTCCACCTTGAAACAGTTCAGAACTGGGAAGCAGACAGTTCATGGGAAAGTATGGATTAGCATAGTGAATACCAGTATACAGTGGCTGCCACAGCTCATGATCAGGAATCACCTTGTCACAATTTACCACCAGCGACCAATGTTACGAGCACGATCCTCTTGGATTTAACGAAGAGATACGAACAGCAGTCTTCGACACGCACGCATTAGCCTCTTGCCAGCAATGCTCCCGCTACCTTGAGATGCCCAGTAACTCCCAAGGTGACACACAGGCCATAGTCAATTTGTTGCGTTGAACTGGAGGACAGGACTCACAAGCTTCAGAAAATCATGCCTCAAAGCGATAATAACAGGAGGAAAACGACCACCAATCTTCGGCAGCTCCTCCTCCTAGCTATGATTCAGACTAGTAAAGGCGGCTACGGCACACTGGAATACGCTCTCAACTATTTGTTCACTTCCAAGTAGTTTGTTTATTACAGTCTGCTATAGGTAATGCAATAAATTAAGAAGAACATATCACACTTACAAATGATGATACAGTGAAATAAAAGACTATTTAATTTATTTTTATTTATTTACGAGGGTTGGAACTTTGATAGTGGTAACTATTTATTTACAGCTCTTACAAAATAGATACGTGTTTCTAAGGTTTACTGACCTTCAAAGTAGTCGTCAGCATTGTGTATAACCCGTTGCCAGAGATGTGGAAGTCATAGGATACTCTTGGGCAGTGCCAGCTGTGTTGACAATTCGAGCGGCACGGTCTATTGCCCGACGAATTTGTAGCAGTTCTGAAGCGAATGCCGTGAAGTGTTTCATTCAGTTTAGAAATTGAGTTGAACTCACGAGGGCTTAAGTCAGGGGAGTGCAGTAGGTCGTATAGCCCCACCAGTCAGACAAATCAGTAACAGCTTGCACTGTACGTGCTTGAGCATTGTCCTGCAAAATGATGGACAGGTCCTGCAGAGAGTGTCATCACTTCTGTCTCTAAGCTGGTCGTAGGCTCTGTTCCAAAACTGAACAGCAAAAGACTTCATCGCTACCTCGGAGATGCTGTGTCCCATCGGTCGCGCGCCGACAATAATATCACGTTCAAACTCACTTAAATCTTGATAACCTGCCATTGTAGCAGCTATGACCGATCTAACAACTATCGTCTTACATAGGCGTTACCGACCGCAGCGCCGTATTCTACCTGTTTACATATCTTTGTATTTGAATACGCATGCCAATACAAGTCTCTTTTGCACTTCAGTGTAGATAAAGAAGAAGCTCGGAAGAAAGCAGGAATATCTAATCTAAAATTTTCTGTAAGTTTCCTGACGTTTGTACTTTTCACCAATACAGTCCCAGTTAATAATATGACTTTACTACAGAAAATACAAAACTGACTTGATAATACTTCCCCTGGAAAACCAGAACTGGCAAAAGACGTCACCCATAAATCTGGATAAAGTATGTGGGTAGTCTCATGATACAGTAACTTTACATATTAGCTTACAATATTATCGATGAAAATGAAGCAGTGGTTTTGTTACAACTCGTACTGTACGCTTGTTAAATCACAAAGGCACTCATAAACAGTTACGTCATCCGATCATATTACATGAATTTTCTGCAAATTTAAATCATTCGCAGCTTCATTAAGGTATTTTCAGAATTTTCTTCATAGTTTACTTCTTTAATACAACTTATATCTTTCGTTAATACGGCAATCGTGGTACGTAAATGTGGACCAGAAGGCAGAATTACCGTCCGCATAGTATACATACTAGCTACTCATGTAGCCTACAAGCGTCATTAGCGTTCAGTGAAGTGCCTGCAGCAGTTCAAGAGTTCCTTACAGTAATCGAGAACTTTCCTTCTCTGCAATATGTGGACTCTGACCACAATCTATTGGTTATGAACTTTAGATTAAAACTGAAGAAACTGCAAAAAGGTGGGAATTTAAGGAGATGGGACCTGGATAAACTGACTAAGTCAGAGGTTGTACAGAGTTTCAGGGAGAGCATAAGGGAACAATTGACAGGGATCGGGGAAAGAAATACCGTAGAAGAAGAATGGGTAGCTTTGAGGGATGAAATAGTGAAGGCAGCAGAGGATCAAATAGGTAAGAAGATGAGGGCTAGTAGAAACCCTTGGGTAACAGAAGAAATATTGAATTTAATTGATGAAAGGAGAAAATATAAAAATGCAGTAAATGAAGCAGGCAAAAAGGAATACAAACGTCTGAAAAATGATATCGACAGGAAGTACAAAATGGCTAATGGCAACAGGAAAATTAAAGAGACCTTTGGAGAAAGGAGAACCACTTGTATGAATATCAAGAGCTCAGATTGAAACCCAGTTCTAAGCAAAGAAGGCAAAGCAGAAAGGTAGGAGTACATAGAGGGTCTACACAAGGGCGGTGTACTCGAGGACAATATAATGGAAAAGGATGTAGATGAAGATGAAATGGGTGATATGATACTGCGTGAAGAGTTTGACAGAGCACTGAAACACCTGAGTCGAAACAAGGTCTCCGGAGTAGACAACATTCCATTAGAACTACTGATGGCCTTGGGAGAGCCAGTCCTGACAAAACTCTACCATCTGGTGAGCAAGATGTATGAGACAGACGAAATTCCCTCAGACTTCAAGAAGAATATAATAATTCCAATCCCAAAGAAAGCAGGTGTTGACAGATGTGAAATTACCGAATTATCAGTTTAATAAGTCATAGTTGCAAAATACTAACGCGAATTCTTTACAGACGAATGGAAAAACTGATAGAAGCCGACCTCGGGGAAGATCAGTTTGGATTCCATAGAAATGCTGGAACACGTGAGGCAATACTGACCCTACGACTTATCTTAGAAGAAAGATTAAGAAAAGGCAAACCTACGTTTCTAGCATTTGTAGACTTAGAGAAAGCTTTTGAAAATGTTGACTGGAATACTCTCTTTCAAATTCTGAAGGTGGCAGGGGTAAAATACGGGGAGAGAAAGGCTATTTACAATTTGTACAGAAACCAGATGGCAGTTATAAGAGTCGAGGGGTATGAAAGGGAAGCAGTGGTTGGGAAGGGAGTGAGACAGGGTTGTAGCGTCTCCCCGACGTTATTCAATCTGTATATTGAGCAAGCAATAAAGGAAACAAAAGAAAAGTTCGGAGTAGGTATTAAAATCCATGGAGAAGAAATAAGAACTTTGAGGTTCGCCGATGACGTAATTCTGTCAGAGACAGCAAAGGACTTGGAACAGCAGCTGAACGGAATGGACAGTTTCTTGAACGGAGGGTATAATATGAACATCAACAAAAGCAAAACGAGGATAATGGAATGTAGTCTAATTAAGACGGGTGATGCTGAGGGTATTAAATTAGGAAATGAGACACCTAAAGTAGTAAAGGAGTTTTGCTATTTGGGGAGCAAAATAACTCATGATCGTCGAAGTAGAGAGGATATAAAATGTAGACTGGCAATGGCAAGGAAAGCGTTTCTGAAGAAAAGAAATTTGTTAACATCGAGTATAGATTTAAGTGTCACGAATTCATTTCTGAAAGTATTTGTATGGAGTGTAGTCGTGTATGGAAGTGAAACATGGACGATAAATAGTTTAGACAAAAAGAGAATAGAAGCTTTCGAAATGTGGTGCTACAGAAGAATGCTGAAGATTTGTTGGGTAAATCACATAACTAATGAGGAGGTATTAAATAGAATTGGGGAGAAGAGGAGTATGTGGCACAACTTGACTAGAAGAAGGGATCGGTTGGTAGGACATGTTCTGAGACATCGAGGGATCACCAATTTCGTACTGGAGGGCAGCGTAGAGGGTAAAAATCGTATAGGGAGACCAAGAGATGAATATACTAAGTAGATTCAGAAGGATGTAGGCTGCAGTAGGTACTGGGAGATGAAGAAGCTTGCACAGGATAGAGTAGCATGGAGAGCTGCATCAAACCAGTCTCAGGACTGAAGACCACAACAACAACAACAACAACTATATGTTTACGCCTAAGGACTGAGGATAACACGGTGGCCGGCGGTACTGTTGGGCCTGCACGGCCTGTTCGGAAGGCGTTTGTTTTTTTATTTGTAACTTGTTCGTATTCTCAATAAAAATTTTTTCGTGCTTTATTACTGAACCCCGTACAAGGATCGGGACTAATTTAAGGAAAACATGTGGAAGGGTGGACCAACATTATGCGTTATTTATCATTTCCATTCAAATATTATGTAATACCATTTCTGTCATAAGCCAACTGAGATGTACCAAGATTATTGCTAAGTACATATAAGTAGTTATGGCTTTTAGATTGAAATCACAATGCGTAAGGTCATTAGCTTTATACATAAAATTACAATTGATGCTCGAAGAACATGTTAACTGTGTAATAAAATTACGAACAGTTAATTGATTAAATAAACCTGCGGTGTCACTCAGTTCGCGCGACTAGCATCGCAAGTGTGGGCTAATTTCACAACAAGATTTGAAGACAAGTTCAACAAACATTAAATAAAAGATATTAAAATTTACACATCTCCACTGATTATTTTGCTCTCTTATAGGCAAGATACGGCCAAGCTGGCCAAATGCTACCAGCATGGAAAAACCGAAGCAGACAGTAATACTTCACTGATTAGCTACGAGCCTGTTACACATAAAACAAGCTAAGTACTTGAATAAAATAAGGGGGCCCTGAAACACTACTAAAATTATAATGACAGCTAAACGTTTTTTCTTAAGAAATCAAGAAACTCAGTGGCTACTTTTTCCAAAGGATTTCATCAAACGCCCACAAGGACCTTACAATAATAGAAACACGAAGTAAATTACTTCCTAACCCGGCGACTTGTCAAAAGAATACAAAAAACTACTCAACTTGAGGCTGCAACGAGATATCCGGAGAAGCGCCTGTGATCCGGCAACACTTAGACCTCGTGCGATGACATGAAAGCTACCGAAGCAGAAGAAAAACGCATTCCTGCCCCGGACCAGCTGAAATGCAATGCGTCAACCGCTGCCTTTACAAAGCTGTAAACATATACCAGACAACAAATAGCAAATAAGTTTGACAGAAATTAACATACACAGCAATACATAAACGCCAATTAAAGATTATTTTGAAGGAAACCAACCATTAAAACTTCAGTATAGGAACGTCCCGCTCATCTTAGAGGCTAGATTAAGGAAAGGCAAACCTACGTTTCTATCATTTGTAGACATAGAGAAAGCTTTTGAAAATGTTGACTGGAATACTCTCTTTCAAATTCTGAAGGTGGCAGGGGTAAAATACAGGGAGAGAAAGGCTATTTAAAATTTGTATAGAAACCAAATGGCAGTTATGAGAGTTGAGGGGCATGAAAGGGAAGCAGTGGTTGAGAAGGGAGTGAGACAGGGTTGTAGCCTCTCCCCGATGTTATTCAATCTGTATATTGAACAAGCAGTGAAGGAAACAAAAGAAAAATTCGGAGTAGGTATTAAAATCCATGGAGAAGAAATTTGAACTTTGAGGTTCGCCGATGACATTGTAATTCTGTCAGAGACAGCAAAGGACTTGGAAGAGCAGTTGAACGGAATGGATAGTGTCTTGAAAGGAGGATAGAAGATGAACATCAACAAAAGCAAAATGAGGATAATGGAATGTAGTCGAATTAAGTCTGGTGATGCTGAGGGTATTAGATTAGGAAATGAGACACTTAAAGTAGTAAAGGAGTTTTGCTATTTGGGGAGCAAAATAACAGATGATGGTCGAAGTAGAGAGGATATAAAATGTAGACTGGCAATGGGAAGGAAAGCGTTTCTGAAGAAGAGAAATTTGTTAACATCGAGTATAGATTTAAGTGTCAGGAAGTCGTTTCTGAAAGTATTTGTATGGAGTGTGGCCATGTATGGAAGTGAAACATGGACGATAAATAGTTTAGACAAGAAGAGAATAGAAACTTTCGAAATGTGGTGCTACAGAAGAATGCTGAAGATTAGATGGGTAGATCACATAACTAATGAGGAGGTGTTGAATAGGATTGGGGAGAAGAGAAGTTTGTGGCACAACTTGACTAGAAGAAGGGATCGGTTGGTAGGACATGTTGTGAGGGATCAAGGGATCACCAATTTAGTATTGGAGGGCAGCGTAGAGGGTAAAAGTCGTAGAGGGAGACCAAGAGATGAATACACCAAGCAGTTTCAGAAGGCTGTAGGTTGCAGTAGGTACTGGGAGATGAAGAAGCTTGCACAGGATAGAGTAGCATGGAGAGCTGCATCAAACCAGTCTCAGGACTGAAGACCACAACAACTACAACAACCCGAAAGACTTCTCAACACGGAGTAAGAGAGTGCGCAACTACAAACCCGCACACACACATGACCCACTCATGCGTACCTTTAGAATGAGTACATACAACTTTAGTTTCAAGCCAAATCCAACAACTCGCCCCAGCAAGGGCCATAAGGTCTAGAAAAAAAACATAAATTACACTCAGTAGTATCATATGCACAGTGATAAAAATGATTTCAAGTTGCAGATTAGAATTACATAGTACTAGCTTGGCGCTTACAGAAACTTCCAGTTTGACGCACACAGCTCCAAAAGGGGTCAATGAAAGGCATAAAGGAACCGGATTCATAGCCAGCTGAGGCCGGGACGAAGTTAACAACCTTTAAGTACAGTACTTACTGAACAGTCTTCATGCATAATTCCAAATAATGCCAAGGAGGCCAATAGCTTCAGCACCCCAGTTAGGCAGCGGATAATTCTGCCCTCCTGCTCGTAGCTGCTAACAAGTTGTCCAATACATCTGGGCGTATTTAGCACACCGCAGTTGACTGATGCACTTCGTAACCAGGTTGCACGCGACGAGAGCCGCTCCTGATCGCTAAACTCGCCTGTAGCAACAGCTAACGCGGGTCCCCATACACCGAAGGTTAAAACAACTTAAATCACTTAATAAAAGCAAGTCTTCTGGTCCAGACTGTATACCAGTTACGTTCCTGTCAGAGTATGCTGATGAATTAGCTCCATACTTAACAATCATATACAACCGTTCGCTCGACGAAAGATCCGTACCCAAAGACTGGAAAGTTGCACAGGTCACACCAATATTGAAGAAAGGTAGTAGGAGTAATCCACTAAATTACAGGCCCATATCGTTAACGTCGATATGCAACAGGATTTTAGAACATATATTGTGTTCGAACATTATGAATTACCTCGAAGAAAACGGTCTATTGACACACAGTCAACATGGGTTTGGAAAACCTCGTTCCTGTAAAACACAACTAGCTCGTTACTCGCATGAAGTGCTGAGTGCTATTGACAGGGGATTTCAGGTCGATTCCGTATTTATAGATTTCCGGAAGGCTTTTGACAGTGTGTCACACAAGCGGCTCGTAGTGAAATTGCGTGCTTATGGAATATCGTCTCAGTTACGTGACTGGATTTGCGATTTCCTGTCAGAGAGGTCACAGTTCGTTGTAATTGACGGAAAGTCATCGAGTAAAACAGAAGTGATCTCTGGCGTTCCCCAAGGTAGTGTTACAGGCCCTTTGCTGTTCCTTATCTATATAAACGATTTGGGAGACAATCGGAGCAGCCGTCGTCGGTTTTTTGCAGATAACGCTGTCGTTTATCGACTAATAAAGTCATCAGAAGATCAAAACGAACTGCGAAACGATTTAGAAGAAATATCGGAATGGTGCGAAAAGGGGCAGTTGACCCTAAATAACGAAAAGGGTGAGGTTATCCACATGAGTGCTAAAAGGAACTCGTTAAACTTTGGTTACACGATAAGTCAGTCTAATCTAGAAGCCGTAAATTCAACTAAATACCTAGGTATTACAATTATGAACAACTTAAATTGGAAGGAACACATAGAAAATGTTGTGGGGAAGGCTAACAAAAGGCTGCATTTTATTGGCAGGACACTTAGAAAATGTAACAGTCCTACTAAGGAGACTGGCTACACTACGCTTGTCCGTTCTCTTTTAGAATACTGCTGCGTGGTGTGGGATCCTTACCAGATAGGACTTACGGAGTGCATCGAAAAAAGAAAGGCAGCACGTTTTGTATTATCGTGAAATGTGGGAGAGAGTGTAACAGAAATGATACAGGATTTGGACTGGAAATCATTAGAAGAATGGCGTTTTTCGTTGCGACGGAATCTTCCCACGAAATTGCAATCACCAACTTTCTCCTCCGAATGCGAAAATATTTTGTTGACACAGACCTACATAGGGAGGAACGATCACGACGATAAAATAAGGGAAATCAGAGCTCGTACGGAAAGATATAGGTGTTCATTCTTTTCGTGCGCTATACGAGATTGGAATAATAGAGAATTGTGAACGTGGTTCGATGAACCCTCTGCCAGGCACTTGAATGTGATTTGCAGAGTATCCATGTAGGTGCAGATGAACGTCAACAGTTTCAGTTGGCTGCAATCGCCAGGACGCCGAGTACTCACACACACTCGCCCAGATCCGTGCCCGGCACACCAGCCACTACCACACAGCCCCAGGGAGAACACATAATCGAGCAAAGCTGATACGACGAGGGCCAGAATCCATGGAATGCGTGCACAAACGGCGGCAGTAAGATCGCCCGCTCCATGACAGTAGCCGCTACGGCTCAATTATTTCTTTAATTCAGCTTCAAAACTGATTCGATTCATTTTTCATTTATACACTGGTGCCTAAAATTAAAGCAACAAACCGTTACTTCCCCGTCCTGCCACGATATAATCACACAAACTGTCAACAGATGTACGTACCATCGCGTTTTGTACGGTAGACGGCATTCCGGTTAACGGACAACCACGCCAACGATGACGTCAGGGCTCCTACCGAACGGGGTAGTCCCACATCCGCCATTGCTGCGTACACAGTTACAGACGCTACAATATGACGCAGAGAAGACGCCTACCATACTCTTTGTGGTGAAGGGCGACAGGAAGAAGTCAGGACAGTTGTGAACTGACGTGGCCCTGTAACTTATAGTCTGGGAGACGAGTCTTTGGTATTGACAGCTCGGTAGCGTCTTTCCGTTGCCTAGCGACCGCAGGCAGGCAGCCAATGACGGCCTGACTTTGAGCGGGTAGCAAGGGCCACGTTGCCGCTCTGAAACCCGGTCGCGCGCGCTTATGAAACTTACCGGTGTCTCGCGTGCAGGCGGTGCGGTCGTTCGTCGTTTGCCTGAAGTTGAATTCGCAGTTTATTTCGTTTTTGTTGTTTTTAGTGTTTCTTTGTTTATGTTTCGTTGTAAACAATGTCTAGTGCGGCGGGTAGTACCAGCCCAACACAAGAAGTGAAACGGTGGAAGAAAAGTGTGCTACACACCCAGGCCCGTGAATTCGTGTGCTCTGAGAGGGATTACTTTGAGAAAGAAAAGGACAAAGGTGGGCCCTTAATTCCTGTTGTTCAGGTTGTGAAGAGAACTGCAGCAGCATTGAAAATAAGTAAGAACACTGTTGTAAAGATAGGGAAAGAAAAGTATAGTGTAGATTGTGACGAGAGTGGCACAACAAAGCTGCACACACCAGGAAAGAAGCGACCGAGAAATAAGCAGGTGACAGCTTTGGACGATTTTCAGAAAGGCGCTATTCGTCGTCATATATACAGCTATTATAAGAGAAGGGAACATCCCACTCTATCTAAATTACAGGTGTCGCTTCAGAAAGACGATCTTTTTAAACGGAGCAAATTTTCATTGCGTACAGTGTTGAAAGACATAGGCTTCAGCTATTCACTGTTTAACGGACGCAAAATATTAATGGAAAGGACAGATGTAGTTGCATGGCGGTGCAGATTTCTGCGCAGGATCATGGGTGTGGAATTCGAAAGTATAGTGTGGTTAGATGAAACTTGGGTCAATGCCAGCCATTCTTTACGTAGACGCTGGAATGATGGAACGCCCGAGGGGACAATGGCAGTGCCTGTTGGCAAAGGAGGGCGTATTATTGTCTTACATGCAGGAACATCGAAAGGTTTTGTGCCAAACTGCTTGAAAATGTTTCGGTCAAAAAAGACGGGAGATTACCATGAAGAAATGAACAGTGTAGTATTTCAAGAATGGTTCGAGACATCGCTTATGACGAATCTGACAAGTCCATCAGTGATTGTTATGGACAATGCGCCTTATCATTCCGTTGTTCACGATAAGGCACCAACCTTGGCAACAAAAAAAGACGATATCATTCAGTGGTTGAAACGGCGAAAAGTAGATTTCAGAGAAGATTTAAGGAAGGCGGAACTGCTCGAAATTGTGGCACAAAAGAAACCCCAATTTCCAACACATGTAATTGACGAGATTGCTAAAAGGCACGGGCGTGAAATCGTACGGCTTCCTCCATACCACTGTCACTTCAATGCAATTGAAGGAGTGTGGGCGCAGATAAAAAATTACATCGCTACAAACAATAAAAAAATTCACGATCTCTGAAGTGGAAACTCTCCTTCCAGCAGCTATCAATAAAGTGACAAGCGAGACGTGGGCTAAAATTGTAAACAGCACTGCAAGTGCCATCAGAGAGGCGGCCAAAATCGAAGGGGTTGTGGAAGAATGCATCGAAAATTTAATTATACATCTGGGAGAGAGCAGTGATAGTTCGAGTAGTGCTGAGGAAGACAATGTCAAATCAGATTCTGACAGTGATGTAAGTGGTGTTTTTCCATTACAGTAACTACAACGTATTCAGGAATGTAAGGAGGGAGTTTGCTATCGATCTACAACCAGATCATCATATTGTGAGTACTTTCTTCAGATTATAACTCTTAATACACTGACCAATTATTCTGTAGCTTGTAGTAGAACAAATTAATAATGCTAATACTTAACAATGGAAACCAAAACTGCTAATGTTCAACAACTTGCGAAAATAGTTTTCATTTCAGTTGTGAAGTTTAACAAATAACTTTATTATGTTTCAGCATCTTAGATACTTGTACTAAATAGCTCTTACCAGTTTTCGAGTTAATATATTTCAAGCATCAACCTTAAATAAATTCACGCGTACCAATACGACTTGTATTTTGTCTCGCTTTTATTTCTGCTGCTAGAGAATGCGTGTAGCAGACAGAGCGCCGCGTGCTGTGAGCCACGTTCGGCAACAGCGCCGTCTGCCCGCCGGAACTGTCAGTACCAATCACTCGTCTCACGGACTATAGTGTGGATCGTTCTGTTCTTTCTCGAATGTGGCGACAGTTTATAGAGATCGAAACTGTGTCCCGAAGACCATGGTAGGACCTAACACGTCTGACGTCATATAGAGAGGACCCTTATTTGGGTGGAAGGATATGACAGTACCATATTAGTTCTGCACGACGACTGGTATCTGACTTCGCAGCATCCACTGGACAAGCTGTATTGAGGCAAACTGTGTACAGAAGGCTTCGGCGGAGTGACCTTTACTATCGGAGAGCTGCTGTATGTGTACCTCTGATGCGTCTTCGCAGAAGACAACGCCTAGAGTGGAATCGTCAACATGCCACCTGGATGGGCGAACACTGGGTCAATGTTCTATTCACAGATGAGTCCCTATTTGGCCTGGAGAGTGTGTCTCGACGGATTCGCCTCTGAAGGGAGTGTGGAATAAGATGGAGACCCCAACATTGTGGAAAGAGACCCATACGGAGGAGGATCACTAATGATTTGAACAGGGATTATGTTGACCGCTCGTAGACCTGTTCAAGAAACTGTATGGGTAAATCGTAAAGTTTTATTGCTAACAGGCATCGTGACAAGGTCTTGGGACCTTACCTGCGGTTGTTGCGAGGTGCTGTGCACCCATACTAACAAGGGAACCTCCCCATCGCACCCCCCTCAGATTTAGTTATAAGTTGGCACAGTGGATAGGCCTTGAAAAACTGAACACAGATCAATCGAAAAAACAGGAAGAAGTTGTGTGAAACTATGAAAAAAAAGCAAAATATACAAACTGAGTAGTCCATGTGCAAGATAAGCAACATACAGGATAATGTGAGCAAAGGAGCGCCGTGGTCTCGTGGTTAGCGTGAGTAGTTGCGGATCGAGAGGTCCTTGGTTCAAGTCTTCCCTCGAGTCAAGATTTTACTTTCTTTATTTTCGCAAAGTTATGATCTGTCCGTTCGTTCATTGACGTCTCTGTTCACTGTAATAAGTTTAGTGTCTGTGTTTTGCGACCGCACCGCAAAACCGTGCGATTAGTAGACGAAAGGACGTGCCTCTCCAATGGGATCCAAAAACATTTGATCGCAAGGTCATAGGTCAACCGATTCCTCACAGGAAAACACGTCTGATATGTTCTATACGCCACTGGTGACGGCATGTGCGTCACATGACAGGAATATGTTGTCGACCCACCTAACTTGTACACTTGGCGAATGGGTAAAAGGATTCTTCTACCTTGCTCGATTTAGCTTTTCTTGTGGATGTGATAATCACTCCCAAAAAAGTGATGAAAACATGAGTTTGTCACGTAAACTGAAAATAAAAAATTAAACTTTTCACTTGTGGGAAGACTTGAACCCAGAACTTCTCGTTCCGCAGCTTATCACGCTAACTACGGGACCACGGCGCTCCTCAGCTAATACGTTACTTGATGTTGCCTATATTGTGCATGGACTAATCAGTTTGTATATTTTGCTTATTTTTTCATAGTTCCACACAACTTCTTCCTGTTTTCTCGACTGATCTGTGTTCAGTTTTTCAAGGCCTATCCACTGTGCCAAGTTATAACTAAATCTGAGGGGGGTGCGATGGGGAGGTTCCCTTGTAAGTACTGGTGGACGATACTGCTCTACGTCATAGGGGACGAGTGGTTGAGGTTTTCTTGGAAACGGAAGATATTGCAACGCATGGCTTGGCCTGCTCGCTCTCCAGATTTGATATGTATACAGTGTATCTGGGACGCACTGGGGAGACGGGCTGCATCACGTGACCATGCCCGCAGCTCGCGGTCTAGTGGCTAGCGTTGCCGCGTCTTGATTACTGGGTCCCAGGTTCGATTCACGACCGGGTTGGGGATTTTTCCCTGCCCCGGGACTGTGAGTTCGTGTTGCTCTCATCATTTCATCATCATCATCATCATCATTCGTGACAGTGGCTAGGTTAGACTGTGTACAAATTAGACTGTGTAAAAACTGGAACTATGTACAGGCACTGATGACCGCGCAGTTGAGCGCCCCACAAACCAAACACCATCATCATCACGTCCTCATCCACCAACCACTCTCCAAGACTTGCGAGCAGCTCTGCAGGAACAACAGGTGGTATTGCCTCAATATGAGATTGATCACATACGTAGTTCACAGGATGCCCCGTCGCCGTCAGGCGTGTATTGCTGCCCGAGGTGGTCACACCCAATACTGAGGATAATAACCAGTTGTCGAGATGTGTGTGCACATCCGTTAAGTTGGAAATAGACTAAGAACTTTTTGTATACTCTTGTGCTGGTTGCAGTTGTTTACCTTCGGTATTCTTTACTTTGTATCTTCATTTTTATCACCTGTTCATCCTGTTTTGTGGCAAAATAAACGCAACCTTGCAAATTTTTGTTTTTTTGCTCTCGTTTTGGACACCAGTGTACATTTATTGATCAGCGTTCTGTAAAATCTGCACTGAACTGTTTCATAGCCACCTATACTAACCGATCAAAAGTCTCCAGACACCTCTTAGTGTATATTAATACGGGTTGTGTCCACCCATCGCCCTTATGATGGCGCTAACTGTAATGAGGAGACTCAAAGAGGTGTCTAAATGTCTGTGGAAGAATGGCAGCCCAACCTTACTCAAGAGGTGAAACTAGAGCAGGTAGTGATGTTGGATGCTGTGGTCTGAGGCGATGTTCTAACTCTTCCCAGAGGTGTTACATTGCGTCCAGGTCGGGAATCTCGGCGGGTCAGTGCATTTCTTGAATGTTATTGTTCACAAAGCTTTGGTATAGAGATATCAATGGGACTGTGCACTGTCATCCTGATAGAATCATCGTCTTCCTACAGCAACTCTATTGTACACAATGCTCTAAGGTTTATTCATATCTTTCCGCATTCTCTTCAGCACAGTAACGGGACCACATCAAATCCACGTAAAACACATCCACACCATAACATCACCTCCTTCGTACTTCATTGATGGCTCTACACATGATGACAGGTAACGTTATCACGGCATTCGTTAAACCAAAACACTTCCATCTGATTGCCACAGGGTGTAGCGTGATTTATCACTGCAAATCACTCGTTTCCAGACATCCACTGTTCTGTGGCGTCGGTCTACGCAGCACATAGAGCATCGCCTAACACTGACTGCAGAAATGTGTTGCTTATGAGGAACTGCTCGATCATCACATCCCATTCTTATTAGCTCCCTAGGGATAACCATTGTGGTAGCTAGGCTAGTATTAGCACTAAGGAACTCATGAATGATTCCTTCCGCAGATTTCACGCTATTTTTTACAAACGTCTTCCGCAATGCTCAACGACCGGGCGAGGTAGCGCAGTGGTTAGCAGACCGGACTCGCATCTGGCAGGACGACGGTTCAAATCCGTGTGCGGCCATCCTGATTTAGCTTTTTCGTAATTTCCATAAATTGCTTCAGGCAAATTCTGGGATGGTTCCTTTGAAAGGGCACGGCCCATTTCCTTTCCCATCCTCCTCTAATCCGATGGGATCGGTGACCTCGCTGTTTGCCCCCCCCCCCCCTCCTGAAATCAACCAATCAACCAACCAGTGCTCAACGGTCCTCGTCCGCCAATTCATGAGATCTGTCTGTTATTGTTTTAGCTGTGGTTGTTCCTTCGCATTTCCACTTCACAGTCACATCACCATGTGAGCAAGAGGCGATTTGGCGAGCTTAATAATGGCTGAAATGTCCCTGTTGGCTTTGTTAGTCAACTGACATTTATGACCTGTGGACGTTCGAAGTCAGAGCTAGCCTGACTGACCTATTCTGCTTTTGCTGCTTCTCTGCTGACAACACAGTACTCTACGCATCCTTTTGTACTGGCGGGTACTGGTATATTTATACCCATCAGAAACTAGTGGTCAATTTCGCAATATGTAATGTCTCTGGATACTTTTGAGCTTTGGCTATCACGATGCCACGGGTAACTAAATAACGAAATTAAAAACCAAACAAGACCCATTTTGCACGCAGCTTGCTGTGACAGACTTTCTATAGAAATAGGCAGCTATAGACATAGGCATCACGGATGATGAAAATAAGGCTTTCAGTTCCCAGGGCAATACATTAGGAGACAATCTGAGTAGCCGCCTTAGGTTGTTTGCAAATGATGATGTCGTTCATCAGAAGATCAAAACAAATTGGAAAATGATTTAGAAATGATATCCAAATGGTGCGAAAATTGGCAGTTGCCTCTAAATAATGGGAAGTGTGAGGTCATCTACATGAGTGCTAAAAGGAATGCGTTAAACTTCGGTTACAAGATAAATCAGTCTAATGCAAAGGCTGTGGAAATGAGCGTTTGGCGTCATTGGCCGGGAGGCCCCTAACGGGGCAGGTCCGGCCGCCTTGGTGCAGGTCTTATTACATTCGACGCCACATTGGGCGATCTGCGCGCCGGATGGGCATGAAATGATGATGAAGGCAACACAACACCCAGTCCCTGAGCGGAGAAAATCACCGACCCAGCCGGGAATCGAACCCGGGCCCCTTAGGACGGCAGTCCGTCACGCTGACCATTCAGCTATCGGAGCAGTAAATTCAAGTAAATGCCTAGGAACTACAATCATGAACAACTTAAATTGGAAGGAACACCTAGAAAACGTTGTGGAGAACGCAAACCAAAGACTACGTTTTATTGACAGATCACTTAGAAAATGTAACAGACCTACTAAAGAGACTGCCTACAATACGCTTGTCCGTCGACTTTTGGAGTAATGCTGCGCAGTCTGGGATCTTTACAGGTAGGATCAAGAGAGTACACCGAGAAATTTCAAAGAAGAGCAGTACGTTTCATATTATCTTGAAATAGGGGGGAGAGTGTCACGCAGATGATACAGGATTTGGGGTGGACACCATCGAAACAAAGGCGTTTTCCGTTGCGGTGGAATCTTTTCACGAAATTTCAATCAGCAACATTCTCCTCCCAATGCGTAAATATTTTGCTGAGAGCGACCTCTGACCTACATGGGGAGAAACAATTATCATAATAATATAATGGAAATCAGAGGTCGCTCGGAAAGTTATAGGTGTTCATTTTTTCCGCGTGCTCTTTGAGAGTGAAATAATGGAGAATTATTGTGAAGGTGGTTGTATGAACCTTCTGCCTGGCACCTAAGTGTGATTAGCAGAGTATCCATGTAGATGTAGATGTAGATGTAGATAATGCGAGCAGTACTTACAGGGTGTTTCAAAAATGACCGGTATATTTGAAACGGCAATAAAAACTAAACGAGCAGCGATAGAAATACACCGTTTGTTGCAATATGCTTGGGACAACAGTACATTTTCTGGCGGACAAACTTTCGAAATTACAGTAGTTACAATTTTCAACAACAGATGGCGCTGCAAGTGATGTGAACGATATAGAAGACAACGCAGTCTGTGGGTGCGCCATTCTGTACGTCGTCTTTCTGCTGTAAGCGTGTGCTGTTCACAACGTGCAAGTGTGCTGTAGACAACATGGTTTATTCCTTAGAACAGAGGATTTTTCTGGTGTCGGAATTCCACCGCCTCGAACACAGTGTTGCTGCAACAAGACGAAGTTTTCAACGGAGGTTTAATGTAACCAAAGGACCAAAAAGCGATACAATAAAGGATCTGTTTGAAAAATTTCAACGGACTGGGAACGTGACAGATGAACGTGCTGGAAAGGTAGGGCGACCGCGTACGGCAACGACAGAGGGCAACGCGCAGCTAGTGCAGCAGGTGATCCAACAGCGGCCTCGGGTTTCCGTTCGCCATGTTGCAGCTGCGGTCCAAATGACGCCAACGTCCACGTATCGTCTCATGCGCCAGAGTTTACACCTCTATCCATACAAAATTCAAACGCGGCAACCCCTCAGCGCCGCTACCATTGCTGCACGAGAGACATTCGCTAACGATATAGTGCACAGGATTGATGACGGCGATATGCATGTGGGCAGCATTTGGTTTACTGACGAAGCTTATTTTTACCTGGACGGCTTCGTCAATAAACAGAACTGGCGCATATGGGGAACCGAAAAGCCCCATGTTGCAGTCCCATCGTCCCTGCATCCTCAAAAAGTACTGGTCTGGGCCGCCATTTCTTCCAAAGGAATCATTGGCCCATTTTTCAGATCCGAAACGATTACTGCATCACGCTATCTGGACATTATTCGTGAATTTGTGGCGGTACAAACTGCCTTAGACGACACTGCGGATACCTCGTGGTTTATGCAAGATGGTGCCCGGCCACATCGCACAGCCGACGTCTTTAATTTCCTGAATGAATATTTCGATAATCGTGTGATTGCTTTGGGCTATCCGAAACATACAGGAGGCGGCGTGGATTGGCCTCCCTGTTCGCCAGACATGAACCCCTGTGACTTCTTTCTGTGGGGACACTTGAAAGACCAGGTGTACCGCCAGAATCCAGAAACAATTGAACAGCTGAAGCAGTACATCTCATCTGCATGTGAAGCCATTCCGCCAGACACGTTGTCAAAGGTTTCGGGTAATTTCATTGAGAGACTACGCCATATTATTGCTACGCGTGGTGGATATGTGGAAAATATCGTACTATAGAGTTTCCCAGACCGCAGCGCCATCTGTTGTTGAAAATTGTAACTACTGTAATTTCGAAAGTTTGTCTGCCTGAAAATGTACTGTTGTCCCAAGCATATTGCAACAAACGGTGTATTTCTATCGCTGCTCGTTTAGTTTTTATTGCCGTTTCAAATATACCGGTCATTTTTGAAACACCCTGTAAGTATCCCATTCCGTAATGGTAGATCAGTTTTTCAATATATCCATTGCCGGCCGCTAAGGCCGAGCAGTTCTTCAGTCCAGAACCGCGCTGCTGCTGCGCTCGCAGGTTCGAATCCCGCCTCAGGCATGGATGTGTGTGATGTCCTTAGGTTAGTTAGGTTTAACTAGTTCTAATAGGGGACGGATGACCTCAGATGTTACGTCCCATAGTGCTTAGATCCACTGGAACCATTTGAATGTATCGATTTATAGACATTAAATAGATCAGATAAAGCGAAGTGTTTAAAGTAGGAAATATCTTTTAAGTGACAAATGGGAGCACTCTTCCGCCCCTCCGTTCTGAGCGTATTGCCGTGGTGTGCTACTCACGCCCTTTTCGGACAAGGCGCTCAATTGCTTCATGGAGCCGTGCTCGGAGATATATTCCCTACGAGCGGAACAGTCGCGCCGTTTGACAAGTCCACAGGGAAGCTGAAGGGAGGGCTTTTAACACGTTGACGCTGCCGGACAGATTTATGGCCTTTCAGCGGTGCTGAGTGGCGAGCACCTGACGCGTTTTAATTAGCGAGATGGATCAAAAGGCTGTACATCAAACGGCGCTGCCTTTCGCTACCTCTCTTTTTTTTTCGACGTGAGAGCCACAGAGATACAGCCGCTTACAGCACATTTCGCCCACAGGGCTGGACTAAACACGTCCTGTGGTTTCCTGCCTACGCCACACCACAATGGAGAACTTCTCACAGGCATTCTTTTGTAGGAAACAGACGGTAATGGTTACTTTTCATCAGCAACTGAAAAGAAATTTTTCTCGTCCTACGTTCATTGGTTCCAACTGTAACATACAGCAATAAATCAACATTTGTTTCACTAGCAGTATTTACTGGTCGTTAAAGATTAAAAAGCTTAAATCGAAGGATGTTTATGGTGAAAAAAAGAATATACACTACTGGCCATTAGAATTGCTACACCACGAAGCTGACGTGCTACAGACGCGAAATTTAACCGACAGGAAGAAGATGCTGTGATATGCAAATGATTAGCTTTTCAGAGCATTCACACAAGGTTGGCGCCAGTGGCGACACCTACAACGTGCTGACATGCGGAAAGTTTCCAACCGATTTCTCATACACAAACAGCAGTTGATAAAGGTCGGATTGTAGCCTATCGCGATTGCGGTTTATCATATCGCGACATTTCTGCTCCCGTTGGTCGAGATCCAATGACTGTTAGCAGAGTATGGAATCGGTGGGTTCCGGAGGGTAATACGGAACGCCGTGCTGGATCCCAACGGCCTCGTATCACTAGCAGTCGAGATGACAGGCATCTTATCCACATGGCTGTAACGGATCGTGCAGCCACGTCTCGATCCCTGTGTCAACAGATGGGGACGTTTGCAAGACAATAACCATCAGTACGAACAGTTCGACGACGTTAGCAGCAGCATGGACTATCAGCTCGGAGACCATGGCTGCGGTTACCCTTGACACAGCATTACGGACAGGAGCGCCTGCGATGCTGTACTCAGCGACTAACCTGGGTGGACGAATGGCAAAACGTCATTTTTCGGATGAATCCAGGTTCTGTTTACAGCATCTTCATGGTCGCATCCGTGTTTGGTGGCATCGTGGTGAACCCACATTGGAAGCATGTATTCGTCATCGCCATACTGGCGTATCACCCGACGTGATGGTATGGGGTGCCATGGGTTACACGTCCCGGTCACCTCTTGTTCGCATTGACGGCCCTTTGAACATTGGACGTTACATTTAAGATGTGTTACGAGCCGTGGCTCTACCCTTCATTCGATCCCTGCGAAACCCTACATTTCAGCAGGGTAATGCGCGACCGCATGTTGCAGGTCCTGTACGGGCCTTTCTGGATACAGAAAATGTTCGACTGCTGCCCTGGCCAGCACATTCTCCAGATCTCTCACCATCTGAAAACGTCTGGTCAATGGTGGCCGAGCAACTGGCTCGTCACAATACGCCAGTCACTACTCTTGATGAAGTGTGGTATCGTGTTGAAGCTGCATGAGCAGCTGTACCTGTACACGCCATCCAAGCTCTGTTTGACTCAATGCCCAGGCGTATTAAGGCCCGTTATTACGGTCAGAGGTGCTTGTTCTGGGTACTGACTTCTCAGGATCTATGCACCCAAATTGCGTGAAAATGTAATCACATGTCAGTTCTAGTATAATCTATTTGTCCAATGAATACCCGTTTATCATCTGGATTTCTTGTTGGTGTATCAATTTTAATGGGCAGTAGTGCATTATTCAACAATGAAATAGACGGAGGCCCGGGTTCGATTTGCGGCGGGGTCAGGGATTTTCTCTGCCTCGTGATGACTGGGTGTTGTGTGTTGTCCTTAGGTTAGTTAGGTTTAAGTAGTTCTAAGTTCTAGGGGACTGATGAACATAGATGTTAAGTCCCATAGTGCTCAGAGCCATTTGAACCATTTTTTTGAAATAGACGGAGGAACTGTCACTGAATTCCGGGAGTTCAGTGACTGTCGCATAATGCAGTCAGTGAACCTTGACAGTAACGTGAGCGACTTCAGAGTATTCCACACGACATAGGCCACGGTAGCACAGGTACCCAAGAAAAACGTTTCTGATTCTATACTGAAGAGGTAATGGAACTGGTACACCTGCCTAACGTCGTGTAGGACCCCCGCCAGCACGCAGACGTGCCGCAACACGACGTGGCATGGACTCAACTAATGTCTCTAGTAGAATTTGCGGCAGACACTTGTTGTCTCATGTAGGCGTTGCCGACTCAGCGCCGTATTCTGCCTGTTTACATACCTCTGTACTTGAATATGCATGCCTAAACCAGTTTCTTAGGCGCTTCAGTTTATAATATCTAGTCGAACTCTGCTGACGAAGTCTAGTGAAAGTACAGCAGGGCAAGAAGACGAATCTGGCAGAGTCGAGCAGAGTGGGGTGACGTATTCAGGGTGCAATGTCAGAGAAGGAGTGTGGCAGGCAAAGGGTTCAAAAAAATGGTTCAAATGGCTCTGAGCACTATGGGACTCAACTGCTGAGGTCATCAGTCCCCTAGAACTTAGAACTACTTAAACCTATCTAACCTAAGGACAACACACACATCCATGCCCGAGGCAGGATTCGAACCTGCGACCGTAGCGGTCGCGCGGTTCCACACTGTAGCGCCAGAACCGCTCGGCCACCAGCGGCCGGCGCAAAGGGTTCATCCAATCACCTAAACGCTATTTCTCTACCCATACAACTCTCAAACAGCACACGGAAGAAACGAACAGTTAAATCTTTCCATAGGCGCTATGTATGATTTCTCTCTATGTAGGTGGGTCTCAACAAAATATTATCGCATTAGAGCGAGAAAACTGGAGATACAAATTTCGTGAAAAGGTTTCGGCGCAAGGAATAACGCCTTCGCTTTAATGATTCCCACCTCGACTCACGTATCATATCTGTGACACTCTGTCTCCTATTTCGCGATAATGGAAAGCGATTTGTCCTTCTTTTGAACTTTTCCGGTCTCCTCCATCAATCCTATCTGGTAAGGAACCTATTCATGCAGCACTACACTAGCACAGGATGGACAAGCATATTGTAGGCAGTCTCTTCAGCAGACTTGTTGCCAATAAAACACAGTCTTCGGCTCGAATTCCTCACAACATTATCTGTGTGATCGTTCCAGTTTAAGTTGTTCATGATAGTAATTCCCACTGTCACACCGGAGTCAAGGTAGCCCCTGAGGGCCGGCAACCCATATTACACCACTGAGGACTAGGTTGTCTATGCCCAAGGTGTACCAAAAGCTCCATGGTAAACACTGGCTATTTACATACAAGATAATGGAAACAGACATACCCAGCACTACTTCCTGCAGGGGGAGCTAGAGTCACGGCCAGAGGGAAGTATCACTACGCCAAAACCTCATTGGCTGGAGACTGCTATTAATGGGCTAGAACCAGCCCCAAAGTGCAGTTCACGCCGGATGCCGAACTCGTGTACTGCGACCGTCGAAGATTACATCTTCGTCTCTGAATTGGACTGTTACTAGTGTGTGTGTGTGTGTGTGTGTGTGTGTGTGTGTGTGTGTGTGTGTGTGTGTGTGTGTGTGTGTGTGTGTGTGTGTGTGTGTGTGTGTTACCACGAACCTTTGTGGAACATTAGAAGAGAACTTCTCTTTGCCTAAATTAGGAGACTTTCACTGGCATCGTTATTGTTACCTTTCATTTGTATGTTCAGTCATCAACCTTGTGGACTTACATCAATAAAAGTTGTTTGTTGAAAACTGCGAATTGTCAGTCACAACACCCACATACTTAGTTGATTTGAAACCCGTTAGATCTGTGCGATTCAACGTGTGAACGAAATTTGACGCATTCCGTTTAGTACTCATGTGGATGATCTCACACTTTTCATCATTTACAATTAATTACCACTTTTTGTACATACAGATATCTTGTCTAAATCATTTTGCAATTGATTTGGATCTTCTAATGTGTCTACTAGATGCTAAATGATCTGTCTGTGGGGGGGGGGGGGGTCTCTCGAAGACGCCTTAGATACCCTCCGTCCAGTGGCGGATTTACATATAGCTCCACTAGGCAGGGGGCAAGGGGCTACACCTTAAGCAGGGCTTCATTTTTGGCTGTGTACTCATTTTAACCTTTCACGTTTTGAAATAACGGCACTTGCAAACGACAATTTTTTTAATGTTGTTAAACAACTTACTAGTTTAAATAAGTCTTAAGAATTAAATTCGACAATAGAAGCTTGGAAATATACATAGTTTACTTGGTGACTGAATGTAAATTTAACATTGGGGTTCTGTCTGGTATCATCTTCATGATTGTTCGAAATATTTTGAAGTGAGCTGTCAGGACGGCAGCCTACAATACAATGTTTGAAACGTTAATATTCCGAGATTGTTGTCGGCTTCTACTTAACCCTACCATATTTTCCCCGTGAAAATACCGCGATCCCTGAAAATCTATAATAAACTGATCAGCAGTTTCTTAAATACTGTAACTGGCGTGGACCTCAGTATGTAAACTTACACTTCTCCTTTCCACTCCCATCCTTCCCGCTCCGTAACTTCCCCAATTACTATACACGTGTTCTCTCCATTCTGTCGGAAATTTCCGACGAAGACACCACACATATATAGGGTGTTCAAAAAAGTGTCGAATACATTGTGGGGTGGTGGGAGTCATCGAAATAAGAAAAATAAGTCCGATAAACATGCGTCCGAAAACGCATACTTTCCGAGATAAACACATGTTTATAGGAAGGGCTGCGCGACGCTTGGTTGAGGATATTAGTACAGTCGCTGCATTGGCGCTACGTCAAATGTGTTTACAGGATATTACGATGTCTTACTTATACACACATCAAATAAAGTTTTGCATCACTTCGGTTCCGAGAGTTCCGAAACCTGCACAGAAAATTGGAATAGAGATCAACATAAACATCATTCTGGCCCTTCTTATTGCTCATGAAAACCACACATTGCATGTTCTACCATCATACAGCGAGCCCTTCAGAGGTAGTGGTCCAGATTGCTGTATACACCTGTACCTGTAATACCCACTAGCACGTCCTCTTGCATTGATGCATACCTGCATTCGTCGTGGCATACTATCCACAAGTTCATCAAGGCACTGTTGGTCCAGATTGTCGCACTCCTCAATGGTGATTCGGGGTAGATACCTCAGAGTGGTTCGTGGGTCACGTCGTCCATAAACAGCCCTTTTCAATCTATCCCAGGCATGTTCAACAGGGTTCACGTCTGGAGAACATGCTGGCCACTAGTGGAGCGATGAAGGCGAATGCCTCGCCATTATGCTGTCGATATGGTTGCACTATCGGTCGGAGGATGGCATTCACGTATCGTACAGCCGTTACGGCGCCTTCCATAACCACCACCGGCGTACGTCAGCCCCGACATAATACCACCCCAAAATAACAGGGAACCTCCACCTTGATGCACTCGCTGGACGGTGAGTTTAAGGCGTTCAGCCTGACCGGCTTGCCTCCAAACACGTCTCCGACGATTGTCTGGTTGAAGGTATATGCGACACTCATCGGTGAAGAGAACATGATGCCAATCCTGAAGGGTCCATTCGGTATCTTGTTGGGCCCATCTGTACCGCGCTGCATGGTGTCGTGGTTGCAAAGATGGACCTCGCCATGGACGTCGGGACTAGAGTTGCGCATAATGCAGGTTTTTGCGCGCAGTTTGAGTCGTACGTCCTGTGGCTGCACGAAAGCATTATTCAACATGGTGGAGTGGCTGCCAGGATTCCTCCGAGCCATAATCCGTAGGCAGCGGTCATTCACTGCAGTAGTAGCCCTTGGGCGGCCTGAGCGAGGCATTTCATCGACAGTTCCTGTCTCTCTGTATCTCCTCCATGTCTGAACATCGCTTTGGTTCACTCCGAGACGCCTGAACACTTCCCATCGTTGAGAGCCCTTCCTGGCACAAAGTAACAATGCGGACGCGATCTAACCGCTATAAAATAAATAAATAATATAAAATATTAATCATTGTATATGTATAATAGTGATTGGTTGTAATTAATATTTGCTTATCTAGAGCGTGGACGTTTAATTATTTGGTATCAGACGCTTGACAATGGCTTTTTCGTAAATGCAATGTTATTCATAGTTGACCGTGAAATGTAACTCAAATAATCGGACTTCGTATTTAAATCGTTTCCAAAGACTGCTGCGGTAGGTGTGGACTCAAAATCTCAATATTAGAATAATTTGCCAGCCATGTCAATACGTCGTACAGAAGTGGCTGTCTACTAAACATAAAAAAGTTTGCACAGTTAGTTAAATCAGATATAATCAACGAATAAGCCTACAGTTAAATAATTCAACTTACTTTCATAAATATAGAATCTTTACAGAGTCGAGTGCCTAGTGAGATTGCAACTCGCAGTGTTCTTATATAACATCAAATATGGCGGTGTGCCAGTTAATAAAATATTCGTGCATCCCGCACCAGCTATTGTACAAGACCTACTTCTTCTTAATGAAACATAAGAGTGTCGTAATTGTATTTTGTTTTATCAGGCACACAGCACTGCAGGTCTGTGCCATAAGCTTTATTTATCTGTCAGAGATTAATTGTTTAATTTGATTTCGCGTTTCCGAGGAAACTCACGCACGGCATGCAAATGTGCCTTTATACCGCGGTACCTCCTTCCTGGTGGAATGACTGGAACTGATCGGCTGTCGGACCCCCTCCGTCTAATAGGCGCTGCTGATGCATGGTTGTTTACATATTTGGGCGAGTTTAGCGACATCTCTGAACAGTCAAAGGGACTGTGTCTGTGATACAATATCCACAGTCAACGTCTGTCTTTAGGAGTTCTGGGAACTGGGATGATGAAAAAGTTTTTTTGATGTTTGTAGTATTCTGCCTACCATGAGGTGGTCAACAGACAGTTGTATGGTTCGAGTCGTGTTGCAGGCTACGTTAGCTTACGTCGTGTTTGTGTGCCTTATTGTACAGTGGTGTCAACCTGGATACGTATAATGGTGTTTCACTTTCTTCCAAACGCGGATTCACTAGCGTATTTGCTGTTATTGCACTGTTTGTACGTTTTGTACGAATAAATGCATAGCACATTAGAATTACTTTCTTTCGCCACTTGTTAGCAATGGAACCCTAGTATTCGACAAGTGAAATAGCGTGTATGATATTCTGCTATGTTTAGAAAATGAACGTAGCCTATGCACCCTTGCCCTCTACGCTGAAAAATATGCACAGCGCAGAATGTCCTTTGATAAACTGTTCGGGAGATTTTTCCAACGTTTTAGGAACACAGGTACCCTTGCACCGCGGAAGACTGACAGTGGAAGGCCCTCTCCACACGCCTGACATGGAGGTGCGTGTGCTACGTTGTGTGAGACAAACACCTGGGACCTGTTTACGGCTCTTGGCAGCAGCAGAAGGCGTGTCTCATTCTCTTATCTGGTGTGTACTTCATGAACAATTGCTGTACCCATGTCATCTAAAGTGCGTTCAGGCCCTAAGGTCACAGGATCATCATGGCAGACGGCAGTTCTGTCAATGGATGCTGCAGAAGTGCGCCGCTGATCCACTGTTCGCATCGAAGACTTTATTTATCGATGAGGCAGTGTTCACAAGAGATGGTGTTGGGAATTTCCATAACCAGCCTGTATGGGCAGATGTAAATTCCCAAGCAATTGAGGAGTGAGGGCATCAATACTGATTCTTAATCAACGTATGGGCAGGCTTTCTTGGCGACTGATTAATAGGGCCAAACGTGACACATAGGTTAACTGGGGTGCATTATCTTGACTTCCTCATTAATGTATTGCCTAGTTTTCTGGAGACTGTGCCATTGCAGTGACGGATACAAATGTTGTTTATGCATGATGGCACACCGGCACAGTTTCATCATAGTTTGCGCGAACATTTGACGCAGACACAAGAGCGTCGCGTCTTCAGTGCATGCCAGCAGGTACAATTATATTCGGGTGTACTTCAAAGGGAGCGCGTCATTCCTTACCTTAGAGTGCAGAGGGGTGCATCGTTGTGAACGGACGCCACATTGAACACCTCCTGTAAAGACGTATCTATCGCAGAAATTGTGGATTTCGGGGCGAATTTTTATTGAACTTATTTTTCTTGTTTCGATGAATACTACCACTCTCAAGGTGTTCCACACCTTTTTTGAATATCCTGTATAGTAATGAGCAAAGAAGGCTCCTGATACCTTCTGTGCAGACGCTCAAAATTCAAAAAGACTCTTGCAGAAATACAGGTAACGTTGCGAGCAGTGAGAACTCTACTACTGCTTGCCAGCTTAAGAATTTGGGTCGGTCGTGAAGTATGTCCGGATGACCGAAGCCGTCAGCCTTCAGCAACGCAGCGGTATGGTCGGTGTTTATGTCTCCGCCGGATGACTCCCACTCGCGGTGTTTGCGCCAGGATGAGGCGCGGTGTACCGCCGTAGTGTATAGCAGGAATCGTGGCCTTGTCGTATCGCAAATCGACATTGAAATTTAGTATTTCTAACGAGTATGCTCGAGCGAAGGGTTATGAGATAGAACGCTTTTTATGGCTAGAGGTAAAAATGTATCCGGATGTTCTTGTGGGAATTTACCCACAACCAGAAGCATGGTCTATGTCAAGTTCACTGATGAGGCAGCGTGTGATAAAATACTACTCCGACACTGACAAGGACTTCATTTCCGTCATTCAGATTGGAATTTTGGCGCGGTTACAGTTTAACACGCCAGAATGGGACTACGAGCGGCCTGAGCCTTTGAGCTCACACTCGAAGTGCCAGAATAAATGGTGGTCGACTCACTGCGCCAAACACAATGCTAGCCCACGTGGCTGAAAAATGGCCGAGTTTCAAAATGTATTCTGTCTTCAGTGGCGGCAGACAAATATAGCTCGAACTGCGAAAACATGTTCCGTCTTACATCCCTGGCTGCAGGGTGATTGCGTTCTATGAAGAACAACCACGAACATGGTCTCAATGTGGAACGGAGGGCCTCAGTTCAAAATGTTCAAATGTGTGTGAAATCTTATGGGACTTAACTGCTAAGGTCATCAGTCCCTAATCTTACACACTAATTAACCTAAATTATCCTAAGGACAAACACACACACACACACACCCATGCCCGAGGGAGGACTCGAACCTCCACCGGGACCAGCCATACAGTCCATGACTGCAGCGCCTTAGAGTGCTCGGTTAACGCGGCGGAGGGTCTGTCATTCTGACACTACCCAGACAAGGTTGTCACAGCTGCCACGTGCTGACCTCGCACATATTCGGCATCCGACTGTTCTCGCCATAACCAATGTGGCGTCATTACGCAATGAAATAAGACACGTGACCAGAACACCATCAGCAGTCGCAGGGCGCCCTGCCTTTGGTCCCGTTCGCGGCCCTCTTGGATACGGCAGTTATGGACACTAACTGTTCGATGGAGCAAATTTCCAAAGACCACCATGAAAATTAAGAGACCATGATGACCCCTTATTTGGAGGCTTTGGAATGGAAACAGTTAGCACCAAAACGCCAGAAATGCTGCCTAATGGTGGAGAACGATCTAGAAGATCTAGAGAGAAATGACGAGGCTTCTTCTCGCACAAATCAGCCACCTATCGATACAGAAGAACTTCCTGGCGTGGATGCTGGAGGGTAAGCTGGAGCAGTGGACGGGGACAGGGGGTGAGGGGGGGGGGCGGCAGGGAGACGGCAACAAGTGCTTGCAGCGACAACGCTCCGGAGGCAGCGCAGTAGTACGACCGAGAGCTACGATGCCAGCAACGCACGACAACGATGGGATTTCGCTGGCAGATTGTTTACAGGACCCGCTGATCGGGGACCAGACCAAGATGGAGGAGCTGCTCCCACACCCTCTCCCGGTGAATCACCGGATGTGTGCATGGAGCAACAACCGACCATATGAAGGGGCAGCAGGGGGCAGTAGAAAGAGCGCAGCCTGCGTATGGAGGTATTATCCACCGTTAGCTGCCTAACTACGATGACAGCCAAGTACCAAAAATGTCTTATAGGGTCCGTTAACATCAGTAGTATTGGGACGCCTGCGAAGATGAAGAGGCTCAGTGGTATGTTAAGGGCTTAACAGGTACTTCGGGGGCTGTCCTCCTCGAGTTTTTAAGGTTGGGTATTTACTGTTCCCCGTGTGACGAGAGAGCCACTGGCACAGGCTCTGATAAGAAAAGGGAACTCGCACGACATGACACCCTACGTGGGTGCACCGTTGTTCTGGGGACGATAAGACGCTTGTATAATCGGCGGAGATTTTAGTTGTGTTATCGACCGGAAGGACCGACATCGTCGCTACACTCCCAGCCAACGAACTTCGGGAGCTGGCCAACGGATGGAATTAGTCGATACATGGGACTTGCAGCATCGCAACCAATCGGCATACACATTTTCACGAGCCATTTCTCGAGCCGTTGGGATGGGCTTTGTGTTGCAAGGGAGCTGGCTATGTTGACGATGGACACAGAAATATCGCCGACGGCGTTTACAAACCTTGAGAAACATTTTTATACGGTTACCCTTCCCAGATAGTAGGTATAGAGACGGAGGGGTACATGTAATTTCTACAATGCGGATTGCCGTCGCATGATGGACTCATGGCACGGCTACCTCCGCTAAGACATGCTTATACAGGGTGTTTCAAAAATGACCGGTATATTTGAAACGGCAATAAAAACTAAACGAGCAGCGATAGAAATACACCGTTTGTTGCAATATGCTTGGGATAACAGAACACTTCAGGCGGACAAACTTTCGAAATTACAGTAGTTACAATTTTCAACAACAGATGGCGCTGCAAGTGTTGTGAAAGATATAGAAGACAACGCAGTCTGTGGGTGCGCCATTCTGTACGTCGTCTTTCTGCTGTAAGCGTGTGCTGTTCACAATGTGCAAGTGTGCTGTAGACAACATGGTTTAATCCTTAGAACAGAGGATTTTTCTGGTGTTGGAATTCCACCGCCTAGAACACAGTGTTGTTGCAACAAGACGAAGTTTTCAACAGAGGTTTAATGTAACCAAAGGACCGAAAAGTGATACAATAAAGGATCTGTTTGAAAAATTTCAACGGACTGGGAACGTGACGGATGAACGTGCTGGAAAGGTAGGGCGACCGCGTATGGCAACCACAGAGGGCAACGCGCAGCTAGTGCAGCAGGTGATCCGACAGCGGCCTCGGGTTTCCGTTCGCCGTGTTGCAGCTGCGGTCCAAATGACGCCAACGTCCACGTATCGTCTCATGCGCCAGAGTTTACACCTCTATCCACACAAAATTCAAACGCGGCAAACCCTCAGCGCCGCTACCATTGCTGCACGAGAGACATTCGCTAACGATATAGTGCACAGGATTGATGACGGCGATATGCATGTGGGCAGCATTTGCTTTACTGACGAAGCTTATTTTTACCTGGACGGCTTCGTCAATAAACAGAACTGGCGCATATGGGGAACCGAAAAGCCCCATGTTGCAGTCCCATCGTCCCTGCATCCTCAAAAAGTACTGGTCTGGGCCGCCATTTCTTCCAAAGGAATCATTGGCCCATTTTTCAGATCCGAAACGATTACTGCATCACGCTATCTGGACATTCTTCGTGAATTTGTGGCGGTACAAACTGCCTTAGACGACACTGCGAACACCTCGTGGTTTATGCAAGATGGTGCCCGGCCACATCGCACGGCCGACGTCTTTAATTTCCTGAATGAATATTTCGATGATCGTGTGATTGCTTTGGGCTATCCGAAACATACAGGAGGCGGCGTGGATTGGCCTCCCTATTCGCCAGACGTGAACCCCTGTGACTTCTTTCTGTGGGGACACTTGAAAGACCAGGTGTACCGCCAGAATCCAGAAACAATTGAACAGCTGAAGCAGTACATCTCATCTGCATGTGAAGCCATTCCGCCAGACACGTTGTCAAAGGTTTCGGGTAATTTCATTCAGAGACTAGCCATATTATTGCTACGCATGGTGGATATGTGGAAAATATCGTACAATAGAGTTTCCCAGACCGCAGCGCCATCTGTTGTTGAAAATTGTAACTACTGTAATTTCGGAAGTTTGTCTGCCTGAAAATGTACTGTTGTCCCAAGCATATTGCAACAAACGGTGTATTTCTATCGCTGCTCGTTTAGTTGTTATTGCCGTTTCAAATATACCGGTCATTTTTGAAACATCCTGTAGTTTCATCCTGTACTGACGGAGGACGTTAATAGGTTATGGGAAACAGGCTTCTTGATGGCAGCACACGATGTCTGACTTTTGCTCTGCCGCCCTCCGGGGACTGTTCGCTCATCTACCTTCACTGGAATATCAGGCAGCCATCTACCGGTTCAAGGTGAAGTTGATGCAACTTGCGACGCTGAGGATGGGAGGTACAGCGATATGCGTGAGATCGCAGGACTGCCTGCCAAGTGAACTGTCATAGACGCACCGCGTGGTACAGGAAAGAGGAAGAAGACGCGCGACGTTAATTCATGAGGTACGTTTAGGCTAAAGCCATTGTTTTACAACACAAAGAGACATAGCACAGTCGTTCATGGACCATTTTAGCAGATTCTTCGGGGCCGACGATGATGGGCAGAGGGAACTGAGGACCATTCCAGAAGTGACATGTGTGAATGGGAAAGCAAACGTCTTATCTGAAGTTTCGAATCAGGAGCTGGAGGAAGCGATTACACTACGGCGCTCCGAAAACTCCCCAGGCCCAGACGGGTTCCAGTTGCAATTTACCGTGTCTTTATGGTCGTTATGACACCGACGAGGTTATACATGTTTAACATCTAGGCGAAGGCGTGGGCCGTTTATACAGGGTGTTTCAAAAATGACCGGTATGTTTGAAACGGCAATAAAAACTAAACGAGCAGCGATAGAAATACACCGTTTGTTGCAATATGCTTGGGACAACAGTACATTTTCAGGCAGACAAACTTTCGAAATTACAGTAGTTACAATTTTCGACAACAGATGGCGCTGCGGTCTGGGAAACTCTATAGTACGATATTTTCCACATATCCACCATGCGTAGCAATAATATGGCGTAGTCTCTGAATGAAATTACCCGAAACCTTTGACAACGTGTCTGGCGGAATGGCTTCACATGCAGATGAGATGTGCTGCTTCAGCTGTTCAATTGTTTCTGGATTCTGGCGGTACACCTGGTCTTTCAAGTGTCCCCACAGAAAGAAGTCACAGGGGTTCGTGTCTGGCGAATAGGGAGGCCAATCCATGCCGCCTCCTGTATGTTTCGGATAGCCCAAAGCAATCACACGATCATCGAAATATTCATTCAGGAAATTAAAGACGTCGGCCGTGCGATGTGGCCGGGCACCATCTTGCATAAACCACGAGGTGTTCGCAGTGTCGTCTAAGGCAGTTGGTACCGCCACAAATTCACGAAGAATGTCCAGATAGCGTGATGCAGTAATCGTTTCGGATCTGAAAAATGGGCCAATGATTCCTTTGGAAGAAGTGGCGGCCCAGACCAGTACTTTTTGAGGATGCAGGGACGATGGGACTGCAACATGGGGCTTTTCGGTTCCCCATATGCGCCAGTTCTGTTTATTGACGAAGCCGTCCAGGTAAAAATAAGCTTCGTCAGTAAACCAAATTCTGCCCACATGCATATCGTCGTCATCAATCCTGTGCACTATATCGTTAGCGAATGTCTCTCGTGCAGCAATGGTAGCGGCGCTGAGGGGTTGCAGCGTTTGAAATTTGTATGGATAGAGGTGTAAACTCTGGCGCATGAGACGATACGTGGACGTTGGCGTCATTTGGACCGCAGCTGCAACACGGCGAACGGAAACCCGAGGCCGCTGTTGGATCACCTGCTGCACTAGCTGCGCGTTGCCCTCTGTGGTTGCCGTACGCGGTCGCCCTACCTTTCCAGCACGTTCATCCGTCACGTTCCCAGTCCGTTGAAATTTTTCAAACAGATCCTTTATTGTATCGCTTTTCGGTCCTTTGGTTACATTAAACCTCCGTTGAAAACTTCGTATTGTTGCAACAACACTGTGTTCTAGGCGGTGGAATTCCAACACCAGAAAAATCCTCTGTTCTAAGGAATAAACTATGTTGTCTACAGCACACGTGCACGTTGTGAACAGCACACGCTTACAGCAGAAAGACGACGTACAGAATGGCGCACCCACAGACTGCGTTGTCTTCTATATCTTTCACATCACTTGCAGCGCCATCTGTTGTTGAAAATTGTAACTACTGTAATTTCGAAAGTTTGTCCGCCTGAAAATTTACTGTTGTCCCAAGCATATTGCAACAAACGGTGTATTTCTATCGCTGCTTGTTCAGGTTTTATTGCCGTTTCATATATACCGGTCATTTTTGAAACACCCTGTATTAATACCATACATGGCGGTGTTGGTTTAGTCAACGTCCATCAGAAGGCTTGGACCATGTACTCATGTGTTAATACCACGCACAGACGGTGGCGCAGCAGCGTTCACTTCCTTACAGGGGCGATCTTGAAGAACTACTATCGACATCCCATCTCCCGCCGCTCAGTGTCGGGCATATATCTCCCCCACTAACATAAGCGCGAACATTCGTCGTTGAAAACAGTTACATTCGGGAGCGTTTACAGACGTCCAGAACGCCGACATCAAAGGACGTGTACGGTCTGATTCTGCGAAAGATCGCCCAGAAGAAAGTGGAACCGAAACGTCATACCTTTAATTGGAGTGTGATGTGGAGCACGGTTCACCACTCCCACCCACCTACGTGAGTCAGATCGACATGGTACACGGTCGTGAATCAGAAGTGCACGACGAATGAGAAAAAGTACGCTAATGATTTGGTGGATTCGCCCACAGGTCAACGATGCGGATTTCTCCATCGTGTCACGGGCGACCACCGGTTGGTCCGCAGTGCGGCGTTAGAGGTCTGGACTCTTGCAAAGAAGATCATCGAGCTCATGCGGCACGGTATGCATACAAGAATCTCTTCCGACATAATGTTTTTCCCGAGGACACGTATTTAAGACGAACGTGTTGGCGTGGATCACGGTTATGACAGTCAATTACATATATCGCAATACAGTTAGAACATACTCGATTCCTGAAATATTTGCAAGACGGTCTTACGAAATTGTTACTACTACACAAGTACAAGGATTGGTAATCAAATTTCTCAGAAACGCTTTCTGCGGACTCCCAGCTAGTTGGGGTGTACTGGGTGCGAAAGATAAGCAGCAGTGATGTCGTTTGTGGAAACCATCAACTAAAGGTATCTGTTAAGGGGCTCCGGAACGCCCTATACTTGCAATGTTAAAATAACGCTTATAAATTACATCTTTCCTCACAAAGTATTTGAGGTAGGAAGTTGAACTTTTTACAGATTATTTATTGGAATATGGGCTACAATTTAACACAGGGATTTTACAAAATTTTAGTTCAGTTATTAAAGATGATTTTTTTTCAATTGTAATGAAAATTCACAACATTTTTTTGCAATTATTTATTTATATATTCAAAAATATACAGTTTTTTGGAAAAAGGCTGTGTTAAATTATGCAGAAGGTACTGTGTAACATTTACTGAAAGTTTGAAATTGGAAGATCCTTAGAAAACATGTAATTAGTATGAGAAAATAAAAGTTTTGGGAATCGAGCGACAAAGATTGGATTAACTTTTTAGTGCATTCCAGGTCCATAGGATGGATTATCTTCATCCTCTGCAAACTCCTCCTCCAGCTTCCTCTTGTTCCTCCTCCTGTTTACTCTTGCTTGTATTCTAGACTCTTTACAGCCCTGTCTGCAGCCCGAAGGCGTTCCTTGTCTAAAGCAAGCATCGCTCGTACCATGTTAGAACCTATCTTCTTTCCCATATTTCTAAATACCTTGCACCTTACAATGTTGCCATCATTGAAATTCGCAACAGCATCATACACACCAAAGTGAAGTGTTTCTATTCCAACAAATACAGTCTTGGGGATTCTCGACCATATAACACTATTTACACTTTCATTGGGGTTTTGAGTTTTTCCGTGAATACACTTTTTCAACAGTTCAGGTGCTGCTAAGTCTCTGAAAATAGGATTTATCACCTCCATTATTGCATGAGGCAGACTATGCTTATGAGTGTACACTTCACCAGTTAGCAGTCCTTTGTTATATTTACACCAACTGTCTTCTTCTTTGGGACACAAGCTATGTTGGGGATTTTCATCGGTTGAAGAAGTATGAAAAAAAAGAGCCCAAACAGCCTTCTTCATTTCGTCAACACTTTGTGTATTTTGCCTAATAGCCATTCCATAATAGTTCTGTATTTTGTCAATTACACTGTCAGTTAACCTTCCCTTCCCATCCAACCCTTTACCATCACTGAGTTTTTGTTTTTTGTACGAAGCTTTCAGTCGCCGAAGTCTTGTTCCCATTCGCTTCTGTACGTGTCCAATACACTCAAATTTCTGCACTACAACATCATCACCATAGGGCTTCAGTCCTTGAACATGTTTGAAACTTTTAGAATCACCGTCACCAAGGTAATTAACATATCGCACTTTATCACACGCCTCAGAACGCTGGAATATACTGGCAACACCAGCCACTTCCATTCCTCCACTACTGCCACTATAGTTAGCTTTGCAATTATTTTCATGTGTATCTTTATATTTTTGTGTACATCTACAATACTTTGATATTACTGCTACATCTAAATCTTTTCCTGTATACATACTGGTGGCAGATACTACACCATGAAGAGATGTGTGTCCCCGTTTATGCCAGGTACCATCGAACGCTGCAGTCAAATCTCTGTTACCATTATTTTCCATTACTGCCTCTTCCACAGCGTTCTTCATAGATTCTATACAGACATCTTCTACTTTAGACCCTATTAATTTATTATAGGTCGTAAACTTGGTTGGGGGATTTGGAAGATTCATGATGCCACAGAAAATTGCACCTGCAGTAGCACCCTTACCAACTGAACGCAAGGAATAAACAAATCTAATGTTGTGTTCGTAGATTTTGCTACCATTTTCTTCAGTTGCAGTTACTGCAACACTGTTCCAAAAGTGGTCATGTATGAACACTTATCACATTTCAGTTGTATTTCACTAGCAAGTCCTACGTGCTTTATTATGGAGAGTTCCAGACCAACTTCACTACAGTGAATACATCTTACACAGTTTGAAAAAATTCCTTTGAGAACCGACATATCAAATATTTCATTCACATCCGATTCGCCCATAAAACATTCATAGTTTTCACTCATTGAACCAAGCTTCTTCTGTGAAGTATTTTCTTTCCCACTTTGACTGCTATGGGCAGGTGTACTTGAGAGGTTAGGTTCACTCACTTGGTTATCGTCTTTATTGTTTACAGTAATAACACATACCTTTGTCTTTCCAACATTTCTCCTTTTCTTAAAAGCCTTCAGAGGATTTCTAATAACTTTACTTTTACTCATTATTATACTTCAACAAAACAGAGACTCAAAAAACAGAATTAATTACGAATATTTTCGAGATAACGACAGAGTAAATAAACATGAAACAAGCGACAATCACACCAGTGATATATATTGAACCGTCACAGGTTAGCCACAACACATACTTTATGTCACATCACTAAAATGTACCTGATGAACACGGACGTTAATAATAACACCATTTGACAGCAGTTTAACAGCGCCACAGTGGGTCACGCCCATGTAGAACACATTTAAAAAAAAATTTAAAACTAGTTGTAGTCTTCGGAATTGAATAAATTATATATCTATTAAAAGGTAATAGTCTGCAGATTCAGAAAACGCAAAAAAGTAAAAATTGAACTTTTCATGATTTTGAGCCTTTCCGGAGCCCCTTAAGGAGAATACCACGAGTACATGACCCTAGAACACAGAACAGATTCGAGGCTAGCAGGAGAACGATTTATGTTTGGGAATTGTTGAACGTTGCCGGAGATGAACCCACCTACTGTCATTTTCGTGCTTCGTGGTCGTGACGATTCGAGAGGCGTTGCACGATTGAAAAAGCAGTGGGATTTCTTCCAGCACAGTTATAAGGGTATCAGGTCATATTAGGTTTCCTATACCCAGCTGGCTCGATGGCGCTGAGGGGTGAAACGTCTGTTAGATTCGTTTCAACTATTTAACTCGTATTTCGTGCTTTACTTTATACTCCCAAATTTCCTTTCTCTCTTTATCATCTTTATGAACGAGTGAGTGAGTGTGTATGTTGAACTTATCTTATGGTGGGTAGCAACTATCCTTTCCATAACATTGTAGTAATATAAGTGAGTTAATTAATTACATAACAGGTAACGACAGCTCGTAGTTCAGAATTGCTTTGTGAATTTTTGTTATGGTGTCTTATTTTAATAAACTATGTTAAACTCTAAGGATTGTTTCCCAGGCAAACCCGTCCCCTTTTGTAGGATTCTTTTTAATGCCTCTCACTTAGCGTTTCTGAAGCGCAGAAGACAGGCGTTGTATTTGCAGACTTTTTGAGGCTTAAGCTTCTGCTTGCTTTGTATTAATTTATTTAACGTACGTACTTAAACTGTTCCCATATGCTCATTCCATATATTCTCTTCGATCTTTTTATTAATACTAACACGTTAGTTATGCTTACCAGTTCAGTGACTTAAAAGGCGGCCAAGGCAACTGCTGGTGTTAATCGGGAGATCTGTGTTCGAGTCCTGGTCAGCCATAAATTTCCCGTTTTCACACTGAACTTATTTCGTTGCCCGATTGCGGTTGATGTCTTGATTTCCATTATCTCTTCTAGTTACACGTATCTTAAACCCTTTGTTTACTTAGCACCAAGCGCAGTCCACAGTTTTCTTGCACTCCTATTTTATGTTCATATTATTTTCGTTCTCTCGGAACGGACTCTTCACCTATCCTAATAGTAAATGATACCGTTTTTCTTGAATATTTCTGCCTTTCTCGCTGTCTGCTAGTCTAGTTTCCCATCTATTTTTCCTGAATAATTCTATGATTTCTTTCCTATTGCGCTGTCACTTTATTTCTAAGGTGTTCTTCAACTGCTGCGATCCTTTTTATTTTCTTAGTCCGTGCTTTGCTCCGAGTTTCATAGAATTCAACAGTTATCTAGTTAATCAAGTTGGCCTCATTCTTTTAATATGCCCATAATAATGCCTTTGCATAGAGATAAATGTTGTTTTGTATTTCTTTTCCCTTATTTGATCAGTCATTACATTATTTTCACAGTATGTTTTGGGCCAAAAAATCTCATGATTACTTCTCTTACTCTGTTTTGGATTTTTTCAATATCTCTCTTTCTGCTTAAAAAGAGTGTTTTAGTTACATAGAAACATTTTGCGTTGATGAAAAACGGTCATAAAGTGTTTCTTTTTTGTTTATCTACACGCATTTCTTGTTGTAAATGTCTTTTGAAAGTTGTTTTGTCTAACCAGTTTCCCTTTGAAGCGCTGAAATTAAATTAATTTACAGTACCGTACTTGGAAACTGTTTCTGAAAGTTTCCTCGCTTAACCACAGAGACGGAGCTGCAAGCACCCCATCCTTGCTCGTGAATAAAGAGCGAGTATGAATGATCATAAAGAACACAAAAGAACAGTCTCGTCTTTGTGGAATGCGAAGCTCCTGTTTCCCAGTGTTGCGAAGTTTTGATGTCACAGTACTTGAAGTCGTCATTTATCTGTCTGATGAGTAAGTCCTCTTCCCTGACTTTTTTGAGGTACTGAGTCAAAGACACATCTTTTCTGTTCCATTATCTTGATAATTCCACACTTGTACTACTCAGCGGTCTGATTGTGTTGTAAGAGTCACACATAGTTTCATAGCCTATTCGGGATACATAACTAAAATATTATTTTTCTTCAAACTGGCTGTTCTGTTGATGTTGCATCCATAACATTATTTGTTGATTATATTACTATTATGCTGTAAGAAATGCAAATTTCACCTTTGCACACATTAAAAAATTAAAATCGTGTATGTGTGATGTAACAAATCTAGCGATGCAATATAACATTTTTTCTTGTTAGTCTTATAAGGGGTACCAGGACAACCGTAATTATTTTTTAAAAGCTATATGTTTTCAAATTGTTTACAAACAAACTTATCCCCTTCAAAATACTCTCCATTACAGCTAATACATTTGTCCCACTGGTGCTTCCACTGTTTGAAACATTTTATGTAGTCATCTTTAGAAATGGCTGACAGCTTCTCCCTCGTTTGTTTTCTTGACTTCTTCAATGTTCTCAAATCTGAGTCCTTTCATGCCCCTTTATATGTGTGGAAATAAGAAAAAGTCGCCCGGAGCCAGGTCAGGCGAGTAAGATGCGTGGGGCAGCAGAACCATGCCATTTTTAGCCAAAAACTAATAGAGATGGCTGTGTGTGCAGGTGCGTTATCATGGTGGATGTACCAGTCTCCTGTCTGCCACATATAGGGTCTTTTTTGACGAACATTGTTGCACAGCCATACTAAAACTGTCTGTGAGCACAAGCTCTTGAATATTTTCTATATTTTCGTCGATTCGCGCACTTGATGGACGTCGAGAACGAAGTTTGTCATCAATCGAAATGTCGCCATTATCAAAACGAGCAAACCATTCGTACAATTGAGTTTATCCCAGAGCGTCATCTTGATAAATCGTTTTCAACATTAAAGCAGTTTCAACAGCAATTGTATTGAGTAGAATAGAAAATTTCGCAGCTGCACGCTGTTCACTTAAACTTGGCATCATAAAAAAACGAAAGAAGAACAAAGTAGCGTTAGCAAAAACGATCGCTGCAGATGAACAGAACAAGGCAGGTCGCCAACAAAGGCGGCACTGAATTTGAAACGAGTTGCACTTTTCGCGCCTAGCAGCAGAAATGCGTACTGCACAAGCTCCGCCCTCGCATATTTGATATAATATTGTAAATTAATTGTATGGAACTGGTGTGAAATATTTTTTAAATTATCTATTTTTTATAATGAACAAATGGCCGTTTTGTAATTAATTAGTTAACAGACGAGATTGGAGTATTAATATTGTTCTTATTAATGTTGTTATGCTAATCTGTAATAAAATTGACAGTTAGACGTAAATGTATAACATCTGGCGGAGGTGGTCAACATTATCGATCTGAAGAACGGAACTGTAGGCGCGCTGTGTGCAAGAAGCTTCTGGCGTAAAGAGACTGTACAGCAGGGTACGCTCGTGATGAAAGAGACGATGCGGCAGCGTTCGTCGTTAGCTGCCCTGTAACATGGCACGCACAGTGCTGATTTGCGGGCATCATATTGCTTATTGGTTTAGCGGAGATATCCAAGGTACCAGTGACCGAGTTGTAGCCTGCAGGAGTGGACACTTGCGCGGCTTTTTGCATGGACTACAGCTTCCTCACTGCACCGTTCTTAATATCAGACGACTCCGTAAGGAGTCAGCTGTAAACGTGATCACGCAATTCATTTTATAAAAACTCTGAATAAAGTATAAACTATTAAAAATTAAAACAAGTGGTCGTATAAAATCTAGACGCAACTTAAGAAGTAGTTCTTCTGTGCTGATCAGCTGCTTTAAAATAACGACTGCTAGAAAAGCATACCGCACTGTCGTAAAAAAAATCGCAACATCAAGTAAGAGTTGCGCAGCATAAAGGAAAGTTGGTAGGCGTGTTTCTACAACTGAAAGATATGGCGCCTGATGAAATTTCGTGGAAGTCGCCACTATGAGGATGCAAATCAGGTTTGTTTTAAATACAGGCTGTAACGATCGTGAGCGTTACTTACCTTTCAGATTGGACTTGGCGAGCTGATATTAGTCTAGAATGCCATTAATAAGACAAAGACGCCATTATCAACACCTCACCGAGTTTGAACAAGGTTGTGCAATAGGCCTACGAGAAGCTGAATGCTCCTTCCGCGATACTGCAGAAAGACTTAGCAGGAATGTAGCAACTGTACATGATTGCTTGCAGCGGTGGCCACGGGAGCTTACTGTCGACAGAAGAGACGATTCTGGACGGCCACATGGCACCACCGAGGAGGAAGACCATTGTGAAAGGTGGCTCTGGGGCATCGTACTGCATCTTCAGCAGCAATCTGAAGAGCAGTTGCGACCACAGTGACACAACGAACTGTTACAAATCGGTTATTTCAAGGACAGCTGTAACGTGCATTCCATTGACCCGAAATCAACGCCGTTTGCGACTATTACACTGGTCAACACTCATTTTCTTGCCAAGGATATTTGAGTGGCTTTAGGATGGGTTAGTGGTGCTGAGCACAAATATTGCAACCATTTATGCAGTTTGGCTCGAGTTTTTGAGATAATGCATGATTTATTCAAAAAATTAGAAAAAATTGCTAATACTGAACTCGAGCGCTACAAACTACAATGAAAAAAGAAAATAATCTTTATAAGTAGCTTCTATGAAAACCTGATAGGCATTTGTCCACGTATAAAACATAATTGAAAAGTTTCTCTATAAGTATATCATTTTCCGTCCATGACGAACCGCTTCCTGCACGCTTTCCTTTTATAGGTCTCTTCAGAACAGTCACGTTGCAGATTCCAGCAATAATCTGCCATCATATGCCTGTCCCATCTTCCTTTATATCTTTCCTCTATTCCTTTCATATCTTGATGGAACCGCTCTCCTTGTTCCTCATTGAAATCACCTAGATTACGAGGAAATCGATCCAAGTGGCTGTGAAGGAAGTGCAATTTTATGCTCATGTTAGCTCCTAAGTTTGAAAGTTAGTGAGCATGTTTTTGACCAGTTCCTCGTAATTGGGAGCTTTATGATTGCCCAAAAAACATTTTACAACAGCGACAAAACTGTTCCAGGCCGATGCTTCAGTGACAGTCATGACACTTGTAAAATTGGTATCGTTGATGAGCCTGCGAATTTGAGGACCATCAAATATTCCTGCCTTAAGTTTTTCACTACTGAGTCCAGGGAACGTATTGCAGATGTATGTGAAGCAATTACCATTTCTGTCTAAAGCTTTGGTGAATTGCTTCATTAGTCCTAACTTAATATGTAATGGTGGAAGAACAATCTTGTCCCTACTAACCAGAGGTTCATTAATGATGTTTGCTTCACCAACAGCCATATGTTCCCTTGGAGGCCATGTTTTCTGCTTCCAATGTTCGTGCTTTGCCCTACTATCCCACATGCAGATAAAACATGGGTGCTTTGTGTATCCACTTTGTTGTCCAAGCAAGAAGTTCACCATTTTCAAATCAACACAAATCAACCACTGGTGCTGCATATACTGAATTTTCTGCAGAACCATCTTGATGTTAGCATATGCTTCACAAAGTTTTGTTGAGTGAGCAATTGGAATAGATGCGTAACGATTGCCATTGTGTAGGAGAACACATTTTAAACTTCTAGTGGAACTGTCTATGAAGAGACGCCAGTCCTCTGGTCTATATTCCGGCAGCCCCAATTCAAGTAAAAGTCCAGGTATATTGCTGCAATACACTATAACCTCTTCTTGGTTGAAGTATGGAAGAAGGTTTTCTTCTCTCGTCCGGTAAGCTGTTATTTTAACACTTGGATGAAGACAGTTATTTTCCTTAAGCCTGGATGCTAAGAGTTCTGATGCTTGCTTTGAAAGATTGAGTTCTCGTATCAAGTCACTGAGCTCCTTCTGGTCGAACTGCTGGGGTTGTGTCTCACGTCCTTCGTATTCCGAACCACTACTTGTACATTCCTCGCCGTGCACATCGTCATCTGATGATGTTAGCGTGGGTAATGTTGTGAAGGTTGGTACAGGAACATCGTTGCTGTGCACCACCGGTCTTCTTGCTGACTCCAAATCGGGATATTCCCACTTTCGTTTTTTGAACCTATTAAAACCTTTCACATTAATAATGCAAAAATAGCAATCATCTGTATGGTTCTTCTGCTCTCGCCATACCATAGGCACTCCGAAGTTTAAGCTTTTCCTTTTTCGTTTTGTCCACTGCCGTAAGCACTTCACACAGCATTTACAAACTTTATGGGGTGCCCACGCCTTGTCTTGATCTCCAAGTTTAATTCCGAAATATGCCAGATACGCTTCCTTCACAAAAGGAGTGATATTCTTCCTGTTCTTTTGAAGAACGTATTCACCACAAATGTAGCAGAACTCATCTGGATGGTTCACGCAAAGACGGCGTGAAGAACTCATGTTTTCCTAAAACAAAATTGCACAAATACTACATATTATGCAGAACTTTCTTGTATTTGCATGTCAATCACATCCAACAAACATCATTAATTGTTTTGTGTGAAATGAATAGTCACCTCTTATTTGCTACGTCACGATGAAAAGGTTCTATCTCCTTGAAGCTGCACTGCACATGTGTGTGACTTTCGACCATCGCCATTTTTCTTGTTTACACTGAACGCTACCTATCGGCTGTTGCGGGGATTACCTCGGCCAACAAATGAATGTCGAGTACCGCCGAATTTAAATCTGCACAACCCTCAATATCTTCAACACACGCACCGCACAACAGGACTGAACACATGCTGACAGTGTGATGTTTGCATGATGTAATCCTCAACCACACAGATGCACTCCCTGAGCACAATTGTTTAATAAAGATAGTACAATATCACTAATTAAAAAACAGGTAGCAAATACATTACACCATATATGGACCCTGCAGTCGATATTATCCACATGAAACTCTCATTTCCACAAATAACCTATATCTCAAAAACCAGAGCCAATTTGGAAAAAGTACAAATATACTCGGAATGAGTATCATAACAATATCCCATTTTCGTTCAAACTTCCCTGGCAACGAAAAAACAATTTTATTTTGTAGAGCTGTGTTAGTGGTGCAAAGCGAGAACTCATTGGGGAGCAGCTGTGATTTCTGATGAAAGCTGGTTGTACCTTGGCGCCAGTGATGGCCTTGTGGTGGTTAGGAGGAGGTCACTTGATGGCCTGCAGCCAATCTGCCTGCGTGCAAAACACATTGGACCTACTGAAGTTTTGTCTGAGGTGCGATTTCACATGACGACAGTAGCACTCTCGAGTTTATTCCACACACCCTGACTGAAAATTGTTGCCTCAGTTGGCGATTCGACCTGTTCTGCTGCCATTCATGAAGAGCATTTCAGGGAGTGTTTTCAACAGAATAATACTCGCTCAAATACAGCTGCTGTAACCCAGCATGCTCCAGCGTCATCCACAAACTGCATTAACCGTCCCTGTACTGACCGGCCAAGTGCAACAAACATAGTTCTTAATACCCATCAACTGACATCCTGCACCTTTGCAACACAATGCGTGCACGTTTGAGAGCTTGCATTTAACATTTTGGTTGTTACACCGGTTATTAATGTACCAGAATTTCACATTTGCAATGGCTTGTCACGCGCGTACGTAACCTGTGATCTTGCTACATCTACACTACTGCGCATTAAAATTGCTACACCAAGAAGAAATGCAGGTGATAGATGGGTATTCATTCGACGAATATATTACACTAGAACTGACATGTGATTACATTTTCACGCAATTTGGGTGCATAGACCCTGAGAAATCAGTACCCAGAAAAACCACCTCTCGCCGTAATAACGGCCTTCATACGCCTGGGCATTGAGTCAAACAGAGCTTGGATGGCGTGTACAGGTACAGCTGCTCATGCAGCTTCAACACGATACCACAGTTCATCAAGAGTAGTGACCGGCGTATTGTGACGAGCCAGTTGCTCGGCCACCATTGACCAGACGTTTTCAATTGGTGACAGATCTGGAGCGTCCGGCCATCCTGATTTAGGTTTTCCGTGATTTCCCTAAATCACTCCAGGCAAATGCCGGGATGGTTCCTCTGAAAGGGCACGGCCGACTTCCTTCCCCATCCTTCCCTACTCCGATGAGACCGATGACCACGCTGTCTGGTCTCCTTCGCCAAACTACCAACCAACCAACCAACAGATCTGGAGAATGTGCTGGCCAGGGCAGCAGTCGAACATTTTCTGTATTCAGAAACCCGTACAGGACCTGCAACATGCGGTCGTGCATTATCCTGCTGAAATGTAGGGTTTCCCAGGGATCGAATGAAGGGTAGAGCCACGGGTCGTAACACATCTGAAATGTAACGACCACCGTTCAAAGTCCAGTCAATGCGAACAAGAGATGACCGAGATGTGTAACCAATGGCATCCCATACCATCACGCCGGGTGATACGCCAGTATGGCGATGACGAATACACGCTTCCAATGTGCGTTCACCGCGATGTCGCCAAACACGGATGCGATCATCATGATGCTGTAAACAGAACCTAGATTCATCCGAAAAAATAACATTTTGCCATTCGTGCACCCAGGTTCGTCGTTGAGTACACCGTCGCAGGCGCTCCTGTCTGTGATGCAGCGTCAAGGGTATTGCAGCCGTGGTCTCCGAGCTGATAGTCCATCCAGCTGCTAACGTCGTCGAACTGTTCGTAAGATTGTTGTTGTCTTGCAAACGTCCCCATCTGTTCACTCATGGATCGAGACGTGGCTGCACGATCCGTTACAGCCATGCGGATAAGATGCCTTTCATGTGGACTGCTAGTGATACGAGGCCGTTGGGATCCAGCACGGCGTTCCGTATTACCCTCCTGAACCCACCGATTCCATATTCTGCTAACAGTCATTAGATCTCGACCAACGCGAGCAACAATGTCGCGTTACGATAAACCGCAATCGCGATAGGCTACAATCCGACCTTTATCAAAGTCGGAAACGTGATGGTATGCATTCCTCCTCATCACACGAGGCATCACAACAACGTCTCACCAGGCAACGCCGGTCAACTGCAGTTTGTGTATGAGAAACCGGTTGGAAACTTTCCTCACGTCAGCACGTTGAAAGTGTCGCCACCGGCGCCAACCTTGTGTGAATGTACTGAAAAGCTAATCATTTGCATATCACAACATCTTCTTCCTGTCGGCTAAATTTCGCGTCTGTAGCACATCTTCATGGTGTAGCAATTTTAATGGCCAGTAGTGTATTTTTTTGGAAACATCTGAAAACAGTGTGTCTTGTTTGGTAACTTATTACATTCACTCATGGCACTTGTGGTTGGCAACTCTGACGCTTCTTTATCATTGTTCCTCAATCATGATTGCATTTCTGCTCGGTTCTATCTTCATTTTGTATTACCGTAAGCGTAAGTTTTTCGTCAACAGTGATACTTAGCGGTATGTATAGATTTACTGGTGGTAAGTTGCCACCTCCTATGTAGCTTCCCTAAATCCACTGTAAGAGCGCCGAAACAATGCTGCAGTGAACTATTTCCACAGCGACGGCAGCCACATCACAGTAATGTAACTCGTGTCTGAGTCTTGTTACATTACTTTCTGTTGTCAGTTGTACGTTTTTATCATTACGTGTTATACTTTCTTTTCCACTATGAAGGAATTTTGTAGAAAGGTAAGTGAGCCTTTTCATCGTCTCAGAGTATCATTTGCACCCTACGTCCGCAATTGTTTGTTGGCTGTGTTTGCCGTCTACAGCTCCTTCGAGTGCTATCTTTGATTTCTTAATATATGTCCTATAATCGTGTCCCTTCTTGTCACTGTTTTCCGTATTTTCGTTTGTTCTCTGAATCTCCTCAGTCCTTACCTTATCAGTCCATCTAAATGGTTCAAATGACTCTGAGCACTATGGGACTTAACGTCTGAGGTCATCAGTCCCCTAGAACGTAGAACTACTTAAACCTAACCTAAGTACATCACACACATCCATGCCCGAGGCAGGATTAGAACCCGCGACCGTAGCGGTCGCGCGCTTCCAGACTGTAGCGCCTAGAACCACCGGCCACCCCGGCCGGCTATCAGTCCATCTAATTTTCATCATTCTTCTGTAGCGCCACATTTCAGACGCTTCGATTCTCTTCTGTTCCGATTTCGCTCCAGTCCATGATTCACCATCATACAATAATACTGTGCTCAAAACGTAATCTTCACAAATTTTTCCTCTAATTAAGGGCTATGTTTGATACTGATAGACCTCCTGTGGCTAGGGTTGCCCTTCTTGCCTGACCTAGTCTGACTTTTACATTCTATTTGCTTCGTTTGTCTTGAACTGTTTTCCTTCCAAGGTAGCAGAATTTTGTTGTTAAGTTTCTCGTTATTCTCATTTATGCTACTTCTCATTACTTTACTGTCTCTTCGGTTCGCTCTTAATCCATATTCTGTACTTTTTAGATTGTTCATTCCATTCAAGAGCTCTTTAATTCTTCTTCCGTTTCACTGAGGATGGCGTCATCATAGATTCTTATAATTTACACCCTTTCACCCCGAATTTTAATATAACTCTCGAACATTTCTTTTATTTCTGTCATTGCTTCTCCGATGTACTGTGTAATAAACCGAAATAAACGCAATTGCTTTATTATTCTGTAACGAACCACGACAGATGATGGTTTACTCTCGATACGACTTTTACCAGGTTTGGCCGTCTAATAAATTGAAAATGAAGCGTTACAGTGCCAGATCTTTTCTCATTGTTTGTAGTATTTCTATGGAACGATATTTCACAGAGTAATATGCATATCAGACTTGAAATTATTTTGTGGGACAGCAGTACTGCAACTCACGGGGACTATTACTGATGAAATGTATGCTTTCTCTAAGCTGCTGCAAAACACAGGGGGTTCTTTTACGTTAACGCGGCCCGCTTCTGTCAAAGAGAGCTTACCGAAGCCAGCGGCGAGAAGTGTGGGCAAAGAAAGTGAGAAGACATAGAGAAAGGCAGATAACGACAGAGAGAGAGAGAGAGAGAGAGAGAGAGAGAAGAGAGAGAGTAAGGGAGACGTTGGCGGATGGAAAATCCCGCCCCGGAGAGGACAGAACAATAGCGGCCGGACGAAGCAACTGCGGAGAGGCCTGAAGGGATCCTGATGGGCGTCCTCCTCCGCCCCCACCTCCGCCCCCGCCGCCCCCCGCCGCCCAACGGCCGGTATTGGAGCGGCTCAAAGGGCGTCAGCCGCCGTTGATTCGTGCGTCTCCCAATACTACGGCCGGCCTCGGCACGTTATCGTATCCGCTGTCAAAGCCCTGCCAGAGCAAAGCAGATTTAGTAACCACTTGTTCGTCAGCGGTAGGCCGGCTGTGGCGAACGGAGGCGGAGCAGCCCGGCCGCTGCCGTAAGAGATTGATGCCGAGATGTACTGCCCACAATCGCCTTATGTACCAGATGGAGGTGTAGACACAGGCGCAAACAGAGACCAGGCCTCCCCTACTGATGACTACAGTCACTGTATTTTCAGTTACACCTGTATCAACGTATGTACCGGGTGATCAAAAAGTCAGTATTAATTTGTAAACATAATAAACCACGGACGAATGTAGATAGAGAGGTAAAAATTGACACACATGCTTGGAATGACATGGGGTTTTATTAGAACCAAAAACCTACAAAAAGTTCAAAAAATGTCCGACAGATGGCGCTGGATAGAAAAACGTCAGTGACTGCGCATGACAATCGTCTATAAAAGGAGCTGTAATGAGAAAGAGAATCAGATGCGCTCAGATGCGCCAGCAGTCGCAGCATGTTGACGTTACCTGAAAAGGCGCTTTTAGTGAAGCTGTATTATCAGAATGGGGAATGTGCTAGTTCAGCGTTACGATCCTATCGCCATAGGAAGGGGATTCGAACGGGTAAAGGTCCGTTGACAAACGCAGCTGTGGCGAGAATGATTTCGAAGTTCGAAGCCACGGATTGTTAAGACGATAGACTCCGTAGTGGCCGACCGAGCACAAGGCGTAATGCTGCTGAAACAGTTCAGGAAGAAATGGAGACTGTAGAGGGTTCGTCTATGCACGGGGAAGTCAGCGCTCGTGCAGTCGCACGTCGCACCGGCATTCCATACACTACTGTTTGGTTGGCACTAAGGCGTACCCTCCGATGCTATCCGTACAAAATCCATCGGCATGATGAACTGTTACCTGGCGATTTAGTGCAGCGGAGGGCATTTGCGGTTTGGGCGTTTCAAAAGATGGCAGAAGGTGACGATTGTTTGAGTAACGTGTTGTGGACCGATGAAGCCCATTTCACGCTCCGAGGGTCTGTCAACGCCCACAACTGCAGAATTTGGGCTACCGAAAATCCTAGAACTGTCGTGCAAACTCCATTGCACGACGAGAAAGTCACGGTATGGGTTGGATTTGCCACATCTACCGTTATCGGTCCTTTTTTCTTCGAGGAAATGCGTGATTCTGGTTTTGTTACTGCTACCGTGACGGGTGAGAGGTACGCCGATATGTTACACAATCGCATCATCCCCAACCTGACTGATAAACACCTGCTGGAATGTACGATGTTTATGCAGGATGGCGCTCCACCCCATATTGCTAGACGCGTGAAAGATCTCTTGCGCGCGTCGTTTGGTGACGATCGTGTGCTCAGCCGCCACTTTCGTCATGCGTGACCTCCCAGGTCCTCAGACCTCAGTCAGTGCAGTTATTGGCTTTGGGGTTACCTGAAGTCGCAAGTGTATCGTGATCGACTGACATATCTAGGGATGCAGAAAGACAACATCCGACGCCAATTCCTCACCATAACTCCGGAAATGCTTTACAGTGCTGTTCACAACATTATTCCTCGACTACAGCTATTGTTGAGGAATGATGGTGGACATATTGAGCATTTCCTGTAAAGAACATAATCATTGCTTTGGCTTTTTTTTAATGCTAATTATTGCTATTCTTATCAGATGAAGCGCCATCTGTCTGTCATTTTTTGAACTTTTGTATTTTTTTGATTCTAATAAAACCCCATGTCATTCCAAGCGTGTGTGTCAATTTGTACCTCTCTATCTACATTATTCCGTGATTTATTCAGTTTTCAAATTTATACTGACTTTTTGATCACCCGCTACTTCAAATGTAACATCTCATTCTTCATATGATTACAAAAACTAATTTATCTTATCTTTCACATGACACTAAAGTTAATTTAGATTGCTTAATTAACTGTTGTATCATTAGGCAGGGCCCATATAGGTAATTTACCTTCTGAACATCGAAAAGTAATTTTCAATAAAATCATTACAAAATACTCTTCAATATTACATCCATTCATTGCTAGGAACATGTATAATCAATTCATTCAGCTGCAATTAGAAACGTTCAGTTACGAACAATCAAATAAGTGACACCAAAAATACGGTTTTTATAACGTTCAAACCTGTAATAACTCTGATTAATATACTGTCAGGTTACAGCGCAATTTCTAATCATAACAGCACGTAATTACTTAGTAATTAATGAAATTCATGGAACGTAATTTATTGACAATGTAAAGAAAGCGTCTGGTTAGACTACTGTAATATTTATTGAACTTCTGTTCACGCCAAAAAATAGCGTACGTTAATTTGGAACTAGAAATATGTTTGGAGATTCTGTATGGAGTAGTTTCTGTGCAACTGACAAAAATGCAATCAGCATTGTTTATTCAAAGCATTTCGACAATATTTCCCTAAAAACTGTGACCGCTCAAGGTCATTCAATACGATCACGACGACACCCCTCCATCCCATATTGCTAGACGCGTGAAAGATCTCTTGCGCACATTACATTATGTTAACACTCGTGGTGTCACTCGCCTTCATACATGGCAGTGGACGGTTGAAAATTCGTGACGCTAGCTCAATGGTCGTCAATTGATTTAAATGTTATTCCAGGTTGACTCTTAACTCAATTACTGCCAGGGGGGTGAGGAGATAGAATACATGCTGGTGATACCAGCATTAAGCCTATTTAAATGTTCGATTAATCTGAATGGTTTGCAATGTTCCAGTGATTCTATTCGAACTCTGTTCTGATGTACCGACAAGGACCATTTTCGCAGATAAACATGCAAGTACGTAACGGATTTTCAGTTTCTCAATTTAGTTCGTCGCACTCACACATTATACATCCGCTGTAACAACAATTTCATGCATTTACATTTTTGGTGTCCCACGATATTGGCTGGCTAAAAATTATGACGATACATTGTATATAACTTCCACAGATATTGTTTATCATGCAGTCAAGACTACGTAATGAAGCCAAAATCGTGGATAAAATTGAAATGTAGTTTGTTTATTAACACATTTCTTTTCACTAATTAAATATGAAATATGAATCGGGATTAGAGGTGATGATCCTATCCTTCTTTCCAGTATTAAAATGGTCGATATCGTGTTCTGAATAACGCGTTTCATATAATATCAAAATATCGACACAACCCAGGCTATCAATTCGGCACTTAAATGTCTATTCTTCGCTCTCGAAATGTTCGATGTGATTGTCTTTCATGCGCAGGGTTCAATTTAACGGTGTATGCACTGTTTTTAGTATTTTAGGTCCCCGTTAAATAATATCTGGTAGTTAATGAGCGAACTATTTTTATGCTGGCGCGTTGTTTGTATCAGTTACCCCCGCAACCGTCCAAGGATAAGATTCTCTTAATGTTCCGCGCACACGCGTTTCACAATTTTAAAAAAATGCAAAATTACGTAAACTACAGCTTTCCATTGCGTAAAACTTTCGTGGGTTCCACAACCATAACAGTTTCCCAAGAGCCGGCCGGAGTGGCTGTGCGGTTCTAGGCGCTACAGTCTGGAGCCGAGCGACCGCTACGGTCGCCGGTTCGAATCCTGCCTCGGGCATGGATGTGTGTGATGTCCTTAGGTTAGTTAGGTTTAATTAGTTCTAAGTTCTAGGCGACTGATGACCTCAGAAGTTAAGTCGCATAGTGCTCAGAGCCATTTTTTTTTTAGTTTCCCAAGAGTATTTTTACCAGCTAACACAAAGTTCGAATTATGTTGTCGGAATCATTTTCACTTCACCCGACAATAAACGTCTCTGATCTCTTCGTCACACTTAATGTATTTTAAACGTGCTTGAAGAGTCTTTAAATAATCTCCTTAACGAATTTCGCAGTCGCGTACCACTTTTTCATCGACTAGCCCGATCGCGATAACTGAAGGTAGAGAGCTCAATAATGTGTTACATGTTCTTTTATATGTATTGAAAAACAAACGCACCCCTATATCTTTCTGTCCCGCTTGGTCTTTGCTACTCTGCTTTTTATTACTTTTCATTATGTTGCTTCTTAGTAATACTGTGCAGTTATTACTGTTTCGTATTACTTTCCCCTTTTTAGTTCTTCCAAAATAAAGTCTATTTGTCCCCGATTTTAATTAATATGATGCTAACTGACACGCCTGCCCGCAAAGTACCGTTATAAAACAGAAGAACTGTGGTCGAGTTGATCCCCCATTCAATACATTTCATTTGTAATTACCGTATGATATTAATATTTGTTATTGCCGATAACTTTTGTAAGTGCCGTTGGCGAGTTTGCATTACGACAAACTTATAAAAGATGTATAAAGAGCGTGAGAGGTTGCGGTGGAGGGGAGGGAGAACAGTAAGACGTAAGATTTCGACGAGGACTCTGAAGTAATAAATAGTACAGCTGAAACAACGGCTGTCCCAATATGATTGAGAACCATGCATTTCTCTGGACCGTTTTCGCTTAAGCTTTCAGAAAACAGCATCTACAGAGAACCGTTAAAAGCATCAAGAGCAAGATAACCTGACGACATTAATTTTTATTCCGAAGTTGCTGAATTAAAGCCACCGAAATGTAAGAACTTTATTTACAGCTATCATAGACGTTTCGAAATGACTAATAACTTTCAGTTTATTTCTTTTGGGGACAACATTCTTTTATCCGTTGAAGTCACACAGCATACTCCGCAAACAACTGTACAGTGCATGGCGGAGGGTACATTGTACTAACATTATCGATTCTCTGTCCTTTTCCATTCGCGTACTGGGTGAGAAAAAGTGCCTATAATAGAGACTCAAATCGCGACTGAGTAATGATAAAGAGCAGACTGAAGTTTAAGAGAATCGTCTGAAAGTATCAGTGTGGAAGGAAGTGGGATAATGAAGTACTGAGGAATGGCGAGACGCGTTTGAAGTTCGCTAAGGACGCGAATACTGCGTTAAGGAACACCAGAGTAGGCAACTCAGTTGAAGAGGAGTGGACATCTGTTAAAAGCGTAATGACGGACTGAGCCGTGTGTGGCTCGTGTTCCCCCCATCATGTATTTTACACCCTGTTTTTAACGTACTTCCACCTCACTACGTTAATTTCAATTACTACTGTCACTGAGTTGCTGCTTTGCCTGACCGTGAGCGGCGCTAGCAGCGCGTATCGATATATCCGCTCTCGTAGTATCTTTGCTTGACTGCTTTTACTTCCCGGTCGCTGTCTCTCGTAAGGCAGTTCTGGTGGCGAGTTCGGGTCCGCCAGTCAGTTGGAACGCGTCTGGAGCGCAGTCCGCACCTGCCAGTCGGGGAGTTGCAATGCGGCACTAGATCAGTCGGGTTGGAGCTGTGAGGTCTGCGTCGACATAGCTCGCCCGGCCATTGCCGCCGCGCATCACTTGATCCGGGCCACGGTCTTGGTGGATCGTCGGTGGGTCGTCCTACCGGACGACGCGTTTTGGCTCGCCGATCGTTCATGAGTCGGCTGTGTTTGTGTGTGCATTGACTCCCGATTTGTCTTCTTGCGTGCATAGTTACTGTTGGGTACCGTTCAGGTCTTCGTGCAAGTGTTTGTCAGGTTGTGTGTAGTTGGCGTCACTTCCACCGACGATTGTTTTAGATGTTGAGGAGTTGGAACGTGCGAGCAGCAGAGTTCGCGGCGGCAGTTCGGGTCGTGAGTTGGGCCCTGGCAGTGAGTTGGAACGCGTCTGGAGCGCAGCCCGGGCCAGCCAGTCACCGGCTGGCAGCAGCAGCAGTGAGCCCTGCGTGGACATCGCCCGCCCGACCCTTGCCGCCACGCATCACTTAAGCCGGGCCTGAGTTTTGGTGGATTGATGGTGGGTCGGTTGGTCCGCGGACATCTCCGTGCGGCGTAGTCGACTGAACCAGCTGGCGGTCTCTGCGCAGTGTCGGAGTCTGTCTCGAGTTGTCCGATCGGTACGAGCATCGTCGCTCGGCGACCCAGGACATGGAGGTTGAGTGGTTTGGAGCGTTACGTTGTTGGTTCCGGCGTTGCTTTTGTGGATGTATTCCTGTGAGCAACAACGAGTGAAGTGTTCGAGATTGCCGCCGTCAGGTGGAATTGATCAAATTAATTTATCCACAGTCAGGTGCACCAGCGAAATTTTCTGCCTTGTGGCCGTTGGTACTCTGGTTACCTGCCCTGGCCGCTAACTCAGTTTTTAGGCAGTGTCTTTTCCTCACCTGTTGTTGCTGCCCAAGTTGGCGTGTAGTTCTGACAGCTCAGTGCACATACGCGTTTGTTTGGGGATAGTGATACTTGTAATTTTTTTGGGGCCTTGAATTCTCGTGTACTCCGTCGTGGCAAGCAAGCGGTTGGTGTCGGTCGGTCCGTGACTGTCCCTTGGTTGAGTTCGCACGAATTAAGTGTAGTTGGACTCACCACCTGTCTCGCCTAAGTGAACGAGGGCAGACCGATCCACTGGAGACTCCAGAGTGCCGTTCTATTAATTATCCTTCTGGTGGTGTTAATGTTGTTCTAATTTAACTGTATTTTATATTTTTAATTTGGCAACGTTAGTTGCGGGCCTTCAGCCCTGGAAACATGTTCTCAGAGTTTCCTTAAAGTTCAAACATTATCGCCTTCTACTCTTGAAAAGTTATTGTAATTTCCTCTGAAAGATTTTACAAGTTATTGTGGGCCTTCCGGCGTTAGTGCTGCAAAAAGGAGATTTTAAACTAATTCTATTGTTTTACCGATTGTTGCAATATATATTTCCTTAATTTGCAGAATTTAACTTCGCGGCCTTCAAACATCTTATTGCGTTTGTTTATCTCTTTTTGTGCACCTTGGGGGCCATCAGTTCTGTTAGCATCTTAAAACATTGTGGCCTTTTGCTTTCAGTAATCATCATAGTGTATGTGGCATTTTGAAGATTTAATCCGCGGCCTTCAGCCGCTCCGCGTGCTGATCACATATATGCATGCGATTTATCTTATTCGTAAATTTAACTGTGTCTCATGTCTTTTGAAAATTGAACTTATTCTAAAGCATCTGTTTGGAGGCCTTCAGCTGCGAAGCAAATTTAATTCTTTCAAAAGTGTATTTATGAAGTAAATGACAATAAATTACAATTTTGAAATGAATCCGACCGCAACTCCCTTGGCCCTTTCCACAATCCTAATTACCTATTAGCCCTGCGTGATTTAGCGGGTGTTTCACGGACATTGGACAGACAAAGATAGGTACAAGGAAGGCAACTGCGATGATACTTTGGGTAACAGATGAAATATGTCAATTGATTGATGAAAGAAGGAAATATAAAGACAGGAATACACCAATATAAATCCATTAGAAATGAAATAAGTAGGCAGTGCAGGGCAGCCAAGGTGAAATAGCTGCAGGAAAGACGTGAAGAGCCGGCCGTTGTGACCGAGCTGTTCTAGGCGCTTCAGTACGGAACCGCGCTGCTGCTACGGTCGCAGGTTCGAATCCTGCCTCGGGCATGGATGTGTGTGATGTCCTTAGGTTAGTTCGGTTTATGTAGTTCTAAGTCTAGGGGGCTGATTACCTCAGTGCTTAGAGCCATTTGAACCATTTGAACCAAAGACGTGAAGATAGAGAAAAAGAAAGGACCATCGGGAGGACTGATTCAGAATTTAGGAAAGACAGAAGAAAATTAAAAGATAGGCTAGTTACTTTAAAGAGTGCAATGGGAACTCCACTGTAGAGCGTAGAAGAAAGAGCGGACAGATGGAAAGTGTATATTGAAGGCCTCTATGAGAAGGAGGACTTGTCTGATGATGTGTTAGAAGAAGAAATTGGAGTCGATAGGTATGACACAGCGGATCCAGTGTTACAACCAGAATTTAAAAGAGCTCTGGAAGACGTGAAATCACGTAAAGTAGAAGGGATAAATAATACCCCACTGGAATTTTTAAAATCACTGAGTAAAGTAACCACCATACGACTATTTAAGTTGGTATGTACATTATATGAGACTGATGATGTACCTTCAAACTTTCGAAAAAAAATATCCACACAATTCCAAGATAGTATCGGCCCGTAAGTGCGAAACTTACCGCAAATTCATCTACCATCTCATGCATTCAAACCGCCGATATGAATAACATGCAGAAGAATGGAAAACAAAACTGAGGATGAGTTAAATGACGATCAATATGGCTGCAGGCAAGGTAACGGCACCAGAGAGACGGTTCTGACGTTGCAGTTGATAATGGAAGCAAGATTGTAGAAAAATCAAGACACGCCCATTGCATTCTTCAACCTGGAAAAATCGTTCGACCATGTAAAATGGTGCAAGATGTCCACAATTCTGTGAAGAATAGGACCCACAGGGAAAGAATATGTACGAGAACCAACAGGGGACAATATGATTGCAAGACAAAGAACGAAGCACTTGGACGAAAAAAATCCAGTCGAAACATCTAAGAAGCAATGACTGAAATAAAAGGGGTTCATCACTGTTAAAATTCGGGGTGAATGGATATCAGCGATAGGATTCATTGTTGATATCGCTATCCTCAGTGAATGTGAAGAAGAATTACTCTCTCTGTTGGACGGAATGAATAGTACATTAAGTACAGAATATGGACTGAGAGTAAACAAAAACAAAGGGAAAAAATAATGAGAAGTAGGAGAAACGAGAACAGCAAGAAAATTAACTTCAAAATTTGCATATCACGTGGTAGACGAAGTTAAGGAATTCTACTATCTTGGAACCAAATGTATCCATGACGGACAAAGCAAGTGGGACATAAAAAGCAAACAGGCACAGGCAAAGGGGAAATTCCTCATCAAGAGAAGTCTACTGGTATTAAACATTGGCCTTAATTTGAGGAAGAAATTTCTGAGAAAAAACATTTGGAGCACAACATTATGTAGTACGGAATCATGGAAAGTGGGGGAACCGGAACAGAAGGGAATCGCTGAATTTGAGATGTGAAGTTACATAATGTTGTAAGTAAGGTAGGCTGTAAGGTAACGAAAGAGGAGGTTCTCTACAGAATTGGTGAAGAAAGGAATATACGGCAAACACTGACAACAAGAAGGGACGCCGGCCGCTGTGGCCGAGCGGTTCTAGGCTCTTCAGTCCGGAACCGCGCTGCTGCTACGGTCGCAGGTCGAATCCTGCCTCAGGCATGGATGTGTATGATGTCGTTAGGTTGGTTAGGTTTAAGTGGGTCTAAGCTCTAGGGGACTGATGACCTCAAGAAGTTAAGTCCCATAGTGCTCAGAGCCATTTGAAGAAGGGTCAGGGGGCTAGACCACATTTTAAGGCATGAGAGAACTATCGCCACGCTACTGGAGGGAATTGTATAGGGTAAAAACTTTAGGGAAAGACAGAGATTTGAATGCAACCGATAAATAAATTAAGATGTAAGTTGCAAGTGCTAATCTGAGGTGAAGAGGTTAGCGCAGGAGAGGAATTTGTGGCGGGTGATATCAAACGACTAAGCTGACTGATGACTCAACTATTAAAAAAATGCTTGAGGAAGTGCCTTAATGTCTCTTGCCTTATTCCTATGATACCTACTGACACACAGGGTGAATCAAAATTCATGCCCTCGGACGCCTCAGCGCTGTTCCTAGGTACTAACAGTACAAAAAATGCCTCCCATACAATTCAGTTCCAAGCATATTTTCAGCACAATGTGGACGTTATAGAATGGCACTTTTGCAGCACTGTAACAACATACACAGGGGATGGACAAAAATATGAAAACACCGCGAAAAACGGATGGTTAAACGTAGAAGCAAGTGCCAGCGAACCCCGCATTTATATCGGCAAGCAAAGATCTAAGGCCAGAGCCCACAGATACCAACTCTTCCTCATAGATACTGGCAATGGGGCCGCAAGAGGGATAGTCGATACTCCACCCAGTGGCGCCAGACAGAACAGTCTACTAACTCAATGGGGCCACTGCTCAAGTAAACCACACTAAAAAGCATAAGTCGGCTCGAAATGCACATTCGTATGTCTAGATTCACAATGAAGTAGGCCCCAAACTGACATAAAGCTTTTCAGTGTGGTTTTCGGGATGTAAATTTTCTTAGGGTACCAGTACTGTATTAGCTCATGTTTTAATCTTTATTATGGCATAATGCCATATGTGCCAGAAGACGAAAACGTGCATTTCAAATTCAGCGAACAGCTGAAACTAGCCACTACTGTGGAATGCAACACTTCGTTTCAAATAAATTGACTGCCTCAGCGGAAAAGATTACTAAAAGACAAATTTATGTCTCAAACCGACAAAAATAACTTCATAGATCTGCAAGGCGATTAATGCTTGACTACCAAAAACGTGGAAATCAAGTAAAATCAGAAAAAAAAGTAATTATGTGAATGTATTTTAATTCACTTGATGGCTCCGTGCCACAGAAATCCGTTTTGTTTTCATTTGACGTGGGAGCTGTCAACGGAGAGCAAAAAACAAATTCACGAAACGTAAACACGGGCCACGTGGAACTAGCGCCCCTCCCCACAGCAACTCAGACTTCTCTGCGCAGGCGCGGATCTGGCAGCTTGGGAACGCCAGATTATTTTTTCCGTTTATCATCTAGGTTGCTTGCGGACGCACGTAACTGCTAGTAGCCAGAAGCGGGAGAAAGTACTGCTCATATGTAACTGCACAGGCCCATGCGCCAGCTGGTAACTGATAAAACGAAACTAATGTAAACAGTTGTGACGTCACGCTCATCGGCAGCAGTTTGTTGTTACGAAGTATTGCATAGTCTTCGTCCTAAGACCTATGAAATACACACATCAAAAATGTTTTGCATCACCCCGTTCCCTGAAGACAGACGTTGACCGTGGACATTGTATCACAGACGCAGTCCCTTAGACTGTTCAGAGATGTCACTAAGCCCACCCAAAGATGTAAACAACCATGCATGAACACCGCCTATTACACGGAGGGGGTCCGACAGCCGATCACTTCCAATTATTCCACCAGGAAGGAGGTACCACGGTTCGATCGCGTCCGCATTGTTACTTTGTGCCAGGAAGGGCTCTCAACAAAGGAAGTGTCCAGGCGTCTCGAAGTGAACGAAAGAGATGTTGTTCGGACATGGTGGAGATACAGAGAGACATTAACTGTCGATGACACGCCTCGCTTAGGCCTCCCAAGGGCTACTACTGCAGTGGATGACCGCTACCAACGGGTTATGGCTCGGAGTAATTCTGACAGCAACGTCACCATATTGAATAATGCTTTTCGTGCAGCCACAGGATGTCGTCTTATGACTCAAACTGTGCGCAATAGGCTGCATGATGCGCAACTGCACTCCCGGCGTTCATGGCGATGTCCATCTTTGCGACCACGACACCATGCAGGGCGGTACAGATGGGCCCAACAACATGCCGAATGGACCGCTCAGGGTTGGCATCACGTTCTCTTCACCGATGAGTGTCGCATATGCCTTCAACCAGACAATCGTCGGAGACGTGTTTGGAGGTAACCCGGTCAGGCCGAACGACTTAGTCACACTGTCCAGCGAGTGCAGCAAGGTGGAGGTTCCCTGCTATTTTGTGTTGGCATTATGTGGGGCCGACGTACGCCGCTGTTGGTCATGGAAGGCGCCGTAACGGCTGTACGATATATGAGTGCCATCCTCAGACCAATAGTGCAACCATATCGGCAGCATATTGGCGAGGCATTCGTCTTCATGGACGACAATTCGCGCCCCGTCGTGCACATCTTGTGAATAACTTCCTTCAGGATAACGACATCGCTCGACTAGAGTGACCAGAATGTTCTCCAGACATTAACCCTATAGAACATGCCTGAGATAGACTGAAAAGGGCTGTTTATGGATGACGTGACCCACGAACCACTTCGAGTGGGCTCATGAACGACTTGGTCCAAATAATTTTCAGACAACGGGCTTAGCACAATTTCGAGCGATATTTTATGCGTACCTCCGGATTTAAACATGTATATTCGCCAACAAATCGAGGGTAAATTGAAGTCACAACCAACACCAATTGTATAAGTCCCACACGTGTTTGAAATTAGACTCAAGTTTTCTTTTAGTGTTTCAGCAACTGAATCATCTGAGTTGGGAGATCGGTAAAGGAACCAATTACTATTTTATTCCAGTTGCCAAGAATGACCTCTACCCAAACTAACTCCAGGAACTCAAAATGGTTCAAATGGCTCTGAGCATTATGGGACTTAACATCTGAGGTCATCAGTCCCCTACAACTTAGAACTACTTAAACCTAGCGAAACTAAGGACACCACACACATCCATGCCCGAGGCAGGATTCAAACCTACGACCGTAGCGGTCGCGCGGTTCCAGACTGAAGCGCCTAGAACCGCTCGTCCACACAGGCCGGCTCACAGGAACTATCTGCATTAATTTTGCTACAAGATAAACTACTTCTGACAGCAACGAACACGCCACCGCTTACTGTATTTAGCCTATCCTCTTCTCAACACCGTTAGGTTATTCGCAAAAATTTTGTCTGAAATTATCTCCGGCTTTAGCCAGCTCTCGTATCTCTATTAGTCATATGTGCTGTAATAGATGAATGATCGTGACCTGTGTTAATCATGAGTAGCCATCTTCAGCACTCGTTTCGTTGGTTACAGTCGTACATGTCACATTTGTTGCGGTGAATGGCTGCGTCGGCATTAAAATAGCAGGGAACGCGCACAGAGCTCACAGGCAGTAGCTTCTCCTGCGACACGTCTGTCCATGGAATTGCTACACAAACGACGCCCGTATCTACTGCAGCTCTTGCTCCATTCTGCACCAGACGAATGTACAGTCGTGGACAAAACGAGCGAGACCCCTCGCCTTTTCGTTATGCTGATCCGCACGGCTTTAAAGTCTGCTACACAGCATAACAGGCAAGGCGACGAAGTGCTACCAACATACTATGCGCAGGCGTGAAATTGACAAACTATCTGAACTTTTTTAGACTGTATTCCATAATTTCTAAGACTATATTAATGCTGATTAGTGTGTTAAATACAACACGTAAATATAAGACAGAACTGAAAGAAGAAACGCTAATTTGTATGAAACGGACGAATAAAAATGAATTTCAGCTTATCCAGATAACAGACAAAGAACCCCAGACCGTTACGAATTAGCAAAATATTATCCGCATTCGGCCGCGAAACGGTCTGTGTCAACGTTCAGACCAGTCATACTGGATTACCGTTGCTGACCTACCATGAAAGTGGGCAAATTTAGCAATGCGTGAAGATTCATAACGAAATTCACTTAAACATCATTCAGTGCCACACTTAAGTCAATTCCATTATTGACAGAAGCGGAAAAAGTAGGCAGTATCATGTATGAAATTCTACAAGAGTGTCATATTGACATCCACAGGGCGCCGGTACAGAATAAAGGTAGCGATAAAACGTATTGGGTGCGCGAGAATTTCTTAAAATTGCTTTACTGATATTCTACCTGCCTCCATAGAGATTAGAACCGAAAACAAACCAGACCTTCCTTTCACTATGCTAGCAGACAACCTAGGCAAACAGCCCTCTATTATTACCCCAGACATGAACAAGCAGGCAATTTCGAAATGAAAATCTGCAGTTTCTGTTGCATAGAGCTTTCTGGACTCAAAAACATGAATTTTCTTCCTTTATGTCACCGCTTATGTGACAATCATTCGGGATGATTATCGAAATAACAAATTACTGTTATTAGAGAGTAAATTTTGTAGGATAATTCTGAACTACCCCAGGAAATAAACGGCTACATAGCTGCCAAACGTATTCTGCATTGTTTCGAATTCTCCACTAGACTCGCCACAGCCAGAAAACGTTCATTAGCAGAAGTGTTTCTTAAGCTAGCTAGCAATGAGAATGTTCGCAGTTCTAAAACGCGGTGGCATTAATACTGGGATGTGAATTACCACGTGTATAGGCAAATGGATTCTATTTGCATTCCTGTAAACGTGATTTGGATCGAAAACGTAGCTACGATTAATATGCTTATGTATCGACAGCAACTAGAACATTTCGAATAAAGAGTAGCGGGTGTTATTTATGCGGCCCTCATCTTCAGTGTTTTCGTTGTTAGGATTTCGTCACCTAAACCGGTAAAAACGGAACCCTACTAGTCTCACTTTCTTGACCGTCTATCGGTCTACCCAACCCTTAAAACCAGTTTACCTCCAGAACGGGTGGACATAATAAGCGGAAATGTATCGCACTTCTTACGGTAACCGGTCCCTTGCTGCTGTAAAAAAGTGAGCTTCTACGTCAACGCAATCTAAAGATACGACGGTTTATGTAAAGAAAATTTACGCGAAAGGTCAAAAAATGGCTTCAAGAACTATGCGACCTAACTGCTTAGGTCATCAGCCCCTAGACCTAGAACTACTTAAACCTAGCTAGCCTAAGGGCATCACAGACATCTATGCCCGAGGTAGAATTCCAACCTGCGACTGAAGCAGCCGTGCGGTTCGTCACTGAAGCGCCTGGAACCGCTCGGCCACCGCAACGCGGCGAAACCCTACTCACCTCATGTATAATGATAATATATACTGTCTAGTGAGGATAAACTGTATTCGCCAGCAACTCAGATCGTTTGATCACGGAACTTTTACGAAGCTACATTCCAACTTTGTCGAAGTCGTCTGCAATATCCATTACAAACACCCTAGGAACTTCGTATGCGATATCCACTTCTGAAGACGCTGGCAGATACTGCAGTACTATAACAAGTAGGTGAGAATTTATTGTTACTGGTCCACGCATGACACTTTATTTCAATATCAATTTAACGCGCCTAGGTGTTCGTATATGGCTGAAATTAATGAACAAAAAGTAAATAAACAGTAAACAACTTCGATGTTCAGATCAAGTGAAAGTCACATGTCGTAATTACAACATAATTTCGTTGTTACATCTACATGACTACATCAACAGGATTTCTTTGCAATCCGGACTTACGTGCCTGGCAGAAGGTTCGGATTATTTCTCTACCGTCCCACTCATTAACAGTGTGCGGGAAAAGGGACTACTTAAATCTTTTCTTGCGAGCCTTGAATTACATTATTACTATGGTTTCTTCTTGTGTAAGTACCCTAGGAAATAATGTTTTGACATTCAGAACATATGGTGGTGATTGAAATTTCGTGAAAAGATCTCGTGGCAACGAAAAACGCGTATGTTTTCATGAATGTTACCCCAACTCGATTATCAAATCTGGGATCCTCTCTCCCCTATTTCGTGACATTACAAAGCGTGCTACCGTTCCTTGGACGTTTTTGCGTGCACAGTCAATCACGTCTGTCAAGGATATTATAGCAGTGGACGGACAAACGTAGTGTAGGCAGTGTTTTCAGTTGGCCTGTTGCGTATTCTTAGTGTGCGGCCAATAAAACGCAGTCGTTCGTTTGCCTTCCCCACAAAAGTATGTTTTCGATCTTCCCAGTTTAAGTTTTACTGGGTACTGAGATGAACTGACAGTGCTTCGACTTGTGTTTTGTCATGTAACCGAAAGTTAATTATTGTTATTGGACGCAGCTTTCGTGTTTAATGTATTCCTCAGTCAACAACAGTAGACTCCTCGTACACCACACATAACTGTTTCAAAGTATTAAATTGTTACTGATCTTACCATGTTGCAGTGGTCATCTTAACTTGCCGTTTTGAAAAAAAGGAAAATATTTTAGCGAAATGTAGCAACTAAGAAGCGGAGTATCCAAACAAACAAACGTTTCCGGTTTAAGTAGTTGCAGTAGGTCTACTACACAGTAACGTAAATTAGGAGCAAAGTCCATAAGTAGATCCTCATCAGGAAAACCAGCCCTCATAATGCAAAGTGCCACTTCAACAAAGAAAGTTTCCAAACATGTCAATGAGTAGTCGAGGAAAGTGGACGCATTCTGTCTACTGAATCCCAACGCACGCAATTTACGAGGGGGCACGCCAAGTGTCAGACCCCGATCTTGATTTTAACTACGCTCATTGAAAGAGGGGACAAAATAAGCTTAAACTCTACCGCTTCTGAGAAAACGACGGTCAAAGTGTTCAATGCGTTGTTGCTATAGTGTAGATACCGCTTAGCGGTTAAGGATTCAACTGAAGCGGTGGCTCTGCGGCTACCATAGCGACTTCGGAACTTTGCGCTGCGAGTTCGAAACCCGGTTTTTCCTTTTTTCCCCCCTCACTCTCTGAATTATCTACGAATGTTTATTCCAATTTATGATGAAACACTGTTGTCGTTATTCGTCAGTTAATTTACTGTGTAAAGAAATAAGTTAAAAAGGGAACACACAGTGCGTAGTGGGGCGATCACTCTGTTGTAGAAATAATTCAGAAGCCAATATCGCTTAAATACTGTCTACTGGATAACCGGTTTCAACACACTAAAGGTGCCATTATCGGATCTAAATGTAGATTAACATTGATAAACCATTTGGATATAATGATACATGAGGCAGACCAGATGATTTTATATCAGCTTGTCTCATTCGTTTATTATTTTTTTAATTCATTAATTACACATAAAGTTAATTGTCGAGTAATGACAACATTATTTCAACATAAATTAGAAAAAAAAACATTCGAAGATAATTCTGATAGAGAGGCAGGAAAATAAAATAATTAAAAAACCCAATATGGTCTCGAACACGGGAATCAATGTTAAGAATGAACGACGGTAGCCACTGAGCCACCGCTTCAATTGCGTTCTCGGCTGCAGAAGGTATCTACACTAGAGCAACAGCGCGTTGATAACTTTGGCCGTCGTTTTCTCGGAAACGGTCGAGTGTCTGCAGATAAGCCGAAACACATGTTCGCTTATTTTGTCCTCTCCTTCACTGACAAGGGGAGGCCGCCAATTGTGAAATTCAGATTCGATTCATACTGCGCATAATAAAAGCTCATGGCCAGAGGTGTAATGTGGCAAAGCACCAAGATGCACTTCTCAGCCGTTGTCGAGAAAATCGACAGTTAGAAGAAACCGTTGCGGTGAAATACTCTCTACGATTAATAATTTTCTACAGCGTCGTGGCGCAGCGGTAAGCGCTCGGGTTCGTAATCCGAAGGTCGCCGGATCGAATCTCATGCCATGCAACTTTTTTTTTTTTTTTTAGTATTTGTTTTTTGTAATTCAAATGTGTGTATAAACACACACAAACACACACACACACACACACACACACACACACACACACACACACACACACACACACACATATATATATATATATATATATATATATATATATATATATATATATATATATATATATATATATAATTCCCGGCAACAGGTTGCAAGAATTATGCATATAATAAGTTGTTGAAAGTCGTTTGTCGTGGAAAAACTGGCGACCTCGAACATCATTATGTTTTCCGCAAACAAATTTGTATTTCACAAATGTTATTAATTGTCTTCATAATGTTAACCACGTATAGTTAGCGGAAGACGTAGAAACGATATTCCGAAACGAATACGTATAGCGTAAGTCAAACGTTCGAATTAGAATAGAAACCCCACGAACAGAAATTTGCTGTGGCAGGTATGAAATATAAACTCCGTTAATCGCTCGTTACACTTGAAGGACAGATGTTGAATGGGCCGAAACGAGCCGCCGCATAACAGCGTAGTTGTCTGCTAACTTCGAAAGAAGGTAGATGCGGTCCCTAGCACAACTTATAACACCGTCGAAAATCAGTGCGGACGTGAGAGCTTTGGTACACCCTGTTAAACAAACGGTAAAATGGAGGCGGTACAATTGGAGAGCGATCCGCCTTCACCAACATGCATAAGCAATGCATTAATAGTTTATATATATATTTGAATTACAAAATAATAATAATAATAAAATGTTGCATGGCATGAGATTCGATCCGGCGACCTTCGGATTACGAACCCGAGCGCTTACCGCTGCGCCACGACGCTGTAGAAAATTATTAATCGTAGAGAGTATTTCATCGCAACGGTTTCTTCTAACTGTCGATTTTCTCGACAACGGCTGAGAAGTGCATCTTGGTGCTTTGCCACATTACACCTCTGGCCATGAGCTTTTATTATGCGCAGTATGAATCGAATCTGAATTTCACAATTGGCGGCCTCCCCTTGTGAGCAAAGTTTCGGGACAATCAGCCTATGACACTTGGCGAGTTCCCCTCGCTCGTCGAGTCGCTTCTTACGCCCGGCGAGAATTATGTATGCCTCCGAGTAAACTGCGCCACCTGGAAACACGGCGAGCGGGGATAAACACGTTTTCCTTCTTATAAGGCAACCCTCTACAGATAAAATTCATGAAGTGTTCTTCAGGTTGCCTCAGATATTTCAGAAATGTTTCTTGCGTTAGGCCTGCCGCATATGCAAAACGTAAACATTTCATTTCATGTAATATTTATCAGGATAAGACATGACAAGAGTGGACCAGTCCCTTCTGAGAAAAATTAGAGATTTTAAGTTGCTCCACTATGTAATGACACGGGTATGGGCTTGCGATCTCTCTTTTATGCCATCGATTTCCGTGTTACACATACTTGGCCACTGCGTTGTGGCTGCCATCGTGGAGGAGGCAGTCTGTTTCCTGCCAGCGCTGTTTCCGCAGCCAGTATTAACCGCGACGAATCATTCAGTCAACGCTAAATGGCCCATCTGGCTGAGGCAGACAAGGGCGCTATAATAGAACTCCATGCAGAGGGATCTTCAAATGCCGACATAGCAAGAACTATGGGTCTTCACAAGTCGACGGTAGCCAGGTGGATCAGACGAAAGGAAGAGAGTGGTAACCTGAATGGGAGGCCTCATGGCCGTCGCCGCAAAACAACAGCAGCTCAGGATCAGCAGATACGCCGTTTCAGTGAGAACCACCCATTTGTCAACGCACGACAAATTCAGCAAACTTTGGGTCTCAATGTTAGCAGTAAGACCGTCACTCATCGTGTAAGGGAAGGTGGACTGAGAGCAAGAAGCGCTGCTGTGAAAGAGACATTGACTGTTTCCCAAAGAGAAGCTTGCCTTGCTTTTGCTACTGAAAATGGCGACAAACCTCTCCAGTTTTGGAGGCGAGTGATTTTCACGCACCAAAAAGTTTTCTCTACGGCATCATCCGGAAAAGTACTAGTTTACCGGCCTAAATGTGCTAAGTATAATCGAAAATATATTTACAGTTGCCGAAGGAGTGGCAGGTTGTCGGTGCCGGCCGGTGTGGCCGTGCGGTTCGAGGCGCTTCAGTCTGGAACCGCGTGACCGCTACGGTCGCAGGTTCGAATCCTGCCTCGCGCATGGATGTGTGTGATGTCCTTAGGTTAGTTAGGTTTAAGTAGTTCTACGTTCTAGGGGACTTACGACCACAGCAGTTGAGTCCCATAGTGCTCAGAGCCATTTGTAGTCGGTAACGGTATGGGCGTGGATATCGGCCGAAGGGTGTGGGCTCCTGTGGGAAGTGGAAGGAAGATTCGATGCGCGCAATTACATATCAATTCTGAAGAACGTGATGTTGCCTGCTGTGGCAGCAAGATTTGGCGATGATCAGATCATGTTCCAACAAGATCGCTCGTCTATTCATATGGCACGTGTGGTTAAGAGGCGGGTCGACGACCATAGTAATATTACTGTAATGGAATGGCCACCTAAAGGAGCTGACACGAATCCCATTGAGAATATCTGGGCAGAAATGGTCAGAGTAATACGAGAAAAGGGCAGTCACCGTCGACTCGCCGACAGCTTTCTGATGTGATTCATGACGCTTGGAATGAGTTACTTGAATCTCCTAGTTATGTGGCTCGAGTTGTGGGCTCAATGCCCAACAGACTTCGAGCTGTTGTGGAAGCCAAAGGAGGCTTCACCAATCAGCTGTTTCAAGCTTTGTTTCTTTCTTCTTCGTCTTTTTTTTTTTTTTACTTACAGACGTATATTTTATATAATTTCAAGGAAACGCAGTAAATGGAATGTGGACTGATTTTTGAGGCTTCATTTTGTGACGGCTAAACAGTGCTGCATCATGGGACCCGCTATTTGTCCACATGTGGCTGAACATCAGAGGTGTAAAAAATTTTGAGGTGCCGAAGTTCTCTGGAAGAATAACGTCTTTTAGACAAGGAGATGATTTTTAGTTCATTTCATTTTAACCATTCACACTATGCTTTGACATTCTAATCTTTGATTTCATTTTATTATTATGTATCTTTTCTCCAGTGAAAGTCAACGGTAGTAAGTTTCAAGATATGAAGAATAACTGGAAGTTTCTAATTTGTGGAAAGCGTATTTAACAGTTAATATTTTCGACAAATCTGTAGTTATAGGACATATTAAGAAGCAAGTCAAAAATGGCATTGTGGAATGATCAGGTTGGTCTCTAAAGGGTAACGACGATAAAATAGCAAATATGAAACTATGGGTAACAACTATTGTTGATGGTGAGGAGCCATAATCGATATGTCACTTTTCCGTAATTGTATTTCTGAAGTTTATCGTCAATCCTAGGACTGACACCGATACTCTGTTTTACGTAAAGAATACAACCTTCAAAATTTATCTAGCAGCGCAGAATATTAAATCACAGTTTATAGATCAGGAACCTAATCCAACTGCCTTTAATTTTATTTTCACGGATGACATTGAGACAGTAAATAACAAGAGAAATAACAAAACTCTCAGAATCAATATAGAGAATTCAAGTATCATGTGGATTCAAAAGTTTGCTATAATAGCGATTAATTGCTTTTTACAGACTCCTTCATGCCTACGTTTTCCGTCAGACAGACAATGTTTGAAACTAGGACTAACGAGGTAAACAATTTTTCCACAAATTGTCAAATTGGAAGTCGGAGAGCCAGTTACATAAATTACGATGACAACAAACGTTTTTCAAGTAAACTGATCACAGGAGGCATCCAACGCATTTATTGTGAGTTACATGCACAGTATGTAAACTGGCAACGCCACCAACACACAATACCACTAACAAGGGAACATCCCCATCGCACCGCCCTCAGATTTAGTTATAAGTTGATACAGGGGATAGGCCTTGAAAAACTGAACACAGATCAATCGAGAAAACAGGAAGAACTTGTGTGGAACTATGAAAAAAATAAGCAAAATATACAAACTGAGTAGTCCATGCGCAAGATAGGCAACATCAAGGATAGGGTGAGCTCAGGAGCGCCGTGATCCCGTGGTTAGCGCACGCAGCTGCGGAACGAGAGGTCCTTCCGTCAAATTTTCCCAGGAGTGAAAAGTTTAATTTTTATTTTCAGACAATTATTATCTGTCCGTCCGTCCGTCCGATGCGAGGTAACCGCGCCGTAGTATGATGACGCTACACCTAAAAAAACATCGAAAGACATGACGTCAGTCGACTATAGCGCACGGAAGAGAGAGTATTCCTGCTAATGAGGCTCCCTGGCTGGCAGTTAACTGTTCGATACTTTGGACGAGAGTGTATTAAATACGTGAGATGCATTGCGTGGGCAATATGAATCCAGCAAAAATAGCTCGTGACTCCAATAACAATGTCAATGAATATTTTCCGAACTGTAAGGCATCGGAAAGTTCCTTAAGGGATCGAACGATTGTCGAACATTTGTATGATTATTTCCTACATTTGTTGAATAACAGTACGTGTGGTGATGATTGTCTGAAAATAAAAAAAATCAAACAACTAACCCGAGGGAAGACTTAAACCAACGACCTCTCGTTCTGCAGCTCCTCACGCTAACCACGCGACCACTGCGCTCCCGTGCTCAAGCTATCCTTGATGTTGCTTATCATGCACACGGACTACTCAGTTTGTTTGGTTTGATTATTTTTTTCATAGGTCCACACAACTTCTTCCTGTTTTTCGAATGATCTGTGTTCAGTTTTCAAGGCCTATCCACTGTGCCAACTTATAACTAAATCTGAGGAGGGTGCGATGGGGAGGTTCCCTTGTTAGCTATGAAACAACTGTAGCAAAACGGAGCATCCTCGTTATCCATGTGATGGATAAGACGACTAATTCGCAACATAAATGTCAATGTAAGCATCAGTTTCTGTTGGAACATGCTTCTTGGACCAAATAACATACATTTCCTACGTCTTCAATGCGAATCATGTAGCAAATGTAATTTAAAGGACATAAAAATATCGAGTGAATTTACTAACATAATTACGAACGACTCACAAACATAAATCGATGGTCACATAGTTGTCAAAATTGTTCTACAGCATTGCCATTGTCCACTAGACTAGCAGCAGGAAGAAAACGTTCGCTCAGCTGTGCTGAGATATCTTGCACTAACGAAGCTCGCGCTTCGAAGAGGCCACAGCATCGCCGGCCACCATTTCATGGGAAACGAAATATCTCAAGTGTACAGTCTTAGACGTAAAAACTGACCGCCGGCCGGCCGCCACAGAGACTAAGTCCGAGTCGTTCACTTAAGGTGGCCAATAAAACTAATCGCCCCTGACAACTCTAAGTCCGGCCATCTGCACAATCTGGCAACACTGTTAGATGCGGAAGTGTTAGGAGAAATTGTTGTTTACTTCCGAGATGTTCTCGGATTGTGTGAGGAAGCACCCGAACGTCAACTGGCAAGTAGTGTGGAGGACAATTCATCACGTAACACTGGACACTGACGTCACGGCGATGTGGTATATCAGTGTCGACGGTAAGCAGGTGACCAGATCAAGGCTACGTGCGATCCACGTGGTAGACTCACACACGTGCACGAGCTGTGGCGTTCAAGACGACGATGAACACCGTCTTAGCTGTGGTGAGTCGGCGACAGTGTGGCACTTAGTGAGGCAAATGTCAGCATACTTCCTTTGAGTAACGCCGAATCGCCGGCCGCGGTGGTCTCGCGGTTAAGGCGCTCAGTCCGGAACCGCGCGACTGCTACGGTCGCAGGTTCGAATCCTTCTTTGGGCATGGATGTGTGTGATGTCCTTAGGTTAGTTAGGTGTAAGTAGTTCTAAGTTCTAGGGGACTGATGACCACAGATGTTAAGTCCCATAGTGCTCAGAGCCATTTGAACCATTTGAAGTAACGCCGAATCATATCGACCTCAAGACTATCTTATTCCCGGATAAGACGTATTACCCACGCACTAAAACTAATGCAATGGCGTGGCTTCGTGGACATGCACTGCATTATTTGTTTCAAGACGGCACTAAGGATACTTTAGACTTTTGGAACTATTTGCAGGAACGACATTGCAAGATCCTTCGTAACCCAAAGTGTCGACAATATTTTTCCAATTATTTGTGGAGTGCGTTCCACGACCCTTCACGTAGCTGGAACATCACGGGTAAGAGAAGCTAAAATTACAAGACGATGATAGAACACTACACGGTACAACGTGGGATCTACCTTGGTCATTACGAGAAGTCATACCTGGATGATACAGCAGACGGAGAGTTTCGACGTGAACCCTCACACTCTGTAGCAGTATTTGCCCCATTTACTCTTTTTGTCCCCAGTGTGATAAAGTTTTTCGCAGATTTTGTTTCCCATGCGGTGCAAGATGTAGCACTGGTTAATGGGGGTATGGATTCCACCCTTCAGTTTTGTTTCATGGTTTCCTTAGCCCCGCACTTTGTTCTCTTTCTTTCTGCCTTTTTCTCCAACCATTAGCATGTTTTTAGTTATGGGCGTCCCCAACTCGACACAACGAGTGCACTTACTACTTTTCAGTTCCTTACTGTTAAAAAAAAAGTGGTAATCTTCGTGCATTCTAAACTTATGGTCGCCTGTTCGCAGTCCAACTGGTTTTTTTTTTTTTTTTTTTTTTTTTTTTTACCGCACTTCGGTCTAAAGTTATGAGTCTGATTGAGCATCGAAGATAATTCGCTAAACATTCTACCCACCAGCAATAACAAGTATTCCAGAAACAACTCCGCAGTACAGCTCGTGGATGCGACGCCATCATAACAGCTTACTCTCGAGCGTTTCCTCGCGCTGCAGCGGCTACCGGCCACCCCCCAGACGCCACCCGCCGCCTGAAATCCGGGGCCGCCCATGTGAACGCAGCGCCACGCTTTCAGTGTATGTATCAACTGTCATTTTCGAATTTGAAGTTCTAGTTATCGACTTGCAGTTAAGCACTGGATTTTGCATACTTGACAATCATGAAATACAGTTAAGCATTGTAAAATTGAGTCCCAAGTGGAAGTAGGTGTAACATCTGCAACACAACGTTTACTTTTGGTATAACAGAGGGGTGAATGCAGAGGAGGCAGCTAGAAAGATTTGAACTGTGTTTGGAGCGAGTGCTTTTGGGAAAAATACGCCAGAAAAAGATATTGGTGTTGTAACAAAGATTGTTCTGGCATGAATGATTTTCCACATTAAGGAAGTCTCGACTGCTGATGTATGTGATAGATTACCATTTTACCATCATGCGACATTTGCATTCAACAGGCTAAGTTAAGAATTGTGGTGTAGGAGTACTGCGTGCTCTAATTCGAAACAACAAAAATCAACGGAGTGACTATTATTGAACGTCATCAGGTCACTCATCGAGCATTCCTATGCAGTACTGTTACTGGTGACGTGTTATGATGCCTTTATCGTTAACTTCCTAAGAAGAAATGAAAGGCTGAGCCCCACCAAAAGACGTAAACTCGAGGAAAGAGTTGCGTGAACATATTATTTTACATCTGATAAATCCAAAAGTGTGTTTTGGGCTACGAATTCTGCCCCCAGGGTGTGTGCAACACAGCTGGAATTTGTTGCCAACAACTGAGACACCTTTCGGTCACAGTGTAAGAAAATCGAGCAACAAAACTACATCACCTGTGCTACTGCATGATAACGCACTATGTTGATTTGAGAAACAAAACTATCCAGGAGATTGATAGGAAAGTCGTCTCTCAGGCACATTTGTATTGATAGGGAAGTCCTCTCTCAAGCACTTGTCCCTCTCGTCATATATTTGTAAAATTTTACCTTTCCCACTCTAGATCGATCAACCGTCAAGGCAATTCATTTCTAGACGAAAATACTTTTAAAACTACTCTGGTTTATTGACATCGTTAGAACAAGTAGGTTTCTACAGGCGTAGAATTTGTAAACAACTTTAGCATTGTCATATCGTTTTAGATATCGTGAAAGAAAATTCTGCTGCTAATTAATTTCTCTTTGATAATTATTGTTGCGTTTAGTAAACTAATGGAAAATGCAATTAAAATATTCACTGTACTAATACAAACTAAATTCAGCTTAATACAGAAACATCACGACGGCAGTCTATCTTAATAAAGCATTAAGTTTCTGTGAGACAATTGGGCTTATTTTAACAGGAATTAGTAGGATATTACAGACTTTACACTTAGAAAAGATCTGTATTTATTTCATTTCCTGTACCATTCGTAAGTGTTATGAAAATGGGGCATTTCATAGATAAAATTATGTATTCACAACAACAACAAAAATGTCGGCAGAAAACAAAAGTGGCATTATGAATCTGGCAGTACCGTAAGGTTTTCACTCTGACACTAAGAGTTACTGAAAGTAGCAAGAAGAATTTTGCTCGAGCGTTGTCTTACGATTCCCTTATTAAGTTTTTATCTGCCTGCTTGTAGCTGTGCTACAAAAGAATTAAAAATCTGGCTTTCAGCAAGTCTCGAAAGGCGAACAAAAGCAGCTTGCACCTGGTTACTAAGCATGTTACCTGGGAACTGGTTTTTTCTTAATGCGGGAAGACATCCTTTTGTGGTTCAATTGGCAAATGTCAGTCAGACGTGTGACGTTAGTCTAAGCGTTTCGGTGTGTTGAATTTGTACCAATGATTTTTCTACACGTTTTTTCTGTCCCAAATAGAGTTGAAGTCTCCCATTAGTATTTTCACGTCATCTTGGTGAATTTTGCTCATGGTATTTTCGAGTGTGTTCCAGAATTTTTCAACATTGTCGGTGTTTTTCTTATTGTCGATGTTGGTGGGTTCAAATGGTTCAAATGGCTCTGAGCACTATGGGACTTAACTGCTGTGGTCATCAGTCCCCTAGAACTTAGAACTAGTTAAACCTAACTAACCTAAGGACATCACACACATCCATGCCCGAGGCAGGATGCGAACCTGCGACCGTAGCGGTCGCGCGGTTCCAGACTGTAGCGCCTAGAACCTCTCGAACACTCCGGCCGTCGATGTTGGTGGGGACACGTGCATTGATGAGTGTATATGTTTTACTGGGGCTCTGAATGACCATAGTCATAAGTCGCTTGTTGACGGGCCAGCCGCGATGGCCGAGCGGTTCTTGGCTCTTCAGTCCGGAACCGCGCGACTGCTACGGTCGCAGGTTCGAATCCAGCCTTGGGCATGAATTTGTGTGATGTCCTTAGATTAGTTAGGTATAAGTAGTTCTAAGTTCTAGGTGACTGATGACCTCCACTGTTAAGTCTCATAGTGGTCAGAGCCATTGGAACCTTTTGATTGTCGATCGGTGTGAATTCTTTGGCAGAGTTGATAGATCGGTGTTCGAGAAATGCAATGCCGAAGATTGGTACGCCTTTCGTTACCTTTTGTTGTATTCTGCTCTTGAAGATGCAATGGTTTCCCTAATACACGGTTTCATTGTCAGTTAGTCGTGGTTCTTGAAGTGCAAGGATGAGAATTTTTTGTCGGTCCATTTCTTTTGTGAAATTATTTAGTTTTTGTGTTTGGATCAAGGTATCGATGTTTACTTTTAAATGCATGTTTTTTGCTTGTAGGGAAATTTACCAGAGATCTTCGATATTCTCTGTCGTGCTAACCTGGACTCCCCAGAATCCGAAAATCCAACTGCCGCCTGTCGACAGCCGGGTTGTGTACCACCTGGGATAAAGTTGACTTTGCTTGCGTAGTTTACGTTTGCTTGTGTTTCATTGGTTGTGCTTGGGTGATACCAGGACCGGACAGGACCAGAGGGTGTTGAAGCCTTTGAAAGCAAATATTTTCAGCCAAGCTCATTGAGCTAACAGACGGTGACCAGAGTAGCGGTGATTTTCACTCAGACATGTCTGGATTTTGCGTTCAACGGATTGAGTAGCCGTTCAGGATTGTGTTAGTATTTGGTTCACCCCTAGTATTTGATTTCCTCGGTACCACCCATATGGGGGAGGGTTTCCACTATCCGCCACACGCGATTATTATTATTATTATTATTATTATTGTCATTATGTCTCAGCAAATCCCATATGGTGTATCTTCCCACCACTGAAATAGATGTGTATTGTTCGATTCAGTATTTCCATCACATAAATGTGGTTTATAATTACGTTACATTGCTACTAGTAGACATATTTCTCACTTTTTCTTAGACAGTTGCTACCTGTTACTCCATCATAGGAATTTATGTGCGAAGCATTGTTGAAATACAGACGTTCAAATTATCCGATTTCTGTAATTTCATTTCGATACCAGATCGTTCTAATCGGATTCAGCCAGGTAGTCTTAATGTGGATATCCGACCACGACTGTCATCATATGATAGACTGTGTAAACCACATTCTTTATCGGACTGTTGAATATAGATCACTTATCTATGACAGGACCTGAATTCTTAAACACTGTGGAAAATAATAATCCGATGTGCTTATTACAAATACGTTATTCCAATATAAATATGTGAACTAACGAGATAACAGTTTATTTACAGGAGCAGAACTAATGTTCAAATGTTCAAATGTGTGTGAAATCGTATGGGGCTTAACTGCTAAGGTCATCAGTACCTAAGCTTACACACTACTTAACGTAAATCATCCTAAGGACAAACACACACACCCATGCCCGAGGGAGGACTCGAACCTCCGCCGGGATCAGCCACGCAGCTCATGACTGCAGCGCCCCTGACCGCTCGGCTAATCCCGCGCGGCTACTAAAAGTACACTCGTCCACAAAACCCATGTGGACAATTATCTGATAATCGGTCAAGCTTTGCTTTGTCGCAGCTCTTTAGGATACAAGTCCATTTACTTTCAGGCTCTTACATACAATTCTTGCAATGCAAGGTAATTGAAAAAACTCATCCACTCGACGCCAACTGAGGAACTGACTGGTGCATGTGTTGTTCAACACACAGTAGTTGTCACCCTCACTGGAATCAATGAGTGTGTGTGCGCGCGTGTGTGTGTGTGTGTGTGTGTGTGTGTGAGAGAGAGAGAGAGAGAGAGAGTTTTCGTGTTAATGCACAATCTGAATCAATACTATTAACATCAGACAGACAACCGGGCATCAAATATGACTGTAAAGTATGTTAATGCGATGGGAAGTTACAAACTGAATTTTCACCTAACCCACGTCCTGCATATTACGTTAAGTAAGATGTATTAACTCCATAGTATCGTTAGCAGAGAGTGCGCTCTTGTTGTCGAGGCCTGCGACAAGCGCAGCGATCAGCACTGCCCAATGCCGCCGCGATTTGTTTATGTTGGCTGAGCGTGGACACTGCAGCAGACGCTTCGCCATAAACAGAAAGAAATCACCTTGGCTCTGACTGCAGTGAGCGGATATCACTGCCTGCGTGTTCTTATAGTAACCAACGTGAGACTCTACTCACAGGTGCCATGGAGCAACTGCAACGGGTATCATGTCATTAGTCATGAGAATATTAACCAGTGATGAAATGTCCACTCTATTTGAATCCTAAGAAAATAGGAACCTTCTCACAAAGGAATGCGAGGTGATATCAAAATTTATCCAACATACAAAAATTAACTGCAGGGCTTTCATGTATGCAGTAGTAGCACACAAGGAAATAATATGTCTTGGAAGCGTATATTTCATTTCCTCTTCTCATATTAACGTCCTTGTTTTAGAATGAAGTGAGAAAATTAACACGAAAAACTTAAGTTCCTGAGAAGCATATAAGTCATTTCCTCGTCTCATATCATAGCTTTTGTTTTAGTATGAGGTGAAAAAATAAACAGTTTACGGCTCTGAAACATAATATGACACCAGATTCTTATCGTAGGCGCTATCGGAAACGCAAAAAGCAGGGAGCTGTCCATTCTTTTGTCCTAAAGTCTGTTTCCTTTCATGCATTACTCACGCTAGGAGGTTCTTATTTAAGGACTTGTGGGCATCAAGTTCTTCAGCAGAACAAGCCTTATGTTATTGTGCTAATTACGGTATGGAAAAATGCAAATAAGACGAGTTTCCCTAGAGCAGTGAGGATATTTGCACATGTCTGTATTCAGCAATGACTGCCAGCTGCCGCAACACTTCACAGAATCCTTGCGGCAGGCAACATAACTGTGCGTGCACTTCAGACTTCATTCAGTAAGACGTCAGGAGATGGTTGGAAACGTCAAATTAACGTTGCTTTCCGAGTCGTATTCAATCCAGAATGAGGTGTTATTAAGGTAGTTGAACGTTCTAGCAATTACACTTCTATAACTCCCATATGAGTATTCCGATAGCCAAAAGAACCCGTTAGTGTGATAACATCTGGAACTGCATTAACATCAAACTGCGAGAACTTGTGACAATACGTGGACTCTTCTCTTCGCTAGGTGACCTATTACTGATATTTAGGATTCTCTCCGTCCTAGTCGTAATGCAAATGGAACTTCAGAGGCGCTTTCCGATATTCTTGACAAACATGAGAAACTTGTAATCACTGCGAGTTACAACTGCGTGATGATAATGGTTCAGGTTGTCAGTAGTTGTGGTGGTGTTATGCTGTAAAACTGCTTACAGCAACGTTAATGGTGGCGCACATAATTTAGTGCTGACTACCTACTTATGTAGAGATAGTGTTGTGGCGTCGTCGCTTGACTTTATTTGGCCTCAGCTTGAGTAATCCAACTTAACGAACATAGTACTACATTCGCGGGCTGCTAATGATACAGTATGACTACAGAGCTCATCGTGCGGATATTACATTAATTCTGCAATGAATTGCTTAAAAAATATTAGCCTCAGCTATGCAGGTGGAATGACTCATTACGCAGGTACTCTATGTTGCACATGGTTAAGTGATTAGTTCGCTGCAATCCTGCTTCTACTGTTTGTAAATAGTTGTATACTTCAAAAATGGTTCATATGGCTCTGGGCGCTATGGGACTTAACGTCTGAGGTCATCAGTCCGCTAGAACTTAGAACTACTTAAACCTAACTAACCTAAGGACATCAGACACATCCATGCCCGAGACTGGAGTCGAACCTGAGACCGTAGCTGTCGCGCGGTTCCAGAATGTAGCGCCTAGAACCGCTCGGCCACCCTGGCCGGCATACTTGTATACTGGCCATTTGTTATTTGACTAAATATGAACTACAATCTAATTCGCATGCATATGACATGGGTTAGCGCCGGCACAAAGGTATGACTAAGGATTGTATGCCGTTGGAGTCCCGTTATTTTGATGGCAAGACAAATGTTCGCAAAACACCTCTATCGCCTCAAAATATACCGAAGGACCGACGTCCACACTGTCACAGCGCGTTGAAATACAGCAACGACGGCAGATGAAAATTTGTGACCGACTGAGCTTCGAACCTAGACCTCCTGCTTACTAGACAGACGTGCTGACCACTGCACTAATTTTTTTTTTTTAAAGTTTGAGAAGACTTTCCGCACCAGGTAGGTGGAGGCAAAGAGGGCAGGGGTCGAAAATCCGAGGCCTGGCCACAATGCCTCCCCCATACCTGTCACTGAGCAGCTGCATTATTCACATGTATTCCATGTTTGCTCTCATATATTCCTGTAAATTGTAGAACAAAATTGAAGTAGTAATTAAGGTAAAATAAATTACAGAATGTCGCCTCCAATGGCGTGCGTTCCTTGTGGAACATAACTTATGACAGTGAACAGGGTGACGGCAAAATACATAACAAACATTCATTCAGAAATATATTCACAATTTAAGTTATCATGCACTGGCTGCATATGAGGTCTGTACGGAAGCCATATATTTTTCAACAAATGAAAAAAATTTCGGATCTGGAGGGGTTTTGCCAAATTAGAACAGTTCTGATTTTAGAACCAACGTAAAGGAATAGTATTCTGCTTCTAATAAAAAAAACTGTCCACCTCTTCGTAACCCACATAAAACAATAGTAAAAAAAAATTGAAACCGTTCCTTATATTTGTTATTCTTCTTCAGCGTAAAATGTTCTTCTGCAATATAAAACATGTACTCTTCTAAGTTCTAAGTTTATACCCAGAAGCCACGAATAACTGTTATTCTTTGCGGACGGGTAACTTTTCCAGTCGGGTTGTAAAGCTTCAGTTATCGGTATAGGACTTTCTGCGGTTCTGTTCATAGTGCTAATTTATTCCTAGTCCAGTTCCAAATTCTGAGTCTATTTTCACATAAGAAGGTGTGCACTACAGAACCTCCTAGCGTGAGTAATGCATGAAAGGAAACAGACTTTAGGACAAAAGAATGGACAGCTCCCTGCTTTTTGCGTTTCCGATAGCGCCTACGATAAGAATCTGGTGTCATATTATGTTTCAGAGCCGTAAACTGTTTATTTTTTCACCTCATACTAAAACAAAAGCTATGATATGAGACGAGGAAATGACTTATATGCTTCTCAGGAACTTAAGTTTTTCGTGTTAATTTTCTCACTTCATTCTAAAACAAGGACGTTAATATGAGAAGAGGAAATGAAATATACGCTTCCAAGACATATTATTTCCTTGTGTGCTACTACTGCATACATGAAAGCCCTGCAGTTAATTTTTGTATGTTGGATAAATTTTGATATCACCTCGCATTCCTTTGTGAGAAGGTTCCTATTTTCTTAGGATTCAAATAGAGTGGACATTTCATCACTGGTTAATATTCTCATGACTAATGACATGATACCCGTTGCAGTTGCTCCATGGCACCTGTGAGTAGAGTCTCACGTTGGTTACTATAAGAACACGCAGGCAGTGATATCCGCTCACTGCAGTCAGAGCCAAGGTGATTTCTTTCTGTTTATGGCGAAGCGTCTGCTGCAGTGTCCACGCTCAGCCAACATAAACAAATCGCGGCGGCATTGGGCAGTGCTGATCGCTGCGCTTGTCGCAGGCCTCGACAACAAGAGCGCACTCTCTGCTAACGATACTATGGAGTTAATACATCTTACTTAACGTAATATGCAGGACGTGGGTTAGGTGAAAATTCAGTTTGTAACTTCCCATCGCATTAACATACTTTACAGTCATATTTGATGCCCGGTTGTCTGTCTGATGTTAATAGTATTGATTCAGATTGTGCATTAACACGAAAACTCTCTCTCTCTCTCTCTCTCTCTCACACACACACACACACACACACACACACACGCACACACACTCATTGATTCCAGTGAGGGTGACAACTACTGTGTGTTGAACAACACATGCACCAGTCAGTTCCTCAGTTGGCGTCGAGTGGATGAGTTTTTTCAATTACCTTGCATTGCAAGAATTGTATGTAAGAGCCTGAAAGTAAATGGACTTGTATCCTAAAGAGCTGCGACAAAGCAAAGCTTGACCGATTATCAGATAATTGTCCACATGGGTTTTGTGGACGAGTGTACTTTTAGTAGCCGCGCGGGATTAGCCGAGCGGTTAGGGGCGCTGCAGTCATGAGCTGCGTGGCTGATCCCGGCGGAGGTTCGAGTCCTCCCTCGGGCATGGGTGTGTGTGTTTGTCCTTAGGATGATTTACGTTAAGTAGTGTGTAAGCTTAGGTACTGATGACCTTAGCAGTTAAGCCCCATACGATTTCACACACATTTGAACATTTGAACATTAGTTCTGCTCCTGTAAATAAACTGTTATCTCGTTAGTTCACATATTTATATTGGAATAACGTATTTGTAATAAGCACATCGGATTATTATTTTCCACAGTGTTTAAGAATTCAGGTCCTGTCATAGATAAGTGATCTATATTCAACAGTCCGATAAAGAATGTGGTTTACACAGTCTATCATATGATGACAGTCGTGGTCGGATATCCACATTAAGACTACCTGGCTGAATCCGATTAGAACGATCTGGTATCGAAATGAAATTACAGAAATCGGATAATTTGAACGTCTGTATTTCAACAATGCTTCGCACATAAATTCCTATGATGGAGTAACAGGTAGCAACTGTCTAAGAAAAAGTGAGAAATATGTCTACTAGTAGCAATGTAACGTAATTATAAACCACATTTATGTGATGGAAATACTGAATCGAACAATACACATCTATTTCAGTGGTGGGAAGATACACCATGTGGGATTTGCTGAGACATAATGACAATAATAATAATAATAATAATAATAATCGCGTGTGGCGGATAGTGGAAACCCTCCCCCATATGGGTGGTACCGAGGAAATCAAATACTAGGGGTGAACCAAATACTAACACAATCCTGAACGGCTACTCAATCCGTTGAACGCAAAATCCAGACATGTCTGAGTGAAAATCACCGCTACTCTGGTCACCGTCTGTTAGCTCAATGAGCTTGGCTGAAAATATTTGCTTTCAAAGGCTTCAACACCCTCTGGTCCTGTCCGGTCCTGGTATCACCCAAGCACAACCAATGAAACACAAGCAAACGTAAACTACGCAAGCAAAGTCAACTTTATCCCAGGTGGTACACAACCCGGCTGTCGACAGGCGGCAGTTGGATTTTCGGATTCTGGGGAGTCCAGGTTAGCACGACAGAGAATATCGAAGATCTCTGGTAAATTTCCCTACAAGCAAAAAACATGCATTTAAAAGTAAACATCGATACCTTGATCCAAACACAAAAACTAAATAATTTCACAAAAGAAATGGACCGACAAAAAATTCTCATCCTTGCACTTCAAGAACCACGACTAACTGACAATGAAACCATGTATTAGGGAAACCATTGCATCTTCAAGAGCAGAATACAACAAAAGGTAACGAAAGGCGTACCAATCTTCGGCATTGCATTTCTCGAACACCGATCTATCAACTCTGCCAAAGAATTCACACCGATCGACAATCAAAAGGTTCCAATGGCTCTGACCACTATGAGACTTAACAGTGGAGGTCATCAGTCACCTAGAACTTAGAACTACTTATACCTAACTAATCTAAGGACATCACACAAATTCATGCCCAAGGCTGGATTCGAACCTGCGACCGTAGCAGTCGCGCGGTTCCGGACTGAAGAGCCAAGAACCGCTCGGCCATCGCGGCTGGCCCGTCAACAAGCGACTTATGACTATGGTCATTCAGAGCCCCAGTAAAACATATACACTCATCAATGCACGTGTCCCCACCAACATCGACGGCCGGAGTGTTCGAGAGGTTCTAGGCGCTACAGTCTGGAACCGCGCGACCGCTACGGTCGCAGGTTCGCATCCTGCCTCGGGCATGGATGTGTGTGATGTCCTTAGGTTAGTTAGGTTTAACTAGTTCTAAGTTCTAGGGGACTGATGACCACAGCAGTTAAGTCCCATAGTGCTCAGAGCCATTTGAACCATTTGAACCCACCAACATCGACAATAAGAAAAACACCGACAATGTTGAAAAATTCTGGAACACACTCGAAAATACCATGAGCAAAATTCACCAAGATGACGTGAAAATACTAATGGGAGACTTCAACTCTATTTGGGACAGAAAAAACGTGTAGAAAAATCATTGGTACAAATTCAACACACCGAAACGCTTAGACTAACGTCACACGTCTGACTGACATTTGCCAATTGAACCACAAAAGGATGTCTTCCCGCATTAAGAAAAAACCAGTTCCCAGGTAACATGCTTAGTAACCAGGTGCAAGCTGCTTTTGTTCGCCTTTCGAGACTTGCTGAAAGCCAGATTTTTAATTCTTTTGTAGCACAGCTACAAGCAGGCAGATAAAAACTTAATAAGGGAATCGTAAGACAACGCTCGAGCAAAATTCTTCTTGCTACTTTCAGTAACTCTTAGTGTCAGAGTGAAAACCTTACGGTACTGCCAGATTCATAATGCCACTTTTGTTTTCTGCCGACATTTTTGTTGTTGTTGTGAATACATAATTTTATCTATGAAATGCCCCATTTTCATAACACTTACGAATGGTACAGGAAATGAAATAAATACAGATCTTTTCTAAGTGTAAAGTCTGTAATATCCTACTAATTCCTGTTAAAATAAGCCCAATTGTCTCACAGAAACTTAATGCTTTATTAAGATAGACTGCCGTCGTGATGTTTCTGTATTAAGCTGAATTTAGTTTGTATTAGTACAGTGAATATTTTAATTGCATTTTCCATTAGTTTACTAAACGCAACAATAATTATCAAAGAGAAATTAATTAGCAGCAGAATTTTCTTTCACGATATCTAAAACGATATGACAATGCTAAAGTTGTTTACAAATTCTACGCCTGTAGAAACCTACTTGTTCTAACGATGTCAATAAACCAGAGTAGTTTTAAAAGTATTTTCGTCTAGAAATGAATTGCCTTGACGGTTGATCGATCTAGAGTGGGAAAGGTAAAATTTTACAAATATATGACGAGAGGGACAAGTGCTTGAGAGAGGACTTCCCTATCAATACAAATGTGCCTGAGAGACGACTTTCCTATCAATCTCCTGGATAGTTTTGTTTCTCAAATCAACATAGTGCGTTATCATGCAGTAGCACAGGTGATGTAGTTTTGTTGCTCGATTTTCTTACACTGTGACCGAAAGGTGTCTCAGTTGTTGGCAACAAATTCCAGCTGTGTTGCACACACCCTGGGGGCAGAATTCGTAGCCCAAAACACACTTTTGGATTTATCAGATGTAAAATAATATGTTCACGCAACTCTTTCCTCGAGTTTACGTCTTTTGGTGGGGCTCAGCCTTTCATTTCTTCTTAGGAAGTTAACGATAAAGGCATCATAACACGTCACCAGTAACAGTACTGCATAGGAATGCTCGATGAGTGACCTGATGACGTTCAATAATAGTCACTCCGTTGATTTTTGTTGTTTCGAATTAGAGCACGCAGTACTCCTACACCACAATTCTTAACTTAGCCTGTTGAATGCAAATGTCGCATGATGGTAAAATGGTAATCTATCACATACATCAGCAGTCGAGACTTCCTTAATGTGGAAAATCATTCATGCCAGAACAATCTTTGTTACAACACCAATATCTTTTTCTGGCGTATTTTTCCCAAAAGCACTCGCTCCAAACACAGTTCAAATCTTTCTAGCTGCCTCCTCTGCATTCACCCCTCTGTTATACCAAAAGTAAACGTTGTGTTGCAGATGTTACACCTACTTCCACTTGGGACTCAATTTTACAATGCTTAACTGTATTTCATGATTGTCAAGTATGCAAAATCCAGTGCTTAACTGCAAGTCGATAACTAGAACTTCAAATTCGAAAATGACAGTTGATACATACACTGAAAGCGTGGCGCTGCGTTCACATGGGCGGCCCCGGATTTCAGGCGGCGGGTGGCGTCTGGGGGGTGGCCGGTAGCCGCTGCAGCGCGAGGAAACGCTCGAGAGTAAGCTGTTATGATGGCGTCGCATCCACGAGCTGTACTGCGGAGTTGTTTCTGGAATACTTGTTATTGCTGGTGGGTAGAATGTTTAGCGAATTATCTTCGATGCTCAATCAGACTCATAACTTTAGACCGAAGTGCGGTAAAAAAAAAAAAAAAAAAAAAAAAAAAAAACCAGTTGGACTGCGAACAGGCGACCATAAGTTTAGAATGCACGAAGATTACCACTTTTTTTTTAACAGTAAGGAACTGAAAAGTAGTAAGTGCACTCGTTGTGTCGAGTTGGGGACGCCCATAACTAAAAACATGCTAATGGTTGGAGAAAAAGGCAGAAAGAAAGAGAACAAAGTGCGGGGCTAAGGAAACCATGAAACAAAACTGAAGGGTGGAATCCATACCCCCATTAACCAGTGCTACATCTTGCACCGCATGGGAAACAAAATCTGCGAAAAACTTTATCACACTGGGGACAAAAAGAGTAAATGGGGCAAATACTGCTACAGAGTGTGAGGGTTCACGTCGAAACTCTCCGTCTGCTGTATCATCCAGGTATGACTTCTCGTAATGACCAAGGTAGATCCCACGTTGTACCGTGTAGTGTTCTATCATCGTCTTGTAATTTTAGCTTCTCTTACCCGTGATGTTCCAGCTACGTGAAGGGTCGTGGAACGCACTCCACAAATAATTGGAAAAATATTGTCGACACTTTGGGTTACGAAGGATCTTGCAATGTCGTTCCTGCAAATAGTTCCAAAAGTCTAAAGTATCCTTAGTGCCGTCTTGAAACAAATAATGCAGTGCATGTCCACGAAGCCACGCCATTGCATTAGTTTTAGTGCGTGGGTAATACGTCTTATCCGGGAATAAGATAGTCTTGAGGTCGATATGATTCGGCGTTACTTCAAATGGTTCAAATGGCTCTGAGCACTATGGGACTTAACATCTGTGGTCATCAGTCCCCTAGAACTTAGAACTACTTACACCTAACTAACCTAAGGACATCACACACATCCATGCCCAAAGAAGGATTCGAACCTGCGACCGTAGCAGTCGCGCGGTTCCGGACTGAGCGCCTTAACCGCGAGACCACCGCGGCCGGCGATTCGGCGTTACTCAAAGGAAGTATGCTGACATTTGCCTCACTAAGTGCCACACTGTCGCCGACTCACCACAGCTAAGACGGTGTTCATCGTCGTCTTGAACGCCACAGCTCGTGCACGTGTGTGAGTCTACCACGTGGATCGCACGTAGCCTTGATCTGGTCACCTGCTTACCGTCGACACTGATATACCACATCGCCGTGACGTCAGTGTCCAGTGTTACGTGATGAATTGTCCTCCACACTACTTGCCAGTTGACGTTCGGGTGCTTCCTCTCCACGACGTTATCGGGTTGTCCACGTTGCAGGACCCGATAAACCATCTTTGCCATCGCCAGTTGGGTCGCTGGGAAGGCAAGTCGAACGTAACTGAGTTCGAGGTAAAAGACACCGATGTAGAAGAGCGAGGAGGGGACGTGGTGTATCGGCACAGGCGGCAACAGGGAGGGCGGTGCTAGTTCTTCTATTAACAAACTCGTCAGACTGTCCGGATGGCGGTGCCATAGTTTGACTAATGTGCTCACAAATAAGGGGACCGCTCTGTCACTAGACCATGGGCTCACACAATCCGAGAACATCTCGGAAGTAAACAACAATTTCTCCTAACACTTCCGCATCTAACAGTGTTGCCAGATTGTGCAGATGGCCGGACTTAGAGTTGTCAGGGGCGATTAGTTTTATTGGCCACCTTAAGTGAACGACTCGGACTTAGTCTCTGTGGCGGCCGGCCGGCGGTCAGTTTTTACGTCTAAGACTGTACACTTGAGATATTTCGTTTCCCATGAAATGGTGGCCGGCGATGCTGTGGCCTCTTCGAAGCGCGAGCTTCGTTAGTGCAAGATATCTCAGCACAGCTGAGCGAACGTTTTCTTCCTGCTGCTAGTCTAGTGGACAATGGCAATGCTGTAGAACAATTTTGACAACTATGTGACCATCGATTTATGTTTGTGAGTCGTTCGTAATTATGTTAGTAAATTCACTCGATATTTTTATGTCCTTTAAATTACATTTGCTACATGATTCGCATTGAAGACGTAGGAAATGTATGTTATTTGGTCCAAGAAGCATGTTCCAACAGAAACTGATGCTTACATTGACATTTATGTTGCGAATTAGTCGTCTTATCCATCACATGGATAACGAGGATGCTCCGTTTTGCTACAGTTGTTTCATAGCTAACAAGGGAACCTCCCCATCGCACCCTCCTCAGATTTAGTTATAAGTTGGCACAGTGGATAGGCCTTGAAAACTGAACACAGATCATTCGAAAAACAGGAAGAAGTTGTGTGGACCTATGAAAAAAATAATCAAACCAAACAAACTGAGTAGTCCGTGTGCATGATAAGCAACATCAAGGATAGCTTGAGCACGGGAGCGCAGTGGTCGCGTGGTTAGCGTGAGGAGCTGCAGAACGAGAGGTCGTTGGTTTAAGTCTTCCCTCGGGTTAGTTGTTTGATTTTTTTTATTTTCAGACAATCATCACCACACGTACTGTTATTCAACAAATGTAGGAAATAATCATACAAATGTTCGACAATCGTTCGATCCCTTAAGGAACTTTCCGATGCCTTACAGTTCGGAAAATATTCATTGACATTGTTATTGGAGTCACGAGCTATTTTTGCTGGATTCATATTGCCCACGCAATGCATCTCACGTATTTAATACACTCTCGTCCAAAGTATCGAACAGTTAACTGCCAGCCAGGGAGCCTCATTAGCAGGAATACTCTCTCTTCCGTGCGCTATAGTCGACTGACGTCATGTCTTTCGATGTTTTTTTAGGTGTAGCGTCATCATACTACGGCGCGGTTACCTCGCATCGGACGGACGGACGGACAGATAATAATTGTCTGAAAATAAAAATTAAACTTTTCACTCCTGGGAAAATTTGACGGAAGGACCTCTCGTTCCGCAGCTGCGTGCGCTAACCACGGGATCACGGCGCTCCTGAGCTCACCCTATCCTTGATGTTGCCTATCTTGCGCATGGACTACTCAGTTTGTATATTTTGCTTATTTTTTTCATAGTTCCACACAAGTTCTTCCTGTTTTCTCGATTGATCTGTGTTCAGTTTTTCAAGGCCTATCCCCTGTATCAACTTATAACTAAATCTGAGGGCGGTGCGATGGGGATGTTCCCTTGTTAGTGGTATTGTGTGTTGGTGGCGTTGCCAGTTTACATACTGTGCATTTAACTCACAATAAATGCGTTGGATGCCTCCTGTGATCAGTTTACTTGAAAAACGTTTGTTGTCATCGTAATTTATGTAACTGGCTCTCCGACTTCCAATTTGACAATTTGTGGAAAAATTGTTTACCTCGTTAGTCCTAGTTTCAAACATTGTCTGTCTGACGGAAAACGTAGGCATGAAGGAGTCTGTAAAAAGCAATTAATCGCTATTATAGCAAACTTCTGAATCCACATGATACTTGAATTCTCTATATTGATTCTGAGAGTTTTGTTATTTCTCTTGTTATTTACTGTCTCAATGTCATCCGTGAAAATAAAATTAAAGGCAGTTGGATTAGGTTCCTGATCTATAAACTGTGATTTAATATTCTGCGCTGCTAGATAAATTTTGAAGGTTGTATTCTTTACGTAAAACAGAGTATCGGTGTCAGTCCTAGGATTGACGATAAACTTCAGAAATACAATTACGGAAAAGTGACATATCGATTATGGCTCCTCACCATCAACAATAGTTGTTACCCATAGTTTCATATTTGCTATTTTATCGTCGTTACCCTTTAGAGACCAACCTGATCATTCCACAATGCCATTTTTGACTTGTTTCTTAATATGTCCTATAACTACAGATTTGTCGAAAATATTAACTGTTAAATACGCTTTCCACAAATTAGAAACTTCCAGTTATTCTTCATATCTTGAAACTTACTACCGTTGACTTTCACTGGAGAAAAGATACATAATAATAAAATGAAATCAAAGATTAGAATGTCAAAGCATAGTGTGAATGGTTAAAATGAAATGAACTAAAAATCATCTCCTTGTCTAAAAGACGTTATTCTTCCAGAGAACTTCGGCACCTCAAAATTTTTTACACCTCTGATGTTCAGCCACATGTGGACAAATAGCGGGTCCCATGATGCAGCACTGTTTAGCCGTCACAAAATGAAGCCTCAAAAATCAGTCCACATTCCATTTACTGCGTTTCCTTGAAATTATATAAAATATACGTCTGTAAGTAAAAAAAAAAAAAGACGAAGAAGAAAGAAACAAAGCTTGAAACAGCTGATTGGTGAAGCCTCCTTTGGCTTCCACAACAGCTCGAAGTCTGTTGGGCATTGAGCCCACAACTCGAGCCACATAACTAGGAGATTCAAGTAACTCATTCCAAGCGTCATGAATCACATCAGAAAGCTGTCGGCGAGTCGACGGTGACTGCCCTTTTCTCGTATTACTCTGACCATTTCTGCCCAGATATTCTCAATGGGATTCGTGTCAGCTCCTTTAGGTGGCCATTCCATTACAGTAATATTACTATGGTCGTCGACCCGCCTCTTAACCACACGTGCCATATGAATAGACGAGCGATCTTGTTGGAACATGATCTGATCATCGCCAAATCTTGCTGCCACAGCAGGCAACATCACGTTCTCCAGAATTGATATGTAATTGCGCGCATCGAATCTTCCTTCCACTTCCCACAGGAGCCCACACCCTTCGGCCGATATCCACGCCCATACCGTTACCGACTACAAATGGCTCTGAGCACTATGGGACTCAACTGCTGTGGTCGTAAGTCCCCTAGAACGTAGAACTACTTAAACCTAACTAACCTAAGGACATCACACACATCCATGCGCGAGGCAGGATTCGAACCTGCGACCGTAGCGGTCACGCGGTTCCAGACTGAAGCGCCTCGAACCGCACGGCCACACCGGCCGGCACCGACAACCTGCCACTCCTTCGGCAACTGTAAATATATTTTCGATTATACCTAGCACATTTAGGCCGGTAAACTAGTACTTTTCCGGATGATGCCGTAGAGAAAACTTTTTGGTGCGTGAAAATCACTCGCCTCCAAAACTGGAGAGGTTTGTCGCCATTTTCAGTAGCAAAAGCAAGGCAAGCTTCTCTTTGGGAAACAGTCAATGTCTCTTTCACAGCAGCGCTTCTTGCTCTCAGTCCACCTTCCCTTACACGATGAGTGACGGTCTTACTGCTAACATTGAGACCCAAAGTTTGCTGAATTTGTCGTGCGTTGACAAATGGGTGGTTCTCACTGAAACGGCGTATCTGCTGATCCTGAGCTGCTGTTGTTTTGCGGCGACGGCCATGAGGCCTCCCATTCAGGTTACCACTCTCTTCCTTTCGTCTGATCCACCTGGCTACCGTCGACTTGTGAAGACCCATAGTTCTTGCTATGTCGGCATTTGAAGATCCCTCTGCATGGAGTTCTATTATAGCGCCCTTGTCTGCCTCAGCCAGATGGGCCATTTAGCGTTGACTGAATGATTCGTCGCGGTTAATACTGGCTGCGGAAACAGCGCTGGCAGGAAACAGACTGCCTCCTCCACGATGGCAGCCACAACGCAGTGGCCAAGTATGTGTAACACGGAAATCGATGGCATAAAAGAGAGATCGCAAGCCCATACCCGTGTCATTACATAGTGGAGCAACTTAAAATCTCTAATTTTTCTCAGAAGGGACTGGTCCACTCTTGTCATGTCTTATCCTGATAAATATTACATGAAATGAAATGTTTACGTTTTGCATATGCGGCAGGCCTAACGCAAGAAACATTTCTGAAATATCTGAGGCAACCTGAAGAACACTTCATGAATTTTATCTGTAGAGGGTTGCCTTATAAGAAGGAAAACGTGTTTATCCCCGCTCGCCGTGTTTCCAGGTGGCGCAGTTTACTCGGAGGCATACATAATTCTCGCCGGGCGTAAGAAGCGACTCGACGAGCGAGGGGAACTCGCCAAGTGTCATAGGCTGATTGTCCCGAAACTTTGCTCACAAGGGGAGGCCGCCAATTGTGAAATTCAGATTCGATTCATACTGCGCATAATAAAAGCTCATGGCCAGAGGTGTAATGTGGCAAAGCACCAAGATGCACTTCTCAGCCGTTGTCGAGAAAATCGACAGTTAGAAGAAACCGTTGCGATGAAATACTCTCTACGATTAATAATTTTCTACAGCGTCGTGGCGCAGCGGTAAGCGCTCGGGTTCGTAATCCGAAGGTCGCCGGATCGAATCTCATGCCATGCAACATTTTATTATTATTATTATTTTGTAATTCAAATATATATATAAACTATTAATGCATTGCTTATGCATGTTGGTGAAGGCGGATCGCTCTCCAATTGTACCGCCTCCATTTTACCGTTTGTTTAACAGGGTGTACCAAAGCTCTCACGTCCGCACTGATTTTCGACGGTGTTATAAGTTGTGCTAGGGACCGCATCTACCTTCTTTCGAAGTTAGCAGGCAACTACGCTGTTATGCGGCGGCTCGTTTCGGCCCATTCAACATCTGTCCTTCAAGTGTAACGAGCGATTAACGGAGTTTATATTTCATACCTGCCACAGCAAATTTGTGTTCGTGGGGTTTCTATTCTAATTCGAACGTTTGACTTACGCTATACGTATTCGTTTCGGAATATCGTTTCTACGTCTTCCGCTAACTATACGTGGTTAACATTATGAAGACAATTAATAACATTTGTGAAATACAAATTTGTTTGCGGAAAACATAATGATGTTCGAGGTCGCCAGTTTTTCCACGACAAACGACTTTCAACAACTTATTATATGCATAATTCTTGCAACCTGTTGCCGGGAATTATATATATATATATATATATATATATATATATATATATATATATATATATATATATATATATATGTGTGTGTGTGTGTGTGTACACACATTTGAATTACAAAAAACAAATACTAAAAAAAAAAAGTTGCATGGCATGAGATTCGATCCGGCGACCTTCGGATTACGAACCCGAGCGCTTACCGCTGCGCCACGACGCTGTAGAAAATTATTAATCGTAGAGAGTATTTCACCGCAACGGTTTCTTCTAACTGTCGATTTTCTCGACAACGGCTGAGAAGTGCATCTTGGTGCTTTGCCACATTACACCTCTGGCCATGAGCTTTTATTATGCGCAGTATGAATCGAATCTGAATTTCACAATTGGCGGCCTCCCCTTGTCAGTGAAGGAGAGGACAAAATAAGCGAACATGTGTTTCGGCTTATCTGCAGACACTCGACCGTTTCCGAGAAAACGACGGCCAAAGTTATCAACGCGCTGTTGCTCTAGTGTAGATACCTTCTGCAGCCGAGAACGCAATTGAAGCGGTGGCTCAGTGGCTACCGTCGTTCATTCGTAACATTGATTCCCGTGTTCGAGACCATATTGGGTTTTTTAATTATTTTATTTTCCTGCCTCTCTATCAGAATTATCTTCGAATGTTTTTTTTTTCTAATTTATGTTGAAATAATGTTGTCATTACTCGACAATTAACTTTATGTGTAATTAATGAATTAAAAAAATAATAAACGAATGAGACAAGCTGATATAAAATCATCTGGTCTGCCTCATGTATCATTATATCCAAATGGTTTATCAATGTTAATCTACATTTAGATCCGATAATGGCACCTTTAGTGTGTTGAAACCGGTTATCCAGTAGACAGTATTTAAGCGATATTGGCTTCTGAATTATTTCTACAACAGAGTGATCGCCCCACTACGCACTGTGTGTTCCCTTTTTAACTTATTTCTTTACACAGTAAATTAACTGACGAATAACGACAACAGTGTTTCATCATAAATTGGAATAAACATTCGTAGATAATTCAGAGAGTGAGGGGGGAAAAAAGGAAAAACCGGGTTTCGAACTCGCAGCGCAAAGTTCCGAAGTCGCTATGGTAGCCGCAGAGCCACCGCTTCAGTTGAATCCTTAACCGCTAAGCGGTATCTACACTATAGCAACAACGCATTGAACACTTTGACCGTCGTTTTCTCAGAAGCGGTAGAGTTTAAGCTTATTTTGTCCCCTCTTTCAATGAGCGTAGTTAAAATCAAGATCGGGGTCTGACACTTGGCGTGCCCCCTCGTAAATTGCGTGCGTTGGGATTCAGTAGACAGAATGCGTCCACTTTCCTCGACTACTCATTGACATGTTTGGAAACTTTCTTTGTTGAAGTGGCACTTTGCATTATGAGGGCTGGTTTTCCTGATGAGGATCTACTTATGGACTTTGCTCCTAATTTACGTTACTGTGTAGTAGACCTACTGCAACTACTTAAACCGGAAACGTTTGTTTGTTTGGATACTCCGCTTCTTAGTTGCTACATTTCGCTAAAATATTTTCCTTTTTTTCAAAACGGCAAGTTAAGATGACCACTGCAACATGGTAAGATCAGTAACAATTTAATACTTTGAAACAGTTATGTGTGGTGTACGAGGAGTCTACTGTTGTTGACTGAGGAATACATTAAACACGAAAGCTGCGTCCAATAACAATAATTAACTTTCGGTTACATGACAAAACACAAGTCGAAGCACTGTCAGTTCATCTCAGTACCCAGTAAAACTTAAACTGGAAAGATCGAAAACATACTTTTGTGGGGAAGGCAAACGAACGACTGCGTTTTATTGGCCGCACACTAAGAATACGCAACAGGCCAACTGAAAACACTGCCTACACTACGTTTGTCCGTCCACTGCTATAATATCCTTGACAGACGTGATTGACTGTGCACGCAAAAACGTCCAAGGAACGGTAGCACGCTTTGTAATGTCACGAAATAGGGGAGAGAGGATCCCAGATTTGATAATCGAGTTGGGGTAACATTCATGAAAACATACGCGTTTTTCGTTGCCACGAGATCTTTTCACGAAATTTCAATCACCACCATATGTTCTGAATGCCAAAACATTATTTCCTAGGGTACTTACACAAGAAGAAACCATAGTAATAATGTAATTCAAGGCTCGCAAGAAAAGATTTAAGTAGTCCCTTTTCCCGCACACTGTTAATGAGTGGGACGGTAGAGAAATAATCCGAACCTTCTGCCAGGCACGTAAGTCCGGATTGCAAAGAAATCCTGTTGATGTAGTCATGTAGATGTAACAACGAAATTATGTTGTAATTACGACATGTGACTTTCACTTGATCTGAACATCGAAGTTGTTTACTGTTTATTTACTTTTTGTTCATTAATTTCAGCCATATACGAACACCTAGGCGCGTTAAATTGATATTGAAATAAAGTGTCATGCGTGGACCAGTAACAATAAATTCTCACCTACTTGTTATAGTACTGCAGTATCTGCCAGCGTCTTCAGAAGTGGATATCGCATACGAAGTTCCTAGGGTGTTTGTAATGGATATTGCAGACGACTTCGACAAAGTTGGAATGTAGCTTCGTAAAAGTTCCGTGATCAAACGATCTGAGTTGCTGGCGAATACAGTTTATCCTCACTAGACAGTATATATTATCATTATACATGAGGTGAGTAGGGTTTCGCCGCGTTGCGGTGGCCGAGCGGTTCCAGGCGCTTCAGTGACGAACCGCACGGCTGCTTCAGTCGCAGGTTGGAATTCTACCTCGGGCATAGATGTCTGTGATGCCCTTAGGCTAGCTAGGTTTAAGTAGTTCTAGGTCTAGGGGCTGATGACCTAAGCAGTTAGGTCGCATAGTTCTTGAAGCCATTTTTTGACCTTTCGCGTAAATTTTCTTTACATAAACCGTCGTATCTTTAGATTGCGTTGACGTAGAAGCTCACTTTTTTACAGCAGCAAGGGACCGGTTACCGTAAGAAGTGCGATACATTTCCGCTTATTATGTCCACCCGTTCTGGAGGTAAACTGGTTTTAAGGGTTGGGTAGACCGATAGACGGTCAAGAAAGTGAGACTAGTAGGGTTCCGTTTTTACCGGTTTAGGTGACGAAATCCTAACAACGAAAACACTGAAGATGAGGGCCGCATAAATAACACCCGCTACTCTTTATTCGAAATGTTCTAGTTGCTGTCGATACATAAGCATATTAATCGTAGCTACGTTTTCGATCCAAATCACGTTTACAGGAATGCAAATAGAATCCATTTGCCTATACACGTGGTAATTCACATCCCAGTATTAATGCCACCGCGTTTTAGAACTGCGAACATTCTCATTGCTAGCTAGCTTAAGAAACACTTCTGCTAATGAACGTTTTCTGGCTGTGGCGAGTCTAGTGGAGAATTCGAAACAATGCAGAATACGTTTGGCAGCTATGTAGCCGTTTATTTCCTGGGGTAGTTCAGAATTATCCTACAAAATTTACTCTCTAATAACAGTAATTTGTTATTTCGATAATCATCCCGAATGATTGTCACATAAGCGGTGACATAAAGGAAGAAAATTCATGTTTTTGAGTCCAGAAAGCTCTATGCAACAGAAACTGCAGATTTTCATTTCGAAATTGCCTGCTTGTTCATGTCTGGGGTAATAATAGAGGGCTGTTTGCCTAGGTTGTCTGCTAGCATAGTGAAAGGAAGGTCTGGTTTGTTTTCGGTTCTAATCTCTATGGAGGCAGGTAGAATATCAGTAAAGCAATTTTAAGAAATTCTCGCGCACCCAATACGTTTTATCGCTACCTTTATTCTGTACCGGCGCCCTGTGGATGTCAATATGACACTCTTGTAGAATTTCATACATGATACTGCCTACTTTTTCCGCTTCTGTCAATAATGGAATTGACTTAAGTGTGGCACTGAATGATGTTTAAGTGAATTTCGTTATGAATCTTCACGCATTGCTAAATTTGCCCACTTTCATGGTAGGTCAGCAACGGTAATCCAGTATGACTGGTCTGAACGTTGACACAGACCGTTTCGCGGCCGAATGCGGATAATATTTTGCTAATTCGTAACGATCTGGGGTTCTTTGTCTTACTGAAACAGTTAAGTCATCTCGATAAGTTGAAATTCATTTTTATTTGTCCAGTTCATACCAATTAGCGTTTGTTCTTTCAGTTCTGTCTTATATTTACGTGTTGTATTTAACACACTAATCAGCATTAATATAGTCTTACAAATTATGGAAAACAGTCTAAAAAAGTTCAGATAGTTTGTCAATTTCACGCCTGTGCATATTATGTTGGTAGCACTTCGTCGCCTTGGCTGTTATGCTGTGTAGCAGACTTTAAAGCCGTGCGGATCAGTATAACGAAAAGGCGAGGGGTCTCGCTCGTTTTGTCCACGACTGTACAGTTCAGGCCGTCTGAATTACGGTATGTGTCACAGAACTCACGTAATTCATTCAGATCCGTCACGGTCTCGCTTTTCTAGTCTGTCAGTTCTCTGTTTTAAAGCGCCTGTAGGATGTCCCCCGGCGCCACGAGTGGAAAAATAACAAAAGTGTTCTTTATACCACGGGTGCGCTATCCTTTGCTCGATTAATTTATCTTGCCCTGCGCTCGTTTGTACGAGGAGAAAATACCGAATTACGCCATTACTAACAACATTCCCTCTGGGAACCACACAAAGCAGCTTTATGCAGACGAAGTACACTTATCTTCAGGCTAAGAGTGGGAGGATAAGAGTGCATTAAAGCCAGTTGACTGTGGAGATTATAAAGGTTATCATCATCTTCTAAAGACTATGCATTATCAGGTCAGCATGTCTCTAAATAGTGCTGTTCTTTTCCGTGCTTTGTAATTTTTATTTCGTTACCTCTGGAATATTTTCTATTATCTTCTTTCGTTGTCTCCCAGTGCTTTGTTTGCCAAATTGCTTCCCTCAAACACATTACACTATATCATTTTTGAAATTTTCCCGGCGGATGCAATATTCCATCATTTTGTATGCGTGCACACCAGCTGCCAAAACTTCCTCTTTCGATATTTCGGCTGTGAACCTTACATACATTATCGAGACACGTCGTCAGCTACATCCGACTGCCCAAGCGTGCCTGTCAATACGCAGATATGTCACATGATTCAAAGCTTTACTGGGGAATAAAATACCTTGGCGCCACATATGACACAATAGGCACAACAGCGCAATCCACAGATAAAACTATTGCGTCAAAGACATAAATGCTGCAACAGCTTAATCTAAACAAAAGACCCGTCTGGGCAGCCACGCACGTTGACAAACAGCTTGACAAGTTAGGAAAGGCGCGCCGGTTCAGAATCGAATTAAACGAGGACCTGTGTGGTGGGGTCTCAGGCTGTTTCCCACAGACGACTAGGTGAATACCGGGCTGGCACCCACGTCCCACCTCAGTTACACGTCTAAAACCTTCTCACACTTTCACATGGGATTACAGACAGACGGGGTACGCAAACTCCGTCCCTGGGATAGAAGGGGTTGTGGTAGGAAGGGCATCTGGCCACTGTCTAACATGGCTAAAACGAAACTGACATGCCGATACTGCGCATGTAATAAATCCATTTACAAATAAGGAAGGTGGTGTCAGGTGTGAATATTACAGAATTATCAATAAGTCATGGTCGAAAATATTGACACGAATCACTTACGGAAGAACGAAGAAACTAGTAGTAGCCAATATTGGAGATCAGTTTGGGTTATGGAGAAACGTAGGAACACGTTAGGCAATTCTGATCCTGAGCCTTAGAACATAGGCGCCGTATAACATAGGTTAAAGGAACGAAAAACTACATTTAGAACTTTTGTAGATTTAGAGAATCCTCGTAAAAATGTTGACAAAATATACGCTTAGAAATTCTGAAGTTGGCAGGGTTAAAACACACGGAACGGTAGGCTATTTACAACTTGTGTAGAAACCAATCTGCAATTATGAGAGTCGAAGGAAATGAAAGGAAATCAGTAGTTGACAAACGAGTGAGGTAGGGTTGTAACCTATCCCAGATGATATTCAATCAGTTCTTTGAGCAAGCGTTAAAGGTAGCCAAAAAGTGATTTTGAAAGGAAGTTGAAGTTCAGGGAGATGATATAAAAACTTTGAGGTTTGTCACTGAAATTACATTCGGTCAGAGACAGTAAACAACTTGGAGGAGCAGTTGAATGACAAGCATTCTATCTGGAAAAGAACACCAATAAAAGTAAAAAAAAGGGTAATGGAATATAGTTCACTTAACTCAGTCGATTCTCTGGGAATTAGATTAGGAAATGAGGCATTAAAAGTAGTAGACGAGTTTCCTATTTGGTCAGCAAAACGACAGGCGGTGAGCGACTAGTTACAGCAAGAAAAGTATTTCTGTAAAAGGGGAATTTGTTAACTATATACAGGGTGGTCCATTGATGTGACCGGGCCAAATTTCTGACGAAATAAGCGTCAAAAGAAAAAACTACAAAAAACGAAACTCGTCTGGCTTGAAGGGGGAAACCAGATGGCGCTATGGTTGGCCCGCTAGATGGCGCTTCCATAGGTCAAACGGATATTAACTGCGTTTTTTAAAAAGGAACCCCCTTTTTTATTCCATATTCGTGTACTATGTAAAGAAATATGAATGTTTTAGTTGAACCATTTTTTTCGCTTTGTGATAGATGGCGCTGTAATAGTCACAAACATATGGCTCACAATTTTAGTTGAACAGCTGGTAACAGGTAGGTTTTTTAAATTAAAATACAGAACGTAGGTACGTTTGAACATTTTATTTCGGTTGTTCCAATGTGATACATGTACCTTTATGAACTTATCATTTCTGAGAACGCATGCTGTTACAGAGTGATTACCTGTAAATACCACATTAATGCAATAAATGCTCAATATGATGTCCGTCAACCTCAATGCATTTGGCAATACGTGTAACGACATTTCCCTCAACAGCGAATAGTTCGCCTTCCGTAATGTTCGCACATGCATTGACAATGCGCTGACGCATGTTGACAGGTGATGTCGGTGGATCACGATAGCAAATATCCTTCAACTTTTCCCACAGAAAGAAATCCGGGGACGTCAGATCCGGTGAACGTGCGGATCATGGTATGGTGCTTCGACGACCAATCCACCTGTCATGCGAGCTATGTGCCGGACATTCATCATGTTGGAAGTACATCGCCATTCTGTCATGCAGTGAAACATCTTGCAGTAACATTGGTAGAACATTACGTAGGAAATCAGCATACATTGCACCACTTAGATTGCCGTCGATAAAATGGGGGCCAATTATCCTTCCTCCCATAATGCCGCACCATACATTAACCCGCCAAGGTCACTGATGTTGCACTTGTCGCAGCCATCGTGGATTTTCCGTTGCCCAATAGTGCGTATTATGGCGGTTTACGTTACCGCTGTCGATGAATGACGCTACGTCGCTAAATAGAACGCGTGCAATAAAACTGTCATCGTCCCGTAATTTCTCTTGTGCCCAGTAGCTGAACTGTACGTGACGTTCAATCGGTGTTGACGTAGCATTCTCAACATCGACGTTTTTGAGTGTTGTGACTTGGCAAGACAGCCAAGCCACTAGGAGGTAGCCGAAAGGCACGCGTTTAAGCTCACGCAGGCTGGCGTGAGGTCTGGAACAGTTAAAGGAGTTGAGTCTAGTAAAAAAAGTACGGAGCTTCTGGAATACTTAACTTTAATCCATAATTGGTGAACATCGGTCTGACGGTACATGCATCACAAGATAAATAGCAAATGATAATGGCGCCTTGCTAGGTCGTAGCAAATGACGTAGCTGAACGCTATGCTAACTATCGTCTCGGCAAATGAGAGCGTAATTTGTCAGTGAACCATCGCTAGCAAAGTCGGCTGTACAACTGGGGCGAGTGCTAGGAAGTCTCTCTAGACCTGCCGTGTGGCGGCGCTCGGTCTGCAATCACTGATAGTGGCGACACGCGGGTCCGACGTATACTAGCGGACCGCGGCCGATTTAAAGGCTACCACCTAGCAAGTGTGGTGTCTGGCGGTGACACCACATTGAGATTCCCGATTATCGCGCAATTTGTCTGCTACTGACGTGCGGATTAGCCGCGACAGCAGCTAAAACACCTACTTGGGCATCATCATTTGTTGCAGGTCGTGGTTGACGTTTCAAATGTGGCTGAACACTTCCTGTTTCCTTAAATAACGTAACTATCCGGCGAACGGTCCGTTGGGCATTTTGATCACAATAGCCATACATCAGCACGATATCGGCCTTTTCCGCAATTGGTGCCCGCATCTCGTGGTCGTGCGGTAGCGTTCTCGCTTCGCACGCCCGGGTTCCCGGGTTCGATTCCCGGCGGGGTCAGGGATTTTCCCTGCCTCGTGATGGCTGGGTGTTGTGTGATGTCCTTAGGTTAGTTAGGTTTAAGTAGTTCTAAGTTCTAGGGGACTGATGACCATAAATGTTAAGTCCCATAGTGCTCAGAGCCATTTGAACCATTTTTGAACCGCAATTGGTAAACGGTCCATTTTAACACGGGTAATGTATCACGAAGCAAATACCGTCCGCACTGGCGGAATGTTACGTGATACCACGTACTTATACGTTTGTGACTATTACAGCGCCATCTATCACAAAGCGAAAAAAGTGATCGAACTAAAACATTCATATTTCTTTACGGTCTACACGAATATTTAATAAAAGTGGGGGTTCCTATTTAAAAAACGCAGTTGATGTCCGTTTGACCTACGGCAGCGCCATCTAGCGGGCCAACCATAGCGCCATCTGGTTTCCTGCTTCAAGCTAGACGTGTTTTGTTCATTGTAGTTTTTTAGTTTGACGCTTATTACGTGTGATATTTGGCCCGGTCGCTATCAATGGACCACCCTGTATATATGTGGTGTGTTCCTTCGGAAATGTACGAAGAAACACACACGATTTTGAAACAGCAGCCACTATGAATTAACACAAAGGAATTACAGACATTGGCTGCGAGTGGGCATTCTTTCAAATCAGTGGAGAAAGTTAAAAATTTGTCCAGACCAGTATTCGAATCCGAGTCTCCTGCTTACTATGCAACAGATACCCAAACATCTCTTTTTCTTTTTTCGTCTCCAGTTGGTTGGGGCATAGGTCATATAACACGTGTTCTAAATGATCGTTGAATATTTTACTCAGTTTTTTCTGTTATTATCACAGACTGAACACAATGAGCTACTGTGCCGGCAAGACGCCATTTTGACCCATCCGGGCACAGTGGTCATCGCAGCTACACGTTCTACCCTGGCACGCCTCCCGTCAGACCCAAATTTTCAACTTACACCACACACTACGAATGTAGTGCCCCTTGCTCATTACCCTCATTACTTACGACATTTCGCCGATTCCCGTAATGAAACAATGCCCACTCGCATCCAATGTCTGCAATTCCTTGATGTCTGAATTTATTAACATCAAAATATGAAACTAAATGTTAGGAAGTTTTTTCTGGAGGCATTTGTATGGAGTGTAGTCTTTTACGGAAGGGAAACGTGGAATAAGCAGTTCAAGGAAGAACAGAATAAAAGCACTTGAAATGTGCTGCTGCGTAATTGTGTTGAGAATTAGGTGGGTAGACTGAGGACATGTTGCATTCATTTCGCACAACTTGACTAAAATAATGGAACAGCTGACAGAAAGCGTCCTGAGGCATCAAAGAATGTCAGTTTGGTAATGAAGGGAAGGGCGGAGAGCCAGAATTGCATAGGGAAATCAAAGGACGAGTACAGCGAGCACGTTCGATGTCGGTTGTTTAAGTATTTGGAGGTGAAGAGGCTCACACAAGATACACTAGCGTCTAGAGCTGCACCAAACCAATCTTTGGACTGACGACCACAAAACAACATAAACGGCCGATAGTAACCTCACAAAAACGGTCTTCAGAAGATGTCTGAATATCGAGCATATCCACACTCAAAAATTTCGTTTATTGTTATTGTATGATCTATTGTGATTAAAGTTGAAAAGTACTCTAGGCTATCGTAAGTAAGCTTAGAATAAAGTAATTTTCCTAGTAGCTTTCGTCAGTTAAGGTCGTCCCCGCGTTACCTGTACATCAGGTGTGTTGCATACCTATCGGGCGTCACCTTAACGAACGCTTTCTTTACTTATGCGGTCAGTGTCTTACTTGATTCCCCTGAAGACCGGAAGCGGTGAAGCGTCTAGAAAGTGAGTGAGGATGTATAAAGGGCTGGGTAACGTAAAGAGCGTCTTTACTATCCTAATGTCTGTTGCTTAAAAATGAAAAGTATTAGTAGCAAAATTGAAACTGTCAATGTTCAGTTCAGAAATACTCGAAAACTGTTGATTTGTAATATGAAACAAAGTGATGTTGTAGTAGGAAAAAGACAATACATATTTATCGTATAACGCTGGAAAACGCCATTTCCTCAACAAAAAGACATAATAAAAAACGTAAAACAAAATTCGAAAATATATCAAACATTGCTTTACTACTGCATCGAACTTACATAAAAAATTCTTCTATTGTTCATAAAGAACTGCCGGCCGGAGTGGCCGAGCGGTTCTAGGCGCTACAGTCCGGAATCGCGCTGCTGCTGCGGTTGCAGGTTCGAATCCTGTGTGTGATGTCATTAGGTTAGTTAGGTTTAAGTAGTTCTAAGTTCTGGGGGACTGATGACCTCAGAAGTTAAGTGCCATAGTGCTCAGAACCATTTGAACCAACCATAAAGAAGTTTCATATTTAGCAATAATAACAAGAAATTCTTGCCTTCGACCGAGATGAAGAATATTCTATTGAGAACAAAGTAGCAAAAAAATGGTTCAAATGGCTCTAAGTACTATGGGACTTAACATCTGAGGTCATCAGTCTCCTAGAACTTACAACTACTTAAACCTAACTAACCTAAGGACATCACACACATCCATGCCCGAGGCAGGATTTGAACCTGTGACCACAGCAGCAGCGCGGTTCCGGACTAAAGCGTCTAGAACCGCTCAGCTACAGCGGTCGGCCACAAAATAACAACAATTGTATATACGAGTATTATGTTTGTGCATGTAAACTGTACTTGCATCAAACGTAATTGGTTTGGTTACAAAAAAGCGCAGAAGTTACGCTGTCAACTAATTTTTGTTACTTGTTAAAACGAAATCTGTATTCTGGAAGGATATAAAATACACAATGGACTAACACTGAATGAAGCACGATTCTAATTATGTACATATCAAACAAAAAAAAAAAAAAAAAAAAAAAAAAAAAAAAAAAAAAACAACAACAAAGAGAAGTCGTCGGATCTCACTTTCTCTCTTACACATTCGTTTATGTTCCTTTCCCTACCAATACTACCGTTAATTCTACCATGTATGTAGTGTACCAGAACTACCGAACCGTAGTGTTGGTAGAGTGCAACTCTAATATAGTGATCCACTTTTTACCTAGATACACTGGCGATCGTGTTCTTTCTAAATTATTTCTTTCCGGTGATGAAGAACAGCCTGACTATACTGCCTAATAAAGAAAAACTGAAGCAGCAAGAAGACTTGATCGGATGTCAATGTGACTCCGGACACGTACACTCCTTCTACGGGTACGTAAATTACCAGTCACAACTCTCTGTGACGAAAACCCCAGCAGTGGACGTAAATGTTGTTCGCGTTTAGTCTTACCAGACCTGACAGAGGACGCAAGAGGCGTGAACAGTGTTGGATGTTGAATGACCAGTGACCACTGTGAATGACACGGAAATGCAGCGTACGCCTGTGAGACAGCGCTATTAGCACATGACAGAGAGAGGGGTCTCTCTGTGTGTCTCCACATGATCAGCTGGTGCGAGGGTCGTTCAATTAAGTAGTGCCCCACTTAAAAAAAATAGCCATTAATATACATAGACAAACGTCCTTGTTGGTGCTTCACATTTGATGTTTGTTCTGTACGCCGGTGAAGTTTCGAACCGTTCTGGCAGATGGAAGATTCGTAGTACAGCGTCAAAATGGCGTCTACATACGACTCAAGTTACAAGCAGCGTGCAGTTATTGAATTCTTGAATTCTTGTGTGTAGAAAAAGAAACCGTAGTGAACATCCATAAACGTTTTTGTACAGTGTATGGCGATGCTGCAGTTGATAGAGGTACAGTTGGGCGATGGGCAAAGAAAGTTACAGCCACAGGAAATGCAGAAACAGAGCTCCATGATCAGCCACGCTCGGGACGTCCTATGACAGCCATTGCTCCAAATATGCTGAATCGTGCGGTTGCCTTTATTCGTGCCGACCGGCGCATCACAACTCGACAATTGGCTCTACAGTTGTCAGTCATGCAGTGAAAACGTGGCTATGCCTACAGGACAAGAGCTTTTACCAGCAGGGAATGCATTCTCTTCCACAACGCTGGCGTACGGCCATAGAACGTGATTGAGAGTACGTAGAAAAATAGGACTTGGACAAGACATGTTGATGTATATTGTCACCAAACTCTGACTCTTAACAAAAAATACACTCCTGGAAATGGAAAAAAGAACACATTGACACCGGTGTGTCAGACCCACCATACTTGCTCCGGACACTGCGAGAGGGCTGTACAAGCAATGATCACACGCACGGCACAGCGGACACACCAGGAACCGCGGTGTTGGCCGTCGAATGGCGCTAGCTGCGCAGCATTTGTGCACCGCCGCCGTCAGTGTCAGCCAGTTTGCCGTGGCATACGGAGCTCCATCGCAGTCTTTAACACTGGTAGCATGCCACGACAGCGTGGACGTGAACCGTATGTGTAGTTGACGGACTTTGAGCGAGGGCGTATAGTGGGCATGCGGGAGGCCGGGTGGACGTACCGCCGAATTGCACAACACGTGGGGCGTGAGGTCTCCACAGTACATCGATGTTGTCGCCAGTGGTCGGCGGAAGGTGCACGTGCCCGTCGACCTGGGACCGGACCGCAGCGACGCACGGATGCACGCCAAGACCGTAGGATCCTACGCAGTGCCGTAGGGGACCGCACCGCCACTTCCCAGCAAATTAGGGACACTGTTGCTCCTGGGGTATCGGCGAGGACCATTCGCAACCGTCTCCATGAAGCTGGGCTACGGTCCCGCACACCGTTAGGCCGTCTTCCGCTCACGCCCCAACATCGTGCAGCCCGCCTCCAGTGGTGTCGCGACAGGCGTGAATGGAGGGACGAATGGAGACGTGTCGTCTTCAGCGATGAGAGTCGCTTCTGCCTTGGTGCCAATGATGGTCGTATGCGTGTTTGGCGCCGTGCAGGTGAGCGCCACAATCAGGACTGCATACGACCGAGGTACACAGGGCCAACACCCGGCATCATGGTGTGAGGAGCGATCTCCTACACTGGCCGTACACCACTGGTGATCGTCGAGGGGACACTGAATAGTGCACGCTACATCCAAACCGTCATCGAACCCATCGTTCTACCATTCCTAGACCGGCAAGGGAACTTGCTGTTCCAACAGGACAATGCACGTCCGCATGTATCCCGTGCCACCCAACGTGCTCTAGAAGGTGTAAGTCAACTACTCTGGCCAGCAAGATCTCCGGATCTGTCCCCCATTGAGCATGTTTGGGACTGGATGAAGCGTCGTCTCACGCGGTCTGCACGTCCGGCACGAACGCTGGTCCAACTGAGGCGCCAGCTGGAAATGGCATGGCAAGCCGTTCCACAGGACTACATCCAGCATCTCTACGATCGTCTCCATGGGAGAATAGCAGCCTGCATTGCTGCTAAAGGTGGATATACACTGTACTAGTGCCGACATTGTGCATGCTCTGTTGCCTGTGTCTATGTGCCTGTGGTTCTGTCAGTGTGATCATGTGATGTATCTGACCCCAGGAATGTGTCAATAAAGTTTCCCCTTCCTGGGACAATGAATTCACGGTGTTCTTATTTCAATTTCCAGGAGTGTATGTTCTGAGAAAAAAATGTGGCTCATTACTTATTGAACAACCCTCGTAGAATCGTGCAATGTTCTGATTTGTGGGATTTTGGGATGCGACAATCGGCCGACGTTGGACTGCATGGGAAAGAGAGAGCAGCCACACTCATCGTCAAGATTCCGCTTAAGTTTGACAACAACTTCGGAGGACTGCGATATTGTGCGAAAAGAGCAACATAACCGCTTCACATCTGTTCCTGCCATTCGGGAACAAGCACTCGGCTCCCTGTAACGTTCTGTGTCATTCCGCAGCAATGGCCGGGGACAAACTGTAGCCGGACTAGGGAATTACCGTCACAGGCGGAAGGAACTGCTAACATCACAACGCAAACGGCTACGGTGGGTGTGATGCTGTGATCATGGATTGCTGATGAATTGGATCTATCCTTTGGTGCCTCTCTTTGAAATTATTTGATTGCCGTGTTTGTGTGTTTTAAAATTTCTTTTAATTATACCTTGTTCAATGCCTACTCATTTGTCAGTTGCGCCTGAAATTGTCGTTTGTTCTAGTCCGCCACGTGTGCTAATGACCACTGAGGTCGAAATTGACTGTTCTTTGTACTGTAAGTTGTTGCTTCCCTGACTGATATAGCGACTACATAATGGCCTGCGGCTGTGGCAGGCATACGCTAGTGGTCTAGTGAATCTTTGCTCTTTCGTGTAATTAAGTTCCATACCTCTGGTGAGACTTCGTCCCTTTCAAGAAAATTGACATTTGTTGTTTCAGTTATAATTGCTATTGCACGAGGGTGAGTCAAATAGAAACCTTAAATTTGTAATAATAAATCGAAATTTCGCACCGTCATCGTGTAAGTTGGTAAGCGTGCTGCAAACAGCGTGAAGAATGGCCTCTAGGTGGCAGCATAGTGCAGATGCACACATACCGTCGCAGTATCAGTATAAAGATGGCTGCCCCACTTGCGACTTGCAACAGGGAAGAACAGCGTTCGGTTATTCGTTTTTTGCGTAGTGAAGGTGTGAAACATACCGAAATTCATCGACGAATGAAGGTTCAGTACGGTGATACATGTTTGTCACAGCAGCAAGTCTACGATTGGAGTAGGAAGTTCGCAAATGGTGTGACTTCAGTGGAAGATGCTCCTCGTTCAGGTCAGGCACAACCGGTTGTGACTCCACAGAACATTGCAGCAGTTGAAGCCACAGTGAAGGAAAACCGACGAGTGACACTGAATGACATTGCAGCATGTTTACAGAGTAGTCATGGGTCAGCACACCACATTGTGCATGACGTGCTCCAGTTTCATAAAGTGTCTGCGAGATGGGTGCCACGGCAGCTGACTCCTGAAATGAGAGAACGACGTGTTGATGCTTGTGATGAACTTATTCGGCGCTTTGAACGAGTAGGTGCTGGCTTCCTTGCAAGGAAGCTGAGTTCACTTCCACCAACCGGAAACGAAGAGAGCGAGCAAGGAATGGCACCATTCCTCATCACCAAAACCAAAGAAGTTTCGAACAGAACCATCAGGAGGGAAGGTTATGCTGACTCCCTTTTGGGACGAAAAAGGCGACATTTTGGTGCATTACATGACTACAGGGACCGCGGTCAGCAGTGCATCATACACAGATCTCCTAAAAAATCATTTGTGGCCTGCAATCAAATCAAAGCGACGTGTATTGCTGTCAGCAGGTGTCCTTTTGCAACATGAGAATGCGAGGCCCAACACTGCCCGTATAACAGTTGCAACAATCACAGACCTGCATTTTGAGTGTCTTCCTCATCCACCATACTCACCAGACCTTGCCCCAAGTGATTTCCGTATGTTTGGACCACTGAAAGACGCAATGGGTGGAAAGAAGTTTCGTTCTGATGAAGAGGTACGCCACGCGGTGGTTGCGCGGACTACCAAAACAACTTTTTTCTAAAGGAATTTATGCACTTTGTAAGCGCTGAAGGACTTGCATTGAGCATGGGGGAGTTTATGTTGAAAAGTGATAGAGCTTTTTACCACTTCTGCACAATAAATAAATTTAAAAAAAATATTTAATGTTTTCTTTTGACTCACCCTCGTAGTTGTTTGAGCGTTAGACCTCAAGATTTGTTTGTTACCTTTAAGCCACTTAATTTAATGTATCTGTGCGAATTTCTGGTTACTGCATCAACTTATTACATTTTATTGTACGATTAACTGCTCAATCCTGTCAGTATTGCTTACTGTAAAATTCTTGTTGTTACACGTAAGGTTTGGCTGGGGTTTCGGTCCACGCTCACATCGAACATTTTGTCTTGGTCTGAGCATTTTGATATGTTATGCGATTATTATGCACAAGATATACGTTTCCTTTTTTTCTCTCGTCCTACAGAGCTGTTCGTAGCGATTGGAGGCGCCGCTCCGGCGTGTTATTTGTTATCCGTCGGTCCACCGGGTGCAGCCTCGGCTGAGTACGCGCGCGCGGGCGGCGCGTCGCTTCCCGTCTCACCGTAGCCCCTGAGACGTTGCGGCCTCCTGGCTTGCTACGGCATCCCTGCTAAGTTAGGTTTCTGTCTCGTGGCAATAGGGCGTTAATTGACCCAGTAGTGCCCATTAGTCTAAACCATCTTATTCAGACCTGCCTGCCGAACCTGCCCCTTACATTGTCCCCTCTCTGAAGTCTGGTTTTTAACGTAATAGTTTTGATATTAATGCAATGTACAACTTTTTAATTGGTATTTTATTATTTTTCCACGTCTGCATCTAGCATATTTTCCAGAAGTAAGTGATTCAACTTGGTCAGTGTTACAAAAAATATATTTGTTATTTATTTATTTAGAACGTATTTGCGTTCTGTTTTCCTGTGAGTCTAAATTGAATAATTTCCATTTTTCATCTATGTTTGAAAAATACTCTGTATGAATGGTGGTAAGACGGAGTAAGAGAATTCAGAAGAAATGTTTTTTATCCCAGAGAGCCTTCTCTGAATGATCAAATATGTTTACAGATTTATGTGATTTAACCTTGCCGAGTGTTACAAAAAAGAAATTTATTTATTTATTTGTATTGAACCTACTTGTTTTCTGTTTACCTGTGAATCTGAATTGAAGAGTTGTCATTTTCAATGTATGTTCGAAAAATGCTCTATACTTATGGTGGTAAGATGGAATAAGAACATACAGAAGGAATGCGTTTTTCCGCAATGAAATTTTCACTCTGCAGCGGAGTGTGCGCTGATGTGAAACTTCCTGGCAGGTTAAGACTTTGTGCTCGGGACCTTTGCCTTTGGCGGGCAAGTGCTCTACCATCTGAACTACCCAAGCACCGCTCACTCCCCGTCCTCACAGCTCTGCTTCTGACAGTTTCTCGTCTCCTACCTTACAAACTTCAGAGAAGCTCTCCTGCGAACCTTGCAGAACTAGCACTCCTTGAAGAAAGCATACTGCGGAGACATAGCCACAGCCTGGGTGATGTTTCCCGAATGATATTTTCACTCTGCAGTGGAGTGTGCGCTGCCACGCAACTGACTTATAAGATTTATTTGTGCAATAAAATATTGCTGGACTTTTGTGAAGTAACAAATCACTTGTGATAAATGGCCTGCACTTTTCCATGCGCGGTTCGTTGTTCTTTTACGCTGGGACATATACTGACATTTTAGTAGGGGTGAGGGGGAGAGTTTCACGGACATCGTACAGCATTTGGATTGGACATCATTAAAACAAAGACGTTTTTCCTTGTGGCGGGAATTCAAATCACCAACTCATTCAAGTTGCCTTCCATCACAGATGTCGGTGCACTCAACCCCTGTGATATGACTTTCAAAATGTTGCACCACAGCAGTCAGTCCTCCTTTTCTTTCAAGTTTCATTAAAGCAAATCTACATTTCGGCTAGTGCCTAGCCATTATCGATGCACTATCTCATAGTTTCAAAACATGTCCCTGCACGTCACTCGCCTGTTGTTCGGGCTTCTGTCACAGCTCGAATGAGCTGTGACTGAAACCCAAACAACAGGGATCTGACGCGCGGGGACACGTTCTGAAACTATGAAGTAGTGCGTTGATAATGGCCAGGCACTAGCCTAAATCTACATAGATTTGCTTTAATAAAACCTGAAAGAAAAGTACGACTGATTGCTGTGTTCCATCAGTTTAAAAGACACCAACTTTCGCCTCTGGATGCGAAAACGTTCTATTGACGCCGACGAGAAACGATCATAACAATAAAATAAGGAAAACCGGAGTTCACATAGGAGAGATATAGGTGTTCGTTCTTTCCACGGGTTATTCGAGAATGCTAAAATAGAATATTAATGTGAAGGTGATACGATGAAGCTTCTGACAGGCACTGAAGTGAGATTTACAGAGTATCCATGTACAGTCGTGGACAAAACGAGCGTCTGCAGCTCGTGGTCGTGCGGTAGCGTTCTCGCTTCCCGCGCCCGGATTCCCGGGTTCGATTCCCGGTGGGGTCAGGGATTTTCTCTGCCTCGTGATGACTGGGTGTTGTGTGATGCCCTTAGGTTAGTTAGCTTTAAGTAGTTCTAAGTTCTAGGGGACTGATGACCATAGATGTTAAGTCCCATAGTGCTCTGGGCCATTTGAACCATATTTGACAAAACGAGCGAGACCCCTCGCCTTTCCGTTATGCAGATCTGCACAACTTTAAAGTCTGCTACACAGCATAACAGACCAGGCGACGAAGTGCTACCATTACACTACGCACAGGCCTGAAATTGAAAAACTATCCGAACTTTGTCAGACTGTTTTCAATCATGTGTAAGACTGTATTAATCCTGATTAATGTGTTAAACACAATACGTAAATATAAGATATAAATGAAAGAAGAAACGCTAATTGGTATGAACTGTACTAATAAAAATTAATTTCAGCTTATCGAGATAACATAACTGTTTTAGTAAGACAGAGTACCCAGATCGTGTCGAATTAGCAAAATATTATGCGCTTTCTGCCGCGAAACGGTCTGTGTCAACGTTCAGACCAGTCGTACTGGATTACCGTTGCTGACTTACCATGAAATTGTGGAAATTTAGCAATGCGTGAGGATTCATAACGAAATTCAGCTAAAAATCATTCAGGGTCACACTTAAGTCAATTCAATTATTGACTGAAGCGGAAAAAGTACGCAGTAACAAGTATGAAATTCTACAAGAGTTTCATATTGACATCCACAGGGCGCTGGTACAGAATAAAGGTATCAATAAAACATATTGGAGGCGCGAGAATTTCTTAAAATTGCTTTACTGGTAGTCTATCTGCCTCCATCGAGATTAAAACCGAAAACAAACCAGACCTCCCTTGCAGTAGCAAACATATTTCACTACGCTAGCAGACAACCCAGGTAACCAGCCCTCTATTATTACCCCAAACATGAATAAGCCGGCAATTTCGCAATGAAAATGGCAAAATGATCTGCAGTTTATGTTGCATAGAGCTTCCTGGACTCAAAAACATGAATTTTCTACCTTTATGTCACCGCTTATGTGACAATCATTCGGGATGTTTATCGAAATAACAAAATACTGTTATTAGTAAGGAAATTTAGTGGGATAATTCTGCAGCACCCCTGGAAATAAACGGCGATATAGCTGCCAAACGTATTCTACAATGTTTCGAATTCTTCAATAGACTCGCCTCAGCCAGAAAACGTTCATTAGCCGACGTGTTTCTTAAGCTAGCTAGCAATGGGAATGTATATGTAGATGTAAATAAGTAAATAATTGAAAACGAGAAACAGTTACTAGACTGGTGTGTAAAACGTAAGGACGACAGCCACTTTCGCATGATGTGCCACTGCCAAGTAACATATTTCGATTAAACTAGGAGCGTAGGTAGAAATATCTGCTACAGTATAGTACGGAAGATAACTGAAAGAAATACGTAATGAGACGAACGGAAATGAAACAGTATATTCAAAGTTCAGTACTTACATCGACGCCACCGCGATTCATGACGGTGCCATCGACATTAGAAAAGCAAAGACATGGTTGTAATACTTTGGAGGGTGTGAAACGACCAGTGACCGCAGTGCGCGCTTCGTAACGTGCTCCCATGCCGGCCACAATGTTGGTAAGGAGTCCTTGTGGTAGGGCATTCCGCTCCTCCAGCAACGCGGCTAACAACAATTGAATAGTCGGTGGTGCGTGTGGATTGCTACGGCATGTCTTCCCAATGCACAGCTCTCGCGCTCGATGGGATTTAAGTTGGGGAAACGGGAAGGCCTTTCCATTCACCGAATATGCTCCCCCAAATGCGCTGTTGGATGCGGTCGCGCATTGTCATCCATCCATGAGAAAGAAGTTAGATCCGAATGTCCCCCTGAAAAGATGCAGTACAGTGTTGCAATAATATTTACCGGTAAGTGTACAGTGTTCAAAGATTTGGAAGTCAGACCGTCCATGCAACATCATAACCCCTACCACACCACACACACGTACAACCAAAACGATCATGTTCGACAATTTTCCTGGGTGCGTTAGTGTTTCCACCTCATGTCAGATGAGGGAACGTCCAGCCTTGTAAAGAAATTGAAAGGTGACTACACTGAGCCACAGCGCCAGAGATCGCGCTAGAGAGTATTGTTCCGCCGCCTCCACTGGCAGTGATTATTGAGATGTCGTAGTGGGCAGTGGTTGTTGAGAACGCGTAGTAGTCAGTGCTTGTTAAGAACTCGTAGCAGAGAGTGTTCGTTGAGATGTGCTAGTAGGGAGTGCTTGCTGATACTGAAAAGTTCTTGTTGAGATGTGGTAATAGCGAGTCGGTGTGGAGATATATTGTAATGATTAGAGTGATTTTGGTCAATATATGAAGGTAACGAAACTTGATTTATTTTTCATTATTTAATGTCGTAAATAATGCTTCATTACAGGTTCAGTCAACAAAGCATCTGGCTTGTGTTCTTGGATTAGAGTGCAATTCTGGTTTTCTTGAGTAATTATGGTATTTCTATTTCCTTTAATTAATTCAGTATAATGATATTTAAAATTTCTTGTGTTGTTGAAGAAGAACCGTGCCAGATGCGTACGTTGAGTCACACTTCCACACACAGAACAGTTACACTTGTGCTTTGGTTTCGTAGGTTTTATAGTTGCTGGGGACTTAATTAATTAATTGTGTTAATGAAAATTTCCATTTCATTCTTTGTTGTTGTTCTATGCAGTCAGATTGCGTAATATTACTAGTCAGGGCCAACCGTTTACGAGACTTCGTAATCGGACAGACAGCTACTAAAGCAAAAAATAAAATTATTTGCATTTTATATTAATTAAGCCCCCATGCACGTGGCGACCGCTGCTTCGGATCGTCCCTTGGAATTCTTCTGATTGTGTAGACAGTAGTATTGTTGTAGTAATTTGTAGTTTAGTAATTGTAGTCTATATTGCATGTGTAGATTTGGTAATTGTCATTCTTCTAATGGTATTTATTTTGCAAAATTTCATTTCTGTTGTCTTGTCTACGGGTTTGACAATTAGTGCAATTATTTCAATTGTTCGATTAATCGTGTTTGAGGGAAACATTTCGTGTGAATGGTATTGTTGGAGATAAAGTGTCATTGTGTGTAATTTTCATATAGTGACGAGTTTTGTATGTTTTGTAAATGATTACGCGGTCAATGAAAAAGGCAAAAATGATGGATAGTCAGAATGACGAAATTGTTGACATGGCGAACTCGCCAACACAGGACAACAGTATGATGGATAATGAAGTTGAAAACAATTTAAGAAGTCGAGAAAATAGTCCGGAACCATTTCAAAATTTTTCTCAATCAGAAAATTTTCAGAATTCGAGATTAACGACAGAAGATTCTGGAATAGTATCGAACACAGATAGCTTTACAGCTATGACGAAGGAAACTGGTTTTGCGGGAAATGTTAGGGGCGAAAAGAATTCTGAAACAGTTAACATGGAGCAGTTGATGAGTGCAATATTAAATTTGGGATCTCGGTTAGACTCACAAATGGAAACACGGTTAGACTCACTGGGATCACAGTTACGGTCTGAATTAAAAACAGATACGGGAACAATGGAAAAACGGTTAGACTCACTGGGATCACAGTTACGATCTGAATTAAAAACAGATACGGGAACAATGGAAAAACGGTTAGACTCACTGGGATCACAGTTAGGATCGGAATTGAAAACAATGGAAACACGGTTAGATTCGCGAATAGGGACATGTTTCAAAAACATGAAAGATGAATTAAAGAAAGAAATTAGAGAGGAAGTACAACCGATTTTGAATTCTCACAATAATAGATTAGTTGCAGTAGAGATTAGACAAAGGGAACAGGATAGAGAACAGGAAGAAAGAGATCGCGTGATAGTACAAAAATTTTCAGAGTTAAATTTACAACGTGCACACGATAAGGAAGAAATATTTGAGAGAATCGAGGAATCCGTACCAAATGACAGATTAAATAACCTAACACAACAATATGAACAGTTAACTACCAAATGTGTCAACACTGAAACCCGAGTCGCGACACTTACGGAAGACGTAGGTAAACAGAAAGAAAAGATAGGTGACTTATCGGAAAGAGTTGAGGAAAATTCAGATAAATTGACAAGTCTTGGTTTACATGGGGACAGAGATTCGGATGATACAGCTCCATTACCATTTGCAGAAACTGAAGAGTACCAGAACATAAATAAGCATGTTGAAAATCAGGGAAAATTTAATGAACGCGTTAAAAGGGAAGTTGAGGCATTACGAAAGCAAGTCAAACAAATTGAAGGCGAAATCGCAGGAAAAGACAGCAGAAGAAATTTAGAATCACAGATAGCAGAGGGCTTTGAAGAAAGTAATTTGTTTCATTTACGGGATGCAACAAGAGAGCGCCAGGCGCGCGAACTTGACAATAATCGACATTCGGACTGGAACAGACGCGGTAGGTCTTTGTCGCCACGAGGCGAAAACTTTGACTATAAACACTTTTTGACTGTTCGGAAATTTAAGATCTTCCGCAATTCTAAGAATGACATACATCCATGTTCATGGCTAGATCAATTTACGTACGCACTTCCGCCGAATTTGCCACTAAGTCACAAACTGAAATTTATGTGCAGCTATTAAAGTCCTCAGGGGATTCACTACACTAAGTGAATATGTGCCGTAGCGTTCACAGGGCCCCGAGCTGTAGTGGTGCTATTTCCCTTTTAGTTTTCTGCACCGCTGCCTACTCTTTCACTATTCTTTGCATCTATAAAAACAATTCTTCTACTATCCATCTATCTAGACAGTAAGTAAACAATAACCGGATTTGACTGTTTTACCCAAAAGTGACTTTGGAAATTACCGTTTGGACTTACTATATTTTCTGCAGCATTCATTCGTAGTTTAAATGAAATTTTACCTGTTTATCTTCGTGACAATATTACTTCATATGTTGACGATATTCTTATTGCTAAACATTCTTGGAGTGAGCACAACAAAATTTTGGCATTCATTATTACGTATTTTTGCAAGAGTTGCCATTACAGTGATCTTGGAAAAATCTGAATTTGGTCGTTCACAGGTGAAATTTCTCGGTCACATTATTTCTACAGAAGGTATTCTTCCTGATCCAGAAAAACCAGACGCTATTCGTAATTATGCTGTTCCTTCCACAAAACGTGATGTTCGTAGTTTCCTTGGTGTCTGCCATTTTCTTAGACGCTTTGTTAGATTGGACAATTTGGCCACACCTCGTTTATGTGAACTATCTGGAAAGAATTCTAATTGGTGTTGGGATGAGGAAGCTCAGTCAGAATTTGAACAACTTCGTGATGCTTTAGTTGCTGCTCCACTTCTTTCACATCCGGATTTGTCTAAAGATTTTTGTTTGGCGACGGACTCATCATACAAAGGCCTAGGTGCACATTTATTTCAAGAGATAGAAGAAAACGGCGTTGTAGTACAGAAGACTAGTGCATTTGGAAGTCGTGTTCTCTCTAAATCCGAAAAGAATTATTCGATTACGGAACTTGAAGCTTTGGCTGTTGTTTGGGCTTTCACAAAATTTCGCACATTTTTGTTCGGTAGACATACTAAGGTTTACACTGATCATCGAGCTTTGGAATTTCTTATGTCGACAAAATTAACTCATGGCAGATTGTCACGATGGGCGTTGTACCTACAGGAATTTGATTTTAGTATTGTTTACATACAGGGATCTTCAAATATTGTTGCTGATGCTTTATCACGTGCACCTATGGGTTTGAAACAAAGTGCTGAAGAGGACTGCAAAGAAAACCATTATTGTTTGATGTACATTCAAGGTGTTGCGTTTGAGAACTTTATTTCGTCTTCGCTCCAGGACATCGCTAAGGAGCAAAATAAGGATCCAATCTGGAAGGACATTAAGGAGAAGTGGAGGAGAAAGGAAAGCGTAGCGATTAGACAGCATTATTTAGTTCGCAATGACATTCTTTTTAAACGAAAATCGGTCGACAACTCTGTTTGGTTAGTTTGTATTCCTGATGAGTGGGTCAATAAATTGATTTGGTACACACATTTCAGTTATGCACACTTTGGTCCCAGAAAATGCTTTCATAAATTACGAGAAAATTGCTACTTCAGTAATATGGAAAAACGTATTCGATCTGTTCTTGCCAAATGCAAATTATGTCAAAAGGCTAAGCCGCCAACTGTTTCTCACAGAGCACCGTTGTTTCCTATCATTCCAGCGAAATTAAAGGACATGGCTGCAGTCGATTTGTTTGGTCCAGTGGTTCGTTCTACTAATGATTTTGCGTACATTTTCGTAGCAGTGGAATTGACATCAAAATATGTGTGTTTTACACCTTTACGCAAAGCAACAGCTCGTTCAATATCTAACGCTTTCATCAAACATTTTCTTAAAGAAGTGGGTCATGTTGATAAGGTTATATCAGATAATGGATCACAGTTTCGCTCTAAAATTTGGCTTCGTACTCTACGGCGTCGTAAGATTAAACCAATTTTCATTTCACTTTTTCACCCTCAATCTAACGCTTCAGAGAGATGGATGAAGGAAATCAATAAATTGTGTCGTCTTTATTGTCATCAGAATCACAGAATGTGGGATCAGTATCTTCATATTTTTCAAAACATTCTGAATGAACTTCCGACTCAACTTCTTTACTGCCTCTATTGATATTAAAAAATAAAGTACCAACAAATCGCATTTCTGAAATCGTTCCTTTTCCGCCTTCACGGAAACTGCGGCATTCTGAAGTTGTCAACCTGGCTCTACGAAATATTGCGTCTGCGGCTGCAAGAAGAGAGAAATCAGCTAAACGTCCTGATCGTTTAAAAATCTTGTCAGTTGGTCAAAAGGTGTTAATTAAGTCTCATCGTTTGTCTCATAAAGGAAAGGGATTGTGTCGCAAATTTTTTCTGCTTTTTAACGGTCCATATAGAGTTCGCAAAATTATTCATGATAACACTGTTGAAGTAGAAACTCTTAAATCTCGGCGCTCTAAGGGAATACATTACATATCTAACGTTAAAATTTTTGTGGAATGACATACTTTTGAGAAACCAACAGTTATACGTAAACATGCGGAGAATGCAAGGATACCGCGCCGTGTTCCGGCGGCGGCACATACTCAAAGCAACAGTGAAGTCTGCGCGCCGCACAAGGCAGTCGTTGACCGCAAACAATCACTTTCTACGTCACGCATCTACAGCTGATCGAGAGCTCAGTGCGAATGCACTGACAGACGTAAACAAATACACAGTCTAATTTCTCCGACTAAATTCTGTATAAAGTTATGGTGACTTTATAAATTATGTTATTAACGTTCAGTATTTTTCAGGATACGGTTGTGTAAAATATTTAAGACCTTCAGGTAAATTCTGTGCGTGTCCGACGTTAAGACGACTTGCTATGGAGAAAATTTCAGGAAGAATGTAATTTCGAAGAAAAAAGTAATAAACTAAAAAGGGTAACTATTAATTGAGTTTATTTTTCAGGTAACATATTTCCACTTAGGTACGTACTTTAGACCTAATTTGCTGCTTGCGATTACGTGACTCATACTTTGTGCTAAATTTCATGTTCTATGAATTTACTTGTGAAGCGACGTGCTTGTGTACATTTGCTGATTTTGACAATTATTGATTAATGAACAGTGTTATTACTTGTGTATATTATGCATCGCTTGGCTGCTATGCCTTTTCACTGATGTCATATTTTTTTTATTATGTGCCTGCTGTGCTTATTTATTTAAATTGTAATTGTCAACTGATTAATTGTGCTGACTGTGGGCATGTATGTAAGTTATACTTTGTGATTTATCTGCTTGCGCCTTCATGTTTACTTATTAAGGTTACATATGAACATTTATTTGCTTATGCTGATATGATGATAATGACCTGTTTATTATGTAAGATACATATTTGCTGCTTTGCGTATGGATTGCATATTTACACATTTCTGTTTTGTCGTCACAGCTACTCTTTCATTTGGTGTATAGAAATGCTGATATACTGTGTACGAACATAGAGTTTACGTTACATTGTGGTATTAATTATAGATTGTTTTCTTGGCAGAGCCTTGTTGTAGGGATTGTGCTGCATCCACTTGTTGACATTATGTTCTCTAAAAAATGGCTCTGAGCACTATGGGACTCAACTGCTGAGGTCATTAGTCCCCTAGAACTTAGAACTAGTTAAACCTAACTAACCTAAGGACATCACAAACATCCACGCCCGAGGCAGGACTCGAACCTGCGACCGTAGCGGTCTTGCGGTTCCAGACTGCAGCGCCTCCAACCGCACGGCCACTTCGGCCGGCATTATGTTCTCTACTGGTATATTTACCCGCTATTGCATGTTTTGCTTACGCTCAGTGCCTTATATTTTTAAGATAAGAAAATGAACTGCTATAATTCGACGAACGACATTAGTACAAGAAACTTCATAGAAGTCACATGAGCTGAGGTTTTATGGAAGCTGTATAAATTTATGCTAATAGGAAGGAAGCTAACGACATGACATACCAAAACTAGGTTTAGACCATTGACAGTTATTACACTGCATTTTTCGTGAGCAATTGAAATAGGAAGTGACACTTGACACAAGAAATCCTCCACATGTTTGCTTCTGTTTGCCATAATTTTTGAAGTGGTGTACACACTGTGAAATATTATGATCATTCACACTCCGTAATCGTACTTAATTACTGAGAGTTATTCGAACTAAGTCTGTTAGAGGTCATGTATGCATTTCTTTTATTTAAGGATGGACAAGGAACCAAAATGTATCTTATAATTTATAATGAGTAGAAAATTTGGGTCAGATGGATTACACAGAGGTTGTGTGTGGACACTGTGTCTTCGGATTGTATGGGATGATGAATTGAAGTTGCACTAGGATTTTGTCTGTACTTGTTCGAGGAGACTGACTAGAGGAAAGAGTTGTTATGGAAGTGAAATGATATTGGTGCTGAGGTTTATATATATCGACGTAGTGAAGAGGTATTATTGAAGTGTTAAGATTAAGTGATGATGATTGGAGTTTTCGTGGACAAGAGGTAAGGTAAATGATATTGATGATAAGGTTTATATGTATCGACGTATTGAAGAGGTATTAGTGAAGTATTGAGATTATGTGATGCTGATGATTATTGGAGTTTTGGTGGATAAGAGGTGAAGTTAGTGAGGAGCATATTTTTTTTTTTTGTTGGTCTATATGGAACAAGGAGGATGAAGATGGCAGACTAGAACACTTAAGTAGAAGGAAGATTGTCTACACACACTTTGTTAAATCAATAAGCAGTACATACTTTTTTTTCGAAGAGAGGAAGCATTTGCATATCTTGGCACACTGACAGTTGTTCAGCAACCGTACAGTTGATCTGGCTAGGCAAACATTGGTCTTGACATGATGACTATGACGTTGACTAACTATTATTGACTGTTATACATTGCTGCCACTACTACTTGATACACAAGATGAACATAAAATTTTGACAGAATTGCATTTACACAGTTAACACTATTCAATTACACAGTAGCACTAATGTGGATGAAAGATGAGTGAGTGTGTTTTGTGTGTTTTCCTTTCCCTATCCCAAAGTGGTACCAACCTATCTCCTAAATATTATTTTACTTGTTGTTTTGGCTTGCACTGACATCCATAAATATTATAGGTTTACTGATATTTGTGTATTGTAATAGTTAATATGACAACTACCTGATATCATTTTTGTGTTTATTAGAATTTATATGTTTAGTGTGTAAAAGCATTTGTATGTGTATTCAAACTTGTTCATGCCTGAACTGTCTGATTAGTGATGGTGAATATTATGAACTGTTACTTGCACTTTTTCAACATAATGGGTGCCACTTAGAAATGATTAATTTCTGCTGATGAACTATGTGATTAGGATAGTGAATATTATGGACTGTTAGTTGTACTTTTTGTACATGATTGGTGCCATTAGGACATGTTTAATTTGTGCTTATAAACTCTGATGAACAGTGTGATCAGTGTTAGTGAATATTATGGACTGCGGTCAGCACCTGGTCAACATTACTGGGTGCCACTGATGGACTGCTTCTACCGAAATGATGTCACTTGTTGGTGTCGGCACCTGTTCAACATTGATGGTGCCACTAATGGAACTGCTTATACTGAAAAGATGTCACCTGTTGCTGTGTGCACCTGCTCAACATTGCTGGTGCCACTAATGGAACTGCTTATACTGAAATGGTGTTACTTGTTGGTGTCTGCACCTGTTCAACATTGCTGGTGCCACTAATGGAACTGCTTATACTGAAATGGTGTTACTTGTTGATATCTGCACCTGTTCAACATTGCTGGTGCCACTAATGGAACTGCTTATACTGAAATGGTGTTACTTGTTGGTGTCTGCACCTATTCAACATTACTGGGTGCCACTGATGGACTGCTTCTACTGAAAAGATGTTACTTGTGGGTGTCTGCACCTGTTCAACATTGCTGGTGCCACTAATGGAACTGCTTATACTGAAATGGTGTTACTTGTTGGTGTCTGAACCTATTCAACATTACTGGGTGACACTGATGGACTGTTTCTACTGAAAAAATGTCACTTGTTGGTTTTTGCACCTGTTGACCATTGCTGGGTGCTACTGCTGGAACTGTCAACTGCTTATTCTTGATCTATGGAAAGCGTTTATGTGAATATTTGTATAAACTGATTTTTTCTGTATTACTGTTTGTGAAAAGTTATGAGACTCTTACCTGCACATATTCGTCATTGCTGACGCTATTGATTGAACTGTTTAACCACATAATACTTGTGTAAACTGTTATGTAAAGTCACATGTATGAAAGAATTTGTATTGCTTACTGTATTTTATATATTAGGTTATTGAAAGGTCAGTGCAAAGCCAAAATTTTATCTAGTATGTGATATTTACGTATTAATATTATCTTTTATTTTTGTCTGTATTTTTTTGACGAATTTGGTGGTATTTTCACCACCAATGCTGGCAAAAATACCATCAAATTCTAGCCCGTGGAGGAAGGGCATATGAAAGGTGGCTACACTGAGCCACAGCGCCAGAGATCGCGCTAGAGAGTATTGTTCCGCCGCCTCCACTGGCAGTGATTATTGAGATGTCGTAGTGGGCAGTGGTTGTTGAGAACGCGTAGTAGTCAGTGCTTGTTAAGAACTCGTAGCAGAGAGTGTTCGTTGAGATGTGCTAGTAGGGAGTGCTTGCTGATACTGAAAAGTTCTTGTTGAGATGTGGTAATAGCGAGTCGGTGTGGAGATATATTGTAATGATTAGAGTGATTTTGGTCAATATATGAAGGTAACGAAACTTGATTTATTTTTCATTATTTAATGTCGTAAATAATGCTTCATTACAGGTTCAGTCAACAAAGCATCTGGCTTGTGTTCTTGGATTAGAGTGCAATTCTGGTTTTCTTGAGTAATTATGGTATTTCTATTTCCTTTAATTAATTCAGTATAATGATATTTAAAATTTCTTGTGTTGTTGAAGAAGAACCGTGCCAGATGCGTACGTTGAGTCACACTTCCACACACAGAACAGTTACACTTGTGCTTTGGTTTCGTAGGTTTTATAGTTGCTGGGGACTTAATTAATTAATTGTGTTAATGAAAATTTCCATTTCATTCTTTGTTGTTGTTCTATGCAGTCAGATTGCGTAATAATACTAGTCAGGGCCAACCGTTTACGAGACTTCGTAATCGGACAATCAGCTAAAAAAAATTAAAAAAGTATTTGCATTTTATTTAATTAAGCCCCCATGCAAAATTTAGCAGCTCCTTCCATGTACCGTCCAAGATTCATCGACAAAATTTCCCTGGCCGTCACACAGCATGCGAAACTTACTTTCGTTCCTAACTTTTGTGCACCAGTGTAGATCTCTCAAAGGCAATATGTCTATAAATATTATTTCTTTATTTACTGTTCAGCTAATTCAGTCTATACAAGATGTAGCCTCTTTAAGTTATTAAATACATTTTCAAGACGTGTTTCCATGCATCTCTGTCCGCTGCTGTCTTCTGCCAGTTGAAGCCCGCAACTTTCCTGAGTTCCTCATCCCAGCGATCAGGTGGTCTCCCTGGTGATCCTGGTTTTGCTCTGGGACTCCACTCTAAAACTGATTTTGTCCATCTTCCATCCTTCGCTCGCGCAATATGTCCTGCCCACTACCATTTTAGAGTCTTAACCCGTTCTATAATAACTTTTACTCCTGTCATTGCTCGAATGTCTTCACTCTTTTTGTCGATCTTTCTTAGTGAGACCTAACATTCACCTTTCTATAGCTCTCTGAGCAGTTCTAAGTTTCCTTTTGAAAAATTCATTTAAGTTCCAAGTTTCACACCCGTACGTTAAAACCGGCAGGACACACTGATCGAAAACTGTCTTCTTTAAGTAGACTGGCATGTTAGATTTGAAAACTGTTGCATTCCTTCCGTAAGCCCTCCAACCCAGTTTAATTCGACGAAAAATTTCAGGTTTCAAATCCACTTTTCTGTCATTTAATTGCCCCAGATAAACGTATTCTGTAACATAGTGTAGGATGCTGCCATTCAGTGTTACTTGTCCTGCAGATACCCACTTAATATGCATAACCTTAGTTTTAGAGTTATTTATTTTAAGTCCAACTTCCTGACAACGATCTGTTGAGTCTTTTATAGGGGACTGCATTTCCATCTAACTGTTAGCTAACACCACTATATCGTCAGCAAATCTCAGGTTGGTGAGCCTTTTACCATTTATCCTTATTCCTCTGTTGTTCCAAATAATTTTGGACGTAGCCATCTCGAGAAATGCTATAAATAACTTCGGGGATGTAGGATCGCCCTGCTTTACTCCTTTTCCAATGGGAAATTCGCACTTGTTTTTTCCTATGTTGATAGGTGCTACAGACGTGTCATACATGTTGCGCAATATGTTTATATATTTTGTTTCCACTCCTTGCTCGGCCAGTGCTTGTATGACTGCAGTGTGACTGACAGAATCAATGGTTTTCTCGAAGTCAGTGAAGGCTATGCATAGCAGCATTTCATACTCATTGGCTCGACTAATTACCTCAAGAAGTGTGTTCATATGGTCAATTGTACCGAAACCACTGCGGAATCCAGCTTGTACTATGGGCTGTGCAGTCTCCACTACCGTTTTAATATAATATGGGGTGCGTATGAATTATCTTTGCACCTTTAGACTTTAGTAACTTTTTAAGTACACTAACCGATAACAAATGGTTATTAAAGACTGCTAGGAGAAAGGAGGAATACCGGACAAGCGGAAATAACCGACAATAATTCCTCTGCATAAGGAGAGTGACGGGACAGACAACAACAATTACCGAGGCATATCTCTACTTCCAGTCACGTACAGAACTCTATCCAAAACTCTGCTGAATAAAATAGAATATCAAACAGAACAGACAACTGACGAGCAGCAAAAGGGGTTAAGAAAAAAGAGGTCGTTCCCAGATTAAATGTTTAACTTGAAAACTATCCTCGGGATCAGAACAACGCGGAACCTTAACACAGTCGTTACATCCCTTGATTTCAAAAAAAGTCTATTATCCTGGAAACAGATATACAGTATTCCTAACAATGGAAGAAGCATGTATCGACATAAACCACCAGATTATTTAGTCGAACAGACACTCACAGGCACAACTTCAAAAGCTAAATTCCTGAGAGAAGCTTCTGAACAATTAAGAATTAACGCTGGTGTTCGGCAAAGCGATACTCTCTCACCAATTCTCTTCAGTCTGGTCTGAGACAAGACATGAGAGAATAGGATGCAGAACTATAAGGGAAAACCATCGATGGAATCCATTTAGGTCAAGGAAGAGGGAGATTTGAGGTGAAACGTCTCGCTTCTGCTGACGATCTTGCAGAAATTCCTAAGGACAAAACAGATGCAAAAATATTGATAGAAATACTTCACGAAATTCCAGCTAAAACCAGAATAAAAATATCAAATGAGAAGACAGAATATATTGAACGGAAACACAACGCAGAAAAATCTATATCAACACAAGAAGGAAAAATTAAGTATTTGGGAAAGCCGATACAATCAAATGGTTACGACAACACTACAATTAAAGTTTGATCAAATAAAATGGAATTAGCACACAAACTCATCCAAAACTCGTATAAGAAAAGATCATTATCATTCATGGGAAAAATTAAAAACCACGCAACAGTAATAAAATCGAAAGCACTTTGCTGATCTGAATGCCTAATGCTGAATATAAGAGGTGAATAAGAAGAACTGGAAAACAAAGAAAGAAAAGTACTCAGAAAAATTTTAGCACAACAAATGAACACACGTGACAACTGGACAAGGAGGAGAAATGAAAATCTGTACAGAAACATAGAAAAAATCACAGACACAATAAGAAAGAGGAGTTTAAAGTTTTACAGAATGAATGACAGTAGGCTAACGAAGAATACTTTTAATTTCATGTCCAAATTAAAGAACACCACAGGATGATTGGAAGAAACAAGAAGGGATTGAGAAAACTTAACATCACAGTAGACTCAATTCAGGGAGCGGAACGTTTTAGGGTACTGATTAAGACTGCAAAATATCCTGTCCAACAACAAAATTCACGACCTGAGAGGGTGATGTCAAATGAACACAGGCAGGCCGTCAATGAGCATGTGAATAAGTTCTGGGAACCAGAATGAGATTTTCACTCTGCAGCGGAGTGTGCGCTGATATGAAACTTCCTGGCAGATTAAAACTGTGTGCCAGGCCTGGCAGAAGAAGAGCTGTGAGGACGGGGCGTGAGTCGTACTTGAGTGGCTCAGTTGGAAGAGCACTTGCCCGCGAAAGGCAAAGGTCCCGAGTTCGAGTCTTGGCCTGGCACACAGTTTTAATCTGCCAGGAAGTGCCCAGTTGGGGCTCTATTTTTCTCCATTTGTGCTCCAGAAACTCCTCAGTGATACGCTGAAGTGTAGTGCAAATATGTGCCTTCTAGTGCTGTAAATCGGTAACATTGGTCCGGTACCCCCTACCATTTACAAAACGCCATTAGGAGATGTCAGGAAGTTTTCATCCATAAACAGATACTTCGGGACCAGTGAGGTGGTATCCCAGCCTACTAGATTACGTCGGATTTCAGGTGCTGCAATTATGGCATTGCGAACTCTTGCAAAACATGTAGGCAAATATTACTGAACACACAGTCCACTTGCTGAAAGCGAATTAGCCAACGAGGCAGTTGTGCATATGTCCTCACCACATATTGACCTTGCCGGCCGAAGTGGCCGTGCGGTTAAAGGCGCTGCAGTCTGGAACCGCAAGACCGCTACGGTCGCAGGTTCGAATCCTGCCTCGGGCATGGATGTTTGTGATGTCCTTAGGTTAGTTAGGTTTAACTAGTTCTAAGTTCTAGGGGACTAATGACCTCAGAAGTTGAGTCCCATAGTGCTCAGAGCCATTTGAACCATATTGACCTTGGGACTGTCCATTTCCTCTTCACATTTAGCATGAGGATACCCTAGCTCCGTTTGCCATATACAGGGAAAACTGAATCACTGGAGAAACAGATCTGTCCTAAAAAATCATTGCTTCCGCCAGTGTAGGCTAGCATATCCACTGCAAAGACTCTGTTCGTTGTTGATCGTGGCCCTTTCGACTCTCTGGCTGCCGTATGCGCGGTTTTTGGCATACTCCTCGCAAAAACGTCTGTCCTACCTCGTCCACACAGGCGTCAGAAAGAGATAGATGATGAACACTAGGGGCGAATAATTGGCCGCGACGGCGGTCTATTTTCACAAGCTTTTTGGTCGGACTTCGCCTTTACGCACCAAGCTTCACACTGAGCTTTCTCCGGTGGTATCCACGTCTTTCGGCAAATATGCGGCACAAAAAAAGACGTTACGTGCTATATTCTCACATGTTGAAAACCACTTACTATTTTCTACTATAGTTTTAAAGTCATTAAGTCTAAAGCTGTAAAGATAATGTATGAGCACCATATACCTTCTCTAATGGTTGAAATATCGTCACATATCGCTATCATATGGGACAAACAGCTAGAGGTCATCCTGTCGACCTCTGAAATTTTACTCTGTGCCGATGAGGTCATACGCATAGCCTTAGCATCTGTAAGCGCACACTACCTTTTTGTCACTAGGAGGCATGAGGTAGACAGTGTTAAATCTCTGGGACTTGTAAGGGGTCCATAGGCCCTTACTGTAAGTTTGCACTCGGCACAGGTCGATAGGGCAAACAATCGATAGTGTCGGGTTGCGAGAGCGAGTGTAGAGTTGAAGTCAGTTTCCGGGTTGCGGGCCGAGCCGTGCGGAGGCCGGTTGCTGTGATAAAAGGCTTACCGACAAAGGGAGTGGCCATCGCCGCGGTTTAACCCCTTTGTGTTAGAATAATACGGGAAAGTGAAAAAGTATAATTACGAGAGTGATCAGTGATATTTCTGTGCCGATATTTGTGGTTTCGCGTCTACCGCGCCGGCATCATTTGGATTGCAGTGTTGGATTGCAGTGATTGTATTTAGCGTGTGACGATTATGAATAACGAAGAAGCCTGTGCTGAGATTAGCCGTAATTAAACATGTATGTATGACGAAGGCAGTGGCTGTCTCCTTTTTCTTGTGTTTTAGAGAATATAGGTTCTTGATTAATGAAGCTGTGTTGGCGTTCTTCTTGTCACCAGACATTTCATTATTACAGCATCTGAGAAGGACAAAATGGAATGTAACAACTCCGTAGCAGTCAAATCCGATTGCCAGCCCCATTAGGTACACGGTCACATCAACTAATATTTATTTGGGCTGTTATTCAGATCCCGATCGAGCGGGAAACATTAAAAAGAGAGTGTTACAGACTGCAAGTCGATGATAAATTCAGTTATGAAGAGCATACCACAGAATTGCTTAAGCGCCTAAACAAAATTGTATATGCAGTGAGAATGATGTCAGATATAGGAGATATAAGTATAAAAAATGTTGAAAACTTTTCTTATCGTCATCCTATTATGTCATATGGGATCATATTGCGGGGCAACTCATCAAACCGAGCAAAAGTTTTTAGGGAGCAAAAGTGTGTGATAAGAATCATTTGTGGCGTAAATTCAAGAACATCATGTAGAAACCTGTTGAAGGAACTTTGTATTCTAACCACTGCATATCAGTATATTTATTCCTTAATGAAATTTGTTGCAAGTAATACATCTCTATTTCCAACCAATAGCTCGTATAAAATAGATAAGTGTTTCGAAGTTTTACTGACCTTCAAAGTAGTCACCAGCATTGTGTATAACCCGTTGCCAGCGATGTGGAAGTCGTAGGATACTCTCAGCAGTGCCAGTTGTGTTGACAGTTCGGGTGGCGCGGTCTATTGTCCGACGAATTTTAGCAGTTCTGAAGGAATGCCATGAAGTGTCATTACTTCTGTCTCTACGCTGTTCATTTTTGGAACACAACCTACGACCACCTAAGAGAGAGAAGTGATGGCACTTTCTGTAGGACCTGACCATCATTTTGCAGGACAATGCTCAAGCACGTACAGTGCAAGCTCTTACTGATTTGTTTGACTGATCGGGTGCTAAGTGCTATACCACCTACTGCACTTCCCTGACTTAAGCCCTCGCGAGTTCAACTCGATTTCTAAACTGAAGGAAACACTTCACGGCATTCATTCAGAACTGCTAAAATTCGTCGGGCAATAAGACCTGGCCGCCCGAAGTGTCAACACAACTGGCACTGCTAAGAGTATCCTACGACTTCCACAACACTGACACGACGTTGAAGGTCAGTAAAACTTTGAAACACTTATCTATTTTATACGAGTTATAAATAAATAGTTGCCACTATTAAAGTTCCAGCTCTCGTAGTATCGATACTACGAATAAGAACAATTTACATAAAGACGTTAAATCACTGACCTTGATCCAAAAAGGGGTCCAATATTCAGAAACACACATTTTCAATAAATTGCCAGCAACCATTAAAAACTTGGTTTCAGATAAAGCACGGTTTAAACAGAGTTTGAAAGACTTTTTGATACGCAGCTCCTTCTACGTTATAGTTGAATATCTTAACAGAGACTGTTAAGCAAGCTTAAGTAAATATGTCTGTTAGATTTCAGTTTTGAGAGCACTTGGTCAGAACAGTCAAGATTAGGTATTTTGTAATTGTTGGACGTAAGATCCGATAGTTATGCAAAACACCGTTTTTTCCAAGTTTCCAAACATGTTTCAGCCTCTCTGTGCCATCATCAGTGGATTTATGTTTTATTTAATCTTCACAATCGGTTTGCGTGACTTTCAGGACCACTTGTGCATTATTTATTACAGGTAGTTAGTCATGTTTTTGTGTGGCATACCCACAAGTATTTGACAGTGTGTTTTGGTGAAGTGTAAAGTGCTCTTACGACCTTAATTTGTGAAAATACGTATTATGTTTACGTGTGCTTCACAACAACTGACCATGATGCTGAGAATAAAAGGGCGTGCCACACAAAAACATGACAAGCTACCTGTAATAAATAATGCACAAATGCTCCTGAAAAACCATGCAAACCTATTGTGAAGATTAAATGAAACAGAAACCCACTGATGATGGCACAGATGTGCTGAAACATGTTTGGGAACTTGAAAAAAAAAAAAAAAACGGTGTTTTGCGTAACTGGCGGACCTTAGAGACAACAATTTAAACTGAAAACACGGTAAACACAAGGAGCTGCAATGTATAACAATATTTCATTCTCACAGCATGCTAAGACTGTAAATATTAGATGTTCCAGTTTGCCGCATTGTATTCACCTATTTCGAGAACCTCCTGACAAATAATTATGGTAGTGAGTATTATATTCATATGTTTTTTGATGTTATACTTTCTCACAAGTTCCACACCCACCTTCAAATCAATATTATTTTACACTTCCGAAGTTTAGTTTTACTTCATTCCACAAGTTGAGTGTATATTTTCCTGTCCTTTTCGTAAGGCACTCCTGCAGGAGGTCCCGCTAAGGACTTCACCGCTTTGCCTCGAGAGACGCTTGCATTCTCTTAGAACCATCGCAATGTATCAGACTCCACCATTTACATTTCCTGCTAATGATAAGACATGAGCCATTTTCATGTCGCTTTGTTGCATTACATTTCGACATTTACATTATTAAAAACATTCGGAAGCTTGCCACTAATATACTGTCTAACTCTTTATGAATTTCTTTACAGTAGTCGAGCGACGATACGATCCTGCAGATGACTGAATCATAAGTGAACAATATTTTGTAGCTTGCCACTACTTTCCACCTACAACACCTTAACGTGACCATACACTTATTAGCAGATTAACTTTTTGAAATGAAAAATGGGCAAGCACGGTTAGATTAAAACGGTGCATTTCTCTGCTGGAGCGTGTAACGGGACATCCTCCTCTAGCATTACCTTTCCTCAACAGTAGTTGTCGATGTCGATACCAGTATTATTTGTCGAAGTTTGAACAGGTCAATATTATCTCAGTTGCTTTTCTGAACATTTTCATACACTTTTATACACAGTATGATATATTTCAAGCTAAAATTTATGAAAAGGAATTACTTCACAAATATTTTAGTTTCGATGTTATAATTGATAAGTACTAGTTCTGAATGTACAGTTAAAAGAAGTTTTTTCTTAGAAACATTTGAAATTACGAATTATTCGCACACTTAAAATTACTGTTATTAATCACGCCATCCTGTACTGTTTATTTCCGGATTCATTTAAGAGATAATAATCGAAATTCATAATGTAACGAAAACTATTAGAAACTCATTTGTTAAGAAAAATTGTAAACCCTTTGGAATGCGACTATTTCCGCAGAGTGTTAGAGCCGTAAGCTTGCCTGTGATGTGAACGGACGTATTTTTGTAATTTTGTGTGAATAATGTAATTTCGACTATGTTAATGTGATAAATCAAAATACTGTATGATATACTAAAATGTGAGATAATATATTTACGTAAGAAAAAATTCTGCAACAGCAATCTTCAGATTTATTTAGTTCAAACCAACCGTGAGGACCCGATGTGGGATTTTCAGCTTCAAGAATCAAACCCCTAAATAAGAAGAACTGGAGCCATCTCAACATGACAAGCTAAGTAAACTAGAAAGTTTATAGTAATCTTCGCTCCTTTCAAATCTTCATAAACGACTTTTCTTATTAATTACTTGCACTGGACACTGTTCAGTGTGGACAGTAGATGGAAGTAGGAGGGAGTGGTGAGGGACTGGGAGGGGGGGGGGAGGGGGATTACAGGCGCACTTGTTTAATCTTCTAATTCCAAAAAAATATGCGAGGAAGAAGCAAATCCAAGGAATCTCATTCACATCCTCTTCTGGAAAATTAATGTCCAGGCTGTATGCGTTTTTCCATTTATTCTATTTATCACTACGCTGTCCTCATATAAAGAAAACTACTTACAAAATCGTGTACTTGAAGGCACACATATTTTCAGTTCTAAGAATTTGTGTGCCGTTTTCTCTCCATGAGTTCAGCCAGTGGGCTGCTTGTCCGATTAAATTAAGAATGTCAAACAAAAATACTAGACGTAATTTGAACAAATTATTCTTATTGTTTGAAATCAACTCGCTGATTTTAGAAACATTAAAAATAGAACTGCTTTTCACAATCAACAAATTTTTATTTGCCTACTGACGAAAGTTATACTGCGACGGAATTGTGTGAGAACAAGAGAGAATGTCCGTCTAAAAGACTCACAGATAACAAAAAATAAACAAAGTCGGGGAGGGACACCTGAGGAGCGTTCAAAGAATATGAAAATAAAACTCTAGCTACCAACTGAATAGAATACTCTAAACAGTTGTGATCTTATGTTAAATCAACAAACCGATCGAAATTATCTCTCCAGACATTTTGTAATCATAATGCCACTGAAACAGGGATTGACGCAAAAAAGGCCAAAATAATAATTTTTCCAAAACAGTTTCACAGAGGAAAATCACACTGTAAATTCTCCTTTAAATCGTCGCACGATCAACAAAATGGCACATACCGAAATAAGTGACCAAGATACACAAAAGTAAATGAAATCGCTCATCAAAGAAAAGACCACTGGACCTGGGGGGGGGACACCAGTTCTATTCTAGACGAGTATGCCAAAGAACGTGCCACACTTCTAGCAGCAGTGTACCTTAGGTCGACTGAGGAGCGAAGTGTTCCTAATGATTGGAAAAAAGCGCAGATAATTACCATTTTCAAGAAGGATGGTCGAACAACCGCACAAAACTATAGGCCTATACCTCTGAGGTCGGTCTGTTGTAGAATTTTGGAACATATTTTATGCTCGCTTATTATGACACTTGTGCATACCAGATCTGCTTTGTACCGACCAACACGGGTTCCGAAAACAACAGAGGCGCCCAGGCAGAAGCCGTGTTCCGCGTCTTCCTTAAGCCATTCGATGCCGCCTAATGAACCAAATACGATCGTGTCGTATATCAGACCAACTGTATGACTGGACTGAAAAGTTTCTAAAAAACAGCACACAGCATGTAATTCTGAATGGAGAGAGGTCTACGTAAAAATGACTTTGGGAGTGTTATAGGACCGTCACTTTTACAGTGTATAAACTGCGTGGTCCATTGATCGTGACCAGGCCAAATATCTCACGAAATAGCGTCAAACGAAAAAACTACCAAGAACAAAACTTGTCTGCCATAGGTCAAACGGATATCAACTGCGTTTTTTTAAAATAGGAACCCCCATTTTTATGACACATTCGTGTAGTACGTAAAGAAATATTAAAGTTTTAGTTGGACCACTTTTTTCGCTTTGTGATAGATGGCGCTGTAATAGTCACAAACATATCGCTAAGAATTTTTGACGAACAGTTGGTAACAGGTAGGTTTTTTAAATTAAAATACAGAACGTAGGTACGTTTGAACATTTTATTTCGGTTGTTCCAATGTGATACATGTACCTTTGGGAACTTATCATTTCTGAGAACGCATGCTGTTAAAGCGTGATTACCTGTAAATACCACATTAATGCAATAACTGCTCAGAATGATGTCCGTCATCCTCAATGCATTTGGCAATACGTGTAACGACATTCCTCTCAACAGTGAGTAGTTTGCCTTCCATAATGTTCGCACATGCATTGACAATGCGCTGACGCATGTTGTCAGGCGTTGTCGGTGGATCACGATAGCAAATATCCTTCAACTTTCCCCACAGGAAGAAATCCGGGGACGTCAGATCCGGTGAACGTGCGGGTCATGTTATGGTGCTTAGACGACCAATCCACCTGTCATGAAATATGCTATTCAATACCGCTTCAACCGCACGCGAGCAATGTGCCGGACATCCATCATGTTGGAAGTACATTGCCATGATGTCATGCAGTGAAACATCTAGTAGTAACATCGGTAGAACATTACGTAGGAAATCGGCATACATAGCACCATTTAGACTGCCATCGATAAAATAGGGACCAATTATCCTTCCTCCCATAATGCCGCACCATACATTAACCCTCCAAGGTCGATGATGTTCCACTTGTCGCAGAAATCGTGGATTTTCCGTTGCCCAATAGTGCATATTATGGCGGTTTACGTTACCGCTGTTGGTGAATGACGCTTCTTCGCTAAACAGAACGCGTGGAAAAAATCTGTCATCGTCCCGTAATTTCTCCTGTGCCCAGTAGCAGAATTGTACACGACGTTCAAAGTCGTCGCCATGCAGTTCCTGGTGCATAGAAATATGGTACGGGTGCAATCGATGTTGATGTAGCATTCTCAACACCTACGTTTTTGAAATTTCCGATTCTCGCGCAATTTGTCTGCTACTGATGTGCGGATTAGCTGCGACAGCAGCTAAAACACCTACTTGGGCATCATAATTTTTTGCAGGTCATGGCTGACGTTTCACATGTGGCTGAACAATTTCTGTTTCCTTAAATAACGTAACTATCCGGTGAACGGTCCGGACACTTGGATGATGTCGTCCAGGATACCGAGAAGCACACATAGCACACGTCCGTTGGGTATTTTGATGACAATAGCCATACATCAACACGATATCGACCTTTTCCGCAGTTGTTAAACGGTCCATTTTAACACGGATAAAGTATCATAAATCAAATACCGTCGGCACTGACGGAATGTTACGTGATACCACGTACTAATACGTTTGTGACTATTACAGCGTCATCTGTCACAAGGCGAAAAAAGTGGTCCAACTAAAACATTCATATTTCTTTACATACTACACGAATATGTAATAAAAAATGGGGGTTTCTATTTTTAAAAAACGCAGTTGATATCCGTTTTACCTATGGCAGCGCCATCTAGCGGGCCAACCATAGCGCCATCTGGTTTCCCCCTTCAAGCTTGACGAGTTTCGTTCTTTGTAATTTTTTCGTTTCATGCTTATTTCGTGAGATATTTGGCCCGGTCACTATCAATGGACCGCCCGGTATATAAATATATATGACCTAGAGCATAACGTTGGGAGTTCCGTGAGGCCTTCCACGGGTGATGATGTTATATGCAGAGAAGTCGCGTCGCCAGGAAATTGTAGCAAAATGCAGAAAGACCTGCAGAGGAACTACATTTTCTGCAGGAAGCGCCAACTGACTCTAGCATAAACAAATGTATCGTATTGCGAACACGTACACACAATAGCTTTCATTATTTGATTACAAAATTGCAGAACATTCACTGGAAGCTGTTACTTCCATAAAATATCTAGAAGTATGCTTATGGAAAGTTATGAAGTGGAATGACCACATAAAATTAATCGCTAATGAGGCAGATGGCAAAGTAAGACTCACTGGAAGAATCCTCAGGAAATGCAGCCCGTCAACAAAAGCAGTATCTTAATAAAAACGCTCGTTCGACCAATACTTGAATTTTGGTGGGCGGTATGGAATCCGTAGCATATAGGACTGATAGAGAAAACGGAGAAGATCCAAAGAAGAGCAGCAAATTTCGTTACGGGTTCACTTAGCAAGCGCGTAGGTGTCACGGCGATGCTCAGCCAACTGCAGTGGCAGAAACTGCAAGGAGGGGGGGAAGGGGGGGGGGACGCTCTGCATCACCTTATGGTCTACTGTTAAAAGTTCCGAGAACGTGCACACCTAGAAGAATCGACCAATTTAGTGCTTCTTCCTACGTATACCTCCCGAAAAGACTAAAAGGCTACGAAGATAAAATTAGAGAGATTCGAGCTTACCAGCAATCGTGAGTTCCGCGAACCATACGTGACTGGAAAAGAAAAAGGGCGAATTGACACTATTATACAAAGTACCCTCTGCCACCCACCTTAAGGTGTCTTATGGAGTGTAGATGTAGCTGTACTGATGTGTACGATACCTCGTGTCTCTCAATACTTGACTGAAGAATTCGATAACCTATTTATATTACAAACTGTCCAGTAAATACTGGGCAGGCCGACCTACGTGGCCGAGCGGTTCTAGGCGCTTCAGTCCGGAACCACGCGGCTCCTACGGTCGCAGGTTCGAATCCTGCCTCGGGCATGGATGTGTGTGATGTCCTTAGGTTAGTTAGGTTTACGTAGTTCTTAGTCTAGGGGACTGATGACCTCAGGTGTTAAGTCCCATAGTGCTTAGAGCCATTCGAACCATGTTTTGAAATGCTGGGCAGTAATATGGGGTCTTTATTTATTGTGCGCTATGGAGGATGAGTAGGTCTCTTTCTAGTAAAAATAAACAAAAAAGGGGAAGTGGGTATTGAGAGAGTGGACGACGCGAAAAAGGATACATTCCATTATTTGATGGTAAATTCTAAATCACTTACAGTATTTGCAACGGAATTTAGCTGAAAGATAAACGTTCGCCAGGCGCATTACCACATAGCAAGGCGGTTCATATGAAACACCTCTGCGTGCGTTCAATAAGAGCTCACACGAGGGAACTGCATACTTGGAAATTTAGACAACGTAATAGTAATAGCAAGGAAAGAGGTCTCCTTCGTAACAAACAATAATCATCTCTGTTAAGACATAAATCACATTTCTTGCGTCGAATGCAACTGGATATTTGCCTTAAGCAGCCCACTCTGCTGTTGTTCATCTAGTGTAAAACGGCGTCCTGGCTAATTTCCCTAGTCTAACAGTGCCTTAGTTACCCGGTTCTTGTCGTCGTATCAAGTAGCGAGTTGCCTGCCCGTTAGTACTGTTGCAGTAGTTTTACTAGGAGTACAGTCTTATGGTCCGCTGAGAAACTGAACGATGTTCATTTCGTTTCAGTGGCGTCCATGCGCCGCGTAGTGCGTGAATTCAGTTGACTGAGGGACTGATAATACCTCCTCGCTAGGCGATAAAACATGATAAATAAATCGAATTCACAGGAACATTTAGTGTAGTTCACATCACAACAGTACATATATAAACTGAAGGCCGATTTACGTGGCACAGACACGACTCAGGAACAAGTGGGGGGGGGGGGGGAGGGTAGGGGAAACCACTTCATCTGACGAATCAACAATGTCGGCGTTACTTACCGGTATTTGCGGCTAATGTGATGTCAGCACGACGTGCCAATTATGTCTCTCTGCATGTTGCTTTCATAGCCAGATGGAACCCTTCAACTCCCGTATCCTGCGGCTATAAGGTAGCAATCCACGTGGCGTATCGCGGCACTTATCGCCTGGCCTAATTCCTTTCCAGGTACAGTGCTGACTGGGGACCAAGTTGTTGTTTGCAGTGATTATCTCTCGGAGGCTGTGTCAGAGTAATATTTAAACACTGACGTTAGACTAGGTATGCACAGTAGGACCATAGAAAAATCTGTTCAACATGCGTGGGAAAATGAGTGTTACAAAGTGAAGACAGACATAGGAATGAAAGCAGTCTCAAAAATAGGTTTAATAGAAATGAAATTTTAAAAAAGTCGAGCCTACAGTTGGCTGACATGCCTCCAGTAGGCAAAATTAAAACGCTTTATGTGAAACAACACGGTGATCACTTCTTCTCTGGCGTCTTTGGGTCCTTCTTTCACTGACAGATCACTCATTATCCGTCTGTTCTCACACAGGCCTTTCGTATCTTCTTTCAACCCTGTTGCTCACCCCCTAGCAGTTCTGTCCTCAAGCACGCTGAATTTTCCATTGTATCGTCTTTGCCATTGGTGGGCTCAGCTTGATATCTCATCTAATAAATGAACGACACTGTGTAAATATACCTCGCAGTGTTCGTACAAGCTGACAAAATTTCCGTTTTTATCAGTCAAAAATGCCCTAGCCGCCGTTTATTATGTAAACGTAGAAAACCAAAGATTTAGCTATACGTTATTTGAGAAATATATAACTATCACTGGATTGAGTCGGACTTGGGGAAAAGAATAAATACTTGGAGAGCAAAAGATAGTACAAATACTTCAAGAGAGGCAACATTAAGAAAGAATAGGTTCGCAATAGACTTGGAGCTTTGGAATGAAAATGATTAATTCTCATGTTGCGAGTGATACAATCGCTGGTTCGCAACTTAGAGTAAAAATATCTCTGGAGTGAGCATTGCGTCCTGCGCATGTTGTCAACATTAAACTGGAATTGTCACGTGATCTAGGGACGATGTCGATTGTTTAGCGCCAATTCACGTCCGCCATCAGGTAACGTCACGTCTCGTCACGTAACACCAAAACATTCTACAATACCTTTCGAATGGAGGCATTCGCACAGGTCGTCAACGGAACGTCACGTCACTTCACGGTACGTCAAGGTTTCTTGGGAAGAAAATTTTAACGGTACCAGTCTGTTAACATCTTAAGTTAACCTATTTTCACCGCGCTCATTCTCCTTATAATAGTGGATTTTGTACTGTTGTATCTTCATAATCTTTATTTCATAATAGCGCTTTGTTTTAGTGACAAATTGGAGATGTTCCATGACGACTGGGATATTTTTTCCATTTTCTTACACAACCGAGGTCGTATATCTGAAGGCAAAAAGTTATTTAGGTTTTACGATAACACAACGGCGCTAACGCCCACAATGGATATGTATAAGAACATAAGTAGACGAAGCAAATTCCACCGTATGACATTTGAATCAAAAAAGTCAGCTTTAATGAAGGAGTAAAATACAATTGTTTATGACGTTATTTACGTAAGAAAAAACATAATGGATAAGTTTAACAGGCTTCATTAATTCGTTTGAAGCTTTCTTTGATGTGTACGAATGTATATATATTCCCTAGCAAATAATTGTCGATGTTTTGAAACGTTGTCTTACTTTTCAGTAATTTACCAAACATAATGGATCAAGAACATAGTTTGCTTCGGCCATTGACAAATTTTGTCGTTGTTAGCTCCTCACTTCTGATACTATAACATTTTATGCATATTAGGGATGGTGACTCAAAACCTCAACTTCGCCGTTCAGTACTGTGTTAAGCGACTTGACGAAATGTGACATGAAAGACATTGTAAATACATGGTAACGTGAAGCTTCTGTGACGTCATGCTCGTTCATTTTGCCCTTCAAAGCTAAGAGCCCAATTTATTTCAAATATCAGACGTAAACTGCTATGGTGCCTGCAAACGTCTATACTAAATCCACAGCACTTACGAATGGAATCTGTCTTTACTAGCGATATGACAACATTCAAAATTTAGAGGACAAATGTCGGACAAATCTACGGCGTCCCGAGATCACGTGACCATTGTGGCAACGTATGTTGACAACACAAAATCTGTTCTGCGCATGTGAATGCTCACTCCAGAGATATTTCTACTCTATGGTTCGCAATGGAATGTAAATAAGACGTAATAATATCATCGTTGCTTCATCAGAAACGAACGGCGTACAAATACATAATATTTCACGAAAGAATACTAAAGCTCAGTAGTGCTAGAGGTTTATTTTATTTTTTTATTGTTATCTTTTTTAAAGTGAATGGAGCTGTTGGTTAAGTTCATATCAGTTGATCGCTATTAGCGTGTGTTCCATCATATTACTCGGAGGGTGACGTTGATACGTGGTGTCTACGTGTCGACAGGAGTGTTTTTTTATTTTTTTTATTTTTGGTCTACAGATAGTTACATGTTAGTGAGGAGAGCATACTCAGGTTTCAACGCTGTTTTATTTATTTAATGCCTGCCAAACTAGTCTCATAGGCGTTGGTTATCGTAGGAACTCTGGAATTCTTCTTGTTAATTAAAGTCAGATGCGTTATCCCAAACCTTTTTTCAACTACGATATCTAACATCGGCCATCTAGTCCGAAATTAGAATTGTGTCAAGGTTCACAATGGTATTGTGTTTGTCAGCGGCACTGTCCCTTTGGAGATCAGTCACTAGTTACGTCGTTGGTGAATTCTTCGTTGTAAACGAAATAACCACAGTTCACTTTTGGACAGGATATAACAAAAGTGGCTCGTCTAACAAATCTAACTGATCTTTCAATAAGTTCCGTCACGTGCAGTGAGGTGTACCATCCATTGTTCGTTGTTAATTAGACTCGGGAGACCAGAATTGAAAAGGTGGATTTTTTCTAATCTGTCCGCTGCGACACGAGGTCTCAATCTGAGCTGTACGGCGCATTAGAGTTGCTAACATTTTGCCTTATTGCATACCTATAGTATCTCTGTAGACGTTCAATCACATTATCAGTAAGCCCGCTTCTCCCTCATATTGACTTTCCATCACTGAGATTACTTGAACCCAAAGTTTGTTTCAGTTTTTGAAGCCATGCACCCATACGGTTTTTCACATGCCCAACGAATTCCAAATTCTCAACTACAAATTCATTTCCATATGGTTTCAGTTCCTCTGTAGTCTTGAAACCTTTGGAGACACGATCCACAAAGTATAATTTGTACCTAACATTGTATCTGGGAACTGAATGTTCGAAAACTTGTTTCACTCCCTCCGCTTCCATTGCTCCACTTGATGCACTAAAATTTGCCTCACAGGTCTTTGCCGACTCCAATAAATAGGATTAACTTTATTTTAATTAACTTTCCTAAAGCAACTCTGGAAAAAAATCACCTTTTCTCTCTCTTTCTTTCTTTATCTCAGTCTCCTTATCTCGTTCTTTCTCTTTACTAAAGGAATGAAAACTTCCTTTAGTACTTTCTCTGTGCTACAAATGACTTACGCGGTACACAGTTTTAAACTTTCACAGATTAAACAATTTTATTTTTATCTTGAAAGTTTCAGTGGTCACAATTTATAGTGGTATTTGGTTCAAGTGCTGTTTTTAAGCTAAACCCATTCTAATCGAAAATAAGAACTAAAGAAACACAAACAAAGAACCCAAGTGTCACCGCCACCTTGTATTCTACTTTAAGATTTTAGCAAAATTGAGACCACTTCAAGCGTTGACATTTGCGTACCCACCCTACCTTGAAGTTACTAAATCAATTACAGCACTTGAATCGTAAAAAATTATCACCGTTCGTCCCTCCTTTAAATGGTTCTTGATTGGATCGTTTTCTGTCTTGACTCTATCAAAAATACAGGAAGATAGTCTGCTTCCAAAGACATCTGCGGTATATGGTACAGTATATTAACGTACAATGACGTAAAGTTGCACCGTCCGGACCTCAAAACTCAAGTTTCACCTCAGAAGGTGGTCATGGGGTTCCCAAGCGTTGTTCAAATAACTTAGAACACGCAATAATAATAATTCTAACTGGCCGATACTCACTCTGTATTCCTCTACACCCACTACTATATCAGCTGTGTCACCCTCTATAGTGCACGCGATCAATACTCCAAACTACTCTACATGTGGGATAGTTAACGGATGAATTCTCCAACAACCACATAAATCTCTAACCAAAGAAAAGAAACCTCCACAACATCTAATAGCCGGTACGACTAACTATTCTTCAAAATTCATCAACAAATCTACAAATTTAAATTTTTTTTTGTTTCGTATACTTGCTGTAGTGTCCGGTCTTGTCACACAACTGAATATCAGCGTTCCAGCAGAACTTGTTCTTGGATAAAACTACGTGTTATCTGAAGTCCCGATAATCGCGACATAACCCGAAATTTTGCGTGACATTAACAGAAAAAATTCTATTCAAGTTGTTTTGATAGAGAAAAATTTATTAAAGAAAGACAGCTACTAGTTTCGTCAGTGTCTATTGTAACAATAAAAGTGTAATTAAACATTTCTAAATAGTATTTAACTAACACATTTCGTATTACTGATTCATTCTCTTGTCATTGTATCTCTAAATCAGTACAAAAACAACAAAAATCCTACATAAGACCGTTGTATAGCTTTTTGTTTACGTACAGCGAATCTCTCGTCCTTGAAAAATTTAAAACATTCTTTAAGCTTAGATATTCTTTGGAAACTGACCATGAGTGAGAAGTCTGGGAGCTGTTATAGGGTAGTGAGTAGAGGGATTTGTTGCCAGTATTGTAGGAAATATTTTCACTGACGGAGGGGAGGGATGCAGTGGGGAGAATGTTGGGAGAACAGAAGAGGCTCTCTCCTGGAACTGCAGAGTATGCAGTGGGAACATTTTGATAGGGAAACAGGAAAGGAAAATCTGTGACCTTCAGGCACAGTTGGAGGAAGAAAGGAAGGAACTGATAAGGATCAAGGGAGAAAGGGGGGAGGAGGGTGGCTGGGAACTGGCAGCTGGTAGGAGGATAGGAAGGAAGAGAACGAGATCTGACAGTTTTATCATCAATACCAAAAACTGGTACCTGCCACTGCTAGAGTTAAGTAGAGAAGAGCCTCAGGTACAACGAGGAGCAGGAAATGTGCAGCACACTTTAACCGAGGCCAAGAAGCCAAGGAATGTGCAAAGTGTTAGGAAGAAGAAAGTGCTGCTCCTAGGTAGTAGCCATTGTTGTTGTTGTGGTCTTCAGTCCTGAGAATTGTTTGATGCAGCTCTCCATGCTACTCTATCCTGTGCAAGGTTCTTCATCTCCCAGTGCCTACTGCAGCCTACATCCTTCTGAATCTGCTTAGTGTATTCATCTCTTGGTCTCCCTCTACGAGTTTTACCCTCCGCGCTGCCTTCCAATGCTACATTTGTGATCCCTTGATGCCTCAGAACATGTCCTACCAACTGGTCCATTCTTCTTGTCAAGTTGTGCCACAAACTCCTCTTCTCCCCAATCCTATTCAATACCTCCTCATTAGTTATGTGATCTACCCATCTAATCTTCAGCATTCTTCTGTAGCACCACATTTCGAAAGCTTCTATTCTCTTCTTGTCCAAACTATTTATCGTCCATGTTTCACTTCCATACATGGCTACACTCCATACAGATACTTTCAGAAACGACTCCCTGACACTTAAATCAATACTCGATGTTAACAAATTTCTCTACTTCAGAAATGCTTCCCTTGCCATTGCCAGTCTGCATTTTATATCCTCTCTACTTCGACCATCATCAGTTATTTTGCTCCTTTACTACTTTAAGTGTCTCATTTCCTAATCTAATTCCCTCAGTATCACCCGAGTTAATTCGACTACATTCCATTATCCTCATTTTGCTTTTGTTGATGTTCATCTTATACCCTCCTTTCAAGACACTGTCCATTCAGTTCAACTGCTCTTCCAAGTCCTTTGCTGTCTCTGACAGAATTACAATGTCATCGGCGAACCTTAAAGTTTTTATTTCTTCTCCATGGATTTTAATACGTACTACGAACTTTTCTTCCGTTTCCTTTACTGCTTGCTCAATATACTGATTGAATAGCATCGGGGAGAGGCTATGTAGTAGCCGTATGCGAGGTGTAGTCCCTCAGTTACAGGAAAGTTTATGGGCAGCGTACCAGGCCACCAATATCTTCAAGCCAAATGCATGACTAAGTCATGTTCTTTATTTAAGCACGTTAAAAAAGAGGACCACGTAGTGATAGTGGGTGAGGCGGGAAACGGTTTGGACCGGGATAGGGCATATGACATAGGTGGTGACCTGGAAAAGATAGCTCATGGCACCAACCGACACATTGTTGAGCTGTTCCAGCGCAATGTTCGGTGGCACCTTGATGGAGCTGTGAGATGAATCAGTGTGGTTAGGGATGACTCTGAGGGCAGCCAAATTTGCTTATGTTTGTCTGGTGACCATCGGGACTATCAACAGAAGGGATTTCAAGAGGCATGGCCTACACCTAAACAGGACTAGGAAGGGAAGGTTGGTACGGCCGATTCATGAGGATGCAGAAGGCAATGGAAACCACTGCATTAAAGACACATAACGTGTATCCACAGGACATGTGGCCTGTAATTGAAGAAGTGTCATGATGATCTCTCCATTGGCAAAAGATTCCGGAATAGTCTCCCATTCGGATCTCCGGGAGGGGACTGCCAAGGGGGAGGTTACCATGAGAAAAAGATTGAATAACCAACGAAAGGATAACGTTCTACGAGTCTGGGCGTGGAATGTCAGAAGCTTGAACGTGGTAGGGAAACTAGAAAATCTGAAAAGGGAAATGCAAAGGCTCAATCTAGATATAGTAGGGGTCAGTGAAGTGAAGTGGAAGGAAGACAAGGATTTCTGGTCAGATGAGTATCGGGTAATATCAACAGCAGCAGAAAATGGTATAACAGGTGTAGGATTCGTTATGAATAGGAAGGTAGGGCAGAGGGTGTGTTACTGTGAACAGTTCAGTGACCGGGTTGTTCTAATCAGAATTGACAGCAGACCAACACCGACAACGATAGTTCAGGTATACATGCCGACGTCGCAAGCTGAAGATGAACAGATAGAGAAAGTGTATGAGAATATTGAAAGGGTAATGCAGTATGTAAAGGGGGACGAAAATCTAATAGACATGGGCGACTGGAATGCAGTTGTAGGGGAAGGAGTAGAAGAAAAGGTTACAGGAGAATATGGGCTTGGGACAAGGAATGAAAGAGGAGAAAGACTAATTGAGTTCTGTAACAAGTTTCAGCTAGTAATAGCGAATACCCTGTTCAAGAATCACAAGAGGAGGAAGTATACTTGGAAAAGGCCGGGAGATACGGGAAGATTTCAATTAGATTACATCATGGTCAGACAGAGATTCCGAAATCAGATAATGGACTGTAAGGCGTACCCAGGAGCAGATATAGACTCAGATCACAATATAGTAGTGATGAAGAGTAGGCTGAAGTTGAAGACATTAGTCAGGAAGAATCAATACGCACAGAAGTGGGATACGGAAGTACTAAGGAATGACGAGATACGTTTGAAGTTCTCTAACGCTATAAATATAGCAATAGGGAATAGCGCAGTAGGCAGTGCAGTTGAGGAGGAATAGACATCTCTAAAAAGGGCCATCACAGAAGTTGGGAAGGAAAACATAGGTACAAAGAAGGTAGCTGCGAAGAAACCATGGGTAACAGAAGAAATACTTCAGTTGATTGATGAAAGGAGGAAGTACAAACATGTTCCGGGAAAATCAGGAATACAGAAATACAAGTCGCTGAGGAATGAAATAAATAGGAAGTGCAGGGAAGCTAAGACGAAATGGCTGCAGGAAAAATGTGAAGACATCGAAAAAGATTTGATTGTCGGAAGGACAGACTCAGCATACAGGAAACTCAAAACAATCTTTGGTGACATTAAAAGCAACGGTGGTAACATTAAGAGTGCAACGGGAATTCCACTGTTAAATGCAGAGGAGAGAGCAGATAGGTGGAAAGAATACATTGAAAGCCTCTATGAGGGTGAAGATTTGTCTGATGTGATAGAAGAAGAAGCAGGAGTCGATTTAGAAGAGATAGGGGATCCAGTATTAGAATCGGAATTTAAAAGAGGTTTGGAGGACTTACGGTCAAATAAGGCAGAGGGGATAGATAACATTCCATCAGAATTTCTAAAATCATTGGGGGAAGTGGCAACAAAACGACTATTCACGGTGGTGTGTAGAATATATGAGCGTGGCGATATACCATCTGACTTTCGGAAAAGCATCATCCACACAATTCCGAAGACGGCAAGAGCTGACAAGTGCGAGAATTATCGCACAATCAGATTAACACCTCATGCATCGAAGCTGCTTACATGAATAATATACAGAAGAATGGAAAAGAAAATTGAGAATGCGCTAGGTTACGATCAGTTTGGCTTTAGGAAAAGTAAAGGGACGAGAGAGGCAATTCTGACGTTACAGCTAATAATGGAAGCAAGGCTAAAGAAAAATCAAGACACTTTCATAGGATTTGTCGACTTGGAAAAAGCGTTCGACGATATAAAATGGTGCAAGCTGTTTGAGATTCTGAAAAAAGTAGGGGTAAGCTATAGGGAGAGACGGGTCATATACAATATGTACAACAACCAAGAGGGAATAATAAGAGTGGACGATCAAGAACGAAGTGCTCGTATTAAGAAGGGTGTAAGACAAGGCTGTAGCCTTTCGCCCCTACTCTCCAATCTGTACATCGAGGAAGCAATGATGGAAATAAAAGAAAGGTTCAGGAGTGGCATTAGAATACAAGGTGAAAGGATATCAGTGATACGATTCGCTGATGACATTGCTATCCTGAGTGAAAGTGAAGAAGAATTAAATGATCTGCTGAACGGAATGAACAGTCTAATGAGTACACAGTATGGTTTGAGAGTAAATCGGAGAAAGACGAAGGTAATGAGAAGTAGCAGAAATGAGAACAGCGAGAAACTTAACATCAGGATTGATGGTCACGAAGTCAATGAAGTTAAGGAATTCTGCTACCTAGGCAGTAAAATAACCAATGACGGACGGAGCAAGGAGGACATCAAAAGCAGACTCGTTATGGCAAAAAGGCATTTCTGGCCATGAGAAGTCTACTAATATCAAATACCGGCCTTAATTTGAGGAAGAAATTTCTGAGGATGTACGTCTAGAGTACAGCATTGTATGGTAGTGAAACATGGACTGTGGGAAAACCGGAACAGAAGAGAATCGAAGCATTTGAGATGTGGTGCTATAGACGAATGTTGAAAATTAGGTGGACTGATAAGGTAAGGAATGAGGAGGTTCTATGCAGAATCGGAGAGGAAAGAAATATGTGGAAAACATTGATAAGGAGAAGGGACAGGATGATAGGACATCTGCTAAGACATGAGGGAATGACTTCCATGGTACCAGAGGGAGCTGTAGAGGGCAAAAACTGTAGAGGAAGACAGAGATTGGAATACGTCAAGCAAATAATTGAGGACGTAGGTTGCAAGTGCTACTCTGAGATGAAGAGGTTAGCACAGGAAAGGAATTCGTAGCGGGCCGCATCAAACCAGTCAGTGGACTGATGACAAAAAAAAAAAAAAAAAGTAGGGGGTAGATCTCAGGCCACACATGGTCAAATACCTGTTGCCAGAGGTAGGAAAAGTAATTCTTTTTTTAATATAAATCCAGATAACAGGTTCCTCTGCCTGAAGAGTATATCCAACAGTTTGAAAAATAGTGAAACAATTACTCACAAGACAGCCTTAACACTCCAAATATACCACATACCAGATGTCACAAAGAAAAACAAACCATTGGAAAGGGTAACATGGGGCATTTCCCACACTTAACAATCCTCCATCAAAACGTTGAGTCAATAGAAAATGAAATACAACTCTTAGAAGTTGATCTCCAATCTTTGAACTGTTCAGTAGTTTGTGTTACTGAACACTGGTGTAGAGACACAGAATTTCAAGAAGTACTATTATCACTTTATGAAAGGGGAAACTCTTATTGTAGAACTGCTTAAAGCGGTGGAGTACCATGCATTTATATCAGGAAAGGATAACAGTGCAACTCAAGACATGACCTCAGTGCAATAAGTGAAGACAAACACGTTGAAATATCAGCAATTGAATTAACAGGGCTTGATGTAACCAAAAATTAATCATTTTGTGTGTGAATAGAGCTCCCAGTGGTAGTGTGGACACTTTTTTCAATAAATTAATAGAAGATCTAGATAAAGTCTCAAGTATAAAGCTCAACATAATTCTGTGTGGGGACATTAACATCAACACTGAATCATAAACGGATACAGCAGCACCCTCATAAATATCCTTCAAAGTTTTGGCATGTCTCTACTGGTCAATAATGCAACAAGGATTACTACAATGACTGCATCATTAATTGACAATGTGGCCACAAACATGGACAGAGAAAAATGTGATGTAGCTGTTAAAGGGCTTGGACTGTCAGACTATTTCTGTCAAATATCAACAGTAAAATCAGGCATCGAATAGTTCCCTAAACTACAAGCCTACAACAGACATCCATCAGAAATCAAAATAAAAATTTTTTCGAAACAACTAACAAAACAAAGCTGAGATGAAATGTATAAGGAAATAAAAGTGAATATGAAATTCTCTAAATACTCCACATTATTTAAATTGATCTCTGAAAAGGCATTTCCAAAAGTATGCATGTCTGTATCAAAATCTCACAAATACAGGTGGATAATAGCAGGTATTAAGAAGTCCTCCCAAACACTTAAATACCTCAGTTCCATGAAAAAGAGTTGCAATGATCCAGAATTTTTAAATTTCTGTCATAGATACAAAAAGATCTTTAGGAAGGTGCTGATTGCTGCAAAACAGTCATTTAATGACAAAATAATATATAGTGCAGAGAATAAAAGCAAAGCAGTCTGGGATGCTATAAAAAAGGAAATGGGGAGAGGCAAACAAATGCAGAATAACATACTTCTAAGGGAGGGGGATAAGGTAATAAATGATCCACAATACTTAGAAACTATGTAAACGAGCATTTTTCAAGTTTACACGTGTAAATAATTTTCTACTAAAAACAATGATGTTATATGCAGCCAGAGAATGAGGTCAAAAAAACTGTTCAAAAACTAAAAAATAAAAGGTCAGTAGGCTTAGATGAAGTACCAATGTGTGTACTGAAACAAAGCATAGAAATGGTTCAAATGGCTCTGAGCACTATGGGACTTTACATCTGAGGTCTGCAGTCCCCTAGAACTTAGAACTACTTAAACCTAACTAACCCAAGGACATCACACACATCCTTGCCCCGTAGCAGTCGCGCGGTTCCGGACTGAAGCGCCTAGAACCACTCGGCCACCGTGGCCGGCCAAAGCATAGAGATTATACAAGGCCCCTTAACATATATAATAAATGAATCCTTCACATCCGGAACATTTCCAGATCAGTTAAATCAGGCAAGAGTTGTACCTTTGCTTAGAAAATTACTGGCCCATTTCCCTGCTATCTCTCAAAAATAATAAAAGCAATTATGAAAGATAGATTAATAAATTACCTGAATAAATAAATTCTTTTAAGCGAATCTCCGTTTGGTTTCCAGAGTGGCAAAAGTATGTAGTCAGCCACAGTAGAATTCACAAAAGTAGTTTCTGTTGCTCTTGACAAAGATGAATGTGTCACAGACATATTTCTGGATCTTTCTAACGCCTTTGATGTAGTCGACCACAAAATCCTATTCCATAAATTGGAAGCATTAGGAATAAGAAGCTAATGACTGGTTTCGGTCATACCTAGCAGACAGGGTACAAAGAGTAGGGATTACACATACTGTAAATAGATGTAAACTTATCAGAACCAAAATAAATCAATGTAGGATTAATGTAGGGGTTCCACAAGGTAGCATATTAGGACCAATACTATTCCTGATATACATCAATGACTTTCCCAGTAGTGATACTCATGGTGAAAAAAAATTATATTATAGCCACTGAGAAAACAAGAGAACTCCTTGCAGGAAAGCAAATGAAACTCTCAAGGAAGTTTATGATTGGTCAATAAGCAATAAAGTTATGTTGAGCACAAAGAAAACTAATTCCATGAATTTCAGTTCGAAGAGCTAAAATGACAGTGTTAAATTAAATGTAGATGGCACTTCTATAGTCTGTGTAACAAATGCAAAATTTATAGGAATGAATATTGAGTCTCAGTTGAAGTGGTGTGAACACACATATAGGTACATGCAAACAGAATGTCATCATCATGTTATGCCCTTAGAATCCTATCATCAGTGTGCAACATGTAGTGTCTTTTAGTTACATACTATACATATGTACACCAAATTATTAGCTATGGCATTCTTTTTTCGGGAACAAATGCACAAAATACGAACATAATTTTCAACCTGCAGAAAAGAGCCATAAGAATATTAATCAAAAATAGTAGTTTAGCTCATTGTAGAGATCTCTTCCGAACACTGGGGTGTTTAACTGATCCATGTGAATACATATACCAATCATTTGTACACATCAAAAATAACATTAGTAATTACTGCACAAACAGCTCTGTCTATGGTCATGAAACAAGAGCTTGATTCAACTTACATTTACCAAGAAAAAATAAACAGAAAACTCAGAACAGCATTTTCTACCAAGGAATCAAATTGTACAATAAATTACCAAAAGAGATTAAAGAAACTGCTAAAGTACACTTATTTAAAGAGGTGGCTAAAAAGTACCTGCTATGCAATACATTTTATACATTGAAGGATTACTTAGATACAACAAAATACGGGTTTGGTAAAAAAGTTATAGAAGTAAATAATAATAATGATTATAAAACATCCAACATTCCACTTAACACCTACACACTATGCATTTCTCGTTATTTTTTCCTTTTCTGGAAATACTTACCACCAAGCTATGCATAGCACAGTACTAACACCTCTTCCTCTTTCTGAGCTCATCATTTCACTCATTATAGAAGGATGTTGACTCAGTATTTCTGGATAGCAAAGAGGAAGTTGCGGTACAGAAAATGGCCCGGAGACCACCAGTGTGTGTGTGTGTGTTTGAATGTGTAGTGAGTGAAGTGTTATGAAACATTGTGTGTAACTTCTAGAGTGTGTAGTGACTGATAGTGAGATACGAGTGAACAGTGTGGCATTACATTATTAAATAAGCTATTTGTAAAAAAAGTATTATATATCAGGAATAAATCTAATGATTGTCTCTAACTAGAAGTCTGTAAATATATGTGTATACGAATTAGCTCATTTTAAGTTGGTCTAAACTTGTAAATACTTTCATATGTCCTACATCCGTGTAAAAAGAGATCTATGGCTGACTAATGTTACTTCTACTACTGCTGCTACTACTACATAGCCACGCAGACACCAAGACTTCTCACGACTAATCCAATCGATTAAACTCCCGACTTCAAGACTGGCTGCCGAGTCTCGAAAAAATAAATTTCAATTAACTTGCCGGAATATATAATCATTGATGACGAAAGAGAATTTAGAATGGAACCACAACGGCCGACCGTTGCGCGTCTGCGTCCTTACAGCGATTACCCATTCTTCCTTCCTCGAGGATCGAACAGGAACCATTTTTCGAACTATCTTAGAACGGTGGTTATGCCTTGTACATGTGAAGTTCATTCTTAGTGGCCTTCGGTAACGTTTCTCGTGGCCAGTTGCAGTGGTTGTAGCGTCGTTGATTCGCGCTGCTACCCATTCGCTCTGGTGATGGAGCATCTCTGACTGCGACCTTTTTGCGTCAACCTTCTCTTTCGGTCTTTAGATACTATAACATGCCAAAGGAATACGCATTAAAACACAGCTCTTATAAAGTTTAAACATCCATTTTCTTGTCGACACTAAGTTGAGTCGACTCTATTACGTAATGCGGAAACAAAAAAATCGTAAAAAATTTTTTGGCGCATTACTTAATGCTAGTGACATGGGAAAAGCGGTATGAGCATTGTTCCTTCATACTGCCTCTTCCAATAAATGCTCTTAACACAGCCCGTGCCCACAAGATTTCCTGGTGCAAATATAATGCCAAAAATGACTGTGATCACAAACATGGTTTGCCAGCGGCTGTAATAAACGCAATGAAACCAATTTTTCTTGATGTAGCACAGCTATAATCGTTACACAAATGTCTACACGAAAAAAGGCACAATCCTAACGAGCGCGCTAACAATTTAATTTGGGCAGCGATTCCTAAAAGGGAGTTTGTGAGCAAAAAAACACTGCACTTTGGCATTTATGATGCAATAGCAACCTGCAACCAAGGGAACAGTGTGAAGTATGAAGTATTGAACGCATTAGGATTTCCAGCTGGGATGAACACTGTATGAGCACTTAGAAATATTGAGAGAGAGAGAGAGAGAGATAAGAGAAGAGGAAAGAAGAGAAAGGGACATGAAACACGGAACAACAGGCTAGAAAAGAAGACCAAAACGGAAGCTTTTGGAGGATGAAGAAGACGACTCTGGTAATCCATCCTATATTGCAGGAATGTATTCAGAAACTTTGACAGCCATTCCCCTTAAATTATAATTTTTTGAACGTAAGGAACATTTTCTCAAAATCCACTAAAGCTTGGGAAATGAAACTTTTATACAGCACTCCTAGTAATCAAACTTACATTGTAACACAGCCATTTGGCAATATGTTCAGTAATTTCTTTTCAGTTAGACTAAATAAAGCATTTCTTGTAAAAATGTTGGGTCATTAATAAAATTATTGAAAGGGAACTGGGAAAAGATACTCCAGTATCCCTCCATCATAACTGCAATACTAAACCACTCTATAAGTTAAAAAGAAATTTCAAATTTCTCTGTTTGGTAGATTACACATAAATATTCCTCAAACATAGAGATTCTAACATGGCTCCCCTTAAATAAACATTGTTTTCTGTGTTTTTCTATTTTACTTTATTCAGTCTTCACTTATCTCACTACCATGCATAGTATTGCTTTATGTCTCATGTCTTCTCTTTATTGTAGTCTTAAAGATCTTGTAAAAGTGATGTCTCGGATACGATAAATAAATAAATATATAAATACGAAAAATTCGGTGAATAATTATGTAAGTTTTGCTTTTACCACCTTTACCATTGCCTCTCTTACTTATTTTGTTATTTGTAGAATTTTTTCCTCTTTCCTTGTGCCAAGATGCTACTTGTTCCGATGTTTTAAAAATTTGGCGCAACGACTTACCACGAAGGGTATTTTCTTTTTCAACCTCCGATCGTCACGAAATTAAATTCGCTATGAAACTCCGGTGGGCCTTTGTGCAGGTGTGTTTTGTGTCTCTAGTATGACTATCTATGGCGTCAGGCAGCACTTTTCAGTTCTACGCGAACACCGAGCACCTAAAGATGCCTAGAAAATAGTGTCTCCCGCCATGCGTTAACTTCTGCTGAGGACTTTCGCCCGAGTTCATGCAGCCCACATAACGTAACTGCAATGCGGCTACGAAGACTCTCCTCGAGAGTTTTTCAAGGGAAGTGTTTGATCATCCACGACGCAGCCTGGACTTGGCTCCCCCTGATTTTCATCTCTATGCTCGTGCAGCCTATAAGGGCACAATTTTGGCACACTACGAGCTGGAGACCAGAGGTTGCCTCCTGTTATAAGGGTGATGGTAAGCTGGTGCAACGATACGGCAAATGTCTAAGTGGGAACGGCGACTATGCAGAGGCGTAACTGGAAGTTGTAACGAAATATTGCTAATAAACCTTCTTTGATTCTCACTGTGGTATGCATTTGACGACTGATCGGAGATTTAAAAAAAAGATTAGCCCTCGTATTACACACTACTGGCCATTAAAATTGCTACACCACGCAGATGACGTGCTACAGACGCGAAATTTAACCGACAGGAAGAAGATGCTGTGATATGCAAATGATTTGCTTTTCAGAGCATTCACACAAGGTTGGCACCGGTGGCGACACGTACAACGTGCTGACATGAGGAACGTTTCCAACCGATTTCTCATACACAAACAGCAGTTGCCCGGCGTTGCCTGGTGAAAGGTTGTTGTGATGCCTCGTTTCCGACTTTGATATAGGTCGGATTGCAGCCTATCGCGATTGCGGTTTGTCGTATCGCGACATTGCTGCTCGCGCTGGTCGAGATCCAATATGGAGTCGGTGGGTTCAGGAGGGTAATACGGAACGCCGTGCTGGATCCCAACGGCCTCGTATCACTAGCAGTCGAGAGGACAGGCATCTTATTCGCATGGCTGTAACGGATCGTGCTGCCACATCTCGATCCCTGAGTCAACAGAAGGGGACTTTTCCAAGACAACAACCATCTGCACTGACAGTTCGACGACGTTTGCAGCAGCATGGTCTATCAGCTCGGAGACTATGGCTGCGGCTACCATTGACGCTGCATCAAAGACAGGAGCGCCTGCGATGGTGTACTCAACGACGAACCTGGGTGGACGAATGGCAAAACCTCATTTTTTCGGATGAATCCAGGTTCTGTTTACAGCATCGTGATGGGCGCATCCGTGTTTGGCGACATCGCGGTGAACGCACATTGGAAGCGTGTATTCTTCATCGCCATACTGGCGTGATGGTATGGGGTGCCATTGGTTACACTTCTCGTCCTCCTCTTGCTCGCATTGACAGCACTTTGAACAGTGAACGTTACACTTCAGATGTGTTACGACCCGTGGTTCTACCCTTCATTCGATCTCTGCGAAACCCTACATTTCAGCAGGATAATACACGACCGCATGTTGCAGGTCCTGTACGGGCCTTTCCGGATACAGAAATTGTTCGACTGCTGCCCTGGCCAGCATATTCTCCAGATCTCTCACCAATCGAAAACGTCTGGGCAATGGTGGCCGAGCAACTGGCTCGTCACAATACGCCAGTTACTACTCTTGATGAACTGTGATATCATGTTGAAGCTGCATGGGCAGCTGTACCTGTACACGCCATCCAAGCTCTTTCTGACTCAATACCCAGGCGTATCAAGGCCGTTATTACAGCCAGAGGTGCTTGTTCTGGGTACTGATTTCTGAGGATCTATGCACCGAAATTGCGTGAAAATGTAATCACATGTCAGTTCTAGTATAATATATTTGTCCAATGAATACCCGTTTATCATCCGCATTTCTTCTTGGTTTAGCAGTTTTAGTGGCCAGTAGCGTATGGTTAATGTACATGCAATTTGCCTAGATAACAGATTGCATTTTGAATCAAATTCTGTGGTAACGTTTTGAGAAAGCAACATAATCTGTGGTAGGGTGTTCTGCGACCTCTGGTACGCAGTGGGATGAATGATGACAACTTATGAACGAGCAGGACGTGAGAGGCAGACGTCGACTGGCAGACCACGTTGGGAGGCAGCGAGGACGTCTCGGGTTAAGTGAACCATCGCTCTCACCGACACGTAGCTCTCCGCGAGAGCTTTCGCTCGTAAAACTGGGCGGGGTAGCTTCTTCCGCGTTTTGGCATGTCTTGGAACGACTGGGTCTGTCTGCCGCCCCCATGTCCGAAGAAACCAGGTCAGCCGAGAGTACTTTCGATCTCTCTTGCAGCAATTCAGCATTGGAGTAAAGCAGACCGTCACGTCAACAGAAAAGACGATAGACTGCAAGCATTACCAAGGAAATATTTGTCTTGGAGTATCGTTGCTTGACTCTCTCCCCACTTATGACTATGTCCTTATGCGTAATTGTTCCATGGATTAGCTCTCAGATCAGAAGAGTAAGACACAGGAATGTAGCGTTCCACTCCAACTCTTCAACCAGTAATCAAAGGAGCAATGACGAAAATAAAAGAAAGATTTAGGAATGGGATTAAAATAGAAGACAAATGGATGTCACTGACAAAATTCGGTGACGAGATAGCAATCCTCAGCGAAAGGAGGGGAGGGAGAATTATGTGACTTGTAGACAGCCTTGAACACTCTAATGAGAACAGAAAGTGGAGCAGGAGTGAAAATATATGCACTTCATTTGTGTAAATACCTGACATTATTCACGTAAACGCGTTTCCTGTCTTACAAAAGCATACTAAAACATTTAACACTATCCTGCTCTTGTGGAAGCCGTGAACTACAAGGATTCACAGTGCAAAAAAAAAGTATTCACTTTCAAAATGACTACATGTAAAAACGATAACCATTGCTTTAATATCAGGAATTTCTGAGAAACTAAGTTAGCTGCACTGCCACATGTGTAACAGTAATACTACAGTTCGCTGAACTGTCAAAATGAATGTTTTATTTCAGCTATAAATGAGAAAAACTGTAACTGTCAGCTCCACTTCACACAGCGCCTAATGACAGGATCTCGGCTATCTGCCTCGAGTTACGTGACTTAGATGTTGGTTTCGAGCCTTAACACGGCGGAGATAGAGACAGGCGAGGTCTATGTTATACATGGTCGATGATACCACTCACGTAAACATTGTGGTTGCGGTATTGCCGCCAGCACCGTTGATCTTCATATAGTAAATCAGCTGAATCCAGAACTGTCAGAAAACATTCCGCATCGTTGTCGGTAATGTGCAGTAGTATCTCTTTGATATAGAGTGATAGTCTAGCCTTTAGTGCGCGGAGTAAATCACACGTATCGACTCGCACGTCTAGAAAATACGTCATATTTAGGTACTTCCCAAAATATCTTCGTAAATTACTATATTTGGCATTGAAAGGCTCTGGTTCCATGATCTGTTCTCTGAGACGATCTTGGGCAGTTTGAAACCAAAATGATCTTCAGAGAATACTTCGGAAATTCTTTATTAATACTACAGCGTGCATACTCTTTTTTTCATCATTCAAACTTTGGAACTGGCGATGTCTCATCAAACTTTCCGCTTACATTGAGATTGTCAAAATTTATATGCCTGGTTCCGTGTAAGAAAAAGAATGGTTCAAATGGCTCTGAGCACTATGGGACTTAACTGCTGTGCCGGCCGGGGTGGCCGTGCTGTTCCAGGCGCTACAGTCTGGAACCGCGTGACCGCTACGGTCGCAGGTTCGAATCCTGCCTTGGGCATGGATGTGTGTGATGTCCTTAGGTTAGTTAGGTTTAAGTAGTTCTAAGTTCTAGGGGACTGATGACCACAGATGTTAAGTCCCATAGCGCTCAGAGCCATTTAACTGCTGTGGTCATCAGTCCCCTAGAACTTAGAACTACTTAAACGTATGCGGTTAAAGGCGCTGCAGTCTAGAACCGCAAGACCGCTACGGTCGCAGGTTCGAATCCTGCCTCGGGCATGGATGTTTGTGATGTCCTTAGGTTAGTTAGGTTTAACTAGTTCTAAGTTCTAGGGGACTAATGACCTCAGCAGTTGAGTCCCATTTGAGTCCCATTTGAACCATTTTGAACTTAAACCTAACTAACCTAAGGACATCACACACATCCATGCCCGTGGCAGGATTCGAGCTTGCGACCGTAGTGGTCGCGCGGTTCCAGACTGTAGCGTCTAGAACCGCTCGGCCACTGCGGCCGGCGTTCCGCGTAAGACATTCTTCGGTTTGTCTCATAGGCGGAGGTACTGCTACTGCACGGCGCTCTTCCGTCTCTAGTCACGGGTTCATACATAGGCTATGCTATTGGTTTATTACCGCATTTAGGAACAGTGTGGCTTATATCATTTCGCTCAGCGTTGATTTCATTACGTATTTGCCTGTCAGGTTCTCCGACATGCGACTGCCAGTTACCTTCCCACATGGGGAAGGTAGATTGTATGATCTCCCTAATTTCAGTTATCTCTTCACGTTAGCCTTGGCAAGTTTCTCGTTTGCCAAAAGCTACCTCTGTTGTGACATTTTCTACCTCTTCCTTTACCTCCCTCTGGATACTGTCCCTCATCTCTGTACTCAATTCGTTCATAGTTGAAGTGACTTTTTCACTTGATCTTCTAAAGTGTCACGAGATAACTTTCATTTTCTCCAAATCTGCCGTCAGTCTTCTCACTTCATCCGACAAGTCTTTGCAGGTAGTCTGCAAGGTAGTGATGTCTTCGTGAATACTTTCTAGATCCTCCTTAATATTCTCCACTATAGTTTATCGTGAGCATCTAAGACTACATGTAGTCTTGATACTAACTCCTTATCTCGAGTAGTTAGTGCTTGATTTAATTGTTTGATCATCTCCTTCTCCCTAAGCTCCAGCTTAACATATCGCTCTTTTTCTAATGCAGCCAGTTTAGCGTCACGCTCTTTTTCTAATACAGTTTGTTTCCTATCTCGTTCGTTTTCAGACTCCATCAGCAGTTGTCCTTCCCTAAGGGCCTGTTGCTCTTCAGGCTCTTTTTCTCTTAAATCCAGTTTTTATAGCGGGATAGTAATTAAGTCTGTTCCTGGTACATTCTGTATTAGATGATCAGCTGACGCTGCACCCTGCACGTAGACATCCTGTTCCAAATTCGGAATACTCTTACTCATATTTTGGGTTTCTACTTCCCAAGTGCGAATTGCAGTTGTCGGCAAGTCTGAATCACTGTCGTAAGCCGGCCGCGGTGGTCTAGCGGTTCTGGCGCTGCAGTCCGGAACCGCGGGACTGCTACGGTCGCAGGTTCGAATCCTGCCTCCGGCATGGGTGTGTGTGATGTCCTTAGGTTAGTTAGGTTTAAGTAGTTCTAAGTTCTAGGGGACTAATGACCTAAGATGTTGAGTCCCATAGTGCTCAGAGCCATTTGAACCATCACTGTCGTATGTGATTCTTGCATAGCGTCATTCTGCTCATCGTCAGAAATTTCCTTTCGCTTTGGCCCAACCATTATGTAAACTATTATTAAACTTCACATGCAATACACATAAAATACAAAAAAGAACTTATAATTAATTACAAACATACGAGGGCAGTTCAATAAGTAATGCAACACATTTCTTTCTCGGCCAATTTTGGTTGAAAAAACCGGAAATTTCTTGTGGAATATTTTCAAACATTCCCGCTTCGTCTCGTATAGTTTCATTGACTTCCGACAGGTGGCAGCCCTGTACGGAGCTGTTAAAATGGCGTCTGTAACGGATGTGCGTTGCAAACAACGGGCAGTGATCGAGTTTCTTTTGGCGGAAACCCAGGGCATCTCAGATATTCATAGGCGCTTGCAGAATGTCTACGGTGATCTGGCAGTGGACAAAAGCACGGTGAGTCGTTGGGCAAAGCGTGTGTCATCATCGCTGCAAGGTCAAGCAAGACTGTCTGATCTCCCGCGTGCGGGCCGGCCGTGCACAGCTGTGACTCCTGCAATGGCGGAGCGTGCGAACACACTCGTTCGAGATGATCGACGGATCACCATAAAACAACTCAGTGCTCAACTTGACATCTCTGTTGGTAGTGCTGTCACAATTGTTCACCAGTTGGGACATTCAAAGGTTTGTTCCCGCTGGGTCACTCGTTGTCTAACCGAACACCATAAAGAGCAAAGGAGAACCATCTGTGCGGAATTGCTTGCTCGTCATGTGGCTGAGGGTGACAATTTCTTGTCAAACATGGGTTCATCACTTCGAACCTGAAACAAAACGGCAATCAATGGAGTGGCGCCACACCCACTCCCCTACCAAGAAAAAGTTTAAAGCCATACCCTCAGCCGGTAAAGTCATGGTTACAGTCTTCTGGGACGCTGAAGGGGTTATTCTGTTCGATGTCCTTCCCCATGGTCAAACGATCAACTCTGAAGTGTATTGTGCTACTCTTCAGAAATTGAAGAAACGACTTCAGCGTGTTCGTAGGCACAAAAATCTGAACGAACTTCTCCTTCTTCATGACAACGCAAGACCTCACACAAGTCTTCGCACCCGAGAGGAGCTCACAAAACTTCAGTGGACTGTTCTTCCTCATGCACCCTACAGCCCCGATCTCGCACCGTCGGATTTCCATATGTTTGGCCCAATGAAGGACGCAATCCGTGGGAGGCACTACGCGGATGATGAAGAAGTTATTGATGCAGTACGACGTTGGCTCCGACATCGACCAGTGGAATGGTACCGTGCAGGCATACAGGCCCTCATTTCAAGGTGGCGTGAGGCCGTAGCATTGAATGGGGATTACGTTGAAAAACAGTGTTGTGTAGCTAAAAGATTGGGGAATAACCTGGTGTATTTCAATGTTGAATAAAACAACCCCTGTTTCAGAAAAACAATGTGTTGTATTACTTATTGAACTGCCCTCGTAATTAATTACAAACATATTTGTACAAAATTGTTCATCGGCTGCTCTTAATGTCACTGCAACAGCTGAAGACTGCGACGCAGCTAATCTTTCGCATATAATTCGTGCTGCGTTTATGTACAGCCTGTTCAAAAGATATGCTACGCGTATGTAGCTAAGCTTAGTGGTAAACGACCTGAATGGGAACACATGCGTATAGGAGGACCAACCAATCAAAACGTATATTGTCACATGCCGAAAAAATTGAGTTTGATACAGTTTCCGATGGTATTTTATGTGCTTTGCATGACACCTCACGAATCCATGGACCTACATGTCAGCAGGGGACTGTTCAAGCTGATGGAGGCTCTGTGATTGTGCAGGAAGTGTGACCCGTGATACGTCTAGATACGACTCTGACAGGTGACTCGTCCTGTCCGGTCACCTACATCCATTCGTGTCCAGCGTGCATTCCAAAGAACTTGGGCAATGCCAGCAGGACAATGCGATACCCCAAAAGTCCAGGACTCCTACAGATTGCCTCCAGGAGCGCTTCCACTAGCAACCAAACTCCTCAGATATGAACGTTATTGAGCACATATGGGATGCCTTGCAACGTGCTGTTCAGAAGACATGACCACGCCCTCGTACTTTTACGTATTTATGGACAGCCCAGCGTGATTCATGGTGTCAGCTCCCTGCAACACTACTTCAGACAGTAGTAGAGTCCATGCCACTCCGCGTTCCGACACTTCTGCGTGCTCGCCGAGGCCTTTCATGGTATTAAGCAGGTGTAGCAATTTCTTTGGCCCACATGATCGATATCGGAATACACATTCCATCGACAGATCCCAGATACATCGCATGATGGAATGTGCAACCCGAAATCAGTCATGTATGTTCCATTATACTCTTACGATAAAAAATTCAGAAAACGGATCTTTTAATTACAGCTACATCTACATACATACGCCGCATGCCATGCATGCATGGCGTAGGGTACCAGCAGCAGTGCAGTAGCGAGTCGCATATATAGCTTTCATATTTGTTTTGTAGTTTGATTCTTAATTTCCTTCTGAGTGTTTGTGCGCTTGCATATTTAATTACACAAAATCCTTGTGTATTCTCGTATTTGAGAGGAGTAATATTGCTTATTGATAGCCGTAGAGCATAAATTCGCGGAGTCGTTAGATATTAGCAGTAGGATGGATAGGGTGTGTGCGTGCTGTGTGCGGCCGCAGGAGGAACTGGCCGCGGTTCGCGAGCAGCTGAGCGTGCTGTTGGCCACGGTCAGCCGCCTTCAGGCTGCTGCCTCGAGGTGCAGCGGCGGCGGAGGGTCTGGCGCGTCGCTTGAGACACCCCAGGTGTCGCTTGCTGCGTCCGCTGACTCAGCCGCCGAGGCACCTTCTAGTGTACCCGGCGCGCTGGGGCCGCCCTCACCTCAGGGTGAGTGGCGGACTGCAACGCGTTCGCGTCGATCGAGGCGGAGGGCCAATGTGGAGGCTGGCCGGCTGGCCTCGCCCGTTCATCCTGTCAGTGGGCAGGTGGCCGCTCGTTCAGCACGGCCCGAGCAGGCACACGGGGCCAAAGGCTTGCTGCTTATTGTGAGCTCCAACGTTAGGCGGGTGATGGGGCCCCTTAGGGAAATAGCGTACAGGGCTGGAAAGAAATCCAACGTGCACTCGATTTGTCTGCTGGGGGGGGGGGGGGGCCTCATCCAAGATGTGGAGGCGGCTATCGAGGGTACGGGGTGCAGTCGTCTGCAAGTAGTTGCTCACGTCAGCACCAATGATGCCTGTCGCTTGGGTTCTGAGGCGATCCTCAGTTCGTACAGGCGGCTCGCGGATTTGGTGAAGACCGCTGGCCTCGCACGCGGGGTGAAAACAGAGCTCTCTATTTGCAGCATCGTTCCCAGAGTGAATCGGGGTCCTTTGGTTTGGAGCCGAGTGGAGGGTCTCAACCAGAGGCTTCGTCGACTCTGTGACGGTCTTGGCTGCAGATTTCTAGGCTTGCGCTATTGGGTGGGGAATTGTAGAACGCCCCTAGATAGGTCAGAGGTGCACTACACAAAGGAAGCGGCTACTCGGGTAGCAGAGTACTTGTGGCGTGCACATGGTTTTTTTTTTGAGGCTAGGCAGTAGTGCGAGGTGTCCTGATGAACACTCACCAGTCGACGTGCAGGCAGGGAAATCAGGACGCGCTCAGTGTAAAGACACTTCAGCTATCAAGATATTAGCAGTAAATTTTCAGAGTGTTCGGAATAAAGTTCCTGTATTTACTGCCCTCCAGGAAGCGTGTGGCGCGCAAATTATTCTCGGGACTGAGACCTGGCTGAACCCTGAGATAGGAAGTTATATTTAGTGAGGGCTGGAATGTGTATCGGAAAGGCAGATTAGACACCATAGGAGGGGATGTCTTCATTGCAGTTGACAAAAATATTGTGTCTACTGAGGTCGAAGTAGAGTGTGATTGTGAAGTTATCTGGACAGGTTTAACAGGGCTACGCGAAATAAAGTTAATTGTGGGGTGTTATTACCGGCCACCAGGTTCCACCGTGACAGTTCTAGAATCATTCAAAGGGAGTCTACATGCTATATTAGTCGGAGGTGACTTCAACCTACCTAGTATAGACTGGGATGCCTATGGATTCATTACAGGTAGTACAAACAAGCCGTCGTGTGAATTATTTTTGAACACATTATCCGAAAACTGTCTTGAGCAGCTAAATCGACAGCCAATGCGTAATGGAAATATCTTAGATCTGGTAGCCACGAACAGACCAAACCTCATCGACGGTGTCAGTGTTGAGACAGGGATTAGTGATCATGATGTTGTCATTACGACTATGGTTACGAAAGTTAAAAAGTCGGTCAAGAAGGCTAGGAGAGTATTCTTACTAGAAAGAGCAGATAAGCAGTTGCTAGCATCCCAATTAGTAAATGAATCGACTTCATTTACTTCTGGTACGATGGACGTGGAAGAATTATGGGCAAATTTTAAACACATTGTAAATCACGCATTGGACAAGTATGTGCCGAAAAAGTGGGTTACAGACGGAAAAGACCCACCGTGGTTTAACAGCGCAATTCGGAGAATGCTCAGGAAGCAAAGGCAGTTGCATTCGCGGTACAAGAAAGATCGGGAGAATGAGGACAGGCAAAAGTTAGTAGAGATTCGTGCTGCTGCAAAAACAGCGATGCGCGAAGTATTCAACCACTACCACCCTCATACCTTAGTAAAAGATCTCGCTGAAAACCCAAGGAAATTCTGGTCGTACGTAAAATCGGTAAACGAGTCGAAGGCTTCCATCCAGTCACTCATTAATCAGTCTGGCCTGGCAACCGAAGACAGCAACACGAAAGCTGAAATTTTAAATTTAGCATTTGAGAAATCTTTCACCCAGGAGGATCGTACAAACATACCGCCGTTTGAGTATCGTACAGATTCCCGTATGGAGGACATAGTGATAGACATCCCTGGGGTTGTGAAGCAACTGAATGGGTTGAAAATAAATAAATCGCCAGGTCCTGATGGGATTCCAATTCGGTTTTACAGAGAGTACTCTACTGCATTGGCTCCTTACTTAGCTTGCATTTATCTCGAATCTCTTGCCCAACGTAAAGTCCCGAGCGACTGGAAAAAAGCGCAGGTGACTCCTGTATATAAGAAGGGTTGAAGGACGGATTCTCAAAATTACAGACCAATATCCTTAACATCGGTTTGTTGCAGGATTCTCGAAAATATTCTCTGTTCGAATATAATGAATTTCCTTGAGACAGAGAAGTTTCTGTCCATGCATCAGCACGGCTTTAGAAAACATCGCTCCTGCGAGACGCGACTCGCTCTTTTTTCACATGATATCTTGCGAACCATGGATGAAGAGTATCAGACGGATGCCATATTCCTTGACTCGGTGCCCCACTGCAGACTCCTAACTAAGGTACGAGCATATGGTATTGGTTCCCAAATATGTGAGTGGCTCGAAGACTTCTTAAGTAATAGAACCCAGTACGTTGTCCACGATGCTGAGTGTTCGTCGGAGGTGAGGGAGTGCCCCAGGGAAGTGTGGTAAGTCTTCCCTACTAAGTGCTCGTTCCATTTCATATTTCTTTGCAACGTTACGCCCATGTATTTAACCGACGTGGCTGTGTCGGGCAACAGACTATTAATGCTAAGGGAGTGTTTATCCTACTCGTCTGCGTTAAATCACATTTTCCAACATTTAGAGCTAGCTATCATACCTCAGACCAACTAGAAATTGTGTGCATATGATGGTGGAAAATGATCAAACAGTCGAACATCACACGTTTAACGAACACAGGCATTCATAAACAGATCAGGGGCCATGAGCTTGCCTGCAAAAGACCTTGCAGGAAACCGTCACTGTAATCAGTGAATGGAAGCATAGGTATTTCTACTAGCTTCTTTTTCAAGTCATGAGGGAAGAGCTTTTATATTTTTGTAGGTCACAGAGAGATGCTGATACATTCTTGCTCATCGCAGTTATGTGATCAGTCTAATTTAAATTTTCATCAATTCTTAGTCCTAGACTCTTAGCTGAGGGAGAGAAATTGGCATTTATCCAATTTAGGATTCAAGATGTTAGGGATTCCCGATATTTCTGACGAACGAGCCTAGAATAACCAATCAGTACCTATTGGATTTTGAATGGGTTGAGCTTTAGCCTTGTTTCTGTGCCCATTTTGACAGTGGCAAGGGTCGGTATTGAGATTCTCGACAGTTTCCTTCAGGCTTATCGGTTTCCCACTTACACACAAGTAGAGGTAATCAGCATACCTATGTACATGTGCAGAGAGGGAACAGAAAGTTGTGTGGTTCTGCTTGTGACGAGTGGTCGAGTGGTCAGGACTTGTGAGTGGGCATCCACGTGGACCTTAAATGACAAAACAGGAAATTTGGTCAAAGGAAGAGAATGAATGTATTTCAATGTGTGGAATACAAAGGGCGTGCCTTGGAGAAAGTTACCAGGTGTAGGAAAATCTAGGAGGGCGATCGACCAAATAAGTGGGCAACGGAAGGGGAGGCGGTTCATGTCATGTTGGTGGCCGGCCACGGGGTGCGGAGCCAGAGGCTCTGCCTCCCGAGAAAGAAGTCTGTTCTAGTCAACGTCTGGATCATAAGAGAGAGAAGCAACTGTGTTCTGCACTGCAGAACCCTCCATAATCCACACACGTTACCTGTATGTCCCATGTATGCTACTGACTAAAGCCGATGGCGTGAATTCTCTAGCAATTTCAGCAGATGGCTCAAAGCATCTCTTGTCATCAGCTTTAACCAGACAGAACTGTCTCGGTCCTGAAAGGCAGACAACTGTGTCATGTAGGCACAGCGGCAGTTGCTCTGGGAGAAAACTTTGGGGGAGGGCGAGTCACTCTCCCACTATTCCCCACATTCAAGGGTACAATTTAAAGTTGATTTTACACACAAGACTTCGTTTTTGTGAGACGACAGAAAATTATGAGCATGAGCAGGCAGTGTGTGTTGTTAATGTATGCAGGACCTATATGGTGGCTCTTTCTCTAAAAGTACTTTCCGGTGTTGAGAACAAGCAAATCTTGCAGTGGACATTTGAAGCTTGAAAGCCAATGCAGCTATTTGGGAAAAGAACATCTCGAAGCACTTACCAGGGATAGAACGGTGGACCCATGAATTTCTGCACCGATGTGCTGACAATACATTCGATAGAAGAGGCAGAAGAACTGCCTACTTAGACCTACCTATTAGGAACCTTTTGCAACAGCATATGAGGAGGTGTGACAGAAATCTAGATCACCCACCCAGGTTACGACAGTGTCGTTAACGTATTTTTTCAAGCAGGGATGGCGTCCATAAAAATTCTCCGTTTTCCATGTTCATCGTGGACTGGATGCTATCGAGGGAGCCATTGGGTGGTGTCATCCCTCAGCCTGCAGAGTTTTTTTGGGAAGGCTCAGGCCTTAAAAACAATTTTAGAAGGAACCCAAATTTGTGGCAGCTCTGAAGTGATCTATGTTAGGACACAAAAGCAACTCTCTTAGTTTAACCAGGGTCTCTGGTTGGACACGCGGCCATGTTTGGGCCATCCGAATACGATCTTCATGATGAATTTTTGTTTTCAGTTTAGAGCTATACTGAAACTCAAAACACGCTACCTGAAGTGGCCGCCGGGAAGAAACAAGTTGGGAGCACGTTTCCTCCACTCTGCAGGGGAATTTACGAGTTAGAGAGTGGCTGCTTCTCCTGAAAAGAAAAAAAGACACTATTAACTTTGATTATAATTGGCCAAGGAGTTATAACAGACGAGTTAGAGGGGTACATGGAGTTTGAGGACTCTTGTGATTGGCATTAAACCCTTGTGGGGGCTGTTTAGGGAGTGCTTTTGTGGAGTCTACTGAGGTTTGATAAAAGGTGAGGAGAAGAAAAACTGCGATTCTGTTCCAGAATCTGGTCTGGAGCGGTATTCCATTTCAGAGTGCAATCTGAACAGGACTCTGGCCGTGACTTTTGTTATGAGTGGGTTGCACTTGGGACACATGTCCTGAGTGTGAGTTCGCACCAGCAGTGGTCTTGACTGGGCAGCCTATGGGGAGGACTTCGCTGTACTGGCAGTCTAGAACTCTGACGTCTCAGACCACTTGCTGCGCCTAGGGAAATCTTATTCGCGACAGGTCTGCAGCCTTGGCGTTTGATCTCCTTGGGAACACTGCTGTATAAGTGAGTATAAGAATATACAGCCTACAGTTGCAGGTTAACTTTATCGTTTACCTAGGTTTCAACGTTAGTAATAACGTCTTCTTCAGAACCTGCAAAAAGTTAATATTATAATGTGCTAGTAAATTATATTAGATATGCTCATCCTACAGGATGCAACGTGTGGTACTTACATAAAATATTATTTAAATGTTTGCCTAAAACAGACCATGCCCTAAGACAACTTTATAAAACTTGATGCATAACCATAAGGTTTTGTCACTTCTATTAAACAAGCTGTAGCAAATTCACTTTAAGCCCGTTGTATGGGCCTCGTCGTGTGACTAGAGACTGCGGACTGTGAGGGCTTCCCGGTCTACCTCACAGAGAGTGGCGCGCACGCGCGAGACGTATAGAATCAAACTCTTATTATGCATGCGTCAGATAACATTTTTGCTATGAAATAATTTTATACTTTACTATAGTAAATTAATTACAGTATCCAGCATGACTATGTTTTACATTCTACTACAGAGCCTTATAAACTGACCAACGCTACTCTAAGCGTGCAAGTGGCATTTCTATCGTCTGACCTAACGGCAGAAGATAAACACGCCACGATAAGACCACGAGACATATTGCTGACACTCGCCTACTTCGTTAGAGCGACAAGTCAAATAATCTGATGGTGTGTGTACCGAAGGTCTTACAGTACGCACATCACAATAATATTAACTTTTTGCAGGTTCTGAAGACGACGTTATTACTAACGTTGAAACCTAGGTAAACGATAAAGTTAACCTGCAACTGTAGGCTGTATATTCTTATGTAAGCCGGCCGCGGTGGTCTAGCGGTTCTGGCGCTGCAGTCCGGAACCGCGGGACTGCTATGGTCGCAGGTTCGAATCCTGCCTCGGGCATGGGTGTGTGTGATGTCCTTAGGTTAGTTAGGTTTAAGTAGTTCTAAGTTCTAGGGGACTTATGACCTAAGATGTTGAGTCCCATAGTGCTCAGAGCCATTTTGAACCATTCTTATGTAAACAATATCATTTGCTTACGCTGCATAAAAATGTTAAAAGTATAAGTGAGTCAAATTGGTCCATGGTATGGCAGGCGAATGGGAGTGTCACACATTGGAATCTGCCTAGATTTCATGGCTCCATTAGAAAGTGATTGCGATCTGTCTAACGAACTGCCAGCTGCGACTTATATTTCTTGCCCGCGATAGCGAATTACAGATGCTGTACATCGCTGCTCTGCAGACGCATGAACCATGACCGGCAACTGCGTCAGCGTCATGCATCGAGGAAAGGGCTACTGTACTGCTACCCAAGCTTGTTAGGGCAAGCAGGACCACGGTCTTGCCACTTTTTCTCAGCTGCACCAATGTGGTATAACTTCTGTGCAGAACAAATCCAGCAAAGTCTATCCAGTGTTAGGTAATTTCAGGTTGCGCTGTCCACGTTTTGAGCCACAGTAAGTAGTTCAGTCAGGCAAACCTTAGTCTTTGCCATCTAGTCGCCACCCAGGGGAGTGTTAACGTGTTTGTGGCACCAGTTCATACTTATTTGTCATAATGCTTAACATGTAACTGTTTTTTATAAATGCCGCCTGGAGTGACCGCGGGGTTTGAGGCGCCTCTCCCACCGGAGGTTCGAGTCCTCCCTTGGGCAAGGGTATGTGTGTTGTTCTTAGCATAAGTTTAAGTTAGTTTAAGTGGTGTATAAGTCTAGAGACAGATGACCTCAGCAGTTTGGTCCATTGGGAATTAACACACATTTGAACAGTTTTTAATACATAAACTTGCGCCATAACTTTTGTAAGGGCTCAATACCTAGTTAATATATTAATCACCCATCAACAATTGACTAAGATAATGACAGGGCCATCATTTCATTAATGTTATTTCAGAATTCAGGTTTATTTAGATTCTGATAAGTGTGATAACCTGTAATGAAGGCTTTCAACAAGAAACAAAATAGTCAAATTGCAAAATCAGTTTAGCAGGCGCATGGGTCAGGTAGTTAAATGCAAGACGTGATAGGTAAAGTGATTGCTGTCATTGCGTAAACTCGTATTCGCCTGCCGACTTCCGAGAGATACCGCAATTCCATTGTGGTCCTGCCACTTGTAAAGATTTGTTAAACCAGTCCATAAATACTCCCTGACTGGCTGCAGCCCTGTACACATGGCGATATTCGCAATAATACGAAATTGATGACACGACATTGCCATGCAAAGAAGGGAGTACATGAACTAATACTGAACCCTTGGGCCGCCTGATACCACCTGCCTCCCTTTTGACTTTGTGATTCCAGACAAGACCCACCGCTGAGGAGGCATCTGGTATGGGCGACACCATTGCACTGCACTTGACGAGAAATTTAGGCTGCTGAGTTTGACAACTAAAATGTCGAAGTCCCACAGTGCCACAAGCTTTGCCGAAGTCTAAGAAGCGCATGATAGTCGCCTTTTCTGCATCCACAGCAAGCTTCTGGTCATCTGTTACGTTTATGAAGACAAATGTGCTGCGATGTTCACGGAAACGGATTGGCATTTGTCTAGTAGGTTGTCTGTAATTGTCTAGTTCGCTAACTGGTCGTGGCTTGGACTGCGAAGGAAGAATGTAAATAGGTCGTTAATTAGATAGTGCTGCGGCAACGTCCTTGTTAGGTAGTGGCTTAACTAGGCCAGTTATTGGAGAACACTTGTGGTTAAGAAGTGGTTGAAGGGGTCTGTTTCAGTGGGCAATAGTGGGTCATCATTTGGACTGTAATGCAATCGTGTACTCTAGACGAAAATCTGATATGCATCATGACCTTTTGAAGGAAATACAAGTAACATGCTTTCGTTAGAGTTATTCGTGGCTACAGTAGCTTATACTCATGAAGTAGTGAATCTCTGTTGGTTTGTGATTCAATTGTGGGTGTTGGTAATGTGAAGTAACGGTTCAGTTTGCTGGCAGGGACATATGGATCAGCTGCAGCTTTTACTTTGCCTATACCAACACCACGCAGATTTTTCTGCAGAAAAGCAGGTATAATTCTGTTGTTAGCATTTAGCGCAGCTTGACTTACTCTGTTCCGCTTTTACTTGTAACCAATTTGATTTTCAGGCGTAGGGCGTAGTTTTTATGCCCGATGTGTAGCGCTACCATAATGCATTAGAGATAGAATGAGAGCTCTGCACATAATAAGCAAAATGCTGCTGGGTGTCACCAAGCGTGAACTAATATAGCGGACAACCAAAACGTTTTCGTTCGAAGGCCGTACAATCTATAATCGGTATGTCCATCGGGCAAAATTGCCGTTTGCGTTGGGACAATTGTCACACCGATGCAACAAGTCGAAGATACCAGTTTGGTAAAACACCGTCTCCTGCAGCGTGAAGAAGTCCATAGCTGCCTGCTGCACATTCTCGACCAACATGAATCGTCGACCATTCAAGTCCTTTTTTTAGTTTTACTATAAAATAAAGGCAATACAGACTGCGTATAGCATTAGATGAAGTTAAAATCTCCCAAATGAAAAGTTGTCAGCAGCTCAGATAATGGAATACGCAGGAACGGGAAATTATGTTACTTTATTTCAATGGAAGAACATTTCGTTTAAAAGACTAAAAAAACAGGTACGGTTGCTCACTATCTGCTCGTTGATGAAGATGATTGGATACAAGCGATTATTATCGTAAATTTCCATTTGCTCGAGTATATCCAAAACACTATCATTATTTCCAGTGTGCAAGATTGATAAAACAATTTCCATTAGTCACTAAATGATGATTCTGTTGCCTTAAGTGGTATCCAAGGACACAACCACCCCTGGTGAGTATTCTGAACTCCCTTCCCGTTTGCACAATGTGGCAACACTCCCGTGACCCATATTTTATCTTGTACATCCCTGAATTACAAAACGTATTCCTTGGGGATTCCAAACTGTGTTTCAGGACCCCTGTATGTTTATTGTTGGTTTGGAAATCGACACGAATATTAAATTTTTTAAATGTATTTGCAATTTTATGTCATGAAAGTATCAATGTATGAAAAGGAAATATGCCTGTTTTCTTTATTGGTTATTTCGCTCCTTTCTATTTTCCTGGGCATTAACAATCTGCAGCTTATTATCACTGCTTAATGGCTTTTTAATGCCCATAAGGTTGTAATTCGGTTGCATCATGTGGTTTGCAAATACACTCCTGGAAATGGAAAAAAGAACACATTGACACCGGTGTGTCAGACCCACCATACTTGCTCCGGACACAGGTGAGGGCTGTACTAGCAATGATCACACGCACGGCACAGCGGACACACCAGGAACCGCGGTGTTGGCCGTCGAATGGCGCTAGCTGCGCAGCATTTGTGCACCGCCGCCGTCAGTGTCAGCCAGTTTGCCGTGGCATACGGAGCTCCATCGCAGTCTTTAACACTGGTAGCATGCCGCGACAGCGTGGACGTGAACCGTATGTGCAGTTGACGGACTTTGAGCGAGGGCGTATAGTGGGCATGCGGGAGGCCGGGTGGACGTACCGCCGAATTGCTCAACACGTGGGGCGTGAGGTCTCCACAGTACATCGATGTTGTCGCCAGTGGCCGGCGGAAGGTGCACGTGCCCGTCGACCTGGGACCGGACCGCAGCGACGCACGGATGCACGCCAAGACCGTAGGATCCTACGCAGTGCCGTAGGGGACCGCACCGCCACTTCCCAGCAAATTAGGGACACTGTTGCTCCTGGGGTATCGGCGAGGACCATTCGCAACCGTCTCCATGAAGCTGGGCTACGGTCCCGCACACCGTTAGGCCGTCTTCCGCTCACGCCCCAACATCGTGCAGCCCGCCTCCAGTGGTGTCGCGACAGGCGTGAATGGAGGGACGAATGGAGACGTGTCGTCTTCAGCGATGAGAGTCGCTTCTGCCTTGGTGCCAATGATGGTCGTATGCGTGTTTGGCGCCGTGCAGGTGAGCGCCACAATCAGGACTGCATACGACCGAGGCACACAGTGCCAACACCCGGCATCATGGTGTGGGGAGCGATCTCCTACACTGGCCGTACACCACTAGTGATCGTCGAGGGGACACTGAATAGTGCACGGTACATCCAAACCGTCATCGAACCCATCGTTCTACCATTCCTAGACCGGCAAGGGAACTTGCTGTTCCAAAAGGACAATGCACGTCCGCATGTATCCCGTGCCACCCAACGTGCTCTAGAAGGTGTAAGTCAACTACCCTGGCCAGCAAGATCTCCGGATCTGTCCCCCATTGAGCATGTTTGGGACTGGATGAAGCGTCGTCTCACGCGGTCTGCACGTCCAGCACGAACGCTGGTCCAACTGAGGCGCCAGGTGGAAATGGCATGGCAAGCCGTTCCACAGGACTACATCCAGCATCTCTACGATCGTCTCCATGGGAGAATAGCAGCCTGCATTGCTGCGAAAGGTGGATATACACTGTACTAGTGCCGACATTGTGCATGCTCTGTTGCCTGTGTCTATGTGCCTGTGGTTCTGTCAGTGTGATCATGTGATGTATCTGACTCCAGGAATGTGTCAATAAAGTTTCCCCTTCCTGGGACAATGAATTCACGGTGTTCTTATTTCAATTTCCAGGAGTGTATGTTGTACGTGTTTCCACCTTTCAGTGCGTAAGCTGTTCTGAGTATCCTGTTCTGTTTTGTTCAAATGGTTCAAATGGCTCTGAGCACTAGGGTCAACAGCCCCCTAGAACTGCGAACTACTTTAACCTAACTAACCTAAGGACACCATACACATCCATGCCCGACGCAGGATTCGAGCCTGCGACCGTAGCAGCAGCGCAGTTCTGGACTGAAGCGCCTAGAACCGCTCGGCCACAACGGGCGGCCTGTTTTTGTTTATTTATTTATGTTTGTCTTTCAAACGTATTATTCAGGCTATCTTATTGTTTTTGTTTATTTATTTATTTTTTCATCAGTCTTCTGACTGGTTTGGTGCGGCCAGCCACGAATTCCTCTCATGTGCCAACCTCTTCATCTCAGAGTAGCACTTGCAACCTACGTTCTCAATTATTTGCTGGATGTATTCGAATCTCTGTCTTCCTGTACAGTTTTTGCTCTCTACAGATCCCTCTAGTACCTTCATTCCCTAATGTCTAAGCAGATGTCCTGTCTTCCTGTGCCTCCTCCTTGTCAGTGTTTTCCAGATATTCCATTCCTCTCAGATTCTGCGCAGAACCTACTCATTCCTTACCTTATCAGTCCATCTAATTTTCACCATACGTCCGTAGCACCACATCTCAAATGTTTTGATTCTCTTCTGTCCCGGTTTTGGTACAGTCCATGTTTCACTGCCATACAGTGCTGTGCTCTAAACGCACATTCTCAGAATTTTTTTCCTCAAAGTAAGCTCTATGTTGGATACTAGTAGACTTCTCTTGGCCAGGAATGCCCTTTTTGCCAGAGCTAGTTTGCACTGGATGTCCCCCTTGCTTCGTCCGTCATTGGTTATTTTGCTGCCTAGGTGGCAGAATTCCTTAACTTCATCTTCTTCGGGACCGTCAGTCCTGATGTTAAGTTTCTCGCTATCTAATTTCTTCTACTTCACATTACTTTCGTCTTACTCTCAATCCATATTCGTATTCATTAGATTGTTCATTCCATTCAGCAGATCATATAATTCTTTTTCACTTTCACTCAGGATAGCAATATCTTCGGCGTATCATATCACTGATATCGTTTCACCTTGAATTTTAATTTCAGTCCTGAGCCTTTCCTTTATTTCCTTCATTGCTTCTTCGATGTACAGATTGAACAGTAGGGGCGAGAGATTACATCCCTGTCTTACTCCCTTTTTTATTTATCTTTGTATTTGAAACGTGTGCTGAATGACAGTCATTAGAGGTGACACGTCCGTTTTACTGAATTTATTTGAAGTTACTTCTCAAAGGCATCACGAATCATCTTTAGTATGTAAGAGAACGCTTCTCTTTTCGTGTCATAAACAGTGTGGTAGAGGTGTAACTGCAGGTATTGCGACCATCGGTATTGTAATATGTATACACGTCAGTGTGTTACCTGTCTTTTCTCTACATATATTATCTTTCCTCAAACGTGTCACACAACTTACTACTTGATGTTTTCTGCACGGTCGTAACTGCACCACTAAGTGGACTATGCCTGTCAGTATAGAGAAACCGTTTTGCATACACATGTCCATAGTTCAGTACCTGACCTGGCGCCCAGGGGAAAATAAGCTCTTGGTTGTACTCACCAACCTAAGAACAAACTACTCCTAACAGCTGTAATTACTAGTCTGCAAATAAAGTAAAAACTAATGTAACGTTTTTCAGTACACTCTGCTGTGTTACCACAAAAAATATCTGCACTTATACACCTAACACCTTGTACAATTTGTCTGATTATTCCAGTAACCGAGGGAGTAGTGTACAGTAATTGCCATGTTCCTTTAGAGACAGATGTAGCGCGTTTACATGCAGTCGGCCTCGTTCTAACAGCAAAAGCTGCAATGCAGCACTCATCTCCATGCACAGAAAAGTCGTCCATCGCGTCCATCGCTCCTAAGGAGGCTGGGATTCAACCCAGCTTTCTTGATGCCGCCAAATACTGAAGAAGGAGCTCGGATTAGATGTGACCAAGTTGTCGGCAGATATTATCGGGTGACCTCTGGCGACGGCGTCTGGCGACAGTCGTCGGTGTCACTGAGAATGGAGCCTTCATAGTTTAGTAATATAGCTCTCTAGTATGCTAATGGTTGGGTGTCTCCGCCACGATTTGACACCATCGCTTCTTCATTGTTCTGGCCAGCTGTGTGGACCTTCTGTATGCAATATAACTCGAGGGTTGTCCAGTAAGTAAGTTCCGATCGGTCGCGAAATGGACACCGCAGTGAAAACCCGCTGAAGCTTTGCACAGATGTGTTGGGTAGTGTCTCTTGTATGACCGTCGATCGCTTCAAGACGCTCTTCTCAGTTGTGACCGCAATGTGAGCGAGTAAACGTGCCTAGAACAACGATGTCTCCCGCCAAGTAGGAGGGCCCACTGAGAGGATTCGCCTTAATGAATGCAGCCCACCTGACACAACCGCCACGCACTTCCTTCTTCATGGCAATTCTCAGCCGCACTCTGCAGGGGCAGTGAAGACGCTCCTGCAGCCTTTTCGATGGGAAGTGTTCGATCACCCACAACACAGCCCTAATTGGCTCGTCCTGAGTATCGTCTCTGATCACACGAAACGCTGGATACGAAGACAATACTTGGGCGCAGGCTACGCGTTATAGACGAGAGTAGAGAATTATCGGAAAGCACAGGCGGCTGCCTTCTATGACGATGGTGTTGGAAATCTGGTATAACGCTCCGACAAATGTCTACGTCGGGGCGGCGACTATGTACAGAAGTATCTCTTGCAAAGAAAATGTTTCTGATTTTCACAGTGGTTTCCGTTTAGCGAGCGATCGGAACTTACTTTCTGGACAACCCTCGTATGATGTTATCACGAATTATTGTCTTTCTCTTTTAAAGGTTACAGGTCAAATAATTTTTTACTCACGAGTCTCAGACTTAATAAAAACAGTTTTTACGAGGGTCGTTCAATAAGTAAACCCCACATTTCTTTTAAAAAAGACCAATTAATATCCATAGACAAACGTCCTTGATGGTGCTTCACAAATTATGTTCGCTCTGTACGGCGGTGAAGTTTCGAATCGTTCTAGCAGACAGCAGAGCCGTAGTACAGCGTCAAAATGGCGTCTACATACGACTCACGATACAAGCAGCGTTCTGTTATTGAATTCTTGTCTGCAGAAAAAGAAACCGTGGTGAACATCCATAAACGTTTGTGTGCAGTGTATGGCGATTTTGCAGTTGATAGGAGTACAATTAGGCCATGGGTAAAGAAAGTTTCAGCCTCAGGAAATGCAGAAACAGAGTTCCATGATCAGCCACGCTCGGGACGTCCTGTCACAGCCACTGCTCCAGACAAGCTGAAGCGTGCGGATGCCATTATTCATGCCGACCGGCGCGTGACAACTCGACAATTGGGTCTACAGTTATCGGTCAGCATTGAAAGTGCGTCTGCAATGTTCGAGATTCTCGAATATTCGAACAGGTGCTCACGATGGATTACAAGGATGCTCACAGCGAACCACAACATTCAATGATCGGGCACTCTCGGACTTACATCTCTTTGGGCCGCTTAAATATTCTCTACGGGGAACACACTTTGACGAGACAAGAGCTTTCACCAACAGGGAATACATGCTCTTCCACAACGTAAGCGTACGGCCATAGAACGTGATGGAGACTACGTAGAAGAATAGGACATGTTCAAGACATTTTAATGTATATTACCACCAAATTCTGACTCTTAACAATAAATATGTTCTGAGAAAAAAAGAAGGGCATTACTTATTGAACGACCCTCGAATTGAAATGTATAGGAATACTAAAAATACATCTACGAGATGTCAATATCATGCAGAAACTTCAAATCCAAAGTGATGTCTTGCCAAGAATTGATCTTTTGAATGTCGAAGTAAGCAAAATAAAGTTTGGAACATATAAAATGCAGCATAGACGTTTTAGCAAATACATCCTGTAGCATAGCTACATATTTTTCCTGAGGTAAGCTGACGTTCAAGAATGGGAGAAGAGTCATGTAACTCTTTTTAGACGAAGCAAAGGCTTGAAGTTTGAAGAGTTAATTGCGTAATGCGCAGGGGATTTGAAGATGGCGTCTGGTGGAAGGGATACAGGCGCGTCTCACGGGATTTGCCGCTGTTTGACGGAACGATTCCCGTCTTTTTAAAGCAATCGGCCAGAACCTTCCCAGCGCATGCCCCACGGGAAATATCTGTAGTCCTGAGTTTGTTTTTCGGCTCGAGGGAATTCGACTGTCGCCCCTACCTCTACGGCAGTTTCCTTCGTCAAAACGCCAGATGTTTCAAGTATTCGTTGGCTGCTCTTGCCTTTATTGACCAATTTTAGAATCGATCGTCTTTTTCTGAGTAACTTTCGCTAATAACAGAGCATAAATTTTGAAACTGTTGTTAAAGTTACTCGTTAACTAAGGTGGACCGATTTTTCGGAGTTTTATGGGATGAAAGCTACCTACATAAAAATCTTTGCGAGCAGATAAGGAAGATTAGTAAAAGGTGAGATACCTTGCACTAAATGAGAAGCCTTTGATCAAATGAACATCTAACACACTGACTTACCGATGAACACCAGCATATTAGACCCACAAAAGAGGTAGAACCACGCCTTATTACCTTCAGTAGCTGCAAGTTGTTTGGTCATTTGGATCTAAAAGTAACCATACACCACAAAATCACGAATTCACTTCATTCATGCCAGAAGAGGTTGTAAGTTTGTTACTTTAATTTGCTATGTAAGCGTTACTGCTAGCCAATAAAAGCGGGTTAAAAGCTGTGAGCTGTCTGGGGAAGTTAATCTTGCATTACTAAGCAACTGTTTCATCAGGTATCTAGTCTAGTTTTACCAAATTCCCAAACAGACTAACATTAATTATAATCTTTTAATAGTCATACAACAACCGGTAATATATATATATATATATATATATATATATATATATATATATATATATATATATATATATATATATAAAAGAGAATTTAAATAAAAAGAAAGAAATCAGTTTATATTTGGAAATTTATTTTAAGATTGATCATTGAAATTTCAGCATATTACACATGATTCCTAACTAAACTGGTGCCTTATTTAGGATTGTGAAAATGTGAGATTGCAATCTTACGGAACACATCAAATATGGAGCCAAGATTGGGAGACTGCATACAACACTGCATCCATAAAACAACACACAAAGAACGTTGAAACGCAAGAGAAAGTTAACCACTACAAACAGATTCAAATTTTTACCCAAAGAAATTACGTTCGTAGCACAATCCTGTCCGTCATGTAATTACCACACACTGGTATACTAAATTCATGTTAACTCTTTGTGAAATCTTCGCGAAAAGAATAGCTGAGGGCTACTTTGATGATTACACCACATGCTTCACGTGGTCAACTTGGTTTACACAAAGCGTATAACTCCACAATAATTTTGATAATTAAAATAAATTAGATCGAAAAGCAATTTACAAAAGAGAAACCTCGAACTGGTTATTAACGTCTTACTGTTAACCTGACGGGTCAAACAGTTATATAAGCACGTGGTGCTGGTCTCGCAAAGTACATCCCACGTGGGTTGAACATAAAGAAAAGTTGCTATATTGAAAATATTGTCAAGACGAGACGTTATAATCACACAAGCATTCGCATTTAAGATTGATCTTAGTTAGAGTTACTGATCAACACGTGGTTCCACCTTACTCATAAAGTAGTGACAAAGCAACTACTGGAAAATAATCTGAACTTCACACGAGGATTACACTGCGCTGCAATTTAAGATAACCTTAGATATTTTAGAGCTAAACCCGAAATAAAGGTGTTTAAATTTTCAGTTAGGCTGAACTTAACAAATCCATTGTCCCACGGACTTAGCAGACACGCGCTTAGCCGGAGATCTTACCACTTCAGACGCTCGCCACGGACCAACTGACCTGCGCTACTACCGAGCGTGCTTCCTGAGGGTGGCTCACAGATACAAACGGAAGTGGCCAGAGGGGCAGCTTCCTATACCAACATGACAAGGGACGGACAGGACCATACTAAGGATAGAAGCCTCTCTGCTTTAAGAAAGCGTAGTTACCTGTTCCGACGTTGGTCCTACTGTTCTCTAGCAGACAGCCTTGTCTGCTACCCTCAAGCATGCAACTAGAAATACGTTTGCTCATTCATCCTCTCACAAAGAAGGGAAGGGGGATGACAGTATCTTATCATATACAGTATATAAAAGAAAGCGGATGTAGGTTCCGTATGAGACTGTGTGACATGAATTACATATAAACTGTGTTTTAAAGTGTAGTAGTGTGACAGATCGTTCTTGTTTATGTGTAAAAGTAACACGTTCCACTACTCAGTCTCCTCCCAGATAGTCAGAAACGCCACAGTAAATTTAGAAGAGGAATTTATGCCGTAAATGACAACAGATTTAAGAAATTAAACATGAAAGGAATCCCACAGAGACCTTTCATACCCCCAACGCTCCGGGAAAAGACTGTGCAGGGAATTTTCTGGCCATGCTAGGACATTCCCAAGCAGGCTTCTCACACCCTACTTAAACCAAAAGTGTAAAGAAAAGGCAAAAGGTCACCAGCTACTTGCTAAAACACAATAATTTCAACAAATCTTTAAAATCTACTAATTTCAAACAGAAAAAAAGAACACAATCTGTGACACCTATTTAAAAGATAGTGTAGACCTAATTCGGTCAGCAAGTAAAAGCAATGGTTCCTGTGTCATTAATATGAAAACAATTTCTCGTTGTTAGCCTTATGGAGTTCACCAGTATTTGCTCATTGCAAGAGCCAACTGATCACAGGAAAATTTATGACTGTTTATTAACAAGCAAAATTTATGAAAATAGCAAAGGTGCCACAGCAATTAAAAAAGAACATGAAATAACATCAGTATTACAAAGCAGAACATTACAATGCACAATCCGCAAAAGCAAAAAATGATAAGAGAAAAAACATGTTTTACAAAGTGGTTATCGCAAAAAAAATTATATATCTTATAAAACTAATAATTTGTAGAATTAACATAACTATGTGGCACTAATTTAATCACTCTACTATATTTCAATTAGTTAGCAAACAATGAGCACTGTGTCATTATACTGAAACTACAATAATTATGTGATTGTTACCCTTAAGGGGTTCCTCACAATAAATATGCCCCATGCAAAGGCTAATCGATCACAGCCCAATGAGAATGAATAGCAATCTGACTGATAAACGAAGCAATGCCACTTGAATGAATTTACGAAACAAAATAACACAAATCTAATATATCACACAAGAACAAACATTGATCAATAAAACAGTACAATAGTCAACATCTAAAAAAAAACACCAATAAATAAAACACCTGCAAAATACAAGAGTCAAAGTCTAAAAAAAACAATAAAATAGAACACCTGCAAAATACAACAGTCAGTCTAATAAACACCAATAAATTGAATCCCTGCAAAACACACGAGTCAAAGTTTCTGTGACAGAAACACACGTATATGCATTGAACTAAGAACCGTATAATCACTGTTCACTGATACACTCACTAGTTCCACTGTTCCGAGGCACAATATAAGGGGTGGGGGAGGGGGGTTCGTCACCGCAGCTGTCAGTAGGGATTTTTGTCCATCTGTTGCATGCGATCCCGACGTCTCTGCCCTCTCATGAAGTTTCTCTTGGTGGCCCGTGTCACATACATCTCGATTTGGTTCCATGTTTGTGTTCTCAAATTCGTGCGGTATCCTCGATTGACACACCAGGTTGATATTCCTGGGCAAGGATGACACTTAATGGCTCTTCTTTTGTGCCACCCTTAGTGACCAGAGAACATCGAACCATGATTTAATGTCGCTTGACAGTAGGCATCCGTCAGGAAATGTCGATAGGCGTCGTTGACGTCTGCAAGTTTCTCTGGACAGTACCTGTCAAAAGGCTCCATGCCCTTTTATCCCCTGTCTTTTGTCGTTTCACCGCGGCCGTCTCGTCACAGTCACGTGCGTGTGGTGCGTTGCCAGCAGATGGATTTCCGCGCGGTGGACCGCTCGCCCATCTCAGGTCATCGCCTCGAGGGAGGGTCGCACGGGGCGGCCGCCCATTAGCTCCAGGTGCAAGGGAAAGTGTTTGCCGCGTGCCCTTCTTTTGTTGTCGACCGCACTCCCGAAGTGGCCTGGCTGACAGCATGTCCTGCTGGGAAACCCACCAGTTTACAACTAGTCCGGCTGCTCCCGCTGTCTCGTAAGAGTTTACCCGGTTCGCTTTCACGTTCTCAACTGCATCCACTGAAATTTTTTTTTATCATAGTTATGTGATTACACAATGTCATATATAATACCCCTTAGTATTGTCTTTCACAATTTTTGTGAACAAAAGTGAGACTTAAACTTTTTTTTTAAATAAAAAAAAATTTATGAATCTACAATATAAAATAAAAGTTAAATGACTTGACAATGTAAAAAATATAAAAGTGGAATGACTTGACAATGTAAAAAAATAAAAATTAAATGAACTGACAATATATAATATTTAAATCCACATCACTAATGTGGTTCACTTACGTTTTAATAAATCAAATGCTATTTATTAATTCACTAAAATGAATAGGATTATGCCTTGTGCAAGTATAGGTCAGGACAGCATAGGGTTCACATGTTATTTACACACACACACACACACATGCACACCTGTTGTCTATTCTACAAACTAACTACCCATAAACATGCATTACTCATAATTCTACTTCTATCCACTACTAGTTAATCCAACAAGCTACTTCAATGCTACTTCAACAAAGTGTTTACACCACTACAACATTGTTCTAATTCGTCCTCTTCCTGACGCTCGCCGCATATGTCTTGTCACATGATAAATATGGAGAACTTTCCTTAAACATACACAGTAAAAAGAACAATGGTTATTTACACGCCAAAACATTTATACCAGTTGACACACCTGATAAGAGACTCGCAATTATACATTTATCATACTCATATATTCACACATTAAACAGGAAGAAAATTTCATCTAAAATTACGTTATCACAAGAATTAATCACGCAGATGACTCTGAGAACGGTAAAAATATCTGCATTATGCAGGTTATACTACATTTTCTTACCCATTTTGCTGCGATTTCGTTCCTTCTTTAAGTTACCTTTCGCTTCCAAATCAGTTATTTCGCCTGTGGTGGTTATTCTGGATTCATTTCTCATGAATGGCAAAATTGTAGTCACCTCTATTCTGTAAAACAGTATCATCTTAACATATTGAACTTACAACAGACACAAAAGATTCGAATCCTCCTGTAGTTTAAATGACAAATGTTTTGCTCCATCCTTATTACCTTAAACCAAGCTTTCCTTCGGTCCCATAATCAAAATTATTTAATCTTCCTCTACCTTCAAGAGGGAAATTTCCTCAGTACAAATCATATAGGCTGCAGTGCATCCCGCACCAGCGAAAACAGTAAGCTGTAATGCTCACAGCATCAGCAAAACACATAAACGTCGCTTTTCTAGGACAATTATTAACGCAGAATAATTTTTTTAGGCTTTGGCTCAACATCAATCAAGACTACAGAAAGGATTTGTGTTCCATTCTCCCTTTGCTGAAAAACTGCTCGTATTTGACTACCACAATAATATTTCAGGGCCACGTAAATTACACAAACCACAACTCTTCTTTCACCTTGAAGGGAATCAATATACTTACGAAATCCACAGACAGCACTTTACGTACTCAGCTATAAAGAACAAAAAAGACATATATCATCAATATTAACATATCATCACATATTGGGAATCCAATGGTTAAACAATCGTATTATCGCATCCTGTTTTCAAGATTCCAGATTTACTCACTCCTTTCTCAGAGTTCTCCTATCTTAAAATATTCATACAGCACGCATACTATAGTAGGAGATCCTCATTTATACTGACAGATATAGAATAGTAATAGATAGATAGTAGCACTGAAAGCAGAAAATCGGAAACAAGGCTACTAACAGCTGGGGACCTGGGTTTGCCAGACCCATAATACCCACAGATCGGATATTCCCCTGAGTTTTGCAATAATTCAACACAGATCTTGCTTCCCTCAGGAGCGACTCTTTTCAATTTACACAAAAACAAAAAAAAACATAAACAGCATTTCACTCGTTCACAAAGAAACCTTTTATCTTCACATTTGAATCAAACTAAATCCTAATTGCACAAGGAAAAAAAAAACTACAAACATCACTTCAATCAATCACATATAAACAATTTATCACTATTTTTACCAACATATTATTCAAAATTCATGTGTCACAAATGTAAACTAATCAATTCATTGTCCTCTCTATAAACCCTATGTACCCATTTGCCATGTCGCTCATTTGTTCCGATTGGGCGCCTTCTGCGCTAATCGTTTGTCATTGCCGGTTTTGTTCATTTCCATTTGCCGGATTATGTCTAGGGTTAGCCGGCTGAATTTCAACATCATGAGGTGCTCCGCCTACAGTCCTATTCCCACTGTACTCATCGTAGTATCGATTCTGGTTGCCGTACCTGTAGCGTTCACGATCTTGTCTACGTCCTCGATCATTTCTGTTGTTCCACCTGTGTTCGCGACTGTCACCCCAGTTTCCATACGGCCGGTCCCGATTATTGTTCCGTTCGCGTCGCGACGACCAGTCACGCCGTTGATTAGTAATACGGCCACGACTGCGGTCGCGCTGCTGTGCCCCGTAATAACTTTGTGCCTGATTAGGCGGGCATTCTGCTGTATTATATTCCAACTCTTGGAGAAGTGTCTTAAACGTTTCCACGTGCTCTTTGCATCGTCCCGCAAGAATGACGTGGCGCAAGTGCATCGGCAATTTGGTGATGCATATCCTAATTAGTTCCGCAGGCCCGTATGGGTCATATAGAAATTGATTTGCCTGCAGCATGTGGTCGAATAGGCGTGCTGGACTGCCGATACCAGACTGGCTCAAATTTGGCAGCATAATTATGCCATGCTTGACCCTATCTTGTGCCGCTTCCGACCAATAGGCGGAGAGAAAGGCTTGTCGAAACTCCCGAGTGGAGTTGCAGTGACGCGCTGCCGACCTCATACGACTCGCCGGTTCGCCTTCCAAATAGCCACACATATATTCTATCTTATGTGAACTTGCCCAGTCGGGGGGAAGACAAAACTCAAATTGCTCGAGCCATGCTCGTGGATGTATTCCTTTTTGCGAATTTCGAAATATCTCAAACTTTCTCACCATAAGGAAATGTTTGAAATCAAATCCCCGCATTTCCTCCTGGCGAGGCCCTTGAATGTTTCTATTTTTCTCATGTCTGCCCCTCAAATTACATTCTTCCCTGTCGTCAAAATCTGCCTCGTGGCCGGAGTCCCTCTCTGCACTGTTCGTACGGCTATTTTTAGTGCTATTGGCGAGTTCGGAATCACACACCATGCGGTTTTCCAGATGCGCCACGCGTTCTTGTAATTCGCCTGTTACAGCTTTGTGCTGCCTGTTCACTTCAAACTGTCCCTTCTGAAATCTAAGAAGCAAACGCACTTCTTCGGTCTCTGCGGCCGCTACCGGTGTAGTATTGTTCTCGCTTTCCGTCAGCTTGATCGTGCCTACAATGTCCGCTAATGCCGCAATCTTATCATGTATTTGTCTCTTGTCCTCCGCCCCAGTCTGCTTCAATTGTTCTACTTGCTGTTCCAACGCGTGAATCGCTAAACTGTTGTCCGCTGTTGTGTTGCTAACGGACGTGGGACAATGCGTTTCCGCCTCTTGGACCCTCGAGAGTACCTGCTGGTGTTCTCTTTCGCATTCTTCTCTCAGCGCTTGGAAATTCCTAAGTAGCTGTTCTTCGCTCTCTCTCGATTCTGCATCGCGACTCCGCTTGCCCTGTTCTAAGGCTTGCAGACGATCATCGATTTGTTCAAATGTACGGCCTAATTCTTTCATAATATCACTTTTTATTTCACTTGCCAGATTGTTTATTCTTTGTGAGATATCATCGGACACTCTCTGCATCGACTTTTTTGTCTATTTGTTCGCCTAGCTCTCGGATCGATTTTTCGGATGATTCTTTTTGTTCTCGGAACGATTTTTCTGATTTCTGCGTCATTTGTTCGCCTAGCTCGCGGATCGATTTTTCAGATTTCTGCGTCATTTGTTCGCCTAGATCTCGGATCGATTTTTCAGATTTCTCTGCGTTTTCTTTATTTTGTTGCAATAAGGCTTTCATGAATTCTGCCAAATCAATTTGGTTAGTTGGGGGCAAACTAATTTCTGGCTCTGATGTGAGCCCGTTTGTGCTGTTTTGCATTTCCTCTGAAGTATTCCCCAATGCATTTTCGGAACCGTCTGACGCGTTAATATTCGAAATCAAATTATCCCCATGGTCCATGTTGCTTAAGTTGTCGGACCGCTTACTTTTAGCTTGGTTACGTGTCTGCATTAGTGCAATTTATACATGGTATGCGACACACTAATCAAAAGAAATGTGTCCCCCAAAAATTACGACAGTCACACGAAAGATACCCAACCTAGTACACACTTTTTCACACGCAAAACAAATTTTTTATCTTTGATCGAAACAGTGGAATTTAGAAGCGAGAAAAAAAAACACACACAGATATAAAACACACAAATATAGAAAACAAAACAAGACAAACAACTCAACGCCGCTCAACAACGCCGTGAATCTTTTGAAAGTCTGCTCAGAACAACGCAGAAGTTGTTTGAGCGCTGCAGGGAAAAAAAGTAAGATTATACGACGCTCGCAATCTAACGTTTCAGAGACTCCAGAGTCTAGCGGAATCACTGAACAGGGTCGCCATGTGTAAGTTTGTAGCTTTGATTTTGCTATGTAAGCGTTACTGCTAGCCAATAAAAGCGGGTTAAAAGCTGTGAGCTGTCTGGGGAAGTTAATCTTGCATTACTAAGCAACTGCAAACAGACTAACATTAATTATAATCTTTTAATAGTCATACAACAACCGGTAATATATATATATATATATATATATATATATATATATATATATATATATATATATATATGTATAAGAGAATTTAAATAAAAAGAAAGAATTCAGTTCATATTTGGAAATTTATTTTAAGATTGATCATTGAAATTTCAGCATATTACACATGATTCCTAACTAAACTGGTGCCTTATTTAGGATTGTGAAAATGTGAGATTGCAATCTTACGGAACACATCAAATATGGAGCCAAGATTGGGAGACTGCATACAACACTGCATTCATAAAACAACACACAAAGAACGTTGAAACGCATGCAAGAGAAAGTTAACCACTACAAACATATTCAAATTTTTACCCAAAGAAATTACGTTCGTAGCACAATCCTGTCCGTCATGTAATTACCACACACTGGTATACTAAATTCATATTAACTCTTTGTGAAATCTTCGCGAAAAGAATAGCTGAGGGCTACTTTGATGTTTACACCACATGCTTCACGTGGTCAACTTGGTTTACACAAAGCGTATAACTCCACAATAATTTTGATAATTAAAATAAATTAGATAGAAAAGCAATTTACAAAAGAAAAACCTCGAACTGGTTATTAACGTCTTACTGTTAACCTGACGGGTCAAACAGTTATATAAGCACGTGGTGCTGGTCTCGCAAAGTACATCCCACGTGGGTTGAACATAAAGAAAAGTTGCTATATTGAAAATATTGTCAAGACGAGACGTTATAATCACACAAGCATTCGCATTTAAGATTGATCTTAGTTAGAGTTACTGATCAACACGTGGTTCCACCTTACTCATAAAGTAGTGACAAAGCAACTACTGGAAAATAATCTGAACTTCACACGAGAATTACACTGCGCCGCAATTTAAGATAACCTTAGATATTTTAGAGCTAAACCCGAAATAAAGGTGTTTAAATTTTCAGTTAGGCTGAACTTAACAAATCCAGTGTCCTACGGACTTAGCAGACACGCGCTTAGCCGGAGATCTTACCCCTTCAGACGCTCGCCAAGGACCAACTGACCTGCGCTACTACCGAGCGTGCTTCCTGAGGGTGGCTCACAGATACAAACGGAAGTGGCCAGAGGGGCAGCTTCCTATACCAACATGACAAGGGACGGACAGGACCATACTAAGGATAGAAGCCTCTCTGCTTTAAGAAAGCGTAGTTACCTGTTCCGACGTTGGTCCTACTGTTCTCTAGCAGACAGCCTTGTCTGCTACCCTCAAGCATGCAACTAGAAATACGTTTGCTCATTCATCCTCTCACAAAGAAGGGAAGGGGGATGACAGTATCTTATCATATACAGTATATAAAAGAAAGCGGATGTAGGTTCCGTATGAGACTGTGTGACATGAATTACATATAAACTGTGTTTTAAAGTGTAGTAGTGTGACAGATCGTTCTTGTTTATGTGTAAAAGTAACACGTTCCACTACTCAGTCTCCTCCCAGATAGTTAGAAACGCCACAGTAAATTTAGAAGAGGAATTTATGCCGTAAATGACAACAGATTTAAGAAATTAAACATGAAAGGAATCCCACAGAGACCTTTCAAGGTTATAGCTTTGATTTTTGAGGGCTTATCGAAAGCAGTATGTATAGAGCTTACTGTTCAAAAAAATGTTCAAATGCGTGTAAAAATCTTATGGGACTTAACAGCTATGGTCATCAGTCCCTAAGCTTACACAGTACTTAACCTAAATTATCCTAAGGACAAACACACATTCACACACATGCCCGAGTTACGACTCGAACCTCCGCCGGGACCAGCCGCACCGTCTATGAGAGCTTATTGTTCTGTTTGTATTTTTAAAGAAGTCATTTCACTGCATGAGGTACCTTTTTAATGTTCCGTGTGTAAGTCGGTGACAACGGAGCTCTTATAGGATCACCATCTGTATGTCTGTCTGTGTGTCTGTCCGATTGTTGAAAACCGTTTTTCTCAGGAATGGGTAGACTATCAAGTTGAAATTGATGTCACTTATTGAGATCTACTATTCCTTGGCGATGTGAGAAAGTGAAGCTTCTAAGTCAACCCAATCCAAAGATACAGCCATTTACGTCACGCGTTTTGCTACTCGCAAATTCACTCATCGAAACGTACATGGTGCTTGTCGTTGACCTAGATTCATGACATTTACCAGGATGGAAGGTTTAAAAAACAACCAAAGAAAAAAAATCAGGAAATTGGTAATTTGTGATTTTATGAGACGAAAAATATATTTAGTGTAATTTGCCATCAGACTGTCTGTCCGTCTTTTAAAAATTTTTTTAGGAATAGGTAGACATATTAAGTAGAAATTTGTGTCACATATTGAGGTTTATGCTTATTTGGTACTGTAAAAATGTTAAGCTACTAAATCAAGGCACTCAAAAGATTTGGCCATTTATGTCACATATCTTTATACTCGTATACTTTGATACCGGTACTTCCCCTTCACGTAGAATCATGAAATGTGGCAAAAAGAAAAGTTTTACAGTACAAGTAAAGGAAGAAAAATTGTTACTCTGTAATCTTATCACATGAAAAAAACTATTTCTTTTATCATTTCTTATCCGATTTCAAACTTGAAATTAAAACATTCACGAAAAGTCTTGGCTTCCTTGGGACCGATATCTTGCCAGTATCGATGTCGATAACAGGCAACAATCGTCAAGATCCTCGATTCCCAGAATGGCTAAACTGTGTATATACATGATATTGAACGGAATCCTAAATGGACGGGTCCTGCCCGAATGTGGCCAATTTTATTTGAAATAACCATCTTATTTCACCATTAGCGATTAGCTAATTTCGCCCCTTGGGCATTATGAAGCTATTGATGTGCCATGAGCTTACACCACGTCGTGTTCCATATACCAAATGTGGATTTACTACATCAGATCTGTGATAGTCGTATCTGTACGTACTATGGGTGTGTGTAATTTTTATTTGGGACGGCAGTGCATAATGTTTTCACACCACTGTGAGGATTGAAAGATCCTGAAAGCGAATGACACAGTTTTTATGTTACGTATGAGGATAATAGTCAAGAGGGTGAAACTAGCCAATAGCTAATAAATAAATAAAGCGTTTTTTAATAAAAAAAACCCTCACTTAGAAAGCTGACACCTATTCAGACATTTATATCGTGTGTGGAAGCAATGCCAAATAAACTGTTTCGTGTAGAAAGTCAAAGGAGAAGTGATGGTACATATCTTGTTGTCTCAGTTACTAAAAGTTAATTTAGTCTTCATACAGCACCCATACAGCGAAATCCAAAGATGTATCCATTAGTGGTATTTCACACGTGGAGTAACCGGAAGTTGTTGAAGAACGGATGAATTGATCGAGTACGACATCAAGTCCTGTAGCGTCAACGACAAAAAATAACTAATGAAGTATGTAATGATAGTGATAGAATGATTGGGCTCATATTACGATGTGATTCGTATTATTTTGTAGTGATACTGAAAGAGAAAGAGAGGCTGGAGAACATAGCAGATGAGGAACTGTTAACACTGCTTTTCATAGGAGAACAGAGAAATCCATAGACAGTTCTTTATTAATATGTGGAGGGTAAAGATGGGACAGTTTAGAGGATCTGCACTGTACGACGTCAAAAAACATAACAAAAAATTATGGTTTGCTCCGTTGTGATCAACATACCTCCGTGAAACTGTCAGTGTATTAATAAGAGGCCCGCATAAATATTCTGTAAGGCTTGCATATGATACATGCAGCTTTCAGTTATGTGCGCAGAATACTCAAAATTGGCGCTCTTTGGACTGTGGGAATTCTCTGCGAAAATTTAAAAAACTGTTTTATGTTTTCCAAAAGCTGTTCTTTTACTATGGATTGTTCAACTTAAGTGATTAAGAAATATGCGGGGTGTTCACAAAACCAATATAAAAAGTGTGGTAGAGTGGGTCATAGAAAGCAACTCTCACATGGCAACTCAAGTCTGCATCCCTTAGCGTTCGGCGCCAGGCGTCATTTACGGCGTCGTGCGCCACCGGGAAGGTAGGCATACATCTCACCATCCGAGTCGAAATGGTAGTGGCAGGTGTTCTAGGCAAGATAGTTCCACAGAGTTTCTTCTGGCATTTGGTAGTACGTGAATGCGTTAGATTTGCAGCTCGAATGAGTGTTTGATACTATGTCACACATAGGACTGCACTTGTGCACACTGCAGAGTTTTGTTCACCCCTAATCAGTGTGTCAATAAACGGAAGCAGTCTTGTGGTTGGTCTTGGAGCAAAGCGCAGACATGCACAGTGCTTACGAGGTGGAAATGCCCTCGCTGCTCAACGGTTGTTTGTTCAGTTCTTAAAGACTGCCATAGTTACTGAAAAGTGTCCCACTCAACGTGCGACAGTGTATGTGGTATCAAAACATGATGGTGCAGTTACACACTTCGCTCATGTGGAGCGAAGTCATTTGGATGAGACCTTTGGTCCTAACTGGATAGGGCACAGTGGGTCGGTGGCATGGCCTGTATGTTCCCCCGACTTGACTTCACTTGATTTTGTCGTCTGGGGTCATGTGAAATCTGTAGTATACGAAATACCTATCGAGACGGATGACGATCTGATAGCGCGAATTATGGCAGCGTCTGATGGAATCCTCTCTTTACCTGGTGTGTCTGTAAGGGTACAAGAGTCACTCAGGAGCAGGTCGTAATTTCGAGCAGTTCTTATAGCTTTTTTGAAATAAAGGACATGAAATGTTGACACCACGTATCTTTTATCTTGGTGTCACAAGGAAATTCAAAACGTTACCCTGTAGACCTGCTACTATGTCAACTCGGAAGACGAGCTGTAAGCCTACCCTCCCAGAGGCACTGGACGCTGTTACATGACTCCTAGCGTCGAACGATGAGGTATGTGGACATGGGTTGCTATGCGAAAGTTATTTATGACCTTTTATAGCAGCCCCCTCTTTTTTTGCGTTAGTTTTAGAAAGAACCTGTATAAAAGTAGTAATGACTTTACTAGGGCGCTAGCAAAGTTGTTTTGTTTCTGTTCAACTCAAAGTCGGACAAAGAGATAGGTGTGACGTATACCTTAGTGAACTCCTACAGTAACGGCCGAAACGTACTTACATTAAACACCACTTCACTTACCTGAATAAATTTAGAGAAACTGGCAATGGTCATTGAAGTCGAAACTGGCAGCTCTCATACAATGATTTTCAGTGTACCAGATACGAGCTTATTATTCTATATACATTTCAGACAAGAAGAGAATAGAAATCTCCGAAATATGGTGCTACAGAGGAATGCTGAAGATCAGGTGGTAACAACAGTTAACTAATGTGACGTGACGGGTCAAGAAATCAATCTGGTAAGGGAGGTAAGTGTTTGTGTGCGGCGGGACAGAGGGGGGGGGGGGGAGGGAGGAAAGGGGCGGGGTCTGGGTAGGGTTCGGATTTAAATGGAGACCAAGGCTTGACTACTCTGCTAAATCAACCGCAAATGGTTATTGCCTAAGAAAAACGAGCTTTCATTGGGTTACATTAAGTTAGAAAATGATGACAAACTACGTATGTGCATATGCGTATGTGCTTCCACAGCTAAGAAGAAAGAGCGTCTGGGATTCAGTTCCGTCTACTGACAGTGGCATTCCTTTGATAGGAGGACTGGAACGGGATACAGTCGGTCCCTTAATGCCAGCTGAGCACTTACTTGAATGTAAGTAGTTGCTACAAGGTCTGGGAAGCAGGTGACGGCTTGGAGAGCAGTGACCTAACCACCTACAAATGACAGCATTGGCAAAAGATGACATGGTGGCCGAGTGACAACACGTAATCATTATTGCAGGCGGAACGCTGACTTTATAATATACATGCATATGTGCTTCCAGTTCTGTCTGCACATCCCAGTTTGCATTCTGAAAGCCAAAGCACTGTAAATAAGGAGTAGCATCTGGCGTTAGGAACTTCTTTATAATAATAGTGACGCTGTAACTGTTGGTTGGTAATATTTTCTGACAAAATGCAACCCAACGCTGGATTGCATAGTTACGGCTATCCGGTGTGGCCGTTTTTTAGTACGACTTTAAAAGAGAGGGAGATTATTAATTGATCACCGATGCGTCGGTTCTCGATTGTGTTCCTGAGACGTACGGATTGATTACGCGAATAACTGAACTTTTGACCCGGATTGCCTTCATGCAATCAGAATCTTCGATGAAAATACCTAAGGGACTTGTTGTTGTTGTGGTCTTCAGTCCTGATGGTGGTTTGATGCAGCTCTCCATGCTAATCTATCCTGTGCAAGCTTCTTCATCTCCCAGTACCTACTGCAACCTACATCCTTCTGAATCTGCTTAGTGTATTCATCTCTTGGTCTCCCTCTACGATTTTTACCCTCCACGCTGCCCTCCAATACTAAATTGGTGATCCCTTGATGCCTCAGAACATGTCCTACCAACCGATCACTTCTTCTGGTCAAGTTGTGCCACAAACTTCTCTTCTCCCCAATCCTATTCAATACTTCCTCATTAGGTATGTGATCTACCCATCTAATCTTCAGCATTCTTCTGTAGCACCACATTTCGAAAGCTTCTATTCTCTTCTTGTCCAAACTATTTATCGTCCATGTTTCACTTCGATACATGGCTACACGCCATACAAATACTTTCAGAAACGACTTCCTGACACTTAAATCTATACTCGATGTTAACAAATTTCTCTTATTCAGAAACGCTTTCCTAGCCATTGCCAGTCTACATTTGATATCCTCTCTACTTCGGCCATCATCAGTTATTTTGCTCCCCAAATAGCAAAACTCCTTTACTACTTTAAGTGTCTCATTTCCTAATCTAATTCCATCAGCATCACCCGACTTAATTCGACTACATTCCATTATCCTCGTTTTGCTTTTGTTGATGTTCATCTTATACCCTCCTTTCAAGACACTGTCCATTCCGTTCAACTGCTCTTCCAAGTCCTTTGCTGTCTCTGACAGAATTACAATGTCATCGGCGAACCTCAAAGTTTTTATTTCTTCTCCATGGATTTTAATACCTACTCCGAATTTTTCTTTTGTTTCCTTTACTGCTTGCTCAATATACAGATTGAATAACATCGGGGATAGGCTACAACCCTGTCTTACTCCCTTCCCAACAACTGCTTCCTTTTCATGTCCCTCGACTCTTATAACTGCCATCTGGTTTCTGTACAAATTGTAAATAGCCTTTCGCTCCCTGTATTTTACCCCTGCCACCTTTAGAATTTGAAAGAGAGTATTCCAGTCAACATTGTCAAAAGCTTTCTCTAAGTCTACAAATGCTAGAAACGTAGGTTTGTTTTTCCTTAATCTATTTTCTAAGATAAGTCGTAAGGTCAGTATTGCCTCACGTGTTCCAGTGTTTCTACGGAATCCAAACTGATCTTCCCCGAGGTCGGCTTCTACTAGTTTTTCCATTCGTCTGTAAAGAATTCGTGTTAGTATTTTGCAGCTGTGGCTTATTAAACTGATAGTTCAGTAATTTTCACATCTGTCAACACCTGCTTTCTTTGGGATTGGAATTATTATACTCTTCTTGATGTCTGAGGGTATTTCGCCTGTTTCATACATCTTGCTCACCAGATGGTAGAGTTTTGACAGGACTGGCTCTCCCAAGGCCGTCAGTAGTTCCAATGGAATGGTGTCTACTCCGGGGGCCTTGTTCCGACTCAGGTCTTTCAGTGCTCTGTCAAACTCTTCACGTAGTATCGTATCTCCCATTTCATCTTCATCTACATCCTCTCCCATTTCCATAATATTGTCCTCGAGTACATCGCCCTTATATAGACCCTCTATATAGTCCTTCCATCTTTCTGCTTTCCCTTCTTTGCTTAGAACTGGGTTTCCATCTGAGTTCTTGATGTTCATACAAGTGGTTCTCTTATCTCCAAAGGTCTCTTTAATTTTCCTGTAGGCAGTATCTATCTTACCCCTAGTAAGATAAGCCTCCACATCCTTACATTTGTCCTCTAGCCATCCCTGCTTAGCCATTTTGCACTTCCTGTCGATCTCATTTTTGAGACGTTTGTATTCCTTTTTGCCTGCTTCATTTACTGCATTTTCATATTTTCTCCTTTCATCAATTAAATTCAATATTTCTTCTGTTACCCAAGGATTTCTGCTAGCCCTCGTCTTTTTACCTACTTGATCCTCTGCTGCCTTGACTACTACATCCCTCAAAGCTACTCATTCTTCTTCTACTGTATTTCTTTCCCCCATTCCTGTCAATTGTTCCCTTATGCTCTCCCTGAAACTCTGTACTACCTCTGGTTCTTTCAGTTTATCCAGGTCCCATATCCTTAAATTCCCACCATTTTGCAGTTTCTTCAGTTTTAATCTACAGGTCATAACCAATAGATTGTGGTCAGAGTCCACATCTGCCCCTGGAAATGTCCTACAATTTAAAACCTGGTTCCTAAATCTCTGTCTTACCATTATATAATCTATCTGATACCCTTTAGTATCTCCAGGGTTCTTCCATGTATACAACCTTCTTTCATGATTCTTAAACCAAGTGTTAGCTGTGACTATGTTGTGCTCTGTGCAAAATTCTACCAGGCGGCTTCCTCCTTCATTTCTTAGCCCCAATCCATATTCACCTACTACGTTTCCTTCTCTCCCTTTTCCTACACTCGAATTCCAGTCACCGATGACTATTAAATTTTCGTCTCCCTTCACTATCTGAATAATTTCTTTTATTTCATCATACATTTCTTCAATTTCTTCATCATCTGCAGAGCTAGTTGGCATATAAACTTGTACTACTGTAGTAGGTGTGGGCTTCGTATCTATCTTGGCCACAACAATGCGTTCGCTGTGCTGTTTGTGGTAGCTTACCCGCATTCCTATTTTCCTATTCATTATTAAACCTACTCCTGCATTACCCCTATTTGATTTTGTGTTTATAACCCTTTAGTCACCTGACCAGATGTCTTGTTCCTCCTGCCACCGAACTTCACTAATTCCCACTATATCTAACTTTAACCTATCCATTTCCCTTTTTAAATTTTCTAACCTACCTGCCCGATTAAGGGATCTGACATTCCACGCTCCGATCCGTAGAACGCCAGTTTTCTTTCTCCTGATAACGACATCCTCCTGAGTAGTCCCCGCCCGGAGTTCCGAATGGGGGACTATTTTACCTCCGGAATATTTTACGCAAGAGGACGCCATCATCATTTAATCATACAGTAAAGCTGCATGCCCTCGGGAAAAATTACGGCTGTAGTTTCCCCTTGCTTTCAGCCGTTCGCAGTACCAGCACAGCAAGGTCGTTTTGGTTATTGTTACAAGGCCAGATCAGTCAATCATCCAGACTGTTGCCCCTACAACTACTGAAAAGGCTGCTGCCCCTCTTCAGGAACCACACGTTTGTCTGGCCTTTCAACAGATACCCCTCCGTTGTGGTTGTACCTACGGTACGGCTACCTGTATCGCTGAGGTACACAAGCCTCCCCACCAACGGCAAGGTCCATGGTTCATTTGGGGGGGGGGGGGGCTAAGGGACCTATTTGAATACAAAATGAAAGAAAATTAGTGGAATGTCGTAAGAGAAAGATTAACAGATCGGAAGTTGAACACATTAGTGGTCTCCCAAATACAATCGAGACACCGCGATAAAGAGAGAACCTGTAACAAAGCTCATAAACAATTTTAACATAATTTTTTGGTTAGTGAAAAGAAAAGAATAAGAAGAAAATTACTGAATCGTAAAATAATAATACATTTTGAACAAATTGGCTGTAAACTTCAACACATTTACAAATACACAATAAATGCATGACTTACATCTGATATTTCTTTTGTAAATGGCGCAGTCCAATAACCGCTGCTTTGTCAGTCCGTTATTTCTTAAAATTAAATGTCCTTGCATGTGCGTAAGTACATTGTATCCACACCCGAGTTACCGAAATCCTTGTTCGTCGTTTCACATAGCTTTTACGCAAAATAAAAATACAATTTGTAGCAGTGCTATGTAGTACGTCTTAACATGTCGGCGAGCAAAAGTAAAAGGGATAATGAAGTCTCTAGAATATTTCTTAACAAAAGATAGGTTGTTCTTTCTTCTGTTTCGCAGCTTCTTACTATCAAGCGCTGTGGCAATGATTTTAAATATCTGCGCCCAGCGGGTCAAAGTGTTTATTTAGAGTATTTAAACGCTGGACGCGCGTCTTGGTATATGCGCACATTAAAAAAAAATATATGTCATCTCTTTACACTCGCGCTGTGATGCTTAGCATCTTTACGAACTACAGCTCGTCGGCTGTCCTTCTCTTTCATGGCAAATATTTCACATGCAAAGTAGCTGAAATTCAATAATATTACAAGCAGACACTAGTGTAATTGGTAGTTGATTCCAGTCCATTCACAGACTTAACGTATGAAAATCGATGCACCGAGAATCTTTGTTTTCTATTATGAGCCAGAGATAAGCTTTGATCATTATTCTACAAGGCGTTAAATAAACACAGCCAAGAGAGATGAGGTCCGATAATATAGCTTGAAGACTACATCTAATTGTTGAGGAGGATGTGCAAAAACAGAAAAAGGTGTATGATGGACACACCTCACAAGAGGAGCACGACTTTAGTTACGCATGCTATGAGTTTCATGTGATACTGATCATATAGCGTAAGTGAGATTGGTGTAAATATGGACCGATATTTGAGGGGGGCACATAATTACACCATATTTCTGTCGAACAACATAAAGCAATTTCACAACTCGACATTAAGAAGAGGAGCACAACTCGAGGTTACAAACAGGAACTGTCTGCCTCATCACTGGAAAGCAACATAAAGATCAGCTGACCCAGACGGTTAACAAAAGTGCTGTGGAGAAGAGGTCGTACAGTTTTCCTGGGGCTAGAGGCCGCCTTGTGGGCAGAGGTGAAGAGTCCAAAGACCTTCAGAAAAACCAAATTTATTCTATGAAACGGTCTGATTCTTCATCGGACTCCTGTGATTCTCGACTTGTGAGCAGTGATAATGATCTGGACATCGACGATGGGGATACGCCAGACTCAATCGATTCAACTTGGAACTCCTATGATAAAAAGTTCACTCAAGACACTCTTGGAGAGATGTGAGTTAAATGTGTTATGTGTCAAATGTGGGCACACCTAGATGGCGCCGGGGGTGAGAGAGCTATTGACTCTTGCAATTTCGGTAAATAATTTTAGGTTCGTGAGATATGAGTTTCTCCCGGCATAGAGGCCTGTACAATGTTCAAACAAATTACGGAAATACAGAAGGGTGAGGTCGTTGACAAAAGCCGCTAATTCGAAAGAAGCGCATCCTACAGTCTTCAAGGCAAGACTGCAGCAAGAAAGCACTGTACAAGGGAATTTGAAACCTCGGTTTTCAGATAAACTCTGGAAAGATAAGACGCACTCACTGTGGTGGTGCTGGTGGTTAGTGTTTAACGTCCCGTCGACAGCGAGGTCATTAGAGACGTAGCGCAAGCTCGGGTTAGGGAAGGATTGGAAAGGAAATCGGCCGTGCCCTTTCAAAGGAACCATCCCGGCATTTGCCTGAAACGATTTAGGGAAATCACGGAAAACCTAAATCAGGATGGCCGGAGACGGGATTGAACCGTCGTCCTCCCGAATGCGAGTCCAGTGTGCTAACCACTGCGCCACCTCGCTCGGTCGCACTCACTGTCAATAGTAGCACCGTCACAAAACAAAGATGATCGACGTCAAAAGTTATCAATAGTGAAATTAATAATCGTCGGGAGAGGTAGCATAAACTCTGTCCCTCTGTTTTTTGACAAGGGAGAGAGCAGGATACCACACCGAACTTACACAGAAGCCACCATCTCTATTTATAATGTTACCAATTTAATTTCAACAACTTCCTTGATAACACTAATCCAATAACTGGAAGAGCTTGCCAGAATATCCGTGTTGTTATATTTAGTTGGATGACCGGTGTCAAGACAATATTCTGCAGAGGCGGGTTTGCTCGGCTGTTATAAGCGTGTGTGCCGCTTATACTCAGTATACCAGTCCTCCACAGTCCTGGTAGTCTGACCAATACATGATACTCCACGGCTGCAATGGATACGGTGGATACCCGCCTTACACAAACCAAGATCATCCTTTATGAACCTAAAGGGATCGTGACCTTAGATGGTAGTCGAAAAACGCACTTAACATTAATTTCCCCAAAATACAAAAGACCTCCAACTTTGGGGAAACATCGGTAGTATCATCACTCATCTGGTGCACGTCTGACCTACCTTTCACTATAAATATTCTTACGAAAGGTGACATGGAGATAGGCTAAATCAGCGGACAATCTCTCATGGTCCAAGATGACATTGGTCCTGTGAACCATGGTACGAATTATTCCTTCACGTTGAGTCGGATGATGACAACTATCAGCCTGCAGATAGAAGTCAGTGTGAGTAAGCTCCCTATTACCAACATGTCCCCACGTAACATCCACCTTCCTCCTGACCAACACATCAAGGAAAGGATGATAGCCATCCATTTCCACCTCCGTCGTGAAACGAATATTCGGTTCAAATGGTTCAAATGGCTCTGAGCACTATGGGACTCAACATCTTAGGTCATAAGTCCCCTAGAACTTAGAACTACTTAAACCTAACTAACCTAAGGACATCACACACACCCATGCCCGAGGCAGGATTCGAACCCGCGACCGTAGCAGTCCCGCGGTTCCGGACTGCAGCGCCAGAACCGCTAGACCACCGCGGCCGGCCGAATATTCGGGTGGATTGAATTCAACTGTTCTGAAATGTCGCTCACATTCTCACTGCCATGAGGCCAAACCACAATAGTATCGTCTACTTGCTGGTTTCAAAGCCTCCGGCTCCACGTCGTTTATAGGGAGCTTACTCAGAGTGACGTGTATCTGCAGGCTGATAGTTGTCACCATCCGGCTCAACTTGAAGGGTACTTCTTACCTCGTTTCGCACGTCCCATTTCGGACCCTGAAAGTTTGTCCTCTGAGTTAGCCCATCTCGAAGTCACATTTCGTCACAATGACATACTGAAAGACAGATCAGACGTGCGTTGTGCTCGCGATCAACTGTGCAACAGGTGAGTGATGACATTACCGAGGTTGCCCCCAAGTAGGCTGCCTTTTTGCCTTACACAGAAAACGAACAGGACCGGTCCTGTTTTGCGGGAATGTGATGTGAAGTGTGTTTTTCGACCGCCATAAAAAAAATGGTTCAAATGGCTCTGAGCACTATGCGACTTAACTGCTGAGGTCATCAGTCGCCTAGAACTTAGAACTAATTAAATCTAACTAACCTAAGGACATCACACACATCCATGCCCGGGGCAGGATTCGAACCTGCGACCGTAGCGGTCGCTCGGCTCCAGAATGTAGCGCCTAGAACCGCACGGCCACTCCGCCCAGCGACCGCCATAAAAGGTTAGGCTCATTTTACCTTCTGTAAAGGATGATCTAGGTTTGAGTAAATCGGGTGCCTACCATATTCCTTATAGTTGTGTCATGTCATATATTGGTCAGATTATCAGGACTGTGGAAGACCGGTGCACTGAGCATAAACGGCACACACGCTTACAACAGCCGAGCAAATCCACCACTGCAGGACATTGTCTTGGCACCGGTCATCCTATGGAATATAACTACATGGAGATTCTGGCACGCACAGCCAGCTACTGGAATAGTGTTATTAAGGAAGTTGTTGAAACTAAATTGGCCAGTAACATTATAAATAGGTGTGGTGGGTTTTGTGTAAATTCTGGGTGCTATACTGCTCTCCCCCCTGTCAAAAAAGAAAGGGACAGATTTTTGCTATCTCAACCGATGATTATTAACTTCGCTATTGATAACTTTTGACGTCGATCACCTTTGTTTTGTGACGGTGCTAGTGTTTACAGTGTGTGTATGTGTGTGAGTTATCTTTCCGCAGTTTTTCTGAAAACTGAGGTCTTAAATTCTCTTGTACAGCGCTTTCTTGTTGCAGTCTTGACTTGAAAACGTCAGGGTGTGCACCTCTCGAAATATTGACAGTTAGTGGTGACATCACTGGGCTGCATTCCCGTAAGTGATTTGAATTTTTATATTTGATGTTCAAGATTTTAAACATGGCTGCAACAGCAACTGTTGAAATTCTTCACGATAAAGGATGACAGCCATAAACAGTTGCAGGATAAAAATTTATTAAAATTTCTTGACCAAGGTTTCGGTACATATAAATATACCTTCATCAGAAGTAAAAAATCCTGAACAGGAAGACACTTTCATTAGAAAAGCCATAGCATCGGAAGTGAGAAACAAAAGCTTAAGTAACAGTGAAATTACCAAAGTAATACAGGCACAAAATCTTTAGTTACTTACTGAAATTACATCATGTAATGGAGATTAATAAAACAATTGTGCCAAAGGCGTCGTCAATAATTGAGACATCTTCTCCATTAGTACAACATGACTATGGGCACAGGGTCAAAGCGAACAGTTTGGCACCATTACTTCGCCTGTGAACTATCGAGACAAGAGTGTGAAAGCACTAGGGCAGATGGTTTCGCCGAGAGAGGGCACATGTATGTGCCAGACACTCGCGCGTATTAAAATCCATGAATACATACATAAGCGCATCAAAAATTATTAAAAGTTGTGTTAATTCAAACTTTCTGTCATAATAAATAAAACGTATCAGGCCATTTAAAAACATTTATGTAAAATAGAAAATATAGAACCAAATTTACCTGTGTCCTAGAGTCAAATAGATAAAGCTTGCGCTATGTAACATCTAACGAGAGAGGGCACTAGTGTAATGCGCTAATGGTGCTAAACTGTTCGCTTTGACACTGTGCCCATAGTCATGTTGTACTAATGGAGAAGATGTCTCAATTATTGACGACGCCTTTGGCACAATTGTTTTATTAATCTCCATTACATGACGTAATTTCAGTAAGTAACTAAAGATTTTGTGCCTGTATTACTTTGGTAATTTCACTGTTACTTAAGCTTTTGTTTCTCATTTCCGATGCTATGGCTTTTCTAATGAAAGTGTCTTCCTGTTCAGGATTTTTTACTTCTGATGAAGGTATATTTATATGTACCGAAACCTTGGTCAAGAAATTTTAATAAATTTTAATCCTGCAACTGTTTATGTCTGTCATCCTTTATTGTAAAGCTTTGATGTTCACTTACAATGCTTAAATATGTACAAGTTACTCTTCGTAGACTGGTGTGTCACTTTGTATTGTTTTACCCAGTGTTAATAACATATTATAAAAGATTTCTTGTACTCTTGTGGAGGTCAATATTTGCAACCCATTTTTTTAAATTTATTTTACGAGCTTTTTGTGAATCTTCGTTTTCGAATACAGATAATTGATATGAATCATTATTTTGCCTCCTATCATTTATTAAACTTGTTGTTGATATGACTCATTATTTTGCCTCCTATCATTTATTAAACTTGTTGTAATAGTTAATGAAGGTCAAAAACCTGGAATTTTTCCAGAAGAAAGTACCTTTAGGTCAAAAACATGAAAAAAGGTGCCATATTTACAAAAATTCCCCTTCTAATATTTCTCAAAGCGGCTTTTCAAATAGTGATTCTTCTGGAAGCGTTAGGCGCTTGAGTTCGTTCCACAGCTCGGTAAGATTTTCGTACGAATGAGACTAACGATTAAGGAAGTACGTGGTTGTTTTATACAATTATTTAAATATTTTTGTGCCTTTCATGGTTAACAGAAGCAGTAAATACTGCACCTACATCACTATTTTGCAAACCACTACGAAGTGCATGGCAGACGATATATTATGTTTGGAAACTTCTATTACAAATTGCTAGGAGGGTGGGAGTACATAATATTTTGAATGTACTTCCTTTTCCGGAAACGAACCATTTCTGTCCTGCGACAGTTTCAATACAGATGTTTAACTCATCGATTTCGGCTTGAGGAATAGAATTAGGCGTGACGCAGTATAGTTATTAGGTAACAACTCGAAAGGAAACATAACAAAACTTCCATTTATCACTTAAGCACTTTTTTGTATTAATAGTGAAACATCACGTGTTGACATTATTCCGAACAAAAAGGGGCCCAGCATACGGTGCGTACAGAGGAGTACTGGTGCATTATATTGTGCCAACGAAGCACGTTCTGATACACACTCTCTATCTCACCTGGTGTCTCTTCAGTCTCTAGTGGAGCGGCCAGGACTCATGGAAGCACATCTTCCTCTGTCTCTACAGCAGTCTCGTAAATTAAACTTTGCCTACTACTCGACAAAAAGTAATCCATAGGAATTAAATCCGGCGATCGCGGCGGCCACGCGCTTGGACCACCTCGACTTCACCATATCGTCTGTTCAGATGTTTCAGAACAGCACGAAACTACATTTCCTGACCCACATGCAGTGACACAGCACCCAAGAACTGGTTCAGTTCGTTTTGTAGTGTGATTGAGTATGCAGGACGAGTTAACTTGAGTGGAAGGAGGTAAGGCACATCTGAATTGAAAGAGTCGTGGAATGGAAACGTGTGCGCGGTGCAATTATTCTAGTCACGTTTTTACGGCCCCTACTGAAGCGATACATAGTCGTCTGAAGAATATCATGAGGTGCTCCACAAAATACTGGTTATTGTAACTTCACAAGTAGACCTTAGAGGTATAAAAATGGTTCAAATGGCTCTGAGCACTATGGGACTCAACTGCTGAGGTCATTAGTCCCCTAGAACTTAGAACTAGTTAAACCTAACTAACCTAAGGACATCACAAACATCCATGCCCGAGGCAGGATTCGAACCTTAGAGGTATAACTCTCGTCTTCTGATACATCTGCATCACTGGTCTGCAATACGCACTTAAGTGTCTGAGAGAAGGTTCATCGACACACTTCCGCAAAATTTTTCTACCATGCCATTGTAACACAGCGCGCGGGAAAAACGAACAGTTAAATCTTTTGTTGCAGGCTCTGATTTCTGTTTTTCTTACAACTTCTATCAATGAAGGTGAACGTTAACAAAAATTTTCACATTCGGAAGAGAAAGTTGAAGGTGCAGTGAAAAGATCTCGGCGCAAAGAAAAACCCAACCACAACCCGCTTATCGTATCCATGACACTTACTCCCCCTTTTTGTGATAATACAAAACGAGCTGCCCTTCTTTCGACTTTTTCGATGTCTTTCATCAATTTTATCCTGTAAGGACCCCATACCGCACAGCAGTGCCCTAACAGAAGACGGACAAGAGCGGTCACTCTCTTTGGGGCATTTATTGCATCTTCTGACTGTTCTGCCACAAAAAGCAGTCTATGTTCGCCTTCCCCACAATGTTTTCCTACGTGATCGCTCCTGTTTAAGTTGTGCTGTAAATTTCGTCTCGATGACAGATTACATGTTCTACAACTATATATTCAAGTGTGAGTGACGCACGTTGTACCTTCTTCTGTATCATTTTCTGCTACAATTCACTGACCGAATGTACGAAGGTGACTGCTCGTACTTAACTGTGGGAGATGGTATTAGTCCGTTTTATCCTTAATTATTGTGAAATCTATGTACAGGGTTCGAAAAATATTCATAGTTACAGCCAAAAAAGCAAATTATTGACACCTTATAAGCTGGTTTTGTGAGTGTACAGTCTTTTACTTCGAAGGTCTGCAGACTACGTTCCTTTTACAATCTCCCACCATTCAAACAAACCTGCGAACATTCAGACCAACATCTATTATCAGAGTTCTAGTGTCCTTTCTAGTTCGGCCGGATAGGCATGGAAATTACATGAACAATGTTCCAGTACAAGTCTTACGGTTGTTTGCAAAAGATCAGTTCCATGTACATACTGGAGCTTCCCAGTCCAACCAAAACACGGAAACCTGGCAAAAAGTGTGGTCGTATCACTTAAAAACATTCGCATTGCTTCTTATACGTTCCTCTTGTTTCACTAAACATGTAGTCAAAAGCTACTAAATTTTTACTTAACTGAAACCTTTCAACATCACCTAACTCTATTTTGAGAGGTAGTTATTATGCAAAGATGTAAAATATATTTATAAAGTTTTATTACATAAAACACGCACATCTAAAAAATCTGAGATAGAAGTTAATCGAAGATGGGGTATCTATCCGCTAATGTACTAAAATGTAACATGAATAGTATTGGATGTGCTAGACTGCCGTAAGTCAGAGCAAATATAACATATGACTTTTCTAAGATATCTGTTCTGTGACTGGCCTGTAGTAAGTAGAAAGTTCACTAGCTGACCTCAAAAATTTGCACTATACGCTTTCGGATGGAAAAAAGCTTTGGTTTCCATTGAATGATTACAGTATCACCTAGTATGATACAATGAAACGAACGTAGGAAACATGTTTTGGCGCTTTTTGTGTCACTTATGTCTGCAACTTCTGCGTCGAAAGTAAAGAGTTGTTTAGAAGTTTCAGTTATTCTGTGGCATCCTCAAGCAACTGAATTTACTACTTAGTGTTCCAGCAAACTAGCAAATTATTCTGTCTATAAATCCTGATTAGTTTTTATAATATTGTATATCTGAACTGCTCCTATTGACTTTTTTGACGTTTAACTACAATAAAGTGGCTACGAAGCGTTTTTGCAAACATCGGAGAAATGTTATTAATATCCTTTCCGGAAATATATCATGTTCGTATTATCTGCAAGCAAAGGGAATTTACTTTTTAGAAGAATTGTTGAAGAACGCTCATACACATAGACAATAACAAGAAATGTCTCTGCGAAGGATCCTTGCAAGTTCAGTATGCAGTGGCTGTAAACGTTTTTAAGCGTTGCGTATCGCTGCAACAGTGGAATGCATATCGCTGGTGATAGAGCAATTTTTGCACTACATCTGCTTCTGTGTGCACCTTTCCTGTCTCATTCTAACCCAGAGTTAATTATATGTGTATTACTACAATTCGTTGAGACATCAATTTTACTGTTACTTTCACTGAAGGACACTATATAAATGCGTTATATTTGTGTAGAACACAATCCATTCGCTACCGCAGGAAGTGTACGGTACAAATTTAAAATCAAACAACAATATAGGTAGTTTGTACAAAATCCTGCTTTTCTGCACTATTTTTCCAGTTTCAGTTTGTCTTGATTTTCTTAAGCCGCTTAAGGCCAATGTCGGTTCCTTTGATAGGGCACCATAACTTTTTTTAAAATTTGGTATAGTGCCTAGTCTTTCCCAATAACTTGCCTGTGCTCCGTCTATAATGAATTCCTGGTCGACAAGACGTTAAACTCTGATCATCCATCCTTTTTTTTGCGTTTTCTGAACTTGTTGCAAAGTCATTACGCTTATGGTGCTTCCTGGAAAGACTTATCGTACTAGGCGGCCTAAAACTGTTAAGACGTGATGGAGACGGACCCATTTAGAAGCTGATGAAATTTTAATTTGGTAGCCGGGAAATGAAGTCTGTTAGGAAGGAGAAACGCTACAACTCTACTGATTCACCGGAGTTAGTTACAGGAAGGAGAACTCCTTAGCTTTTTTTTTCTTTGAGTAAAAGGGATCACACCCGGTTTATAAAAATACATAAATTGTATGTAATTGAAGCCTCCCTTGTGACAAAATCAGCATAAATCAAGTCATCCGAAGTTTATCATAGGTTCCATCAACAATACGCTTCCTTTCTGTTTCATTCAGGTATTTTGTGCCTTGGAGTAATTTTTCATCACGATTAAGGACGAACTTTCACTCATAGCTTTTTCCGAGGGACGATTTCAAACAATTTAAGACGAGTAATGAGAGGAATTTACACACTTTGTTAATTACTAGAGAGAGACGGTGAAGAAAGAGTCCTCCATAAGACTATATGTGAAAGGTGGAACACTTAGCCGCACTTTTTCAGTACGGTGGCAAAACATAAATTCTGAACCATATATGTATATTTATATACATATTTTCTAGTACTGTAGTCATCGGTTCTTTGACTGTTTTCAGTCCGTTTTTCAGAACTTCTTTTCCTGGATAATGTTATTTCTCTTTGCTGACCCGTTACACCAATGTGCTTCGTAGGTTGCATTGTGTACACTAACATCAACATTCTCCAACCGTGTTCGCTCTTTTGATGCTAAGGTAACGGTTTCAAAGTGCTGCAGAACTTTTCTGACTAATCTATTCCTTCTTCTGTTTCGAGGGTTAACCCTCATCTTCAGGCTAAATGGCATTACAGAAACAACTTTACAATGAGGTCATACTGATGTTACATAGTCTTTTCGTAAATCCTGTGGTCATCCTGTGGAAGAAGAGAAAACTTCGTAAGAGGCGATGTCACTTTGCAAGCTGGACTGATGTTTGCACGAAAATGTTGTGTAACGGTCACTCACGTTGTTCTTCTGGCGTGGCAGTCTCGTTGTGATGTGTTGCGGTGCATCCATTTCCGCGGTTCTCTTGGTCACTGTTCACAAATATAACAGTAATATAGCAGTAACTTGGAAACACGATCACAAAAAGTCATTTAAAAAAAAACCTTTTCATATTTCCTGAGACAGTCACAGTCGAAAAATAGTCAAAATGGATTCAAATTCTGGTAAAACAGTATCTGACATGTCAGAAACAAATAGAAGACATATACACATAAAACATTTGCAAAATCAATACAACGAAAAACTAGACAAAGTTTCAAAATTCATTTTTTTTATTCACTAGATGACCAGTTTCGGGCCGGGACCCTTTTCAAATCATCCTACAGGGCAGAAAACCAAATTTACGCTTATGAACAAAACAGGCATTACAAAAAAAGAAAAAAAGGAGAAGTTAAGCATATGCAAAAATACAGAACAAATTTATATTTCCGAAAATGCAAATACCATCTCAAAAAAGTGCAAACGAATTTTTACAGCGCACACTGATAACTAGCAACCTATTCCTTCCGCGCCGCGCGGGGTAGCCGCGCGGTCTGGGGCGCCTGGCCACGGTTCGCGCGGCTCCCCCCGTCGGAGGTTCGAGTCCTCCCTCGGGCATGGGTGTGTGGGTTGTCCTTAGCGTAAGTTAATTTAAGTTAAAGTAGTGAGTAAGCCTAGGGCCCGGTGACCTCAGCAGTTTGGTCCCATCAGACCTTACCACAAATTTCCAAATTTATTCCTTCCGCTGCCGTAAGGAAACCCGAGGAAGTGGATATAGAATATAGGAAACCGTTTGTAATAATTAAAATTTTCTCCAGCTGTCATCAATACAACGATTAACAGAATAAACCTAAAAGTTAACAACGAAATTAAATCTTTTAAAATCTTGCCAAAAACAGTTAACTGTTTAAAATCACTGAACTGTAAGAGACAGCAACATAGGATTGGGTGCTGGGAAACGGGGAGCAGGGCAGGAACTTGAAGATGTAGGAGCACAAAATGTGGGTTGGAGGGGGGGGGGGGGGGGGCAAGTGGGCAACATGCCAAGAATGTAAATAATATATGCTAACAGAAAGGAACCCAAGCAAATTTTTTAAAAGTTATTTAGTGGTGGAGCCCACATAATCAACCAGTAAATCGAGCTTCGTAAACTTCCATACACATCATACCACATATGCAGCGTAGGGCCACAACAAACACAGAAACATTATCCATCCAGCAGCAACCTATAGGCAACACAGCCAATTGTGCATATTGAAGTCAATAGTTGGAGTAATGGAACGTAATATTGCACTTACAATCAATGATAATTACAAGAACCGGACTGCACGCGGTAAAATAAGCAATGTATTTTTATGAAATGGGGAATCGAACCGGAAGGGCGAAGGGGAGGGGGGAAGCACGAGTTGTGGGTGGTATTCAAATAGATAAAAAGGCTGGAAACGGAATTCGGTACTTGACGATGAACCTAGGCAGCAAAACGTCACTACGAGCATACTAGGAAATATTACAGATAATTATAATAATTATTAAATGATAATTACTTTGGGTTTGATTATTAGTTCTAACAACAGTCAGATGGCCTTGCTGTGGACAATTGCCTGTCAGGCTTACTGGCAGACATTTTTATTAATAATTTGGAGAGAAGAATTTTTAAAATGAATCAGGATCTATATGTTGATATTGCTTTATGGAAGATATGTCTTGCGAAGGGCACACACGGTAAGGTTGTGTCCATTTCTTTCATTCAATGAGCAGCATCCGAAGATTAAGTTAAAGTTGGAACTTGAAATGGATAGGAAATTGATTTTTCTGGATTTGATTACTACGAGAAGTTACGGAAGTCTTGGCTTCTCAGTTTTTCGGAAGCCAACGCAATCTGATGCTACAATATGCAATGATTCCAGTCATCCCATTAGACACAAGGTAGCCTACTTTCCTACTGCGGCAGCACGACTGTTGAGATTGTTGAGATGTTTTTGAAGCAGGTTGCGCTTGCTAGTGACTACAAGAAATCGCCGGTTTCTGGTTTGTACAGAAAGCATAGGCAAATGAAACCACCACGGACATATGATATAAAAAAGTACGTAGTGTTGCAGTACAGGGAACCAGTCCACGAGAAGTTGAGCTGCTCCTTTCCAAAATGATTTAGGATAGGATTCCGTACGAATGGGCAACTAAGGTGTAGGTTAGAACATAGCCCTGGTAATGGGGAAGGGGGGTCAGGGGGTGGTAAATACAATTCATCAGCTGTATATAAGTTGCAAAGCGGATCCCGTGAATCATTTTATATTGGACAAAAGGGTAGAATAAATGAAAAGCGCTAATTTACCTTTGTTCTACAGTATTACTTTTATTGTGTTAACCGGCTCTCGGCTTACAAACCCATCTTCAGACATCACTGATTATTACAATGTTTGTAAACGGCATTGGAAAAGAAGTTACATATTTAGATCGAAGCAGAAACGTACGGTAAATAAAACCTTCGACGATGGGGTGGTAATGCAATGTAAAAAGCAAAAAGCTGACCAGTAAATAATTGTAAAGGGAGAAAACTAGAAAAAACCTTAACACAAAACTGGAATAGCAAGCCTATATAACAGTTTATCTTAATAAACAAAACCAATAAAATAAAATAAAATTAGTCTTGAAACGGCTACTTCACGAGGTATAAACATGGAGAGTGACACACAAGCCAATTATAAGAAAGAATTATCAGTGTAACTACTGAATATATCAGGAACTTAAGCAATATCCATAAAATAATCAGAAATGAATAAATGCAGGAAAATGGAGGAGTGTGAGAGAACATACAGTAAATTCCATCTTTGAGAGTGTGGTGGAACAGCATTTTAAAAGTCAAAAGGCGAACAATATATAAAAGGAACAAACAGGAAAAATATTAACACTATACTCAAAACTAAATAAATGAACCTATTAGAACAAAAACAGTACTGGATGAGACAACTTCAAGAGGTACTACACATGGAAAATAATACAAATACCAGATAAAAGAAAGACTAAAAAATTGTAACTACATTCTATATGGATTACATAGTCAATTTAAATAAAATAGAAGAACTCAATGAACACAGGAAAATGGGGGAATGTGTAGGAACAGACAGTATGGGAAGTAATGAAAAACGAAGAGAATTATGTGAAGTTTTGAAGAGAGCAAGTATTAAGCCGTGTGTGGTCATTTAACATTAGATCTAGACTGTGAGCTAATTTCCAGGGTTTCCAGCAGGTAGAATATTTTTGCCTTTGGTTGCTAAAAGAAGGACTTGGGACACTGGCTGGTATTTGTACATGTTCAGCAAATGTGGAGTCACAATTCTGCAACTTGCAGGTGCATTAATGTTCAGCAAGCGTAGTTGCTAGGTAGATGCTTGACTGATCAATGTAAAATTTGTCTCAATCAGAACAGCTAATTTTGTACACCCCACTGTTGGCTAGTAACTGTATCTAATCCCTGCTATTGAAAATACACTGGGCTGTGGTGTTCTTAAATTAGTAGGAAAGTCTGTACTTACAGGGTTTCAGCGTTTTTGGTATAGTCTGTGATACCCCTCCTAGACATGGTAATATACACCACTTCTTCCAGAAAGTGTAAGGGGCAGCAGATGGGCAGAGACATAACAACTACGCTGGCTCCAGCTGGAGGCTGACGAATAAGCTAATTTCTTATGTTAAAAATATGGTTCGGATTGTTGTTATTCGGAGAGATTATAACATTCAAATCGCATTTACGGCAAATACACTCCTGGAAATTGAAATACGAACACCGTGAATTCATTGTCCCAGGAAGGGGAAACTTTATTGACACATTCCTGGGGTCAGATACATCACATGATCACACTGACAGAACCACAGGCACATAGACACAGGCAACAGAGCATGCACAATGTCGGCACTAGTACAGTGTATATCCACCTTTCGCAGCAATGCAGGCTGCTATTCTCCCATGGAGACGATCGTAGAGATGCTGGATGTAGTCCTGTGGAACGGCTTGCCATGCCATTACCACCTGGCGCCTCAGTTGGACCATTGTTCCTGCTGGACGTGCAGACCGCGTGAGACGACGCTTCATCCAGTCCCAAACATGCTCAATGGGGGACAGATCCGGAGATCTTGCTGGCCAGGGTAGTTGACTTACACCTTCTAGAGCACGTTGGGTGGCACGGGATACATGCGGACGTGCATTGTCCTGTTGGAACAGCAAGTTCCCTTGCCGGTCTAGGAATGGTAGAACGATGGGTTCGATGACGGTTTGGATGTACCGTGCACTATTCAGTGTCCCCTCGACGATCACCAGTGGTGTACGGCCAGTGTAGGAGATCGCTCCCCACACCATGATGCCGGGTGTTGGCCCTGTGTGCCTCGGTCGTATGCAGTCCTGATTGTGGCGCTCACCTGCACGGCGCCAAACACGCATACGACCATCATTGGCACCAAGGCAGAAGCGACTCTCATCGCTGAAGACGACACGTCTCCATTCGTCCCTCCATTCACGCCTGTCGCGACACCTCTGGAGGCGGGCTGCATGATGTTTGGGCGTGAGCGGAAGACGGCCTAACGGTGTGCGGGACCGTAGCCCAGCTTCATGGAGACGGTTACGAATGGTCCTCGCCGATACCCCAGGAGCAACAGTGTCCCTAATTTGCTGGGAAGTGGCGGTGCGGTCCCCTACGGCACTGCGTAGGATCCTACGGTCTTGGCGTGCATCCGTGCGTCGCTGCGGTCCGGTCCCAGGTCGACGGGCACGTGCACCTTCCGCCGACCACTGGCGACAACATCGATGTACTGTGGAGACCTCACGCCCCACGTGTTGAGCAATTCGGCGGTACGTCCACCCGGCCTCCCGCATGCCCACTATACGCCCTCGCTCAAAGTCCGTCAACTGCACATACGGTTCACATCCACGCTGTCGCGGCATGCTACCAGTGTTAAAGACTGCGATGGAGCTCCGTATACCACGGCAAACTGGCTGACACTGACGGCGGCGGTGCACAAATGCTGCGCAGCTAGCGCCATTCGACGACCAACACCGCGGTTCCTGGTGTGTCCGCTGTGCCGTGCGTGTGATCATTGCTTGTACAGCCCTCTCGCAGTGTCCGGAGCAAGTATGGTGGGTCTGACACACCGGTGTCAATGTGTTCTTTTTTCCATTTCCAGGAGTGTATTATCACAAAATATCTTTCCTTTTTATGTAATTAAATTTTAAAAATAATTAAATATCTAGATTTTATTATATGATCGAAAACGCTCTATTACGTACTAGCTCTGGTAAATTCGCAGTCTAGGGGTAATGCGAAACTATATGTATGTTTCAGTTGTGTTATCCGAGGTTACTAGGTTCTTACTCACTATTTCTGCAAACAATTTAGCTGTTTAGTGATAGAACACGCACTTACAACTTATAACTAACAATAGAAGGGAATTATTTGACCGCTGATAGTGGAAACCTTGCTAAAACTAATGCCTTTATGGTCCACTAATTTAGGGTGGTGATATGTGCAAGGACGGACATTCTTTTCTCTCCTCCCTGTAACATCGTTAAAACCGCTCAGAACAAAGGAATTGTGGAACTTTTGCGACTTGGCCCGTATCCTATATCCAGATCGTCGACTGTCTATCATGAAATGCAACCCAAAGCACAATAAAATTTCATTTGGCAAATTTTATTGCTAATTTACGCTATACAAGATCTTCACCTGTAATAGTACTAGCAGGGAGCGCAGTCCGGCGCAATGGGTAGCACATGTGACTACGTATAGGAAGAACGCAGTTTGTAATCTGGGCAGAATCCTAATTTATTAAAAGGTTTGCACGAAATATGAAAATAGCGTTAGCAAGATTTCATTGTAGCAGTTATTTCGATTTTGGAATGTATCGTATATAGCGTGGCATTAATTTTAGTCTGAGAAATGGACAACTGAGGATAAAACACATCTACTTTGCTCACAAAAAACTAACGTTTTTGTAGAGCTCTACCAGTAGAGAAGATATCACGATACTCCCACGGTACAACGAGGCATAGCACAATGAGATATTCTATATAGAGAGATATAAAGCATGTACAATCTACAGGTAACACAAAGCTAGGAGTAGTGATGTATGTGAGTGTAAACTAAGGCGATGTCTGAAGCAGACTTAACTTCATTCTATATAAGATGATGAAACTTGAAACGCTTAAGGATCTACGGACATAGAAAAAAAAACATTATTTCTAATAAAGCAAAAATAGCTATTCAACGAGACGTTTGTGAACACCTATTGTAAGTGTAGTCGCAGGTAAACGTTAATAACACTATGTTTCTAATCAGTGTGGTGAAGTTTTGTAATTGTGATTTAGTTTTATATGAAACGACTGTTGATTTGTTTCATAAGTAAGTGAAAATAGTACTGCGGGCTCGATTTGAACCCGCGACCTACAGATACCTCCTTTCAATAATCTACAGTTCACCACTCTACCAAGCGAGCTACCAACGGTACGCAAGGAAACAGGTATAGCGATTGTTTTTACCGAGAGTTTAATTGCGTCGACTGATGCTATCTTTGTTTGTAACAGTGGGAAAGCGTATCTTGGAGGTAAATTAATGTTAACTTCAGAGTGCAAGACATTTTTAATTAAGTAAAGGAACTTGGGCATTGACGTGGTGGCACCTCGCCGGTACAGTGCAACCAATTTTAACGCACCTTCTTATGCTCTGAAACACTCAAAAACAATTTTTTTCTAGTGTTTTGATGGATATATTCTTACAGTGTGGAACTATAAAGTATTTGTAACCCATTTTCCGAAATGTCAATTCGAAAGCAAGACATCACTCTGAATTAGCCTTATGACAGTACCAGCAGCGAGCTAGCCAGGCGTCACATAACTCGAATGGAGCGTTTTAGCGGTCTTTCTAATTATCTGAATATCATTTCTGTTTCTATACAATAATACTGAAATTTAAGAAGGGAAAAAGCATGCTTTGAGGGTAAAATGACATAATTAACCTTTTACGACAATTTCAAGAAAACATTAAAATTCTCTTTTGTGACTCCACATTTTATGAGCATGTACTGAGTGAGGACCACAACTACCAGCCACACTCCCAAGTCCTTCTCTTAACGGACTAGACAAAAAACTAACCTGCTGGAAGCTCTGGAAATTAACAAACATCTAGCTCACAGTCCAGATCTAACCTTAAAGACCAAACACGGGTAATAGATTGAAAGGTGGCTACACTGAGCCACAGCGCCAGAGATCGCTAGAGAGCATTGTTCCGCCGCCTCCACGGGCAGTGATTATTGAGAACTCGTAGTGGGCAGTGCTTGTCGAGGACTCGTAGTAGTCAGTTCGTGTTCAGATGTGCTAGTAGGGAGTGCTTGCTGAGATGTGATACTGAAAAGTTCTTGTTGAGATGTGGTAATAGCGAGTCGGTGTGGAGATATATTGTAATGATTAGAGTGATTTTGGTCAATATATGAAGGTAACGAAACTTGATTTATTTTTCATTATTTCCATGTTTTGAATAATGCGTCATTACAGGTTCAGTCAACAAAGCATCTGGCTTGTGTTCTTGTATTAGAGTGTAATTCTGGTTTTCTTGAGTAATTATGGTATTTTTATTTTCTTTAATTAATTCAGTATAAATGATATTTAAAATTTCTTGTGTTATTGAAGAAGAACCGTGCCAGATGCGTACGTTGAGTCATACTTCCACACACAGAACAGTTACACTTGTGCTTTGGTTTCGTAGGTTTTTATAGTTGCTGGGGACTTAATTAATTAATTGTGTTAATGAAAATTTCCATTTCATTCTTTGTTATTGTTCTAAGCAGTCAGATTGCGTAATAATAATAGTCAGGGCCAACCGTTTACGAGACTTCGTAATCGGACAAACAGCTACTAAAGCAAAAATTAAAATTATTTTCATTTCATTTAATTAAGCCCCCATGCACGTGGCGACCACTGCTTCGGATCGTCCCTTGGAATCTTCTGATTGTAAAAATAGTAGACAGTAGTATTGTTGTAGTAATTTGTAGTTTAGTAATTGTAGTCTATATTGCATGTGTAGATCTGGTAATTGTCATTCTTCTAATGGTATTTTTTTTTTGCAAAATTTCATTTCTGTTGTCTTGTCTACGGGTTTGACAATTAGTGCAATTATTTCAATTGTTCGATGATCGTGTTTGAGGGAAACATCTCGTGTGAATGATATTGTTGATGATAAAGTGTCATTGTGTGTAATTTTTTTATAGTGACGAGTTTTGTATATTTTGTAAACGATCACGCGATCAATGAAAAAGGCAAAAATGATGGATAGTGAGAATTACGAAATTGTTAACATGGCGAACTCGCCAACAGAGGAAAACAGTATGATGGATAATGAAGTGGAAAACAATGTAATAAGTCGGGAAAATAGTCCGGAACCATTTCAAAATTTTTCTCAATCAGAAAATTCACAGAATAAGAGATTAACGACAGAAGATTCTGTAATAGTATCGAACACAGATAGCTTTACAGCTATGACGAAGGAAACTGGTTTTGCGAGAAATGTTAGGGGCGAAAAGAATTTCGAACCAGATCATACGGAACAGTTGATGAGTGCAATATTAAATTTGGGATCACAGTTACGATCTGAATTAAAAACAGAGATGGGTACTTTGGCAACACGGTTAGACTGACAAATGGAAACGCGGATGGGAACAATGGAAACTCGGTTAGGATCTGAATTAAAAACAGTGGCAACACGTTTAGAAACAGAGTTGGAAACAATGGAAACACGGTTAGACTCACGAATAGGGACATGTTTCAAAAATATGAAAGATGAGTTAAAGAAAGAAATCAGAGAAGAAGTACAACCGATTTTGAATTCTCACAATAATAGATTAATTGCAGTAGAGATTAGACAAAGGGAACAAGATAGAGAACAGGAAGAAAGAGATCGCGTGATAGTACAAAAATTTTCAGAGTTAAATTTACAATGTGTACACGATAAGAAAGAAATATTTGAGAGAATCGAGGAATCCGTACCAAATGACAGAATAAATAATCTAACACAACAATATGAACAGTTAACTACCAAATGTGTCAACACTGAAACCCGAGTCGCGACACTTACGGAAGACGTAAATAAACAGAAAGAAAAAATAGGTGACTTATCGGAAAGAGTTGAGGAGATTTCAGATAAATTGACAAATCTTAGTTTACATGGGGACAGAGAGTCGGATGATACAGCTCCATTACCATTTGCAGAAACCGAAGAGTACCAGAACATAAATAAGCATGTTGAAAATCAGGGAAAATTTAATGAACGTGTTAAAAGGGAAGTTGAGGCATTACGAAAGCAAGTCAAACAAATTGAAGGGGAAATTGTAGGAAAAGACAGCAAAAGAAATTTGGAATCACAGATAGCAGAGGGGTTTGAAGAAAATAATTTGTTTCATTTACGGGATGCAACAAGAGAGCGCCAGGCGCGCGAACTTGACAATAATCGACATTCAAACTGGGACAGACGCGGTAGGTCTTTGTCGCCACGAGGCGAAAACTTTGACTATAAACACTTCTTGACTGTTCGGAAGATTAAGATATTTCGCAATTCTAAGAATGACATACATCCATGTGCATGGTTAGATCAATTTACGTACGCACTTCCGCCGAATTTGCCACTAGGTCACAAACTGAAATTTATGTGCAGCTATTAATGTCCTCAGGGGATTCACTACACTAAGTGAATATGTGCCGTAGCGTTCACAGGGCCCCGAGCTGTAGTGGTGCTATTTCCCTTTTAGTTTTCTGCACCGCTGCCTACTCTTTCACTATTCTTTGCATCTAAAAAAAAAAAAAAAAAAAAAAAAAAAACAATTCTTCTACTATCCATCTATCTAGACAGTAGGTAAAGAATAACCGGATTTGACTGTTTTACCCAAAAGTGACTTTGGAAATTACCGTTTGGACTTACTATATTTTCTGCAGCATTCATTCGTAGTTTAAACGAAATTTTACCTGTTTATCTTCGTGACAATATTACTTCATATGTTGACGATATTCTTATTGCTAAACGTTCTTGGAGTGAGCACAACAAAATTTTGGATTACTTATTACGTATTTTTGCAAGAGTTGGCATTACAGAGAACTTGGAAAAATCTGAATTTGGTCGTTCTCAGGTGAAATTTCTCGGTCACATTATTTCTACAAAAGGTATTCTTCCTGATCCAGAGAAGCTAGACGCAATTCGTAATTATGCTGTTCCTACCACAAAACGTGAAGTTCGTAGTTTCCTTGGTGTTTGTAATTTTCTTAGACGCCTTGTTAGATTGAATGATTTGGCCACACCTCGTTTATACATTTCAGTTATGCACACTTTGGTCCCAGAAAATGCTTTTATAAATTACGAGAAAATTGCTACTTCAGTAATATGGAAAAACGTATTCGAACTGTTCTTGCCAAATGCAAATTATGTCAAAAGGCTAAGCCGCCAACTATTTCTCACAGAGCACCGTTGTTTCCTATCATTCCAGCGAAATTAAAGGACATGGCTGCAGTCGATTTGTTCGGTCCAGTGGTTCGTTCTACTAATGGTTTTGCGTACATTTTCGTAGCAGTGGAATTGACATCAAAATACGTGTGTTTTACACCTTTACGCAAAGCAACAGCTCGTTCAGTATCTAATGCTTTCATCAAACATTTTCTTAAAGAAGTGGGTCATGTTGATAAGGTTATATCAGATAATGGATCACAGTTTCGCTCTAAAATTTGGCTTCGTACTCTACGGCGTCGTAAAATTAAACCAATTTTCATTTCACTATTTCACCCTGAGTCTAACGCTTCAGAAAGATGGATGAAGGAAATCAATAAATTGTGCCGTCTTTATTGTCATCAGAATCACAGAACTTGGGATCAGTATCTTCATATTTTTCAAAACATTCTGAATGAACTTCCTAATGACTCAACTTCTTTACCGCCTCTATTGATATTAAAAAATAAAGCACCGTCAAATCGCATTTCTGAAATAGTTCCTTTACCGCCTACACGGAAACTGCGGCATTCTGAAGTTGTCAACCTGGCTCTACGAAATATTGCATCTGCGGCTGCTAGAATAGAGAAATCAGCTAAGCGTCCTGGTCGTTTAAAAACTTTTTCAGTTGGTCAAAAGGTATTAATTAAATCTCATCGTTTGTCTCATAAAGGAAAAGGCTTGCGTCGCAAATTTTTTCTGCTTTATAACGGTCCATACAGAATTCGTAAAATTATTCATGATAACACTGTTGAAGTAGAAACTCTTAAATCTCGGCGCTCTAAAGGAATACATCATATATCAAACGTTAAAATTTTTGTGGAATGACATACTTTAGAGAAACTAACAGCTACATGTAAACATGCGGAGAATACAAGGATACCGCGCCGTGTTCCGGCGGCGGCAGATACTCAAAGCAACAGTGAAGTCTGCGCGCCGCACAAGGCAGTCGTTGACCGCCAACAATCACTTTCTACGTCACGCGCCTACAGCTGATCGAGTGCTCAGTGCGAATGCACTGACAGACGTAAACAAATACACAGTCTAATTTTTCCGACTAAATTCTGTATAAAGCTATGGTGACTTTATAAATTATGTTATTAACGTTCAGTATTTTTCAGGATACGGTTGTGTAAAATATTTAAGACCTTTAGGTAAATTCTGTGCGTGTCCGACGTTAAGACGACTTGCTATGGAGAAAATTTCAGGAAGAATGTAATTTCGAAGAAGAAACTAATAAACTAAAAAGGGTAACTATTAATTGAGTTTATTTTTCAGGTAACATATTTCCACTTAGGTACGTACTTTAGACGTAATTTGCTGCTCCCGATTACGTGATTCATACTTTGTGCTAAATTTCATGTTCTATGAATTTACTTGTGAAGCGACGTGCTTGCGCACATTAACTGATTTTGACAATGTTTTATTAATGAGGAGGGTTGTTACTTGTGTATATTATGCATCGCTTGGCTGCAATGCTTTTTCACTGATGTCATTTCTTTTTATTATGTGCCTGCTGTGCTTATTTATTTAAATTGTAATTGTCAACTGATTAAGTGTGCTGACTGTAGTTAGGTATGTAGGGTACACTTTGTGATTTATCTGCTTGCGCCTTCATGTTTACTTATTAAGATTACATATGAACATTTATTTGCTTATGCTGAATGATGCTAATGACTTGTTTATTACGTAAGATATATGTTTGCTGCTGTGCGTATGGATTGCATATTTACACACTTCTGTTTTGTTGTCATAACTGCTCTTTAATTTAGAATATAGAAATGCTGATATACTGTGTACGAACATAGAGTTTAGGTTACACTGTGGTATTAATTATAGATTGTTTGCTTGGTAGAGCCTCGTTGTAAGGATTGTGCTGCATCCACTTGTTGACATTCAGTTCTCTACTGGTATATTTACTCGCTATTGCATGTTTTGCTTATGCTCAGTGCCTTATATTTTTAAGATAAGAAAATGAACTGCAGTAATTCGACATAAACGACATTAGTACAAGAAACTTCATAGAAGACACATGAGCTGGAGGTTTTATGAAAGCTGTATAAATGTATGCTAATAGGAAGGAAGCTAACGACATGACATACCAAAACTAGGTTTAGACCATTGACAGTTATTACACTGCATTTTTCGTGAGCAATTGAGATAGGAAGTGACACTTGACACAAAAAATACTCCACATGTTTGCTTCTGCTATGATTCTTGAAGTGGTGTACACACTGTGAAATATTATGATCATTCACACTCCGTAATCGTACTTAATTACTGAGAGTTATTCGAACTAAGTTTGTTAGAGGTCATGTATGCATTTCTTTTATTTAATAATGGACAAGGAACCAAAATGTATCTTATAATTTATAATGAGTAGAAAATTTGGGTCAGATGGATTACACAGAGGTTGTGTGTAGACACTGTGTCTTCGGATTGTATGGGATGATGAATTGAAGTTGCACTAGGATTTTGTCTGTACTTGTTCGAGGAGACTGACTAGAATATTGATGATAAGGTTTATATGTATCGACGTATTGAAGAGGTATTAGTGAAGTATTGAGATTATGCTGACGATTATTGGAGTTTAGGTGGATAAGAGGTAAAGTAAGTGAGGAGCATATTTTTTTTGTTGGTCCATATGGAACAAGGAGGATGAAGATGGCAGACTAGAACACTCAAGTAGAAGGAAGATTGTCTACCCACACACTTTGTCAAATCACAAAGCAGTATATACTTTTTTTTTGAGAGAGGAAGCATTTGCATATCTTGGTACACTGACAGTTGTTCAGCAACCGTACATTTTGATCTGGCTTGGCAAACATTGGTCTTGACATGATGACTATGACGTTGACTTAACTATTATTGACTGTTATACATTGCTGCCACTACTACTTGGTACACATGATGAACATCAAATCTTGGACAGAGTTACATTTACACAGTTAACACTATTCAATTACACAGTAGTACTTAATGTGGATGAAAGATTAGTGAGTGTGTTTTGTGTGTTTTCCTTTCCTAATCCTACCCACCTATCTCCTAAATATTATTTTATTTGTTGGTAGTGGCTTGCACTGACACCCATAAATGTTATAGGTTTACTGGTATTTGTGTATTGTAATAGTTAATAGGACAATTATCTGATATCATTTGTGTGTTTGTTATGATTTGTATGTTTAGTGTAAAAGCATTGTATGTGTATTCAAACTATTGTTCATGCCTGAACTGTCTGATTAGTGATGGTGCTGCACTTTTCAACATGATGTGTGACATTTAGTCATGTTTAATTTCTGCTGATGAACTGTGTGATCAGTGATTGTAAAAATTATGGACTGTTACTTGTACCTTTTCTACATGATGGTGCCACTAGGACATGTTTAATTTCTGCTTATAAACTCTGATGAACAGTGTGATCAGTGATACTGAATTTTATGGAACTGCTTCTGCTGAGAAATGTGACTTGTTGCTGTGTGTACCTGCTCAACATTGCTGGGTGCCACTGATGGACTGCTTCTACTGAAATGGTGTTACTTGTTGGTGTCTGCACCTGCTCAACATTGCTGGGTGCCACTGATGGACTGCTTCTACTGAAATGGTGTTACTTGTTGGTGTCTGCACCTGCTCAACATTGCTGGGTGCCACTGATGGACTGCTTCTACTGAAATGGTGTTACTTGTTGGTGTCTGCACCTGCTCAACATTGCTGGGTGCCACTGATGGACTGCTTCTACTGAAAAGATGTCACCTGTTGCTGTGTGCATCTGCTCAACATTGCTGGTGCCACTAATGGAACTGCTTATACTGAAATGGTGTTACTTGTTGGTGTCTGCACCTGCTCAACATTGCTGGGTGCCACTGATGGACTGCTTCTACTGAAAAGATGTCACCTGTTGCTGTGTGCACCTGCTCAACATTGCTGGTGCCACTAATGGAACTGCTTATACTGAAATGGTGTTACTTGTTGGTGTCTGCACCTATTCAACATTACTGGGAGCCACTGATGGACTGTTTCTATTGAAAAAATGTTACTTGTTGGTTTTTGCACCTGTTGATCATTGCTGGGTGCTACTGCTGGAACTGTCAACTGCTTACTCTTGAGCTATGGAAAGCGTTTATGTGAATATTTGTATAAACTGACTTTTTGTGTATTACTGGTTGTGAAAAGTTATGAGACTCTTACCTGCACATATTCGTCATTGCTGACGCTATTGATTGAATTGTTTAACCACATAATACTTGTGTAAACTATTATATAAAGTCACATGTATGAAAGAATTTGTATTGCTTACTGTATTCTATATAATAGGTTATTGAAAGGTCAGTGCAAAGCCAAAATTTTATCTAGTTATATGACATTTACGTATTAATATTATCTTTTATTTTTGTCTGCATTTTTTTGACGAATTTGGTGGTATTTTCACCACCAATGCTGGCAAAAATACCATCAAATTCTAGCCGTGGAGGAAGGGCATATGAAAGGTGGCTACACTGAGCCACAGCGCCAGAGATCGCTAGAGAGCATTGTTCCGCCGCCTCCACGGGCAGTGATTATTGAGAACTCGTAGTGGGCAGTGCTTGTCGAGGACTCGTAGTAGTCAGTTCGTGTTCAGATGTGCTAGTAGGGAGTGCTTGCTGAGATGTGATACTGAAAAGTTCTTGTTGAGATGTGGTAATAGCGAGTCGGTGTGGAGATATATTGTAATGATTAGAGTGATTTTGGTCAATATATGAAGGTAACGAAACTTGATTTATTTTTCATTATTTCCATGTTTTAAATAATGCGTCATTACAGGTTCAGTCATCAAAGCATCTGGCTTGTGTTCTTGTATTAGAGTGTAATTCTGGTTTTCTTGAGTAATTATGGTATTTTTATTTTCTTTAATTAATTCAGTATAAATGATATTTAAAATTTCTTGTGTTATTGAAGAAGAACCGTGCCAGATGCGTACGTTGAGTCATACTTCCACACACAGAACAGTTACACTTGTGCTTTGGTTTCGTAGGTTTTTATAGTTGCTGGGGACTTAATTAATTAATTGTGTTAATGAAAATTTCCATTTCATTCTTTGTTATTGTTCTAAGCAGTCAGATTGCGTAATAATACTAGTCAGGGCCATCCGTTTACGAGACTTCGTAATCGGACAAACAGCTACTAAAGCAAAAGTTAAAATTATTTTCATTTCATTTAATTAAGCCCCCATGCAAGATCCCCTCTCCTAAGCTTCACATCGTCTCCTCTGTTTTTGATTACTTCCCACACCGCCTGTTCCTACAAATTCCCCATTTTCTTGTATTAATTGAGTTCTTCTATTTTATTTAAATTGACTACGTAGTCCATATAGAATGTAGTTACAATTATTAAGTCTTTCTTGTATCTGGTATTTGTATTACTCTCCATGTGTTGGTTGGTTGGTTTTGGGGAAGGAGACCAGACAGCGTGGTCATCGGTCTCATCGGATTAGGGAAGGATGGGGAAGGAAGTCGGCCGTGCCCTTTCAGAGGAACCATCCCGGCATTTGCCTGGAGTGATTTAGGGAAATCACGGAAAACCTAAATCAGGATGGCCGGACGCGGGATTGAACCGTCGTCCTCCCGAATGCGAGTCCAGTGTCTTACCACTGCGCCACCTCGCTCGGTCTCTCCATGTGTAGTACCTCTTGAAATTGTCTCATCCAGTACTGTTTTCATTCTAATAGGTTCATTTATTTAGTTTTGAGTATAGTGTTAATGTTTTTCCTGTTTGTTCCTTTTATGTTTGTACATGTTCAACTTTTACTTTTAAAATGCAGTACCACCACACTCTCAAAGATGGAATTTACTGTACGTTCTCTCACACTCCTCCATTTTCCTGCATTTTATCATTTCTGATTATTTTATGGATATTGCTTAAGTTCCTGATATATTCAGTAGTTACACTCATAATTCTTTCTTTTAATTGGCTTGTGTGTCACTCTACATGTTTTATACCTTGTGAAGTAGCCGCTAGTACTGATTTTATTTTATTTTACTGGTTTTGTTTATTAATATAAACAGGTATATTCGCTTACTGTTCCAGCGTTTTGTTAAAGTTTTCTCCTGTTTACGCTCTTTATATTTATTCACTATTCAGCTTCTTACTTTTTAATTTGCATTACCACCACATTGTCAAAGATGTTATTTACTGTACGTTTCAGCTTCAATCTAGATGTGTAACTTCTTTTCCAACGCCGTTTACAAACGTTGCAACTTTTTTGTGGGGATAATAAGTGAATATCTGAAGATGGGTTTTTAAGCCGAAAACCGGTTAACACAGTAAAAGTAATACTGTAGAACAAAATCGTACTGGCGCTTTTCATTTATTATAATGTTGTGCAACCAAGAATATTCAGTTAAAACGGGTAGACGTTTTGTCACCCGTTTCAAAGAACATGTAGGTCCTAGTCACACCGTGTTTTGATAGCGTTTAAAAGAGGAGGGCAGCGTGTTGGTTCAGGGCTGTAATACGAAAATGTCTCGAGTTCTGATAATCAGAACTTCCAACCGCGTAGTTTGCGTCAGAATATTGCAGCTGCCACAACGCACTGCTCGTGGACTGAAGGGCGCCGTTTTCTGCTGGCGCCTGAACCAACGTGAAAGTTTGGATACTGCTGTGCCGGCGTAGGGTTGTTAAATGATATTCACAGCTCCCTGTTCTCAGGTGAACTATAGGTTGGTGATAGTTAATTTCATTTGAATAGATTTGGGCCTCACAGTGGATTCATGTAAACGAAGTAAGATTGCGTTGAAAAAGTGATTAAATCAGGGAAGAATATGTATAGCTTCCACCCCAATGTATGCTTTGACAAACACCATCCCTTTCTCTGGTTTGTATTTATCAGTTTCGTGTGAGATTTGTCAGCTAGATACAGTTAGAAAAGGACTAATAAGACTTGCCATTATTTTATAAATATAAATACTTCACTGTTCTCATTCATGCTCAACCAACTATTCCTGTTTTTATTTTCTTTTGGTGGTACATGGGTACACCAGAAAATTATGGTTCTGTCTTATTAAATTAATTAAGTTGATTATTAATTTGAGTCCTGAAAGTGAGAACAAGAATAGTCAACAAATGTGCCATGAGTACAGTTACTAATTCATGTACACAAATTAATGGTGTAGCTCACAATTTGAAGATTATTGAGAAGATAATACTTTCTTTATGTATAGACAATAAGATTTAGAATCTCAGACGCATATTTTGATTAAAGCAAGCGATGGCTTGCACATTTAAAACATAGTTTGACGTTGTAAAAGCCGCTACGAACCTGATGATAGTCTGTGGACTGACATTGGTTGTTTAGTGAAGAAATTTTTTCAGCTGCTCTTGGCGGTAATCCATGATGATCTTCAAACACTGACGAGATGTTGCGCGGAATGCTATTGAAACAAAAATAGATGTCCATATTAACATGTAAGAGTCATATTTCCGTCAACAACTAGCACAGGGTAATCAGGAGAAGAGGTGCAGCAAGCGTGTGGTGTCTGTGGGGGGAGGGGGGGGGGGAGCTGGAACCTGGGGTGTAATCTGTGGCGCCGAGAGAGAGGATTCAGACTTTAGCACTCGGGAGGGCGAAGGTTCAAATCCTCGTCCGGCCATCCTGATTTAGGTTTTACATGATTTCCCTAAAACGCTCCAGGTAAATGACGGAATGATTCCTTTGGAAAGGATAAGGCCGATTTTCTTCCCCATCCTTTAGCAATCCGAGCTAACGATCCGAGATAACGATTGGACGTTAAGCCTTAAACTTCCTTTTACCCTTCCGTTATTTTATGGCTAGTATCTACCACAGACTCGCTCTGCATAACACTTTCCGTCGCTCAGTCAGCTAGATTTCCGTAGAGTGAATTCAGATATATGAGGAATGAACGTAAGTTATTACGAGACACTGAACTCTTGTTCTTCTCACATTATATCCTCAGTACAATCGACAAGGAAACCGGTTTGGAAGGGTCAGACGATTTCGATTCAGTAATGCATCGATGCTACCTAAACAAACTATAGCCATATGTGACATCAAATCAGATTTCTGGCTGGAATGAGAATTTCTTGCGGAGCATCACGTAGTACATTATCCTAGAATGTGATTAATTTAATGAGGACAGCGTAATAGAACAGCTAATGATGAAATTATACATTAATAGAGGATAGTAGAAACTGCAGTATAAGCCTTTTTGGAGATGAAACAATTATCTATTAGGAACTTCATACGGTAGAAATTAAAATTTTATCCAAGTAGGTCTTCACAAAATGTACAATCGTGGTAGGGCTGCCAACAGTTTCTGGTCATAGAAATGTGAAGTTGTGTGCATGAAGAAAATTAAAAGCATTATTACCTTTGGCTGCAGGATTAGTTAGTCACACCTAGAGTCGGTAATCTTACCTAGATATTTTGCGTTGGCGGCAGTAGAACCTTTCGGCAGTCAGCTTCTGAAAAGCGTTTCTCAAAAAGAACGTCGCCCTCCCTCCAAGGATTCCCATTTGAGTTAATGAAGCAACTCCGTTAACACTTACGTGTTGTTCGGACTAGCAGTAACATTTCCAGCAGCCCGCCTGTGAACTGCTTCGATGTCTTTCTTCAATCCGAATTTTTCTGGGTGGGGGGTGGAGGGGGGGGTCATCGGTCTTTTGAGTCCTTTGATGCGGCACAGCATGAATTCCTCTCCTGTGCCAACCTCTTCATCTCAGAGTAGCACTTGCAACCTACGTCCTCAGTTATTTCCTGGATGTATTCCAATCTCTGTCATCCTCTACAGTTTTTGCCCTCTACAGCTCCCTCTAGTACCACATAAGTCATTCCCTGATGTCTTATCAGATTTCCTATCACCCTGTCCCTTCTTCTCAGTGTTTTCCACATATGCCTTTCCTCTCCGACTCTATGCAGAACCACCTAATTATCATCATTCGCCTGTAGCACCATATCTCAAACAGTTCGATCTTCATCTGTTCCGGTTTTCCCACAGTCCATGTTTCACTGCCATACAGTGCTGTGATCCAGATGTACATTCTCAGAAATTTCATCCTCAAATTAAGCCATGTGTTTGATATAAGTAAACTTCTCTTGGCCAGGAATGAACTTTTTACCAGTGGTAGTCTGCTTTTGATGTCCTCCTTGCTCCGTCCAACGGCTGAGAGTAAATTTCGACCCGTCTGCCTGATCGCTAGACGGTGAGGTTTTTTGCATTTCTTTCGTGGCCGCGATCGATTCACAGGCGCCGCCTCACGTGTCGCCTCCGCCGCACACACCTCGCCAGCTGCAAGTTACATCGCCGCACGGAACAAACAGGGTAACGTACTGCCGCTCCGGCATTGTCAGGGAGTGCAGATCTCAATCGCCACTTGCTCTCAGCTGCACATGTGTAGTGGAACTACCATAGAAATGAGCAACCAAAGTCTTCTCAGCGTCAGATTAATTCATACTGCATCATCCACATTTTTAGCGATAAAGTACTTCACTCACTTTTACCACCCAGGATCCTTGTCCATTGTACTCTTACACCAACCTTTAGTTGTTTACGGTACTCAATCAATAACTTGTTTAGCATTATTTATGTCTGTCAAAAATGAGAACGACAGGAAGTGCAAAATGGCTAAGCAGGCATGGCTAGAGGACAAATGTAAAGATGCAGAGGCTTATCTCACTAGGGGTAAGATAGATACTGCCTACAGGAAAATTAAAGAGACCTTTGAAGAAAAGAGAACCACTTGTATGGATATCAAGAGCTCAGATGGAAACCCAGTTCTAAGCGAAGAAGGGAAAGCAGAAAGATGGAAGGAGTATATAGAGGGACTATATAAGGGCGATGTACTTGAGGGCAATGTTATAGAAAGGGAAGAGAATGTAGATGAAGATGAAATGGGAGATATGATACTGCGTGGAGAGTTTGATAGAGCACTGAAAGACATAAGTCGAAACAAGGCCCCGGGAGTACACAACATTCCATTAGAGCTACTGACAGCCTTCGTTGGGAACTGAGTGAGGCAGGGTTGTAGCCTCTTCCCGATGTTATTCAATCTGTATATTGAGCAAGCAGTAAAGGAAACAAAAGAAAAATTCAGAATAGGTATTAAAATCCATGGAGAAGAAATGAAAACTTTGAGGTTCGCCGATGACTTTGTAATTCTGTTAGAGACAACAAAGGACTTGGAAGAGCAGTTGAACGGAATGGACACCGTCTTGAAGGGAGGATATAAGATGAACATCAACAAAACCAAGACGAGGATAATGGAATGTAGTCGAATTAAGTCATGTGATGCTGCGGGAATTAGATTAGGAAATGAGACACTTAAAGTAGTAAAGGAGTTTTGCTATTTGGGGACCAAAATAACAGATGATGGTCGAAGTAGAGAGGATATAAAATGTAGACTGGCAATGGCAAGGAAAGCGTTTCTGAAGAAGAGAATTTGTTAACATCGAGTATAGATTGAAGTGTCAGGAACTCGTTTCCGAAAGTATTTGTAAGGAGTGTAGCCATGTATGGAACTGAAACGTGAACGATAAATATTTTGGACAAGAAGAAAATAGAAGCTTTCGAAATGTGGTGCTACAGAAGAATGCTGAAGATTAGATAGGTAGATCACGTAACTAATGAGGAGGTATCAAACAGAATTGGAGAGAAGAGGAGTTTGTGGCACAACTTGACAAGAAGTAGGGACCGGTTGGTAGGACCTGTTCTGATGCATCAAGGGATCACCAATTTAGCATTGTAGGGCAGCGTGGAGGGTAAAAATCGTAGAGGGAGACAAAGATGAATACACTAAGCAGATTCAGAAGGATGTAGGCTGCAGTACGTACTGGGAGATGAAGACGCTTGCACAGGATAGAGGAGCATGGAGAGCTGCATCAAACCAGTCTCAGGACTGAAGAACCCAAGAACAACATGTCTGACTTTGCCTTGGTAAAATAAATGTTGTCAGTAAACTAAATTTTGCATACATTCTCAATTATTTTATATAACAGCGCCACAGTGTTAACTTTTAATCTTCCCTACCACAGCAGGGATCCTGCTGAGATAACTGACTCGCAAACGCAAGATACTGAATTTCTTTCTTAATAATTATCTCTCAGCGCAAGCTACTCTGCTACATGTAATGTTACGCGTATTTAGGCGAGCTAATCGGCAGCCTAGAATCGCTGCGAGGTAGGATGAATTTCGGTCGCAGATTCGAACCCTGTCTTGGGCAAGGATGTGTGTGTTGTACTTATGTTCGTTAGAGTTAAGTAGTTCCAAGTTGTAGGGGACTGATGACCTCAGATGTTAAGTCCCATAGTGCTCAGAGCCATCTGAACCATTATTTAGGATGAATTTATTGTACAGTTGAACGCTAGCGGGCCCAGGGCACAGGGCGCGCCGCTGCCAGCGCAGCTTCTACATCTACATCTACATCCATACTCCGCAAGCCACCTCACGGTGTGTGGCGGAGGGTACCTTGAGTACCTCTATCGGTTCTCCCTTCTATTCCAGTCTCCTATTGTTCGTGGAGAGAAGGATTGTCGGTATGCCTCTGTGTGGGCTCCAAACTCTCTGATTTTATTCTCATGGTCTCTTCGCGAGATATACGTAGGAGGGAGCAATATACTGCTTGACTTCTCGGTGAAGGTATGTTCTCGAAACTTCAGCAAAAGCCCGTACCGAGCTACTGAGCGTCTCTCCTGCAGAGTCTTCCACTGGAGTTTATCTATCATCTCCGTAACGCTTTCGCGATTACTGAATGATCCTGTAACGAAGAGCGCTGGTCTCCGTTGGATCTTCTTATCTCCTCCATCAACCCCATCTGGTACGGATCCCACACTGCTAAGCAGTATTCAAGTAGTGGGCGAACAAGTGTACTGTAACCTACTTCCTTTGTTTTCGGATTGCATTTCCTCGGGATTCTTCCAATGAACCTCAGTCTGGCATTTGCCTTACCGACGATCAACTTTATATGATCATTCCATTTTAAATCACTCCTAATGCGTACTCCCAGGTAATTGATGGAATTAACTGCTTCCAGTTGCTGACCTGTTATATTATACCTAAATGATAAGGGATCTTTCTTTCTATGTATTCGCAGCACGCTACACTTGTCTACATTGACAGTACCATTTTGGTCACAGAGTGACTGTTTCAGGGAAGCCACCTGCAGAGACAACGAGGGCGTCTTCGGAACGGGTGAACCCCAGAACTTGGCATTTGGACTTGTGTTGCCTCTTTGTAGAATATACTCGAGGAAATTGTGGAGTGTCAGGAACTGTTAGGGGTGGCTTCTTACAGATCTCTGTGAGTCTATAATAATTTACAATAAAATGTTAATGCAAATATGTATATACCTCGGCGATCCCAAAAAAATAAGGCACGTCCAGTGACGCAACGATATTTCAGTATCTGTATAAGTACAGAAGTTAGTATTTCACAATGAATAAACATTTACACAATTAACATCGGAATTAACAACTTTTAATTGCTTCATGCAATTTCAACAAACTGTATCTCAGGTGATGGAACTGCACTATAGCTATCATACCTTTTTCATTACGCAAAAGTTTGTCAGAACATCGTATTCTGCACATTTACACAGCAAATTAACCACAGTATCAGTGCCTCACATACTGTTATCATTGTGCTTTTATTCAATGAATAGTTTACTATTTTTCCAGCAACTGTATTTAAATGTTGACTGCAAATGCTACTAAAAACAGTGCTAATTTACTAGTGGTCCATCACATGTGTCAGTGAAGAACGGCAAGCAAAATTAAATGTCCTTAAGAAAATGGATGAGACACATCAACTCGATTTTACTGTACGTCAAAGTAAGTGATACTTCTTCAACTCTTAGTTTCTTGTGTTACATTTATGTCTATTTTACCGTACGCAGTACAATGTACTGTTTCCAATTTTCCAGAATGACAACCACACTAAATCTTCACTGCGAGCAAGTTTTAAAATCGAATTACGAATAGCACAATCTGGGAGACCCTTTTCCGAAGGGGAGTTTGGGAAAGTATGTCTGATTGATGCTGCAGAACTTGTGTGTCCCACGAACGTTAGGAGGTTTCAAGAAATCAGTCTATTCAAACAAACAGTGATAAGACGTATGAGAGCTATGGCCGGCGATGTGCATAGGCAATAAATATGGCCAAAGATTTTGTTGCTTTCTCTGTTACGCTCGATGAAGCAACAGATCTTACAGATACAGCTCAGGTTGTGATATACATACGAGGTATCGATAACGTGTAACGCCGGAAATGCATATCGTCGTATTTCCGTCTATTGTACTATTTTTTTCCTTATTTTGTTACCTGAATATATGACGTTTCTGTGTCTTTGTATATTGTAATTGTTTTACCATTTGTATATATATGCATTTATGTCGATGTATAATTGGTTTGTTGTGTAAAGATTATTTGTATTTTTACGCTGTGTCTGGCCTAGGGAAAACTATGCTATCGAAAGAATACATCGATAGGTCATGTGGAGAACCAAAGTGTTTAGGATCTTTGGTAGTGTTAACTCTGCCGCGTGGAGCGCGGGCAGAGCATGAGAGAGTCTGGCTGGAGTAGCGAGTGGAGCAGGTGTGTTGTGCGAAGCTCCCGCGAGTTGCCGCGCTTTCGGGGTTTGGCAGCATGTAATTGCGCTCGACTTGCGATGATAGTTTCTGACATGGTGTCGCGGACGGGAAGCATTAGCTGGCGCACATCAAGAGCCCGTTTCGTCTGGTGACCGTGTCGAGAAGAAGGCGCGCCAACATCCAGCTTCTGCAACAGCGACGGCCGACAATGAGTGACTGTCGCCACCTCCTCGATCGACGGCTTCAAACCTTCAATCAACCAACAAGGAAGACTAAAAGCACGTAAAGTTTCAGAACTGTATGGCAGACCTCAGCTTTTCAAATTGTTCCATTTGCCTCGCAAAATTACAGCAACTTAGCATGAACCTTTGTTGCTCATTGTCCCAATTGCATTGCCAAGCAGGGCCCCTTCCTTTTCCGAAATGAACCAGAGTGTCGTTGAAATTCAAACGCCAGCATTAAAATAATATAATTCAATTTCACTGCCTTAATTTCAGAGTTCAGTTAAAGTATTCATAGCTGGCTACAATATTTAGATTACACGAGCACAAATTAAGAGTGCGAGTTTTGCTGGCATATTTTAGCTTACCTGTGACTGCAGCTCAGCTTGGTACGTACAAAATTTTACTATTGTTAATTGTTGAGAATCATTTAATTCAAGTTCAAAGTTAAATCTCTTATTTCTAAATTGCGTAGAGTCAAGTTGCTTTTGAAATGATTGTTGAGGTAGTCCAAGACTAACCGTATTTTACTGAATTTCTACGCGCTTCAGAAAGAAAGCTCACTATTAACTTCAGTCACTAAATTAACTTTCGATTTTCCGGTTTTATTAATTCTTTTGCTAAATTAAGTCAGAGTGTAGCGAAATTTATTACTTCTGACAAACTTTCAGTTTTCACACTACACGTGTCAACCTTCAGTTGCCACGCTTCTAGTGTTAATTATATGTGTAATAACCTTTCTTTTTCAGTTACTATAGTAATTGTCCTTAGGACTGGCGACCGTAATTTCCCCCAAATCTCAAATATCTAATTACCGCTAGTTAATTGTTAACGTAACGGCCGCACATTTACTTTCTTAATTAACTTTACCCCTTTTCAAAATTAATTTCCACCAGTTATATTTGCATTTTTCCTTTCATTTAGATGTAACCCTTTCCTCGCTCTTTACCGACAGATTAACTTCGGTGACGATTGCTTTCCCAAATTTCCATTAGGTACACGCGGTTTAATTTTTCACTGTCATTAAGGTCGATACGTGAGGGGGAGGTTACAAACGCACTTTGTGTAACAGAGGACGTTTTGGACATAGTACCTTTGAAAGGGGCTGCTACAGGTGCGGACTTACTCCAAGCTTTCAAGCAAGCGATTGATGGTGTCGGTATGGACTGGAATCGGTTAGTCTGAGTGACCACAGATGGAGCACCATCAATGTAAGGCCATCAGAGAGGACTCGTAGCACGGATGCGCAAAAAGCTAGGGCGCACAGACGAGACGTTGTACGGAATTCACTGCATTCTGCATCGAGAGGCGCTTTGTGCAAAATCAGTAACGTTAGCAAACGTCATGCAAATTGGTGTGCGTACTGTAAACTATCTGAAGACACATGGGCTTACGCGTCGCCAGTTTCGGCGGTTCTTGGAGGAATTAAGAGCGGAGTTGGGCGACATACCTTACTTTACCGAAGTACGCTGGATCAGTCGAGGTAAACTGCTGAAAATATTTTTTGGTTTACGTTTGGTCGTAGTAGCATTCTTACATGAGAAAGGAAAAAGTGAACCTATCTTAGAAGACCCTTGTTGGATATCAGACCTTGCATTTCGCGTGGACATTACGTCTCACAGGAACAGCCTGAACGTCAGTTTGCAAGGTGAAAATAATTTAATTTCTGACATGTTGGAAAAAGTAAATGCCTTTGAAAGGAAGCTTGCGCCTTGGGAGAGCCAGCTATTGGCAAAAACCACTGCACATTTCCCGACTCTTGGACTGGTCCATGAAAGTGCTAAATTTCAAGAACACGAGTCAATAATTGTAAAAATTAAGAAACAGTTTCGAGCACGATTTGCAGATGTTACGAGTTTGTCTCCTGTCATTCGCCTCTTTGCTCGGCCGTTCTCGTCGTCAGTTGAAGATGCTCCGAATGATCTACAGATGGTACTGATCGACAAGTTCTTTACAGTGCGAAGTACAAAAGAATTCTACGAAAATTTTTCACAACAAGAATTTCCACGCCTGCACCGAGAAGCCGCGGGAGCTCTGTCCATGTTCGGGTTGACATATGTTTGTGAAAGATTTTTCTCGGTGATGAAAATGAATAAATCAAGGATCGATCAAGCATAAGTGATGAAAATCTTCGCAACTGCTTGTGTTTGTCAATGAGCCGTTATTTTGCGCCCTACATTAACTATGTCATTTCTCATGACCAGTGATAAACGTGTTTACATTTATTCCTTTCATAGTTAAAAATTATTGTTTACTAACTGTGCATTATTGCCTCATTCTGCTCCATGTTACATTATTATCAGGAAAATTGGTCATTAAACCGATTGTTCCGATGTGTACGTACAATTAGGATTTTTTTTTTTAATGTGTGAAGGGCTATGCTGAGCTGAAGTCGGTAAAACATAACATTCATCTAATTGTCGGTTATTACGCAGATTTCAGACGGAACTGATGAAAGATATAGCAATAATGATATTGAAATAACAGGTGATCATCGAGAGGTCTGCGGTTATCTTTCTGTTCAGAGGCCAGTAAGACAGAAATAATGTTGGTGTAACTGAGGGCACCGAGAATTAGTTATAGGAAACCTTGTATTAGTTTAATGTTATTTGAAATCATGACTAAGGTTCGTTGGAAGTCGCTAAGTGCTCTCTTTCTCAAATACTACATCAAAAACATTACGCGTATTTACGTTCCGTCAGTCAAGCTGCCTTAATAAAAACCCATGGTTGTTAACTGTATTACTTGTCTTACTGGGTTAAACTGTTAACATAAAAGTAGACGTCTCAATGAGTAGACTGTAACAGTATTTTAAATGTTTAATACGCAAAATAGCTTCCCATGGTTAGCTTGCAAGCTGTGGAAAGAGCACTAGAATGCGCCGGTACAGTGTATCCCAGCAATTGGATAAAGCGACATCTGCGCGTAGAGACATGCACTACATGAGCGCTGACGGCTGCGGCGTGCACGCTGTGACCCGGAAGTTGCACATATGCAGGAGCACCGCACGCGTGCAGAATTTCTGGCCGGCCCTGGTTTAAACAATACTTAAAGACAATCTATTGTCATTTATCGCGAGGTGACTTGCGCAAAAATGCTAGCATACTTATTTGTGAACCAACTATTATTTACATTTAATGTAAATGATCTGAGTGTAACCGAATGTTTATGACATTTTTTTTATTTAAATATTGTTACAATATATTAGTTTAGTCTGGGAAGTGGTCAACTTGAAACACATAGTCTCTGTAAAGTTTAAGGGCGATGTATATTTGGTGGGAATAGCCTTCAGACAGTGGCGGCGCACTACGTGAGTCAAATGGTGCGTGGGACTTTTCGAGTGAAGAACAAAGGGGACCACACCCTGCCCCATAAATGAAATCACAGGAATGAAATCTAGTGCAAATTAAATCCAAAGCAACTGCTAGGCCTTTTCTCCAACCGGCACTCTCACAAATTTTCACACTCTGTGACTCACCACACTGTCTACATTGTACAAATTAGAAATTACATCTGATAATATTCTCAAATTTATAATAATGTTACTGCACCCCTTGTCACTTACAGTAAATTCGTTGTAACTCTCTTGAAATGGCGAGAGCTTCTTTGATGATGCACTTGTTGAAGAATTACAATTAGAAACATCGTTACCAGGCGACATGACCTCTTGTACAGAAAGCTTTCTAAACTTGTTTCCTCTCAATTGTCGTTTCTTGAAAATGCCTTACCGTTCGTCATCTTCAATCAACATAACAAAATACAGGTAAACAAGCACTGCAAACGTAAGTATAACAACTACTCGCAATCACACTTGAACCAAACTAACCGAATACCGACCGTTGCATTCCAAGGATAGCCAACACACTCGGGAGTAAAAAAAAAGTCCCTAACGTGCAATGTAGGAGATAAAAAGATCTAAAATATATGCAGAAAAGTGGGTGACAGAAAAGTGGGCGTGGTACATAAACACACGTGGTAGAAAAATGCTCTTGAAAAGCACGAAAAAAACTATTTTTCAGCAAAATCCTTTTCAGAGTTCTTAAATAAAACCTTAATCTATCGAAATATGATGAAAACCGAAAATCGATTTTTTTCGACCTGAACCACTGTGTGGTCCCCTTAAGGGAGCGATTGAGACTCTTTGTGGCGAGCTATGGAAGAAGGCAGACATGCCTACGGGGAGTAGCGTGCGTCAATCAGTTTTATAGGAGGGCGATGAACGGCCGCTACAATAATCTAACTTTTGAAGGGATTTTATATTTGGAGAGGTCTGAATATGATCCAGATTAGGACTCTAACTTCTGCCGCTTGATTTACGAAAATGAGAACAGACAGAGTATGAGTTACTACCCTTTGTATCGCGTGTGTTAATTTGTAAAGCATCATATTGAACATTGAACTGTTTTGAGCTGGAGAATCTTTCGCGTATTGCGATCACGAAATGGACTTAGTTTCTACGAATCTTCGACGAATATTTAATTTAGGAATGTTGCTGCCATTCTCGTACCGCTCTCAACGTAACTTTACCGCATTTGATAAGGGTATTTTCTGTCTGCTCTTTAACTGAATATCGTAGGACCACTTCCCGCTCATTTGACATATCGTTTCTTGAATAAAAATTATTCAACATAATTCTCTGTAGTCTACTAGGGTGAGTCAAATGAAAACCTTAAATTTGTAATAACAAATCGAAATTTCGCGCCGTTATCCTGTAAGTTGGTAAGCGTGCTACAAAAAGCGTGCAGAATGGCGTGTAGGTGGCAGCATAGTGCAAATGCACACATACAGTCGCAGTATCAGTGTCCGTACAACAGTTGCTACAATCACAGACTGCATTTTGACTGTCTTCTCATCCACCATACTCACCAGACCTTGCCCCAAGTGATTTCCATATGTTTGGACCACTCAAAGACTCAATGGGAGGAAAGAAGCTCCTTCTGATGAAGAGGTAGCCACGCGGTGTGGTTGTGCGGACTACCAAAAGAATTTTTTTCTAAAGGAATTTATGCACTTTGTAAGCAGTGGAGGACTTGCATTGAGCGTAGGGGAGATTATGTTGCAAAGTGATACAGCTTTGTACCACTTATGCACAGTAAATGATATTTTTAAAAAAATATTTAAATTTTCATTTGACTCATCCTCGTATATCAATTACAGAAGTTGCAACAGAATCCTTGTTAAATTAATCATTTAACTTTTACGAGGGTAGTTCAATAAGTAATGCAACACATTTTTTTTCTCGGCCAATTTTGGTTGAAAAAACCGGAAATTTCTTGTGGAATATTTTCAAACATTCCCGCTTCGTCTCGTATAGTTTCATTGACTTCCGACAGGTGGCAGCCCTGTACGGAGCTGTTAAAATGGCGTCTGTAACGGAATTGCGTTGCAAACAACGGGCAGTGATCGAGTTTCTTTTGGCGGAAACCCAGGGCATCTCACATATTCATAGGCGCTTGCAGAATGTCTACGGTGATCTGGCAGTGGACAAAAGCACGGTGAGTCGTTGGGCAAAGCGTGTGTCACCATCGCCGCAAGGTCAAGCAAGACTGTCTGATCTCCCGCGTGCGGGCCGGCCGTGCACAGCTGTGACTCCTGCAATGGCGGAGCGTGCGAACACACTCGTTCGAGATGATCGACGGATCACCATCAAACAACTCAGTGCTCAACTTGACATCTCTGTTGGTAGTGCTGTCACAATTTTTCACCAGTTGGGATATTCAAAGGTTTGTTCCCGCTGGGTCCCTCGTTGTCTAACCGAACACCATAAAGAGCAAAGGAGAACCATCTGTGCGGAATTGCTTGCTCGTCATGTGGCTGAGGGTGACAATTTCTTGTCAAAGATTGTTACAGGCGATGAAACATGGGTTCATCACTTCGAACCTGAAACAAAACGGCAATCAATGGAGTGGCGCCACACCCACTCCCCTACCAAGAAAAAGTTGAAAGCCATACTCTCAGCCGGTAAAGTCATGGTTACAGTCTTCTGGGACGCTGAAGGGGTTATTCTGTTCGATGTCCTTCCCCATGGCCAAACGATCAACTCTGAAATGTATTGTGCTACTCTTCAGAAATTGAAGAAACGACTTCAGCGTGTTCATAGGCACAAAAATCTGAACGAACTTCTCCTTCTTCATGACAACGCAAGACCTCACACAAGTCTTCGCACCCGAGAGGAGCTCACAAAACTTCAGTGGATTGTTCTTCCTCATGCGCCCTACAGCCCCGATCTCGCACCGTCGGATTTCGATATGTTTGGCCCAATGAAGGACACAATCCGTGGGAGGCACTACGCGGATGATGAAGAAGTTATTGATGCAGTACGACGTTGGCTCCGACATCGACCAGTGGAATGCTACCGTGCAGGCATACGGGCCCTCATTTCAAGGTGGCGTAAGGCCGTAGCATTGAATGGAGATTACGTTGAAAAATATTGTGTAGCTAAAAGATTGGAGAATAACCTGGTGTATTTCAATGCTGAATAAAACAACCCCTGTTTCAGAAAAAAAAATGTGTTGCATTACTTATTGAACTGCCCTCGTATTTTGTATTTCTGTTTATTTGATTAATTCACAATCCTAACCAATACATGCACTATTTGACTGCAGGTTCACAACTACAGCGAGTTAGCTGCGGGAAATGAAAGCAGACGTCTCAACCACATGATTACATCACGTTATCCATTTTAAACAGAGCCGCGCATAGGCCAAGTACCTAAGGTACGAGCAGTACCAGGCAAGGTTGCAACTGGTTTGTTCGTGGAGACTGCTGTTTAAAGGAGCAACTACTCTGCAGCAACCACTAGGTACCGTCGCAGACACCCTTACAAGGTGTTCAGTCTGCTTCTGACTAACCTGTACATTAGTCACGCGTCTTATTTGAGAACACCATTTAACATGTTGTGGGCGCATCGTAATATGGAGATCACGGGGTCCTGGGTTCGATTCCCGGTTTGGTTGGGGATTTTCTCTGTCCGGGGACTCTGTCCTCCTCATTTCATCATCATCATCATCATCCGGAACAGTGAGTGGATTGGACAGTGATGAAAAAAACCGGACTGCGTAAAATTTGGGACTTGGTACGAGCGCTGATGACCGCGTCGTTGAGCACCCTACAAATCAAACATCATCATCATCATCCTAAATGGACTTCGATATCATGTGAGTGCCTCTGAGTATCAGAGTGGCCGCAGTGCATGTCGGGGATTGTACTATTTCAGTATCGATGTCTGAGATGGAGCGTGAGTTTTCATTAGGCCATGATATAAGATAACAGTGTTTCAGCTTCACTGCCAAGCCACAGTATCGATACTGAGTCTGACGTAATGAGGTTAGAAAGTAATAACAGCTCTTCGTGGCTCTCCACGTGCCACTAGCAGGTGGAACAGTCGCTCCCGGAGTTGGTAGGCACACACAAGCGCAGATTGCCACGTACAGGCGCTTGACTGTTGCCTACATGCCGAGTCATACTTGACTTTTCCTGCCTGCGCTGAGTAGGATCATACAGGGTGTTACAAAAAGGTACGGCCAAACTTTCAGGAAACATTCCTCACACACAAATAAAGAAAACATGTTACGAGGACATGTGTCCGGAAACGCTTAATTTCCATGTTAGAGCTCATTTTAGTTTCGTAAGTATGTACTGTACTTCCTCGATCCACCGCCAGTTGGCCCAATTGAAGGAAGGTAATGTTGACTTCGGTGCTTGTGTTGACATGCGACTCATTGCTCTACAGTACTAGCATCAAGCACATCAGTACGTAGCATCAACAGGTTAGTGTTCATCACGAACGTGGTTTTGCAGTCAGTGCAATGTTTACAAATGCGGAGTTGGCAGATGCCCATTTGATGTATGGATTAGCACAGGGCAATAGCCGTGGCGCGGTACGTTTGTATCGAGACAGATTTCCAGAACGAAGGTGTCCCGACAGGAAGACGTTCGAAGCAATTGATTGGCGTCTTAGGGAGCACGGAACATTCCAGCCTTTGACTCGCGACTGGGGAAGACCTAGAACGACGAGGACACCTGCAATGGACGAAGCAATTCTTCGTGCAGTTGACGATAACCCTAATGTCAGCGTCAGAGAAGTTGCTGCTGTACAAAGTAACGTTGACCACGTCACTGTATGGACAGTGCTACGGGAGGACCAGTTGTTTCCGTACCATGTACAGCGTGTGCAGGCACTATCAGCAGCTGATTGGCCTCTACGGGTACACTTCTGCGAATGGTTCATCCAACAATGTGTCAATCCTCATTTCAGTGCAAATGTTCTCTTTACGGATGAGGCTTCCTTCCACGTGTTCAAATTGTAAATTTTCACAATCAACATGTGTGGGCTGACGGGAATCCGCACGAAATCGTGCAATCACGTCATCAACACAGATTTTCTGTGAACGTTTGGGCAGGCATTGTTGGTGATGTCTTGATTGGGCCCCATGTTCTTCCACCTACGCTCAACGGAGCACGTTATCATGATTTCATACGGGATACTCTACCTGTGCTGCTAGAACATGTGCCTTTACAAGTACGACACAACATGTGGTTCATGCACGATGGAGCTCCTGCACATTTCAGTCGAAGTGTTCGTACGCTTCTCAACAACAGATTCGGTGACCGATGGATTGGTAGAGGCGGACCAATTCCATGGCATCCACGCTCTCCTGACCTCAACCCTCTTGACTTTCATTTATAGGGGCATTTGAAAGCTCTTGTCTACGCAACCCCGGTACCAAATGTAGAGACTCTTCGTGCTCGTATTGTGGACGGCTGTGATACAATACGCTATTCTCCAGGGCTGCATCAGCACATCAGGAATTCCATGCGACGGAGGGTGGATGCATGTATCCTCGCTAACGGAGGACATTTTGAACATTTCCTGTAACAAAGTGTTTGAAGTCACGCTGGTACGTTCTGTTGCTGTGTGTTTCCATTCCATGATTAATGCGATTTGAAGATAAGTAATAAAATGAGGTCTAACATGGAAAGTAAGCGTTTCCGGACACATGTCCACATAACATATGTTCTTTCTTTGTGTGTGAGGAATGTTTCCTGAAAGTTTGGCCGTACCTTTTTGTAACACTCTGTATAAAGCTGGTGAGGCTCTGCCGGCCGTAGTGGCCGAGGGGTTCTAGGCGCCACAATCAGGAACCGCGCGACCGCTACGGTCGCAGGTTCGAATCCTGCCTCGGGCATGGATGTGTGTGATGTCCTTAGGTTAGTTAGGTTTAAGTAGTTCTAAGTTCTAGGGGACTGATTCCCTCAGAAGTTAAGTCCCATAGTGCTCAAAGCCATTTGAACCATTTTGGCGAGACTCTACCTGATACTAAACTTCTCATCCAGTCTCCCAGAAATTTGTTTATCCCTCTTGTTTCCAGTATACGTCTTTTCTCAGTCATTCTCTGTATCACAACGCCATTTCTTGTCTTATCTGTCCATTTCATATCTTCCTCTCTTCTCGAAATTCACATCACAGTAGCCTCTTAGCATATCTCTCTCCACCACAGTGTCAATGTTTCGGTGCCACATAAGCTAACACCTCATTCGAAAAGCATCTTTAACTCCTCCTTCTTTGAAGCATTTCTTTTTCCACAGCGATCCCTGTTTTATTTTCTTGATTACGCGTCATTTTACGCGTTGTCTTACATCCAACAAGCCGTAAGTTATCAAATTGTTCCAAAACTTATCACTAATTTTTATTTTTATCTTCTTTGGCTGCCTTTTAGACTATTTCCCTACTGTTTTTAACATTTCTACCTCGAATTCTTATTTGACACAGCTGTTGTTCAGTTCTTTCAATAAATTGTTAACTGCCTTTTCATTTGCACTTAGTAATATTATTTCACAATCAAATATTATATAGTGTTATCTTTCCCATACTCCATACCACTGCTTTATTGGAACCTATTTTTAACCAAATCACCGAAGGAGATATTGAACAAAGCAGGTGAAAGACAACCTTGTCTAACCCTTCTCCCAACTTTATTTCTTTCTGTCATCTCAACTTCTATCGTTTTCTTTAATTATGTCTCCCTTCTTCCTACGTCTATTTGCTGCAGCATAGCCGGCCTTTGTGACCGAGCGGTTCTAGGCGCTTCAGTCTGGAACCTCGCGACCGCTACGCTCGCAGGTTTGAATCCTGCCTCGGGCATGGATGTGTGTGATGTCCTTAGCTTAGTTAGGTTTAAGTAGTTCTAAGTTCTAGGGGACTGATGACCTCAGATGTTAAGTCCCATAGTGCTCAGAGCCATTTCAACCATTTGCTGCAGCATGTCTAAAAGTTTATTTTTATTTATTTATTTAACCTGATCAGATTAGGGCCATCAGGCCCTCTCTTACATCGGACCAGTGTTCCACACATGCAGCATTTCACACATCAGCGTTACATCATTAACATAGTTTAAATGAGAAAATTAGCTTACTCTAGTGACAATATGAATAAAGAGTAGTGACTAAGACCTAATAAAGTAAATGCGGAAGTATTTTTACAACAGTTGCTATAAATATAGATTATGATAAAAGCAATAATAATAACAGTAAAACAAAAAATCAAATAATAATGATAAACATGACTAAGACCTAATAAAGTAAATGCTGGCAGTATTTTTACATCAGGTGCTATACATACAGATTATGGTGAAAGCAATAATAATAACAGTAAAAAAAAATCAAATAATAATGAGAAACATGAGAAAGATTGGCAATAGTAATGAAGGTTTGTGCAGATGTACATTAATATCTTGGTGTGTAAAGTAGATGTTTACTAGTGTAGCGAGTTTTGGGTAAGGGAGGTTTAAGGAGAGAGAAAGAGGGAACTAATGAGGTGAAGTGCACTCATGTACAGAGGAAGGCATTACTGTTGCTTAAGTAGATACGTCATTAACTGTTTTTTGAAGCCGGTCATGTTTTTAAGTTCTCTAACATAACGAGGGAGGTTATTTCAGAGTCGGGTTCCCGCTACTGTAAAGGACTTGGAGAAAGTGACTGAGCGATGCAGGGGAACGGAGAGGATTTTATTATAATGGGAACGTGTGTTTCTGTCATGTTGTTCCGACATGAGTGTTAGGGACGAGGAGAGATATGAGGGACAGTGTACATTTATAAGGCAGTAGATGAGACAGAGTGTATGGAAATCTCTGCGTTTGTCTGCACGCAGCCAGGACAATTTTGCATATGCTGGTGAAATGTGATCAAAAAGTCGAACGTCACAGATATATCGGACGCAGGCATTCGTGACCAGTTCTAGACGTCGGGAATTTTCCTGAGAGAGGCCTTGTAGGATAATATCACTGTAGTCAATGATTGGGAGTATAAGCGTTTGTGCTAATTTCTTTTTCAGATCGAAAGGGAAGAGTTTTTTATATTTTTGTAGGACACGAAGGGATGCTGATGCTTTTTTGCACACTGCAGTTACGTGCTCTGTCCAATTTAGATTTTCATCTATTATTACTCCCAAACTCTTTGCTGAGGGCGAGAATTTGATATTTGTTCCATTTAGGATAAGAGATGGTATGGATTCCCGATGTTTTGGGCTAATGAGCTTAGAGTGACCAACAAGTACCGCTTGGGTTTTAGATGGGTTTAGTTTTAGACCTATGTCCTGTGCCCATTTTGACAGTGCATCGAGGTCAGTATTGAAATTTTCAATAGCTTTCTTGAGATTGCTTGGTTTCGCACTTAGATACAACTGAAGGTCATCAGCATACATATGGTATTTGCAATAGGGCAGGACCGATGACACATCATTGACATAAAGAGAGAAGAGTATAAGACCTAATACTGAGCCTTGGGGAACGCCTGACACTACCTGCCGCCATTGTGATTTTATATTCCCAGACAGGACGCGTTGCTGACGAGACGTCATGTATGAGCGAAACCATTGCACTGCGCTTGGTGAGAAATTTAGACCGCTAAGTTTGGCTAGTAAGATGTCGAAGTCGACAGTATCAAATGCTTTGCTGAAATCTAAGAAGCAAATGATAGTCGCTTCTTGTCTGTCCATGGCAAGTTTCAGGTCATCTGTCACCTTTATCAGAGCGGACGTTGTGCTTCGATGTTTACGGAAACCTGATTGGTATTCGTCTAGTAGGTTGTTAGTAGTTAGGTAGTTGGTGAGCTGGTCATGAACTATGTATTCTAAGGCCTTTGATAGTGCAGGAAGAAGGCAGATGGGGCGGTAGTCAGAGGGTGCTGTGGCGATGTCCTTTTTAGGCAGTGGCTTAATTTGTCCCAGTTTCCAGGCCTCAGGGAAAACAGTTGTGATTAATGAATCGTTGAAAATGTCTGTTATAGAGGGCAGTAGTTGGTCAATAATAAGTTTTACCATCTGGATAGTGATACCATTGCTGTGTCTAGACAAGACAGTCTAGACACAAGGGAGGTAGCCGAAAGGGCACGCGTCAACTCAAGCCGTCTTGCGTTTAGTCTGAAACAGGATACGTGATGAAAGATATAAAGAAAAGAACGGAGCTTCTCGTATACTTAACTTTAATTCTTTGTGGTACATTTCTCTTGATAATACAAGTGAGACTCTCTCTAGATATGGTTAATGGCGCCTTGCTAGGTCGTAGCCATTCTTAGCTGAAGGCTATTCTAACTGTCTCTCGGCAAATGAGAGAAAGGCTTCGTACGTGTAGTCGCTAGCAATGTCGTCCGTACAACTGGGGCGAGTGCTAGTCCGTCTCTCGAGACCTGCCGTGTGGTGGCGCTCGGTCTGCGATCACTGTCAGTGGCGACACGCGGGTCCGACATGTACTAATGGACCGCGGCCGATTTAAGCTACCACCTAGCAAGTGTGGTGTCTGGCGGTGACACCACAACCATCATGTCCAGTAGATGCTGATCTAATCCGCATTATGGCTTTCTTGACAGTACTGCAAGTGACGTGCTGTAGATAGAATTTTTCTTTGCTACAGTCGTTCATCCCCATGAAGTAATCAATGATTCTCTGTTTTTTTTGCGGATCAATTTTGGTTGCAGGTAATGTGAAGAATCGGTTTAGTTCTTCAGCTGGGACCATGGGATTTTCTGCAACTTTTATTTTGCCTAAACCGAGACTACGGAGATTTTTCCACAGGATAGCTGGTCTACATCTATTGTCAGCTAATGTACGGGCATGTCTGAGCTTAGCGTTTCTCACCGCTTGACTGACTTTGTTTCGTTTCTGCTTGTATACAGCGTGATTTTCAGGTGTAGGGTGTAGTCCCTCGAACACTAGCATAGACCGTTTCCAAGACTAGAGAAACTTCGCAAACTTCCCTACCTTTTTCTGCTACTCTTTGCACAATCATTTGTAACAGTCCAATTGCACCTCCTTTATGTTTGCGCTTTTCCACCCGAACTGTTCTTCATCCAACTCTCTCTATATTTTAGATTTCAATTCCCGATTTAATATTCAAATTCGAATATTTGTTGAATGAGATACCAGAATTCATCTTCTATATTCTGTAGGTTTTATGGTTTTAAAATTCCTTAAATTCGTACCATTAACTTTTCTGTGAATTCAGCTGTGCAACTGATCTTACTAACAAATATTTTTGCAGAAATGCAGTATTTCCGTTTTTCTTTGGCTTAAACTGTACACTCAACATATCTGTATCTTTTTTATCATTTCGGATTTGAATATTTTTCCAATGAATGGCTAATCATTTCATTTCCTGCCCCCCACTTAATTATTTATGAATATGGTACTAAAAATATGCACTCAACAACGGAAACGTCGACGGTATGCGCTGTATATTTCGTTTGCTGCTACAGTGTGTCCGTAAATCGAAAGGTCACTTCACTGAATAGCTCTACAAGTGCGTCCATACGAGGGACACTCCCCTCCTCCCCCCCCCCCCACCCCTTTGTAGCTCTCAGGGAAAGGAAAAACAAGTAAAGTGTGGTCAGGTGCTTTCCTTTCAAACATTGATTTAAAAGACGGTATTACGCGAGTTTTTAACAGGTTTGAAACTGGAGCCTTATAATGACCACTCTGAAGTCGGCTTTCGTCTCCCAAAATCCTAAAAATAGTTGATACCCTCGGCTTACCACCCACACTCCCACCCACTCACCCCTCCCTGTACAAACTAACAGATGGGCATTATTTTCCTTGTTGGACTAGGGAACATTTCAGTCTCTGTTGATCCATTACGGACGCACGACTGCGGATGGTCAAATATTTAACACAAAAAAAAAAATCGCCTAACAGCAGTGAGATTTAAGAAGTTGTTTTATTTTCACAGCCAGTTAGGGCAATTCACTATGCCATTTTCAGGTCCCATATGCACTTCCTGTACAGACATTCAAAGGTGTCGATAGTGGCTTGATTGCTTGTGCTTTCGTTGAAGAATTCATGACATCGAGATAATGATGGCTCCAGAATGCCAATATCGACAAGTTTGAATAGGCAATCTAAAATGAGATACATATGGGGCCTGAAAATGGCATATTCAATAACCCAAACTGGTTGTAGAAATAAAATAAAATCTTAAATCTTAAAATTGTTTGACGATTTTCTTTGTCATATAAGGGAACATTTCAGTCTGCGTTTCAACCAGCCCGCATCTCTCAATGATTCGCCAGGAACAATTAGCTGTTCGCAGTCCGCGTTGATCTGTAGGCCATTTACACCGTCACCGTCATGAATGCTGTAGTAGACAAAGGGCAGGCATGTCACCAAAGTGCCTTCGAGTTGACAGTTTCAGCAGGCCTTTGATTCTCGCGAAACTATTAGCATTGTTACTAGTCATGCACAGTTGGCCAATGTAGTATCTCTTGTATGGCTACATTGAATGTAATGGAAGAACAGTACAAAGCCGTTCTCGCAGTGATAGCAACCACGTCACAGGAGTTTTGAGTCTGTGTGAGAGTCATTGCAGTTGTTGTTGTCTTCAGTCCTGAGACTGGTTTGATGCAGCTCTCCATGCTACTCTATCCTGTGTAAGCCTACTGCAGCCTACATCCTTCTGAATCTGCTTAGTGTATTCATCTCTTGGTCTCCCTCTGCGATTTTTACCCTCCACGCTGCCCTCCAGTACTAAATTGGTGATCCCTTGATGCCTCATAACATGTCCTACCAACTGATCCCTTCTTCTAGTCAAGTTGTGCCACAAACTCCTCTTCTCCCCAATACCTCCTGATTAGTTATGTGATCTACCCATCTAATCTTCAGCATTCTTCTGTAGCACCACATTTCGAAAGCTTCTATTCTCTTCTTGTCCAAACTATTTATCATTCATGTTTCACTTCTATACATGGCTACACTCCATAAAAATACTTTCAGAAACGACTTCCTGACACTTAAATCAATATTGCATGTTAACAGATTTCTCTTCTTCAGAAACGCTTTCCTTGCCATTGCCAGTCTTCATTTTATATCCTCTCTACTTCGACCGTCATCAGTTATATTGCTCCCCAAATAGCAAAACTCCTTTACTCCTTTAAGTGTCTCACGTCCTTATCTAATTCCCGCCGCATCACCCGACTTAATTCGACTACATTCCATTGTCCTCGTTTGCAGTACTGTATGCGTATTTCCGTGACTGAATGTTACAAGTTTGTTCACGGTTGCGAAGGTATTTTACAGTAACAAAGGTGACTGTGAGAATAAACCGAATGCGTCTAAGGAATCTTTGGAGATCACGGGCCCCTGCCGGCCGAGGTGGCCGAGCGGTTCTAGGCACTACATTCTGGAACCGCGCGACCGCTACGGTCGCAGGTTCGAATCCTGCCTTGGGCATGGATGTATGTGATCTCTTTAGGTTAGTTAGGTTTGAGTAGTTCTAAGTTCTAGGGGACTGATGACCTCAGAAGTTAAGTCCCACACTGCTCAGAGCCATTTGAACCATTTTTGATCCACGGGCCCCTGTTGCTCAGACAACATACCTAAACAACCTTTGAAATTGTATCGAAGGGGATTTCGGATTCATATTTTATACTCGTGGATCAAGTGACGGACGTTGGGGATACTGGTATGTAATTCTACTCGTCCGTCCTTTTCTCTGAGTCACAGATAAGGATACCCTCCTCTCTTTTCAGTCATGTGGAGATACTTTCTGTGGGAAAGACTGTAGAAATGTACTAACTAAAACATGAGTTGATATCATAGTGTAACATGAAGTGAAGTAGGACACTCAACACTTTAATTCCTTGCATTAATCTAAATTACTTTTACTTAACGATGGAACGTTTCTTTTTTGATATCGGCCGTTAGTGAGTTTCTAAGCAGGCCGCACATTGCTACAGCAGTTAGTTCTCGATGTATGAGTGCGCTTCTCGACGCAGAATTGAATAGTTATTTACTGTTATCCCACAACACACTACAGGAAATTGCAGCCATTTCTATAACAACGCAGTACACTCTTCTTAGACGCCACCGTCATGTTGAAAAACCTCACCTCTTATGAACAGTTAGCTCATTGAGCCGTTATTCAATTTGTGCGGCTTTCTGCTTCGCCCCTAACTAATAAATCGAGTAAACGAAGCGCAAGTCTCTTTGGCAATTCTGTACTCTCTTGTGGCCATTTTTTCCAGCGCCCTTTCCCTATTACATTTCCCTCCTCTCTTCTCCCGTCCCCTCCCCTAGCCCTCTTTCCCCAGCTCACTTTCTCTCCACCAGCAGCCGGTGCGAGCGGCTGTAGATAAAACGCTCTTTCCCATCAGCTACACACACTGCCGACGGTATGTTCATTATTCATTGGATTCGCGAACCATACAGTGTTAGCGTATTAGCTTTTCCGTTTCTTTCTTTTCAGTGGTGTTCAGGCGGGGCGGCAGAGAACACAGTGAGCATTCGGCGCCCGCCGACTCGGCGGGGTGAGGAGGGACGCCGACCCAACCCGACCCGACCCGGACTGCAATCAGCGGCCGCTCGTCAGCTGTCATGGGTCCAGGGTCTGCAGAGAGACCGCCGCCACCACCACCACCATCACCGCCACCCGCGAGGGTGGGCTCCAATTAGGCGACCACCGGTCTCCGGACCGCTCCAAGACCCACACCTCTCAGCTTGACGCGTCCTTAACAGTCCGTGGCCTCTCGCCCCCTCCCACCCTGTCCTCTGAAGACTAGGGAACACAAGGTGAGAAAACCTCGCGCGGAAGTGTAAATTCAGCAGGACAGCAAACCTCGCAGCTAATGCTAACGAGCGATGTACTGATCTGCTGTGTTAATGCCGCTGGATTTTCTACATCTGCATATACACGGTATATCATAATTACACTACTGGCCATTACAATTGTTACACCACGAAGATGACGTGCTACAGACGCGAAATTTAACCGACGGGAAGAAGATGCTGTGATATGCAAAGATTAGCTTTTGAGACACCTACAACGTGCCGACATGACGAAAGTTTCCAACCGATTTCTCATACACAAACAGCACTTGACCGGCGTTGGCTCGTGAAACGTTGTTGTGATGCCTCGTGTAAGGAGGAGAAATGCGTACCATCACGTTTCCGTCTTTGATAAAGGTCGGATTGTAGCCTATGGCGATTGCGGTATATCGTATCGCGGAATTGCTGCTCGCGTTGGTCGAGATCCAATGACTGTTAGCAGAATATGGAATTGATGGGGTTCACGGGGGTAATACGGGACGCCGTGCTGCATCCCAACGGCCTCGTATCACTAGCAGTCGAGATGACATACATCTTATCCGCATGGCTGTAACGGATCGTGCAGCCACGTCTCGATCCCTGACTCAACAGATCGGAACGTTTGCAAGACGACAAGCATCTGCACGCAAAGTTCGACGACGTTTCCAGCAGCATGGACTATCAGCTTTGAGACCATGGCTGCGGTTACCCTTGACGCTGCATCACAGACAGGAGCCCTGCGATGGTCTACTCAACGACGAACCTGGGTGCACGAATGGCAAAACGTCATTTTTTCGGATGAATCCAGGTTCTGTTTACAGCATCATGATGGTCGCATCCGTGTTTGGCGACATCGCGGTGAACGCACATTGGAAACGTGTATTCGTCATCGCCATACTGGCGTATTATCCGGCGTCATGGTATGGGGTGCCATTGGTCACACGTCTCGGTCACCTCTTGTTCGCATTGACGGCACTTTGAACAGTGGACGTTACATTTCATATGTGTTACGACCTGTGGCTCTATCCTTCATTCGATCCCTGCGAAACCATACATTTCAGCAGGATAATGCACGACCCCATGTTGCAGGTCCTGTACAAGCCTTTCTATGTACAGAAAATGTTCGACTGCTGCCCTGTCCAGCACATTCTCCAGATCTCTCACCAATCGAAAACGTCTGGTCAATGGTGGCCGAGCAACTGGCTCGTCACAATACGCCAGTCACTACTCTTGATGAAGTGTGGTATCGTGTTGAAGCTGCATGGGCAGCTGTACCTGTACACGCCATCCAAGCTCTGTTTGACTCAATGCCCAAGCATATCAAGGCCGTTATTAGGGCCAGGGATGGTTGTTCTGGGTACTGACTTCTCAGGATCTATGCACCCAAATTGCGTGAAAATGTAATCACATGTCAGTTCTAGTATAATATATTTGTCCAATGACTACCCGTTTATCATCTGCATTTCTTCTTTGGTATAGTAATTTTAATGGCCAGTAGTGTAATAGCGAAAACTTACGCGGTGGGTGCTACATGACAATAAAAACAAAAACATACCCCCAGTTATGAGATATTATGGAGACACATTAAGTTATCTAAAGCATCCGGACAACCCCAAAAACATACGTTTTCCATATTAGGGGCATTGTGCTGCCACTTACTGCCAGGTAGTCCGTATCAGCGACCTCAGTAGTCATTAGAGAGAGAGCAGAATGAGGCGCTCCGCGCAAAGCACGGACTTCGAACGTGGTCAAGTGATTGGGTGTCACTTGTGCCACACGTCTGTACGCGAGATTTCCACACTCCATCCCTAGGTCCTCTGTTTCCGATGTGATTGTGAAGTATAGACGTGAAGGCACATGTAAAGACAAAAGCCTACAGGTTGACCTCGTCTGTTGACTGACAGAGACCGCCGACAGTTGAAGCGGGTCGTAATGTGTAATAGGCAGACATCTATCCAGACCATCACACAGGAACTCGAAACTGCATCAGGACCCACTGCAAGTACTATGACAGTTAGGCGGAAGGTGAGAGTACTTGGATTTCATGGTCGAGTGGCTGAAAAAAAATTGAAATTTGTGGTAAGGTCTTATGGGATCAAACTGCTGACGTCATCGCGGTCTAAGACTACATACTAGTTTAAACTACTTAATCTAACTTAAAGTAACTTACACTATGGACAACACACACACCCATGTCCGAGGGAGGACTCGAACCACGGACGGGGGAGCCGCACGGACAGTGACAAGGCGCCCATGACCGCGTGGCTACACAGCGAGGCTCGAGCGGCTGTTCATAAGCCACACATCACGCCGGTAAATGCCAAAAGACGCCGCCCTTGGTGTGAGGAGCGTAAACACTGGAAGATTCGACAGTGGAGAAACGTTATGAGGAGTGACTAATCTCGGTACACAACGTTGCGATCCGATGGCAGGGTGTGGGTATGGAGAATGCTCGGTGAACGTCATCTCCCAGCGTGTGTAGTGCCAACAATAAAATTCGGACGGTGGTGCTATGGCGTGATCGTATTTTTCATGGAGAGGACTTTCACCGCTCGTTGTTTTGCGTGGCACTATCACAGAACGGGCCTACATTGATGTTTTAAGCACTTTCTTTCTTCCCACTGTTGAAGAGCAGTTCGGGGATGGTGATTGTATCCTTCAACACGATCGAGAACCTGTTCATATTGCACGGCCTGTGGCGGAGTGGTTACACTATCATAACTTCGCTATAATGGACTGGCCTCCAGAGAGTCCTGAATTTAATTCGAGAATTATCGCTGGAGGGCGCCACGAACTTGTAAGTCATTTTCAGCCACGTGTCCGTATACTTTTGATGACATATTGTAGTTGTACGAGGAGTGTTCAGTAAGTATTGCAACACAATTTTACTGTAAACAGATTGGTTTCATTCACGATTCTGCTCCACCACATACTCGCCACTCTTTTGGCTACAAACCCCGTTTTCAACATAATTTCTGTTCAGTGCAATGACCTTGCGTCACCTTACGCCGAGAGCCTATATGCCCACATTGTAGGCTATCACTCTACTGGTCGACGCCGGAGCCAACATCTTGCTACATCAATAACCCTCCAGTGATCGATGTAACATCTTCCAGCGTAGCAAAAATTTCTTATGAATTGTTACAGGTTTTGAGCCACACATGTTGGTACCAGCACAAGGAACCTGCAGGAGAACTCCATTCTCAATATATTCCTTTTTATGGGAATAGAAAGCCGTGACAGATTTTTCTATTCACAGGTTAAGAACAAATAAATTTTTTGCATACAAAAAGTCAGCTGACTCGGTTTAATTATTGGCCCAGTGAATCGACTACAGCGGAAGTCAAACAATAACAAACTCTTTCATGGAAGCCTCATGTCTCTACAGAACGCCACCACAACAAGACAAAACAGTTGGTTAACAGATAGTCCCTACTTGTTTATTTACCTCAGTCTTAGATAGTAAAAGGAGTAGAATTTAAATTGTAGCAGGAACCATAGTTTAGGGCGATCTCAAATACACTTCACACTGGTTAACACACTGCTCTTTTCATTTATTAACCGTAACTGAGAGCACAAGTACCATTGGAAACTGCAACACAGTGTTGTTTGGGTATATTGCCTCGACCCATCTGCTAAAGGGCTGTGCTTATGTATCAGCCACCGTTAGATGACGATACGTTTGGCTTTCGCAAAGAGAAACCACAGAGGCTTTTCTGACGTTGTGCTTGATAATGTAAGCAGTTCACCTCGGTAGCTGCGGGTCAGCGTGGCGGAATGCCAACTGGATGGGACCGGGTTCGAGATTTTCTTCGGTCGGGTACTGGGTGTTGTGTTGTCCTCATCAGCATTTCATCTTCACTGTCGTGCCATTCATCTTAAAGGCGTCACATAAAGAGACAGAGAGAGGGAGAGAGAAACAAAGAGAGAGACATAATGGAAGGAAGATTGAATAATAATAAAGACATGCTCACAGGATTTATCGATCTACAAAAGCGTTCTGCAGTGTAAAATGCTGCAGGATGTTAGAAATTAGGGGCGAACTACAGGAAAAGATTGCTAATATACACTATGTACAAGCACTGACAAGAAACAATAAGACTATAAGACCAAGAAGGAAGTGCTCGGATTATAAAGGGTATAGGACAGGGGTGCAGTTTTTTGCCCCTGCTATTCAATCTATATATTGAAGAAGCAATGAAGAAAGAAAAGTTGAAGAGTGGAATTAAAATTCACGGTGAAAGAATGTCAATCGTAAGATTCAGTGGTGGCATTGCTATCCTCAGTGAAGGTGAAGCAGAATTACAGAATATGGTGATTGAAATGAATAGTCTAACGATTACTGAATATCGACTGAGACTAAACCAATGGACGGTGTAAATAACGAGCAATGGCAGAAACGAGAATAGCGAGTGACTCAACATCAAAATTTGCGATCATGAAGTAAAGGATTTCTGCTACCTTGGAAAAAATCAACGCATGACAGATCAAGAAAGGAGGACATAAAATGCAAGCTAACCCTGGATAAAAAGGGCTTAGCTAAGAGAAATCTACTGGTATCAAACGTAGGTATTAATTTGAGGAAGAAATTTCTGAGTCTGTACGTCTGGAGCCAGCATTACAAGGTAATGGAGCACGGAATTTGGGAAAACTGGTACACAAAAGAATCAAAGCTTTTTGTGTGTGGTGCTACAGAAGAATTTTGAAAATTAGGTGGACTGGTAAAGAACGAGGAGGTTCTCCGCAGAACTGACGAAGAAAGGAACGTATGGAAACACTGAAAAGAACGCACAGGATGCCTAGAGATGTATTAAGACACAGTGGAATAATCTCCATGTTATTAAGAGGAAACTGTAGAGCGTAAAAACTGTAGGATAAGGCAGACTGCAGTACTTCCAAAAAATACCTCACGACGTTACACGTCGTAGTGGTCAATTAGTAAGTCATAAATGTTTATCAGTCATAGGCCGAGAAAGACGTCTTCGCCCTGTGGGATTGCCTACTCGTCGTCTAGAATCATGGCTTCTTTTAATTATTGTGAACTGGTAATCAATACGTATCCCGTAATGTAAAATGTTTCTACCCATCAGGATTGCTATGTTACAAAAAATCTGGCAAACAATGGAATTATTGGTTAAGGAAGATCCACACTAACCTTTGATAACAGTATGGTGTCTCTGATTGTAGCTGTTTTCTTTTTTCACAGTATTCTAATAACATACGCAAGGTATGATGATACGTAGTATTTAATGATGAAACGCCTCTTTGTTAGGTGCGTTACAACCTCTACATGCGAGTTTTGATTCTTAAAGCACTGAATACTGTAACGTGCTGAAAAAATACCAAACATGTCCAATCACGGATGTCGGTAATATGAACCGCTACAATTCAGTATTTCATGCAATATGCCGCAGCGCATCAGTTTATATTTACACTGGTGGAATTCTCATCAGCTTGGACAGAGCAAGCAAATAAATAGCACGTCCATCATACTGCTCCCTGGGAGCACCGAAACTGATATACAATGTAGCTTTCCATCATGAATGGGGCTAGCCCGCATATGCAACGACAGCAGATACAGTGGACAAGTCGTCGACTTAAATGAAGCTGACTTTGCTAAAAGTTCGCGCAGGCCTTTCGTGCGCTGATGCAGAAAGCATTTCTCAAAAATGATGTTCACTTGACCCCCCCCCCCCCTTCTTAATTTCACTTGCGTCATCCTAAATTTTAATGTGATAAAGATGCCTGTGTTAATAATAATACCATACAGCGTTTTAGTATATGTACGGACTTCAGAGAGAAAGCTACATCTACATCTACGTGATTACTCTGCTATTCACAATAAAGTGCCTGGCAGAGGGTTCAATGAACCACCTTCAAGCTGTCTCTCAACCGTTCCACTCTCGAACGGCGCGCGGGAAAGACGAGCGCTTAAATTTTTTAGTGCGAGCCCTGATTTCTCTTATTTTATCATGGTGATCATTTCTCCCTATCTAGGAGAGTGCTAACAGAATGTTTTCGCAATCGGAGGAGAAAACTGGCGATGGAAATTTCATGAGAAGGTCAAGTCACAACGGAAGACGACTTATGATTTAATGATTGGCACTGTAATTCACGTACCATTTCTGCTGCACTATCTCCCCTACTTCGCGATAATACAGAATGAGCTGCCCCCCCCCCCTTTTTTTTTTTCGATGTCATCCGTCAGTCTCATCTGATGCGGATCCCACACCGCGCAGCAATACTCTAGAATAGGGCGGACAAGCGTGGTGTATGCAGTCTCTTTAGTAGAACTGTTGCACCTTCTAAGTGTTCTGCCAATGGATCGCAGTCATTGGTTGGCTCTACCCACAAAATTATCTATGTGATCGTTCCTATTTAGGTTATTTGTAATTGTAATCCCTAAGCATTTAGTTGAATTTACAGCCTTCAGTTTTGTGTGACTTATCGCGTAATGGAAATTTAGCGGATTTCTTTTACTGCTCATGTGAACAACTTCACACTTTTCTTTATTCAGGGTCAATTGACACTTTTCGCACCGTACAGATATCTTATCTAAATCATTTTGCAATTCGTTTTGGTCATCTGATGACTTTACAAGACAGAAAATGACAGCATCATCTGCAAACAATCTGAGACGGCTACTGAGATTGTTTCCTATGCCGTTAATATAGATCAGGAACAATAGAAGGCCTATAACACTTCCCTGGGGAACGCCGGATATTATTTCTGTTTAAATCGGTGACTTTCCGTCTATTACTGCGAACTGTTACCATTCCGACAGGAAATCACGAATCGAGTCCCACAACTGAGGCGATATTCCATAGGCTCGCAGTTTGGTTACAAGACGCTTATGAGGAACTGTGTTTCGACACAGCCTTTTGGAAATCAAAAAATATGGAATCAATTTGACATCCACTGTCGATAGCACATATTAGTTCATGAGTATAAAGATCTAGTTGTGTTTCGCAAGAACGATATTTTCTGAATCCGCGCTGACTACGTGTCAATAAACCGTTTTCTTCGAGGTACTTCATACTATTCGAATACAGTATATGTTCCAAAACCCTACTGCAAATCGACGTTAGTGATATGGGCCTGTAATTCAACGGATTACTCCTACTTTCGTTTTTGGGTATTGGTGTGACTTGAGCAATTTTCCAGTCTTTGTGTGAGCGAGCAGTTCTATATAATTACTAAATATGGAGCTATTGTATCAGCATACTCTGACATGAACCTGACTGGTATACAATCTGGACCAGAAGCCTTGCTTTTATTAAGTGATTTAAGCCGCTTTGTGACACCGAGAATATCTATTTCTAAGTTTCTCATCTTTGCAGTTGTTCTTGATTGGAATTCAGGAATAATTACTTCGTCTTCTTTAGTGAAGGAGTTTCGGAAGGAAAATCGTGTTTATTAACTCTGCTTTAGTGGCACTGTCATCAATGACTTCACCGTTGTTATTGTGCGATTCTTAAGGTATTAATGTGTCGTCCGTTACTAAGAAGATTGCGCGACGAAAGTGGCGCATTCTCAGAAGAGAGTACGTGTTCCTGGTTTTCAGGATACACAGTTTGGCTGCGGTATGGATAACAGGTGCGTCACAGTGCCCGAGTGAAATGGCGCGAGAATTGGAAGTGTAATCGAAACCTATAGCACTCGGGCAGTACGATAGTTGTTGGGAAGGCGTCTACATTGCACACGGATTGGTCGTGATATTCTGACAGCATATAGACCAAATACAGTGTGGCGTCCTACTGTGACGATATGGTGCCCACTACTTGACCAGGGCAGCACAGACGTGGATGATGTTTATCGGGAAGTGCAGATCTTGCACCGTGTGGTTCCCATCTTTCGCCACACGGGGTAGCCACGCGGTATGAGGCGCCATGCCACGGTTCGCGCGGCTCGCCCCGTCGGAGGTTCGAGTCCTCCCTCGGGCACGGGTGTGCGTGTGTGTGTGTTGTCCTTAGCGTAAGTTAGTTTAAGTTACATTAAGTAGTGTGTAAGCCTAGGGACCGATGACTTCAGCGTTTTGGTCCCATAGGAACTTACGAGGGTCACTCCAAAAGAAATGCACACTATTTTTGTAAAAAAAAAAAAACAGTTTTTATTCTGCATGTGTGAAAGTTTTACAGTGTGTGGATACATCCTTCCCACTTGTTTTCAAACTTAGTTCAACCTGTTCCCGAGAGTGGCGTCGTCACAGCATGCCTTCAAGGTGGCTGCTACACTTGACGTTCGTCAGAAGCAACGTGCCGTCAGAGAATTCCTGTACTGTGCAAACGAGACAGTGGGAAACATCCACAAGGGATTGAAAAATGTGTATGGAGATGCTGCTGTCGATCGCAGTACAGTTAGTCGGTGGGCAAGCAGGTTACATGATGAAAGCGGGCACGGCAATATTGAGGATTGTCCTCGCAGCGGCAGGCCTCGTACTGCACACACTCCAGACAATGTGCAGAGAGTTAACGAACTGGTGAGTGCTGACAGACGCATCACAGTGGACGAATTGTCACGCTACGTTGGGATAGGGGAAGAAAGTGTTTGCAGAATACTGAAAGTGTCAGCGTTAAAAAAGGTTAGTGTCAGGTGGGTTCCCAGGATGTTGACAGTGGCTCACAAAGAAACAAGAAAAACAGTAGGCAGCGAACTTGTGGAACAGTATGAGAATGGTGGAGATGAATTTCTTGGAAGAATTGTGACAGTTGATGAAACATGGCTCCATCATTTTTCAGCAGAGACGAAGAGGCAATCAATGGAGTGGCATCATGAAAATTCACCCAATGAAAAAAAAAAATAAAAATAAAAATTCGTAACCACACCTTCTGCTGGAATACCTATGGCTACGGTGTTTTTCGATTCCGAAGGACTCTTGCTTGTGGACATCATGCTAAGTGGAACCACTACAAATTCTGATGCATATGTGATGACACTGAAGAAGCTTCAAGCTCGACTGAGTCGTGTTCGACCACATCGGCTAAAGCAGGATGTTTTGTTGTTGCACGACAATGAACGGCACATGTCAGTCAAAGAACCATGGAAGCGATCACAAAACTCGGATGGACAACACTGAAACACCCGCCTTACAGTCCTCCATGTGACTATCATCTCTTTGGGAAACTGAAAGACTCTCTTCGTGGAACAAGGTTTGAAGATGATGACTCCCTTGTGCACGCTGCCAAACAGTGGCTCCAACAGGTTGGTCCAGAATTTTACCGTGCGGGTATACAGGCGCTGGTTCCAAGATGGCGTAACGAAGTTCAGAGGGATGGAAATTATGTGGCGAAATGAAAATATTGTTCCAATGGGATGTATCTACACACTGTGAGACTTTCAAACGTGTAGAATAAAATATGGATTTAAAAAAAATAGTGTGCATTTCTTTAGGAGTGACCCTCGGACCACAAATTTGCAAATTTCTCATCTTTCCAGCAAGCTGAAAAGCCATCTGTGGAGGGGGAGAGATTTTCCAAGAATAAGGACGTTACGCAGCGGATCGTGAATGGTTTCGTGACCGTGGGGCGGGTTTCTGTCACTGAGGAACAGAACGATTGGTAGAATGTTAGGACCGTTGTTCACAGCGGATTAGTGACTATGATGAAAAACAGTCGTGCATCTGTGTCAGTTTGAAATGCAGTGCAGCATTCAGTACAAGTAATAATTTGTCGGTATTAATGCACTGTCCAGTCACATTAATGAGACCTCTTGTCAAAAACCTCAACAACCAGCTTTTGCAGCGTGGACCGCTGTGAGGAGTGCAGTATGGCTTGCTTCAGTATTTCAGTTATTTTCCTCTACAACAACTGGTCGCCTTTGTTTGGAGACGCAGTGAAACACATTTTTTCCTCTGTGGTTCAGGTGTGTTAACTGCCTGAGCAAAATCTGGGAACTCCAGAGATTGTACGTCTTGAGACAGCGTACCATATTCCTCTGTTGTTGATGCGATTTCACTTTCTAAAATACTAGAATATCTCTGTTAGGAGGTAATTGTAGCTTTTGTAAAAAATTGTAACTTTTGAAAAAGGCGCCAAGACCTTGTGGCAACGTCATCAGCACCGTGTACGCTTCGTGCTTTAACTCTGCTGTTCTTCCAACTCCCTTTTAAACGTTATTCTGAAAAAAAAAATCTATCAGTTTGTTTCATAAAACCTTGTAACTGACTGCACAATTTGTTCAAAAGTGAAAGAATAATACACTCCTGGATATTGAAATAAGAACACCGTGAATTCATTGTCCCAGGAAGGGGAAACTTTATTGACACATTCCTGGGGTCAGATACATCACATGATCACACTGACAGAACCACAGGCACATAGACACAGGCAACAGAGCATGCACAATGTCGGCACTAGTACAGAGTATATCCACCTTTCGCAGCAATGCAGGCTGCTATTCTCCCATGGAGACGATCGTAGAGATGCTGGATGTAGTCCTGTGGAACGGCTTGCCATGCCATTTCCACCTGGCGCCTCAGTTGGACCAGCGTTCGTGCTGGACGTGCAGACCGCGTGAGACGACGCTTCATCCAGTCCCAAACATGCTCAATGGGGGACAGATCCGGAGATCTTGCTGGCCAGGGTAGTTGACTTACACCTTCTAGAGCACGTTGGGTGGCACGGGATACATGCGGACGTGCATTGTCCTGTTGGAACAGCAAGTTCCCTTGCCGGTCTAGGAATGGTAGAACGATGGGTTCGATGACGGTTTGGATGTACCGTGCACTATTCAGTGTCCCCTCGACGATCACCAGTGGTGTACAGCCAGTGTAGGAGATCGCTCCCCACACCATGATGCCGGGTGTTGGCCCTGTGTGCCTCGGTCGTATGCAGTCCTGATTGTGGCGCTCACCTGCACGGCGCCAAACACGCATACGACCATCATTGGCACCAAGGCAGAAGCGACTCTCATCGCTGAAGACGACACGTCTCCATTCGTCCCTCCATTCACGCCTGTCGCGACACCACTGGAGGCGGGCTGCACGATGTTGGGGCGTGAGCGGAAGACGGCCTAACGGTGTGCGGGACCGTAGCCCAGCTTCATGGAGACGGTTGCGAATGGTCCTCGCCGATACCCCAGGAGCAACAGTGTCCCTAATTTGCTGGCGTGCATCCGTGCGTCGCTGCGGTCCGGTCCCAGGTCGACGGGCACGTGCACCTTCCGCCGACCACTGGCGACAACATCGATGTACTGTGGAGACCTCACGCCCCACGTGTTGAGCAATTCGGCGGTACGTCCACCCGACCTCCCGCATGCCCACTATACGCCCTCGCTCAAAGTCCGTCAACTGCACATACGGTTCACGTCCACGCTGTCGCGGCATGCTACCAGTGTTAAAGACTGCGATGGAGCTCCGTATGCCACGGCAAACTGGCTGACACTGACGGCGGCGGTGCACAAATGCTGCGCAGCTAGCGCCATTCGACGGCCAACACCGCGGTTCCTGGTGTGTCCGCTGTGCCGTGCGTGTGATCATTGCTTGTACAGCCCTCTCGCAGTGTCCGGAGCAAGTATGGTGGGTCTGACACACCGGTGTCAATGTGTTCTTTTTTCCATTTCCAGGAGTGTATTTTCATTATTTTCAATTTTAGATTGTTAGCAACGGGAGGGGGTTGAGGTCTCTTGCATACCATTTCCGTCTGGAGCACTCAACAATGTCTGACATAGTAAAGGAGACACGTAAAATATTCCGGAACTCTTTGAAGGGTAAATACTTGCTAGTTACTTCCATGGCTGAGTATTGCCAACGACTTTTGTGGAACAGGATTTTCCGAACTGCTTCTGTGTAATTGATGGAAAACAAGTGGAGGTAAAAAGCTCGTATCGCAGTAAACCTGCTTATTGCAATTACAAGGCGTAATTTACTATTTTATTGCAAGCTGTAGTAGACGCGAATTGCAAATCTGTTGCCACTGACAAGGGGATGGAATGACTACAATGAGACTCGAGCAACTTCCGAAGTTAACATTGTTTCAAATGCTGTACTCAGGTCGGCCTTACACTGACTCCAGGAACAAATACCACAACTCCACTGGTTTTAATCGGGAATTATGGTTATCCTCTGTTTGACTCCTTGATGAAAGAGTTTCGTGAGATACATTCGAATGACAGAGAAAGAGTGTACAACTACCGTCTTTCGAGAGCTCGCCGAAGCATTGAGTGTGCATTCGGCATAATGGCATCAAAATGGAGAGAAGTGCAAAAAGCTATTCAAACCGATGTAAGTACGCAAACGATAATTACGAAAGCAATGTGTATTCTCCATAAATAGACTGTTCAACAGAAGTTTGAAATATTATAGTAAAATGTACTCTACGATACTAGAGGTCTCATTGACCTGTGCCGTTCATGTGTTATCCAGTTAGAGCCCATATACTGGATCGTTTTTACTGGTGCATACTTCGTGGCCGTTTCGAGTGACGTAAATCTACAGCGGCTGAAACGGCACACCACTAGCACTCCAGTATCATCAACAGCTTCATTCAGTTTGTTTTTAATACTGCAGTAACATCGCACGTAGGGGAATACAACACTTTGATAGAATCAGCTCATACGTACCAGGATGTTGCCGATTGAATACATGTCACTCGAAGTGGGATGTCTAAGACTTGGAGAAAGTGCAGAGAGACGGGAAATGTGAACGGTAGATCCCACGGTGGTCGTCCTCGTATAACAATAACAATGCAGGATCGTTTCCTCCAGTTGTCAGCTTGCAGGCGCCAAACATGAGCTGCCATTAATATTGGAAATAACTTGTCCCGGGCAACAGGGAATCGTATCTCAGACCAAACGGTGTGTAGATGATTGCACTGAACCAATGCAACCGACGAATTCGAAGGACCTGGGCTCTTGCATCAACATTGGTTCACTGCAGACTGGAGTAATGTCATGTTTACTGACGGGACAAGTATTTATTTGCGGCCGGACACTAGACGTGTTAGCATCTGCAGAAGGACTGTACGACACCAGGAATGCCGATACGTTCAGGAAGTCCATCCGTTTGTAGGCGGAAGAATTGTTCTGAGCGGCAATGATGACGGGATGGCGGACCCATCTATGGCAATCTGACTGGTCTCCGATACCTCGAAGAGATCCTACGACCGATTGTAAGGTCCTACAGACGCGAAGTCAGTGACAGCTTCGTCCTTGTCGACGACAATGCAAGACCGACCAAACTCTAGCAGTGTCTCGGTATTTCCAAGAAGCAACATCAACCGAATTCATTGGTGGCCAACACAGTCCCCAGACATGAACGCAATTGAGTATGCATGGGATCTGTCGAAGGTGGCCATTGCACAGCGTCCGAATACGCGTGACAATCTTCAGGACCTCACTGAAGTTGCCATTGAGGATTGGGACCTCATCCAGAAGATAAAATTGATGGTCTCATTCACAGCATGCCTCGCCGAGTGGAAGAACTCATCCATGTGTGGGGAGGACATACTCACTACTAAAGACTGATAATCAAGATGTACACCTAGGAAAGTGCCTGCTGTGCTTTGCAATGATTGTTTGTTACCAAGCAAAATCAGTCTTCTTTTCAGAACGAATTATGTTTATGTTGTTAGTAAGATACTGTACAAACCACAGTGACTATACAATAAGAAGTCATTGTAGTAAACTCTACGATATGCAGAGTTTTTGTTGAGGTGTGCATACGATGGAGCATGAGAAAACTTCTACAACTGAGGAAGACACTGACGCAAATTTTTCACCAACACTTAGCTGACATTAACCTCTGTACAGATACACGAATAGATCAGTAAATATGAGGAATCTCTTGGTCGATTACTACAATGGGACTGGTACAGCGCCATGACAAATGAACTATCTGATTAGATGGAATGTATTCAGCACCGAATTTATTACAGAATTAAAAACACGATAAAGCATTACAATTATTATTGCGTAATTGCAATTGTTAATTAATCTGTAGTCGCCTTCCTTATTAAAAGTAAAACTAAAGCTTACTGGAGCTTCCAGTTTCCGGTGCAGCACCTACCTACAACTTATTCAGGACCATTACATACACTACTGGCCATTTAAAAATTGATACACCAAGAAGAAATGAAGATGATAATTATACTAGAACTGGCATTTGATTATATATTCATGCAATTTGGGTGCATAAATGCTGAGAAATCAGTACCCAGAACAACCACCTCTGGCCGTAATAACGGCCATTATACGCCTTGGCATTGAGTCAAACAGAGCTTGGATGGCGCGTACAGGTACAGCTGCCCATGCAGCTTCAACACGATACCACAGTTCATCAAGAGTAGTGACTGGCGCATTGCAGGTACTCGGTGAAAATTGGCTCTGAAATGGCTCTGAGCACTATGCGACTTAACTTCTGAGGTCATCAGTCGCCTAGATATTATAACTAATTACACCTAACTAACCTAAGGACATCACACACATCCATGCCCGAGGCAGGATTCGAACCTGCGACCGTAGCGGTCATGTGGTTCCAGACTGAAGCGCCTAGAACCGCACGGCCACACCGGCCGGCCCGATGACAATTAACCAGACGTTTTCAATTGGTGGGAGATCTAGAGAATGTGCTGGCCAGGGCAGCAGTCGAACATTTTCTGTATCTAGAAAGGCCCGTACAGGACCTGCAGCATGCGGTCGTGTATTATCCTGCTGAAATGTTGGGTTTCACAGAGATCGAATGAAGGGTAGAGCCACGGGACGTAACACATCTGAAATGTAACGTCCACTGTTCAAAGTGCAGTCAGTGCGAACAAGATGTGACCGAGACGTGTAACCAATGGCACCCCATACCATCACGCCAGGTGATACGCCAGTATGGCTATGACGAATACACGCTTCCAATGTGCGTTCACCACGATGTCGCCAAACACGGATGCGGCCATCATGATGCTGTAAACAGAACGTGGATTCATCCGAAAAACTGACGTTATGCCATTCGTGCACCCAGGTTCGTCGTTCAGTACACCACCGCAGACGCTCCTGTCTTTGATGCACCGTCAGGGGTAACCGCAGCCATTGTCTCCGAGCTGATAGTCCATGCTGCTGCAAACGTCGTCGAACTGTTCGTGCAGATGGTTGTTGTCTTGCAAACGTCCCCATCTGTTGACTCCGGGATCGAGACGTGGCTGCACGATCCGTTACAGCCATGCGGATAAGATGGCTGTCATCTCGACTGCTAGTCATACGAGGCCGTTGAGATCCAGCACGGCGTTCCGTATTACCCTCCTGAACCCACCGATTCCATATTCTGCTAACAGTCATTGGACCTCGATCAACGCGAGCAGCAATGTCCCGATACGATAAACCGCAATCGCGATAGGCTACAATCCGACCTTTATCAAAGTCGGAAACGTGATGGTACGCATTTCTCATCCTTACTCCACGCATCACAGGAACGTTTAATCAGGCAACGCCGGTCAAGTGCTGTTTGTGTATGAGAAATCGGTTGGAAACTTTCCTCATGTCGGCACGTTGTAGGTGTCGCCACCGGCGCCAACCTTGTGTGAATGCTTTCAAAAGCTAATCATTTGCATATCACAGCATCTTCTTTCTGTCGGTTAAATTTCACATCTGTACCACGTCATCTACGTGGTGTAGCAATTTTAATGGCCAATAGTGTATTTGTGAAAATTATGCACTGGATTCCACAAACATTTCAGTTTGAAAAATGCCGATATTAATGATTTCTCATCAGTCGTAGAGGATACACAAACGAAATGACGTGATCAGTAGCGTTTATCGGGTAGTATAATACACGAGGCCACTTGGCGACAAGCCAGGAACAACTGACACAACCGTTCGTTTAGCGACAGGCCATGCAACCAGCTTAGTCACGTAGCGTTCAGTGCAGCCGGTCTCCTAACTCAACAGCCGTTTGTTTAGCAAGATGCGTCGCCTATGCTCCGTACTTCGAGAGAAGACCTCTGGGAGCTGGCAGCGCAGTTGCTATTATTTGATACAGATGGGCAACGAGCCAGCGACGGGGGGAGCGAGGTCCCACACTTTGGCTCGCGGCAACATCCGGCTCCTGCAGCACCTAAGAATGCCGCCTCATTCGTAGCTACATTCCTGTAGGGGCAGCATTCTGCTGACCGATGTGTTCCTTGATGGAATATTTTTTCACATGCACTACCAGTGTTTGTCACTTTACGCAAAAACATACATAAATGAGATTTTCACTCTGCAGCGGAGTGTGCGCTGATATGAAACTTCCTGGCAGATTAAAACTGTTTGTCGGACCGAGACTCGAACTCGGGACCGTTGCCTTTCGCAGGCAAGTGTTCTACCAACTGAGCTACCCAAGCACGACTCATGCCCCCTCCTCACAGCTTTACTTCTGCCAGTACGTCGTCTCCCACATTTCAAACTTTACAGAAGCTCTCCTGCGAACCTTGCCGAACACTTGCCAGCGAAAGGCAAAGGTCCCGAGTTCGAGTCTCGATCTGGCAAACAGTTTTAATCTGCCAGGAAGTTTCATATCAGCGCACACTCCGCTGCAGAGTGAAAATCTCATCCTGGAAACATCCCCCAGGCTGTGGTTAAGTCATGTCTCCGCAATATCCTTTTTTTCAGGAGTGCTAGTTCTGCAAGGTTTGCAGGAGAGCTTCTGTAAAGTTTGGAAGGCAGGAGACGAGGTACTGGCAGGTGTAAAGCTGTGAGGACAGAGCGTGAGTCGGGCTTGGGTAGCTCACTTGGTAGAGCACTTGCCCGCGAAAGGCAAAAGTCCCGAGTTCGAGTCTCGGTCCGGTAAGCAGTTTTAATCGGCCAGGAAGTTATACACATAAATATTTTCTTTATTGCTGTTGCAGCCATTTGACTGCAACTATTTTTCTTTCATTGTTACACAGTTCAGATTTCGCTGTATTTCATACCAGTCTGATATATTTTGACATATAAATAAGTTACTGTACTTGAAAATGGCCTATGACTTAACTCTGGATCGTATGACAATATAATAAAAATTATTACCGTCAAACTGCGGTAACATCATTAAAAATTTACCATGACTATGGTTCCAGCCAAAATAAGAATTACACACAATCATATTTTCAACATTAACAAGGTAAAGCAAAACGCACAAATGTTACAATAAAATATCGAATAAGGAAGTTACCTCTATTTTTCGTGCGGGACAATGGACACCTCAACATCATCGTCATCTGATTGGTCATCTCCCGTCACGACCACATCATCTTCGGTATCATCGCTGCTGCTGTCCTCATCGTCTGATAAAGAAATTACAGTATTATGAATGGATTCTTCTATTACACTTTTTTCTATGTTTGATCTTGTATTCTCTTTCCACATGTGGTTCACGACGTTCTTCCACTTTTCTGGCGTTACTCGTGTGACAGGCTCATTTACAAGCCTCTCTGCATCTCGCAACGTAAAGGTTTTTGTTTCGCTCCGCAACATTTGCTTTTATTTGAGCCCAGATGAGTTCAGTTGCTTTGTATTGGCAGTGGTATGGTGGAAGACATATAACTCTATGGCCGTGGTTCTCTGCTAATGTATCAATTACGTAATGCACCTTCTGCGGTTGGTGTCGTTCCACTAATTCCAGAAGTTCCGCTTTCCGCATATTCTGTTCAAAGTTTATTCTATTGTCTTTCAACCAGCTGACTATTTAGCCTGTCCATGCTGCAGCCATTGGTGTGTTATTTAATTGTACAGAATGGTACGGCGCATTGTCCATTACAAAAACACTACCAGAATAGATTTTTGGTAGTAAACGAGTAACGAACCAGTCGTTGAATGTATCTGCACTCATCTCCTCGTGGTAGTTTACAGTTTTTTTTTTACTCAAATATCATCATAGCCCCGGACATAAAACCGTTCATGGAGCCGGTATGAACAAGAATTACTCGCCCTCCATTACCAGTTGGCAGACTCATAGTTTCGTGGCGCGTGTCGTCTGTCCGTGCGACGGAACGTGTATGATGCAAGTTGGCCCATGTTTCGTCAATTCATACTACATTTTCCGGATTCACTGCTGGCAACTCGCACAGGAAACGACATCTCCATGCTACAATGTCTCCGTGTACCATTAATACATTCGTCCCGAGAACTTTTTCCAATGGAAGCCAATTTTTTTCAAACCAATGCAGAGACTTGTCGTTCTTCCTGTGAAAAATCCACTGTCTGACAGTGGTGCCATCAACTTCTTAAATGTCGGATACTCCTTCCTGCTGTAGTACGTGTATATGTGTTTCCTGACAGCACTTTCGTCGAAGTTGTTTAAGTCACACGACACGATCTCTTCCTTGACTTTCAAGACGCCACAGTAGCAGGTCTGGTAGCTGAATTGGCAGCCTCTTTATTATTTGTGACTCTTTTCACTGCCGTTATCGAGATGTTCACTGCTTCTCCCACTCTGTCAATCACTTTACTCACTAATATCAAAGGCCCACCATTGTCCCTTTCGCTTTCAAAGTAAACACACAATCTGCATTTAAATTCGCTTGCTTGGAATTTCAGCGTAGCTCCTTTTCCAAAAGCCCTTTTCTCTAAACTACAGGCAGCCATTTTCCACTTACATACACTTATACACTCTTTTCCACTTATAGACGCGGCAAAAACTCACAGAAGTAGCGGAATGGTCACATATACACACGAACCTGAACGTAGAATGTTGCCCAACTGAACTGAAAGCAGTGGTCACCCAGCACTACGGCAACACTGGGACGTTGCACAATAACGTAAACAAAACCTACGATTGGCCGTCGTACATGCGCGAAGCACGTGCACCAAGGCCGCATCAACTGTCAGAACTCTTTATCTTCTCTCGCCGTATGGAGTATAGAGAGTTGCGAATTACCTACGTGCCAGACGTGGCGATTTTTTTTTTAAACCAGTGAGCTTCTCTAGCGGTCACGTCTTCCTGTTGACCATGAATAATTATAGTTCAAAAAGAGTTGTCAAATTAACCTGGCCCGAAATTACCCCAGTACAGTGGAAGTAATGTTACATAGTTTTATGTCACTCTAGTCTCGCGAACCTTGGGAGGCAGGTCTTGATTTTAAATTTTAATTTATGGCTTAATTCGCTAAGGAAATGTATGTAGTATCACCAGTAGGTGAGCCCCTTAACCTGCATGGAATGTCCTTCACAGGCTGTCAGGAGGCAAGGCTTCTCCTGTTGGCAGCATGATGAAAAGAATCATACTTTAAACATAGCTTCTAGTTTATAGAACACCTCGCCATTTTCTGAGCTCTTAGTTTTCGTCTAATTCTATTCTGATTAAATTACTTAAGAAATTTTTCCAGTTATATTTGTACAACATAGTCCCGGCGGAGGTTCGAGTCCTCCCTCGGGCATGGGTGTGTGTGCTTGTCCTTAGGATAATTTAGGTTAAATAGTGTGTAAGCTTAGGGACTGATGATCTTAGCAGTTAAGTCCCATAAGATTTCACACACATTTGAACACATTTGTACAACAAAGTGGTTCAAATGGCTCTGAGCACTATGGGACTTAACTTCTGAGGTCATCAGTCCCCTAGAACTTAGAACTACTTAAACCTAACTAACCTAAGGATATCACACACATCCATGCCCGAGGCAGGGTTGGAACCTGTGACTGTAGCAGTCGCGCGGTTCCAGACTGAAGCACCTTCAACCGCTCGGCCACACAGGCCGGCCTTTGTACAACATAAAGGCTTTTAATAGCCGGCCAGTGTGGCCGAGCTGTTCGAGGCGCTTCAGTCCGGAACCGCGCGACTGCTACAGTCACAGGTTCGAATCATGCCTCGGGCATGGATGTGTGTGTTGTCCCTAGGTTGGTTAGGTTTAAGTAGTTCTAAGTTCTAGAGGACTGATGACCGCAGATGTTAAGTCCCATAGTGCTCAGAGCCATTTGAACCATTTTTTTTTGCTTTTAATAAAATAATAATTTTTTGGGATTGGGGGTGGGGGTGGGTGTGGAGGTGGGAGGACTGAAGATTCCCTTGTCCCTCTCCTCAGATCCACGTCTGTTCGTATTTTACACCAACTGCAGCTGCCCTTTCAATGATGTGCCAGAGGATGTCTATGATAATATACAGGGTGGTTATAGTTAAAATTTAGCTACCTGAGCCACTGTAGAACAAAGCTATTTGCCGTGTGTCTACCCAAATTTGTAGAAAAAATGTTTAGACGGTGCGCTGCTGGTTTTTCATTGTTAGTGGTGTTAGTCACATGACCTGCCGGTAGTCGCCGGTACTGGGACGGCAATGTAGCGCTGAAACACAAGCATCAGTGCTAATTACAGTTGCAGACAGTCGACACTGGTCTGGACTGAGTGAGCAGGGTTTGATTCGCAAACCTGTTTTATCAAAATAACAGCAACAGTATTGCTGTTATTCACTAGTACCGACGCATTTAAAGGAATACGGAGAGATCCTCTTTCCGCACCAATGTTGAAGAGAATAATCCGGAAGTTCGAACTAAATGGCGATTTAGCAACTGCTCATAGAAGGGGCTGCCGCTAATTGCGCCACGAATTGTTGAAGATGTTGCTGTTCCCGTGTACTATCTTCAAGCAACGCACGAGTTGTGTCACGGCAGCTGAAGACTCCATGCACCGTAGAAAAAAATGCGTTTCTTTCAATGATTTATTCGTTATTTGTAATGACTGATGAAATTAGAGGCTCTATTTTGGGCGGCAGTTATGTGGTGGTGAAATTTTTACTCAGGCTTACGTTTATTTAATTTAGAGGAAAAAGCATTTGACGCAAAAATGCTTAATATTAAAAATCGGCTTCCATGAATTAATACTGCAGTCCTATCCAATTACTATGTAATTTCGTACATTTCATTTATTTTAACATGACTAAAATCGTTTAACACGAAAATACATTTTACCTCGTCCGGAAAAGTGCACCTGCATTCTGCAGTACTGAGCTTATCATGATTAACTGGCTTTTTGTTATTGGACTGTTAGGCATATTAGACTTAAGGGCACAGTTTAGGTATAGTGGGGACCAATGAAGTTAAACAGAAACAAGATAAGGATTTTTGGTGTGGCGAATATAGAATTACATCAAGATCAACAAATGATTGTGTAATGGGGTTGTGATTGGTGATGAACTGAAAGGTAGGACTGGGAGTGACTAAATGTGGAAAGTTAAGTAGTAGGTTTTTTCTCAGCAGAATAGACAGCAAACTAACGGCAACAACAGTCGATCAGGTATTGACGTCGAAGTCACAAGCACAGACAATGTGCAAGGATATTGAACGGTAAATGCGGTACGTAAAGGGAGATGAAAGTCTAAAAATCATAGGTGACTGCAACGCTGTAGTAAGGGAAGGAATAGAAGACAACGTCACGGCAATATATACGGGATGTAACGAAGAGGTCTGATCTATTAGGTAAAGCTTTATTTCCGTGTAAGAGATCAATTTCTATTTCTCTTCATAACCACATTAATCATGGGAAGCACACAGGAAAAGAACTAATCAAATGAAATGTTAAAAATTCCCTCTTTGGCAAGGGTACATACACCAACTCGCCGTTGAATTGCATCTCTGATGTCCTGATGAACCCCAGAAGAACTGCGTTTTGATTCACAGCCTTTTCGTTTACCGGCACAAAGACTCTGTTTATTTTGTACCGGGCTTGCATACGCGAGAGCTTTCAGATACTTCCACAAATAAAAGTCTAGTAGGTTTACGTCCGTATAGCTTGTTGGCTATGGAAGCCACCCCTACCGAGGTAGAGGTGGAACAAATCCTTTGCCTCCACACTTGCATCTCTCACTTCAAATAAAAGAAATAAATTACTTTTCGCCTCATCACTAAATGGCTTTTTCTTTACCTATACATCTTTCCAGCAGATTACTTCGAACAACGTAAATATACTACTGGCCTTTACAATTGCTACACAACGAAGATGACGTGCTACAGACGCGAAATTTAACCGACAGGAAGACGATGCTGTGATATGCAAATGATAAGCTTCTCAGAGCATTCACACAAGATTGGAATCGGTGGCGACACCTACAACGTGCGGACATGAGGAACGTTTCCAACCGATTTCTTATACACAAACAGCAGTTGACCGGCGTTGCCTGGTGAAACGTTGTTGTGATGCCTCGTGTAAGGAGGAGAAATGCGTACCATCACGTTCCCGACTTTGATAAAGGTCGGATTGTAGCCTACCGCGATTGCGTATGGCGACATTGCTACTCGCGTTGGTCGAGATCCAATGACTGTTAGCAGAATATGGAATCGGTGGGTTCAGGAGGGTAACACGGAACGCCGTGCTGGATCCCAACGGCCTCGTATCACTAGCAGTGGAGATGACAGGCATCTTATCGGCATGCCTGTAACGGATCGTGCAGCCACGTGACGTTCTCTGAGTCAACGAATGGGGACGTTTGCAAGACAATAACCATCTGCACGCAAAGTTCAACGACGTTTGCAGCAGCATGGACTATCAGCTCGGAGACCATGGCTGCGGTTACGCTTGACGCAGCATCACAGACAGGAGCGCCTGCGATTGTGTGCTCAACGACGAACCTGGGTGCACGAATGGCAAAACGTCATTTTTTCGGATGAATCCTGGTTCTGTTTACAGCATCATGATGGTCGTATCCGTGTTTGGCTACATCGCGGTGAACGCACATTGGAAGCGTGTTTTCGTCATCGCCATACTGGCGTTTCACCCGGCGTGATGGTATGGGGTGCCATTGGTTACACGTCTCGGTCACCTCTTGTTGACATTGACGGCACTTTGAACAGTGGACGTTACATTTCAGGTGTGTTACGACCCATGGCTCTACACTTCATTTGATCCCTGCGAAACCCTACAGTTCACAGGATAATGCACGACCGCATGTTGCAGGTCCTGTACGGGCCTTTCTGGATGCAGAAAATGTTCGACTGTTGCCCTGGCCAGCACATTCTCCAGATCTCTTTCCAATTGAAAACGTCTGGTCAATAGTGGCCAAGCAACTGGCGTGTCCCGATACGCCAGTCACTTCTCTTGATGAACTGTGGTATCGTGTTGAAGGTAGATGGGCAGCTGTACCTGTACACGGCATCCAAGCTCTGTTTGACTTAATGCCCAGGCGTATCAAGGCCGTTATTACGGCAAGATGTGGTTGTTCTGGGTAGTGATTTCTCAGTATCTATGGACCCAAATTGCGTGAAAATGTAATCATATGTCAGTTCCAGTATAATAAATTTGTCGAATGAGTACCCGTTTATAATTGCATTTCTTCTTGGTGTAGCAATTTTAATGGCCAGTAGTGTATAATATTCATCCTTCATCTCAACGCTGCCTTCAAACACCTCGTATATGAGTATATATTACAGCATCCAAACAGACTTTCTCCTTAATACAAGAAATTAGGAAAGATTTTTCGCCTTCAAAAGTACTTTCGGTTCCATTGGAGCCACACCCCAAACCTCAGGGTAGTGACTTGAGCCGTGCGCGACTCGTGTTGGTGCCGTTTATTACTTGACATCTTGTCTTTTCAGTACTGCCGTTCCGTTTCTTATTAGATTTACTGGCGTTACTAAGTTACTGGCCTGCCTGCCCGTGAGTGGACGCAGCAGCGCTATCGATAAGAGCACTGTCGTGCTATCTTTGGAGCGACCGCTAGTATTTCCGTGCCATGGTGTGCGGTGAGTTCAGTCGGGATTGAGCACCAGTGAGGTCCAGCCAGCGATTTCTCGGCCGATCGTTTCCGGGCTCCTTTAGTTGGTCATCTTGCGGGACGTGGGTCGGTTCCTTGCTTGTGCGGAGATGTCGGGTGGCCTATGGCGAAGTGTTCCCTCCACGTGGTTGGGTCCGAGCCAGTGTCTCTGGGTCAGCGTGCGTCTGAGGGGAGTCGGGACGCAGCATCAGTGAGGTCCGGACAGCCATGACTCGCCCAACCGTTGCCGACACACGTCATTTCAGTGGGACGAACTTGGTTGGTCGTCTTATCGGACGACGTGTATTCGGTCGCCGACCGTTTCTGGGCGCTCTGTGCGTGTCGATTAGTGATTCATCCTTGTTGTTCCACAGTGACTGGTTTTAGTATTGTTCGAGTTGTTTGTGGAAGAGTTTCGCGGAACCGTGTGTAGCTTGTGTGATTTTCACTGAGCAGTTATTTTAATGCTGTCTGCGTCCTGGATTGAGTCGGTCGGTTGGGACAGAGCAGCAAGCTATTCCAGGCCGGGACCGCTGGTGGCGTGCACGCGCTGTCGGGTCGTGAGGCACTATAGTTCAATTCTTTTATCTTGGCGGCTCGCGCATGCCCGCCTAGACGCGGGAGATTGCTGCGTTGCCAGTTGCACACGACGCACGCGCCAAGAGAAGCAGCGCCATAGTATAGCATAGTTCGCAAGCTTACGTTTAGGGGGGAGCGCGCAGTTCATGAAGTAAAGCCACCACGGCCGCATTAACCCTTTCGCTGCTACAAAGACGTGCTCCCTGCATTCCGCGCTGTGGGCGATTTTGTCACTGCACTGCTCGCCTGTGCAGACACATTGTGTTCCGACTGCTTTGACACTCTTTATCATTCGATTCCACAAAAACTATTTGGCTCAAAAATTAGATTTTTACCTATCTTCTTGACTGATACCTTCCCCCCATAAATGACTTAATTTTGCTTCGATGTTCAACGCAGTTATTATGCAGCATTAAATATAGTAAACCATTGCACGAAATTTTGAAGAGTTTGCAGAGGTAAAGTCCATAGAGTATACTTTCCGGATGGTCGATTTTAGTTGCCACAATATTGAGAATGAAATGTGGACAAGATACCTATATATTACATTTAATTTAAGTACCACATAAGTGTTGTATGTAATATTGAGAAATATTCCACCTTTTGCGACTGTAACAAAAGTTTTACTTACACTGGGCACGTTTGGCTTTATTTTAAAGCACTTCAATCAATCAAAAGGAAGTAGACAAAATACATTAAACAAAACTGTGGACTTACAAAAACATTAGGACTTGAATATACCGTCTGTCAGTGAAGTGCTCAGAGCTATGTCAAATATAATTTTGTGTGTGGCACACACAAACAGCATTTATTTGCTAAAACACTGATGAGCCAACACAAACGTTGAATATTGTGCTACCGCAGCACAAAACTACGAAAGGTGACTTGGCAATGGAGGACACAAAATACAGTCCTCTTATGATGCTTCAAAAGAGAGAAACGCATCTGGTCTAAATAAGTCGCTTATTACAGTTGCAGAAGAGGGATATATTTCAATACCATTGGTAAAACTGCGACTGTGGAACAAAAACGAGAAATAGAACATGAATACCATTGTGTATGTGCCATACCTTTCACCGATGGAAGTGCTTTAAAATAAAGCCAAACGCGCCCTGTGTAAATAAAACTTTTATTACAGTCGCGAAAGACGGAATATTTCTCAATATTACATACGACACCTATGTGGTACTTAAATTAAATGAGATATTGTTATACAGTAAATATTATATGAAATTTAGGTATCTTGTCCACATTTCATTCTCAACATTGTGGCAACTAAAATCGACCATACGGAAAGTATACGCTATGGACTTTTACCTCTGCAAACTCTTCAAAATTTCGTGCAATTGTTTACTACATTTAATGCTGCACACCAAAACAAAATTAAGTCATTTATGGGAGGAAGGTATCAGTCAAGAAGACGTGTAAAAATCAAATTTTTTGGCCAAATAGTTTTTGTGAAATCGAATGATAAGTGTGTCAAAGCAGTGGCGTGTCTGCAGCAGCGAAAAAGTTAATGAAGAGGCAAAGCACTAGAAATTTCATTCAAACGAATAAAATTCGTGAAGTACGGCACTCCAATATTGTTTTTAAATAAAGAAAATATGAAGCACCTCACAAGGTTTGAACTCCTTTCACTAGGCAGCCCAACACCTTAACCATTCCGCTACCTCGGCTCATCGTACAGTGTAACTCCATAAGGACTCTAACACCTCACATAACTACTTATAAACACTGTTGGTATGACTATGAATTACTCACGCTTCGTCGTAGTACAATAGGAAATAAACAATTACCGCTGTTCTTTATTGCGAAAAAGCAGTTCGTGAGATTGAAACAAACACCTTTCCTTGCTATCGCCTGAATTAGGAGTCTTATTGCTTGTTTGGTTTAATTAATTAACAGAATACGAAGCAATTGGTATAAAGAATGGTTTTTCCAAACTTTCTATAAAAGAAAGTCTGCTATCAATACATTGCTTTTGTTCTATTACTTTCTTTATGACTGAACGTTTCTAAAACTGAAGACACTCGCTCGTCCGTGCTCTGCACTGCAGTCGAGATCTGGCAACGTCGTTCTCTGTTCATTGGCTGACTGTGTTTTGTGACGTCAGATGCGCAGAACGAACGTAAACTCGGCCGCCAAGATATATGACGCGCACTTTAGCTCCGAGAGCAACAAAGTTCGTTGTCCACTGAACCTTGTTGAGTGATCAGTTAACCTTATGAGACCTCAACTATTGTGACAGCTCTTCGTTCATTTGCGGGTTGTTGCCCCCTTGGCCGTTCGGGCTAGCAACAACGTATCATGTGTTGGAGTCGGCGAAATCTTGTAGCCGTCTTCCTATACAGGGTGGTCCACTGATCGTGACCAGGCCAAATATCTCACGAAATAAGCGTCAAACGAAAAAACTACGAAGAACGAAACTTGTCTAGCTTGAAGGGGCAACCAGATGGTTGGCCCGCTAGATGGCACTGCTATAGGTCAAACGGATATCAATTGCTTTTTTAAAAAATAGGAACCCCCATTTTTTATTCATGTTCGTGTAGTACGTAAAGAAATATGAATGTTTCAGTGGGACCACTTTTTTCGCTTTGTGATAGATGGCGCTGTAATAGTCACAAATATATGGCTCACAATTTTAAACGAACAGTCGGCAACAGGTAGGTTTTTTAAATTAAAATACAGAACGTAGAGAGGTTTGAACATTTTATTTCGGTTGTTCCAATGTGATACATGTACCTTTGTGAACTTATCATTTCTGAGAACGCATGCTGTTACAGCATGATTACCTGTAAACACCACATCAATGCAATAAATGCTCAAAATGATGTCTGTCAACCTCAATGCATTTGGCAGTACGTGTAACGACATTCCTCACAATAGCGGGTAGTTCGCCTTCCGGAATGATCGCACATGCGTAAACAATGCGCTGACGATGGTTGTCAGGCGCTGTAGTTCGCCTTCCGTAATGTTCGCACATGCATAGACAATGCGCTGACGATGGTTGTCAGGCGCTGTCGGTGGATCACGATAGCAAATATCCTTCAGCTTTCCCCACAGACAGAAATCCGGGGACGTCAGATCCGGTGAACGTGCGGGCCATGGTATGGTGCTTCGACGACCAGTCCACCTGTCATGAAATATGCTTTTCAATACCGCTTTAACCGCACGCGAGCTATGTGCTGGACATTCATCATGTTCGAAGTACATCGCCACTCTGTTATGCAGTGAAACATCTTATAGTAACATCGGTAAACATTGCGTAAAATCGGCATACATTGCACAATTTAGATTGCCATCGATAAAATGGGGGCCAATTATCCTTCCTCCCATAATGCCGCACCATACACTAACCCGCCAAGGTCGCTGATGTTCCACTTGCAGCTACCATCGTGGATTTTCCATTGCCCAATAGTGCTTATTATCCCGGTTTACGTTACTGATGTTGGTGAATGACGCGTGCAAAAAATCTGTCATCGTCTCGTGTTTTATCTTGTGCCCGGTGGCAGAACTGTACACGACGTTCAAAGTCGTCGCCATGCAATTCCTGGTGCCTAGAAATATGGTACGGGTGCAATCGATGTTTAAGTGGCATTCTCAACACCGACGTTTTTGAGATTCCCGGACTCGCGCAATTTGTCTGCTACTGATGTGCAGATTAGCCGCGACAGCAGTTGAAACACCTACTTGGGCATCATCATTTGTTGCAGGTCGTGGTTGACGTTTCACATGTGGCTGAACATTTCCCGTTTCTTTAAATAACTTAACTTTCCGGCGAACGGTCCGGACACTTGGATTATGTCGTCCAGGATACCGAGCAGCATACATAGCAGACGTCCGTTGGGCATTTTGATCACAATAGCAATACATCAACACGATATCGACCTTTTCCGCAATTGGTAAACGGTCCATTTTAACACGGGTAATGTATCACTAAGCATATACCGTCCGCACTGACGGAATGTTACGTGATACCACGTACTTACACATTTGTGACTATTACGGCGCCATACATCACAAAGCGAAAAAAGTGGTCCAACTAAAACATTCATATTTTTTTACGTACTACACGAATATGTAATAAAAAATCGGGGATCCTATTTTAAAAAACGCAGTTGATATCCGTTTGACCTAAAGGAGCGCCATCTAGCGGGCCAATCATAGCGCCATCTGGTTGCCCCCTGCAAGCTAGACGAGTTTCGTTCTTTGTAGTTTTTTCGTTTGATGCTTATTTCGTGAGTTATTTGGCCCGGTCACTATCAATGCACCATCATTATTGTGATTAATTATTAATTGACTGTTACTTATCAGTGAAGTGCAAGAGTGGTATTTTCTGCCCTGTGGCCGTTAACGCTCCTGTTACCTGCCCTGGTCGTTAGTGTAGTTTGTAGGCAGTGTGCCTTTTCCTCGTCGTTTTCCACGGCGTGTAGTTTGACAGCCTTTTAAGTTGTTTGGTTCATATTTGCTTAGAGTGGTTATTGATGCCCTGGCAGTTTTTAGACGCCAGTTTCTGGAGGCGTAGTGCTGTTCGTATTCTCGTCCTCGGCTGATATTCTCCATCGTCATGCCGTTGGTCGGACGGAATGGAGATTGTTGGACGGTCTTTGGGCCGTCCCAAGTTTGGGTTGCCATCCGATTACCTAACATTAGCTCTTGGCTGCCTGTCTCATCTCACCCTACGTTTGAGCCACCTTCCCGGTCCGATTCTTGGAACACTGAGCACCGCTTGTTCTGTTTGTTTTAAATTGTGATTTTAATTTTAATTTAAGTATTGCGCGAGGCCTTAGGCCTTGTATTAATTCAGTTTTTTAAAAGTTTACAAAAATACTTTAAGCGGTGTTAAACTAAAATTTTGATCATTGATTGTTTTTAATTTTTTTTTATTCTTAGAAATTTTTCTATCTGAAATTATTTGTAATCCAGGTACAAAGCCGATAGTTGTTCCATGTGTTATGTGTGGCCTTCAGCCAACGATTTGCGTGAACCCCTTAATAAGGGCTTCAGCCGTGTGTATTCTCTAAAGGAATTTTTTTTATAAGAAGCAAGGGGTTTATTCTAAATTATTTATCTGACTTGTTGTTCAGGCCTTCAGCCATTGTTTCAAATTTGTTTGTGGCTTTCAGCCGTGCAATAAGTTAATATTTCCGTAATATGGCTCTGGCTCTTCTGTTGTAAGTTCAAAAGGAAATTTATTGGTTAGAAAAATTTTTTATTAATGTGATTTAATTATAGTTGTCATTCAGACGTTTAGTGTAGGCCTTCAGATGCTAATTGTTTTCGTTGCGTGTTTTCTTTAACAAAAAAATTTTTACCTTCTACTTTTAATTGCTTTTGATTTCTCAGCCAGTCCTCCATCCGTTCTTGAGTTTGCTGTGTGGTTTTGGGCCTTCAGCCCGGAAAGCATCTCAAGTTTTCTTTAACTAGCCCTTCTGCGCTATTGTTTAATTGTGATCTTTTAAGCCAATGCCTAAATAAGTGGTTCTTAGAAAACAACGTTGTGTGTTTGATTGTGCAACCCACAGTAACTGTTTATGGCCCCATCCACAACCTTAAACTTATCTTGTGCGCTCACTGGTTACCACGCAACCAGGTTTCAGTGACAATTCATAATGGTTTCATTACCCAATACACTTACCTACGTATAGATAACCATTTCAGCCTTTCTTTAAAAACGTAGAGAGGATAGGTAAAATAATGTGAATACCTCTACCTATTTGGGAATGGTTTATTAATAAGAGGTTGGAGTTGGATTACCCCATTTGCCAGTAATACAGCTGCGATTCTTTTTCGAATACTGGCATATAATGATTGTACAGTCTCCAGTAGAATGTTATGCCACTCTTTCTGTAGTCACGAGGGAGGCGGAAAGCTGCCCCAGAGTCCGTGCTCCAATGCCACCCCCAGGAGTTCAATAATGTTCAAGTCCGGGGACTGTACTGGCCAGAGAAGACGGTGCAGTTCAGTTGCATGCTTCTCATACCATGATTGTACTATCCTGGCTGTCTGAATATGTGAATTATCATCCTGAAATATGGCATCATTAATGCAGAAAAACATATGAATCATGGAGTGGACCTGATCACCTACAATGTTCACATACTCGGTGGCTGTAACACGGCGTTTGAGAGTAATTATGGGACCGACAGAATACCATGATATTGCTGGCCATACCATCACACATTCACCTCCATGCTTAACCGTTGGACTCAAGCAGTCGGGATTGTAGGCTTCTTTTGGCGTTCTCCAGTTACAAACCCGGCCCGATGTTGGAAATAATGAAAACGTTGACTCGTCGGGCCATATGACGTGCTTCCACTGATCAGCCGTCCAGGATTTGTGCTTCTGACACCATGTTTTACTCTCCTTTGCGTTGGTTGTCGTCACCAATGGTTTCGGTATAGCAGCTCGTCCATGAATATTCGCTTTATGAAGTTCTTGACGGGCAGTGCCGATAGGCACGGGGCATCGAAGAGCTTTGCCGTCACTTTAGCCGCCTTAGTTTTGTGTTGTTTTGACACAGTTCATGTTAGTGTACAACGATCTCTTTCATTTAGCTTTGGTCTACGCCAGCTATTACGTATACACGATGATGTTTTTCCATGTTTTGTGTGGGTTGTCATGACTGTTGAAACAGTTGCTCTTGGAACATTCAGTAAGTTAATGAAACTTCCTGGCGGACAAAAATTGTGTGCCGGACCGAGAATCGAACTCGGGACCTTTGCCTTTCGCGGGCAAGTGCTCTACCAGCTGAGCTACCTAAGAACGACTCACACCCCACAGCTTTACTTCTGCCATTACCTCGGTCCGGCACACAGTTTAAATCTGCCAGGAAAGTTCATATCAGAGCACACTCCACTTCAAAGTGAAAACTTCTGGAAACAACCCCCAGGCTGTGACTAAGCCGTGTCTCCACAATATCCTTTCTTTCAGCAGTGCTAGTTCTGCAAGGTTCGCAGGAGATCTTCTGTAAAGTTTGGAAGGTAGGAGACGAGGTACTGGCAGAAATAAAGCTGTGAGGACGGGGCGTGAGTCGTGCTTCGGTAGCTCAGATAGTAGAGCACTTGCCCGCGAAAGGCAAAGGTCCCGAGTTCGAGTCTCGGTCCGGCACACAGTTTTAATCTGCCAGGAAGTTTCATATCAGCGCACACTCCGCTGCACAGTGAGAATCTCATTCTGGATACAATAAGTTGGCTGTCTTGGTTCCTGATGCTCCAGCTAATTGGGGCCCCTCAATCTGCCCTGTTTGGAGCTCTGATAGGACTTTCATTGCACGTCGACATCGGCCTCTGAACGCAAATACGAAGTGTGAACTACTCGTAAACAACCTGCACTGATGCCTAGTCCGTACTGGACAAGCACAGTCCAGTTCGACACGTGCCTTACCTGCGTTGTTGACCGTCAAACACAACTATCCCATTACTACCACCGTTCACATTATTTTATCTATTCCCTGTACGTCTTCTGTAACGGCAGACCAACCATATGCTGACCTGCTCCATACATTAATTTGCTTTAAAGCATTACTTTAGACGTCGGAACCAAGAATAAATCTCCTGCTACGTGTATTTAAGTGATCTACACAGCGCTGTTCATTTACATATAATACCTTTTACTGGTCATTCATTATGTAATTATAGAAATTCATTTTAAATGTACATTAGTCATAAGAATACTAGGTACCTTTTACTTATACCTCACATCAGAATATTATATCTCACATAAAAATATTCTTAGCTAACATTTCAGGATTGTATTCAGTTTTCCTATACTAAATAATCCAATTCAGGCGGCTGAGAGATTTTTCTAAGCAGGTTCACAATAGTGACTGCGAGGATCTGTATTTAAACTGCACTTACTCCCTGCTACGCTAAGCCAGCGATAATATTGTATCAACTGAGGCTTCCGTTAAGGTTAACAGAAACAATTGGAGTTTATAACATCTCTTTCATTACCTAAATTCCAAAACATTTTATATTCATTATTTCATTAAGCAGTAATTATGTAAATGAATAAATAAGCCTGGCTTACCTCCGATTGGTAAATAATTTACATGTAACTGTATAAATGTTGCTAAACACCTTGCAAATTGAATTAAATTACCTCTCCCTTTTCGTCATTCGTTAATATGAGAAGCACCGCAACTGTTATGTTACATGGTGCCTCCGATACCAAATAACACAGCCTCCGACCCAGTCTAGTCAATATCTACAACTCATGTCTTTGCCTTCTACGGTTCCATTAAAGAATCTACTTCTTTTTAGTATAACATATAGTACATCCGTGAGATGTATTATCCGTGTCACATCCAACAAATCTCTAACAATAAACTTTACTACTATGTATGCATAGTACTGCTATGTATTCATACCATCCATATATTCATTCATGTTCAAATACATATTAAAATACTGCTTAAAACCGCTATACTCTTTAGTATAGGCGCTAATAATGAAACGTCCTTCATATAACACTGTGTTCGTAAGTTAAATATTCATCTGAGCAATCATTGTAGGTGAAATATCAGGCTTACTATCTTCATGCAACTTAGTATAAGGGGCAGTCAAATGGAAAGGCGACAGATGCGAAAAAGTAAGTAAACTGTTCATTATTTCAAGAGTAATTGCGATAACTCTTAATACATTTAAGCCTGTGTGAGACAGTACGGTCAATGTCTTCATGGAAAAATGTTTGCAATTGCCTACGGCAGCATGATTGTACCCAGCCGTGCAACTCTTCGCCCACGAATATCTTTCTTTAGAGCTATAAAAATATGGAAATAGCCTGGGGAGTAGTCTGGACTGTTTAGAGAATGTGTAAGGGCTTCCCAGTAACAGAATGATGCCGTCCGTTAACATTCCTGAACGTTTGGACTTGATGGCGCTTTTTAATTTTGGCAAATTCGTTCACGAACTGCTGTGCGTTATTTGTGGCGCCGTGTTGTGTTCCAGAAACGAGCAGTGGCCTCTTGCTGTTAGGGAAGAAGTCATCACGACTTTCCAGAAATGCCTGTTGCTTTGACTATTCTGCAGAAATTTCACTGGTGAAGCCCTTACACATCATAGAGGCCTGATTTCTCCCAGTGTCATTTCCATATTTTTGGAGCCTTGAGGAAAAACGTTCGTGGCCATCGATTTGCTTCGGATGAAGAGGTGGATGCCAGGGTCCATCGCTACTACATAGGGAACCACGAACATTTTTTCGCGAAGGCACTTTGGGATAGAGGTATTAACAGTTATTGCGATTGCTTTTCAAGTACACGATGGGGCATTAAAATTGCTGCACCACGAAGATGACGTGCCACAGACGCGAAATTTAACCGACAGGAACAAGATACTGTGATATGCAAATGATTAGCTTTTCAGAGCATTCACACAAGGTTGGCGCCGGTGGCGACACCTACAACGTGCTGACATGAGGAAAGTTTCCAACCGGTTTCTCATACACAAACAGCAGTTGACCAGCGTTGTCTGGTGAAAGGTTGTTGTGATGCCTCGTGTAAGTAGGAGAAATGCTTACCATCACGTTTCCGACATTGATAAAGGTCGGATTGTTTCCTATCGCGATTGCGGTTTATCGTATCGCGACATGGCTGCTCGCGTTGGTCGAGATCCAATGACTGTTAGCAAAATATGGAATCGGTGGGTTCAGGAGAGTAATATGGAACGCCGTGCTGGATCCCAACGGCCTTGTATCACTAGCAGTCGAGATGACAGGCATCTTATCCACATGGCTGTAATGAATCGTGCAGACACGTCTCGATCTCTGAGTCAACAGATGGGGACGTTTGCAAGACAACAACCATCTGCACGAACAGTTCGACAACGTTTGCAGCAGCATGGACTATCAGCTCGGAGACCATGGCTGCGGTTACCCTTGACGCTGCATCACAGACAGGAGTACCTGCGATGGTGTACTCAACGACGAACATGGGTGTACGAATGGCAAAACGTCATTTTTTCGGATGAATCCAGGTTCTGTTTACAGCATCATGATGGTCGCATCCGTGTTTGGCAACGTCGCGGTGAAGGCACATTGGAAGCGTGTATTCGTCATCGCCATAGTGGCGTATCACCTGGTGTGACGGTATGGGCTGCCATTTGTTACACGTCTCGGTCACGTCTTGTTCGCATTGACGACACTTTGAACAGTGGACGTTACATTTCAGATGTGTTACGACCCGTGGCCCTACCCTTCATTCGATCCCTGTGAAACCCTACATTTCAGCAGGATATTGCACGACCGCACGTTGCAGGTCCTGTACGGGCCTTTCTGGATACAGAAAATGTTCGACTGCTGCCCTGGCCAGCACATTCTCCTGATCTCTCACGAACTGGAAACGTCTGGTCAATGATGACCGAGCAACTGGCGCGTCACAATACGACAGTCACTACTCTCGATGAACTGTGGTATCGTGTTGAAGGTGCATAGGCAGCTGTACCTGTACACGCCATCCAAGCTCTGTTTGACTCAATGCCCAGGCGTATCAAGGCCGTTATTACGGCAAGAGGTGGTTATTCTGGGTACTGATTTCTCAGGATCTATGCACCAAAATTGCGTGAAAATGTAATCACATGTGAGTTCTAGTGTAATATATTTGTCCAATGAATACCAGTTGATCATCAGCATTTCTTCTTGATGTAGCAATTTTAATGGCCAGTAGTGTAACAAATGGTTTAGCTACTATCTTTCTCTTGCCCCTAATACATTCTTTAAGACACTTAATGCTTTCTTTAGTGCCGCTATTATTTTTTTGGCACTCCTGTGAAAGTAGCCACTCTGCTTCACCTTGAGATCCCTACAACGTAGCAGAAGTGCAGCATAGCTGTGGATTGGACTATGGGCTTACTACATCGGTGAGACGCAGAGCATTACTTCGGAAAAACATATCTGTCATTAACAAGCATAAATACTAGTTGATATTAGCAGTAGGCGAGAGCAGTCAAAGCAACAGGCAAGTCCAAACGTCCAGAAATGTTAACGGACGGCATCATTCTGTTGCTGGGAAGTCCTTACACGTTCTCTATACATTCCCGAGCACTCGACATGCTATTTACATATTTTCATAACTCTGAAGAAAGATATTCGTGGCCATAGATTTTTTTTTACGAAGAGCTGCACGCTTGGGTACAATCATGCTGCAGTAGGCAATTGCAAACATTTTTCCATGAAGACATAGACCGTACTGTCTCACAAAGGCTTAAATGTATTAAGAGTTATCGCAATTACTCTTGAAATAATGAACAGTTTACTTACTTTTTCCCATCTGTCGCCTTTCAATTTGACTGCCCCTTATACTAAGTCGCATGATAATAGTAAGCCTAATATTTCACCTACAATGATTGCTCAGATGAATATTTAACTTATGAACACAGTGTTATATGAAGGACGTTTCATTATTAACGCCTATACGAAGGAGTTTAGCGGTGGCAGCATCAGGCAGATGTGACCGCCACGTGTGTCACCACCGGGTTACGGGGCAACAAGCAGCCGACCCCGGTCTGGGCTGTTATCGACAGACTACTTTCCAGAACTTGGTCCACCACGTGAGGATTTATCGCCGGACGACGGATGTACAGCTTCCAAACTGTCTTCAGCAGAAGCCCAACTACTTCCTCGGAGGGCACTGGTTTGTGACCAGGGTCGTCGAGCCGTCGACACACCAACACCAGGGCGAGGGCTCCTGCGATGGCCATTGTCGCCCACTCGCAGCTGGTCTCTGCAACTATCGACGGATCCTCCTCACTGCATGCCTAAAGGACTACGACCGCAGCGTCAAAGCACTGGGGAATATTATAGTGTAACACCGAAAATGCGGATAAAATATCCTCTGCACCATCCAAAATTTTTCGCCGTTTAATATCCTAGAGTGTATTTCTGATTCTGAATCTGTAAGCTTTATTACAGAAACCGTGTTTAATACGTAACAGATGTAATAGTGCATGTATATACGAGGCGTGTTTTTTTTAAGTAAGTACCGTTTTGAAATTGAAAAAAGACATGTTAACATATCTCAATAATTTTATTTTTACATGAAAGCCTGTATCTTAATCTACTTTTCTACATCGTTTCCGTCAATATTGAGGCACTTGTCATAACGTTGTACCAGTTTTTTAATACCCTCACATAGAAGTCTACCGCCTGACTTGTTAACCACTGCATCACCACTGTTTTTACTTCGTCATCGTCTTGAAGACGCTGACCGGCCGTGTGTTTCTTCAAGTGCAGGAACAGATGGCAGTCACTGGGTGCAAGAACGGGGCTGTACGGAGGATGATCTAGAGTTTCCCATCGAAAAGATGTGATGAGATCTTTGGTCTGATTCGCCACATGCGGACGGGAATTGTCTTGCAGCAAAACGATGCCCTTTCTCAACTTCCATGGACTGTTGCTATGATTCTGGTGTAACGTAGGCCACCCATGTTTCATCGCCCGCAACAATTTGACGTACGAAATCATTACTATCGTTGTGGTACCGCTCAAGGAAAGTCAATACACTGTCTAAACGTTTGGTTTTGTGCACATCCGTCAAAATTTTCGTTACCCAACGTGGGCACAATTTTCGGTAATTCAAATGCTCGGTCACAATGCCATACAAAACACTACGAGAAACATTAGGAAAGTCATCCCGCAAGGAGGAAATCGTACAGCGTCTGTTTTCTCTCACCTTATTGTCCACTTCCTGCACAAAACTTTCATTAATGACTGAAGGACGCCCACTCCGTTGTTCATCGCGCACATTTGTGCGGCCATATTTAAATGCTCTCACCCACTTTCTTACCATTCCATCACTCATAACGTTTTCTCCGTAAACTACACAGATCTCACGATGAATATCGATCGCTTTTAGGCCTTTAGCACTAAGAAATCTTATAACAGCCCGTACCTCACAGTCGGTGGGACTCACGATTATCGGAGGCATCTTAAACACTCAGTAAACAACGTAAACAAGGAAGAATCAGACTGTAGTGGCGTCAGTGCGTCGATTAAGGTACAGGCTTTCATGTAAAAATAAAATTATTCAGATATCCTAGCACGTCTTTTTTTAAATTTCAAAACGGTACTTACTTAAAAAAACACGCCTCGCAATTGATTGTATTTATAATGTAAATATTGTAAATTGTTGGGTAGTAGCCAAGGGAACTTCATTTTAATGTATCGATAGCAACGAAGAAGCAGTAGCTGCGCCGTTGCTTATCTTTGCGTATGGAGACTCTCTGTCGCGTTGCGAGCAGGAAGGTATCAGAGCAGCTAGAGCCATGAGAAAGTGCGGAAGTGTTTGTTGGGCGCTCCCTCAGAAGCGGGATGTGGGAATGGTCGCGCCAGTGTAGGCGCACCTAATCCGTTAACCCGCAAGTATTGAGAGCACCGTAGGAGTGAGCAGGCGCAAGAAGTTGCAGTTCTAACTATTGTCTATTCCATAATTATCATTGGCTCTGGAGACGACTCGTGGTTCTCAAACACAAGCAGCAGCCCAGCATTGTCGCCACCTACATTCTTCATCGTCTGCTCACCTGCAACATCGTAAGACTGTTTAACTAATGATGTATAGGCATTACCCGCTGGCATTTCTCTCACAAAATTTAACTTTTAATAATGACATGTAATAATTAAAACTCGTATGGCACGTCAGGTGTCACTGTCCTCAGAGACGATTACCAAGCACAATACTTTTTCTTTCGATGCAACCATCGAGTGTCGTGAAATATGAAAAGTGATTTACTACTTACTGCCAGTTCTGTTTGTTTGCTAAGGACTAGTTTCAATCTACATTTTGTTAGCTCAGTAACAGTTTATTCTTTTACTGCATAACAGAAGCACAACTAATTTGCAGTTTCAAGTATTAACTTCACTCACATAAAGTAATATAAAATTTCAGTGGCAAAACTAATAACTAAAGATACCGCCCAAATTAAGAGTGCACAATTTTATTTATTCTGTATTTAGCTTAGCGAGTGACTTGTTGGTACATAGCTTATAGTTATGATAAAAGTAAATCAGTTGCTCATTTGCTTAAAATAAAGTCAGTACAATGTTTCAATAATTAAAAGTACGAGTACGTTGCTAGTAGTAGGGAGATGAGGGTTCTACAGCACTTTTGATTCCAAATTTATATCAAATTTATTAAATTTATCTATTAATTAGCCCCTCCAAACCATGCTGTACCAAACCCTACATGATATCGTGTGTTTACCTCAATCTGCATGTGGATCCCCGCATCCTCCCCCTTCCCCAGCCACCCTTCTACCCCATTGGAAAGAATTTCGAACTTTGGTGGGAATTTTGAAATTTACTGGGAATTTCTTTTTCCTGGGGCTGTTCTGACGTCCCTGATCCACCCTCCTCGGATTGGCGAAAAATTAAAAATTATGGTACCTTTTCCTGGACTCAAACCACGCCCCTCCTGGATGGAAAGCCTATGTGCACCCTCCCCCTAACAGAAGTATATCACCAAACGCGTACGTAATTAGCGAAAATTGTCCGCCCCCGGTAGTTGAGTGGTCAGCGTAACAGAATGTCAACCTAAGGGCCCTGGTTCGATTCGCGGCTGGGTCTCCGCTCAGAGACTGGATGTTGTGCTGTCCTAATCATCATCATTTCATCCCCATCGACGCGCAAATAGCCGAAGTGGCGTCAAATCGAAAGACTTCCACACCGCGAACGGTCTACCCGACGGCAGGCCCTAGTCACACGACATTCTAGCGGAACATTAAAAATGGCAGTGCCCTTTCCGGGACATGAACGCTGGTCCTCCTGGGTAGAAGCCCAAGTGCACCTCTCAATACAGAAAACTGCCCAGATGTGGGAGAAGAAGGTTAGTTTAATGTACTTTATTAATTTTGGTTGGGAAACCGAAGTAAAACTCGGTCCTAATTACATAATTAGTCATAAAGATTTGGCGTAATTATACAACAATATCCATAGCACTACACGAAGACTGGCTACAATCACAATACAGCTCAAAAATTGACGATGCCACACACTGATGTTATCCTGCTGGGACAAAATTTCACAATACGGCTCGAAACTCGTGGCAGACGCCCTCAAACTCTACCCAACACCTACTAGATGGTAGGAAAAGAGGCTAGCGAGGTAGGTGCTATTTTTATTTTTAAAAGGAAATATATTCAACTGACGAGATGCTGGTATAGGACAGAGAGGACTTTAATAGGTGTATTACATGTAAGCATACAGTTGACGACTGTATCTTTTGCGGTTTGGCATCAGAGTTTACTGCAGACGCATGCTCGTCAATCACCCTGCATCCCAGGTAATCAAAGCCAATACACGCTAACACAACTGATGGAAAATGCATCAGTGTTGTAATTACATATCGAATTTGTAGCGAAAAAGACAGCACTCATAATCAACGGGACGTAATGCAACACATGTACTGGGATTGAGTAGAAAAATCATCGTAATAACACAACTACCGCAGAAACCGACCCCAGAAGATTGTCTGGGGCAACAGTTGCTGCTGTGTCCTAGATGGGTGCTCACCAACAAATCAGTTTGGAGGCAGTCTTACCTCTACCTCCCCCTTCCAGCCACCTCTTCTCTCCTTCTCTCTCTCTCTCTTGACTGTAGGTACAGGTAGAGGCTTGTTCTATTTTGCTTCTGGTGGTCCACAAAGAGATCCTTCTGGTAGGAATGATATACTTTCTCCAGTGTGCAGAAATCAGTCACAGATAGACAAAAAGCAAGAAGATGTCTCTTCTTGCAATCTATTAAACGTATTTCTCGGAAAGGCTGGATCCCTGGAACAACAAAGAAATTCCAGAGAACTCTCCAAATCTCTTTTACAAATGTCCACTGCTTCGAGAACAGGCAAACTGCCTCTGCCGCCTCTGTCGGCCACAAACCCTGCCGTATCTGACAGCAGAGTCTTTCCCAGCTGCGGTCTCAGGGCAGGGAACGTGGCCGCATGTTTAATTCAGCGCATCTTTGCTAACACAAAAGTGAATTTAGTGACTCCCTCCATCTCAACCAAGTGGTTTCAATCAAACTGATCCCTCCCACATTTTCCTTCACTAATCCTCCCTGCAACACCAATCTTATCCATGCCACACATCCAAAAGCACGAAATCTCTCCAGATGCGTTCATGTCGAGGAGAGTGGTACCTCTTGTCGGTGTATAGTAGACGTGAGAATGTTGCGATGATATAACAGACGGTTGAGAAGAAATGTGTGGTTTATACATGACGCAGCTCCAGTGCGATGGAATTTGAAACATTTCACATAAATCAACCGTGCTATCAGTCCCGAAGCATTATTCCACTGTCTGGACTCAGTACCACGAAGGTACTGGCATTAGATAAATGATCGTAGGGCATAAACACACACACACGCTGATGGTTACAAGGTTCTGCATCTAAAAATGCTACATTATTTATGCCATACAGTTTCCAAAGTATTATTGTGCGGAATGCAACACTCTTAATACTTTAATGCAAGACATATTCGTCCAACGTCAGATTTACAACAACCCCGCAAGTTTCCTTCCCCAATCACTATGGTGACAAACTTAAAATGATAAACCTACTTCCTCCTGCACTATCCTAGGGTCTTAGGATGGCATAGTCAGTGTATATCCACTACTCGAGCTGCTTGTAAACCAAATAGAACAAAGTCCAGAACAGTTGTTCTGTCTCCTAGGAAATTAATGTATTTTGTACGTCTTTTTAAGGCAGGCACACGTACCTTCAGTCACACTTCCCGTGTCATTCGTGCATATCATTAGTAGTAGTAGTATCGGTTTTGAGAGATGCGGTTATGTTTCACTAGGAAATAGAGCGAAGAAAAAAACCACATGAATATCTTCGATAGCTGATACACTGAGGTACCACTCACACCCTCCTACACGAAAATGCGCTCGTAGGAAGCAGCCACTTCCTACGAAGGAGCAAGCACTACCATCAGTAGACAAAACCTGGTTGCTGTTTATTAGCATCACCGTAGCTTGGTAGGATTCCTCTTGCACAAGGAAGACCTGGTCTGATGTTAGGTAGTTTCGCTGATGTGAAGGATAATATAGCAATTTCGTCCTAACACCACATCTCTCATGTGTCTCCATCCCCTCACACTATTAAAGGTAATACGTGTGACATTGGTCAGTTCTCAAAAGAATGTTCTTGGGCATCGCTTAAGTCTGATAAATGCATTGAGTCTTCACCTTAATACTTAAGGAATAACATTGTTTATGAGAACAATATATATATATATATATATATATATATATATTCGACTGCATTTTTGAGAACACATTTATGGATTGTGATAAATGTGTTTTGCCTATGTGTAATACTTTGTCGCCTTTGTTGGACTATGTGTTACGAAAACCCACGTAGTTTGCAGGTGGACGGGGAGGGTTAGAGGTGAACGCAGTCAGAGCGTAAGTTTTAAGCTTTTTTCCGTCTTGAGTGTCTGGGTACCTCCAACTCACATCACTTCCCGGCATTTCGTGGAACTTTTTCTCTAATTGTATGTATTCTCACTTAATTTAACTAATTTGGCAAGTTTTTTTCGCGATAACATATTTCGTCGCATTTCCCTCAATTTTACATATTTCCCATCGATTTGTCGTAATTATACAAGGTTTTCCCCGATTTTACCGATTTTATGTCGTTTCTTCACATTTTCTTTTGATATTTTTCAACATGTATGTCGTCATATTGCTGGCGTAGCCATGTGTTATTTGATTTTATATGAGGATATCTGCGTGCCCTACATAGCAGCCTACTAAAAAAATCCTAGGGATTCCACGCTTCCCGATGATCTATATGCATGCATTTTGGAAAGGAAGATCATAAAAAGTATAGCAACACTCCCCTCGTATCTAGATGAGGGTCAACGAGCTGTGCTGATTGGAAACTCGTAGTCTGGAAACAAATGCGAGTACCGCTATCGCACATGAGACAGCTTGTCTGCCATGTGGCATTGCACTTGATGGAAACTCAAAGTATGGCACAGTACTACACGTTTATCTGACTAACACTCTGTCGTGAAGGGAAATGCAGCAGGCAGTTGAAATGTGTACAGAGCTGATTTCTGCTGATTCTACGATATCTTTTTTCGTAAGTGTATGCTCTCATTGCTAAGCAGATTAGCTTCGCTACTTTTGTTTATACTTTCCAACTCTGATGCGTCCCCACAACCATGCCAGGACATCTACAAATTGTAGAGTTAAGGGATTTCTTAATCCTAGTAATAAGTGATTCGTAACTTGTATTCGCGTCGGACCCCCAGCCGGAACATATCGTCATCTGGACACAATATTTTCGCGGTCCACGTGACCGCCATCTTCAGATGTGTAGGTCGTCGCACTATCTCGCCGGAACTGAAATCAAACATGCCGCGGCGACTCCTTTATGCACCGACCGTGGGTCCACGGAACGTGCGCAAACATAGCTGCCCTCTAGCGACAGGCAATTCCCCCTGGCGGTCAAAGCTCCCGGAAACAATAAATCTACATCAAACACTACTGACAGTTTTTGATGACTGAAGTAATGACCGTTGCTTCATAATGCCAAACAGAACAGGGTTCCAACACTTACTTAAAGGATACCCCTTATCTGTGTTTATAATATTGTCTGATAGACGGATTTCAATGGCTTCTTTCACTACATAGTCCCAACACCGCAACGCAGGTACAGCCACTTGTGTGTCATCGTACAACATTTTATGTCCTTCAGTAAGACAATGTTCCGCCTCTGCAGATTTAGAACGATGGATAACTTCGGTTTCAGATGTTTTGGTCTACAGGAGTCATGATGGGACATTAGGACATAGTGTTTATCGTAAGCCCATGCATACGGAACGGGTACCTTCATACATCAACTTGGCATCCATCGTACCAACGCAACGGGGTCCTACGTACATTGGTAAAAAGAGCTTACGCCACAAGAACTGGATCATCTAAAAGCTGTGTTCAAGCAAAATGGTTAGAGTGACAATTAAATCCGTTGTGCTCTACAGACTGGACCTACGCGGAACCAACAGAAGATACACGCATATCGGTGGCATTGCTACGTTCTGCGGCGAGCATATCTTCAAAGGTAGGAAGAATTTTAAATATATTTGATATTAAAAGTGTTTTCCGTCCACTAGCTAAGACCAAAGCTCTGCTGGGCTCAGTGAAGGGTGATTTGGGTTTGAGAATGCCCGCGGTCTGCAAGATTCCCTTCAATTGTGGGAAAGGCTGTATAGGACAGACTATTCGTACGGTCCAGGAACGTTGCGCAGGACGTCATTGTCAAACACGTTTGTTTCAGCCAGAAAAATCTGCAGTGGCGGAACATTTCCTTGCTGAAAGACATAAAATGTACGATGACACCGAAGTTTTAGCCCCTGCGTTACGGTGTAGGGACTGAGTAGTGAAAGAAGCTATTGAAATCCGTCTGTCTGACAATATTATAAACAGAGATATGGGGTATCCTTTAATTAAGAGCTGGAACCCTGTTCTGTTTGACATTAAGAAATGAAATATCGTGTGACCAAGGGCCTGCCGTCGGGTAGACCGCTCACCTGGTACAAATCTTTGTAGGTGACGCCACTTCGGTGACTTGCGCGTCGATGGGGATGAGATGATGATGACAACACAACACCAAGTCCCTGAGCGGAGGAAATTCCCGACCCAGCAGGGAATCGAACTCGGGCCCCTTTGATGGCATTCCGTCGCGCTGACTCCTCAGCTATCGGGGCTGACTGGTATTAAAAAACAGCGGCCCTTGTCTCGGTCATCAAAAACTGTCAGTAATGTTTGATATCGATTTATCGTTTCCGCGAGCCTGTCGCTAGAGGGCAGTTATTTTCGCGCACGTGCGGTGGACCTACGTTTGGCGTATAAAAGGGCCGCCGCGGCGAGTATGATTCCCCCCCCCCTCCCCAGGGCCCCTTTCCCTCTTTCCTCCTTCTCCCAGAGCGGATTTTCCTCTGTCCCCCCCCCCCCTCCCCTGGGACCCTGCATCCCATACTTGCCTCTCTCCTTCCCACATCCCTCCCTTCCTGGCCCTCTTCCACGCGCCCCCCAGTCACCTCCCCCATCTCTTCCCCTCCCTCCCTTCTTCAGGTCTCCCTCATCTCCTAGCGCCTGGCAGATCCTCTGTGTTGCTCTTCATCAGTGTGCCACATCAGTGTTGTTTAGTGCTGTTTCTCGTGTGAGTCAAGAGGTGTGATTTTAATTGTGTCCTGCCTTGAGGTTCGCCGTCAGTGTTACGTTATGTGCTATGCCATACGTCGCTACCTTTATGCTCCAGTCATACTGTGCCTCGTGTTCTTTTAACCGTCGCAGTGTGTGGCTTTTTGTGTGTGCTACTTTTAAACAGTTTTTTATCTCCATTTTAGTCACCCCGTTTTTTGTCTATTGCCTTCCATGATGTTCCCCTTTTTTATATCTATGTTCACCTTATTCTCTCCTTTGCTGTTTTTAACTGTCTTCTATTGTTTTGTTCTATGTCTTTCGGCTGAAGAGCAGCGCCTATGCTGCTGCCAGCCCGCCCCGATGGGGAATTGAAATACAATAAAGGAAAAAAAAAAAAAGAGTATGATTCCAGTTCAGGCGAGACAGAGAGACGGCCTATTCACCTGAAGATGGAGGCCAGGTGGACAACGAAAATATTGTTTCCAAATGACGATATGTTCCAGTTGGTGAGCCGACATGAATACGACCTATTATTACAACGGGAAAGTTTACAGAGCCACAAGTTATTTGTTAGTTGGCATTGTGTCGACTGCAATTACCTCCGTGGTTCGAGTATAATGACTTTTCTGGAGACTAGAAATCTACTCTGTAGGAATCAGCATGGGTTTCGAAAAAGACGATCGTGTGAAACCCAGCTCGCGCTATTGGTCCACGAGGCTCAGAGGCCCATAGACACGGGATCCCAGGTAGATGCCGTGTTTCTTCACTTCCACAAGGCATTCGATACAGTTCCCTACAGTCGTTTAATGAACAAAGTAAGAGAATATGGACTATCAGACCAATTGTGTGATTGGATTGAAGAGTTCCTAGATAACAGAATGCTGCATGTCATTCTCAACGGAGAGAAGTCTTCCGAAGTAAGAGTGATTTCAGCTGTGCCTCAGGGGAGTGTCGTAAGAGCGTTGCTATTCACAATATACACAAATGAGCTTGTGGATAACATCGGAAGTTCACTGAGGCTTTTTGCGGATGATGCTGTCGTATATCGAGAGGTTGTAACAATGGAAAATTGTACTGAAATGCAGGAGGATCTGCAACGAATTGACGCATGGTGCAGTGAATGACAATTGAATCTCAACGTAGACAAGCGTAATGTGCTGCGAATACATAGAAAGAAAGATCCTTTATCATTTAGCTACAATATAGGTCAGCAACTGGAATCAGTTAATTCCATAAATTATCTGGGAGTAGGCATTAGGAGTGATTTAAAATGGAATTATCACATAAAGTTGACAGTCGGTAAAGCAGATGCCAGACTGAGATTCATTGGAAGAATCCTAAGGAAATGCAATCCGAAAACAAAGGAAGTAGGTTACAGTACACTTGTTCGCCCACTGCTTGAATATTGCTCACCGGTGTAGGATCTGTACCAGATAGGGTTGGTAGAAGAGATAGAGAAGATCCAACGGAGAGCAGCGCGCTTCGTTACAGGACCATTTAGTTGTGGCGAAAGCGTTACGGAGATGATAGATAAACTCCAGTGGAAGCCTCTGCAGGAGAGACGCTCAGTAGCTCGGTACGGGCTTTTGTTGAAGTTTCGAGAGCATACCTTCACCGAGGACTCAAGCAGTATATTGTTCCCTCCTGCGTAAATCTCGCGAAGAGACCATGAGGATAAGATTAGAGAGATTAGAGCCTACACAGAGGCATATCGACAGTCTTTCTTTCCACCAACAATACGAGACTGGAATAGAAGAGAGAACCGGTAGAGGTACTCAAAGTACCCTCCGCCACACACCGTCAGGTGGCTTGCGAAGTATGGATGTAGATGTAGATGTAGACAGTTGCCCCTCCCCTTATCTATAGAGTGCGCACTCGCAGAAACGCAATTTGTAGACGAACAGTAAGCAAGTTATGCGTGCGACCGGCAACCGTCCACTGCTGGAAGCTCTACGCACCTTGCAGCTATGCATGCATATTACCAATTCTCGATTACAACTGCTCAGACGTTATTTGCGACAGTGCTGCGGCCCCACAAAGAGCGAAAATCTTTTCGCAAATCGATTCTGTAGTGGATGTAAGCACTGTTAAATTCATCTTGTTAAAGTGCGTAATATTGAATATGCAAGTTATGATGCCTATATTTTGTAGCAATATTTTCTAGTTTCTCAAGTAATAACAACAAACTATGGAATCCTGCTGTGCCTATTACACCTCCTTTAATACTCTTAAAGATCCACGATGACAGCACATAATCATCCGAATTTCGCTATTTTGTGTGTTAGATGTCTGTCGGAGGTATAGGTTAGCCAAGAGCGCTAATGCGTTGCTTCCTGGACTCGGGTAGGCGCACCGGCCCCGGATCGAATCCACCCAGCGGATTACCATCGTCGGTCGGTGTGCCGGCCAGCCTGGATGTGGTTTCTAGGCGATTTTTCACATCCCGCTAGGTAAATACCGGGCTGTTCCCCACGTTCTGCCTCAGTTACACGACTCTCAGACATCTGACCACGCTCGCAGTATTCCATTAATTACACTCGACGCAGACAGCAGGGGTACACTAATTCCTTCCTGGGGGGGGGGGTACAGGGTGGCGGCAGGAAGGCAACCCCTTCCCACTAACCTTGCCAAATCCGTTCCTAACAATGCCGACCCTGCGTCAGCGCGGGACATGGCACCAGTGACAGAAGAAGAAAGAAGAAGATGTCTGTCGGAAAGATGGAGACAGTCAACTGCAGTGCATGTTGCAGTCAATCGTCCCATATCAACTGTATTTTTCCTGTCCCATCCTTTCTCTGTTACGCTGTTTATTACCACATAATGATTGAGGGAAACCACTTGGTTGAATTGGGGGAAGCTTTGGCGGAACACTGGATACCTGCTACTTTTTGCTGTGGAGCATGGTGTTTAATTTAGTTGTCGTCACTTTCAGATAATTGTTTGGAAGTGTTCCTCAGTTCGATAGACTCGTCCTGTTTCCATATTCTGCGATACCCTTCATAAGTTTTCTTTTTCTTTTCATCGGTAAGATAGTAGTATCTCTTCTTATTTCTACAACCTCACTTGTGGTGTGAATTTCATCTTCTGGCTATGGTCATCACCGGATCAGTAATCATGTGCATGACAGCAAAATAAGGAAACAATGCGCTTCAAAATGGGCCACGCCGGCCGAAGTGGCCGTGCGGTTAAAGGCGCTGCAGTCTGGAACCGCAAGACCGCTACGGTCGCAGGTTCGAATCCTGCCTCGGGCATGGATGTTTGTGATGTCCTTAGGTTAGTTAGGTTTAACTAGTTCTAAGTTCTAGGGGACTGATGACCTCAGCAGTTGAGTCCCATAGTGCTCAGAGCCATTTGAACCATTTGAATGGGCCACTGAGACTTCCGCTAGCATCTCACTGTGGAAGACGAATTAACTTTAGAGATCATCACCTTCGGATATCTGTTGGAATCGCTCTGTAACACCGCAAACCTTTCCAGTTTCCATAAGTTGCGATGTCTTCAACATTTCTGTTAATAAGAAACATCGCCTCTCTGTTGTATTTCTACCAACTTGTGTGTTGTGGGAGCTGCATAGTTTACACTGTGCGACATTCAGCTTTCTGTGAGACTCAAAGGATCGAAATGTGTTAATGTCATTTTACCAGCTGACACTGGCCTCAGAGTCATGGTAAAAAAACAAAGTATATGGTGGTGTACAAAGCTGTAGTCATACAATGTCGAAAAAGCAATGCATTAAACTCCTTATGAAGGACCAATACAGGAATCCTCTTTAGGGATTGATATTATGTTTGATATCGTCTTCCTACAACACATTCGACAAAACATTACTCAGATCTGTGCAAGCGACTTCGAGCACAGTGGGACGATATATGTACATGTAATATGCTCGACATCAACGCACAGACGGTATTTTCTTTTCTGATATATTGGAAGAGAGAGACACAGTAAAATCTTATAGAAGGTTCTATCAGAAGGAGTGGTATTCTTTCTTTCTTTCGCTTACGCCATAGTCCCATAGCGATTGCAGGGTTGGCGTGGTTACAACGGATTTGGCAATGTTAGTTTAAGGGGTGGCCAGATGCCCTTCTTGCCGCCACCCTGTACCCCCCAGCAGGATGGCGTCAGTGTACCCCAACTGTCTGCGTCTAACGTAAATCGTGAAATAGTGCGGACGTGTTTCAAATGTCTGCGACGCGTGTAACTGAGGCGGAACATGGGGCCAGTCCGGCATTCACCTAGCGGGATGTGGAAAACCGCCTAAAAACCACATCCAGGCTGGCTGGCACACCGCCCCTCGTCGCTAATCCGCCGGGCGGATTCGATCCGGGGCCGGCGCGCCTACCCGCGTCCAGGAAGCAGCGCGTTTGCGTTCTTAGCTACCTTGGCGGGTTAATCACAAGGAGTGGTGTAACTGGTTAAGATTTATATTCACATAGTTCTCTCAAAACTAAACCAATTTTGCTCATGAAACTAATACAAATCGGCTGTATCTATTCTCGTGGATCATGACTGTTTTTATTATTATTGTCATGACTGTATGTTTAAAAAGTAGGTGTTACCGCAATATGAAATATTTCATAACCTCTAATTATAAAGTAAACACCACTTCAATTTTAGCTTGTTGTAGAACCTAGAAATGATAGTGCCTTTTTTTCTGAAATGTGAGTAGATTACATGAGACATTCTGCGATGACCTAATTGCTTCCAAAACTACTAAACAAGAATCTGCTGTATGACAGAAACTTCATGTACATGTCGGTAGAGAGGAGTTATGGAGCAAAAATGTCAAGCGTAAGCACGGAGATGATAGCCGGTTTCGATGTAATAGAGGAAAGAGACAGAGAGATGTGGTGAAATCTTATAGCAGGTTCTCTTATAAGACATGCTCTCACGATATGTTTACTAAATGCAGGTGTGAGATAGCTTGGTATTGAAAAACAGGATGTGCCATAGTGTACAGCATTGCAACGTCATCTTGAATTATATTGTTGTTGTTGAATGTAAATTATTTTTCTTTTCGACATGTAATCTAATGGCGTGGAAGACTGTATTCTCTGATGTTATTTCATGTGTGTGAAACGTTTGTAATACACATGTTCTTGACATTTACTTACAGACAGTGTCCCTCAAGCTGAAAGAAATTGCTTAATATGGATTTTCTTTTTCTTCAGAGTTTAAATTCTCGCTTTTTCTTTACTCCAATGTCGGATTCGAAATAACGAGGACCTGACCTCTGAATTATGGTCATACGTAATTGGCGGCGGTGTACTTCATAAAAATAAAATGTTTATGAACCCGAAAAAAGTCAGTCCGTAAGTTTAAGAAAACGCAATCAGCAATACAACTAGAATCAGCTTACTTTTTCAAGGACCTCCTCGACAGAATAGAAGGAGTGTCCCACGAAGAAACTCTTCAGTTTCGATTTGAAAGTGCGTGGATTATTGCTAAGATTTTTGAATTCGAGTGGTAGCTTATTGAAAATGGATGCAGCAGTATACTTCACACCTTTCTGGACAAAAGTTAAGGAAGTCCGACCCAAATGCGGGTTTGATTTCTGCCGAGTATTGAGTGGGTGAAAGCTGCTTATTCTTGGGAGTAAGCTAATACTGTTAACAAGAAATTACAGTAAGGAATATATATATATATATATATATATATATATATATATATATATATAATTATTCACGTTTGGGCCCTACTGGACCACGCGAAGTACAATCACGGGGCATTCAGTTATTTTCTTTTAGACTTTCTCTCTGCCCAAATTGTTTTCATTCTCTCGGAATGAGCTCTTTTCCTTTCATCAGACCATGTGGTTCCAGTTTTCTTTGGTTTTTCAGCTTGACCAACTACCCAGTCATGAATTTTTTGCCTAAATAATTTTCTGTCTTGAATTTCATCTTGTTTTATATCTGCCTCTTTCATGTCCTCTTTTATAGCAGCAATCCATTTTATTGTCTCAAATTTAGCTTTACTTCGATTTTCGTAGAATTCCACTACTTGTTTAGTTAGTCTGGTAGCATCCATTCTTTTAATATGCCCATAAAATTTTAATCTGCGTTTTTTCATATCTGAATATATGCTGGTGTATTGTTGAATTTCACTATTTGCTCTTTGCCTGTATGTTCCTTCTTCAGTATATTTTGGACCTAGAATTTTTCTGATTACTTTTCTTTCTCTTTTTTGGATTTCTTGAATGTCCTTTTTTCTGTTTAAAATTAGCGTTTCAGCCCCATAAAGGCACTCTGGTTTTATGACCGTGTTGTAATGTCTCAATTTAGAGTACCTCGAGAGACATTTTTTGTTGTAGATGTCTTTTGTAAGTCTAAAAGCTGTCTCCATCTTTTGACAACGAATTTCATTTCCAATTTTTTCTAGACCAGTCTCTGAGATTGTTTCACCTAAATATTTGAATTGCGAAACTCTTTTGATTTTTCCATACTTAGTTTCCAAAAGTTTGGGTGCCAGTTTGTTGCTAGTCATACACTGTGTTTTTTCAAATGAGATTTGGAGACCTACTCTTTCTGCTGTTTCTTTAAGGATTTCTATTTGTTTCTGAGCAATTTGGATGTCCTGCGTTAGAATAACCAAGTCGTCTGCAAAGGCCAAACAGTCTATTCGAATATTTGTTCGTCCTAATTTCACTGGTTGGTCAATTTTGAACTCCAATTTTCGTTCGCGCCACTCTTGTATTACTTTTTCTAGAACGCAGTTAAATAGCAACGGAGAGAGTCCATCACCTTGCCTCACGCCTGTTCTTATTTCAAAGGATTCTGAAATTTCTCCTCTGAACTTTACTTTTGATTTTGTACCAGTTAGCGTGTCTCTGATAATTGCCGTGGTTTTAGGATCCAGGCCTTGTTCTTTCACAATTTGGAAAAGAGATTGACGATCCACTGAGTCATAAGCCTTTCTAAAATCTACAAAGGTACAAACTAGTTTTTTATTGTAAATTTTTTGATGTCTGAGAATTAGTTTGAGGACTAAAATCTGTTCTGGGCAAGATCTATTTGGCCTGAAACCTGCTTGATATTCGCCAATTTTCCATTCAAGTTGCTGTTGTGCTCGGTTCAGAAGACATTGAGAGAGGATTTTGTATGTGACTGGAAGAAGAGAAATTCCTCTGTAATTATTAACATCAGTTTTGTCTCCATTCTTATGAAGTGGGTGAATCAAGGCGGTTTTCCATTCATCAGGAATTTTTTCAGTTTGCCAAATGTTTTGCATGATTGAAGTAATTTCTTTAACGGTTTTTGGACCAGCTGCCTTTAAAAGTTCTGCAACAATTCCATCTTCACCAGATGCTTTGTTGTTTTTCAACCTATGAATTTCTTTAATGATTTCCTCTTCATTTGGTGCAAGTGAAACTGGATTGCATTGTTGGGGAATTTTTGGTGGAAATCTTTCGGTGGGCTCGGGGCAATTTAGAAGATTCTTAAAATATTTAGAAAGTTCTTTGCAATTTTCTTGGTTGTTAAGAGCCAACTGTCCATTTTCCTTCTTGAAGCAAAGATTCTGGGGTTGGTACCCCTTTATTTTGGTTTTAAAAGTTTTATAAAAATTTCTGGTATTGTATTTCTGAAAATCTTCTTCAATTTCTAAGAGTTGACTATTCTCATATTGTCTTTTTGTTTGTCTAATTAGTTTTGAAGTGTCTTTTCTAGTTGCCATGAATGTATCATATGTTTCTTCTGTCTTGTTGCTATTCCATGCTTTAAATGCCTCTTGTCTGGCTTTAATTGCATGATCACAGTTTTCATTCCACCAAGCATGTTTCTTGTGTTTTCGTAAAGGAATTTGATCTTGAGCTGTTTTGATAATCTTGTGTTTGAGTTGTTCCCAATTTTGTGCACTTGTTTTGTCAAATTCGTCTGCTAATAATGATGGTTGGATTTTACTGGTGTCAAATTCGGGGATTAATGGTGTCCTTTTGTTGAAATTATATATATATATATTGAGAGGCCAATGTCAAAATACCCAGACTCGTGAACAGGGTTCGACAAGAGGTTCATGGGGTTAGACCACTTATTGCCCGAACCACCCGTTTCTGATTCAAAAATATCCTTTCAGAATGGGAAGAGCTACCCCAGAATACAATACCATACGACATAAGCGAATGAAAGTAAGCAAAGTAAACTAACATCCGTGTCGAACGGTCACTTACTTCAGATACCGTTCGAATAGTAAAAATGGCAGCATTAACTCTTTGAACAAGATCTTGAACGTTGGCTTTCCACGACAGTTTACTATCTACCTGAGCACCTAGAAATCTGAACTGTTCAGTTCCACTAACCATATGCCCATTCCGTGAAATTAAAACGTCAGGTTTTGTTGAATTGTGTGTCAGAAACAGTAAAAACTGAGTCTTACTGTGATTTCTTCTCTTCTTCTGTAGTGGCCAATCCAAGGATTGGTTTACAACAGCTATAATGGCAGCTTGTCTCCATTCTGTGCGTCTTTCAGCTTTTCTCTTAATTTCTTTATAGGTGTTACATCCCACATATTTCACGATTTGATCCACGTACCTCAGTCGTGGTCTTCCTCTTGGTCTTTTTCCCCTCGACATGTCGCTCTATGATTGTGTTCAGGAGTCCTTTGTGTGAGAAGTAGAATTGCTCAAGCAAAGGCTGCTTTTAACAAGAAGAAAAACATCTTAACATCTAAGCGCATCAGCCTTGAAATCAGGAAAAGGTTTTTGAAATCATATGTGTGGAGTGTGGCATGCTATGGGAGTGAAACATGGACTCCCGGGACAGAGGAAGACCAGAAGCTGAATTATTTTGAAATGTGGTGCTATAGACGCATGCTCAAAATAAAATGTATCGACAAGGTCACTAACGAAGTGGTCCTGGAAAGAGCACGTGGGAAGAGAAGCTTCTGGAGTTTCATTGTTAAAAGAAGAGTGCAATTTACTGTGATTTAGCGTTAGTTTATTTTCTACAGACCATGAACTTAGGTCATGAACTGCACTATTTGAAGTCGAGCCGATGTCACACACAACATCCTTTACTACCAAGCTAGTGTCATCAGCAAACAGAAATATTTTAGAGTTACCCGTAATACTAGAGGGCATATCATTCATGTACAGTGAACTATTTTCATAATGGTCACTTTCGGTAGCGATGTGGGGACCGTCGAGTTTCTGTGAGATTGCCGATGCAGCTGCACCAGACCAGGGGTCACTGTGTAGGGCGGGTGGTGAAACTGAATTTCCTTTTATGTTAGAGAATAATCGCTGAATTGAGTACCCGGGCTCCGTGCTCTGCCCTGTGGCGCAGTTGGACAGGAGTCTGCTCTAAAGCCGGGTTCACACAGGCAACAAAAGTATCGCCACTGCTAATGGCGAACTGCAGTTGCTCTGTAGTTGCATGTGTGAACTCCTAGTTTTCGGTGGCGCCATTTAAGAAGCGCAACTTTTGTCACGCCACAAAAAGTTGAACTTGGTTCTGCTTTGTTGCGCCATTTTGCCTTCTCCACAATCGAGTAATGTCATTCCATTGCTACCTCGCGGCTGGGATCAAACCTTTCTAGTGCGTATTCGTTCTCAGATAGTGCTTTTGTTTGTGCGTTTGTTATTAATATACAGAAAGAGTGATCAACAGCGACAATTATGAGATTCTTGGAGGTGTATCAAGAACGAGAATGCCTTTGGAACCACAAAAGCGAATCATACAAAGACAGAAATTTGAGAGATGCTGCATTAATTGAAATAGTAAACAGTATGCGTGAATATGTACCTGGAATTGATGTAGCTACAACAAAATTAAAAATTCGAAGCATTCGAAATGCTTACATGAATGAACATAAAAAGGTACTGAAATCACTTAAGAGTCTACAGACGGTATTTATAAACCCAGCCTTGCTTGGTTTGAAGCTGCAGACCGGTTCTTAAAACATATAGTCGAGCCAAGAGAGACGAGAAACACTTTGGTAAGTAATATTTTACATTTATTATGTTTCCAAAACATCTTATTTAATAATATGTACAGCAGTTTAATCAGCTGAGACAGGTGACGCCATTTTGCAAAATGCGCAATTACGAAGAATTTGTGGCGTCCTGTGTGAACGGTAGCTCACAGCGCCACTTCAGGATGACTTGACTTCTGGCGATACATTCGTTGCGTGTGTGAACCCGGCTTAAGATACAGCAGGGCCTGTAGCTAACAGATGTGGTGCAGGTAGTCTGCCAGTTCTAAAAGCAGTGGACGTTTGTAAAAGCGATTTGGAGACTGCTCTGGAATTTCGTTGTTGTTCCAGGGCTTTCCGAGAAATATATTCAACAGATTGCAAGAAGTGACCTCTTCTTGAATTTTGCAAACATAATACTAATTTCTGCAGTCTGGTGACAGTATATCAGTGCCATCAATGTGGAGCACCAGCAGCAAGATAAAAAACGCCTAGCAACGTTACATTCGCGTTCTCGTCAATACGGTACCAGAGCGTTTAAGTTCTACTACTGTAAACACAGAAGATCCAAGATTAGAAATGTCAGAACTGTGTAGTAAGTAGCGGCAGGAACACCACCACAAAACCACGCAGCACTAACACTCCATCGACTCTCGGAGAGAGATTTTAACCGTGTACAACCTAATGTTAAAGTATCGAACTATTTTTCTCCGAATCATACAGTTTGGGGAAAAGCAGTGAGAATAATTACTTTTGGAAACCTTTTATCAGACGAAGCCTGTTATAACAATATACCGCTTCGCTTAATAAAACGGCCGTCAGCCCAAATCTGTCACAGTGTCTACACAAAAAGATGAAGTCAATTTTCGAACTGAATAATTAACTACTTTCACTTACTACGGTCACTTGGCAGTAAGTACTATTAATCCCACTTTCTGTTACTTATGGAATTTATCACTATACTTCAGTAATTATTTAAAGAAGACACACACACGTTTCAAAAAGGCTACAGAAAAATATTAAACTTATAGCTATCATTCATATGACCACAACTATTATTTAACACGACTAAATTTCATTTCTTTAGGACTGTTATTTGTTAACGTTTTACTAACACCGCTATTTGTCAGGCTTTCTTTGACATGGAGAAGCAACACGAATAATTACTGTTAAGATTGTTGCAGTTAAACAATTATGTTACTTTACTTTCAGAAATACTATTGAAAACTTTTCCTCATGGCCACGCAAAGTGGTGGCCCTTAAACTGATACGTGCAAACTTTAGTATTTAATAATGATTTTCAGAATTTACTACCAAAACAGTACTATTGCCAGTAATTAACTATTATTCAAGCTTCAATAAACATCAGGATACTCGGAATAAATTCGTTTAGGTAAGGGCCCTACTGAGGTAAATGACATAGGAAAATCACGGTTAAACACAAAGGTACATTTAATACTTACGTTCCACTGACTGAAGATGGATGGTTCATACTGTGATACACTTCTAAATAAAGTACTTTGCCTGTTACAGATATCGAAGGTGGCGTGAGGCGGTGCTGCGTAGTAATATTGCGCAGTTACGGCTCTTGATGTACATAGCTCTGTCTTCCTCTTGGTGGCGACGATAAAATTGCAAATTTCTGAGCTATTAATTTTTTGCCGTACTGTGCCAATCATGTAGAACACGTCCGAGGCCAAAAACTCAGTCTTGCAGGTAAATTCGTTGCTTCTAGTGCTTGACCAACGTAATGCGTGTTCACCGCTTGCAGGGCAGCTACCGACTGTGTGCTACTTGCGCGCCAATTCTCACTCGGGCACCACACCACCTTTTCCATTCCACTACAGAACAGAGTTCCGTTCTACCTATGATCCCTACACCTTTTCAGTTTACACTTCTGCTTACAAAAACCCTAAGTATGAACCATCTACAATTGCATGACAGCATATACATACAAAATTGACCTAATTAATTGCAGTTGTACTTGATATATTACGTAATTATTTACAAAATATGTTTTAATACATTTATTCCACCTACGTCAAAGAGGATATTTTAAATAGATAAACTACACTTAACAAAAGCTTACCCTCGTTATGGTATTTTCTTAATTTTTCAAAATTATTATGGAACAAAAAAAATTTTTAAATATACGGATTAATGGCAGTATTATATTTACAATAGAATTACAGCCTCTGCCCCTAGCTACAGTCAAGAGGGATGGCGGGGGTTGGAAGGGGGATACCGAGGGATGGGTAGACTGCCTCTACGTTCGTTAGTTCGTGAGCGCCCATCAAGATGGACACAGTTGCAGCTGTTGCCACTCTGCAGTCTTCTGGGGTCGGTTTTTGCGGTAGTTGTGGTATGCTGACGATTTTTTACCAATCCCCAGTACATGTGTTGTATTATGACCCATTGATTAAGACTGCTTATTATTTTCGTGAAAATTTCGGTGTGTAATCAGAACAGTGATGCATTTTCAATCAGTTGTGGTAACGTGTGTTGGTTTTGACTATTTCGGGCTGTAGGGGTATTGTCGAGCAGGCGCCTGTAGTGACCTTTGATGTCAAACCGCATCAGATACAGTCCTCAGCTGTATTCTTACAGGTAATATACTTATGAATCTCCTCTCTGTCCAACACCAGCATCTCGTCAGCTGAATATATTTTACAAAAAAAAATAAATAAATAAATAAATAAATAAATAAATAAAAAAAATAATAATACCTTACACCCCAGACTCTTTTCTGCGAGCTTGTAGGTTTGTTGTTGTGATTTGTTGTGGTAAGATCTTATGGCACCAAACTGCTTAGGTCATCGGTCCCCAGCTAACACACTACTTAATCTAACTGAAACTAACTTTCGCTATGGACAACACACACAACCACGACCGAGGGAGGACTCGAACCTCCGACCCGGGGAGCCGCGCGGCAGCTTGTAGGTGTTTGGTGGAGTTTGACCATGTCTGCCACAAGTTTCGAGTAGTATCGTGAAATTTTTCCCAGCAGGATACCAACAATTGTATAACGTCGTCAATTGTATGGTTCAAATGGCTCTGAGGACTATGGGACTTAACATCTGAGGTCATCAGTCCCCTAGAACTTGGAACTACTTAAACCTAACTAACCTAAGGACATCACACACATCCATGCCCGAGGCAGGATTCGAACCTGCGAGCGCAGCAGTCGCGCGGTTCCGGACTGAAGCGTCTAGAACCGCTCGGCCACCGCGGCTGGCCGTCAATTGTAGCCAGTCCTTGTGTAGCGCTATGCATGTAGTTGTCTAATTACCTCCGATCTTTATGATTAATTAATTCAGTTTCCCTACCAAAATAAATAAAGTATGCTAACATAAACTCTCTCTCCCGCATCTGGACAGTTTCATGTGTTGGGAGGTGCTCTTGGGTTTTCTGTCCAGGAGGACACATCAATTCCAAGCATCTGTGGTGGTATAATTGTGTTAGGGGATGTAATTGGGCTTTCCAGGAGGACCAAGGTTTGAGTTCTGGAAAGGACACTGCTGGTTTTAATTTCCCGCCAATTCCTGGGTAAAGGGTGGAAGATATGTCAGCACAACCCTAGGACAAAGGAATTCCCGCCTCCCGTGGGGGAGGAGGACGGATGGGGATGGGGGAGGGCGCGGGTTCTATGTGCACGCTGAGGAAAACACACCATGTCATGGGGGATGTGGGTGGGCCTGTTTGAGGGGTAATTAATTGATCAATTTAATTAATTTGGATATAAATTTGATATCAGAAGTGTCCCAGGGCCCCCATCTTCCTACTGCTGTTGCCTGTGTTGAACAAATTTTGCATTACGCTATGCTGAGGTAACTAAGTCAGTATTTACGAAACCAAGTTGTGGTTACAGACCGTCATTCATTTAACTTTAGTTTCAGAATTTAGTATTTCAGAATAAGTAACTGCAAACTAAGTGCATTCTGATCCACACATTTTCTAATGAACTGTTGTGTTGTGGAAAAGTGTGACAACCCTCTGTTGCCACGCCAGTTATTATTTGCTTAACATACATTACTATTACACTTCTTAGGATTCTGGATATTCATTACCCTAATAGGGGGCAAGTCATTTAATTATCTTGTTTTGCTAATCAGTACTTCCTTTGTATTCAATATGGTGTTGGCCCACCCTTAGCCTTGATGACAGCTACCACTCTCGCAGGCATGCCTTGAATTAGGTGCTGGAAGGTTTATTGGGGAACGGCTGCCCATTCTTCACAGAGTACTGCACTGAGGAGAGGTATCGATGTCGGTCGGTGAGGCCTGGCACGAAGTCGGCGTTCCAAAACATCCCACAGGTGTTCTGTAGGATTCAGGTCAGGACTCTGTGCAGGCCAGTCCATTACAGCGATGTTATTGTCGTGTAAACACTCCGCCACAGGCTGTTCATTATGAACTGATGCTCGATCGTGTTGAAAGATGCAGTCGACATTCCCGTATTGCTCTTCAACAGTGGGAAGCAAGAAGGTTCTTAGGACATCAATGTAGGCCTGTGCTGTGATAGTGCCACACCAAACAACAAGGGGTACAAGCCCCCTCCATGAAAAACACACCATAACACCACCGTCTCCGAATCTTACTATTGGCACTACACATGCTGACAGATGACGTTCACCGGACATTCACCATACCCACACCCTCCCATCGGATACCAACATTGTGTACCATGATTCGTCACTCCACACCACTTTTTTCCACTGTTCAATCGTCCAATATTTACGCTACTTACACCAAGCGAGGCGTCGTTTGGCATTTACCGGCGTGATGTGTGCCTTATGAACAGCCATTCGACTATTTAATCCAAGTTTTCTCACCTCCCACTTAAATGTCATAGTACTTGCAGTGGATGCTGATGCAGTTTGGAACTCCTGTGTGATGATCTGGACAGATGTCTGCCTATTACACATTACGATCCTCTTCAGCTGTCGGCCATCTCTGTTAGCCAACACACGAGGTCGGACTGTACACTTTGTGCTGTATGTGTCCCTTTACCTTTCCACTTCACTATCACATTGGAAACAGTGGACCTAGGGAAGTTTAGGAGTGTGGAAATCTCGCGTACAGACTTATGACACAAGCGACATCCAATCACCTGATCACGTTCGAAGTCCGCGAGTCCCGCGGTGTGCCCCATTCTGTTCTCTCACGATGTTTAGTGACTACTGAGGTCGCTGGTATGGAGTACCTGGCAGTAGGTGGCAGCACAATGCACCTGACATGAAGAAAGTATGTTTTTGGGGGGTGTCCGGATACTTTTGATCGTGTAGTGTAATCTGCTACGCTAAAACAATTGTATGAAGCTATGAATTGTATATATTTGCAGAAACACACGTTTTGTGACGCACCAGGCACTATGGACGTCTCTGTCATTGAAGAGAGATGTTTTTTCCGTTGAAGCAGATAGTGTGCTTCCACGACTAGACATTTTTGTTTCTGTCGGAGCCACCCATCTACGAACACTAAACAGGGCAGCTGTCAGAGCTACCCAGCTACGAAAACTAAACAGGCGGTGGTGCTACTGTTTACTTGTGCTCGCAGAGTACTAGCGCTTGTGACGTCAGCTCCCCATACCACTTCAGTTCGGAGCTGAGACCGTGAGCGTTCATGCCCTCGGAGCACTTGTTGAAACAACCGGCTGTACACCATAGTGGCCCCCCGTTCCTGCGCCACAATACTTTGGTGTCAGAAGTTCTTGCAACACAGTGGGGTGAGTGAAAATACTATTGTTTTTCTCATTAATTTTTCTTTTTCTTGAGTAGGGAACGTGGTGTCTACACTCGAAATTGACCAGTCTAAGAGGGTAAGTTCGGTGCAGTCACCAGATACAGATAATGTTTCTCAGTTCCGTACTATTACCAGAGAACAATATTTGCGACCTATGAGGTGTAGTCAGTGTAATTTACTAGGTGATTCTGCACTGATTCGGTGGCAGCAGATTGAATTGTCGTAGGGATGCTCGTTTGGCTAGACACTGCACTGATAAGAGATGGCTCACGAAGACACGTAGGTTGTAACTAATTCATCGTAATATGTAAGTTACTGTTGCTTGTTGTTCTGTTTCAGTTAGTGTATATTGGAGATTTAGGAACTGCAACAGAATATATTGCCACTAGGTAAAAGGCCATCAGCTATTGCTCAATAAGATAGGACAATAAAGGGCGTATACAACAGAATTAATTGAGCAACTTGCAGGTATGGATGAGCAATCAGCACTAGGCGTGCAATCTGCCCTTCTAGTAGATTCAGCCATAGCCAGTTTGATCGGTTCCTTTTGTGGAAATTTCACTGATATAATATATTCCTTGGAATATCCTATTAACAGCTGCGATTGAAGAGTGGGCACAGGATAAATTACTGCAAATAGCAAAAATAAATTTGTTAGGAGAAGCAAAAACCTATTTTACTTGTGCAGACGGATTAAGAAACTCACAGTGGTTTAAATACTTGAAACAAGGCCTCCTGCACAGTACAAGAAACACAACAGCGCCAGATTATTCCACGAGCTGTTGAGCAGTTTAATGAAAAAGCGCAGTAAGTCGGAGGAAAATTTTAGAGATAGATTACGCACAATTAATCTACTAACGACCGAGGTTGGGGAGAGAGGTGGGGCAAACAGTCTTACACCAGGAAGCCGAACACAGGGGCTCGGCTCTGAGCACTATGGGACTTAACATCTACGGTCATCAGTCCCCTAGAACTTAGAACTACTTAAACCTAACTAACCTAAGGACATCACACAACACCCAGTCATCACGAGGCAGAGGCGAACACAGGGCATTTGATGCCTTTTTTAGGGGTCTGTCACCCAATACGTCTAGATCGGTCACGATGAGTACGCCGAAATACTTGTACCCAAGTGTCTGGTTGGTTACGGAGTCTGAGTGACATGAAATAGCAACAGGATTACATGATAAGTGTTACAGATGTGAAAGTGCATCCTCGGGATAGTGTTGTGGTGTAGCTGGATACTATAAAAACGACTGTAGGTACAATAAGAGGAAAGAAGGGGGAAATAGACAAGTTTAAACACAAGAGGGAGCCCCAAATCCGCTGAGAGGCGTTCTGGGTAAACAGGATCTCACAACTACGTTTAGAGAGACGGAATGAGATAAAGTGGAGTTGTGAGAGTCAAGAAGGATTATTTGGGACACAGTGGCGCTTGTGTCAGTCACAAGTGTAAACCTTGTAGGACCCTGGCAATTGAACCCACAGCTCTATAATTTACGTGGGGATGGAGACAATATTATAGAATCTTTGGATTCACTAATATTGAAGTCCCAGGTTGGGGCTGAACATTTTAAGCAATGTGTAGAGGCCGTGCGTCCTATAAGTGAAGGTTATTCTGTGATATAGGGTTACACTTCCTATAACACAGCATGCCAAAATTGACCTTAGGCAACATGTGGTAGAATTTAGAGGAACAATATTCCAATTACGAGAAACTGTTGCAAGATCCGTCTATCGTAAAGAGTGAACCGTATCATCTGTGGACAACAACTGTAAGACTTAATTTGCATGACACTGTGCTGCAAGGGACCGGGGAGTTGCTCGAATGAGTGTGGAACTGGAGTGATCAGTTAACACAAGGTGTTTGGGGTACAGCTGAAGATACTGTGATCGTTGGCACCTTAATATGTACCCTCGCCAGTGAGATAGTTGTACAGCCTTAATTTACGATCAGATGTTTTCTGCATCGTCCTAACTGCACCACTAAGTGGACTGTGCCTTTCTGTACAGACTAACCGTTTTAATCTATGCATCCAAAAGCAACAGCTGCCCTACTGCTCAGGAAAAAGTAAACATTAATGGCTTGCTGTTTCCACGTGTAGGTGGAGATACTAACCAGCCTAAAATCATACTACTTTTAACAGCTATACTTGTTCACCTGCAAATAAATACTGATGTAATGTTGTTCAGTACACTGCCCTGAGTCATCAAGAAAAATTTGTCTGTATACCTCCAACACTCCGTATGTTTTGTGTATTAGAACCGCTTGCAGAAAATGGTGTATTGGATGCAACAAGTTTTGTGAGAAGAAGCATTATGCACACACAGGAGAAACGTGTCGGGAAAATGGTACCTGTAAATGTAGGTAACTATAGCGCTGATAAGATAAAGCTGACCAATGGATTGTTGGTAGCTGGTCTGGGTATTCTAGATGAGGGTGACTGTGAAATTGCAAGTGTGCACCGTGATCCGACGCAGTTCGCTTTAAAACTCTATTATGTAAGACGATAGAGCATCTAAAAGGAACGAAAAATGTGGGAATGGACTAACTTTTATAATAATTTGAGGATTTATTATTTCCTTAAGGCCTTTTGCACAGTAACAGCTGTGACGCAACATCGAATACCTGTAGGGAATGAAGCACCAGACAACGTAAACCATACCGTATACCTAAGTATTTGCAGACAGATTGTTGTTGTTGTTGTTGTTGTTGTTGTTGTGGTCTTCAGTCCTGAGACTGGTTTGATGCAGCCCTCCATGCTACTCTATCCTGTGCAAGCATCTTCATCTCCCAGTACCTACTGCAACGTACATCCTTCTGAATCTGCTTAGTGTATTCATCTCTTGGTCCCCCTCTACGATTCTTACCCTCCACGCTGCCCTCCAATACTAAATTGGTGATCCCTTGATGCCTCAGAACATGTCCTACCAACCGATCCCTTCTTCTGGTCAAGTTGTGCCACAAACTCCTCTTCTCCCCAATCCTATTCAGTACTTCCTCATTAGTTATGTGATCTACCCATCTAATCTTCAGCATTCTTCTGTAGCACCACATTTCGAAAGCTTCTATTCTCTTCTTGTCCAAACTATTTACCGTCCATGTTTCACTTCCATACATGGCTACACTCCATACAAATACTTTCAGAAATGTCTTCCTGACACTTAAATCTATACTCGATGTTAACAAATTTCTCTTCTTCAGAAACGCTTTCCTTGGCATTGCCAGTCTACATTTTATATCCTCTCTACTTCGACCATCATCAGTTATTTTGCTCCCCAAATAGCAAAACTCCTTTACTACTTTAAGTGTCTCATTTCCTAATCTAATACCCTCAACATCACCCGACTTAATTCGACTACATTCCATTATCCTCGTTTTGCTTTTGTTGATGTTCATCTTATATCCTCCCTTCAAGACACCATCCATTCCGTTCAACTGCTCTTCCAAGTCCTTTGCTGTCTCTGACAGAATTACAATGTCATCGGCGAACCTCAAAGTTTTTAATTCTTCTCCATGAATTTTAATACCTACTCCGAATTTTTCTTTTTTCTCCTTTACTGCTTGCTCAATATACAGATTGAATAACATGGGCGAGAGGCTACAACCCTGTCTTACTCCCTTCCCAACCACTGCTTCCCTTTCATGTCCCTCGACTCTTATAACTGCCCTCTGGTTTCTGTACAAATTGTAAATAGCCTTTCGCTCCCTGTATTTTACCCCTGCCACCTTCAGAATTTGAAAGAGAGTATTCCAGTCAACATTGTCAAAAGCTTTCTCGAAGTCTACAAATGCTAGAAACGTAGGTTTGCCTTTCCTTAATCTTTCTTCTAAGATAAGTCGTAAGGTTAGTATTGCCTCACGTGTTCGAGTATTTCTACGGAATCCAAACTGATCTTCCCCGAGGTCGGCTTCTACTAGTTTTTCCATTCGTCTGTAAAGAATTCGTGTTAGTATTTTGCAGCTGTGGCTTATTAAACTGATTGTTCGCTAATTCTCACATCTGTCAACACCTGCTCTCTTTGGGATTGGAATTATTATATAGGGCAGATTTCATAAACCAGCATAGCACATGTAATAACAGGGCAACACTAGTCAACCGGGAGTCACCGTGGAGATTGTGCCAAAGAAGTCACCCGATGGGACTAAGAAATATAGGTTCTGCAGTGACTATAGGCATTTCAACAATAAGACAGTGATAGATGCATACAGAACACAATCGTCACGGAAACGGTCGACAACCTGGGACCGTGCAGGTATTTGTGTGCCATGGATCTATGGAGTGGGTACCATCAGTTAGAGATATTTCCTAAAGGCAGGCCAAAGTCAGTATTATCGGTCTTCTGGGATCATTATCAGCATCTAAGGATGCCATTTTGGTTAAAAAAAGATAAGGCGCCGGCAACATTTCAGTGGTTGTTAGACAGGGTGTTAAGAGGGATGAAAACCCAGCAATGTCATAATTGTTTTCGAAAGGATGTGACGGAACATATACACTGAAGAAACTGGTGTAGGCATGGGTGTTCAAATACAGAGACATGTAAACAGGCAACGTCTATATAAGACAAGTGTCTGGCGCAGGTGTTGGATCGGTTACTGCTGCTACAATGATGGGCTACCAAGATTTAAGTGAGTTTGAACGTGGCGCACGAGCGATGGGACATATCATGTCCAAGGCAGTGATGAAGCGGAGATTTTGCCGTACTACCATTTCAAGAGTATGCCGTGCATACCAGGAATCCGGTAAAACATCAAATCTCCGACATCGTTGCAGCCGAAATAAGGATCCTGAATGAATGGGTCTGACGACGACTGATGAGAATCGTTCAAAGTGACAGAAGTGCTACCCTTTCACAAATTGCTGCAGATTTCAATGATGGGCCATCAACAAGTGTCAGCGTGCGAACCATTCAACGGAACATCACCGATATGGGCTTCACACCTCGCCTGGGCCCGTCAACATCGATGTTGCACTGTTGATGACTGGAAACACATTGGCCTGGTCGGACGAGTCTCGTTTCAAATTGTATCGAGCGGATGGACGTGTACAGGTATGGAGACAACCTCATTACTCTATGGGCCCTGTACGTCAGCAGGGGACTGTTCAAGCTAGTAATTCCACAGAAGCACTGCTATCCAATTTTCGTAATAGTTGTGTTCTTCGAATCAGTCAAAATCTTGTACAGCATTTTAATTATCTAATAAAACATCGTCCTTAAACATTACCACGCGTGTATCTGCAAATTACTAAAGGGAACCACGAAATACTGTGTAGCGCAATTTTAAATGCATTCTGAAACGTTTTCGCACACACGCAGTATGCCTCATACTCTCTATATTTAATCATTTAATATTGACATTCAATTCAATAAATCACCTGGCTTAACACAACGTAAAATCATTACGTCAGTTAGCTAGGTACACAGTGCAAAGACTGGCATGTAAAAAAGTATTTCATTGTTGCATCAGATTTCATTGGCCCCCAAACGTTCCTTGGTAGTCAGTTCCAATGTAATGCTGCCATCGACAAGCACACTTCCATGCGCATGTATGAATTCTCAGTGACGAATTACTGCGTGGTGGCGTTTTAATTTACTAAAACATTTATCACAAGCATTGATACAAAATTTATCCCCAATTTGTATCTTAATCCTCCCACGCAGTAACATTCTTTTCTCACGTCGTTCTCAACGGATAGATGACATTCCTCTGGAGTTTCACTGGAGCTATAGCAACGAAAGAAGTGTTCGAGTTGGCCTTCAGAATCGATGAGTCTGGAGATTTATCATCAAACTTCCGGAAAAAATGTCATTCCAACATCGCTGAACATATGAAAGGCTGGTACTTGCTGACAATAATAATGTACAGGAGAAGGAGAAAGAAAAGGAAGGTCTGTTAGATGACAATTGGTCAGGATTTTAGGAAAGGCATCAGAGAGGTCATTATTACATTGCACTTGATAACGGAAGCAAGACCGAAGAAAATTAAAGACGCATTCATAGCACTCGCCGATCTGGAAAAAGCGTTGGACATTGTAAAATGTAGTAAAATATTCGAAATTCTAAGGAAACAAATGTAAGATACTGTGAAAAACGGTTAATATAGACCAAGAGGAAGCAACAAAAATGAATGATGAAAAACGAAGTACTTGATTTAAAAATGATGTAACACAGAAGTCCCTGTTTTTCAATCTCTACATCGAAGAATCAATGACCAAAATGAAATAAAGGTTCAAGAGTGGGATTAAAATTCAGGGTGAAAGGATATCAGCGATAACATTCGCTGATGACATTGCTAACATCAGTGACAGTGAAGATGAATTACAGGATCTGTTAAAAGGAATGAACAATGTAATGAATACAGAACTTGCACTGAGGGAAAATCGAAAAAAAACAATAACAAAAACACGTAGCAGAAATGAGAGCAGCGAGAATTATGATTTGTATAACACAACCGAAGGATTACAATAACATTTAACTTGACCTGATTTTCACACCGGATATGAGTATTTTCAACGAGAAACCCCAACAAATCAATGCAGTGACTACTGAAATGTAGTGGCAGGAAAAGATATTTACAAGCAATATGCGCTCGTCATATAAAATAACCTCTTAAAGTCATATTTGATACCATATAAAATGAATGATATTGGAACTGACATAACAATGGTAAATGTCAGTAAAAATTATAGCTATGTGACATAGCACACTGTACGCCGCTAAGATCTGTAACAGGAAATAGATGCTCAAGCTGGCATCAGACTAGGAGGTCCGCAGGCCGAATTTGCCTCGACGTGGACACGAAACAAGCCTCGCCAATCTATTAACAATCGAAAAAATCAGTTGCTTAGGCTAATAAAAATATTTTTCATAGCCTAAGTTTCATCTCGCAACTTAACAGTCAGTATTATGCGAAATAAAATTTATGCAGGACAGTGCAACACCAAATATTTTATACATTTTGTGTGAAAACGAATTAAAATGTAATAAATTAAAAGGAGAGAAGAAGACGATATTTTAGAGGGTACTCTGAGGAAAATGAGAAATCAATTTTAGAAGTTTCTGAATAAGGGCATTACATCATTAAAGAAATTTTATTACGTATCTGCATCTGTTCATTCAGAATGGAACCGTCACTAAGTGAAAGGTGCTTGAAAATTTCTAACCAGTAGAATATTAGGTCTAAAGATTTTTTATTATGTGTACTGGATACTGATGTCAGGAACTTCATTAGGCCTTTGGACTGTAACTAATAAATGATCAACAAAGGAAGAGTTATATTTGTACCTTTTTTCCGTAAGAGATGTTCTTTAAATCTAACACCAATTGATAGTCCTGCTATTCTTTGTAGTAGGCTGAACATATGTCAAAGCTAATTTTGTAGATATCTGAGTTTTGTAATGGAGAAAGGATTCAAATTATGAATAAGATTATCTTTCAAACAAATGTTAGCAGTTTTTTTTTTTTTTTTTTTTGAGGAGACGCTGAATCCATAAAATTGGTACAGGAAATGTTTTTCTTTTTCATTACATTCGGTATTGGGGGAAGAGCCAAGAGTGGTGATTCTATTATTGGTTTTATTTTTGAAAATATTTCCAACGTATTTATTTGTCTTTATCAGCCTATGTATTCAAGGCTGCTTCCTAATATAAAGATTTTGTAAGGTGGAAATGTCATATTGATTTTTGTAAGTTGTCAATGTTCATGTCAGAGTGAGATTACCTACGCTACTGTTAAAACAATCTGTGGTCTTGCTGGGGCACAGTCTTAGCCTCTGCCCAGTCTGACACATTCTTAGTTGAGGTGTGATAGGTGAAGGTCGTATTTTGTACTCCTATATAGACTTGTGATTGTATTTGTTAGATGAAGAATGTTTTTTTGTAAAGGACAGCAACGATGAATAAGATGTATATGTTAGAAGGCGAAGAGAATATAAATTTTGAAAGTTGATATTATTGTTGAAGATTAGTTTGAGGTAAGACTACAGCACTGCGCATCTAATTTGTAGAAACGATTATTGAGAGCTAGTTAACTTTGTTCATTTGATTCTCGCTGAAAGAAGAACCAGCCCACTTTCCTGAGTTATTATTGACGTAGTAACTGATTAAGCTGTTTGATTTTTATAGAAATTCTGTTAACATTGTTCCCTCTTTAAATCATTGTTCACTTTGTTAAGCATACTATTGTTCTGACGTAAGTTATTTGCGAAGATTACCGAAGTTTCACTCTGCATTTTTGAATACATACTTCACTCTAAAATCGTTGTCTTGGAATAGTGACTCTACCAATTGTTTATCATTACTCATTAGCACATAGAAAAGTTTGATATGTATTTAATAACAGAAATCTACCTTAGCTGCTGCCTGCTTGCTGTAACCTGTTGTGCTTTCTAGAAATTTGCAATGTTGTCAAGACGTGAGGAAAGTAGTAATTTTGACTGGGACCAGACAATGGTTTTACTTCTGTAGCACATTTAATATAATAAAAGTTGAACTTGGATCAGTTAAAGTTCAATTTAAATCAGGTTTTGTTTAGTCCAGGGTTAGCATAAGAGCTTAAGTTGGATAACAGTTTGTGGGGACATGGTTTTGGTAACACATAGATTTTATAGAGTTGGTGGTAAGGCTAGGTTCAATTTAATAAAAAACTAATATAGCGGGGAAGTTACAACATAAGAAAGAAAAATTTTTAATAAGACACGTCTGTCACTAAAATTTGATAAACGTTGTGAGGAAATGAAGCTTGTGACAAGTTACATGAAGGCGTTTTGAATTTCAAGCAATGGAGAAAGAAACCGAATATTTTCAGACATTTAGTACCAAAAATAATTTTCAGAAAAAATGAGTACTCTTTAGGTAACGAAAGACGCTTTAAATGGTGAAGCCTACTATCTGTATTTAGACCTAACCAAAACTTTTTGTGTACATGTCAATTTCCAAGTTGATGAATATTAGTCACATCAGCGAAAGCTTAGATAAGTGTAAGGAAATCACCCAGATTTCGAATGAAAATAAGCTTTCTTGCCTTCTGCCTGTAAAAAAAAAAAAAAAAAAAAAAATTGATGGTAATAGCTTCCGAAAAATGGGGAAAAGTTTTGTAACCGAATTTTAAGTACAGCTCACATTAATTATACAAATAATGAAGTTTCCTTTTTGTAAAAGGGTTTGAAATATTATGTAGTGCCTAATTCACCTGATGAAAATGTTATAGGAAATCTGATCGTAGACCTAAAACTGGTCACGATGACATAAGAATTCAAATGTCTAGCCAGACAATGGTGTGTGGAATATTACAAGCCGTAATTTAAGTGCTTTTCAAAGTACAGTTAATTGTGACAAAAAGTTAATTAAGAGAATTAACGTAATAGTTAAAGAAAGTAATGCACTAATAACGACATCCGATAAAGGCAATACACTAGTTGTTGCTATCTAACAGGAGTATGCAACGAAAACATTAGTTTTTGAGAGAAACCATATTTTAGAGCTACTTGAATATCCCACTGCAGTTTTGTAACAGAAATTAGATCCGCTATTAATGATGCTAAATTTCTATTCAGATCGTTTCATAAAAGACGGCTGATTCACATGAACCCTCAACTCCGTAAGTTACGTCTCAGTTTAAAGTACACTAAATAGATAATCGAATTGGCCCAATTGCGAACAATATGAATTACGACATAACAAAGTTTCGTTATGACAAATTAAGAAAAAATCTGACGTCCGTCAGAACGATTATTCGATTTCCAACAGTCTAAATCTCGTTAGTAAAATAAAGGACTTACATTGCTGACAGCATGCATCTCCGGCAGCGCGTCTCCTGGGCTCATGGCGATACCGCTTAGGCGCTAGACGACTGGAAAACTGTGGCCTCGTCAGGTAAGTCCCGATTTCAGTTGGAAAGCTGATGGTACGGTTCGAGAGTGGTGCAGACCCAACGAAACCATGGGCCCAGGTCATGAAGAAGGTATTGTGCAAGCTGGTGGTGACGCCATAATGATGTGGGCTTTGTTTAAATGGTATGGACTGGGTACTTTTGTCCGATTGTACCAATCATTGAGTCAAGATGGTTACGTTCGGCTACTTGGAGATCGTTTGTAGGTAGCCATTCATTGATTTCATGTTCCCAAACAGCGATGGAATTCTGACGGATGACAATGAACTATGTCACCAGGCCACAACTGTAAGCGACTGGTTTGAAGAACATCCTGAACAATTCGAGCGAATGATTCGGCGACCCATGGAATTTTATGCGCCGTAATCGAGAGATCAGTTCTCACGCAAAATCCTACAACGGTAACATTTTTGCAACTATGGAAGACCAGAAGGCTCAAAATTTATGCAGGGGGCTTCCAATGACCAACTGAGTACATGTCATGTTGACTAGCTGCGCTTTGCCGGGAAAAAGGTCAGACACAATATTAGAAGGTACTGCATGAATTTTGTCAGTGTATATAACTTGTACTTTGCTGATCATTTATCAATTACAGGCCATAGGCTTAAAGAAGATCATGGCGTCTGTATCCCGCAATCAGAAAAGAAAGGCTTTACACTTAATATCTTCGCCGAATTAGAAATTCTTAAACGCCTTTCCCTTAGTGACAGTTTCATTATGAATGAACAGTTGTAGATACGTAATAAAAAATTCTTTGATGGTATAAAACCCTTATTAGAAGTTGACCATGTCAAACATTGGCCTGTTTTAAGAAAGCCATTTCCAGGAATGTATGTTCGTAGTACAGCGTTGTCTGCAAGTAAATCATGCATTGCGGGAAATTAGGAAAAGAAACAATTTGAGCGTTTGAGATGTGGTGCTACAGAAGGATGCTGAAAACAGATGAACTGATAAATTAAGTAAAGGGGTGGTTCTCCGCAGAATCGGCGAAGAAAGACTGAACAGGAGGATAAGACCTGTGTGGAGAATCAGGGAATAACTTGAGAGGCACTAGACGGACGTATAGAGAGTAAATACTGTAGAGCGAGGCAGTGACTGCATCACATCCAACAAATAATTAAGTGTGTTGATTGCGGGTGCTACTCTGAGGCGAGAAGCTTGGCGCAGGAGAGGAATTCGTGGGAGGTCGCATGAAACCAGTTAGAAAATTGACGAAAAAAAATGTACAGCTATCCTGGCTACCTCGGAACAATCGCAGTGTTTTCCTTAATCTCTGTCTCCCCTGTTGCCTTTCCAACGTAGGCAGACACTTCGATTTCTCATCGATCTTAACGCTCACGTCTGAACAACACAACACCCGTTCCCATCTTAGAAAAATCATTTCTGCTCCAACTATTCACTCAGCCGCTTTCGTAATAGCAAGAACCCGAGTCTGGAATAGCCTACCTCATTATATCAGAGAACCGAACAACAGCTCTTCTTCGAAAAACCGTTAATGAAATATCTGTTAACACAACAATAATATAGGCACTCTATTCCCAATTGCAACAAGGTAGCCTTCCATCCAGACAAATCTTCTTCATTTGGCAATGCTTTCAGCTGATGCAGACCACCTAAAGTTCTCTCCCTCGAAAATATAAATAAATTCCTTGTCTGCCATTATCATTATTATTGCGAGGGATGTTCAGTAAGTAACGCAACACATGTTTTTCTGCCAATTTTCGTTGAAAGAACGCCGAATTTGTTGTGGGACATCGTTGAATATTCCCGCTTGGGCCCCCATAGTTCCATGAAGTTCCGGTAAATGGCGGCACTATACTCGCAAGTAGCTTTGAAAGTGGTGTCTGTAACGGAGGTGCATTTCCAACATTGAGTTTCTTTTGGTAGAAAACAAGAGTATCACAGATATTCATCGGCACTTGTAGAACGTCAGCGGAGACCCGGCAGTGAACAAAAGCACGGTGAGTGGATGGCGAAGCGTCTGTCATCATCGCGAAAGGTCACACAAACCTGTCCGATCTCTCGCGTACCGGCAGGCCGCACACAGCTGCGACTCTGGCAATGTTGGAACGTGCAGACACTCTCATTCGAAGTGATCGACGGTTCACAGTCGAAAACCTCGTTGCGCAACTGGACGTCTCATATGGTGGCGCTAAAACAGTCATCCACTAATTGAGGTACTCAAAGATGTGCGCCCGCTGAGTTACTCTCCGCCTCATAGAAGACCCTAAAAGACGAACGAAAGACCGTCTGTGCGGAATTGCTTGCGCGTTACGAGACTGATCGTCACAAGTTTTTGTCGAACATCGTCACAGGCAATGAAACATGGGTTCATCATTTGGAACCGAAAACAAAATGGCAATGCGTGGAATGGCGCGACACCAACTCCCCCCGAAGATAAAGTTCAAAGCCGCACTCTGAGCGGGTAAAGTCAAGGCGACAGGTTTCTGGATCCCTGAACGGGTTATTCTGCTTGAAGTCGCCTCTTTGGAGCAACGATCAACTCGGAAGTGTGCAGCGCTACGCTCAGGAAATTGAAGAAACGACTTCAGCGTGTTCATCGTCACTAAAGTGCAAACGAAGTTCTCCTCCTCCATGACAACATAATGCATCACACAAATCTGCGCACGATAGGAGCTGACAGAACTCCACTGGATTGTTCTCCTTTATCCATCCAACGGCCCGGATCTTGTGTCGTGTCTTAAGAATCCCATCTGTTGGGCCCAATCAAGGAAGCACTCCACGGGACGCTGGGAGGTTACAGCAGCATAACGGCTCCTAGGTCGACCAGTAGAGTGGTACCGTGAGGGCATATAGGCCCTGTCAGTTAGGTGCCGTAACGCCGTCACATTGAGCGAAGGTTATGTTGGATTTGTAGCCAAAAGAGTGGGGAATAATATAATGTACTGGAATTCTGAATAAAACCAACATGCTTTCGGAAAAAAAATGTGTTTCGCCACTTACTGAATCCCGTCGTAGCAGTAAAAGTGGAGGGAGTAGTAGTAGTAGTAGTATGGTACTGTTAGTATTAACGTTATGGGTTTTGGTAAGCACTGTTATTCTCATTATCTTTAGACACTTCCAGATAATTTCTACCGGTTAATAAACTTTTTTGTATTATTCATCATCTTGAAATAATTATCATTTCTTAAGCAACTATCGTGCGAAAAATACTGTACGAGACAAATTCTGGTCTGACGTAAGTGAGAGTCTTATGGCTCTAATTTGTTGACGCTGAATTAATAAACACGAAAAATATTATTTTTAACGTTCTAAAATTTCTGTTTTATGATGTGCTCCTAATGTTTCAATTCGAAACTACTAATGGTTAATTTTCCCGCTACTAACTGATAGATGTAGTGCTGGGACGCTGTCAGCACGGAGCTCTTAGCTTGTGCTGCCGCCTTCGCATATTTGGTTGCTGTTTCAGTGAATATAATAGCATTTGGTGATGACACTCAGCCCTCAGAATTCACTGTGCCGCTCAATAACTTACAACAAAATAGTGACTGACACAGTAAGAAAACATTATTCATACATCCGCGTTTCACTAAGTAAGCTCCTTTACTATCAAATTACGACGAGAAATTGTGTCTCATATGGCAGGGCTGTGCGGAACACAATCGTTGCTCCAGTTTTGCCGACGCTGACTCTGTGCGCGTAAAATTAAGTTTGCTGACAGGATTTTATATCTCAGTCATCGTCGCAGAAAGCTTCGATTCCAATTTCGCCCCAGCGACAACGCCGCGTCCATATTTTTTGCTTATTCTGTGCGCCAAGCTGGCGCAGGGGGGACGGCGATTGGTTTGTCGTGCTGCGCAGAACGGCGCCGTGCTAGCTGCACAGTGGCGTGCGCCGCGGGTAGCGGCAGTCGCAGGCGCCCCATTCAGAGCGCGCCGAAAACAATTGCGGAGCGGCGGTGGCGGCGGGACCACGTTGCTCTCGCGTCTGCCGTCTGGCTGCTGCTGGCTTTGTTCCCGGCTCCCCGCCTCTGCTCTCTGCTACTCAGGCTCTCCTTTTACAGATATTGCCAACAATTTCTTACTCGCTTCTGTATCTGAGAGCGCCACTACTCTCAGTTGCTCGCTCTCTGTTTGGCTGCCGCTTTTATTCCCCGCCCCCTCCCTCCTCTCTCCCCCCTCTTCTTATTTTGTTCGCGAAAAGTTTTCTCCGGCATCTGTTCCCGTGATACTTCGTCCTGTTCGGCGATGGGGGTTGGACTGAGAACTAGCAGGGAACTTTCTACATTCTTGTTCTCACGTTGCACTCAATTCATTTCGCCGTGTTTGCAAGGTATGGGTCACGTAGTGAAAAATGGAATGATGGAGTTTCTGGAAGCGGGGACTTATTGTAACGGGACACCTTCAGAAATTAAAGTGCTGTCAAAACACGAGCCCAGCGCAACCCATCGTATTCACAAAATCTGCCCTTTAACAGCACCCATACGTTATAATCCTACACCAGATACCAGGCCTTGCTGTGTTAGAATACAATAACTGACCGAAAGAATAACAGTAAGCTGCGAGACTACATTTCCATTTTTGTGCTTCATTCTATGCAACAGATGTCACGACAGTGGGTGGGAAAATTGACCACAGCTACTAAATAATCCGAAAGTAAATTTTATAAGCACGAGGTTCCAGTAAATAATTTCCCACATGTTTCCTGGCAAAGCATCTAAAAGCATAATGCTGGCCAATTTTTTTAAAGCGTAGTTGTGTCATCAACTGTACAACTGTACGTTTATTCTCTAACAGCTTTAGTTATTACAGCCATCTTCACAGGAGACAAACCGTGTACGTCAATGGATCAAAAATATATTTTCGTCAAATATGACCCAACCAAATGTACAACACTGATGACCATTTGAACCAAATAATACTGTCATAGTAGTCTATCGGAATACAGGTCATATAAACGTGCTGTACCTTGTCACAATTACAGTATGGTACACATGGTGATAATACTTAAATTGTCAATTACTAAGTGCAGCGTTATCACCAAGTGTTCATTACTCCAATTACACCAAGGTGCAGCACGTTTATATGGGCTGTGTTCAGACTACTATGACAGTTATTTATGTTCTACATTCGGATGGGTCATATTTGACGAAAATGTATTTTTTATCTATTGAAGTATGCTGTCCTTCTCATATGATGACGGCTGCAATGACCGAAACTGGTAGAGAATAAACATACATTAGTACAGCTGATGGCACAAATATGGTTTTTCAATGGCCATAGACAGTCACGAAAAGTTTGAAATTTTTTTTTCAATTGCATCGGGTTTCAATAGTGGGTAGATTTACCTAATATAGGGACGATAAATTCAGAACTACCTCTAAATTTTCTGTACCACTTCACATATATGAGACACAAAATAATGGTAAAATCACATCTGTTTTATTTCCATTATATAATGGTCATCAATGAAACGAAAGTGTGATACACGTAACACGAAACTTATTCAGACTCTTACATAAATCATCAAAGAAATCATCATAATATACAAAAAGTCACATACCCTATCGTAACTGGACACGATAATGTTCTGCAATGTTTCATGTCAATGTATTTGAGAAAATGAGATGACAGAACTCTTTCTTATGTCTCCTCCCTTGTTCTAACCAAAACCAAATGCTATGTGTCCTAAGTTTCGGCTACCATTGCCCTTGATAGCTGTGTTCCGCTGTTCCGTTGTGACATTGTCGTGTACTAATCGATCGCCGTCGTTTTCCGGGAGAAAATCAAAGTACGATTATAAAGCGTGTGTGTTAGTGTCATTGGAAACCCTACATTTACGTAGTTATCCAGCAGTGCAGTCACTATAGAAACATAATTCTTTTCTCTTGTGTTGCCATACACACCATGCACAACTGTTCTGAAAGAAGTCCATGTATATAACTCGCTATTCGAAAGTTTCGCACCAAACGTCTCATCGATTAACAATTATCTTCCTTGTGGTCCGCTACTCACAATCTTGGCACCGCCAAGAAATCATATTATTTTTTCGAATATAAGCGCCATCTTCTTTATCAAGACGCTTTGTAAAGTTCTTCGTCAGGCCTCACTTAACATGAAGCAGAGGCAATATCACTTATGCTCAACAACTAGTGATACCTCTTTGTAGACCACACCCATGTCTCGGGTCTTTGTCTAGTAATCAAAATCTCCTGTGTCTCATCTTCAGTCCCAGCCATGGCTTAAACTCTGAATAAGAATAATCAACAATGGTCGTCAAACAATTTCGGGGTAAGGTGTCGCCTCGTTTTGATGACAGCCACTTCAAAGAGGGCAGAGGGGCGGGCAGAGTTTCACAGCAACATGTTGGGGTGGGAAATCTGCTCTAAAAGGTAGAAGGATGAACAATGATCAACGACATGAGGATAAAGAAGTCCGTGGAAACCACTGAATTACATATTGTGTATCCACAGGACTTGTAGACTGCAATTGAAAAAGTTTCATGATGATACCTTCATTGGCAGAAGGTACATTATTAGTTTTCCATTCGGATCCACAGAAGGGGACTGCCAAGGAGGAGGTAACCACGAGAAGAAGTTTAAATAATCAAGGGAAGGATGTAAAGCTCCGTGGGTGTCTTTTATTTTTTATTTTTTAGATTAATATTGGGGCTATGGAACTATTGGAGTCGAGTATGGATCTTTACATAGAAAGCACGCTTCGTTATGAAATAAAGCTAATATGTATATATTACGAATATGTGTGTCTTATACTTTTCATATCTTTTGGTTATTTAATTGAAAATGGAAAATATCGCGTTGAAGTAATAACAGTACCAATCAAATTACTTTGTTTTATTGCCCCTTTAGCACGTAACAAAATTCCCTAACGATGACTAAACTCATTATGTCTAGTATTAATAGTTATGCTTCTTTCACATTCACGCTGAAGTAACCATTTCTACGTAGCGTTTCCAGATTAAATAAGAAAGTAATCACTGTTTGCAGAAGCCTTTTCATTTACGTTCAACAATCAACACCTTTCTCCACGACATTTACTGATTCGTAAACACTATATTGTTCCAGTTAGATATAAATCTCATGATCAATCCCTGCGCATTTCCGCGGAATAATTGAATTAGTTAAACACTTTCGTACCACGATGCGACAGAGCACTTTCAAGTCTTAATTATCTTCCTACCAAATTATCCATACTGTTTATCCGCAACACAACAGTGCACTCAACACTGACCCTCCTTTTACACACGCTGGGGCATTGTTGTCATTATGTAGCGAGACAGCTCTCCCTTAGAGGAAAGGCGGGCTCGGATTCGAAAGACCAAAAGCCAGCGACAAGTAAGTGGTGCAATATCGATGCGTTTCAACATCAAGGATAGCAGTATTCCTTATAAGGATAACATTCTACGAATCTGAGTGCGGAATGTAATACGTTTGATCGTGGTAATGAAGCTAGAAAGTCAGAAAAGGGAAATGCAAAGGTCGAGTCTTACAGTCTAGATTGGATGAAGGTAGAGAATATGAAATGCGTAAGGCTGGTGCCACTCTTCCATTTCAATTTTGATTAGTATTAATCATCTTTGATCATGTAATTCATATTTTCTTTTTCCCTTGAGTAATGCAAGCTTTTACATTAAACTAGGACAAAGGTTATTTATTTATTTACATGCTATTTTATTTTAGTCTGTTATATATAAAGAACAGACCGAATGTTGCACATAAACTGACATGAATAAAGCACATCATATTTTAACATGATCTCAGATGTGTTATTAATAACTAAGCATTATGCTGTCTAAAAGGGGAGGGGGGGGTGAATCTACATAGAATAGCTACAGTAAAACGAATAATGATAAGATTAATAATAATATCAACAAAAGTCTGAATACTTCCATTTGGCCATCTGGTGCACAGACATATGATCATGAGAAATCCAGAAGGCACACACTACTCGTCTATTACACTATGAGGCACTGGTAGTCACAAATTTTGTAATTTATAATTCTGGACTACAAATGGTTCAAATGGCTCTGAGCACTATGGGACTTAATATCTGATGTCATCAGTCCCCTAGAACTTAGAACTACTTAAACCTAATTAACCTAAGGACATCACACACATCCACGCCCGATGCAGGATTCGAACCTGCTACGGTAGCAGTTGCTCGGTTCCGGACTGAAGCGCCTAGAACGCTCTTCCACCGCGGCCGGCTCTGTACTACACTACTATAACAGTATACGACACAGCACTACTTTGCAAAGCATTACACTACATTACTGTACTTGGTATTAGAAGCAAACTGCATCTTTCATTAGTCTGGATGGTTAACACCCGACGCGCTTCGGTGCAACTCAGGATTCACAGGGGCTGCGCTGCTGAGACACCCAAGGTAGAGAGACCGGGAGACGGCTGTGAGGTTCTCAGGAAGTCTTTCCTGGTCCTACCCGAGGCTCTTCTCCTCATTGTTTCCAGAAGTGTTGTTGGTGGGTGTTCTTCCATGGCACGTCTCGTTATCATGATGTTTCTTGGTTGTCTATCAGCCACGTAAGCTTGCAATTCATAAGCTGATATCTTAGCTGCAACGAAGTTCAGCAAACGCCACAGTTCCTTATTCCATATTATATTACAGACCGTTGCATTTCCAAACGCGTTCCTGTCCTGGTCTCTAACATCTTGTCTACCGGAACACTCCCATTCGATGTGATCTGGGATACCGATTGCTCCACTTTCGTAAGTGACTGTGGTGCACTGTCTTACTTTTAGTAAGTAGCTGGGATACGGACCATTTACCAACAGGTAGCGTATAGTTCCCTTGGTTGGAAGGAAGTACATCACTCTTGTTCTTTCTTCTATGTTAGGAAGGAGCTGGCAGGTTCTCCTCCATGTTTCTGCCCTGTTCCAGATTTTTTCCGTTATCTGTCAATGCATTATTTTGTTTCTTTATTTAATAATGCTCTTGTGACCAGTATCTTATTCACCGTATCATATTCGTGCTTTTTGAACCAATATTGTGCACCTCTCTTTCTTACTGCTAGGTGTAATTATATCAAACGTAATATCACCAGCAACACCTCAGTCAGTGTTGTTCTACAAGTGCCTGTCAGGCGCAGGAGTACACTGCTCTGTGCTCACCGTATAGCCTGTGCTGTCTGTACCTTTCTGGCTCTATGAGTCCAAACGCTCGAGCCGTAACCCGCAATAGCGAGTATAGTTACATTGTGGTACATTCTTACTGCACTGGCATCTGAAAACTTCTTTGGCCAATTGTTGCTATTTTATGTATGATTTTAATGCATCTCTGGCAGACTATTTCTATATGTACGTTGTAATACGTTCGACCGCGGCCACTTTCGCCAACGCGCTAGGAGCAAGGAGGAGGAGGAAACCATACACCCTGGGGCGAACCCCTGAGGACAGGACACTGCAGTGATTCTGCGAGCACTCAGCAGGAAGTTGGGTGGACACCCTCGCCTCGCTCAAGGAGGGACACATTGCGAAGGGCCTGTCTGGCAACGAGAAGAATGCCGAGAACTGATGGACACCTGCAGACATTAGGACGGAATGCCAAGAATGTAGGCAAGAAAGCATCTGAGTTCTTCTGGCCCGGTGGAAGTCATTTTACCTGCCTTAGAAAGCACCAATGTGGCGACATTTCCAGCACCCTATGGGAAAAGCGAGGAGCGTACACAAAGCGAGGGGAATTGGTGCAGGGATGAATGTGAAAGTAGTCAGCGTTCTTAATGAGACGTTTTTCTCGACAGTGAGGATATTCCTTATACCGGGTGATCAAAAAGTCGGTATAAATTTTCAAACTGAATAAATCACGGAATAATGTAGATAGAGAGGTACAAATTGGCACACATGCTCGGAATGACATGGGGTTTTTATTAGAACCAAAAAAATACAAACGTTCAAAAAATGTCCGACAGATGGCGCTTCATCTGATCAGAATAGCAATAATTATCATAACAAAGTAATACAAAGCAAAGATGATGTTCTTTACAGGAAATGCTCAATATGTCCACCATCATTCATCAACAATAGCTGTAGTCGGGGAATAATGTTGTGAACGGCACTGTAAAGCATGCCCAGAGTTATGGTGAGGCATTAGCGTCGTATGTTGTCAAAAGCATCTGTAGAGATGTCGGTCGATCACGATACACTTGCGACTTCAGGTAACCCCAAAGCCAATAATCGCACAGTCAGAGGTCTGGGGACCTGGGAGGTCAAGCATGAGGAAAGTGGCGGCTGAGCACATGATCATCACCAAACGACGCGCGCAAGAGATCTTTCACGCATCTAGCAATATGGGGTGGAGCGCCATCCTGCATAAACATCATAGCTCCAGCAGGTGTTTATCAGCGAGGCTGGGGATGATGCGATTCTGTAACATAGCAGCGTACCTCTCACCCGTCACGGTAGCAGTTTTGCTGTCCAGCGCCATCTGTCGGACATTTTGTGAACTTTTTTTTGTTCTAATACAGCCCCATGTCATTTCAAGCATGTGTGTCAATTTTTACCTCTCTATCTACATTATTCCGTGGTTTATTAAGTTTTCAAATTTATACTGTCTTTCTGATCATCCTGCAAATAACGGTCGCCGGCAGTTTTTGAGACAGAACCCAAACTTGAGTCTATCCAGAGCTCACGCAGAGAGAACGGTTATAAAGAAGTGGTGTGTAGCTGTTCTCCCAACTGCCTCGGAAAGCAGAAAAGCATCTTAAGAATGCGAAATCGTGAGGAAGATGCCAATTCACGAGGCACACGCCAGCCCATGTCAGATAGGAAATTCTCATCTCGCACGGAGAGGCGTGGCTATGAAATGGCGATCTGTCATTGGACTGCATTAAAATTTTTGTCCGCCAATGACAAAGCCGAAAGGAAGATTATTCCGAAGAGGAGTTGAGCTGAGAGATGGATGAGAAGGGAGAAGGATGAGTCGTGGAGACACCGTGGATGCGACTGGACATGGGCTCTCCTCCACCCATCGCCAGCATCCGCCTTCGAACACCATGATAGCACAGTTCCGGCCACGTGACCATCAACTGTCACACAACGCGGAGGTCATACCTGGGCCACGCTACAACGCCGCGATGGCTGATGGGGCAACCGATTCGCGCAGCTCAGTTGGGAGGTGATGCGCCATACTGTCGTAGCGCCTGCCACCAACAGCAGTATACGACGAACGATGAAGAATGGCGAGCCGATTTGTTCCCTCCTACTGCCCCTTAATAACTGAGTCGTTTCCACGCTCAGTCAAATCAGCCCTCAGTTTGTAATTTATTTTTTTTTGATTTGTGTAAACAGCACGAAAATAAATACGTGGTTTGGTCATATAAGCAAACTTGTACATTCATACATGAACACCTTAATTTTGTACCCTTTGTGTTTGATTTCATTTAATTATTGATATCAATTAATTTTTGGCTCCTGACGTGGAGCAATCTGCTCGTCGTTTCAAGTCCGTGTGAGGTAACAGACGAATTGTGGCGCCCTGGAAATATTAGTTACAGTTATAGAATAGTTATAGTTGCAGGATAGTTATGAGTTGGCGTGGCTGCGCGCAGGCCTGTCGGTGGGCTGTGGCATGTAAGGGGTCTGCAGGCCCTTACTACTAAGTTTGCACTCACACAGGTCGACAGGGCAACTATCGATTAGTGTATCGGGTCGCGAGAGCGAGAGGAGAGTTGAGTTAGTCAGTGTGTGTTGTAGGTTCCCGCGAGGCGGGCAGAGCTGTGCAGAAGCCAGCAGTTGATATAATGCAAAGTTTATCGACAAAGGGAGTGGCCATCGCCGCGGTTTAACCCCTTTGTGTTAGTATTATACGGGAAAGTGAAGAAGTTTAACTACGAGTGTGATCAGTGGTATTTATGTGCCGTTATTGAGATCCCGCGTCTACCGCGCCGGCATTTTTTGGATTACAGTGTTGGATTACAGTGATTGAACTTGCGTGTGACGATTATGAATAGCGAGGAAGCCTGTGTCGAGATTAGCCGTTATTAAAAGTGTATGACGAAGGCAGTGGCTGTCTCCTTTTGGTGTTTTTGATACGAATATAGGTCTTGATTAGTGAAGCTGTGTTGTTGTTCTCTTGCCACCAGACATTTCATTATTACAGCATTTGAGAAGGACAAAATGGAATGTAACAACTCCGTAGCAGTCCAATCCGATTGCCAGCCCCATTAGGTACACAGTCACATTAATTAATACTTATGTGGGCTGCTATTCAGATCCCGAACGAACGGGCTATAATAGAATAAAATAAGGGAGTGTTACACCCTTGGCTTACCGTGAAAGGACAAGTGCAATTTTCGGACGAATCGTAAAGAATAATAGGTAATTTTACCTTGCTTAACGCAGGAAAGATTTTTTTTCAATTGGATCGGGACAGAGCATAAACTTTAAAATCGCGACAAGAATGCATTTTTGAACAATACGAAGTAATAATATCTTACGGTTGTGACTAAACTTTTTCTTGCCATATTAAATAAGAACAATAGTGTCAATAAACTGTGTTATAATGTGCAAACGCGTAAATCCGCACGAAAAACTGTGAAAAGTGGACACCAAAGAAAGACACGAGTGAACATTAAAATAGCAAAACGAGCCAAGAATTCATCAAGAAAGTTGTTAAAAAATGTTTAGTGGTCGTATTTTGACTGAAATTGCCTTTTGAACAGTGAAAATCGGACAGTTTTATGTGGACCTATAAACTGTTATGCAGACGACAATTTATTGTGGCGACGCAATTGTTGAGTGACGTCACGCAGACCCGTGTAGATGCCGCACCAAAGAGCTTCGATCCGCGAGGTGATTTCACACGTCATCCCAACTACCTGTGCAAGGAGTAGTTTAAGCACAGACGCACTACACCGAGCGCCGTCCCGGTATCTAGCGGCCAAACTACAAACTACGCCCGCCTGCAGCGCCACGGAGCGGCCGACGGAGAACTACGACGACTCGGCAGCGCAACTTCACGCAGCTCCGGCAGCAGTGCAGCGCCACGCCCACTTCAAACGTCAAAACATCGCGAATCGCGGTAACGTCAGCTGGTGAGTGAAGACGACTGGTTGACCTAACATTAAATTGCAGTGTGCAGTCTTCGCGATAAATAAACAGTTTTTAACTGAATTTCACATTAGGAAAAGTGTCCAATTACAGTAATTTCCGAAAAGTTTGCGGAACATACTTTGAAATATTGCATACTTATTTATGCACACTGCACTGTCTAAATGGTAATTGTTTTTGGGGATTTTACATTTATAGATTTTATGAGTGTTGTGATTTATCTTGTTTAGAACATTTTACATAAACTGTGTATGTGAAAATTGATATTTGAAGTTATTAGGTTTTGAGAGTCGTTATGTTCAGTGTTCATACATGTTGTATCAATTTTGGGATTAACTGAAAAGACTGCAGGTACTGTTTCATTAGTTTCATGATAATTAGGAGTGTTTTGGGTTACTAGAGGTTATTTGTATTACTTGCCTGTGCATTAAAAATAAACCAAACATGTCTACTGAAGATAAGCAGGTCTGTGAGGCAGTAGTTGAAAGGAAAGGGATAGGACAGGAAGACAGAGATGATTCAGGAATTAGTGATTGTGGATTGCCATTAGGAAGCCCATCAGCACATTCAACTAGTTATCCTGAGACACCAGGACAAACGATGAGAGCTAGGCCAGTTTCAGAGGATGCAGATATGCGATCGATGTTGGCAGCCTTGCTAAAAGAAACTAGAGAGAGGGAAGAAAAATTCCACAAATCATTAGAGAAGAGTTCACAAGAAGCTAGAGAAAGGGAAGAAATATTCTGCAAATCAATAAAGGAAGATTTGCAAGAAACTATCGCACAAGAGATCAAAACATCGTACATGAAGATGGAATGTAATCTGAAGAAGGAAATGCAGGAGTTACCAGAACGACTGAAGATGAATGTCGACGAGAGAGAGCTACAGAAAAATATAGACCAGGTCCAGGGAGACGTGGAGAAGATGGAAGGAAAGTTAACAAAGAAGATAGAAGACGATGTTGAAGAAACTAAAACCGAATTGGGAAAAAGGATCACCGAGGTGACGCAGATGCAGAAACAATGCAATGATGCGGTTAAGGGGATAAGAGACAAGCAAAACCAATTGGCTGTCAATCTGAGAAATGCTATAGCCGTGCAGCGAGAAGAGGATAACCAGTGGGTTGCAATAGAAGGTGAGGCCTTCACTTGGGGAGTCAAGAAGAAGAAGGGACTACTAGTTGTGATCCGTTTGAAGGAGGATTCTTGAAGAAATACTGGTCCAAAAGTCATCAGTGTGCAGCAATTGAGGACCTACTACACCGCAAGTCACTTAGTACATGGAGAGGAACGTCGAAAGAGTTTGCCGAGCATTTATGGGAATTGAACGAGACCTTGGAACAACCCCTGAATAATGGCGTAATGGTATCTGCGATAAAAAGAAGATTGAATCAGAGAACGCAAGAAACGGTATCCGGGAGCCTAATTAAAGATAGGGAGGCCTTGATGGAGATAGTGGAGCAGTTGGAATCTGTTCAATCACAGGAACACAATCAAACTAATGATCAAAACAGAGAGCGAAGTAATGACCCAAGGAATCATTTTAATCATTCATCTGATTATAGAGGAAGAGGTGGAGGAACCGAAAAACTGAATGACACTCCAGGTGAGGTCCGGTCAAGAATGAGGGCTACAAGGACCCGACCAAACCTGCTAAGATATATTTAGGACATTTAATTATAAAATGGACATTTGAAAAAGGAAATGTTTATTTACATTGTGTTTGGTGATGTATTATAATTAGAATTGCATCTTTCATATCGATGATTATCTAAGAATGAGTATAAAACCTGTAATAACTATTTTGTAGTATAGTAATTCATATAACATGTGTTCAAGTAGTAATTTTTGAGTGTATGTTGTGTGTTTCATTCAATATTGGACTAGAGAGGACTATTGCTGCTTGATAAAAAAATTGTAATTTGGACAATACCATATTTATGAGATGTATAACATTTTGTAGAAATTATTGTGGAGGCAGCCCACTACCGGACTCGAGGGATTATTTTGATGAATTGTAATTTCATTAATTATTTACACTGTATGTTTGTTCAAATGTAGCAATGTTTAATTCCCTTGCCGATTCTTTTTCGCCTGCGGCTCTAAAGAAGTTTTCGAGGACGGGGATGTAAGGGGTCCGCAGGCCCGTACTACTAAGTTTGCACTCACACAGGTCGACAGGGCAACTATCGATTAGTGTATCGGGTCGCGAGAGCGAGAGGAGAGTTGAGTCAGTCAGTGTGTGTTGTAGGTTCCCGCGAGGCGGGCAGAGCTGTGCAGAAGCCAGCAGTTGATATAATGCAAAGTTTATCGACAAAGGGAGTGGCCATCGCCGCGGTTTAACCCCTTTGTGTTAGTATTATACGGGAAAGTGAAGAAGTTTAACTACGAGTGTGATCAGTGGTATTTATGTGCCGTTATTGAGATCCCGCGTCTACCGCGCCGGCATTTTTTGGATTACAGTGTTGGATTACAGTGATTGAACTTGCGTGTGACGATTATGAATAGCGAGGAAGCCTGTGTCGAGATTAGCCGTTATTAAAAGTGTATGACGAAGGCAGTGGCTGTCTCCTTCTTTTGGTGTTTTTGATACGAATATAGGTCTTGATTAGTGAAGCTGTGTTGTTGTTCTCTTGCCACCAGACATTTCATTATTACAGCATTTGAGAAGGACAGAATGGAATGTAACAACTCCGTAGCAGTCCAATCCGATTGCCAGCCCCATTAGGTACACGGTCATATTAATTAATACTTATGTGGGCTGCTATTCAGATCCCGAACGAACGGGCTATAATAGAATAAAATAAGGGAGTGTTACAGGCAGTAACCACGTGGTGCTGAGCGTTAGCTGAGCATGAGGGGTAGCACCAGTGCGCGGTCGAGCCGTGGATTCCATGGTGATGCTGTGTCGATGAAGGAGACACAACGGGAGTGCCGAAGATGACGGACTTTGTGAAACCTCAATGGTAGACATTTCGAAGTTTGTATAGAAATTAATAGTAGACAGATGAATTATGAAACCTCAAAAAGAAACGTGTACATTACCATTATTTGCATGACGATTCTGATGGTGTAATCACATTTTTCAATACCTGTATTAGTGTAAAGTTTAGTATCTGACTGTAAATTATACAAGTTACACCCAGCAAACGAATTTCCAAAATCTAAATGGTTTATCCGATTTCGTCGATCGACGTGTCTACCTGAATTGGTATGAATTACAGGCATGTAACTTGAATAGTACATGAGTTATTGGAGGACAAAGTGGCCGACTACTACTAATCGCATCAGGCCATAACTACTCCACAGTCACACGAAAAAACGGTAGCAGCACGCTAATAAATATATTTATTCGTCTATGTCTTTCTTTATATCCGATATATATTATTTATGAAGAAATTGGTTAAAAATCTACTGTGATTTAGAAACCACACAAACATTGCGCTACTGGCCTACCTTCTGTTCTATTGCTTTGATATAAGTTTATTCAATTTCTTTATGTGTCCAATACTTTACTTCTACATACATACTCCGCAATCCACCATATGGTGCGTGGCGGAGGGTACCTCGTACCACAACTAGCATCTTCTCTCCCTGTTCCACTCCAAACAGAACGAGGGAAAAATGACTGCCTATATGCTTCTGTACGAGCGCTAATCTCTCTTATCGTATCTTTGTGGTCTTTCCGCGAAATGTAAGTTGGCGGTAGTAAAATTGTACTGCAGTCAGCCTCAAGTGCTGGTTCTCTAAATCTCCTCAGTAGCAGTTCACGAAAAGAACGCTTGCTTTCCTCCAGAGACTCCCACCCGAGTTCCTGAAGCATTTCCGTAACACTCGCATGATGATCAAATCTACCAGTAACAAATCTAGCAGCCCGCCTCTGAAATGCTTCTATGTCCTCCCTCAATCCGACCTGACAGTGATCCCAAACGCTCGAGCCGTATCAAGAATAGGTCGTATTAGTGTTTTATGAGCGGTCTCCTTTACAGATGAACCACATATTCCCAAAATTCTACCAATGAACCGAAGACGACTATCCGCCTTTCCCACATCTGCCATTACATGCTTGTCCGACTTCTTATCGCTCTGCAATGTTACGCCCAAATATTTAATCAACGTGACTGTGTCAAGCGCTACACTACTAATGGAGTATTAAAACATTACAGGATTCTTTTTCCTATTCATCTGCATTAATTTACATTGATCTATATTTAGAGTTAGCTGCCATCCTTTACACCAATCACAAATCCTGTCCAAGTCATCTTGTATCCTCCTACAGTCACTCAACGACGACACCTTCCCATACACCACAGCATCATCAGCACACAGCTGCACATTGCTATCCACCCTATCCAAAAGATCATTTATGTAGATAGAAAACAACAGCGGACCTACCACACTTCCCTGGGGCACTCCAGATGATATCCTCACATGCGATGAACACTCACCATCAAGGACAACGTACCGGGTTCTATTACTTAAGAAGTCTTCGAGCCACTCACATATTTGGGAACCAATCCCATATGCTCGTACCTTAGTTAGGAGTCTGCAGTGGGGCACCGAGTCAAACGCTATCCGGAAGTCAAGGAATATGGCATCCGCCTGATACCCTTCATCCATGGTTCGCAAGATATCATGTGAAAAATGGGCGAGCTGCGTTTCGCAGGAGCGATACTTTCTAACGCCGTACTGATGCATGGACAGCAACTTCTCTGTCTCAAGGAAATTCATTATACACTCCTGGAAATTGAAATAAGAACACCGTGAATTCATTGTCCCAGGAAGGGGAAACTTTATTGACACATTCCTGGGGTCAGATACATCACATGATCACACTGACAGAACCACAGGCACATAGACACAGGCAACAGAGCATGCACAATGTCGGCACTAGTACAGTGTATATCCACCTTTCGCAGCAATGCAGGCTGCTATTCTCCCATGGAGACGATCGTAGAGATGCTGGATGTAGTCCTGTGGAACGGCTTGCCATGCCATTTCCACCTGGCGCCTCAGTTGGACCAGCGTTCGTGCTGGACGTGCAGACCGCGTGAGACGACGCTTCATCCAGTCCCAAACATGCACAATGGGGGACAGATCCGGAGATCTTGCTGGCCAGGGTAGTTGACTTACACCTTCTAGAGCACGTTGGGTGGCACGGGATACATGCGGACGTGCATTGTCCTGTTGGAACAGCAAGTTCCCTTGCCGGTCTAGGAATGGTAGAACGATGGGTTCGATGACGGTTTGGATGTACCGTGCACTATTCAGTGTCCCCTCGACGATCACCAGTGGTGTACGGCCAGTGTAGGAGATCGCTCCCCACACCATGATGCCGGGTGTTGGCCCTGTGTGCTTCGGTCGTATGCAGTCCTGATTGTGGCGCTCACCTGCACGGCGCCAAACACGCATACGACCATCATTGGCACCAAGGCAGAAGCGACTCTCATCGCTGAAGACGACACGTCTCCATTCGTCCCTCCATTCACGCCTGTCGCGACACCACTGGAGGCGGGCTGCACGATGTTGGGGCGTGAGCGGAAGACGGCCTAACGGTGTGCGGGACCGTAGCCCAGCTTCATGGAGACGGTTGCGAATGGTCCTCGCCGATACCCCAGGAGCAACAGTGTCCCTAATTTGCTGGGAAGTGGCGGTGCGGTCCCCTACGGCACTGCGTAGGATCCTACGGTCTTGGCGTGCATCCGTGCGTCGCTGCGGTCCGGTCCCAGGTCGACGGGCACGTGCACCTTCCGCCGACCACTGGCGACAACATCGATGTACTGTGGAGACCTCACGCCCCACGTGTTGAGCAATTCGGCGGTACGTCCACCCAGCCTCCCGCATGCCCACTATACGCCCTCGCTCAAAGTCCGTCAACTGCACATACGGTTCACGTCCACGCTGTCGCGGCATGCTACCAGTGTTAAAGACTGCGATGGAGCTCCGTATGCCACGGCAAACTGGCTGACACTGACGGCGGCGGTGCACAAATGCTGCGCAGCTAGCGCCATTCGACGGCCAACACCGCGGTTCCTGGTGTGTCCGCTGTGCCGTGCGTGTGATCATTGCTTGTACAGCCCTCTCGCCGTGTCCGGAGCAAGTATGGTGGGTCTGACACACCGGTGTCAATGTGTTCTTTTTTCCATTTCCAGGAGTGTATTCGAACTGAGAGTGTGTACGAGAATCCTGCAACAAACCGATGTTAAGGTTAATGGTCTGTAATTTTGAGGATCAGTCCTTCAACCCTTCTTAGATACAGGCGTCACCTGCGCTTTTTTTCAGTCGCTCGGGACTTTACGTTGGGCAAGAGATTCGCGATAAATGCAAGCTAAGTAAGGAGCCAATGCAGTAGAGTACTCTCTGTAAAACCGAATTGGAATCCCATCAGGACTTGCCAATTTATTTATTTTCAACCCATTCCCTGCTTCACAACCCGTGGGATGTCTATCACTATGTTTTACATACGGGAATGTGTACCAGACTCAAACGGCGGTATGTTTGTACGATCCTCCTGCGTGAAACCTTTTTCAAATGCTAAATTTAAAATTTCAGCTTTCGTTTTGCTGTCTTCCGTTGCCAGGCCAGATTGATCAGTGAGTGACTGGATGGAAGCCTTCGACTCGTTTACCGATTTTACGTAAGACCAGAATTTCCTTGGGTTTTCAGCAAGATCTTTTGCTAAGGTATGAGGGTGGTAGTGGTTGTATGCTTCGCGCATCGCTCTTTTTACAGCAGCACGAATCTCTACTAATGTTTGCCTGTCCTCATTCTCCCGATCTTTCTTGTACCGCGAGTGCAACTGCCTTTGCTTCCTGAGCATTCTCCGAATTGCGCTGTTAAACCACGGTGGCTCTTTTCCGTCCGTAACCTACTTTTTGGGCACATACTTCTCCAATGCGTGATTTACTGTGTGTTTAAAATTTGCCCATAATTCTTCCACGTCCATCGTACCGGAAGTACATGAAGTCGATTCATTTACTAAGTGGGATGCTAACAACTGCTTATCTGCTCTTTCTAGTAAGAATACTCTCCTAGCCTTCTTGACCGACTTTTTAACTTTGGTATCCGTAGTCGTAATAACAACATCATGATCACTAATCCCTGTCTCAACACTGACACCGTCGATGAGGTCTGTTAGTGACTACCAGATCTAAAATATTTCCATTACGCGTTGGCTGTCGATTTAGCTGCTCAAGACAGTTTTCGGATAATGTGTTCAAAAATAATTCACACGACGGCTTGTCTGTACCACCTGTAATGAATCCATAGACATACCAGTCTATACTAGGTAGGTTGAAGTCGCCTCCGACTAATATAGCAAAATCCGGGTACTTCTGCAATACAGAGTGTAGACTCTCTTTGAATGATTCTAGAACTGTCACGGTGGCCGGTAATAACACCCAACAATTAACTTTATTTCTCCTAGCCCTGTTAAACGTGTCCAGATAACTTCACAATCACACTCTTCTTCGATCTCAGTAGACACAACATTTTTGTCAACTGCAATGAGGACACCTCCTCCTACGGTGTCTAATCTGTCTTTCCGATACACGTTCCAACCGTCACTAAATATTTCAGAACTTCCTATCTCAGGGTTCAGCCAGGTCTCAGTCCCGAGAATAATTTGCGCGCCACACGCTTCCTGGAGGGCAGTAAATTCAGGAACTTTATTCCGAACACTCTGAAAATTTACTGCTGATATTTTGATAGCTGAAGTGTCTTTACACTGAGCGCGTCCTGATTTCCCTACCTGCACGTCGACTGGTGAGTGTTCATCAGGACACCTCGCACTATTGCCTAGCCTAAAAAAAACCCCATGTGCACGCCACAAGTACTCTGCTACCCGAGTAGCCGCTTCCTTTGTGTAGTGCACCTCTGACCTATCTAGGGGCGTCCTACAATTCCCCAACCAAGTGCGCAAGTCTAGAAATCTGCAGCCAAGACCGTCACAGAGTCGACGAAGCTTCTGGTTGAGGACCCATGTGTTAGAGCGTGTTTATGGTCCAACCGTAGGAATATTTATTTAACTTCGAGTTATTTAAAAGTAAATCCAGTATTTCGAATGTGTTTCATTATGTTCGTGTGGGTGCGTTGGCTTGAAGACATGGCGCGAGCGCTCTCGCCAATCACAGCTCTCGTGAATGGGAGACCGGATGGAAGCGAGAGAAGAGTGCTTTGCAGGAAGGCACAAGCCACGAACAGTACAGGACAGGGCACGCGCTGGAGCGGCACACAACGGACGCACGGTCGCGGGAGAGACTCGGAGAGTGTGGAGCGGTTTTCGCGTGGTCGCGGCAGATAGAAATGCTTCGGAATGCCGACTAGTGCACTTGTGAGATTTCCGTGGCTTCTACAGTGAAAACGTAGTGTGTGTTTAGAAGTGAATATCTCGCGAGCTATGTTGTTGTTGATAACTAATTACGTGCAGTAGGAATCTATTCTTTCCCTCTTATTCAGCTTATATTTTATTTAATTGCTGGACCATGGACACCAGTAAGTTTTTGCAGAAATATACCGCATTCTCAAAAGTACTTCTGCTATCGTACTCATCATTTAAAGTCGTTATTATAGTACCTGCCCATTTTATTTAATTTCTGCGTTACATTCGCAATTGACGAGTGATAGGAACCTTCGACCATTCGATTCATGTGTATATTCATATTGTATACTGTAGACTCAGCAGTATTCGGCTTGTAATGAGGCAAATACGCATCCCAGTCCCTAGTCAACGAAACCAGCCAAAACTTTTAATATTTGAACACTGAGTGTGAGGGTACATAGTTGAGGGCCACAACACCTCATTATTAATTGAAACCCCGCATTCGACAGAAAACGGAAGAATTCACGGTTCACTACATTTTTGGCGCCCAGCATGGGGCGACCTGTTCGGTAATTTTCATGGTACCTGATGTCACAAAGCAATTTCTCGATGTCACTACATTTTTAGCGCTCAACGTAGGACTTCGATTTGACTTCATTCTCACGTTGTTAGCGTGAGAACTTCTAAGTTTCAAGACAGGACTCAGGAAGATTCACCATTCCACTATTACCATATGTTATCCTCACTGTGTGAGATATCAGACGCAGGGATTGTGTGTGATAACTGCGTTGCAACTGAGCATATAAAATAGATACAACGGTAACTAGTGTAGTCAGTTTTGGTTCCCATATCATCCCCGTAGTTTTTGATGTAGTTTGAGACTGTGTAATTTGTTTTTGTGAATATTGTTAAAAAATGTTCAAATGTGTGTGAAATCTTACGGGACTTAACTGCTAAGGTCATCAGTCCCTAAGCTTACACACTACTTAACCAAAATTATCCTAAGGACAAACACACACACCCATGCCCGAGGGAGGACTCGAACCTCCGCCGGGACCAGCCGCATTTTGTGAACATTCTGTTCCGCGATTTCCATTGTTCTGTTCGCTGTTACCAGCGTTGTCGTCAGTGTTGTATTGTCTCTGTTCGTTCTGTGTAGTGCTTTCAATTTTTAGTTTACTTTCTCTATGCAACTGAGGTCTGCGAAACTGATGAACGTGGAAACATTGAAGCCAGTTGAGGAAAGTTCGGGGGAGTGCGAGGAAACACAAGGCACGCTTATGGGGGATACGCAAAGTCAGGGTCCACTAGATCGAATTCTCGCGATATTAGAAAACCACACATCACAGTTAGCAGCCATAAGGGAGGAGAATAAAACACGGTTTGAAACACTCGAAACTGAGCTAAAACTTTGCAATCAAAAACTTGATCGGCAAGTCGCTGGTGACAGGCACGAACTGGAGACTGAAACCGAAAAGATACGGACGGAGGTTACCAACAACCTAAAAGAGGTGAGAAAAGAGTGTGAAACGAAGGTTGGCAGCTTAGAAATGCGGATTGCTGGATGGATATGGTGTTATGGGCGCTCAACAGTGTAGTCTTTAGCTCCCGAACGGAAACAACAACGGACGAGTGTCATTAAAATGCAGCAAGTGCAAAAATAGGATTAAAATTATAGGTGAAAGTCTACAGAGGCAGTTTGCACGTCAACAGTAGCAAAGAGGAAAGCAGCACATAAAGAGGAGAATTGCAAGAGAACGTAGGGGAAGGGGTTAAAATGAAACACACAGCACATGTTTGGAACTGGCCTATTACAAGAATAAAAAAGGAGTGTTAAGCCACTCGGCAACACACTAAAAATTCCAACCTAAAATTTTTGGCTGAAGCCCAGAAACATCACAGTACCTTAAAACTTTCCTGACACTCGCCTCGTCATCGGCTAAAATCGAGGGCAAATCCCCACTAATATTAACTTCCGCCCTGACAAAACGATATAAATCACACTCAACTAAAATGTGGCGTACAGTGATTCGTACGCCACAGGCATCACACAGAGGGTGTTCCTCTCGCCGTAGTAAGAAGGCATGCGTAAGAGGACAGTGCCCTATGCGAAGACGTGTAAGGGTCACTTCGTCACGCCTAGGTGACCGGCAGGAGGAACACCACGGCTGGATGGTGGGTTTCACCATCCGCAGCTTATTTTCCCTCACCGCTAGCCATTCCTCCTCCCACAATTGCATATACTTCCACCGCAGCACAGTTAGAAATGCGGGTAAATGCAAAGATAAGTGATATCTCTGTACGCATAGATGAGGAAAGTAAATCATTGAAGGAAACACAAACACGAGTGTCAGTCCTCGAGCAAGAAGTGTCTGCAGTGCGATGAGATAATGTCCTTGTAACACAGGCCACGCCAAAGAATTTGCAGGCCGCACTACGGATGCATGGGGTGGACATACCACTGCCCAAGTTCGGCCTAAAACGCAGCACTCACCTGAAGGCATACCTAAGGAATTTAGATGCGTATCTGGGTGCGAAAGGAGTGCGGAATGTAACGTTTTACTCGTTGTACGCCAGACGCTTGATCAGAAGGAGGCTGCCTGGTTTGACGTTACAATTTGCGAGAACAGTAGTTTCAAGGATTTCAGCACTAAGTTTCTGGCAACGTACTGGAACCTGGCCGCAAAGGTGAGCGCAAAGATGAGTTTATATCTAGGACAGTTTGCACCAGTCACTCCAATCCATGGCAACCTTGCCGTTCTGGCGGGGTACTTCGATGACAAAATGTCAGCGCGATGCGCTCACATTTTCCTGCTCATGTTCAACGTGCACTCGTCGGGGCATTGTCGAAAGAACAGTTTCTGGATATTTTAAGGTCCTTGGACGTAACTGAAGAGCAGGAGGAGTGAAGGACAGCAAATGGACACGCAATTAGGACAGAAAATGGGGCACCGCAAGGGTTTGTGCACCTTAATGACAGATAGAATTGGCGCAATAACGGACGAAGGGGAGAAGAGGGGAATAGGCGAGAGCGAGATAGACGTCATGGTCCACACCATGGAGAACAAGGCAGGAACGCTGTTCCAAACCAAAGACTCCACGTAAACTGCGTGCAAGACTCGCATTATGGGAGAGACCGTGAGGATAATGCAGGTTCGCCACCTCTGACCCCACCTCAGGCGGTCCGCAGCTCTCGCTTCCCGTGCCCGGGTTCCCGGGTTCGATTCCCGGCGGGGTCAGGGATTCTCTCTGCCTCGTGATGACTGGGTGTTGTGTGCTGTCCTTAGGTTAGTTAGGTTTAAGTAGTTCTAAGTTCTAGGGGACTGATGATCATAGATGTTAAGTCCCATAGTGCTCAGAGCCATTTTGAACCACCTCAGGCTGAAGAGCGTGAGACCACACAAATGAATGACCAGAGAAGAGAAGGGCCATCACATATGCAATGCGCAGTACTAGCAGCCACAAGCAAGAGGTGACACAGATCGGCACTGTGATGGCGCAGAGTTGCCGGAAAAAGTGGACAATTGGTGTCGCCTCATTGAAATAACTGTGGAAGGAATTAAGACGAGAGCATGTCTGGATTCTGGGTCGGAAGTGACAGCACTTTCAACGGCCTTTTTACTCATAGCTGGTCGAAAGTTTTAGTAAATTAGCTGAGATACTTGTAAAAGGAATCTCACCAAGTCCCGCTTTTGGGGCGAAAAGAAGGAAGGTGGAGAAACAGGTTTTGGTGTCGTTAAGCAACAGAAGAAGTACCTTACTGGTGAATGCAGTTCTCATCTCCGGGTTGTCGCTCGATTTTATAATCAGGAATGACATACTCTCGAGAAGTCATGGGTTGGACCACTAAAAGCGTGGTCAGTTTGTTCGAAGATCCGATTGCATGGGTGCAGAGGGCAAAAAGGGCAAAGTTAATTTAATAAAATGTAGGCAGAACGAGAAAATTTTCATAGATGGGCCACAGAAGCTAAAATGTGATTTATTTGAGTGGACATGAGTTCCAGATGAAGTCAGTTTGCCGTACGCTAGTCGTGATGATAATTCTTCGAACACAGCCGACGAAAGTCAATCTGACGCCCATGATTGGACTGGCCATGGGTTAGAGACCCTCGCACATATACTACTAGGGTTTAGAGTACCAGGGGCCGTAAATGAGTACGCTCCCGTGGTAACTGCCCATACGATTGCTGACGACACTTCAAAAAGGGAACATGACAATATGCAGAACGAGACCACAGTCGAATCCAGTGACGATGAGCGCGCCGAGAAAATGTAAAAGGTTGAAGGTGAAGCCCCCACAGCAACAGAGAAGCTCATGTGGAGCGCAGAATGTGAAAGCGAGTGCCGAGTGGGGGACAAGCACTGTAAAGTGTGCCACCGAGGTACGAACGTCTGCTCGCCTGTAGTAGAAGACTATGAGGTTCCATCCGCGCTCGCAATGTGTGCAAAAGTCGGACGCTTTTCGGAGGATCGCAGGTGTTTCCATGTTTCCAGGTGGCGAGAACAACTGACGTCTCTCTCGGAAGTAGGAGAGACTGCAGACAACAACGATTTATTATGCAACTGGTGATGTTTGAGGGCGAGCTTGGGATTTTTAACGCCCGCAGTCTGAGAGCGTACGTCACTCAAAATAGTACTGTACGGCGGTAGTGATGAAGGAAATTGTAGACGTCTGGGGACAGCACGCTGTATCTTGTGAACATACTTTCTGCTGTAATAATTAACACGAAATTTCTGTGCGTAGATAGTCACTTTTGAGTGTGTCTGTACTGTGAGCCACTCGGTGTGAATATGGAGAGATGATATGACGGTCGCATGTGTGTATGCCTGGGTTCCGTGCGCCGTCGCGAAGTTCACCGCGCCGGCCGGAGTGGCCGAGTGGTTCTAGGCGCTACTATCTGGCACCGCGCGACCGCTACGGCCGCAGCTTCGAATCCTGCCTCGGGCATGTATGCGTGTGATGCCCTTACGTTAGTTAGGTTTAAGTAGTTCTAAGTTCTAGGGGACTGATGACCTCAGAAGTTAAGTCCCATAGTGCTCAGAGCCACTTGAACCATTTGAGGTTCACCGCCAGGCTTAGAGGAACCGCTTGCATTTGACACAGTGCTGCTTCCCATACCGCGAGATTATCATGCAACTCACGCAAGCGCGTTGTCGTCTCCAAGCCATTCAATTTTTGTTTGTTTATTTGTTGTACGTGTTTAATGGTAGTGGAGTGCGATGGATCTGTGTTTTCTTGCGTTAAAATGACAGGTGATCTGTGTAATGAGTCTAGCGTGAAAGGTGGAAACCAGACATGCACTAATACAGGGCTATTACAAATGATTGAAACGATTTCATAAATTCACTGTAGCTCCATTCATTGACCTATGGTCACGACGCACTACAGATACGTAGAAAAACTCATAAAGTCTTGTTCGGCTGAAGCCGCACTTCAGGTTTCTGCCGCCAGAGCACTCGAGAGCGCAGTGAGACAAAATGGCGACAGGAGCCGAGAAAGCGTATGTCGTGCTTGAAATGCACTCACATCAGTCTGTCATAACAGTGCAACGACACTTCAGGACGAAGTTCAACAAAGATCCACCAACTGCTAACTCCATTCGGCGATTATATGCGCAGTTTAAAGCTTCTGGATGCCTCTGTAAGGGGAAATCAACAGGTCGGCCTGCAGTGAGCGAAGAAACGGTTGAACGCTTGCGGGCAAGTTTCACGCGTAGCCCGCGGAAGTCGACGAATAAAGCAAGCAGGGAGCTAAACGTACCACAGCCGACGGTTTGGAAAATCTTACGGAAAAGGCTAAAGCAGAAGCCTTACCGTTTACAATTGCTACAAGCCCTGACACCCGATGACTAAGTCAAACGCTTTGAATTTTCGGCGCGATTGCAACAGCTCATGGAAGAGGATGCGTTCAGTGCGAAACTTGTTTTCAGTGATGAAGCAACATTTTTTCTTAATGGTGAAGTGAACAGACACAATGTGCGAATCTGGGCGTAGAGAATCCTCACGCATTCGTGCAGCAAATTCGAAATTCACCAAAAGTTAACGTGTTTTGTGCAATCTCACGGTTTAAAGTTTACGGCCCCTTTTTCCTCTGCGAAAAAAACGTTACAGGACACGTGTATCTGGACATACTGGAAAATTGGCTCATGCCACAACTGGAGACCGACAGCGCCGACTTCACCTTTCAACAGGATGGTGCTCCACCGCACTTCCATCATGATGTTCGGCATTTCTTAAACAGGAGATTGGAAAACCGATGGATCGGTCGTGGTGAAGATCATGATCAGCAATTCATGTCATGGCCTCCACGCTCTCCCGACTTAGCCCCATGCGATTTCTTTCTGTGGGGTTATGTGAAAGATTCAGTGTTTAAACCTCCTCTACCAAGAAACGTGCCAGAACTGCGAGCTCGCATCAACGATGCTTTCGAACTCATTGATGGGGACATGCTGCGCCGAGTGTGGGAGGAACTTGATTATCGGCTTGATGTCTGCCGAATCACTAAAGGGGCACATATCGAACATTTGTGAATGCCTAAAAAAACTTTTTGAGTTTTTGTATGTGTGTCCAAAGCATTGTGAAAATATCTCAAATAATAAAGTTATTGTAGAGCTGTGAAATCGCTTCAATCATATGTAATAACCCTGTATTTGATGAGATTTCTGTTGCAGCATACAGAGGCTTCCCATAAGTACCTTGCTGTTGGCAGAGAAGTCATTTTAGCTTTGCAAAGCAATGCATGAAACATTGATCGAAGCATGTTAGGAGTACTTTGCATGTTAGAATTGAAGGGATGGTTAAAATATCGCGAGTGTACAAAGTAACGTTCACAAAAGATTTGTTTTGAGATTATTTACATTCTATGCGTCGGCATGGCTGACACTACTGAATTTAGTTAAAAAAAATGCATACCTAAGTTAAGGGAATAGAAAGTACATGAACAAATTTCTTTTCTTAACGCTAGACTCAGTCCACGTGACTGGCATAGGTAATACTTTCTTTCTTTCGCCTACGCCATAGTCCCGCAGTGATCGCAGGGTCGGCGTGGTTACAACGGATTTGGCAAGGTTAGTTTTAGGGGTGGCCGGATGCCCTTCCTGCCGCCACCCCGTACCCCCAGGGATGGAACCAGTGTACCCCAGCTGCCTGCGTCTAGTGTAAATCGTGAAATAGCGCGAACGTGTTTCAAATGTCTGCGACACTTGTAACTGAATCGGAACATGGGGACCAGCCCGACATTCACCTAGTGGGATGTTGAAAACCGCCTAAAAACCACATCCGGGCAGGACGGAACACCAGCCCGGGCGGATTCGATCCGGGGCCGGCGCGCCTACCCGACTCCAGGAAGCAGCACGTTAGCGCTCTCACCTACCCTGGCGGGTCTTGGCATAGGTAACACTATGCAACCTAATAACTGAGAAGCAGGCCTCCCAAAGATTAGTGATGAGTACTTTATACATACTGATTGGGGTTCTGTGCAAGAAGAAAAGGTACAAACCTTATCCTTGTACAGCTTATAAGGTAACAAAACGTGTGCACGGTTGACGAAAACGCGAAGGTGCTACCCGTCCCATCCTGTCTAGCGTATCCTTATCAGTCGAATAAAGTGTGTCATCGAAAAATTTATTGTCTTGTGTGCCCAGATGAACTGACATCCATTCTGTATCGATTTTATAGCGCTCTTCGATGAACAATACCACCTAAGGTCAACTCCTTTTGCGGGCGGGAAGGCGTGCTGGCCCCCGGCACGAATCAGTCTTCAAATACCTTTTAACTTCTGTCTGCTGGCGCCGAGGCTGCTGCTTGCTATTCCATTACAGCGGCGGACTTTCTGGCGCCGCGGCTGCTGCTTGCTATTCCATTACAGCAGCGGACTTGGTGAGTCTGTGCATGATGTAGTCTCTTCTTGCATGACGGTCTTCAGCACCGAAACTGACTGAAAACTACTGCTACTCTTCTCTTCTTCCTTCGTCTGTCCGCCCCACTGCGTCTCGCGTATTTATTCACTTCAGTTTACTGGAGGTGGATGACTTCACGGTCATTGACTCTTCTGTCACGTTGAGAAGCTTCTCGAAGAATCTTCTTAACGTCGCTCATTGGCTCTTGGAATGTAGGCGAGGGCCTTTGCTCACATGTGACAACTGAGAAACACGTGAGCCAGTCGGGCGATGCCCTCACGGCTGAATCGACAGCGCCTGCTTATGTGGAACTTGCTGACTTCACGGTCATTGTCTCTTCTACTCTGCTGTTCTGCCCGCTGTTTGCCAGTATGTAACTCTCTAAACTAAACCAAGTTTTTTATGTATATTCCAATTTCTACTTCACTTTGATTTCACTAATTTATTTACTTAAGTACCACTCAACACTCCATATTTGCACTACAAACAGTAATTATCATTGAAACAGTAAAACATCCAGAATAGTGAACCTAGAATCAAAAGGCAATGGATTTTTAATTAATGGAACTAGCTGTGAGATAGCATGAAGACTTTTTCCCCTTCGAGCTACAGTCATGGGTGTAACAATGATGAACATGTCCCAACCAATGTTGTATTAACTGGACGAACCACCATATATCTTATCTAATCAAAATCTTACTTTTATTAACGATAACTTAGCTTTGCTACAGCCAATAGCTGAATTAATACCTTCATAAAAAGGACAAATTTCGGACTATCAAATACGCAACACGCAAAACAGTAGCACAAGAAATGTAGACAAAATGCAATTGTTTACAGATTATCAACGACAAGCGTCATCTTGGTTCAAGTATTTTTTGTGCAAATTACTTGTGAGTAAAGCGTAAGACATCATATTCTAATCAGGCAGCCGGCCTTCAGATACCTGTAGAGTGAATGTGCACCGGTTATGAGTAATAGAAGAAGAAATTGCAAATAGCATTGTTAACCAGGGCAATATGACAAATTAGATCAATTAAGCTAACTATGATTCAAGAGTTTGGTTGTGAAGAAACAAAGGAAACAGTTGAAAACTAATTTTATAAGACATAAGGCCAGCTCTGGGTCAACTTTACAAGAAATCCAAGAAGTAATTAAAACCCTCAAAAAAAAAAAAAAAAAAAAACAAGGCTAGTGGAGAAAATTCAATCACAGCTGAACTTTTGAAGTGGTCGTTGCCAAATATGGCAAAGGAGCTAAATTTATTCTTTGAAGAAATGTGGAAAACAAAAAATCCCAGAAGAATGGAAAGTTGCCTTGATACACCACCTCCACAAAAAGGGTAATAAACATGATGTAAACATCTACAGAGGACTCTCTCTATTGCCAGTAGCGTATAAAGTATTTTCCTAGATTTCATTAAGCAGAATAGAAACAACACTAGACAGTCGTTTAGGTGAATATAAAGGTGCTTTTAGGAAAGGAAGGTCATGCTCGGAACAAATATTTATTCTCAGGTCAGTAATTCGCCACAGATTACTTAATTCAAAGCTTTTTGTAGTTATGTTTGTGGATTTCCAAAAGGTTTTTGATTCTGTTGACACAGATACTATGGATAAAATAATTCGAGAATTTGGCGTGAAGTCAAAACCTGCAAATCCAATCCATCGCACTTTGCAGGTACAGTCTGTTAAAGTAAAATGAATGGGAGACATTTCACAGCCTTTAGAAACAAAAACAGGCATGTGACAAGGTAACGGGCTATCCCTAATTCTTTTTAATAGAGTGTTAGAGAAAACAATGAGACTGTGGAAAGAATAACTTATTGAACTCAACATCTTACGTACAAGATTAGGAAAAGGAAGCCAAAAGATCGAAATCAATTGTCTTGCATTTGCATATGATTTTGCTATAATATCCGAAAGTGTCGCATCTGCCATAACACAAGTAAATCTCTTGGAAGAAATAGCCAGCAGAACTGGCTTAAGAATTTCTGCAGAAGAAACATAATTTGTAACGAACATTAACGATGCTCCAAAATAACTGAAAACAGATGTTGGCCAAACAGAAAGAGTAAGAAAATTCAAATATCTAGGGGAGATAACCCAAGAAAATGTTCTGGAAAAATCTACAAAAGAGTAAAGATTGCATAAAATGGGGAGAGCATATGGTACCAACAAAAATATTAGGACCACAAAACACACCAGAAGGTTGGAAATTACTAAGTAATGCTGTAATATACCAAAACATAGAAAATATTTCAAACTTAATGAGAAAAAGAAGACTAATGTATTTTGGACATCTGTTTCGAATGCAAGACAGTAGATTAACTAATAAGATTTTCTAACATCTGTGGGGTAAGAAGTCCACAACATGCTGGGTCAAAGAAGTAAAAAAGGATTTAGATAGAAACAATATAAAATCAGGAGATATAAACGACAGAGAAGCCTTTCGGGAAAAAGTTCTGAAAATGGAGAGATTCCAAGGCAGGTAGTTAAAAAGACTGGTTCAAAATGGTCTGAAGACAGGAAGAAGAAACATAATGAATAGATGAAGGCATACTGGAAGAGAAGAAAATAATAAAGAACGAAGAACTGAAATTGGAACGTGGTCCTCCGATGGCATGTTCGCAGCAAAAAATATTTTACAACAACGAGAAAACGGGAACAGGTTTTTGTCAAGTTTTCGCTTCACAAGGCTATAGAGAATGTACAATGCCCCAACTTTATAAATATGTTTTATAAAATACTGTTAATGTACAGTTTATAACAACGAGAAAACAGGAACAGGTTTTTTCAACTTTTGACTTCATAACGCTAGAGAGAATGTACAATGCCCCAACATTATAAATATGTTTTATAAAATGGAACTGGATTTTCCTCAACATTTCATTTCATAAGACTAGGAGAGAATATATAATGTCCCAACGTTCACGTTGTTCCCTATTAATTGCGTAACCTCTTAATAGGTTGATCATCGAATGGTTAAACTTGGATTTATACGCAATAAGGGGAAAGTCGAAGAACTCACACTTCAGTAAAAAGAAAAACCTAGGGAAAGAGATAAATCACTGCAGTTAAAACATATAGACCAAAACAGTCATAATGGACACTGTATAATAACATACATCACTACCAAAGCTATGTTATGATGAACTCAGGGTCTAAAATGTTGACTTATTATTGAAAGTGGTCCTAAAGTCCAGTTTCCATTGACAGAGGAGCGCAGTTAGCAAATACATAGTTTCCGTCGTTGAATAAAACCGTAGTTCATGTTGATTACCTACAGACAAACGTTAGCCAAAAATTTTTTACCGGCTGTAGTCGAGAAAAGTAAGGCGAACATGGAGTAGCAAGCGCACACTCTTTAATCGTAAAGAATTGATAAGAAAAAGTTTTTTGAAACTTACTAACAAAATGGTACTAAGACAGTGATGAAGGAGCTATGATAGTTCAAGACGGTCACACGATGATTGGTTCTGGCACGCTGCTATTGAAAGTCTACCTACTATAGAATCCGTTAGTATGGGCTGTTATGACAGTCAGTGTCACGGTAAAAGAGGTCACTGACAGGTACTGATACGGACTGAACGTGAGTCACGCTGGTGTGGGCCGACCTGAGTGGCCGAGCGGTTCTAGGCGCTGCAGTCTGGAACCGAGCGACCGCTACGGTCGCAGGTTCGAATCCTGCCTCGGGCATGGATGTGTGTGATGTCCTTAGGTTAGTTATATTTAATTAGTTCTAAGTTCTAGGCGACTGATGACCTCAGAAGTTAAGTCGCATAGTGCTCAGTGCCAATTGAACCACGCAGGCGTGGCGTGAAGGAAACCAGGCACCTGCAAGACGCATCGAGGCACAGAGAACAATGTCATTCACTCCGTATACAACTGAAGATTGGGGACCATGTTACAGGATGTAATGATAAATGAGAATCATGTGGTAATTGAAAGTGGTGAATCAGACGTCCTGTGGTGGTTAAAGAAATGAATCTGGAGGTGTGTATAGCACGAGTAAAACATAAGTTAAAAAATAATTATATACAAATATTTACAAAAAACATAAAAAAATTCACCCATCTATACTAAGGAGGCTTTGAGACAGCAGTACACGTCATGTTTGCAAGATCTGAAGGTGATCAATCGCGGGAGTTCAGGCAATTGAAATTAGCAAAAATGCTACTGCAGTGTTTCAGCTCGGTTTAATTGTTCAAGGTATGGGCGGGTGACTGCTTCAAAGACCTCGTAATCTGCACTCCTAAAACGTTGAAGGCCTTTCCATTGGTTTGCTTAAATAAAATTTTGAAACCATCCTTCGTACTAAAAACTGAGCTTACTGTATCGTGCAAATGCGAAATAATGGCAGACTTGCTATTGGCCGAACTTAAGTGCTGTTTAAGGCACACGTCAAAGCTACGCCCAGCTTGTCTAAAGCACTTATGTGGACAATAGTCGCAAGTAACTGATTGTACAATTGTTCCCTTCAACTGTTAAAATTCGAATGTTCTTTATTTCCGTAGCCGGTGCCTACGTTTTTAGGAACTAAAAAAAAAGAAAACCGTAACGATACTTTTTCCATTAAGTTGCTTCCCCATCCGTTCTCATAATTTATCAAACTATGGATTTCTATGGTAGCTAAGTTTCTTGTTGCTCTGATCGGATGGTAACATAGTCGTGGGCGAAAAAGTGTTATCTTGTAAATGATAGGATGGGCAGATTTCCTCTTTTTTAGAATTTTCCTGTTAATGTCGTTAATATAGTTTGTACTGTAACAATCTGAATGGGTGTCTGGCGGAAAGGCCGCACAAAATAGTCTTTCGTAATGTGAAACAAAGAAATAGATAGAAATGCGCTTCTTTCCGAAGTATCCTATTCAGCACAAATAGCCTTCTGCAGTGCTTTTTGGCTGCAGCCAGATACCGGTCGTAAAAGAATAGCACGAGGGTGGCTTGAGTGGTAGACAACAACTTGTCAAATCCTTGGGAGCGCAAAATTTGTGGAATGTTGTGCGTGGTTTCAAAAAAGCCAGTACGCGACGTTGTGGCGCCAGACCATGGAGTTTGTTCACCTGGTTACTGAAGAAAAGAGTGGGCGTCATTTCCCGAGAAAACCGAACGTGGGGTTTGCTCACACTGTTCTGGACTCCAGTTTTTCTCGAGAGTGGGAATCTGCCAACAAATTCTTCGAATTATGTTTAATTATCAGTTAAAACTAAGAGTGCAAGTTTTGTTAAGTGGTACCTCATTATGCGTGCGCCTAACGAACTGTTTGGGAAACAAGCCCTTTTGGCGGTTTCTCTGCAGAGAACTCGGCTGAGAGTGATTTCGGTTCTCTACCCATATTCCACTGGCCATTCCGTTCAGTGGTTGTATTTAATGGAATTTATTGCTAGGATTTCATGTTCTGAGTCTCTTTTGTGCCATTCCTGAATCACTTTAAAGTTCTTATTGCATTTTTTATAGTAATAATTCACGGTCAAAGTAGAGGTATATGTATTTTCATTAGATAGATTAACTCTATGATTCCCTACTGATTTCCGGAAGGTCGTATCCACGACTCATTTGGTACGGCCATTAATATCTAAATCGTTTGTGTTGCGTACAGATTTGCGTTTGACATCTGAGTCGATGAGAAGGTGTCAGATCTGTGTGCAATTAGCCATGGCCCAGTGCCATCTTGCAAGGTATCTGAAAAAATCTGCGTGGAAAGTTGTAGGATACTGTAGTGGTGAGGTGTGTTTGAAGTTCTTTCAGGCTGTGGTAGTTGCGATAGCGAATAACATAGTACGTAGTTCAATCGAAATGGAGCTGACATCTCTAAAAACTGCAATCCCTTGAACTGGACAGGTAAATTTAGGTGCAAGGGTCTAATTGCGAAGATATGGTAGAGTTGATTGGCGAAACAAGTAAGTAAAAAAATGTTAAGAAAAGATAGGAGTAAGCAGTATAAGACACATAGGAATGAAGAAAATAGGAGCCTGCAGGGAATCCAAAGCGAAATGGCTGCAAGAAAAATGAAATCTGCTCGTCAGAAATACAGATCCAGCATATACGAAGAAGAATCAAAACAGACTTCCATGAAATTAAAAACAAGGGGGGAACCATTAAGAATGAAATATTAATTCAACTCTGAAATGCAGAGGAGCGAGTGGATTGGTTCAAACAGTATAATGAAGGAGCTTGTCAGTTGGACGACTTGTATGCTGAAATGAGAAATGGAAATCGATATGGAAGACATAATGGATTCAGTATAATGTTGATAGTTTAATATATCTGTGGAAGACCTGCGATCAAATAGCCGAAAAAGAAGCTCACCAATCTTCGCAATTTCTAATACCATTTGGGGAAGTGGCAACAAACCGCTATTCAAGTTGGTATGTAGACTCTATGTAGCTGGAGAGATATCAACAGACTTTCGGAAAATTTCCCACACACAACCCCGAAATAGAAAATGCAAATGAGTGATGGGACAGTCGCACAGTCAGCTTATAAGTTCACTTAACTGGGTTCCTAACTAGAATAACAAAACGAAGGACTGAAAAGAAAATAGTGGTTCTGTTATATGACGATCAGTTCGGCTTTTCGAAAGGTAAATGCATTACAGAGTCAGTTCTGATATTGTTCTTCATAATGGAAGTAAGAGTACAAAAAGATCAACTCACGTTCATAGTACTTGGCGAGCTACAAAGAATGTTCGACAATGTAAAATGCCGCAAGATCTGCACGACTCTGAGAAAATGAGTGTAAACTAAATATGCAGATTGGTAACAAGTAATATCTACAAGAACGACGAGTGAACAGTAACAGTGAAAGACCAAGAACAAAGTGCTGGGGTTAGAAAGATAGTGAAGAAAATGATACCAGTCATAAGACTTGCTAAATATATTGCTATTACGTGTGAAAGTGAAAGAGAACTACAGGATTTGTTGAATAGAATATACAGTCTGATGCGAACAGAAGCTCAGAATGAACGGAAGAGGGACTAAAGTAATGACGAGTAGCAGAAATGAGATTTTCGATACGTTTATCAAATGAAGTTGGCGAAGTTAACGAATTCCATTACTTTGGAAGCAAATAACATGTATCGGACGAAGCGAGGAGAATATAAACAGTATACTAATACATGCAAACAAGGTTTTCCTGACCAAAAGAAACTACTACCGTCAACCACAGAATGTACTTTTTGGATAAACGTTTTTCCAGTGTACATCTGGAGCCCAGCATTGTGTGGTATTGAATGATTGACTGTGGGGAAAACTGGAAAAGAAGACAGTCGAATCGTTTGAGATGTGCTGCTGTACGACAAGGCTGAAAATTAGATTGAGAAAACTCTGTGCACAACCGGAGAGGAGAGGAACACGTGGAAAACAGTGATAAGAAGTAAGGACACGACGATTGACTATGTGTTAAGACAGCCAGGAATAACTAGTATGTACTAGAGGGTACTGTAGAGCGTCAAAACTCTAGGATAGACAGAGACTGGAATATATCCAACAAATAATTGAGGACGTAGGGTGTATCGGCAGAGGCTAGTACACAACCATAACTGTTACTGTATGTTGTTTAAGTTTGTAATAATTTTTAAATTAGAATGGTGCTTGTTTTACTAAAGTTTTCGAGATCGTTAGCATTTGACATCACAGCAGATGTATAAATGGCCATTGGTCTTCGTGCTCAGGGTGAGTTTACTGGAGACACTTGGAAAGTTAACGTCTTTGCTGATGTAAGTAACCTGCTTTGTAAGTGTCTTGTAAGATGGTGCGGAGGTACACACAGAGGAATTTTAAAGACTGCCACCAGTAGCAGAAGGATACGTATTTACAACAAAGAAGTAAGTAAAATGGTACTACGTTTTGCCTTCTAAATATTATTTGGTGTCTTTATATGAATATACACTCCTGGAAATGGAAAAAAGAATACATTGACACCGGTGTGTCAGACCCACCATACTTGCTCCGGACACTGCGAGAGGGCTGTACAAGCAATGATCACACGCACGGCACAGCGGACACACCAGGAACCGCGGTGTTGGCCGTCGAATGGCGCTAGCTGCGCAGCATTTGTGCACCGCCGCCGTCAGTGTCAGCCAGTTTGCCGTGGCATACGGAGCTCCATCGCAGTCTTTAACACTGGTACCATGCCGCGACAGCGTGGACGTGAACCGTATGTGCAGTTGACGGACTTTGAGCGAGGGCGTATAGTGGGCATGCGGGAGGCCGGGTGGACGTACCGCCGAATTGCTCAACACGTGGGGCGTGAGGTCTCCACAGTACATCGATGTTGTCGCCAGTGGTCGGCGGAAGGTGCACGTGCCCGTCGACCTGGGACCGGACCGCAGCGACGCACGGATGCACGCCAAGACCGTAGGATCCTACGCAGTGCCGTAGGGGACCGCACCGCCACTTCCCAGCAAATTAGGGACACTGTTGCTCCTGGGGTATCGGCGAGGACCATTCGCAACCGTCTCCATGAAGCTGGGCTACGGTCCCGCACACCGTTAGGCCGTCTTCCGCTCACGCCCCAACATCGTGCAGCCCGCCTCCAGTGGCGTCGCGACAGGCGTGAATGGAGGGACGAATGGAGACGTGTCGTCTTCAGCGATGAGAGTCGCTTCTGCCTTGGTGCCAATGATGGTCGTATGCGTGTTTGGCGCCGTGCAGGTGAGCGCCACAATCAGGACTGCATACGACCGAGGCACACAGGGCCAACACCCGGCATCATGGTGTGGGGAGCGATCTCCTACACCGGCCGTACACCACTGGTGATCGTCGAGGGGACACTGAATAGTGCACGATACATCCAAACCGTCATCGAACCCATCGTTCTACCATTCCTAGACCGGCAAGGGAACTTGCTGTTCCAACAGGACAATGCACGTCCGCATGTATCCCGTGCCACCCAACGTGCTCTAGAAGGTGTAAGTCAACTACCCTGGCCAGCAAGATCTCCGGATCTGTCCCCCATTGAGCATGTTTGGGACTGGATGAAGCGTCGTCTCACGCGGTCTGCACGTCCAGCACGAACGCTGGTCCAACTGAGGCGCCAGGTGGAAATGGCATGGCAAGCCGTTCCACAGGACTACATCCAGCATCTCTACGATCGTCTCCATGGGAGAATAGCAGCCTGCATTGCTGCGAAAGGTGGATATACACTGTACTAGTGCCGACATTGTGCATGCTCTGTTGCCTGTGTCTATGTGCCTGTGGTTCTGTCAGTGTGATCATGTGATGTATCTGACCCCAGGAATGTGTCAATAAAGTTTCCCCTTCCTGGGACAATGAATTCACGGTGTTCTTATTTCAATTTCCAGGAGTGTATTTTGTTGGTCAAATTAGTGTTTGCGTTTGAAATATTTGGAAAATACTATTCTTTCACTTCTCGGCAGTGTGGAAGATTGAGCTTTGTCAGTTACATACGTATGAATTTTAATTTCACCGTTCTTAAACTCTGCAATCATTGGTAGCTCCATTACTAATCCTCATGGCAATTCATTCACACAATCGTTTCTGTAGATTTGGAAACCCCACCCTTACTTTAAATAATAATAATATATAATTTCGCCCCCCCCCTCCCTCCCCATTCAACCATGGACCTTGCCGTTGGTGGGGAGGCTTGTGTTCCTCAGCGAAAGAGATAGCCGTACCGTTGGTGCAACCACAACGGAGGGGTATCTGTTGAGAGGCCAGACAAACGTGTGGTTCCTGAAGATGGGCAGCAGCCTTTTCAGTAGTTGCAGGGGCAACAGTCTGGATGATTGACTGACCTGGTCTTGTAACATTAACCGAAACGGACTTGCTGTGCTGGTACTGAGAATGGCTGAAAGCAAGGGGAAACTACACCCGTAATTTTTCCTGAGGGCAGCTAAATGATGAGGACGTCGTCTTGGGTAAAATATTCCGGAGGTAAAAAGTCCCCCATTCGGATCTCTGGGCGGGTACTACTCAGGAGGACGTCGTTATCAGGAGAAAGAAACAGGCATTCTACGGCTCGGAGCGTGGAATATCAGATCCCTTAATCAGGCACGTAGCTTAGAAAATTTAAAAAGGGAAATGGATAGGTCAAAGGTAGATGTAGTGGGAATTAGTGAAGTTCGGTGGCAGGAGGAACAAGACTTTTGGTCAGATGAATACAGGGTTATAAATACAAAATCAAATAGGGCTAACGAAGGAGTACGTTTAATAACTAATAAAAAAAATAGGAGTGTGGGTAAGCTACTACAAACAGCATAGTGAACGCACTATTGTAGCCAAGATAGACACGAAGCCCACACCCACCATAATAGTACAAGTATATTTGCCAAGTAGCTCCGCAGATGACGAAGAGATTGGTGAAATGTATTAGGAGATAAAAGAAATTATTCAGATAGTGAAGGTAGACGACAGTTTAATTGTCGTGGGTGACTGGAATTCGATAGTAGGCAAAGGAAGAGAAGGAAAAGTAGTAGGTGAGTATGGAATGGGGGTAAGGAATGAGTGAAGAAGCCGCCTGGTAGAATTTTGGACAGAGCATAACTTAGTCGTAGCTAACACTTGGTTCAAGACTCGTGAAGGAAGGTTGTATACATGGAAGAGGGCTGGAGACACTGGAAGGTTTCAAATAGATTTTATAATGGTTAGACAGAGATTTAGGAACCAGATTTTAAATTGTAAGACATTTCCAGGAGCAGATGTGGACTCTGATCACAATCTGTTGTTATGAACTGTAGATTAAAACTGAAGAAACTGCAAAACGGTGAGAATTTAAGGAGATGGGACCTGGATAAACTGAAATCTGTGCTGCGGCTCGCGTTGGTGCTGTTTGTAGGTTCCTGCCCTCCGTTGCAGGCCAGACGGTATCGTTTGGTTGGAATTGTTGCGGTTGTTTGTCTTCTTCTCGTATTGACTGGCGCCACTCGGTTTCGCAAGCATTGCCTGTCCGCTAGTGGCAGCAGCGGCAGTTATCGATATGTAGTACTGTTGCCCTATCTTTGGGGCGACGCCGTTGTTTTTCCGGGTCGTGTCAGTGTTGCAGTTCGGTTGGGGACTCAGGAGGAGCCAGGTCCACTCAGTGCGAAAACTGGCCGGGACTGCTGGCGGCACGCACGGACTGCCGGATGGAAGGGCTGTGGTCATGAGGGTGCACGGCCTCGTCGTAAACCGGATCCAGCAAGCTATAAGATGAATCCATTTCAATCCAAGTACAGCAGAGTCAGTTGCCTGTGTCAGTTGCCCAGTAGTATGTATGTGATGTTGTGACAGCTTATGAGCGCGCCTTCATGTGCAGTTTGGTGGACCTGCACACCGCTTAGTAGTTGAAGACCCTACTGCGTTAAAAGCACTTGGTTCAGTGATTAGACGGTGTGGTTACTCAACGGTGAATTAATACTGCAATGAAGAGATTTGTTTCAGACTGCCAACCGTTTCAGAGTTGTTACAGTGAGCTCATTGTTCGTTTGTGTGCCTAATGAATTTGATATTACTCATTTGTTACTTGGTTTTGGCTCGTTTGGCCATTGTTTGCGCATTGACGTGTGGTTGCTGATTCTGGTTGGTTGCATTTCGGTTTTGCCTCGCACGCAAATCGAGTGGGGTTTTAGTTACGGTTAGTTTGTCTGGTGTATTTTACTGGCACTTGTTTGCTTTGATTTTCGGGTTTGTGGAATCGGACGGAAATCTTGTAGTGGTTCCTTTCTCGTTCCAGGAGCTCTAAACACAGTATTCTGGGGGCGTAGTGCAGTCCTCCGGTTCCGGCTTTGTCGTGTTGTTCTCCAATCTTTCATTTGGTTTATTGGACGTCAGGTAGTTTCAGCAACATTACCATTAGTCGTTCGTTAGACTGCCGCTAGTCTGAGTTACCATCTTGTGAAGTGAATGCAACTCTTGGCTGCCTATCTCATCGCTCGCGAAAGAGTTTGTTGCCGGACCTTCACATAGGTCGATTCCTGGTGCACCGTCTGTGACTGGTCCTTGTGTTTTATTATTGTATTATTTATTACCATACCATGTAATGCCTACATTAAGGGTTATGTATGTCTAGTTAATAGTTCCAGTCGCATTCTGGAATAAATCTAGCAGTGAAAGGGTTGTGTTGCAAGGTTACCATCGTCTTATTTCACCCGTTTGGTGGTCAGTTGCTTGTTTCTTTTAATTAACTTTTGCTTGTATTTGCTGTTTTACAGCATGTCTCTAAATTTTTTATACAATTGCCGTTCCTGGCGTCAGAGGTCTTCAGCCGTGATTGTGGTCATCTGCTTAAAAAAAATTTGGTATTTGTATTTTAGCAGTAGGCCGTAAAACCTAATTTACTGCCATTCCTGGCGTCTGATACATTCTGCTGTGTTTGTGGCTACTTGCCTTTTAATATTTCAATACCTGTAAGTTGTAAATTGCAGCTATTTCTGAAACATTTTTAATTTATTGTCATTCTTGGAATGTCAGGCTTTCAGCCGTGATCACAGTTTTTTTTTTTTAAACGTGATTTGTATTTGTATTTTATGGTCATTTGATAAATTGTAACGCACTGAAAATACTAATATTTACTGTTGTTTTCCGTCATTAATATCGTGTGGAGTTCTTTATATATTGTTGAGTCTGGAATTACTGTTTTAAAATAAATATGTGTAACTGTAAAAGGCAACCAATAGTAACTGATTACGGCCCCGTCCACAATCGTATCCCAATCCTGCGTTCTCTTGAACGCCAGGTTTCAATGGGACCTGGATAAACTGAAAGAACCAGAGTTTGTAGAGAGTTTCGTAAGAGCAATAGGGAACGACTGACAAGAACGGGGGAAAGAAATAGAGTAGAAGAAGAATGGGTAGATTTGAGAGATGAAGGCAGAGGATCAAGTAGGTAAAAAACGAGGGCTAGGAGAAATCCTTGGGTAACAGAAGAAATATTGAAATCAATTGATGAAAGGAGAAAATATAAATGTGCAGTAAATGAAGCAGGCAAAAAGGAGTACAAACGTCTCAAAAATGAGATCGACAGGAAGTGCAAAATGGCTAAGCAAAAATGGCTAGAGGACAAAAGTAAGGATGCAGAGGCATATATCACTAGGGTTAAGATAGATAGTGCCTATAGGAAAATTAGAGACCTTTGGCGAAAAGAGAACCACTTGCATGAATATCAAGAACTCAGATTTAAACCCAGTTCTAAGCAATGAACGGAAAGCAGAAAGGTTGAAGGAGTATATAGAGGGTCTAATACAAGGGCGATGTACTTGAGGACAATATTATGGAAATGGAAGAGGACGTAGATGAAGATGAAATGGGAGATACGATACTGCGGGAAGAGTTTGACAGAGCACTGAAAGACCTAAGTCGAAACAAGGCCCCGAAAGAAGTCAACATTCCATTAGAATTACTGATAGCCTTGGGAGAGCCAGCGCTGACAAAACTCTAAAATCTGGCAAAATACCCTCTGGCTTCAAGAAGAATATAATAATTCCCATCGCAAAGAAAACAGGTGTTCACAGATGTGAAAACTACCAAACTATCAGTTTAATAAGCAACGGCTGCAAAATACTAAAACGAATTCTTTACAGAGATAGGGGAAAACTGGTAGAAGCCGACCTCGGGGAAGATCAGTTTGGATTTCGTAGAAATGTAGGAACACATGAGGCAATACCCTACGACTTATCTTAGAAGATGGATTAAGGAAAGGCAAAACTACGTTTCTAGCATTTGTAGACTTAGAGAAAGCTTTTGACAATGTTGACTGGAATACTCTCTTTCAAATTCTGAAGGTGTCAGGGGTCAAATACGGGGAGAGAATGGCTATTTACAATTTGTACAGAAACCAGATAGCATTATAAGAGTCGAGGGGTATGAAAGGGATGCAGTGGTTTGGAAGGGAGTGAGAAAGGGCTGTAGCCTATCCCCGATGTTATTCAATCTGTATACTGAGCAAGCAGTAAAGGAAACAAAAGAAAAATTCGGAGTAGGAATTAAAATCCATGGAGAAGAAATAAAAACTTTGAGGTTCGCCGATGACATTGTAATTCTGTCAGAGACAGCAAAGGACCTGAAGAGCAGTTGAACTGATCGGACAGTGTCTTGAAAGGAGGATATTACATGGACATCAGCAGAAGCAAAACGAGGATAATGGAAAGTAGTAGAATTAAATCGAGTGATGCTGCCGGAATTATATTAGGAAATGAGACACTTAAAGTAGTAAAGCAGTTTTGCTATTTGGGGAGCAAAATAACTGATGATGGTAGAATTAGAGAGAATATAAAATGTAGACTGGCAATGGCACGGAAAGCGTTTCTAAAGAAGAGAAATTTGTTAACATCGAGTATAGATTTAAATGTCAGGAAGTCGTTTCTGAAAGTATTTGTATGGAGTGTAGTCATGTATGGAAGTGAAACATGGACGATAAATAGTTGAGACAAGAAGAGAATAGAAGCTTTCGAAATGTTGTGCTACAGCAGAATACTGAAGATTAGATGGGTAGTTCACAAAACTAATGAGGAGGTACTGAATAGAATTGGGTAGAAGAGTTCGTGGCACAACTTGACTAGAAGAAGGGATCGGCTGGTAGGACATGTTCTGAGACATCAAGGGATCACCAGTTTAGTATTGGAGGGCAGTGTGGGGGGTAAAAGTCGTAGAGGGAGACCAAGACGTGAATACACTAAGCAAATTCAGAACGATGTAGGTTGCAGTAGTTACTGGGAGATGAAGAAGCTTGCACAGGATAGAGTAGCAAGAGAGCTGCATTAAACCAGTCTCCGCACTGAAGACCACAACAACAATATATAATAGTGGTAATAATAATAATAATAATAATAATAATAATATTCACATCTGGATACTTTAAATACTTTATTAGAGGGTTGGCTCACGTTTTATGACAATTGAATAAGTGAAAGGTGTTAATTATATCAGATGCTCAAGAGGCTATTGCATTGAACAGCGTTATCAAACCGACGTACGCAATGCATAGGGAACTGTATATAATAGTTGGTCTAAAGTGATAAATATCACTCAAATGAAAAACAGTTTATTTTTCCAGTTGTAGGCAGTTTAAGATCTCTCATTGTTTTCTCTCAATCCATCATCGTTCGTATTGCTCAGCCAGTCGGTTTCATATAACTAGTTCACGGTACAACTATTCCAGTTATTCAGTTATTTAGTTACTGGCTTTTTCTGGTATCAACTTTTACACACGTTTGGCTAAGAATTAGTGTGTAGTGTGCTACTAATGACTTCCCATGGATTTTCAGTCCAACGCAAACACTTCCCCTTTTCTCTTTCAGACCATTATACTGCACTGTCGAACTTCAGTCCGTGCATCTGGGAGACAACCCCACCCGTCACCCTCGGTCGCTAGCCACGGTCTGACTCACTCCATCCTCTCGAAAGCGCGCACTCTACCTTGAATTCTCCGACTGTTAGCGAAAAATGTAAACTCTAGCGGCTGCTAGAACATCAGCGCTATCATAGCCAAAATGCGCTATTAATATCAATTTTTAATAAGGTGTCGATAATTGTAACCTCCCAGTCGATATACAGGTATAGTGACTGATTCATCTGCCACTATCGCAGGGTTTTATGCAACCCACAGTGCCTTCAAATACCGCACGCAACATTTTCGTATTCATTCACTCATTACGCACAAACTGTTGCTCCTACTGAAAAAAGGAACAGGACTTTTTTGTACGAAATAAGAAATGATTAAATTTTGTACTGTGATGTGTTTGACTGGAGGAGTAGATTTCGAATTATTCTAGGATAACGTATAAAAGTGACCTTCAAACCGAAACTCGAAAACCGCGCCTCCAGCGAAAACGTGCTCCGGTACAAAATTTAACAACATTCATCTTCCTACATGAAGATCTTGTTCAGAATGATATTTTCACTCTGTAGCGGAGTGTGCGCTGATATGAAACTTCCTGGCAGATTAAAACTGTGTGCCGGACCGAGACTCGAACTCGGGACCTTTGCATTTCGCGGGCAAGTGGTAGAGCACACAGTTTAAATCTGCCAGGAGGTTTCAGATCTTGTTCAGTTTGCACGTAGCGAACGAGGAAATATAAAAATATTGCGCGTGTTGTTTGAAGGCACTGTGGGCTGCATAAAACCCCGTGGTTGGAGCAGCTGAACCACCCAATTTTAGGAGTTTTTGTAAGGGAGACGGTATCTCATAATCTCACTTCCGTCATTCACTACTGAGTTAAGTGACGTAAAATTATGTGGGTGACGATCCGCCATTTGACGGCGATATTCCCTTCCGTTTCCAATGTCCTGTTATAGTCCAGTGCTAACCGAACTTAATGCAGGGAGTTCGCTAAAGCCACATTATCGGCGACGCTCGTCATTTATTGTGCGTGTTTGTTTTGTTTCACCTAGGTTTACTGTTGAAATACTTTTCTCTCACTAACTGAGTACAAGTCTTTTGTCAGCATTGAGTCCAAGTACTGTTATTAGTTTGTGATCAATACTACAGTGAGATTCAAGGAATCAGCATATTCAGACTCTGCAGGGGCTCTCTGTGGAGGTCAACTCACAAAACATCAACGACTACCGTTATTAACTGGTAACCGTTGTGACTTCTTGCAGAGCCAGCCTATGAAAGTCTTTCTACCTCCACTGTGCCCATCGCAGTGTCTGATATTCCATTATCCTGGAGACCTCAGAGCCTAAGAACAGACCAGCTGCCACGCTAAACAATTTCGCGAGCCTGCAGTACACAACAGTGTATTGCCTCCCACCGACCAGACCACAATAAGTTACCTGTTCAACTCCCGCGAACAAAGACGTCGAATCAGAAAATTACTCCGAGCTGGCAGAGCACCGATATTGGACGCACCGCACGCTGCTGTATGGCGCTGCACAATAGAAGTGCGTAACGTAACGGTTCTCGGATATTTCATTCTTACGGCGCCCTAAACTGATATTCCAGCTCATGTGGAAGTTGGTTTTGGAGATAAAGCTTCATATCACGTTTCGAGGGAGTTGTAATGAAACGCACAGCCAAATAAACAAACTGAAACAAAGCTGTTTAAAATTACTTTACGATTTTGGTACGACTGAAGTATAAAATCGGACGGGGAAATAAGCAGATGGAGAAGCATTTGTTTCCAAGTTTTACACCGCTAGATAACGTTCCGACCTAGCACTTTCAAGAAATATCTTCAATATTCTGTATGTTACAGAGAGTATCGTACAATATCTATTGTCAAAGTCAGATACTTGCTGGAGGACATAACTAATCGACGGAGTTGAAACCTCCACCATTTTTTTTTTTTACTTTAGTGTATTCTACATGCAGATAATGTTTGTGTATAACTATTCTTGAACGTATCAAGAAATGATCAAGAAATATATTTATTTATTAATTTAGCATGTGGAACAGCAAACATGGTTTGATCTCGATATATGAACAGTGGCAAAAAATACTTTAAAATTCCTCAGTGAAGGACTCAGAATAAAATATGATAAAATGAGATGAAGTATATGATACAATAAGACAACATACAAAATGTAATGTAGTCGAATGAAGTCGGGTGATGCTGAGGGAATTAGATAAGGAAATGAGACACTTAAAGTAGCAAAGGAGTTTTGCTATTTGGGGAACAAAATAACTGATGATGGTCGAAGTAGAGAGGATATAAATTGTAGACTGGCAATAGCCGGCTGGAGTGGCCGTCCAGTTCTAGGCGCTACAGTCTGGAACCGAGCGACAGCTACGGTCGCAGGTTCGAATCCTGCCTCGGGCTTGGATGTGTGTAATGTCCTTAGGTTAGTTAGTTTAATTAGTTCTAAGTTCTAGGCGACTGATGACATCAGAAGTTGAGTCGCATAGTGTTCAGAGCCATTTTAACGATTTTTGTAGACTGGCAATGACAAGGAAAGCGTTTCTGACGAAGAGACATTTGTTAACATCGAGTATAGATTTAAGTGTCAGGAAAACGTTTCTGAAAGTATTTGTATGGAGTGTAGCCATGTATGGAAGTGAAACATGGACGATAAACAGCTTGGACAAGAAGAGAATAGAAGTTTTCGAAATGTGGTGCTACAGAAGAATGCTGAAGATTAGATGGGTAGATCACATAACTAATAAGAAGGTATTGAATAGAATTGGGGAGAACAGGAGTCTGTGGTACAACTTGTTTAGAAGAAGGGATCGGTTGGTAGGACATGTTCTGAGGCACCAAGGGATCACCAATTAGGTATTGGAAGGCAGCGTGGAGGGTAAAAATCGTAGAGGTAGACCAAAGAGATGAATACACTAAGCAGAATCAGAAGGATGTAGGTTGCAGTGAGTACTGGGAGATGAAGAGTCTTGCACAGGATAGAGTAGCATGGAGAGTCGCATCAAACCAGTCTCAGGACTGAAGATCACAACAACAACAACAACAACAAAACGTAACATGCCTGCAGATAAATTGCGCAACATTCATCTTCATATTCTGGCGTTCAGATTAGCGACCAATTCTAGGCAGAATGGTGTGGAACTGAAGAAGTAATCTACGCCACCCTTATAAGCTCTCAGTTCACAGTCATAGGAGATGTTGTGCATAGTTTGATTTAATGGTCCAGGATCAAAACTAGGACTCAGAAAATTGTGAGCAGGAATTAGATGTCTAATAACGTTTCCAGAATGAGATTTTCACTCTGCAGCGGAGTGTGCGCGGATGTGAAACTTCCTGGCAGATTAAAACTGGGTGCCCGACCGAGACTCGAACTCGGGACCTTTGCCTTTCGCGGGCAAGTGCTCTACCATCTGAGCTACCGAAGCACGACTCAGGCCCGGTACTCACAGCTTTACTTCTGCCAGTATCTCACGTAGAGCACTTGCCCGCGAAAGGCAAAGGTCCCGAGTTCGAGTCTCGGTCGGGCACACAGTTTTAATCTGCCAGGAAGTTTCAGATGTGTAACGTGTTGCGCTGTTGTTCTTGTGTATTTAAACGAAAGTGGACTGGTGTCCATTTAACTTCGTGTGAGTTTGTGTTCATGTCCTGAACAATGCGAGTAGTGTAATTACCAAAATACTATCTGTGGAAATGAACCACCATAACTTTCTGAAAATGTATGACTGTAACTGAATGATCTTTTAAAAAATTAATCAGCAAACCTAAAACTCTGTACTCAATAAGCTGTCTTGTGAAACTCTATCTGCGCAGCTCAGTGAACAGTGCTAGATTGCGAGACGCCACAGTATGTGGCATGCAGTTACAACAGTCAACGCTAACAGAATTAAAATCATGCTCGAAATTGGAAATCGAATTTTGAAAGAAGTAATAACCAAAATGTTTCTCTTAAAATGCCTTATAAAATTAACATACGTAGACATTATACACTACTGGCCATTAAAATTACTACACCACGAAGATGACGTGCTACAGACGCGAAATTTAACCGACAGGAAGAAGATGCTGTGATATGCAAATGATTAGCTTTTCAGAACATTCACACAAGTTTGGCGCCGGTGGCGACACCTACAACGTGCTGACATGTGGAAGGTTTTCAACCGATTTCTCATACACAAAGAGCAGTTGACCGGCGTTACCTGGTGAAACGTTGTGATGCCTCATGTAAGGAGGAGAAATGCGTACCATCACGTTTCCGACTTTGATAAAGGTCGGATTGTACCCTATCGCGATTCCGGTTTATCGCATCACGACATTGCTGTTCGCGTTGGTCGAGATCCAATGACTGTTAGCAGAATATGGAATCGGAGGGTTCAGGAGGGTAATACGGAACGCCGTGCTGGATCCCAACGGCCTCGTATCACTAGCAGTCGAGGTGACAGGCACCTTATGCGTATGGCTGTAACGGATCGTGCAGCCACGTCTCGATCCCTGAGTCAACAGATGGGGACGTTTGCAAGACAACAATCATCTGCACGAACAGTTCGACAACGTTTGCAGTAGCATGGACTATCAGCTCGGAGACCACGGCTGCGGTTACCCTTGACGCTGCAACACAGGCAGGAGCGCCTGCGATGGTGTACTCAACAACGAACCTGGGTGCACCAATGGCAAAACGTCATTTTTTCGGATGAATCCAGGTTCTGTTTACAGCATCATGATGGTAGCATCCGTGTTTGGCGACATCGCGGTGATCGCACATTGGAAGCGTGTATTCGTCATCGCCATACTGGCGTATCACCCGGCGTGATGGTATGGGGTGCCATTTGTTACACGTCTCGGTCACCTCTTGTTCGCATTGACGGCGCGTTGAACAGTGGACGTTACATTTCAGATGTGTTACGACACGTGACACTACCCTTAATTCGTTCCCTGCGAAACCCTACATTACAGGAGGATAATGGACGACCGCATGTTGCAGGTCCTCTACGGGCTTTTCTGGATACAGAAAATGTTCGACTGCTGCCCTGGCCAGCATATTCTCCAGACCTCTCACCAACTGAAAACGTCTGGTGAATGGTGGCCGAGCAACTGGCGCGTCCCAATACGCCAGTCACTACTCTTGATGAACTGTGGTATCGTGTTGAAGGTGCATGGGCAGCTGTACCTGTACACGCCATCCAAGCTCTGTTTGACTCAATGCCCAGGCGTATCAAGGCCGTTATTACGGCCAGAAGTGGTTGTTCTGGGTACTGATTTCTCTGGATCTATGCACCAAAATTGCGTGAAAATGTAATCACATGTGAGTTCTAGTATAATATATTTGTCCAATGGATACCAGTTTATCATCTGCATTTATTCTTGATGTAGGAATTTAAATGGCCAGTAGTGTATAAAATTTTAAACATTAAATGATGTACACTTGAATGTGACACTGCACTGTAAGACGAAGACTATTTGCATAAGAAAGGAAACCAAGACTGAACTTTACCTAAACTGAAGCTGAAAAAAATTCTGAAATGCACTGCTTGATTGTAAACGATCTTATTCCCCTGATTGTGCTGTGAAACTGACCCTAACAAACATCGTGATTACATCTAAATCTGATGAAATGAGTTTACATCTACATCTACAGTCTTGAATGCCTGTGTTCCATGCACCATAGTTATTTTAATCTTATTCTCACGATACCTATGTGAACGAGACCGAGGGTTTTGTAGTATATTTCTAGAGTCACCATTTAAAGCCGGTTCTTGAAACATTGTTAATAGATTTTCTCCTTTCTCAGGATAGTTTATGTCTATCTTCAAGAGTCTTTTAGTTCAGTTCCTTCAGTATGTACGTAATATTCTCCCACGGCTCAAACAAAAGTACGACCATTCATGGAGCCCGTCTCTGCCTACGTTTAGTATCCCCTGTTAGTCCTATCTGGTAAGGGTCCCACACTCTTGATCAATATTCTAGAAACGGTCGCACGAGAGATTTGTGAGCAATCTCCTTTGTAGACTGATACCCACGACTGAACCTATGTGATCATTCCATTCCCTATCCCTAAAGAGTATTACACCCAGGTATTTGTATGCGTTGGTCGATTCCAAAAGTGACTGACTTCTATTATAGTCATAGGATACTGTGATTTTTTTCGTTTTGTGAAGTGCACAGTTTTACATTTCTGAACATTTAAAGCTAGTTGCCAAACTTTGCACCACTTAACTTTTAAAGAATATTTAGCAGCTTGTTTCAGATAGTACTTCATTACAGATAACTACATCACCTGCAAAAAGCCTGATGTTACTATTAATATTGCCTGCTAGTTCATTAATATACAACATGAACATCATCGGTCCCAACACACTTCCCTGGGATACACCCAAAACCACTTCTACATCCAATATAATATGCAGTGTCCTCCCTACCAAAAATTGCTCAATTACTCAGAAATTTCACTTGATACTATGATCGAACTTTCGACAGTAAGCACAGATCTCGTACTGAGTCAAATGCTTTTTGGAAAACAATAAATACTGCATCTACCTGATTGCATTGACTCAAAGCTTTCTGTATGTCACGTGAGAAACGTGCAAGTTTGGTATCACATGATCAATGTTTTCGGAACCCATGCTGGTTGGCTTTGAGGAGATCATTCTGTTCAAGATACCTCATTATGTCTGAGCTCAGAATATCTTTTAAGATTCTACAACAAATCGATGTCAAAGGTATTGGAGGGTAGTTTTGTGGTTCAAAATGGTTCAAATGGCTCTGGGCACCATGGGACTTAACATCTGAGGTCATCAGTCCCCCAGAACTTAGAACTACTTAAACCTAACTAAACTAAGGACATCACACACATCCATGCCCGAGACAGGATTCCAACCTGCGACCGTAGCGGTCACGCGGTTCCAGACTGAAGCGCCTAGAACCGCACGGCCACACCGGCCGGCGGTAGTTTTGTGGATCCCGTCTGCTACACTTTTTGTACATAATTGTTTTTCCAAGAACTGGGCACAGTTTTTTTGTTCAAGGGATCCGTGATAGGTTATAGTCAGAATAGGGGCTAACTCAGCCGCAAATACAGTATACAATCTGACAGGGATTCGATAGGGTCCTGTAGCCTTGTTCAGTGTTAACGAGTTCAGGTGTTTGGCAACACCACTCACACTAATACTTATTCCATTCGTCTTTTCAGTGGTACAGGGATTATATTGGGGGGAATTTTCTTGAGGTTTCCTTTGTAAAGGAACATTTGAAAATGGGGTTGCTTTGCTACTCTCAGTTTCAGTTCCTGTCTCATTCGTAATCTCCTGGACACTAACTTTGATGCCATTTACAGCCTTTACATACGACCAGAATTTCTTTTGGTTTTCTAAAAGATCATTTGACAATATTCTGCTATGGTAGTCATTGAAGGTATCACGCATTTCTCTCTTCACAGCCAAAGGCGTTTCATTCAGCATCTCTCCAACTATAGCCTTACGCTTTGTTTTACACCTACTATTCAGTGACCTCTCTTTCTTTAGTAGTTTCTTTACAATTACTGTATAACTTGGAGGTTTCCTCCCATTATGTACTGTTCTACTAGGAACATATCTATTCAGTGCGCGGTTAACAATTCTTTTAAACTTGAGCCTTAGTTCCTCTACTTGCTCCTGCTTTACTGAATTTAATATCTATCTGCTTCGTTTGGTTTTCCTTTGTACTTCGGTAATCATTGTTGACACAACCAAATCATGGCCTCTGATACCGGTTTCGAAGCGGACATCCTCAAACACGTCAGGTCTATTTGTTGCAATTAGATGCAATATGTTCTCATCATGAGGAGGGTTCCTAACTATCTGGTCTATGTAGTTTTCAGAGAAGGCATTTAGTAAAGTTCACACGATGTCTTTTCACGCCCACCACTAACAAAACTGCAATTTTCCCAATTAATTGTTGGGTGTTTAGTGTCTCCACCAATGATTACAGTGTGAATGGGGAACTTGTGTACAAGTGAACTCAAGTTTTCTCTAAAGTTTTCGGCTACATCAGGAGATGATTCTGGTGGGTGATAGAGGGATCCAATTATTATTTTATGTCCACCCCTGATACTGAGTCTTGCCCAAACAATATCACAGGCAGCTTCAATTTATACCTCATTGGATCTGAATTTCTTGTGTACTGGAGCAGATACAACATTTCCCATTTACTTGTCCTTTCGATGTACACTTAAATTATCCCCAAAAAGATCAGTGCTATCAATTTCAGGTTTCAACCAGATTTTTTGTATCTCGTATTATGTGAGCTTCACTGTTTTTCGTAAGTGCTTCAATCTCTAGCACTTTGTTGCGAATGCTTTGGCAGTTTAGTATTAGGATTTTAATATGCTCACCTGTGAGAGGCATTTCTTTCGATCTTTTACTGATACTTCTAGATTTCCTACAGCTATCGTTATCTGGAGTGGATGAAGAATCACCTAATCTAAAACTACGCTTTGTGCAACCCACACACAGTTAGCTACATGAGTAGCAATTCTGATGTGTAGTGTACACCTGACCCCGCTTAGGGGTACCCTACAGTTCTCAAACCTATGGCGCAAGTCCAGGAAGTCACAGTCTAAATTGTTACAGAACTTTCGAAGTCTCTGGTTCAGTCTTTCTACTCGACTCAGAACCAAAGGGCCATGATCAGTTCTCGGGACAATGATGCAGATTGGGAACTTCGTTGAAACTCCTAGGGAAGGCTAATCTTCTCAACCTTCTCTGCCAGTCGCTGGAATGACCCATGTATGACGTTGGAACCCAGACTACAGGCATCATTTGTTCCAACGTGTGCCACAATCTGCAGTTGGTTGCACCTGGTTCTGTAAATGACTGCCGGAATAGCCTCTTCAGCATGTTGAATGAGACTCCTGGCATACACAGTGAGTGCTCCTGGTGTCCTTTCCTGTCCCTTTCTACCATTTCCCTAAGGGTCGTCGTTTGAACTGCCAGTCATTCATAGACACCTACTCTTTTCTGTTTGCGTCCTCTTGGCACTAGACGAAACTGGTTTCCCCACAACTCACTTCAGTGAGGCGCACTGGCATGGTTTCAGTTTCCGTGATAGAGAGCACCTCAAACTTGTTTATTAGAGGGGTCGGTACCACACCCGATCCGCCATGTAGGACACCTAGATCTGCCACTGACGTGCCACTCACAGTGAAGCGGACAAGTAATGACAGAGCATTTACTTTTTACAGAGGAGACAGGATCCACTGGAGTGGATAGTAGTTGAGGTACATCTGGCTGTGGTATCACAGGTACACGACTCTTCGAAGCAGTTTCTACACACCTATTCGCAGCAGCTGCCAATCGTTTGGCAGCACGTAAGGCGATTTCCAGCTGCTTACGAACATTAACCAGTTCATCCAGCGTTCGAGGACAGGTGCATTTTAGCTGGTGTAATATATTACAAAGCAGTAAAAAATAACTTTAAATTAATCCCGCTAACTATATACTTTAATATGTTAAGCTAAAAAGTTGCTTTTTCCCAATAAGTATTGAAGCAAATACACAAAATGGGATTTCTATTAAAGCAAGACATAAACGTGTGGTAAAAATTACTAGTTTCCTAAAAGTTTTGAGGTTAATTGTAGTTGTTTGCAAACTCGAATACAGAGTTATTTGCGACAGATGAAGATAATATATAGTACTACCCCTCATTAAGGAAAAACTAGATCCAACGCAATATGTTACGGTAGGTGGTATGTCTGATAGTGTAACTAAATCACAAACGCCGATTTACGATTTACTACAAATTGCTCGTGAATTATGCAAAGGACAGTGGTAGCTTCCGTAAATTCTCAAAAAAGGATGTTTATTTGCTTTGATACACAATTAAATTCAGGGGTGATGTATTACTGGTAGAACTGTGAACCATGAACGTTAATCTGCTATGAAATAAATTACGTACCCAAAATACTTTTACCAGTAACTCACGAAAATCTCGTTTTGTAGGCGTCCGGAAATTCTAAAAGGTAACCTTTTTCTTACGTTATTGTACAATGAAATTAGACAACGATTGTTTTGAACGAGGATAGCCCTACTACCCTTCTGAAAAATTCTGAAAGATCGGAATTCAGTTTAAGCCTATAATCGAGGATAACGGTACGAGCTCATTGCGGCACTCGTGAGTGTTTGAAATTTCACAATATATCACAGTACAAATGGACGACTTCTGTTTTGGGAGAGTTTTAGGAAAGAGTAGTTCACTTGTAAAGTAGACCGCATATAGGACGGTGGTGCGATCTGTTCTTGAGCACTACTCGAGTGTTTGGGTCACGTGCCAGGTCGGTTAGACGGAAGACATCGAATCAATTCAGAGGCGGGATACTAGATTTGTTACCAGTAGTTTCGAAAAACACGTTAGTGTTACGGACATGTTTTGGGAACTCAAATGGGAACCCCTGGAGGGAAGACGATGCCTTTTCGAGAAACACTATTGAGAAAGTTTAGAGAACTGGCATTTGAAGCTGACTGCCGAACTTTCTGCTGCAACTAACATACATCGCGTGTAGGTACCACGAGGATACGAGAAATTAGGGCTCATGCGGAGGCGTACAGATAGTCGTTTTCCCTTCGCTCTATTTGCGAGTGGACAGGAGGGGAGATGAGAAGTAGTGGTTCAGGGTACCCTCCGCCACTCACCGTACGGTAGCTTGCGGAGTATCTATGTAGATGCAGACATAGACTGATATAATAAACAAAATATTATGTAGAAGTAACGCAATCAGTAAAATAAGCGAATGTAGAACTTCAAATCGGCACATGATTCTTGTACACGCTGTCTTACACAAAGGAAAATTTCGAAGTCACCTTTTTTATATAAATAAACGTGCTTGTTGCACACATTTCTCACTTTGCTGATTCTGTGCACTCTTCTACATTGGTGTGCCGAAAAGTACACTGCAGCGTGAGTTTACGTCGGTGAAAATCGCTAAAATGTGCAGCCCTAACAAAGCACAGTAGTAAACGATGTAAAGGAAAGAAAGCCTTGCGTGGTGCAGTATAAAGACATACAACTCCGCAAAACAGATCAGGTCATAGTTTTAGCCACCGCGTTCGGCAGACTGCAATGCGGCACCACGCAATTAAAAATTCAAATGTATGTGAGGAAGCGATGGAGGATATTACATTGGTTAAATGATGTAGAAGAGACTAGCATTCAATTACTGTACTGAAACTTTGATACTTTGACATTTACTATTATCGTTACAAAAGTCACTTATACAAAAATTTAGTAATCTGCCGTGAATTATTTACGGAAATGATAAAGGAGTGGTAAATCTGTCACTTCTGAATCCAAGCCACATGAATAGATAATTTTGCTCAATCAAGTTTCGGCAATCAAACTAACGAGCCCGAACCGATAAAGAAAAGTACTAAAACTTTGCCTTTTTTCAAACTAATCACAAATTACTCACAAGGAAGCAATACAGCGACAAAATTACGTAAAAATCTTCATAGTTCTCAAATCAGTATTTGCAAAGACATATTTCCAAAATTCAGCATCAACTGCATTTGTATCTCTGTGCTCCGTTAGCAATTTCTAGACCGCTATGTAGTGTGACCAACACCCGACTGTCTCACTTACTTCTCTCTGAAAGCCACGGACAACGACAATGCTAGTGACAACCAAAGATAACATCGCTTGTACGCAGAACCTATGTGGTGTTAATATGTCGACTATCGAAGACTCCTGTTTTTAAAATATCCATTGGAGAGATATGAAGTGTGATACATCGAATGAATATAGAGCTCATATCACTTTCTTTGAGTACCAAAAATACGCCAGAAACATTTACACGTGCCCATTTCGGAGTGTCTTAGGCTTTTCTGTGTCTGTTGTGGAAGTTCAAAGCCCTTAGATTTCTCTGCTTGGCTGATGTGGTCACGGTTCTCGGTGGAGGGACTATCGTCCCAGCTCTAGCGCCATTTATTATACCTGCTGAAGTAAGTTGCTCTGTACTCAAAATCTGTAAATTATACTTGCATGCAAATTCGTATACATTAGTGCATGTCAAGCCATTAGAACTGTTAGGAGAAGGCGATCTTCCCAAACCTTTTCGAAGAATTAAAAAAAAGAGGTTGGTGAGGAGGGAGGTGCACTGGAAAGAACTGGAGAGTATTCACGTTATAAGACATCTCCTTGTAAAGCAGTGAGGCATTCTCTCTCTGTCTGCCGTATGTTCCAGGCATAATTATCGTTCGCCCCGTGCTCCGAGCCTCAACGCTTCCGTCACAGTGGCGCCAACAACGGTCGTCAGACCAGTCGCAAAGTGTCGCCCGATGACATCGGTCGACAGCTTATTCCTATGCGTCCGATCTCCGTCAGTTTCCGGAGGGATCAAGGAGGTTAGAATGTATTCCGACCTCTTTGGACGGGACAGATAGCACGACGCCTCTGCGCATGCATACCAGCGCCGAGTGCATGACAATGGACTTCATATCTCTCTCTCTCTCACTCTTTATCTAGAAGAACTCCTGGAGTACTGTACACACTTTTTTCAGTTATTGGAACACCAGACAAATTTTGAGACTATTCGAGACGAAGAGAGAAAAGTTCTATTGTATAGTGTGACGAGTCGAGGCGAAATCAAAAAGAAGATTAAAACCATTCTTAAGAACTTCAAAAGAATTCAAAAAAACAGTCAGTTAACTTTCATTAAGTGTCTTTCGCTATATGTGTGAAAGGTGAATATAAATTTTAGAATAAGGCACCCTGAATATCTAAAGCACAGAAATGTGGGAACAAATACACCACATTAGCAAACGACCTCATGTAACAGAATTACCACCCAGCTGGCATAAACACACAAGAAAACAGTAATAATAATTCGTACACTTCTAATGCCCTCTGACCCAAACAAAAATTTTCACTACAGTAAGACTGAGTATCAAAAGTGACGTATGCCAACGTTCTGAGTTGAACGCATAATGTTTTGGCGGCTGTAATCAGGGCCTAAAATTTCCAGTACAGATTGCATGCTACACTTACACATGAGGCTGAAATGGCTAGACAGCCGCAGAATATGGATCGTGTAATATTGGATAATGTTCAATTAATTACACGGACGGAAGGAAAGTTCAACACCAAGAAGGAGTCGTCCAACATAACTGAAACTTGGTAGGCGAGTTTTTGCATCTGAAGGCAGGTGTATGTTCAGATTTCGCGCCAGTCACGAAAGTGTGGTGCTAGTAGCTGTATTATGAGCCAGCAGTTCAGAATTTCCTTAAACACATGCTCTGACGGTCGTGCGTGTTAGTACCTTTGAGATTGGTCGTGTTGAGTTGATGTTAATCAAGAATGCCTTCAAGGTGACAAAGACACCATTATCAACGCCTCACTGAGTTTGAACGAGGTTGTGTAATAGAGCTGCGAGAAGTTGGGTGCTTCTTCTGCAAAACTGCAGACATATCAGGGCTGTAGCTACACTACTTGATTACTGGCGGCGGTAGTCACGAAAATGTACGATCGCATGAACCCTGCGCTCTGGACGACCACGTGGTACTACTGACAAGGGAGGCCATCACGTTCGACATATAACTCTGGCGCATTGTACTGCATCTGTAGCAGCAATCTGACCAGCAGGAGGCACCACACTGACACAACGAAGTGTTACAAGACGGTTCTTCAAGAACAACTCCAAACCAGTCGCCCTGTACCATGCATTCCACTGACCCGAAACCAGCGCGATTTGCGACTTCAAAGGTGTCAAGCGAGGCCAGTTGAGGATCTGCAACCAACCTCTCTGAGTGTTAGACACACTGAACTTACACCTCGGGTTATGGCTGGGGTGCGATTTCGTATGACAGCCGGAGAACTTGCGTGTTTATCCCACGTGCATTGACCGCAAATCTGTATGTCATTCTGTTAATTCGACCTGTTGTGCTGCCAATCATGAACCGCATTCCAGGGGGTGTTTTCCAATACGATAACTCTCGCCCACATACCGTTGTTGTAACTCAATATGCTGAAAGAGTGCCGACATGTTGCCTTGGTCTGCTCTGTCAACAGGTATGTCTCGAGGCGAGCACATATGGGACATCATCGGACTACAACTCCAGCATCATCACAAACAGCATTTACCCGTCCCTGTAATGACCGAGGAAGTGCAACATGCATGGAACTCCATTTCTACAAACTGACATCTGGCACCTGTACAACACAAGCACATACAACATTCTGGTGGTTACACCCGTTATTAAAGTACCAGCATTTCACATTTCCAGTGGCTTATCTCGCGCTTGCATTAAATAGTGATCTTGCAATGTCAATCACTTTAATACGAGGGCTATTCAGAAAGTAGGGAACGTTTCCGTCTGACGCAGCTAGGCGCGCGCCGATCGAGTATATTTTGGTACGTGCGTGCTCGGCAGCTCAGTCGGCATCCATCCGTGACGGCGGGAACGTCTCTGCGCTTCTGGTCTTTTCGATATTCGAATTTGAAATGTGCGCTGCAATTAAAAATCCCGCCAGAGTTGAGGTGCGGTCTGTGATACGGTTTTTGTTGACAAAAAACATAAAACCTATAGGAATTTGTCGTGAACTGTGCGGCGTGTGCGGAAACGAGGTAATGAGTGAATGTTCCATCCGGAAATGGTGCATTCGCTTTAAGAATGGCCGAACCAACGTTCATGATGAAGAGAAGGGTGGACATACGAGCATTGTGACAGACGATCTTGTCGCTAAAGTTGATGAAACGATTCGTGAAAACCGTCGCTTCACAATAACGGAGCTTTCACTTTCTTTTCCACAAGTTTCACGGTTAAAAAGGGGTTCAAATGGCTCTGAGCAGTATGGGACTTCAGCTGAGTTCATCATTCGCCCAGAACGTAGAACTACTTAAACCTAACTAACCTAAGGACATGACACACATCCATGCCCGAGGCAGGATTTGAACCTGCGACCGTAGCGGTCGCGTGGTTCCAGACTAAAGCGCCTAGAACCGCTCGTCCACTCCGGCCGCCAAGTTTCAGGGTCTTTGTTGTTTGAAACTGTCACTGAAAAGCTAGGCCAGCACAAATTTTGTGAACGATGGGTGCCCAAAATGCTTACAGAGCACCATAAAGAACAGCGAATGGGGGCAACGTTGACATTTATGGAGGCCTACCACAAACATGGTGATTCATTACTGGATCGAATCGTAACCAGTGACGAGACTTGGGTGAAACACGTCAATTGCGAGACAAAATTACAGTCCATGGAGTGGGGGAACATAAGGTCCCCCCAAAAACCAAGTAAATGTTTGCAAACCTTGTCAGCAAGGAAGTTGATGGCGACAGTGTTTTGGGATAGGCAAGGGGTGCTTCTTATTGATTTTCTCCAACGTGGAGCAACGATAAATTCTGCCCAGTAATGTCAAACTTCGCACAGCCTTAGAAGAGCAGTTCAAAACAAACGCCGAGGAAAGTTGGCGGCCAAAAATTTGTTTTGCACGACAGTGCCAGACCTCACACGGCAAACTGCAGTAAAGAACGCCTTAATTCATTTAAATGGGAAATTTTCCCCAATCCGCCCTACAGCCCCAATCTTGCACCAAGCGACTTCCACTTGTTTCCCAAGATGAAGAACTGACTTGCAACGCAGCGCTTTGATGACGACGCGGAACTCCAGGCGGGCGTGACTCACTGGCTGAAGTCTCTGGTGGCAGAATTTTACGGCGAAGGTCTTTCAAAGCTTGTCCACCGCTACGATAAGTACCTCAATGTGTTTGGTGACTATGTGGAAAACTAGTATGTCAGTTGCTCCTTCAGATGTATATAATAAAATGTATTTCTTGCATTTAGTTTTTTTTAAGCCAAAACGTTCCCTGCTTTCTGAATAGCCCTCGTATGTTACCTAGATAAAAGTACTCCAGAAATATTGTTTTACATTGATTATTTTCTGGTGTTGTGATTTTTTCCTTCAATGTATTATTAACTTTTTAAGTTGTTTGAAGCTTGTGGTTTCCAACATAGTAGAGACTTAAGAACATAGATTCCTTCATATATTCCTATCATTATAATTATCATTCTCACAGTGCCATAAAATGCTTCATTCTTGTACTGAACTTAAAAATTTCTCACAATCGATGTTTTTCGCTGGTAACGTCACCTGATTCGACCGAAGAAATTAGTTTGGAAATTGGCTGACCGTCGTCCGAAGACTCAACGTTCGAGCGCGTTGATATCGGCTGTACGGAGACCGCTCAAGTACTAATTTTAAAAGATCAGCAGTCTTCCGCCGACGTCGGTCGCTGATGAAATGCCCTCCTGTCTGTGGCATTGCGATCACACCGTAAGAAATGAACAGGGGAACTGGGTGGATTGCTGTAGACCATCGTTCAAAAAAATGGTTCAAATGGCTCTGAGCACTATGGGACTTAACATCTATGGTCATCAGTCCCCTAGAACTTAGAACTACTTAAACCTAACTAACCTAAGGACATAGCACACATCCATGCCCGAGGCAGGTTTCGAACCTGCGACCGTAGCAGTCGCGCGGTTCCGGACTGAGCGCCTAGAGGACCATCCTTCACCTTGCATGTAATATTTATAAGAAACGTCGTTTAGAATGGTTAGCATTTGAGAGGCATCCTCAGTGCCTGTGTTGGTTAATAGTAACACAGTTAAATTCCTCACCTGTAATTTTACAATTAGTGTCTTCATTATCCTGACGTCATTATTACGTGTAACAACGTTTCATACCTAATTCTAACTAAAACCGAGGTCTGAACTGGATCAACAGTCAAAGACCTTTAGTCTTTAATTTAGAAAATAGTTAATGCGATTCAGACAAATTCAATTAAATGACTTTCTGGCAATTAATGTGATATGAATTCTCCATATTTTCTTTTTCTTGTATCTATGACTTTCTCTAAAGTAACCATGTTGGTGCTGGGTCTGCAGTATTTCGGTGTTGAATTACGCGTCGACTGAAAAATTATTTCGTGCGGCACAGAGCATGGCTATTTTAATAGTTTTGATCATATTACCAATTGCAGACTCGTACCAGTAAACTTTATTTGTTATTTGAATGACAGTAATCGAAGTATAAATTGTAGTATTAGCCTTTCATAAAAATTCAGCGGGACATGTGCTTCTTTACATTTCAGTATATTTTGAATCGAATATGGAAATTTATGCTTTATGCTCGCGACGTATTTGTGTAACAGTAAACGGCTGCGTCTGTCTGAATTAAGAGATCCACAGCAGGAATAACTAATTAGTCCCACAGTGGTTTAGTCCATAGTGGATAGCATTGTTTTGTAATAGACATTTTATTCTCTTTCATTTCAGTGATGAGTGAGAACTTCGGGTAGATAGGTGGTGGAGGCATTCTCTTGTTTTTATGTGTGTAGGAGATGAAATAGAGATCACGATGTCTGTGCCACAGATTTTCTCTGAGTTTCTTTACTGCAGCCTCTTACTGATTTTGAACTGCATTTTGCACGCTTGAAATACCTCGCAGGCAACCAGAATCTTCAGTAAGACAGTGTACACACGCATTGCTCCCAAAGTGTGTGAGTAAGGTTTGACGAAAACATCACTCACATCAGACTAAATATTAATTCTGAAACTTCCGTGATGAATGAGTAGAAATATCCGTCTCAGTTTTATGCAGGCCGAGAAATGATAAATAGACAGTGACGATAAATAGCTGTAGAGATATTCTCCCAGAACGACTGTATAAGACAGTTGGCCATATAATGCAGTGCTTCTGTGGTCTATTTTTGGGAGGCGGTATTTTACACAGAACCAAAGCGAAGAGTAGGTCTCACCGTGTGAAGCACCGTGGGAAAGTCAAAAGATATTTTCGCAAAGTATACAGTCAGCATCGAGCTCAAGTGGACAACCAATTTAGGAGTCATGTTATTGCATTGTTTCTGAGTGCTGAGGCTTCAGAAATTTAGGAAAGGGTGCTGTTTATCGGTGAGCGAAACGCTTAAGCGTCTTTATGTCTCTTCCTCGCGGCAACTGTAGTAGTAAATATTTCTATGACAGTTCGAATCTACGACAGCAGCCGAACCTTGCACTAATCAACGGTGGTGCTCAGGTAAAGATAAACGTTCTGCTACCGTCGTAGCATCAGTCGACGGAATGCCTCTCTTTGGCTCGCCTTCATCTTTTTCTTACGTGCTATAACTATTATTGTGTGTGTGTTCCTTTATTCACCTAGCAGCAACTATAGGCGCAAAAAGTTTAAGAGTTAAGCATGCTGTATCACTCATTTTAGGACCATCACGGTAAAAGATTTAGTGAGGTTCTTGTGTGCGTACCTGAAGCTTCAGTTTAATGCTACTGTCTCTCTGAGTGTGTCTGCATTTATTATTTATTTCATGTGTAGGAGGTCGAAAGATGAGAGCGATTAAGTTTGTTAAAGGTAGGAGATTTACTGTAATGAACTTAGTTAGAATGTGAAGGAATATTGGCAGCCAGAAGTCATACGCGTGTTACACCGTGTTGCGCTGTTCAGTGCTATAGTGCCTTGGCGAAATTGGGTTGGCGGAGAGCAGAGTTAAGCGAGACGAAAGAGAAAGCTGTGTAAACCGCCAGCTCCCCGCAAGCCCAGATCACGTAAGAAACAGATTGCCCAATCGCTTGGTCTAGCAGGCAACCCTTGGCAGGGAACGGCCACGAGGAGGCAACAGCGTCACACCCTTACTTGTGGCACCAACCACTAGATGGCACTCCGTTCTGTGAAATATGTGGCAACATGGTCCGAACACGTGCAGCTTTCCACCATTTGGCGTCTGTGAAGTACAGCTGTTTCTGACATACCGGTGGTAATGGATCGAGTCGTCATGTCGAGGGCCTGTGAGTATATCAACTGTGGAAGGAGTAGACGGACAAATCCTGAACTAAAAATGTTCAGATTTCGCGTCAAAGATAAAGAAAGGTCACGGGAGTGGATTTTAAATTAAGGTAAATCAATAAATTAGTTACGAGTAAGAATTAATAAAGAGCCCTAAGCATTCGATCCTATCTAAATTTTGTCGATCTTATATTCTGATATAACGTGGCAGCCCTTCCTGTACAATAATCATATCATATAATTTTTAAAAGAAATCTTTGCTGCCATTTGGACTTTTTAAAACTGTTTATTCACTTCACTATCGTAATTTTGGCTGTAGATGAATTTTTGTGTGCAAAGTGAAAACTGAAACAAATATAAGATATGGATAACAAAATGCAAAGCGTAGAGTGGTAACATTTGGTAAACAATTTAAGAAGCATTACCTTACAAGACCTTTCCCTTGGTACTTGAAAATGGTTCTAGAGCTGAAATCGCAACAGTGAAATAAATGAATAATAGCCGTCATCTAACTGCTAGGCCATCGGTCCCTCTAAATCCTGGTATATACTAGAGCGAACGAAGTGAACGAGTGTAAAATCTCGTTTACACTGCTGCAAACGAGTATTCATAGATAATTCGCCAATGTTCACTGCCATTCATTTATACCTGTGAACAAGCATTTATACTGGAATGAAGGGAGGAGAACAGAAGAGAACGAGCATAGCATGCAAACTATAGACGCTGCCTATTTTATTTTTTTTTATCTGTGCGCTAATAATCCTCACACAGCTTTCACTCGAAAACAACACTACTTATAGTAACAGTTCAGCGCGAGTGCAGATATCCCTAGTAGTAACTGTGTTGCAGATAAATGCGCACGTCTGTTGCGAATATTTGCGGGTTATCTTTAAACTGTACAAAGTAAATTTTTAACATAATTATGGTTTGCCGTCTGTGGCTCTTCAAAGTTGACACCGCCAAAATATGCTCGAAAAGCACGCTTTAACTTGTATATTACCGCGTTTGAGGCCCCCTTTCAACACCAATCCAAAATTCATCGTTTTGTGCCACTCTTGTATCATTTACGATAAGTTACATGCAACGTAAAAGAATTTAAATTTGAAATGACTGTCATTGAAATATGTCCAGCCTTAATTCGCATCATAACCGAGTGCGGATTTTGAAAACTTTCTAGTGTTAACTTGCACGTGGAGATCTTTTTTTCCACCCATAATCCATATCAGAAGATCTGTATAGCAAAGAGGAAATAGACGGCATGGAAGGCGAGTGTAAAACCCTTGCGACTGCAATACGGTCTGCATTTAAACAGTAACTCGCGAGAAATGTTTGTGTGTTACTTTTCATTTATTTCATTTCGCATATGATTGTGAGAACTATCCCTACAGAAGAAATATGCTTGGTTTGTAGAGTTACAGGAGATAATCTACATTCTTCGATTCTCGGGAAAAACCACAGCCGATCATGAGCTACAGTCAGCTGTGTGACGAATGCTCTAGCCGAACGCAAATCAGCGTCTTTCACGTCACAGAAGATACAGCGTGGCCAATTCCGCGACATGGACAGGTCAGTTAGCATTGTAGCATCACCTGCGACATCTGTTGACCAACGGGAAAACTATTTTTACGGTTGCCTGTTCCGCCGTAAGGACGGTCAATCTTTTTCTTACGTGATCTGGGCCGCAAGCCATGGTGTCAACATCGAAGGCGTAATCGGGTCAGTTACGCCAGCCCAGCAACATCAGAATATTCCACCAATCTACTGGAGAAGAAGAACCGCAGACGTCAGCGGCCGAAAGCCGTATTTAAGGACCGACAGCCAGCTCGTCAACATCGTAAGTCATGAGATGTTGGAGTGACGCAGAGCCTGTGTCACTTGGCGCCGCCACCAGTTCCGAATCGTCGCTGCCATCGCAGTCATCGTAATAGGCACCGTCTCAATGGGGGTCGTCGCCTAGGAGGCAGCAGAGCTACGCCGCCGCCGTAACTCCCGTCGCACACCGTCAACATGTAGACGTCTGTCACGTGAATCATCGCCTGGGGTGTGCTGTGGTAATGCACTGCCGCGGTCGTCCTGGGACACCGCCGCCACAAACGCCGTGACTGGGGCAGGAACTGGGGACCCTGGCCCGCCGACACCAGACAGCCGCCACTCGGGATGGTCCCTGAGACGGGGCACTGCCGCCACGCACCCCAGCACTGCAGCGACAGATGCAGAAGCGGGCGCGAGTGTGAACGTCCGTCGGTCACCTCCGGCGCCGCCAAGAACACTAAGAGTGGAAGCTAACCTCGTTCAGAAGGCCCGCAACCAATGTAGTCCAGTTAATCGATAAATGTCGTTATTCTGTCATCACGAGCCACCCGTGGACACCCCCCCCCCCCCCATCCTCTTCCTCACGCCCAGCAGAGAACCCACGTTCAAATCTGGCGACCATGGTATCAGGTTACAAAGAATGGCATAACGGAAACTACCAAATCTGTTGTTACGAGTAGTTATTCACCGAAAATTTGTTTAGGCCGCGCAACCTAGTCCTTGATTAAGATTAATCGAATTTTCCCTCCGTGCTTGGCGGAACATGGTAATAATATTAAAAAGGAATTATTTTTACTTGGTCACGAACGGGCTTTCGGTTTGTCAGGACCCAGTTCGTACTAATAGACGGAAAGTCATCGGGAAAAAACAGAAGTAATATCCGGCGTTTCCCAAGCAAGTGTTATAGGCCCTCTATTGTTCCTGATCTATATTAACGATATAGGAGACAATCTGAGTAGCCGTCTTAGATTGTTTGCAGATGATGCTGTCATTTACCGTCTTGTAAAATCATCAGATGATCAAAACGACTTGCAAAATGATAACACTACTGGCCATTAAATTTGCTACACCACGAAGATGACGGGCTGCAGACGCTAAATTTAACCGACAGGAAGAAGATGCTGTGATATGCAAATGATTAGCAGTTCAGAGCATTCACACAAGGTTGGCGCCGGAGGCGACACTTACGACGTGCTGACATGAGGAAAGTTTCCAACCGATTTCTCATACACAAACTGAAGTTGACCGGCGTTGCCTGGTGAAACGTTGTTGTGATGCCTCGTGTAAGGAGGAGAAATGCGTACCATCACGTTTCCGACTTTAATTAAGGTCGGATCTAGCCTATCGCGATTTCGGTTACCCTTGACGCTGCATCACAGACAGGACCGCCTGCGATGGTGCACTCCACGACGAACCTGGGTGCACGAATGGCAAAACGTCATTTTTTCGGATGAATCCAGGTTCTATTTACAGCATCATGATGGCCGCATCCGTGTTTGGCGAAGTCGCGGTGAACGCACGTTGGAAGCGAGTATTCGTCACCGCCATACTGGCGTATCACCCGGCGTGATGGTATGGGGTGCCATTGGTTACACGTCTCGGTCACCTCTTGTTCGCACTGACGGCACTTTGAACAGTGGACGCTACATTTGATATGTGTTACGACCCGTGGCTCTACCCTTCATTCGATCCCTGCGAAACCCTACATTTCAACAGGATAATTCACGACCGCATGTTGCAGGTTCTGTACGGGCCTTTCTGGATACAGAAAATGTTCGACTACTGCCCTGGCCAGCACATTCCCCAGATTTCTCATCAATTGAAAACGTCTGGTCAATGGTGGCCGAGCAACTAGCTCGTCACAATACGCCAGTCACTACTCTTGATGAACTGTGGTATCGTGTTGAAGCTGCATGGGTAGCTGTACCTGTACACGCCATCCAAGCTCTGTTTGACTCAATGCCGAGGCGTATGAAGGCCGTTATTACGGCCAGAGGTGGTTGTTCTGGGTACTGATTTCTCAGGATCTATGCACCCAAATTGCGTGAAAATGTAATCACATGTCAGTTCTAGTATAACATATTTGTCCAATGAAAACCCGTTTATCATCTGCATTTCTTCTTGGTGTAGCAATTTTAATGGCCAGTAGTGTAGCTTGCTTAAGATCTTGCCTATTACAGATGATTAAGGCCGGAGAACAGGAAGAGGTGAGGATCGTTGGATCTGCCTGCCGAACCTTAAGCGAATATGAACGAACATATTCAACAACTGAATTAGTAAGTCTTTCAATCGTCTGCTCTTTCAAAAAGTAATTTGTTATGGTATACGACAAACATACGAAAATTTACGCTGATCTCCAAGCCCTGACATTCTTATTAACCTGTAAGTTAGTTTATCCCAGATTATCACCCTGGGCTTTGTCGTTGCAAAATTACTTATTTGAGATGGCTTATATTAATGGAAAGGACAACATCGTTCTTGACGCTATGTCTCATCTTCCAGAATGCTTGTATGATATTAACAGTGATCCAAAAATTAGAACGACGATAGAATATTTTTAATGTAGGATAAACAATATTACCAGTACTACAATGATTTGTGCAAAATCATGGCAGATTTACAATAGTCAGATCCGCATTGGGACAACGTCAGGACATTGCTGACAAATCAGCCTGAACACCCACTGTCTAGCCGTTATGGGATATACCAAGATGTGTTATTATATCGCCGACATCCAAATGGCTCCAACTGGTGTGTATGTACACCCAAGAACTCAGAACACAACTTAATTAGACACACACATGCTGTTATCTTACCAAGATGAGGAGAAAGGTTCACTCAGAACTCATATCTCTTGTCCGAATTTATCATCAAAGACAGATTTACGTTTTATACTACCCAGTAAACCTTCGGAAATCGTTAGCACAGAGATAAGCAGTCCCCACTCGACAAATAGCGTTGGTGTAAAATATTTACTAGCCTTTTATGACTTTTTTCTAAGCGTGTTAAGCTTAACGCTACAAAATATGCGACTGCAAACACTGTCATAAAACGAATTTCTGTTGATTACATTCCTCAGGCGGGAAAACAAAACATAATTTTATCTGATGACGCCACGCACTACACGGGATAAAAATTGTGCAAGTTCTCATAAAATAATTGTATTAAAAGGTATTTTATGTCGAAACTTAGCCCTCGATCTAATCCCACAGTACGGATATTCGGGGAATTGAACAGGTTTATGAGAACATATATATCTACGCAACATATATATCTTCACAACTTTCTAATTGGGCAAGCTGTTTACCTCTTTTGAAGATGTACACAGTGATCTCAACATATATTATACTAAGTATACTCCTAATGCATTAACGTATGGCCGTAAGGAATGTAAAGTAGGGTGCAATCCGTTGCCGAAATTTCCATATGAACCGGTGGTCGTATAATGAAAGGATTAGGGAATGCTAATGATGGAAACAGATTTTACGCTGATTCAATAAAGAGAACGCAAGAATTCAAAGTTGGTTTGGAAGTATTACTGTGTACTCGCCACAAATGTTCTGCACTGAAGCGGCGCAGTGCAAGGTGGCTTCTGCTATATGAAGGCCCATATGTAATCGCTAATGTATCGCATCCTGTTGCATACCTATTAAAAAAACAGAAAGCAAACGAAATCATTGGACTTAACATTCAGGGAAATGTGAGAGTATTTACTTCTAAGTTATAAGCATATATTTATTTGTGACTGGTAAGTAAACAGGATACCTACAACTCACCTACCTAACAGAATACCTACAACTCACGGAATACCAGTGAGCTTTAGGTACTGCACATCTCTTCAGTAACAAATGTAGATAGCGTAAGAAACGGCGAAGACCAGATCTCTTCTTTCCTCCTTTTAGTTATAGCTGCTGCAGGCTGGTTCTGATAAAAAAAATTTTTACGCTATCTACATTTCTTACTGAAGAGATGTGCAGTACCTACAACTCACTGGTATGCTGTTCACTTACTAGTAACAGATAAACATATGGTTATTACTTAGAATTAAATACTCTCACATTTTTGTTACGCATACGTTGTTGCACATGAACGTTATTGTTCGCTGTTACATATCTGGTACGTGGCTTTGTTCACGCGTTGCACTGTTTATTTACACTTACCTTCACTGCTTTTCTAGGTCGTGCGTCTCCTGGACGAAGACCACTGGAGATCATTTCATAATACCTTGCTGCGTGAAGGCATGGGTATCTAAGACCTTCTACATCTTGTGAGCAAACAGAAGAAGCTGAGTTGAAGCGAGAGCAGAGCGTTTTGACCACTCGGTGGAAATGGGAACATGATGTCGTATCTCCGCTATACCGATTTTGCTCATAAGACTAAAAGTTAAGGGACTGCATCTGTTTTCATCGGAGGAGGACATTTATCATCGTCGCAATTGTGGTTTGCTTTTTTTTAAAAAAAATGATGCATGATTATAGATGAACTGACACCAAATTCAATTGTTCTCCATCGCCGAACGGCGGGCTGTGGTGGTCACCGACCACAGATTCCGGTGTCCAGGGGATGGCGTGTGCACGTGAGGCGGCCATCGCCGGCCGAAGTGGCCGTGCGGTTAAAGGCGCTGCAGTCTGGAACCGCAAGACTGCTACGGTCGCAGGTTCGAGTCCTGCCTAGGGCATGGATGTTTGTGATGTCCTTAGGTTAGTTAGGTTTAACTGGTTCTAAGTTCTAGGGGACTAATGACCTCAGCAGTTGAGTCCCATAGTGCTCAGAGCCATTTGAACCATTTTTTTTTTTTTTTTTGAGGCGGCCATCCGTTTATCTCCTATTGTTTTGTTGACTATACACGCTACTGTGTCGGTGCAGTAGCGTTGCCTTAAGACGGTGGCCAGATGGTGGAAAGCCAAATGCCATGGGCAGTGGCCACAGGGGACTGGCAGCAAAGGGCGGGCAGAAAGGATGTGGAAAAACTACGAGCCACTCGATGGAGCAGCTGGCCGCTTCAAGAAGCCTGTGTCCTCCTCCAACTCGTAGATGGATGGATTGAGGGGGGAGTGTGGAGGGAGGGAGGAAGAGGGCCTCGGTTTACGCCACTTTGTGATGGTACATGAAGAAGAATGCACGTTCAACTACCACCCTCATTGCAGCCTTTTAGGATGGCGATTTTCCCTAGTACATGTGCTGCATTATGACCCATTCATTACGAGTGCTGGTTTTTTCAGGACAATTTAGAAGTGTAATTCGAACTGTGCCGCATTTTTTTCATCAGTTGTGGTAGCATGTATTGGATTCGATTTTTTGGGCTGCAGAATTGTTTCCGAGCAGGCATCTGTAACGAACTCTGACGTCAAATAGCGATAGATACTGTATGCTTACAGGTAATATACTTTTTTAACTCCTCTCTGTCGAACGCCAAAATCTCGTCAGTCGAACGTATTTCTCACCAAAATGAATAAAGACAGTACCTTACACCCCTGCCTTTTTCACGCCAGGTTGTAGGGGAAGGGTGGAGTTTGAGTGTGTTTGTCACTAGATTCGAGTGGTATTGCGAAATTTTTTCCCAGCCGGATAACACCAGTTGTATGGTGTATTTTTTAGTTGTATTGCACTTTTATGCCGTTATTGTGTAGCACTATGCATATAGTTGTGTAATTAGGCCTGATCTTTGTTGTCTTCAGTCCTGAGACTGGTTTGATGCAGCTCTCCATGCTACTCTATCCTGTGTAAGCTTCTTCAACTCCCAGTACTTACTGCAACCTACATCCTTCTGAATCTGCTTAGTGTATTCATCTCTTGGTCTCTCTCTACGATTTTTACCCTTCACGCTGCCCTCCAACGCTAAACGCCTCGGAACATGTAATACCAACCGGACCCTTCTTCTTGTCAAGTTGTGCCACAAACTCCTCCGCAATTCTTTTCAATACCTTCTCATTAGTTATGTGATCTACCCATCTAATCTTCAGCATTCTTCTGTAGCACCACATTTCGAAAGCTTCTATTCTCTTCTTGTCCAAACTATTTACCGTCCATGTTTCACATCCATACATGGCTACACTCCATACAAATACTTTCAGAAACCACTTCCTGACACTTAAATCTATACTCGATGTTAACAAATTTCTCTTCTTCAGAAACGCTTTCCTTGACACATTTTATATCCACTCTACTTCGACCATCATCAGTTATTTTGCTCCCCAAACAGCAAACTCCTATACCACTTTAAGTGTCTCATTTCCTAATCTAATTCCCTCAGCGTTACTCGACTTAATTCGACTACATTCCATTATCCTCGTTTTGCTTTTGTTGATGTTCATTTTATATCCTCCTTTCAAGACACTGTCCATTCCGTTCAACAGCTCTTCCAAGTCCTTTGCTGTCTCTGAGAGAATTACAATATCATCGGCGAACCTCAACGTTTTTATTTCTTCCTCATGGACTTTAATACCTACTCCGAATTTTTGTTATGTTTCCTTTACTGCTCGCTCAATATACAGATTGAATAACATCGGGGAGAGGCTACAACCCTGTCTCACTCCCTTCCCTACCGCTGCTTCCCTTTCATGCCCCTTGACTCTTATAACTGCCATCTGCTTTCTGGATCAAATGGCTCTGAGCACTATGCGACTTAACTTCTGAGGTCATCACTCGCCTAAAACTTAGAACCAATTAAACCTAACTAACCTAAGGACATCACACACATCCATGCCCGAGGCAGGATTCGAACCTGCGACCAAAGCGGTCGCTCGGTTCCAGACTGTAGCGCCTAGAACCGCACGGCCACTTTCCCGGCATCTGCTTTCTGTACAAATTGTAAATAGCCTTTCGCTCCCTGTATTTTACCCCTGCCACCCTTAGAATTTGAAAGAGAGTATTCCAGTCAACATTGTCAAAAGCTTTCTCTAAGTCTACAAATGCTAGAAATGTAGGTTTGCCTTTCCTTAATCTATTTTCTAAGGTAAGTCCTAGGGTCAGTATTGCCTCACGTGTTCCAACATTTCTGCGGAATCCAAACTGATCTTCGCTGAGGTCGGATTCTACCAGTTTTTCCATTCGTCTGTAATGAATTCGGGTTAGTATTTTGCAGCTGTGACTTATTAAACTGATAGTTCGGTAATTTTCTCATCTGTCAACACCTGCTTTCTTTGGGATTGGAATTATTATATTCTTCTTGAAGTTTGAGGGTATTTCACCTGTCTCGTACATCTTGTTCACCAGTTGGTAGAGTTCTGTCAGGACTGGCTCTCCCACGGCCGTCAGTAGTTCCAATGGAATGTTGGCTACTCCTGGGGCCTTGTTTCGAATCAGGACTTTCATGCTCTGTCGAACTCTTCACGCAGTATCATATCTCCCATTTCATCTTCATCTACATCCCCTTCCATTTCCATAATATTGTCCTCATGTACATCGCCCTTGTATAGACCCTTTATATACTCCTTCCACCTTTCTGCTTTCCCTTCTTTGCTTAGAACTGGGTTTCCATCTGAGCTCTTGATATTCATACAAGTAGCTCTCTGTTCTCCAAAGGTATATTTAATTTTCCTGTAGGCAGTATGTATCTTACCCCTAGTGAGATAAGCCTCTACATCCTTACATTTGTCCTCTAGCCATCCCTGGTTAGCCATTTTGAACTACCTGTCGATTTCATTTTTGAGACGTTTGTATTCCTTTTTGCCTGCTTCATTTATTGCATTTTTATATTTTCTCCTTTCATCAATTAAATTCAATATTTCTTCTGTTACCCAAGGATTTCTACTAGCCCTCGTCTTTTTACCTACTTGATCATCTGCTGCCTTCACTACTTCATCCCTCAAAGCTACCCATTCTTCTTCTACTGTAGTTCTTTCCCCCATTCCTGTCAATTGTTCCCTTATGCTCTCCCTGAAACTCTGTACAACCTCTGGTTCTTTCAGTTTATCCAGGTCCCATCTCCTTAAGTTCCTACCTTTTTGCAGTTTCTTCAGTTTTAATCTACTGGTCATAACCAATAGATTGTTGTCAGAATCCACATCTGCCCCTGGAAATGTCTTACAATTTAAAACCTGGTTCCTAAATCTCTGTCTTACCACTATATAATCTATCTGATACCTTTTAGTATCTCCAGGGTTCTTCCATGTATACAAACTTCTTTCATGATTCTTGAACCAAGTGTTAGCTATGATTAATTTATGCTCTGTGCAAAATTCTACCAGACGGCTTCCTCTTTCATTTCTCTCCCCCAATCCATAGTCACCCAGTACGTTTCAGTCTCTCCCTTTTCCTACTCTCGAATTCCAGTCACGCATGACTATTAAATTTTCGTCACCCTCCACTATCTGAATAATTTCTTTTATCTCATCATACATTTCTTCAATTTCTGCGTCATCTGCAGAGCTAGTTCGCATATAAACTTGTACTACTGTAGTAGGTGTGGGCTTCGTGTCTATGTTGGCCACAATAGTGAGTTCACTATGCTGTTGGTAGTAGCTTACCCGCATTCCTATTTTCCTATTCATTATTAAACCTACTCCTGCATTACCCCTATTTGATTTTGTGTTTATAACCCTGTAGTCACCTGACCAAAAGTCTTGTTCCTCCTGCCACCGAACTTCTCTAATTCCCACTATATCTAACTTTAACCTATCCATTTCCCTTTTTAAATTTTCTAACCTACCTGCCCGATTAAGGGATCTGACATTCCACGCTCCGATCCGTAGAATGCCAGTTTTCTTTCTCCTGATACCGACGTCCTCTTGAGTAGTCCCCGCCCGGAGATCCGAATGGGGGACTATTTTACCTCCGGAATATTTTACCCAAGAGGACGCCATCATCATTTAACCATACAGTAAAGCTGCATGCCCACGGGAAAAATTACAGCTGTCGATTACCCTTGCTTTCAGCCGTTCGCAGTACCAGCACAGCAAGGCCGTTTTGGTTAGTGTTACAAGGCCAGATCAGTCAATCATCCAGACTGTTGCCCCTGCAACTACTGAAAAGGCTGCTGCCCCTCTTCAGGAACCATACGTTTGTCTGGCCTCTCAACAGATACCCCTCTGTTGTGGTTGCACCTACGGTACGGGCATCTGTATCGCTGAGGCACGCAAGCCTCCCCACCAACGGCAAGGTCCATGGTTCATTGGGGTAGGCCGATCTTTGTGATTAATTAAATAATTAGGATCTATCTTTCCGTCAGTTTCCAGATTAAAATAAATAAAGTACACTAACTTGACCTTCGTCACCTGCATCTGGATAGTCTCCATGTGTTGGGAGACGCACGTGTGCTTTGCATCCAGTAGAATGAGAATTTGAGTCCCAGATAGGTCACCACCATTTTTAATTTCCCGTCAGTTCCAAGTGCTTCTGGTGATTTAGTTGTGTTAGAAGGGCGCACTTGGACATTCTGCGCAGGAGGACCGGGAGGTGTCCCGGAATGGGCACCACGAATTCTCATTTTCCGCCGGTTACTGGGTGGGGAGTGGGGTGGGACGAAATTTTCTCCAATTGGGGAGGTTGGGGGGGGGGGTAGAGAAGGGGGAGGGGGCCTGGAAACACGTGCAGGCTGAGAAAAATGCGTGATGTCACACGGGGGTAGGGGTGGGTGTGATTGGTGGTGGTGGTGATGGTGGGTGGTGATTAATTTGCATATCAATTTGATATCAAAATTGTACCCATAACACCATCTCACTACTACTGTCAAATCGTTTGAATATTTAGGAATAACGCTGAAAGTGGTATGTGATGGAACAAGCATGTGAGAACTGTATACAGTGATCGACTTCGGTTTATTGGGAGAACTTTAGGAAAGAGTTGTTCACCTGTAAGGAGACCTCATGGCATCATGCTAGTGACATCACCTGGAACTAGAAAGGTTAGGCACGGTATTTTGGTAACATCAGGAAACAAGCTCAATATAGCAAATATGCTAATAGACAAATCTCTTACAAAACAAATGTTACTTCATAATTACAGACCTGCCGCGCTTCGGCTATGTGCAGTTTGTGTATATGGTCTTGGCTCAGCGAGATCATAATTTATTCTGCATGACGTGTAACCAATCTGCTTCAAGGTTGAAGCGTTTTGTTTTATATACGGGGCGTTACAAAAAGGTACGGCCAAACTTTCAGGAAACATTCGTCACACACAAAAAACGAAAATATGTTATGTGGACGTGTGTCCGGAAACGTTTACTTTCCATATTAGAGCTCATTTTATTACTTCTCTTCAAATCACATTAATCATGGAATGGAAACACACAGCAACAGAACGTACCAGCGTGGCTTCAAACACTTTGTTGCAGGAAATTTTCAAAATGTCCTCCGTTAGCGAGGATACATGCATCCACCCTCCGTCGCATGCAATCCCTGATGCGCTAATGCAGCCCTGGAGAACGGCGTATTGTATCACAGCCGTCCACAATACGAGCACGAAGAGTCTCTACATTTGGTACCGTGGTTGCGTAGACAAGAGCTTTCAAATGCCCCCATAAATGAAAGTCAAGAGGGTTGAGGTCAGGAGAGCGTGGAGATCATGGAATTGGTCCGCCTCTACCAATCCATCGGTCACCGAATCTGTTGTTGAGAAGCGTACGTACACTTCGACTGAAATGTGCAGGAGCTCCATCGTGCATGAACCACATGTTGTGTCGTACTTGTAAAGGCACATGTTCTAGCAGCACAGGTAGAGTATCCCGTATGAAATCATGATAACGTGCTCCATTGAGCGTAGGTGGAAGAACATGGGGCCCAATCAAGACATCACCAACAATGCCTGCCCAAATGTTCACAGAAAATCTGTTTTGATGACGTTATTGCACAGTTGCGTGCGGACTCTCGTCAGCCCACACATGTTGATTGTGAAAATTTACAATTTGATCACGTTGGAATGAAGCCTCATCCGTAAAGAGAACATTTGCACTGAAATGAGGATTGACACATTGTTGGATGAACCTTTCGCAGAAGTGTACCCGTGGAGGCCAATCAGCTGCTGATAGTGCCTGCACACGCTGTACATGGTACGGAAACAACTGGTTCTCCCGTAGCACTGTCCACACAGTGACGTGGTCAACTTTACCTTGTACAACAGCAACTTCTCTGATGCTGACATTAGGGTTATCGTCAACTGCGCGAAGAATTGCCTCGTCCATTTCAGGTGTCCTCGTCGTTCCAGGTCTTCCTCAGTCGCGAGTCATAGACTGAAATGTTCCGTGCTCCCTAAGACGCCGACCAATTGCTTCGAACGTCTTCCTGTCGGGACACCTTCGCTCTGGAAATCTGTCTCGATACAAAGGTACCTCGCCACGGCTATTGCCCAGTGCTAATCCATACATCAAATGGGCATCTGCCAACTCCGCATTTGTAAACATTTCACTGGCTGCAGAACCACGTTCGTGATGAACACTAACCTGTTGATGCTACATACTGATGTGCTTGATGCTAGTACTGTAGAGCAATGAGTCGCATGTCAACACAAGCACCGAAGTCAACATTACCTTCCTTCAATTGGGCCAACTGGCGGTGAATCGAGGAAGTACAGTACATACTGACGAAACTAAAATGAGCTCTAACATGGAAACTAAGCGTTTCCGGACACATGTCCACATAACATGTTTTCTTTATTTGTGTGTGAGGTATGTTTCCTGAAAGTTTGGCCGTACCTTTTTGTAACACCCTGTATATGGCCCTGACAGTCCACATAAAAGGTGACCTAGAAAACTTATTAAAGGAAGAACGTAAAATCATCAGAAAGATACTAGAGCCGAAGAAAACAGAAGAGAGCTATAGACTACAATCTCGTCAGACAACTGAGAAATTGACCAACCTTGCTGCAGACATTAGAAAAACCGGATATAAATTTTATGTGCACGTTTCTAGGCTTCCCAAAACAAACTTACGCACTAAATTCTTAAATACATAGAGGAATCTAAAACTATACCTTGGATACAAGAGGTCAAAAAAGACCTACAAAAAGCTGAGATAAATTATTCAGATATTTTGGACAGAAAGGTATTTAAGCAGAAAGTCGACATATGGGTAGTTAAGTCAGAGACTGAAGCTCCGAAGAAAGCAGGAACGAAATGGACAGGGGAAAGGAAGAGAGCCCATGCAAAAAAATGACAGCAGTGTGGAAAAAAAGGCAAAAGAATCAAGAAGCATTTCTTGGTCGAACTCACAACTATCACTACTCGAAGGATATATAATCTTTTTTTTTAAATTTTTTTTATTGCTAAGTGATCACTAATCAGCACTACACACTATCACTGTGGTGAGTGTTCATGCGAGTACCTTGCTGTGACACTTTTCACTTCACTATGTTTGGCCTGCGTCGCTTCTGGCGTGCGTTTGTCGGCCCTGTAATCCACAGTTCCCTGTGTGTGGTGTCACCGCCAGACACCACACTTGCTAGGTGGTAGCCTTTAAATCGGCCGCGGTCCGGTAGTATACGTCGGACCCGCGTGTCGCCACTGTCAGTGATAGCAGACCGAGCGCCACCACACAGCAGGTCTAGAGAGACGTACTAGCACTCGCCCCAGTTGTACAGCCGACTTAGCCAGAGATGGATCACTGACAAATACGCTCTCATTTGCCGACACGATAGTTAGCATAGCCTTCAGCTACATTTGCTAGGACCTAGCAAGGCGCCGTATTCAATTGATATTGAGATTCTATTAATGTATCATCGAGAGCGATGTTCTACAAATGTGGATTAAAGTTAAGTATTCCAGAAGCTACGTACTTTTCTTTATAGCATTCATTACGTATCCTGTTTCAGACCTCACGCCAGCCTGCGTGAGTTTAAGCGCGTGCCTTTCGGCTTCCTCTCATTGTGTCTAGGCTGTCTTGTCTAGACACAACACATAGTGTATGCTGACTATATTCACGACGGAAGTGTCAGTTCGTCGAAAGAAGAAGACCACTAACATTTTGTCATCCCCACTCACGAAAATTAAAATTTTATTTCTTCACCACAATTGGACATTAATAGTAATGTGAATGGAACTGTGAAAATTTTAATTTGATTTTTGTATCACAATTTGAAATTAATAATTTTACACTATAAAACTCACTTCATTGCTCTTGTTTGTAAATACATTTTTCATTATATTTTTAGTTTATGAGTAAATATATTCAATTTTTGAAATTTGGCCATACTGTTTACATTTGTTGGAGCTACAACCCTATCGTAGACCTTTGAGAAACAGCAATTTTAGCAAATTTAAAATTCAGACTTACAATTGCTTCATAATAAATAACCAACATCCCAATAACAAACGAATACAGATTTTTTTTTAAATCTACTGAAAATAGGGGATTTAAAACATTGCACATGTTAAGTGGGTTGTGACACCCTCACGTACCTTACATGAAATCGACTTAAGTTTTCACAAAATTACGGAATAATGTCGATTCATGAACACTATACGTCCTTGCATGGTACGTGTCTGAAGTTAAATGAAAAGTACCATATCATAAAAGACTATGTTCGTAATCTGACCGCAGAGCAAGCCTAACACCTGAATTAGGTACTATGAGCCGTAGAATAGTGCCAGACTACGCTTTGCCTCGAAGTTATCCCTACTCTGGGATGTGGTGAGGACAGGAAATCGGGCCTTTTGCCAATACTGGTGTTCTGCAATGGGGTGGAGCACGCAGTTCCAGCTTCAGCTATGTTTGTAGTTCGTATGAAGGAATCGAAATAGCTGAGGTGATATACTACACCACAATTACACCAGGAGACGCTCAGTCTACAAAAATTCCTTTCCTCCAGTTACACACCCACCCACCCTCCCACCCACCCATACACACACACACACGCACACACACACACACACAATGGAGCTGCTTCAAGGAAGAGTAAGTAGATATACAAAGTCGTGACCTCCTGTACTTGATGCTGGCTGAGTATATCAAGAAAAAGGAAAAATAGAATTGATGTGGGTAGTCATTGAAAATAACTAACGACACATATTGCACACAGTTACTAGGGAAGCCGTCTGCAGCTAGCGGTCTAGTAGCTAGCGTTGCTGCCTCTAGAGCAGGGGGTCCCGCATTCGATTCCCGTCCGGGTTGGGATTTTTCTCTGCCCGGGGCAGGGTGTTTGTGTTGTCTTCATCATTTCCTCAGCGTCATCATTCGTCACAGTGGACCGACTGAACTGTGTAAAAAATTGGATTGTGAAAAAAATTGGGAATTTGTTGATGACCACTCAGTTGAGCGCTCCACAAACCAAACATCATCAACATTCCAGAATGAGATTTTCACTCTGCAGCGGAGTGTGCGCTGATATGAAACTTCCTGGCAGATTAAAACTGTGTGCCCGACCGAGACTCGAGCTCGGGACCTTTGCCTTTCGCGGGCAAGTGCTCTACCGTCTGAGCTACCGAAGCACGACTCACGCCCGGTACTCCCCCAGGCTGTGGCTAAGCCATGTCTCCGCAGTATCCTTTCTTTCAGGAGTGCTAGTTCTGCAACTTTCGCAGGAGAGCTTCTGTAAAGTTTGGAAGGTAGGAGACGAGATACTGGCAGAAGTAAAGCTGTGAGGACCGGGCGTGAGTCGTGCTTCGGTAGCTCAGTTGGTAGAGCACTTGCCCGCGAAAGGCAAAGGTCCCGAGTTCGAGTCTCGGTCGGGCACACAGTTTTAATCTGCCAGGAAGTTTCATCATCAACATTACTTGGAAAGCTCGACATACTGCCACATTTCTACATCTATGTACGATCTAGCAGATGGGAATGCCGACACAGCACGCTGAACATTACCTGATGCTTTACGACCCCACCAACGCTTGAGAGAAACAGGTTCATTTGAGAAGGAAGTTGCAAATGGTGCGAGACCACGGGATGTACTAACGCCTGAGTCTGAAGAACTAGTTCTTCGTACTCTGGATGACATTCTATCAACTAATACTAGGAATACCGCGAGAAGGGAAGGCGTTGATCACACGATGTTCTGGAACATTCTGTATATCTTCTGTATCCGTATCAGCTTCAAATAACGCAGAACTTAGTGAGGCGGACTTTCAGCCTAGGATAACCCTCTGTCAACGCACGTTAGGCCAGAGGGCCGTGTTTCTGTAGTTGCTACCATGTGCATGAGTCACTGATGGAGTTAACATAGCATCACAATCACCTCTTGGCTTATAAAAATGTTCATAAAGTGCTACAAGGCTGACATCAACAGAGATTCAGACTCAGCTTGTGGAAGATTATTGACAATTTCAGTGGCCCTTCCTCTTTCCGCAACGCCTTACTGGACAAAAATATACGTCATTTTTATACATTTGTTGCTCTGTTTGTTATTAATGGGTCATTGATGTTATTAATGGGTGAGTGATTATCTGGAAAGTGATTTGCAAACAGAAAATTGAAGAAATTAACCAATGCGGAACTCTGCAGTCTACTGCAAGTTTCGTGTGCTACAAAATTTTTCTCAGTCGCCACCAATGTAATTGAAACTGGGAAAATTTAATGTAAGAACTGAATTAGTCACTGAATTGCTAAGCATAACTAACGTTTTAATATTAATAGAAAGATCAAAGTAAATGCATGGAATGAGCATTCGGGAAGAATTTAAGTACAAACGTTACACCAAATAATTCAGGGCAAGCAGGAGCTGAAGCCTTAACAAAAATAATAAGATAATTAGACGACAATCTACAAATTGAAGGCCTGCCTTTGGCGCTTCTGAAACGCGATATGCGATGTGTTAAAAATGATCTTACAAAACATGATGAATTTATCCAGGAAACAGTCATCAGAGTTTAACATAGTGTATTAAAATGAAACATCATATTAAAAATACACTAAGTAATTCTAAACGATGCTCTATCGTTGCCTGTTATTTAATTAATTAACTCACTTACATTATTATTATATTGAGTGCTGAGGTACATTGCAGTGATAAATGAAAAGGGTATGTTTGGAGCGCTTGTGAAAAGTTCAGACATAATAAGGATTGACACATACAATAATAGAGATGAAAACAATTTCGCCCATCACAATAATTTAAAGGCTCAGAGGTTCATCCCTGTCGCTGTGATTGAAGTATTGTAGATAAGAATACTAAGCAACACTTTCCGTCAAAGAAATTTACTTTCATCATCTTGCATTTGAAACTATCGTACGCTGGAGCGAAACACTCGCAAATGCCATGAATATTCATTTACTAAGACTCAAGAAAACTTCAAGAACACGGATGTAAACCGTATAGACACAAACAGCAATAAAATATTGCGAGGAATTAAGAATAAAACTTATTGAAGATGGTATTGAAATTACACACGGTGAAATCACCACCACGTAGTATGAAGAAAGCTACACAATCTTAACAGTGAAATAAAATGAAACACACCGAACACTTTAATAGTTCACGCTTACATTCCAGTTAAAAAGAAAGTCACACAACTAAATTGTGCACGATTGGGTTCCACCTCTCTTTGGAGGGATAGTTCGTCAGTATCATGATACCAAATGCGAGGTGTGGGAGTCACACTGCATCGCCTGTTCGGTCACCAAATTTTAAACGAACGAATTTTTCCCGTTGTGGACATTCAAAATTCTTGGTGTATTCAACTCCGTACCCAATGTCAGTGTACTGAGGACCGTATACGGATTATAGTAGTACGCAGAATATACAGAGTATAGCAGGAGTTTTCCACAACCTTCGGTTAAGCATGGAACTCTCTTCAGTGGATGCGTGGGAGATGGAAGTCCCACGTTTAGAAATTTTTCTAAGTGTTATTGTGTTTTGTAATGACATCACGTTTGACACCTCCACAATAAATCCGATCTTACCTCCCTAGCTAAGAATTATCTTCCCTCATTCATATGAACGTTTTGTAATACACTCCTGGAAATTGAAATAAGAACACCGTGAATTCATTGTCCCAGGAAGGGGAAACTTTATTGACACATTCCTGGGGTCAGATACATCACATGATCACACTGACAGAACCACAGGCACATAGACACAGGCAACAGAGCATGCACAATGTCGGCACTAGTACAGTGTATATCCACCTTTCGCAGCAATGCAGGCTGCTATTCTCCCATGGAGACGATCGTAGAGATGCTGGATGTAGTCCTGTGGAACGGCTTGCCATGCCATTTCCACCTGGCGCCTCAGTTGGACCGGCGTTCGTGCTGGACGTGCAGACCGCGTGAGACGACGCTTCATCCAGTCCCAAACATGCTCAATGGGGGACAGATCCGGAGATCTTGCCGGCCAGGGTAGTTGACTTACACCTTCTAGAGCACGTTGGGTGGCACGGGATACATGCGGACGTGCATTGTCCTGTTGGAACAGCAAGTTCCCTTGCCGGTCTAGGAATGGTAGAACGATGGGTTCGATGACGGTTTGGATGTACCGTGCACTATTCAGTGTCCCCTCGACGATCACCAGTGGTGTACGGCCAGTGTAGGAGATCGCTCCCCACACCATGATGCCGGGTGTTGGCCCTGTGTTCCTCGGTCGTATGCAGTCCTGATTGTGGCGCTCACCTGCACGGCGCCAAACACGCATACGACCATCATTGGCACCAAGGCAGAAGCGACTCTCATCGCTGAAGACGACACGTCTCCATTCGTCCCTCCATTCACGCCTGTCGCACCACCACTGGAGGCGGGCTGCACGATGTTGGGGCGTGAGCGGAAGACGGCCTAACGGTGTGCGGGACCGTAGCCCAGCTTCATGGAGACGGTTGCGAATGGTCCTCGCCGATACCCCAGGAGCAACAGTGTCCCTAATTTGCTGGGAAGTGGCGGTGCGGTCCCCTACGGCACTGCGTAGGATCCTACGGTCTTGGCGTGCATCCGTGCGTCGCTGCGGTCCGGTCCCAGGTCGGCGGGCACGTGCACCTTCCGCCGACCACTGGCGACAACATCGATGTACTGTGGAGACCTCACGCCCCACGTGTTGAGCAATTCGGCGGTACGTCCACCCGGCCTCCCGCATGCCCACTATACGCCCTCGCTCAAAGTCCGTCAACTGCACATACGGTTCACGTCCACGCTGTCGCGGCATGCTACCAGTGTTAAAGACTGCGATGGAGCTCCGTATGCCACGGCAAACTGGCTGACACTGACGGCGGCGGTGAACAAATGCTGCGCAGCTAGCGCCATTCGACGGCCAACACCGCGGTTCCTGGTGTGTCCGCTGTGCCGTGCGTGTGATCATTGCTTGTACAGCCCTCTCGCAGTGTCCGGAGCAAGTATGGTGCGTCTGACACACCGGTGTCAATGTGTTCTTTTTTCCTTTTCCAGGAGTGTATTTTGCTGTCTAGAATAAATCCCTAACGTTTCTGACACATGTTTTTATACACCCTGTATGTATAAGTGGAAGATTCTGTAGCGAAGAGTAATTGTACATTAATGCCAGGCAAAGTTCTTTTAGTCTGATTTGCTGTTAATCGACGACCTCAAGATGGACGGTTGACCACAGTTTGTCCGCGAAAGGATACTTACTGAAACAGCTTTGGAAGATTTCGTGACGCCGTTCTTTAAATCCGCTGAAGCTGTGCAACTCTGTTTACAGAAAATATGTTTGTGTAGTTTTGTTATCTTCCAACCTATCCTTAACTTTTTATTAACAGTTTGTTCGTAATCACAAGGATTAAGCGAGACGGTTAATCACGCTGCAAGACAAGAGGATGCTGATATCCGTGTCGCGTAAAGGGCAGGAAGATGGGAGATCGATTTCCATTTTATCAAGAGTTGACGTGCCAGTGCGAGGTCCACTAGTCTTGTAACGCTATTCGTTACATGTACACTGAGATGACAAAACTCATAAGAAACGTCCTAATATCGTGTTCGACCTCCTTCTGCTCGGCGTACTGCAGCAGCTCGGCGTGGCATGGATTTAACAATTTGTTGGAAGTGTTTTGCCGAAATATTGAGCCATGCAGCCTCTATAGCCGTCCATAATTGTGAAAATGTTGCCAGTGCAAGATTCTGTACACAAACTGACGTCTCGACTATTTCCACAAATGTTCGACAGGGTTTATATTGGGAGGTTTGGGTGACCAAACCATTCGTTTGAATTGTCGATAATGTTCTTCAAACCAATCACCAACAATTGTGGCACGGTGATATGGTGCATTGCCATCCATAAAATTAACATCATCGTTTGGGAACATAAAGTACATAAGTGTCTACAAATGGTCCCCAAGTAGCGAAACATAACCATTTCCAGTCAACGATCGGTTCCGTTGACTCAGAAAACTCGGCCATTCCAGGCAAACACAGACCACAGCATTGTATAACCATCCCGAACTTACACAGTGTCTTCTTGATAACGTGGGTATATGGTTTAGGGAGGTCTGCGCCATGACTGAGCTTCACTACCTCATACCGACTGAAATCGGGACTCATCTTACTAGGTCACGGTTTCCCTGGCGTATGGGGTCCAACCGATATGGTCACTAGCCCAGGAGAGGTGCTGCAGGGGATGTCGTGCTGTTAGCAAAGGCACTCCCATCCGACGTATGCTACTGCAGCCTATTAACGCCAAATTTCACCGCACTGTCCCAACGAATACGTCCGTCATACGACTCACATTGGTTTGTGTGGTTTTTTCACGCAGTGTTGGTTGTCTGTTGACACTGACAAGTCGATGCCAACATTCCCAGTGAACACGGTCGGCCACTGTGTTGTCCTTGGTGAGAGGTAATGCTTGAAATTTGGTATTCTCGGCACATCCGTGACACTGTGGATCTCGGAATAAAGAATTCTCCAGCGATTTCTCAAATGGAATGTCCCGTGCGTGTATTTACAGCTACCGTCCGTGTTCGGAGACTCTTAACTCCCGTCATGCGGCCATATTGACGTCGAATGTCTCTTCGTGTGAATCAGCTGAGTACACATGACAGCTCCACAAACGCACTTCCCTCTTATACCGTGTGTAAACGATACTACTGTATATGTTCATATAGCTCTCCAAGTATTTTTATCACATCAGTGCATTGCACCACATATTTATACGTTTTGCTGTACTAGTAATATTGAAGAGGAGCATCGCAACAAAATCATGCTAGTAAATAAAAAGACTGTAAACAATTACTGATTATTTTGCCAACACAGTGTTCAATTTCTACAAAATATATTTATGTGTAGAGGTAAGTGAACTTACACTAGCAAATATTAAATGACAGTGTAAATCACAGTATACACTGAGATAAGCTGAGGTTTTACCGAATTGATGGTATAGTTACCGAATGGATAATGTCAATTCTTACCAAAGTGATGCAGAAAGCTCCACTAAATACATGTGCACGACCTCTCATCACATGTACAACGAGCAGAACTAGTTCTTTTTGCGCATGACACTAGTATTGTAATAAATACTAACACACATACAAGAATAGCAGAAATAATAAATAATGTTCTAAGTGGTTTTCTGCGAATGCCCTATGAATTAAAGAAAAATCACAACATATTCAGTTCTACACGTCTAGAGCTATTGTACCAACGATAAGCATAACATAAGATCAGGAATGAATATTTATGGTGGAAAGTTCAACATTTTGGGATGTCCATGCTAATGAGAATTTAAACCGGAAGAAAACACGTTCTGGAGTTCCTGAAGCAACTTAATTCAGCCCCATTTGCACTTCGATTCATTGAGAATCTCGGGGAAATCAGTAAGTTGACTGTAATTCAATAATGCAAATCGAATAATGACATGGGATGACTAATCTTCAAGAAAGGAAATCATTGCTCAAAAGACGTGTTGCTGTACCGATATGTGCTGTTCACCCACGATCACCTTGCAGACATCCGTTTAAGGAGTTAGGTATTTTGACTGCTGATTCACAGAATATTTATTCCCTCATGAAGTTTATTGAAAATAATCCACAGCAACTGTAAGGGGCAATGGTGTACCTAATTACAGTACCAGAAGGAAAAAGACACTCATTATTCCACATTAAGATTGTCTTGGGCAGAAAAGGAATGAATAATACTGCCACCAAAATTTTTGATCACTTACACAGTGATATAAAATGTTTGACATACAGGAAAGTTAGCTTTTAAAACAAAATTAAAAAGTTTTTCCTTGACTACAAGAATTTTAATTTTAATAATAATATGTAAAGGTGGTGGTCAGGACCTACTAACTCACGTCCATACTGAAAAAAATATATGTTGTAGATGGTTAGCACGTAGCCATATTTACGAATGTATGTAAAATGACTCTTTGCACATTATTACTATTAATCGTATAATTGGACCATTGAATATGAAGCTAAGTAGCTGATGTTACATTCGTGGATCTGAATTGGTTCAGTCTCGAAATATTCGTTGACTGTAATATGAAAACCTGCCTCCAGTTCCGCATTCCTGCCACATCGCGTTTTTTATCTCACATTTCCCAGTACGTGAAGTCAGCCCAAACAAATTGCAAGGCACCAGCAATGATGTTTATTAGTCCTTGAATTGCGTGCTTGCGTGTGAAACGCCGCACTACTACCCTTAAGTTAAGTGCCTGGCTGAATTATGCAACGAATATTGAATAACGCGAAAAATACATTAGCTCCGTGACATTCAATCCAAGGTTGGGAATCTTGACATATGAATAATCTCTTTGTACAAACTTACTGAAAAATTATACATTTGACCAAAATAATTGCGTGAAATTAAAGCATTGTCTCTCTCAGCATTAAGAATCATTTACAGCTATAAATGATGACTGGTGCTACCTACTTGAAGGAAAGGTATTATGTTCAATGAATTTCATATATTTTGAACAACAAAAAAGGTAGTCACATTGAATACTGTTGATTGAACGATGATTATAAGCAAGAACTGTTCAATGTTTTTAAAGTAAGGGGAAAACTGAGTGAGCTAACTGTTATCCTACTGCTCATTCGCGAAAGAATATGGCTCTGAGCACTATGGGACTTAACATCTGACGTCATCAGTCCCCTAGAACTTAGAACTACTTAAACCTAACTAACCTAAGGACATCACACACATCCATGCCCCAGGCAGGATTCGAACCTGCGACCGTAGCGGTCACACGGTTCCAGACTGAAGCGCCTAGAACTGCACGGCCACATCGGCCGGCGAAAGAATAAGCCCTCCCTAATTCTTATAAAGTAACAATTGCCATTCAAGCCTAAAATTCAACTGAATTATGACCAGAACTGAGCTAAAAGTCGACACAATTTTTCTAAACTGTAGGAGCTGAGCTGTATTCGACCGTATCGAGAGAGTGTGCTGTGTCTGATGGTGTGACAGCATAATGCATGTGGTGCATGACAGGACTGTTTGTATAGACACATCTGGTGGTTGGTGGCGAAAATGCGATTACTCCTGCATTACACTGAAATAGGTACTTTGAGACAATAAAACTGTCAAGAAATATTCTATTGGCATGAATAAAAGCAGAACGACTCAATTCAATAAAACATGTAATCCTGAGTGATGCACATATCGAATCGAGACTTAGTATTGGAGGGAAGCTCTCTCACTAGGATCGAAAAATGCTAAATGCTCTACACCTTCAGAGAGCTGAAGCACAGCTAGTGACAGACTTTAATCTGACAAAACAGGAGGTTAAACATAAATCTCCCTGCTCTGCTGAGTGCCAAGGCAGAAGATCATTTCACAGTTGCGTAGTACCAAGCAGAAGTTGTGTATGATCGCATGTCATGGCAGTTTTCCTGCAGAGGCATAGGGTTAATTAGACGATTTTTTCATTTGCTCACTCTGTAAACGGAGTGTTGAGACAAGTCTGGTGTCGGGGGGTAGGTCAGAGGATAGATTTAAGCCTATATCTTTCGGCGGAAATTACGAAACCTTGTATCCCCACTCTCTCTCTCTCTTTCCAAGCTTTTATCCCAACTTGTGGGGTCTGCTTTGTAAATAATTATTTGGAATGGTTAACTTTGAAGGGGTTGCCAGATGCCCTTCCTGTCACCACGCCATACCCCCCCGGGATGGAAGCAGTGTACCTCTGCTGTCTGTGTTTAGTGTAAATCATTAAATAGTGTGAATGTATTGCAAATGTCTTGGAGTCGTGTAACTGAGGAGGGACGCGGGGACCAACCTCGTATTCACCAAGTGGGATGTGGAAAGCCGCCTAAAAACCACATCCAGGCTGGCCAGCACACTGGCCCTCGTCGTTATTCCGACAGGCGGATTCGATCCGGGGCCGGCGCGCCTACTCGAGTCCAGGAAGCAGCGCGTTAGCGCTCTCGGTTACCCTGGAGGGTCCTTGTACCCCCTACTATATTTATATTTTTTCACTTGTGTTTTCAAATCATAGGCCTGAACACTTGCGAAACTTCTCCGTACTACAAAGGGAAAAAGCGTCTTACCCAATCAAATGCTTAGTTTCAGTCTTATTAGTACAGATGGGAACATGACAGTCAGCCATCTGATGACACGTCTTCGCCAATAGGAGGGATTGCGCCCTCTGAATGCTACAGTATTTGCAGACTAAGGCTTGGAGCTAAAAGAGGAAAACAGTTCAGAAGTGGGTGGTGAGTGGTATCTTTCCGTTCTCGTATTTTTAGGATTCCACTCTGTTTTCATGGAGAGAAGGCTTTCTTTTTGTAACTTGGAGGAGGTAGTAAATCGGAACGTAGGAGCATGTTTTCTGTTCCGCAAGCTCTGAAGCCAATTATTACTTAAGCAGCAAAAGTTGTCCCGGTCCTTCTCCGTGCCGAGGGGAAATAGCTAGCCACCTCGCAGCAGCCTTCTATGTAGGTGGCAGCACTGGCCCAGCACTGCAAAACAGAGGCTGGGCGGGACCTGAGCGCGCCCTGTCATGAACCCATTTTTCTGGACCCTTCAGACCAGCATTCCAGGCTCACTCGGTCCACTGTGAAGACTGCGTACCTTGATCCTTCACCGCTCAGCTCTCACAAGCATCTTCTACGCTTATAAACATACCCCAACTGCACTGTGATGATAAGCTGCAATTGTAATAAGAATTAAGAAAGGAACTTACTGGTACAGGGGGACAATTATTGGACTGTACGAAACAAAGCGTAAATTAGTTACAAACTACGGCATGTACGTATACGTCACTACAGATAATCGGATTTAGGCTACACGTTCTACGAGGGGCGTTTGAATGGTCCGTGCAAAGTCCGAGAGATGGCACCTCTGGCGCTAATCGATGTCATGATTAGTTAGTAGCATCTTTGGAAAGAACGCACAACAAGTTTCAGCAATATTGGTCTATTTCTTTGTGTTAGGCATTAGTGTGAATCAAGGAAATCGAGTGACTGTCAAAAAATGGACGACAAAGAATTTCGTGTGGTGATCAAACATTACTTTATGAAATACAAAATGCCTCAGGAGACTAAAGAGAAGCTTGATAAACATTACGGTGACTCCGCACCTTCTGTTAGAACAGTTTATGAGTGGTTTCGAATTTTTCGGGGTGGCCATATGTGCACAAGTGATGATGAACGTTTTGGACGCCCTGTGGAGGATACGACTTCAGGAATCATCGATAAAATCCATGATATGGTGATGGATGACAGAAGAGTTAAGGTGCGTGGGACTGCTAGTGCTGTGGGCATCTCGAATGAACGGGTACATAATACTTTGCATAAACGTTTGGACATGAGAAAGCTATCCGCAAGGTGGGTTCCGCGATTGCTCACGCTTGACCAAAAACGGAATCGTGTGAAGTGTTGCAAGGATGGTTTGCAACTGTTCAGGAAGAATCCGCAGGACTTTGAGCGTCCTTTCATCACTGTGGATGAAACATGGATACATTACTATACTCCTGAGACCAAAGAACAATTTAAACAATGGGTTACCAAGGGAGAATCTGCACCACAAAACGGGAAGACCATTCCTTCGGCCGGAAAGGTTATGGAAACTGTCTTTTGGGATTCGCAAGGGATACTACAGTAGTACAAGTTTATATGCCAACTATCTCTGCAGATGATGAAGAAATTGATGAAATGTATGACGAGATAAAAGAAATTATTCAGGTAGTGAAGGGAGACGAAAATTTAATAGTCATGGGGGGACTGGAATTCGTCAGTAGGAAAAGGGAGAGAAGGAAATATAGGTGAATATGGACTGGGGGGAAGAAATGAAAGAGGAAGCCGCCTTGTAGAATTTTGCACAGAGCATAACTTAATCATAGCTAACACTTGGTTCAAGAATCATAAAAGAAGGTTGTATACCTGGAAGAATCCTGGAGATACTAATAGGTATCAGTTAGATTATATAATGGTAAGACAGAGATTTAGGAACCAGGTTTTAAATTGTAAGACATTTCCAGGGGCAGATGTGGATTCTGACTACAATCTATTGGTTATGAACTGCAGATTGAAACTGAAGAAACTGCAAAAAGGTGGGAATTTAAGGAGATGGGACCTGGATAAACTGAAAGAACCAGAGGTTGTAGAGAGTTTCAGGGAGAGCATAAGGGAACAATTGACAGGAATGGGGGAAAGAAATACAGTAGAAGAAGAATGGGTAGCTCTGAGGGATGAAGTAGTGAAGGCAGCAGAGGATCAAGTAGGTAAAAAGACGAGGGCTAATAGAAATCCTTGGGTAACAGAAGAAATATTGAATTTAATTGATGAAAGGAGAAAATATAAAAATGCAGTAAATGAACCAGGCAAAAAGGAATACAAACGTCTCACAAATGAGATCGACAGGAAGTGCAAAATGGATAAGCAGGGATGGCTAGAGGACAAATGTAAGGATGTAGAGGCTTGTCTTACTAGGGGTAAGATAGATACTGTCTACAGGAAAATTGAAGAGACCTTTGGAGAGAAGAAAACCACTTGTATGAATATCAAGAGCTCAGATGGCAACCCAGTTCTAAGCAAAGAAGGGAAGGCAGAAAGGTGGAAGGAGTATATAGAGGGTTTATACAAGGGCGACGTACTTGAGGACAATATTATGGAAATGGAAGAGGATGTAGATGAAGATGAAATGGGAGATAAGATACTGCGTGAAGAGTTTGACAGAGCACTGAAAGACTTGAGTCAAAACAAGGCCCCCGGGAGTAGACAACATTCCAAAAAAAATGGCTCTGAGCACTATGGGACTCAACATCTTAGGTCATAAGTCCCCTAGAACTTAGAACTACGTAAACCTAACTAACCTAAGGACATCACACACACCCATGCCCGAGGCAGGATTCGAACCTGCGACCGCAGCAGTCCCGCGGTTCCGGACTGCAGCGCCAGAACCGCTAGACCACCGCGGCCGGCCGACAACATTCCATTAGAACTACTGATGGCCTTGGGAGAGCCAGTCATGACAAAACTCTACCATCTGGTGAGCAAGATGTATGAGACAGGCGAAATACCCACAGACTTCAAGAAGAATATAATAATTCCAATACCAAAGAAAGCAGGTGTTGACAGATGTGAAAATTACCGAGCTATCAGTTTAATAAGTCACAGCTGCAAAATACTAACGCGAATTCTTTATTGACGAATGGAAAAACTGGTAGAAGCGGACCTCGGGGAAGATCAGTTTGGATTCCGTAGAAATGTTGGAACACGTGAGGCAATACTAACCTTACGACTTATCTTAGAACAAAGATTAAGAAAAGGCAAACCTACGTTTCTAGCATTTGTAGACTTAGAAAAGCTTTTGACAACGTTAACTGGAATACTGTCTTTCAAATTCTGAGGGTGGCAGGGGTAAAATACAGGGAGCGAAAGGCTATTTACAATGTGTACAGAAACCAGATGGCAGTTATAAGAGTCGAGGGGCATGAAAGGGAAGCAGTGTTTGGGAAAGGAGTGAGACAGGGTTGTAGCCTCTCCCCGATGTTATTCAATCTGTATATTGAGCAAGCAGTAAAGGAAACAAAAGAAAAATTCGGAGTAGGTTTTAATTCATGGAGAAGAAGTAAAAACTTTGAGGTTCGACGATGACATTGTAATTCTGTCAGAGACAGCAAAGTACTTGGAAGAGCAGTTGAACGGAAAGGACAGTGTCTTGAAAGGGGGATGTAAGATGAACATCAACAAAAGCAAAACGAGGATAATAGAATGTAGTCAAATTAAATCTGGCGATGCTGTCCGAGTTCGCGCGTATGCTGCGATAGATTACAAACGTCGAGGTGACAGCAAATGATTCCGCTCTGAATTATGACTGGTTGATAATTGTTTTTACACTGTCGTCACGGCTACCACATCATATACGGTAACAGCTGGTGGCGACTTTAATTCATCCTCAATATGTTGGCGAATTAAGTCGGGTGTTGCTACGGAAATTAGATTAGGAAATGAGACACTTAAAGTAGTAAAGGAGTTTTGCTATTTAGGGAGTAAAATAACTGATGATGGTCGAAGTAGAGAGGATATAAAATGTAGACTGGCAATGGCAAGGAAATCGTTTCTGAAGAAGAGAAATTTGTTAACATCGAGTATAGATTTAAGTGTCAGGAAGTCGTTTCTGAAAGTATTTGTATGGAGTGTAGCCATGTATGGAAGTGAAACATGGACGATAACCAGTTTGGACAAGAAGAGAATAGAAGCTTTCGAAATGTGGTGCTACAGAAGAATGCTGAAGATAAGGTGGGTACATCACGTAACTAATGAGGAGGTATTGAATAGGATTGGGGAGAAGTTTGTGGCACAACTTGACTAGAAGAAGGGATCGGTTAGTAGGACATGTTCTGAGGCATCAAGGGATCACAAATTTAGCATTGGAGGGCAGCGTGGAGGGTAAAAATCGTAGAGGGAGACCAAGAGATGAATACACTAAGCAGTTTCAGAAGGATGTAGGTTGCAGTAGGTACTGGGAGATGAAGAAGCTTGCACAGGATAGAGTAGCATGGAGAGCTGCATCAAACCAGTCTCAGGACTGAAGACCACAACAACAACAACAACAAGGGATAATCCTCATCGACTGTCTGGAAAAGGGTAAGACTATTGCAGGGACATATTATTCACCGTTATTAGACCGTTTGAAAACCGAACTGCATGAAACAAGTCGGCGATTGGACCGCAAAAAGTCCTTTTCCATCACGACAATGCACCAGCACACACATCAGTAGTTGTGGTCGCAAAATTAATGGAAATAGGATTCCAACTCGTATCACATCCCCCCCCCCCCCCCCCCTATTACCCAGACTTGGCTCCCTCGGACTACTATTTGTTCCCCAATTTGAAGAAATGGCTGGCAGGCCAAAGATCTTATTCAAACGAGGAGGTAATTGCAGCAACTAATAGCTATTTTGCAGACTTGGACAATTGTTAATATTCGGAAGGGATCAACAAACTAGAACAGCGTTGGACGAAGTGCGTAAGTCTAAAAGGAGACTATGTCGCAAAAGAAAAAAGGTTTACACCAAACTCGTAAGTAGTTTTTATTTTGGCACGGACTTTTCAAACGCCCCTCCTATATGCCTTCCTTCATTGAAGATGACGTGGCGCAGTCAAATAGCCAACTGCAGCATGGCCCGCTGAAGTGTAGGAATGTAGATGCTGTCGATGACCTCCTGAACGGTTGTTTTCAGCTCAGCAATGGTTTTGGGGTTATTGCTGTACACCTTGTCTTTGATATAGCCTCACAAAAAGGAGTCGCATGTGTTTAGATCTGGAGAATACGGCGGCCAATAGAAACCCACTCCAGTGACCTCTGGGTACCCCAGAGCCAGAATGCGGTCCCAAAGTGCTCCTCCAGGATACGAAACACTCTCCTGCTTCGATGTGGTCGAGCTCCGTCTTGCATTAACCATATCGTACAGAAATCAGGGTCACTTTCCACACTGGGGATGAAAGCATCTTCCAAAACCTTCCGGTACCGTAAGTAGTCACCGTGCCATCAAGGAACATCGCAACAATTATTCCGCGACTGGAAATTGCACACCACACAGCCACCCGTTGGGGGTCAAGAGGCTTTTCGATCGCGAAATGCGGATTATCAGTCCCCCAAATGCTCCAATTCTGCTTACTGAGGAAGCCATCCAAATGAAAGTGGGTTTCGTCCGTAGTAATTCCGCCCCGCAGCCAACTGTGTAGTGTGAACGTCCTAGCGCAAACAGGTCAGAGATTATGACGATTTTATTTCGTATAGTTCAATAACTGTCACCCCGTGAGAAGAAAGGAAATACAAGACCACTCATTGTTTAGATCCAACTGAGGCGGAGCAAGTCTGCATATCGCGTTATTAGTATGACTTAATAGGCTATATAAAGACAATTAAAAATGAATTAAATGTGAGGAACGTCATGTTAAATCAGTGATTTTTTCAACAGATTTCAAGCATCGCCCAGTGTCCAAGGAAAACATATGTTTGTTTCTCGTTGCAAAGAATACGTTTTGCAACGCGGATTCTTATCGGTCTTTTCGGTAGAGCGGACGCAAAGTAGTCGCCTGCGATACTGGATTTGACGCGATGTTCAACAGGAACAAAAAAACAGGAAGTATAACCGGTATAGCAGCTGCTAATCACTAGCGTTGCTTCTAGAGGTATTAATCGTCAGGCAACAGAGTTACTCAGTCGCTGCCAGATTACCCGTTATTCTTTATACTTTCTTGTTCCACTTAAAGATATCCTTAAACAGAATATCGCATGCGACTTCTCTGGGACTGCTCTACCGAACAGACACACAAAAACCTGCGTTAAAAAAAAACATTTTGTCTCTAATGGGAAACATACATACTTTCCCCGTGTGCGTACGGAACTGCATAAAACACATGATCAGCATATTTGTTGGTTTATCTATACTCCTTCTTCCTCGTTTTCCTGTCCTTATCTCATATCTATATGGTGTTGGCATGTTAAGGAGAGATTCTACTAAAAATTAAACTTTGCTTCCACTTTGCCGCTTTCAGCCGAATTTTGAAGTCATTTCTATCACGTAAAGATGTAGAAAAAAATCAAGGTTTGAAGGCCAAAACTTCATTGGTTTTTGAATTTTGAATTTATAATAATATTTTAGCTGTGTTTTTGAGTCCCAGCTTCCGGTACTCAGACTTCAACGTACTCAGACCTCATTTTTAATATTCCAGATTTTTTAGGTACATTCGCAAGACAGTGTTCAAGAGTTCTATTCATTCATTTTACGCGAAATGCTTCAATTTATTTTTCTTCAAGTTTCACGCATAAATTTTCTTTAATCATCGATGCAGAGTTTTATAATAAAACAGGCAAACTACATTTTCGACAGCGTTAATGCACAGAAGTATGCAAATACCTCTAGACCATTTCCTGCAAAAATTTCATTGAGATTTCTTAATATTTAGGATAAAAAGTTGGCACTGAACTTAGAAAAACAAACATACAGGAAAATGGATTTTAAAATTTTAATAAAGAATGGATGTTAATACTAACACATACCCATGAAACTGCACCATTACTATACGTTTTCCCCTCCTGTAAGGCTTCTTCTGCGTGTAATTTCAAGGCTAGAGTAACCTCTTCCTTGAATTTTTGCAGCCTCCAGTCAGCATCTTGTGGAATGATTGAGCTGTCGTTGATGTCTAGATCTGCAGATTTGCTTCTGGAAAGGTGATAAAGAAGTGCTGGGACTTCTACATTCTTCAGTCTACAAACATAACATACTGATTTGAGAAACAGCTTCTATCAGACCCAAAAATATTTTTTGTTGTTGTTGCTTTGGGAAAAACAGATCAAATAACACTGTGCAAACTTACATCGGAATTTCGAGCTTTTTCATCAGTGCATCCATCTCTCCAGCAGTGCATCAGATGCATTATACCTGATACTGTGAGTGTGCCAAAGCCCCACATACAGTCTGCGTTTCAAATACCTCACAGATGTACTAGTACTTCGAATAGAACTTAATCGCTTTGCAGCTATACCAAGAGTAAATACTCGATTACTGCGAAATAGGCATTGAAATTTTTTGAAAAATATTGAAGTTTTCGGATGGAGTTGCTTCTTAATGTTCTGATTTGTCCGTGGCCCGATGTACTTCCTGTTTCCATGCCGTACACCCCATGACGAAAGTTGTGTATCTCAACTCTCTGCCATTAGTATTCTCCCATGTGAAAGTGGGACAACGGTTTCTAAATACACTCCTGGAAATGGAAAAAAGAACACATTGACACCGGTGTGTCAGACCCACCATACTTGCTCCGGACACTGCGAGAGGGCTGTACAAGCAATGATTACACGCACGGCACAGCGGACACACCAGGAACCGCGGTGTTGGCCGTCGAATGGCGCTAGCTGCGCAGCATTTGTGCACCGCCGCCGTCAGTGTCAGCCAGTTTGCCGTGGCATACGGAGCTCCATCGCAGTCTTTAACACTGGTAGCATGCCGCGACAGCGTGGACGTGAACCGTATGTGCAGTTGACGGACTTTGAGCGAGGGCGTATAGTGGGCATGCGGGAGGCCGGGTGGACGTACCGCCGAATTGCTCAACACGTGGGGCGTGAGGTCTCCACAGTACATCGATGTTGTCGCCAGTGGTCGGCGGAAGGTGCACGTGCCCGTCGACCTGGAACCGGACCGCAGCGACGCACGGATGCACGCCAAGACCGTAGGATCCTACGCAGTGCCGTAGGGGACCGCACCGCCACTTCCCAGCAAATTAGGGACACTGTTGCTCCTGGGGTATCGGCGAGGACCATTCGCAACCGTCTCCATGAAGCTGGGCTACGGTCCCGCACACCGTTAGGCCGTCTTCCGCTCACGCCCCAACATCGTGCAGCCCGCCTCCAGTGGTGTCGCGACAGGCGTGAATGGAGGGACGAATGGAGACGTGTCGTCTTCAGCGATGAGAGTCGCTTATGCCTTGGTGCCAATGATGGTCGTATGCGTGTTTGGCGCCGTGCAGGTCAGCGCCACAATCAGGACTGCATACGACCGAGGCACACAGGGCCAACACCCGGCATCATGGTGTGGGGAGCGATCTCCTACACTGGCCGTACACCACTGGTGATCGTCGAGGGGACACTGAATAGTGCACGGTACATCCAAACCGTCATCGAACCCATCGTTCTACCATTCCTAGACCGGCAAGGGAACTTGCTGTTCCAACAGGACAATGCACGTCCGAATGTACCCCGTGCCACCCAACGTGCTCTAGAAGGTGTAAGTCAACTACCCTGGCCAGCAAGATCTCCGGATCTGTCCCCCATTGAGCATGTTTGGGACTGGATGAAGCGTCGTCTCACGCGGTCTGCACGTCCAGCACGAACGCTGGTCCAACTGAGGCGCCAGGTGGAAATGGCATGGCAAGCCGTTCCACAGGACTACATCCAGCATCTCTACGATCGTCTCCATGGGAGAATAGCAGCCTGCATTGCTGCGAAAGGTGGATATACACTGTACTAGTGCCGACATTGTGCATGCTCTGTTGCCTGTGTCTATGTGCCTGTGGTTCTGTCAGTGTGATCATGTGCTGTATCTGACCCCAGGAATGTGTCAATAAAGTTTCCCCTTCCTGGGACAATGAATTCACGGTGTTCTTATTTCAATTTCCAGGAGTGTACTTACGAATCGTGTAAACTGAAGTGAGACCTGGGTACCAGCCCGGTATTCACCTGGTCGAATGTGAGAAATCTGCTAAAAGCCACGTCTGGACCAGCTGGTACACAGGCTCTCGTCGCTAGTCATCTAGGCGGACACTATTTAGGGCCGGCGCGCTTCCCCGGATTCTGGGCGGTGGCATGCTAATGAACTCGGCTATCCCCATGGGTAAATTTACTTCGTCTGTATGTTAGAAGGACGAATGTGCAAATACGTAAAGACAATCCAGATAAAATTACCATCATTATTCTTAGTAGGTGCATCTGGTATACATACAAGTGGTCCATTGATCGTGACCGGGCCAAATATCTCACGAAATTAGCGTCAAACGAAAAAGCTACAAAGAACGAAACTTGTCTAGCTTGAAGGGGAAAAACCAAATGGCGCTATGGTTGGCCCACTAGATGGCGCTGCCATAGGTCAAACGGATATCAACTGGGTTTATTTAAATAGGAACCCCCATTTTTTGTTACATATTCGTGTAGTACGTAAAGAAAAATGAATGTTTTAGTTGGACCACTTTTTCCTCTTTGTGTTAGATGGCGCTGTAATAGTCACAAACGTATAAGTACGTGGTATCACGTAACATTCCGCCATTGCGGACGGTATTTGCTTCGTGATACATTACCCGTGTTAAAATGGACCGTTTACAAACTGCGGAAAAGGTCGATATCGTGTTGATGTATGGCTATTGTCATCAAAATGCTCAACGCGCGTGTGCTATGTATGCTGCTCGGTATCCTGGACGACATCATCCACGTGTCCCGACCGTTCGCCGGATAGTTACGTTATCTAAGGAAACAGGAATTGTTCAGCCACATGTGAAACGTCAACCACGACCTGCAACAAATGATGATGCCCATGAAGTGTTTTAGCTGCTGTCGCGGCTAATCCGCAAATCAGTAGCAGAGAAACTGCGCGAGAATCGGGAATCTCAAAAACGTCGGGTGTTGAGAATGCTACATCAACATCGATTGCACCCATACCATACTTCTATGCACCAGGAATTGCATGGCGACGACTTTGAACGTCGTGCACAGTTCTGCCACTGGGCACAAGAAAAATTACTAGACGATGACAGAGTTTTTGCACGCGTTCTATTTAGCGACGAAGCATCATTCACCAACAGCGGTCTCGTAAACCGGCTAATATGCACTATTGGGCAACGGAAACTCCACGATGGCTGCGACAAGTTTAACGTCAGCGATCTTGGCGGGTTAATGTATGGTGCGGCATTATGGGAGGAAGGATAATTGGCCCCCATATTATCAATGGCAATCTAAGTGGTGCAATGTATCCTGCTTTCCCACGTAATGTTCTGCTGATGTTACTACAAGATGTTTCACTGCATGACAGAATGGCGATGTACTTCCAACATGATGGATGTCCGGCAAATAGCTCGCGTGCCGTTTAAGCGGTATTGAATAACATACATCATGACAGGTGAATTTGTCGTCGAAACACCATACCATGGCCCGCACGTTCACCGGATCTGACGTCCCCGGATTTCTTTCTGTGGGGAAAGTTGAAGGATATTTGCTATCGTGATCCACCGACAACGCCTGACAACATGCGTCAGCGTATTGTCAGTGCATGTGCGAACGTTACGGAAGGCGAACTACTCTCTGTTGAGAGGAATGTCGTTACACGTATTGGCAAATGAATTGAGGTTGACGGACATCATTTTGAGCATTTATTGCATTAATGTGGTATTTACAGGTAACCAGGCTGTAACAGCATGCGGTCTCAGAAATGATAAGTTCACAAAAGTACATGTATCACATTGGAACAACCGAAATAAAATGTTCAAAGGTACCTATGTTCTGTATTTTAATTTAAAAAACCTACCTGTTACGAACTGTTTGTCTAAAATTGTGAGCCATATGTTTGTGACTACTACAGCTCCATCTATCACAATGCGAAAAAAGTGGCACAACTAAAACATTCATCTTTCTTTACGTACTACACCAATATGTAATAAAAAGTGTGGGTTCCTACTTAAAAAAAACGCAGTTGAAATCCGTTTGACCAATGGTAGCGCCATCTAGCGGGCCAACCATAGCGCCATCTGGGTTCCCCCTTCAAGCTAGACAAGTTTCGTTCTTTGTAGCTTTTTCGTTTGACGCTTATTTCGTCAGATATTGGGCCGGTCACGATCAATGGAGCTCGAAGAAACTGGTATAGGCATGCCTATTCAAACACATAGATATGTAAACAGGCAGAATATGTAGCTGCTGTCGGCGACGTCTATATAAAGCGACAAGTGTCTGGCGCAGTTGTTAGATCGGTTACTGCTGTTTCAATGACGGGTTATCAAGATTTAAATGAGTTTGATCGTGGTGATATAGTCGGCGCACGAGCGATGGGTCACAGCATCTCCGACGTAGCGATGAAATGGTTCAAATGGCTCTAAGCACTATGGGACAACATCTGAGGTCATCAGTCCCCTAGACTTAGCACTACTTAAACCTAACTAACCTAAGGTCATCACACACATGCATGCCCGAGGCAGGATTGGAACCTGCGACCGTAGCAGCAGCGCAGTTCCGGACTGAGGCGCCTAGAACCGCTCGGCCACCAACGGCCGGCGTAGCGATGAAGTAATAACTTTCGTGTACGACTATTTCATGAGTGTACCGTGAATATCAGGGATCCGGTTAAACATCAATTTTCCTACACCGCTGCGTCCTGGAAAAGATCCTGGAAGAACGGGACGAACGACGACTGAACACAATCGTTCTGCCTGACAGAAGTGCAACCCTTCGGCAAATTGCTGCAGATTTCAACGCTGGGTAATCAACGAGTGTCAGTGTGCGAACCATTCAACGAAACATAATCGATATTGGATTTTGGAGCCCAAAGCCCACTCGTGTACCCTTGATGACTGCACGACACAAAGCTTTACGCCTCGCCTGGGCCCGTCATCACCTACAGTGGATTGTTGATGACTGGAAGCATGTTGCCTGGTCGGACGAGCCTCGTTTCAAATTTTATCGAGGGGATTGACGTGTACGGGTATGGAGACAACCTCATGAATCTGTGGACCCTGCATATCAGCAGGGGACTCTTCAAGCTGGTGGAGGCCCTGTAATAGTGTGGGGCATGTGCAGCGGTAAGGTATCGCTGATACCTCTAGATACGAGTCTGACAGGTGACTCTTATGTAAGTATCCTGTCTTTTCACCTGCATTCATTAATGTCCATTGTGCATTTCGACGGTCTTGCAACACCCCACACGTCCAGAATTGCTACAGAGTGGCTCTAGGAACGCTCTTCTGACTATAAACACTTCCGCTGGCCATCAAACTCCCCAGACATGAACATTATCGAGCATATCTGGGATGTCTTGCAACTTGCTGTTCGGAAGAGATATCCACCCCCTCGTATTCATACGGATTTATGCAAAACCCTGCAGCATTCATGGCTCAATTCCCTCCAGCACTAGTGTAGACACTAATTGAATCCATGCCATGTCGTGTTGCAGCACTTCTGCTTGCTCGTGGGGGTCCTACACGATATTAGGCAGGCTCTTCATTGTAAATGAAGGAAAACAAGCCTTGGGAGAATAGAATAAGACAGCGTGCCGTGTACTTGGAGTTACGTTCTCTTAGTGTGTAAAAGTTCGTGCATTTTCAGTTTGCACCATCGGTCGGACACACGTTATTCGTAGGACGCAATGTTGCTTGTTACTCTTTCCCGTGGTTAGCATTACAGCCTTTGTCATCATTCCTTCTGGTCACGGGAGAGTAAACATTTCTTGTTTAAGAGCATTATACCTATGAGGAACGTGCAACACGTGCTCCAGATAATATTCCGCAGAGGCACTCAGTCTTTGTTTCCGCATTGACTGTTGGGAGTTGGAGCAGCGACACGTGTGCTCATGGAACGTTCTCGAACCACCACTGTCGGAGTGAATGGATGTGTATAGCTCTGTAACGACCAATTAGCCAGAAAGGGGGACAATGCGACATCCGACCGCAATGCTAACCACAATGCAGAGCGCTTGACCGCTATTATAATGTACTGCCGCTCAGAGAAGGTACACTTAAAAGTCAGTAGGAAACTGCCAGTCGGACCGCACAGGGAATAACGCCCTTTAGAATCGAGCTTCGGCATCTGCTTACTGTACCACGTCTCATCTGATATACAACGTAAAAATCCCTATGCGTTCTTGTATTCGAAAAACATCCAATCTGACAGACTTATTTTGTACGTCTTATACATTTTTAATGTCCCACTCTCTGCAACAAAAATAGGAAGTTGCTACGACACAGCGCTGCCTTTGTTTTGCAAAGGCAGAAAAGGAACTACTATTAAATGATCAAGGGAATTTAACCAACCACTCACAATTTATACTGATTAATCAAATAACAGACAGAAGTCACAGCAAATGATTACAAATCGCGTTGCTGTCCTACATATAGTAACAAGAGACATTCAGTAAAAAAAAAAAAAAAACCTAACAAAGTTGGGAACAATTACAAAACAAATGACCCTCTACAACAATGGCGGCCAAGTACCAAGTATTCAGCTTGCAAACCGTGCCCTGCCGTAGTGGTCAACCTCACTGCTCACGTCACCTACCTCCACACCCCGCTCCGTGTGAGGAGGGGGGGGGGGGGGGAGACGGGGAAACTGTGAATGCAGGGCATTTAAACAGCATCTCAGTCGCACAGTGGTTTTATGTTCCACATTTCACAACAAAGTAGATCACAAATAAAACAAATGTTCTGTATTATTCAATTGTTTTTGGTGCGCTGAACGTAATACAATTTTTATGTGGTACAAACTGTCAGCATACAGACAGTCGGAGACAATTTTCACAGATTTTCACACTCAGGTTGCCTCATAATCGTGACTTTAGTTTCTTAACCGAAAAAATGTCTTTCACACAAATAAGTCGATCGAATTGTTGTAGCACTTTTGCATTATGGACACGTGTAAACCCTACGTGAGGAAAGAAATTTAGACGTCCAGGACAGTTTCATCGGAAAAAGGATTTGTCATTAAAATGTGAATTATCTAACAGGTCAAGCAGGTAGATCTTCACATGGAAAGGGCCTCTTTCGGCAGTCTCGAAAACAGTGCGAAAACGTATGTAAGATGGGCAGTGTCCTCAAAACGTTTAGGGAACTACACTCCTGGAAATTGAAATAAGAACACCGTGAATTCATTGTCCCAGGAAGGGGAAACTTTATTGACACATTCCTGGGGTCAGATACATTACATGATCACACTGACAGAACCACAGGCACATGGACACAGGCAACAGAGCATGCACAATGTCGGCACTAGTACAGTGTATATCCACCTTTCGCAGCAATGCAGGCTGCTATTCTCCCATGGAGACGATCGTAGAGATGCTGGATGTAGTCCTGTGGAACAGCTTGCCATGCCATTTCCACCTGGCGCCTCAGTTGGACCAGCGTTCGTGCTGGACGTGCAGACCGCGTGAGACGACGCTTCATCCAGTCCCAAACATGCTCAATGGGGGACAGATCCGGAGATCTTGCTGGCCAGGGTAGTTGACTTACACCTTCTAGAGCACGTTGGGTGGCACGGGATACATGCGGACGTGCATTGTCCTGTTGGAACAGCAAGTTCCCTTGCCGGTCTAGGAATGGTAGAACGATGGGTTCGATGACGGTTTGGATGTACCGTGCACTATTCAGTGTCCCCTCGACGATTACCAGTGGTGTACGGCCAGTGTAGGAGATCGCTCCCCACACCATGATGCCGGGTGTTGGCCCTGTGTGCCTCGGTCGTATGCAGTCCTGATTGTGGCGCTCACCTGCACGGCGCCAAACACGCATACGACCATCATTGGCACCAAGGCAGAAGCGACTCTCATCGCTGAAGACGACACGTCTCCATTCGTCCCTCCATTCACGCCTGTCGCGACACCACTGGAGGCGGGCTGCACGATGTTGGGACGTGAGCGGAAGACGGCCTAACGGTGTGCGGGACCGTAGCCCAGCTTCATGGAGACGGTTGCGAATGGTCCTCGCCGATACCCCAGGAGCAACAGTGTCCCTAATTTGCTGGGAAGTGGCGGTGCGGTCCCCTACGGCACTGCGTAGGATCCTACGGTCTTGGCGTGCATCCGTGCGTCGCTGCGGTCCGGTCCCAGGTCGACGGGCACGTGCACCTTCCGCCGATCACTGGCGACAACATCGATGTACTGTGGAGACCTCACGCCCCACGTGTTGAGCAATTCGGCGGTACGTCCACCCGGCCTCCCGCATGCCCACTATACGCCCTCGCTCAAAGTCCGTCAACTGCACATACGGTTCACGTCCACGCTGTCGCGGCATGCTACCAGTGTTAAAGACTGCGATGGAGCTCCGTATGCCACGGCAAACTGGCTGACACTGACGGCGGCGGTGCACAAATGCTGCGCAGCTAGCGGCATTCGACGGCCAACACCGCGGTTCCTGGTGTGTCCGCTGTGCCGTGCGTGTGATCATTGCTTGTACAGCCCTCTCGCAGTGTCCGGAGCAAGTATGGTGGGTCTGACACACCGGTGTCAATGTGTTCTTTTTTCCATTTCCAGGAGTGTATATTGTAATTCTTTCAAGGCCACCATGATTTCTTTGAACCTCGTGTTTCCTTTAACAGCAATGAGCTTAGGGAACAGGACTGTTTTGGTAAGAATTTGTCCCGTCTACAACGTTATTTTCTTTGTAAAAGCGCCCCAATCAAAACAGAGAGGAGTTGTTTCTCACCGTGCAGTGCGGGTAGTGTCCAGTCCACTTAAAATGCGAGGTCTGCAATCCACTCCAGATGTTCCTGTACTACTTTTTCCTTCGTAAATACCGTAATAGCGAGTTTTAAATTTTAACAAAATATGGTTCCAGGCTCGACGCTTTACTCAGCCAACGTACTTTGCAGTAATACACGAAGTCTCCACACTATTTGTTCAATTTCATCGAAAACATTTGCAACTGAGAGAAGAATAACGCGTCTAAGTTCAGAAATTGTACTGTTCATGCCACCAGTTTAATCACGCGTTGCATGTTTGCAAATTTAGCTCAAATTGCTTCTTCATTTGCAGAACAATAAATCTTGTCTGTCGATCGTTTATTTATTTATTTTTGCTCTTCCACTGTAAGCTACATCCTTAAATTATTTCTGCGTGGTATCGTAATGTCGTTTCATAGCAAATTTGCAGCACCCATCGCTTATGCGACTGCATAATATACACAGAAAAGCCCCATACCTGTCTTCTGTCATTCCTATTTTTGAAGCCTTGTGATGATGGGCCGCTAGACTGCATCTGTTTGTAACCACAGCCACTGGACCTTTGAACGTGCTTCATACCACGAACCCATAGATCAAAGAGTAAACAGCGCTGACTCCACTATTGTGCCGAATTGAAGAGAGTTGTGTCTGCTGAAAAATGCCACACCGCAATGGTAAATCAAATGTCGCGCAGTTCCGGGTACTTCCGAGGAGGTCCGAGCAAAACCGAGTGACAGGTCGGCCATTGGGCGGCATGCATCCTGCACACCCGGCCCGCGAGAAGTTTTCCACGCCGTGGCTAGCACTGGTCTGGACACAGAAAATGCCAGTTACAGTGCTATGTTTCTAAAACAGAGGGACCACAAGAAAAACGGCAAGGTTTCAACCAGTTTTCCGCAAGAGAGAGTGCTGCTTGGGTTACAAGTATTAAATTAGACGTTAATCTGTAAGCAAGATTCCATTTTTTTTGTACAAACTTTCTTAAATTATTTCACATTTACAATGTTTTAATGAAAAAAATCATGTAATACACTCCTGGAAGAGGAAACTTTATTGACACATTCCTGGGGTCAGATACATCACATGATCACACTGACAGAACCACAGGCACATAGACACAGGCAACAGAGCATGCACAATGTCGGCACTAGTACAGTGTATATCCACCTTTCGCAGCGATGCAGGCTGCTATTCTCCCATGAAGACGATCGTAGAGATGCTGGATGTAGTCCTGTGGAACGGCTTGCCATGCCATTTCCACCTGGCGCCTCAGTTGGACCAGCGTTCGTGCTGGACGTGCAGACCGCGTGAGACGACGCTTCATCCAGTCCCAAACATGCTCAGTGGGGGACAGATCCGGAGATCTTGCTGGCCAGGGTAGTTGACTTACACCTTCTAGAGCACGTTGGGTGGCACGGGATACATGCGGACGTGCATTGTCCTGTTGGAACAGCAAGTTCCCTTGCCGGTCTAGGAATGGTAGAACGATGGGTTCGATGACGGTTTGGATGTACCGTGCACTATTCAGTGTCCCCTCGACGATCACCAGTGGTGTACGGCCAGTGTAGGAGATCGCTCCCCACACCATGATGCCGGGTGTTGGCCCTGTGTGCCTCGGTCGTATGCAGTCCTGATTGTGGCGCTCACCTGCACGGCGCCAAACACGCATACGACCATCATTGGCACCAAGGCAGAAGCGACTCTCATCGCTGAAGACGACACGTCTCCATTCGTCCCTCCATTCACGCCTGTCGCGACACCACTGGAGGCGGGCTGCACGATGTTGGGGCGTGAGCGGAAGACGGCCTAACGGTGTGCGGGACCGTAGCCCAGCTTCATAGAGACGGTTGCGAATGGTCCTCGCCGATACCCCAGGAGCAACAGTGTCCCTAATTTGCTGGGAAGTGGCGGTGCGGTCCCCTACGGCACTGCGTAGGATCCTACGGTCTTGGCGTGCATCCGTGCGTCGCTGCGGTCCGGTCCCAGGTCGACGGGCACGTGCACCTTCCGCCGACCACTGGCGACAACATCGATGTACTGTGGAGACCTCACGCCCCACGTGTTGAGCAATTCGGCGGTACGTCCACCCGGCCTCCCGCATGCCCACTATACGCCCTCGCTCAAAGTCCGTCAACTGCACATACGGTTCACGTCCACGCTGTCGCGGAATGCTACCTGTGTTAAAGACTGCGATGGAGCTCCGTATGCCACGGCGAACTGGCTGACACTGACGGCGGCGGTGCACAAATGCTGCGCAGCTAGCGCCATTCGACGGCCAACACCGCGGTTCCTGGTGTGTCCGCTGTGCCGTGCGTGTGATCATTGCTTGTACAGCCCTCCCGCAGTGTCCGGAGCAAGTATGGTGGGTCAGACACACCGGTGTCAATGTGTTCTTTTTTCCATTTCCAGGAGTGTATTTCAGTACTGCTGATGCCTGGTACAAAAGGCGACACTCTTCTTGGGGCAAAAGAGAAATAAAAAAATAATCTGCAGCTTGCAAAGGGCTTTTCTCCTGTACACTAGAGCAATTTATCAAATTAGCTTTTCAGTTGGTGCCTGTCAGTTCATATGGAGTCCCCTGTACTTGAAAAGAAGTATTCACTGAATCATGCTCAGTAATGTCTATACAACAGCTGTATAGTTTTCTTTAGTATTAAATACATTCGTGCGAATGTTATTGGTTCGTGTGAGGTAGTTTACCGCATCAGTACGTTCCAAAAAGCGAAAATGCGACTTTTGAGGGGGTCATATCTCGGGTTCTACTGATCACAGAAGTAAAACGTTAAGTGTGACAGCCCCTGGCTTAGCCACCATTCGTTTACATACCCGAAGAAAGAGCATACTGTAGAGGTCACACAGTACAGGCTTAAAATTTAAACTTGACACACTTGCTCCAGCCCAAGTTAATTAACAAATAGCTTCGTACTTACGCATTATGTTTCGTCAACGGTGGGCCCTAGGCAGCTTATAAAAGCACTATTTGTTCTTGGGCCTGAGGAGGCCAAGAGAAATCATAATTTTCGGGTACCAAGAGACCCAAAAATGTTCAAATGTGTGTGAAATCTTACGGGACTTAACTGCTAAGGTCATCAGTCCAACTCTATGACGCACTCTCTGTACGGTGCGTATTTCACGCTCAACTTAAAAGTTAATACATTGTGCCACCTGGCAGCGTAAGCAACTTACAAAAAATTGTTTTATGATGTAAACATCGCATTTTAGTACACTGGGTACGGCCTAAAAAAGTTATGAATTTTTGTATAAGTTAGTGTAAAATAAACTTGCCCTGAAAGGGAGACGCTTTTTGTGTTAACCTTGTATTACGCGTAATTATTTGTTGTTTATATGTGGCAATGTATGTAAGTGTGTCGAAGTATATAAATAGTCAAAATTTTACGTCCTACAGAATTCGTTTTATGTAAGTAGCATATCCTGCTGTAACAAGGAAAAGACGCACCACAAAAATGGCGATTATGCTCTTTTTTAAAAGACTCTGAGAGGGAAACGGCAAACCAATTGCCTCAATCCTCATTCTCTCTTCGTCACCAAAAAGTTTGGCATGTGAACACATTCGCGCTTCTTTGTGCTGAAAGAGCGTAGCAGGGAGACGGTGAAGGTAGAACCAACAGGAGACAATGCCGGTGGGAGAGAATGAGAGATGATAAAGTGACTGTGGAAAATAGAAAGTGGCAGGAGGAAGCAGAGAAAGAGAAGATAGTGATGGTCGGTGAAAGAAAATGGTAGTAAAAGACAAAGAGATGAAGATATTGACAATGGGATCAAATGAGAGAAGAGACAGTGGAAATGAAATGAGAAATTGGTGGAGCCCATTCACAGTCTGAAGGGGTCTTGAATCCCCACCGAAGACCGGCAAATTTTAATATGAAGAAACCTGCGCACTTTTCCCCTTCCCCGTAGACTGGGAATAGAATGTGAGTACTTTTCTTTCTCGGTATAGAGGTCAGAATCCCGAGCACACCAAGGACATGTGTGGAGAGGAGGCAATAGTGGCTGAAGGAAAGGACAACAGATTTAAGCGAGAAAGAAATAGGCAGTGTCAATGGCAGAGGAAAGGAATGACACAATGGCAATAGGACAGAGAGACAGTCAAGGGGGCAGAGAAGGACTCAGTGTTATCGAAGAGCGAGAGAAAGGGACGAAGACAGTGCCAGTGGGAAAGACAGAATGGAGAATATGTCAGTAGGAGGAAAAGGGAACAGTGGGGAGGAGACATGCATAGACTGTGGCAGACAGAGGGAGTTGCTAAATATGAATGCATTACTAGAAAGAGAGAATAGGTAAAAGAATTTACAATGATGTATGTTAAAAGAGTATGCATATATATATATATATATATATATATATATATATATATATATATATATATATACGAGGTGTGGCTAGAAGAAAACCGGACTAGTACTGGTGAAACAATAAAACGAATGCAATAAGGCTGAAAGTCGCGTGGCCTGTCACGTGACTCTCGCTCCGCCTACTGCTCGGGTTTCATCTGCCTCCTGCACTCAGTCTGCCCGTGGCGTCTGTTTTAAGTAGTTGACGTTTTGTCTGTGGGTCGGAAAATGTTGAGTGTACAGAAAGAACAGCGTGTTAACATCAAATTTTGTTTCAGACTAGGAAAATCTGCAAGTGAAACGTTTGTAATGTTACAACAAGTGTACGGCGATGATTGTTTATCGCGAACACAAGTGTTTGAGTGGTTTAAACGATTTAAAGATGGCCGCGAAGACACCAGTGATGACACTCGCACTGGCAGACCATTGTCAGCAAAAACTGATGGAAACATTGAAAAAATCGGTAAACCTGTTCGACACTTTCCTTGTCAACTCCTGTTAACTCCGACACTGCTCTGATGGTTAAACGGCGATCTTGTCGAACAAGTTTACCGATTTTTTCAATGTTTGCATCAGTTTTTGCTGACAATGGTCTGCCAGTGCGAGTGTCATCACTGGTGTCTACGCGGCCATCTTTAAATCGTTTAAACCACTCAAACACTTGTGTTCGCGATAAACAATCATCGCCGTACACTTGTTGTAACATTACAAACGTTTCACTTGCAGATTTTCCTAGTTTGAAACAAAATTTGATGTTAACACGCTGTTCTTTCTGTACACTCAACATTTTCCGACGCACAGACAAAACGTCAACTACTTAAAACAGACGCCACGGGCAGACTGAGTGCAGGAGGCAGATGAAACTCGAGCAGTAGGCGGAGCGAGAGTCACGTGACAGGCCACGCGACTTTCAGCCTTATTGCATTCGTTTTATTGTTTCACCAGTTCTAGTCCGGTTTTTTTCTAGCCACACCTCGTATATATATATATATACATATATATATATATATATATATATATATATATATATATATATATATATATATATATATATATGCCGAAATTTTTGAGGAGGAAAGTGGAATGGCGATAAGGCAGCAGGTTGCCCCCTTTCCAGTCAGATTCTTTCAAAGAGTAGCATATTTACCTACCCCAACAGGAGTATTTTTCAGCTGGTTACAGATATTATTGTGTAGCAAATTCAATGAATACCTGTTAAGATGACGGAACTCCTCATGGATCAATTACTGCCATCTGAAAAGCTAAGTTGATCATTTACATCATGTTTCATAATTTGACTTTGAATGTTTATTTTTTAAAGACCATCCATCTTTTTATAAGTATGAAGAAAAACAACAATAAGAAAATCAAATAACAATTTTATGACAAACTTCCTGTATTAATTGAATCTGACTGCCTAGGCAGAAATTTGAGCCCTCTTCTTACCAGCGCATTAGTCACTGAGCCAAATTACTTGGCAAGCATTGTCTGTGAACACATTGTAAAAGAAAGTCTTTCCATTAAAAGCCAATACCTGTGGAAGTGAGTGAGAGAGGACGAGTCACTCTCTCACTATTCTCCATATTCAAGGGTACAATTTAATGTCGCTTTTTCAGCTTGGACATCGTATTCGTGAGATGAAAGACGGTTACGATGAGCAGGCATTGATGGAAGCATGTACATTGTTAATGCATATGGGGTCTCTATGATGGCTCTCCTCTGAATAGTAATTTTCTAGAGTTGAGAAAAAGCAGGCAGTTGGGCATTTAACAGTACATCTTGCGGTTGACATTTGGGCCCCGAAAGCTAAGTGTAGCTATTAGGGAAAGGAGCGTTTCCAAGCACTTACTGAGGACACAATGCTCGGCTCAAGAATTCGTCCCACAGCGTGCAGACAATGCGTTTGGTCGACAGGGCGAAGAAACAGCCTACCTGGGCCTACATGTTAGGTGATTCTTGCCACAGCAGAGGTTGGTGAAGCGAGATAAATCTAGGTCACTCAGCCAATGCATTACGACAGCGTCGTAAACAGCCTTTGTGAACAGGGATGGCGGCCATAAAGATTCGCGAGTTCTCATGTTCACTGTTGACAGAATCCTGAAAAGGGAGCCATCAGGTGGAGCCATCCCTCAGCTTTCAGAGATTTTTGGGAGTCATCAGGCTTTCCAAATAGCTTTAGAAGGCACACAACTTTTATGACAGCTCTGAAACAATCTGCAGTGGAACACAAAAGCACTTCATTAGGTATAGCCGGGTCCCCTGGTCGGCCATGACATAACGTTCAGGCCATCCAGATAATGATCTCCATAATAAAAGTGCTGTAGAGCTCTACGGAAACTCAAAATAACATACAGCCTAAAATGGCAACGAGGGAAAACAAGTCAGGAGCGCAACATCTCCTCTCTGCACGGGAATTTGTGAATGAGCGATTGCCTGCTGCTCCTGAAAAGATAAGAATATTGTTAACTTTGACTAGGATTGACTGCTGAGTAGAGCAGATGACTTAGTGGAGAGACATGGAGCTCATGGGGTCTTGTGATTGGCAGTTGCAGGAGTGGCTTTGGTAGAAAAGAGAAGAATATTGTTAACTTTGATTAGGATTGGCTGGTGAGTAGAGCAGATGCATTAGTGGGGAGACATGGAGCTCATGGGGTCTTGTGATTGGCAGTTGCAGGAGTGGCTTTGGTAGTTCATCGAGGTTTAATGGAAAGTGAGGAGAGATGGTACTTAATCTTCCAATTAAGATAGCTGTCTGAAGTGGATCTTCAGGTTCTGACTCTGGTCTGGAGAGAAAACTGGTCTTGACTTTTGTTATGAATGGGGTGCTCTTGGTACACCTGTCCTGAGCATCTCTGCAGTAACTCTGGTCTTGACTGGGGAGTCTGTGGTGAGAACCTAGCTGCACCAGTCATGTTGGACAACTGGCTGCTCTGAGGGGAGTCTTATTCATGACAGGTCTGCCGCTTTTAGTTTTGATCTCCTTGAGTGCACCACCATATAAGTAAACCAAATTGGTCGATGGTATGACTGGCGAACAGGAATGGCACATGATGGAATCTGATGAGATTTCAGTGCTCCGTTAGAGAGTAATTGCAGTCTGCTAGACGCTACTTTTCATATTTCGCGCCCGTGATAGGATATTATGGGCGCTACACATCACTGCTCTGCAGACAATCGAGCCACAACCGACATCTTAGGCAGAGCCGCACATCAAGAAGAGTGGTATAGTATTGCTGCTCCGGCTTGTTATGGTAAACAAGATCACAATCTCGCCACTTGTTCTCAGCTGCACCAACATACTATAACTTCTGTGCACATTAAAACCATCAAGGTCTATTCAGTGTTACATAATTTAAGATTGCGTTATCCTTTTTTTGAGCCAGAGTAAATAATTCAGTCAATCAAACCATCGTCTTTGCCTACCAGCCACCACACAGGGTTGTTAACTGTTTGTTACATATTCGTGTTGCCATCATTTCATGTATCATTTTTGTCATCACTGTTAACATGTATTTTCGTCCAATTTTAATCAATAAACATGTGCCATAACTTTTACAAAAGATCAGTTCCGTGTCATCCACAAACAACTGACAAAATAATGACAAGACCACCATTTCATCAACACTATTTCAGCATTCAGGTACATGTAGATTCTGATAACTGTGAAAACCTCTAATGCGGGATGTCAACAACGAACACAACCGGCAAAAGCAATTTAGCAGACACTTGGGACAGGTTGTCAAGCAGAAACTCTCTAGTTAAACTGATTTCTGTCAGGTGGTAACTCAGAGTCGCCTGTCGTCTTCCAAAACATACATCAAGTCCAGTGCAGTCTTACAGTTTGGCGACAGCTACCAGCATTGTGAATTGATGGATCCTTCTGTGACAGTCAGATACGATTTCCGTTACTAGACTTCTGTATTCACAACTTGAAATTCACTTGATGCATGAGGAAAATTAGAATTTCTAGCGTTAAATATCTTGATATTTGCAAATTTTGTGTGTGTGTTATTGGTTTCTATTTTTCATACATTTGTTGCTATGACTTCTGTGTCTCTAGTTGACTGTTCCTGTCGGGGAACGATGTTGTCTTCAGGTACTGGAGGGTTATTGCTTTTATCGTTGATTAGGGTTGCTTTAATTCTTATGCGTTGTCTGGGATTCAGAATTAGTGGATCACCAGAGCAAATTTCAGGGTAGAATCGTGTTTCCTTGCGACGGAGAGCAATTGAAATCTCTAGAGAGTAGAAATCTGAATGCACGGTCACCAAGCAAGGCACGTTTGCTCCAAAGTAGAATATTCGAATCTAGTCAGAAATGAACCAGTTTGTGACTGGTAGCATTCATCAAGAGGAAGTTGCGGAGAATTCTCAGTTGAGTGCAGCAGCTGATCCTGCTGATATGTCGAACGCAGAATTTTCTGATTATGACGAGAAATTCAGTCATTCAACGAGAGCGAAGGCGAAACCGCCACAGGGCGCCATGTAGAATCTGCAGGGGTGGCAAAACGTACCGTTGATCAGAGTGGCAGATCAGACTCACGAACAAAGCACTGCAGAGCAGTGCAATCGCGTTCATCTAGTCCTGGAGGTATAAGTGGAAGATCTCAGTTTGAGTCCCTCATGCGGTTTATGCAGGAAGCGGACAAGAAGAGGCAGGAAGCGGAGAAGATGAGGAAGGAGAGAGAGAAGATAATCTCAAATGGTTCAAATGGCTCTGAGCACTATGGGACTTAACATCTGAGGTCATCAGTCCCCTAGAACTCAGAACTACTTAAACCTAACTAACCTAAGGACATCACACACATCCATGCCCGAGGCAGGATTCGAACCTGGGACCGTAGCAGTCGCGCGGTTCCGGACTGCGCGCTTAGAACCGCTGGACCACCGCGGCCGGCGAAGATAATCTCAAAGGAGATGAAAGAGACGAGGGAATTATCCTCAAAGGAGATGAAGGAATTAGTCACTAAGGAGTCGAAGGAGATACGAATGGTAGCTGAACTGCTTGTTGAAAATGCAGAGCAGGTTAAGAAGGAATTCGCGGGTGTGAAGGAAGAAAATGAAAGCTTCAAGAAAACATCGGTAGAGTCGCAAGAGCTCGCGAACGAGGCAAAACGCGATCCCAGGGCGGCAAACTTAGTAGACCAAGATGCACGCAAGGATGCTTTGTTAGCGAAAGAATAAGTAAAACAGGCAAAAACTGAGATGTGCGAAACAAAAAAGGTTTTCGCCAAGCTCCAAAAACACGGAGGAAGTACGAGGTGCATTCAAGTTCTAAGGCCTCAGATTTTTTTTCTAATTAACTACTCACCCGAAATCGATGAAACTGGCTGTACTTCTCGACGTAATCGCCCTGCAGACGTACACATTTTTCACAACGCTGACGCCATGATTCCATGGCAGCGGCGAAAGTTTCTTTAGGAGTCTGTTTTGGCCACTGGAAAATCGCTGAGGCAATAGCAGCACGGCTGGTGAATGTGCGGCCACGGAGAGTCTCTTTCATTGTTGGAAAAAGCCAAAAGTCACTAGGAGACAGGACAGGTGAGTAGGGAGCATGAGGAATCACTTCAAAGTTGTTATCACGAAGAAACTGTTGCGTAACGTTAGCTCGATGTGCGGGTGCATTGTCTTGGTGAAACAGTACACGCGCAGCCCTTCCCGGACGTTTTTGTTGCAGTGCAGGAAGGAATTTGTTATTCAAAACATTTTCGTAGGATGCACCTTTTACCGTAGTGCCCTTTTGAACGCAATGGGTAGACGTTTTTGTTGCAGTGCAGGAAGGAATTTGTTATTCAAAACATTTTCGTTGGATGCACCTCTTACCGTAGTGCCCTTTGGAACGCAATGGGTAAGGATTACGCCCTCGCTGTCCCAGAACATGGACACCATCATTTTTTCAGCACTGGCGGTTACCCGAAATTTTTTTGGTGGCGGTGAATCTGTGGACTTCCATTGAGCTGACTGGCGCATTGTTTCTGGACTGAAAAATGGCATCCATGTCTCATCCATTGTCACAACCGACGAAAAGAAAGTCCCATTCATGCTGTCATTGCACGTCAACATTGCTTGGCAACATGCCACACGGGCAGTCATGTGGTCGTCCGTCAGCATTCGTGGCACCCACCTGGATGACACTTTTCGCATTTTCAGGTCGTCATGCAGGATTGTGTGCACAGAACCCACAGAAATGCCAACTCTGGAGGCGATCTGTTCAACAGTCATTCGGCGATCCCCCAAAACAATTCTCTCCACTTTCTCGATCATGTCGTCAGACCGGCTTGCGGGAGCCCGAGGTTGTTTCGGTTTGTTGTCACACGATGATCTACCTTCATTAAACTGTCACACCCACGAACGCACTTTCGACACATCGATAACTCCATCACCACATATCTCCTTCAACTGTCGATGAATTTCAATTGGTTTCACACCACGCATATTCAGAAAACGAATGATTGCACGCTGTTCAAGTAAGGAAAACGTCGCCATTTTAAGTATTTAAAACAGTTCTCATTCTCGCCGCTGGCGGTAAAATTCCATCTGCCGTACGGTGCTGCCATGTCTGGGACGTTTTGACAATGATCGCGGCCTCATTTTAAACAATGCGCATGTTTCTATCTCTTTCCAGTCCGGAGAAAAAAATCGGAGGCCTTAGAACTTGAATGCACCTCGTATCATCTAGGAAACGCAAGAAAATATTCGCAAGAACGCGAAATGCGGTGAGCTGATCGAGAACAAACAAGCAGAAATATCAGAGGTTAAAGAAAAGCAGAGTCGGATCACTGCACAGAAAAACGATGTAGCAAAAGACGTCCAGAAAGTACGTCAGCAGGTTGCGCAACTGGAATTATGGTCTGGTACGGCAGCTCTCTTACACGTCGGGGAAGGAGAGAAGAACATGCATCACGATATTTCGAGGCTCAGCACTAGGCAACTTCGCCGGCACAAAGGCGAACGCCGCAGGAGAGCACACCAGCCGCCATAGAGCGCGCGACAGAGGAACCAGAACACAATTGTGTGCGTCTTCGGCGAACGGAAACGTTACTCTGTGAATCTGACGACACAAGGAAAGGCCCTAACAGTGGACACGACGGTTTGGACACCGATTTATGCAGACGCGGGCTGCAGAAATGAGGGAAAACTCGTTCGCAGGAAATGGTGAACCATTCTACCACAAACAATTCTTATCCATTCAAAATGTCCAAGTGTACAAAAAGAATAACAATACATTACATTAAAAAAATTTGATAGCTCAGTACGATAAAGTGCTACCCGAGTCTTTGCAACCGAAATACAAATAGGAATTTATCTGCGGTTTTTTAGAGGGATTGGTTGCGGGGCACTTGGGCGGTGTTTCTTTGAGTTGTCGCTCGCATAAAGAGTTCAGAAACGTGTTCGTTAATACAAAGTACATATGGGTCACGCAGGAAGGAATCAAGCAGGAGATTATTTTGCCGGCCGAAGTGGCCGAGCGGTTCTAGGCGCTTCAGTCTGGAACCGCGCGACCGCTGCGGTCGCAGGTTCGAATCGTGCCTCGGGCATGGATGTGTGTGATGTCCTTAGGTTAGTTAGGTTTAAGTAGTTCTAAGTTCTAGGGGACTGATGACCTCAGCTGTTAAGTCCCATAGAGCTCAGAGCCATTTGAACCATTCTTGAGATTATGTTGGGGAAAGATCTTGAAGCGTCAGGATGTCTTAGTCTGGTGAAGTTCTTTGAGACGATAATCAAAAAGCATCGGTTTTTGGACCAGCCATACAGTCCAAAGGAAATTATGAGGTACTGCTACGTCAAATTACTTCCGCACTACCAACAACTCCTCATCGGAAGGTGCAACGATTCCACTGAATCGTTCAAGAGCTCCCTATGCGAATTAGACTATATCATCGAGATACAAAACGATCAGTCACAGGGAAACAACAACAACTCGGACTATAGAAGGAGTAACCAGCCACCATGGAACGAAAGAGGTACACGGGACAATTACGACGATAATTAAGACGAACGAAAAAAAGGCAACTGGAGAGAACAACGAAGTCCAGTTCCAGCGGGGTACTGGAGAACCACAATATGAAAGAAACAACTGGGAGAGTAACAGTCGATGGCAGCAAGAAAACCAACGAGATCATAATATCAAGATAAGGCCACTCAGCTCATCACAGGGGAAACGAAGCAGAAGTTTAAATAGAAATTGATGCTCGGCTGCTGAGAACACAGCTCAAAACAAGGCCGCAGGAACAAACGGAGAGAGCAACATCAACATGCTAGAATACGAAGACACAAGGGAACTTTCGGGCAGCATTAGTCTGACCGGAGTTGGAAGCCACATTACCGCGATCTCGGAATCGGCGTACAATAGGTGCACTGCAGACCATCCATGGCGAGCACTCACGCAGAAGGAAACGAAAACCACTGACGCACTGAGAGGAGGTGCGGATAAAAACCCACCTGGTATTCAGCAGTAAAGGGCCCATCTTGGAAGCGAACTTTCTGGTCGTCCCTTTGCTGGCGATTGAAATAATGTTGGGCATCGATTTCCTGAACCAACATCTGGCGCTACTGGACGTGGGACTAGGAGAGCTCATATTGCAAAAAGGTGTTGTCAGAAAAAATCTCATTTTCTGATAGACCTATACGGGCGTAAATTTCTGCCGAATGCCTCAACTTAAGCTACACCACAAAACAGGAGGAAGATGGTAAGTAACTGTGCAATAATGAGCGATGTCGCACCACGCAAGAAGACGAACAAACTCACAGGGAGGTGCGCAACACGACTGATAACTTGTTACGCAAAATGGAAAACATTCCAGAGAATGACAAGGAAGACCTGGAAGAAATGTTACTTGAAAACGCGGATGCATTTCTGCCCAAAACGGGAGCTATCCTTAATTTTGAATATTCATCCCAAGTGCGCTAGCACACAAGATTCTTCGTACCACTTAACCAGATACTCCTGGCCTACCGTCATATTTTTCTTTTTTAGAGATCTGCCAGATTACATTCAACCAATACGGCAGGAAATACACTGCAATCTTCGCCTTCGTTAGATCTGACCAATGGAAACGGCTACCATTCGGGTTATACGTGTCCTCAGTTTCCTTCATTAGGGGGCTTGATGGCATCTCAAAGTATTCCGTGAAACAAAGTATCACCCGTTACTTAGACGATCTCTTAATTGCGGAACTGACGTGGAAGTGACAGAAAGTGATCTTAAGGGGAATGAAACTTCCCGGTACATTAAAACTGTGTGCCGGACCGAGACTCGAACTCGGTACCTTTGCCTTCCGCGGGCAAGTGCTCTGCCATATGAGCTACCCAATCACGACTCACGCCCCGTCCTCACAGCTTTACTTTTGTCAGTACCTCGTCTTCTACCTTCCAAACTTTACGGAAGCTCTCCTGCAAACCTTGGAGAACTAGCACTCCTGAAAGAAAGGATATTGCGGAGACATGGCTTAGCCACAGCCTGGGGGATGTTTCCAGAATGAGAATTTCACTCTTCAGCGGAGTGTACGCTGATATGAAACTTCTTGGTAGAGACTCGCCCGAGTCTCGGTCCGGCACACAGTTTTAATCTGCCAGGAAGTTTAATATCAGCGCACACTGCACTGCAGAATGAAAATCTCATTCTCTTAAGGGGAATACTACAGACCTTCAAGAAACGCGGCGTAATTGCCAACATCACGAAACCTTGTATTGGGACGTCACGAGTAAAATTCCTAGGTCATATCGTCATCGCAGAAGAAATCTCGTCACATCAAGACAAGATCTATGCGATAGCAAAATCTGGTGCCAACAACTAAGAAACAACTCCTTTCTCTTGTTGTTGTCGCAAATTTTTACAAGAGATTCATTCATGTGAAGAAACTAGCAACACCGCGGATATGCCAGCTCACCGGAAAGCAGGCGCTGTGGGACTGGGATGATGTGGCGGTAGATGAATTCCAGACCCTCAAAACTGCGCTGATTAATGCATCAATTCTGTCGCGGCCCAATCCTAAGGAGGAATTTTGCGTGGCAACCGACAGCTCACACTCGGGTGTGGGCTTACTTACATTCCAGAGATATCGGCAAGGGGGAAAAATGGTGCATAAACTATTGTTTTTGGAAGTCGTGTCCTCAGTCGGTGCGACAGAAACTACTCGGTAACTGAGTTGGAAGCATTAGCGGTAGTGTTTGGCTTCGAAAAATTTTGATTCTTCCTGTATGGGAGGAAGACAAGAGTCTTCACCGATCACAGAGTTTTTGAGATTTGCCAGATGGGTAGTCTTGCTACAGGAGTATGACCTTACAATTACGCACATACCAGAGGAGAAGACCATCATCGCGGATGCGCTGTCAAGCTCACCGATGGGATTAGTAAGAAGTTGTGCAGCCGACTATAAGAAGAACTCTACAGCCTGTATTACATTAAAAAGGTGGCTCTTGAGAGCAAGCCTTAAGGACACCAGCAGCTAACAAGATAAGGACCTAGTTCTGATTGCTCTGAAGAAGAGGTTAAAGGACAGAACGGAAACTAAGCTCAGGCAGTTGTACCTATTGCGGAAGGGAACCTTGTTCTTTCGCAGTGAAGGTGAAGGAGCACCCAGGTGTGAACAAGGTTATCTGGCACACTCACCTTAGCAATGCACATTTTGGAGCCAGGAAATGCTACCTGAAATTACGTACACTGTGCCACTTTAAAAATATGGAAAGACGAATTCGGAAGGTTTGGCAGTATGTAAATTCTGTCAGAAGTAAAAGCGTGATACGCTGACATTGCAGGAACCTCTACTTTCTATAATTCCAGCCAAACTAAAACATCTCGCTGCAACCGATGTAATGGGCCTCTTGTGTGCTCAGGTAGAGTATACAGATACATCTCACGAAAGCTGTTGACTCGGCATTCAGGAGGCTGCGTAAGGAGGGAATGAAGAGGAGAGATATCTTTTATAGTAAGGCACGCGTAAGAGAATTCTGCATTGGTCAATAGGTGTTGGTTAAAAGTTTCCATACGTCTAACAAGCAAAGAGTTGTGCTAAAAATTCTACCGTGTCTACAGAGGACCTGTCCGAATCCGTAGGTCAAATGAACGCACTGGAACTCGAAAGCATGAAATCAAGGAAATCTCTGGTTATTCGGCAGACCTGTCGCGCGAAACCAATTACGGACTAGGTTAGAATCAATTTGTACAGAGATCTTCAGGGGATTAGCATATTCTAGGCGATACTGTGTAGCGTGATCTGCATTATTAGTTCATAGAATTTCTGAAATTGATGTATTGGTAACATTCATTTATTAGCATATGGTACAACTCCTCGAGAAACGTGGTCATAAGAGTAGCGTGGCTTTTACACCATCGTATCAATGCGTTCACTGACTGCTTGACAATCCAAGAATCGTACTGCGCAAGAGGAAGGTGTACGTTGTTTTCGGCTGTTTAGCGATGACCAGACTGCGACCGTGCCACTGCGCATGTTTGTCTCTATTGTCGGGTGTGTTCTGAGCGGTATTAGCTGCCTACATACTAGATACTTGCAGACGATAAGTTTTCTGGGATTCTGGACCATGGCCAGTCATGTGATGAAACGTTTCTCGAGGTCTTTGTGTTTTACTGACGCTGAGAGAGCGCCGTAAGCCAAGCATACTATGAGGAATGAGCACAATAGTGCGAGTCACGGTGAAGTGGCGTACCCAGGTTCAGGGAAAGGAGGGTAGCAACCATCAGGGGACCATTGGTGAGGATGACGACCGAGCTATAGCAGTGAATTAAATTTATCTTTTTGTATTTTATTGCAGCGGCGATTCAAGAAGAGGAACTTAGAGGCGTTCTTGTAACATGTGGAGCAACAAATAAGGGGGAACTAATGACTTGTAAGTTTCATATGTGAAAATGCAGGAGCAGGGGTAAAGAGACAGAGCATCTATGCAGACAAATGGGAGCATGGTTACAGACTACTTCAGCACTGGGTGGCAAAGCTGCTGGAAGCACCAAGAACAAGAGGAGTATGCGTAGTGTAGTAGTAATTGAAGAGTAGAGAGGGCTTAGAAGTAAAGTTGACTGGTGTTGGGTAAAGACAATAATCTAATACTAAGTCTTATGTGGGAGACAGCATGCAGAGAGAAGGGTGGATCCAGTGCTAGTCTAACATAGGGGTAACGCATGACGGGAAATGATAATAACATAACTCTCAGTCACAGACAAGGGACACTTCACACCTATATTTAGGACAAATATGAATGTTGAGGATGTCATGTCTGGTCTATACAGTAATACACACTTTTTTTATTTTATTCAGGTCAGACAAATAATTAAATAGGGGCTTTCGACGTAGATCTTATTTTTGGGTTGACATCTTAGACATAGGGATGTACGCAGATATTTGTAAAACATTCGCACTGAAACATACTACGAGAAATGTGCGGATTTTGGGAGCTGTCAGACTCACCATTGAGGCATCCTGTGGGGCATTGTGAGAAAACACCATGGGGACAGTGAACACGAACACATGATAGCCTGAAGGAGAACGCCAGAAGGCGGCGAGGCCCAGATACCTACCGAGTGGAGGGCAGTCCGTCAGCTCTGAATGTACAGGAACAGCTGCTCGCCTCACCAGCCCAGCAAAAGTGAAAGTGGAGAGGGAGCTACACCGCACATGGCGGCTGCCATAAACCAGTTGGTCCCAGCTGCCTGTGAAGAGAGGCAGCCCTCCAGACATGGGCGACCTGGCGTTGATGCCACGTCACTTCCTCGACAGCCTCGCAGACAGGCTGTATTGTGAGTAGATGGCAGCTAACAACAACCACCCACTGAGTGGTTGTGAATGGGACTGTCCGACTGGGGGCTCGATCCTGATGTCACGGCATGCCTTCTAAGGACCGACACATCAGCCAGAACCACAACTAGGTCAATAGGTATTCGCTGGGCAGACACACCTCCTCTACGAACAGTATTCAGAACCAGGTGGACATGATCTGAATGTGTTGCTCCTGCAGATGTGTACTGTGGATGGGCACCAGCGACTGTAGTGACATCACGGGGTATCTACTGGCACGGTGGGAGAGAGGAAATCCTCGCTAGTGAGATAGGTTGCACACAAAATGCAATGCTGTCTGAATACATAATCCAAGGCAAGACTGCTCTCTTTCAACTACTGGATCGAGAGATGAGAAAGGGACAGAGATGTCACTACCTGAGTTGGAGATGTTGGGCACTGTACAACCACGCCAGTGTCTCATTCCCTCCCACCTGATGACCTGTCAGTCATTCCTGACACCGCACCAGACCACCAGTCGATGCCAGGGAGACATGATGCCAACAGCCCAGCTGCCTCACTGATGCTGCCAAGGCCTAGATGGGTGACCTGAACCACCTGCTATCAAGTGTTAAGTGAAGGATGACCTTCTTTCTGGCGTGACCTTGATTCACCTTGATGCTTCAGCCAGTACAGGGACCATTTGATTGTGTTTAGTGCCATGTTCTTTCTGTGTGTCTGTAAAAGAAAAATGTCTCTCCAGGGACCTTTGTGGAGGGAGCAAAACGATGTATCATGTTTCAGACGTTCATATAATTCCGTATACTTTCTTGTGAAACTAATACTTAGGGATAATCTAGTGTAAATAATTTGTCAAGTGATTCAAGGAAAGTGATTTTCAGAGGACTGGGAGGTATAAGGAGTAATATTACACTGGCCTAGGAAATAAGCACAACAGGTGACACATGTGACTTATTTGTTTAGATTTTGAGAATCAGTTTGTGGAACCGTTATAGTATCACTTTCCTAGAGAGGCGTGCAAAGGAAAACATACAACCAAGCAATGGTTGTCCTTGAGAAGCAGAAATCATGAAAGGACTGGAAAAGATGGTTTAATTTAAGATCAATTACTATGCCATTTTATTAAATTGGCAACTGTAAACTGATATAACTATACTGAACACTGACGTGTAGTACTATTCTTTTATTAACTATGGCAAGTATTAAACAGAGAAAAATTAGACAATAGTTTAAATAGCTAGATAACCGTTTCCTGTTGATCGAAGCGACCTTTACCTTCAGGAAAAGGTCACAGATCAGACTGAAAACACAAAATCGGGCACCCACCAAACATTAAAACAACAAAATTACAGTAGCTATAGTAGTTGATACTCAACCAAAACCTCAAGACTACAATAAGAAAGCAACGCAAGTGAGTAAAAGTGAGTAACGTAACTTTATGAGGCTGTGCTTAATGATGCATCCACTGGTGCTCATTCGATGGCCAACCCTCATAGATGAGGGCAGCACCATCTGGTACAACCACCGGACCACACCCACACAAGGGACCTCCTGGCGTGGGACAATGGACAGACCAACTAGATTCCCTACACAAACGCCGAGCCAGTAGAGCCACAAACCAATTACACTTGAACTCTGGAACATACACACTACACCAGTAGTTTCTATGCGGATGAAATAATGGTGATGTACCACGCAGATGAATGCATATGGCTCAAATCGCTCTGAGCACTATGGGACTCAACTGCTGTGGTCATAAGTCCCCTAGAACTTAGAACTACTTAAACCTAACTAACCTGACATCACACACATCCATGCCCGAGGCAGGATTCGAACCTGCGACCGTGGCAGTCGCACGGTTCCGGACTGCGCGCCTAGAACCGCGAGACCACCGCGGCCGGCCGATGAATGCATAAACAAGCCACACACCATTACCTGCGCATACATAATGGCTTGCCTACAAGAATTTATTAGCAATACAGCAGCCTGCAGATATGTACGTATGTCTATGTATACAGCCCTCCACAATTGTGTCTTGCAGTGTTAAATGCAAAGTTCAATCCTAGCAATGAATGATCCCATTTTGCTGGGTAATGAGTGTGAAAAGCAATAAGCGCGCCCTTCATATTGCTCTTGATCCTCTGCACAAAGGACGGCTGCGGGTAGTAAGGTGTTGTAGTCACGTGTTTAATGCCATTGTTAAAACAATAGCAGCGAAATTCCAAGGAATCAAAGGCTGGGGCATTATCGCTCACCAAGGTAGCAGGAGGATCAAACCATGAAATGATTTTACTAAGGAGGATCGCACTAACTTCAGCCATTATAACACCACTGGGCATCAACGATGTGAGCCTAATAAGTGCATCAATAACGACGAAAATATATTTATAACCAGACTTTGTGTAGGAAAGAGGGTGCACAAATGCAACGAAAAGTCGCTGCAGGGGAAATTCCACCAATGTGGAGTTACGAAGGCTGCACTTATATCCCGAATTGGGTATGGATCTTTTGCATTCATCTACATCTGCATCTACGTGATTACTCTGCTGTTCACAATAAAATGAACCACCTTCATGCTGTCTCCTCTACCGTTCCACTCTCGAACGGCGCGCGGGAAAAATGAGCACTTACGTTTTTCTGTGCGCTCCCTGATTTGTCTTATTTTATCGTGATGATCATTTCTCCCTTTGTAGGTGGGAACCAAAGAAATGTTTTCGCAATCGGAGGAGAAAACAGGTGATTGAAATTTCATGAGAATATCCTGTCACAACGAGAAACGCCTTTGTTTTAATGATTGCCACTCTAATTCACGTATCATATCTGTTAAAGTACCTCTCCTATTTCGCTGTAATACAAAACGAGCCGCCCTTCTCTGAACTTTTTCGATGCCATCCGTCAGTCTCTTTAGGAGATATGTTGCACCTTCTAAGTGTTCTGCCAATGAATCGCAGTCTTTGGTTTGCTCTACCCACAATATTATCTATGTGATCATTCCAGTTTAGTTAACTTTTAATTGTAGTCCCTAAGTATTTAGTTGAATTTACAGCCTTAAGATTTGTGCGACTTATCGCCTAATCGAAATTTAGTGGATTTCTTTTAGCAATCATGTGAATAACTTCACACTTTTCTTTATTCAGGGTCAATTGCCACATTCGCACCATACAGATATCTTATTTAAATAATTTTGCAATTCGTTTTGGTCGTCTGATGACTTTACAAGACGTTAAATGACAACGTAATCTGCAAACAATCTAATAGGGCTACTCAGATTATCTCTTAGGTCGTTAATATGTATCATGAACAACAGAGGGCCTGAAACACTTCCTTGGGGAACGCACGACATTACTTCTATTTTACTCGATAACTTTCCGTCTATTACTACGAACAGTGACATTTCTGACAGGAATCACGAATTCAGTCGGACAACTGAAGCGATATTCCATAGGCACGCAGTTTGGTTAGAAGATGCTTGTGAGGAACGCTGTCGAAAGCCTTCTGGAAATCAAAAAATATGGAATACTGTCCAACTTATTGATTAACATCTATATACATCTATATATAGGAAAAGATACGTGACGATCTTACGAAGCACCTTGTAAAGGCCAAGGTGCCCCCCCCCCCCCCCCCAAAATCGAATGATGCTAATATCTGAAGATGGCACTTACCTCCCTAGGAAGACAAATTTTCCAAAGCCGACTTCCTTGGGTTTCCACTACAGAAAGGTTTTCATAACCTGGTAAACAGTTACACCTTCTCTGGACTGGATTCACTGCTTAATCATCCCTAAATTAGGACCTGAATCCTGAGATGGTCCCAGATTCCCAGTCACTTCTTCCAGCACCTCAGCCTCCAAGGCCTCTTGTTGGGCAACCCGTTTTCTGAGGCTCTCCTCAGCATAATTTTCAGAAATTATGCTGAGGGTATCAGCGACCCCATTATCGGAACATCTGACGTGTCTGACCACAAACTTAAATGATGAGATCCTGGCAGCACCTCGCAATCCGACAGGTCTTTCCGGGACGCGCCGACACCCAAAACGGGGCTTGGCTGCCCGTTTTAACACGAAGGAACGACGCTCGAGGTAAAAATCGAAATTTCTCAGTGCCAAACAGGACAGCGAGCACCTCCAACTCGTTGATGGAATACTTGGCCTCAGAATTATTAAGGGCACGTGATGTATAAGCCACAGGACGTCGCTGACACTCCTGCTCTTGAGGTAACTCGGCTGAAACCCCAGAGTTCAATGAGTCAGTTTGAAGGACGAAGGACAAGTCAAAGTTAGGGACCGCTGAAATTAGAGTGTTGTTCAGTACGTGCTTATAGGTTTCAAAGATCACCTGCTCGGTACCAGTCCACGCCAATTCCTGGTTTTTCCTGTGGAGCGTGTTCAGAGGGGCCGATAATTCAACAAGTTTGGGAATATATTTGCTAAAAAGTTAAATCATTTCCACAAACCCTTGTTACTTTTTGGCGTACGGAAATTCAGAATGACTTGCTTGCCGGAATGAGCTATTCGTACGCCATCTAATGATATTAAAAGCTCTAAAAACGAAAATTCTGGACAGATCAAATCGGCCACGTTAAACCTGCCTTCCCCAACCTCGTCAAAACCTGATTGAGGTGCTCCAGGTGTTCGGAGAGGGCTTTGCTGTATATGACATCACCAAAATACTATATACGAACCGGAATTTTATGTCATCCAAGACAGACTCCAACAGACGCGAAGAGACTGCGGCTCCCGAGGATAAACCAAAAGGGATCTGGTTGAATTCATACAAATACAAATCCCAGTCCGTAGCATGGGCAGTAACAGCCTTAGAAGCCTCCACCAGGGGAATCTGATAATAGACTTGGTTGAGGTCCAGGGCCATTGAGTTCCTCGCACCGGCGAACCAAGCAAAACAATGATGGAGATCTGGTGAAGTAACAGATTCTAACACCACCAGCGTATTTAACAAATGGTAATCCACGATAGATGTAATCCATGATCCGTTAGGTTTCATAACTAAAAATATTAGAGACGGATAACGCGAGGTGGACGGCTGGTTAACACCTTCGCCCAACATCTTCTCAGTTTTGGCACGCAAGGCCTTCATCTTTTGGGGGAACAAACGATACGGTGGCTTTCTAACAGAGATATCATCGCTGAGTTGAATACGGTATTCCACCTTATTAGTCATCCCAAAGTTATTAGTCAGCGTTGCGAAAGCTATTTTAATACCGCCCATGTCTGTTGTGCCTCCGCCTTCGACGAATGCTGAAAATTAAACTGCCCATAACTAGTGGCCGCTGAATGTACCGTGTGGCCACGCGTACAATGAGAAAAGACCAATTTAGTTGCAGCCGCTAACTTGAAATAAAACAACCTTTACCCATAATCCAACACTAATGCAGTTTTACCGATAAAGTCCCAGGCCAAAGTTAATTCAAGACTCAAATCCTTAATCATGATGATCGAAAGTGGCCAAGAAGATTCCTCAGTACTTTAATTGACTCGCTGGCTCTGACAGTAACCATCTGCTGAGCATTGACGGCGCGATACCGTACAGAGGTCAGGAGCAACCGCCCGAACTTACAAAAATATGCACATGTCTAGTATGCCAGCCGTAACTAAATAGTGACGCTGAGTTTTCCGAATCCACTAACCTGCACATGGGTGCATGAATAATATTGGTGCAGGCAAATGGCAAGGCGCGCTTACTAGCCGCATTGAGATGATTACAAGCGTGAGGTATTTTATTTCGGCCATTCTGCTTGACAGTACTCACGCATCAGCTGTTCGGGGTCACACTCGACCGGCGGGTATTGCACTACCGGGGAAAGTACCCGGTCTGCCCACACTGAAATCGTTTGCTGGATTAATTAGCAATTAGCTGGCACCGAATTCTGAATTAATTCCACATTCAGTTTGCTTAACATCACCACTACACTCACACCCTACATCGGGTTGTTTAACGCCAATAAGATTCTAATTCTTGAAAACTGAAGAGTCTACCCGCAATCAAATCACGCAGTCGATCTTCTGGGTTTATCCCTCGAACAATTGTTTTAAACTACACTAATGGCCATTAAAATTGCTACACCAAGAAGAAATGCAGATGACAAACGGGTATTCATTGGACAAATATATTATACTAGAACTGACATGTGATTACATTTTCACGCAGTTTTGGTGCATAGATCCTGAGAAATCAGTACCCAGAACCACCACCTCTGACCGTAATAACGGCCTTGATACGCCTGGGCATTGAGTGAAACAGAGCTTGGATGGCGTGTACAGGTACAGCTGCCCATGCAGCTTCAACACAATACCACAGTTCATCAAGAGTAGTGGCTGGCGTATAGTGACGAGCCAGTTGCTCGGCCACCATTCACCAGACGTTTTCAATTCGTGAGAGGTTTGTATAATGAGCTGGGCAGGGCAGCAGCCGAACATTTTCTGTACCCAGAAAGGCCCGTACAGGACCTGCAAGATGCGATCGTGCATTGTCCTGCTGAAATATATGGTTTCGCAGGGATCGAATGAAGGGTAGAGCCACGGGTCGTAACACATCTGAAATGTAACGTCCACTGTTCAATGTGCCGTCAATGCGAGCAAGAGGAGACCGAGACGTGTAACCAATGGCCCCCCATACCATCACGCCGGGTGATACGCCCCTATGGCGATGACGAATAAACGTTTCCAATGTGCGTTTACCGAAATATCGCCAAACACGGGTGCGACCATCATGATGCTGTAAACAGAACCTGGATTCATCCGAAAAAATGATGCAGCGTGAAGGGTAACCGCAGCCACGGTCTCCGAGCTGATAGTCCATGCTGCTGCAAACGTCGTCGAACTGTTCGTGCAGATAGTTGTTGTCTTGCAAACGTCCCCATCTCAGGAATCGAGACGTGGCTGCACGAACCGTTACAGCCACGCGGATAAGATGCCTGTCATATCGACTGCTAGTGATACGAGGCCGTTGGGATACAGCACGGCGTTCCGTATTACCCTCCTGAACCCACCGATTCCATATTCTGCTAACAGGCATTGGATCTCGACCAACGCGAGCAGCAATGTCGTGATACGGTAAACCGCAATCCTGATAGGCTGCAATCCGACCTTTATCAAAGTCGGAAACGTCATGGTACGCATTTCGCCTCCTTATACGAGGCATCACAACAACGTTTCACCAGGCAACGCCGGTCAACTGCTGTTTGTGTATGAGAAATCGGTTCGAAACTTTCCTCATGTCAGCACGTTGTAGGTGTCACCACCGGCGCCAACTTTGTGTGATTGCTCTGAAAAGCTAATCATTTGCATATCACAGCATCTTCTTCTTGTCGCTTAAATTTCATGTCCGTAGCACGTCATCTTCGTGGTGCAGCAATTTTAATGGCCAGTAGTGTATCTTGGCTTCGTATAAAGCCACTTGAAGGGCTTGTGCCGCCATACGCGCTCCCCAGATGATGCACGAGAGACGGCTTCCTGCTGAAAACGAAAGAAATTCTCGTTAACCAACCTGATTCCTAACCTGCGCGAATAGTCTTCTCTGTAGGGTTGTGGACCTCAGTTTGCTTATATCCCCTCCAGTTCCAGTCATAACTGACAAAGTCGATCAGCGAATCTTTACATAGTGGGTAAATAAGTTGTAACACTATCTGTTTCTCCAAATCAACCGAAAACCACAGGAATTTTACAAGTCCCTCCATAGCATCAATGGCGAGCGACTCCATTCTGTGAAGTAAACTTATAAATGGGTTGGCGAACGTAGTAAAACTTTGGAAACCTCTGTTTAATGTCTCCGCAGAATCTCCATCAACCTCATGCGACGCTCTATCCCATTTCACAGAATGCTACCTCTTTTGAGCAGCCATTAAAGCAAATATTAACTCAGTACTCTTTTGTTTATGAGCGGCATTGTCGACCATGTCGACTACTGCCTTCAGGTGCTCTACTCTACTTAACCAGTCTGGCATCTGGGCTTGCACACGATATATCTAAGAGAGGGTAGCAGCCCCTCTTGAAAGGAACTCAGTACTCTTGTCTGTTTCCGCTAATGTGCTGGCACACAAAGCCATGGCAGGTCCCACCTGTCCGATGCATGGACGGGACGGGAAGAGCCTGGGCACTGCACAACTGCGCACACAGTTCGTTAAATGCATCCTTCCTTCCTAAGCATGCTGGCTCCGATCGCACCTTAGGATGCCACTGTGCGCTAGGTACCTGAAAGAGTGCAAGCAAGGGCAGATATGTGGCCAGCAACGCCTCCTTGCCTTTGCTTCAAGGAAGCTCACCGCCACAGAGATATTCTGTTTATGAGGCTCTTGCGGTGCTCTTCACCTTGGAGGAATTTCGATTTCATTTCGAACATAGGGAGTTCGACCTCGAAACTGACAATCAGGCACTGAGTTGTGTCCTAGCTCGACTTATAAAGACCGGAAGGATTGCTAGGTGGGCGGGCCGTGTTTCTGCCTTTCCCTTTAAGGAGCGTCATATTAAAAGCTCCGACAATCAGGCGAATGATGCCCTTAGCAGGATGTTTAGTGAAGACCTTGAATCTCAGCCAAGGTGAGAGCATGAGTCGTGTAGTCCAGTGGTGAACAGTGTCCTCATGCGGATGCCTCAATTATTCATTGACCTTTAAACCAAGCAGAATGAGGATCCGTATGTGGGTCCAGTCAAGCGGAAGGTCACTCCTGGTGAAGGCCAGCCTGGTTACTCTTTAAGGAACGGAATACTCTGTAAAGAGGTTGGTAAGCCTGGAGATGTTAGGATTTGCTTACCACTTGATTTAGTTTCACCTCTCTTCCAGTGTTTCCATAATTCTGTACTAGGTGGGCACCTCGGCCTCTATAAAACCTTGGCCAAGGTGTGGGCCCATGTCACGTGGCCTTCTGTGTACCGCGATGTGCGGCGGCTCGTCAGCCAATGTGACGACTGTAGAAGGAGCGAGGCCAGTTCTCACGGCCCTTTGGGTCTACTTCAGTCTCAAAGCGAGCGGCGACCGATGGATAAGATGTTTATCGACTTTGTAGGACCTATACCTAGGACTAGGGGAATGCAGCGTTATATCTTCGTCGCCGTGGATGACTTTTCGCGTTTTGTATAGTTTCTGCCCAGTACCGGGGTCACTGCGAGTATAACCATACGTAATCTGACCGGAATATTTTCATCGTTTGGGCCCCTGAAACAACTTGACAGCTATAACGCGCCTTCCTTTGTATCTAGAGAGTTTAAACAGTTTTGCTTCCGTAGTGGAATCAGGCATATTACGACTACCCCGTACAATCCGCAAGCATCCTTGGCAGAAAGGGTTAACCATAGCCTAAAGGCAGTGCTTATAATTTACCACGCCAAATGCCCCCGTAGGTGAGATACTACACGCCTGTGGTTAAATTCAACATTCAACACGGCCCAGCATGAAACTTCTAGGGTAGCTCTGCTGGCTAAGTTAATGTTGGCATATCCAGTCAATTCACCTCTCTCCAATCTTTTTCATATCAATGGCTTGTTGCCGTTTCCCATTACTCTGAATACCATAGGGAAAACTGGCAGCATGGTCGAAACATGGAGTTACCCCATCGTCGGCAAGCCAAACGTTATAACCCAGGCAGAAGCGTTTTTTAGGCTAAGACCGGGGATAAGGTGTTTATTAAGAACATCGCCGGTCGGAATACTCGTGGTAAGGGGAACTCGTAAGTTTGTGCAGCGTTACTTGGGACCGTGTGCCATCACCAGGGTCTTAGGTCCTGTTAATTTGTTAGTTAAGGAGCTTGCAACGGGCAAGGTGTTCTGAGTGCACCTTAATAAAATCAAGCCTGTTAGATAAGTCTCTTTTTTTTCTTTCTGTGGTGGTAAGACACAAGGGGGGGGGGGCTGGTCAGGATTCAGTGGGGGAGGTTAAACCTTTAAACCTGGTGCGCCTTTTCTGGTATACCAGCTCTTTGGAACGTGACTATCGATTGCTCGGCTGTACTATGATCTTTGCCCAATTTGTGATCTGGCGGCTGTTTTGGCGGTCGGAGAATTGGGGCCAGACTCGCTACGAGGCAAAAGGATGTGCTCGCGGGGCGAAGGAGGAAAACACGCGGGCTCGGTCTACATCTACATCTACATTTATACTCCCCATGCCACCCACCGGTGTGTGGCGGAGGGCACTTTGTGTGCCACTGTCATTACCTCCCTTTCCTGTTCCAGTCGTGTATGGTTCGCGGGAAGAACGACTGCCGGAAAGCCTCCGTGAGCGCTCGAATCTCTCTAATTTTACATTCGTGATCTCCTCGGGAGGTATACATAGGGGGAAGCAATGTATTCGATACCTCATCCAGAAACGCACCCTCTCGAAACCTGGACAGCAAGCTACACCGCGATGCAGAGCGCCTCTCTTGCCGAGTCTGCCACTTGAGTTTGCTAAACATATCCGTAGCGCTATCACGCTTACCAAATAACCCTGTGACGAAACGCGCCGCTCTCCTTTGGATCTTCTCTATCTACTCAGTCAACCCGACCTGGTACAGATCCCACACTGGTGAGCAGTGCTCAAGTATAGGTCGAACGAGTGTTTTGTAAGCCACCTCCTTCGTTGATGGACTACTTTTCTAAGTACTCTCCCAATGAATCTCAACCTGGCACCCACCTTAGCAACAATTAATTTTATATGATCATTCCACTTCAAATCGTCCCATACGCACACTCTCAGATATTTTACAGAAGTAACCGCTACCAGTGTTTGTTCCGCTATCATATAATCATACAATAAAGGATCCTTCTGTGTATGTATTCGGAATACATTACATTTTTCTATGTTAAGGGTCAGTTGCCACTCCCTGCACCAAGTGCCTATCCGCTGCAAATCTTCCTGCACCAGTGGCGCGGCCAGTCTCCCTTGAAAGTCGGGTGCGAGTTTGTGGGGGACGTAACATATGTCAACTCTGGGCATTGCTCGTCGCATTGCTTCGGTGCCTGTTTTCTCGGAGATACCCACCCCTCGAGACTATCTCGAACAACGCTCTCCATCGAAGGTGTAACGGTTTTGATGCCTTAGTTTCCTTGAATGATTTGTGTTACAGCGACTGTACTTGCTTGTTCGTTGCCGTAATGTACGTTTTTCTGAAGTAAGAGCAGCGGGCAAGGTGTGTGACCACCTCCTTTAAAATATCAGTGTTCCCAAAAGATGTAGTCTCTCTAAAGTATTCAGGATAGTAGGTCAGAGTGTGGTAGTAATTTTCTGCTTACACAGTTGGCAGCTACATCACAGATCTATGCAACGAAATTAAACTGCACAAAACCTAGTATCCTTGTGAAATTGTGCATTCTAATAACATGATATTATCTTGAAATTATTTACATTTCGTCTTTGTACTCATTGTCGGCTTTAGTCATACGTGGAAATTTTGTTTGACAAACTATGAGAGTGTAAAAGTCTGATACTATATTTTCAGCACTGACATTGTGTACAGTTGTTAGTTTAAATGTTTTACGGCATTGATATTGCTGAAAAATTTCACTCACCTTTATTGAAAGCATTTATTGGTTCTTCATTTATATTGTTTATTGATCTTTTAACTTTTATTAATTGATGTTTGCTTGGTGTTTGCCTTGTTTTCTGCTGTCTGTTGGTGTTCCATTTTTCAAATGGTTCAAATGGCTCTGAGCACTATGGGACTTAACATCTATGGTCATCAGTCCCCTAGAACTTAGAACTACTTAAACCTAACTAACCTAAGGACAGCACACAACACCCAGTCATCACGAGGCAGAGAAAATCCCTGACCCCGCCGGGAATCGAACCCGGGAACCCGGGCGTGGGAAGCGAGAACGCTACCGCACGACCACGAGCTGCGGACTGTTCCATTTTTCTGCGAGTTGGGGTGTGTGGGAGTGGTGCCACGTTCTGCTTCGGTGCACAGAAGCTGTGACGTGTCGTCTAATGGGCCCCGGCGTTTAGGTGTTGTTTTGGACGGCTGGTCTGCTGCTTCCGGCATTTTAAGTTAAGTCACCTATTGCCCAGGGCAGCTTGGCGTCACTGCCCGTTTGATAGTTACTGAACCTATTTTATGTATATGCAAAGAAAGTTTTTTTTAATTTGTTTTGTAGTCAATTGTATTAATTAACTTGTGCTCTTTGTGTTATATGGGTTCGTAACGAACTGGTGTGTGTTGTAAATCACTTCCACATTGCAGATTATTGCCTAAAAAAAAGTATCTGTGCCACCTTTGAAATCACCTTCAGATTGTAATTTGTCTCTTAAGTCTTGAAACCACCGTGGCTCATTTTTTAAGTAAGTTGTTGTAACTCTATATTTTGATATTGTCCTAAGAACGGCCACGTGTTGATTGCCTCTGATCTGTTTTATAAAAGCTTGTTTTGAATACGTTATTGATAACTGATTTCTACATGTACATCTACATCCATACTCGGCAAGCCACCTGACGGTGTGTGGCGGAGGGTACTTTGAGTACTTCTATTGGTTCTCCCTTCTATTCCAGTCTCGTATTGTTCGTGGAAAGATTGTCGGTATGCCTCTGTTTGGGCTCTAATCTCTCTGATTTTATCCTCTTGGTCTCTTCGCGAGATATACGTAGGAAAGAGCAATATGCTGCTTGACTCCAAAGTGAAGGTATGTTCTCTAAACTTCAAGAAAAGCGCGTACCAAGCTACTGAGCGTCTCTCCTGCAGAATCTTCCACTGGAGTTTATAATCTCTGTAACGCTTTCGCGATTACTAAATCATCCTGTAACGAAGCGCGCTGCTCTCCGTTGGATCTTCTCTATCTCTTGTATCAACCCTATCTGGTACGGATCCCACACTGCTGAGCAGTGTTCAAGCGGTGGGCGAACAAGTGTACTGTAACCTACTTCCTTTGTTTTCGGACTGCATTTCCTTAGGATTCTTCCAATGAATCTCAGTCTGGCATCTGCTTTACCGACGATTAATTTTATATGATCATTCCATTTTCTAATCACTCCTAATGCCTACCCATGATAATTTATGGAATTACCTGCTTCCAGTTGCTGACCTGCTATATTGTAGCTAAATGATAAAGGATCTAGAATGAGATTTTCACTCTGCAGCGGAGTGTACGCTGATATGAAACTTCCTGGCAGATTAAAACTGTGTGCCCGACCGAGACTCGAACTCGGGACCTTTGCCTGTCGCGTGCAAGTGCTCTACCATCTGAGCTACCGAAGCACGACTCACGCCCGGTACTCACAGCTTTACTTCTGCCAGTATCTCGTCTCCTACCTTCCAAACTTTACAGAAGCTCTCCTGCGAACCAGTTCGCAGCTAAATGTTCTGCTCGAGTTCGAGTCTCGGTCGGGCACACAGTTTTAATCTGCCAGGAAGTTTGATAAAGGATCTATCTTTATATGTATTCGCAGCACATTACACTTGTCTACATTGAGATTCAATTGCCATTCCCTGCACCATGCTTCAATTCGTTGCAGATCCTCCTGCATTTCAGTACAATTTTCCATTGTTACAACCTCTCGGTATACTGCAGCATCATCCACAAAAAGCCTCAGTGAACTTCCCATGTCATCCACAAGGTCATTTATGTATATTGTGAATAGCAATGGTCCTACGACACTCCCCTGCGGCACATCTGAAATCACTCTTACTTCGGAAGACTTCTCTCCATTGAGAATGACATGCTGAGTTCTGTTATCTAGGAACTACTCAATCCAATCACACAATTGGTCTGATAGTCCATATGCTCTTACTTTGTTCATTAAACGACTGTGGGGAACTGTATCAAAGGCCTGGCGGAAGTCAAGAAACACGGCATCCACCTGCGAACCCGTGTCTATGGCCCTCTGCTAGTTGTTGTGTTGAGGGGTGACATAGTATGGCCTTGTCCTTCCATGCTAAGTGTATCCCTGATCCCGACTTCCTAAGCACCCTGAATCGTTGGGTGAGCCGTCTGTCATCATCGAAAAACGTCGCGCAAACATGTGCGATCTCCCACGTGTTGGCCGGCCGCACACAACTGAGACTCTTGCAATGTTGGAATGTGCGACCACTTTCATTCGGGGTTAGCGACGGTTACAACGAAAACATGTCTCTGTTCCACTGGACGTCTCTGCTGGTAGTGTTGATAGTTGGCCAATTGGAGTATTCAAAGGTGTGCGCCCACTGGCTTCGTCACTACCTAACATAAGAAGTCCACAACGAAAGACCATCTGTACAATGATGGTTGTACTCTGCGGGAAGCAGCACGTGGGTGATGGTGAGGTTATTCATGTGTCAAGCCGTCGACCAGTAGAGTGGTACCATGAGAGCATACCGACCCTCGAAGTAGGATGGCTTAAGGCTGTCGCATTGAACGGATATTTGTGAAATACAAGTTTTTGCAGTAGAAGCAATGGCGAATAATTTGGTGTGTTGAAACGCTGAAAAAAACCAACCTGGTTTCGGAAGAAAGTATGTTGCATTAGGTATTGAACACCCTCGCATATTGACTGTTTATCACTGTAAGTGTTGCAACCTGCAAAGCGAAACATATGCAGAATGAAAAATTTTTTCTTCTTGTTGGTAAACCTGTAGTGCTCACGACTTAACACTGTCATATAGTTCTGGATAACGGCTATGTGCATAAATAGTAGTTTATCCGCTTAGATGACCAATATGTGTGTACATTTCTTATGAATAAACATCGGGAAATGGAGCACCGAGAACTTAGCACTAAATCTAGAGACGTGTGTTCCGTTGCAACTTGGAGGAACTCTAGCGGAAACTGAGTGCGCTATGTTTCACACAAAAGACGCAATTAGCTGTGCTGTGTTGGTGTGGCCGGAATATTGTGTGGCGGCTTTTGTCCACCACACGCGGCCGCGCCTGGGCCTGCGACGCAAGTCTGCGGCCGCAAAGCCGCGGCTGCAGGTTGTTTGCGGATAGTTGGCGGCCCTGCGCGCCACCTGCTGTTTACACTCACCGGCGCCAGCTGCGCGCTTTGTTTGCCGTTGGGCGCCAGCCACCACAAGCGTCCGCTCTCGCTACTATTTCCTATTCTCGTGCGGCAATGCGTGACCCTCTCAGGGAAGGAGCCGTGTCTCGCCATTTTCCGAGGCAACTCCTAAGGCAAGTAAACCAGGGAATATTTACTCTTTACTTTCATATTTTACCTCTGAAGATGTCTGCTACAGTCAGAGAGGAAGCGTCAGGAGAAAGTTTTATACGCCGCCCACAGCCTATTAGTCCGAAAGTTGTGAGTGCTGTCAGAACCAGCCGTGAAAGTTTGTACTGTATAATCAAAAATTTCCATTTTGTACTGCGATGGGGGGCAATACCGTCGGTTTCTATTCTTAAACCACTGTTCATCTGCTTTATTCGCAGTTCTTACTTAGCTGGAGGTATTCAATGAAGCGTCCACATAGTCACAGTACATAAAGGGACGAGCACTGCATGAGGATGACAAATCAGTCACATATCCTCAGTGATCAACAGCATATTCAGTTCTATGCAGCAGATACAGGGTGTTTCAAAAATGACCGGTATATTTGAAACGGCAATAAAAACTAAACGAGCAGCGATAGAAATACACCGTTTGTTGCAATATGCTTGGGACAACAGTACATTTTCAGGCGGACAAACTTTCGAAATTACAGTAGTTACAATTATCAACAACAGATGGCGCTGCGGTCTGGGAAACTCTATAGTACGATATTTTCTACATATCCACCATGCGTAGCAATAATATGGCGTAGTCTCTGAATGAAATTACCCGAAACCTTTGACAACGTGTCTGGCGGAATGGCTTCACATGCAGATGAGATGTACTGCTTCAGCTGTTCAATTGTTTCTGGATTCTGGCGGTACACCTGGTCTTTCACGTGTCCCCACAGAAAGAAGTCACAGGGGTTCATGTCTGGCAAATAGGGAGGCCAATCCACGCCGCCTCCTGTATGTTTCGGATAGCCCAAAGCAATCACACGATCATCGAAATATTCATTCAGGAAATTAAAGACGTCGGCCGTGCGATGTGGCCGGGCACCATCTTGCATAAACCACGAGGTGTTCGCAGTGTCGTCTAAGGCAGTTTGTACCGCCACAAATTCACGAAGAATGTCCAGATAGCGTGAGGCAGTAATCGTTTCGGATCTGAAAAATGGGCCAATGATTCCTTTGGAAGAAATGGCGGCCCAGACCAGTACTTTTTGAGGATGCAGGGACGATGGGACTGCAACATGGGGCTTTTCGGTTCCCCATATGCGCCAGTTCTGTTTATTGACGAAGCCGTCCAGGTAAAAATAAGCTTCGTCCGTAAACCAAATGCTGCCCACATGCATATCGCCGTCATCAATCCTGTGCACTATATCGTTAGCGAATGTCTCTCGTGCAGCAATGTTAGCGGCACTGAGGGGTTGCCGCGTTTGAATTTTGTATGGATAGAGGTGTAAACTCTGGCGCATGAGACGATACGTGGACGTTGGCGTCATTTGGACCGCAGCTGCAACACGGCGAACGGAAACCCGAGACCACTGTTGGATCACCTGCTGCACTAGCTGCGCGTTGCCCTCTGTGGTTGCCGTACGCGGTCGCCCTACATTTCCAGCACGTTCATCCGTCACGTTCCCAGTCCTTTGAAATTTTTCAAACAGATCCTTTATTGTAACGCTTTTCGGTCCTTTGGTTACATTAAACCTCCGTTGAAAACTTCGTCTTCTTGCAACAACACTGTGTTCTAGGCGGTGGAATTCCAACACAAGAAAAATCCTCTGTTTTAAGGAATAAACCATGTTGTCTACAGCACACTTGCACGTTGTGAACAGCACACGCTTACAGCAGAAAGACGACGTACAGAATGGCGCACCCACAGACTGCGTTGTCTTCTATATCTTTCACATCACTTGCAGCGCCATCTGTTGTTGATAATTGTAACTACTGTAATTTCGAAAGTTTGTCCGCCTGAAAATGTACTGTTGTCCCAAGCATATTGCAACAAACGGTGTATTTTTATCGCTGCTCGTTTAGTTTTTATTGCCGTTTCAAATATACCGGTCATTTTTGAAACACCCTGTATAAACTGAAGTGCCAAAGAAACAGGTATAGGCATACGTATTCAAATACAGAGGTATGTAAACAGGCAGAATACGGTGCTGCGGTCGGCAATGCCTATATAAGACAGCAAGTTCTGGAGCAGTTATTAGATCGGTTACTACTACTACAATATCAGACTATCAAGAGTAAATGAGTCTGAAGGTGGTGTTGTAGTTAGCGCATAAGCGACGGGACACAGTATCTCCGAGGTAGCGATGAAGTGGAGATTTTCCCGTACTACAATTTCACGATTGTACCGTGAATATTATGAATCCGGTAAAACATCAAATCTCCGAAATCGCTGCGGCTCGGGAAAAGAGCTTGGAAGAATGGGACCAACAACGACTGAAGAGAATCGTTCAATGTGACAGGAGTGCAACGCTTCCGCAAATTGCTAGAGATCTCAGAGCTGGGCCCTCATTAAGTGTCAGCATGGTAACCATTCAACGAAACATCATCGAGTGGGCTTTGGGAGCCGAAGGCCCACTCGTGTATCCTTGATGACTGCACGATACAAAGCTTTACGCCTCGCCTGGGCCCTTTAACACCGGCGTTGGACTGCTGATGACTGGAAACAAGTCTGGTTGGATGAGTCTCGTTTCAAATTTTATAGAGCAGATGGACGTGTATGGGCATGGAGACAACCTCATGAAACCATGGATGCGGCATGTCAACAGAGCACTGTTAAACCGGTGGAGGCTCTGCAATGGCTTCAGGCATGTGCTGTTGGAGTGTTACGAGGCACCTGATACGTCTAGATTTGACTCTGACAGATGACACATACGTAAGCCATCTGACCATCTGCATCCTTTATGTCCTTTGTGCATTCCGATGGGATTGGGCAATTTCAGCAGTTTTAAATTTTGTTGGTAACTTTAATAGAAATTGCAGTATTATTGGAAAGTATTACTTAAGTGAAATCAATTGTTGTGAAGTACAAGTCTGGATCTGGGGGTGGGTGGTCCAACCGGGGTATCTGCCGCGTGCGGCAACCTCGGGAGGCGCCAAATTCATATTCTTGAAGAAAAGGAAAACTTGATTGACCAGGCATCTAGCATCCAGCGCACGTTGGCCCGTTCATTATTCATATGATTCTGGAAAGAATCCCAGTTTGTTTCTGAACATTTTTGAACACATTCTAAATCGATTTCTGAACGGATCATAAGTTGATTTTTGAATGTGTGCATAGTGTACGTGATTTCTCTGCCAGGGGAACCCTCATCGTATCTAGAAATAAAAATCTTTTCCGCAGATTAAACGGAGTGGGGCTATACGAGCTGAGTCGAATAAACACGAACGGATGAATGCCAATCGCTGTTTGTTCATGTAGCTGATCGGGTGTGTGAATGACCAGCGTTGTTATAGTTATTAGCAAAATCCATTGATTCAGACTACTAGAGTGGAAATAAACGACTAACACGAATAATAGGTAAGAAAGATTGCATACTATCTTCTCGGTGTATCCAAGAAAACGAAACATTGACAGAAATTTTTTGCCAGAACGCTACACAAGTATACGCCAGTTGTTCAGGCCTCTGTTAGCAGCCGCTTAAGTTCTGTTCTCGGAATAACGTAGAAAACGCGTTGTACGAACATGAAATAACATCTTACCGGAGAGTAAACTCTGGATAACTGAAGCGGTGGTTCTGGCAGCGTTAGTGATGTTAGCCGGAGAATAAATTATGACAGTGTCAGCAATAGTTACAGAATGAGTGGTGACAAGATTGTTTGTTAAAACGAGGAAGGAGTAGGAACGGGGACATCACACAGAATATATGGAAGAATGACGACTCCAAATTGATGTCAAAATTTTGTACTACTACTACTGGAGCGTATGAATGAACTGCGAAACTATTTCCTAACATAAAACTTTTTACTTGTAGTGGGCTCTTGAGTTATGTTCTGTTGTGTTATTTATGTAAATGAGGTACATAAAAATGACCATTCGTGCCTAAAACTATCTCGCTTATTGGTCGTGGGTTGCAATTACTGCAATATGAGAAACACCTATTTCGTTTTATCTAGTAGACAGTGAGAAAATAGACGTAATCAAATAGAGAAACTACACCGTCTTTGGTACTGTTCATATTAACAGCTGTTTCGATATTAGACAACGACAGTTTCATTTTTCATGTAGCAAAACGTTTGACGAACTTCACTGAGCTAATAGATTCAAAAAATGGTTCAAATGGCTCTGAGCACTATGGGACTTAACTTCTGAGGTCGTCAGTACCCTAAAACTTAGAACTACTTAAACCTAACTAACCTAAGGACATCACACACATCCGTGCCCCAGGCAGAATTCGAACCTGCGACCGTAGCGGTCGCGTGGTTCCAGACTGAAGCGCCTAGAACCGCTCGGCCCCTCCGGCCAGCTGGTAATAGTTTCTTCCGCATAAAGGAAAGCACGTTTTGTAAAGATGTAGCGAGATTAGAGAGAAAAAATGCTGGGACTTAATGATTGAAGGAGTGTCTACTGTCTTGCTTGTCTCTGGCTTTGCTGTTTTTTATGTTTCCTGTATTTAAATTTATGTCACAGAAAAGAGAAATTTACTTGCCAATATGCCATTAAGAGTGCAAATTCTCTGAAGATTTCTTATTCTCCCTGTCACAAATAATTCCACCCAGTATTAACTGTGAAATTTTTTTAAGGGGGGAGAAACACAAACCGCCCGACTGGGAGCAGGAGAAGCACCACAGAACATTTTTTCCACTGTCCTTAGTCTAGGTGTGATGGCTTTCACTACAAAATACCGACGTTTGCAATTCGAACGTTGGAATTCCACAGAGCGAAATATACTGACTTGCGATGGAAGAATGCTATGTGAAAAGGCGTGGAACTGCACCTTGGCATACTTAAGACAAGGTAGCGTCTCTTACATTTCCTCAAACATACAAGCTTTATATATCAAACTCTTCAGAAGGATGTACTCTAAAAGAGGAACATATTTTTGGAAAATCGATATTTTAAAAAATGTTTGACGTCCTATCTCAAACGCTCGAAGGGGAGGGGCGCCACTACCAAGTGTTTGCCCCGGTTCGGCTATATCATACATCCGGGGCTGATGAAATGTTGGAGACAACAAACAAAACGTAACTAAATTAAAAATTGTCTAACTTATCCAAAAAATTTAAACTAAAACAAAATCTGTAGCTTATCGTCAGTGGTAGCTGCTGTGCATTGGTTCAGAATGATGTACAATAAACAACAGTTTTTGTTTACTGCTCTTAAACTGAAGAATTCATTAGAAAAACAACCCCTGCCAAAAATTTAAATTTTTCAGGAGACCGATGAAGTATTGTAAATTTTTTTGTAATGTCTTGCACTCAGTTGTCTCTTACATTGCTCGAAAGGCATACCAAAAAAATCATATGACACTGTACTGACTTATTTTTCAGATAGCTACAAGAATAATTTTTCAGAGTGCAGTACTCACTGACAGGCCGTTATTGTGAGAAAATTTAACTGGGGATGGAGAAAGACCTATTTCGTTTTATCTAGTAGACAGTGAGAAAATAGACGTAATCAAATAGAGAAACTACACCATCTTGTGTACTGTTCATATTAACAGCTTTTTCGATATTAGACAACGACATTTTCATTTTTCATATGGCAAAACGTTTGACGAACTTCAATGAGGTAATATTCAAAAAATGGTTAAAATGGCTCTGAGCACTATGGGAGCATCTGAGGTCATCAGTCCCCTAGAACTTAAAACTACTTAAACCTACCTAACCTAAGGACATCACACACATCCATGCCCGAGGCAGAATTCGAACCTGCGACCGTAGCAGTCGCGCGGTTCCGGACTGAAGCGCCTAGAACCGCTCGGTCACCGTGGCCGGCGGATGGAAGGAATGATAACATAGTTGGACTAGTTATAATATTATAACTGCGTGGTGTGCTAATGTACCACACAACGGAACGTCAAGTTACGATCAGAAGCAGAGAATGACCTCTCAGGGAAAAGAGGTAACTTATTCTGTTGAATATGTTGGATATTTTTAGGCTGTGCATCAGCTTACGGAGGAAGTACATCATGAAAAAATTTTTGCTCAGACTAGTGCTCTCATATGAAATCCAAACTATAAATGGGGATGAAAAAGTTTGCATTCGAAGGCCGTACAGACCAGAATCGGTATGCCAATCAGGTAAAATCGCCGCGAGCATTGAGGCAAACATCCCACTGATGCATCAGGCTGCAGATACTCTTGTGTCAAAACGCCGTACCCTGCTGCATAAAAAAGCACGTAACTGCCTGGTGCACATCCTCGGCCCATAGGAACCATCGATCGATCAAGGTCTTTATTCAGGGACTGGAGGCGTGAGAGTCGCACGGGGAGAGATCAGGGCCATAGAGCGGGTGCTCGAATGTGCCACTCTTGAGCTGGCGTAATAAATGAATCTGGCCTTCCAAGATCAACTGGTGTCTTGTGTCGAATCGCGACCAGCACGGAATTTGGGCCACCATTTTACGACGGTCGTTTTCGACAGACACGCTGCCCCATACACATTCATCAGTCTGCGATGAGTGTCTAGAGGTGTTTACCAATCGGCAGCCAAGAAAAGAATAACAGCCCATTGGTCCTGTATGGGCGTATTTAGTAATGACGTCGTAATTCATATTTGCGGATTTACTGCATGCACGTGGGAAAGATACGAATGCAACTCTAATATCTTCCCCACATGTTGGTGCTTATATACACGCATCAGAGTCGCTACACGTTGCATATACGCTGCAGCAACGCCCTCAAACAGAAAAATTTTGATCGCTCCTTATATATCTACTTACAAGTGTTGCCTATATTTATGGTAACGAATGTATCAAGAGGTCACTTCTTCATCATAAGTGAACATTACTGCTTCATGTCTTGAGAATTTGTAAAGACCAAAACCGTAATACCGTAGTCGTCTCGTATAACATAATGCGTTACTAGTTAGCTGCAGTACGGGAAGATTCTGCATGTAGTCGACAGATATAAAAGTCTTTAACCCTATTGGAACATTGTGTCTGAAGTGTCGCTTTGGTTCATAAACGACTTGCACTCTTCTTAAGGGCATTTTTTTTTTTTTTTTGCACAATTCATCCGACTTTGTCATGCGCTGTAATTTGTTTGTCTAAGACTAATGCAGCCGGCACACGGACCGTACTTTCGAACGTCAACCTTGAGCGCGCCGAGTTTGACGTGCTGGAGAACGCACGGGAACGATGCGACTTGCGCATATGGTCCGTGTGCCTGAACGGATCGCATCGCGCTCCAGAGGCAGTTTTCGGCTGTGTCTGGCTCGCAAAGCACGCTGTTCACGCAGTGGATGGGCATAAAATTCCTACGTTAAATTTTTTTAAACGCATATTTCCTCCCTTCTCCATACGCTGGACATGTTGTTCTGTGTGTACAATACATAGATAAAAACTTCAATATTCATGAAAATGTTATAAGACAAAAAGGAAAATACTGCATCAAGTCAGTAAGGACATCGCCTGATAAAAGCTTAATTACAAATTTACAATAGTGCTTCAAGTATAAAAATTATTTCCTCATTCTCACTGTTTAGTAAAACTCTGAGGTTTCTATTACTTGATCACTGTTCCTTTTCAGAAGCAGAACCGTTACAACATGTGTTATACAAAACTTAAAACAAGAAAGTGCAAATCTTACTGCAAGTAGTGCAAGTTTTGTGACTTCTGAAATTTTCCCGGCGTAAGGGGGCACTTTACCATTTCTAGACGTGCTAGTACGCCGTAAAAATGATGGGTCATTAGGACATTCTGTGTACAGGAAACCGACTCACACAGATCTGTATCTCCAGGCGTCAAGCTGCCATCACCCAGCACAAACAGCCGGTGTTCTCAGTACCTTAATACATCGAGCGCATATAATATCGGATGATGAAAACCTCCACGCAGAATTAGAACACTTGGAGAAGGTTTTTAAAGAGAATGGCTACACTTCTCGCCAAATAAGGAAGGCCATGTGCAACTATCATAACAAGAAGCAACGCACTGAGGACGCTGATGACGACTTTAAATTAACTGCGTTCCTTCCATACGCCGGGAATGTGTCGTCGAAAATAGGCCGATTACTGAAGAAAAATAAAATAAAGGTTATCTTCCGTTCACCAGCAAAGAATCGAGCCCTGGTTGGATCCGTTAAAGACGATTTACGACTGAAGAAAGCAGGCGTCTACAAAATTCCCTGTGAATGTGGCTCTGCATATATTGGCCAGACGACAAGAACTGTCCATGAACGATGTACAGAACATGAAAGATACACCCGTCTGCGGCAACCGTCAAAATCGGCAGTAGCAGAGCACTGTATTTCATTGGGACATTCCATGGAATACAATGGAACAAAAATTTTAGCCACGGTTTCCGGTTTTTGGGATTCCGTAATCAAGGAATCAGTGGAAATACGTCTTGCCAATAATCTTATAAATCGTGACAACGGCTTTCAGCTGGATAAAAATTGGAATCCTGTTATTAAAATTATACAATCACAGTGGAATCGACAGTGTCATTCGATACTCAATGACTAGATGAACCTTTATTTTCACCATCGAGGGCAGCACGTACAACTCGGCTATGCTGCGCATGTCAACACCTGACGCATGCGCTGTAGGATGCCAGTACATTTCGCATGCGCGGGACTCGGCATAAATACCGCGACTGCACCTGGGCTCTTCAGTAGTTGTGTACTCACCTGATGATGGCCGGACGTCTCTGGGCCGAAATATCGTGGCAGAATGTCGACGGGATCCGGCTGCATACCCGGAAATTATTAGAAGTGCAAGTTTTGTTGTAGATAAAGCACATCGAATAAACTCACTTCTCAGGAAAAAAAAACGCACTTACGTTTACATAACATCGAATATTATAGAGTACGTGCCTATTAAACTAGAAAGAAAGTATCAGAACTTATTAGAAACCGTGAAGGTTAGTGAAAATGTTTGGATACAGCAAAACGCGAACCCGCTACATGTCACCTGCATCCTTACAACTCTGCATCTGTATTCATTACGCTATAACTTCGCATCTTACCACCTCATGAAGCCATTAATCGTGACTGTTATTAACTGACAATTATAACAAACTGTGGCAAGACCGATGTGTTTTTCACCGATCATCAATGTGCACTTCCCTTGAAACGGCATACACTTATAATGCGCAAGCTGCAATAATCCTTTAGCCACCAATATGACTTTACCACAACAAATCGTATCATTAAAGAGGCGTTTTCGAGAGATCCTGAATTTTCTGATACTTAGAGACAATATGGCGTCTCAAGACTTTTTACTGAACAGAGACGACGTCATGTGCCGTAGTTTGTGTTCTTCCATCTCACTGGTCTACATTCAAACGCACATTCAGAATATCTGACATGCTAGGCATTGCTTTGCACATTCGGAAAGACTATCCAAAGTGTTCTTTCCCACACTATGACGTCAGAAATCCAGCACGTTCAACCACAAGCTATCGAATACACGATACGTGTGACAGGGCATAAAGTGTCACACGTACAAGAAATATCAGACTGACGATATCCAAATTAAATACCGAAATTACTGAAACGTGCCTGTGGGTTTTGTTGGGCACAGTAATCTGGTATTCGTTCAGAAAAACGCTGTGCATTTTCTTCACACATCAAAAAAGTTTTGCATCACCCCGATTCCCAGAACTCCTGAAGATAGATGTTGAATGTGGATATTATGTCATAGACACAGTCCCTTTGTCTGTTCAGAGATGTCAGTAAACCCGTCCAAAGATGTAACCAACCCTGCATGAGCAGCGTCTATTAGACTGAGGGATTCCGACAGCTGATCATTTCCAGTCATTCCACCAGGAAGGAGGTACATGGCTCGTTTTGTCTGTAGCTCTACCATGCCTAGACCCTCAATATCGCGGTTCGATCGCGCCCGTATTGATACTTTGATCCAGGAATGGCTCTCGACAAGAGAAGTGTCCAGGCGTCTCGGAGTGAACCAAAGCAATTTTGTTTGGACGTGGAGGAGATACAGAGAGACAGGAACTGTCGACGACATGTCTCGCTCAGGCCGCCCGAGAGCTACTACTGCAGTCGATGACCGCTACCTACGGATTATGCCTCGGACGAAACTTGGCAAGAACGCAACCATGTTGAATAATGCTTTTCGTGCAGCAACAGGACGTCGTGTTACGACTCAAACTGTGTGCAATAGGCTGCATGAAGCTCAACTTCACTCCCAATGGCCATGGCGAGGTCCATCTTTGCAACCACGACACCATGCAGCGCGGTACAGATGGGACCAACAACATGTCGAATGGACCTCTCAGGATTGGTCCTGGTGGTCATGGAAGGCTCCGTAACGGCTGTACGACACGTTAATGCCATCCTCCGACCGATAGTGCAACCACATCGGCAGCATATTGGCGAGGTAATCGTCTTCATGGACGACAATTCGTGCCACCATCTTGCACATCTTGTGAATGACTTCCTTCCGGATAACGACATCGCTCGACTAGAGTGGCCAGCATGTTCTCCAGACATGAACCCTATTCAACATGCCTGGGATAGATTGAAAAGGGCTGTTTATGGACGAATGACCCACCAACCACTCTGAGGGCTCTACGCCGAATCGCCGTTGAGGAGTGCGACAATCTGGACCAACAGTAGCGTGATGAATTTGTGGATAGTATGCCACGGCGAATACAGGCATGCATCAACGCAAGAGGACGTGCTACTGGGTATTAGAAGTACCGGTGTGTACAGCAATCTGGACCACCACCTCTGAAGGTCTCGGTGTATGGTGGTACAACATGCAATGTGAGGTTTTCATGAACAATAAAAAAGGGGGAAATAATGTTTATGTTGATCTCAATTCTAATTTTCTGTAAAGGTTCCGGAACTCTCGGAAATGAGGTGACGCAAAATTTCTTTTGATATGTATATATTTTAGATGGATTTTTTGAATGAATAATGTGAATCCTTTGGTTTAAAGGGGAAGCTATTTTAAGTGACTTAGGAAACACACGAGGCCTGTTATTACGCTTTCCTCATATATCGGTAGAGGAACTGTTTTTCTGTTCGACTTTAGACGCTGCTGAAGAGAGCGTAGTCAACCTTCAGAGATTGTATACAAGGCCACGAGCGCCGCGCTACAGACAAGTAGCTCTGTTGGAGAACCATCAGCAGTCACTCGGAGTTTTTAATAAAAGGACAAGTCGATTGCAAACAGAGAACCACACAGTAATTTTGCATCATCATTGCCACCTCCTCCATCCCCACGTAGTATTTAGAGCAGCCTTCGTTGTTTAACTGTATCAACTGTGATAAGATCAACCAAATGGCAGTCTTGAACGATTTCTGACTCCATTCTAAAGACTCTGACAATGTTGTTCCCTTTGTTCAGCTTTCGTCAGTATCACAGTGTTTTGTATCTGCAGAGAATGGGAGCAGATAGCATTTCCTGTCAAGAAGGGTACATGGAAGAATTTTCTGACGAAGAAAAGAGAAGAATGAAAATAATGTCTGCCTGTACTCATCTACAATATGGTATGCGGTAATACTTCTGCCGACGTTGTTGACATGTTCTTCACCCATAAGCTTCTTTTTCAATTACGTTTTCCTTTCTTCCTCCTTTATTTTTAAATGGTTCACTGGACACTGTCTTCGGTATAAGTCACGAAACCACCGAAACTGAACCTTAATATAGGCAAGGACTAGATGGAAAGACCGCATCAACTGCGAGGAAGGTGACAGTAAACATTCAGGTTGCACTGTTGTCAACTGTCGTACAAAAATAGCATTTGTGAAATGACAAATGCTGTTTCCGTCAGAAACGTTTTCAACGAGTACTGTTTTTGTAGAACTATCCTACCTTTGAGCTCGCAAGGAACTAAAACTGAACAACCGAAATTGGAATATCAGGAAGGTCTACCTCAAAGCATTTAAACCACGAAACCGAAATCAATTGAGAAGTCCTGTTTTTATAACAACGTCTTCAATTATTAATATTTCATAAATTTTTAATTAAAGTAAAAGGAATAGGATTATATTTAATAGTCTAGGAACTCTCCCTTTTACGTTTGAGATGATTCAACGACTGACAAATCCAGAAATTTTATTAATAGGCCACACAAGTGTTATTCGTGACTTCTGTTTTATTTACGCAGCAGATTGTACCAGTCAAGACATGGGGAAATAGCAACGGTAGTGGCCGGAGAAACCAGTAAATTACGTATCCCATCAGCATTTTTGCTCGCTTCCTCCACCGAAGCGTCTGGTTTCGCTCGCCTCAGTTGACAGAAATCGGTAAAATCGGGGGCTTTCGGTAAAATAGCACACAGGCTTTAGCACGCGCTCGCCGACCTTTGATATCTATAATACAGTAGCGAAGCACCAGCGATCATTGCAGAAACTGAGCGAACTGTTTACGTGACAGCTGAGTGACCCAAGATCATTGCTGGCACTTAAATCACGGTAGCCATAGACTTCTGTTCGCTACTAGTCGTTTTTTTATGATTCTACACGGACAAATTGATACTGTAGAAAGGGCGCTGTGACAACTGTGTGCGTTTATAGTCTCTGGCAGAGGCGACAGATAACTCTCACACCTTTTCAGGTTAATTGTTGAACGTTCCCTCTCGTTTTTTAGTCTGTTTTATTTTTATGTGCCCTCTGTATGTTTGATCCGCTGGTGGGGACCTGTCTCGCCATCCCCTCGATGAAACCATTGCTGAAACAACTGTTTGTAGCAACTTTTTCTCTTTCTTTAATTATCACTTTTGGATAAACATAAATCAGGATATTAACATATTATGCACATTTCCATCCATTAACATCATACGGTATTATTTTCTGGGGTAACTAATCATTTAGAAAGAAAGTACTAGTTGCACAAAAATAATCAGCAAGAGTGACCTGTGATTTTCGCACAAAATCATCTAGCAGGCGTCTCTTCAAAGAATTCGATATTTTAACAAGTCACTCTAAATGATATTGCTCCATCTAGTTTACCTGTTACTTATTTATGTCATGTTGGACACTGACGAACTTCCGTAACTGCACCGACTTTCAATACATTCGGTACTAACTTTCCGAAATTGGCTTTACTGTACATTGTATCAGTCTGAGGTTTATTTATGATTTCACAATACAATAATCCTCACATGCATGACATTTAAATAGCAGAACCAAACAATGAATTTTATTACTCATTACTAAAACTGACAGAGGTACTCAAATGCGTTCAGTTTGCATCCACAGAAATTTGTGATCATTTCCCCATTGACATGAAATATGTGACAGGTACCAAAAACAAATCTTAAATCCAACCAAAATTTTCTTCAGGTCTGATTTATAGTTGACGAATTTGTCATTACGAAGTGTGTAGGTCCAAAACTAGTTGGAGGAATAAGATTCAAGATATGTTTCATAATGTCACGTATAAGAATTTGTAGTTAGATGAATGACGAACACTAGCTTCACTTAACGAAGGTTTATTCAGCACTTGCATAGTGCGAAGCGAACTGCCTCCATCCAGAACACATACAGTGTATATACAGCTACAGAATCTTTTAGTGCAATGATCCTTCACTACATCTACATCTACATCTACATTTATACTCCGCAAGCCACCCAACGGTGTGTGGCGGAGGGCACTTTACGTGCCACTGTCATTACCTCCCTTTCCTGTTCCAGTCGCATATGGTTCGCGGGAAGAACGACTATCTGAAAGCCTCCGTGCGCGCTCTAATCTCTCTAATTTTACATTCGTGATCTCCTCGGGAGGTATAAGTAGGGGGAAGCAATATATTCGATACCTCATGCAGAAACGCACCCTCTCGAAACCTGGCGAGCAAGCTACACCGCGATGCAGAGCGCCTCTCTTGCAGAGTTTGCCACTTGAGTGTATTAAACATCTCCGTAACGCTATCACGGTTACCAAATAACCCTGTGACGAAACGCGCCGCTCTTCTTTGGATCTTCTCTATCTCCTCCGTCAACCCGATCTGGTATGGTTTCTTCAATGTACTCGAACCGAATACAGAAATAAAAATTGTACAGTCCACGACAGTTTTGAACTCACGATCTTCCATGCAACGGTTTAGTATCGTAACCACTACAGCACGATGCTACTCAACTTCGTCTGCGACATTGCTCCCTGCTTAAGAGAACAGCATCTCGGTGTTACGTCCTAGTCCGGGAACTAGTCATCGGTCCTACATACTCCGACTCCCACCCCTCAGGGGCTCGGCATTCAGATGGCGGGTACGGGCTTGGCGACCCCGGGGTTCCTGAGCTGGGGATTGGTTAGCGCTGCCAGTCCACTGACACCGTAAGCTCTGGGCATACTTCAGCGACCACCGTGCGGCACGGCAGTGGAACGTTGCGTGTCTCGGGGAATGGGGATCTTGGCTTGACCGCCCGGATCGCGAGGATGGAATAAACCTCTATAAAAAAAAAAAAAAAACCTCTATCTCAAGGTGTGCTGCGCGCTGAATGAGATGTATGGCTGTTGAGGTGGAACAGTCGATATCGGGGAACCTCTGGGGTACCTGCCGCACCTCAGTTGTATAAGGCTTACCCAGGCACGCGGGCCCTGTCTAGGTGGACTAGCTGCTCGTGGGACCGAGATGGATCTTTCGAAATCCTATTTTCCTCCTCCCAGCGGAAAGGGTGGGCCGCTGGAAGGTTCTAACACCCAGTTTTTCAAGAGGGCTCGTGCTGTCAGTCCCACTGACTCCAGCACTTCTTTGACAAGTACAGTCTTTGGTAACAGAATGCATTCTGGTAATCAGAACGTGTTTCTCATTGTGAAACGGAATGAGGGTAGTTTCGAAAAGGTTTCGCCCTTCTATATACAAAAGGGTTTGGAGAGGGTTTGTGGCTCCTTAAAATCAGTGAAGCGCTTGCGTAATGGGACCTTGCTAGTGGAAACTTCCACTTCCCAGCAAGCAACTAACCTCCAAGCTGCTAAATGTCTTGGGGAGTACGCTACAGAAACGAAACTGCACACCACCTTGAATTATAGCAAAGGTGTTGTGACATGCCGGGATCTAGACGACAATCCCAGGGAAGAACTGCTACGTGAGTGGGCTCTGGAAGGTATCGTTGATGTACAACATATCATGAAGAGGGTTGATGACAACCTTATCAAATCCGACTCCTTTATTCTGACCTTCAGTAGCACGGAACTTCTTGAACATGTTAAAGCTGGCTTCCATTGCCTTAGTTTGAGGCCTTATTTCCCGACTCCAATGCGCTGTTTTAAATGCCAGCGTTTTGGGCATACCACCTTAGTGCGTAAAGTTGAAGCGACTTGTGGCAACTGCGGTAAGGTTGCTCATGAAGGAGTTGTTTGCTCCTCTCCAGCCAAATGTATCAATTGCTCTGGGAACCACCCTGTATGGAGTAGGGATTGCCGAATACTTTTAGAGGAACGCAAAGTGCAGGAAATAAAAACAACCAAGCGTATCCCCTATGATGAAGCCAAGAAGATCTACAAGTCGATGCAACCTCTCACATTTCAAAAATGGCTCTGAGCACCATGGGACTTAACTTCTGAGGTTATCAGTCCCCTGGAACTTAGAACTACTTAAACCTAACTAACCTAAGGACATCGCACACATCCATGCCCAAGGCAGGATTCGAACCTGCGACCGTAGCGGTCGCTCGGCTCCAGATTGTAGCGCCTAGAACCGCACGGCCACTCCGGCCAGCCCCTCCCACATTTGCTGCGTCTTTGCATCCATGGTTCAGAAGCCTACTCCAAAAGCCGATGCCTCTAAGCAGACAGAGGTGGTGAGTGTTGCACTAAAACCTGCAGATGTCAGTGCACTTGCAACGCAGCCGGTGTTTCAGAGCCTGTAGCCCCTACTCGAACGGCAGACAAAGGTACAGCTTCTGGCGCCTCCATCAGCTGAGGATGTTCCGAAGCCCAGTACGGTCATTACCACTCCCACGTCAGCTCCCCCAAAGCCCACCAAACCGCATAAATCTTCTATACAGCAGAAACAGCGGGTAAAATCACGTGGTAAACCGTCTGACCATGTAGATGTCGTTTTACATGATGCTTCATGTGACTCTTCCCCAGAGCTGACAGAGTACAGCGTATGTGTGGGACAATTATCTCACCCCACGCCTGCCCCTCCACCTGCTGCAGTCTCCCCGCCCCGTCGGAGAGACAGGATGAAGGTGCTACCCCCGTCATAGATGGCTTCCATACTTCAATGGAACTTGCAGGGGTTCATGACGGATGTGAAGGAACTTCATCTACTCTCTCAGGGTAGACCACTGTGTCTGTGTCTCCAGGAGACTTACTCCCCTGAGCTACGAGGCTGTACACTCTACAAAAAGGACGACCTGCGTGGAGAGGAGGCGTAGGTATTTTCGTCAGGACGAACTGCCACTCCTCGCCTCTCTCACTTACGACGACTTTACAGGCCGTCGCTGTGTCCGTGCACGTGCGTCATCCATTGACTGTATGTTCGCTTTACTTGCCCCCACATGATGCACTTGATGAAGCAGTCTTCACCGACCTTCTTATACAGCTCCCTCAGTAATTCATTATTTGTCAATAATTCAAAAACAGTCTTAATCATATTCATTATTATTATACCGCCAACCGGTTTCAACCCGACGTAGGGGTCATCTTCTGGGCGTTTACACTACTGGTCGACTGCTGGTGGTGTCACTCCTGTCTACATAACGGCAGGAAACCGGGTTACAACTAACACAACTTCACACTGAGGAAATATTCCGTTTCAAAATGGTTGAAATTGATCTGAGCACTATGGGACTTAACTTCTGAGGTCATCAGTCCCCTAGAACTTAGAACTACATAAACCTAGCTAACCTAAGGACAGCACCCGAGGCAGGATTCGAACCTGCGACCGTAGCAGCCGCGTGGTTCCGAACTGCGGCGCCCAGAAACGCTCGCCCACCGCGGCCGGCGCAGTCGGTTGTATGGGATCGTAGCAAGAAGATAATAAAGGTGAGGACGTGACAGAATGGCAGTATGGAGGTGGGGTTTGGACGCACCAACGACCAACCGCGATGGACATTGCTTAATTTGGGTATGTATCAATACGGGCTGTTTAGATTTCTACGGGTAATGGTGTACCACTGGCATCCATGTAACATGATGTAAGAAGAGTGGTCGTATAAATATCCGAACCGACAAGGACTGGAGACGAGTGCCGCACTTTCCCAATGAAAACCTCTTCCAAACCCGACTGGAGTTGCTACTATCAGTGAATGCAGGCCAAATGCAAACAGCCATTATCATGCCTAGAGACAGTGTTACACACTATCAGCCTAACGTTCCTTGAGTATTTGTTAGGTGTGCTTCCAATTATTTCTTTTACACTCAGAATATAGGACAATCACTTAGAACTTCTGTATTTGATACACTCTACATTTATACAGGACGACACAAATTTAGGTCACTTTTATCATGAGTCTGTTGGTGGTGACTTAAAGGTAGACAATTTTAAAGGAATTTGTAGTAAATTTTCATCCTTAACAAATGTTTTAAGAATATTACGAAGTGGTTTTTGAAAAAGCTAAACTAAGTAGAAGAGTGAAATAACAATCAAAACAGGAGTTTAAAAATGGAAAAAAACAACAAGGAACAGAATATGAAAAATATATAAAAGATCAAGCAGTTATTGACACAATCGAACAAGTCAAACAAAGAGTCAATGGATTGGGCGATAATGCTCAGAAAGCTACCGAAGGAAGCAGAAGCTGAAAAACAGATGGTCTCTTATTCTCATTATCAGTCTAAGGAATTTAATGATATACCACCAATTAAACAATATGAAAGTCCACAGCACGACCATACTTTAAATGAACCTGGAATACAACATTTATTGAATATGTATGTAGAAGAGGTTAAAGATGCAAAAAAGGATAAAAATATTAAAATGACAGACATAAGTGAAGGAATGCTAGAATATATTAATTGTAGTAAAGATAAAGTTTTTAGATTAAGACCTGTTGGCATAGTTAAATTTGTTGATAAATTAGGAATAAAATTTGGTAGAGGTAAATTACTATTGGTGATAGAACATAATTATAAAGGTACAGATCGATTGATGAATCTTTTAACAAAAAAATAACAAATTATAGTTGAAGATATGGATGAAGTATTTACAGGCACTGATTTATCAAATTATGCAAGTGTATTGATTCATTCAGGGATATTATATTCTGATAATAATTTAAAAAATTAAGATAAGGTAAAATCAATAAATACAGATATTTCATAAAGGAAATGATCGAACTTATTTCTTTCAAAAAAATTAATCGACAGACTAGCAACAATTCATGGAGAAGAATTGGCTGGAAATAAAAAATATCATAATAGAAAAGTGGGAATAATACAGATGTTAATTAATAAGTTCAGTGATTTCATAATCAACAGTCTGAAAAGAATTACATATTAATTGGATTTCTCAATAATCTTCCTCACATTTTGGGAAGGTGGGTAGCTCAGTGTAAGGTTAGTCAAATAGGTTTGACATAAATTACCAATGCCAGACAGGTATCTACCAAGCTATTTGTACTATAGCCTTTTACTAAACTAGAAGAAAGACTTGCATTTTGTGATCCAGGAAGAAATAAATTAGATGAAGAACGTAAAAAAAAACCAATATTCCCTATAGAGATAATAAAGATTTAGAAAGAAGACATAAAAAAAATAAAGAAGCTCAGTTAGGTGCTGAAGAATTAGATGCATGTTTCTGATGCTTCTGTAGCGGCACCACAGTTTAAAATAGGGAAGGTAAATTTGGTGCAATATTTCGGAGCACACAAGTTACAGCCGAGTGCGGGCCGTAATGCAGTAAGTTACGCATACCAGCAGTTTGCAAAGGTAAATAGAGGCCACAGGGGCGTAGAACAGCTGGAGAGGGCGCACACAGCAGTTTCCATGGCGCAAGTCACAGGCAGAAGAGGGCCACTGGCATTCGTGACGCAAAATGGCGCACTTGGCAAAACAGAGGCGCACAGCCAAGTATAAATACGTGCCGATTTCTAACGAGATTCATTCAAGTGTGGCAGGTCTACTGGACAACGGGCCGTATCACACCACTGGGCTACGCGCAGTAACAGATGGGACACCAGCGTGCCAGTCCACGGTGGGTTGTTGGTTCTACCCTCTGAGGCGGATGCAGGGTCTACATCCAGCCAGCAGTGGGCCACTCCTCAGCTCGCAACCGCGGGCAGTCGTCTCGGCTCCCGACACACTCCGGAGACTTCCGCAGTCGAGGGCTGCAGATTCGGACGCCAGATGGTGGGCACTTGTTCGTTGCTGTGATCTCAGCCACGTTGGCGAGGAGAAGGTTGGAGCTGGTCACCCGTGGGTCACAGTGAGCAGCGCTGAGTCGGCTGCTGGCTCCATCCTGACATCATCAGAACTCAGTGGGCTGGCCAAGGCCGGCACGACACAGCATTGCGTTGCACAGGCCATTGGTGTGCTTCCTCAGTATTGCGGGGCCCTGTGGTGCAGACTGAGGTGAACGGTGCACTGTAGTGGAAGCAAGTAACTCATTTGGAAAGTTCTCGCCGAGTTTCAATGCACCACATTTGGCGTCTCATACCACAACACTTCAGTATGTGAAAAATTAGTTGCAACTACAGTTAGAAGAAAATGTATGCAAACAGAAACTTAGCTATCGGTTCAGGTGTGGGTACAAATGGATGTGGGGTATAGAAATATTAACACTTATACATTAATTATCAATATAAATGAATAAGTTTTCAATTAATATTAAACTAAATAATGATCAGTTACAGAGCACTGTTAAATTTGTAACTAATGCACAAAAACGAAAGAGAGGGGAAAAACTGGTGAAAATTTACTTATTGCATTAGGTATTCCAGTAATGAAAAAATTATCAAATATATAACCAAAAAAAACAGAAGACAAGATGGATTTCTTCCAATTTTACTTGCTACTGATGCATTATCTGTTAGTGCTGCAGCAGTCGCAAAATCGGTTAGCGATAAACAAAAAAAATGATAAGGAATTTGAAGAACAATAAAGGCAAAACATAGGAATGGAAAAGAAAGCTAGCTCTGGAATGAAAAAAGTAAAAGAAAAAAGAAATTCGAAGGAGTGATTACTATATATCATACACTACTATCAAACTTTGGCATAGAATTGATTAAGTAATTAAAAAATAAGTACTTTGCAGGTGTATGCATGACTGACAAATGAGCCAGTAAACCAAAAACTGTTTATGGAACGCTAAATTTAGATATGTCTTATCATGTTGGGGCTCACTGGATTTGTTATTATAGAAACAGAGATATAAAATGTGTTTTTGATTCTTTTGGTGGTAATATAAGAAAATAACTAGTTAACATTTGGGAAAAATGATCTATATACTACAATACTAAGAGAATAAAATATTTTAATGAAGTAATATGTGGCCATTGGTGTGTCTTTGTTTTAAAACTATTAACAGGCTATTATAAATTTAATGATATTTTGACTATAATAAATGGACATTTTTGGAAATAAGCTGCAGCCTAAAGGTCACATAATTAATGGCCAGATAAATTTAGTAAACAAAATGAAATTGACCCAACAATAGAAAATGTAGTTAAGCAATTTCGTGAAGAATTAATGTCAGCTGAAGCAGCCCTTCTCCTACAGCTATGTAACTTTATTAAAGTAACTAAAGGATATATTGATTTTAAAGGTAAAAATTAGTGGATTTTAAAGAATCTATAAGGAGTTTACGATGCAGTTAGCAAACAGTACTTAGGAAAGGAGTTATCGAATCTTGCAACAAAACCTGAATAAACAAGTATTTTATTGCAGTTGAATAATTATCTCAATAAAACTACTTTTTCGAATCATTTCACAATAAAGGAAGTAGACAAAACTTTTTCGGATTATTTCTCAAAAACAGATTTACTTCCATACTTAAATGAGTTAAGTAATTTTAAAGATAAACTACATGATAAACAAAACATTGAATTCACATTTATGACTAGAGGTGAATCAAAAATGCATAATTTCGAATACAATTTTAGATTTAAAAGAATTATTGTTGTTGGTTGTTACTAACAAAGATCTGAGATTTGATGATTTTAGTACCATTGTAAGCTATATGAAGTAAATAACAGTAATCATTCAACAATGGAACAGAAAACAAATTTTCTAATTGTAAGATTAAAAGTCACAGTTACAACTGTTTCTACAGTTGCCAAGATAATTGTATTTTGTGAAGCAATTGAAATATTACTAAAGTTTTATTCTGTATACATGGACAATCACATCTAGATTTTGAAGCATAAAAACGTTTTTGAAACACGTAACCATCACAGAATAACAACTAAAATTGTATGACAAAGATTCAAAGATCTTTGTATAATTTGTAAAAGTAAAAAGAAAAAATTAATTCACCAAAAAAATTTGTAGGTAAAAGGATGACCCATGTAGAAGTTATTAATGCATTGCATAAACAATGAGAAAAAGTTTAAAATAAGGAATGTTATTGATGATTTATGGCTAACTGGTTTAGAAGAAATGGGCTCTGGAAAATTAAATGGAATTCCCAAAATCAATAAAGGATATAAATATTTACTTTTATCGATATTTTTGGAAAATTTGGTTAAAGTTATGTTGGGTAACAATGTAGCTGATGGTTTTGCTAAAATTATTTAGTGATAGAAATCCAAGAAATATTGGCAAAAAAATTCTATAATAAAGAATTTAAAGATCTGATGAAAAAATATAATGTTAATAATTATTCAACTTTTGCTGAATTAAAAGCATCTTTTCCTGAAAGATTTAATAGAACGCTTAAACAAAAGATGTGGAAGAAATTTTCTCTACTATGTAACTGAAAATGAGTTGACATAGTTAAAAATCAAGTGGTTAATTACAGTAACACAAAGCATTTAACAATAATAATGAAACCAATAGAAGTTAATGGAAAAAAATTATAACCCACTACTGTTGTGTCTAATGACAATCCGAAATTTAAAATAGATGGTAAAGTTACAGTCAGTAAACTTAAAGGACTTTTTGAAAAAAGGATAACAGCCAATTGGTCAACAGAAACTTTTGAAACTGAAAATGTTATTCACTTCAATCCAACCACATACCAAGAGAAAGGTATCGAACTGTGGTATATCTTGTTGAAAAAGTATTGATAAAGAAAGGAGATAAGTACTTGTTACACAGTTGAGATTTTGTAATTGACACTATAGTTGGGAGGATAAAGAAAAACTTAGCTTATAAAAACTTTGATATATATAAATGGCTACTGTAAGAATGAAAAAACTTGCACTTTCATTCATTCTATCCTAATGTTTTCCCAATAAAGATACATCAATATTTACAAATCAGTTAACTGATCAGAACATGTACTATATAAACTATCTAAAATGTAATGAAATTGGTATTGTTTACCAATACTTTAAAAACTGTTTATTGAAACTTACATGTTTTGAAACAGTTGATGGCATCAAATATTTAATGCTTAGAATATTATGAAAAATCTATTGCACCTCATTTGTTTAAATTTCCATAGTGGGCCAATTCCATTATTAATCAAATTCAGTGACCATTTTTTCGAACCTGTAATAATAAAGCATAAAATATTAATTATGTGACAATACTTAACAGGTGGGTTAGTTTATAAAGGACTGCATTATCAAAGTTAAGTTCCTGTAATCTTTGAATCCTTTCATCTTCTAGTGATTTTAATCCTATTAAATCTGTCGTTTGAATACTCTTACTCCCAGTAACATATCAAAATCCACGATTTATATATTCTTTTGCTATATGTTGTAATTCAACAACTTCCTTCTTCTCTAAATCCGTTTGAAATGGTTTTTCTAATACTAATTGTGGTTTTTTGATTAAATATATAACTGCCTCTGTTTGTCAGTTGTAATTAAATTTTTATTAAATCTGTCTTTTGAATAATCTTACTACTAGGTTTCTTTAATTTATGTCTATGGTCACAATCTTTTTTGTTTAACAGATTACCGGTTTTGGTCTTTAATGACCATCATCAGATCTGCAGCAAAAGTGGGAAAAATATAAATACACTCACAAAGTGTATACAGCTTAAGAACAATACATAGAGCATATTTAAAAGTCGTACTGACAAAATTTGCGTTTGTGTGCTTTAAATATGAAGAGGCATACCTGTTTCAGAAAAACAAAGTCCTAATGTACTGCAGCCATAGTGGCATCATCAAATGTTAAATGCAGAATCAGCACCAGCATTGTCAAATACATATAAATCATATCACATGCACTGATCATGTTGTCAGTAAAAAGAAGAACATGACAAAAATAATATTCTTAAAAAGACGAAGATTTAAAATACAGTGGTTGACATATGCTCTAGTGCCAATATTCTAGACAATGACATAAATATTAAACACCATTCATATTGCACTAGGTAATATTAAACAACATAAAACAAATCGCTAAAGGAGCCACAAATGAAAGAAAATATAGTTCTGCACATAATCAGCACCCTCTGTTAGCGCTAACGCCAGAATTCCGCACAGGCGGGAAGTAGTTGGAGGAACGTGACCGGCAGAGGGCCCCTAGTATTGAGTGCGTCACATATTTACTTCGTTTTCATACGTTTTACGCATGAGTAGGTTCTTGTTCCTTCTTTATTCATTTCATAGACTGCATTAATCAGATAATGTAGATCATCCATTGTTACGGAATTTTATCATTCGTTTCTTGCAACGGAGTACCGCAGCGTACAGGGGGACCTCTGCCGGTCGAATTACTTAATTTAATTGTTTCAAATAATTTACCTATTCCTAGTAGAACTCTCGATAATTTGAAAGTATCAGAGCTCAAAGCTAGATCTACTAGTCTTGGTACTACAGGCTCCTGTAAAATAAGGAAATCAGAATTAATTAAGTCGATAATAATTATATTCCATTCGGAATTGTTTCCAAAAGACTAGATCAAGGCCGAAACATGTATCTAGTATAAATTATTTTTGCTGATTTGCTGATGACGTTATTTAAAAACGTTAACCACCTAGAGAAGAAAAGCAATAAAAAACTAGATCAGATATATCCATTCAGTAGCTAGCTATGTGAGTATAAAAAGGAGACTAAGCTACCTAAAGGGATTTATTCGAGATTAAAGAAATAAGATCAAGATTTAATGAAAAATTTATGGCATGGACTGCTGAATATTTGAATGTCTTAAACGATGCAGATATTGCAAAAGACAGTACAGTTTACAGTTCGTGAGAAAGCAGATTACACAACGAAATCACTCAATTCTATGGTTGAAGTTGTAAGTGTATTGTGGAGTATCTTTGCGGGCAGCCGCGTCTGTAGTGAGTCGAGCACGGGACACGAAACTATTATGTTGTGTAGTGTGTAGCTCTGCATGTAGAAGCATTGTTAGTATTCAGGTTGAGCACTATCCGACTTCACTGAAATGTTGCTACAAGTGCTATTATAGTAAAGTGATGACATATGGAAATGGTTCAGAGGAAAGAGCGTCAAGAAGTAATTGAAAATGAGCTGTGGCGTTAATAACGTATTTGTGTATCCTCCAGTTGCGTGTCGCATAGCATCGATCATACGCACCGTGTTCGGTCTCCAAGAATGAACAAATGTGAATCAGTAATACTATTTCCCACAGAAGATTGCAATAAAATGCCAGTGATTTGTAGCGAGCGTGAGAACGTGCGTTCGATCATCGCGTTCCGCATCATCAACAATCAGCCGCGCCGCGATGGTTACGCGCACGCTCGTACAAGTGAAAACTGAGAACTAAAAAATTAACTTTACGAACAGTGTTATATCATTACTAGTGACAAGGAGGACTGTTACCAGATATCTGTATGTGTGATGAGCGTAAGAACTTTCGTTCGATCATTCGGCTTCCGCATCTTCAACAATCACCTGCGTCATGTCGGTTACGCGTACGCTCGTCCGAATGATATTTTGGACTGTCAATCATCAAGATTGCTAATTGGGATAACATTTACGATTTAGAGTATAGACAGTGAAACCCGTGGTTTGGTACATAGTGTGGACAGGGCACACAGTCAAGAAAAGCAGAAACCAGAAACGACAACCAGTTTAAGGGACCACCACCCCCATTCCTACTTCTGGGAGTGTTACACAGCAGGAAAAAAAAAACAACTTTTAGAAAGGAAGATAAGATGAATGTTACAACCAAAAAATTTTTTATCCAGTTTCTACAGGTTATAAGGCATACTCATCAGTCTGTTCAAGTTTTGTGCAATATAATCCCTTAACATCTGAAGAATCTATTGATATAGCAGATACCACATTTAATGTTCAAAAGTTAGCTATTCCTAGGGGCAGTAAAGGTAAAAACATAAAAAATTTTGTTGATGATAAAAAGAATAAAAGGTGGATCACAAGAATCAATGATAATGGTAATCTGTGACGTAATAGAGCTATAACAATGGCACTAACCTACCATGAATATAATATTTTGAGCACAGAACTAAGTGCTAACGAAACTAAGATCAGAGTTGGAGATAAATACAGATTGCAAAAATAGTTAACTGAAATACTATGTAATCAGTTGGGTGAATACAACAAAGAAGGGTGTACTCTAGACGATAGTGAAAATTTTTAGCATCTACTAGATATCCACATATATGTTGTCCATGCTAGGTCATCTTTTATTGTCCTGAGAAGGAAATAAAGATATACCTGTATAAAGATCAAAACCATTTTGGTATAATTAACCTGTAATTTTTCCTCCTATCTACGCGATTATGTAGCTCTCAATTCGTTCGAGCAATCAGTCATTCATAATATGAAACACAGTCATAGCTCATTCACTCAAAATGATTCAGAAATTTTACTTGTTAGAATGAAATCAGGCGATGATTCTGGAGGCTCGTGCTTTGCGGCAGTCTGCTAATCTGTACAAATAAAATGCCTCGTAAATTTTGGGAGCGTTGTATTATCAGTCGGGAAACCTCAGATCAAGCGGATATTTGCCTTGATGAAGTTTAACCTTCTGAAGAAGTAATGGAGCTCTTGGATTATTAAATGCAGGTTCGTATCCAGTCTTTCGAAAGTTCTCTTCTCATTAACAACTACGCAATATATCGATGAATATCATTAATTCTCAAATGTCAAATACACACCATTTGTATGAAGGAGCAATATATATATATATATATATATATATATATATATATATATATATATATATATATTCCTTTTAATCGTACAGTTCGTATCAGTTATCTTCTGTCATATATCTCAATAATCAGATTACACTTCTTCAAAAAAAATCTCAGGCTAATCGGCACGAAGACAATCTCGGAAGCTTTTTTTCTAACAACCACCAAAGAGAGTACTACTAAGAATAATTATGCGCTCATGGCATAGCTATTGTATGAAACTATATTGCGCATGGATTCTGCGAGTATGAAGATAGAAAATTTGTAAACGTCATTCAAGGGTAGACTTGTATCAGAATAATTCATCGAATATAAAGTGATATTACAATTGCCCCACGCAGCGAGCAAAGTTAATGATAATACACTTTTCGAGCTAACAGGGAAAATTTGTTGGGTTGTTTATTCAAAAGAGGAATATTTTGAATTAATAGAATTTTACTATAGAGAGTATGGGTATCATGTTAAGACAGTAAGTTACGAGAATACCTAAGCTGTAGCTTTTACATGTACCAGGGTATACCCTCATCCCGAGTACATAACCAGGGAAGATGTAGATTGGTGTATTTACAAAAAAGGTCTACCCATTTGGGAACTGGCCTTCACAGGGAAACCCTGGAAAACCCGGAAGAATAGACCCCAGCTCAGGTATTAAAGAAGATAGGAAAGCCTAATTCCAGTAATCTTGAAATATATAGAAGCTCCATAGATTAGATCGAAGGAAAAGTGCCTCATAGCCAAAAAAAATTTACAATATTGCTCAAAAAATTTTCAAACTTCTTCTTTCGACGATGTAGCCGGCGATCTCGTTATGAAGTCGATGGAACAGGAACACTGGGTACGGACAGCGGGTAGGCGAGGTACAGCGTTTGGTGGAGGTGGCATGGAGGACAGGAGATGCCTTATGGTACAGGACAGAAGCTGGTAATGTGCTGTAGAAGCAGCAAGATGATCTCAGGAACAGATGGTCAGGGATGTGAACATGGAACAGGTTTAAAGTGGAATAAGAAAAGGTTCTGACTGAATAAGTCCCTGGAAGAGAGTTGATTAATGCAACGAAGTCCATATTTCATCGTTGAACTCAAAATCGGAGTGGATTCTCATATTCTTGCATCTGTACTAGACAATCGCGACTGTTTTTAGTAGTACTCAATACCAAAGTTGTTTTGCATTACAACTGCTGATTGTCCAAAACATTGACAAATAGACTGTGGGCATTTAAATTTTGTTGTAGCTCATATCGAATGTATTCCCCTCAAAAGAATTTTTTTTAAATCTAATCTTTGTTTTGTTATAGTGCAGGTGGAAGTAAAGCATTGAATCTGTCCGATGTTTGGTTTCAATTACGAAATTATGAATAAAATTTAAGTTTACACCTGATGAAAAAGTTTAAACATAGGCATATGACACTGACTCCACAAAATGAATAATTTCTAGAAAAAAATTCTCTGGAAAATTTTCATTTTTCTTATAATTAATTGATTTATAGATCCACCTGCAAATAAATATCATTAATGATGACATATGTTCACTTAACAAATCATCCAGTCGCAGAATCTTCTTCATTCTCTCATGAACATTTATGGAAATATATTTCAACAATTATGTCCATAATATGAAACACACAAACTGCTATTCTTAAAATGTTAATTAATATTCTTAAATTAATTCTCCTGCTAGAGAAGGCATAATGAAAAATCTAAAAATTATAATAATTTTCTCTCGCGCCATCAGAGAGATTCTTCAATTGTTTGCAGCAGTGACATTATCGACTGTTGCTGCGTTTCACAGTTCATTTGTTTTCTCGCGCGAACAGCGCACATCATACACACAGCGTATTTACCTACATATCCCACACTGTTCAAGTTTCACATGCAATTCTCACATAAGTGCCGTATCTTGAGGAAATGTAGATGCACTTTCTTTGTATATCACGTTGGCTTCTGCTCATAGTCCACACTTACACACACTATTAATTAACAATTTCTTCTACCTATCTTAAAATTTTGTGCTAAACTATCACAGGAGTAATCTCACTGTCTCTTAACCTATCACAGGAGTAATCTCACCGTCTCTTAACCTATCACAGGAGTAATCTCACTGTCTCTTAACCTATCACAGGAGCAATCTCACTGTCTCTTACCATCTAGACAACATAAACATCTTGATATTTATATACACATTCGACTCATAGTCAAATTCCACTCTAAATTCTTCTCCATATATGGTATCACAGATCAACGATCCTTCAAAAAATTTCTTAATATCATTGTGTGGGAATAATCCCTTTATTCTTTTCGATACGGGATATGCAAACAAGTATGATCCAGGATTTGGTATATTTACAATAACATGGTCCAGTATAAATAAGATTCCATTTCTTAATGTTCTTCATCAGTTTCGAGGAATGGATATTTCACCTCAATAAAACCTTTTCTCCAAGATGAAACGACTGAATCCGGTGAATTCGTTTATCATATGTCAATTTCCGTTGTATTGCCTTTTTAGTTAAATTGAGAAGTGCGAGTCGAATCTTTTCCTCCCATTTTAAATTCTGGTCTTCATACATTGGCAGATGGTTTATCCAGAAGCTCTTTTCAATCTGACTAGTTGATTCCATTCTAACATTCTATTTATCTCCCTTTGAACAGATTGTTTTAAACGCCATGGGATCGAAGAGTGTGTGTAACAGTAAGTCTGATGTGGCTTCACTTGTAGGTGACAAATATACCCTTTAATAATTCCTGGTTTCTCATCAAAAATCTCTTCATATGCCTCTAACAAATAATGAAGCTGCTGCCTTTGTTCTCCGGTAAGCTGATTAGATTCACTAGCTTTTATCATTGTTGTTTGGTTAAAGGCCTCCTGTTGTATCAAATCTTTTGAAAGTTCCTTCCAACGACCGTTTGTAGTGTCAATTAATTGAATTATGGCACTGCGACAATATTTCTCATACACCGTTTCCTTTCTATTTAAAGCCAGTGCTGTCTCTTCTCCATTTAATCTAAATTTAGCTATTCCTTCCAAAAAATCAATCTGACAATCATACTCCTGCATACTCCCAATACCAAGAATACAGTCCACTAATAACTTCTCCACTACAAGGAAAGTGCATTTTATTGCTACATTTCCCATTTTCATCTCTAATTGTGTTTGTATTTTGACATTGGGAGAGCGTGCTCCAACAGCCCCGATGATTTTGCAGTTCTGTACCTTCAAAATTGGTACCTTCTTCTTCCTAATAATTCTCCGAAAAAGAGCGCCTGAGATGACATTCGTTGGAACTTCCTCTATTTCAACAAATACTTCCGATACCGGAACACTCGATCTGTCATTATGACACTTTATTAAATCCTTTGTTAACTGTTCAGTCAACAGCTCACCATCATTATATCATAACAATTGTAAGTTTACCGTTTCGCCCCTAACACATCCCCTGACCACTCCTCCGGGGCACGATGCGTACATGTTTAGTTTGACTGATCGTTGGTCCAATTGGTATTTGTCTCTTCAGCTACTTCAGTGATTATCCGTTGTTGTGGTGAATTCTGTCTATATTGTCTTGCCTGATTCGTGTAATTATTATTGTTGTTCTGCTGGTGTTGGTAGAACTGTCTTGTCTTGCCGTATATTGGATTATATCGATTAAAATTCCTATTTTTCCCAAAATAGCCCCTCGCTGCACCATTACTAAAGTTTCCATTATGGTAGTAATGATTGTTTGCATTTTGTCCATTTCTAAGTCTCCTTGGAGAGTGTAGTTGGTTATGATTGTTGTTACTGCTACCATTACTGCCATTCCCATTCGACTTGCAGCTCGGATTCGCTTCTATTACTCTTCTTTGATATGACATTTCTCTTGCCCTTTTATTGTCCTCCTCAATTATGTCAATATGATCAAGCGTAGTCATAAATGAGTCTATATCCTTATCATATCAGCTGATTCCTTATACTGGTGGGGAGTCTGGACTTGTGTATCCTAAGTATATCCGGCAAAAGAATGGGTACATCCCAATACAAAGATTTATTAATGTATTTCTCAAAATATCTCTTTAGATATCCTATAGAAAATGAGAAAGGCTCAGGATATAATACTTCCTGCCGAAGTCTTTCTTGTATTCCAGCAGACCAATATTCTGCTAGAAAAGCCTGCTCAAATTTTTTATAACATTTACAAGAAGGTGTTTGTTCGGATGCCCACAATGCTCCTGATCGTTGTATATATATATAGTATAAACTAATCTTTTGCCATTCTGTCCAAGATCGTGGAAATAGACCTCTGAAACTTCGAATAAAGACTACAGGATGAACATTCTTTTTGTCAGGGTTAAAGATTTCAAATTGTCTCTGTTTAATCATCTTTTCCTCAACGGTACTACAATTCCAAAAATCATCTGTTCGTACTTTTCGCTGTGGCTATCCGTTTTATCGAATCTAACCTGTGATGCACCAGTTCTGTCTACATCGGATCTTGACGTGGACGGAATTTCGCGCGCAGATTGAGAGTTTTGTTTCCTACTTCTCGCTGTTTCTAAATCCTCCTGCGAGAGATTTAGTGATCTTTCGATATTTCCTTTCCAACGAGAGAATTCTTCGCCAAGTTGTTCACGAACTTCCTTTAACTCTTTGTTGAAAAAATTCTCCTCGGAACTCTCCGAAATTGACTGTAAAGCTACTTTCACAGTTTCTTCTATCGTTTCCGAAGAAAAATTTTGCCGCTCTAATGTCATTTCTGAAAACTTTCCCGCAAGTACATGCATTCTATGTTCCACTGTCGTCTGTTTTTCCTTCACTTCGTCAAATTGCTTCTTTAGATTATCTTGGGATTCTATAATTTCTGGTATCATAGCTACGGAATACTGTATGTCCTCTTGAGCTTGTATTACTTGAGGAAACAATTCTACTTGTTTTTGTATCGTGTCAATTTTGACGGATACGTATTTGGCGGGACGGGACGGGATTGAGCCTCACATTGTTCCAACTCTATAGCCTCCGGTCAATGGAGCGTACGTCCGATGATCAATGTATCAACAGATCAGAATAAATATGAAATATGGTTTTGAAATAAAAGACATTAATAATGACAAAAATATTATTTATTTCAATTTCTATAATAATGTGTTACATCTCCAGTCACTTGGACTTTAGCAGATCTTCCAGCACCTTTCATCCATATACACACACTCTCTTGTTCACTTATTTTACGATGATTTCTTGTTCTTAAATAAAATGACTGGTTAGATACAAAGTATGACAGTCCCAAATCTCTATTATACACTTCTCCAACATGAAAAGTACGGTAAGTCACTTGGACTTTAGCACATCTTCCAGCACCTTTCATCCATATACACACACTCTCTTGTTCACTTATTTTACGATGATTTCTTGTTCTTAAATAAAATGACTGGTTAGATACAAAGTATCTAGCTCTGTTGAGCTAAGTCCCGTTCAAGGTCACGAGCTTCGCGTGTATATAAGTAGTTACAGTCAGAGCCGACGTCAGTCGGCGAGCAGCAGCGCGTGCAACTGCATGTTCCGAGATGCCTCGCTACAGCAGAAGATATCGACGTTCCCGTCAAACTGTTTATAAGGCCATAGAAGATCTGGAAGTAAGAGTTGCTAACAAAGGATCACAAGTTATTTTGCAAGGTCCATCAGTGTTTTGTGGGTGTACTATTAATTTTACACTTACGCAATTAGACGCAGCTCAAGCTGGCAATTTACTATTGTTTTCGTGGCATTGTTGGCGGACCTGCTCAACTTGAGCAATAAGATTCTGTTCGGTTCTTACTGCTTGTTCTTTTATTTCCTGTGTCTGGGTATGTAATCTCTGATCTAATTCAGTAAAGGTTGCTCTTAATTGATTTTCTAATTCTGTTTAATTTTCGGCTAATTGATTTTGGGGTTCATTTTGTATAACGGATAAGTCTCGTTTTACCTCAGCTTGGCCTTCGGCTGATAGAGACAACTGTTGCATAATAACAACTAATGTGTCAACAACACTCTGATCAGCTGTTGTATGAATGTTTTCTGAACCAGCGGGATTATTTATATTGCTACCGCAAGCCACAACAGTCTCAGAATATCTATCCGTGGCCTCTGCTTCTGTGCAAACAGCTGAAGGCTGTCGCACGTCTCGTTGCTGATTCAATGACATTTTAAATGCCGCTTTAGTCAATACCATTAAATAACTGTCAATATCAGATTCTAGTCACTAAATACAGTTTCAAATTTACTGTCGTGACATTTTAAATGCCGCTTTAGTCAATACCATTAAATAACTGTCAATATCAGGTTCTAGTCACTAAATACAGTTTCAAATTTACTGTCGTAGACACACTTAACTTTCAAATTACTTCACAAATTTTATAAAGTTCACTGTCCAGATACGAAAATCACACAATATACAGTTCTACAATCTAACTACTATCTGGAAAAGAGTTTTTTCTAAATTGATTTCAAACTATATTAACTACAGGATAAAAAAAATTAGATTTCTCTCGCCTTGTTCTGTAGTCTCGGTGTTGTCCAATACTTGAAATCGTTTCTTGGTATCAGCAATCTTTTACTATTGGCACCGAATCTCTCTTCAGATTAGCTACCTCTCGTTCTCGTTGGTTTTCACGAAACAAAAAATACATATATTATATAACAATCCTAGAGAGTCCTGTAACACTGGCGCCACTGTAATTTTTCCTCCTATCTACGTGATTATGTAGCTCTCAATTCGTTCGAGCAATCAGTCATTCATAATATGAAACACAGTCATAGCTCATTCACTCAAAATGATTCAGAAGTTTTACTTGTTAGAATGAAATCAAGCGATGATTCTTCTTCTTTGGAGGCTCGTGCTTTGCGGCAGTCTGCTAATCTGTACAAATAAAATGCCTCGTAAATTTTGGGAGCGTTGCATAATCAGTCTGGAAACCTCAGATCAAGCGGATATTTGGCTCTGATGAAGTTTAACCTTCCGAAGAAGTAATGGAGCTCTTGGATTATTAAATGCAGGTTCGTATCCAGTCTTTCTGAAGTTCTCTTCTGATTAACAACTACGCAATATATCGATGAATATCATTAATTCTCAAATGTCAAATACACACCTTTTGTATGAAGGAGCAATATATATATATTTATATATAGATTTCTCTCGCGTTGTTCTGTAGTCTCGGTGTTGTCCAGTACTTGAAATCGTTTCTTGGTATCAGCAATCTTTTACTATGGGCACCGAATCTCTCTTCAGATTAGCTACCTCTCTTTCTCGTTGGTTTTCATGAAACAAAAAATACATATATTATGTAACAATAATAGAGTCCTGTCACACTGGCGCCACTGTAATTTTTCCTCCTATCTACGTGATTATGTAGCTCTCAATTCGTTTGAGCAATCAGTCATTCATAATATGAATATTTCCCTTTTAGTCGTACTGTTATCTTCTGTCATAAATCTCAATAATCAGATTACACTTCTTCAAAAAAAAAGCTCAGGCTAATCGGCATGAAGACAATCTCGGAAGCTTTTTTTCTAACAACCGCCAGAGAGAGTACTACAAAGAATAATTATGCGCTCATGGCATAGCTATTGTATGAAACTATTTTGCGCATGGATTCTGCGAGTATGAAGATCGATAATTTGTAAACGTCATTCAAGGGTAGAATTGTATCAGAATAATTCATCCAATATAAAGAGATATTACAAACAGTATGACTGCTTTCTTATAAGCAGTGTACATTCAGAATGCAATAAATGCCTTTTGTGACTGATATACAAAAGCAATAAAATTAACATCTAAAGCAGATGAAGTTAGCACAAAAATAAAGTTTGATGAACTGTGCAGCCTCTGTCCAACTGTACAATACTATTATTATTATCCTGAGCAACACAAAAGGAAGGTCGCAGATATTATTCTAAAAATAGTATGGATTCATAGAATGTAAAATATTAACACCAAGAGGTTTGTATTACTGTAAAAAATAGTATGGATTCATAAAATATTAAGTATTAGCACCTGGAGGCATGTATCATTCTGTTTTGCAGGATGAATAAAGATAGATAAAGTGAAAAACTATTGTTTCCTTTGAGTGTCAAATGTGCAGAAGAAAAAATAAGTAGATGGAATCACTGAGATGAAAAAAGACGTTCTATTAGAAGTTGGGTCACAGATAGAGCAAACTTGGCTGTAGAAATGGGATATAAAGTTTTAGATGTGTATGAATTAATGGATTCTAGAAATAAAAGGAACATGTTTTTAAAAAGTGAGTTAAAGAGTTATGAAAATAAAATTAGAAACCAGTCCAAATGATTGTGAGTTTGATGAGTTACATATCAAAACATTATAAGAAAAATTGCATATTGACTTAGAACCTGTTATAGTAATATAATATAATAAAAGAAGATTCAGGAAAACGAGCTGTAGCCGGCTGGAGTGGCCGAGCGGTTCTAGGCGCTACAGTCCGGAACACCGCTTCCGCTACGGTCGCAGGTTCGAATCCTGCCTCGGCATGGATGTGTGTGATGTCCTTAGGTTAGTTAGGTTTAAGTAGTTCTAAGTTCCAGGGGACTGATGACCTCAGAAGTTAAGTCCCAGAGCCATTTGAACCAAAACGAGCTGTAGCTAAGATATGTCTTAATTCACTGTGGGAGAAATTCTGGAAAATGCAAATCATGAGTAAAACTGAATATGATACAGATTTATAACAATTTTATGAGATGCTATTGGATTACCAGTTAGACAACATAGATACAAATTGTATAATGACAATATGATTCAGATGAAGTACAATTTCAAGTATTACTATATGGAAAATAACACAGCTGCAAATATTTTTATAGCAACATTCACGACATCAAATGCAGGGCTTAGATTGCATGATAGGCTACATAAACTAGGAAAAAATGTTAAATATTTTGATAGTGATATATATATATATATATATATATATATATATATATATATATATATATATATATATATATATATATATACTTCAACGCTAAAGTCGCAAAAGAAAAGATATACAGACATACCACAGGAAAACATACTGCACACAAGGACACAAACAGAAATGGAAAACACCTGATAGATTTTTGCAAAAGCCACGACCTCGCCATTATGTCAACAAAATTCAAGAAACCAACGTGGAAACTTGCCACATGGGAATTCCCCAGCGGAAAGCAAGAACTACAAATCGACCACGTAATAGTCCAGAAAGGCCCACAAAAAGAAATTTTGAACATAGACACACGTAAAGGCTACTTCGACTTAGACCACCACCTACTTCAGACCAGGATTCGTCTCTCGCCCAAGAAAGAGCTCCAGAAAAATAAAATTGTTAGACCAGATCCAGAAAACCTTACTTTAAACCGGACACAAATATTAGAAAAAATTAAAATGGAGGAAACGACAAACTGGACACAACTATCAGGAAGAATCCGAGAGGCCATGAAACTAGCACAAGCACCACGCACAAGGAAACACCTTTGGTGGAACCACACATGCGACCAAGCTAGTGGACAACGAATCAGTGCATGGAAAAAATTTAGTAGACATAAATCCCAAGAGAAGTGGATGAACTTCCTGAAAACACAGAAACAATCAAGGAAAATCATTCGCAGTGAAAAACGACAGTATGATAAACGGCGACTGACGGAGATCGAATCGGACTTCTTGAAGTACAATACAAAAAACTTCTACAGAACCTTCAGAGAAAATTTGACTGGATATCAACCACCCAACTTGTGCTTCAGAAGACCGGATGGAATCCTAGAAACCAATACCAAAAACAGTTGTGACATTCTGGCAAAGTGCTTTGAAAAACTCCTCAACATGGGACCCCCTGTGGAAGAAATGATGACAGAAGCGAGCATGTACAATCCAGATAGTGAACCTCCAACTATAGAAATAGTTAAAGAAATAATCAAGTCACTCAAGAATCGTAGAGCACCAGGAGAAGACGGTATCATTGCGGAAATGTGGAAGTTACAAGACCCAGAACTCACCAAAGACATCCACAGGATCTTGGAAGATATCTGGTAGACCATGCAAATTCCTGACGACTGGAAAACTGCCCTGATACACCCACTAAACAAAAGAGGTGACAAGACTGACCCGAACAACTACAGAGGAATGTCCCTACTACCGATCACATACAAGATCCTCCCTAAAGCTTTACTAAACAGACTAGAATGCCAGACCGATCACTTGATTCGGGAATACCAAGCAGGCATCTGTAAAGAGCGGTCTTGTGCGGAACAAATTTGGGACCTGAAAATGATTTTACAACATAAACAGAACCTGATCATTACCTTTGTCGACTTCAAAAAGGCGTACGACTCTATCGACCGGAAAACTCTCTTCAAAATTCTAGCAGAATACAAAATAGACAACAAAACACAGACTGTCGTGGAGCAAACCTTGACCAACACGACCTCCAAAGTAAAGTTCTGTGGGGAACTATCAGAGCCCTTTGAAATTCGCACAGGTGTCTGACAAGGCGTTGGCCTCTCACCTCTCGTTTTCAGTCTAGTGCTAGATAAGGTAATAAAAGAATGGGAAACATCACAACAGGGGATAACCCTAGGAAACCTACAAATTAAGTGCCAGACTTTTGCAGACGATTTGGCGCTTGTCACGAAAGGTATAGACGAAACAAAAGACGCTATTGAAAAACTACATGAAATCGCTTCCGAAACTGGACTACAGATCTCTTGTGAAAAGACACAGTTTATGAGCACAAAGACACTCTCATCTCTGAACACAAAGTATGGCCCGATTTACAAAACGGCAAACTTCAGATACCTTGGTGAAACACTACAAATAAGCGGACATAACAGAGACTCAAACGAAGAAAGAAAAACTAAACTGGACCAGGCATGCAAAGTAGTGTTGAATTATTACAACAAGAAGTCTATCTCACAAAAAAACAAATTACGCCACTACGACATGGTGGTGCTCCCCGAGGCACTATATGCAGCAGAGACCACACTAATCCTAGGGCATACACGTATTAGACAACTAGAAAAAGTAGTATGGAAAATACTTAGGAGAATATTTGGTGCAACTAACAACAATGGAATATGGATCAAGAAACCTACAGAGGAACTATACAAACATACAGAGACAATCACAGAAAAGATTAGAAAATACGACTACAGTTCTATGGACACCTATACAGAATGCCATCACACAGACTAACCAGATCTTTGACTGAGTAACCACTAGAAACAACAAATGGGTGGCAGAGATAAAAAACGACCTGAACCAACTCAACATAACAGCAGACACAATAAACGACAGAATAAGATTCAGAAACATCATTAAGAAAAGCAACCTACATGAAATAAACTGTGACAAACGGACAGGCGTAAAATGGACCAAAGAACACAAGCAAGTTCACAGCCAGAAGATGAAAGAAATATGGGCAACCAAAAAGGCAATCAAGATGAAGCCGAAGACATGAAGCTGACAAGAAGCGTGGACAGAGGACCAGAAACAGAAACACAATGAGCGAATGAGGGTAGTTTGGGCAGCAAGGTAGGCAGAAAAGGGAATTGGCCATGTAGTTTAGTCCAACTGCGCTCTTTAAGGGCAAAACGCCAATAATATATATATATATATATATATATATATATATATATATTGTTGATGGTAAAGTAATTTAGAAAAAGGTTGTGTGTTGGGTGGCAGGACAGATGAATTAGACGATAATTAGTGGATAGAAATCTGGCTTCAACTAGACCAAAAAATATTATTATGACAAAAATGACAAAAACACTGTGATGAATGTAAAGGTATTTACTTTAAATTATAAGAACATTCAAAAGCTGAATGGCAGACATATGATAAGATTAATCAAGAGAGTAGTGAAGGAGAAAATCACTTCTCTAAAGATGTTGATGCTAGAAATCTAGTCAATAAATAAGTTAAGAAAGACCATTTCAAAGAGTAGTTCTAGAAAATTATAAGGCAGTGCCTTATGGATATTAAAAGTTTTCTATCTCTTCTAATGTTAAGAAAATGCAGTATTGATTGTTTTATAAAAGTAATACAAATTTGTTAATTTATTTTATCATATTCTTTGTTATCTAAATCTTTGCTTATTGAGTGAGACATATTTAAAAGTATTGAATAAGTTTTAATATAAATTTGTAATATTTTTGATAAATTATTTATTGGTAAACTAAAATTCGCTATTTGTTTAAAGTCATAAAAAGAGAGGTTGAGTTTTCTAGTACCTCCAATATTTATTTAACAGTTTCCACATAACTGTCAACTCTCTTTTTCTTTTTTTTGTTATCCATAAGTGCATTTGTATAAATTGGTAATGTGAGTATGGTCCTTACTTCTCAAATGTTGCATAACGAAAGATGGTCTGAAATATCACTGCATATAGTACACTTAACTTGTCTCTCTCTTGGTTTATTAGTTCTCCCAACAAAAATGTCAAATTTAAATTTATCCCACACATTAGTCATACTATATAGATGAATACTTTACTGAAGAAGCTTAATAATGCAAGCAGTTGTAGTCAATAAAATTCTTCTGGGTTTGGGACCACATTAAAAGTATAAAATTCTGTCATATTGGCGACTATTTCAAGACGCCTTCCTCAGGGTGTATTAACAATTTTACAGTCGACAATGCAGTCCCAAACCCAGAAGAATTCTATTGACTGTGACAATGGCCATAGAAGCCTACGTTTACAAGCAATTCCTATTTGTTTAAAAAGATTAGTGAAGTAGAAGTAAATAGAGTGTATTACATTATGGGTTGTAAATATTTAAAGACTAGATACAGGAAAAGGTTTGTCTTGAAGTCGATAGTAAATTTAAAATTTTAACAAACAGAAATAATAGTTTCTTGAAGAACGCAATATTAAACTAAGAAATAAAATAATGGACAAACGTAAAAATAATGATATTGCATTTCATGATCTGGAGTTCATTATGTGGGAATAAAATATTTTTTTCCTATATTAATTTTGTGGGTGGGTTGGGATTACTCTGTGAATTATGTCGTACTGCACGCAACGTGCCCACTTATCACTACGACATAAAGCATACGAGTGACATGCAAGATGTCCTAGGAGGAATTTGCAATGTGACAGAAACGATCATTTGAAGCATAAGAATATAGGGAACATGAGCTTTAAAATGCATACTAAAGAAATCAAATCTGTTCTCCTGCAAGCAGTTTACTTTCCACTTTTTCAGGTGTGGTAGTATGGACTAAAAGTACGAAAAAGTCTAGTAAATATAGGTTCATAAATTGCACTTCCTCATCTACGCTACTGTAAATACATCTCTTCTACTGAACAAATTCTCACAATTCTTAAGGTATTTATTTTACTGCCCATATTTACCAGACAAGTTTTGCTTTTTGTTGTTGGAAAGAAAAGATCTTATAGGAGTTGAGATTCGTTTCATAGTATCGAAGGTGATAAGTGCTCATACTTTTGAAGTATGCATTTTAAAGCCCACATCAGTAATTGATTTATTTGCTTCGAATAATAATGTCTCCTTATTCCTGAATATTGTCCGTTCCTCCTCTGTAGAGCGTCCACTGTAGAGTAGTAAACCTATAAAACAGTATAATCCGATCTCCCACTTCTGCCCGAGTTGAAGTGCAATGATAAATTAAGTGGCTCCCCCAATCTTTCATTTGAAAGCACCTATCTGAAGAAATCACAATGTCCATCTCTGAGAGGCAAACTAAAAGCATAGTATCAGCGTGACAAATTGTACATTATGCCAACCATTATCATACGATTTGTAACCTGTTCCTCTGCTACAGCAGCGATTATCAGTGGGCATTGTTGACATGCTGTTTGCAAATGTAATTATTGCCAGTGGCATAACGAATTACTGATGCACTTTCACATAGCATATGCAAGTGAGTAGAATAAATTGTTTTGTGTATGTGTTCATGTTCCATGGTTCAAATGGTTCAAATGGCTCTGAGCACTATGGGACTCAACTGCTGAGGTCATTAGTCCCCTAGAACTTAGAACTAGTTAAACCTAACTAACCTAAGGACATCACACACATCCATGCCCGAGGCAGGATTCGAACCTGCGACCGTAGCGGTCTCGCGGTTCCAGATTGCAGCGCCAGAACCGCGCGGCCACTTCGGCCGGCCATGTTCCATGGGAAAGGAATGTTTCTGAAAGTGCTTTCCACATCAGAACTGTACTTGCTCCGTTCCTGTCACAAGTTCTGAAAGAGAATAATCGGAGTGAATAAAATGACGGTATTTCTGGATGTCACCAAAAAGGCGTACAAGCAAAAAACTGTACTTCACTTCGCAAATCCACGATGTGCTACTGGATGAGATAGCTCAGTATTACTCCTTAGCTACGTTGATTTTTGAGCGTCAAGAGATTTAGAGTTATTACAAAGAGACAGCAGCTTGTTTGTCTTACTCCCTCGCTTTAAAATTATCTAAATATAAACGAAACCGAATGCAATCGCTTGACTATTCATTTTTATTTAAATTCTTTCAACTGGGGCGCAGTGTGTCCCCGAAGGCATTGAAAACCCATTAGATCAAACGTAACTGATACGCATTTCGAGAATAAACGGTTTCGAGGGGTATAGAATCGCAATTTATTTTCTATTATCAGCGCATTTTTCATCTGGTACTTTTAATTTTGTTGTGATTCAGAGGCAAACCAATTTGACTCTTCTGTCATTTTGATTAATACTGGGCAGCAGCGAAGGGGAACTACATATAGTACCTTCGGTGGAGTTGTACGCTTGGTATAACTTAGAGGAATCTGTTGGATCTGCAAACGTTCTGACCCATATATTCGCTGGAATAACGCAACAGCGATAAATGAAGCAATTTTGCTGCAAAAGCGGACTCAACAACAAATGGCTAAGATAAAACTTTTCGCACTCCACTAGGCTGGCTGGTACAGCAACCGAAGAAAGATTATTTTGAAGGAAGAACATTCTTGGTAGCGCAAATTATTGTTTAATGACACGTTCTCCTTTCTAGGGAATTATCTGATTTTCCGCAGAAAAGAAGAAAGGAAAATACAAGCAGCCAAAGAGATTGTCCTATATGCACAGTAAAAATATCAAACAAGGGTCTAGAGCCATTAGAAAGAAAACTTACGTTTACTATTATGCCGTGAAATAAGTGTACGTCAAGATTGCTCTAAACAGGTCATATAGCCTTACAGTAAATATGAAGAATTAAGAAAATCTTTAAATAAGAAGAAAGAAGTATTGTAATAGAGGAAATATTGAACAGTGCAAACATTACCTTCGATGCACATATATCAGCAGGTGTGAAATTGCCTCTGTAGGATCACCCTTACCGGATTGCAGACATATAGCTTCATTTAAATCCGATGCAGTGTAATTGACAAACACATTGTAGACTTCAAGCATATAAACAGCTATGCATTCGACTAGGCGCTTCACACAGATGGTATGCGTAAATAACTTTGAAGTAAAAATTTAATTAGAGGCATTTAATAAGAAATAAAAATTAAGTCACTTAAGAAAACATTCTAAAGATACAAGTATATCGTAATAATGAATAAACAAATTGGGGTATGCTTTATAAAAATTAGGAGAAGAACGTTTCCATAGAGCTCTAGCAGGCCGCGCGTGTAGTATCAGGTAATGGCAAGCGATGCGTGCCTCAATAAGCATGCAAGAGAATGTAATAGTTTAATAATAGAAATCTGTATGATTAAAATAGCTAAAATCACCATTAAGAACGTAATATGTAAGCAGTGCTGGCGACTGTAGTTGTGTAAGTGTGGTCCTATGCTGTACCGTTGCTTGTTTGCCCTTTCTAATTAAATCTCTGGTACAATACTTCTTTTTGTTGCTTAAATATTTTCTTATTACTTCGTATTTGTTGCAAGCGCGATCACGTATGCTTATTTCGCAGCATAGGAACCAACGTAAGTTTCCTTTCTAATGGCTTCAGACGCTTCTTTGAAATTTTTATTTAGAACTGTGAATAAAGAACCATACCTCTGGCCATTTATATTTTCCTTTCTTCTTTTTTGTAGATAACCTGATGATGCCCTAAGAAGGCGAAATGCGACATTAAACAGTAATTTTCACAACAAGAACGGTTTTTCCTTCAAACTATTGTGAACATGGTAATAGAGCTCTATTGACCATCTATTAAATCTTTCTGTATTTTCTTTATTTTCATTAATTCCTTCACAGAAGTGTTAGCTATTATGCTACTCATAATTAAATCCAGCTTCTTATGATCTATAACACGGAGTAAGAATAGCTGAAAAAAAGTTACACCACTATGTTAGCAAGTTGCATACATTTTTACGACAATACGTTAGAAACCTGTAGATGCTGGAAACAAATAAAAACGATTTAATATTAACTGTAAAATATACTTCATATCTGGATTATGGGTCAACATGTCATTCAGCGATTATGAAAGAAAAGGTATTTAGAAGTACAGGCCCCCGCTGTTATAGCTTAATAGGTCATAGTTTTCTGTTTAATTTAGTTCTGGTTAAATAATAGTTCAACTAAGTAATATAAATAACACCTAAACATATACTCATTCTAGGTTTATTGCAACATAGTGATATTCTTACACTTATGTCTACATAAATAATCCAGAAGCATCATATGGTGCACGCCGAAGTGTACCTTACACAAACCCACGAAGTTTTTTTGTCTTAGCCTGTGGCCAAGGGTGAAAAATTTTGTGTGTTCGCACATGGTTATGACCACTGACCTATATAAAGACTTTTTCTCTGACATTTTGAAGACTACCTTGTACCACTACTACTGCAACAGGCTTTCCCGTTTCATCTACACATGGAGCAAGGGATCGGCTACATTCTCTACGCCTCCGTAAGAGAGCTAATTTCTACTAATTTCGTGATTACTAAACTAAATGTACGTTGGTGGCAGTTGAATCGTACTGCAATCAGCCAAAAATGCCCGTTCCTAAATTTTGTCATTAGTGTTTCGGGGAAAGAATGTCTCCTCTCCAGGGATCTCCATCTGAATTCGGGAACCACCTCTATAATACTCACATTGTGATCGAACCTGCTAGAACAAATCTTCGAATTGCTTCTGTGTCTTTCTTCAGTCCGATATGGCGATCCCAAACACTCGGCCGTGCTCAAGAATGAGTCGCATTAGTTTTCCATGCGCGGTATCCTTTGTAGATGAGCTGTACTTTCTTAGACTCCTTCCAATAAGCAGAGGTCAACCATTCGCCTTCCCTACCACCGATATTACACTATGTGATCAAAAGTATCCGGACACCCCCAAAAACACACGTTTTTCATATTAGGTGCATTGTGCTGCCACCTACTGCCAGGTACTCCATATCAGCGACGTCAGTAGTCATTTAAAGGCGCTACAGTCTGGAACCGCAGGTTCGAATCCTGCCTCGGGCATGGATGTGTGTGAGATGTCCTTAGGTTAGTTAGGTTTAAGTAGTTCTAAGTTCTAGGGGACTTATGACCACAGCAGTTGAGTCCCATAGTGCTCAGGGCCAGTAGTCATTAGACATCGTGAGAGAGCAGAATGGGGCGCTCCGCGGAACTCACGGACTTCGAACGTGGTCAGGTGTTTGGGTAGTTCGGTGTCCACTGCTTCCGATGTGATGGTGAAGTGGAAACGTGAAGGGACACGTACAGCACAAAAGCGTGCAGACCGACCTCGTCTGTGGACTGACAGAGACCGCCGACAGTTGAAGAGGGTCGTAATGTGTAATATGCAAGCATCTATCCACACCATCAGACAGGAGTTTCAAAATGTATCAGGACCCACAAAGTACTATGACAATTAGGCGATAGTTGAAAAAACTTGGATTTCATGGTCGAGCGGCTGCTCATAAACCACACATTACGCCAGTAAATGCCAAATGACGCCTCGCTTGGTGTAAGGAGCGTAAACATTGAACGATTGGGCAGTGGGAAAACGTTGTGCGGTATGACGAATCACGGTACACAATGTGGCGATACGATGGCAAGATGTGGGTATGGCGAATGCCCAGTGAACGTCATCTGCTAGCGTGTGTAGTGCCAAAAATGGAATTCGGAGGCGGTGATGTTATAGCATTGTCGTATTTTTCATGGAGGGGGCTTCCACCCCTTGTTGTTTTGCGTGACACTATCATAGCACAGGCCTACATTGATGTTATAACCACCTTCTTGCTTCCTATTGTTGAAGAGCAATACAGGAATGGCGACTGCATCTTTCAACACGATCGAGCACTTGTTCATAATGCACGGCCTGTGGTGGAGTGGTTACACGACAATAACATCTCTGTAATGGATTGGCCTGCACTGAGTCCTGACCTGAATCCTATAGAACACCTTTGGGATTTTTCGAATGCCGACTTCGTGCCAGGCCTCACCGATCGACATCGATACCTCTCCTTAGTGCAACACTCCGTGAAGAATGGGCTTCCATTCCCCAAGAAACCTTCCAGCACCTGATTGAACGTATGCCTGCGAGAGTGGAAGCTGTCATCAAGGCTAAGGCTGGGCCAACACCATACTGAATTCCAGCATTACGGATGGAGGGCGCAAAGAACTCGTAAGTCATTTTCAGTCAGGTGTCCGGATACTTTTGATCATATAATGTAGCTGCGCGGTCCATTTCATATCGCTTCGCAACGTTACACCTACATATGTAATCGACTTGATTATGTAAAGCAGGACAGTACTGACGCTGTGTTCACACATTATGGAACTACATTAACTTACCTTCTTCAACATTTAGAACAAGCTGTCATTTAACATACAAAACAGGAATTCGGGGTCAACCATCCTGTATTTACCTACGGTCACTCAACGGCGCTTCCCCGAATACTGCAGCGTCATCAGCAATCAGACGCAGATTACTATTCACAGCAACCATCAGATCGTTTCAGTATATGGAGAACGAGAACAGTCGTATCACACTCCCCTGGTGCACTCCTGACTCTTAAGAATTGTAGTCATGGTAGTACTTATTGCAAAAGGGTGAAAGGTAAGTTAGTATAACGTACAGTCAAAGACGAGGTCAACAGAGATCGAGAACAATTTTGGTTATTGCTAGTATAGGGAAAGATTTTTAGGTGGTAACCCGCTTCCTGTAATTATTTGAAAAATACCAGTAATACGTGGAGCTTTGGATAAAATTCTTTATTTAACAATTAGTTTCGGTCGACAGACCGTCATCAACCTCTTAAAAGCATTTACAGCATAAAATTAGGCGAATATATCACTGACGAAAGATAATAAAATAATGAATTTGTCACTGTCGTCATATCGTAATATAAGTTACATCTTCGATGTATAAACTGTACTAGGTAGGGAACTGTTTCATGTTACAGCATGCTAATGCGCGACTGCTGACGTAACATGAAAGATTGAACTGCCTAACACAGTTTATATGTTAGGATTTAATTTAAAGTACGACGTTACACAGTGGCAAATTTTGGTTTTATTATCTGACGTCAGCTTAACGCTTTTAAAATCCTGATGATGGTCTGCCGACCGAAACTGGTTGTTAAATAAATAAATTTAACATCAGTTCGAGCCGATAATCACGACACTTTCAAGCTGAGACAGACATCGGCTGTCCCTTTTTCTAAGCAAATATCCAGTCATTTACATAAGTGATCTGTGGAAAACATAGTACTTTGCATGACGCAGTCATTTACATAAGTGATCTGTGGAAAACGTAGTACTTTGCATGATGCATTACTAATTTTTAATAGTTTAATTCTACATTGCTCCATTGTGATCAGGGATTACGTATGTGCATGAGCTTGGGAGGGGTGGGGGGAGAGGGGGAGTGGGCAGCATTTTTAATAACTTTTGTGTGACCTGTGAATTGTTGGGGTGTGGATTTTACTTTTATTGTGCGAGTAAGAACTTTTTTTTCGTTTTCCTTTTTCCATGTGCTAGATACAACGGGTGGAACTTTGTAGACTGCAGTGTAACTTCGTAACTTGGAATAAGCATTTGATTGTTATCCTTTTTGGGTGTGTCTACCGTGAGATACGATTCGTCTAACTTATTATACATATTTCACTAGTTGTTTGTGACTCACTTAATATATATTCAGCTGGAGGGACGGAAATATTGCCTACCTGAACCTACCTATTAGATTCTCTTACCACAGCAGGGACAGGGGAGCGAGAAAAATCTAGGTTTCCCGGTCAACACGTTACGACAATGTTGTAAGTGCCCTTTGTGAACAGGGATGGCAGCCATAAAAATTTGCGATCTTCTGTGTTTACTGTGGGTCAAATGTTATCGAGGGCACCATCGGGTGGTGTCGTTCTTTGCCCGGCAGAATCGTTTTGGAAGGCCTCATGTCTTCAAAACAGTTGTAGAAGGATTGAAATATTGTTGTTTTTGTTGTTGTTGCGGTCTTCAGTCCAGAGACTAGTTTGATGCAGCTCTCCATGCTACTCTATCCTGTGCAAGCTTCTTCATCTCCCAGTACCTACTGCAACCTACATCCGTCTGAATCTGCTTCGTGTATTAATCTCTTGGTCTCCCTCTACGATTTTTACCCTCCACGCTGCTCTCCAGTGCTAAATTGGTGATCCCATGATGCCCCAGAGATGAATACACTACGCAGATTCAGAAGGATGTAGATTGCATTAGGTACCTGGAGATGAAGAAGCTTGCACAGAATAGAATAACATGGAGATCTGCATCAAACCATTATCTGGACTGAAGACCACAACAACAACAACAACAACATTACATCCAAAAAGTTTGATAGCCCAGTACGACAAACTGCTGCCGAAATTATGGCCACTGAAACCTAACTAGGCATTTATCTGGGGATTTTTAGAGGGATCGATTGCGGAGAACTTGCGCGGTGTTGCTGAGAGTTGTCGCTCGTATAAAGAGTTCAGGGACGCGTTCGTTAATACAAAGTACATATTGGTGGCAAGTCACGCATGAAAGAATCAAGCAGGAGATTATGCTGGGAAAACATAAAGAAGCGTCAGGATTCCGTAGTCTGGTGAAGTTCTTTGAGTTTCTAACTAGGAAGAACCGGTTTCTGGGCCAGCTGTATAGTTCCAGTGAAATTATGGGGCACTGTTGCGACAAATTAACTCTGCACTACCAACAACGCGTCATCTGAAGATGCGACGATTCCACTGAATCCTTCAAGAGTGCACTACGTGAATTAGAGTGTGCCAACGAGATACAGGACACAAGAGACAGGAACAGAAACAAGACCACAGCCGTTGAGTTCCTACTACGTCGATGCTCTGCAATAAGAGACACACGATATGGGCACTCTTGCAACAGGAGTACTATTCTACTATTATGCACTTACCAGGGAAAGTGTGAAAATCAACCATGGGGGAGGCAGTGAGAGAGGACGTTATAAGTAGGCTGTTTAGGTTTTAATGTTGATAACGCCACATAGTGCTCTGTATGAAAATCGCTGACTGCACTGTGGCTGGTTGGACTCATTGTTGGAATATTCGCTATTGTAGCGTTGGGCAGTTGGATGTGAACAGCGCGTAGTGTTGGGCAGTTGGAGGTGAGCCGCCATCAGCGGTGGATGTGGGGAGAGAGAAACCAGAGTTCTGAGAGGTTACTATGAACGGACGATCTGGACGTGTGTCGGTCAGAAAAAGGAAATTTGTAAGACTGGATGTCATGCATTGACATATATATTATGACTTTTGAACACTATTAAGGTAAATACATTGTTTGTTCTCTATCAAAATCTTTCATTTGCTAACTATGCCTTCAGTAGTTAGAATCTTTTATTTAGCTGGCAGTATTGGCGCTCGCTGTATTGCAGTAGTTCGAGTAACGAAGATTTTTGTGAGGTAAGTCATTCATGAAAGGTATAGGTTACTGTTGGTCACGACCATTCTTTTGTAGGGATTATTGAAAGTCAGACTGCGTTGCGCTAAAAATATTGTGTGTCAGTCAGGATAAGCAACAACAAAAAACACCTCCTCACCTTACAAGAAAACTACCACATCCAAAAAACTATAACAGAAAAGAAACACCTCATAAATGATCAGATGAACTTGGCAAAACACACACTCTTTAAACTGATTGACCACTGAAAATAACAATAAAAGTACAAATATAACCACAAGCTCCATTTACCAATTCCACTTGCTCTCAGATCTGTCCCATAATCACTGTCCAGGCCATCCCTGTCGTTCCTTTCCTCCATCCCCCCCTTTGGGAAAAAAACACCACCCCTCTCACATATGTACCTACATACAAGACAACTGCACTAACTCCTCACACACACACACACACACACACACACACACACACAAACAGAAAACCGTTTCATATGTTGGCAACACCCACAACGTGAACGAAAACAAACGAATAGGCATAAACACTATAGCATTGATTAATGAAGAACAGTTAAGAAAGTCAATTATGAATAGTGCACCTAAGAACATAACGCAAAATGCCAAAAACTGCCGATGTGAAATGAAACCTGTCGACATTAACCACTGCTAGCAAGAGGGGAAGGTGCAGACCCTGTAAAGAAACACCGTAAGTAGCTTACAGACCAAATTCATAAAGAAAACGTTGTTTTCAATCTAAAAGAATCAAATAAATGTACAAACGTGTGTATCCAATTTACTGAATACCACAGAAGATGCTTTGTAAGTAAAAGCGAAACGCACCTCGTGCAATTCATTTTAATTACATTGCGCTCAGCTCAAGACAGATAACCTAAAATAACAGAAATTTATTTTTAACAAGCCCCACTTCCAGTAAGATTAACTATTTCACGCAGTGGCGCACGAACTTAAGAGTCGCGAACATTCAGAACATCAACGCTAAAAGCTCTGACACAAAAATCTCGAACCCAAAGACTCCCAGATGCTAAAGACTGGCAGACGCTAGAAACTACCAGACTCGAAAGACTAACAAAAAATGGTTCAAATGGCTCTGATCACTATGGGACTTAACGTCTGAGCTCATCAGTCCCCTAGAACTTAGAACTACTTAAACCTAACTAACCTATGGACATCACACACATCCATGCCCGAGGCAGGATTCGAGCCTGCGACCGTAGCAGTCGCGCGGTTCCAGACTGTAGCGCCTAGAACCGCTCGGCCACCCCAGCCGGCCGAAAGACTAACAGATGCGAAAGACGTTAAAAATACAAGCGTTGGCTTTATATAATAATTATGAAACAAAAGGAACATTCGTTAGAAACTCTTTGAATAAAGCCACTTCTTTTTTATGGATTTTTCCTATTTTTTCTTCTTCCCTTTTTCGATCGAGAGGCAGTATGTTACATATATGTATATGAGTGGGTGATATGACATGATCACAAAAATTGTACAATGGTGTTCTTTTGTGCCTTATGTACTAGATTCTTCATTACTGACTAACTTAAGTATTTCAAAGTATTAGCTAAATCTTAAATATATCCATTTTTCTAACATTAATTAAATATTTCGTTCATTTAATATCTATACTGAACAAATCAGTTTAGAGTTAACTACAAATTTCATTTTAGATACTAAACACAACTTAAGTACTCACTCTATGTCTATTATTGAACAAGTAAGTTCGTACTAATTGCACATTCCAATCTATGTATACTCTTAAATATTACTTTAACAATTTTGGGACTTGATTTTAGTCTTGTCTGTTGTTTTATCCGGGGAGGTCATCGATGTCCATTCATGTCACCGCTTCACCGCTCCTGTGCGGATGCAGTGGTCGTTTGGATTCTGCAGGCCATCTGTGTGGTTGCAGCAATGGGACATAAGGAATAGGGGTAATCTACGTCATATTTTTTCGTGCCGCCTTTTCAATGGGTGAGCAACACGACTTTTTCATTGTTGCATCTTCTTGTAGCTTGCAACATTATTGTGTATGCTGTGCCGCGTCTTCAGTGCCTACGCAGCACAACGTTTCCATTATTTGACGCTTGTGGTTTCTTTTTATAGCTTTCAATATGACTGTATATGTTGTGCCGCCTCTGCAGTGGCTAAGCAGCACAACGTTGTCGTTATTTGACCTACGTTGCCTCTTTATGTAGCTTGCAACATGTCCAATGTAATATTGAATGTTCTTACCCTCCACATCCTATAGCTTCTTGGATGATTACGCCATACGACGTGTGATTTTAGAATTTTCGTTCTCTTCAGCTTTCATTTGCCGATTCTTCGGCTCTGTTGTTAAGCTTCATAATACGTTCTTTGGATTGCGTACAGTTGCCGACCTTCTGCGGTAGGGTATTCTTTTCCTTCAGATTCTTGATCTGATTCATATCGATGCTGCTTGTGATGTTCTTGACTAAACTGACAATCAAATTACCGGTTGACATCAACGAATAACTCCTTCTTGTATAACGTCGTTGAGTGATAAACTCTATGAAACTGGTTCCTGTTCACTCGTTCCCGCTCTGCCTATAGCTTGCAAGGCGAGCGAACTCTCGACGTCGACGCCTTCTGCCTACGTCATGTGACGCCTCGTAGCTCATATTACCGTTCCTGGAGCCGTGCAGCCAAAAGATGACTCGTCCAGCAGCAATGCCTCAAGTTGTTTGGGCTGCGGCCTAAGCGACGGGTAAGATGTCTCCACAGATGCTCCAGAATGACGAATACAGAACATAAAGAACAAATGTAGATATGACATAATAGACATTACATATAAACATAACGTCCATTAATGTGACTCATTAAATTTTACCCCAGCAATCAATATTCTTGTTCACTAACGTGTGCAGTCTTTTAGTTTTTCTAATAGTTCACAGAGTTCATTTCCCGGTAGTGTTGGACACTAACTGTTTGCACATGCGATATTTCATTGTTTCACAATTATTCTTAATGCTCAAATCACTTTCATTTCTGCAGATTATGACAAGATTATGTTTCAGTTCAGGGCACCATCCTATTGAATTAGCTACTCGCCACGCGGAATGGCCGCGCGGTTTGAGGCGCCATGTTCGGACTGAGTGGCCCCTCCCGCCGGAGGTTCGAGCCCTCCCTCGGTCATGAGAGTGTGTGTTGTTCGTAACATAAGTTAGTTTAAGTAGTGTGTAAGTCTAGGTACCGATGACCTTAGCAGTTTGCTCCCTTAGGAATTCACACACATTTGAACATTTAATTAACTACTCTGTTACTTCACTTATTGTAGGTTATGCCGAGAATCTGTCTTATTCATTTCCGGGCACAACTCTACTGAAATAATTGACATTTCAATGGGTAACCAGAACCGCGACAATTTAATATGCAAACAAATTCGGTAACTCATTGTGTTTGTTCTTAATCTAAGCCTTCTTTTCACTAACAGTTATATGTGAGGCACGCAAACAATTACAGAACCAACTATTAACGAATTGCATTGTCATTAACTACTACACCATTAAAGGAAGAATACATTTGTATCCACTAAGATCAGAATATTATTAAAACAATAAATTGTAATGTTATTAAACTATAAAACTACTTAGTTAAAGCTTCTCATTCAGTGTACCAACAATTGTCGCTAAAGGTTTAATCCATAAAATTTCTTCACATCTTTGTGAGGAAACAAACCCTTTGGTTGTCCCCCATTATCTTCATTAGCTAACTAATAGATTCCCTCACGCAGAATGCGAATGATCCGGTAGTGTTCGGAGTAAAGCATGTTGCCATTTCTTGTTTACCTCTTACTAGTCGATGACTTATTTTATTAATAAGAACTTATCGCATATGGTATACGAGGTGTGGCTGGAAAAAAACCGGACTAGTACTGGTGAAACAATAAAACGAATGCAATAAGGCTGAAAGTCGCGTGGCCTGTCACGTGACTCTCGCTCCGCCTACTGCTCGAGTTTCATCTGCCTCCTGCACTCAGTCTGCCCGTGGCGTCTGTTTTAAGTAGTTAACGTTTTGTCTGTGCGTCGGAAAATGTTGAGTGTACAGAATGAATAGCGTGTTAACATCAAATTTTGTTTCAGACTAGGAAAATCTGCAAGTGAAACGTTTGTAATGTTACAACAAGTGTACGGCGATGATTGTTTATCGCGAACACAAGTGTTTGAGTGGTTTAAACGATTTAAAGATGGCCGCGAAGACACCAGTGATGACACTCGCACTGGCAGTCCATTGTCAGCAAAAACTGATGCAAACATTGAAAAAATCGGTAAACTTGTTCGACAAGATCGCCGTTTAACAATCAGAGCAGTGTCTGAGTTAACAGGAGTTGACAAGGAAAGTGTTAGGCAGATTCTTCATGAAAGTTTCAACATGAACAAAGTGTGTTCAAAAATGGTTCCAAAGTGTCTCACAATTGAACAGAAGGAACGCCGAAGAATGATTTGTTCTGACATCCTGGAAAACATTGAAAGTGATCCCACCTTCTTACAAAATGTTATTACTTGCGATGAATCGTGGTTTTTTACTTACGATCCCGAAACTAAACGCCAATCGATGCATGGAAAACTCCTGGTTCTCCACGACAAAAAAAGCACGAATGTCAAAATCGAAATTCAAGGCAATGATGATTGTTTTTTTTTTTTTTTGACATCAAAGGGATTGTGCACATTGATTGGGCACCAGAGGGACAAACAGTGAATCAGCATTACTACATTAGCGTCCTGGCTACCCTACGTGAGCGAGTACGGAGAAAACGGAACGATTTGTGGAGAAAAAAGTCATGGATCCTTCACCAAGACAATGCCCCAGCTCACAGTGCGTTGTCAGTGAAGACGTTTTTGGCAAAACACAACATTCCCATCTTAAATCATCCACCCTACTCACCTGATTTGGCCCCCTGTGACTTTTTTCTTTTCCCTAAAGTCAAGTCAGCTTTGAAAGGAACTAGATTTGAGACTGTTGAAGCAGTAAAAGAAAAAGCGACGGAAGTAATGTATGGACTTACCGAAAATGATCTGCAGCATTGCTATGAACAGTGGAAAATTCGTATGGAGCGGTGTAGAGACCGAGGAGGAGAGTGCATTGAAGGAGATAACATGAAATTGTAAATAATTGTAAATAAATGTTTTTTCCAGCATCAGTCCGGTTTTTTTCTAGCCGCACCTCGTATATCACAGTTCTGTCCAATTTACGATCAAATTTGGCCTTCCTTAGTCGGTCAGAATGCTTTAGTGATTCACGCACTTCGTCGAACTACGACTTCATATCTCTGTTTGGCTCAACCAAAATCGGTTAAGGTATAATGTATTCATTAGATACGGGCGTGTTGTGTACTATCTCCGCTGGGCTATACCGGGTGGATGAGTGCGGCATGCTTCTGTGAGCCGGTCGAGGTGGCCGAGCGGTTCTAGGCGCTACAGTCTGGAACCGCGCGACCGCTACGGTCGCAGGTTCGAATCCTGCCTCGGGCATGGATGTGTGTGATGTCTTTAGGTTAGTTAGGTTTAAGTAGCTCTAAGTTCTAGGGCACTGATGACCACAGATGTTAAGTCCCATAGTGCTCAGAGCCATTTGAACCATTTTTTTGCTGCTGTGAATCTCTTCAAAGATCGACAAGTACTCTATCCACTTATATTGTTGCGTTGCAGTATAAGTGTGAATAAATCTGTTAAAGTCACTAAACGTGATATCGTGATGTCAAGATATTCCTTATGTCTAACTTTAACACACATTCCTTCCATGCCTTGCTTGTACACGAAATGGAGTAAGAGGCTTTACAATAAGTCTGATGCAGGTAGACACCCATCTCACAAACATTAATCCTTTATCACACTAGGTTTCTGATCAAAAACTTCCAAATATCCCTTTTATAAGCTAGCTAATTCATTCCGCTGCACCTTAGTTAAGTATTTAGATTAGCCTATTTTGTTCTGAGTAACGTTTTCAACGTCTAATAAGTTATCTGTTAGTAATCTACGTAGTCCACAATTGTCAACTAAATACAGTATACTAGTACCCAAAATAATTAATCTTTATTCTCTGGCAGAATTTGCCGTGCAATTCCAGTATCCTCGCCTGGTTCAAAACAATAATCCGCCGTCATTGGCTAGGTGCATATCCCTTCTAAGAGGTCAGTTACTGCATTTTTTGTCCTTCATTAAATCCCAGTCCTAGATACGCGGCTAAGATAGTGTAGGAGCTAGCAAGAAGTTGTTTAATAGTCTTTCCCCTTGTGCACCTGAGACTTCAGAGTAACAGAATGAGCACTCAACGCACCTCATAAAGTCTGAAACTGGCAACACAGGAAGTTTTTGCTTACTGTTCTATTGTTTAAACAAACAAACACTCATTACACTAAAAGTCGCTCAAGTATCGAGCAGGATATTTACAGGTTCATATATTAAAACTTCGACCATTGCCTGTACCGGTTCAGTAGGTTTTATTCTACGTTTCTAGTAAGTCTTCTCGAATGTCCATCCCATCGTTGTTTCTTAGCACTGTTACTTCTAATGATGTTTCGTCTTACTCTTTATGACCAGCATCTTCTGGAAGGCGTAAAGAGGCTGGCTCTAGTTTATTGATTCAGTTGTCCCGTCATTATTCCCTTCCTCTACAACTACCACTCTTACTTCGTGGATCTGAGCTACCCAGTCACGGCCTCGATTACAATGCTTATTTTCAGTTTGATTTATCATTTGTGGTGGCATGTATTGCCATGACGTCTCTATTACGTTTGCAGGCGCTGTCCAGGCAACGGCCGATTGATTACACCATCGAAAGTGTCTCAAGTTATTATTCTTTGGTGACATATTATGATTGTTACATTTTCGCTTCCGTGTGTAGTTTAATGAACTGCTATTACTGTCTTTCGGTTGATGTCTATAATGCCTATTATTTTTACTGTGTATAGCACCATTATTATTATTGCCGTTACGCGGATGATGACCTTGTGAATTGGACCCTCTGTTTCCGGAATGATCACCATTACACTGATTGTTATTATGACAATTTCGATTATTCGTATTACCGATATTATATTGCGATTTTCCGTTGCGATAGTTTTCACTGCAACAGTTACGGTGGTACACACGTTGTACGGATTCGCATTATATATCTGATTCCCGAACTACCTAGCGTCGTCTTGGATTACGTCTAGCGATTCTGTTACTGACAAGAATTGATCTAAGTCAACATTGGGTACGTTAATTGGTTCCTCTTGCAGGTGAGTTAGTAATTTCCCTTTGGGAATTCTCAAAACCTCTCTGTGATTTTATGGGTTCATTCAAATATCGGGTCTTGTTTATGTAACTTTCGAAATGTGGCCTTTATCGGGTTGTAAAATTCTGGATTGTAAATCTCGTTTCTAAATCTGTTTTGTTTCCACTTTGACCAGGATTTCGCAATAAATATTTTTTCTAACTCATAGCGTGACGCACAAGTCTCTGCTATCTCAGATATCCATAGCGAGACTTGACCACTGGTTTTCGACACCCAACTGAATTTTGTCTTGCTCATTCCAGAACACACTTCGAAAACGATTTATGAACACCGTAGGGTGTATAGACTTTTCCTCTGTTGAAAACGTTTGGAACTGGCAAGCTTTGAATGTACTATTTTCTACCTACTGCCGACGAAGTTGCACTCGACGTTCAAAATGCCTATTCCTGTAATCTAAATCTTCTCGACTGCTAACCGATCTCTCCCGACAGTCGTTCCACCTCCTTTTCTTTATCTCTAGATTGATCGATGATCGTTGATCGGACAACCTACCCAGCAATTCTATCTCGGTTGACTTGCATCCCATGCGCGATATCCGATTGTTGGCTTGACTCTGTCAAGCGGGAATTTCTGAGATTATCTGAAAACGGCTTTAAATTGTTCTATAATTTCAGTGTTTCCTACCTGATCTATTTACAAACTGCCCCTACAGCACTCTGTACTTGAGATCGTACTTCTCTGATTTGGTCTCTATCCACTCGGACATTCTTTCTCAGTCTTTATCGTCTGACCCATTAAATAATCCTCAATATACTCTTGGCTTGTGCCCTGAAGATCTTTTACTTTGACCCATATATCATCTATTCTAATGGCTCTGAACACTATGCAACTTAACTTCTGAGGTCATCTGAGGTCAGGTAGCGGTCGCTCGGTTCCAGACTGTAGCGCCTACAACCGCTCGGCCACTAAGGCCGGCCATCTATTCTATCCAACACGCCAGACTGCTCTTTACGTATCTCTTTCACATCCTTCTCTAAAGTAAGGTATCATGTTTACTTCTAGCTGACTTCAAGACCGGTCTCACTTTCTCGAGTTCCTTTGCCAATCTATCGTCTCTTTCTTTATTTCTGCTTCTAAAGATTTAATCGACATTTGATTTCCTCCTTAAATCCTCGATCCTTTCGATCCCGTTCGTGATTAGCCTGTAATGCTTCCTCTTTAAATTCTCGATATTTCTGATCTCGTTCTTGCTTAGCCAGTAGTAAATCCATTTTAAATTCTCTGTCTTTCTGATCCCGTTCTTCCCTGTGCTTTAGTTCGTGTACCTTCCGTTACCGATTAGCTTTTAATCTCTCCTCCTTAAATTCTCGATGCTCCCAATTGAATTTAACGGGAAAGTCAAACAAAACACCCAGCCCCACTTCATTTGTAGATTCACCCATTCTGCTACTTCGTATAGGGGAACCACTATTAGGTATCGTCATTCCTAAATGGTTACTTTCAGTCGTTTGCGTCGCAAACAAGGAGTCTATTCCGGTCACACTCGATGACTTTAATGCTCCTTCCTTGTTCATTTGTTCAGGGAATATGTTTTCTATCCTACCCATCTCTCTTCCCTCCTCCCTAGTCATATCTTCGTTCACATCCTCTACAGTAGATCTCAACCTTTTAGGACGTCTTTGACATGGTCAAATAGAACAGATTACTACCAATCAACAATAACACAATTACCGATATACAACACAAAAATACTGTCCAGGCCACAATATAAATTCAATGACTCGACAACTTGCCGTAGTCATCCACCGGCTGCTAAATTATATTTAACTGAAGCATAATGAGCTACTAGTCAGACTTAAAATATCGAAAATTACGGCAACCTGTATGTGTGCCTCCCTCAGGCACGATGTCTATCGGTTGTAGTTCGTTGTAGTACTTCCTTCCTGTCACTTCGGGCTTAGTTTATCGAATAAAGCGAAGTTTTAACACGAGCAAGTTCAACCGAATGGTTATTCCGTTCGTATACAGGCACTAAATAATTCAAAATATCACATGTATAAACTGCACATTGTTGATACGTTACTTTCGAGCCAAACGTTGTCGCGCCATTTCTGACGCCTCCTATTGCTACCTATTGGCACTTCCACGACCAGCGAAGGTGTAACGTCCATTTTCTATGCCCAGCCAGTATTCTTCACCTCTTCCAGATACGTATCAGCAAGGCGACAGAACACCATCTGTCATTGCAGTCAATATTTGTTGAGCTGTACGTTTAAATTCAAATTATTACCATCACCCACCTGCGTTGTTTAGCGGTATCCGCCAAAGATGCTCATTAACAGCTACTGGGCGTCCTCTTCGTGTTTCAAAACGAATATCTTTGATTTTGCTTAGCACATGTACACCGAATTAATTTCTTCAAAAGTCACAGTATTCATTTAACACAGTTTTCACACAAATTTTCAGAAAAGTTTTGCATCACCTCGATTCCGAGAGATCCGGAACCTGTACAGAAAATTGGAACTGAGATCAACATAAAAATTATTTCCGCCCTTTTTATTGCTCATGAAAACCACACATTGCATCCAGAATGAGATTTTCACTCTGCAGCGGAGTGTGCGCTGATATGAAACTTCCTGGCAGATTAAAACTGTGTGCCGGACCGAGACTCGAACTCCCGAGTCCCGTATTCGAGTCTCGGTCCGGCACACAGTTTTAATCTTCCAGGAAGTTTCACACATTGCATGATGTGCCACCATACATCGAGACCCTCAGAGGTGGTGGTTCAGATTTCTGTACACACCGGTACCCCTAATAATCAGTAGCACGTCCTCTTGCAACGATAGATGCACTGTATTCGTCGTGGCATGATATGCACAAGTTCATCAAGGCACTGTTGATCCAGATTGTCCCACTCCTCAACGGCGATTCGGCGTAGATCCCTCAGAGTGGTTGGTGGGCCACGTCGTCCATAAACAGCTCCTTTTCAATTTATCCCAGGCATGTTCGATAGGGTTTATGTCTGAAGAACATGCTGGCCACTCTGGTCGAGCTATGTCGTTAACCTGAAGGAAGTCATTCACAAGATATACACGATTTAGGCACGAATTGTCGTCCATGAAGACGAATGCCTCGCCAGTATGCTGCCGATATGGTTGCACTATCGGTCGGAGGACGGCATTCACGTGTCGTACATCCGTTACGGCGCCTTCCATGACCACCAGCGGCGTACGTCGGCCCCACATAATGACACCGCAAAACAGCAGGTAACCTCCACCTCGCTGCACTCGCTGGACAGGGTGTCTAAGTCGTTCAGCCTGACCGGGATGCCTCCAAAAACGTCACCGACGTTTGTCTGGTTGAAGGCATATGCGACACTCATCGGTGAAGAGAACGTGATGCCAATCCTGAGTGGTCCATTCAGCATGTTGTTGGGCCCATCTGTACCGAGCTGCATGGTGTCGTGGTGCAAAGATGGACCTCGCCATTGATGTCGGGAGTGAATTTGCACATCATGTAGCCTACTGCGTTCAGTTTGAGTCGTAACGCGACGTCCTGTGGCTGCACAAAAAGCATTATTCAACATGGTGGTGTTGCTGTCAGCTTCCTCCGATCCATAATGCGTAGGTAGCGTTCATCCGATGCCGTAGTAGCCCTTGGGCGGCTTGAGCGAGGCATGTCATCGGCAGTTCCTGTCTCTCTGTATCTCTTCCATGTCCGAACAACATCGCTTTGGTTCACTCTGACACGCCTGGACACTTCCCTTGTTGAGAACCGTTCCTGGCACAAAGTAACAATGGCGACGCGATCGAACCGCAGTATTGACCGTCTAGGCACGGTTGAACTACAGATAACACGAGCCGTGTACCTCCTTCCTGGTGGAATGACTGGAACTGATCGGCTGTCGGACTCTCTCCGTCTAATAGGCGCTGCTCATGCATGGTTGTTTATTTCTTTGGGAGGGTTTAGTGACATCTTCGAACATTCAAAAGGACTGTGTTTGTGATATAGTATTCGCAGTCAACGTCTAGCTTCAGACGTTCTGGGAACTGGGTTGATACAAAACTTTTTTATGTCGTATGATATGATTTACTATGAAGTATATTTATACCTGAGCCCCATAATAAATGTCTATAATCGAAAGTCAAAGAAATTTACTTTTATTTATCCCAGCTTCCAGTGAGGTTAACTGTCTCACGCAGTGGCGCATGAACTTAAAGAGTCGTGAATATTCAGAACTACAACGCAATGAAGCTCCGACACTAAAATCTCGAACACGAGGACTCCCAGATGTTAAAGACTCAGACGCTACAGACTAACAGACGCAAAAGGCACGAAAGACTAGCAGACGAGAAAAACGTTAACAATGCGTGCGTTGGTTTTATATAATAGCTATGAAACGAAAGGAACATTTGTCAGAAACTCTTTGAATAAAGCCTCTTGCTACTTTGCATATAGTTCTCTATTCCATTGACTCTTATTATCCTTTCCCGAGTATTTAATTTTTGTGGTTTAAAATGAGAATTCGTTATCTTATATAAACTTTGGGAGTTGTTCATAGACAATTCGAATAAATTTTGGTTTCAAAAGGACACAATATATGTAATGAGGGGTTACAGCATCTAATGGACAAAAGCAGTGTAATTCTCTTACGCCCATTTTCCTACTTTTGCTTTCTGAGACGTAAATATTCGATGCTGCCCTTGCAAGATCACGCACACGGATAGAATCGTAGGAGCCAGTGCACCTCCAACTTCTCGCAGCGTAATCAATAACATTCCAGCGAGTTTACTGCCCAGATTAACAGTCGACATAATTGTATACGAATGCGTTAAGTCATTGTTATTAGGTGATCTTGTTAGAATTGTCTTGCTACCTCTAATTGGCAAAGTTCCTTTCATACGCATTTCCTCTGCAAACCTCAACTGGCCGCAGTTGAAAACAAATTCCTTATTGTACGAAGGGACGAATTTGTTTATCTTATCTAAACATTTTCAGGCCTGTTTCTCAGCATGCATCGTCAAGTTGACACTTTGTTTGAAATTTCGTTGCCTTACGACTTCCAGTTCTGCAGCACTGTTTTAAATTGTGCAACGATCCAAAGCTTTCCTTGGAACCACTGCTATGTAACTCGCAGTGTGATGTGAATAACGTAATAGGTCACCATCACGTACATCCTGTCTATTGAATGGAGCAACACTGGAACGCGATAACACCAGTTTGCGTAACAACTCTGCCTTGTCATCCCCTGAATATTCGTATTTTTTCTGATACAATACACTGCCATATTGCTGCAGACTTATTCTAAATGTGTTCGTAATTTGTTTTTATTGTGCTGCGGATGATCGTCCATGTATGTAATTATGTTTAGTACCCTCTCCTTGGACGTCGACTAATCTTTACTAAGTTGAACTGGAGACGGGATGTGTGGATCCCTTTCCGACAAAGAAGATGAACTATAATGGCTCGACACGAGTTTTATATCAATTTCACTTCTTAAGTCCGTATCGTCGTCATTGTACTCCACATGTACAGTCTTAGACATAAAAACTGACCGCCGGCCGGCCGCCACAGAGACTAAGTCCGAGTCGTTCACTTAAGGTGGCCAATAAAACTGACCGCCCCTGACAACTCTAAGTCCGGCCATCTGCACAATCTGGCAACACTGTAAGATGCGGAAGTGTTAGGAGGAAGTGTTAGGTTAGGTTAGGTTAGTGTTGTTTAACGTCCCGTCGACAACGAGGTCAATAGAGACGGAGCGCAAGCTCGGGTTAGGGAAGGATGGGGAAGGAAATCGGCCGTGCCCTTTCAAAGGAACCATCCCGGCATTTGCCTGAAACGATTTTAGGGAAATCACGGAAAACCTAAATCAGGATGGCTGGAGACGGGATTGAACCGTCGTCCTCCCGAGGAGGAAGTGTTGTCTACTTCCAAGTTCCTATGGCTGGATTGAGACCGTGGTCTTGCGGTAATCGTCGTGCTTGCTAAACTTAGAGTCGCATGTTCGCGTCCAACTGGTTTTTTTTTTTTTTTTTTTTTTTTTTTTTTTTTTTTTTTTTTTTTTTTTTTTTTACCACATTTCGGTCTTAAGTTATGAGTCTGATTGAACATCGAAGACAATTCGCGTAACATTCTACCTACCCGCAATAAAAATTATTCCAGAAACAATTCCGCAGGACAGCTCGTGGCTGCGTCGCGATCATAACAGCTTACGCTCGAGCGTTTCCTCGCGCTGCAGCGGCTACCGGCCACCGGCCAGACGCCACCCGCCGCCTGAAATCCGGCGCCGCTCATGCGAACGCGGCGCCACGCTGTCAGTGTATGTATCAATGCCATTTTCGAATTTGAAGTTCTAGTTATCATCTTGCAGTTAAGCATTGGATTCTGCATACTTGAAAATCATGAACTACAGTTAAGCATTGCAAAATTGAGTCGCAAGTGGAAGAAGGTGTAACATCTGGAACACAACGTTTACTTTTGGTATAACAGAGGGGCGAATGTAGAGGAGACAGCTAGAATGATTTGAACTGTGCGTGGAGCGAGTGCTTTAGGGAAAAATACGCCAGAAAGAGATATTCTTGTTTCAACAAAGATCGTTCTGGCATGAATGATTTTCCACATTAAGGAAGTCTCGACTACTGATATATGTGACATTTTACCATGCGACATTTGCATTTAACAGACATAGTTCAGAAGTCTGGTGTAGGAGTACTGCATGCTCTAATTCGAAACAACAAAAATCAACGGAGTGACTATTATTGAACGTTATCAGGTCGCTCATTGAGCATTCCTTTGCAGTACTGTTACTGGTGACGTATTATGATGCTTTTATCGTTAACTTCCTAAGAAGAAATGAAAGGCCGAGCCCCACCAAAAGACGTAGACTAGAGCAAAGAGTAGTGTGAACATAATATTTTACATTTGATAGCTCCATAAGTGTGTTTTGGACTACGAATTCTGCCCCAAGGGGTGTGTGCTACACAGCTGGAATTTGTTGTCAACAACTAAGACACCTTTCGGCTGCAGTGTAAGAAAGTCGAGCAACAAAACTACATCACCTGTGCTACTGCATGATAACTCACTCTGTTGATTTGAGAAACAAAACTATCCAGGAGATTGATAGAAAAGTCGTCTCTCATACACTTGTATTGATAGGGAAGTCCTCTCGCAAGCACTTGTCCCTCTCGTCATATATTCGTAAAATTTTACCTTTCCCGCTCTTGATCGATCAACCGTCAAGGCAATTCACTTCTAGACGAAAATACTCTTAAAACTGCACTGGTTTAATGACATCGTTAGAACCAGTGGTTTTCTACAAACGTAGAATTTGCAAACAACTTTAGCATAGTCAGATTGTTGTAGATATCGTGAAAGAAAATTCAGCTGCTAAATAATTTCTCTTTGATGATTAATGTTGCGTTTAGAAAACTAATGGAAAATGCAATTAAAATATTCACTGTGCCAATACAAATTAAATTCAGCTTACTACATAAACATCACGAAGGCAATCTATCTTAATAAAGCACTATGTGTAAGACTATTGAGCCTATTTTAACAGGAATTAGTAGGATATTACCGACTTTTGACTTCGAAAAGATCTGTATTTACTTCATTTCCTGTATCATTCGCAAGTATTATGAAAAATGTGGTATTTCATAGATAAAATTGTGTGTTCACAACAACAAAAAATATGTCGGTAGAAAACAAAAGTGGCATTATGAAATTGGCAGTACCGTAAGGTTTCCGCTCTGACACTAAGGGTTACTGTAAGTAGCAAGCCGAATTTTGCTCGAGCTTTATCTTACGATTCTCTTATTGAGTTTGTATCTGCCTGCTGGTAGCTCTACTACAAAGAATAAAAAAACCTGGCTTTCAGCGAGTCTAGCAAGGCGAACGACAACAGCTTGCACCTGGTAGCCAAGCATGTTACTTGAGAAATGGTATTTTCCTGTAGTGGGAATCCACCCTTTTGTGGTTGAATTGTTGGCAAATATCAGTCAAACGTGTGCCGTTGGTCTAAGCGTTTCGGTGTGTTGAATTTCTACCAATGATTTTTCTACAGGTTTTTTCTGTCCCAAATAGAGGGTTGAAGTCTCCCTTAAGTATTTTCACGTCATCTTGGTGAATTTTGCTCATAGTATTTTCTAGTGTGTTCCAGTATTTTTCGACATTTTTGGTGTTTTTCTTATTTTCGATGTTGGTAGGGCCATGTGCATTGATGAGTATTTTTTACTGGGGCTCTGAATGAGCATAGTCATAAGTCGATTGATGACGGGTGTGATTTCTTTGACAGAACTGATGATAGGTCTGCGTTCGAGAAATGCCATGGGCAAGATTGGTACGCCTATCGCTACATTTTGTTGCATTTTGCTCTTGAAGACGCAATGGTTTCCGTAATGCAAGGTTTCATAGTCAGTTAGTCGTGGTTCTTGAAGAGCAATGATGAGAATTTTTTGTCGGTCGATTTATTATGTGAGATTAAGTTTTGTTATAAAAAAAAGTTCTTATGTGTGTGAAATCTTATGGGACTTAACTGCTAAGGTCATCAGTCCATAAGCTTACACACTACTTAAACTAAATTATCCTGAGGACAAACACACACACACACACCCATGCACGAGGAAGGACTCGAGCCTCTGCCGGGACCAGCCGAACAGTCCATGACTGCTGCGCCTTAGACCGCTCGGCAGTTTACACAGTTCATGTTTGCTTGTGTTTCATTGGTTTGGCCTCGCTGATTACAGGACCGGACAGGACCAGAGGGTGTTGAAGCCTTTGGAAGCAAATATTTTCAGCCGAGCTCACTGAGCTAACTGACGGTGACCAGAGTAGTGGTGATTCTCATTCAGACGTGCGTGGATTTTGGGTTCAACGGATTGAGTAGTCGTTGAGGATTGTGTTAGTATTTGGTTCACCCCAAGTATTTGATTTCCTCGGTACCACCCATATGGGGGAGGGTTTCCCCTATCGGCCCCACGGGATTATTATTATTATTATTATTATTATTATTATTATTATTATTGTCATTATGTCATCAGCAAATCCGATATGGTGCACCTTTCCACCACTGAAATACACACCTGGAAATTGAAATAAGAACACCGTGAATTCATTGTCCCAGGAAGGGGAAACTTTATTGACACATTCCTGGGGTCAGATACATCACATGATCACACTGACAGAACCACAGGCACATAGACACAGGCAACAGAGCATGCACAATGTCGGCACTAGTACAGTGTATATACACCTTTCGCAGCAATGCAGGCTGCTATTCTCCCATGGAGACGATCGTAGAGATGCTGGATGTAGTCCTGTGGAACGGCTTGCCATGCCATTTCCACCCGGCGCCTCAGTTGGACCAGCGTTCGTGCTGGACGTGCAGACCGCTTGAGACGACGCTTCATCCAGTCCCAAACATGCTCAATGGGGGACAGATCCGGAGATCTTGCTGGCCAGGGTAGCTGACTTACACCTTCTAGAGCACGTTGGGTGGCACGGGATACATGCGGACGTGCTTTGTCCTGTTGGAACAGCAAGTTCCCTTGCCGGTCTAGGAATGGTAGAACGATGGGTTCGATGACGGTTTGGATGTACCGTGCACTATTCAGTGTCCCCTCGACGATCACCAGTGGTGTACGGCCAGTGTAGGAGATCGCTCCCCACACCATGATGCCGGGTGTTGGCCCTGTGTGCCTCGGTCGTATGCAGTCCTGATTGTGGCGCTCACCTGCACGGCGCCAAACACGCATACGACCATCATTGGCACCAAGGCAGAAGCGACTCTCATCGCTGAAGACGACACGTCTCCATTCGTCCCTCCATTCACGCCTGTCGCGACACCACTGGAGGCGGGCTGCACGATGTTGGGGCGTGAGCGGAAGACGGCCTAACGGTGTGCGGGACCGTAGCCCAGCTTCATGGAGACGGTTGCGAATGGTCCTCGCCGATACCCCAGGAGCAACAGTGTCCCTAATTTGCTGGGAAGTGGCGGTGCGGTCCCCTACGGCACTGCGTAGGATCCTACGGTCTTGGCGTGCATCCGTGCGTCGCTGCGGTCCGGTCCCAGGTCGACGGGCACGTGCACCTTCCGCCGACCACTGGCGACAACATCGATGTACTGTGGAGACCTCACGCCCCACGTGTTGAGCAATTCGGCGGTACGTCCACCCGGCCTCCCGCATGCCCACTATACGCCCTCGCTCAAAGTCCGTCAACTGCACATACGGTTCACGTCCACGCTGTCGCGGCATGCTACCAGTGTTAAAGACTGCGATGGAGCTCCGTATGCCACGGCAAACTGGCTGACACTGACGGCGGCGGTGCACAAATGCTGCGCAGCTAGCGCCATTCGACGGCCAACACCGCGGTTCCTGGTGTGTCCGCTGTGCCGTGCGTGTGATCATTGCTTGTGCAGCCCTCTCGCAGTGTCCGGAGCAAGTATGGTGGGTCTGACACACCGGTGTCAATGTGTTCTTTTTTCCATTTCCAGGAGTGTAGATGTGCATTGTTCGACTCAGTATTTCCATCACATAAATATGGGTTATAATTACGTTACATTGCTGCTAGTAGACATATTTCTCACTTTTTCTTGGGCAGTTGCTACCTGTTACTCCATCATAGGAATTTATGTGCGCAGCATTGTTCAAATTATCCGATTTCTGTAATTTCGTTTCGATACCAGATCGTTCTAATCGGATTCAGCCAGTCAGGCTTAGTGTGGATACCCGAATACGACTCGCATCATTTGATAGACTGGGTAAACCACATTCTTAATCGGACGGTTTAATCTAGATCACTTATTTATGACAGGGCCTGAATTCTTAAACGCTGTTGAAAATAATAATACAATGTGCTTCTTATTAATATGTTATTTACATATAAATATATGAACGAACGCACCGAGCGAGGTGGCGCACTAGTTATCTCGCTGGACTCGCATTCGGGAGGACGACGGTTCAAACCCGCGTGCGGCCATCCTGATTTAGGTTTACCGTGATTTCCCTAAATCGCTCCAGGCACATGCCGGGATGGTTCCTTTCAAAGGGCGCGGCCGACTTCCTTCCCCGTCCTTCCCTAATTCGATGAGACCGATGACCTCGCTGTCTGGTCTCTTTCCCCAAAACAACAACAAATATATGAACGAACGAGATAACAGTTTATTTACAGGAGCACAGCCCCATCCATCATACCAGAGCAGTGCGAGATTGCTTTCAGGGACAAGAGAGGATAAAGCTGTTGCCGTTTGTTCCACGATCACCGTACATCAACCAGACAGAGAATGTGTGGGCAGGGGTAACAAGGTCATTGCCATGTGGACCTACAAATGCAAGCGACATTTGGACGAATATAGAAAACGTATGGTGGGAAGTAAAACATCACGCTACACTGTCGACGACTTAATGAAAACAATGCCCCTACTCTTCGAGAAATCTTACGTAATGATTGTGGGTGGGTTGGTTACTAAAAGTATACTCGTCCACATAACCCATGTGGACAATTATCTGATAGTCGGTCAAGCTTTTCTTTGTCGCAGCTCTTTAGATACAAGTCCATTTACTTTCAGTCTCCTCCTTACAATTCTTGCAATGCAAGGTAATGGAAAAATCTCATCCACTCGACGCCAACTGAGGAACTGACTGGTGCATGTGTTGTTCAACACACAGTAGTTGTCACCCTCACTGGAATCAATGACTGTTTGTTTGTGTGTGTTTTCGTGTTCACGCACAATCTGAATCAATACTATTAACATTAGAGAGACAACCAACAATAAATGTTGCATCAAATATGACTGTAAAGTATTGCAATGCCATGGGAAGTTACAAACTGAATTTTTACCCAACCCACGAGCTGCATATTACGTTACGTTAAGTAAGATGTAGTAACTCCATAGTATCGTTAGCAGAGACAGTGCGCTCTTGTTGTCGAGGCTCGCGACAAGTGCTGCGATTAGCAGTGCCCAATGCCGCCGCGATTTGTTTATGTTGGCTGAGCGTGGACACTGCAGGAGACGCTTCGCCATAAACAGAAATAAATCACCTTGGCTGTGACTGCAGTGAGCGGATATCACTGCCTGCGTGTTCTTATAGTAACCAACGTGAGACTCTATTCACAGGTGCCATGGAGCAATTGCAACGGGTATCATGTCATTAGTCATCAGAATATTAACCAGTGATGAAATGTCCACTCTATTTGAATCCCAAGAAAATAGGAACCTTCTCACAAAGGAATGTCAGGTGATATCACAATTTATCCAACATGCAAAAATTAACTGCAAGGCTTTCATATATGCAGTAGTAGCACACAAGGAAATATTATGTCTTGGAAGCGTATATTTCATTTCCTCTTCTCATATTAACGCCCTTGTTTTAGTATGAAGTGAGAAAAAACATGAAAAACTAAAGTTCCTGAGAAGCATATCAGTCATTTCCTCTTCTCATATCATAACTTTTATTTTTGTATGAAGTAAAAAAACAAGCAGTTTAAGTTTGTGAAGCATAATATGACACAAGATTCTTATCGTAGGCGCTATCGGAAACGCAAAAAGCAGGGAGCTGCCCATTCTTTTGTACAACAGTCTGTCTCCTTTCATGCATTACTCCCGCTGGGAGTTTCTTATTTAAGGACTTGTGGGCATCAAGTTCTTCATCAGAACAAGCCTTATGTTATTGTGCTAATTACGGTATGGAAAAAATGCAACGAAGACGATTTCCCCTAAAGCAGTGGGGATATTTGCAAAGCGGTTCTAGGCGCGCCGTCCGGAACCGTGCGACTGCTACGGTCGCAGGTTCGAATCCTGCCTCGGGCATGGATGTGTGTGATGTCCTTAGGTTAGTTAGGTTTAAGTAGTTCTAAGTTCTAGGGGAGTAATGACCACAGCAGTTGAGTCCCATAGTGCTCAGAGCCATTTGAACCATTTGATATTTGCAAAACTCTGTATTCAGCAATGACTGCCAGCTGCCATAACAGTTGACAGAATCCATGCGGCAGGCAACACGACTGTGCGAGCACTTCAGACTTCATTCAGCAAGACGTCGGGAGATGGTTGGAAACGTCAAATTAACGTCGCTTTCCGAGTCGTATTCAATCCAGAATGAGGTGTTATTAAGGTAGTTGAGCGTTCTAGCAATTACACTTTTATAATTCCCATATGAGTATTCCGATAGCCACAAGAACCCGTTAGTGTGAAACTGTCGGGAACTGCATTAATATCAAACTGCAAAAACTTGAGACAATACGTGGACTCTTCTCTTCGCTGGGTGACCTATCACTATTATTTAGGATTCTCTCCGTCCTAGGCGTAATGCAGATGGAACTTCAGAGGCGCTTTCCGCTATTTTGGACAAACATCACGAACTTGTAATCACTGCGAATTACAACTGCGTGTAGATATGGCTCAGGTTGTCAGTAGTTGTGGTGGTGTTATGCTGTCAAACTGCTTACATTAACGTTAATGGTGGCACACATAATTTAGCGCTGACTACCTACTTGAGTAAAGATAGTGTTGTGGCGTCGTCGCTTCTCTTTATTTGGCCTCAGCTTGAGTAATCCGATTTAACGAACATAGTACTCCGTTCGCGGGCTGCTAATGATACAGTATGACTGCAGAGGTCATCGTGTGGGTATTACATTAATTCTGCAATGAATTGCTTAACAAATATTACCCTCAGCTATGCAGCTGGAATGACTCATTACATAGGTACTCTATGTTGCACTTGGTTAAGGGATCAGTTCGCCGCAATCCTGCTTCTACTGTTCGTAAATACTCGTATACTTCAAAGATGGTTCAAATAGCTCTGAGCACTGTGGGACTTAACTTCCGAGGTCATCAGTCCACTAGAACTTAGAACTAATTAAACCTAACTAACCTAATGACATCAGACACATCCATTCCCGAGACAGGATTCGAACCTGCGACCGTAGCGGTCGCGCGGTTCCAGACTGTAGCGCCTAGAACAGCTCGGCCACACCGGACGGCATACTTATTACTCACCATTCGTTATTTGACTAAATATTAACTACAATCTGATTCGCATATATATGACATGGGATAGCACCGGCACAAAGCAATGACTAAGGGTTGGATGCCGTTGAAGTCCCGTTACACTGATGGCAAGACAAATGTTCGCAATTCACCTCTATTGCCTCAAGAAACAATTGCATCTTAAATGTCGAAGCACCTAACGTCCACACTGTCACAGCGCGTTGAAATACAGCTAAGACGGCAGATGAATATTTGTTACCGACTGGGCATCGAACCTGGACCTCCTGCTTACTAGACAGACATGCTGATCACTGCACTATTATTTTTTTTTAAAGTTTGAGAAGACTTTCAGCACCAGGTAGGCGGAGGCAAAGAGGGCAGGGCTCGAAGATCCGAGGCCTGGTGTCAGTGCCTCCCCCATACCTGTCACTGCGCAGCTGCATTATTCCCATGTGTTCCATGTTTGCACCCATATATACCTTTAAATTGTGGAAAAAATTGAAGAAGTAATTAAGGTAAAATAAATTACAGATTGCCGCCTCCAGTGGCGTGCGTTCCTTGTAGAATATAACTTATAACAGTGAAAAGGGTGACGGAAAAATACATAACAAACATTCATTCAGAAATATAATCATAATTTAAGTTATTTTTCACTGGATGCATATGAGTTCTGTAAGGAAGCCTTATGTTTTCCACAAATGATAAAAATTTCGGAGCCGGAGGGGTTTTGCCAAATTAGAACAGTTCTGATTTTAGAACCAACGTAAAACAATATTCCAGGAATAAAAAAAAGTGAAAGAATAGGATTCTGCTTCTTATCAAAAAAACTGTCCACCTCTTTGTAACCCACATAAAGCAATAGATAAAAAAATTTGAAACCATTCCTTATATTTGTTATTCTTCTTCAGCGTAAAATGTTCTTCTGCAATATAAAACATGTACTCTTCTAAGTTCTGTTTGTTACGACGTAAAACACAAACTGTCCCAGAAGCCACGAATAACTGTTATTCTTTGCGGACGGGTAACATTTCCAATCAGGGTTGTACAGCTTCAGTTATCGGTATATGACTTTCGGCGGTTCTGTTGATAGTGCTAATTTCTTCCTAGTCCAGTTCCAAATTCTGATTCTATTTTCACATAAGAAGATGTGCTCTACAGTTTCTACAAGCCGACATTTGTCGTAGTATGGAGATGGTCTCAATTTGATTTTCCATAGTCGTTCCGCTGAGTGTATGGTTTCGTTTACAACGTAGCACCATACAGCACTGTCTCTAGTTGGTAGAATTTTATTGTTGATATTTTTCCAGACGTTCCGCCAGTTTTGTAGGTTAACTTACCGCAATTGGTTTGTGAAGACGATTTGTGGTAATATAATCATAGACGGTTCTAGTGTTGGTTTGTGATGGGGGAAGTCTTATACAGCTCCAATCGCCATAGACCGATGACCACGCTGTCTGGTCTCCTTCCCCAAACAACCAACCAACCAACCATCCAATCGCCATATTGCTTTGGGACGTAATCTAGGCTGGCATGCTACATTAACAGGAGCGTTCCTATCTCCAGGATCTAACAAGAGGAACAGAAGTTTCGTGATGCTTGTCTCAGTGGCATGTATTAGTTTAAAAGCACGTCTTTAATTCCAAGTCCTCCATTTTGCCTCTGCAAAGTCGCCGTGTGGAGGGATACTTTGAAGATATTTTGTTTCTACACATACCAAGAGGCGACAGCTAATATTTTATGCGCAGTGACCTGCAGTATCGGTAAGACTGCTGCGACATGATATATTTTGCTAAGTATGTATGTATTTATAAAGTGAACTTTCTGCAGTCGGTCTAACAATCGGATGTCATGGTCCTTCAACAAGGTTCCGATGACATTAAGTTTCCGCTCCCAATTGTTCGTAGCCATGCGCTTGGGATTCGCACTTAACCTCAAGCCGAGTTGCAGTCTCTCTTCAGTTACATCTAACCAGTGCCCACCTGTTGCACTATTGTAAGAACCGAGATGCAGGTTCATTTGGCTACAAGAATGCGTATGTTCCTCCAGCATGACGGGGCTCCTGCACATTCTAGTCGTCAGGTGACACATTATCCAAACGTAACATTTCCCGGAAGGTGGATTATTAGAGATACGACACTTTTCTTGGCCTTCAAGGTGCTCGGACCTTTCTCTTTGGCTTTTTGCCTGCGTGGATGGTTAAAGGCGAAGTCTACAAATAAAAGGTAAACCCAAGAGCTGATTTGATCGTTCGGTTTATGAATAGTGCAGCCCTCATAAAAGAACGCAAAGACGACCTCAAAGGCTACACGTGGTGTTATTAAGAGAAGTCAAATGTGCATTGAAGTTGGTTGGTGAATTTTTGAGAATCAACTTTGAATGTCCTCATTTGCCTTTGCTTTGTGTTTGTTAGCGTTACGTACTAACAGCTGTATCTCTGTACTCAATAAAAAGTGGACGCATTTATATGGAATTTTTTTCGTCTGTACTACCACCTGCTGAAATATGTACTATTCCTCCTGAAACACCCTGTATATGGATATATGTGTGGTGTCTGTTCTTTCGGACATGTCCGAAAGAAAATGCTTCATGGCATTCTGCAACGACCTTCGATCAAGTTGCAGGGGCTGATACAGATTTCAGAGATGCTTGGCTGTCTGAATAAAAGTAGATGCTACGATTTTTGTAGGGTCTACTCTAATTGTCCTCCGTGCACATGCTGACACAAAAAAAGGTGTAATACTGTGGCCATCTTCCCTAAAGAGATTCTAGGCAGTACACCACACCTGGTACTTTCATCTGTATTCGACCTGTCAGTAAACCACTATATTATGTCTCCTGCACGGTGTTGTGGTTCGTTTTTCCACTGCTCCCTACTTCCAACGGTTACATGGTAAAGCTTATTGAAACAGCTAGAAGTTATTGTGTAGTTAGTCGGCATTTCCCCAGCCATCGCCTTACTGATTTGGGATTCCGTATATTCTAACCATATCCAGTTATTTCCAGTTTTTAGCCTTTATGTCCCTGCCGCTGCCTCCATTTTAAGCCACAGGTGTAAGACCGGCATTTGTAGCATAATATCCATGGATAGAGTGGATATCCTGCTAATTTCATCTGTTTATGAAAGCAGGCCAGTCTCTGCACTTTGCCAGACTCCCTAGCAGCCACCTTCTGTTCGACTTTGTTCATATTATAGGCCAATAAATTATAATTGGTCTTTTTGCAGGGATGTATATCCAGTACGTACTGGGTTTAGACCCCAGTTTACCCTACAGCAGCTACTAGTGCTTGTAAGATTATCTTTCGCAGTGGAATATATTCTTTATGTGAGGTGTTCATAATAGTTTTCCATCCAGGGCTACCTCTAGATACACTACAACCCTCTCTAAAGTTTCATCGAGAAACATAATTTTTCAGTATGTGTGCTGGACATGCTTCCCCATAAATAATACTACACCACGTTTCGTGGGGCTCGTCTTTAAATACTTTTTCACAATGTCCAGTGCACATAGATTTAACAGAACTAACAAATTTCCTTACTGTGAATAGATCGTCTACTTATTCTTTTCAAGAGTAGTCCCCGGCATTCAGCCCATCCATGTGTTCATTCACCACTAGGTTCTTCATCTCTAACCATTTACTCGAAGGTCGTATTACTTGACATCCAGGAAGAGACAGAGAGCATCCAGAAAGGGTAGTGCTTTTTCCACCTTCCCAACAAGTTGGTGAAGTGTTACTTCACATGATTTGCTTCGCAAGTATTATGAAAATGTGGCAGTTCATAGATAAAATTATGTATTCACAAAAACAAAAAATTTGTCAGCAGAAACAAAAACGTGGCATTATGAATTTAGCAGTACCTCAAGGTTTTCGCTTTGACACTAAGGGTTACTAAAAGAAACAAGACGAATTTTGCTATAGCGTTGTCTTACGATTCCCTCATTGAATTTGTATTTGCCTGCTTGTAGCTCTGCTACCAAAAAATTAAAAATCTAGCTTTCTGCGAGGCTCGAACGGCGAACAGAGCCAGCATGCACCTCAGAGGCAAGCATGTTACCTACGAGCTAGCGAATAGGCACGATGTCTTCCACTTACTTATTGACCCAGTAAGCGCTGTGGCAGATAAGCCGCAACATAAGAGGCGACAGTAGTTGTATTTCCCATGTGGAACGACTTTCGTGGACTCAGATGGATTAACTGATATCCTTATGTCACGTATCAAGCGAAAATCACTCAGTATTAAATTGAAATGAAACGATAATATCAAGTGAATTTAGCAGGATAGTTCTGTGCTATCAAGGAAGTAACTCGTCGGTCACAGAGTTGCCAAACATACTCTGCGCTGTTGCCAAGTTTCAGTTATACCGCCAGGAAGGATACCAGCTGAAGTGTTCTGTGAGTGACCTCAGAAGTGACTAGAGCTTCGTTTCAAAGTTGCGGGTGGCAAGGGCCGCAAGATCCTCATTATATGTCAATGAGTCTTATTCGCATTTCTGTAACTAAGTTTAGGGGCTAGAGTAAAATTACTGTAATACATCGATGCACTGAATGCAAACTAAATGTCATAAATTAATAACTGCGGCAATTATTTGTGTTTTACTGACTTTATCGGACAGAAACCTTGAAAGCGTATTCATCAGACGCGATTCACAGTTTTGGAACTTCTCCAGTGGTTGAGTTGGCAATTTATATTTGCTGTAGAATATTGTTATTGAGATCACTGTCATTGGCACATCCACCAGAAGACAGGTATGGCCTGGCTTATTGTTGTCAGCTTTTCTGACAGATATTCCGCCTTTGTTCGAAACGTGAAGACTTAGGGTGAATTCGAACATTCCATATGGCGAAAATTTGATGTTTCTATTCTTCCAGCTCTAACATTCAAAGAGCAGTTACAATAAGCGGCAGCAAAGCGCCCGTGAATCAACAGTTAATAATGCAATCATAATTACTGGAATCTGACAAATTCCATCTGTCATCTGATAATTGTGAAAAACTACTTTTTTCATGTTCACAGCACCACAGTATGAACTCAAGGGTTTCATAGGATACCTGTACTTAATTTCGTTGTGATCGTTTTCAATGACAGTATGGGAGGAGCAAAACCATCTGACTTGAAACGTACTTTTCCAGCGGGATTTGAATCTTTGGCTACAGTTGCAGTAGCACGTCCAGTGAGGTATCAAGAATGTGAGCAATCACTCATTGCTATAGTATAGGCTAGGGCAGAGAGAAGCAGGTTTCCAACAAAGTAAACGACGAGAGACGCTGACGCTGTCACTTATTAAACAAGAATTGTTCAGAAAATTACAACTATATCTAGTGAAATGAGTAGCTTGATGCAGCTCCAGTCCGTTGCCAAACATTTTCCGAATAGCACTTAAGATAAAAATGTGTGTGTGTGTGTGTGTTCCGAAAGAACAGACACTACGAATCGAAATAGACAGCCTTGTTAATCAATTAAAGATTGAAGGATAGATGTCCAGGCCGTCTAGCGCATTAAAATAGAGCAACGGCGTCAGATGAAAATTTGTGCCTGATCAGGTTCGAACCCGGATTCGAGGTGTCTTTCGTTTCGGACATTCCCGAAAGAGCCGCGCATGTGGTATGCGGCAAAGATGGGAATTCGCGTCCGACGAGGAGCGTGTGTAGATAGGTGCTGAAAAGAGGTTGGCTGCTGCGTCCCGACAGCGTCTACCGTTGGAGGTTCGAGTCCTCAATCCGGCATGGGTGTGTGTGTTGTCCACAGCGTAATTTAGTTTAAGTTAGATTAAGTAGTGTGTAAATTTTAAATCCAAAATACTGCATCTCGGTTCTTACGATAGTGCAATAGGTGCCGACTGGTTAGCTGTAACTGAAGAGAGACTCCAACACGGATTGTGGTTAAGAGCATAATAAAATTGTGAATATATTTCTGAATGAATGTTTGTTATGTATTTTTCCGTCACCCTTTTCACTGTTATAAGTTATGTTTTACAAGGAACACACGCTATTGGAGGCGGCAATCTGTAATTTATTTTACCTTAATTACTACTTCAATTTTTTTCCACAATTTAAAGGTATATATGGGTGCAAATATGGAATACATGGGAATAATGCAGCTGCTCAGTGACAGGTATGGGGGAGGCATTGACACCAGGCCTCGGATCTTCGAGCCCTGCCCTCTTTGCCTCCGCCTACCTGGTGCTGAAAGTCTTCTCAAACTTTAAAAAAAAAATAATAGTGCAGTGATCAGCATGTCTGTCTAGTAAGCAGGAGGTCCAGGTTCGATGCCCAGTCGGTAACAAATATTCATCTGCCGTCTTAGCTGTATTTCAACGCGCTGTGACAGTGTGGACGTTAGGTACTTCGACATTTAAGATGCAATTGTTTCTTGAGGCAATAGAGGTGAATTGCGAACATTTGTCTTGCCATCAGTGTAACGGGACTTCAACGGCATCCAACCCTTAGTCATTGCTTTGTGCCGGCGTTATCCCATGTCATATATATGCGAATCAGATTGTAGTTAATATTTAGTCAAATAACGAATGGTGAGTAATAAGTATGCCGTCCGGTGTGGCCGAGCTGTTCTAGGCGCTACAGTCTGGAACCGCGCGACCGCTACGGTCGCAGGTTCGAATCCTGTCTCGGGCATGGATGTGTCTGATGTCATTAGGTTAGTTAGGTTTAATTAGTTCTAAGTTCTAGTGGACTGATGACCTCAGCAGTTGAGTCCCATAGTGCTCAGAGCCATTTGAACCATTTTTTTGGATTGAATACGACTCGGAAAGCGACGTTAATTTGACGTTTCCATCCATCTCCTGACGTCTTGCTGAATGAAGTCTGAAGTGCTCGCACAGTCGTGTTGCCTGCCGCATGGATTCTGTCAAGTGTTATGGCAGCTGGCAGTCATTGCTGAATACAGAGTTTTGCAAATATCAAATGGTTCAAATGGCTCTGAGCACTATGGGACTCAACTGCTGTGGTCATTACTCCCCTAGAACTTAGAACTACTTAAACCTAACTAACCTAAGGACATCACACACATCCACGCCCGAGGCAGGATTCGAACCTGCGACCGTAGCAGTCGCACGGTTCCGGACGGCGCGCCTAGAACCGCTTTGCAAATATCCCCACTGCTTTAGGGGAAATCGTCTTCGTTGCATTTTTTCCATACCGTAATTAGCACAATAACATAAGGCTTGTTCTGATGAAGAACTTGATGCCCACAAGTCCTTAAATAAGAAACTCCCAGCGGGAGTAATGCATGAAAGGAGACAGACTGTTGTACAAAAGAATGGGCAGCTCCCTGCTTTTTGCGTTTCCGATAGCGCCTACGATAAGAATCTTGTGTCATATTATGCTTCACAAACTTAAACTGCTTGTTTTTTTACTTCATACAAAAATAAAAGTTATGATATGAGAAGAGGAAATGACTGATATGCTTCTCAGGAACTTTAGTTTTTCATGTTTTTCTCACTTCATACTAAAACAAGGGCGTTAATATGAGAAGAGGAAATGAAATATACGCTTCCAAGACATAATATTTCCTTGTGTGCTACTACTGCATATATGAAAGCCTTGCAGTTAATTTTTGCATGTTGGATAAATTGTGATATCACCTGACATTCCTTTGTGAGAAGGTTCCTATTTTCTTGGGATTCAAATAGAGTGGACATTTCATCACTGGTTAATATTCTGATGACTAATGACATGATACCCGTTGCAATTGCTCCATGGCACCTGTGAATAGAGTCTCACGTTGGTTACTATAAGAACACGCAGGCAGTGATATCCGCTCACTGCAGTCACAGCCAAGGTGATTTATTTCTGTTTATGGCGAAGCGTCTGCTGCAGTGTCCACGCTCAGCCAACATAAACAAATCGCGGCGGCATTGGGCACTGCTAATCGCTGCACTTGTCGCGAGCCTCGACAACAAGAGCGCACTGTCTCTGCTAACGATACTATGGAGTTACTACATCTTACTTAACGTAACGTAATATGCAGCTCGTGGGTTGGGTAAAAATTCAGTTTGTAACTTCCCATGGCATTGCAATACTTTACAGTCATATTTGATGCAACATTTATTGTTGGTTGTCTCTCTAATGTTAATAGTATTGATTCAGATTGTGCGTGAACACGAAAACACACACAAACAAACAGTCATTGATTCCAGTGAGGGTGACAACTACTGTGTGTTGAACAACACATGCACCAGTCAGTTTCTCAGTTGGCGTCGAGTGGATGAGATTTTTCCATTACCTTGCATTGCAAGAATTGTAAGGAGGAGACTGAAAGTAAATGGACTTGTATCTAAAGAGCTGCGACAAAGAAAAGCTTGACCGACTATCAGATAATTGTCCACATGGGTTATGTGGACGAGTATACTTTTAGTAACCAACCCACCCGCGATCATTACGTAAGATTTCTCGAAGGGTAGGGGCATTGTTTTCATTAAGTCGTCGACAGTGTAGCGGGATGGTTTACTTCCCACCATACGTTTTCTATATTCGTCCAAAGGTTGCTTCCATTTGTAGGTCCAGATGGCAATGACCTTGTTACCCCTGCCCATATATTCTCTATCTGGTTGATGTACGGTGATCGTGGAACAAACGGCAACGGCTTTATCCTCTCTTGGTCCTGAAACCAATCTCGCACTGCTCTGGTATGATGGATGGGGCTGTGCTCCTGTAAATAAACTGTTATCTCGTTCGTTCATATATTTATATTTAAATAAAATAGTAGTAATAAGCACATAGAATTATAATTTTTGACAGTGATTCAGAATTCAGGCCCTGTCATAAATAAGTGATCTAGATTAAACCGTCCGATTAAGAATGTGGTTTACCCAGTCTATCAAATGATGCGAGTCGTATTCGGATATCCACATTAAGCCTGACTGACTGAATCCGATTAGAACGATCTGGTATCGAAATGAAATTACAGAAATTGGATAATTTGAACGTCTGTATTGCAACAATGCTTCGCACATAAATTCCTATGATGGAGTAACAGGTAGCAACTGCCCAAGAAAAAGTGAGAAATATGTCTACTAGCAGCAATGTACCGTAATTATTACCAAAAAAACTTAATTATTACCTAAAAGCCGGCCGAAGTGGCCGTGCGGTTAAAGGCGCTGCAGTCTGGAACCGCAAGACCGCTACGGTCGCAGGTTCGAATCCTGCCTCGGGCATGGATGTTTGTGATGTCCTTAGGTTAGTTAGGTTTAACTAGTTCTAAGTTCTAGGGGACTAATGACCTCAGCAGTTGAGTCCCATAGTGCTCAGAGCCATTTTTTTTATTACCTAAAAATGTTCAAATGTGTGTGAAATCTTATGGGACTTAACTGCTAAGGTCATCAGTCCTTAAGGTTACACACACCCATGCCCGAGGGAGGACTCGGACCTTCGCCGGGACCAGCCGCACAGTCGTTGACTGCAGCGTCCCAGACCGCTCAGCTAATCCCGCGCGGCAATTATAACCCATATTTATGTGATGGATATACTGAGTCGAACAATGCACATAGCTTTCGGTGGTGGAAAGGTGCACCATATCGGATTTGCTGATGATATAATGACAATAATAATAATAATAATAATCCCGTGGGGCCGATGGGGGAAACCCTCCCCCATATGGGTGGTACTGAGGAAATCAATTACTTGGCGTGAACCAAATACTAACACAATCCACAACGACTACTCAATCCGTTGAACTCAAAATCCACGCACGTCTGAGTGAAAACCACCGCTACTTTGGTCACCGTCTGTTACCTCAATGAGCTCGGCTGAAAATATTTGCTTCCTAAGGCTTCAACACCCTCTGGTCCTGTCCGGTCCTGGAATCACCCAGGCCAAACCAATGAAACACAAGCAAACATGAACTGTGCAAACTGTCGACAGGCGGAAGTTGGAATTTCGTATTCTGGGGAGGCCAGGTTAGCACGGCAGAGAATACTGAAGATCTCTTGTAAATTTTCCCTACAAGCAGAAAACATGCATTTGAAAACTGCACGCCGCGCGGGATTAGCCGAGCGGTCGATTTTGCATCAGTCATGGACTGTTCGTCTGGTCCCGGCGGAGGTTCGAGTCTTCCCTCGGGCATGGGTGAGTGTGTGTTTGTCCTTAGGATAATTTAAGTTAAGTAGTGTGTAAGCTTAGGGACTGATGACCTTAGCAGTTAAGTCCCATAAGATTTCACACACATAAGACCTTTTTTTATAACAAAATATCAATACATTGATCCAAATAACGAAAAATAAATAATCTAACATAATAAATCGACCGACAAAGAATTCTCATCATTGCTCTTCAAGAATCACGACTAACTGACAATGAAACGTTGCATTACGGAAACCATTGCATCTTCAAGAGCAAAATGCAACACAAGATAGCGAAAGACGTACCAATCTTGGCCATGGTATTTCTCGAACACAGATCTATCATCAGGTCTGTCAAAGAAATCACACACCGAAACGATTAGATCAACGGTACACGTCTGACTATTGCCAACAATTCAACCACAAAAGGATGTCTTCCCACTCTAGAAAAATATCATTTCTCAGGTAACATGCTTGGCTACCAGGTGCAAGCTGCTGTCGTTCGCCTTTCTAGACTCGCTGAAAGCCAGACTTTTTATTCTTTTGCAGTAGAGCTACAAGCAGGCAGATACAAACTCAATAAGGGAATCGTAAGACAGAGCTCGAGCAAAATTCGTCGTCTTGGTACTTTCAGTAACCCTTACTGTCAGAGCGAAAACCTTACGGTACTGTCAATTTCATAACGCCACTTTTGTTTTCTGCCGACATATTTTTTGTTGTTGTGAATACATAATTTTATCTATGAAATGCCACATTTTCATAATACTTGCGAATGATACAGGAAATGAAGTAAATACAAATCTTTTCGAAGTTAAAAGTCGGTAATATCCTAATAATTCGTGTTAAAATGGGATTAATCGTCTTACAGGCACTTAATGCTTCGATACAGTCTGGAACCGTGCGACCACTACGGATGCAGGTTCGAATCCTGCCTCGGGCATGGATGTGTGTGATGTCTTTAGGTTAGTTAGATTTAACTAGTTCTAAGTTCTATGGGACTGATGACCTCATAAGTTAAGTCCCATAGTGCTCAGAGACCTTTGAACCATTTTTGAACTTAATGCTTTATTAAGATAGACTGCCGTCGTGATGTTTCTGTAGTAAGCTGAATTTAATTTGTATTTGTAAAGTTAATATTTTATTTGCATTTTCCATTAGTTTACTAAAGGCAACAGTAATCATCAAAGAGGAATTAATCAGCAGCTGAATTTTCTTTCACCATATCTGCACCTTCTGACAATGCAATAGTTGTTTACAAATTCTGCGCCCGTAGAAACCTACTTGTTTTAACGATGTCATTAAACCATAGTAGTTTTAAGAGTATTTTCGTCTAGAAATGAATTGCCTTGACGGTTGATCGATCAAGATAGGGAAAGGTAATATTATACGAATATATGACGAGAGGGACAAGTGCTTCAGAGAGGACTTCCCTACCAAAACAAGTGTCTGAGAGACGATTTTCCTATCAATTTCCTCGATAGTTTTGTTTCTCAAATCAACAGAGTGAGTTATCATGCAGTAGCACAGGTGATGTAGTTTTGTTGCTTGACTTTCTTACACTGCGACCGAAAGGTGTCTCAGTTGTTGACAACAAATTCCAGCTGTGTTGCACACACCCCTTGGGGCAGAATTCGTAGTCCAAAACACACTTATGGAGCTATCAAATGTAAAATATTATGTTCACACTACTCTTTGCTCTAGTCTACGTCTTTTGGTGGGGCTCAGCCTTTCATTTCTTCTTAGGAAGTTAACGATAAAAGCATCATAATACGTCACCAGTAACAGTACTGCAAAGGAATGCTCATTGAGCGACCTGATGACGTTCAATAATAGTCACTCCGTTGATTTTTGTTGTTTCGAATTAGAGCATGCAGTACTCCTACACCAGACTTCTGAACTATGTCTGTTGAATGCAAATGTCGCATGGTAAAATGTCACATATATCAGTAGTCGAGACTTCCTTAATGTGGAAAATCATTCATGCCAGAACGATCTTTGTTGAAACAAGAATATCTTTTTCTGGCGCATTTTTCCCAAAAGCACTCGCTCCACGCACAGTTCAAATCTTTCTAGTTGCCTCCTCTACATTCACCCCTCTGTTATACCAAAAGTAAACGTTGTGTTCCAGATGTTACTCCTTTTTCCTCTTGCGACTCAATTTTACAATGCTTAACTGTAGTTCATGATTTTCAAGTATGCAAAATCCAATGCTTAACTGCAAGATGATAACTAGAACTTCAAATTCGAAAATGGCATTGATACATTGACAGCGTGGCACCGCCTTCACATGTGCGGCGCCGGATTTCAAGCGGCGGGTGGCGTCTGGCCGGTGGCCGGTAGCCGCTGCAGCGCGAGGAAACGCTCGAGCGTAAGCTGTTACGATCGCGACGCAGCCACGAGCTGTCCTGCGGAATTGTTTCTGGAATACTTTTTATTGTGGGTAGGTAGAATGTTACGCGAATTGTCTTCGATGTTCAATCAGACTCATAACTTAAGACCGAAATGTGGTAAAAAAAAAAAAAAAACCAGTTGGACGCGAACATGCGACTCTAAGTTTACCAAGCACAACGATTACCGCAAGACCACGGTCTCACTCCAGCTTTAGGAACGTGGAAGTAGACAACACTTCCTCGTAACACTTCCGCGTCTTACAGTGTTGCCAGATTGTGCAGATGGCCGGACGTAGAACTGTCAGGGGCGGTCAGTTTTATTGGCCACCTTAAGTGAACGACTCGGACTTAGTCTCTGTGGCGGCCGGCCGGCGGTCAGTTTTTATGTCTAAGACTGTACATTACTAGCACATTGGAGCGTGTGCGACACCACACATACCACTGACTCATCTTGCAGAAACGCTACTATTTCATCTGCCACCTCTTTCTCATTGTGCGAATTTCTTTGTGTTTCTGTCCGACGAGATGTCAACTTTGACCACTGTTATTATAGACGTCATGCAACGTCTTCTTTGTTTGTTCTTGCCATTGCTCTGCTTTGTATCAACACCACTAGCACTGTAGCAGTGCTGTGAGTTCAAAAAATGGTTCAAATGGCTCTGAGCACTATGGGACGTAACTGCTGAGGTCATCAGTCCCCTAGGACTTAGAACTAATTAAACCTAACTAACCTAAGGACATCACACACATCCATGCCCGAGGCAGGATTCGAACCTGTGACCGTAGCGGTCGCGCGTGCTGTGAGTTACTCGTCGATTAAGCAGCCAACATTGTCTCTGCGTGGATGACAATATGTGTGGCGTCAAATGCGGTAAACGTCATTGCCCTTTTGCCATCTCACACTCAAGCGGTTCATTGTTCTACGTCTCAAGTTATGTGAGATCATTTTTAATAGAGAACTACAATACTTCTTACTTAATATAAGCTTTAAGAAAAGATAAATTTACTGAATCGGACACATATTAAGCTTGAATGATTTTGAACATAAATTACTACGATATTTTTAATAAATTTTTCTCCTGAAGTTAATGCACCAGGTGACCAAAAAGTCAGTATAAATTTAAAAACTTAATAAACCACGGAATAATGTAGATAGAGAGGTAAAAATTAACACACATGCTTGGAATGACATGGGGTTTTATTAGAACCGAAAAAAAACTACAAAGTATTGCTAGACGCGTGAAAGATCTCTTTCGCGCGTCGTCTGGTGATGATCGTGTGCTCAGCCGCCACTTTTGTCATGCTTGGCCTCCCAGGTCCCCAGACCTCAGTCCGTGCGATTATTGGCTTTGGGGTTACCTGAAGTTGCAAGTGTATCGTGATCGACCGACATCTCTAGGGATGCTGAAAGACAACATGCGACGCCAATGCCTCACCATAACTCCGGACATGCTTCACAGTGCTGTTCACGACATTATTCCTCGACTACAGCTATTGTTGAGGAATGATGGTGGACATATTGAGCGTTTCCTGTAAAGAAAATTATCTTTGCTTTGTCTTACTTTGTTATCCTAATTAGTGCTATTCTGATCAGATGAAGCACCATCTGTCGGACATTTTTTGAACTTTTGTAATTTTTTTGGTTCAAATAAAACCCCATGTCATTCCAAGCGTGTGTGTCAATTTGTACCTCTCTATCTACATTATTCCGTGGTTTATTAAGTTTTCAAATTTATACTGACTTTTTGATCACCTGGTATGTTCGTTGGCTCAAGATCATATCATTTAACAGTAGCTGGGTAATGATCCAAGAATCAGTTTCTCCTATGTATCTTGTTCTGATATTCTGTACGCTTAAACAGAGCGTGAGCCAATAAATGAAAGAATGCAAGCTTTGGATATAGCCAAAATTCTTATTCTTAAACCATGTTGTCTTAAAGTAGAAAGAGCAATAATCTTGAAACTTCCTGACAGATTAAAACTGTATGCCGGACCGAGACTCGAACTCGGAACTTTCGCCTTTCGTGGGCAAGTGCTCTACCAACTGGGCTACCCAAGCACGACTCACGCCGCGTCCTCACAGCTTTACTTCTGCCAGTACCTCCTCTCCTACCTACCAAACTTTACAGAAGCTCTCCTGCGAAACTTGCAGAACTAGCACTCCTGAAAGAAAGGATATTGCGGAGACATGGCTTAGCCACAGCCTGGGGGATGTTTCCAGAATGAGTTTTTCACTCTGCAGCGGAGTGTGCGCCGATATGAATCTTCCTGGCAGATTAAAACTGTGTGCCGGACTGAGACTCGGAACTTAGACTCGGTCCGGCACACAGTTTTAATCTGCGAGGAAGTTTCATATCAGCGCACACTCCGGTGCGGAGTGAAAATCTCATTCAACAATAATCTTCTTTAAATCAAATTCAAAATTAGCACCCAATCCAGCCATAAATAGAGTTATACAGCCAATTAACTGTGCGCCAGTTATCAATGTAAACTTCTTCGAGTTCTACTGAAAGTGTTCTCATCAGTCATTTATTTTACAATCGTTTCGTTTCTATCGGTTGCGCCCACGCTAAATACTGACGCGGAGTTGAATTGTTGAGCTGCTTTTAACGCCTATGTTATCTCATGATTAATTGCCAATAAAGTGAAGGTTAAATCGACTTATTTATTACCATTCCGATTACATGTGCCTACACAGAAACGTCATATGTCTGAGCCATCCACTTACATCAAAAGTTTTGTTTGTTTGAGTTTCAGCTAAATCTCAGTAAATGCTAATTAAGATTTTTTAACCATAACTATGCGTTACGGTTTGTCTATCGCATTCATCCTTCATTTGAAATTCTACTTCTTTGTAATTTTGTACTGTCACATTTATTGTTACTGCGAACATTTCTTTCATTTTCTTCAAACAAGGTGAACAGCGATGGCGGTAACATAAAACTCTTTCTTATGCCCTCTTTAATGAGAGCCCGATATTAGTCAACTTTATTTCGCATTCATACTTGTTATTTCTGGCGTTAATCTAGCAATGAGGAATCCAATGCATTACATTATTTTGCAAACTAATTTTGTTTTAACTTTGTAGCAATATGTCCATCCTGTTTCCCCAACCGTCTCTAAACCTAATGACGTCAAGACGTGTGCGCCATTTGCCTTTAATCGCCAAAACTTAGCTATGCTTGTTACAATATTTTAGCTGTTTGTGTATTCACACGTGCCTCTTACGTTTTGCCAATGGGCAAGCACTTCAGCGAGTTCAGCCTTTGTTGGCTGAGTACGGCTTTGGCGACCTTTTGTTTCCTGATCTGGACAATGGTGAGCGACTCCATTCGCCTGTCACCGTGAGCCCTGGGCTTTCTTCAGCGACCATCGTGCGGCGTGGTGGTGAAAAGTTGTGCGTCACACGCGGCATGGATCTTGGCTTAACTGTCCGTTTCGCTAGACTCGTAGAACCCTCTATATGAAGTAAGCCTCCATCTCTAAGTGGTCTGCACGGCGATGCGATGATTTGGATGAGTGTTGAGGCGGAACAGTCGTTAGCGGGCAACCTCTGGGGAACCTGCCACACCGCCGTTATACACTCCTGGAAATGGAAAAAAGAACACATTGACACCGGTGTGTCAGACCCACCATACTTGCTCCGGACACTGCGAGAGGGCTGTACAAGCAATGATCACACGCACGGCACAGCGGACACACCAGGAACCGCGGTGTTGGCCGTCGAATGGCGCTAGCTGCGCAGCATTTGTGCACCGCCGCCGTCAGTGTCAGCCAGTTTGCCGTGGCATACGGAGCTCCATCGCAGTCTTTAACACTGGTAGCATGCCGCGACAGCGTGGACGTGAACCGTATGTGCAGTTGACGGACTTTGAGCGAGGGCGTATAGTGGGCATGCGGGAGGCCGGGTGGACGTACCGCCGAATTGCTCAACACGTGGGGCGTGAGGTCTCCACAGTACATCGATGTTGTCGCCAGTGGTCGGCGGAAGGTGCACGTGCCCGTCGACCTGGGACCGGACCGCAGCGACGCACGGATGCACGCCAAGACCGTAGGATCCTACGCAGTGCCGTAGGAGACCGCACCGCCACTTCCCAGCAAATTAGGGACACTGTTGCTCCTGGGGTATCGGCGAGGACCATTCGCAACCGTCTACATGAAGCTGGGCTACGGTCCCGCACACCGTTAGGCCGTCTTCCGCTCACGCCCCAACATCGTGCAGCCCGCCTCCAGTGGTGTCGCGACAGGCGTGAATGGAGGGACGAATGGAGACGTGTCGTCTTCAGCGATGAGAGTCGCTTCTGCCTTGGTGCCAATGATGGTCGTATGCGTGTTTGGCGCCGTGCAGGTGAGCGCCACAATCAGGACTGCTTACGACCGAGGCACACAGCGCCAACACCCGGCATCATGGTGTGGGGAGCGATCTCCTACACTGGCCGTACACCACTGGTGATCGTCGAGGGGACACTGAATAGTGCACGGTACATCCAAACCGTCATCGAACCCATCGTTCTACCATTCCTAGACCGGCAAGGGAACTTGCTGTTCCAACAGGACAATGCACGTCCGCATGTATCCCGTGCCACCCAACGTGCTCTAGAAGGTGTAAGTCAACTACCCTGGCCAGCAAGATCTCCGAATCTGTCCCCCATTGAGCATGTTTGGGACTGGATGAAGCGTCGTCTCACGCGGTCTGCACGTCCAGCACGAACGCTGGTCCAACTGAGGCGCCAGGTGGAAATGGCATGGCAAGCCGTTCCACAGGACTACATCCAGCATCTCTACGATCGTCTCCATGGGAGAATTGCAGCCTGCATTGTTGCGAAAGGTGGATATACACTGTACTAGTGCCGACATTGTGCATGCTCTGTTGCCTGTGTCTATGTGCCTGTGGTTCTGTCAGTGTGATCATGTGATGTATCTGACCCCAGGAATGTGTCAATAAAGTTTCCCCTTCCTGGGACACGGTGTTCTTATTTCAATTTCCAGGAGTGTATAAGGCTTACGCAAGCGAGCGGGTACATTCCTGCTATCGTAGCTGCTCGTGGGACGTTCCTGAAGCCTACGTCAATTCCTAACACTCCCAGCAGATCGTGTGGTCCAGTGGGCAATATTAACACTCAAGCCCAAAGAGATCTCGCGTGGCTAGTCCATCTGAGACGTAAATCAGTACCAATAACAGACTACATTCTGTGGTGAATGACATTTTCATTCTTACTATGCGTGTGGAAGGTTCATTTCGGAAGAAATCGTCTTCAGTCTTAAATAAAACATTAGGATGACTTATTTATTTATTTATTTATTTACACGTCCAGTTCTGTAGGATCAAGTTGAGAAGCAAATTTCCAAGGTCATCGGACGTGACAGTACAAGAAAATACAACGTAAAAGTAATAACAGATAAAATAAAATGTTTATGAACCCAAAAAGTCAAGCCATCAGTTTAAATAAACGCAGTCAACAATATACCATAAGAACCAGCTTAATTTTTCAAGGAACTCCTTATCAGAATAGAAGGAGTGACCCATGAGGAAACTCTTCAGTTTCGATCTGAAGGCGCGTGGATTACTGCTAAGATTTTTGAATTCTGGTGGTAGATTATTGAAAATGGATGCTGCAGTATACTTCAAACCTTTCTGCACAAGAGTTAAGGTTGTGCGATCCAAATGCAGATTGGATTTCTGCCGAGAATTATTTACTAATTCTTGCGAATAAGCTGATATTGTTAACAAGAAACGCCACTAAAGAATCTATAAATTGAAAGGGCAATGTCAAAATATCCAGACTAGTTAATAGTAGTCGACGAGAGGTACGTGAACTTACACCGCTTATTGCCCGAACTGCCTGTTTCTGAGACAAAAATATCCTTTTAGAATGGGAAGAGTTACACCAAAATATAATACCACACGATACAAGCGAATAAAAATAACCAAAGTAAACCAATATTCGTGTCGAACGATCACTAACTCCACATACTGTTCAAATAGCAAAAATGCCAGCATTAAGTGTTTGAACAAGATCCTGAGTGTGGGCTTTCCAGCCGGCCGAAGTGGCCGCGCGGTTCTGGCGCTGCAGTCTGGAACCGCGAGACCGCTACGGTCGCAGGTTCGAATCCTGCCTCGGGCATGGATGTGTGTGATGTCCTTAGGTTAGTTAGGTTTAACTAGTTCTAAGTTCTAGGGGACTAATGACCTCAGCAGTTGAGTCCCATAGTGCTCAGAGCCATTATTTTTTGTGGGCTTTCCACGACAGTTTACTATCAATCTGAACACCTAGAAATTTGAACTGTTGAGTTTCACTAATCATATGCCTATTTTGTGAAATTAAAACATCGGGTGTTTTTGAATAGTGTGTTAGAAACTGTAAAAACTGAGTCAAACTGTGATTTAGCGTTAGTTTATTTTCTACAGGTCATGATCTTATGTCACGAACTGCATTAACTGAAACAGAGCCAGTTTGCACACAACATCCTTTACTACCAAGCTAGTGTCATCAGCAAACACAAATATTTTAGAACTACTCATAATACTTCTGGGCGTATCATTTATATAAATAGGGAACATGAGTGGCTCCAACACTGATCCTTGGGGAAACCCCCATCTGACCATACCCGGCTCAGACCCCACATCACAGACCACATCATCACTGTGAATTACGACCTTTTGCTGTCTGTTGTTACAGTAAGTGTGGAACCAATTGTGACCTGATCCCCATATTCCGTAATGGGCCGACTGTGCAACTGTCCAACTTCTGGAGCAATATTTTGCGATCAACACAATCTGACCCCTTAGTTAAATCAAAAAATATGCCTAGCGTTCATAATCTTTTGCTTTATGCTTTCAGTACCTCACATGATCAATTACCCTTACATACACAGCCTTTCCAATAACCTTAGCAAACACTGATGGCACAGAAATAGGTCTGAAACTGTCTACATTATTCCTTTCTCCATTTTTATAAAGCGCCTTTACCACTGAGAACTTTAATCTTTCAGGAAACTGACCATTCTTAAAGCAAAAATTACAAATATGGCTAAGTACAGGGTTAACATGTTCTGCACAGTGCTTTAATATTCTGCTAGACATTCCATCATATCCATGAGTCCTTAGTCTTCAGTGATTTAATCATTGACTCAATCTCTCGCTTGTCATTATCACAGAGGAGTGTTTCAAGCATCTGTCTCGGAAAGGTATTTTCCAAGAGAGTTATATGATTCCCTGTAGAAAACTAAGTTCTTATGTAACTCATCAGCAGTGCTTAGAAAATGATTGTTAAATACTATACATATATCTGACTTATCAGAAACACAAATATTTTTAGTACTAACCGACTTAATATCATCGACCTTGTGCTGCTGACGAGACACTTCCTTCATTACTGACCATATGGTTTTAATTTTATCCTGTGAATTACCTATTCTATTTGCCTACCACATACTCTTTGCGTTGCTAATAACGTTTAAAGCACCTTACAGTACTGTTTGGAATGGGCTACTGCAGCTTGATTGTGACTACTTCTAACATTTTGATATAATTCCCCCTTTGTTCTGCATGATATTCTTATCCCACTAGCCAGCCATCCAGGCTGCTTTTTACTGTTAGTATCCCGTTTAGGACGTTGTAGTGGAAAGTAACTCTCAAACAGCATGAGAAATGTGTTCAGGAAATCATTATTTTTCTCATCTATGTTATTAGCTCTATAAACATCCTGCCACTCTTGTTCCTTAATGAGGTTTAAAAAAGTCTCAGTTACTGTTGGACTAGCTTTCCTACATATCTTGTAATTATATGTGCCATTTGTTTGAGTACAAAAGCCTCCTAGTGTTAAAATTTGTGCATGATGGTCTGGAAGGTCATTCATCATATCACCAACAGAATGCCCATCTAGTAACGAAGAATGAATAAAAATACTGTCTATGGTTGTCTATGGCTGTGCTACTGTTCCCCCGCACCCTAGTTGGAAAAAAACAGTCTGCATCATATCATATGAGTTTAGGAGATCTACCAACATCCTTTTTCTTGCACAGTCACACACACAAAATTAATACTGAAGTCATCACATGTAACTAATTTCTGGTATTTTCTCTAGCTCGAGCAGAAATGTTCTGAAGTCAGATTTAGGGGACCTATAAGCAACAACAACTAGATTTTTAGTTTCACTAAATTCAACTGCCCCTTCACAACATTCAAATATCTGTTCAGTGCAGTGCTGCGATACGCTTGTGGACTGAAACGGAATACTGTTTTTTACGTGCATCGCCTCTCCACCATTCCGCAAGGAACTCCTTGAAAAACAGCTAGCTAATCTGTATCCTGGTAAAGAGAGCCTCTGTATTGTCAAATTATTTAAATGTTGCTCCGATATACCAATAATGTTAAAGTCAACATTTATAAGTACTTCCGTTAAGGAGGTATACCTATCAGCTGACTTCAATCTAAAAAAGGTGCAGCTTTAACACCAACTACAGCAGGAATTTTTCCATGAATGATCCCACCACCACCCAGTACACAGTCACCTATAAGCTATGCCAGCCTCCCCTCCCCATACCCATTGAGGTGCAGGCCATGCCTAGTAAAACCCGATCTATTCATAGACTCAACTGGCACCACTGCAATATGCCCATACCCTCTGCCATCAGTACCCTCTCTAGCCCCATGTTAACACGCCTAACAGTCGCATAAAGATGAGGCCGATCATGACGCTGAAACTGTTGCACGAAATGGAATTTAGGACACCTGTTTCAGTAGTTATCTTTACTAGGTCACCACCTACACATTCTTCGTCCCTATCAAGACTATTCCCCGCCCCACCCGCAATCACTGCCTGACCCTCTTTCGTAAAATTCCTATGTAGCTCCCCTATGCGGTCAGTCACCTGAGCCAACCCTGCACTAGGCTTCACAATGCTGGTGACCTGGTACTCACTCCCCAACACCCTTCAAATGCTGTCTCGTACCTCTACCGTGTGTGGCGTTCAATGTGTTATTCGGTGGTTTGGTATTTACCTAATTTTGTAAATAAAAATGATTTTCTTATTTTATTACATTAATTACTAAATAATTTTTCTCCCGGCTAAAGATTTGGTCAAGTTGCTAAAGAACTCCAAGTTAACGTCGTGTTAAAGTGTTGTCTGTAAGTTGTGTAAGTGTCACTAAATCACAGTTCATACAACAGATCCTATACAGCTATTGATTATGATGGAAGCACCGAATATCAGCCGCTCACAACACTGACGTATGTTACCTGAAACAATATTCTTCGCAACTCGTGCGTAATTAATTTCGGTTCCATACATCAGCTAGAAACGTTTTTTATAACGATCATGCTATGAGCACTGCTTTTAAAGAACCAATCTCATTCGAATTATTTTCATTAAAATGAGTTCGGGACCACCGGTGCACATTTATTTTTACACATTTGTATTACGTTCGGCATTTATGTCTGCAGAGTTGCGTAATTTGAATTTGCCGCTGAGATAATTGTTAAGAAGGCGGCAGACAATTGATAGAGACTTTCTATTGTTAGACGAAATATGTAAGTATTTGAAATGCTTATTAAACTCTGTAAACTCTACTTGTGCTTTATTTAGACTTCATCAAGCAAACATTTGATTTGTTTCTAAGGAAAACAGAGACAAAAACTCGGTACAAATCGCTATGATCAATGGCTGCGCTCCTTGCAGCGGAAAGAAATAATTAACACAGATAATGCTTACTGAGAGAGGAATTAAAGTTACAAATAATTATTCAGTCATATTTATAATAATAATGAACTCTATTTTGAAGCAATAATTAACAAATAATTATAATTTCTTAACAGACCTCAGTTTGATATGCGTCCGCAACCTACAAATCCAACCAACAAAAGGTAAAAAAAAAAGGAAGACAAACGCAGATCATAAAAGGAATTTGCAATTATCATTGTCTTTGTATGATAAACATCGATATGTCCAATTACACCAAAGAATATTATGTAAATAATTAATATTATTTTTCACTGTTTTTTCATATGTTGAATAGATAATGTTTATAAGTGTTAGAGGCATAATTTCCTCTCGTCGCACTGTCGCTAAAATTTATCTCGTGGATGATGCACGTGCCAACTACCTAGCAGCAGGACCTTCTTCTTTCTGTTAGACTTTGCAAGTGACTTAAGCCCCCTAGCTACTGAGAACTGCTGTACGGTTCCTACACCTACAGCTTTAAAAGGCTTCTCTCGACTCACCTCTGACAGTTGGTCAAATCTATTGCATACACGCAAAGTAAAGCTGTCTGAATACCTCCTTCTCCTAGTTGCCTTCTTGCCAACTGCCAATAATTCCCATTCTTCAGCACCATTCACCCTCCTGAACCTATCTACTTCCTTCTTTACGTATTGTAAGTTCACAGATCTTACGCTCGTGCTCCGCTATTAAATTATTTCTACTATGTATTCTGCATTCCCAGGAGAGGATCTCGCTAGACGGCCCACTGGCTTCCCCACTGCAGTCCCCCCAATGAAAATACTTTGAACAAATCCCACACCGTAACCCACTACTCACAAACCTACGACAAAGCCCACACATCTAACTGACGATAAAAGCTTACAGTTACTAGAAAGAACATACCTAATTTCGATTACACAAGTAGAACTATTTATGAAACTAGCAATAGTGGTCTCTAAATTCTCTCTCTACGAAGAGTGCAACAACTTTTATTAATACTACTAAACAGCGACTAATACTAGTACCAACAAAACTTGACACAAGTTGCAGAGCAACTTAAATCTATCAGCTGATTACGTATCGTTACGCTGTAAGCTTCCGAAGTAAATAAGATATTAAATGACAAACAACCTGGAGGGTATGCCATCAACAGTGAGCTGCACACTACGTTATATTGCTGTAAAATGTTTGTAGCCTGTCGGTATATGTTGACACCAAGGAACTGCTACAGAAATTGGAAAATGAAGATGCCACTGATGTCAGAAATTTTATGAAAATAGTAAATTATGAGCTCGAGAAAACAATGTCAGCACTTCACCACCATAGCTTGTAAATATCAAGCTACTGGCTGAAGACGCGGTTCGGCTGTCCACGGATCAGCCAGTGAATACACTGCCTCATCCATGTGTGACAGTTGCTCCCAAACGCATTCAGTTTAGAGCAAAGAATGTCAAGTATTCACAGTTGAAGGAGATAGAGGTTACACAACATATATCATACTGAGAGGGGAAATGGGCACTGAATAGCATGCAGACACCTACTTACGTCGAATAGTTCACCTCAGCATTGAAGCTGCATGTACCGAAGAGTGGCGTTGAACTCAAACGTTGACAGCTGAACAGAGAAGAACAACCAGCAGCTATAACTGTACCTTCAAACCTGCGCTTCTTGCTGCACCAACATGTTTTCCTACAACCAAAACAATGGCGGCAGCACGAGATACTCTCGAGAAGAATAATACATTCTCACGGCAGACAGATTCAGCGAGCAAGAGAAGAATTCCTATTAAATCAATCATACCACAGTACCCAAAAGTCGAAGCTGACCCAAAAAGATCAAGTTCAAAATCATTAGTATATGTGCGTGTTCCCAGAAGATATTTTAAATTATCTGACGCCCTCGAGCTAGGTAGTTACATAATAAATAGGATGTGGCTGTTTTCGTAAGCATTTCATTCTATTGCTCGATTCTCGCCTTCATTATGAGCCCACAAGCAGATTTTATACCAGTGTTTGTGTGTCGTAACTTGATATCTTCTACCTGTCTGCCTCCACATGAGGTTTCAGACGGTTTCAGTGGACACATTACTCAACTTTCCCATCCTCTCCCTCTGTGTGAATACTTAAACACATACAATGTGGTTTGGGAGTCTGCAACCACCTGCCCTTGACTAGAGCAAATTTGTGTGTTGAACAGGGCACAAAGCAAGCGTTTCAGCACAGCAACAGGGCCATTCACTGCTATCTATCCCTCGGTATGCTGTAAGCTCATCAACCCATACACATACTATTCAGTGTGAAGTGTTTGATGGGTTGTATTCAAGTATTCACTTCTCGATCTGGATTTACCTGGCAGACAAAATTATACCCGAAAGGAAGGCACCACGACTGGCGTTCGTTAAGGTGAACTTGTCACTATACAGCGAGCATACTTTGTTACAATGCGGTGACAACTTCCAAATATGTGTGGATCATATTACCAAAAAAGATCCAATACGCAGCTGAAGCATCCATCACACAGTGCTCAGACCAGCTACAGAGGCAGCCTGTACCTTGGTTGAGCGACGATGTCGCTTGTCAATCAGAACCATTTGGGTGACTCCGCGTAGGTTCAAGCACCGGAGTGGTTATCGGCGCTTCAGTCTGGAACCGCGCTGCTACCACGGTCGCAGGTTCGAATCCTGCCTCGGGCATAGATGTGTGTGATGTCCTTAGGTTAGTTAGGTTTAAGTAGTCCTAAGTTCTAGGGGACTGATGAATTTAAGTCCCATAATGCTCAGAGCCATTTGAACCATTTCAAGCACCGGCTAACTGCAGAGAATTCGCTGTTTTCCGAGTAGCGAGGGAGAGATGTCACTGAATTATTAGAGAGAGAAGTGCAAGCCTATGTGAAACCCCTAGGAGGATATCAGCGAAAGGTGAAGGTGCACAGCGGCAGTTGTAATATGGAGAGAATGTGTCTGGGCCAATCCGCGAGACAATGGCGGAATTTTCTCAAGGGTTATCACACCTCTGAGAGTCAGAAGATAGCTTCCCAGCGTTAGAGAGAGGCCGCTGGCAGGCGCAGTTAAGAGTTCAGTTTTGTATTATCTGCGGCTCATGGCACGTTATCCCAAATCCTGGAAGCAATTCAGTTCCACCTTTTAAGTTTCGAAGAACCGTATGCATCCAAGTAGCAGTCGTATTGTCGCCATCAGTAGTTGTGTAAAGAAGAACTCTGGCGTGATGGTCAACTGCAGCCTGGATCTTAGGATCCAAACAGCTTCTTTGCGTGGGTTCAGGAGACATTGTTCCACCTTCGACAACCTAGCCCTCCTGGAAGCGACTGTACAACAGTCTTTCCTACGCAGGCTTAACATACTTATATATTTTGACGCAAAATAGATTTTCAATACTTTGGAGCACAATATCCTAGGACAACTCCATCAATGGGACCTTCGAGGAGGTCTTCCCGTCTTTATGCGGCCCTTCCGCTCACCACGTTATTTTAAATACTGAATCGCTGACGCTGCTTCTGACCGATTGGGACTAAAGATCGGTGTTGTTCAAGGTAGCTTTTTAAGTGTAACAGCCTCTGGCATAAGTATTGAAAGTAAAATTTCGCCAGTTAGAGACCCTGTGTAGTGTTCTATGTGGACGACTTCTCCTCCAACGTTGTAACAACAACTCGCCACTTGCAGGTGACTGTTAGGAGGTTGAAGAAATGGGTGAAGAAGAGAGCTTTCAATTTCCGGACTGAGATATCTGTGTGCGTTCTTTCTAAACAGAAATTACCGCATAAGAATATGCGTGACGTTAAGGTATATGCTGTCAGTCTATGGAACAAAAAATCTGCCTTTCATTATTGACTTTGACTAGTAGCGTGCAGTGTGTCGGCACATCTTTGGTGTGAAGTAGCTTTTGCCGGACACTAGCGCCACCCAGAGGTGGCGAAAAACGCGCCCGGCACAGGCTGGGCGGTCAGCGTTACTGATCAGTGAGAGGTGAGTGAAAGGGATCTCTAGCAAAGGAGTTACCAACTGACCGTTGGACGGACGTGGGTATGCCAGCCGACTGGACATGGTGTGAGTTCTGTTGGATGATACTGCTTCCTGTGGTTCGGAAGGGAAAGCCGTGCTATGCTGCTGCGACAACAGGGTGTTATCAGCGTGGCGATTGGGGATGAGCAATTGTTGTGCTCTCTGGATACTTTAACACCCTTATTGGGCCTTGTACGGCTCCTGAAGTTGTTTCATATTACACTGAGCTCCTTTCGCGTTTGAGTTTGCACTCTGAATGAAAATGTGTGCCACTGCCAAATGCACTGGTTTCCGAAATTTAGCAAGGTTGAGTTTATGTTGTCACGAAACAGGATAAACAGGTAATGGTGAAGTAGAAAAAAATGTAAAGAACACAGAATTTAAACAACTGCAACATACATAACGAAAGACAAAAATGTTTCCTAACTTAACGAATTTGCTGACATCTTCTGGTAACTGATTAATGGGCTCAGTACGGGACATGACCACCTCTGGCAACAATGGAGGCCTGACAGCGACGGGGCATGATATGAATGGTGTCATCCATCATATGCTGTAGCAATAACGCCGATTATTCCTACAGAGTTGCCCGCAAGTAATGGTCACCTCAAACCTGTGTCCATATGCTGTATGGGTATTCCCATGAACATCTTCGACAGCGGCTACGCATTCCCGACCACCACATCATCCTAGATGGTCAGTAATGGAGACGCCACTGATTGCTGCCACAGACAAGGTCCTGCCACACTGACGGTGCTGCCTATACTGCACATTCCGAGAAAAAGGGGTAATCCATCTTGGCTAACTCATCCCACATGGCTGCCACATCTAACCTGATATATGACATGTGTAGTGCGGTATTTCCGAGTGACAGTTGTAAATTTAAAAAAGAAAATTGAACTTCCTAAAGACATTTGAGAAGGGAGCTGTAGGAAGCGTAGTTTTCATTATTGCTTTATGTATGTTTCTTCTATATATGTTTCATATGTACCTTGCTGTTTTCATTTTACAAGATCACATGTATTCTCTATGTTTTATTATCAAGTTTAATTTTTTCTTAATGGACTCATGTATTATTTTTTTCGTTTGTGTAAAGAGTCACTTGTTCTATGACAATAATGTGAGGTTTTGTTGTGTTGACATTTATATCTTTGCATTTAAGGGACAGACTTACACATTATAGAGAAATAAGATGCACAGATGACTTGCAAAATTTAACCTAGTAATAGTTTATTCTGAGAGCGTTTGTAATCAATGTTCTGTCAAGGAATGAATGCAGCCATGTGTATAATTGAGCAGAGGTAGTGATTTTTCCATGGGGCAGAGAATTCTCAAGACAACAATATTATATTCAGGTTAGGGAATAACCTTCTCTGGCCCCAATATCAGAATGAATGAGGAGATAAATGTCTGTATGACACTGCAGCCGTTTAGAAATTGTCATTTAAGTCTGGATCTTCAAGAATATGACCCGATGGTACGCCCATCACATTTTTATTTCCCACTTTAATTTTGTAGTCATGCAGCAATGAGTGTATGGATGAACCCTGGTTAAATGTGGTGAAGACAGGGAATAACATTGTGCTGGGATTTATGGTGAACGAAAATTGATTCATGTTTATTTCTTTGATAATGACCCAACTAAAGTATCACAATTTATTCTGTTCCATGTCACACTAACCTTTCAAAGTGTGACACCCCACGTGAATAAATTTGAGAGGAATGGGGTGGTTGTGAGAGATTGCAGAGGACTTTCACTTCTAAGTCGCTGTTATGCCACCTCATGTTCTTAGGGAACATGATCTTTATTGCGATTTTGACTTCATACATCATGATGAAATTGTGGGCAGTAGTTAATGCTCTTGCTTGCGTGCTCTAGGGAAGGAGTAACGGTTTTACCTGCGTTCAAAGGAATAGGGTACCGATTTAAACGACTGCAGTAAAAGAGCACGGCGACGATGGGCCAAGGGAAGCGCGTTTTTTTCTGGGGAACCTGGGTGGAAAGATTCCCGAGCAGCCGAATTAATCGGCCTCATTGTGCAGGCAGATCGGTTGGCACCGGGCAGGGGGCAGCCGGGTCCGAGTAAACTGACTAGCGCCGAGATGTCGCCGCTGCAATGGCCAGCGCATTGTAGACCAGCAATAATGCAGACGATGGGCCCTTGTTAGGTAGGAAGCCGACAAAGCAACTGTGAGCATTCTGCGAATTTCCATGGGACACTGGCGCCCAGATGTCCAGACTCTGTTACAAAACATATGTGTGAAAGCACGAGGCTTTTAGCGAGTTTATGGCCGTTCATTGGAAACTTTGAAATGGACGCAACAGGGGAGATAAGTTTTTTGTTGGAGGAATGTGATTGCATCCTGGTCACATTGTTAGCAAAAGACATGGGTAAACGCGCGGGAAAGAGTCCGCGAAGCTGAATCTTTTTTCCTTTTCTCCCAATTAACTTTAAAGTCTCTGATTGGTCAAATCGGTGCATGCAGAGAAAGGGGCGTTCTCCCAACTTCGAATGCCATGCTCCAGCTCGAGATTGACTTGTGCTAAAGTGGGGGAAGTCTAAGATGTAGATGTGGTTTGCTACCGAGCTGAAGAGGAAGTAGACAGAAAGACAAGATCACACTCTTGTACTGGCACTTTGCTAGTAAAGAACTGCAGGTCTCTACCTAAATGGTAATACTTGTGTCCTTTGCTAGTGTACCACTTACAGCCTGAGCCAGTCACCTTCTGAACGATCGGAGGTACTGCTTCTAGCATCATGCTCACAACGAGTAATGTGTGGGCGTACTTATTTGTCTTGAGTCGGCCATTAAACATTTGACATATTCCTTCACGCATAGTCGTGGCACATAGTGAAATTCGTTTGGCAGACCAGCAAATGGGTCCACCTGCACAATGGAATCCACTGGGGTTTCAGAGAGGCTCATAGTACCTGCATTCCGAATTAACCAAACGCAAGACTGCTCCAAATGTTCTCAACTGGGGAACTCTAGAGACCTTGATGGCCAAGGAAGGGTTATACAAGGACTAAAGCAATCAGTAAAAACTCTCGCCCTTTGTGGGTGGGCATTGTCTTGCTGAAATAGCGCCTAGGGTGGCTTGCCTCGAATGGTAACAAAGCGGGCCATAGATTGTCGACGACATACCGCTTTTCCGTAAGAGTGCCGTGGATGAAGAAGGGGCCGTGATATAAAAATAAATGGCAACTCCTGGTTCTCAGGCCATATGTGGGCGACAGTCAGTATCTCACAGCTGTCTGGGCGTCTCCAGACACGTCTTCGTCAATGATATTCCAGGCCGGGGCGTGTCTGGAGACGTCCCAGGCAGCGGTGGCATATTAACCTGACTGTTGCACGCCAGAAATGGCCTGACAACCAGGATTAATGGTCATGGGTGACAATTATTTCCATAGAACGACCTCTTTGTCATCCCCAGTACGCTTACGGCACAGCGATATGTCGACGTTATTCTACATCCAGTTTTGTGGTCCTTCCCTTGATTACATTTCAGCAAGAGAATGCCCGCTCGCACACGGCGAGACTTTCCACTGCATGTATTAATGCTTGTCAGACCCTATCATGGGTAGCAAGTTCGCCGGATCACTGTCCAATAAAGCACTATGGGCAGGGCCCTCCAACCATCGTAGGGTTTTGACGATCGAACATGCCAGTTGGACAGAATTTGGTTCGAAATCCGTCAGTAGACAGTGCAACAGCTCTAACAACGAGCCGGCCGGTGTGGCCGGGCAGTTCTAGGCGCTTCAGTCTGGAACCGCGCGGCCACTACGGTCGCAGGTTCGAATCCTACCTCGGGCACGGATGTGTGTGATGTCATTTAGTTAGGTTTAAGTAGTTCTAAGTCCTAGGGGACTGATGACCTCAGATGTTAAGACCCATAGTGCTCAGAGCCATTTGAACCATTTTTTTCTAACAATGAATGAAAAACCAGGTAATTTTCACAAGGGCCAGAGGCGTGTCAACACGTTGTCGTATGTAAACGAACGCCATTCTTATAGTCAATGGGTGTGGGCGGTCACTGATTGTGCCACAAGACATTCACACGGTTTCCTTTACAGATGAGAATATTGTGGGCATCTAAATTGAAATTAAATTGTTCACTGTCTGGTTTCGACGATGCCGTGGCCTGCAGCATATTGTATAACGACTAAGGGACTAAACGAAGAACATTGTGCTCTTACTTAAGTGAGTCAACAGCTAAGAATTTTTAGCATTTTGCAGCCTCGTCAGTAACGGTAATAGACTAATATATTGAAAAATCCGCCTCAGTTGCGAAAATTTTCTGGTCTTTACCCAGGTTTCGGCTAGAATAATCTAGCCTTCTTCAGAAGCATATAATTACTATAAGATGCCAGAGTTGACTGGGCCTTACTCTGGCATGTTATAGTAATTTTGTGCTTCTGAAGAAGGCTAGATTATTCTAGCCGAAACCTGGGTAAAGACCAGAAAATTTTCGCAACTGAGGCGGATTTTTCAGTATATGGATCAGCACCTGTTTGCTGCGCGGAAATAATATATTATGTATGGCCGACCTGTTTTTGATGTATACACATGATTAAATGTGGTTTTTAAAATTTATGGCTTTTTGTCCATGATTTTAAATTAAATTACATTTCTAAAATACTATCTGATAGATGTTTTAAAATAATAAATTATTCAAACCGTCAGCTGGAGATTATTTTATCTATAGCCTGCTTCAAACCTTTGAATGGTAAAGCATATTTTTACCTGTGGGGTCCCCTTGTGACATAGATGTTATTCTTGGTATATGATTCTGTCCCATCCTCTGATAACCATTTCCTTTTTGCGTCATTGCCGACTGGGTGGTGTTAGTTGTCACTTAATTTAGAAACGAAATTTCGAAGCCAAAAGAAAATAGAAGTAGAATTTAAGAGCAAAGAAGTCATCAAGATCACGTTTTATTAACTGATGTTACTCTCATCGGATGAATAAGGCCATCTTCAGATTTGCATTCAGGTCTGTCGCTACTACCGGTAGTCTTTACAACTATACATCTATGTCTACATGACTACTGTGCAATTCACAATTGAGTGCCTGGGGCAGCGTTCATCGGACCACCTTCAAGCTATTTTTCTAATTTTTCATTCCATAACAGCACGCAGGAAAGAACACTTAATTCTTTCCGTACGACTCTGATTACTCTCATTTCATTACGATGATCATATCTACCCATGTAGGTGGCTGCCAAGAAAATATTTTCACATTTGAAGGAGAAATTTGGAGCTCCAAATTTCATGAGAGTGTAGGGAAGCAGCCTACTCACGCTGTAGTAAATTCACATCAGTCTTTCCACTGTGTGCCAGCCAGTCCGCTGTAACTAGCTCTGACGTCATAAATGTTGCGCAATACATTAAAAATCAAGCAAATAACCTAAAACATTTCTAGCATGTCAGGAGTAATACTAAATTAATGTGTGTTGAATATCAGTTCGATAACTTTAGCCATTTTCGAAATTTGGACGTTTTTCTGTAAAAATCATCGGCGCAACAGAAAAGAGCTAGAGAGTTAAAAATTTATAATTATATTGATTTTTCATAATTATTTAATAAAAACAGTCTTCTGGATCTCACAAATTAAGATTTTAGTGGAAATTCATGATTTTCTGGTTTTCGTCTCAAAACTTAAGGAAGCAAGACAGATTAAGTAGGCTAATAAATAAGGCTAGGATGTTTATATTTAAGTAGAATGGAGATCCGCTATCACCATAAGGATGTGAGAAGTTTAATTTGAATACCTATAAAACTATAGCGATAGCGTATCTCCAAAGGGCCAGTTCAGAGCTCGTCTACTGCGTGCAGTGTAATTAAATTAATTCTCTCGCCCAAAATATTTAACTTAGCCACATCAAAATTTTATTATGATTACTTACCTGTGTGCTAAATGCACATTTAAATTGAGAGCTTCATCGGCCATCAGCAAAAGAAGCTATGATTTATTCGGTAACTTAAAGTGGTGCATTACTAGCCCAGCGGCTAGTCGGGAGAGCCGATTTGATCAGGCGCTCCCTTAGCCGTCCGCACCGCGACTTTATATATAAGAACGCTGCGCGAGGAAGCAAGGCCCCAGTTCTCTCCAGACGCTGAATAGCACACCATCTGTGTCGGGAGTCGCGTCGCGTCGGTATCATTGCTATAAACAGCCTCGGATGCCGTATTAAGTTACTCGGGATATGCGTAACCATGAAATCATTTTCGAGTGAAGTGTTAATTCTGGGATGATTTTAATTATCTAGCTTCAGTTTGCGTATGTCGTATATTCACGTGCCGCCGCGGGACAAACATTCTACCATTATTTAGCGTGGCGTTTGATGAACCTAATCATCAAATTATGGCGAGCATTCATTTAAACATTTAATTTGGATAGTTATAGTTGCATCAGCGCATTAGATTCTGAACTGCTCCGTTAGTCAGATTGTGTGGATTCTTGTGTTTTCATCTGTGACTTTCAGAATGCAGAACTTTTTTTTTTCACGACCGTTTTTGATTGTAAATCCCGGACAATCTCCTAAATTCCTCAGAGCTATAAGCTGTAACTATAAGTGTATTCTCAGATGAAGTGGGCACTAGGAATTCTAATTACAGGCTTCAGGTTTTGCTAATCACTTTCTGGTTGCCAATGTTGTAGTTAGAAAGCCAGTGTTGAGAACGGCAAACAACAGCATAAGTAATAGAAACATTAATATAACAACAATTTCTGCACCAGCCGCCCCACATATGGTTAATCGGCCGGGAAATGCAGTGTTTCTACATTCTACAGAATTTTTATATACCAACATTTAAAATTCCACCCGCCGCCCCACATATGGTGCATCGGCCGGGAAATAAAGTGTTTCAACATGCAAACAAATTTTATATAACAGCAACATATAATTTCTCACCCGCCGCCCCACAAGAGGATCGAGTCGCAACAAAAATCTCCTAACTCGCGTATCATATCCCTGACACTCTCCCCTTCTTTCACGGTAATAGAAAACAAGCTGTCCTTTGAACTTGTTCTGTATCCTCCATTAATCCTACATGATAGGGCCCACATAGCACGCAGCAATAAGGACAGATGAGTGTAGTGTACGTAATGTCTTTGCGAGATCTGTTGCATTTTCTAAGTGTTCTGACAGTCAACCGCGGTCTTTGTTTCGCTTACCAGACCGCATCACCTTTGTGGTCGTTCCAATGTACGTAATTTGTAATTGTAATCTGTAAGCATTTGGCTGAACTTGCGACTGAACCCTCATGATTTTAAGGTTAATGGTTAACTGACGCCGGCAGTGTGGCCGAGCGGTTCTAGACTCTTCAGTCTGGGACCGCGCGGCTTCGAATCCTGTCTCGGGCATGGATGTGTGTGATGTCCTTAGGTTAGTTAGGTTTAAATAGTTCTAAGTTCTAGGGGACTGATGACCACAGATGTTAAGTCCCATAGTGCTCAGAGCCATTTGAAACATTTTTGGTTAACTGACCAATTGCTGCACCCTAAATGTCTATCTGCTCAGTATATTAAATTTCGACAATTATTTTAATCCGTTCCCCTTATCGTTTTGCGTAACAGCTGGCTCTTCTCTTTGCAATACTTTAGAATAATTTCCTTCGTTAAATAACTTTGCTTTGTGCTCCTTGTTTAGCGCGAGTCCCCGCTAAGAGCGTTTTCCGCACCGCGCTGTCTGCTCGGCTCACAGACACACACACACACACACACACACACACACACACACACACGAGGAACGTACGGCCCTACGCCGACAGCACGCAGCAACCTTCGGCTGCTACCACTTTCATCGTTCTATATCTCGCGTTTAAAACGGCGTCTCAACAAAGAAAAGATCATTTTCTTACTCACTGGAGTATCACGTCTACTCAGTTTGCAAGCTATTACACCTATGAAAATATTAAAATATTGCCTATTGTTTGACCCATGTAATACCTATTATTTCAGATAAGACCTACTTTGTTCTTTACCCATGCAATGACTGGATGTAGGAGGTTCGATACTCTACAGACACTCCCTTTTACAGTTCACCTTTCACAAGTTGTCACTGCCTACCTTGGACTGTATCCATTCACCAAACAGCAAAAGATTTCTCAGCTGGACGTTCTGCGATGAAACTCGTCTTCATTACCCATCTGAAATTAGTCTTGTGTGCTATTGTATGTGCCGGCCGGAGTGGCCGAGCGGTCCTAGGAGCTATAGTCTGGAACCGCGCGACCGCTACGGTCGCAGGATCCAATCCTGCCTCGGGCATGGATGTATGTGTGATGTCCTTAGGTTAGTTAGGTTTAAGTAGTTCTAAGTTCTAGGGGACTGATGACCTCAGAGGTTAAGTCCCATAGTGCTCAGAGCCATTTGAACCATTTTGCTACTGTTTGTGCTCGCCAACCTGTAAATGAGCTACTTACTTTAACAGCTTTATTGAAATGTTATCTACTTTCAAGCAATTAATTTTGAATTATTTATTACTTGCAATTTTCTCTAGCCATTTTGAAAAAAAAAAATATGGCGCCAGTTTTAGTCAACCATGAAACTGCACTTTCTCTTATTATAAAAATTTGGAAACATAGAAATAAAATTTACTTGAATTTATTTAAAATTCCAAGTTACTTGGAAAATTACGCTTCCATTCAAGGCGGCCAAAGTATGTAAATAGAGTTAACTATTTACATTACATTATTGCAACGCTGATATCTGCAAAGACGCCAATGCTTCCCTTAATTTCTGTTCTTAGCTTTAGATTTATGCTTTGTTGTTACTTTATAAAACTTTGACACTATGAACTGCTCATGAAGTAGGTAAATAAATCTTTGGTTTGTTGAAATTCACTATGTTAAAAGTTAACCAAAAAAAAACATAATGATGCGCTAGTCCATTACAAATGGCTTTACACGAAATTAAATACAAAGTCTTGCCTCTTATTGTGCGGTGCTATTCGTTGATAGATGTTCAATGTGGTTAAATCCAGTGTAGCACCGGTTCTTCACGTCTCCCTCCGTGTATGTGGTATGTTTCCAAAGTAAGCCATATATTATTCCATTACTGTTAAGGCAGCCTTTACAACCATAACCAAAACAGCCATTTAGTCGGGAAATTGTTTCATCCACTACTTAATACGTTAGGAGACGATTTTCCACTGCGCACACAAACGACACCACACACCTTAGAGTGAATTAGAGCACTAACTACACAATGTTCCTGTTTACCTCCGCAGGCATGAGCAACAGGTTCTCTCACTTCAGGGCTCCAGTTACCTCTGCCTTTCTGCTAGGGTTTGACACGTCACCAATGGACGTCACCCTTCTCGTCCAATCAGAAATTACCCTCACCTTCTCTACAGTTTTGATTCTAATTCTGCTAATTTTTGAAAGCTTGGAGTAGCCCATCACGCATTACATTCAGTAATAACATAAACTACTGTTCTTTTTTTTACAATTTATTATGCTTTTAACATTGAAGATTCAAACTTCTTTACTCGACACGAAAATAGTGAAGACAAACCCAATCAGGCTCGCTACTACCGATCTTTCTTACAAAGTAATACCAGCAAATTTTTTACAAATTCGCACCATATCACAAGTACATGTTTGTTCCGTTATAAACGGACAGGCTTTACATTTGTGCGATTTATGGTGTAACCGCATTTTAACTGATTCCTTTCAGTACTCATGTGCATGACGTCACGCTTTTCATTATTTACAATTAACTGTCATTAACGAAATCTGCATGGAGGGTTGGTGCAGCTTTGTCCTCATGTAGTAACATCCAAGTATTTTTCATTTAATTGCAACACTTTAGAACAGATTGACGGAATAATTATGGATAATCCTTTATTTCCCGTAGTCGCCAATTTATTTGTGGAGGACTTCGAGGACAGGGCACTGAGGACTTCAGCTCTGCAACTACCGTGCATCTGGAGATACCTAGATGATACTTATTTCGCCTAGCGTCATGGACGTGTTGCTCTCAACAGATTTTGAGACCACTTCAACTGTCTTCATCCAAGAATTAAATTTACCATCCAAGTCGGTGATGGAAGCCGTCCATTTTTTGTTGTCTTGGTTTACCTGAGACATAGTGTTCACCAAAAGCCGACAGACAGCGCTCGGTATCTGCATGCTAAGAGCTGCCATCCACCATGCCAAACAAATTGTGTTCGTAGAACATTGTCACGCACAGCTTGTCCAGTTTTCCGACACAGTCAGTTTAACCCAAGAGCTTTCGCGGGTATATCCTTTTAAGACTCGAAGAGTCTTAAGGCAGCAGCGTTCTCCTGAACATGGCGGACAGATGGACCGCTGAAATATTGAATCATGTTGATTTTAGTATCCGACAGCGAACACGAGGAGACTATGAAGAAGTGTAGCGCTTTGAATGCGTACGAAGTCACAAGCTGAGTGGGCTACCCAGATTGTCTTTTAAACCGTTTATGCAGGGTGATATTTCCCACCGGGTACAAACTAAAGGTATCGATTGATGAGAGGATGTGGAACAAAAAAGGTCTAGTGAACTTACGTCCGGAAATGGATGGTTTCCGTTTACTCAATGATACATTGTTACAGAAACTGTGGTCTAACACGCGCAGTACCATGCACCCACAGCTAAAGTGTGTGCTGAAATAGTTTCTATGTGCTTCAACGCATACCTGGAGCTGTACGCGCCGTCTCACATGTTCACATTGGCTAGGCTGCATCCGAACAGTGTGAAAGGCAGCATGGATACGTTGCTCCAGTGTCTCCACATCTGGAATGGACTCTACACACACGATACTTTTGAAATGGCCCCATAACCAGAAATCGCATGTGTTGAGGTCTGGTGAACGAGCAGGCCATGGAACTGGATCCCTCATCTGATCCATCGACCAGGGAGGACGCGAATGAGATGCGTCCGGATGTATGGGCTGGTGCACCATCATGTAGCAGCCATATAACACTTAGAATCACCAGTGGCATTTCTTCCAGCAGGGGAGCCAAAGTCACCTGCAAGAAACGCCGATAGTTCCGGTCTGTTAGGCTACGTGAAAGGAAGATTGGTCCCAAAATACAGGCCAACATATTCTGGCTGCACCGATGCCAATGTTTGCTGTTACCATACTATGGGGGTTTGCATATTATCTCAGAGATGACTGTTATGAAAGTTGAAGATACCACTCCTCGTAAAGGCAGCCTCATCTATGAATGGGATGGATGACAGAAATCCCGGTATCGTGGTCGCCTGGCGATGAAACCAATGACAAAACTGAAACTTCCTGGCAGATTAAAACTGTGTGCCCGACCGAGACTCGAACTCGGGACCTTTGCCTTTCGCGGGCAAGTGCTCTACCATCTGAGCTACCGAAGCACGACTCACGCCCGGTACTCACAGCTTTACTTCTGCCAGTATCTCGTCTCCTACCTTCCAAACTTTACAGAAGCTCTCCTGCGAACCTTGCAGAACTAGCACTCCTGAAAGAAAGGATATAGTGGAGACATGGCTTAGCCACAGCCTGGGGGATGTTTCCAGGATGAGATTTTCACTCTGCAGCGGAGTGTGCGCTGATATGAAACTTCCTGGCAGATTAAAACTGTGTGCCCGACCGAGACTCGAACTCGGGACCTTTGCCTTTTGCGGGCAAGTGCTCTACCATCTGAGCTACCGAAGCACGAGCTACCGAAGCCCGCGAAAGGCAAAGGTCCCGATTTCGAGTCTCGGTCGGGCACACAGTTTTAATCTGCCAGGAAGTTTCATATCAGCGCACACTCCGCTGCAGAGTGAAAATCTCATTCTGGAATGACAAAACTGCTCCCGACGTGGAAAGTCTGTTGATAGTAAACCCTACGGCCGCTGTAACTGATAAGGGCAGTAACAATTGTCATGAAGAATGTTCCACACGATCGTTTGGCTTACCCTGTAGTTGCGAGGCAACTGCCTGGTACTGACACGGCAGTCCCCTTCTACAGTATTAATCACATTGTCCTCCAAGTCTGGCGTCCAAATATTTAGGGTACGGCCATCATGATTTCCTGCTTCCTGAAACGACCATGTCTCAGACAAACGGTGAGACACTACTGTAACACATTGAATGGTGTGGTTGTTGTCGGTGGAGATGGGTCTACTGATACAACCTGGCTGCCCACTGCCCGTTACCATTTGCCTTTCCGTATGTAAACACTATGTCGGCAAGCTCACGATTCGAATACGGCAACACTGTGTACAACCCTCTACAAGGTGAGTCAACAAAAGAGGTGCATCGGATACAGTGGCAGGAGAAGGCGCCCTTTAGGAAGAAACTATGGATACTGTGACTGTGACTGCATGGTATAGCACGTATTAGACCGGAGTCTCTATAACAAAGTATGACTGAAAAAGTTGTCTCTAGCATGGCAATCATTAGACTTCTTTTTTCCCATATTCTGTCATCGATCAGTGCCTAGAGTATGTACACGGTGGAAAAAATCACCCTGTGTAGGTTAGGAACAGCAGAGGGTGTTTAACGCTTCCCTGCGAAACTCCACATGCTACTTCTGTTTTCTCCGTCTTTTTGCGTCACTCTGTACGAACTGTGACCATTCCGGCAGGAAATCACGAGAACAGTAGTACTGTAAAAACTGGTATAGTTTGTTTTTGTACATTGATACCTGGCCTCACCTACCGCAATATTTCGGCTTCCTTCGAAATGGAAATTGATCATCGGCGATGAAATTATTAAGATATCTACATCCAAATCTACATGGATACTCTGCAAATCACATTTAAGTGCCTGGCAGAGGGTTCAAGAGGGTTCATCGAACCACCTTCACAATTCACTATTATTCCAATATCGTATAGCTCGCGGGAAAAATGAACACCTATATCTTCCCGTGCGAGCTCTGATTTCCCTTATTTTATGTGATCGTTCCTCCCTATGTAGGTGGGTGTCAACAAAATATTTTCGCATTCGGGGGAGAAGGTTGGTGATTGGAATGTGTAAGTAGGCTGTTTAGGTTTTTTTTAATTGGTAACGCCACCTCTGTATGAAAATCACTGGCTGTGCTGTGTGCAGTCTGTGGCTACTTTGCATTGTTGTAATACTCGCCATTGTAGTGTTAGGCAGCTGGCTGTGAACAGCGCGTAGCGTTGCGCAGTTGGAGGTGAGCCGCCAGCAGTGGTGGATGTGGGGAGAGAGATGGCGGAGTTTTGGAATTTGTCATGAACTGCTATATATATATATATATATATATATATATATATATATATATATATATATATGATATCAAGGTAAATACATTGTTTGTTCTCTATTAATATCTTTCATTTGCTAACTATCCGTATCAGTAGTTAGTGCCTTCCATAGTTTGTAAAAGAAACCCTGTCCTTTCCTTGTGTTATCCCACTATGTGTTTGTGTACCCATGTGTATTTGTTTTCTTCCTGTCTCTGTGTACTGTTTCATAGAACTTTTTTCTCTTCTAATACTAAGTTACATTCACTATGATGAGGAATACTGTTATCCTCAAATATAATTTGCATTAATAATATGTTATTTACTTTGTAAAGATGTTTAGACATTTATCTGTTCTGTTTTGTTGCTCATGTGTGAAGTTGATGTTTCAAAATTTATTCTGATCTTTTATGTATGTACTCATGTCATAATTCCTGTAACACTGACGTATATGTTATTTCGATTCTTTTGTAAAGCCTGTATTACAAATGTTCTCTGTATTGTTATGTTCTTTAATGATGTATTTTGTACCTTTGTAATTGTATTCTCATGTTATAATATTGTAATTGACACCAGGTCATCAAATTAAGTAACTTGTAAGTTACATTTCACTGCACACGTTTCTGTTGGTCATAGTATATGTACAATATGTGAGAAGTAGGGACTGTTAGTGTTTGTATGTGTGTTAATAATTCAGCAAGGGACTGGATAACAGCATTGCTGGTTCTAAGGAGAATTCCAAAAACTTTGTGAGTACACAAGTGGTGGTTATGGACTTGCAAAATTATCCGCAAGACTCTTCAATGGTGATTGTGCACCTGCACAGTCACAACGGATGGCTGCTGGCCATCTCTACAAGGACTACAGTGGGTCTACATCTTTGATGATCCATCAATACCATTATTTCTACAAAGCATGCAGTGGGTCTGCGCCTCTGGTGGCCCACCAATACCGTAATCTCTACCAGGACTACAGTGGGTCTGCTCTGTGATGACCTACCTACCAATATTCTTCAAAACTTTGACTGACTCAGCTGTGTGTTTGCTCTGTTGTGGCCCATTACCTGCCGGCATGTCAAGAGTCAGCACTGTCTTTCCGTTGGAAGGACAACACTACTTCTTCAAGACTGTATGGAAATCCACTACTTCCGTGTGCATTTTCTTTTACTGCTCAGACTTTGAGAAAAACACTGCTATTTTAACGTCATGAACGATCAGGACTGTCTTTATGAACTGTGAGAAAATTTGAGCTTTTGACCAACATTGTATCAATAAGTGTGCGCATTTGATTTCTTTGTTATTGTAATTATGAAAAATTTTTTCAAATCTGTATTGGGCACTGCCCAAACCAATTTGTAAAATTTTTTGTGGGTAGCATGGGGGCTATGTAAGTAGGCTGTTTAGGTTTTTTAATTGGTAACGCTACCTCTGTATGAAAATCACTGGCTGTGCTGTGTGCAGTCTGTGGCGGCTTTGCATTGTTGTAATACTCGCCATTGTAGTGTTAGGCAGCTGGCTGTGAACAGCGCGTAGCGTTGCGCAGTTGGAGGTGAGCCGCCAGCAGTGGTGGATGTGGGGAGAGAGATGGCGGAGTTTTGGAATTTGTCATGAACTGATATATATATATATATATATATATATATATATATATATATATATATATATATATATATGATATCAAGGTAAATACATTGTTTGTTCTCTATTAATATCTTTCATTTGCTAACTATCCCTATCAGTAGTTAGTGCCTTCCATAGTTAGAATCTTTTATTTAGCTGGCAGTAGTGGCGCTTGCTCTATTGCAGTAGTGGGAGTAACCAAGATTTTTGTGAGGTATCCTAGGCTAAGGGTCGACATATGAAACGTCCCCTTTAAACAATTTTACAAGACTGTGCTTATACTGACACACAGTATTTTTTGCGCAACGCAATCTGACTTTCAATAATCTCTACAAGAGAATGGCCCTGACTAACATTAACCTGTACTTTTCACAAATCACTTACCTCACAAAAATCTTGGTTACTCCCACTACTGCAATAGAGCAAGCGCCACTACTGTCAGCTAAATAAAAGATTCAAACTATGGAAGGCACTAACTACTGATAGGGATAGTTAGCAAATGAAAGATATTAATAGAGAACAAACAATGTATTTACCTTGATATCATCATATATATAGCAGTTCATGACAAATTCCAAAACTCCGCCATCTCTCTCCCCACATCCACCACTGCTGGCGGCTCACCTCCAACTGCGCAACGCTACGCGCTGTTCACAGCCAGCTGCCTAACACTACAATGGCGAGTATTACAACAATGCAAAGCAGCCACAGACTGCACACAGCACAGCCAGTGATTTTCATACAGAGGTGGCGTTACCAATAAAAAAACCTAAACAGCCTACTTACAAATGTCGTGAGAAGATTCCGTCGCAACGGAAAACGCCTTTCTTTTAATGATGTCCATCACAAATCCTGTATAATATCTGTGACACTCTCTCCCACATTTCGCGATGATACAAAACGTGCTCCCTTTCTTTGAACTTTTTCGATGTACTCAGTCAGTCCTATATGGTAAGGATCCCAAACCGCGCAACATTATTCTAAAAGAGGAAGGACAAGAGTAGTGTATGCAGTCTCTTTAGTAGGTCTGTTACATATTCTAAGTGTCCTGCCAATGGAACGCTGTCTTTGGTTAGCCTTCCCCACAACATTTTCTATGTGTTCCTTGCAGTTTAAATTGTTCGTAACTGTAATTCCTAGGTATTTAGTTGAATTTACGGCTTTTAGAGTAGACTGATTTATCGTGTAACCGAAGCTTAACGCGTTCTTTTAGCACTCATGTGGATGACCTCACTCTTTTCGTTATTTAAGGTCAACTGCCACCTTTCGCACCATTTCGATATTTCTTCTAAATCGTTTTGCAGTTTGTTTTGCTGTTCTGATGACTCTACTAGTCGATAAACGACAGCGTCATCTGCAAACAACCGAAGACAGCTGCTCAGATTGTCTCCCAAATCGTTAATATAGATAAGAAACAGCAAAGGGCCTATAACACTACCTTGAGGAACGCCAGAAATCACTTCTGTTTTACTCGATGACTTTCCGTCAATTACAACGAACTGTGGCCTGTCTGACAGGAAATCACAGATCCAGTCACATAACTGAGACATCCCATAAGCACGCAATTTCTCTACGAGCCGCTTGTGTGGTACACTGTCAAAAGCCTTCCGGAAATCCAGAAATACGGAATCGATCTGAAATCCCTTGTCAATAGCACTCAGCACTTCATGTGAATAAAGAGCTAGTTGTGTTTCACAGGAACGATGTTTTCTAAACCCATGTTTACTGTGTGTCAATTGACCGTTTTCTTCGAGGTAATTCATTACGTTCGAACACAATATATGTTCTAAAATCCTGCTGCATATCGGCGTTAACGATATGGGCCTGTAATTTAGTGGATTACTCCTACTACCTTTCTTGAATATTGGTGTGACCTGTGCAACTTTTCAGTCTTCGGGTACAGATCTTTCGTCGAGCTAACGGTTGTATATGATTGTTAAGCATTGAGCTAATGCATCAACATACTCTGATAGGAACCTAATTGGTATACAGTCTTGACCAGAAGAATTGCTTTTATTAAGTGACTTAAGTTGCTTCACTACTCCGACGATATTTACTTCTACTGTTGGCAGCTGTTCTCGATTTGAATTCTGGAATATTTACTTCGTCTTCTTTTGTCAAGGCATTTTGGAAGGCTGTATTTAATACCTCTGCTTTGGCAGCACTGCCGTCGATAGTATCTCCATTGCTATCGCGCAGAGAAGGCATTGGTTGTTTCTTGCCGCTAACATACTTCACATACGACCAGAATCGCTTTGGATTTTCTGCCAGGCTTCGAGACAAAGTTTCGTTGTGGAAACTGTTATAAGCATCTCGCGTTGAAGTGCGCGCTAAATTCCGAGCTTCTGAAAAAGATAGCCAATCTTGAGAATTTTGTGTCTATTTAAATTTGGCATGTTTCTTTCAATGTTTCTGCAACAGTGTTCTAACCCGTTTTGTGTACCAAGGAGGATCAGATCGGTCTTTTGTTAATTTATTTGGTATAAATCTCTCAATTGCTGCCGAATACTAGTTCTTTGGCTTTAAGCCACATCTGGTCTACACTTATATTATTAATTTGGAATGAGTGGAGACTGTCGCTCAGGAAGGCGTCAAGTGAATTTTTATCTGCTTTTTTGAATAGGTATATTTTTCGATTATTTTTCGAGGATTTGGGGATTACAATATGAAACGTCCCCTTACAAAAATTATAAATGACTGTGCTTGAACTGACACACAATATTTTTAGCGCAACGCAATCTTTCAAAAATCCCTACAAAAGAATGGCCCTGACTAACAATAACGTATACCTTTCATGAATCACTTACCTCACAAAAATCTTCGTTACTCGATCTACTGCAATACAGCGAGCGTCAATACTGCCAGCTAAATAAAAGATTCTAACTACTGAAGTCACTAACTAGTGACAGGCATACTAAGCAAATGAAAGATTTTGATAGAGAACAAACAATGTATTTACTTTAATAGTGTTCAAAATTCATAATATATATCAGTTCATAACATCCAGTCTTACGAATTTACTGTCTCTGAAAGCTTCTTCATCTCCCAGTACCTACTGGAACCTGCACCCTTCTGAATCTGTTTAGTGTATTCATCTCTTGGCCTCCCTCTACGATTTTTACCCTCCACACTGCCCTCCAATACTAAATTGGTGATCCCTTGATGCCTCAACACATGTCCTACCAACCGATCCCTTCTTCTGGTCAAGTTGTGCCACAAACTTCTCTTCTCCCCAATACTATTCAATACCTCCTCATTAGTTATATGATCTACCCATTTAATCTTCAGCATTCTTCTGTAGAACCACATTTCGAAAGCTTCTTGTCCAAACTAGTTATCGTCCATGTTTCACTTCCATACATGGCTACGCTCCATACAAATACTTTCAGAAACGACTTCCTGACACTTAAATCTATACTCGATGTTAACAAATTTCTCTTCTTCAGAAACGCTTTCCTTGCCATTGCCAGTCTACATTTTATATCCTCTCTACTTCGACCATCACCAGTTATTTTGCTCCCCAAAGAGCAATACTCCTTTACTACTTTAAGTGTCTCATTTCCTAATCTAATTCCCGTAGCAACACCCGACTTAATTCGCCAACATATTGAGGGTGAATTAAAGTCACCACCAGCTGATACCGTATATGATGTGGTAGCCGTGACGACAGTGTAAAAACAATTATCAACCAGTCATAATTCAGAGCGGAATCAGTTGCTGTCACCTCGGCGTTTGTAATCTATCGCAGCATACGCGCGTACTCGGACAGGCTGCAGTTCCGTCGATGTTTATTCAGCGGGGTGTGGGGAATCGGAGGTGGCGCTCGGAGGGGGTCGCTTTGCGGTGGCGTGTCGGCAGAACTGGACAGCCAGCGACTAATGCCGCTGGTCATTAGGCGGCCAGGATTACTGACGAGGGAGCGGCCTGCGACACCCCGCAGCGAGCGGCACCCAACTCCCACCGACTGTCCAAATTCTGGCACAGGCTTTGCGTTCGCCACCCGTCCGCCCACTGGAGGCGGCGTGCACGCGCGAACACACACACACACACACACACACACACATACACACATACACACACACACACAAACATACACTGACACGCAGAAGGCGGCAGCCCGCCGCAGTCCCCTCATAAATTACCCTCACAGCTTTGCAGGACTACGCGGGCAGAATGTCATACGAGCGCGGCTTAATAAGGCAGACCTCGGGGCAGCCCGGCGAGCCAGCTAAATAACGACGCCCAGAAAGGACCGCCAGCAGCAGCAGCAGAGGCGGCAGCGAAGCGGTGCAGACGCAGCGACGCGCCGCTGAACGAGGAGCGAGAGAATGGGAGACTCGGAGACTGGCCGACCCTCCCGTCTCTCTCACACGCTCACACACACACACACACACACACACACAGACTGGCCGCAGGCCGGCAAAACACGGGCAGGTAGATTAAGAGCGGCGCCCCGGCAAGGGGCTGAGCCAGAGATACGCGTCTCAAAGCGAGCGACCCGCTGACTGCGGATGTGCGTGTGCGGCCGACGCCGTTTACAGCAGAACGCGGCGGCGTGGTGTATTTAATAGCTCGGTTATTAAAGCGAGCCGTGAGGACGGCTCCGTCAATAAACCTGCCTCAGATGGCGGCGGCCGTCGAGATGCCTATTCGCCGCCGGAACACCTTCCGTCTCACTCTTCACTTGAGCGTCGTTGCGCGACACTTTGAGCAGAGGTTGCTTTGGCTTCTTCTGGGCTACCTATGGGGCTGTTCGAAACCTTAAATGAAATCTACAGCGACGTCGTGTAGATAAATACACTACTGGCCATTAAAATTGCTACACCACGAAGACGACGTGCTACAGACGCGAAATTTAACCGACAGGAACAAGATGCTGTGATAAGCTAATGATTAGCTTTTCAGAGCATTCGCACAAGGTTGGCGCAGGTGGCGACCCCTACAACGTGCTAACACGAGGAAAATTTCCAACTGATTTCTCATACACAAACAGCAGTTCACCGGCGTTGCTTGGTGTAACGTTGTTGAGATGCCTCGTGTAAGGAGAAGAAATGCGTACCATCACGTTTCCGACTTTGATAAAGGTCGGATTGTAGTCTGTCTGCGATTGCGGTTTATCGTATCGCGACATTGCTGCTGACGTTGGTCGAGATCCAATGACTGTTAGCAGAATATGGAATCGGTGGGTTCGGGAGGGTAATACGGAACGCCGTGCTGCATCCCAACGGCCTCGTATCGCACTAGCAGTCGAGATGACAGGCATCTTATCCGCATGGCTGTAACGGATCGTGCAGCCACGTCGTGATACCTGAGCCAACAGATGGGGACGTTTGCAAGACAATAGCCATCTGCACGAACAGTTCGACGACGTTTGCAGCAGCATGGACTATCAGCTCGGAGACCACGGCTGCGGTTAGCCTTGACGCTGCATCACACACAACAGCGCCTACGATGGTGTACTCAACGACGAACCTGGGTGCACGAATGGCAAAACGTCTTTTTTTCGGATGAATCCAGGTTCTGTTTACAGCATCATGATGGTCGCATCCGTGTTTAGCGAAATCGCGGTGAACGCACGTTGGAAGCGTGTATTCGTCATCGCCATACTGGCGTATCACCCGGCGTGTCGGTATGGGCTGCCGTTGGTTACACGTCTCTGTCACCTGTTGTTCGCATTGACGACACTTTGAACAGTGGACGTTACATTTCAGATGTGTTACGACCCGTGTCTCACCCCTTCATTCCATCCCTGCGAAACCCTACGTTTCAGCAGGATAATGCACGACCGCATGTTGCAGGTCCTCTTCTGGCCCTTCTGGATACAGAAAATGTCCGACTACTGTCCTGGCCAGCACATTCTCCAGATCTCTCACCAACTGAAAACGTCTGGTCGATGGTCGCCCAGCAACTGGCTCGTCACAATACCCCAGTCACTACTATTGATGAACTGTGGTATCGTGTTGAAGCTACATGGGCAGCTGTACCTGTACACGCCATCCAAGCTCTGTTTGACTCAATGCCCAGTTGTATCAAGTCCGTTATTTCCGCCAGAAGTGTTTGTTTTGGGTACTGATTTCTCAGGATCTGTGCACCCAAATTGCGTGAAAATGTAATCACATGTCAGTTCTAGTATAATATATTTGTCCTATGAGCACCCGTTTATCATCTGCATTTCTTCTTGGTATAGCAATTTTAATGGTCAGTAGTGTATTAATCCAAGAAGGAAAATACACGGTTTTACTTAAAAAACAACGAAAACGGTCACCCGATGGAAGCAGCAGATTGCCTGTCTAACAGCTCCCAGGGCCAATGTAATTTTGGTTTTCATTATTCATACAAATTACAAAATTGTTGCATGTACATACGTTCCACATTCTCCTCCTAATCAACCGGATCCATATCTACCAAATTCAGAACGCATATCACTTTCCGTCTGGAAAGAGTAACTGTAGGGGTAAGAAGCACCTAACTTTCAAATGGGTAGCGGTGAGGCTGAAAAGGACTCTTAGCTCACGAGAGCAAATAGCCAGACTATAATCATAGAGTATTCGAGAATGGCAGCACTTAGCGACAAATAATATCAAACCTTTAATATAATATCAAACCTTTGCCAGACGATTTCTCCCAGTCACCCTCAACAATATGATGAAAGAAGAAAAGTTTATTTCTTACCACATGTTCGCTCTTCATGCAGTAAGACAGCCACGTCAGGCATGACGTTTTAATATATTACTTCTTTACTGCTAACTCCGTTCACAACACATTTTGCGGACAGTATTCAAATATACCACTCAATGTGCAGGCAAAAATATGTCATAATATGACACGTAATTCAGGACATATGACACCATAAACATCGAGGTGTGAGAAAAACTGTTCGTATCATGCAGGATATTTCAATATATTATCTCTTTACTGGTAACTCTGTTCGAAACACCTTTCGCCGACATTACGACCGAATGTACCTACAAAATGACATCATTATACAGGGTAGTTCAAATGGCTCTGAGCACTATGGGACTTAACATCTATGGTCATCAGTCCCATAGAACTTAGAACTACTTAAACCTAACTAACCTAAGGACATCACACAACACACAGTCATCACGAGGCAGAGAAAATCCCTAACCCCGCCGCGAATCGAACCCGGGTTGGCTCTGTGCTCTATGGGACTCAACTGCTGAGGTCATTAGTCCCCTAGAACTCAGAACTAGTTAAACCTAACTAACCTAAGGACATCACAAACATCCATGCCCGAGGCAGGATTCGAACCTGCGACCGTAGCGGTCTTGCGGTTCCAGACTGCAGCGCCTTTAACCGCACGGCCACTTTGGCCGGCTCGAACCCGGGAACCCGGGCGCGGGAAGCGAGAACGCTACCGCACGACAACGAGCTCCGGACTATACAGGGTGTCCCAGCTATCTTGTCCACCCAAAATATCTCTGGAACAATAACAGCTATTGGAAAACGACTTTCACCGGTATCAATGTAGGGCTGGGGCCCATGAATGTACATATTTGGAAACATTGTAAAACGAAAGCATATGTGTTTTTTAACACAAACTTATGTTTTTTTTTAAATGGACCTCCTATATTTTTTCTTCGGAAATCCATATCATGAGAAAGTGCATACACAATGGCGTTGATTGCATCGCTATATTCCCATTACATCCCGAGATATTAAGACGCGAAGTAGACGCTTGAAACACCCGACATGCGCTGCTAGCGCACGTCCTGAGGCTCAGGCGTGAACCCCATGCTGCCCGTAATCGCGATGTGATTGACATGCGTAATCAAACTTCCATACTTATCTTGATAATTCCAGCACCCCACAGCCACTGGGAGGAGTGTACAAAAAGCGCGAAGAATTCGGACAGGGAGACGCGTGAAAGACGTCAGCCCCCGTAAGAGGCTGTTTTCTGGAGAGTAAGGTTGTACCTTATAAATCACGAACGGCAGAAGACTCTGTGACAAAGCTCAATCATGAGTCTGTCTAAGGATGACGCAGAGGAAGAGGTTACGGAGAAGTATTGTGTGGTTGTTCTCACACCTAGGAATGCAGAAAAATTTCGTTTTCTTTTTCTGAGTCATCAGTCTAGTGACTGGTTTGATACGGTCCGCCACGAATTCCTCTCATGTGATAACCTCTTCATCACAGGGTAGCTCTTGCAACCAACGTCCTCAATTATCTGCTGGATGTATTCCAATCTCTTTCTTGCTCTACAGTTTTTGCTCTCTGCAGCTCCCTCTAGTACCATGGACGTCATTCCGTGGTGTATTAACAATGTCTTATCATCCTCTCCCTTCTCCTCGTCAGTGTCTTTCATATATTCGTTTCCTCTCCGAGTCTGAGGAGAATCTCCCCATCCCGAACCCCATCAGTACACCTAATTTTCAACATTCGTCTGTAGCACCACATCTCAAATTCTTCGATTCTCTTCTGTTCCGGTTTCCCAACAGACCGTTTCATTACCGTACCATGCGGTGCTCTAAACGCATATTATCATAATTTCTTCCTCTAATTGAGTCCTGTGTTTGATACTAGTAGGGTTCTATTAGTCAATTCAGTTTTCGCCAGTGCTAGTCTGCTTTTGATGTTCTCCTTGCTCCGTCCGTCATTGGTTATTTTGCGACCTAGGTAGTTGAATTCCTTAACTTCATCTACGTCTTGATCATCAATCCTGATGTTAAAATTCTCACTGTTCTCGTCTCTGGTACTTCTCATTATCTTCGTTTTTCTTCTATTCAGACTCAATCCATATTCTGTACTCATTAGACTGTTCATTCCATTCAGCAGATCATGTGATTCTTCTTCACTTTCACTCAGGATAGCAATGTCATCGACGAATCGTGTCATTGATATCCTTTCACCTTGAATTTTAATTCCACATCTGAACCTTTGTTTTATTTCCGTCACTACTTCTTCGATGTACAGACTGAACAGTAGTGGAGAAATCCCGAGGATTTCGTTATTGGTCGTCCACTCTTATATTCCCTCTTGGTTTTTGTAAATATTTATATTACCCGTCTCTCACAATAGCCTACCCCTATTTTTCTCCGTATTTCGAACATCTTGCACTATTTTACATTGTAGAACGCTTTTTCAGGTCGACAGATCCTACGAACGTGCCATGATTTTTCTTCAATCTTGCTTCCATTAACAACCGCAACGTCAGAATTGCCTTTCTGGTGCCTTTACGTTTCCTAAAGCCAAACGGATGGTCCTCTAACACATCCTCAATTTTATTTTCCATTCTTCTGTATATTATTCGTGTAATTAACTTGGATGGAGGAGCTGTCAAGCACTTGTCAACTCTTGCAGCCTTCGGAATTACGTGGATGATATTCTTCCGAAAGTCAAATGGTATGTCGCCAGACTCATACGTTCTACATATCAACATGAATAGTCGTTTGGTTGCCACTTTCCGCAATGGTTTTAGAAGTTCAGATATAATGTTATCTATCCCTTCTGCCTTATGTGACCTTAAGTTCTCCAAAGATCTCTAAAATTTTGTTTCTAATACTTGATCGCCTACGTCTTCTAAATCGACTACTGTTTCTACTTCTGTTGCATCAGCCGTATCCTCCCCCTCATAGAAGACTTCAGTGTACTCTTTCCAGGTATGCGCTCTCTCCTCTGCATTTCGCAGTGGAATTCACGTTGCACTCTTAATGTTACCACCCCTGCATTTAATTTCACCAAAGATTGTTTTGACTTTCCTATATCCGGAGTTAGTCCGACAATCATTCTTTTTTGATTTCTTCACATTTCTCATACAGCCATTTTACCTTGGCTTCCATGCACTTCCTTTTTATTTCATTCCTCAGCGACTTGTTCTTCTGAATTCTTGAATTTTCCTGAACATCGTAAGAACGTGAAGCTGTGCGAAAGGCTCCAATTCTCGAGTCACTAACCTGCCCATGCAACATAGGACATTTACACCCTGCACGGAGAGGTGTGGTCGTGAGACAAGGATCAGTGATTGAGCGGCACTGCAAATAGAGTCCACAAATGAGACCGCACAGAAAGGAGAAAAATTTTAGGATCAGTTGAACTGAGACGTGGATGACGATGTTTGTTTTGTGGGGGCGCTCAACTGCGTGGTCACCAGCGCCCGTAGGAAGATTTTTTACACCAATATTTACACAGTCCAACCTAGCCACCGTCACGAAAGATGATGATGGTGATGAAATGATGAGGACAACACGAGAACCCAGCTCCGAGCAGAGAAAATCCCTAACCCGGCCGGGAATCAGTGATCCAGAGGCAGCAACGTAAGATACTAGACCACGAGGTGCGGACAGAGGTGGATGAGGATCGAAGAGGAGAGTCGGTGAGATGGTGTGGAATCGGGAAGACATGGAGCCTCTTCCATCCATAGCCAACACACGCCTTCCGACACCATAATGTCGCTGCTTTGGCCACGTAACCCACAACGGGCAGACATCGAGGATCCCGTATCCGGGCCGTCGGTGTGCAGCTGCGGAACAGTGGGAAGCGGGACCACCACGCGCCAAGCAGCCTCATCGTCAGCACGCAGCGCGCTCCGCCGTCACCACGACCGAGAGAACGGCCGCGTGAATGCTGAGACGATTCCTTCTCCCTTCGTTCCCCTTAACAGTTCAGTCGTCTCCACGCCCTGTTAAAAGGGACCTGAGATTTGTAATTTTGTTTTGTTTTATGTAAGCTGTGCTGAAATGAACACATTTCTTTCATGTCTTATTCCTCTAAGTAATGTGCTTCGTCCCTACATCAGCCTGTAAATCTCTTATCCTTCTGTGTTTGATTTCACTTAATTACACTACTGGCCATTAATATTGTTACACCAAGAAGAAATGCAGATGATAAATAGGTATTCGTTGGACAAATGTACTATACTAGAACTGACATGTGATTACATTTTCACGCAATTTGGGTGCATAGATCCTGAGAAATCAGTATCCAGAACAACCACCTCTGTCCGTAATAACGGACTTGATACGCCTGGGCATTGAGTCAAACAGAGCTTGGATGGCGTGTACAGTTACAGCTGCAACACGATACCACAGTTCATCAAGAGTAGTGACTCGTGTATTGTGACGAGCCAGTTGCTCGGCCACCATTGACCAGACGTTTTCAGTTGGTGAGAGATCTGGAGAATGTTCTGGCCAGGGCAGCAGTCGAACATTTTCTGTATTCAGAAAGGCCCGTACAGGACCTGCAACATGCGGTCGTGCATTATCCTGCTGAAATGTAGGGTTTCGCAGGGATCGAAAGAAGGGTAGAGCCACGGGTCGTAACACATCTGAAATGTAACGTCCACTGTCCAAAGTGCCGTCAATGCGAACAAGAGGTAACCGAGACGTTTGACCAGTGGCATCCCATACCATCACGCCGGGTCTCACCGCGATGTCACCAAACACGGATGCGACCATCATGACGCTGTAAACAGAACCTGGATTCATCTGAAAAAAAAAGACGTTTAGCCATTCGTGCACCCAGATTCTTCATTGAGTACAACATCGTAGGCGCTCTTGTCTGTGATGCAGCGTCAAGGGTAACCGCAGCCATGGTCCCCATCTGTTGACTCAGGGATCGAGACGTGGCTGCACGATCCGTTACAGCCATGCGGATAAAATGCCTGTCATCTGCTAGTGATACGAGGCCGTTGGGATCCAGCACGGCGTTCCGTATTACCCTCCTGAACCCACCGATTCCATATTTTGCTAACATTCATTGGATCTCGACCAACGCGAGCAGCAATGTCGCGATACGATAAACCGCAATCGCGATAGCCTATAATCCTACCTTTATCAAAGACGGAAATGTGATGGTACGCATTTCTCCTCCTTACACGAGGCATCTCAACAACGTTTCACCAGGCAACACCGGTCAACTGGTGTTTGTGTATGAGAAATCGGAAGGAAACTTTCCTCATGTCAGCACGTTGTAGGTGTCGCCACCGGCGCCAACCTTGTGTGAATGCTCTGAAAAGCTAATCATTTGCATATAACAGCATCTTGTTCCTGTCGGTTAAATTTTCGCGTCTGTAGCACGTCGTCTTCTTGGTGTAGCAATTTTAATAGCCAGTAGTGTGTTAATGTCTCTTGATTGCTGGCTTCCAGGGTGGGGCAACTCATTGGTAATTTTCGTGTTATCTGATGTCACAAACAATTTCTCGAGAAGTCTGTAAGTCTGTAAGGTAGCCCCTCTTCTGAGAAAATATCTCATAGCATGTAGCGGTAATAATGGTAAGTGTATCATGACATTTTGTAGGCTAGTCAACAACCCTGAAGAGGACGTTGGCTCCAAAGTCTTAGAGATAGTTTTCCCATCACTATGCATATGCTTAAGCTTTTATATCCATTGGTTGGGAACGTGAAATTACAGTGTAGTTTCCTGTTCGCAAATGAAGCGCTCTTATCTTTATGTAATACTTACAGCCCATTCAGACTAAGTAATGCTTTACTGTCAATGACATAAATTACGTATGTAAAAGTAATTACACTTACGAAAAGAGTACTGATATCTGATATCATGTGCTGACTTTGTGATACATGTAACTGTGCATTACCTTTATTTCATTCTTAGAGGTCCATTTAAGGTACAGCCTATCCGCTTCGGTGTGTATTCACTGTATACTGCTGTCACTATTTGATGCATTGTTTGTGACTGAAGTAGTTTTGGTGAACCTGTAGCGTAATTTTAAGTGTTTTTGTAATCATTATTTATAAAAATAGTTGTCGTTCGCACAGTTCCGTGCAGTGCTGCATGGAACTCATGACGTGGAGATCCGCACTTTGGTATCTCGACGTATCGTGCAGGTCTATTTAATTCAATTTCAGTAATTTTCTTTGTAATTTTTGCGAGTAATATTTCATCGTTGGAAAGAGACATCGCACTAATTGTTCACGTACCTGCAGTTGGCTTGGGCAGCAGAACCATTCTAGGAAATTCCCAGAGCGTTTCCTGCGGCATACTGCCTTTGTACTCAGCGCCACGTTCTGATCGAGTTCGCAAAACTCCATCTCGCTGCCGCCGTACACTTTTCGTCCAACGCCGGGAGCCACCCAGGTTCGCAAACTCACACGACGTCAGCGCCGAAATGACATTTATAGGAATCCAGAATCGACAAGCTGTTATTGACACACAAAGAGGGCAATATTGAGCCCAGGGCCGATTCCTATGGCAGCTGTGAGAGAACATTACTCCAGGAAGAATTTCACTTCAACTTTTTTTTTAAACTTATTTATTTATAATAATACGGGTCCCACCACCACAGAAGCCACCATCTGGGCGCTGTCAACAATATTAACAATAGAAGGCTTGGGTCGCGTCATAGTAACGCACTATGGGCCCAATCTTCATTGAAAACATTAGCAAAATTCTGAAATCAGGAAGCCATGTCTCGCATCTCAGTAGCACCTCTTCAGCCAGCATTTAACGGCAAGGCACAAAAAACATCGTTTACACTTTCAAACAACAGATACTAACAGCTGTGGCAGAAGCATCAATGGAGGGAGGACTAGCCGTACTTCTTAGCGCTCACAATACGACTGCTCCTTTTCACCCAGTATTTGTCTCCAAGGCAGTAAAATTGATGTACGCACTCAGATGACTAATCTCAATGATTATGTCAGAGATGTGAACGAAGTAATGGTTTCACCTTATTTCTCAGAATTTAGAGAATGACGCCTGTCTAAATTACAGCCGTGCTGAAATATCGATAACCGTTTTCGCAGTCCCGAGCCAGTGACTCGGAGGTATTCGGCCAATTCCTGTTGTTGACTCAACTGTGCCTGCAGTCAAAGCCACTGCTCCAGCATTTCTTCTGAAGTCCTGTGGGCTGACTTCTGCAGTGTTCAAACGAAGCTGTAATGTTAGGTTATGCCCCCACATTGCGCTGGAACCTCCTAGATCCCACACCGGAAGGTGACAATATCCGCAGCGGCCAGTCAGGATTTTCCGCGCTGTCGCGGCAGCTGATCCTGCCCCCACCGAACTGGTAGGCACTTGCGCCTGTAAGTGCCTACAGCGATGATCAGGAACAGAGGCAACAGACAGCCCGTTATCCAGCAGTAATAAAGATGTTAGTGAGATTAGCACCGCGAGATGTACAGATGTTGGAGGACTATCAGCCTCCCCATCTGCGATGTGGTAGGAGGCAAGTCGTGGTGCACCGAGCGAGGTGGCGCAGTGGTTAGCACACTGGACTCGCATTCGGGAGGACGACGGTTCAATCCCGTCTCCAGCCATCCTGATTTAGGTTTTCCGTGATTTCCCTAAATCGCTTCAGGCAAATGCCGGGATGGTTCCTTTGAAAGGGCAGGGCCGATTTCCTTCCCCATCCTTCCCTCACCCGAGCTTGCGCTCCGTCTCTAATGACCTCGTTGTCGACGGGACGTTAAACACTAATCTCCTCCTCCTCTCCAAGTCGTGGTAACTTGGATGTCATTTCGGCAACGGTAAACAGCTTGTTCACGAGATGTTGTGGAATATCTAGTACATGGCTGTCACTACAATGTACTAAATATTGAGTCGAGTGCTTCAGTATGAACGCCATCGATCCTAATGACCAACTGAATTCAAAGCTGGAGAACTGCGGTATCTATGGAGATGGGCGAGAGTCAGTGATGTGAGGCTCCGTTATGACCGAATGCGGTTCATTTCTCTACTAATGGTAAGCGGTGTTCGTTTTGTTGTATTTGTTGAACTTTTTCTTTTGAGTCATCAGTCTTCTGACTGGTTTGATGCGGCTCGCCACGAATTCCTCTCCCGTGCCAACCTCTTCATACCAGAGCAGCACTTGCAGTACTCCTATATGTCCTCAATTATTTGCTGGATGTATTCCAATCTCTATCTTCCTCTACAGTTTTTATCCTCTGCAGCTCTCTCTAGTACCATGGAGGTTATTCCCTGATGTCCTAAAAGATGTCCTATCGTCCTGTCCAATCTCTTTGTCAGTGTTTTCCACATATTCCTTTCCTCTTCTATTTGCGCAGAACCTCTTCATTCCTCACCTTATAAGTCCACCTTCGCTTCTCTTCTGTTCCGGTTTTCCCACAGTCCGTGTTTCACTATCACACAATGTTGTGTTCCAAACGTAAATTCTCAGAAATTTCTTCCTCGAATTAAGGCTTATGTTTGATACTATACACACCAAAAAAGGTTTGCAACACCCCGGTTGCCAGAACTCCCGAAGATAGACGTTGATTATGGATACTGTATTATAGACACAGTCCCTTTGACTGCTCAGAGATGTCACTAAAGCTACCCAAACAGGCACGAGCAGCGCCTATAAGACGGAGGGGGTCCGACAGCCGATCAGTTCCAGTCATTCCACCAGGAAGGAGGTACACGGCTCGTGTTGTCAGTAGTCCAACCATGCCTAGACGGTCAATACCGCGATTGTTACTTTACGCCAGGAACGGCTTTCAACAAGGAAAGTGTCCAGGCGCGTCGGAGTGAACGAAAGCGATGTTATTCAGACATGGAGGAGATACAGAGAGACAGGAACTGTCGATGACATGCATCGCTCAGGCCGTCAAAGGGCTACTACTACAGTGGATGACCATTACCAACGGATTATGGCTCTGAGGAACCCAGACGGCAACGCCACCATGTTGAATAATGCTTTTCGTGCAGCCACAGAACGTCGTGTTACGACTCAAACTGTGCATAATAGGCTGCATGATACGCAACTTCACTCCTGACGTCCATGGCGCGAGATCCATCTTTGCAAATACGACACCGTGCAGCGCGGTACAGATGGTCCCAACAACATGCCGAATGGACCGCTCAGCATTGGCACCACGTTTTCTTTGCCGATGAGTGTCACGTGTGCCTTCAACCAGACAATCGTCGGAGATGTGTTTGGACGCAACCCGGTCAGGCTGAACGTCTTAGACACATTGTCCAGCGAGTACAGCAAGGTGGAAGGCGCCGAAATGGCTGTACGATACGTAAATGCCATCCTCCGACCGAGAGTGCAACCATATCGGCAGCATATTGGCGAGGCATTCCTATTCGTGTACGGCAATTCGCTCCCCCATTGTGCACATTTTGTGAATTACTTCCTTCCGGATAACGACATCGCTCGACTAGAAAATCCAGTATGTTCTCCAGACATGAACTCTAATGAACATGTCAGGGATAGATTGAAAAGGGCTGTTTATGGAGGACGTGAGGGGTCTACAGCGAATCGCCGTTGAGGAGTGGGGCAATCTGGACCATCAGCGCCTTGGTGAGTATGTGGATAGTATGCCACGACGAACACAGGCATGCATCAATGCTAGAGGACGTGCTACTGGGTATTAGAGATACCAGTGTGTACAGCAATCTGGGCCACCACCTCTGAAGGTCTCGCTGTGTGGTGGTACAACATGCAATGTGTGGTTTTCATGGGCAATAAAAAGGGCGGAAATTATTTTTATGTTGATTTCTGTTCCAGCTTTCTGTACAGCCTCGGGAACTCTCGGAACCGAGGTGATACAAAAATTTTTTTGAAGTTTGTAGTACAAACTGTCCATTTTAACACGGGTAATGTATCACGAAGTAAATACCGTCCGCGCTGGCGGATTGTTATGTGATACCACGTACCTATACGTTTGTGACTATTATAACGCCATCTATCACAAAACAAAAAAAGTGGTCCAACTAAAACATTTCTATTTCTTTACGTACTTCACGAATATGTAATAAAAATGGGTGTTCCTATTTTAAGAAACGCAGTTGATATCCGTTTGACCTATGGCAGCGCCATTTAGCGGGCCAACCATAGCGCCATCTGGTTTCCCCCTTCAAGCTAGACAGGTTTCGTTCTGTGTAGTTTTTTCGGTTGACGCTTATTTCGTGAGATATTTGGCCCGGTCACGATCAGTGGACCACACTGTATAATTACCTGGGAAGTGATCTCACATACGAGTGTGACAAAGTGATAGGCAAGAAAATAGCAGAAATTGGAAACATATGTGGAAAGATAAACAGGTACTTCAGAACTGAGATACAAAAAATAATACGAATGAACTTTTGTAAAGTAAAGGCCGTCCTCAAACTAATCTACGCGAGTCATTTACAAATGACAAGAAAGTAAGTTCTAGCCAACTGAAATGAGATTTCTTAGGGCTGTGAGAGGCTGTACTAGAGTAGACAGATTGCGAAACAGTGAGAGTAGGAAGGATGAAACAAATTCTACGTAAGAAACAAAACTGAAGGCAACAGACGAAAATGGAGTGAACATCTCGAAAGAGTGAATATTGGCAGATGCCTTACGAAGTCACAAAAAGTAAGCTGGTTGGCTGGAGAAGTCAAGGAAGGCCAAGGAAGAGATAGGGACCGTAACAGGCAAGGATCTATTGTTACAATAGAGGACAAGATGAAAGAACGTGTGTTAAGACATCGGAGAATAGCTGCTAATCACGGAAATAGAGGAAGCAACAAAAAAAATTTAAGCACCAAGGAGACGGGGTCGGATGTAACTTTGTACACGTAGACACTGTCGGCCAGAATGTAAATGGTCCCAGCTGTTGTTCCCTGTGATAGGTAGGACGATCACGAGACTGCATTACTGTTGTTCATGTTCAGGGTATATAAGGGTCGGGAACAGCGTGAAATGTTCAGTGATCACAGTAAAGGACACAGAGATTCTGCGTACCCGTCTGAGACAGCGTTATCAGCACATGACAAAGTTTTAAAAATGCCCCATCGTGGGTCTCCGTTCGGTTATCTGGTCAGATCATGTGATATCCTGATCTGTGGGGCATTCGGAGTGACTGTGGCTTGTCGTTGGACTGTATGGGAATGTCGGAGCTGAAATACTCGTCGTCAAGGCTGCGGTCGGCCGCGTCTGACTACTACAAGCGGAGATCGCAGTATGTCGCAGCAAGCACATCGTGACCACTTGAAACTACGTCTTCACTTATTTTTTCATTCAAACACTGACCAACAGAATTTTCCCTGACAAATACAACTCAGACTTAATCTATTCGCTTACTGCCCAGAATATACAAGCCCAACGCAATCTGGCTGCTATACAGTGACAACATAACTTCCAATAATTAGCATAAATGAATGGCTGTGAATTGCAAGAAATCCTAACAATACAAAAAGTCCAAGAAATATGAAATTCAAGAAATATGAAACAACCTCCGGCTCTGTTAAATGCCTAAACTGATTTCAAACACGAACCCCATTTTTTTTTCATAAGTCGCTTACCTCACAGAAAATCTTCATAACTTAAACTACAGCAATTACAGCAAGCAGCAACTACAGCCAACCAAACAAGAAAATTATAACTACTATAGACTCTAACTACAAGGAGGCATATGGTTAGCAAAAGAAAAGATTTTGTTGAAGAGCAAACTACTCATTTAGCAAATTTTACCTTATTCATGTGACAGCCAGTTCCTAAAAATTATATCGTTGTCAATAATTCCACAACCCAAACATTACCAACGACATCCATCCTCATTTCACATTTCCTTGCGTCTCACTTTACAACGCATGTCCTACCAACACAGAGTCTCCACTAAGAAAAAAACGTGTCCGTACACTTCTCCGTTCACTCGCTAACTGCTGGTCCGTGCAACCACAGAATCTCTTGCCGAGGACGCAGAGCGCTGTCAGCGATATTAACGCAGTCTATAGCGCTGCCAACCTGCTATTAGGCTCCTTACACCCTTAATATCTGCGCCCTGCCTCATTCTGCGTAATTACGTACCATCTGTTGGAAACTATCAGTAGCTGGTTGAGCCGTGGCTGGCTCGCGTTGATGCCGTTTGTCCTTTGGCATTTTGTCACAGTCGAGTGTCGTCTTATTTCTCCCTGAGTTACTACCATAACGAGTTGCTGACTTGCCTCCATCAGTGGCAGCAGCAGCGCTTATCGATACTAGCACTGCTGTACCATCTTTGGTGTGCCGCTATATTTCCGTGTGGTGGTGTGAGTGGCAGTGTGTCGGTTGGGATAGAGCAGCAAGGAAGTCTCCGTGGTGCAAGGTCAGGCCGGAACCGCTGGCGTCGTGAACGCGCGGTCGGCTTGTGAGGCACTAGCTGCGATAGGTACTGAGTTCGATGCCCACGGACCCTGGACACTGAAGATGACTGATCAGTTAACCTGTTATGAAGCCTCAACTGCTGTGACATGTCTTCATTCATTGCAAATTTTGCTTCCTGTGCCGTTCCGGCTAACAGCAACGTATGGTGTGTTGGAGTCGGCGAAATTTTGCGGCCGTCTTCCTGTATGGTCTTTAACTATTAAATTAGTTGGTTCTTATCATTGAAGTGCACCAGAAGTATTTTCTGCCTTGTGGCCGTTAACGTCCCAGTTACCTGCCCTGGTCGTTTGCATAGTTTTCCGGCAGTGTGTTTTCCTCGTCGTGTTGATGCTGTCCAGCACGGCGTGTAGTTTGACAGCCTTTTAATTGTTTATTCAAAAATTTTCCTTAGAGTGGTTATCGTGCCTTGGCTGTTTTTAGACGCCAATTTTGAAGACGTAGTGCAGCTGGTATGTTCGTCCTCGGCTTATACTTTCTGTTGTGCCGTTGGCCGGGTGGAAGGGAATTTGGTTCAAATGGCTCTGAGCACTATGGGACTTAACAACTGAGGTCATCAGTCCCCCAGAACTTAGAACTACTTAAGCCTAACTAACCTAAGGACATCACACACATCCATGCCCTAAACAGGATTACAACCTGCGACGGTAGCAGTCGCGCGTTTCCGGACTGAAGCGCCTAGAACCGTTCGGCCACCACAGCCGGCCTGGAAGGGAATCGATTACGTTGTTGGTCGGTCCTTTAGCCGTCCCTGGGTCGGGTTGCCATCCTTACTATTTAACCTTACTCTTGGCTGCCTGTCTCACCTCACCTTACGTTTGAGCTACCTCCTCAGGCCGACCCATGGAACACTTCTGAGCACCTCTGTTCTGTTGGTTTTAGACTGTGATTTTCATTTTAGTTTAAAGTACTGTGCGAGGCCTTCGGCTGTCTATTAATTTAGTTGGTTTTAATTTTAAAATAAGACCTTCAGCCGACTGAAATTGAAACTTGAAGATTGATTTGTTTAAAAAGCTAAATTTTGAAAGTTTGTTCTATCTGAAATTCTTGTTATCCAGGCCTGAAGCCCCGAGTTGTTCAATGACCAGTGTGTGGCCTTCGGCCGAGCTTTTACGTGAAATACTTTTTTAAGTAAGGCCTCAGCCGCGTGTATTCTTTAAAGGAATTTTATATAACTTGTTTTCAGGCCTTCAGTCGTTCTTATTTTTGGTGTGGTTTTGGGCCTTCAGCCCAGGAGGTATCTCAAGTTTTCTTAACTAGACCTTCTGCCATTTTGTTTTATTTTGATCCTTTTAAGCGTATGTGTCATTAAGTGGTTCTTAGGAAAATAAAAGTTTGTGTGTTTTGTGCAACTGACAGTAACTGATAATGGGCCCCCTCCACAACCATAACCTGATCCGCTCTGTCCTGCGAAACCAAATTTACTGGTCTAGCACTATCATCCCACATACTGGCTGCCGTGAAGACCACATCACAAACGACTGCGTTTAGAGTGGTGCTGTGACCATGGAGCATGGAATACTGACGAACGACGTTTGACAATTAATCATGGTTCTGCGGTAGCTCGGACGGCCGACGTCAGCAAATATGGCGGGAGACCTGTGGGGGGGTCCCACTCTTCCAATGTTTTGGAGAGGCACAGAAGTGTTACTCCTACCGTTATGGTTCGGCGAGACATCGGATACGATTTAACGTCACGGCTAGTAAAGACTGAGAGAACTTTGACGGCTCAACAGTAATTCACGAACATCCCGCTTCCTCGTATCGCACCTGTCAAATGGTTCAAATGGCTCTGAACACTATGGGACTTAACATCTGAGGTCATCAGTCCCCTAGAACTTAGAAATACTTAAACCTAACTAACCTAAGGACATCACACACATCCATGCCCGAGGCAGCATTCGAACCTGCGACCGTAGCAGTAGCGCGGTTCCGGACTTAATCGCCTAGAACCGCTCGGCCACCGCGGCCGGCATATGGCACCTGTCATGCGACTGTATCGTGATTTTATTTTCAAACAGGACAATGCTCCACTGATCATGACTGGTGTGTCTATGAAATCTATCCTCAGATCCGTCCCCTACAGAACACTTGTGGAACCAGCTCGGACGTCAACTTCACCCCAGCACCAGTATACAGGTTACCAAGGCCGACTCACAACAGTTGTTGGCCAACTTGCCACAGGAGCAGCTTCAGTGATTTTACGACATGGTTCTCAACCGAATCATTACATGTAGCCAGGCCAGAGACGGAACAACGCCATACTGATAAGTGAACTCATACTGATTAGTTCTTCAAGATGTGACTGGAAATTGCAGTCACTTGAGTAACATCGCGTATCATGGCAACGTGTGAAGTTTCATGTTCTTTCCTCCTTCCCGTCTCGGTGCTTCCCCCGTTTTTCTCAGGCACTGTATATCTACTAAATAATTGAGCGCGTTGGCTAGAAGTGTTGGAGATGTAGAGGTTGACACAGGTAAGACACTCATGACAGACTCCATCAGACTAATCTTATATACTCGACTGCACTGTCTTTGCCTTCTTCTACATATACATCTATACTCTGGAAACCACTGAGAACTGCCTGACTGGGGTTCCTCTCCAAGGTGAGACGCATAAAAGATTCGAGTAAAAAGTGGTTCCCAACCTGGGGTAATTACCCCCCGAGGTGTAAAATGAATTATTGTAGAGGGTAAAAAATAAATGATTCGATTCTGTTTCATAAAAGACTATGTTGCCAATTGTAGGCTGTACTGTGCTTTCTTAAGCTCGTGCTATTAGCTAATTTGGCAGTACTAATGCGTTGGAGGTTACAGGTTCTTCACATAGTCCCTTATCAAGCATATTTGGGCTATGTCATGTATAACATATTGTGCACGATATGATACAAAAGATGTGCTCGATAATGGTTGCTGGCCGAAATTAACTAATGGCACGATTTTAATAAAGCGCAATACAACCTTCAACGGACAATGTATTCTTTTACTAAAAATTTAGAGCCTATGGATCCCAATGGAATCGAAAAGATTCTGTTTCAGCCATGAAACTAAATTATTTTCAAAAGATCGTTACTATTATCACAATTCTGTACGACTATAATATTGATTATGTAAGTTATTAATAATTAGTTTTTCTCCGGTAGTAGTACTAATGCGTTGGAGGCTACAGGTTCCTCACATAGTCCACCCTCTACACACATATGTTGTCCTTTGTCCTGTACATCGCTGTTGATAAAAGTGACATATATATGTAACAATCACTAAATATCTTAAGACAACGTCTTCTCCAAATTGTAGATAGTAGCTGTAGTAGATAAAAATTGCTTCGTTACTCGTTTTGAGACAGATAAATGAATTAATTCACAACATGGCAAAGCAGTAACAACATAAGGGATGCTATCTTGCTGTATACGGTACTATTATTATTATTACTACTATTAGTGGCTGTGGTCAGACACAAAGCGTTAAAAACCTGAAGTCATCCAACTTCTGCCACTTGAGAAGTAAGGAGTGCTACAATCAACTGATTTACAAACAATAGTACAGTGCACACATTTCAACTTGGTTTATTGTAGAAGAGGTTGCCGTGTGGAGGTCAAGCAAGTGCCACGATGGACAGGAGTAATGACTGGGAAGTATGTTTTGCAACAGGTGTCTACTCACTGTCGATAATTAGTTGTAGGTAGCACACACGATGCACCACGAATTCCTCCGTCATTCATTCTAACACATAGACACACAAACAAACTAAATGTAATTCATCTTTCGTCGTTTTGAAAATAAATGTGTTCCAAGAAGGCATAACTGCACTCAAGAATATATGTCTAAGAAGGGTTAGGAACCGCTGGTCAGTACAACAATAAGTGCTTAAATGCCTGGGCGAGTGCTGCAGTTAGGTTGGTCTTGCCTTGTGGTAATTACGGAAGTGATATGTACGGGATGAATTATATCCACAGGTTCTTCAAGCTAGGTTCTGTAAACACTGAAAGTAGGCTGTCGTGTTTCTTTGTTGTCCTGTTGGACCATTCAAATTTCGATTCACATTGAGATGTTCTTTGAAATTGCTGTGTCGCGTTCATATGCTGAGCTTGCAGTGAACCCTGTGAAATAATATAGAAAAAGGCAGTAATATTTTCAAGAACCCAACATGTTGTAAATTCTCCATATTTTCTACCGTGAAACTCGCTTTCATTGTCAGTGAAACTCGACAAATGTTTCCACTGAAATGTACAGTACCTGACACAATAACCTATTGTAAATGAAGCATTTTTACTATCAATTTTCCACAAATCTTACTCTCGGTGTGACACAAGTAATACAGCAAAACCTTTTGAGCACATTTGGAAAACGACAAAGTTTCAGTTCAATCTTTACGCATCAGAACACTTATAATTTTTGAGCATCAGTAGCACATAAGACAATTGCGGAATGTCTTCTCTCACAGCTTTACAATATGAGCATCAGTGCTGCAACGTTAAGCTGTGGGCTCTTTAAAGCAAACATACGTGCTTCTCTGTGATCGATGGACGTCATTTGAGGTCGGTGAATGCAGTGGGTAATCTCGCCACTCCCGTAATTGTTTCAGTCACGCTATAGGTGCATCAGACACAGTTTGCAAGCACTCAGTACAACGAACCAGATTAGATCAGAGCTTTGCGGGGAAAACAATTTGTCCGCTCTTCAAAGCTGTAACTCTCCGAAAGCCCCCACGTCTTTATCTAAGCTCATATCTGCGTCTATATTCTCCAAACTATTATGAAACTGCTGGCAGAGACTACCTCCCATTGTAGCCCGTGTTTCCTTCCCGTAACATTCGCGTATGGGGCACTGGAAGAATTATGTCTTAAAGACGGTGTAATTTGTATACTTTTGTCTTCGCAGCCCATACGGCAGCGATACACTGAGGGTTCCTAAAGTGGGGTCGTTGCCTGAGATTGACCAGTGTCGTATTTCTTTAACTGTTGATAATTTAAGCTTGTTGTCCACCCCCGGTAGCTGAGTGGTGAGCGCTACAGAATTTCAATCCTAAGGGCCCAGGACGATTCCCGGCTGGGTCGCAGATTTTACCCCGCTCAGGGACTGGGTTTTGTGTCCTTACTATCATCATTTCATCCCCATCGGCGAGTAAGTCGCCGAAGTGGCGTCAAATAGAAAGACTTGCAACCAGCGAACAGTCTACCCGACGGGAGGCCGTAGTCACACGATTTAAACTTGTTGATGAGAAATGTTGTCAAGTGGGCATGGCCCAGCGGTCAGTCGGTTGTAACCATTGAAACAAAACTGGTTACCATTGTTATGATCTATTCGTTTTGTTATAAATGTTGTGCTACACATCACAAGATGCTGTATAGAGCACGAGTAAGTAAATAAATTATCTGTTGTATAATTTACAAATGATTTTCATTAATTAGTAACCAGTGTTCGCAAAAGTAGAGTTTATACGCGGTTCATTACAATAAATGTGACCATGTTCTGTGTCAAAGTGAAATAAACACTCACAGACGGCGGGTGGCAGCATCAGCAATGGAGGGTATATAAAATATTTTTTTAAGGCCGGAGGGGGGTGGGGGGGGGAGGCAGGAAACAAAGTAGCTGTTGTTATAATGCGGAAAGGGATAGATCTGTCTCACGTCTAAAAGGCTATGATTATTGGTTTTCGGGGCAAAGGTAGAAGTACACTACTGGAAATTAAAATTGCTACACCACGAAGATGACGTGCTACAGGCGCGAAATTTAACCGACACTAAGAAGACGCTGTGATATGCAAATGATTAACTTTTCAGAGCATTCACACAAGGTTGACGCCGGTGGCGACACCTACAATGTGCTTACATGAGGAACGTTTACAACCGATTTCTCATACACAAACAGCAGTTGACCGGCGTTGCCTGGTGAAACGTTGTTGTGATGCCTCGTGCAAGGAGGAGTAATGCCTGCCATAACATTTCCGACTTTGATAAAGGTCGGATTGTAGCATATCGCGATTGCGGTTTATCGTATCGGGACATTGCTACTCGCGTTGGTCGAGATCCAACGACTGTTAGCAGAATATGGAATCAGTGGGTTCAGGAGGGTAACACGGGACGCCGTGCTGGATCCCAACAGCCTCGTATCACTAGCAGTCGAGATGACAGGCATCTTATCCGCATGGCTGTAACGGATCGTGCAGCCACGTCTCGATCCCTGAGTCAACAGATGGGGACGTTTGAAAGACAACAACCAACTGCACGAACAGTTCGACGACGTTTGCAGCAGCATGGACTATCAGAGACCATGGCTGGGGTTATCCTTGACGCTGCATCACAGACAGGAGAACCTGGATGGACGAATGGATAAACGTCATTTTTTCGGACGACGTCCAGGTTCTGTTTACAGCATCATGATGGTCGCATCCGTGTTTGCGACATCGTGGTGAACGCAAATTGGAAGCGTGTATTCGTCGTATCCATACTGGCGTATCACCCGGCATGGTGGTATGGGGTGCCATTGGTTACACGTCTCGGTCACCCCTTGTTCGCATTGACGGCACTTTGAATAGTGGACGTACATTTCAGATGTGTTGCGACCCGTGGCTCTACCCTTCATTCGATCCCTGCCAAACCATACATTTCAGGAGGATAATGCACGACCGCATGTTGCAAGTCCTGTACGGGGTTTCCGGATACAGAAAATGTTCGACTGCTGCCCTGGTCAGCACATTCTCCAGATCTCTCACCAATTGAGAACGTCTGGTCAATGGTGGCCGAGCAACTGGCTCGTCACAATACGCCAGTCACTACTCTTGATGAACTGTGGTATCGTGTTGAAGCTGCATGGGCAGCTGTACCTATACACGCCATCCAAGCCCTGTTTGACTCAATGCCCAGGCGTATCAAGGCCGTTATTACGACCAGAAGTGGTTGTTCCGGGTACTGATTTCTCAGGATCTATGCACCCAAATTGCGTGAATATGTAATCACATGTCAGTTCTAGTATAATATGTTTGTCCAATGAATACCCGTTTTTCATCTTCATTTCTTCTTGGTGTAGCAATTTTAATGGCCAGTAGTGTATTTCCGAAAGAGCTACGTTTGTAAAATGTTCGCATGCCGTCGTGCTTGAAGTATACTGTGCACGGCAAACTGGCGCTATCCGAAACCGGTGGCGAGGCAAATGTGGTGCATCACACCCTATAGATCACAGGTGTAAACGACAGGCGAATAAAAGTGCAATTGTTGAGCAACCGATCTTCGAGATGAGCCAATAGTGTCTCCGCAATGACCCTTTAACGAACTTTGCGGTCTATGGATCTCTGTAAGAGGCGCCTGGTTCATGATGACTACTGTTCATCGGCGATGAAGACTGAGTTTTCCTCACCACTATCGCAACTCGACGTCCACTGAGTGTGGACAGGTGGTCTTTTCAGATGAATCACGGTTTACGCGTGTACGGAGTGAAACGTCTGAAAGCAGACTCCCTGTAACAGTCATGTAAGGACAGAGGCTGGAGGAGGGTCCATTATGATCTGCTTAATGTTTTCATGGCAGTCTCTGGTTGAAATTTTAATTCTGGAAGGCGCAATGGATCAGCACAAGTGCGCATGTATCCTTGGCGAGCACCGCGACACGCAGTTTCTGTTTCCTCGGTTCTATGGCTTCTACTAACAGGACACGTCAACGTATCACATGTCTCACATATCTCACATGCTAGTTATTACAGTTCCTCTATGTCGAATAGCAGTCTTCTTGGATGAGTTTGGAAGGTGTGACATCTTGTTCACAATTTTCTTGACATTGTTTTAGGTGTTGTACGTTTGTTACAATTTGAGACATCTTATGAAGAAGATTCCTCCCTAGCATTGTGTATAGAAGTGGCCTTCTCTAGAAAATTATCAACGGTCAGGCAATCTTCTCGTGAAAAATTGTGGTCTGGAAACGCATTCCTGTTCTTAGATCAAATTCCTGCTGAACTGGAAGGCACCCTCAGCTGCTCCATCTGTTCTGCCCGGCAATAGACTTCATTCATCACCCTAGATATGAGAAACTTCGCTATATTTTTACCTACGGTCTTTATGCAATCATTTTTTTCTGGACTTGGTTGAAAGAAAAGTGGTTACAGACTCTAGGTAGTACAGCCAGGTAACTGCAACATGATAATACCAAAAATGGTTCAAATGGCTCTGAGCACTATGGGACTTAACATCTGTGGTCACCAGTCTCCTAGAACGTAGAATTACTTAAACCTAACTAACCTAAGGACATCACACACATCCGTGCCCGAAGCAGGATTCGATCCTGCGACCGTAGCGCTCACGAGGTTCCAGACTGAAGCGCCTAGAACCGCACGGCCACACCGGCCGGCGATAATACCATTATTCCGAGTGTACTCCACAGGCTCAAGATTTCTACCGTGTGTTGTGTGGCTGTCAAGTACCTGAAGCACGGATGATTGCTTGCGACAGTTCACATGGTTTTGAATTGAGTGAGCCACACACACATTCTGAGATGTTAACTACGCCTCCTCGTGTGACACCAATTTTTAACTCTTGCTGCCTCCTCTTTCGCTTGACTACAATCACAGGCAGAATAAAATATCTGGCCGCACTGACAGCGCAAACAGCTGAAATTTTAACCCCACACTCCCCATTTGCGATGGATCCCACTTGTTGCTTGACTTTTTCACGCGATGAGTCTTTATAGCCTTGTTTCGGAACCGTTTCAAATAAAGATTCGTCGAGACTGAGTACAGTGTTAGTTCTAAATCTATTCTCATCAACAGTTTTGTCAAGGAAGTCGAAGTGTTGGTTGAGATTCTCTCTATTAAACAACTTAACTCCGCCATTGATTTTTCTTCTAGCTGATGAATGGAATATGTGGATTTTGTTTCATAAGTGAAGAAAACCACTATTTCCCCCCATTTTCTTCTCTCATCTGTGTTCCGAATGACTTAACCTTATTGAGTGTTTTGACACTCAGCTTGTCTCTTTACTACAGCTTTGGGTACTTCAGCTCATCATGTGTACATTTCACGTACACTCCCCTTTTATCCGTCCTGAAGCCCTAATAGCTTTACCCTGCTTATTACTTATTGTAAAATTGTATATCAGTATTAACTATTGTGTCTCCTAAAATACAGCGGTCCAAATTAGGGAACGCACAGTGATAACTGGACTCCGTGTAAGAAAAGTAAGTGCTAGATGAACACACAAACACGCTGTCCAGCCAGATCGTTTATAATTTTCTATAGAAGGCCACTTCTATATACAGGTACCCGATAGTCACACAACACAAGGTAGAAATCTAGAGCCTGTGGATTACACTCGGAATAATGGTATTATCATGTTTCAGTTACCTGGGTGCACTACCCACAGTCTGCAACCACTTTTCTTTCATTTAAGTCCAGGAAAAAATGACTGCGTAAAGACGTAGGTAAAAATATGGCGAAATTTCACATATCTAGAGTGGCGAATGAAATCTTTTGCCGAGCAGAACAGCAGGAGCAGCTGCGAGTGCCTTCCAATCAGCAGGAATTTGATCGGTGAACAGGAATGTGTTTCAAGTTCACAATTTTTCACGAGAAGATTGCCTGACAGTTGAGAATTTTCTAGAGGAGGCTACTACTACGTACAGTGCTAGGGATGAATCTTCTTCATAAGACGTCTCAAATTATAACAAATGTACAACACGTAAAACAATGTCAAGAAAATTATGAACAAGATGTCACACCTTCCAAACTCATCCAAGAAGACTGCTATTCGACATAGACGAAAATCTCGCAGTGACACTGTAATAACTAGCAGACCTTAGACGCAACAATTATATCAGTCGAATGGTCAAGTAAAGAAGCAAGTATCTGCTAAGACAGCTTTATTTCCTTAGAAACGAACGACAAACTGCGCTGTTGGCAATTTAAGCTGGTTCTGTGTTTTGTAAAAGAAGACAGAAGAAGATGATATGATGGAGTGTAAATTATGGGTCCACATATCATGTCCCCCCCATGAACCATGGACCTTGCCGTTGGTGGGGAGGCTTGCGTGCCTCAGCGATACAGATGGCCGTACCGTAGGTGCAACCACAACGGAGGGGTATCTGTTGAGAGGCCAGACAAACATGTGGTTCCTGAAGAGGGGCAGCAGCCTTTTCAGTAGTTGCAGGGGCAACAGTCTGGATGATTGACTGATCTGGCCTTGTAACATTAACCAAAACGGCCTTGCTGTGCTGGTACTGCGAACGGCTGAAAGCAAGGGGAAACTACAGCCGTAATTTTTCCCGAGGACATGCAGCTCTACTGTATGATTAAATGATGATGGCGTCCTCTTGGGTAAAATATTCCGGAGGTAAAATAGTCCCCCATTCGGATCTCCGGGCGGGGACTACTCGAGAGGACGTCGTTATCAGGAGAAAGAAAACTGGCGTTCTACGGATCGGAGCGTGGAATGTCAGATCCCTTAATCGGGCAGGTAGGTTAGAAAATTTAAAAAGGGAAATGGATAGGTTAAAGTTAGATATAGTGGGAATTAGTGAAGTTCGGTGGCAGGAGGAACAAGACTTTTGGTCAGGTGATTACAGGGTTATAAATACAAAATCAAATAGGGGTAATGCAGGAGTAGGTTTAATAATGAATAAAAGAATAGGAGTGCGGGTTAGCTACAACAAACAGCATAGTGAACGCATTATTGTGGCCAAGATAGACACAAAGCCCATGCCTACTACAGTAGTACAAGTTTATATGCCAACTAGCTCTGCAGATGATGAAGAAATAGATGAAATGTATGACGAGATAAAAGAAATTATTCAGGTAGTGAAGGGAGACGAAAATTTAATAGTCATGGGTGACTGGAATTCGTCAGTAGGAAAAGGGAGAGAAGGAAACATAGTAGGTGAATGTGGATTGGGGGGGAAGGAATGAAAGAGGAAGCCGCCTTGTAGAATTTTGCACAGAGCATAACTTAATCATAGCTAACACTTGGTTCAAGAATCATGAAAGGAGGCTGTATACATGGAAGAAGCCTGGAGATACTGACAGGTTTCAGATAGATTATATAATGGTAAGACAGAGATTTAGGAACCAGGTTTTAAATTGTAAGACATTTCCAGGGGCAGATGTGGATTCTGACCACAATCTATTGGTTATGAACTGCAGATTGAAACTGAAGAAACTGCAAAAAGGTGGGAATTTAGGGAGATGGGATCTGGATAAACTGAAAGAACCAGAGGTTGTAGAGAGTTTCAGGGAGAGCATAAGGGAACAATTGACAGGAATGGGGGAAAGAAATACAGTAGAAGAAGAATGGGTAACTCTGAGGGATGAAGTGGTGAAGGCAGCAGACGATCAAGTAGGTAAAAAGACGAGGGCTAATAGAAATCCTTGGGTAACAGAAGAAATATTGAATTTAATTGATGAAAGGAGAAAATATAAAAATGCAGTAAATGAAGCAGGCAAAAAGGAATACAAACGTCTCAAAAATGAAATCGACAGGAAGTGCAAAATGGCTAAACAGGGATGGCTAGAGGACAAATGTAAGGATGTAGAGGCTTGTCTCACTAGGGGTAAGATAGATACTGCCTACAGGAAAATTAAAGAGACCTTTGGAGAGAAGAGAACCACTTGTATGAATATCAAGAGCTCAGATGGAAACCCAGTTCTAAGCAAAGAAGGGAAGGCAGAAAGGTGGAAGGAGTATATAGAGGGTTTATACAAGGGAGATATACTTGAGGAAAATATTATGGAAATGGAAGAGGAGGTAGATGAAGATGAAATGGGAGATAAGATACTGCGTGAAGAGTTTGACAGAGCACTGAAAGACCTGAGTCGAAACAAGGCCCCGGGAGTAGACGACATTCCATTAGAACTACTGATGGCCACGGGAGAGCCAGTCCTGACAAAACTCTACCATCTGGTGAGCACGATGTATGAGACAGGCGAAATACCCTCAGACTTCAAGAAGAATATAATAATTCCAATCCCAAAGAAAGCAGGTGTTGACAGATGTGAAAATTACCGAACTATCAGTTTAATAAGTCACAGCTGCAAAATACTAACGCGAATTCTTTACAGACGAATGGATAAACTGGTAGAAGCCGACCTCGGGGAAGATCAGTTTGGATTCCGTAGAAATGTTGGAACACGCGAGGCAATACTGACCTTACGACTTATCTTGGAAGAAAGATTAAGAAAAGGCAAACCTACGTTTCTAGCATTTGTAGACTTAGAGAAAGCTTTTGACAATGTTGACTGGAATACTCTCTTTCAAATTCTGAAGGTGGCAGGGGTAAAATACAGGGAGCGAAAGGCTATTTACAATTTGTACAGAAACCAGATGGCAGTTATAAGAGTCGAGGGGCATGAAAGGGAAGCAGTGGTTGGGAAGGGAGTGAGACAGGGTTGTAGCCTCTCCCCGATGTTATTCAATCTGTATATTGAGCAAGCAGTAAAGGAAACAAAAGAAAAATTCGGAGTAGGTATTAAAATTCATGGAGAAGAGGTAAAAACTTTGAGGTTCGCCGATGACATTGTAATTCTGTCAGAGACAGCAAAGGACTTGGAAGAGCAGTTGAACGGAATGGACAGTGTCTTGAAAGGAGGATATAAGATGAACATCAACAAAAGCAAAACGAGGATAATGGAATGTAGTCAAATTAAATCGGGTGATGCTGAGGGAATTAGATTAGGAAATGAGACACTTAAAGTAGTAAAGGAGTTTTGCTATTTAGGGAGTAAAATAACCGATGATGGTCGAAGTAGAGAGGATATAAAATGTAGACTGGCAATGGCAAGGAAAGCGTTTCTCAAGAAGAGGAATTTGTTAACATCGAGTATAGATTTAGGTGTCAGGAAGTCGTTTCTGAAAGTATTTGTATGGAGTGTAGCCATGTATGGAAGTGAAACATGGACGATAACCAGTTTGGACAAGAATCGAATAGAAGCTTTCGAAATGTGGTGCTACAGAAGAATGCTGAAGATAAGGTGGGTAGATCACGTAACTAATGAGGAGGTATTGAATAGGATTGGGGAGAAGAGAAGTTTGTGGCACAACTTGACTAGAAGAAGGGATCGGTTGGTAGGACATGTTTTGAGGCATCAAGGGATCACAAATTTAGCATTGGAGGGCAGCGTGGAGGGTAAAAATCGTAGAGGGAGACCAAGAGATCAATACACTAAGCAAATTCAGAAGGATGTAGGTTGCAGTAGGTACTGGGAGATGAAGAAGCTTGCACAGGATAGAGTAGCATGGAGAGCTGCATCAAACCAGTCTCAGGACTGAAGACCACAACAACAACATATCATGTGCCACTCTCACGCCCAGCATAAAGAAATATTTCTGTTCAGGCTGCAGTTAGACTTCGCCATAACTTGCCACTTTCAGCCTCAATTTAAAGACATAGATAGCATATTTCTCTGCGTCACGCTTTGCTGAATTTTGCCGTATAATACGTTTTCTAGTCTATTGTTTGTTTTCATTTGAAGGGCTTTATGAGACCGAAACAGTTATCCTCTAATTTACCAACATGAATATCTTTCTGGTGACGAATACTCCAAAAATATTTGTTTAGTGTTAGAAGGCCTAACTAGCTACCGTGCCTGTGAAAGAAATAAGTTGAAAAACAGCTTCTTTAAATATTAGAGTTCTTATTAACCTTTTACTCACAAATTTTACCACATGGTTTATCTCAAACAATCTGTTTCTTAATTCCGACCATTTACATACTTCTAAATTTGAAGTTACATGTCTCCTTATTATACGTCTGTACTTATTCAAAATGTAATAGCACCTGATGAAAGTGTATATCATGTAGATTATTTTACAGTACGTTTCGTTTTAATTAAATACATACACTACTGGCCATTAAAATTGCTACACCAGGAAGATGACGTGCTACAGACGCGAAATTTAACCGACAGGAAGAAGATGCTGTGATATGCAAATGATTATCTTTTCAGAGCATTCACACAAGATTGGCGCCGGTAGCGACACCTACAACGTGCTGACATGAGGAACGTTTCCATCTGATTTCTCATACACAAACAGCAGTTGACCGGCGTTGCCTGGTCAAACGTTGTTGTGATGCCTCGTGTAAGGAGGAGAAATGCGTACCATCACGTTTCCGACTTTGATAAAGGTCGGATTGTAGCCTATCGCGATTTCAGTTTATCGTATCGTGACATTGCTACTCGCTTTGGTCGAGATCCAATGACTCTTAGCAGAATATGCAATCAGGGGGTTCAGGAGGGTAATATGGAACGCCGTGCTGGATCCCAACGGCCTCGAATCACTAGCTGCCGAGATGACAGGCATCTTAAGCGCATGGCTGTAACGGATCGTGCAGCCACGTCTCGATCCCTGAGTCAACAGATGGGGACGTTTGCAAGACAACAACCATCTGCACGAACAGTTCGACGACGTTTGCAGCAACATGGACTATCAGCTCGGAGACCATGGCTGCGGTTACCTTTGACGCTGCATCACAGACAGGAGCGCCTGCGATGGTGTACTCAACGACGAGCCTGGGTGCACGAATGGTAAAACGTCATTTTTTCGGATGAATCCAGGCTCTGTTTACAGCATCATGATGGTCGCATCCGTGTTTGGCGACATCGCGGTGAACGACATTGGAAACGTGTATTAGTCACCTTTGGCGTATCAGCCGGCGTGTTGGTATGGGGTGCCATTGGTTACACGTCTCGGTCACCCCTTGTTCGCATTGACGGCACTGTGAACAGTGGATGTTACATTTCAGATGTGTTACGACCCGTTGCTCTACCCTTCATTCGATCCCTGCGAAACACTACATTTCAGCAGGATAATGCACGACCGCATGTTGCAGGTCATGTGCGGGCCTTTCTGGATACAGAAAATGTTCGACTGACCCAGGTCAGCACATTCTCCAGATCCGTCACCAATTGAAAACGTCTGGTCAATTGTGGCCGAGCAACTGGCTCGTCACAACACGCCAGTCACTGCTCTTGATGAACTGTGGTATCGGGTTGAAGCTGCATCGGCAGCTGTACCTGTACACGCCAATTAAGCTCTGTTTGTCTCAATGCGCAGGCGTATCTAAGCCGTTATTACGGCCAGAGGTGGTTGTTCTGGATACTGATTTCTCATGATCTATGCACCCAAATTGTGTGAAAATGTAATCACATGTCAGTTCTAGTAGAATATATATGTCCAATGAATACCCGTTTATCATCTGCATTTGTTCTTGTTGTAGTAATTGTAATGGCCTGTAGTGTAATAATGACTTGTGGTAACAAGACATAGAAGTGAACCAATATAAGCAACTGTCCTCTACAGGGTGAACTAGATGGTCACCTATGGTGTTACACATAGAGGGTGACATGAGAAACAAATTGAGAATAAGGACACACGTCCACTAACACCATTCATCAGCACTAAATAGCTTAGAAGTTCGAGGAGGAAACACCTGCTGGTGGGCCAACCGTCTGACACCAAACGTGACCTGTCACGCTGACGACCCTGGCAGCAGTGTGGGCAGCGGTCTGGCCCTGCTGCTGTGACAGGCGTGGACGCCCCAGGCACCGCTTCATTTCCTGAATGCTATCAGGCCAACAGAGATTTTTTTGTCTTGATTAGTTTGATGCGACCTGCCACGAAGTCCTCACCTGTGCCAAACTCTCCATCTCAGTCTAGCACTTGCAACCTGCGTCCTCAATTATTCTGAGGATATATTCCGCTCTCTGTCTTCCTCTTCTGTTTTTGACCTCTACAGATCCCTCTAACACTATGAAAGCTATTCCCCGATGTCTCATCAGATGTTGTATCATCCTGGACCTTCTTCTTGTCAGTGTTTTTCATACGTTTTCCTTTCGTATTTGATCCTGCGCAGAACCTCCTCATTCCTTACCTTACTAATCCACGTAATTTGCAACATTCGTATGTACCACCGCTCCTCAAATGTTTCCATTCTCTTCCGTTCCGGTTGTACCACAGTCCACATTTCACTACAGTAGATTGCTGTGTTTGAACCGTAAATTCTAGAAATTTCTTCCTCAAATTAATGTTTGATACTAATACACTCCTCTCTTCCACGAATGCCCTCTTTGCCGTTTCCAGTCCGCCTTTGATGTCCTACTTGCTCCGTCTGTTGCGGGTTATTTTGCTGTCTATGCAGCAGAATTTCTTAACTTTATCTACCTGACGTTAAGTTTCTCGCTGGGCACATTTCTGCAAATTCTCATTACTTTCATATTTCTTTGATTTACTCTAAATCCGTATTCCGCACTCATCAAATTATTCATTCAATTAAGCAGATCCTATAATTAGTCTTCATTTTCACTGAGGGTAGCAATGCCATCAGCAAATATCATTCATATTCTGTCATCTTCAATATTAATCCCACTCTTGAACTTTTCTTTTATATCCATCATTGCTTCTTCGATGTATACGGAACACTAGGGGCGAAAGACTACATCCTTGTCTTATGGCCTTTCCAATCCGATCCCTTCTTTCTTGTCTTCCTCTCTTATTTTTCCCTTTTGGTTCTCGTACAAGTTGTACATTACTCGTCTCCTCCTGTAGCTTACCTCTATTTTCTCCCGAATATCTTGCACCATTTGACATCGTCGAACTCTTTCTCTAGGACGACAGATCGTACGAACGTGTCTTGTTTTTTCCATTAGTCTTGCTTCCATTGTCAACTGCAACTTTAGAACTGCCTCTCTAGGGCCTTTTCCTTTCCTAAAGCTAAACTGATAGCCATGCTCAAATTTATTTCCCATTCTTGTGTACATCATTCGTGTTAGTAACTTGGATGCATGAGCTGTTAATCTGACTGTGCGATAATTCTCGCACTTGTCAGCTCTTCCAGTCATTGGAACTGTCTGGATGATATTTTCCCAAAGTCAGGTAGTGTGTTGCCAGACAATCTACAGAGTAACGTGAATAGTCATTTTGGTGCCACTTTCTCCAACGATTTAAGAAATTCTGATGGAATGTTACACATTTCTTCTAACTTATTTAATCTTAATTCTTCCATAGCCTTTTAAATTATGATTCTAATACTGGATCCTGTGTCTCTTTTATATCTACTCCTCCTTCTTCTTCCATCACATCAGACAAGTCTTCCCCCTCGCAGAGGCCTTCAGTGTACTCTTTCCACCTTTTCACTCTCTCCCCCTCACAGAATTGCAATTTCACTCTTAATGTTACCACCCTTGCGTTCAAGTTCACCGAAGGTTGTTTTCACTCTTCTGTATGCTGAGTCAGTTCTCCCAACAATCATTTCTTTTTCGATTTCTTTACATTCTCCATGCAACCGTTTCGCGTTAGGTTCCCTGCACTTCCTATTTATTTCATTCCTAAACGACTTCTATTTCTATATTCCTGAATTTCCTGAAAATTTTTGTACTTCCATCTTTCATCGACCAAATAAACTATTTCTTCTATTACCCGATGTTTCTTTGCAGTTACCTTCTTTGTGCTTATGTTTTACCTTCCAACTTTTGTGACTGTCCATTTTAGACACATCTATTCGTCTTCAACTGAATGCCTTCTCAGCTATTCCTTATCGCAGTGTCTATAGCTATAGAGAAGTTCAAGCGTATTTCTTCATTCCCTAGTACTTCCATATTCCCCTTCTTTTCGTATTGATTTTTCCTGATTAGTCTCTTAAACGTCAGCCTATTCTTCATCGTTACTAAATTGTGATCTGAGTCCATATTTGCTCTAGGTACGCCTTACAATCCAGTATCTGATTTCGAAATCTCTACTTGGTCATGATGTAATCCATCTGAAATCTTACCGTATCTCCCGGCGTTTTCCAAATGTATTATCTCATCATAATGTGATTATTGACAGAGTGTTCGCTGTTACTAGCTTAAATTTACTGCGTAACTCAATTAGTCTTTCCTCTCTCTCATTTCTTACTTCTCCCATACAACCACATTCCAGTCCCTCATGACTATTACATTTTGATCTCCCTTTACACACTGAAATATCCATTCAGTACCCTAATACATTTTCTTTATCTCTTAATCTTCATCTTACGGCATCAGCATGTGTATCTTAAATATCGTTGTCGGTTTTGATTTGCTGTTGATTCCGATGAGAACAACTCTATCACTGAACTGTTCACAGTAGCACACCCTCTGGCCAACCTTCCTATTCGTAACGTATCCTACTCCGGTTGCACCATTTTCTGTTGATGTTGATATCATCCTATACTCATCTGATCAGAAATCCTTGTCTTCTTTCCATTTCACTTCACTGACCGTCACTATATCTAGACTGAGCCTTTGGATTTTCCTTTTCAGATTTTTATGGCTTCCCTACCCCGTTAAAACTTCTGACATTCATCGGTCCGACTAGTAGAACGTTATTCTTTTGTTGATTATTCAATCTTTTTCTCATGGTCACTTTCTCCTCTCCAGTCCTCCCCGGAGATCTGAACAGGGGACTGTTTAGGAATCTTTTTACTATGGAAAGGTTATCATGACCCTTTTTCCAATTACAGGTCACTATTTCTGTGGATACACATTATAGGTGTTTAATGCAGTGATTTACATTGCTTTCTGCATGCTCAGGCGGTTGGTCTTTGCTGATTCTTCCGCCTTTAGAGGTAATTTTTCCACTCCACGGGGACGAAAGTTCCCTGAATGTCGGCTCCACCGCCTCTTTTGACAAGACGGTTGGCAGAATGAGGGTGACTTCTTATGCCGTAAGTCTTCAGCAGCCTACGCCGATGATTTTTATCCAAAATTTATGCGCTGGCTGGGTTCCAGTCCGGATCTGACGCAATTTTGATAACCAATCAAATACGCTACTACTTGACAACGTGTCCTCAGATTTGGGCCTATGTTTGATGGTGGTTGACTTTTCTTGGCCAAGAATGCTGATTTTCCCAGTGCTAGTGTGCTTTTTATGTCCTTGTTGCTCCGTCCATAGTGTGTTGTTTTGCTGCCTAGGGACCAAAATTCCTTGACTTGGTCTACTGTGAGGTCCCTAATTCTGATGTTAAATTACTCGCTGTTCTCATTTCTGCTACTTCTCATTACTTCTGTCTCTCTTCTACCCATTCTCAGTCCTCATTCTATACTGTAGTATTGTAGGTCATCGATACTACCAGAGCCGGCGCCTAGAGGATTCATATGGCTTTGCGAGCTGATCTTTGGTCATCGCCGCCAATGAAGAACCTCGAACCCGCCAACTGAAGACCCCCACCACGATTTTATAAGAGGCGGCCACCTGGGCACCATTCTTATACTTCAACTGGTAGTTCTGTGCTTCTAGTGAGAGTTCTGTGTTGCCAGTTGGCGCCGAACGTTAATTCAGGCTGTTGATATTTCTACCGCCAAACATTCAATGTACATAGACGGACGCTTGTGTCAGGACTCTGCTTATTGCTAGCCACGGCTGTAACAAGTTGTCAACCGTACAGCAGTTCTTGAGAGTAATTTGAGTACAGTATATTTATTCAAACTGCACTTGTGTCAAGTAATCTTTTCGTGTTTGTCGAGATTCCTACACGCGATATATGCTTCGGTCAACTTCCACCCATTTGTCATTAGCCACGGTTGCAGACACGCAACACAACATGTACTCTTTAGAATGTTGATTCTGTTTAACAGATCCTGTAAGACTGTATGACCTTCAGAGAGAATAGAAATGTTGTAAGCGAATATTGTCTTTGATGTCCTTTCACTTGGCATTTGGACCCCGCTATTGAAACTTCCTTTTATTTCCGTCATTGCTTCTTCTCTATATAGATTGAACAGTAGGGGCGAAAGACTATCATTTTGCATTGTTGAATGCTTTCTTCAGGTGATTCGATTTTTCTTTAGTCTTGCTTCCATTATCACCCACAACATCAGAAGTGCCTCTCCGGTGCCCTTTCCTTCCCTAAAGCCAAACTAATCATCATCCAACAGATCCTCAATTTTCCACCTATTATCCTTGATTTTCTGCCTAAAAGGGTGGCTTACCGTTAGGAGTGATCCTCATAACTTGAACGTTGCGGTTCTACGCGCTGCAGTCCGCAACCGCAGGACTGCTACGGTCGCAGGTTCGAATCCTGCCTCGGGCACGGATGTGTGTAATGTCCTTAGGTTAGTTAGGTTTAAGTAGTTCTAAGTTCTAGGGGACTGATGACCTAAGATGTTAAGTCCCATAGTGCTCAGAGCAATTTGAACCATCTGAACGTTGCACGATGTTTCCAGACGTTGGTCGTCATCCTCAATTTGTTCCTAAAGAGACTGCACCCCGTCAAAGTTTAGAAGCGGACCTTCATAGGATAATTTGCAGCTGTCTTCAAACTTCTGCCAGTTTGTTAGCATCTCAATGCGGGTTCTTCCGTGGGTTTAACGAACCTGTGAGACTTCGTGCTGCGCTTCTTGTATACGTTCAAAATCCCCGTCCTGTATGGTGCGGGTCTCGCACAGTTAAGCAATACTCTTGGGTGGGTCAAAACGGAATTCGTGAGCGATATCTTTTGAAGAGTGCAGTAGGGCGGAGATGGGAACAGAAGCCTCGTGACGACTGGGTGTTGTGTGATGTCCTTAGGTTGGTTAGGTTTAAGTAGTTCTAAGTTATAGGGGACTGATGACCATAGATGTTAAGTCCCATAGTGCTCAGAGCCATTTGAACCATTTTTTTGGGAACAGAAGGAGTCCATTTAATTTGGTGTCTGGTAATTGGGGATAACTGTGTGCAAGTGAAATCAATCCACCAAAAACTAATACCCTTCACTCTTTGGTCCTTTAGACTAGCAATGCGGGCTTTTTAGCCTAATTCCAGGATGGATTCGAGTCGTGTAACTGTTTCGGTGTTGGTGACTATGTTCTGCAAGGAACGGGTAAGTCCTAAATACCGTCCTTACTGAACATAATAATACAATAAAATTTTCATTCGTGAACAGTTGCCTGGATTTTGTTAGGGAATTTAGACGACACTATAGATTTGACTAACAGATCATTTTCATTACTTTTATCTTAGGATCTAGCTGCAGGCCGAGGGTGTTCAGAACATAAGTAAAACAAAGAGCATGCGCGGACAGCACATAGCACAACTGCAGCTAGTCACGCTAACCATCACTTCATGGTAGGCCTAAAGCGAGTGGATGTGTTGTAGTATGCCGCAAGGAAAGGTATTGACGGGACGATTCACTTCATGCAAGCTGCTTACATATCGGCACACGAGCAAAAGGTCTCCGAACTCGACTACCCCATACGAAAAACTAAAAGCACACAACAGAGACGCTGGCCAGTTTATAAACTCGTGGTTCGAATTTTTCGTTGAGCGCGGCCCCCACCACTTGCCTTAAGTGCCAACACAACCCGGCGTGACGTTAAGGTACCACAGCCGACTCTTCCCTAACAAACACCAATTGCAAACATCATCTACAGTTAGCAGAACGTGTCCAAGTAGTGCCGAAGGCAGTGTCGGAGTGTAGTGTTCGGGACCCCCGGCGGCAGTGTAGTGTACCCTCCCGCTTAGCGTCCAGAATAGGCGCCCTCTTTACCGACCTGAAGCGTTCATGGCAGCTTTTACCCACCTCGTTAATAGCATTGCCTTTTGCTCAAATAAATTCCCTATTAATGTCGTACTGATTACAACGATAGCAGAAATCTGGAGATTTTAGTGCGATGACTAACTGCTGTGGTGATTCACAATTAATGTCTTTAACTGGTCCATTAATTTCGATATCAAAGCAGCAACAGTTCAAAGAGCGATTGACAGCTGCTACTTCGCCTCCGTTTTAGTAATGAGGTGCTACAGGGTTATTGCATTTTCTCAGTATCATACCAATGAACTGAAATCTACCATCGACTTTACTCTGCGATCATTCAGATTCACATCCCTACAAATTTCACACCCACGTATCTGTTGAGTTGGCTGATTCCTTTTATGACTCATTGTTTGTTGTTTCTGTCATAGGGCTGCTACGTTTTGACATTTAGTGAATGATAATTTTTTTTTAAATTTCTGATAATTCGAAGCAGATTGCCAACCTTTTACAGCACTTTCGAGTCTAATCAGTATCTGGCTTAATATGAGGGTCACTCCAAAAGAAATGAACACTACTTTTTTTAAAAATCGATCTTTTATTTCACATGTTTGAAAGTTTTACAATGTGTAGATACATCCTTTAGGAACAATATTTTCGTTTCTTCACATAATTTCCATCCCTCTCAACTGCCTTACGCCATCTTGGAACCAGCACCTGTATACAAACCTTATTCCACGAAGAGAGTCTTTCAGTTTCCCAAAGAGATGACAGTCACATGGAGCCAGGTCAGGACTGTAAGGCGTGTGTTTCAGTGTTGTCCATCCGAGTTATCCTGCTTTTGCCGATGTGGTCGAACACGACTCAGTCGAGATTGAAATTTCTTCAGTGTCGTCACATATGCATCAGAATTTACGGCGGTTCCACTTGGCATGACGTCCATAAGCAACAGTCCTTCAGAATCGAAAAACACCGTAGCCATAACTTTTCCAGCAGAAGGTGTGGTTTTGAATTTTTTTTTTTTCCTTGGGTGAATATGCGTGATGCCACTCCATTGATTGCCTCTTCGTCTCTGGTGAAAAATGATGAAGCCATGTTTCATCACCTGTCACAATTCTTCCAAGAAATTCACCTCCACCATTCTCGTACTGTTCCAAAAGTTCGCTGCATACTGTTTTTCTTGTTTCTTTGTGAGCTACTGTCAACATCCTGGGAACCCTCGTGGCACAAACCTTTTCTAACGCCAACACTTCCATTGTCCTGCAAACATTTTTCCCCCTATCTCAATGTAGCGTGACAATTCGTTCACTATGATGCGTCTGTCAGCAGTCACCAATTCGTTAACTCTCTACACATTGTCTGGAGTGTGTGCAGTACGAGGCCTGCTGCTTCAACAACAATCCCCATTATTGCCGCGCCCGCTTTCACCACGTAACCTGCTTGCCCACCGACTAACTCTACAGCGATCGACAGCAGCATCTCCATACACCTTTTTCAACCTCTTGTGGATGTTTCCCACTGTCTCGTTTTCACAGCACAAGAATTCTATGACAGCACGTTGCTTCTGACGAACGTCAAGTGTAGCATCCATCTTGAAGACATGCTGTGACGGCGCCACTCACGGGAACAGGTTGAATTAAGTTTGAAAACAAGCGGGAAGGATGTATCTGCACACAGTAAAACTTTCACACATGCAGAATGAAAACTGTATTTTTACAAAAATAGTGTGCATTTCTTTTGGAGTGACCCTCGTATCTGTGCAGATTTTTTCAGACAGTAAGTAGTTATTGATAACTGTATCATCTCCAAGATTCCTGAGGTGTCTGTTAATATTTTCTGGCAACTCATTAACTTACAACATGAACAAGAAGGATCTGAACATCTCTGAAGCAACTTCTACATTTGCCGATGACCCTCCATCCAAGACAACATGCTGCACCCTCCCTACCAAGAAATCCTCAGTCCAACGAAATTTTTGACTGTTTCCCCATGGGACCATCCTTCGTTAATAAACGTTGGTCTGTTACTGAGTCAAACGGTTTTCGGAAGTGAAGAAATGCTAAATCTGCCTGATAGCGTTCATTAATGACTTTCCTCATGCCGTGTAAGGAAAACGTTAGTAAGGTTTTGCATGACTAATGATTTCACAATTCATTCTGAATCGGATGAGAGGCATACCGTTCAAGACGCCTCATTGAGTTCAAAGTCTTCAATAGATGGATATCAGTGTTCTTGGACAATAGTTTTGTGATCACTTCTGCTACATTTCTTGCAGACGTGAGTGACATTCTCTCTTCCATCTGCCAGGCAAAGCTTTTTCGTTCGGTAAATCCACAGTACATTATATTGAAATGAGAGGCTAACTCAGCTTAGAACTGTGGTCGGTGTCTGGTACCTAGCTCAGTTTTATCGATTTTTCATTCAGATTTTAAGAAAGCCCTGGCAAGAGAAGTCCTTATGGGAATTGATTATCGTTTTAATTTTGCGATTTCTCAACACTTTCAAATGCTGTGGGTCCTGGCAATCGCTTAGTGCAGCCATACAGTCCTTTCCTGCTATAATATTGCACAATTTTTCATGAATAAGCCAGCAGTTTGAGGGGGATGCAAAGCAACCAAACATACTAGCGACAAAACTAAACCTCCCTCTAGTCTGATGCTGCCTCAGACGTACGCAAGCAGACGAAATAAATTTCCTGCTATGATTCTTCAAATCTTAAGCGCAACAAGAACAATGTTCATGTTTTTACTTCCAGGTTCTCCAAGGGGGTCATAAGAAGTTGATAGTAATTGAAACATTGGAAAGTATAATGATGATTTTAATGAACAGGTATCCATTGTCCCATACCATTTTAAAGTGAAAAAATAAGAATAGAAATTCAATTAACGAAATACACTCATTTAAAATTGCTCATCCTTGCAGGTCTTGGGCACTAGATCAGACGGTTAGTAAGAAAGGTATGTGTTCAACATGTGTAAGAAACAATTTAAGTACGAAGATATTATACCTATAAGGCTCTCGATTATACTTCGCCGTGTGGCTCACAATCAGGCAAAGAAACGCCCATCTCAGGGTCTCCAGAGTTTTGGCAGCTATGCACGCGCGCCCTTACTCGTGGTCCCTATGCTGTATGCTTGTGTGCGATAGGCGACACTAGGCGTGGGATACCAAGCCGCAGTGGCCGCGACAGTCGATCACGACGATGGAGGATGACGTATAGATGGCTTGGCGGCCACGAGGGAGCAGGGCGCCCTCCCCCCTCTCCCCCCTCCCCTGTTGAACTCTAGACAGCTTTCAAACCCTTCAGACGATGTCCCTCAGAGGGCGTAAACTGGCCACACACCACCTTCTCACATCGGTGAAGTTCCGAAGTCTATCACGTACTACGCCAAGGGAATGGCGCGTCTCAGGGTGGAATTTGGTAAGTACACTCCTGGAAATTGAAATAAGAACACCGTGAATTCATTGTCCCAGGAAGGGGAAACTTTATTGACACATTCCTGGGGTCAGATACATCACATGATCACACTGACAGAACCACAGGCACATAGACACAGGCAACAGAGCATGCACAATGTCGGCACTAGTACAGTGTATATCCACCTTTCGCAGCAATGCAGGCTGCTATTCTCCCATGGAGACGATCGTAGAGATGCTGGATGTAGTCCTGTGGAACGGCTTGCCATGCCATTTCCACCTGGCGCCTCAGTTGGACCAGCGTTCGTGCTGGACGTGCAGACCGCGTGAGACGACGCTTCATCCAGTCCCAAACATGCTCAATGGGGGACAGATCCGGAGATCTTGCTGGCCAGGGTAGTTGACTTACACCTTCTAGAGCACGTTGGGTGGCACGGGATACATGCGGACGTGCATTGTCCTGTTGGAACAGCAAGTTCCCTTGCCGGTCTAGGAATGGTAGAACGATGGGTTCGATGACGGGTTGGATGTACCGTGCACTATTCAGTGTCCCCTCGACGATCACCAGTGGTGTACGGCCAGTGTAGGAGATTGCTCCCCACACCATGATGCCGGGTGTTGGCCCTGTGTGCCTCGGTCGTATGCAGTCCTGATTGTGGCGCTCTCCTGCACGGCGCCAAACACGCATACGACCATCATTGGCACCAAGGCAGAAGCGACTCTCATCGCTGAAGACGACACGTCTCCATTCGTCCCTCCATTCACGCCTGTCACGACACCACTGGAGGCGGGCTGCACGATGTTGGGGCGTGAGCGGAAGACGGCCTAACGGTGTGCGGGACCGTAGCCCAGCTTCATGGAGACGGTTGCGAATGGTCCTCGCCGATACCCCAGGAGCAACAGTGTCCCTAATTTGCTGGGAAGTGGCGGTGCGGTCCCCTACGGCACTGCGTAGGATCCTACGGTCTTGGCGTGCATCCGTGCGTCGCTGCGGTCCGGTCCCAGGTCGACGGGCACGTGCACCTTCCGCCGACCACTGGCGACAACATCGATGTACTGTGGAGACCTCACGCCCCACGTGTTGAGCAATTCGGCGGTACGTCCACCCGGCCTCCCGCATGCCCACTATACGCCCTCGCTCAAAGTCCGTCAACTGCACATACGGTTCACGTCCACGCTGTCGCGGCATGCTACCAGTGTTAAAGACTGCGATGGAGCTCCGTATGCCACGGCAAACTGGGTGACACTGACGGCGGCGGTGCACAAATGCTGCGCAGCTAGCGCCATTCGACGGCCAACACCGCGGTTCCTGGTGTGTCCGCTGTGCCGTGCGTGTGATCATTGCTTGTACAGCCCTCTCGCAGTGTCCGGAGCAAGTATGGTGTATCTGACACACCGGTGTCAATGTGTTCTTTTTTTCATTTCCAGGAGTGTAGATCAGTGGACAGGCAGTGAGCGGATCTTCATCACCAATGTCTTAGTCGCTGCTTCTCTGGAACTCAAGAGAACATCATTTTTCCCGCTTCAGGACGCAGATAGAATGGCAGCATGATAGAGTATCCTGAGCCTCTAGGTTCGGTTATGTTAACACTCACTGCTACGCTTGTCACATAGTTTTCTTGGCGGGGGTGCGGGGTGCGAGAGAGACAGGCGGGTTTGTCCCACATTACTCAACCCTGCAGCTTGCCATGCAGCTTGCCATGCAGACGGCAAAGGTTATTAAAGGCCGTTAACAAAAATCTTGAAATATTCTTTATAGATTTACCTCCAATTTTCGCATGATGCTGTAATAAAACCTGGACGGCCGTAAACATACGGTGAATATTTTTTAAACAACACTACACAGGTCTTATGTGAAAATTAATTGCAAGAAAAAAAAATTTGTGTTGTGCTGTCAAAATGTGTGGCTTACTTTCCTTTCTCGTGGTAAAGTTTAACTCCAAAATTAACGCATTTAAAGCATTAGACATATCTTCTAATGTGTAATTTCAAACAAAATAGGTATACACAACAGTGTGCTGTTTTGTTTTATTCCTCACGGTCGGTTTTTCGAAAATTTGTAATCCTATCCATTCGCAGATTAAAACTATGAAAAATATTGTCACTGTAGCTACTACCCTCACAGATCCAGCACCTGTACAGTTCTCTCATACCCTGGATGCCAATGATCCCATCCTGTTTACACATTCATTTTAAGCGACTTCAGTTCCCATTCAAGGTTTCCTCTGCAACACCAATAAACAGGGTTCACAGTAAGAGAGAGGTGGGGGGGGGGGGAAGAGCAGATGGATAGACGAGGGAGGAGATGAACATAGGGAGGTGGAGCGGAGATGGTTAGAGAGAGGGGAGGAGGAGAACGACTGAGAGGAGGAGAAGAAGACGATGCACAAAGAAATGGGGGAGGAGCATGAGATGGACAAAGAGAGGAAAGATCAGTTGATGGACAGGGAGACAGGGGAGGCGGAGATAAGGAGGTTCTTCCAATTCCCAAACATACTGTGTATAAGAACTACGAAGGATTGTCGGGTTCGCTAGTCCTAGCTCGTGTGGTGGAACTAACACCGGATTGAACCATCCGTTTTCCATACGATACATTGCTTCATGCAATATTCGCATCACCAAACCGACCCTCCAATGCATGGAGTAATCTTGCAAGGCCAATTTGTTTTCTAGTAAACTTAACTGACTCTGTGTCTTTTCCAGACCATCGTTCAATATCATCTACATATCACTGGTATGCTGCTCTAGCTCCCCTGCTAACTCTAATACTAACCTCGTATACTTCAGCACTACCTGCTCGTCTCGGCATAATTCTGAAACAAAAGATCATTTTCCAATCTCCGGATATCATTCCTAATTCCCAAATCTCTACTGTCGATTTTAATTCCATTGATGGTTTGTAAGCAATACACCTGACTGCTTGGAGAACAGCACATCTAATTCCAAGGTTTGAACGCAGTTTAGCTTTATCCTCTACTCCCGATGAAGTATGGCCAAACCAGGAGCATCCTCACTCCCATGATGGCTCCCATCGTCCCCTCCCTCCTTTCTAAAATAGTACCTACTGACAAGCAGAAAAAAGAAACAATACGAAAGAATGCCGACAATCACTACAACAATAAAAGACCAATACACGCGGCAGTGATACACCAAAACAATAAATCCTTCAGAAAACAGTACATTGCAAAACGTATCCATAAACGGCAAATATCAACAAGAATAAATCTAACATCACACAAAAAATTACATGGAATCTAACAGTATAATTAATTTCGTGACCTTCAAGCAAAAGGCTATCCATATGCCTTTTTCTGTTCTTTCTTTCTGCCTACTGTACCTCTGCATACTGCGACAGTCGCAGATAATTGTGGTACCCCATCCACTATACCTTCAAATGGTTTTAGCCGATTGACGTGAGTGTTAGACGTTTTGGTAGGAAATTGTACTTTTGTATTAATTGTTGGTGTCACCTCTCCGGTCTGATGCGGTGCATGATATTTAATCAAGAACTTCCTTGAATTTCCCTTCGGCATATATTGATTATTGACAAATAACCATTTCCATTTTCAGCATTGTGCTAATTTGCCCATGCGCCTATTCCGCTGTTCCTGGCGTTCCAAGGTCTGAATGTTTGCTTTTGTGTTTTTTTTCCATACTTCCAGTACTCTTCTCGGTAACTTCTTTATCTATTTGTAATCCGATCCCAACTTACGACTTAAAACGTGAGAGGGTGACCGCGTCTTCTTCCCATGCATCACTTCAAATGGTGACATATATGTCCCCACATCAGCCTTTGAGTTGTACGCATGAACCATATACAGATGATGGGTGCCCAGTCATCGTGTCTAGCACTCAAGTAGAAAGGTAGCATTTTCGAAATGATCTTATGAACATATACTGTTCTCCCATCGGTTTGAGGGTGGGATGGGCTCGTTTCTAACTTCCGATCATGTAATATACGGCGTAGCTGTTTCACACGTCATGAAATGAAATTCATACCAGTTCCATGAAGCTATTAGGTATTCAAAACCTCAATAGTCAACTGTTAACTGATTTCTGTGCTAAAGTACTGGCCTTTTGGCTTTAAACTACTATCAGTGTTAGGATCTGTGAAATGGTCGATGATCGTAAGCAAATACCTATTTCCTGCAGGTGTTTCGTTGAATAGACCAAGGATATCAAGCCTACGCATTTTTAATGGCTTCAACGTCTCTGATAACCTCTGAAAATGGATTTTATGATGTGAAATACCCACTCAAAGAGCCCATGTACACAGCCCTTGACAAGCTGCTTCTTACCTCTCTTTCTCTCTATCAATCAAAGCTGTTCCATTCCATTATGTTGTTCATCAGCCACCATCACCTCACAATACATACCTTAGCACATCCTTTTGAAAAGCGGCTGGGAGCGCAACGTGTGATCAGCATACCATGGCTATACTACAAATTGTCATGTATGATAAAGTGTGGCTGTGCCTTAATAACGTGACAGTCTTCATCCTCTGCCTGTGCTTGCAGCTGTTCTAACACAGTCTCGCCCAATATACTCAACACAGCTACTTTGTGACTTAATGTGCCTGCATTCATGTGAGTCTGTTCCACATTACTTACCCCTTCAACTTATCCTGGTTCGCTCCCGGGCTCTAAACCGACCACTGGTTTCTAGGCACGGTAATATATACAACGTGTGAGTTTTCGGCAGCACACTAGTGCTGCGAGATACATGATGTTACTTCTCTCTTGGTCACATGTGTTGTGGCGTTATCTATTCTATGTGATGTCACAAATCCGCCCAGCCGGAGTAATTGATATAATGACAGCAGTACGGCCCTGCGGCCTATTTGATCAGCATTTCAGGAGGAGCTAGCCACTAATACCTGGTGGGTGCCGAAATACAGCTTCGAAAAAATTCACAACTCGCTCACCCAATCTTTTCAGGTCGCAACAATACGACAAGGATTAGCATAACTTTATGTGTCCTCGGAGTCTGTAAGGATGTGTCTGAAACAACACTTCTCTTTCAACAAGCCACGTCATTTCAAATAAAATACTCAAGCTTTTAATGGTTATCTCCGCAATTGTCGTCAGTTAACTTGTTGAAGAATTGTGCACATTGCCATTGAAGAAAGTGTCCACATTACCATTTGGTGCGCCGTACAAGCACAGATAATTAACTTCAGGTAATTAACTTCTTATACATGTCTACCCCCCCCCCATGAACCATGGACCTTGCCGTTGGTGGGGAGGCTTGCGTGCCTCAGCGATACAGATAGCCGTTACGTAGGTGCAACCACAACGGAGGAGTATCTGTTGAGAGGCCAGACAAACGTGTGGTTCCTGAAGAGGGGCAGCAGCCTTTTCAGTAGTTGCAAGGGCAACAGTCTGGATGATTGACTGATGTGGCCTTGTAACAATAACCTAAACGGCCTTGCTGTGCTGGTACTGCGAACGGCTGAAAGCAAGGGGAAACTACAGCCGTAATTTTTCCCGAGGGCATGCAGCTTTACTGTATGATTAAATGATAATGGCGTCCTCTTGGGTAAAATATTCCGGAGGTAAAATAGTCCCCCATTCGGATCTCCGGGCGAGGACTACTGAAGAGGATGTCGTTATCAGGAGAAAGAAAACTGGCGTTCTACGGATCGGAGCGTGGAATGTCAGATCCCTTAATCGGGCAGGTAGGTTAGAAAATTTAAAAAGGGAAATGGATAGGTTGAAGTTAGATATAGTGGGAAATAGTGAAGTTCGGTGGCAGGAGGAACAAGACTTGTGGTCAGGTGACGACAGGGTTATAAACACAAAATCAAATAGGGATAATGCAGGAGTAGGTTTAATAATGAATAGGAAAATAGCAATGCGGGTAAGCTACCACAAACAGCATAGTGAACGCATTATTGTGGCCAAGATAGATACGAAGCCCACACCTACTACAGTATTACAAATTTATATGCCAACTAGCTCTGCAGATGACGAAGAAATTGAAGAAATATATGATGAAATAAAAGAAATTATTCAGATTGTGAAGGAAGACGAAAATTTAATAGTCATGGGTGACTTGAATTCGAGTGTAGGAAAACGGAGAGAAGGAAACATAGTAGGTGAATATGGATTGGGGCTAAGAAATGAAAGAGGAAGCCACCTGGTAGAATTTTGCACAGAGCACAACATAATCATAGCTAACACTTGGTTTAAGAATCATGAAAGAAGATTGTATACATGGAAGAACCCTGGAGACACTAAAAGGTATCAGATAGATTATATAATGGTAAGACAGAGAATTAGGAACCAGGTTTTAAATTGTAAGACATTTCCAGGGGCAGATGTGGACTCTGACCACAATCTATTGGTTATGACCTGTAGATTAAAACTGAAGAAACTGCAAAAAGGTGGGAATTTAAGGAGATGGGACCTGGATAAACTGAAGGAACCAGAGGTTGTACAGAGTTCCAGGCAGAGCATAAGGGAACAATTGACAGGAATGGGGGAAAGAACTACAGTAGAAGAAGAATGGGTAGCTCTGAGGGATGAAGTAGCGAAGGCAGCAGAGGATCACGTAGGTAAAAAGACGAGGGCTAGTAGAAATCCTTGGGTAACAGAAGAAATATTGAATTTAATTGATGAAAGGAGAAAATATAAAAATGCAGTAAATGAAGCAGGCAAAAAAGGAATACAAACGTCTCAAAAATGAGATCAACAGGAAGTGCAAAAGCCCGCATCTCGTTCTCGCTTCCCACGCCCGGGTTCCCGGGTTCGATTCCCGGTGGGGTCAGGGATTTTCTCTGCCTCGTGATGGCTGGGTGTTGTGTGCTGTCCTTAGGTTAGTTAGGTTTAAGTAGTTCTAAGTTCTAGGGGACTTATGACCACAGCAGTTGAGTCCCATAGTGCTCAGAGCCATTTGAACCATTTTGAAGGAAGTGCAAAATGGCTAAGCAGGGATGGCTAGAGGACAAATGTAAGGATGTAGAGGCCTATCTCACTAGTTGTAAGATAGATACTGCCTACAGGAAAATTAAAGAGACCTTTGGAGATAAGAGAATGACTTGTATGAATATCAAGAGCTCAGATGGCAACCCAGTTCTAAGCAAAGAAGGGAAAGCAGAAAGGTGGAAGGAGTATATAGAGGGTCTATACAAGGGCGATGTACTTGAGGACAATATTATGGAAATGGAAGAGGACGTAGATGAAGATGAAATGGGAGATATGATACTGCGTGAAGAGTTTGACAGAGCACTGAAAGACCTGAGTCGAAACAAGGCCCCCGGAGTAGACAACATTCCATTGGAACTACTGACGGCCTTGGGAGAGCCAGTCCTGACAAAACTCTACCATCTGGTGAGCAAGATGTATGAAACAGGCGAAATACCCTCAGACTTCAAGAAGAATATAATAATTCCAATCCCAAAGAAAGCAGGTGTTGACAGATGTGAAAATTACCGAACTATCAGTTTAATAAGTCAAAGCTGCAAAATACTAACACGAATTCTTTACAGACGAATGGAAAAACTAGTAGAAGCCAACCTCGGGGAAGATCAGTTTGGATTCCGTAGAAATATTGGAACACGTGAGGCAATACTGACCTTACGACTTATCTTAGAAGAAAGATTAAGGAAAGGCAAACCTACGTTTCTAGCATTTGTAGACTTTGAGAAAGCTTTTGACAATGTTAACTGGAATACTCTCTTTCAAATTCTAAAGATGGCAGGGGTAAAATACAGGGAGGGAAAGGATATTTACAATTTGTACAGAAACCAGATGGCAGTTATAAGAGTCGAGGGACATGAAAGGGAAGCAGTTTTTGGGAAGGGAGTAAGACAGGGTTGTAGCCTCTCCCCGATGTTATTCAATCTGTATATTTAGCAAGCATTAAAGGAAACAAAAGAAAAATTCGGAGTAGGTATTACAATTCATGGAGAAGAAATAAAAACTTTGAGGTTCGCCGATGACATTGTAATTCTGTCAGAGGCAGCAAAGGACTTGGAAGAGCAGTTGAATGGAATGGACAGTGTCTTGAAAGGAGGATATAAGATGAACATCAACAAAAGCAAAACAAGGATAATGGAATGTAGTCTAATGAAGTCGGGTGATGCTGAGGGAATTAGATTAGGAAATGAGACACTTAAAGTAGTAAAGGAGTTTTGCTATTTGGGGAGCAAAATAACTGATGATGGTCGAAGTAGAGAGGATACAAAATGTAGACTGGCAATGGCAAGGAAAGCGTTTCTGAAGAAGAGAAATTTGTTAACATCGAGTATAGATTTAAGTGTCAGGAAGTCATTTCTGAAAGTATTTGTATGGAGTGTTGCCATGTATGGAAGTGAAACATGGACGATAAATAGTTTGGACAAGAAGAGAATAGAAGCTTTCGAAATGTGGTGCTACAGAAGAATGCTGAAGATTAGATGGGTAGATCACATATCTAATGAGGAAGTATTGAATAGGATTGGGGAGAAGAGAAGTTTGTGGCACAACTTGACCAGAAGAAGGGATCGTTTGGTAGGACATGTTCTGAGGCATCAAGGGATCACCAATTTAGTATTGGAGGGCAGCGTGGAGGGTAAAAATCGTAGAGGGAGACCAAGAGATGAATACACTAAGCAGATTCAGAAGGATGTAGGTTGCAGTAGGTACTGGGAGATGAAGAAGCTTGCACAGGATAGAGTAGCATGGAGAGCTGCATCAAACCAGTCTCAGGACTGAAGACCACAACAACAACATGTCTACCTTCTTTAGTTCAATGGCTGCCAGTTGTAAATGTTTATGTACGCTATGATCAGATCTTCTGTACTGTAAACTGTGGGCTGTGCTAGCTCTGACATAAATCGTGATTCTGTACTGTTCAAGGTAGTTCTACAGCAGCAAGATGCACATTCGTGTAAGGGGCGATCAGAAAATTTTGCTTTTGAGGACGTTGCTGCAGCGTATATGCAACGTAGTGCTACTCCGATGTGGGTATGTAAGCATCAACATATGATCAGGGTATTAGAGCGTTATTCGTGCCTTTCTCACGTGCTTGCAGAAAATGCAGAAATGTGATCTTTGGCGACCGTATTACCAAATGCTTGCAAACAGGATCAACATGCTGTTATTCATTTCTTAGCTGCAGAAGGACAAACAGCCGTAGATGTCCATAGGCGATTGAAGAGTGAGACATCCATCGGATCAATCGAAGAATCACACTGAAGAAGTCTGTGAAAAGTGTGATAAGCGGTTCTGCTACTTCAATAAAAGGCACGTCCCCATTTCGCAAATGACGTGACGCAAAAGTTACGACAACTCAAGTGCGAGGCGCTGGAGCACCGGCCCCATAGTCCTGATCTCTGCCCATGTGATTATCACGTCTTCAGACCTTTCTAAAAGGCCTTGCAAGCTCGACGATTCTGTCGAACGAAGGTGTACAGGAGGCAGCTATTGAATTCTCCTCGCAACAGCACACAGTGTTTTACCAAACGGGTATTTTTCAGCCTGGGTCATCGGCGGACTGATTGCCTTAATGCTCACGGCCATTTTGCCCGATTGGCATACCGATTCTGGACTTTACGGCCTTCGAAAGGAAACTTTTTGATCGCCCTTATGTGACGACCGCACTATGACGTATATTCATTACCGTTACACCAGTCCTTTGCTGTTCAGTGATTGTAATTCAACTTCAAGCAAGTGTAGCTTATTTTCAATAGAGTAAAGATTTTGATGAAGAATAGATAATTCGGAAAAAAATTCTATGTTGCAGTCCGGTGGGACACTTTCCGTATTTCGTGTACTCATTGAAGAAGTGTCTAGAGTGTCAGAGATCCTTTTAAAGGAATGGGAATCTATTGTCATGATTTATCCCAAATAAGAGCTAGTCCTCTTACCCATGAGTACAGGTATAACATGCAAAAAGTCTGCTGTTACAATTAATATTTTCAGCCATGCCTGAAATGTCCCACAGGCATCGCGTCAGACAGTGTTGTGGAAACTGCACAGTGTTTCCACGAGGGAGGTGCTCATCATCCTCACATGCTGCTGACACATTGCTGTTGTGGCTCACCAATTTAGGCGTTCGTTTACTAAATTAATGCAGGCCGCAACAAGAGGGGCAATAACGTCACCGTTATAGGATGCATCGTTCGCCAGGCTGCTACAGCGTTCTTCCTTCGCAGGTGTCGGACACGCCGTGTTGCTGAGCCTTAGATGATGATAGGAGCCCGTCAGTTTGCAGTTGTTAAACACCTTATTGAGCGGACTAGTTGCCAATATTCATCACAGCTTTCTAACAGACGTGTCTAAAAATTTCTTCATATTTCGATATTTTACTTGCTTTCTCATATTGCTCCCGTAGTTAAGGTAGAAATTGGAATTTCTTGGTGTGTAGCAGGTGACAGATGAAGTGAGCCGTGTGGGAGACTATCCATGTGCTGGCAGATCTACTGCAGGCATAAAGTCTTGCTCCGTGACTGTACGTGCAGGTACGTCTGGCCTGATTCTGTTTATTAGCTTGAGTGCTAGTTTTCCAAACGTCTACGACCATTCGACACAGAACTCCGTATTCTACAGCGCCTGATCTACGGTACATGTCACAAGCGTCTTTACCGATCGGGTGTATTCCTGCAAATCTTTCAGTAATCGGTATCGTCCTTCTAACAACCTTGTATCACATGCTGAGGGATTCTGACGCATTTTCTTGTAGTAAACCTTAACACCACTTCTACTAACGTATGCCCTCCATAACTAAAACCCTTCCAGTGAAAGAATACTATGTGATTAAGTAAGGCTGTTATTCACTTCAGTTGGTAGAAGAACCAGCATTTAAAGTTTTGACTGAAGTGATGAAAGAATCATCCAGTTTTTAACACGTGTGACAGAAACAGTTTTTGAGTAACAAGTCATATCAATCGTCAAGGTTGTTTTGTAAAATTTATTCCTCATGTTTATAATATGCCACTATTTAATGCTGTTGAAAGATTGACACGACACAAGAAGGAGAGCACTGGTGAGATGAAGGCCCAGCTGTCACCGCAGTCAGCGGCAGCGGGCGGTGACCTTGGCCCACCGCGCTGAGCCTCACCAGGAGACAAATGGCTGTTCTCCAGTAACAGGGACACAGCCGTTAAGGACACTCGCCGTCGATGCCAGACCACTGCTTTACAGCTAGTGGAACAAAACATGCACTTCACATCATGGCCGCCCTACGACAGCCATACAAAAGCTCTATAGGCGGTTGCACAAAGTGTGTACTTCGCTTCAGAGCTGCGTACAATAGGGATTGTACCTGCCGACGCAAATCAGCGGTCAAGTTATAGGGCAGCGGGTGGAATATAAAGATATTATTTGCCGTTCTCAACAGAGGCTCTCTAACTACAATACTGGCAACCTGCAATTAAAGTTCACTGCGCCCACTCTGATGGAGAAAACAAGTTATTGACTATTGTAGTTCATTACTCTGAGCATTTACGATGATGTCTGGGATTCATAGAAAATGCAGTTTACTATAACAATTTTCACTATATTCTGAAAACGATAAAGCGCAAAATACCAGACAAAACAGCTATTGTACTATCAGAGCTGTTCAGTGTCTATTGTGCGGATCCTATTATCCCTAGATAACGAAACTGTTCAATAATCGTTATCAACGCAAATGTTGAATGTGAATCTTCGTCAAAATTTGATGTTAATACTCATCAAATGCCACGCTAGTAATGGTAGAAAGTCTGTCCTGCGGCGACACGTGAAAGTACGACATACGCAAACTGAGAATAAATCACTGTAGTCGCTCTGCAATTAACACTTTACCCCAATGCGGACCGAGTTACGTAATACGGCATCCAAGGCTGTTCCTGGCAACTGCACAAACACGACGCTGCTTCAGACACGGAGTGCGCGCTGATACGGATCTAGAAGAGAACTAGGGCCTAACTCTAGCTGGCACGCTCTTAATTATATAGCCGCGGTGCGGACCGCCGAAGGCGCAACCGACAAAATTTGCCTTACTGACCAGCCGCTGGGCTAGCAAAACACCACTTCAATTTATTAAATAACTGATTGCTTCATTCGCTGAAGGCCAATGAAGCTCTCGATTTAACTGTGCTATCAGCAGACAGGTAAGTATCTAAAATAAAATTCTAATGTGGCTAGGTTAAATACTTTTGGCGAGAGAATTATTTTACTTGTAGTGCACGCAATAGATGAGCTCTGAACTTGCCCTATGGAGAGACGCTACAGCAATAGTTTTATAGCTACCTTTTTGAAACTTCTCACATCTTTGTTATTATAGCGTATCTCCATACTACCTAAATCTAAACATCCTAGCTTTATCTAATCACTTACTTAATCTATCTTGCTTCCGAACTTTTAGAACACAAAAACAGAAAATAATGAATTACAACCAAAATATTACTTTGTGAGATCCAGCATGCTGTTTCCATTAAATTAAAATGAAAAAGGAATCTGAATATAAATTTTGAAGTTTCTGGCTCCTTCCTGTTGCACCGATGGTTTTTACGTAAAACGTCCAAATTTCGAAAACTGTTGAAGTTGTTGTTGTTGTTGTGGTCTTCAGTCCTGAGACTGGTTTGATGCAGCTCTCCATGCTACTCTATCCTGTGCAAGCTTCTTCATCTCCCAGTACCTACTGCAACCTACATCCTTCTGAATCTGCTTAGTGTATTGATCTCTTGGTCTCCCTCTACGATTTTTACCCTCCACGCTGCCCTCCAATGCTAAATTTGTGATCCCTTGATGCCTCAAAACATGTCCTACCAACCGATCCCTTCTTCTAGTCAAGTTGTGCCAAAAACTTCTCTTCTCCCCAATCCTATTCAGTACCTCCTCATTAGTTACGTGATCTACCCACCTTATCTTCAGCATTCTTCTGTAGCACCACATTTCAAAAGCTTCTATTCTCTTCTTGTCCAAACTGGTTATCGTCCATGTTTCACTTCCATACATGGCTACACTCCATACAAATACTTTCAGAAACGACTTCCTGACACTTAAATCTATACTCGATGTTAACAAATTTCTCTTCTTCAGAAACGATTTCCTTGCCATTGCCAGTCTACATTTTATATCCTCTCTACTTCGAACATCATCAGTTATTTTACTCCCTAAATAGCAAAACTCCTTTACTACTTTAAGTGTCTCATTTCCTAATCTAATCCCCTCTGCATCACCCGATTTAATTTGACTACATTCCATTATCCTTGTTTTGCTTTTGTTGATGTTCATCTTATATCCTCCTTTCAAGACACTGTCCATTCCGTTCAACTGCTCTTCGAAGTCCTTTGCTGTCTCTGACAGAATTACAATGTCATCGGCGAACCTCAAAGTTTTTACTTCTTCTCCATGAATTTTAATACCTACTCCGAATTTTTCTTTTGTTTCCTTTACTGCTTCCTCAATATACAGATTGAATAACATCGGGGAGAGGCTACAACCCTGTCTCACTCCTTTCCCAACCACTGCTTCCCTTTCATGCCCCTCGACTCTTATATCTGCCATCTGGTTTCTGTACAAATTGTAAATAGCCTTTCGCTCCCTGTATTTTACCCCTGCCACCTTCAGAATTTGAAAGAGAGTATTCCAGTTAACGTTGTCAAAAGCTTTCTCTAAGTCTACAAATGCTAGAAACGTAGGTTTGCCTTTTCTTAATCTTTCTTCTAAGATAAGTCGTAAGGTTAGTATTGCCTCACGTGTTCCAACATTTCTACGGAATCCAAACTGATCTTCCCCGAGGTCCGCTTCTACCAGTTTTTCCATTCGTCTGTAAAGAATTCGCGTTAGTATTTTGCAGCTGTGACTTATTAAACTGATAGTTCGGTAATTTTCACATCTGTCAACACCTGCTTTCTTTGGTATTGGAATTATTATATTCTTCTTGAAGTCTGTGGGTATTTCACCTGTCTCATACATCTTGCTCACCAGATGGTAGAGTTTTGTCATGACTGGCTCTCCCAAGGCCATCAGTAGTTCTAATGGAATGTTGTCTACTCCCGGGGCCTTGTTTCGACTCAGGTCTTTCAGTGCTCTGTCAAACTCTTCACGCAGTATTTTCATCTCCCATTTCATCTTCATCTACATCCTCTTCCATTTCCATAATACTGTCCTCAAGTACATCGCCCTTGTATAAACCCTCTATATACTCCTTCCACCTTTCTGCCTTCCCTTCTTTGCTTAGAACTGGGTTGCCATCAGAGCTCTTGATATTCATACAAGTGGTTCTCTTCTCTCCAAAGGTCTCTTTAATTTTCCTGTAGGCAGTATCTATCTTACCCCTAGTGAGACAAGCCTCTACATCCTTACATTTGTCCTCTAGCCATCCCTGCTTAGCCATTTTGCACTTTCTGTCGATCTCATTTTTGAGACGTTTGTATTCCCTTTTGCCTGCTTCATTTACTGCATTTTTATATTTTCTCCTTTCATCAATTAAATTCAATATTTCTTCTGTTACCCAAGGATTTCTATTAGCCCTCGTCTTTTTACCTACTTGATCCTCTGCTGCCTTCACTACTCCATCCCTCAGAGCTACCCACTCTTCTTCTACTGTTTTCTTTCCCCCATTCCTGTCAATTGTTCCCTTATGCTCTCCCTGAAACTCTCTACAACCTCTGGTTCTTTCAGTTTATCCAGGTCCCATCTCCTTAAATTCCCACCTTTTTGCAGTTTCTTCAGTTTCAATCTGCAGTTCATAACCAATAGATTGTGGTCAGAATCCACATCTGCCCCTGGAAATGTCTTACAATTTAAAACCTGGTTCCTAAATCTCTGTCTTGCCATTATATAATCTATCTGATACCTATTACAATCTCCAGGATTCTTCCAGGTATACAACCTTCTTTTATGATTCTTGAACCAAGTGTTAGCTATGATTAAGTTATGCTCTGTGCAAAATTCTACAAGGCGGCTTCCTCTTTCATTTCTTCCGCCCAATCCATATTCACCTACTATGTTTCCTTCTCTCCCTTTTCCTATTGACGAATTCCAGTCACCCATGACTATTAAATTTTCGTTTCCCTTCACTACCTGAATAATTTCTTTTATCTCATCATACATTTCATCAATTTCTTCATCATCTGCGGAGCTAGTTGGCATATAAACTTGTACTACTGTAGTAGGCATGGGCTTTGTGTCTATCTTGGCCACAATAATGCGTTCACTATGCTGTTTGTAGTAGCTAACCCGCACTCCTATTTTTTTATTCATTATTAAACCTACTCCTGCATTACCCCTATTTGATTTTGTATTTATAACCTTGTAATCACCTGACCAAAAGTCTTGTTCCTCCTGCCACCGAACTTCACTAATTCCCACTATATCTAACTTTAACCTATCCATTTCCCTTTTTAAATTTTCTAACCTACCTGCCCGATTAAGGGATCTGACATTCCACGCTCCGATCCGTAGAATGCCAGTTTTCTTTCTCCTGATAACGACGTCCTCTTGAGTAGTCCCCGCCCGGAGATCCGAATGGGGGACTATTTTACCTCCGGAATATTTTACCCAAGAGGACGCCATCATCATTTAACCATACAGTAAAGCTGTTGAAGTTACCAAACTGAAACTTAACACATTATTATTTTAGCATCATTCCTGGCATGCTATCAACTTTTCAGATTATTTACTTAATTTTTAAGGTATTGTGCAACATTCGTGACCTCATAGCTACTACAGCGGACTAGCCTGGCGCATAATGGAAAGCATTTGAATTTTATATGGCTTGGGTAGGCTGCTTCCCTACAAACTGCCTGATTTCAACGACAACAACTACTGTCTGCTAATCCCTCTGGGATCATCCAAACTAATGGCTGACAACAAAGCTAAGAGGCAACGCTTTAGCCAATTCAATTCAATTCAATTTTTACAACATAATGTACAAACTGTAAGTAGGCTGTTTAGGTTTTTTTATTAGTAACGCCACCTCTGTATGAAAATCACTGGCTGTGCTGTGTGCAGTCTGTGGCTGCTTTGCATTGTTGTAATACTCGCCATTGTAGTGTTAGGCAGCTGGCTGTGAACAGCGCGTAGCGTTGGGCAGTTGGAGGTGAGCCGCCAGCAGTGGTGGATGTGGGGAGAGAGATGGCGGAGTTTTGTAATTTGTCATGAACTGCTATATATATGATGATATCAAGGTAAATACATTGTTTGTTCTCTATTAATATCTTTCATTTGCTAACTATCCCTATCAGTAGTTAGTGCCTTCCATAGTTTGAATCTTTTATTTAGCTGGCAGTAGTGGCGCTCGCTGTATTGCAGTAGCTTGAGCAGCGAAGATTTTTGTGAGGTAAGTGATTTGTGAAAAGTACAGGTTAATGTTAGTCAGGGCCATTCTCTTCTAGAGATTATTGAAAGTCAGATTGCGTTGCGCTAAAAATATTGTGCGTCAGTTTAAGCACAGTTGAGTATAAATTGTTCAAAGGGGACGTTTCATATGTCGACCCTTAGCCTAGGATACCTCACTGGAATCTTCTGATTTGTTCTTGTAGTTTGTGTAATTAGTGTAGATTTTGTTCATTGCTAGCGCGTAATTGTAGAGAAAATCTCCTTTGTAGTTGCAGTCTTTCATTGTTGTACAGTAGAACAGTTGTGGTATGCATGTAAATTTGCACCAAGTATTTCGCAGCTGCAATTAACTAGATATTATTTTCAGTGCTATGTTAATGTGTTCCCCTATTTTTGCTCTTCAAATTGTGTTTTTCTGTGTTGTCGTGTGAAATATTGTGACAATAATGGCGTGTGAAAAACGTAATACTAGGCTCCAAAGTAAACTGAGAAATGACAGTGAAGACGAAAGCAGTGTGTTAGCGCCGCAGAGTAATGAATTAACTAATGTTCAAAGTAATAATTTGGTAATTGCGCATAGGGAAATGGAGCTTGCGGCAAACAATGACATAGATATTAAGATGTGAATATACATTTCCCTTATCTGCACTGTTATCTTTAGTGTATTATTTTTTCTGCTTTAGCTATGTCATGTTTAGGTAGAAGTTATTTAATTTTCTGCTGCTGTTTGCCAGGCATAATGTTATTGAATTTGACTTTGTATTACTCTGCTAAGCCAGTTTACTACTGATTTATTTTTCTTGTTTGCTGCTCATTGCCTTATATTAGTTGTAATTTATGCTGCTTGCTTCGCCTTTTGTATTTTTTGTCATTGATGTTTGTGTTACGTGTTGTGTGCTGCTGCATTGCCTCGTCCCTTAGTTTAGCATCTGAGCTCAGTAGATTTAAGTTAGCTTAAGAGGGGGTAGACTATATAAGAACCTAACTATGGAGAATAGGGAAAGAATGCTTTGAAAGTTATATGAAAACGATTTGGGCCTAAATGAGTATTGTACAATGAGCCATATTTATTTTGAAAGAAATATGGTTAGAATACAGAAAAGAGGTACAGATAGGACTTTTTGGGAATAATGATGAACGAAGGGATATCTCCAAGAACAAAAAAGTTTTTGTTCACAAAATAGTGCAGTACCATAAGTTACACTGAAAACGAACCCTGTCCTTTTCATTGTGTTATCCCCCTATGAGTTTGTGTACCCTTGTGTATTTGTTTTCTTCCTGTCTCTGTGTAGTTTCATATAATTTTTTTTCTCTTCTAATACTAAGCTACATTCACTATGATGAGGAATACTGTTATCCTCAAATATAATTGGCATTAATAATATGTTATTTACCTTGTAAATATGCTTAGACATTATTTATTTTGTTTTATTTTAATGCTCACATGTGAAGGTGATGTTTCAAAAGTTCTTCTGATCTTTATGTGTTACTTATGTCATAATTCCTGTAACACTGATGTATATGTTATTTTTATTCTTTTGTAAAGCCTGTACTACAAATGTTATCTGTATTATTATGTTTTTAATGATGTATTTTGTACCTTTGTAATTGTATTCTCATGTTATAAAATTGTAATTGACACCAGTTTATCAAACTAAGTAACTTGTAAGCATTCATTTCACTGCACACATTTCTATTGGTCATAGTATATGGACAATATGTGAGAAGTAGGGACTGTTAGTGTTTGCACTTGTGTTAATAATTCAGCAAGGGACTGGATAACAGCATTGCTGGTTCTCAGGACAATTCAAAAACTTTGTGAGTGCACAAGTGGTGGTTATGGACTTGCTCTATTATCCGCAAGACTCTTCAATGGTGATTGTGCACCTGCACAGTCACAACAGATGGCTGCTGGCCATCTCTACAAGGACTGCAGTGGGTCTGCGCCTCTGGTGGCCCACCAATACCGTAATCTCTACCAGGACTACAGTGGGTCTGCTCTGTGATGACCTACCCACCAATACTCTTCAAAACGTCGAATGACTCGGCTGTGGGTTTGCTATGTTGTGGCCCATTACCTGTCAGCATGTCAAGAGTCAGCACTGTCTTTCCGTTGGAAGGGCAACACTACTTCTTCAAGACTGCATGGAAATCCACTACGTCTGTGTGCATTGTCTTTTACTGCTCAGACTTTGAGAAAAACACGGCAATTTTAGTGTGATCAACGATCAGGACTGTCTTTATGGACTGTGAGAAAATTTTAGCTTTTGCCCAACATTGTATCAATAAGTGTGTGCATTTGATTTCTTTGCTATTGTAATTGTGAAAAAATTTTTTAACAAATATGTATTGGCCAGTACCCAACAAAATTTGTAAAATTTTTTGTGGGGAGCATGGGGGCTATGTAAGTAGGCTGTTTAGGTTTTTTTATTAGTAACGCCACCTCTGTATGAAAATCACTGGCTGTGCTGTGTGCAGTCTGTGGCTGCTTTGCATTGTTGTAATACTCGCCATTGTAGTGTTAGGCAGCTGGCTGTGAACAGCGCGTAGCGTTGGGCAGTTGGAGGTGAGCCGCCAGCAGTGGTGGATGTGGGGAGAGAGATGGCGGAGTTTTGAAATTTGTCATGAACTGCTATATATATGATGATATCAAGGTAAATACATTGTTTGTTCTCTATTAATATCTTTCATTTGCTAACTATCCCTATCAGTAGTTAGTGCCTTCCATAGTTTGAATCTTTTATTTAGCTGGCAGTAGTGGCGCTCGCTGTATTGCAGTAGCTTGAGCAGCGAAGATTTTTGTGAGGTAAGTGATTTGTGAAAAGTACAGGTTAATGTTAGTCAGGGCCATTCTCTTCTAGAGATTATTGAAAGTCAGATTGCGTCGCGCTAAAAATATTGTGCGTCAGTTTAAGCACAGTTGAGTATAAATTGTTCAAAGGGGACGTTTCAAAACCTGTAACAGTTAAGCTTTTTATTCTTGTAAATATGCATTTCTGTATGAGTTTACTCAATTATGAGTTCATTGTCACTATGTGTTGCCGATGGCTAAATTGAGTACACACTCAAAGGCCAAATAAAAAAATAAAATAAAATAAACTCATCCGCTACCACAGCAGTAACACCGCAAAGTCCAGTGTATTTATACCTTCTACGACGTATTTCCTGGGACCACATACAATCCTTTTTTTGGTGTAGGTGCGTCTGTGTTTTTCTATAACTATTTTCAGCGACTGTTCTTTACGTCCATACTAACGGACATTTAAAATCGGGAGTTCTTGTGGAGCCTCCTATTCAGTGGTAAAACCTTGATACACACCATTACAGGTGTTGCATATTTTGTGTCGATGTAACCTTGTAATATTTTTATTAAATCTTTATTTTATGGGAAAATCCTTGTACTTTATGTTGAGTGTGTTACTTTTAAGTTTTGCGTAATTTAAATGACACACCACCTGTAATGTATTACAAACTTGTACTAAAGTTTTAGCCGGCCGAAGTGGCCGAGCGGTTCTAGGCGCTTCGGTCTGGAACCGCGCGACCGCTACGCTCGTAGGTTCGAATCCTGCCTCAGTCATGGGTGTGTTTGATGTCCTTAGGTTAGTTAGGTTTAAGTAGTTCTAAGTTCTAGGGGTACTGATGACCTAAGATGTTAAGTCCTATAGTGCTCAGAGCCATTTGAACCATTTGAACTAAATTTTTATGGTGCAGTGACACAAAGTATAATACAAACAAACTCTCTGAGGTGTTGAATGAAAATGTTGTGGTTTGTAATAACGTGCCTTCAAACGTCGCTATGTAACTGCATTTCGGAGTATTTTACATGTAACGTTTTTGTGATGACTAATATTGAAAGGTGCGATGTCAAAAAGTATGATTGATTTGCAATTATAGTAAGAGCGAATGTCTAATAAATAACTATTCAATCGATTTTGAGCATGAATGTGATCAACGAGTTACCCGCGTGTGAAAGAACTTCTCAAGACAGTACCGTTTTCTTTGACCATTATAAAAACAAGTAGTACATGCTAATGGAATTCTGTGAGCTGGTGTTCCCTCGATTACATTTATTTCAAATAACAGCTTACACTGACACCAGCAAACAAGTAACTGTATGAGCGCCTTTGTTTGATTGCGAATTGGAAGGTTGTGGCCTTAGCAATAAGACACTCAAATCAATCTCACAAAAGGTGGAATGAAGCACATCAATCCGGTGCCCGCAAAATCAAAACTAAAAAAATGGAACCTAAAGCGAGAGAAAGTTTCTTTCATGTGGTTGTCGTACAGGCAAGTCCCAGCATAAATATGTCAACACTAATTTTTCAAACCAATAAAGGGATTGTGTTGCAGCATAGTTTCTTTTAAACTGCTTCATAAACTAATCAATAACTAATCCAATTTAGACTACCACATCAACTGAAATTTACAGCGACACAAGTACGCGCGGATGTAACTGAAACAAATACCAATGGTAGCGAACCTAGTGAGTACATCGCAGTTTCATTTCTTTTTTATGCTAATGTTTGTCTGTACCTTGTATCATCTGGTTGACTGTGGTAGAGTGGAGCAAGTCGTAAAACTGTCCCTTGTTGAAAGGCAGAGTCCGGAGCAAAAGAACACACTGAAAAGACGGGCGCTGCCAGAGACAGTGATCCACGTTCTGATAACGGAAGGGTTTCACAGAGGGCTGCAGGCAGCGTTTGGTAGGTGGTAAACTCACGTTAAGAGAAGCAGCATGAGGAATGATTTCTAAAGACAGAAATCTGGAACGGGGTCGGGTAAACACGACACACTCAGAGCGAGAAGAATGAGTATGACTCAAAGTAGGTCAAAGGTAGTTCAAGTTCCAATTTTGTGAGGGAATTCCCGATTGGTTCTGTGGTGTCACCGCCAGACACCACACTTGCTAGGTGGTAGCTTAAATCGGCCGCGGTCCATTAGTACATGTCGGACCCGCGTGTCGCCACTGGCAGTGATCGCAGACCGAGCGCCACCACACGGCAAGTCTCGAGAGACTGACTAGCACTCGCCCCAGTTGTACGGACGACATTGCTAGCTACTACACGTACGAAGCCTTTCTCTCAATTGCCGAGAGACAGTTAGAATAGCCTTCAGCTAAGTCCATGGCTACGACCTAGCAAGGCGCAGTTAACCATATCTGGAGAGAGTCTCACTTGTATTATCAAGAGCAATGTACAACAAGAAATTAAAGTTAAGTATACGAGAAGCTCCGTTCTTTTCTTTATAGCTTTCATCACGTATCCTGTTTCAGACTTAACGCAAGACGGCGAGAGTTGACGCGTGCCCTTCCGGCTACTTCTCAGTGTGGCGTAGCTAGCTTGTTACGCCACAACAGGTTCACCAACATGGTTTTCGTAGTTGGGATGAAGACTCACAAGTGGATTCGGCAACCCCTCTCTATGACCGAAACGTGAAATCACTCCCATAGTAGGAGAGAATTTTGGCTTTATGTCCCACTCCAAGAAGGAAATGTGTATTGTAATAAGTTCCCCACTTAGTGTTTCTGTATGACATTTAAGTCAAATTTACCTCTTGCTCTGTAAATAGCTCACTTATTATCAAAACTGTGTACTCCAAAACTGTTACCTAACTTACAGTCATATGCTAACGTTTGACTAAACAGAACGTGATTTTAATTGAACTGTAACTGGCCTGAATACGACTTGTCTTTATGTTAAACGCGTAGCTGAAGTAAAACAATTATATGGCCCGAATCAAATTTCGCATCTTGACAACATTGTTAAAGATTTCTCGAATGCATAACAGCAAAGAGGAAGAAGGCACCAGCTGAGCCAGATTTCTATTTTTAAATAAAATTTTCAAGCAATATTCAAACTGTTGCATACACATGGTGCAATGTGGTGAAGCGTAATGATAAACCTTCTTTAAACAGTGGCATGGCGAGAGTAACTATTCCTATGAAATGATATTCCAAGACGACGGTTTTGGAATGAAGTATGTATTCAAACAGGCAGAGTAAATCTTTGCGTGATCTTTAAAGCTAACAGTGGTCTGAAGAATATTATGCTTATATGACAACGCAGGATTTCTCGGTAAATCGCGATGATAAAATCTTCTCGGGCTGACAGCCGAGTCAATGCGTTGTTCTCCGGCAGCATTTCAGCAAGTTTCTTTCTTTCCATCTTCAGGCGAAGTGTCGAGTTCACGTCTCGTCCGGATCTTTACAACCGCTGGACCACGGGCTTCTTTGCATCCTCGGCGCCGGTCGGGGAAATCAGCCGCGAGCGCAATCGGCGTGGCGGCGCGTGATGGTGACGCTATAGGGGAGCCGTGGGTGGGGAGAGGGGGGGGGGGAGGGGGGAGAGAGGGGGGGATTGGCGGGTCCTGGTGTCTCGTCTCGGTCGGCCTGTTTATTTCATCCGCCGCTACCGACCTGACTCCGTCGGTGAGCTCTCGTCTTATTCTTGATAATGTTGTGTTCCATGCGGTGCTGAGTTGGAAGCCAGTATCCCAGTTGACTAGGTTTTCACTGACCAGAATGTCCACCGCCTTTTTAATAATAGAGTCCCAGAAACCTTTTGCTCTATACAGACTCGTGGTTTCTTCAAACTGAAACGTGTGTTCTTCACTGAGGCTGTGATCCGCTACCGCGGAATTTTCCTTTTGTCCTACGCGAACTCTTCATTGAACCCAGGGGCACTACAGCAGGAGGCCGATACCGAGGATTCACGAAAGGAACTGGAGGTTGATAAGGAACTGGATGAGGCGACAACTACCGCATACTCGCACTTGCGCTGTGGATGCCGAGCTAACACGTTGCTTCTGACTTTGTGGGAAGCGCCCGTGCGACGTCACACAGTTGGCAACAAGCTTTGTGTGTCCTCGCTCACCAGCGTTTTCTGGTTTTGACAACAGCCTGCTGGGTCTTTAATGGACTCGGGTGGCAAAACCCACGTGGCGTGAGCCCCTATCAAAGAAAGCAAAAATGTCGTCGATTTCTAAAAGAGCAAAGTCGTCGTGTTGGGAGCCACGACATGGACGAGGAGCCGAAACGAGAAGATCGCTTCGGCGAGACGAAGGGTGCGGCAGATGACCGTCCAAGGGAGGTTTCCCGGGCGACGGCAGCTTCCGACCTCCACCATTGAAGAAGATGAGTGAGAATGATACGTGCGTTCGCCGGGTGGACGTGGAAATTTCCGCCTACGTTCGGCGCCGCGCACGCACACTCTCAGGAGGGAAACGATGCGCAAAGCCGCCGGTCACCCTGACCTCGATGTGGTCGGAGGTTCTCTTCCAGAGAGCCGTCTGAGCTATCGGAGGCCTGGCACCGGAGGAGGAAATTGCCGCCTCCTTCGCCACGCTGACCCCTGCGGAGAGTTGCAGTTACATGCAACGTCGGTCAATGGCTTCAGAAGATGACAGAGAGGAGTTGCTCTGGAGACTCAGGCCCTTGGCACCCTCGCGTCGCGTCATCCAACTGCATGTCGCAGCTGCCACGACAGCTGCCGCGCCAGCAATCATACCCGCGCCAGCCGTGCCGGCTGCATAAGCCGCCACGCCCTCGCCAGCGGCCTGTTTGGCAACGCCAGACAAACTTGCATAGGTGAAGCAAACCTCGCGGGAGTGCCCATTCGCGGCCGTAGACGGCGCTCCCTCCCCCTCCGCCCCCCCCCCCCCCCCCAGGCAAGTTCCGGTCGCGCCAAACGGAAGAAGATGAAGGTGCGCCGCAGCACTACCGCATCATCGAGGAAACCCGATGAGGAAGGCTTCATCGCGGCTTCCCGGCGCCACACAGCGATAACCAGAGCGTTCGAACTGGTGACGCAGGAACAAAAATGGCTCTGAGAACTATGGGACTTCTGAGGTCATCAGTTCCCTAGAACTTAGAACTAGTTAAACCTAACTAACCTAAGGACGTCACACACATCCATGCCCGAGGCAGGATTCGAGCCTGCGACCGTAGCAGCAGCGTGTTTCCGGACTGAAGCGCCTAGAGCCGCTCGGCCACTCCGGCCGGCTGACGCAGGAACAGGTCCAGGCTGCAGAGAGATATGCAGATCTGTCGGAAGTAGCAGAGACTGACGGGGACGGCACCACACCGACTATGGCGATGGAACATCCCCGCCGTCCACCGCCGATAACCATCCATTGGCCCGAGGACTGATGAGCAGCTGCGAGTAAAGCTCTACTCTGTAGCTAAACCTCGAAAGATGATCGCGGGAACTGACACGTATAACGTTAGAGCAGAATGCATTGAAGACCACGTGAAACTCATGCAGCTCTGCGAAACCGAGAAGTGGTACTGCTTTACACAGAGTACTGAGCAGCTGAAGCAGCTGAAGATCGTCACCTGCCGTTGAAGATGGAACCGGCGCTCCTACAGCGGCAGTTGGAGTTCTTCTTCCAGACCCACCACGTCGGCCTGGTGCAGTCACCCATGACCCACAGGGACTTGTTCCTAGTAGTCTTTATGAACAAATGTGCCAACTGGAAAATTTTTCAGGTTGACAACATCGCTGACTTAGATGTAAAAGTCGAACAACTCGGTGGGAAAGGCAGGAGATCCTAGTGCTGCAACTGCCAGCGCACGTATCATGTGGCGAAATATTGCAGGATACCTGAGCGCTGCTGCAAGTGCGCCGAGGAGCACTAGTCGTGAGACTGCCCGAAGAAGAAGGAAGACCCGACGAAGTGCTGCAAATGCAACGGGGACCACGTCGCCTGCTACCGAGAATGTGCCGCATTCAAGCGCGGGAACCGCGCCAGCTGCGGAAACCCGAGTCGCTGCTTGGCGGACGTAGCGAAGGCGAAGCCGGCCGCCCCCTCCGAGAAGCGAGCACCGCCCGCAGGGGAGGCCGCAACGGCATCGCAGCCGTCTACATCTACATCTACATCTACATCTACATCCGTACTCCGCAAGCCACCTGGCCACCTGACAGTGTGTGGCGGAGGGTACCTTGAGTACCTCTATCGGTTCTACCTTCTATTCCAGCCTCGTATTGTTCGTGGAAAGAAAGATTGTCGGTATGCCTCTGTGTGGGCTCTAATCTCTCCGATGTTATCCTCATGGTCTCATCACGAGATATACGTAGGAAGGAGCAATATACTGCTTCACTACTCGGTGAAGGTACCTTCTCGAAACTTCAACAAAAGCCCGTACCGAGCTACTGAGCGTCTCTCCTGCAAAGTCTTCCACTGGAGTTTATATGTCATCCCCGTAACGCTTTCGCTATTACTAAATGATCCTGTAACGAAGCGCGCTGCTCTCTGTTGGATCTTCTCTACCTCTTATATCAACCCTATCTGGTACGGATACCACACTGGTGAACAATATTCAAGCAGTGGGCAAACAGTTGTACTGTAACCTACTTCCTTTGTTTTCGGATTGCATTTCCTTAGCATTCTTCCAACGAATCTCAGTCTGGCATCTGCTTTACCGACGATTAACTTTATATGATCATTTTTAAATCACTTCTAATGCCTACTCCCAGATAATTTATGGAATTAACTGCATCCAGTTGCTGACAAGCTATATTGTAGCGAAATGATTGAGGATCATTCTTTCTATGTGTTCGCAGCACATTACACTTGTCTACATTGAGATTCAATTGCTATTCTCTGCACCATCCGTCAATCCGTTGCAGATCCTCCTGCATTTCAGTAAAATTTTCCATTGTTACAACCTCTCTATATACCACAGCATCGTCCGCAAAAAGCCTCGGTGAACTTCCGATGTTACCCACAAGGTTATTTATGCATATTGTGAATAGCAACGGTCCTATGACACTCCCCTGCGGCACACCTGAAATCACTCTTACTTCGGAAGACTTCTGTCCATTGAGAATGACTTGCTGCGTTCTGTTATCTAGGAACTCTTCAATAAAATCACACAATTGGTCTGATAGTCCATATACTCTTACTTTGTTCCTTAAATGACTGTGGGGAACTGTATCAAACGCCTTGCGGAAGTCAAGTTTTGATCCACCTACCGCTTTGACATAAGACCAAAATTTCTTAGGATTTTCTGCCAAGTCAGTACATAGAACTTTACTTTCGAATTCATTGAACGCCTCTCGCATAGCCCTTCGCGTAATTTTTGTTTAAGGCTTTGGCTATGTTTATGTTTGCTGTGACGTTCTCTTTGCTTCCGCAGCAGTTTTCTAACTCGGTTCTTGTACCACGGTGGCTCTTTTCCATCTCTTACGATCTTGCTTGGCACATACTCATCTAATGGTTTTGAACTTTGTCCACTGTTCCTGAATACTATCTGTACTTGAGACAAAATTTTGTGTTGAGCATTCAAGTACTCCTTCTCCGGCGGTACCGCCTGCAGTCGATGGAGCCGGCTTGCCGGCGTCCGCTCCTGCGAGAAGGGTTGCCGCCCTCGCAGGGAGTTCCCAGCACGCCGCTCCGCTGACGCCCACAGGAAACACTGCGACGAAGTCAAGCCTTCCCGAAACGGCGGAGGAAGACAAACCCGATTTGCCGCTTTTTGCGGTAGCTCGACCAGCTGATGTTTCAGCTACCGGTGCTCGTGGGAGCAGCCACGGCGCCCTTCCAGGCCACCGCTGGGAGAAGCCAGCCCTAAAATGGGTAACGATCATACTTATGGCTTAACCATTTGCATGTTCAACGCCCTAGCAGGACGAATTTCGCCAGTTCATACGGGACGAGGTGGTCGACGTGCAGGATGCAAGATCCCCTCGCTTCTAAACTGATACTGTTATTACTCACCTTAGCCGCGAGTCCGTAGAGGGTGGTATATGTGACGTACGGTATAACTGGTGAGCATTTCCACCCGGAATTTGCGAGTGTAAGTTGGACCTTCCTTGATCCACCTTGGTGGGTCGTGTCGTCGGATTTCCTTCTACCTGTGCGCGGTGCAGCTCTCGTAAATGTCGTCCCGTGCAGATTGTTCATTGGCGCATTGGATCTCTCTGTCGGTGGAAGCAAATTTTCTGAAATTGCTCTCGATCAACTTTGGGGTATCCGTTTACTCGAAATTAACATTCAGAATGCCGTAGTATCACTTTCATTCCTATCAATAATGGAACACTCGTGTCACAAACTATTCGTAACCGAGAGCAAGGCTACCATCGAACAAGACAGGAAGAGAACGCCGACTGCTGACTTTGGCGCGCAGTTCGTATCTATTACTAGTTTCGTCACAGTTCGTGGATTTCCGATCAAGTTCGTACTTACTAAGATATGCATTTGTTAATGAACGGGTGTGAATTTTAACGAGGCAAAATTATGATAAATAGTTTTGAACATCCAGAGGTTCCTCCTAGTATTCATGTTGTCATAAATGACGTAAATTATTAAATATAAATAAACAAAATCGGTGACTTTGGCGCCAAGATGGCGGTACTTCCCGTCATGTATATTTCCCAGGCTGACGCTTGTTGCTACGGTCCAGCGCCGAGCCCCACCCTACTACGCGCGACATATGGTCGCTTCGTCACCTAGCCAGCCAGCGTGGGAAATGCTTTCCGATTCATGGCCGGCTACGGACTACAGTACTTCCTAACTATAGTGAATACATCAATAAGAGACAATAATTTATTAAAACTGGTAAAAATGTCTTCCTCACGCAAGAGGCACCTTACAAGGAGACCTTCCTCAAACCCGGGATCGAAGTGCGAGCAGAAAATTTTTCTGACAGAGCCACCCACTGGGGCGGCACAGCTATCTACATGAAGAAGTCACTGCGCCACCACCGAATCCCGCCGCCGGAACTTCATGCGCTAGAGGCCACAGGAGTGACCGTCAACACTACCGCCCGAAAGGTTCTATTCGTGTCGGTGTACCTGCAACCCGACAGACCACTAGATGAAGCGGACTTCAACGCCCTGCTGTCGTTGGAGGGACGAGCTTTCATTGCTGGCGATTTCAATGCGTAACACACCGAACAGAACTCGCGAACTGGCAACCGCAGCGGGCGCCGAATCTCCCTTGCTGTTGTCCGTAACGGCGCGATCACCCTGGGGCCGCTTGACCCCACGATCTTCCCTGTACGGGGACAACCGGACGTGCTCGATATTGCTCTTCTCAAGGGCATCGGGTAATTCACACCCGCCGAGACGCGAAACGTCCTGTCTTCCGACCACGTACCGGTCATTTTTGGCCTCGACGTGGTCGGAGATTCTCTTCCAGAGAGTCGTCCGATCTATCGGAGGCTTGTAATGTTGATGCATTAATTTTTTCTGAAAGCGGTGCTGATATTCTAGACAATAAAAGCGGGTTAAAAGCTGTGAACTATCTGGGGAAGTTAACCTTGCATTACTGAGTAACTGTTTCACCAGATATCCAGTCTAGCTTACCAAATTCCCAAGCAGGCCAACATTAATTACAATTATTAACTATAATCTTTTAGTACTCATCTTCCGATAACCGGTGATAAATGGGTGGATCACATAGCTAATGAGGAGGTATTGAATAGAATTGGGGAGAAGAGGAACTTGTGGCACAACTTGACTAGAAGAAGGGATCGGTTGGTAGGACATGTTCTGAGACATCGAGAGATCACCAATTTAGTATTGGAGGGCAGCGTGGAGGGTAAAAATCGTAGAGGGAGACCAAGAGATGAATACACTAAGCAGATTCGGAAGGATGAAGGTTGCAGTAGGTACTGGGAGATGAAGAAGGTTGCACAGGATAGAGTAGCATGGAGAGCTGCATCAAACCAGTCTCAGGACTGAAGACCACAACAACAACATATATATATATATATATATGTTGTCACGATGCCTTACAGAAGATACCGTCGACATTCTCGTCAAACAGTCTACAAAACTATCGAGAACATTGAAATGACTACTTCTGCTGCTGACAAGAAGAGTAACAAACTGAAGAACATATCTGCCAGTGAACTACTCGAAGGACCCTGCATGTTTCGTGGTTGTAGACTGAATTTCAGTATCGATGTTAACGATACATTTACCCATGGCAATGGATGGCTTACAGTAGCCATTGTAAGAGGTGGATCTGGTGTTCCTGCAGTTGGTGGCCTGGAGAGTTTCGTCGACCGTGATGTCATCGCCTTCCGTACCTACCACATTGGAGAAATTGCTAATAAAGACTTCGGAAAATCTGTATATACCTCTCCTTCCTCACTGTCCCTCTACACTAGAAATAGACGTAAGATTAATGTTAATGAATCTGTATGTATTTGGATTAAAGGTAAAGGATGTTGTGAATATGTAAAGTTTGTGGGAGACTGTATTGTATATTTTTATAAATAAAGTGATCTGTAGCGTAGCCCAAAAATCTGTAGCGTAGCTGAGAACCTGTAAGCGTACATCTAGGATCTGTCGGCATAGAGTATGTAACAGCATGTTCCATGTTAAAGTTCTTATCAGTTTGACCTTTGACCCCATCGCGCGACGCTGGCTTACGCAATCGTGGCAGCGCGCCAGCCGCACACTGGGCTGACAAACAGTTTGCATTGTTGTCTGCCATTGTAGTGTTGGGCAGCGGCAGCTGGATGTGAACAGCGCGTAGCGTTGCGCAGTTGGAAGTGAGCCGCCAGCAGTGGTGGATGTGGGGAGAGAGATGGCGGAGTTTTGAAATTTGTCATGAACTGCTATATATATTATGACTATTGAGGTAAATACATTGGTTGTTCTCTATCAAAATCTTTCATTTTGCTAACTATGCCTATCAGTAGTTAGTGCCTTCCGTAGTTTGAATCTTTTATTTAGCTGGCAGTAGTGGCGCTCGCTGTATTGCAGTAGTTCGAGTAATGAAGATTTTTGTGAGGTAAGTGATTTGTGAAAGATATAATTTAATGTTACTCAGGGCCATTCTTTTGCAGGGATCTTTGATAGTCAGATTGCGTTGCGCTAAAAATACTGTGTGTCAGTTTAAGCACAGTCTTGTATAATTGTTCTAAGGGGATGTTTCAATATATTCTTCTTCTTCTTCTTCTGGTTTTACGGCCTCATTGGACCACTTCAGTCAATCATTTCTGGTCCTCTTCTTTGGTATTTTCCCCTTCCGAGTGGCCCAGTATCTCTTCATTCGTTCCGATGCTTTTCGTCGTTCCTTATCTGTAAATACCCTTTTCATTGTATGTCGTTTGTCAATTTTTGGTTTAAATCTTATTTCTGTGTCCCTCAACTTCTTTAAATTTGGCGTTCTGTTCTGCAAATCATCCAGAGTTATTTCCAGTTCTTCCATATCCTCTCTTATTTCCTTAAGCCATCCTCCTTGTTGTTTCAAATTCCAGAGTTTCTCAATAATTTTCCTTGATAATCTGGTTTCTGGTGTCCTCAGAATGTGACCACAAAAAGAGATCCATTTCTTTCGTATAGTATCAGTGATGGGCTCCAGTTCTCTGTATACCACTTCATTTGGAACTATCCGCCATTGCCCAGCTTTTTGATATTTCTTATTTATGCATGTTCTAGCAATTCTTCTCTTTACTTTTAAAATTTTGTCAATTCTGTTTTTCTGGGTGACTTTAAAAAGAGTTTCACTTCCGTATGTAACCTCTGGTTGAACCACCGTCTTGTAATGTTTTAATTTTGTTTTAATTGATAGACATTTTTTATTGTACGTAGACCATGTTAGTTTTTGAGCTTTTATCATTTTATTAGTTCTTGCTCGCCATGCAGGTTTCTCGTCCAATTTATGTGTTATAATTTCACCCAGGTATTTAAATTGTTTCACTATTTTAATTTCCCTATTGTTCACTGTGATGTGATCTATTACAAGTGGATCCGTTACCATTATTTCAGTCTTTTCAAATGATATCTGGAGTCCTAATTTTTGTGCTATATTTTGTAAGCTTGTTATTTGTTTCGTGGCTTCCTGAATATTATTAGCTAGTAATGCTAGGTCATCAGCAAATCCCAAGTAATTTAGGTTTATTTTATCTTTCTTAGTTCCAATTTTAATATTCATAGGATTTTCCTTGTACCATTCTCTCATTACATATTCAAGAGCACAATTGAATAGCAATGGTGATAAACAATCTCCCTGTCTCAACCCTGTTTTAATCGTAAATGGTTCAGATATTTCTCCTCTAAATTTTACTTTGGATTTGGTGTTTGTTAAGGTTAACTGTATCATTTTTATTAATTTAGGATGGAGTCCAAAATTCCTTAATATTTTATCATTGAAGATCTATGGATGCAATCATACGCCTTTTTGAAATCTACAAAGGTTATGACTAGTTGTTTTTGCCTTCTTTTGTAGACATCCATAACTAACTTCAAGGTGATTATCTGTTCTGGGCAGCTTCTCCAGGGTCTAAATCCTCCTTGATATTCCCCCAGTTCCAGTTCTAGTTGACCTTTACAGCGGTTGTATAGTATTCTTGACATGATCTTATACGTGCAGTCCAAAAGGGAAATTCCTCTATAGTTGTCTGGATTTGATTTTTCTCCTTTCTTATGTAATGGATGTATTATAGCAGTAGTCCAATTTTCTGGTAATTTCTCTTCATTCCAGATTTTTACTATGCGTTGGTGTAATGCTATCTTTACTGGTTCTGCTGCATATTTCCAAAGTTCAGCAAACGTTTGATCTTCTCCACTTGCTTTGTAGTTTTTGAGTCCTTTCAAAGCTCTGTAGACCTCATTAATTGTAGGTGGATTTATATTTTCTGCTGGTGTTTTAATTGGGGTTTCTGTGTTTATCTGAAGAAGTTCTGGGGTATCTTCACAATTTAGTAAATTTTTAAATGTTTCTGCTAGAATTTCTGTATTTTTACTATTGCTATGGGCTAGGTTATTATCTTTATCTTTTAACATTAATGTTGGAGGATCATATCTTTGTAATTGTCTGCCAAATATTTTGTAATAGTCTCTTGAGTTTGTTTTTTCACTATTTGTTTCTATCATTAGAAGTATATCTTTTTGGTACTGACGTTTAACTCTCCTTATTATTTTTTGTGTTGTCTTCCTTTGTTTTGTGAGTTCCAAATATGATTTTTCTGTTTTTTTTCATTTTGATGCCTTAACCAGGCTTGGTGTCAATCCAACACTGCTTCATCACATTCATCGTTCCACCACTGGTGTTTTTTCCTTGGATTTATAGGGGCAACTTGTTCAGCTATTTGTTTCAATTTGGGAATTATTTCTTCCAGATCATCTGTTATTTTTATATCCCTGGTTTGTGCTTCATAATCCTCATTTTGTATCAGTTTATGAGGGTCATAGGTTCTCTTCTTCTTCTGGTGGGATTTTTTCTTTGCTAATGGGGTTAACTTAATTTTAATTTTTATCATGTAATGATCTGATCCGGTATCTGTCCCTTTCAGTACTTTCACATTGTAAATTTCCTTGTGGTAATTCTTATCCATGCAGACATGGTCCAGTTGCCATTCTCCTTTTTTCCAGTCTGGATGTTTCCAAGTTTTTAGTTTACTTGGTCTTCTCTTAAAATACGTCGACTTTGAGATCATGTCATGGTTTCTGCAAAATTCCACTAGTCTTATGCCATTTTTGTTTGTTCTTCTTTGTGCTGTCCATTTCCCTATTATGTCTCTATATCTCTTTTCCCTTCCTAACTGGGCATTGAAGTCTCCAATTAAAATTTTGATGTGATTTTTATTAATGTTATTCGTCGTTTGATCTAAGAGCTCCCAAAATTTTTCTACCTCTTCTCTGTGTTCTTTTTTATTATTTTTATCATTTGTCGGGGCATGGGCATTTATTATTGTGTACATTTTATTTGCAGCTTTTAGAGTTAATGTTGAGAGCCTGGGAGATTGTGCTTTAAATTCTATTATGGACTCTATTATTTTCAGACTCACCACGAATCCTGTTCCAAATTGTGGACACTGTTTCATGACTCTTTTCCCTGGTATTCCCTTATAAATCCTATATCCTTGTGATTCTATCGGCTCCTGATCAGTATTTCTCATTTCTTGAAGTCCGGTTATGAGAATCCCCTTGCGATCCATTTCATCCGTCAGAATTTTGAGTTTGCCTGGTTGTATGAGGGAATTTATATTGTGTGTCGCAATGTAGTTTATTTGTCCTGTCTTGAGTTTTGGTCGTCTGTCCGTTTTGGGTATTTTCAGATGCTCCGACTCATCCAAGTTATCTTTCAGGTGACTGCCCACCGTATCCGAGTGCAGTCTTCCTTGGTTATTGCCAAGCGGTGGATTATTCCTTGAAAGATTTCCTTCCATGTTTGACTTTCAAAGGTAGTCAACCTTGTATGGAGCAAGCTCCGAGTTACAACTACGGTTGTTAGCCGTAGAGGTTGTTTAGTGTTTGGTTCGTGAGAGCTATTTTATTTCGCTGAAGTCCGCCGGTAAACCGGTGAGGACCCCCCTATCCGCCACCTGGGACGCGCCACGTCGGAGTATCACCTCTCCGCCTGCTACGACACCGTAGTAGGTTCGTGGGTTTCAATATATATAAAGACAATTTAAATAAAAAGAAATTAATCAGTTTGTATTTGGACATTTGTTTTAACAGTTTAGTATATGAAACTTGGTTCATAACTAAACTGGTGCCTTATTTAGGATTGTGAAAATGTGAGTTTGTAATCTTACGGAACACATCAAATATGGAACCAAGATTGGGAGACTGCGTACAACACTGTATTCATAAAATAACACACGAAGAACGTTGAAACATATTCAAGAGCAAATTAACCACAATCAACAGATTCAATTTTCGCCCACAGAAGTTACGTTCGTAGCGCAATCCTGTCCGTCATGAAATTACCACACACTGGTATACTAAATTCATACTAACTCTCTGTGAAATTTTCCCGAAAAGAATAGCTGAGGGCTACTTTGATGATTACACTACATGCTTCACGTGGTCAACTTGGTTTACACAAAGAGTGTAACACAACAATAATTTTGATAATTAAAATAAATTACATCGAAACACAAATTACGAAAGGAAAACCTCGAACTGGTTACTATCGTCTTACTATTAACCTGATGGGTCAAACAATTGTATAAGCACGTGGTACTGGTCTCACAAAGTACACCCCACGTGGGTTGAACATAAAGAAAAGTTGCTATATTGAAAAAATATTGTCAAGGCGAGACGTTATAATCTCACGCACATTCGCATTTAAGACTGATGATCTTAGTTAGAGTTACGGATCATCCACACGTGGTTACACTTTACTCACAAAGTAGTGACAAAGCAACCACTGGAAGATATTCTGAACTTCACACTCGAATTACACTGCGTTGCAATGTAAGATAACATTAGATAATTTAGATCTAAACCTGAAACAAAGGTGATTAAATTTTCAGTTAGGCTGAACTTAAGAAATCCATTGTCCTGCGGACTTAGCAGAGACGCGCTTAGCCGGAGATCTTACCACTTCAGACGCTCGCCGCGGACAGACTGCCGTGGGCCCCTACCAAGGGTGCTTCGAGATACAAAACGGAAGTGACCAGAGAGGCAGCTTCCTAACATGACAAGGGGCGGACAGGACCATACTAAGAATAGAAACCTCTTTGCTTTTAGAAAGCGTAGCTACCTGTTCCGACGTTGGTCCTACTGTTCTCTAGCAGACAGGCTTGTCTGCTACCATCAAGCATGCAACTAGAAATACATTTGCTCATTCATCCTTTCACACAGAAGGGAAGGGGGATGACAGTATCTTATCATATACAGTATATAAAAGAAAGCGGATGCAGGTTCCGTATGAGACTGTGTGACATGAATTACATATAAACTGTGTTTTAAAGTTTAGTGGTGTGACAGATCGTTTTTCATTATGTGTAAAAGTAACACGTTCCACTGTTCAGTCTCCTCCCAGATAGTCAGAAACACCACAGTAAATTTAGAAGTGGAATGTATCCCTGAAATGACAACAGTTTAAAAAAATTAACATGATGGAATCCAACAGAGACCTTTCAGGCTGGACACCGAGCGCCTTAGGAAGAAAGCTGTCGAGCTCCTCCAGGGCGGTCCAAACCCCACGGAGGTAGGGGCAGACGCCGCCCTAGCATTTTTCATCCGAAGAATACTGCGAGCAGCAGATAAAGCCACGCCGAGTCAACTCCAAGAGCCACGAGACTTCTCGCACCAGCTACCGCGCCATATTTTGGACGCGATCACCGAGAAGAACTGACAGTTTCGGGAATGGCAGCTCACTCGCCAACCAGACATGAAGCCGCACTTAAACCGCATGATCGGGAAATTAATGCAGCAGTTGAGCAACACCGGAACCAGGAATGGGCGGACCTTGTGTCTGCTCTGAATCCTGAGGACGGCAGTGCATGGAGGGTGGTATAGTCGTTCCTACGCCGGCGACAGCGAATACCGCCGTTACAGGTCGGGAACGACTTCGCGAGCGACCCAGACGAGGAAGCCAGTGCTCTGGCTGAGGCGTTCGCAGCGAACTTCACACCGGTGGCCGACGTCACCGACGTGGAGCACATACCGTGGGTCAGGAAACAACTACCAACCTTCCCGCCGCAAGGGAGGAAGGCGACGTCGTCTAGCCGATAACGGAGGATGAAGTTGCTGTAGAGCTTCACTCGCTGAATCCCAAGAAGGCTGGAGGCAGCGGTGGCGTCACAAATCTCCTGCTGAAGAATCTTCCTCCTGGATTACGCCGGCAACTTGTGGATTTTTTCAACGAGATCTTCCGATCAGGTGTCTGCCCCTCTCCATGGAAACACGCGGAGGTCGTGGCCATTCTGAAATCCGGTAAGGACCCATGCCAGGTACCAAGCTACCGACCCATCAGCCTGCCCCCTTCCCTCTTGAAGGCTGCACGGGAGAATACTGATGCTGCACGTCACCCAGGAGGGCATAACCCAGCACGAGCAGTTCGGTTCCGAAAAGAACATACCACTTCCCGCCAGCTCCTGGGGGTGGTAGAATTAGAGCACTGGAAACAAGGGAATACCTTGGGGCAGTGTTCCTCGACGTCTCCCGAGCGTTTGACTCCGTGTGGCATGACGGTCTCGAGTTCAAACGTTTTGACCACGGGATACAGACGTCCCACCTGACGCTATTGCGGTCGTACTTGTCTGACCGAACCTTCCACGTGAGGGCCTTCGATGGTACTTCCACAGAGGTGCCGCATGTGTCTGTACTAGGCCCTTGCTGTACTTCCTGTACACTGTCGAATCTCCGAAAGTGGCAGGAGTTTAACTGGCACTGTACACGGATGATACAGCCCTGTTCACGCGTAGTATGAACGCTCTGGTGCTGAGAAACCGCCTCCAACGCGGGTTCGACGCCTTGGGGTAATGTATAAAAAAGAGGCGGTTGACATTCAACGCCTCTAAGAGCCAGGCATTGTCTTTACCCGAAGACTCCTGCTGCAAGGGCTTCCGCCAGTCTAAATCCAGGGAGAACCTACCCCATGGAACGGGAGGGCGAAATACCTACGTTTTACCCTAGACTGTAGGTTCATCTGGATGTATTAGATTCGTCTATATATGACGGTAGTATCTGTTCCCGAAAGAATAGTTACCGTGGATGACCATGCAGCTTGCTAGAAATGAAATGATAATTAAATGGACACCCTAGCTGCAAACAGGCGTTGATGTACTTCATTGGGGACATGTTGAAAATGTGTGCCCCGACCGGGACTCGAACCCGGGATCTCCTGCTTACATGGCAGACGCTCTATCCATCTGAGCCACCGAGGACACAGATGAATAGCGCGACTGCAGGGACTCATCCCTTGCACGCTCCCCGTGAGATCCACATTCCCAACATGTCAACACCACTACGTTCGCAGTGCGCCTAATAGATGTTTGCCCATCATACTCATTACTCGTGGCAGATTAATCTAGGGTGTCCATTTAATTGTCATTTCATTTCTAGCAAGCTGCATGGTCATCCACGGTAACTGTTCTTTCGGGAACAGATACTACCGTCATATATAGTTAAAATATGGCTTCCCGGCCATTGACCTTCTTGTACGAACGCACACGCTATGCCCGAACTCGTATGGGACTTGGTAGATTAATCTGCCACGAGTACTGAGTATGATGGGCAAACATCTATTAGGCGCACTGCGAACTTAGTGGTGTTGACATGTTGGGAATGTGGATCTCACGGGGAGCGTGCAAGGGATAAGTCCCTGCAGTCGCGCTATTCATCTGTGTCCTCGGTGGCTCAGATGGATAGAGCGTCTGCCATGTAAGCAGGAGATCCCGGGTTCGAGTCCCGGTCGGGGCACACATTTTCAACATGTCCCCAATGAAGTACATCAACGCCTGCTTGCAGCTAGGGTGTCCATTTAATTATTATTACATTCGTGATGTCAAAGGGAGTGCAAAAGGACGCCTTCGCCCCCTGTATCCGCTGCTAAACCCGCAGTCGTCATTGCCACCGCAACACGGGATCACACTATACCTAACTTTGGTTCGCCCATTGTCAGAGTATGCCGCTGTGGTCTAGGGGAAAGCCGAAGGTGTTCACATTGTGATTCTGTAGCGGATACAGAATCGACCTCTGAAGACTGCCATGCACCTTCCGAAGCGCTACTTGACGCACCAGCTTCTGCTGCTCCGAGGTAGGACCCGCACAACCGCCAGGAGGTTCTACGAGAAAGAGGGATACTCCCACAACCGGCTCATACAAGGACTGGGCCAACAACCACGCTACAGGTCAAGCACGTGTTGGCCTGATCTGCAGAGGGATTAAGTTTTACTAGTCCCCTAGTAGAGTGTGTTTACTTTGTTTACATGTATCCACCAGCAAGGACGAACCTAGAAGCCAGGTAATATTTTCTATACCCCTTAGGAACTGCAGAAATGACAGTGCTATCCAAACTGCACCATCTCGACAGACGGATCCGGCTCGTCATATAACGTCAGCCGCCTCATCCAGTTCCTTGCTGGTCACGTTGAAAATGGTTCTCGAATCCTCAGTGTCGGCCTGCTGCTGTTGTGCCCTGGTAGTCGTTGGAACTTGTTTCCCCGCGCAAAAATCAGGTATATGCTGGGCTCAATGAAGGTCAACTTGGTCCTAAGAATACCGGGTGTCTGCAGCATTTTCTGTGAATGTGGAAATCAATATATTGGACAGACGTAGCGTTGCATCACACAAGCCATGTCTCTGAACATGTGAGAAGCGTTCACCGCGGGCAAAAGGAAAAATCCGCGGTAGCGGATCAAACCCTCAGCGAGGAACACAGGTGTCACTTTAAAGAAACTAAGAGTCTGTAGAGCGGAAGGTTTCTGGGACTCCGCTCTCAAAGACGTAGTGCAGATTCGGGTCAGTGAAAACCTGGTCAACCGGGATAGTGGCTTCGAACTCAGCATCGCGTGCAACAAAACATTATGAAGAACAACACCAGGGCGCACAGATGGAGGCAGGTCGGTGGCGGCAGATGCAATAAACAGTTCGCACCGAGACGAGACTCCAGGACCCGGAACGCTCGGATCCCCCCCCCCCTCTCTCCCCTCCCCCCCCCCCCCCCCGCCTACCACGCGCCGCAGCACCGATTCCGCTCGCGCCTGATTTCCCCGACCGGCACCGAGGATGCTGAAGATGGCAAGTGAGAAACTTGCTGAAACGTTGCCGTAGAAAAACGCATTGACTCGGCTGTCAACCCGAGAAGATTTTTATCAATGCCATGCTGAACAAAGTGAAGAATGATATAGAAAGCGTACAGTGTTAACAGAGAATTTCTATAAAAACCAAACACCTTAATCAGTTGGTATGTTAATGCATGACTCAAGGAAATGAGGTGTTTTTTCTCTCTGCTCTGAGCAAGTGAACAAAGTTAACTAGCTGACATTAATCATTGCAACAAACTAGTTGCGCAATTTATATTCCTTTCGTCTTTGATATACATATATTAGAATAAATCTTTCTTCATCCAACAGACACAATTACAAGTCAACACAGCACTAATGAATACGTCCATCGTGTACCACACTTCAAATAAGGATGTATCAGATTGCGCAGAGGCAAAGACTGTGCCACAAGACCAAAGATTGTTTAACAGTAACATAACTTACTCTCCCTCTGACGTGCATGTCGATAACTTACATAAATCAAAATGAGATGCCCACCTTGCAGTGTTACTGGTTAATCACAGCAGATTTCTTAGGAGGATAGACGTAGTAATCACTGTAGCTACTGTTACAAATTTTTCATTGAGTAGAACTCGGAAGGTCTAAAGCGAATGGTTAATGACAATGAGAAGAGGAACAGATACACATTTTGTCTTAGATCTCCAAAGGGGAAAACTCTTCGTCGTCGACCGTCAGAGGGAGAGGCAAGGGAACTGGTGCTTATGCATACTTTTCTGGGTTTAGGAGGAGGCAGGTAGTTGCGCCATTTCATTCCCATTTCACGTCACCTGTGTCAAAGTAGTATCGTACTGGTTTAATAATTAATTTCAATGTTTAACAGTTTGCAATTATTTGTTTTACCTATTCAGTTATTGTAATCAAGCTATTAACAGGATTTTTTTTAAGAAAAATATTAAAATTTTGAATTATTACTGCTTGGGCCTTCAGCCGACAAAGAGTTTGAATTTCTTGTTAATAAGGCTTTCAGCCGTGAGTGTAATTTGTCTTAAGAAATTGTAATTAGACAAAATATCTTAACACTGAAATGTTGATGATTGTTCTTTAAATATCTCGAAGGAGTTTAATTGCTTCTAAAAATTTTGCTATCCAAGCCTTCAGTCGTCGAACTGTTTTTTGAGTTATTACAATTAGGACCTTCAGTCGACAAATAATTTCAATTTCTTTTCAATAAGGCCTTCAGCCGTGAATGCAATTGGTCTTAAGAATTTTTAATTATATATTGTCTCTTAATAATGAAATTTTGGTGATTGTCTTTTTTGAAATATTTTAGTATCTCTTGGAGAAGTTCAACTGGTTCTTAAGAATTTTGCTACCCAGGCCTTCAGCCGTCAGATTGTTTATTGAGTTATTACTATTGTGTCCTTCGGCCGACAAATAATTTGAATTTCTGGATATAAGGCCTTCAGCCGTGAGTGCAACTTGCTTAAGAATTTTTTTAATTAGACATTGTGTCTTAACAGTCAAATTTGATAATTGTTCCTTATTTTCAACTATATTTGCAATTGTTTCTAAATAAAGTGTACGTGATTTTTTTAAAAAAAACTGATTACGGCCCCGTCCACACGGAATCCTACCTTTCCCTAACTACCAGGTCTCAATCTCACTTTAGCATACTTGCTTAAATTACAGTAAAAGAATACAATAAGTAAAACGGTCCTAACTACTTCTTACCACTGGAGTTTGGTTAAAACTGTTTGTGAAAAGCTACAGGCATTGCCACTCATCTGTGAGTTCTGTAATGATAACCACAGTGTCCTACAACTAAATACAAATGTGATAACTTCCTCCTCCTTGTAAATTAGCTTTTAAAATATGGAAGTGTCCTACTGCAAGTAAAACGTGAAGATTCTGTAGAACGAGGTTCACCAAAACACCTTGTGAACTCTTGTGATCAAAACTTCAAACACTTGTCTATGTGATCCAACTCCTAAACAGACTATTTCCATGGGGTCTTGCCCACTCGTCGCTAATAGGGTGCCTATGGGATGTACCGTTCTCGGAATGGTATGCAACAATTTCAAACAAATAACAATAGTAGTTTTATTTCCAGGAAGCAAACTGACAATCCTTAACTTTACTACAGCAAATGTCGCTAGCTAGAGGCGACGTGGAAACAGAACAGTTCTTGCTATACACAGAATCCAAGGAAACACTTGATGCTGACAGCGTAGCACTAATCTCGTTGCAGACACGAGCTGATCTTGTGCCTCCGAGGCTAGCAGGAGCAGCGTTTATCTGCAGCTGTAGCAGAGGGCGCACCTGGCACAGTAGGGTCCGATTCCGCGAACCATTGGCCGCCGATTCTTCACTGCCTTCTCTGCTCGTTCCGGCGTTTGTTTCAATTCTGAACTTAACTGTCTAATCATCTGTTAGATGTTATTTGTCTCTCAGAATAATTGACTTAGACCATAGATGTGGAATACAAGCAAACAATACATTTAAGTGAGACACACAAACAGATAAAATAACTAGAACAGTCAACGGGTATACTGCCGCTTCATAGTGTCCAACGGGCACAATATTTCGGCAATCAGACATGTCGCCATCGTCAGGTGCGCTGACGAACTGAGCTCCTGAGGGCGGGCGGCCGATTTAAATCCCCTCCCCCCGCGGGCCGCTCTCTTCGCCGTCCGCGCCCGCGCGCCGGCGGTCGCGACGACGTGGGCGTCGGAATCTGTCGTAGCGTTGATAGCGTTGATGTGCTTGCTACGTCCGCCCTCAGGAGCTCAGTTCGTCAGCGCACCTGACGATGGTGACATGTCTGATCGCCGAAATATTGTGCCCGTTGGGCAGTATGAACCGGCAGTATACCCGTGGACTGTTCGAGCAACAAATACGCCGGGAGAAACTGAGGAATCACAGATAAAATAATATTCAGCAACAGCTGCTGTAGCATTAAACAGCTCTTGAAATGTGGGTAGGCAGTCCAAGCTTGCTATATGGAAAAGTCTTTTCGCCAAGCTGGTTAATTTGAAGCGTACTGACTTATTTATGTTAGCAATTCCTGTTAGACATTCAGAATGTCGTTGTTGGAAAAGTTTAATTATTAAGCAGGGCAATGAACAAAGATGATTTGAAGGAAGTTAATTTCACTACTAAAGAATGAGTAATGATTTGGGTTTGGATAATTTGTCTCTAAGGGGGTTTGATTTCAAGTCATAATTAATGTGTATAAAGCTCTCAGCATAAGTGGGTATGTCAACACACTTTGTTATGAGACAACTACGAAATACACTCCAATAGTGTTTATGAATGGAAATTCTTATTGACAACTCGCAGTAATGTAATATAGGTTGACAATCGGCAATGTGATTGCAGAAATGTGCATGCTGCAGCTTCCTGCCTGAGACGACTGCTGTAGGAGCTGTGGTATCGATGCCATTTTGTATCGTTGTTCTCTGACGCGTCGAAATATTCCATAATAACCTTCATCTGTTTCAGAAGGACGACAAAGGCCGATCGAGTAAATTTAACGTTAAAACCACAAGCTGATTCCCATAAAAGAACGGTGCACTGTTGGCCGAAAATTCACCCTCACGTGCAGTCCTCTCGTTTATTTTTCACAACGCCTGAATTAAATTGCCTAGGAACGCAACCCTCACATAAATTTCAGACACGTTTTGAGAACACGGAACCTGACCATGCATAGTTTGCCGACAGAAATGACAGCCAATTTCACTCGTAGTGTTCAGCTTTACTCGTAACAGAAATGTACCATTTCACACTATTGCTCCTCAACTGTCCCTTTTTAGCACTCTCCACTGATATTAATTTTTCTAACAGGCCGAAGTTTCTCGAACTACGCTAAATAATTACACTACTGGCCATTAAAATTGCTACACCACCAAGATGACGTGCTACAGACGCGAAATTTAACCGACAGGCAGAAGATGCTGTGATGTGCAAATGACTAGCCTTTTCAGAGCATTCACATAAGGTTGGCGCCGTTGGCGTCACGTACAACGTGCTGACGTCAGGAAAGATTTATCATACACAAACAGCAGTTGACCAGGGTGGCCTGGTGAAACGTTGTTGTGATGCCTCGTGTAAGGAGGAGAAATGCGTACCATCACGTTTCCGACTTTAATAAAGGTCGGATTGTAGCCCATCGCGATTGCGGTTTATCGTATCGCGACATTGCTGCTCGCGTTGGTCGAGATCCAATGACTGTTAGCAGAATATGGAATCGGTGGGTTCAGGAGGGTATTACGGAACGCCGTGCTGCATCCCAACGGCCTCGAACCACTAGCAGTCGAGATGACAGGCATCTTTTCTGCATGGCTGTAACGGATCGTGCAGTCACGTCGTGATACCTGAGCCAACAGATGGGGACGTTTGCAAGACAACAACCATCTGCACGAACAGTTCGACGACGTTTGCACCAGCGTGGGCTATCAGCTCGGAGACCGTGGCTGCGGTTACCCTTGACGCTGCATCACAGACAGGAGCGCCTGCATTGGTGTACTCAACGACGAACCTGGGTGCACGAATGGCAAAACGTCGTTTTTTCGGATGAATCCTGGTTCTGTTTACAGCGTCATGATGGTCGCAACCGTGTTTGGCGACATCGCGGTGAACGCACATTGGAAACGTGTATTCGTCATCGCCATACTGGGGTATCACCCGGCGTGATGGTATGGGGTGCCATTGGTTACACGTCTCGGTCACCTCTCGTTCGCATTGACGGCACTTTGAACAGTGGACGTTACATTTCAGATACGTTACGATCCGTGGCTCTAGCCTTCATTCCTTCATTGCGAAACCCTACATTTCAGCAGGATAATGCACGACCGCATGTTGCATGTCCTGTACGGGCCTTTCTGGATACAGAAAATGTTCGAATGCTGCCCTGGCCAGCGCATTATCCAGATCTCTCACCAATTAAAAACGTCACGTCAATGGTCGCCCAGCAACTGGCTCGTCACAATACGCCTGTCACTACTCTTGATGAACTGTGGTATCGTGTTTAAGGTGTATGTACAGCTGTAGCTGTACACGCCATCCAAGCTCTGTTTGACTCAATGCCCAGGCGTATCAAGGCCGTTATTACGGCCAGAGGTGGTTGTTCTGGGTAGTGATTTCTCAGGATCTATGCACCCAAATTGCGTGAAAATGTAATCACATGTCAGTTCTAGTATAATACCTTTGTCCAATGAATACCCGTTTATAATCTGCATTTCTTCTTGGAGTAGCAATTTTAATGGCCAATAGTGCATGTTTTATATGGGAATAAGATTGCACAGTAAATAATAATATTGATTCTACGTAGGGCAATACATTATACAAAATGGCTCTGAGCACTATGGGACTCAACTTCTGCGGTCATTAGTCCCCTAGAACTTAGAACTAGTTAAACCTAACTAACCTAAGGACATCACACATATCCATGCCCTAGGCAGAATTCGAACCTGCGACCGTAGCGGTCTCGCGGTTCCAGACATCAGCGCCCAGAACCGCACGACCACTTCGGCCGGCAATACATTATACAAAATCATTACAATCAAAGATAAGCAGCTTTAACGCAGAAAAGGAAAAAAAATTGAGAGAAAAAAGTACTTAGAGGCCTCATTGATGCTCTACAGAACGACAACGATCAGCAGAAGTAGGTATGCCGTATAGTAACATTAGGTAAGGAAGCCCACTACAGGACACATGTGCACAATATCAATGTAAAATCCGAGAATATAACGACTCTCTCCCGTTGTAATTGCTAGCTGCCTTCGCTTACAAGTAGCGAGTGTCAACACAAAATACACTCCTGGAAATTGAAATAAGAACACCGTGAATTCATTGTCCCAGGAAGGGGAAACTTTATTGACACATTCCTGGGGTCAGATACATCACATGATCACATTGACAGAACCACAGGCACATAGACACAGGCAACAGAGCATGCACAATGTCGCCAGTAGTACAGTGTATAACCACCTTTCGCAGCAATGCAGGCTGCTATTCTCCCATGGAGACGATCGTAGAGATGCTGGATGTAGTCCTGTGGAACGGCATGCCATGCCATTTCCACCTGGCGCCTCAGTTGGACCAGCGTTCGTGCTGGACGTGCAGACCGCGTGAGACGACGCTTCATCCAGTCCCAAACATGCTCAATGGGGGACAGATCCGGAGATCTTGCTGGCCAGGGTAGCTGACTTACACCTTCTAGAGCACGTTGGGTGGCACGGGATACATGCGGACGTGCATTGTCCTGTTGGAACAGCAAGTTCCCTTGCCGGTCTAGGAATGGTAGAACGATGGGTTCGATGACGGTTTGGATGTACCGTGCACTATTCAGTGTCCCCTCGACGATCACCAGTGGTGTACGGCCAGTGTAGGAGATCGCTCCCCACACCATGATGCAGGGTGTTGGCCCTGTGTGCCTCGGTCGTATGCAGTCCTGATTGTGGCGCTCACCTGCATGGCGCCAAACACGCATACGACCATCATTGGCACCAAGGCAGAAGCGACTCTCATCGCTGAAGACGACACGTCTCCATTCGTCCCTCCATTCACGCCTGTCGCGACACCACTGGAGGCGGGCTGCACGATGTTGCGGCGTGAGCGGAAGACGGCCTAACGGTGTGCGGGACTGTAGCCCAGCTTCATGGAGACGGTTGCGAATGGTCCTCGCCGATACCCCAGGAGCAACAGTGTCCCTAATTTGCTGGGAAGTGGCGGTGCGGTCCCCTACGGCACTGCGTAGGATCCTACGGTCTTGGCGTGCATCCGTGCGTCGCTGCGGTCCGGTCCCAGGTCGACGGGCACGTGCACCTTCCGCCGACCACTGGCGACAACATCGATGTACTGTGGAGACCTCACGCCCCACGTGTTGAGCAATTCGGCGGTACGTCCACCCGGCCTCCCGCATGCCCACTATACGCCCTCGCTCAAAGTCCGTCAACTGCACATACGGTTCACGTCCACGCTGTCGCGGCATGCTACCAGTGTTAAAGACTGCGATGGAGCTCCGTATGCCACGGCAAACTGGCTGACACTGACGGCGGCGGTGCACAAATGCTGCGCAGCTAGCGCCATTCGACGGCCAACACCGCGGTTCCTGGTGTGTCCGCTGTGCCGTGCGTGTGATCATTGCTTGTACAGCCCTCTCGCAGTGTCCGGAGCAAGTATGGTGGGTCTGACACACCGATGTCAATGTGTTCTTTTTTCCATTTCCAGGAGTTTAGGACTGACGTAACATAGCAACAAAAGATACGGGATGGATCTGACGCATCGGTCTCAACAGATTCGAGATATGCTTTCACTCTGTTCCTGGCCTTTGGACGGGTAATTTCAGCTCTAACAGTTTACATTAATCGACTGCCGGCATAATTATGTATTTCATTTTACGTTATATCTGCCATATCTGCTGCCACAATCGTACCAACTATCATTTCTTTGTTGATGGCTGGTTTCGTATTTTATTTAAAGTCTTTACTTAACATTTTAGTTTTCACACCAGTACAAAATTGTATGTGTGATTCACTCTGGCACAAAAGTCAAATGTCTTAAAACGCTGCTGTTTGTCATTGTTACTTCTACCACGTTTGCTTACGATCGCCTGCCATTTACGTTCCTGCTAGTGTGGGGCGGTGGGTGGAATAATGGAATAAATGTTTTGTATTTATGCTGTTTGCCGTTCTCAACACTGGCTCTCTAACTACAATATTGGCAACCAGAAAGTGATTAGCAAAACGTGAAGCCTGTAGTTAGAATTCCTAGTGCCCACTTCATCTGAGAAATATATTTATGGCTACAGCTAATAGCTCTGAGGAATTAGGAGATTGTCTGGGATTCATAATCAAAAACCATTCTCTCTAAAATGTTCACTATATTCTGAAAGTCACAGACCAAAACGAATCCACACAATCCAACTACCAGAGCAGTTCAGAGTCTAATGCGCTGATGCCACTATAACTGTTCAAATTAAATGTTTAAGTGAATGCTCGCCATAATTTGATGATAATGTTCATCAAACGCCGCCCTAATAATGGTAGAATGTCTGTCCTGCAGCGGCACGTGAAAATACGACATACGCAAACTAAAGATAGGTCATTAACGTCATCCCAAAATTAACACTTCACTCGAAAACGATTTCATGGTTATGCGTATCCTGAGTAACTTATTACTGCATCCGAGGCTGTTTATATCAACGATACCGACGCGATGCGCCTCCCGGCACAGGTGGTGCGCTAATCAGCCTCTAAAGAGAACTGGGGCCTTTTTTTCTCTCGCGCAGCGTTCTTACATATAAAGCCGCGGTGCGGACGGCTAAGGGAATGCCTGATCAAATCTGCTCTCCCGACTAGCTGCTGGGCTAGTAATGCGCCACTTTAAGTTATCGATAAATCATTGCTTCCTTTTCTGATGGCCGATGTAAGCTCTCAATGTAAATGTGCAATCAGCACACAGGTAAGTAATCATAATAAAAGTCTGACGTGGCTAAGTCAAATATTTTGGGCGAGAGAATTAATTTAATTACACTACACGCAGTAGATGAGCTCTGAACTTGCTCTTTGGAGATACGCTATCGCTATAGTTTTATAGTTATTCTGTAGAAACTTCTCACATTTTTATGATTATAGCGGATCTCCCTTCCACTTAAATTTAAACATCCTAGCTTCATTTATTCGCCTACTTAATCTATCTTGCTTCCTTAATTTCTAAGACAAAAACCAGAAAATCATGAATTTCAACTAAAATTTTAATTTGTGAGATCCAGAATACTGTTTCTAGTAAATTATTATGCAAAAGGAATCTAAATATAAATTTTTAAGTTTCTAGCTCTTTTCTGTTGCGCCAATGCTTTTTACAGAAAAATGTCCAAATTTCTAAAATGGTTAAAGTTATTGAACTGATATTCAACACATATTGATTTAGTATTACTCCTGACATGCTAGAAACGTTTCAGGTTATTTACTTGATTATTAAAGTATTGCGCAACATTTATGACGTCAGAGCTAGTTACAGCGGACTGGCTGGCACACAATGGAAAGACTGATGTGAATTTACTACAGCGTGAGTAGGCTGCTTCCCTACACTAGGCCTTCCGTTTCAGAAACTCCCTAGTAAATAAGAAACACAGCTCTCATCCACGTAATATTACTCTGCAAGATAAGTGCTAGTCTTGCACATGCTGAAGCGTTGCGCCTTTATATACTCTAACAGATGACGAAGGATGCAGCGCAGGATTTGTTAGTACATGTTTTTCGAGAATTAAATCTCACATAAATTTCCTGCGGATCCATTGCGTTCAGTGAACGTGAGTCATAACGTGGCTCGTGTGGTTGTAAAAGCTGTTCGATGCGTGTTTTTTCAGCAAGCTGCGCTTGCAATTAGTGAGGATAAGCTCCAAACCGTAACTAATATTCTGTTCCCGAAATAATTTTGGTGTATTTCGCGCTGTATTCAACTGCAGCGCTCTGATAGGTTGTGTTCCAGCCATGTGTTCTACGTATATTATAGCTTTTTGTGTGTGTGTGGTCTCCATATTCTTCGTGACCGTGAATCGAACTGAGAACGCTGTGGATCTTGGGCATTCCAACTACTAGTTCGTGTTCTTGGTGGTCAGCTGATTTCCTTTTTTTCTTGTTTTATCTGAGCTATACGGGGTAATAAAATAATTATAAATTCCAGATCACACACTTTGACCTTCATAAAGACAGCTTTAACCTCCAGTCTCCTTCTCTCATGATACTGATTTTAAAGTTTATCAGTCCGTCATGTTGAAAATACGGTTTGTTACACTGGACAGATTTTGCGCAAAGAAGTGCCGTCACTGTGGGCAGAGGAGCAACAAAGAAGGGCGGGAACATCCAAAGTAACTGCCTTCGTTTCCGTTGCAAACGGCAGGCTTAAAATCGAGAGAAGCTTCACAGGCGGAAAAAAAGCACGAGATACGCTGCAGGCTCCATGCTTTCAGAGATCCAGCACCGTAATATCAGATTTTATAATTCACACTCTTAAAATGGTGTGTATTTCCGAACATTTGAAGAATACGTCAGACGTCATTCTACTAATTGAACTACGTTGTCAAGTATTACAAATTAGAGCAACAGTCTTATTTACGTGTCCTGTTCCACAACGGTCTGGCGTACATTTTACGACTTTATGGGCAGGACCTTTCGACCAGTTCGGGATTTCGACGATATAACGCGCCAGTTAGACAGAATTTGGCATTATGTCCGCCAGGAGGATATTCGACAATTCTATAAATCAATTCCAAGCCAAATAACTGTTTGAATAAGGCCCAGAGGTGAGCCAAAGCTTTAATGGCTTGTTCAATTCGTGAAGCTCTTCCTCGTGCATAAATCGTCCACTTTTTCTCGTACTGTAATCGTTTGTTTGATTCTACATGCAAATCACATCTACCGATTTCCGTCCAATCCCGATGTTTCCTCGCGCGTCGTTTTACTGTCTTAGATTGTACGCGGCGTAAGCAGGTGGAAGTCTAAAACTTTTATTTCAATATAAATATGTAGGTATTTCTGGTCTTTCCTAAAACGTGGTTTTTATTTTCTCTAACGGATATCTTGAGTTACGTTTTATGTGTTGCTCAGATAGCGATGCAAAAATCAAGTTGTATGGTATCGGCCAGTGGTAAATTACGCAACTGAAACTCTACTAGATGTCAGTTTCACGACTCATATGAAAGTAACGGACGATGTCAACCAAAAATAGGCCCCTGGAGTAAAGGACATTCCTTCAGAAGTATTGAGATCATTGACAGAGCCGATCTGACAAAACTATGGTATGTACGCTACTGGACATTAAAATTGGTACACCACGAAGATGACGTGCTACAGACGCGAAATTTAACCGACAAGAAGAAGATGCTGTGATATGCAAATGATTAGCTTTTCAGAGCATTCGACCAAGGTTGGCACCGGTGGTGACACTTACAACGTGCTACATGAGGAAAGTTACCAACCGATTTCGAATACACAAGCAGCAGTTGACCTGGTGCCTGGTGCAACGTTGTTGTGATGCCTCGTGTAAGGAAGAGAAATGCGTACTATCACGTTTCCGACTTTGATAAAGGTCAGATTGTAGCCTTTCGCGATTGCGGTTTATCGTATCGCGACATTGCTGCTCACGTTGGTCGCGATCCAATGACTGTTAGCAGAATACGGAACGCCGTGCTGGATCCCAACGGCCTCGTATCACTAGCAGTCGAGATGAAAGGCATCTTATTCGCATGGCTGTAACGGATCCTGCAGCCACGTCTCGATACCTGTCAACAGATGGGGACGCTGGCAAGACAACAACCATCTGCACGAACAGTTCGATAACGTTTTCAGCAACATGGACTATCAGCTCGGAGACCATGGCTGCGGTTACCCTTGACGCTGCATCACAGACAGGAGCGCCAGCGATGGTGTACTCAACGACGAACCTGGGTGCACGAATGACAAAATGTCACTTTTTCGGATGAATCCAGGTTCTGTTTACAGCATCATGGAGGTCGCATCCGTGTTTGGTGACATCGCGGTGAACGCACATTGGAAGCGTGTATTCGTCATCGCCATACTGGCGTATCACCCGGCGTGATGGTACGGGGTGCCATTGGTTACACATCTCGGTCACCTCTTGTTAGCATTGACGGCACTTTGAACAGTGGACGTTACATTTCAGCCTTCATTCGATCCCGGCGAAACACTGCATTTCAGCAGGATAATGCACGACCGCATGTTGCAGGTCCTGTACGGGCCTCGCTGGATACAGAAAATGTTCGACTGCCGCCCTCGCCAGCACATTCTCCAGATCTCTCACCAATTGAAAACGTCTGGTCAATGGTGGCCGAGCAACTGGCTCATCACAATGCGCTAGTCACTACAGTTGACGAACTGTGGTATGGTGTAGAAGCCGCATAGGCAGCTGTACCTTTACACGCTATCCAAGCTCTGTTTGATTCAATGACCAGGCGTATCAAGGCCGTTATTACGGCCAGGGGTGGTTGTTCTTGGTACTGATTTCTCAGGATCTATGTACCTAAATTGCGTGGAAATGTAATGGCATGTCAGTTCTAGTATAATATATTTGTCCAATGAATACCCCTTTATCATCTGCATTTCTTCCTGGTGTAGCAGTTTTAATGGACGGTAGTGTAATATATCATATAGGAAAAATACCCTCAGATTGGTATAGTTCCTACTCCAAGAAAACGGCAGATGCTGGCAGGTGTGAACATCGTCGAACTACCAGCTAAATAAATAATAATAGCAAAATACTGGATGGAAGAATGGAGAAAGTGTAAGCCGAATTCTTGGAAGACGACTTTGGCTTTTGTAGAATTTTGCGAAAACAGGAACAATAGCGATCAACGACTTATCTTATGAGGTAGGTTAATAAAAAGCAAGCCCACTTTTACAGTACTTGTACATTTAGAGAAAACTTTTTAATGTTGACTCTATACACACTTTGAAACTATGAAGGTGGCGGGAATAAAACTTATATTCAACTTGAACAGAAACCAGACTGAAGCTGCACGAATCGAAATGCATCAAAGGGGAGCATTTGTTGAGAAAGGTATGAGACAAGTCTATTGGAGCTCCGATGTTATTCAGTCTGTACGCCGAGCCAAGAGTGAAAGAAACTAAAGAAAAATTTGGGAAGCAAATTAAAGTTCCAGGAGAAGAATTAAAGTATTTGAGGTTTGCTGATGGCATTTTAATTCAGCCAAGGACGGCAAATAACTTCAAAGAGAAGTAGAATGGAATGGATAGTGTCCTGCAAAGAAGATCTAAGACGACCGTCAACAAATGCAAAACAAGGGCAATTGAATGTAGAGGAACTAAATCAAGTGACACATCAGGAACTGGATTAGGAAGTGAGACACTGAAAGTAGTCAATGAGATCGGTATTTAAGCAGCAAAATGACTGAGGATCCCTGAAGCTGTGCGGATGTAAAATGTCGTCTGGCTATGTCGAGAAAAACATTCGTGAAAACGAGATATTTTACATTTAAATTCTGACAGTTTTCTGAAGGTATTTCTCCGCATTATAGCCTTGTACTGAAGCAGAACATGGACAACGAGACTTTCACATATCTTAGAAATCTTTGAAATATGCTGCTACAGATGGGTAAAGTGAACTGAAGAACTGATCGTTGGACGTACTGTGACATGGCGAGAGGTGGGAACAAGTAAAGTACCCGAAAAATTCTCGAACATGAGCATTTTGGTGGACTAGATGTTATGGGAGGCATATTGTTGCGTGATGGAAATGATAGAGATATCAATTAACGTTTTACTATTCTCCTTGGCCGCGTGCGTCGGTTCAGGTGTGCAATCGGCCCAACATCATTTTTATCTATGACAGTGAGCTACTGCATCGAACAGTGCAGGAGGAGGAGGTGCTCTTGAACGAGAGGACGTTCAGTGAATGGAGTGGCCTAGCCGTTTCCGCGACACGTTTGGAGTGCTTTGGGGAGACGTATCGTGGCACGTCCACACACAGCAATGGCCTTCCATCTATTCTCAACAGCGTTGGTGGAGGAGTGGAGGTCCCTTCCGCAAGAAGGGTCGTCGAACACATGCGCAAAACTGTACACCTATATCTCTGACATGGATCTGTTGTAGGATTTTAGAACATGTTTTTTGCTGGCGTATCATGTTAGTTCTGGAAACCCAGAATCTACTGTGTAGGAATCAACGTGGATTCCGGAAACAGCGATCGAGTGAGACCCAACTCACTTTATTTGTTCATGAGACCCAGAAAATATTACATACAGGCTCCCAGGTAGATGCCATTTTCCTTGACTTCCGGAGGGCGTTCGATACAGTTCCGCACTGTCGCCTGATAAACAAAGTAAGAGCCTACGGAATATCAGACCAGCTGTGTGGCTGGATGAAGAGTTTTTAGCAAACAGAACACAGCACGTTGTTCTCAATGGAGAGACGTATGCAGACATTAAAGTAACCTCTGGCGTGCCACAGGGGAGTGTTATGGGACCATTGCTTTTCACAATATATATAAATGACCTAGTAGATAGTGTCGGAAGTTCCATGCAGCTTTTCGCGGATGATGCTGTAGTATACAGAGAACTTGCAGCATTAGAAAATTGCAGCGAAATGCAGGAAGATCTGCAGCGGATAGGCACTTGGTGTAGGGAGTGGCAACTGACCCTTAACATAGACAAATGTAATGTATTGCGAATACATAGAAAGAAGGATCCTTTACTGTATGATTATATGATAGCGGAACAAACACTGGTAGCAGTTACTTGTGTAAAATACCTGGGAGTATGTGTACGGAACGATTTGAAGTGGAATGATCATACAAAATTAATTGTTGGTAAGTAGTGTGCCAGGTTGAGATTCATTGGGTGAGTCCTTAGAAAATGTAGTCCATCAGCAAAGGAGGTGGCTTACAAAACACTCGTTCGACCTATACTTGAGTATTACTCATCAGTGTGGAATCTGTACCAGGTCGGGTTGACAGAGAGATAGAGAAGAGCCAAAGAAGAGCAGCGCGTTTCGTCACAGGGTTATTTGGTAAGCGTGATAGCGTTATGGAGATGTTTAGCAATCTCAAGTGGCAGACTCTGCAAGAGAGGCGCTCTGCATCGCGGTGTAGTTCGCTGTCCAGGTTTCTAGAGGGTGCGTTTCTGGATGAGGTATCGAATATATTGCTTCCCCCTACTTATACCTCCCGAGGAGATCACGAATGGAAAATTAGAGAGATTCGAGCGCGCACGGAGGCTTTCAGACAGTCGTTCTTCCCGCTAACCATACGCGACTGGAAGATGAAAGGGTGGTAATGACCGTGGCACGTTAAGTGCCCTCCGCCACACACCGTTGGGTGGCTTGCGGTGTATAAATGTAGATGTAGATGAAGAAGAAGTCTTGACCAACCTCATGGCCACAGTGGTAGTACATGGCAGAGCATGCACTGCCGTCTGTGGTGGTCACACCTGGACCATGTCCCTACCATTGTAATGACCTAAGGAGCTCCATAAGTCGCGGTGACTTATGTGCAGTTGTCTTCGAATAAAAGTGACATTTGTGTTCGTATCATTGTGTATTTCTTTCACTTTCTTTAGCAGTTCTATCTATGTATGGTCCAAGTTTAAACGAGCTGCGTTACTTTGAAATGACGCAACATGAGAGAGGTATTTTCGTCCTTAAAATTTGTTCGTCAGTGTAGGTGGCAGTAATCATGGCGATATGAAGACGCCTGCACAAGATAAACCAATGTGGAGGGCCACACAAATCCAGTCTCTGAAGACCAGCCTGACAGTTAAGTGTACAAAGCAGATTCGCACTCTTCGTCAATGAATTGACTTCAGCTGTTCGTGACACATTAAAATGTGAACCCGACCGGGACTCGAACTTGGATTTCCTGCTGATAGCGAGTTGGTGCCTTAACCACTCTGGCTATCCGAGCACGCTTCCAGGGCCGATCCGAACTTCCATATGTCACGTAGTTACAACCCTTAGGCTCGCACAATTCGTGATTTTCGCACAGAGAGACAAAAATTGGATCGTCATTTTAGTTCGTCGAGGCACAGACACATCAATGATGGTTACAATGGCTTTATTTATGCAGTGTCTGTATCTTCACAGGACAATATCGTTCAAACATGCATGCATGTCTGAAGGACATTGTATTGCGAAGATATAGATTCTGCACATACACAGACATTGTAATGATCAATGAAAGTAAGATACACTGACTGAAAAAAAAGAATCGCAGCACAAAAAGTAATTAATTTTGAGTAATGATAGTTTGGGAATATCTTTCTCTAGGGTAACATGTTTAAATGATGAACACTGCAAGATCACACGTTAATCTACCGAAAGATACGCCAATGCAAATGCGAAATGCTGGTACATTAATAACCGGTGTATCCGCCAGAATGTTCACTGAAAGAATGCAAATGTGTGTGCATTGTGATGTAGAGGTACAGAATGTTAGTTTGTAGGATGTAGCCCCATGCCTATTGTGTTTGGTCGGTCAATAGAGGGACGGTTAATGATGTTAATGGATGACGCTGGAGTTGTCATCCGATGATGCCCCATACGTGCTCGACTGGAGTCCAGGGTAACATGTAGCTATTGTAGGTAGGCTGTTTAGGTTTCTATGTAGGTAACGCCACGTAGCGCTCTGTATGAAAATCACTGACTGTGCTGTGTGCAGTATGTGGCTGGTTTGCATTGTTGGAATTTATTGCTATGGTAGTTTTGGCAATTGGATGTGAACAGCGCGTAGTGTTGCGCACTTGGAGGTGAGCCGCCAGTAGTGGTGGATGTGGGGAGAGAGATGACAGAATTTTGAGAGCGGACGATCTGGATGTGTGTCCATCAGAAAGAGTAAATTTGTCATACTGTATATCATGAACTGATTATATATATATATATGACTTTTGAATATTATTAAAGTAAATACATTGTTGGTTCTCTGTCAAAATCTTTCATTTGCTAACTATGCCTATCAGTAGTTAGTGACTTCAGTGGTTAGAATCTTTTATTTAGCTGGCAGTATTGGCGCTCGCTGTATTGCAGTAGTTCGAGTAACCAAGATTTTTGTGAGGTAAGTTTGGGGTTTAAGGGCGCTCATGTGAGGTAAGTGATTCATGAAAGGTATAGGTTATTGTTAGCCAGGGCCATTCTTTTGTAGGTATTATTGAAAGTCAGCTTGCGTTGTGCTAAAATATTGTGTGTCAGTTTAGTGATGATAAGAATAAGCAAAGAGAGAAATGTCTGAGTACGTTCAGTTCTGCTCAGCTGTTTGAAAATCAAATAACGAAAGAGGCGTAAATCTTTGAACATAGCTGCTAAGGTTCAGTGACCGTGTCAGAATTATATTGTAACAAATAAGCCCTCGGTCACAAATATTAAGTCAAAATTAACCTGGTCCTTTCATAGGACCCATTTCCTATCAGATTCATCGCATGCTTCGCAACAAATACAACTGCAATATTGCCTTCTCTACTAATAATAATCTAAAGAGAAACTTCTTTCATAATCTGAAATCCATTCGCTCTCCTACAGAAAGTGCAAGCGTTTATAAGATCATCTGCGATACCTACTCCTCCTATTATATAGGGCAAACCGGACGTGCTTTCACCGTCAGATATAAAGAACATCTTTTGAGAAAGAACGGCACCAGTCCCCTAAATTCATCCTTTGCAGCTGGACACGTGCCTAAAGCCATAGGCGATAACAATATTCTGCATACCGAAAAGAAGGGGCGTAGGTTAGATGTCTTAGAGGAATTGGAGATTTTCAAACAGCTCACTCGTCATGATGGCCTCATTCTCAACGAACAGCTGCAGCTGCAAAATAAAAACTTTTTTGACTGTATAAAGCCATTGCTTGATCTTTGATTTAGATTTCCTCATGCAGTTTACCGAAATGTTGTTTTCCTGTCACATCTTTGCTGTTTTCTTGTATGTCATAACTAACGTTTTTACGTTACAAAATGTATCTCTATTTAAGGCAGATAAATATGTAACTTCATCCTGTTATTATTAATGCTTACGTTATGCCTGAATCAGCTGCATCACAATTTCATGTGTCTAATTTTGAATGTACAGTAGCCTAGTTGTTTCTGCGGCTACTAGATGGCGCTCGTAGCAACACCATGTTTACTTGCCCACACTTTCTAAAGTGGGCACCTCAGTCTTGTTGCAACCATTGTTCACAGTACGAGCAGCCCTTAGCGACTCGCCATCTAACAAGTGTTCATGACGTCGCCTTTCCGGCTTAGATCTTTTTTAATATGTGACTTATAAGTACTGCATCTTTTCGAGTCAGTACAAACTTTAATTTTATTAATGTACTATATACCTAATGTTTTAGTACAGTTAGTCTAATTCTGAAGACGACGCTCAGAGTAGCGTCGAAGCCAGGTTAATTTTGACTTAATATTTGTGACCGAGGGCTTATTTGTTACAGTATAACGTAAGAGGTTTCTCAGCACAGTAATTCATAAATTTTTCTAAGGGGAGGTTTCCCCATTGTGTAGAGCATGTTGGGTTACAACAGCGGTATGTGGACGACCGTTATCCAGTTGGAAAACTACTCTGGAATGCTGTTCATGAGTGGCAGCACAACATGTCCAATCACCAGATCGACACACTTTGCAGTTAGGGTGCTTGGGATAACCACGAGAGTGGTCCTGTTGTCATTCGAAATCTAACCCCAGACCATAACTCCAGATGTAGTTTCAGTGTGACTAGCACGCAGACACGTTGATTGCAAACCCTGAACTAGCTTCCTTCTAACCAACAGACAGCCATAGCTGCCACTGAGGCAGAACCAGCTTTCATCAGAAAACAGAACAAACCAACACACTGCCATCCAACGAGCTCTCACTTGACACCACTGAGGCAGAACCAGCTTTCGTCAGAAAACAGAACAAACCAACACACTGCCATCCAACGAGCTCTCACTTGACACCACTGAGGCAGAACCAGCTTTCATCAGAAAACAGAACAAACCAACACACTGCCATCCAACGAGCTCTCACTTGACACCACTGAGGCAGAACCAGCTTTCATCAAAAAACAGAACAAACCAACACACTGCCATCCAACGAGCTCTCACTTGACACCACTGAAATCGTTAACGCCGGTGGCTGTAGGTCAGTAGAAAGCACTCTAGTGGGCCTCTGACTGTCCTCGAAGTAACCAGCGTGTGACAGTACGATGGGCCAGAGGCATACGCCGGCCTTCCCTCTCGGCAGCGTCACGTGGGCGCCGGGATTCCGGTCTTCTTGCGACCATACATTCTTATTACCACTGCTGCCAGCAATCACGTACAATGGCTACAAACCTGCCATCTCTTTCTATAATATCACATAAGAAACATCCATATCCTCGTAGTCCTATTACACGACGTCGTCCAAACACGGTGAGGTGCTGATAATGGCATCTTTGTCGCCTTAAAGGTGTTCTTGACTAACATTAACTATCTACGTCCAGTCTCAGAAGTAACTAACGCTCATGACCGTTACAGTGTGCCTCCAAACTAAGCTGGGAAGGCCACAATTCAAAATTTGTACGCCTTTAGTAGATCTTTAAAGAAACATTATGTGCGAGTAGTAAAGTGTACTACTCCGGCAGTTCCGTGAAGATCAAAGAAAAAAGTTGTACGCATCTATTTTGTAACTGATGTACCTGTGTCTAGGTGCTGGACGTTACGAGTTTATGGTGGTCAAGTAGTTAGCGTTAGAGCTTCGTAAAGCGAATGTGTACGAGGTGACGGTTCGACTCTGGCTTAAACACTCGTTTTTGTATTGCAGGTGTAAATTCTGTGATATTAAAAATATCTGCACCAACGCTATTCGTTCTTGCTACATTAGCAATGTCTCACCGCTACGCAGGTTGACTCCCAAATGCGGCCTGCCTCTGTGTCTGCAGCTCGAAGCGTCGAGACTCAAAGTAGTTCCGGCTACCTTACAAGACTGCCTGTGTAAGGGATTTCGCAAATCACGACGTGCATACATTTTCATGAAAACTCTATGCGTTTCTTCATTTACTTACAGGCAGATATAAATATGTTTGCTCAAATAATGAAATTTAACTAAAAATAGTAAATCGTCAAATAACATGAAATTCAATAACACTTCGTGCAAATACTTGTGTTTCTCTTTAATAATATTACCTCCCAAGTGTCATATAAATTAAATAGTATGACCAGTGATGAAAAAGATGGAGATTAAAACTTAAGGGGGGTAGGACTTCAAACGGGCCGACTTGGAGCAGGAGAGGCACCACAGGACATTTTAATTTCCACTGTCTATACTTTTACAAGTAAATTCATAAAACTTTGTCAGCATCACCAGGAAGGATTCAGGATTCACACTCGTAGCAGTGGAAGTTCAAAAACATAAAAAAATAATTTTTTTTACATGTGAAATTTCATCATTTTTTCACTTACTATTGGCTGCATTTCTTGCTATAGGTACACTTTTCTTCATAAGTAAGAGAGACTGTTCGATGAATTTTGCACAGCATACAAACCATACTTACAGGTGTCTGAAACTCTAGAATCTATTTAATTTATGAAAAAATGAATGAGCTGTTACGTTTTAAACTTTATGTTTGGAAAAAAAAATCAAATTTTGTAGTTAATTATCTCAATTTTTACCACAGTTTATAATAGATTTGGAAAATTCTAGAGTTTCATACACCTGAAAGTATGCTTTGTATGCTGTGCAAAATTCATCAAAGAATCTCTCTTACTTGTGAAGAAAAATGTACCTATAGCAACAAATGCAGCCTTCGTCTTACGTCGCTCGAATGCTAACCCCTTGAACACCATTTTTTTTTCAAAAGGGAGAAAAATTTTAATTATAATAACAGAATAATAAAGAAAAGCAGAAAGGAAAAAAGAACGAAACAGCTGAAATACCACTGCCAGGCTCCCATGATATGTACTAACAATTATTTTATAGTTTTTTATATTTTACTGTTTTTTAATTTTTCAAATTGTATTTTGGTATATTGTGTGATTTTTATTAGTTTTTATATAGAATCTAAAGGCAAAAGGACAACGAAATCAGATTATATTCCAAATAGCTAACTAAGAAAATCCCAATTTGACTGCGAGGATTGTACACTCTCACATGTATATATACTTTATCTACGCGCATTTTACAACAGAACTGGAGCGATACTGTGTCAGAATACATAACAAAACGAACAGGGAAACTAGGAGAGAAACAACGAGAAGAAAATCAGAAGGGAACCTACATAAAAACAGCTATCATCAGAAAAATGAAATCAACCAACACCTTGCCGGCGGAAAACAAGATTCAACATGTTGGCGAAGATGTCTGGATATCGCGGCATTCGCAAGCATGTCCAATAAGCAGCGACCATGTGATATTCCCCGTCGCCTTCTACAATGTAATGAAGGAAGTGTCCCACCAACCACATAACGACATGGGTTTTCGACCGTGGAAAGAAGGATGAATCGGGGCGCAATATGATGTCTGTAGTGTATCCTGTCTCAGAAGATCGAGTAAGGAAGGACAATTGTGTCTTAATCCAAGACCAATTTGCCATATGATCTTCACAAGTACAGCGATGTCGTATCGTATCTGTAGACATACAATGACTAATAAGTCCGTGTCGCTTAGCCCAATACGGAAAGGTTTCTCGTTCGTTGGAATCAAGTTATTTCCTACCTTACACCACGAGGACGCTATGCGCATCGGCAAAATCAGAAGACTGATATTCACCAAACTGTTGTCCAATTTGTTTGCAGCGATCCTCTTTCAATGAGGTTCGGGCAAGAGACTGCTTTCCAAAGAGTCTGAAGGAATTCCATGTTGAGGACGGGTCGCCACAAAACGTCAGTCCCCAAATACTTCACCGCAAGATAGAAGTCACGAATGTGTTTTCACTTATAATTTATGCGACCAACATCAATAGGCGGCTCAAGACTAGCAGGGCGGACACAGAGAAATAATGAAGACGTGAATATGCGAGTTTCTGAATCATCACCAAATGGTACGTCGCACATATAGCATCTGTGCTTCCTCCGTATGTCAGCCAGGCCCTACACCCCTAAGAAACGAGATTTCGAGACCACCTCATACCCTAAGCGGAAGATACGTCTTTTTTCTTCGCCATCATCGAAGGAAGCGGATGAACTTGGGACACGTAATAAGCTTTGCATAAAACATATGTATCCAATAATCGAACTTTCTGGAGCAGAGTAAGATAATGCTTTCCATGTTCTAATATCGCTCCCTGAATTTTTTCCGTAACAGACTTCAAGTCGATAGTCACCATTTTGAATGGACAACGATCAATGACGATACCGAGAGACGTATGCTGATCCACTTCAGTAGCCCATGGAACAACGACGTCATCAAAACCTCGCAAAGTAAGAAGCCTGCATTTACCTTCATTAAGTGGTGCACCTGAACTCCGACAGCGATCATCAACTACAGCCTTCAGTCGAAGTACATCCGCAGAATTGCGGAGTAGAACCACCACGTCATCCGCGTATGCACGAGCAGCTATAGACCCTCCGGAGAGCGTCGAGCCTTTCAGCTGGGATGCTAGCACCGGAAGTAAGGGTTTCAGAGACAACTCAAACAAAGTGACAGACAGCGGGCTTCCTTGAGGCACTCCCCCACAGATATTTATTGGGGGCGTCAGTTGGTCATTAACCACCATCGAAGCTGAAATACCCGTAAACAGATTTGAGAGCACTCGCTGTGTGTCAACAGTAAAACCAACTGCCTCCAGAATCCGAAGCAAGGAGTCTTGATTAACACGATCAAATGCCTTTTCAAAGTCTAGGAAAGCAAGGCCACAAGGGACGGACATTACAGCATCAACCGAAACCACGTAACGACACTCGACGTACGACCAGGTACGCAGCTTTGATGTTTTGCAACAATCATTTCCATCAGAGCCAACATCCAACTATTAATTGCTCTCGTCACAGTATTATAATCAAATTTTATCAGAGTAAGTGGGCGAAAGCTGTCAGGACAGGCCGGCCCAGGGCATTTCGGGATTAAAACAGTTTCTCCCACTTTCAACGAGGTCGGCACAACTCTACCCTGTAACACTTCATTCAAGAGAGACGTGGAAGTAGCGCCCAACAACGGCCAAACGCGCACATAAAATTCCTTGAAAAGTCCATCCAGACCAAGAGACTTTTGAGAATGCGATCCCACGATACGTTTTAACACTAATTCAGGCTGAAATGGAACTAAGAGCCTTTCATTATGTTCAAGTGTAAGTGCCGTATCCAAGACGCTGACTGCCGGCCGGTGTGGCCGAGCGGTTCTAGGAGCTTCAGTCTGGAACTCCGCAACCGCTACGGTCCCAAGTTGGAATCCTGCCTCGGGTATGGATGTGTGTGATGTCCTTAGGTTAGTTACGTTTAAGTAGTTCTAAGTTCTAGGGGACTGATGACCTCAGATGGCAAGTCCCATAGTGCTCAGAGCCATTTGAGCCAAGAATATATACAAGCGCGTCGGCGACGGTCTCATGCCGAAACAAAATGATATGTCAGTTCTACCATCACCAATGATCGTGGCTTGGATCGCATTTTCAACCCTTCCATTTGTCTTCTTTTCAAGGTCAACAATTTTGCCTCTACACGCCTATCATCCGCAATTTGCGGAGGGGCGTGATCCGCAGCATCATAAAGTTCAAGCAGAATGGGTAGTAATATTCGTAAGTTCTGAAAGTCTCGTGCTTTGGCAGCAGAAGAAAAGTATCAAAGATTGCCTGAGCCTCGGTTTTGCCAGCTGTGTCCACCAGCCCTCGCATCACGTCATCGAGAGAGAGGGGTCAGCCAGGTTAGCGACGTTTAACATCCACGGAGTGCGAAACAATTTGACTGGTTGCCGTTCTAGAGTCAGGGTTGTAGTCACAGCACAGTAAGTCGTAAAGGACGCTGGGATGACTTCAACATTAAGAAGACTATCACGCACGCAGTCGGATAAGTAAAACCTATTTAACCTGCTACTAGAAGTCACAGTAAAGTGGGTTAATTTAAGTATCGTCGGGTATACCCTGACGTCTTGCCGGCGTAAGGAGCTCACCAATTCATATAACTCGCGATAGAAATTAAAATTAGGAGATTGATCTGCAGGAAGCAACTAACAGTTATCGTCAACATCCAACAGCATACCCAGAGGACTACGTGGCATGGCGTCTTCTGCACACGAAGATGTGGGAGGGGTCACTAAGATGGAAGCATCCAGTGGAACTGCCAATGTAAAAGGTGATACTTGGTCGCTAATTTTATTCTCCTCTGGAGTTGCTATAGGCGGAAAATTCGGGAAACCTTCGGCGGCTGAAGACGGAGGAGCAGGAGGACATTGCATCATCTCAGGCTGTAACGGAGGACACAAAGACGAAGGCGGTACTCGGCTTCCTCTGTCTTCGCCACCCTCCGTACTACAGACGGGAGGTATCATAGCATCGAGATGAACACAGACACAATCGATGCGGAGGAGGTTGGCGGACAAGGCGCAGCCAATCCCTCACCATCATCATCTTGAGTGCGACGACGCTTGTTTGTCACAGTTACAGGTTCTGCCCTGGGGGGCAATAGTATATTGAACCTGTCGCGGAGGTAAGGGTGGAAATTAATTGACACTACTCTCAGAACTGACTCTTTGTTCATTATGATCCGAAGCAGAAGTAGATCAGACGGCGGCAGTGGAAGGAACAAAATCAAAAATCGTCAAATTGCTGCGCTGCACTAATGATTTCTTCAATACAAAAACCCTCTGCGGGCAACTTTCATTACAGAGGAAGCAGTTTCCCTCTTGACCAGTATACATGACACGAACGTGGTAACCACACACTTGTAAATGTGGTGGAATATTGCGTTTGACATGCATTTCCACGCAACAAACTCCACTATAACAGTGTAACCTGTGTTGAGTAGACCAGCGTTAACGACGGACGTTTTCCACGCTACCATAAGCAGTCTATATGTCCTTTAGAAAGTTAACATCTACTTCCGGCGGGAGTGAAGGCTCGAACATTGGTATAGCCAGATTCAGCATCTGCGAGTGACACCACATCAACGTAATTATCGCGATGCCTGAACAGGACCTGATAACCATGTCGCGACAGTAATCTTTCAACCTGAAGGGAATCCATAAATTTCACGTTAAACACAGTCGTCCGCATCAAAATAAGCGGCGTGGACCTGATCAGAGTTCACCTGAAATGCATCGTCAAGCCAATCCTGGGTTTGTAGAGACCCGGGCTGCACGAGTCGTGTTGTTTTATGGAAAGTAAAGCTCACAGTACCATGGCAGCCATAGCGGGGTGTCCGACGCCGGTGCAAATAGACGAAAACTAAGCAGACAGTAAGGCGGAGCGCAGCCGCTAAGACTCATGAGGCAGACAGGACCACACTAACGAGGAAAACTCCACACAAGCGACGCTGCGGCAAGTCAAATAAACACGAACCTTCCCGCTAGGCGCTCGAAGCGGAACTTGCTATGCATTCTAACATTCAGTAAATTCAAAATGTTAAAATGTGCGTGAAATCTTATGGGACTTAACTGCTAAGGTCATCAGTCAACACACACAGCCATTCCCGAGGGAGGGCTCGAATCTCCGCCGGGACCAGCCGCACAGTCCATGACTGCAGCGCCCCAGACCGCTCGGCTAATCCGGCGCGGCTCAGTAACTTCCCACAGATACATCAATAACAGAACAGACGCCTAACATTTCCCTTGAGATTTTCTCGGAATAGCCAGAGTAGTTGTAGGGAAGCAGCCTACTCACGCCGTAGTAAATTCACATCAGTCTTTCCATTGTGTGCCAGCCAGTCCGCTGTAACTAGCTCTGACGTCATAAATGTTGCGCAATACATTAAAAATCAAGCAAATAACCTAAAACATTTCTAGCATGTCAGGAGTAATACTAAATTAATATGTGTTGAATATCAGTTCGATAACTTTAGCCATTTTCGAAATTTGGACGTTTTTCTGTAAAAATCATTGGCGCAACAGAAAAGAGCTAGAGACTTAATAATTGATAATTAGATTCATTTTTCATAATTATTTAATAAAAACAGTCTTCTGGATCTCACAAATTAAGATTTTAGTGGAAATTCATGATTTTCTGGTTTTCGCCTTAAAACTTAAGGAAGCAAGATAGATTAAGTAGGCTAATAAATAAGGCTAGGATGTTTATATTTAAATAGGTTGGAGATCCGCTATCACCATAAAGATGTGAGATGTTTCATTTGAATACCTATAAAGCTGTAGCGATAGCGTATCTCCAAAGGGCCAGTTCAGAGCTCGTCTACTGCGTGCAGTGTAATTAAATTAATTCTCTCGCCCAAAACATTTAACTTAGCCACGTCAAAATTTTATTATCAATAATTACCTGCGTGCTGAATGCACATTTAAATTAAGAGCTTCATCGGCCATCAGCAAGAGAAGCTATGATTTATTAGGTAACTTAAAGTGGTGCATTACTAGCCCAGAGGCTAGTCGGGAGAGCCGATTTGATCAGGCGTTCCCTTAGCCGTCCGCACCGCGGCTTTATATATAAGAACGCTGCACGAGGAAGGAAGGCCCCAGTTCTCTCCAGACGCTGAATAGCACGCCATATGTGTCGGGAGTCGCGTCGCGTCGCGGCGGTATCACTGCTACCAACAGCCTCAGATGCCGTATTAAGTTACTCGGGATAAGCGTAACCATGAAATCATTTTCGAGTGAAGTGTTAATTCTGGGATGACTTTAATTATCGATCTTCAGTTTGCGTATAGTCGTATTTTCACGTGCCGCCGCGGGACAGACATTCTACCAATTATTTAGCGTGGCGTTTGATGAACCTTATCATCAAATAATGGCGAGCATTCATTTAAATATTTAATTTGGACAGTTATAGTGGCACCAGCGCATTAGACTCTGAACTGCTCTGTTATTTAGGTTGTGTGGGTCCTTTTGTTTTTCATCTGTGACTTTCAGAATATACTCAACTATTTTAGAAAATCGTTTTTGATTATAAATCCCGGACAATCTCCTAATTCCTCAGAGCTATAAGCTGTAACTATAAGTGTATTCTCAGATGAAGTGGGCACTAGGAATTCTAATTACAGGCTTCACGTTTTGCTAGTCACTTTCTGGTAGCCAATATTGTAGTTAGAGAGCCAGTGTTGAGAACGGCAAACAACAGCATAAATAATAGGAACATATTTAAGAACAATAATTCCACCCGCCGCCTCACATATGGTTAATCGGCCGGGAAATGCAGTGTTTCAACAATCTACAACCGTATTTATATATAACAAAATAATTTTCCAACCCGCCGCCCCACATAGTGCATCTTTCTGCTCGGACATTATATTGTTTGAATGGCTACTAAAGGGTAAAGGTGTACAGAGTTCGAAGTAAATCCGTGATGCCAACCTCGTGGCCTCACTTTGTAAGCAAACATGATTCGCATCCTTCTTATAGTGCCGCTACTAGTGCCACTCACATGCGATTGGAGCGGAATTTGAACAGAAACACGACTACGAACTTTCGTTTACGTCACACAACTCCTCTTGGTTATTGTTATATTTTCTGTCAGTGTAGGGCGATTAGAGAATGGGAAAATACTTCTGTTCACATGCGCTGTCCAACAGCCCAGTACCTGCCGCCATTCCTCCCCTCCTGCATTCCCTCGTTCAGAGTTTATAACACAAGTATCAACGAGTCTAATTTGAGAGAAGGCACATCCTCTGTAACGGGGCGTGTGCTGCCCGCTTATTCCAAAGTAGAGAGCCAGAACATGTAACACCATAGCTGTTAACACTCTACGTATTTATTTTGCCTATTGCTTTGGTTTAATGTTACAACATTGAGTATCTGTAAAGGTTGTTGGATTGAATCGACATCACGAGAGTGTTTATTCTTTTCCGTGTAAAAAACTTTGATGTCATGATTTGATTCTATGCAATGTAGTGTATCAGTCATTTAAATTTTTTGTCCCAATTGGAAGGGGACAAAACTTACTGTATATATTTGGAATTTGTTTAAATAATTTTGTTTACAACTACCTATATGTGGAAAGGTTCTGTTTTATTTAAAATGTTTGTTCTCTGTTATGTAAATTGCTGACCTTCGCTTAGGGTTCTTAGCTAATTTTATGTAAAAGTTGTTGTGGTTCCCCTCGGGAACGGAACTGTGTAGCGCGCGCAAATTGTGGTTGGCTGGCCGCCCGGAGTGGCCGTGCGGTTCTAGGCGCTACAGTCTGGAGCCGAGTGACCGCTACGGTCGCAGGTTCGAATCCTGCCTCGGGCATGGATGTGTGTGATGTCCTTAAGTTAGTTAGGTTTAATTAGTTCTAAGTTCTAGGCGACTGATGACCTCAGAAGTTAAGTCGCATAGTGCTCAGAGCCATTTGAACCATTTTTTTGTGGTTGGCTAGGTAGAAAAGGTGGAACCAAGGGTCAGTCGGGATCGAGCTACCAAACTCTGCATTGCCCATGTAAAAGTTGTATATTGTGCTGGTTCCGAGAGAGGCTTTTCCTGCCGCTTTCCAATGCCTCGGATGGATTGATAAAGAGCTGGAACTATTCTGGAATTTATGTCTATCATCGCCACCAAGAAATGACTGAGTGCAGCAATGCTACATGCAAATCTACCTACCACATTCCGCAATCACTGTAATGGAGCACTATAGTAATGTACAGTGAAGGGTCAGTTCATTGGATGTATTAGTGTGCACAAATATAAGGTAACTTATAACTGAATTTATGTACCTACCTTGATTTTTTCCCTATCACAAAACCTCTCAGGTTCCTCTCCATTTGAACTATGATTATCGAGTGTCCTAGTTTGTGGAAAAAATGAAAGCCTCAAAGCCAAATAGTTAACTAAATAATGTTGTTTGATCTTTGGTAAGAAGGGAGTATTCAGATTTACTGTGAATTTAGTGAAATTGTGGGAGGTAGTAAATGTAGTTTTGTGAAAGCCTCCCAGTGATGGATACAGTCCAATTTAAAGTTTTGCGGAGTTTCAAAGTCACCTATTTAATCATCTACTTGAAAATGGAAGACTGTGTAATAAAGACAATTTGCTATTTCTTTTCAAGATTAAAAGTTCTTAAAACTGAGGCTTATAAAGTTTTGCTTAGTTAATGATTCTAGTGCTGCCTGTAGTAAATTTTAAAAGGTGATCAAAAAATGGTTCAAATGGCTTTGAGCACTGTGGGACTTAACTTCTAAGGTCATCAGTCCCCTAGAACTTAGAACTACTTAAACCTAACTAACCTAAGGACATCACACACGTCCATGCCCGTGGCAGGATTCGACCCAGCGACTGTAGCGGTCGCGCGGTTCCAGAATGTAGCGCCTAGAACCGCTCGGCCTCCCCGGCCGGCAAAAGGTGATCAGTTCATAATTTTGCAGTATACTATATTTACAATTTTATGTCACCTAGGAAAATGTGTGAAAAGTATTACTGAACCTATGTCCAACTTATGATTCTTCAGTGGTTAATCGTAATGTTATAAAGACCATTGAATTTGAATAAGCCCTGAAAGCAATAGTGTGTATTGTTATCTGTTATATTTATGCAAATAGTTTGTTCTGCTGTGTCAGCTGTCATCTTACCGTGAACACACGCAGGTGTCAGAGTTCATTGCACTCGCGTGTAGCAAAGTATAGGTTGTGTTTGTCCGATAAAGTTACTCATACTTAATTTCTTGAACAAGAATGTCAATCATTCTCTTGCCTAATTAGGCTGGCGACCGTTCTCCTTGTTCTTCGAACAGTGTAGACAGGTAAAATATTGTTTGTACTGTTCAAATATTTACGTAATTCTGACTTGCATTTCCGATAAGCCACCTCCGTTAGGTACAACACGGTCAACACAACAAAATTCCTCCCAGAGGGTAACACTGCTCTGTTGCTTTATACCATAACTGCTTTAACAAGATAGTTTTTATTTCACGACCTGCCTCCAACTTTAAGGTTCTGGTATAGCAGTAGCAGACGGTAGTGTTATAAACAGACGTCGAGATTAGAAGGGGATTCACCGAAATTTAGCGAAACAGCGGCTGCTGCACGACGTCGGAAAGACATTATCGACCACTGTTTCTGCCGTCGAGTCGTAAGTGTTACTGGCCGGCCGCCAGGGGTCGCGAAATGCGTCATCGGCTCGCGGACAGCAGCGCGTCCGCGCCGCCTGCCTCGTCCCTCTTCGTTCCAGCTCAGCCCCTCCGTACACACTCGTCCGCCCACCCACCCAACCACCCACACCGCGGCCTTGGCCGCTACTCCCACGCCGCAGTGGGGAGCCGTAATGGGCTCCAGCCAGCCCCGTCGGCTCCTTAATAAACGCCTGCTACGCACGGAAGGCTACTGCTGCCTGCGCTTGGTCGCGCTCCATCGCTGTGGCACTGCTCGCTATCTACATCCACGGATCCACTCGTACCACGACCGGTCATTTATTTTCCTGTTCCACCCGCAAACTGAGTGATGGAAAACTACTACATATAAGTTTTCATATGAACTTATGTTTTTGTATCTTGACTTTGTAAGAGTGGGGTTTGTTTCCTTTTCTTATTGTAGAATTTTTTTTTATTCTCGAGTAAGAAACATACAAATTTACAGTAGCCATACACATCAATATATATATATATATATATATATATATATATATATATATATATATATATATATATATATATATATATATATATATGTATATGGTGTTACAAAAAGGTACGGCCAAACTTTCAGGAAACATTCCTCACCCACAAATAAAGACAAGATGTTACGTGGACATGTGTCCGGAAACGCTTAATTTCCATGTTAGAGCTCATTTTAGTTACGTCAGTATGTACTGTACTACCTCGATTCAGCGCCAGTTGGCCCAATTGAAGGAAGGTAATGTTGACTTCGGTGCTTGTGTTGACATGCGACTCATTGCTCTACAGTACTAGCATCAAACACATCAGTACGCAGCATCAACAGGTTAGTGTTCATCACGAACGTGGTGGTTTTGCAGTCAGTGCAATGTTTACGAATGCGGAGTTGGCAGATGCCCATTTGATGTATGGATTAGCACGGGGCAATAGCCGTGGCGTGGTAAGTTTGTATCGAGACAGATTTCCAGAATGAAGGTGTCCCGACAGGAAGACGTTCGAAGCAATTGATCGGCGTCTTAGGGAGCACGGAACATTCCAGCCTATGACTCGCAACTGGGGAGGACCTAGAACGACGAGGACACCTGCAATGGACGAGGCAATTCTTCGTGCAGTTGACCATAACCCTAATGTCAGCGTCAGAGAAGTTGCTGCTGTACAAGGTAACGTTGACCACGTCACTGTATGGAGAGTGCTACGGGAGAACCAGTTGTTTCCGCACCATGTACAGCGTGTGCAGGCACTATCAGCAGCTGATTGGCCTCCACGGGTACACTTCTGCGAATGGTTCATCCAACAATGTGTCAATCCTCATTTCAGTGCAAATGTTCTCTTTACGGATGAGGCTTCATTCCAACGTGATCAAATTGCAAATTTTCACAATCAACTTGTGTGGACTGACGAGAATCTGCACGCAGTTGTGCAATCACGTCATCGACACAGATTTTCTGTGAACGTTTTGGCAGGCATTGTTGGTGATGTCTTGATTGGGCCCCATGTTCTTCCACCTACGCTCAATCGAGCACGTTATCATGATTTCGTACGGCTGTGCTGCTAGAACATGTGCCTTTACAAGTACGACACAACATGTGGTTCATGCACGATGGAGCTCCTGCACATTTCAGTCGAAGTGTTCGTACGCTTCTCAACAACAGATCCGGTGGCCGATGGATTGGTAGAGGCGGACCAATTCCATGGCCTCCACCCTCTCCTGACCTCAACCCTCTTGACTTTCATTTATGGGGGCATTTGAAATCTCTTGTCGACGCAACCCCGGTACCAAATATAGAGACACTTCGTGCTCGTATTGTGGACGGCTGTGATACAATACGCCATTCTCCAGGGCTGCATCAGCGCATCAGGGATTCCATGCGACGGAGGGTGGATGCATGTATTCTCGCTAACGGAGGACATTTTGAACATTTCCTGTAACAAAGTGTTTGAAGTCACGCTGATACGTTCTGTTGCTGTGTGTTTCCATTCCATGATTAATGTGATTTGAAGAGAAGTACACTGCTGGCCACCGTAAATGCAACACCCTGAAGGAAGCATCCGAATCAAGTGAAATTTACACCATGAGTTTGCAGCGATGAGATATGCAACTGATTAGAATTTCAGCGCAGACGCACATCACGCGCGCCTGTGGCGCCACCTCATAGCGCCATTTAAGGCATTTCGACGAGTGTACGTTCGGCACGTGTGTTTACCTTCTGGTTGTTTCACAAGGCGATCAGTTATACCTCGTAGACAACAGCGAACATCGTTTGATCAAGTATCCGAGTTCGACAGAGGAAGGATAGTGGTTTACCGAGATTGTGGATTATCATACAGAGAAATCGCTAGTCGTGTTGGACGAAACCAAACAACTGTAATGCGGATATGTGACCGTTGGATGCAGGAGGGTACGACGGACCGACGTGGTCGATCGCATTCTCCTCGGTGCACCACTGCACGTGCTGATAGGCAAATTGTGCGCATGTCAGTGACGGATCGCTCAGTGACATCCCGAACCATAGCACAGCACATTGCGTCTGTAACGCATCATCCAGTGTCTGCGCGTACCATTCGACGCAGTTTACAGCAGAGTGGTCTGTCCGCAAGACGTCCATTGCTTCGTCTGCTATTGACGCAGAACCACAGACGTCTCCGTCGCCAATGGTGTGATGACAGACGGATGTGGACGGCAGAATGGAATGACGTTGTCTTTACTGACGAGGCACGCTTCTGTCTGCAGCACCACAATGGTCGGATTCGAGTGTGGAGACACCGTGGAGAGAGGATGCTGGACAGCTGCATTACGCACCGCCACACTGGTCTTGCACCGGGTATTATGGTATGGGGCGGTATTGGATATTACTCTCGCACGCCTCTAGTACGCATTGCCGGTACTTTAAATAGCCGGCGCTACATATCCGAGGTGCTGGAGCCAGTTGTCCTTCCTTACCTTCAGGGCTCGGCCACAGCCATATTTCAACAGGATAATGCGCGACCACACGTGGCACGCATTGTCCAAAGGTTCTTCGTCAATAACCAGATTGAATTGCTTCCCTGGCCGGCTCGCTCTCCGGATCTTTCGCCGATAGAAAACATGTGGTCCATGGTTGCTCAACGAGTGACCCAGATTACATCCCCAGCTGCCACACCACATGATCTTTGGCAATGTGTGGAAGCTGCTTGGGCTGCTGTACCCCAGGAACACATCCAACGTCTCTTTGACTCAATGCCGAGACGTGTGGCAGCGGGGATCTCCAACAATGGCGGCTACTCTGGCTACTGATTCTGACAGGAACCACATGTCCCAGACGTCTGTAAACGTAATCATTTGATACTTCGTCAACATGTTATCTACAAAATAAATTTTGTTGTGCTACCTCTTGTCTTTCTTGGTGTTGCGTTTACGGTGGCCAGCAGTGTAATAAAATGAGCTCTAATATGGAAAGTAAGCGTTTCCGGACACATGTCGTCATAACATATTTTCTTTCTTTGTGTGTGAGGAATGTTTCCTGAAAGCTTGGCCATACCTTTTTGTAACACCCTATATATATACACTCCTGGAAATTGAAATAAGAACACCGTGAATTCATTGTCCCAGGAAGGGGAAACTTTATTGACACATTCCTGGGGTCAGATACATCACATGATCACACTGACAGAACCACAGGCACATAGACACAGGCAACAGAGCATGCACAATGTCGGCACTAGTACAGTGTATATCCACCTTTCGCAGCAATGCAGGCTGCTATTCTCCCATGGAGACGATCGTAGAGATGCTGGATGTAGTCCTGTGGAACGGCTTGCCATGCCATTTCCACCTGGCGCCTCAGTTGGACCAGCGTTCGTGCCGGACGTGCAGACCGCGTGAGACGACGCTTCATCCAGTCCCAAACATGCTCAATGGGGGACAGATCCGGAGATCTTGCTGGCCAGGGTAGTTGACTTACACCTTCTAGAGCACGTTGGGTGGCACGGGATACATGCGGACGTGCATTGTCCTGTTGGAACAGCAAGTTCCCTTGCCGGTCTAGGAATGGTAGAACGATGGGTTGATGACGGTTTGGATGTACCGTGCACTATTCAGTGTCCCCTCGACGATCAGCAGTGGTGTACGGCCAGTGTAGGAGATCGCTCCCCACACCATGATGCCGGGTGTTGGCCCTGTGTGCCTCGGTCGTATGCAGTCCTGATTGTGGCGCTCACCTGCACGGCGCCAAACACGCATACGACCATCATTGGCACCAAGGCAGAAGCGACTCTCATCGCTGAAGACGACACGTCTCCATTCGTCTCTCCATTCATGCCTGTCGCGACACCACTGGAGGCGGGCTGCACGATGTTGGGGCGTGAGTGGTAGACGGCCTAACGGTGTGCGGGACCGTAGCCCAGCTTCATGGAGACGGTTGTGAATGGTCCTCGCCGATACCCCAGGAGCAACAGTGTCCCTGATTTGCTGGGAAGTGGCGGTGCGGTCCCCTACGGCACTGCGTAGGACCCTACGGTCTTGGCGTGCATCCGTGCGTCGCTGCGGTCCGGTCCCAGGTCGACGGGCACGTCCACCTTCCGCCGACCACTGGCGACAACATCGATGTACTGTGGAGACCTCACGCCCCACGTGTTGAGCAATTCGGCGGTACGTCCACCCGGCCTCCCGCATGCCCACTATACGCCCTCGCTCAAAGTCCGTCAACTGCACATACGGTTCACGTCCACGCTGTCGCGGCATGCTACCAGTGTTAAAGACTGCGATGGAGCTCCGTATGCCACGGCAAACTGGCTGACACTGACGGCGGCGGTGCACAAATGCTGCGCAGCTAGCGCCATTCGACGGCCAACACCGCGGTTCCTGGTGTGTCCGCTGTGCCGTGCGTGTGATCATTGCTTGTACAGCCCTCTCGCAGTGTCCGGAGCAAGAATGGTGGGTCTGACACACCGGTGTCAATGTGTTCTTTTTTCCATTTCCAGGAGTATATATATATATATATATATATATATATATATATATATATATATATATATATATATGCCCAGTACTTTGCAACCTCCAAGGCGCTTGAAGTGGCTTGCAGAAGATCAATTTTCGTGCAGGATGTAGGGCACAAAAGGCACTGGAGCATGTGGCTTGTGGTTTGTTCTTGTCCACAATCACAGAACATATTTTCTGTTATGAAGCCCCATCTCTTCAGGTTGTCTCTGGATCGTCCAATTCCTGATCGTAATCTGTTTAAAGATTTCCACACCAGACAGCTCTCGTTGTGTCCAGGTTGTAGTTCTTCAGCTTCTGGCGTCTGCAGGTGAGGCGTCGACTTCTTCCATAACTCCAGCCTTGCCTTCTCTGGTGAAATGGTGAGCTTCTCGGATGTTGTCACGAAGCTCTTTCGCGATCTCAGCCGTGGAGATGTCCGTGCAGTGGGTGGGCACTGTCCTGTTTCACTTTCAGTATCTCATTGTTGGCAGCCACTGTTCTGAGTACCCACGGTGGCGCTATTCCAGCCAGGCAGTAGAGCTTATCAGTTGGGGTATATCTTAAGCAACCTTTGATCAACCTGCAGCTCTCGTTGAGAGCAATGTCTATTTGTCTGGCATGAGATGACCTGTACCAGACTGGAGAAGCATATTCAGCAGTAGAAAAGCACAGTGCCATTGCAGAACAGCGAATAGTTTGTGGATGTGATCCCCACTGTATCCCCACTAGTTTGCGAATTAGCTTGTTTCGAGTGGACATTTTCATTTTGGTGTTCTTGCAGTGAGTTTTGAATGTCAGAGTTCTATCGAGAGTGACTCCCAAGTATTTAGGTGCGTGAGGTGAAATGACAAGTTTAATGTCGCACTATTTCTCACCAAATTACAGCTTTTCACACAGTTTTCATCTCGCCAACATAAAAACAGCGCAATGGATAACGCTTCTTGCCAACATCAAAAAGTGAAATAAGTTCATGCAGAACCATGTTAAATATTAACTGTCTGAAAGCACATTAGTTCCAAACACAATATTATGAAAGTTTAATTGGAAGTATTTTTCCATTAATCCTAAGCACAATAATATGAAAATTTAATTGGAAGTTTCCTTTACAAAATTGCTCCTACACATACGTTATGATGTTGGTCAGTACTACGAAAGTCGTCCGACTCTCGCTCAAAGTTCGGTACTATTTAGGCTGACAATCAAGTCTGCGGTGGATGGTTAGTCAAGTGACAAATTTGAGAGCAAGGTTACTCAAGGCCGCTCGAGTTTACAGTGGATGCAAGCTGGTGAACCAACAAAGTTTATGCCTCTGCACGTGGTATCTCCGTTAATCTGCGATGTGCTGCTGTCTGCAAGGCCGCTCCCTCCCACTGAAATTCCTACAAAACTTTGCTGAACTTTCCAGCAGAAACTTTCCCTATATTTCTCATTATGCGAGAAAACATGTACTCAGTACTAGTCTTATAATGTGGCGATATACATGCGCATGGTTGGAGCAGTGTGCATATTATAGTAACCCTCTCAATTCTCGCAAGAACAATTAACTAATTTGGCTGGTTCGTTTCTCCACAGTTGGACCTAAATGTTTCTACAGCTAATTCTTTAGCTGGAGTGCAGCTGCTGTGACTGTAGTGTCCGTACAAATGTCTTCTCTGCGTCGTACGGAGCATTAAGCGCTCCATTCTCCACTTGACGCCAGTGTAGAAAAGAGTCCCAAAAATTTCTCTCTTGTCCTACTCCTGGCAGAACTGCCTCCCTCCACTTGTGTTCATTTTTCACGCCACGGCTTTATTGACCAATAGCAGCGTTTCTCTTATTTTGTAGAAACTCTCTCTACTAATTGAAATGTCCCTTCTATCAAAGTGAGTCGAAACTTCAGTACTTTTCTCCTTCCTAGTGCGTTTCCGCCAACCAGACGTCTTTTGCCCATTCTAGACGCCTAAAGTACATTGACCATTCCATGTGTCACACTTGCTGGACGAAAATGCGTCACTCTGTTGTTCGTATCCTGTTGGAATTCCGAAATGCAGTTTTCTAAAGCTTCTTCTCTATCCTTGTGCCGACGCCTCGCTACAGGCGGTCCTCTGGCTTGAATCACCTGGCCTGGGGTCGCTGTCCTCCTTCCTATCATCCCTTTAAGTGGTTTCCGGCGTAACTCCTGCAGCGAGGCTTCGCTATGCCATTATGGAGCTGGCTTTTCAAAACTAAAAGCGACTCAACTTGCGTTTCTTGTTCTACCTTCGGCTCAAAGACATGCACTGTATAGGAATGGTGTCTTAATTACCGTCAATTGACTGTCATCCCTTTTTGCATTACATATTGATAGGCAAATGTTCTCATAACTGCCGATTTACGTTAGGTGTCATCTTCACCTTCTCTCTGCGATTGGTAAATGTGTCATGTAAGGTGCGAATTTGACCATTTATTCTGCCACCTTACAACAGCTGTCCTTACGTGCAGTATACATTGGCAGCAGTAGACTCGTTCAGCAGTGAGCTGCAAATGCCAATAATAAACGTTTTCTTAGTAGTGTTCCGCGAAAAGTACATTGTCTTCCTTCCAGGAATTCCCATTTGAGATCACTCGCATGCTGATCGAACCTAATGATAAGAAATCTGACAACACGCCTCTGATTTTTTTCGATATCTTCCAGTAATTCAATGTGGATGGGACACAAAACACCTGAGCAGTACTCAAGAAGGGGTCATGCTGGTTTTCTATGCACAGTCTGCTTTATACAAGGTGGCTCAAATGAAATAGTACATACTTCGTTGGTGTAACATGTGCATCAGAAAAGGAGTAAAGTCTTAAACAGAATACTGTCTCAAATTTCTCTACTTCCGAAATATGCATTAGAATAGGCATCACAAGTGCACCACAAACAGCACAAAATTAATTAATTAATTATTACAACACCAGGGTGATATTCAATAAGGAGGAACCATAAGAACACTCTGCTTCTTACAGTCATCATCCTAGAGTGTTCTTTAATAACCATCGAGTACGGCTATGGTGCTTCCAAAGGTGTAATGCCTTGTTAAGGTATCGTTCCTTTATGTTTATCTACTATAAATGGTACCATTGCTTATACACTCCCGGAAATTGAAATAAGAACACCATGAATTCATTGTCCCAGGAAGGGGAAACTTTATTGACACATTCCTGGGGTCAGATACATCACATGATCACACTGACAGAACCACAGGCACATAGACACAGGCAACAGAGCATGCACAATGTCGGCACTAGTACAGTGTATATCCACCTTTCGCAGCAATGCAGGCTGCTATTCTCCCATGGAGACGATCGTAGAGATGCTGGATGTAGTCCTGTGGAACAGCTTGCCATGCCATTTCCACCTGGCGCCTCAGTTGGACCAGCGTTCGTGCTGGACGTGCAGACCGCGTGAGACGACGCTTCATCCAGTCCCAAACATGCTCAATGGGGGACAGATCCGGAGATCTTGCTGGCCAGGGTAGTTGACTTACACCTTCTAGAGCACGTTGGGTGGCACGGGATACATGCGGACGTGCATTGTCCTGTTGGAACAGCAAGTTCCCTTGCCGGTCTAGGAATGGTAGAACGATGGGTTGATGACGGTTTGGATGTACCGTGCACTATTCAGTGTCCCCTCGACGATCACCAGTGGTGTACGGTCAGTGTAGGAGATCGCTCCCCACACCATGATGCCGGGTGTTGGCCCTGTGTGCCTCGGTCGTATGCAGTCCTGATTGTGGCGCTCACCTGCACGGCGCCAAACACGCATACGACCATCATTGGCACCAAGGCAGAAGCGACTCTCATCGCTGAAGACGACACGTCTCCATTCGTCCCTCCATTCACGCCTGTCGCGACACCACTGGAGGCGGGCTGCACGATGTTGGGGCGTGAGCGGAAGACGGCCTAACGGTGTGCGGGACCGTAGCCCAGCTTCATGAAGACGGTTGCGAATGGTCCTCGCCGATACCCCAGGAGCAACAGTGTCCCTAATTTGCTGGGAAGTGGCGGTGCGGTCCCCTACGGCACTGCGTAGGATCCTACGGTCTTGGCGTACATCTGTGCGTCGCTGCGGTCCGGTCCCAGGTCGACGGGCACGTGCACCTTCCGCCGACCACTGGCGACAACATCGATGTACAGTGGAGACCTCACGCCCCACGTGTTGAGCAATTCGGCGGTACGTCCACCCGGCCTCCCGCATGCCCACTATATGCCCTCGCTCAAAGTCCGTCAACTGCACATACGGTTCACGTCCACGCTGTCGCGGCATGCTACCAGTGTTAAAGACTGCGATGGAGCTCCGTATGCCACGGCAAACTGGCTGACACTGACGGCGGCGGTGCACAAATGCTGTGCAGCTAGCGCCATTCGACGGCCAACACCGCGGTTCCTGGTGTGTCCGCTGTGCCGTGCGTGTGATCATTGCTTGTACAGCCCTCTCGCAGTGTCCGGAGCAAGTATGGTGGGTCTGACACATCGGTGTCAATGTGTTCTTTGTTCCATTTCCAGGAGTGTAGTATACCCCCTTTACTTTATTAGATATATGCTCCTGTTACCTACTTTACATATGATTCATCGCTCACTGTACCCGTCTTTTACGTTTTGACAAAACCTGTAGAGTCAGCCACGTATAACAATACATTTTTACAGAAAACGGATACACTGGATTGATGCTTGCATTACTGTGACACTTCTGTTTTGTAAATGCTTCCATTAGGTTACTGAGGAGCTCACAATATGCGTGAATAACTAATTAATTTCTGATACTACATATTATAGTGTATAATGTAGATTTTAATTAAGATTGAGTTCTTTTAATAATGTAAATTAATATGTAACGCTTGCATATTTTAGACAATACGCTCTGCATTTTAATTTTACTTTGTACCTAATGCTCTTTTATAACCTTCACTGTATAGTCCTGAAAATGACGTAATGTATCGTCGAAACTGGTACCCTAAAAATAAAAATAAAACCTAAATAACGGCGATTGGTATTGTTTTATTGGATACTGACCAGCCGTAGTCCCGCACTCCAGCCACAAGTTGGAGCTACATTCATTATCCAACAGGTGGTAAGGTACCGTAACGTCTGCAGCTAGTGGACACACCGAAATTTGAATGCTGAAGAAAAAGCAACCTCGATGACTGTTTGCCTGAAGCATCTGATGCGTTTCAGTGTTGAAGGCAACCTGTTCTTTGAGCACATCGTTACAGACCACGAAAGCTAGTGCCACCACTGGAAACCGCAGGCTGAAATCATCGACAGTTCAGTGGTATCAGCCGTCGTCCCCTCGTCTCAAGTATTTCAAAAGCCAACCATCTGCTGGAACGGTGATGCATACAACCGTGATCTTGGATTACCGGGGCCCATTGCTCACTGACTTCAAGAAACGTGCTGTCTCCATCACTAGAGAACGGTACTCGGTAACGGTGAAGAATTTACGGTGTGCGGTTAAGGCAAAATGTCCAGATAAACTGCGACAGAGATTGCTGCTGCTTCGTGATAACGCATGTACCCATATCGCAAATGTCGTAACGCAGAAGTTACGGCAACTCCAATGAGGGACACTCGACCACACACCCTATAGTCCAGATGTTTTCCCATGCGATTGCCATGCCTTCGGTCCCTTAAAAAATACCTTGAAAGGTCGACAACCGCTGTCAGAAGAGAATGTGCCGCAGGCTGTTACGAACTTCTTTATGCAGTAGGACACGATGTTTTACCAGACTGATATCTTCAGACTGGTGCGTCGATAGGATGGTTGTCTTAATTCTCAACGCGATTTTGCCTGATTGGTATACCGAGTCGGGAGCGTACGGCCTTCAACTGGAAGCTTTTTCATTGCTCCTGCCAATAACGCTCAGTCGACCATTCGCCTTCCCTACAGTCGATGTCAAGTATTCATTCCATTTCATATGGCCTTGCAAGGCTACGCCTAGATATTTCTTCGATTTGACTGTCAGGCAACACGGCACTAGCACTGTACTCGAACATTGCAGGACCTTTTTCCTTATTCGCCATCTGTCACGTTTCACCTTTTCTCATTTGCTTAACCATTACAGTCACAATTTTTGTGCTTATTTGTATATTCTTTGATGAAATCATTTATCTAAACATCGTGAGTTTGATGAAAGTCATATTACAACTGTATCGGTGTTCTTTTTACGTTATTTCCTATGACTGTTATTCTGCTACCTAGTTTTACTACAGCTGGCAAATTACATTCACTATGTACTTACCAAATTCTAAGCATATACACAACATTGTGAAAGTTAACTGTTATTATATGCATCCCAGGAGGGAGCCATTAAGTGAAAGTTAACTGTTATTAATTCGGAAATGTCTCTTTGGTATTACTTTACCCAATGAAGTCAGCTTCTTTGCCTGTTTGTTTAGTGATTAGGATTAAGCAACTACGTCACGACCCAATAAACAATAACCTAATTTAGAGCAATGGAATAACTACTTAGTACCAACCACGTGTCAGAAAGTGACGTACCGGAACGCATGTGGAGTTCTGATGCGTTGCACATGAGCACTGAGAGAATTCTCCTGCTCTTCTTCATTATTCAGGTAGTGTTGTAAGGAAACCTCGGGGACGTTCGAGATCTCTTTGCATAAGTGGTGAGATGCTTGTATAATTGACAATCACAATATTTTTATTCGCAAGACAACGTTAACTGCTACAATCACTTACTGCACAACCATAATCAAAGCAATACAACAGTAACGGGTAGTCCCGTAGTGTAAGACACACTTAACATTGTCAAGGATGCGCTCATTTTGGGAGGATCTGAGGAAATCGTTAGTGATAAAGGGGAAAAAAATGAGTACGTATTGTTCTCTCGCAGTCCTCAGAGCAACACATAAAAATCATGCTTTTCAGCTAGGCGCGGCTCACTACTGTGAAACACTGGTGACAGAGTAGGTTAATTGCCGTTGCCTATTCGGAACTGAAAACTTACGAGGCTCTTATTAGATACAAATATCAGTGCCAAATGTAAGGACAACACCAAACTCTTCCCTAATATAGGTGAGCTAAAATAAAAGTATTCACAAAAGTGGAGAAGTCTGAAACCCTTCTCCAAGATCAGAAAATAGAGATCCGGTGAGTACCTCTGCATACCAATTCGAAAACACCTTCGCTAGCGAAACAGTTCCACCGCCTTTAAGAACGAAACGAGAGATTCGTTAAGTTTGAAAGGACCATCTGAAATCCTTTACTCCCTTTGCAACATTTTCGTCCCTCTCCAAACCTGATTCCTTCTCTGTAATATTCATCTCCACACTACCTGCAGAGTGGTTCCTCGATTCAGAAAGAGGGGGTGAAGAATGGGGAAAGATTCCTTGCATTTCAAATGCCCATTCACTGTCTCGCTCCAGACTTTGTATATTTCTGTATTTCTGTCGTCCTCAAGTCCTGTTCCATTCTCCGCCGTCCTAAACCGGCTTTGACGTGATAAATTGTGCATGCGTTTAAAAAATTATTGGGGCAAGGTATTCGGCAGGTTTAAAAACTCCCAAACAATTCTCTCACCTCGTCACTGTTATGTCCGTTCCCTTTTCTGTCTTCGCACCACTTTTATTTTCAAAAATGCCACAGAATGTGTTGTGCAGTGCGTGCCTTCAATGTAGCTAAGTTTGCAGTCGGAACATTGAACACAACAAATGGTTCAAATGGCTCTGAGCACTATGGGACTCAACTGCTGAGGTCATTAGTCCCCTAGAACTTAGAACTAGTTAAACCTAACTAACCTAAGGACATCACAAACATCCATGCCCGAGGCAGGATTCGAACCTGCGACCGTAGCGGTCTTGCGGTTCCAGACTGCAGCGCCTTTAACCGCACGGCCACTTCGGCCGGCCCATTGAACACAACATCTTTCAGATAGCCACACAGCCAGAAGTCACACGGGTTAAGATCAGGTGGTCCGGATGACCAGACTTATAATTCTGGCATTTCCGAAATGGCGCTTCAGCAGCTACTTAACTGGATTTGCAATGTGCGGAGGTGCACCGTCTTGCATAAAAATGATACCATCCACACATCCACGCTGTTGGGAAGCTGGAATGAAGTGGTTGCACAAAGGACACTCATAGCGCTTACCAGTGACGGTACAGGTAACAGGAACGGAAGCACCTGTCTCTTCGAAAAAATATGGCCCTATGGTAAATGATGCCGTAAACCCGTATCACACAGTGGCCTTTTCAGGATGAAGTGGTACTGGTTCATTTGCGTGTGGATTTTCCGTTGCCCATATTTGACCGTTCTGTGTATTGACATATCCTGTCGGATGGGAATGGTCTTCTTCTGTCCATAAAATCTTCCACGGCCAATCGTCGTCCACTTACATGTGAGCAATAAATTCTAAAGCAAAGGTCTCTCTTGCTGGCACGTCAACGGGAAGCAACTCGTGCGTATAGGTAATTTTGAATGGATAGCAAAGAAGGATGTTTCGTAGGACTTTGTGTCCAATGTACGGACAATTCTCCGTGCACTACACGTTTGCACACCACCACTCGTCCCCTCCTGTATTGCTATGGCCACTGCTTCCACTGACGTCGAATCAATTCTTTCCTTCCATCTACCAGGTTGCACACCAAAAGAACTCGTATTTTTGAATTTCTGAATCATTTTCTCCAGACTCACGGCAGTTATCGGACCAACGCCTTTTTTTGAAACCCTTCTGTGTTTCCGGAACTTCTGCAGAGAGACGTGCATTTATGTAATACAGCTTTACAAGCACAGATCGATCCGACATTGAGACGGTCATGGCGAACGTCACAGACGCGAAAGGAGAAAAGCTGTGTACCCGGCGTGTTCATACCAACTTCAATGGGTCGTGCACATGACAGGTGTTTTCATTTACGTATTCTGACACATACAGCGCCCTCTATTGATCAATTTTCACACTATCTTTTCTCTTCTGCCATACGTTTTCCTCCTTCTCTGCTAATATTCCGTTGCAATTTGACGTCATTGTGGCCAGTCGTTTTATTTCTACAGAGTTTTGAAAATTTAACTTTAGCTATAATCGCCCTGCACATAAACTATAAAACAGCTGAGGTCAGTAGGACGGTTGTGCAATAAGTTTATTACTGGCAACGAAATACATATTATTAACGTATAGCACAATTGAAGGATGTTATCAGTTTTTGTAATCTAAGGGCTGTCAATTGGGACTGTCTCTGACCCAGTTCCAGTCTGCTGAGACGTTTGACAAAAATGAACTGCAGCTGATCGAAGAGGCGGATGTCAAAAAGCCAGTAAGAAATGAAACAAAATGAAAAATACTTTTTATTGATTTCTTACACATTGCACTCCCGATCACGTCGGGATTTTGTACATCGCCATTTTATCGATTCAGTCAAGTCTCTACAGTCTGGCAGTGCGACACGGAACATCCCAGTTTGCCTGATGACCAAGGGAAACATAGCGAAAACACCACTCCGACCGGTAGGTTAGAATATTGCAATTTATTTTTGGGCAGCCTTTTCGATTGACCCATGCAAAAATCAAATTTTTGTGTGTGTTTGTGTGTGTGTGTGTGTGTGTGTGTGTGTGTGTGTGTGTGTGTGTGTGTGTGTGAATATCAATTTTTCGGACTGGGGGACTGGAACTGTTATCATTTACGAAGTTCCAACATATTGATGGAGGGTAAGACCCCCAACTTGGTCTGTTGTGTTTCTGTTTACCTTCAATATCAGTCGGGCTTAAGACATCGGATCCTTTCTTATTACAAGCCCAATTCGAAATTGCCCTCATGACCACTGCGACAGCAGTCATTCCTTGTCGTGAGTAGTTTCAGACCATCACGTCAGTTATCAAACTATGGTGTAAAAAAGATGTTATGATGTTAACAAAGCCAAAAATTGCATTGTGTCTTCCTGATGGTGTTGTGGATTGGCAAGACAGCCCACCCACTATGAGAGGAAGCCAAAAGGCACGCGTTTTAGCTCACGCAGGCTGGCGTGAGGTCTGGAACAGGTCAAGGAAATGAGACTAACAAAAAACGTACGTAGCTGCTGGAATACTTAACTTTAACCTATAATTGGTGAACATCGCTCTTGACGGTACATGTTTTACAGCATCAATAGTAACTGGTAATGGCGCCTTGCTAGGTCGTAGCAAATGACGTAGCTGAAGGCTATGCTAACTATCGTCTCGGCAAATGAGAGCGTAATTTGTCAGTGAACCATCGCTAGCAAAGTCGGCTGTACAACTGGGGCGAGTGCTAGGAAGACTCTCTAGACCTGCCGTGTGGCGGCGCTCGGTCTGCAATCACTGATAGTGGCGACACGCGGTTCCGACGTATACTAACGGACCGCGGCCGATTTAAAGGCTACCACCTAGCAAGTGTGGTGTCTGGTGGTGACACCACATTCCTCCCCCGCAAATCGGAGGACGGTTGTGGCATAAGGCTTCCGCCCGCCAGGGGAAGGACCCCATGTAGACGTATGCGACGAGGTGGGGAGCCTAACAACAGGCGATGCTGTGGCACCCGCACCCTGCCATTCGGAGCGAGGGGAGCTAGGAAACGCCTGAAAACCTGCTCCAGGATGCACGTCAACATGCGGTGTATGCGCCCGTAGAGAGACAGGAGGGGCCGAAGGGTCGACCTCCATCGGGCCGGGGCACCCGACGGGCGAAGACGACATATGGTCCGGAGGACAACTGGTCACGGGAAGCGATCGGCGGCGCGTGACCCAGGGAGGCGCCCGGCGGTTGCAGCGACGCGTCCACTGCGGGCGTCGCCGGCGGGAGAACAGGCGGCGGCGGCGGCGGCGCGTCGCCATGGGGCAAAATGGAAGGCAGCGTCGGTAACACCTGGGGCTGGGGCGAGCCAGTAGATGGGTCCCCAGGGCGCTGACCGGACGGCACCGTCGCTGAAAGCAGACGGGGAGCGGCAGATCCCGTGCGACGACAGAGGCGCAGCTGATTGAGATGTCGACGCACCTCACCAGAGGCCCCCAAAACCAGATACATAGCGCGGCCGAGGCAGCGAAGAATGCGCCCTGCGAGCCAACGCCGTGAACCTCGATAGTTGCGATAGTAGACAACGTCGCCTGCAGCAAAAGCAGGTGTCTGCCGCTGCACAGGAACCTGATGCGGCGGATGTAGCAAAGACATCAAGTTGCGATGAGGGCGACCGTGCAGCAACTCAGCCGGCGAGCGACCATCTCGGGGCTGAGAGCGATATGAGGACAAAAAGAGCAATAACGCGTCCTCCCGAGAATGCGACTCTTTCAGCTTCAACATCTGTGACTTGAAAGACCTGACTAATCGTTCAGCGGCACCGTTTGACTGTGGCGAAAACGGCGCGGACGGCAGATGTTGAATACCATTGGCCTTGCAGAATGACTGAAATTCTGCGGACATGAATTGTGGGCCATTGTCGGAAACAATAGTCTGTGGAAGACCTTCAGTGCAAAAGATAGCAGATAACGCTTGGATGGTGGCAGATGACGTCGTGGAAGACATCCGGACAACAAAAGGAAAATTACTGAATGAATCTGCCACAACCAACCATCGAGCATTCCAGAATGGACCAGCAAAATCGATGTGTAAGGGTTTTCAAGGGGAAGTGGCTGTTGGCCATGCAAAGAATTTCCGCGGTGTTGCGGATTGATGTTCGGCACACGCCATGCAAGAAGAGCACATATGCGTAATCGCAGCATCGATTCCGAACCAAGTACAGTGCCGAAGAGCAAGTTGTTTCGTTCTCACTCTACCCCAATGTCCTTGGTGGAGAAGCCGTAAGACAGACGACTGTAACGAACGTGGGGCCACGACCCTGGACTGATCATTATCAGAACGCAACAGCAAAACACCACGTCGAACAAAAAGTCTCTCCTTGTGAGCAAAAAATCGGCGAACCAATGGATCCTCGATCCGTGACTTTGACAAGGGCCATTGCGTGGCAACAAAACGCAGAACGGTAACAAGTACATGGTCGGCAGCTGTGGCTGTAGCTACACGACGAAAATCAATCAGAAACGATTCGACCACGTCATCGGTTTCCGCATCAATGAACATGCAAGCAAGTTCGGAAGAATAGAATGCTCTGTCCTCAGCAACAGGCAAACGGGACAACGCATCGGCGTTTCCGTGCTGAGCAGTGGACCGATACAAGATATCGTAGCGGTACTGCGAGAGGAAAATAGATCAACGAATGAATTTCTGCGCCGTACGTGGAGGTACAGGCTTGTTCGGATGAAAAAGCGATGTCAAAGGTTTGTGGTCTGTGATGATGGTAAAGTGACGATCATACAAGAAATCATGAAACTTTGTAACACCAAATACGAGAGCCAATGCTTCTTTCTCGATCTGTGAATAATGTCTTTGCGCAGACGAGAGCAATTTGGACGCAAAGGCAATAGGGCGACCGTGCGAACCATCTTTGTCCGCAAGCACAGCACCGATCCCGAATTCCGATGCATCCACCATCAACAAAAGGGGTTTCTGGGGATCGAATGGCGTAAGGCAAGTATTGGAAAGCAACGCCGATTTCAACTGGCGAAAGGCGCTTACGCATTCCGTCGTCCAGACGAACGGAACACCTTTACGGCGTAAGCGATGAAGCGGAGCTGAAATGGAAGAGGCGTGGCGCACATAGCGATGATAATAATTGATTTTTCCCAGCACAGTCTGTAGCTGCTTCAAATTCTGCGGCGAAGGCAAGTCTTGTATGGCACGGAGGTGCTCTGGACTGGGATGTATGCCTTGGGCATTGAGTACATATCCCAGATAGGGTAAGTCACGAGCAAAAAACACACATTTGTCCTTCCGCAAGCGAAGACCATTTTGTCGCAAGACCTGAAATAATGTTCTGAGATTGGCTAAATGTTCTTCTTTCGTCTTTCCGGAGATCACAATATCGTCCAGATAGTTTGCTGCGGTAGGGACCGACGCACAAAGAGTTTGTAGATATTGCTGAAACAATGCAGGGGCGGATGCACACCCGAAAGGCAGTCGTTTGAAGCGATACAAACCAAGATGCGTGTTAACCACCAAAACGCGCTGGGATTCTTCGTCCACCGGTATTTGCAAGTACGCATCTGCTAGGTCCAACTTCGAAAAATATTTACCTGGGCACAGTTTGTCAAAAAGATCTTCCGGGCGGGGTAAAGGAAAAGTTGCAGTCACTAGTTGTGGATTCACTGTTGCCTTGAAGTCCACCCAAAGTCTCAATTTTCCGGAAGGTTTTGGCAAAATTACTAAGGGTGATGCCCAGAGAGAAGTCTGCACACGTTCAATTACACCTTGTGATTTCAAATCGTGTAAGGTTCTTGCGATCTCATCACGCAATGCGTGGGGAACATTGCACGCTCTGAAAAATTTCGGTTGCGCGTTGACTTTCAGTTTCAAATGTGCTCTATAGTTCTTAGCGCAACCAAGGCCTGGTGCAAAAATGTTTGCAAACTCTTCACATAGACGAGAAGCACTGTCTGAAGGCACAGTCTGGTTCACTGATAGGACCTGATTGACTATAGACAAGTTAAACAACTGAAATAAATCTTAACCAAACAAGTTCACTGCAGAAGAAGAACGAAGGACGTACAATGACACAAGTTTAGTTTGTCCCTTGTATGTTGCAAGAAGGCTGCACTGTCCTAACACAGGGAGCCCGTGACCTGAATATGTAGTTAGCTTAACATTTGCGGCACGCAATGGAGGTGTGCCCAGCTGTTTGTACGTGTCTTGATTGATCAGTGAAACTGCAGCTCCGGTATCGAGCTGGAATGCTATCACTTTGCCGTTAATGTCCAAGTCTACAAAAAGTTTATTGTCCTGCTGATGACAAGAGCGACTGTCTCGTGCAACGTGAACTGACACTGGTACAAAATCACTTGTGACATGACGGGATTTCCGTCGATGTCGACGCACACTATTTGTGGGACGAACACAGTCACTGTTAGAGAGAGTGGCACTGGGCAGAGTGGAATGAACTACATGAATTTCCATGGGCGAAGGTTCACGAGCCGGAGTATCCTTGGTTCGATTCCGATTCCAGCGCAAAGCAAAGGGCCTGGAATGGTTGTGAGTGTCCGATCTGAGCTTTTTCTGGCAAACACTCTGAACATGTCCTTTTTTATTACAGAAAAAGCAAATAGCCTGGCGTGATGGGCAATTCACATGTGAATGTCTAGTAGCACACCGCGGGCATGATTTTAGCACTGCATTTGCTTGCCTGCGTGTCACACGTGGCTGAGAGCCTGGTGGCAGCTGAGCGGATGGGCGCGAGGGCTGTTTACTGTTCCGTGCAGCGCGCCCGGCGGGCTGGTTAATGTGACACACTGCTGGTGAAGTTTCAAATGATTTCTGAGCAAAGTCAAGTGTGTCCTGTCGATCCAATATGTCCATCACTTGTTGAAGGGAGGGATTGACTATTTTCAAAATCTGTTCCCTTATACGAACATCATAAACGTTCTGTGCAATTGCATCACGTACCATAGTATCTGAATAAGGGAGTCCACATTGACACTCAAAAGCACAATCCCTAGTAAGGCCTTGCAAGGTTGCAACCCACTCCCGATTAGTTTGACCAGCCGTACGTTTTGTACGAAAGAACTACATTGACTGATTCTTTGAAATATGCATCTAATGCAGGCAAAATTTCGTCGTAGGACAGAGTTTCTACGTCGCATCGGGGAAATAATTTGACTATCACACGGTACGTGGTCACTCCGACGGAAGATAATAAGAAAGGCTGCCGCTCGTTACCTTGAATTCTGTAGGCGGCGAGATGGAATCCAAATTGGCGTGACCACTCCGTCCAGCTTTCCAGTGCAGCATCAAAAGGACGAAAAGTTGGTGCAACTGCGTGTGGTGGCTGCGTGAGCGGTGGAGCGGCGGCCGCCGCATCGTTTTGCATTGCACGTTGACCCTGGATGAGCTGTCCAAGGGCATCCAGCAAGGCCTGCGTCTGCTGGTTCTGTAAGCGATAAAATTCGGACAGTACATCTGGAGATTGTGGCGAAGCCATTACACAAGTAAATCAGGGCAGTATAGTTACGAACGCGAATTGGCCTCGTCGCCAAAATGTTGTGGATTGGCAAGACAGCCCACCCACTATGAGAGGAAGCCAAAAGGCACGCGTTTTAGCTCACGCAGGCTGGCGTGAGGTCTGGAACAGGTCAAGGAAATGAGACTAACAAAAAACGTACGTAGCTGCTGGAATACTTAACTTTAACCTATAATTGGTGAACATCGCTCTTGACGGTACATGTTTTACAGCATCAATAGTAACTGGTAATGGCGCCTTGCTAGGTCGTAGCAAATGACGTAGCTGAAGGCTATGCTAACTATCGTCTCGGCAAATGAGAGCGTAATTTGTCAGTGAACCATCGCTAGCAAAGTCGGCTGTACAACTGGGGCGAGTGCTAGGAAGACTCTCTAGACCTGCCGTGTGGCGGCGATCGGTCTGCAATCACTGATAGTGGCGACACGCGGTTCCGACGTATTCTAACGGACCGCGGCCGATTTAAAGGCTACCACCTAGCAAGTGTGGTGTCTGGCGGTGACAACACAGATGGTAAATACAAATTGAACGATAAGGCATTTAAAAAAATTACATCTGCGAAATACATGGCTTAACATACCCTAGAATTAAGTGTAATCATACAGTTCCCACCAATTTTCACTGCATGTATACTAACTCTGTGATAAGTATGAGGAATTTAGCTGTTTCGGTAATGAATGGGTTTTAAATGCTTTTAATATTTTTCGATGGTTGCCAAATACAGCACACAGTATGGTTTCAAAGTTACACGATGTGAGCTGACTATAGCATGTAGCGTGGTTCAAGGGTGGTAATTTCGTAAACAAATGCCGTATATGCTACCGGCCTTGATAATGGAAAATGGTAGTACTCTAATGTATAAATAAAGAATGGACCACAGATCAAAAACCAGTTACGACACGCATAAAACGTTATCATTGAAGAATGTCTGTCTTAACAATTTACGCGTAGTGATTATATTAATAAAATTTATAGAGGAAAAAATTATAACGCCAACTTGCTATGTTATGTTATGTTATGTTATGATTGACAGATGTTGATTTTTAGCACGCCGTTGTAGGTATCCTTTAGTATTATTAAAATGTGAGTTGTGGTACAACTGCATACAAAGAAGAGACTTCAATTACCGTCATTAATTATAAGAAATGCAGCGAAAGTTTGTGCTCTTAAGATGGTGTGCTACTACTGACTAAAAGTGCATGTGATGTTTCAGTTTAGAATAAGGCAGTCGCTTATCACTGCTAGCGACCTCTGCCGAAGATTATGAGGCAAATAGGGTAGTGAAGCGTTTCAGATTGCTGCGTTTGACTGGACTGAATTCACATCCTATGCTCACACGAAGTCTATCATTTTATGTCTGTGTAACGATTACTGGTGAGAATTAATAAAGATCTGGTTACTCGCATGAACATTGGTCATTGGTGGGAACTACTGGATTACAATTCAGTCTAAGGTATATAAATACAGAGATCGACGTACTGTTCAGCTTGTATGTACAATTATGACAGTATGTTGTAATTTTTGGCTTTGTTAACACCATAAAATACATACACTAAAAAGGTTTTGCATCACCCCGGTTCCTAGAACTCCTGACGATAGACGCTGACTGTGGTCATTGTATCACAGCCACAGCCCTTTTGACTCTTCATTGATGTCATTAAACCCGCGCCGGCCGGAGTGGCCGTGCGGTTCTAGGCGCTACAGTCTGGAGCCGACCGACCGCTACGGTCGCAGGTTCGAATCCTGCCTCGGCCATGGATGTGTGTGACGTCTTTAGGTTACTTAGGTTTAATTAGTTCTACGTTCTAGGCGGCTGATGACCTCAGACGTTAAGTCGCATAGTGCTCAGAGCCATTTGAATCATTTTGAACTAAACCATGCATGAGCAGCGACTATTAGACGGAGGGGGTCGGACATTAGATCAGTTCCAGTCATTCCACCTGGAAGCAGGTACACGGTTCGTGTAGTCTGTAGTTCAACCATGCCTAGATGGCCAATACCGCAGTTCGATCGCGTCCGCATTGTTACTTCGTGCCAGGAGGGGCTCCCAACAAGGAAAGTGTCCAGAGGTCTTGGTGTGAACCAAAGCGATGTTGCGGACATGGAGGAGAAACAGAGAGACAGGAACTGTTGATGACATGCCTCGCTCAGGCCGCCCAAGGGCTACTACTGCCGTGGATGACCGCTACCTACGGTTTATGGCTCGGAGGAACCCTGACAGCAACGCCACCATGCTTAATAATGCTTTTCGTGCAACCACAGGCCGTCGTGTCACGACTAAAATTGTGCACAATAGGCTGCATGATGCACAACTTCACTCCCGACGTCCATGGCGAGGTCAATCTTTGCAAACACGACACCATGCAGAGCGGTACAGATGGACCCAACAACATGCCAAGTGGACCGCTCAGGATTGGCATCATGTTCTCTTCACCAATGAGTGTCGCATATGCCTTCAACCAGACAATCGACTGAGACATGTTTGGAGGAAACCCAGTCAGGCTGAACTCCTTGGATACATTGTCCAGCGAGTGCAACAAGGTGGAGGTTCCCTGCTGTTTTGCCGGCCGCGGTGGTCTAGCGGTTCTAGGCGCTCAGTGCGGAACCGCGCGACTGCTACGGTCGCAGGTTCGAATCCTGCCTCGGGCGTGGATGTGTGTGATGTCCTTAGGTTAGTTAGGTTTAAGTAGTTCTAAGTTCTAGGGGACTGATGACCGCAGATGTTAAGTCCCATAGTGCTCAGAGCCATTTGAACCCTGCTGTTTTGGAGTGGCATTACGTGGGGCACGACGTACGCCGCTGGTGGTCATGGAAAGCGGCGTAACGGCTGTACCAAACATGAACGCCATCCCCTTCAACCGATAGTGCAACCATGTCGGCAGCATATAAGTGAGGCATTCATTTTCATGGACGACAATTCGCGCCCACATCGTGAACATGTTGTGAATTATTTCCTTCAGGATAACGACATCGCTTGACTAGAGCGGCCAGCATTTTGTCCAGACATGAACCCTATCGGCATGATTGAGATAGATTGAAAAGGGCTGTTTCTGGACGACGAGAACCACCAACTAATCTGACGGATTTACACCGAATCGCCGTTGAGGAGTGGGCCAATCTGGACCAAAAGTGCCTTGATGAACTTGTGGATAGTATGCCACGACGAATACAGGCATGCATCAATGCAAGAGGACGTGCTACTGGGTGTTAGAGGTACCGGTGTGTTCAGCAATCTGGACCACCACGGCCTCGTTGCATGGTGGTACAACGCGCAATGTGTGGATTTCCTGAGCAATCAAAAGGGCGGAAATGATGTTTATATTGATCTCCATTCTAATTTTCTGTAAAGGTTCCGAAACTCTCGGAACCGAGGTGATGCAAAACCTCTTTTGATTTGTGTATTTTGTAGGCCATGGTTTGTAAATGGACGTGCTAATTCGAAAATAGTCACCATAAGTAAATGGCTATTATCGATTCTGTGACGGATATGGAAGGAAAATAAAGATATTACAATACATTTCTGGAAAAATTTTGTTCGTTGTTCCAAACAAAAATTAAGGTTGTGTATACGAGTACATTCGAATCTCAGTGCAGACCATGGGAAACATATGTAACGTACCGCAAACACATAAATAGTAATACACTTTATTTTATGATTACACTGTTTCAGAACAACATTATAGGCGGCTATTTCCAAAAATTATCTATGAGTTTGAGTGTGGAGTTATTTGAAGGGGAATGATAATATAAAATTAATTTCAAGTAAGGGAAATACGTTCTCAGGAAATTTAGACCGTCAACAAAAGAGGTAGCTTACAAAACACTTGTTCGACCAATACTTGAATATTGTTTGTCAGTCTGGAATCCAAATGTCAAATGTGTGTGAAATCTTATGAGACTTAACTGCTAAGGTCATCAGTCCCTAAGCTTACACACTACTTAACCTAAATTATCCTAAGGGCAAACACACACACCCATGCCCGAGGGAGGACTCGAACCTCCGCCGGGATCAGCCGCACAGTCCATGACTGCAGCGCCCAAGACCGCTCGGACTGGAATCCAAACCAGATGGAATTGACAGAAGAAACAGGGAAGACACAAAGAAGTGCAGTACGTTTCCGTACAGGTTTGTTTACTGAGAATGAAAGTCACGAAGATCCTGAGCCAGTTCCAGAGGCAGACTGCAAGAGAGGCATTATGTGTCATGGTACGGTATGCTGTTAAAAGCCTTAAAAACCTTGATTAGACTGGAGGACTGGAACCACTGCAATTTATTTCTGATACAATGGCATGCACTTGTGAGAAATGGGAACCGTGTTCTCAGGTTTATGTCTTGGAAACCTCCTCTCTGTCCTGATCGGGCTTAAGACATCGGCATCATGTCTTATTACAAGCCTAATTCGAAATTGCCCTCATGACCACTATGAAATAGATCTGAGGTATAGAGAGACTTGGAATAGGAGACGGTAGCACAACTCTAGTGAAATGATGGTCGCCTATAATTTTAAATGAGTGTTATTGGTAACTGAAGAAAGACCACAATTCCATGGATAATGTAAATCGTACAATATGAAAAGGCAGTGAAATCGGTGGCAAAGGTGTCCTGAGGAAAAATAGGGGTTGTAGGACAAAGAGACAATCCTCTGTTAGTCGAGAGAAATAAATTATGACAGGACACTTAGATGAAGCGAGAAACAGAACGCATAATAGAGGGCGAGCGAGGGAGATTCGGTATAATGATAGCACAAGCCAGTAAAACGAACCTGTTTACCTTAGCGGCTGCATGGAGATTCCGGTGATTCGGCGGCGATTGCAATTACGGGGGACAGTCGTAATTTCAGATGACCAGACTGTTGCAACTAGCGGCTAACAGGACCAGGGATTGATTCTCCTACTAACCGGTGGCAATACAACTACTTCTTGGTGCCTACACCAGTTAACTACCTCCAGGTAGGACGATGTGCTTTGGATTGGCTATACTAGGCACGGGAACACGTCAAGGTCGCGGAAAAACTAGTATCCAAATGAGGTGAAGGACTTACTGTGGGTGTTATTTAACACTTCTAGTACCAGAGAAAATGGCCGACTATGCAGAAGTTTCTCCTTTTCTAGCCAACTTGAGAGTGTCAGGTTGCACTGTTGTGGAAAAGCATTACCTTCATCTGACGTACAGAAACTTTCCTCTGGCGGCCTTGATGTATCCACGCGCAAAGCACGTCGAAGTGCTTCCTTACAACAGAAATCACCATCTTATCCTAAGTTACTGATCCTTGAATTACTAGCAACCTAGAGCCGAAAAATTTGCAGACAGTAATAATATACCGTGGAATCAACGTCTATTTTGTATCTATCGTCTGACTTCGAAGCTTGCAAAATCACAAATAACTTGAAGTTAATATTAAGAACTTAACCCAGAACTATCTTTGACAACCATGTACGCTTGTTATGTGAGTATGGCATCACACACTGTCCTAGACAAAAATTAAGATTACCTATAAGAGTGCGTGTTGTTCGATTGCCCCAGGCAACAATTAAGTATGTTTTTGAGTATAGCTTTTATGCCTGTGGTATAACCTACCACTAACCATGTCATTAGTCTGCTCTACCAACCATCCTTCAACTGTCACCATTCCCCATTCCTCTGATTTTTGATTCACTTTCATTTCTCTGAGCATAGTATTTTTACAACAGAAATTGTAGATTAATAGTATCTTAAGTATAAGTTTACATGTCATATAACTTAGATGGCATAAACGAAGGAAAACAAACCATAAATAATTAACCAAAGGAAAATCCGTCATAAGACTTCGCGGATACTTTTTGAAAAATTTTGTAATTTGACACCTCTGAGATATATAATGAAATAATGTTATCTACTACGCCTTCATAAGGAAATGGTTCTGCAGTCAAAGCTGTTATCATGTTCAATTTACAACTCCAGGGCAATCAAAGAAATCTTCACGCAGCTAACAAACCATTTGTTTTCGTTTCACAGCAGGAACATTTCACACAGTACTTCCACCGCACTTCCCTTTATCGTATACAATACAAATTTGTTTACTCTGGAAACTATTCTGAAAATGTCATAGGTGAAGGATTCTCACAGATATTTAGACTGTATGACTTGGAGTCATTGGATCTGGGAACTTTTTTTTCTTTAAGCCAGTCGTGTTCACTTACAGCTACTTGATAAAACACCGTATACCTGTAATGGATGGCATCTTCCCTTAACACTAATGTGTAGCTACACGTCATTTTTGAAGACGAATTCGTTATTGAATCACTTAGTAAACGAGATGTATAAATTTGCCAGCCTGCAACCATATCACGATAGTGGCTGAAGTGTTTGGATGTCCACGTGACAAAAGGACAAAATAATTCTGAGAAGCAGATCGGCAATAGGGAGAACTCCAGCTTCGATATTTCTGAAAGCAAAACTTGTCATCTATGGAAAGATACTTTCTTATATGAACTACATCCAGTTTGAAATAGATACATTCTAAGACAAAGAAAGACACACCACGTACGAATTATCCGAACGGGACGGAACTTCGTATATGTGATGTATATGTACAGTCAAGCAAATGATTTACATGTAAAGCCCAACAAATTATTACTGGCTCTGGCTCTGAGCACTATGGGGATAGACAAAAGCCCCTACAACCTTCAAACAGACCACGGAGGAAAGTTTACAATAGATATTTGAAGAATGTGTTTGAGAGGTGTGGCATAAATCACTACTCTACATTCATCCACCTGAAAGCGAGTATCGTGGAATGACTGAGCAGAACAGTGAAAATGCAAGTGTGGAAGCTATTCAATTTTCGAGGCTCACACAAATGGACCGATATGCTCCCGCAAGTAACTATACAGTATAATCAAACCGAACATCACACAATAAAAATGAGACTAATCGATGTTCGTGATAATAGACTTCTAGATACAGTACGCAACCCTATTGAAATGCTAGAACCACGCCAACAACAATTTAATGTAGGTAATGTAGCATGTATTCCAAACCCAAGACAGCACTTGAGAAGTCATACATGTCAAACTGGTCAACCGTGATATTGACAGGTTCCAATGTGCAGAGAACGTATCCTAGAACCTGCCTCTTAAAAGACAGCAGTGGCACTGAAGTTACAGGACACTTTTACACACAGGTGTTACAGAAGAGCTCAGAACCAGATGTGTTCGTCCTGCAGAGGGCCATATGGCGTCGAGGAAATAGTGTGCCAGTTAAATGGATTGGTTTTCCCACATCTCAAAACAGCTGCATCGAAGCTGATGATTTGCTATATAACATGGTGCACGGCTCCAACCACCTCAGTAGCATAACATGCGTCATAGGAGACGCATTAGAGGAGGAAGGAGTATTCTCGACAAACTGCTGAGGCAGTATTCCCGACAAACTGCTCAAATGGTTCAAATGGCTCTGAGCACTATGCGAATTAACTTCTGAGGTCATCAGTCCCCTAGAACTTAGAACTACTTGAACCTAACTAACCTAAGGACATCACACACATCCATGCCCGAGGCAGGATTCGAACCTACGACCGTAGCGGTCGCGCGGTTCCAGACGGAAGCGCCTAGAACCGCTCGGCCATTCCAGCCGGTCAAATTATTACTGTTTGAGCAAATTGGATGATTTATTCAAGACAAATAACTTCACAACGTGAGCAAGTGAATAATGCATTGGTCCACCTCTGGCCATTATGCTATCAGCTATTCTGTTTAACATTCATTGACAGGGTTGTTGGATGTGAAGCTACGCAGCTGCGCTAGGTTTCTCTGTAGAGGATCCATGACGCGTACACCCCTATCGAAATGATTCCGCGTATTGTCGACTGAACTTAAATCCTGGGACTTTGGTGGCCAGAGGAGTACAGAAATCTCATTCTGGTGCTCTTCAGAGTACTCACGCACGCTACGAGCTGTGTGACACGTTGCATTGTCCTGTTGGAGGATGCTGTCGTGCCGAGGTTAAACAAACAGTATGAGGGGCTGACATGGTCCCCAAGCATAAGTGCATACTTGAGTTGATCCACTGCGCCTTCTAGAATGACGAGATCACACAGAGAACACCATGAAAACATTCCCAAACCATAACGCTCCCTGAAACTTCCTGGCAGATTAAAACTGTGTGCCGGAACGAGACTCTAACTCGGAATCTTTGCCTTTCGCGGTCAAGTGCTCTGCCATCTGAGCTACCCAAGCACGACTCACGACCCGTCCTCACAGCTTTAATTCCACCAGTACCTCGTCTCCTACCTTCCAAACTTCACAGAAGCTCTCCTGCGAACCTTGCAGAACTAGCACTCCTGGAAGAAAGGATATTGCGGAGACATGGCTTAGCTATAGCCTGGGGGATGTTTCCAGAATGAGATTTTCACTCTGCAGCCGAGTGTGCGCTGATTTGAAACTTCCAGGCAGATTAAAACTGTGTGCCGAACCGAGACTCGAACTCGGGATCTTTGCCTTTCGCGGGCAAGTGCTCTACCATCTGAGCTACCCAAGCACGACTCACGACTCGTCCTCACAGCTTTAATTCCACCAGTACCTCGTCTCCTACCTTCCAAACTTCACAGAAGCTCTCCTGCAGACCTTGCTGACCAAGTTCGAGTCTCGGTCCAGCACACAGTTTTAATCTGCCAGGAAGTTTCATATCAGCGCACACTCGGCTGCAGAGTGAAAATTTCATTCTGGAAACATCCCCAAGGCTGTGGCTAAGCCATGTCTCCGCAATCTTTTTTTCCAGCAGTGCTAGTTCTGCAAGTTTCGCAGAAGAGCTTCTGAGAAGTTTGGAAGGTAGGAGACGAGGCACTGGTGGAATTAAAGCTGTGAGGACGGGTCGTGAGTCGTGCTTGGGTAGCTCAAATGGTAGAGCACTTGCCCGCGAAAGGCAAAGATCCCGAGTTCGGGTCTCGGTCCGACACACAGTTTTAATCTGCCTGGAAGTTTCATATCTGCGCTCACTCCGCTGAAGAGTGAAATTCTCATTCTCATAATGCTCCCTGCTCCGACCTGGACCCTTCCGACGATTGTGGCAGAGTGTCTGTATTCAAAATTTTCAGACTTTTCACGTTTTGGACGACAACGGCCGTCTGTTCAATGGAGCCTGAAACTTGATTCATGTGAAAAGGCCACCTCTCGCAGCTCAGTATACGTCCAGTTGCGGCACTGTCGTGCAAATTCCCAACTTCGTCGACGATGACAGTAGTCAGAATGGGTGCACGAAACAGGTGCCTCCTGTGGAGGCCCATATGCAGGAACGTTCGCAGAATGTTCGTTAACGAGGCACTGCTTGTAGCTCCTTAGCTCATCTGGACGCTCATTTGCTCAACACTTGCACATCTTTTCGTCCTAACATATCTTCGCAGCCGTCATTCATCCTGTCATTAATGACATGTTGTACGCCACAGTGCCTGGGTGCCGGTTTTAGATAGCGCCATTTTGCCATGCACGATATATCTTAACCACGACGGCACGCGAACAGTTCACAAACCTAGGCGTTTCGGAAATGCTTTCCCCGAAAGGCAATGGTCATGCCCTTTTGGTCGTCAGATAAATCGCTCCATTCTCCCATTACGACAAAAACAGCACTAAATCTCGCCCTCTCCCGTCCCTTTGCTCCTCTCCGACTGCTTTATATACCCTACACTGATAGTGCTACTGCCTGCCGTCTGTGAGTGGTTATTGCACATTGACGTCGAACATAGGTGGTGGTCACATTGATGTGACTGGACTGTGTATTAGGAACTACTTTGCCATACCTGATGGTTACATTAACCCATTAGCGCCATGCGTTGCCATATGGCAACGTTTGTAACACTTTTTTTAAAATCGTTGATTCCACGACATCAACGAAGCAAGAGTTTTGGCAGCACTGGATTCCGTTCCGCAAGGCTGTAAAGATCACTACAATGTAATAGTTTTAACAATACATTTAAATTCTGCGGCGTAAGCAGTGTTGGAAGTCGTCGTTTGCTGAATGACAAAGAAATATGGAGTATAAGTTCGAGTAAGTATATTTTACACAGTAACTTGCGATATATAATTTGGTTTTTTAGTATGATTGTGATTTAAATACTCAAATATACATTCTTTGGAGGTTACTGCTTGCTGTGAAATAAATGACGTTCGTTTAGGCCGTTTGTACGTCGGTGTTGCCATATGGCAACGCTAGGCGCTTGTACTCAGTAAAAGGGCGAATTTTCTCTTTTTTGTTTTAGAAGAGGTTTCTCGCTTGCTGAGGCGCTGGGGATTCTTTATAATGACGATATTGAAGGTGATGTGTTTGTTGAGCCCCCAAATCCGAATAGAGAAGAATGATGGATTTTTGTATGTACTGTGGCTGGACATCTCAGTTGTCACAATGATCTCTTCTTCGTGTGGTGCACAAGATGTTGGCCACGTCAGGAGATTCTCGCAACCAAAAAAGCGAAATATAATGATTCCCAGACCAAAACTGGTAGCCAAATATAATACATATATGGGAGGTACTGATCAGATGGATCAGAGTCTAGCATGCTATCGCATTGCAATAAGAAGCAAGAAATGGTACTGGTGTCTCTTTGCATGGATGTTAGATGTCGCCGCACAAAACAGTTGGATTCTGTATAATAAAACAAGAAACCAAACTATTTATCAGCTTGATTTCAAGAGACAAGTAGCAACAGCGTACTTGCAAAGACACCAAGCTGTACCAAAAAGAGCCAGGAGACCATCTGCATCAAGGGCATGTTCCGACAGCCGCATATCAGATTCAATTAGGTTTGATAAGACTGACCATCTCGTCCAGCACACAGAAGGAAAGAAGAAGAAAAGGTGGGTACACAAGGACTGTAAATCTATTGTGAGAACAAAGTGTTCAAAGTGTAATGAGGGATTGTGTATTGACTGTTTTATTGCATTTCATATAAAATAATGCTGAGTTCAAGGTTTGATTTTTGATTATTAATTGTACTGTGTTATAAAGTATCAATTGTATGATGAAGACTGAATAATAAATTTGTACAAAACTTGTATATGTAATAAGAAATTTCAATAACCTACCTATTTTAGTTGAAGTTCTAATCCATATACATTTAGGTAGTGAAAGCATCTAGCGTTGCCATAAGGCAACATCAAATATCTCGCTAATGGTTGTAATGACTTTCTTCGAAACAACTCTGTTGTGTAATTTATGCCTTTTACAGACATAATAACGCAATTTTTTTTAAAATCAGGAAAAAATTAATTTCAGCGCTAATGGGTTAAACACGTCAGCTGTTTTCATGCTATTGAAGAGAGTGTTTCAGCACGACATTCCACTCCACCCAGACTCTCTTATTGTGGACTCCACAGATACATGCACAGCACTAAAATCTATGCACACTTGTCTGTACTACACACTAACATTACAAGACTATCACCTTAAGAAGGAAAAGGGTGTGTAAGAAAGCTTTGTACGGTTACACAGCAGTGCCCATCCTTCTCTGAAACCAAAGTACCATATGATGTAAGTATAAGCTATATCCATTTCTCCAAGCTTCATAATTCTTTCATGGTTGTCATCTTCATAAACGCTTGGCACAGCAACTGATGCATTTAGCAGCTGTCTTCATGTTTTTCTGTTTTCTGTCTAAACAGTTCAAGCTTGAGATTGGTTTTGCAGCAGTACTCAAAAATGGCTCTGAGCAGTATGGGACTCAACTGCTGTGGTTATAAGTCCCCTAGAACTTAGAACTACTTAAACCTAACTAACCTAAGGACAGCACACAACACCGAGCCATCACGAGGCAGAGAAAATCCCTGACCCCGCCGGGAATCGAACCCGGGAACCCGGGCGTGGGAAGCGAGAACGCTACCGCACGACCACGAGATGCGGGCGCAGCAGTACTCCATTCCTTCCTTCTCTCTGCATTCTTGTTCATTGCCACATGTGTAGTGTATCCCACATCATACATACTCTCCTGCATGTATGATATCCTTGTCCAGCCCCGACGATTTTTTCTTCAATAACTCCTGATATTGTTCCTTTGATATTGTTGTGTCTTAAAATGTGTCTTCTCTCTCCATTGAAATCTTGTTTCATATAATCTTCTCAGCACCTCTTCATTACTATCTCTCTCCAACTGATCTTCATATCTACATCTACATTTACGTGATTATTCTGCTATTCACAATAAAGTGCCTGGCAGAGGGTTCAATGAGCCACCTTCATGCTGTCTCTCTACCGTTCCACTCTCGAACGGCACGCGGGAAAAACGAGCACTTAAATTTTTCCGTGCGACCCCTGATTTCTCTTATTTTATCGTGATGATCATTTCTCCCTGTGTAGGTGGGTGCCAACAGAATGTTTTCGCAATCGGAGGAGAAAACTTGTGATTGAAATTTCATGATAAGATCCCGTCGCAACGAAAAACGCCTTTGTTTTAATGATTGCCACTCCAAGTCACGTATCATGTCTGTGACACTATCTCCCCTATTTCGCGATAATACAAAACGAGCTGCTCTTCTTCGTACTTTTTCGGTGTCATCCGTCAGTCCCACCTGATGCGGATCCCACATCGCACAGCAATACTCCAGAATAGGGCGGACAAGCGTAGTGTTAGCAGTCCCTTTGGTAGACCTGTTGCACCTTCTAAGTGTTGTGCCAATGAATCGCAGTCTTTGGTTTGCTCTACCCATAATATTATCTATGTGATCGTTCCAATTTAGGTTATTTGTAATTGTAATCCCTAAGTATTTAGTTGAATTTGCAGCCCTCAGATTTGTGTGACTTATCGCGTAATCGAAATTTAGCAGATTTCTTTTGGTAATCATGTGAAGAACTTCACTTTTCTTTATTCATGGTCAATTGCCACTCTTCGCACTAAACAGATATCTTATCTAAATCATTTTGCAAGTCGTTTTTATCACCTGATGACTTTACAACAGGGTAAATGACACCATCATCTGCAAACAATCTAAGACGGCTTCTCAGATTGTCTCTTATGTCGTTAATATACATCAGGAACAATAGAGGGATTATAACACATCCTTGGGGAACGCCAGATATTACTTCTGTTTTACTCGATGACTTTCCGTCTATTTCTACGAACTGTGACCTTTCTGACAGGAAATCACGAATCCAGTCGCACAACTGAGGCGATACTCCGTAGGCACGCAGTTTGGTTACAAGACGCTCCTGAGGAACGGTGTCGAAAGCCTTCTGGAAATGTATAATTTTGGAATCAATTTGACATCCCCTGTCGATAGCACTTATTACATCACGAGTATAAAGAGCTAGTTGTCTTTCACAAGAACGATATTTTCTGAATCCGTGCTGACTATATGTCAATAAATCGTTTTCTTCGAGGTACTTCATAATGTTCGAATCCAGTATATGTTCTAAAACCGTACTGCAAATCGACGTTAGTGATATAGGCCTGTAATTCAGCGGACGCGGATTACTCCTACTTCCCTTTTTGGGTATTGGTGTGACTTGAGCAATCTTCCAGTCATTAGGTACGTATCCTTCTGTGAGCGAGTGGTTGTATATAATTGCTAAATATGGAGCTATTTTATCAGCATACTCTGACAAGAACCTGACTGGTATACAATCTGGACCGGAGACCTTGCCTTTATTAAGAGATTTAAGCTGCTTTGTTACACCGAGGATATCTAGTTCCATGTTTCTCATCTTGGCAGTTGTTCTTGATTGGAATTCAGGAATATTTACTTTGTCTTCTTTGGCGAAGGAGTTTCGGAAAACCGTGTTTAATAACTTTGCTTTAGTGGCACTGTCATCAGTGCATTCACCGTTGTTATCGACTAGTGAAGATATTGATTGTGTTTTGCACTGGTTTGCTTTACGTATGACCAGAATCTCTTTGGGTTTTCTGCCAGATTTCGAGACAGATTTTCGTTGTGGAAATTATTAAAAACATCTCGCATTGAAGTACGCGCCGTATTTCGAACTAATGTAAAACTTTGCCAATCTTGGGGATTTTGCGTTCTTTTAAATTTGACATGCTTTTTTCGTTGCTTCTGCAACAACGATCTGACCCGTTTTTTGTACCATGGGGTATCAGTACCATCACTTATTAATTTATGTGGGATACATCACTCAATTGCTGTTGGTACTATCTCTCTGAAAACATTCCACAACTTTTCTACACTTACATGATAAGATCGGAAAGAGTGGAGACTTTCTCTTAAAAAGTATTAAGAGCATTTTTATCAGCTTTTTTTAAAATAGATATACTTTGCGTTTCTTTTTTATGGTTGTAGGTGTTACGGTATTCAGCCTAGCAGCAACTGGCTTGTGGTCGCTAATCCCTGTACTCGTCACAACACTGACTATTTGTCCAGGATTATTTGTTGGTTATAAGTCAAGTATGCTTTCGCAACCATTTACGCTTCGAGTGGGCTCATGAACTAATTGTTCAAAATAATTTTCTGAGAAAGCATTCATACTTCTGTACCTCCAAATCTCCAGCACTTCTAGCCGTCTTCTTTCACGTTTTCCTATTCCCCATTTTACCCACCCATATGGTGTTATGATTTAGCTTCAACAGCTGTAGTCTCGGTTTTCTGTTTTATGTTGTCAATCCCACGAAAACAACGTGTATCCTATGAAAAATTATTTGATGCTTATCATTTGCCTGATAGCTAGTTACACCTGAAAGATCCTCTCACAAAACTAAAATCTGTTACCACGTTTTCCTCATTGCAAACACTATTGATTCTATTACTTCTCTTCCTATATACAAAGTGTGCTGGCATGTGCTGTCGCCAGCACACCGGTCAGCAAATAGGTAGAAGAAAGATCGATAATAGGCCCTGAATCAAGTGCGGCTATCAGGAGAGAGGCCAAAGACAGACTCACAAGCAACGTGCCTCCAACGCCCTCTCGAATGCAAGTACTTAGATCGCCGCTGCGGACCGGAGTGCCCAGTCAATCACAGACAGTCAGTCAAGTCGCAGAGAGAGTCAGTCGCAGTCAGAGTCACAGTCGCAGTCACAGTCGCAGTCACTATTCTAGTCGGCGTCTGTCGGTTCACATCACCGGCTACGAGAGTGTAGTGTTTATGGTGGGACCTCAGCAGCAGTGAGGATCACATTGACTATAACGGAAGAGCTTGTACCTCAACAACTTGCTTAACGATAAGTAGCTTCTTGTTCTTATGAATACAGAACCCCGTTAACACATGTGTGCAGTTGTAGTGTAGAAAGAGGATACCGACCACCAAACAACATCCTCTCCTTGCTTCCCATGGTACAAGACTCAACAGTGGCAACGAGACGACACAAGGACAGTAATGATGTAGCGTGTAAGTGTCAGTAATGAACCTGTGTGATGCCTGTCTTCATCAGCTACCATAAACCGTCATGTAGCAATAAATTTGCTGTCCACCAATGGGATCAAAATTCCTGTCCACGGCATCTGCTAAAATCCACATCTTTCCACAGCCGAGAGTAGCAACAAGTTGACAGACACAACTAGTTTCGTAGCAAGTACCTTTCACAGATCGCGCAACAGCTGACAAACGTTCTATCCAAGCGAGCGGCACATCTTTGCAAAGAGGAAAGAGCAAGGGTGAAGTTCTGAGCAGGGCTAACCAACCTGAGAGCTAGGTGCGCGTAATTCAGATGGTTCCGCAATATAGTTTGAAACACAAAAGTACTCTATTTTTGTCACTGACCCTAGCGACTAGTGTTGTGTACTTGATACGGATTCATAGAACCAGCAACTTTCAACGTAATGGTGACATCTCAGCAGGCACTCACTATTCGGGTTACATGACTGGTAACGGCAGTAGTACTAAAGTCGTGTACTTTTCGCGTTGAACTTTTGCATACGGACTTGGTATGCATGATACTCGTCTTTGTTCGCTTTTTCAATTGCTTCACTACACGTGGTGATATGCATCCGTTTCTGAGTTAACCGCCTGTTAATTCAAGTGACTTACAGACAGACTACAAACAATTTGTAAAGTTGGTTTTACATAACATTGAGGTACGATTTTCGGAGCTGATGTCAAATGTTCTGACTCGATGTCTGTTTGCAGCCACGTCGGCTAACATGGTCAACAAAGCTGTTCAAGTATTATAATGTATTTTTGGGACATTCCTGCCTTGTGAACTGATTTGGGACTTTCCTTTGTCCACAATTTCTACCACTTATGGTTTGCCTCCATGTTTGAGTAGTTAACCTTTGCTTCATGCAAAGCGTGCTCCATTGACTTACATTGCATATTGGTGCAGGACTACGGTACGTATGATTGCAGTGTTTGTGTTTATTTTCCGTAATCAATTTCAGCAATTCAGGTAAGGCGACGCTGACTGTGGCAGCAGCGGATGGGGCCTCATCGTAAATTATTGCTTTCACCACATCAGTTCTCTAGTATCAGTATTAAATAGTGTAGGCAAAATATAAGAAAAACATTTGTCCTGCACAAATCCAGCTTATAAGAAACGATTTGATCACATTGAAGGTGGTGTGATACGATGTTTGTAGTTATTTTACCAGTAAATACTCCTTCATTTCTCGGCGTTGTGCGTAAGCTTTGTCGTCTCTGAATTTAATCATCGTAGTCATCAGCGATATTAACGAGTGCGATTCAGTGTATAGGAATATAATTAAGGGCTTAAACCGGGTTCATCATCTTGCATGAATATTCAGGTACAGTTTCAAAAGGAGTGGCAGGCGTATAACATGCTGTATTTCCAGGGCACTTACTACAATCTCATTGTCAACAGGTATCAGAACACAAGGCGCTTTACGGTGCAATTAAATACAAACCGCACATTCCGTCTGCTGTATACCCCCTGCAGCGATACATTTCCCGAAACGACATTACAGCTCAAGTTTCCTGTAGCATAAAATATATATCTCCTTGGAACAGATGGAAAGCCACTAAGGCGGATTCGTGGTTGTTTTTGTGAAATGTTTCGAGCAGTTAAGGTGGGAGAGTTTTTATCGTTAACTGGGACGACGTAAAAAGTCTGAATGGTCAGTAGCAGCATGCTCTATTGGTGGAAAACCGTGTTACTTCGCACTAGTGACAGAGGAGATGAGGCAGTTAAAATGTGATGCAAACATAAAGAGTGATCTAACAACGCTCTGTCTGATGTCACCGACTACCGATCTATGAAGCCTTCTGCCGTGCAGCCGTCCAAGATGTTAGTAGACATGTCTACTGATGGTCGCTCAAGTAAGATACATGTCATACCATACAGAGATTCCAAACGCGACATGGCCGACAGGACACTGCTTGGCATGTTTCCACTCGACGATCCATGAGAGAGAGATGTCAAAGCTGCTACCCACCCCAGAGTGGGAGGAATTCTCGCTATTGAGAAGCACATACCAAATGGCAGTCAAGGACTCATACGGCATAATCATTGTACGAATAATCCTACACACAGGCTAAGTATTTTAAGAGTTACCGGGCATTTGTTTAATCTCCTTATTTCGCAGAACATACAACTGGTAATGTGATTGTCCGTTTAAATGTGTGCGATTCCTGTTTGGGTTTGTCCTTATTCTAATATGTTCCCAGATTTATAAATTTTATCATTGTTTTCCATGTTCAGTTGTCTAGCATCCAGCTGTCATATAGGACTGATAAAACACTACTGGCCATTAAAATAGCTACACCAAGAAGAAATGCAGATGATAAATGGGTATTCATTGGACAAATATATTATGCTAGAACTGACATGTGATTACATTTTCACGCAATTTGGGTGCGTAGGTCCTGAGAAATCAGTACCCAGAACAACCACCTCTGGCCGTAATAACGACCTTGATACCGTTGGGCATTGAGTCAGAGCTTGGATGGCGTGTACAGGTACAGCTGCCCATGCAGCTTCAACACGATAACACAGTTCATCAAGAGTAGTGACTGGCGTATTGTGACGAGCCAGTTGCGCGGCCGCCATTGACCAGACGTTTTCAATTGGTGAGAGATCTGGAGAATGTGCTGGCGAGGGCGGCAGTCGAACATTTTCTGTATCCAGCGAGGCCCGTACATGACCTGCAACATGCGGTCGTGCATTATCCTGCTGAAATGTAGGGTTTCGCAGGGATCTGATGAAGGGTAGAGCCACGGGTCGTAACACATCTGAAATGCAACGTCCACTGTTCAACGTGCCGTCAATGCGAACAAGAGGTGACCGAGACGTGTAACAAATCGCACCACATACCATCACGCCGGGTGATACGCCAGTATGGTGATGACGAATACACGCTTCCAATGTGCGTTCACCGCGATGTCGCCAAATACGGATGCGACCATCATGATGCTGCAAACAGAACCTGGATTCATCCGAAATAATGACATTTTGCCATTCGTGCACCCAGGTTCGTCGTTGAGTACACCATCGCAGGCGCTCCTGTCTCTGATGCAGCGTCAAGGGTAACCGCAGCCATGGTCTCCGAGCTGATAGTCCATGCTGCTGCAAACGTCGTCGAAAGTTCGTGCAGATGGTTATTGTCTTGCAAACGTCCCCATCTTTTGACTCAGGGGTCGAGACGTGGCTGCACGATCCGTTACAGCCATGCTGATAAGATGCCTGTCATGTCGACTGCTAGTGATACGGGGCCGTTGGGATCCCGCACGGCGTTCCGTATTCCCTCCTGAACCCACGGATTCCATATTCTGCTAAGTGTTATTGAATATCGACCAAGGCGAGCAGCAATGTCGCGATACCATAAACCGCAATCGCGATAGGCTACAATCCGACCTTTATCAAAGTCGGATACGTGATGGTACGCATTTCTCCTCCTTACACGAGGCATCACAACAACGTTTCACCGGGCAACGCCGGTCAACTGCAGTTTGGTATGAGAAATCGGTTGGAAACTTTCCTCATGTCAGCACGTTGTAGGTGTCGCCACCGGCGCCAACGTTGTGTGAATGCTCTGAAAAGCTAATCATTTGCATATCACAGCATCTTCGTACTGTCGGTTAAATTTCGCGTCTATAGCACGCCATCTTCGTGGTATAGCAATTTTAATGGCCAGTAGTGTAATACAGAAGAGCTACCACACAAATATTTCCCAACTTAGGTAGCTATGACATAACCGTTTCGCAACTTATGTCTTGCAGAAGTAACCATTATAATATGCTGTTTCAAAACTATTTCGCCAAAGAAAACGTCCTCTCAGAAATGCTTGACAGTTGCAAAGGGTATCGTTGCTGAATGTTACATATAAATGTATGGAACATGTTTGCCTCCTGCGCGCAGTCGTATATCCAAAAGACTATCAACAAAAAGTAACATAAGAGAATATTTCAATGAGGTTTCTCTAAAACCTGTTTGTTACAGTGTTCCACGAAAAAGTTCGTTGAAGGAAGAGTTTAAAGAATGCTCTCCGATAGCAGGTAGAACACTCCTGTGCATTTGAAGTAACTCATCTGAAACCGAAGTTTATTCGAGTTACAAGACTCTGGTGCAACAAGTTTCTCAAATATGGGTATTGTACACCCAAGAGGACTTCATGCAAACAGCGTCGTGATATCGAAGCTTACTTGAATGCCTAATGTAATTACCTTAGTGATCTGTACGATGTATGCAAAATCTATGTCGTCTACGTCTGACTCAGAAAGGAAAATTACCTGCTCACAAACAATACATGAAAGTGAAACTGGTATTTAAAGCTCTGTTTTGATGTACATCTTAACCTCACATATTCGTGCACTGATCGAGAGCCGAACGTGATCGCTTATCGGCAAGAACGAACCCATACAAGCAATGTGAAAATAAACATCGCTTAGATGAAGAGAGTATAAGCTACGTAAGCTGTGATTTGAAGGCGATAATAATGAACCATTTTCGGTACTTCATTATAAAGAAGATACATTGGCAGTAGTACAAAACGTAGCCTACACGGAACGTCTACGATAATGCACAGAGAAGAGGGAAAGAATGATATATTTTAAGGCATCGCTGACTCGATGATCAATACAGAATCTATTCTGGTTTTGTGGAGGAGAACTGTTAGGGGTCTTGTTGGCGGAGACTTTGCGATATTGTCGTGCGGAGATCGAGATAGCTGCTAGGGGAATAGAACGCCATTGCTCTATTGTGTTATCGTGGCAACACTTCCAGAACGTATGAGATCCAAGAGCACAACTGAAAACAGCACTCAGTATGCTATAGGAACTGGTGCAGAAAGCAAGCGGTGCAAATTATTTTAACGCATGACAAGTTGTAATTGTGGTGTCACCGCCAGACACCGCACTTGCTAGGTGGTAGCTTAAATCGGCCGCGGTCCATTAGTACATGTCGGACCCGCGTGTCGCCACTGTCAGGATCGCAGACCGAGCGCCACCACAAGGCAGGTCTCGAGAGACGTACTAGCACTCGCCCAGTTGTACGGCGACGTTGCTAGCGACTACACTAACGAAGCCTTTCTCTCATTTGCCGAGAGACAGTTAGAATAGCCTTCAGCTAAGTTAATGGCTACGACCTAGCAAGGCGCCATTAACCATTTGTAACGTTGCATGTACCTCAAGATAGAGTCTCACTTGTATCATCCAGAATGCTGTATACCAAAGGACAATATAAAAGTTGAGTGATCTAGTAGCTACGTTCTTTTCTTTATCACATTCATTACGAATCCTGTTCCAGACTTAACGCCAGACGGCGTGAGTTGACGCGTGCCCTTTCGGCTACTTCACTGTGGACTGGCTGCCTTAACAGTCCACTACAGTAATATCAAATGGTTCAAATGGCTCTGAGCACTATGGGACTCAACATCTTAGGTCATAAGTCCCCTAGAACTTAGAACTACTTAAACCTAACTAACCTAAAGACATCAGACACACCCATGCCCGAGGCAGGATTCGAACCTGCGACCGTAGCAGTCCCGCGGTTCCAGACTGCAGCGCCAGAACCGCACGGCCACCGCGGCCGGCACAGTAATATCCAGAATGATTTGTCATAATAAGCGTAAACTCGGAGGGTGAGTAGAACAGTGTATCAACAAAGAGTGTAAAATTTCAGACATATGGCATACAGGTGGCATCTTCTTACGTGACCATCAAACAACAGCACTACACAGAGTTCCTTCACTGAAGACCTATCAAACGTTTTGTTGTCGAGAAAGGAATTACTAAAATGTTTCGTACGTAATAAGATACAGTACCAAAGCATAACTGAATCGAAACGACCGTAATGATCGGTCTCCGGTAAATGGATTCATTATATTTCCATGCTTTGTTTCATACAGGAACGCTGCTAAGACAGTGCAACGTCAGTGTGACTACTGTGTGGAAAAGTGTCGTGCCTACCTCCCGCCAAAAAACTAGTGCACCGTTCAAGGTAACTACACACCACGTTCATGGCAAAGCTGTAACCGACCGTACACCTTGCCACAGGAAGAGGTAAAAAATGTTCACACATACGTAGATGGTGCAAAAATTGTGGTTGCTTAAATTTTGGAGGACTGGGAAATTAAAGCAAAATCTTTATAAAACAAAAAAGATCTTTACTGTGAAATAACCCCCCCCCCCCCCCATGAACCATGGACCTTGCGGTTGGTGGGGAGGCTTGCGTGCCTCAGCGAAGCCGGCCGCGGTGGTCTCGCGGTTCTAGGCGCGCAGTCCGGAAACGTGGGACTGCTACGGTCGCAGGTTCGAATCCTGCCTCGGGCATGGATGTGTGTGATGTCCTTAGGTTAGTTAGGTTTACGTAGTTCTAAGTTCTAGGGGACTGATAACCACAGCAGTTGAGTCCCATAGTGCTCAGAGCCATTTGAACCATTTTTTTTGCCTCAGCGATACAGATAGCCGTAACGTGGGTACAACCACAACGGAGGGGTATCTGTTGAGAGGCCAGACAAACGTGTGGTTCCTGAAGAGGGGCAGCAGCCTTTTCAGTAGTTGCAGGGGCAACAGTCTGGATGATTGACTGATCTGACCTTGTAACAATAACCAAAACGGCCTTGCTGTGCTGGTACTGCGAACGGCTGAAAGCAAGGGGAAACTATATCCGTAATTTTTACCGAGGGCATGCAGCTTTACTGTATGATTAAATGATGATGGCGTCCTCTTGGGTAAAATATTCCGGAGGTAAAATAGTCCCCCTTTCGGATCTCCGGGCGGGGACTACTCAAGAGGATGTCGTTATCAGGAGAAAGAAAACTGGCGTTCTACGGATCGGAGCGTGGAATGTCAGATCCCTTAATCGGGCAGGTAGGTTAGAAAATTTAAAAAGGGAAATGGATAGGTTAAAGTTAGATATAGTGGGAATTAGTGAAGTTCGGTGGCAGGAGGAACAAGACTTTTGGTCAGGTGACTACAGGGTTATAAACACAAAATCGAATAGGGGTAATGCAGGAGTAGGTTTAATAATGAATAGGAAAATAGGAAAATAGGAATGCGGGTAAGCTACTACAAACAGCAGAGTGAACACATTATTGTGGCCAAGATAGATACGAAGCCCACACCTACTACAGTAGTACAAGTTTATATGCCAACTAGCTCTGCAGATGACGAAGAAATTGAAGAAATGTATGATGAAATAAAAGAAATTATTCAGGTAGTGAAGGGAGATGAAAATTTAATAGTCATGGGTGACTGGAATTCGAGTGTAGGAAAATGGAGAGAAGGAAACGTAGTAGATGGATATGGATTGGGGCTAAGAAATGAAAGAGGAAACCGCCTGGTAGAATTTTGCACAAAGCACAACTTAATCATACCTAGCACTTGGTTTAAGAATCATGAAAGAAGGTTGTATACATGGAAGAACCCTGGAGACACTAAAAGGTATCAGATAGATTATATAATGGTAAGACAGAGATTTAGGAACCAGGTTTTAAATTGTAAGACATTTCCAGGGGCAGATGTGGACTCTGACCACAATCTATTGGTTATGACCTGTAGATTGAAACTGATGAAAATGCAAAAAGGTGGGAATTTAAGGAGATGGGACCTGGATAAACTGAAAGAACCAGAGGTTGTACAGAGTTTCAGGGAGAGCATAAGGGAACAATTGACAGGAATTGGGGAAAGAAATACAGTAGAAGAAGAATGGGTAGCTTTGAGGGATGAAGTAGTGAAGGCAGCAGAGGATCAGGTAGGTAAAAAGACGAGGGCTAGTAAAAATCCTTGGGTAACAGAAGAAATATTGAATTTAATTGATGAAAGGAGAAAATATAAAAATGCAATAAATGAAGCAGGCAAAAAGGAATACAAACATCTCAAAAATGAGATCGACAGGAAGTGCAAAATGGCTAAGCAGGGATGGCTAGAGGACAAATGTAAGTATGTAGAGGCTTATCTTACTAGGGGTCAGATAGATACTGCCTACATGAAAATTAAAGAGACCTTTGGAGATAGGAGAACCACTTGTATGAACATCAAGAGCTCAGATGGAAACCCAGTTCTAAGCAAAGAAGGGAAAGCAGAAAGGTGGAAGGAGTATATAGAGGGTCTATCCAAGGGCGATGTACTTGAGGACAATATTATGGAAATGGAAGAGGATGTAGATGAAGATGAAAGGGGAGATACGATACTGCGTGAAGAGTTTGACAGAGCACTGAAAGACCTGAGTCGAAACAAGGCCCCCGGAGTAGACAACATTCCATTGAAACTACTGACGGCTTTGGGAGAGCCAGTCCTGACAAAACTCTACCATCTGGTGTGCAAGATGTATGAAACAAGCGAAATACCCTCAGACTTCAAGAAGAATATAATAATTCCAATCCCAAAGAAATCAGGTGCTGACAGATGTGAAAATTACCGAACAATCAGTTTAATAAGCCACAGCTGCAAAATACTAACACGAATTCTTTATAGACGAATGGAAAAACTAGTAGAAGCCGACCTCGGGAAAGATCAGTTTGGATTCCGTAGAAATACTGGAACACGTGAGGCAATACTGACCGTACGACTAATCTTAGAAGCTAGATTAAGGAAAGGCAAACCTACATTTCTAGCATTTATAGACTTAAAGAAAGCTTTTGACAATGTTGACTGGAATACTCTCTTTCAAATTCAAAAGGTGGCAGGGGTAAAATACAGGGAGCGAAAGGCTATTTACAATTTGTACAGAAACCAGATGGCAGTTATAAGAGTCGAGGGACATGAAAGGGAAGCAGTGGTTGGGAAGGGAGTAAGACAGGGTTGTAGCCTCTCCCCGATGTTAATCAATCTGTGTATTGAGCAAGCAGTAAAGAAAACAAAAGAAAAATTCGGAGTAGGTATTAAAATTCATGGAGAAGAAATAAAAACTTTGAGGTTCGCCGATGACATTGTAATTCTGTCAGAGACAGCAAAGGACTTGGAAGAGCAGTTGAATGGAATGGACAGTGTCTTGAGAAGAGTATATAAGATGAACATCAACAAAAGCAAAACGATGATAATGGAATGTAGTCGAATTAAGTCTTGTGATGCTGAGGGAATTAGATTAGGAAATGAGACACTTAAAGTAGCAAAGGAGTTTTGCTATTTGGGGAGCAAAATAACTGATGATGGTCGAAGCAGAGAGGATATAAAATGTAGACTGGCAATGGCAAGGAAAGTGGTTCCGAAGAAGAGAAATTTGTTAACATCGAGTATATATTTAAGTGTCAGGAAGTCTTTTCTGAAAGTATTTGTATGGAGTGTAGCCATGTATGGAAGTGAAACATGGACAATAAATAGTTTAGACAAGAAGAGAATAGAAGCTTTCGAAATGTGGTGCTACAGAAGAATGCTGAAGATTAGGTGGGTAGGTCACGTAACTAATGAGGAGGTATTGAATAGGATTGGGGAGAAGAGAAGTTTGTGGCACAACTTGACCAGAAGACGGGATCGGTTGGTAGGACATTTTCTGAGGCATCAAGGGATCACCAATTTAGTATTGGAGGGCAGCGTGGAGGGTAAAAATCGTAGAGGGAGACCAAGAGATGAATACACTAACCAGATTCAGAAGGATGTAGGCTGCAGTAGGTACTGGGAGGTGAAGAAGCTTGCACAGGATAGAGTAGCATGGAGAGCTGCATCAAACCAGTCTCAGGACTGAAGACCACAACAACAACACTGTCAAATAAAAAACAAGTTACCAAAATACATTCTCACCGAAATTGTGAAAACAAAAGCTGCTTCTGGATGGATTTCTAAATCTATTTTTATTTACTTTATTGTTTTCTTTAGATCTACTCTCTCTGTATACACAGGGTGAACCTCAACCTATGTGTCTTATGCAGCCGAAAGTGCCTTAAAAAACCACACCCTTGTTTTTCATATTCTCTCTCTCGCCATGCTCAAACTATTAGTCCCACAGAAAAGAATTAAGTACACCATTTTGTAGGAAATTTAATATAGTTAAATTTTGCACAGAGATACGTTTTCGCTTAAGGACACGGATTTCAAGTTACTCGAGGAAAATGCAATTGAGGAACACTGTTTAACATTTTTCTTGAATAACTTGATCTTGCAGGTTGCATAAAATCCACACATAAGAGCAGCCAAACCACCCTATTTAATAGGTAATGTTTAAATATTATTTTGATGTTATTACACATTTTGAGCGTAAAATTATATCTCACCATAATAATAGAAAATATATTATTATTAATAATACCGGTACTAATGATAATAATAATAATGATGATAATGATGATACTGATGTGAATATGCTCTGAAACTGCATTAGAGCACGTTACTGTTCTACCTCTGATACTATAATCATTTCTCAGTTGTTGTAATTATTATTGTTTTTTATGTCTAGGTCTCGAAGAAAAGAACATCTGGAAGGTGTTAGGAACGGTGTTACATTTCATGTGTTGCACACTTCCCTTCGATGCGAATCTCATCGTGCTGTCGTCGAGGTGGATCTGGAAGCTGCACTGATCGGGGTCTGTTGTGGTACTGGGGATTCTGTCCCGTGTCTCGCTGTGATCCTCGTTTCACATGCGCGTTCTGTAACGCAAAATTTGCATTTACACTTTCCAGAACACTACAAGCACTCGCTAACACCTCGTTATTTACAGTGAAGCTCTTGTGGTGTTACTATGCAGGATGGAAGGAGTTTTGTTATTGTTATACCCTGGAAAATAATCCTTTCTCATGCCAGGAAATATTTGCAATGTTGTTTATTATTGACTACCATTCGTTATTTTTTATAAGTTCGTATAGTGGATTTTTTATATCTGTTGGCTCTCTAATTCTTTTCTAGCCATCAGAGTTAAAGTGCTAGGCGTTCTCGAGTGCACGGCACCAGTTGGTAGTCTTTTCGACTTGTTTCACTGTTATCCCAGTCGTTCTGCCATACGACAGTTCAGGAGTTGGGTCATGGTTGATACCCTTCGGTGTAAGATTTCTTGGACTTCGTGAAGTTCCATTTACGTAACCAAAATGAATCTGTACGGCATATTACCGTAATGTCTACTTGGTACATTCCAAGTGTCACCGGTAAAACGTCGGTTGGCATAGCGCCAAAGGCTCTTGCGGGTGTGAGAAGTGCACCCCTCCGGGCACATCGCAGGATTTGCCTTTCCCGCGCACTGCACTCGGTGTGCCCAAACACTTGCTGTGTAACCTGTGATGGACGTGAAAATGGCATCATGGTGGGTTCTCCTTCGTGTAGTGGCACCTTGTAGATTGCTGTTGAAGAGAGGGAATATTGATCATAATGTTGCATGGGGGCGTAATTAAATGAAATGAAAATAATTTTAATTTTTGGTAGCTGTATGTCCGATTACGCTATGTCTCGTAAACGGTGGGCCCTGACTAGTATTATTACGCAATCTGACTGCATGAAACAACAACAAAGACTGAAATGGAAATTTTCATTAACACAATTAATTAATTAAGTCCCCAGCAACTATAAAACCTACGAAACCAAAGCACAAGTATAACTGTTCTGTGTGTGGAAGTATGACTCAACGTACGCATCTGGCACGGTTCTTCTTCAACAACACAAGAAATTTTAAATATCATTTATACTGAATTAATTAAAGGAAACAGAAATACCATAATTACTCAAGAAAACCAGAATTACACTCTAATCCCAGAACACAAGCCAGATGCTTTGTTGACTGAAGCTGTAATGAAGCATTATTTACGACATTAAATAATGAAAAATAAATCAAGTTTCGTTACCTTCATATATTGACCAAAATCACTCTAATCATTACAATATATCTCCACACCGACTCGCTATTACCACATCTCAACAAGAACTTTTCAGTATCACATCTCAGCAAGCACTCCCTACTAGCACATCTCAACAAACACTCTCTGCTACGAGTTCTTAACAAGCACTGACCACTACGAGTTCTCAACAACCACTGCCAGTGGAGGCGGCGGAACAATACTCTCTAGCGCGATCTCTGGCGCTGTGGCTCAGTGTAGCCACCTTTCAATGTATCCTGCTTTGTTTGCCATTGCCTGAATTTGTCGTGTGAAGCTTGGCTTTTCATTCAGTTGGGTTCCAAGGTATGGCGTGGCTGCTTTTCTGTTGAAAGGGATGCTTCCTAAGTTAACTGTAGGATTCCTAAGTCATAAAAGTTGGCCTTTGAGCAGTATATGTGTGGGTTTCTGTGGGGTTATCGTTAGCTTGTTGTTTACGCACCACTGCTGCATCCAGAAGAGGATCGTATTTGCCACCTCCTAAAGTTGAGCTACTGAATTCCCCGACATCACCGCCACATCATCGGCGTATGCCACTGCCCCGTTGGGGTGGTCATCTCGTGGGTAACTCTGAATATCGTCTTACGTCATCCAGAACATTATAAAATACTTGGATCCTACTTGGCATGCTGAAACACGTATGTATTCAGTGTATTCATTAACAGCGATGGCGAGGCATGACAGAATCTCTGACCAGAGAGTTATTTATCGTTGCTAGTCTGCGCTTGACCACGCGAGAGTTCAGTGGCACTCTGTCTGCAGTAGTAGTCAGTCGGCAGTTGCGAGTAAGCAGTTGCGTGTAGCGAGTCGGCAGGAACGGTAGTTGTGTGTGAGGAGTCGGCGGGCGTCGACATGGGTCTCTGGTCACGGTTCTGGACGAGGTATATTGCTATCGAAGGTAATGAAGCAGCATTGCGCTTAGCCAATAACATATGTTAATTGTAATTAATTTGTTGAAGAATTGCCCTAATAATAATTTTCTTTTAAAGTAACTGTTTTAAACAAAAGGGATTCATTTCAAGTTAAATAATATTTCCCATGCATTCCCTCCAAGAATCAGAATGAAACATGGGCCAGCATTGCACGGAGCTGTGCCGAAAAATAAGAGCAGATGTAGATGCAGATTACTGAGGTAAGAATTTTGGTTTTTGTGTTCAGGTTTAATTATTGCACAGGGCCGAGGGTCAGCGCAGCTGCCCTTATAAAATTTATCAGGTTCATCTTAACGTTAATTTTGTGGGGACTTAATATTTTTGCACATTTTTATTATGCAGTTTTGTGGGAAGACAACATTTCACTTAACATTGACTTTCTTATTCTTGGTGGGAGGTTACAATTTCACTAACATTGACTTTTATATTTTCACGGGGAGGTTACACTTGGCGACATCCGGACCAGGATCGTATTTCTTTGAGAATCTTTTGAGAAGTAGTCAGATATCTGCTCTTATTTACTAAAATATAATTAGCATTTGACGCAACGCTTTTACTAATTTTGTGACTTTCTTCCTCAGATCATCGGCAATTCGTTGCTCTTTGTTGTATTTGTATTTGTTGGATTTTGCATTGTCTTTGTCTCATTTGTGAATAATTGTGACTAGTGTAAAAATGCCACGAAAGACTGTTAATAGTGCATTGCGAGGTATAATGAGTGAAATGGTCGACTTAAACAACTTGTCCGATAGTAATTGTGACACGCAATGTAATGATGACAATCCTCCATTTAGTGACAATCAGTGTGTACCGACCGCTATTAATGATTTTGATCGTAGTGCTGAACAGACGAATTCAATTGTGTCCTCTGTTAAATTGACGACAATTGATGACGCGGGGCGTTCTGTTGCAATGAGCGCTGCCCAGCTTAACACAACCGGTTTGCAAAATTCACGTAACGAACAGACGAATTTTTTAATGAAAATGAACAGGATACTCAAAGTAGGACAGATTTATTTAATTCCGATTTAGTGACCAACAATGCACATTCAATTGGCAAACATTTTCAAGAATCACAGAATATCCAAATGGATACACAACACGTGACAATTGCAGGTACGCCATGAAACAGTACAGAGAATAGAGTAGATAATATATGCTTGGATCAAATCATGGCAGTATTGCTACAACATAGTGAAAAATTCAAACAACTTGATGAAATTAATAAAAAAATTGACAATAATTCCAGACAACAGAATGAAAAACAGGACAACCTTAATGAAAAATTAGGCAACAATTCCAAACAACTTAAAGAAGATCTCAAACAACAGCTTAATGAAAATAACGGAAATCTCAAACAACAGCTTAATGAAAAATTAGACAACAATTCCAGACAGTTAAATGAAAAATTAGACAACAATTCCAGACAGCTTAGTGAACAGATTAGAGTGGTTGCCGCGCAGTGTCATGATACTAAGGAACAATTACGTGAGGAAATTGAGGCTTGTGCTAGGAAAAGTAGCGAAGAAATTAGATCTGTTGCGCAAGAATTAAGAGATATGCAAACAACTACAACAGAATCACTTAGAGACGAAATTAATGCAGTCGGTAAACAATGCTCTGAGAAGGCAAAACAATTACGTGACGAGTTTAAAGTAATGACAGCAGAACTTTCGCGCACAATGGATGCAAAGATTGACGCGAAATTCGACCAACAGAACACTCAAATTGACGAACGTTTTAATCTTCACCTACAAAACAGTGATACGCGTTTCCGCAAATTTATACAGGATCAAAATAAAGTAAAACGTCAAGTCATGGAAAGAATTACTGCACAGAGACAAGAAGACAAACGTAAAATGTTTGCGAAAGCTAAAACATACGTAGACAACAATATTGCTTCAGTGTCCGATGAATTTATTACCATCAAACAGTCGAACACAAAATTACGTGACGAAATTTCCGATCTTAAATCGAAAACAGACACATACACAACAGACTTTCAGACAGTGACAGACAGACTCGAACAATTAGAACTAACACATGATTCTGATGTCATTAAAGCAGATGTTAAAAAATTAAACGAAACCACACGTAAGATACAAAAACAGATTAATGCTTCTGACAGTAAAAACGATGATCAGGCAAAAATACTGACTGAAAAATATGTTGAATTGGCCAGTCGTATTGATGTTATCGAAAGTAATAATGACAACAAATCAGACGATACTGCACCGATTTCGTTTAACCAAACACCTGAATTTCAAAATTTACAGCAGACAATCAATGAGATCGATTCATCTAATAATACATTACGTAGAAAGTTGTCAAGTTTACAGCAAGAAGTAACAGAGATGAAAAATATTTCAGTTAATAACACATCACAGCAGACGCCACTTTGCGAACATTTGTCAGACTCACGCAGCGTGTATCATTTGGGTAATCTACAGAGAGTACGCGACTTAGATTCCGAACAGACACAGACAAATAGATTCTCTTTCAATTCTGAACCTGTTCCATCATACAGAGACGATAATTTTGATTACAAACATTTTCTGTCAGTGAGAAAATTTAAAGTGTTTAAAAACGGCAGAACACAGATTCACCCACTAGATTGGATACAACAATTTAGCTTTTCCACCGACTTGGCCCGTAACGAATAAACTTGAATTTATTTGCAGTTTTTTGGAAGGCGAACCGGCAACTCGTATGCGACCGATCGCGAGGCAATGCTATTCGGTAGAAGAGTTTCAGAATGCTTTCTTGTCAACGTATTGGTCGAAGACGACACAGCGCGGAATTAAAGATCAACTAATTAGTTTACCAAATTAAGAGAACTCAAATTTTCCGTGTGTCACTCAATTTTTTGAGCATATGGTCCAACAAAACCAGTACCTAAGTGAACCATACAGTGAATCTGCACTTATTCAATTATGTATCTCTAAATTACCACGATCATTAAGAGTGTCACTTCTAATGGGTCAGCAAAAAGAAAATATTTCGGCATTCAGAGATCTGTTACAGCTTTTGGAAGTGCAGCAATCAGATTATTCCTTCGTAAACAAAAATTTTTCATATAATAACCAAGGCCAACAAAGTTACAGTAATTTCGATCAGCCACGCAATTTCAATGGCAAAGCTAATAGACGCTTCAGGAACGACAACCACCAGAACTTTAATAACAGACACAATTTTAATTATCAGTATCGTCAAAATTATCAGCAACAGGAACCACATTTTAGTAACAATAAAGGTTTTTCACAACAACAACAACAAAACTAACCGGTTAACATACCTAACCAACAATGTAATGCACAAGCTCAACCAAGCTTTAATGTTTCACCGCGTGCACGTATAGTCCCAGGTATAACAAATAGTAACGCACGTCAACAAGGAAATCAGTACATACAGAAAACACAGTATTTCAATTCCTATCGCAATGCACCGTATAGGAATGAGTACCACGACAGACGTAAACATAATGAGCACAATTTTGAGCGTATGTTCAATAACAGTCGGTCTTACGAGCAACAAAATGATCGGCAACAACATATTCTTATGAATGAACCCGACAGTAGGTATCATCCAGAGCGCAATACGTCTGGAAGAAATAACAGAACAGTTCAAATAGTCGAAATGCCACAACATCCTCCAGAAAATAATAACACGACAGATAGAATCTGACTAGATACTGTACAGGTCGCATCTTCCAGTAACACAAGCACTACCATTGACACGCAGAATGTTGTTCATGAAAATGTTATTACTTTTGACGATATCAGAGACACTCTTTTGCAGGAAAGACCAGTTGTTCAAAAAACTATTTCACACCCTGTCATCGAAATTAAAATTGGTTCATCGAAATTCTCAGCAGTAATCGATTCTGGATCACCTATGTCAGTAATAAATGAAGAAACTTTCAACGAGTGTAACAAAGAGAATACCTATCCTACATTACCATTAGGCAAAACGAAAGTAAAGGGAGCAGTATCGAGTAAAGGAGTAGACGTTAAATTACAGACAAATTTATCATTTTGCATTGCAGGTCACACTTTTCACTCAAATTTTTGGATTGTTCCTTTATTGACAACAGACGTTATTTTAGGTACTAATTTTCTGCTACAACACGACGCAGTTATTGATTTTCAAAATTCCTATTTAATGTTGAAGGACGAGAATGTACAATTGGCTTTGGAATTTCAGCACTCATTATCTGCAGAAGAACAGACAATTAATCGCACAGAGGTCATTTCCGTATCACGTGGCATAGACTGTAATTCCACATTGTTCACGGATACGTACGTACATAACTATAATACTCCAGACGAAGCTGACTACGACGTAATGCAGATGATTTCTGATAAAGTTAAACAGAGCAGTGCAAATACAGACGACAAACGGACGCAACTACACAAAATTCTTTTACAGCAAGCTCCAGTTTTTGACAACATTCCTGGTACGATGTCCGGTTTTATGTACGAATTTCAAGTCAAACAGCATGATACATTTAAAGCCAAGCATTATCCCATTCCATATATCCACCGAGAACAAGTTAAGAAAGAATTGCAGGATATGCTTGACCAACGAATTATTGAACCGGCAGTTAGTCCGTACATAAACCCGCTACATATTGTTAAGAAAAAAGATGGTTCACTTCGCCTTGTACTTGATTCACGTCACATCAATGACATAATTATTAATGAAACAGATCGACCACAGACATTAGAGGAAATTCTACAGAAATTTCACGGTACTGCTATTTATTCTACACTAGATCTAAAATCGGGATTTTGGCAAATTCAGCTCCACCCGAACTGCAGAAAGTACACAGCATTTCTCTGTTTTGGCGACTGTTATCAATTTTGTAAATTACCGTTCGGTTTAACTATTTCTTCTGCAGCTTTTATTCGCGGTTTGAACACAATACTTCCGACAGAACTTAAAGACAGAATAACAACGTACGTAGACGACATTCTTATTGCAGAAGTTAACTGGTCTGAACACAATCTGATTTTAGAACGACTGTTGCAAACTTTTCGTGCACAAGGACTCACAGTTAATCTCAGTAAATCGCATTTTAGCAAAACTTCTATAAAATTTCTTGGACACGTAATTTCAGCAGAAGGCATTGCGCCTGACCCAGAAAAACTTCAAGCTTTACGTGACATTACTGTTCCTACGACAAAAAAAACAATTACGCAGCTTTTTGGGTTTAATTAACTTTTTTCGTAAATTTATTCATCACTCTGCTTTAAACACACCTAGATTATGCCAATTGACAGGTAAAAACACTATTTGGTCCTGGGATAAGCAAGCTCATTCTTAATTTGTGAACCTGAAAGAAGCGTTGTTGAATGCTCCACTTTTATCGCACCCAGATCTTACTAAAAATTTTTCCATTGCCACCGACAGTTCTAACACCGCTTTAGGCGTACATATTTTCCAGGAAATTGAAGAAGATGGTTCTACAATAATTAAAAACATCGCATTTGCAAGTCGCATTCTGTCACCTGCAGAACGAAATTATTCTGTTACAGAACTGGAAACGTTATGTGTTGTTTGGGCTTTTACGATATTTCGGCACTTTTTTTATGGCAGACATACCACCGTTTACACAGACCACAGAGCGATACAATTTTTACTTTCGGCTAAATTTACTCACGACAGATTAAGTAGATGGAAGCTTTATTTACAAGAATTTAATTTTACAATTGTTCACATTCCCGGCACACAAAATGTTATAGCAGACGTACTATCTCGTTCTCTTAGCAACAATAAGCAAGACATCGCAACCAACTTCTGCAAAGCAAATTTCAGCGTCATGTACATTCAACAAGTTGCATTTGAAAATTTTATTTCGTCGTCATTACAGGACATAGCACAAGAGCAGAATAAAGACAACGTGTGGAAAGAGATTAAACACCTCTGGCAAGATAGGAATAATGTTACGATTAGAAACCATTACACTGTACGCAATGACATTCTATTTCGCCGCTCTTATCCTGACAGCAACAATTGGTTATTATGCATTCCTGACGAACTTGTTAACAAATTAATCTGGTATACTCATTTAAGTTACGCAGATTACGGAGCCAGAAAATGTTTTCTTATACTGAGACAGAACTGTTATTTTTCGAACATGGAAAAACGTCTACGACGAGTTTTAGCGTCATGTAAAATCTGCCAGAAAGCTAAGTCAGACACGACTTCACATATTCCTCCATTATATCCCATTGTACCTGTTAAATTGAGACATATGGCCGCTGTAGACATATTTGGTCCAATTCCCAGAACTAATAGAGGTTTTTGTTACATCTTTGTCGCTGTTGAACTCACTTCAAAATTTGTTACCTTCACTCCGTTACGCAAAGCTACTGCTAAAACTGTTTCGAAAGCATTTGTAAAACATTTTCTATTTCATGTAGGGCATGTGATGAAAGTAATTTCCGACAATGGACCACAATTTCGATCTGCCATATGGACACGTGTGTTACGAGCTAGAAACATTTCTCCGATCTATATATCCAGGTACCATGCTTCTTCGAACCCTTGTGAACGATTAATGAAAGAAATTGGTAAACTGTGTAAAATATACTGCCACAAAAGACATATTGATTGGGACACACACATCCACTCATTCCAGGATGTAATTAATTCCATACCAAATGAATCCACTATGCTATCTCCGTCTGTTATACTGAAAAACGTTGAACCACCTAACAAAATTAAAGAATTAGTAACATTTCCTACATCTCGTCGACTACGACACCATGAAATAATTTACATTGCGCTGAACAACATCAAACGTGCCGCAGAGTGCCGGAGAAGACAGCAAAAACATGTTTGTATACGCCGTGAAGTCCACATTGGACAGAAGATATTAGTACGTACACACTATTTATCCAACAAAATAAAAGGTAGGTGCAGTAAATTTGAACTTCTATACGCAGGACCATATCGGATTCGCAGCATTCCTCACCCCAATGTTGTACACGTCGAAACTTTGAGAACCAGAAAATCGAAAGGAAACCACCACTGGTCAAACATCAAACCTTTTATTGAATGAAGATACTTTATGATTTAACATGCTATAATGCCATTTGCTAATTCTATGATCACTTATGCAATTATATTCACATGACTACTTACTGATGATTATCGTATTTTTTCTTGGCAAGTGCCCGGCAAGGTAAGGTTAGCAGGTCGCTTTTCTTGTCGTTACACATCAGACCGTGCATATTTTTCCAGATGAATTTACACATTTTATGACCATTTATGAAATTATATTTACGTGATTAATTACTGATGACTGTCGTATTTTTTCTTGGCAAGTGCCCGGCAAGGTAAGGTTAACAGGTCGCTTTTCTTGTCGTTACATATCAGACTGTGCACATTTTTCCAGATAAACTTACATATCTTATGAATAATTATGCAATTTTATCTAGTGACATATTAATTTTGTTAAATTCTCTCTCCATTAAAGTCTTTAATTCTCGCCTCTATTAACTACACAACATACAAGCTGAACTCAAAGAAGGTCACATTTCTTGTCATCATTTTTTTATGTATGTACGATTGTTTTCATATTTTGTTTGTGTGCACTGTGAAATAGTTAAGATATAACACACATCAGTTGACTTGGACATTTTTGCCCTATGATATCTCAACATCGTGACTGTTTTACATTTTTTGCTGCTGCATTGTGATATTCTGTGTACATTTTTTGCATTTGAACACTGTCTTTTTTTCTCATATTACGTTTTCTGTCATGGTATGCTGTATGCTTAATTATGTTACCATAAACCAATCATTATTTAGTGAGTATATGATGTAAATGCAAGACATTAATCTTTGTTCATCAATTTCAGAAAGAAATGATGCGTGAAAGAAATAAATTTAAAAAAAAATAGGAATTTCACCTTCGGAATGATCGAAAGAAGATGCAAACCTTGTGATGAAGAGTAAATGGATCAGGATTAACAAGCATTAACAAGAATATACTATACACATCGTAGAATAGCACTCTTAACTAATTTTTTCTTTCAGAATACAAGGCGATTGATGCAGGCTGTCAGACAGAACTTCACCTCTTAGTTTTAGTGATGAAATATGATAGAAATAAGGAATAGTTGTATAATGAGTAATGAAGTGATTTTTTGCAGATGATAATGAATGCTGATGAATAATGATGAAGAATATGCTACTGTGAATAATGAAGTTTTTCTTTCCAGGTGATGATAATAATGGAGTTATGATAATATGGATGATGAAGTTTTTTCTTTACAGATGAGGATAATGTTGAAGTTATGTATTTATGCTATGTAGTTATTTAAGTATTTGTTGCAGTTCGTTTTGACAGTATGCATTTTATTGCATAGTAGGATGAATGAATGTTTTGGAAGGGACAGCTATGGAACACATTTTTATATACATTTCACTGCCTGTTAATTCGAGGTCACTACTTTTCAGCACAAAATGCCTTTCTTCCTTCAGATTAATAATCAATTTTTTTTTGTATATTTTTGCAGGAGAAATTGTTTATGAAATTAATGTGCTACAAGCAGTTGTTCATTAAGTCTATGTCATTTATGAATGTGATCACATATACTCTACTTGTTTCATAACCTTGCTAAAGCTGACTCATGACGAATGACGTTACACATCTTCATTTGCACTAATAACTCAAAAGCAACTATTGTTATTAATTATCGAACCCAACGCAATGCATTGCTAGCACAAAAAAATGCTTTGTAAATGGCAAATGAATGCCACTGATTAATGTAATAAGATGAAATATAAAGACAATGTTTACTATAATTAGATTAATTATGCCATTTATTAACTCATGTTCTCTGTAAATGATTTCTGATGGTAATTAGGAAATGAGTACCAATGTTCTCTGTAAAGCACCACATGAATATAATGACTTCTGATGATTTGTAATTAGGAAATGAGTGTCTATGTTCTCTGTAAATCATTATATGAATATTATTATGTAATGACTTCTGATGATTTGTAATTAGGAAATGAGTACCAATGTTCTCTGTAAAACACCACATTAATACTTCTGATGACTTGTAATTAGGAAATGAGTGCCAATGTTCTCTGTAAAACACCATATTAATATTATGACTTCTGATGATTTATAATTAGGCAATAAGTGCCAATGTTCTCTGTAAAACGCCAATTTATGAACATTATTCTGTATTACTACATACATGGTACAGAAATGTTCAATAACTGGGCAATGAATGCCGCAAACTACTAATGTAATTCTCAGTGAAGACTAGTATGTGACTTAATGTCCTTCACCTTCTGGCCTAACTACCCCGAATTACTGCAATATCCGTTTATCCTGTATATCCTCTTGATCATGGAGGACTATATTTGGTTTTTGCACTAATTCCACGTTGGTGTACCTTACAAGAACGTGGTGTTGACACGACATGCTGTCCACCACCTTGAGCGATGGAGATGTTATTATGGTCCCACTGTTTGGTGTACCTAACGTACTGCTAAAATGATAACATGGAATATTACTACGACATTTCAGTGTCTTGGCTACGCTGATAAATACTTCTGGGAAAAGAACTTCAGATTGTTCCACTTGGTGTTATGCTACAGTAGAAAGATACGGACTTTCAGTGCAGCTGCGTGCAACCTAAAGTGCTACAACCATGATGCAATCCTTCCCTTTCCTATCCTAATTCTTGTAACATAGTGAAAATCATTGTTTGCTAATATGATTTATATTCATGACCAATACATTTTTTTTTTGATTTGCTGATATATTCTGAATTATAGTGCGTGTGCACTATTGTCATTTTTATAACATGATTTCTAGTTATTGTATATACATTTTTTTTTCATTTTCTGATATGTTCTGAACTACAGTACATGTGCACTTATGTCATTTGTCAATGAGATTTGTACTCATTATGTCTATTTGTTGTGAAGACTGAAGAATTTTTTTAGTGCATGTGCACTTATGTCATTTGTTAATATGTTTTGTGCTGAACGTCAGTAAGTGTGCACTTTTGTCATCTATCAATATGATTTGTATATACATTTTTCTGATTTGCTGATATGTTGTGTACTCATTGTATATATATTTTTTTCATTGTCTGATATGTTGTGTACTCGGTGCATGTGCACCATAATTACTTCATGTTCTATATCTGTATATTCTCTGTTTGTAAAGTTAATTAGTTATGAAAAAATTTGTTGCTCATGGCAAGTCCAAATGACTCACCATCGCTGCCAAATTTTTGCCCCCCCAGTGGAGGGTTATGAAACACGTATGTATTCAGTGTATTCATTAACAGCGATGGCGAGGCATGACAGAATCTCTGACCAGAGAGTTATTTATCGTTGCTAGTCTGCGCTTGACCACGCGAGAGTTCAGTGGCACTCTGTCTGCAGTAGTAGTCAGTCGGCAGTTGCGAGTAAGCAGTTGCGTGTAGCGAGTCGGCAGGAACGGTAGTTGTGTGTGAGGAGTCGGCGGGCGTCGACATGGGTCTCTGGTCACGGTTCTGGACGAGGTATATTGTCATCGAAGGTAATGAAGCAGCATTGCGCTCAGCCAATAACATATGTTAATTGTAATTAATTTGTTCAAGAATTGCTCCAATAATAATTTTCTTTTAAAGTAACTGTTTTAAACAAAAGGGATTCATTTCAAGTTAAATAATATTTCCCATGCATTCCCTCCAAGAATCAGAATTAAACATGGGCCAGCATTTCACGGAGCTGTGCCGAAAAATAAGAGCAGATATAGATGCAGATTACTGAGGTAAGAATTTTGGTTTTTGTGTTCCGGTTTAATTATTGCACAGGGCCGAGGGTCAGCGCAGCTGCCCTTATAAAATTTATCAGGTTCATCTTAACGTTAATTTTGTGGGGACTTAACATTTTTGCACATTTTTATTATCATTGAGTTTTATTACTGTGGGAAGCTAACATTTGGCACTATTTGCATTTTTATTCAATTCTTTTCATTTTTAAATTTTTGCGGGGAGGTTACAATGCTATCCGCAAGCTGTCCTATAATCGATCCTCAAGCCTAACCAATTTTCAATGTGGACCATCCTCAGGTTATCCAATCTGGCCGTAGGGGCCGGCCGATGTCGTCGAGCGGTTCTGGCCGCTCCAGTCTGCAACCGCGTGACTGCTACGGTCGCAGGTGCGAATCCTGCCTCGGACATGGATGTGTGTGATGTCCTTAGGTTAGTTAGATTTAAGTTGTTCTAAGTTCTAGGTGACTGATGACCTCAGCTGTTAAGTCCCATAGTGCTCAGAGCCATTTGAACCATTAGGCCGTAAGATTGCTGTGACAACGCGGTGCAAATTTCAACTGAATCCAAACGTACTTAGCTGGGTTCTTCTCGTGTATTATCGTCTTGAAAAACCAATACTTAGCCGGAATGTCGAATGTAGGGCTGAGAAGGAGATTGAAGGACCATTCTCTGTAATATACAGCCCTCAAATTACTTTCGATACGATGAGAGGAGTCTGGTGTCAGTACATGACACTGGCCAATTGCGTGACTCTTCTCCTTCCTTGATGAAGCTGTATAACTGCACTGATAAAAGGCCACCTCTGTACTCATCTACGGTAATTATCAGGCATCAGACAAAAAACGACGACACTGATCCAGAGTCGATTCGAATGTTCGTTCCTTCCAGTATGCTTCTCACACCGTTGTAACAGATGTAACAGGCGCGGCGGGGCAGAGGAATTGGATTTATTTTCCGTAACAGCGTAGGTAAAATGGATCGTGTGGAGAAGGATGTGTACTGTAAAACTCGTCACAGTCATACTTGTGAGCCATAATTTGAGGATGGCGCTCATCAGCTGGCGATCGACACGAGGCTAATCCTCAACATCTTGTGCTTCCTGTACTGACAAACCTTCTTGCCATAAGGTAACAAGGCAGGTAAGAGTTGTCTGTTATATTTACAAACTTCCATGTATTCGGCTAAGTACGTGAAGACTACCCCATCAGTTACTGTTTCTATTACGTCTGAACTCTCTGATAGACTTCTGTATGGAAGTTTCCTTTGTCGCTTATCTTTTAGGCGAACGTGGCTTTAGCCAATGGCGATCGAGGGCGCTAAGGCTCTTGGCACGATTTGCGCTTTCTCTTTATTCTGTTCGAAGCTGTGCTGGAGCGAAGGTAGGGGAGACCAGGGCAAATCGATCCCTTTAAGGAGTCCGTCCATTTACTCTGAGTAACATTCAAAATATTTTATAAAATCCATTGGGTATATGATTTGCCCATGTTTTACTTGTTATTTAATTTACTTATAAAATTTTGAAACTCAAATGAAGTTTAGAATAAACAGCTGTAGTCGACTCACCACGCTCGCCGGACATAATTCTCCCTGCTTGTAGTCGTCCCCTCTTCACCAAAACTCGTGAATTCCTTGATAAAACTGTTCCAATAGAAGTTTCATCGACGCTGAAAATTGTGTAGGGAGGATATGGCCGATCAGAATTTACCTCCCCAAGAATTTTGAAAAATTTCGTCACTAGGCCGATTGAATGCACGAGCTCTTGCAGCTGATGTTGATTCTGGAACTCTGAGGGAGAGCTCTGGATGTCGTCACCGAAAACCAGCTAACCAATCTTCTCCATCCATACCCAGTTCTGTGTTAAAAGGATGTGATATACGATTTTTCACTGGTAATTGGATTGCTAAGTGGCGCACATAATTGGTTGTCAGACCATAAAATCTTGTTTCCATATCCGTGATACGGTTAACCAGTTCCTCCTCTTGGCACTGAGTGAAAACAGGTTTATAATTTCCTAAGACTTTCTTACCTTGCACAACGGATTTTTTTCCTGTTTCTCTTCTTTTTAATGCCATTCTAGGGACATTAAAATTCCTACTTGCTGTTTTTACAGGCATTCCATTTTGAACTGCCTTAATGGCATTGTTCATATTGTCAGCACACCAGCTTTGACGATCAGTTTTCCGAACGTAAGTTTGCACCATTGTTGAATGCGAAAATTGAAACACTTAGATAAACATTTGCAGGAAACTAAACAATTAATTATGTCGTTAAATAAACGCGTGCATAAAAACATATAAGTAGGCTTCTTCATATGTCATAGTTTATTAATGGGGCAATATGACCCTACGGGGTATAATGATCGCCCCTACATGATCATTTTGCCCCAAACCCTCGCCCGCATTTCGTGGTCGTGCGGTAGCGTTCTCGCTTCCCACGCCCGGGTTCCCGGGTTCGATTCCCGGCGGGGTCAGGGATTTTCTCTGCCTCGTGATGGCTGGTTGTTGTGTGCTGTCCTTAGGTTGGTTATGTTTAAGTAGTTCTAAGTTCTAGGGGACTGATGACCATAGATGTTAAGTCCCATAGTGCTCAGAGCCATTTGAACCATTTTTGAACCCCAAACCCTCGTCCTGCACCAACCACAACGTTGCGGGAGAACACCGTCTTGTATGCTAACAATAACGTGAATACAACTTCCTTATAAACTGCCTTAAAAGCCAAAAAATATGTGACTCCCTTTAGGGGCACACAGTGTGCCAAACAATTACGGATTTAGAACTTACCTTAGATCAACAGTGGATAAAACGAAGGATTCTTCTGTAAATCTTGTTGCAGAACAAATGGCTCTGAGCACTATGCGACTTAACTTCTGAGGTCATCAATCGCATAGAACTTAGAACTAATTAAACCTAACTAAGCTAAGGACATCACACACATCCATGCCCGAGGCAGGATTCGAACCTGCGACCGTAGCGGTCGCTCGGTTCCAGACTGTAGCGCTCAGAACCGCACGGCCACTCCGGCCGGCTGTTGCAGAACACACGGCGGAACTATATCACTGGTGTAACCTTAGACTCATGTGAGCTCTTAATTCACGAATTGTCCGCTGCATGGCAGCACTAACTGTGTAAAGACAGAGAGCGTGACCATTAAGCCCCAAGGGATCATTTTGTCCCGGTCTACCCTATACTTTTGTACGCGGTATGACATGGTGTGATACTGACAGTGATTCTATTTAACAAGGGGAGGCCACGACGTTTGGAACGCGGATTTACTGTAAACTCCGTACACTCGTAGTAATCCACGAGGACAAAAAAATGTGTAAGCAGTAGCGCGTACTTCTCAAGCGTTACTGAGAAAATCGCAAGATAATTTCCGTTGTCGAATATATATATGTGCGTGGCTATTTTAGCCATAAAGCGGCTACAGCCGAGAGGTGCCGGCACGGTAGCTCAGCGTGTTCGCTCAGGGAGTTAGCTTTCCTTTCTAATAAAAAAATCTGAGCTGACGGATGACTGAAAAAACTGAACGGGTATCATCGGACGTCCGCACTGAACAAATTCAACGAATAATATAGAACAATTTAAAAAAAAAAGTTGGTTGGCGTTCAAGCCGCTGGATCGCTGGATCGAGTTCTGTTCGTCAGTTTTTTTATTTTATTTTCAACACAGTCATTTTCTTTATTATTTATATTACAATTGATATAATGGGGAGAAATACATGCAATCGGAAGAGCATTATTAAATTTACAATGTTATTTAGCAGTCTACTAATTTTTATTATCACAAATAGTGTAATATTTGTTTGTTCGATGGTCCGTTCGCTCAGTTCTTTTATTAGAAACGAAAGCGAACGCTCTGACCGAACACGCTGAGCTACCGTGCCGCCACCACTCGGCTGCAGCCGCTTCATGGTTAAAATGTCCACGTACAGATATATATTTGACGACCGAAATTTGCGATTTTCGAACAGAACAGATGTGCAGAACTATAGACCTATATCTGTAACGTTAATCAGTTGCAGATTTTTGGAACACGTATTACGTTCGAGTATAATGACTTTTCTGGAGACTAGAAATCTACTCTGTAGGAATCAGCATGGATTTCGAAAAAGACGATCGTGTGAAACCCAGCTCAAATTTTCTGGGAGTAGGCATTAGGAGTGATTTAAAATGGAATGAGCGTATAAAATTAATCGTCGGTGGAGCAGATGCCAGACTGAGATTCATTGGAAGAATCCTAAGGAAATGCAATCCGAAAACAAAGGAAGTAGGTTACGGTACACTTGTTCGCTTGAATACTGCTCAGCAGTGTGGGATCCGTACCAGATAGGGTTGATAGAAGAGATAGAGAAGATCCAACGGAGAGCAGGGCGCTTTGTTACAGGATCATTTAGTAATCGCGAAAGCGTTACGGAGATGATAGATAAACTGCAGTGGAAGACTCTGCAAGAGAGACGCTCAGTAGCTCGGTATGGGCTTTTGTAGAAGTTTCGAGAAAATACGTTCACCGAGGGGCCAAGCAGTATATTGCTCCCTCCTATGTACATCTCGCGAAGAGACCATGAGGATAAAATCAAAGAGATTAGAGCTCACACAGAGGCATACCGACAATCTTTCTTTCCGCGAACAATACGAGACTGGAATAGAAGGGAGAACCGATAGAGGTACTCAAAGTACCCTCCGCCACACACCGTCAGGTGGCTTGCTGAGAGATGTAGATGTAGATGTAGAGGCGATGTAGATGCACAGACAAACCATTTAAGACGAATTGGATAGTTTATTCAAGAGAAAGAGTTTCACAAACTGGACAAGTCAAAAACGCGGAGGCGCGTCACTGGTCTTGTGTAAACAGTTATTCGGCTTGGCATTGATTGACAGAAATGTTGGATGTCCTACTGAGGGATGTCGTGTCAAATTCTGTCCAATTGTCGCGCTAGATAAAATTCCGAGCTGGCTGGAGGGCCTGCCCACCAGCATCTCCGGTCTCATGTACTGGAGGATAGTTCTCATCGGTGATGGGTCCCGCTTCAACCTGAGACCAGATGGCCACGAGGACATGTCTGGAGATTTTCCGGACAGTAGTGGGCGTAACACCCGCATGTCGAGAAGCAGCGATGAGCTGTGTTAGGCAAACTCTGATTACTCTCCATGATGTATTTTGTTTAAATAAATGAATGATTGTTTTACGTTTCCCTCGCTGTGTTGAAGGAGACACATTGCTATTTTACCTCTATGTAGGACTAGACGCCTTTTCCATTACAGGTGTGTTAACTATTTTGTAATATGTAACATTTACATAAATATTGTAAAATATATTTAACTTAATTCAGTCAGTTGTTCTAATAATTTAAGTAACGTTAATCACCACCATATTAAAGAATTATCCATGTTTCTTATTACAGCTTTAGGCTGTGTGTTGGACTTTCGCCATGTGCTGACAGCAAAGAGATGCATTTGGCCAGCAGAACTTCTCAATGCTGTTAGTACAAATTGCACGGCCAAAATATCTAACAACTTCGTCTTGTTGAACGTTTAGTCCGGGGATTTCAATGTCCGATGATTTCTAGTTTTTCTCTCACTATTTCAGTCTCAAATATCTCGGTCACGGCATCACTTTGTTACACAGCCAATGGCATAACTGCTAATATTTTCTTGATAAGATTACAGGTCTTCCAGCTAGTCCCACGCACTTACGCCGTGGCGTAAATAAGTTGCTTCTTTATAACTGACCCTCCTATTTGAGCTAAGTTTTATTTCAGTCACTAATTCCGAAATCCAATATCCTGCCATTAAATCTTCCACGGGATTGTCGGGGAAAACTAATTTCTCTTTTTTCGTGTCATTCCTATTTAATAAAAGAACAGATATAAACTGACGAAATACGTGAGACAGGAAGAAACAGTTATAAACTGACGATTCCACGACAGGACTCGTTCAGTATGTTCGCTATATAAGTCTTATTCCATTTCATTGAAAATATGTTATCAAAATCTCTAAGCCAACTCTGATGATTAGGGGTACAAAACGAAGATGGGTAGAATCAGATTTACCCCGGCCTGTGAAATCTACATCTACATCTACATCCATACTCCGCAAGCCACCTGACGGTGTGTGGCGGAGGGTACTTTGAGTACCTCTATCGGTTCTCCCTTCTGTTCCAGTCTCGTATTGTTCGTGGAAAGAAGGATTGTCGCTATGCCTCTGTGTGGGCTCTAATCTCTCTTATTTTATCCTCATGGTCTCATCGCGAGATATACGTACGACGGAGCAATATACTGCTTGACTCCTCGGTGAAGGTATGTTCTCGAAACTTCAACAAAAGCCCGTACCGAGCTACTGAGCATCTCTCCTGCAGAGTCTTCCACTGGAATTTATCTATCATCTCCGTAACGCTTTCGCGATTACTAAATGATCCTCTAACGAAGCGCGCTGCTCTCCGTTGGATCTTCTCTATCTCTTCTATCAACCCTATCTGGTACGGATCCCACACTGCTGAGCAGTATGCAAGCAGTGGGCGAACAAGCGTACTGTAACCTACGTCCTTCGTTTTCCATTACAGGTGTGTTAACTATTTTGTAATATGTAACATTTACATAAATATTGTAAAATATATTTAACTTTATTCAGTCAGTTGTTCTAATAATTTAAGTAACGTTAATCACCACCATATTAAAGAATTATCCAATTTTCCGATTGATTTGGATTGGCTTGTTTGGGGGAAGAGACCAAACAGCGAGGTCATCGGTCTCATTGGATTAGGGAAGGAATTCGGCCGTGCCCTTTCAAAGGAACCATCCCGGCATTTGCCTGGAACGATTTAGGGAAATCACGGAAAACCTAAATCAGGATGGCCGGACGCGGGATTTAACCGTCGTCCTCACGAAAAAATTTTTCGACTTCACTTCCGTAGTTCTCTACAATGTAGGTAACTTTTATGTGAGAAAATAGCTTTCACGAATGAACGGAATTTATCATTTACTCCAAATTTATGTCCAGAAGTTAATTATTAGGTTATAAAATAGAACGCCAATTATATTCAACTTAGTTGTATTGTGAATTTCAAAATGGCAGCATCTTGGCAGCAGAAACACGTAATGACGAAGTAGCAACAATTTATTGCTGTTAGACGTAAATATAATTATCAATTATTAACGTGAAAGATATTTCGAATCACTCGTAGCTATTTTTCTAGATCACAGTTCTAAAATTTTTCTGTCGAATTTTATTTTGATTCTTACGGACGACGAAGATAGGCAAATTTAATACAATGGCTGCGGAAGACAATGCCGATTTGGCGGTAGGCGATGAAATCGAGTCAAATTATTCGGTTAGACAAAAAGTTGAACAAATTCTTCCTTCAAAACCTGATCCAGAATCAAGTTCTGAGGAGCAATAAACAGTAATTTTTTAACAGTAATCTCGTGCATGCGCAGATCCATGCCGAAAGTGAACAGCATGGAGACAATGTCTTGGTAGACATGCCTCATTGCACGCAAAGTACGCAAATCACACAGACGTCCCCTCGCCCCTAAGCCTATATAATGGCATACTTGCAATAGATGTTTGAGATATTACAAACGGGTAACAACACTTTGAAAACGAATTTAAATGCTTTAAAATCTGAACTGGAAACCGAACTAACTACCTCGGTATATAAAAAGTTAGGTAAAAGGACAAAAGGTCTTGCCACAAAGCAACAGTTACATAGCATCCGTTCACAATTACAGACGCTCTCGGATCTCATAGAAACCCTGAAAACCAATATCGATAATGTGCCTCTGCCATTTACGACCGCAGATAAAGAAATTACACAGTTACAGAATTCACCTAAGAACCTCCCATCAACAGCAACAAACTTAGTAAAAATCAGGATAAGCTAAGAAATGCTATGAAGAATATGGAAACCGGCGTAGAAAATGTTTCTAGCGAACAGTATATTTAGCTATAACGACAGACTGGTGCACATTGTCAAACCATCACATATAGTTACAAGGCTTGGCGCGAAAGAAAAGACGCCCAACAAGCGGAAAAGGTAAACCAACATTTGAATAAAATGGTCAGAGAAAACATCACTCATATCACAGGAAAACCTGATAGTATCAGTGAAAATTTGCGAAAGGAATTGTCTTGCCGGCCGGAGTGGTCGAGCGGTTCTAGGCGCTACAGTCTGGAACCGCGCGACCGCTACGGTCGCAGGTTCGAATCCTGCCTCGGGGATGGATGTGTGTGATGTCCTTAGGTTAGTTAGGTTTACGTAGTTTTACGTTCTAGGGGACTGATGACCTCAGATGTTAAGTCCCATAGTGCTCAGAGCCATTTGAACCATTTTTTGAATTGTCTCAGACCGCCAAACATTGTGTAATAGTCCAAATCGCGAGGTGTATCCGTCAGATTCTAGTGACGAGTCGGACACAAATGAGGTCGCTCCGCCACGCAAATATTACAAAACGGACAGACGTCCGCACTTTCTTCATTATTACTGGAGGAAAGTGTGGTACAGCACCGAAAATTCCAAATCTACTACCCAGAGAAACGTACTCTACGCCCTTTGGTTTCTATTAAATCTTTTCGCTGTGTATTACCACACACCGAGGCAGTGTATAAAAAAGATTCAGTGCATACTAGGATATGCCCATGGTGACGGAGCCATATGGGCAACTGAAGCGGCTGAAGCGTGCGAAACATATGCGTGATTTGAAAGGTTTCCAGACTGTAGCGCCTAGAACCGCTCGGCCACCCCGGCCGGCCAATGTATGCTGATTTCTTACATAATGTTCTACTGATGTTACTACAAGATGTTTCACTGCATGACAGAATGGCGATGTACTTCCAGCATGATGGATGTCCGGCATATAGCTCGCGTGCGGTTGAAGCGGTATTGAATAGCATATTTCATGACAGGTGGATTGGTCGTCGAAGCACCATACCATGGCCCGCACGTTCACCGGATCTGAGGTCCCCGGATTTCTTTTTCTGGGAAACGTTGAAGAATATTTGCTATCGTGATCCACCGACAACACCTGACAACGTGCTTCAGTGCATTGTCATTACGGAAAACGGACTACTCGCTATTGAGAGGAATGTCGTTACACGTATTGCCAAATGCATTGAGGTTGACGGACATCATTTTGAGTATTTATTGCATTACTGTGGTATTTGCAGGTAATCACGCTGTAACAGCATGCGTTTTCAGAAATGATAAGTTCACAAAGATACATGTATCACATTGGAACAACCGAAATAAAATGTTCAAACGTACCTACGTTCTGTATTTTAATTAAAAAAACCTACCTTTTACCATCTGTTCGGCTAAAATTGTGAGCCATATATTTGTAACTACTACAGCGCGACCTATCACAAAGCGAAAAAATTGGTCCGACTAAAACATTCATATTTCTTTACGTACTAAACGAATATGTAATAAAAATGGGGGTTCCTATTTTTAAAAAAATGCAGTTGTTATCCATTTTCCCAATGGCAGCGCCATCTATCGGGCCAACCATAGTGCCATCTGGTTTCCCCCTTCAAGCTAGAGAAGTTTCGGGCTTTGTAGTTTTTTCGTTTGATGCTTATTTCGTAAGATATTTGGCCCGGTCACGATCACTGGACCACCCTGTATACTTACCCCACATACAGCAATTGAACTTTTTGAGCGCCCATAGGACAGCCAAGGCTTCTAATTCTGTGGTCGAGTATGAACGTTGTTGTTGTTGTTGTGGTCTTCAGTCCTGAGACTGGTTTGATGCAGCTCTCTATGCTACTCTATCCTGTGCAAGCTTCTTCATCTCCCAGTACCTACTGCAACCTACATCCTTCTGAATCTGCTTAGTCTATGTATTCATCTCTTGGTCTCCCCCTACGATTTCTACCCTCCACGCTGCCCTCCAATACTAAATTGGTGATCCCTTGATGCCTCAGAACATGTCCTACCAACCGCTCCCTTCTTCTGGTCAAGTTGTGCCACGAACTCCTCTTCTCCCCAATCCTATTCAGTACCTCCTCATTAGTTATGTGATCTACCCATCTAATCTTCAGCATTCTTCTGTAGCACCACATTTCGAAAGCTTCTATTCTCTTCTTGTCCAAACTATTTACCGTCCATGTTTCACTTCCATACATGGCTAAGCTCCATACAAATACTTTCAGAAACGACTTCCTGACACTTAAATCTATACTCGATGTTAACAAATTTCTCTTCTTCAGAAACGCTTTCCTTGCCATTGCCAGTCTACATTTCATATCCTCTCTACTTCGACCATCATCAGTTTATCCAGGTCCCATCTCCTTAAATTCCCACCTTTTTGCAGTTTCTTCAGTTTTAATCTACAGGTCATAACCAATAGATTGTGGTCAGAATCCACATCTGCCCCTGGAAATGTCTTACAATTTAAAACCTGGTTCCTAAATCTCTGTCTTACTATTATATACTCTATCTGATACCTTTTAGTATCTCCAGGGTTCTTCCATGTATACAACCTTCTTTCATGATTCTTAAACCAAGTGTTAGCTATGATTAAGTTGTGCTCTGTGCAAAATTCTACCAGGCGGCTTCCTCTTTCATTTCTTAGCCGCAATCCATATTCACCTACTACGTTTCCTTCTCTCCCTTTTCCTACACTCGAATTCCAGTCACCCATGACTGTTAAATTTTCGTCTCCTTTCACTATCTGAATAATTTCTTTTAGTTCATCATACATTTCTTCAATTTCTTCGTCATCTGCAGAGTTAGTTGGCATATAAACTTGTACTACTGTAGTAGGTGTGTGCTTCGTATCTATCTTGGCCACAATAATGCGTTCACTAAGCTGTTTGTAGTAGCTTACCCGCGTTCCTATTTTCCTATTCATTATTAAACCTACGCCTGCATTACCCCTATTTGACTTTGTGTTTATAACCCTGTAGTCACCTGACCAGAAGTCTTGTTCCTCCTGCCACCGAACTTCACTAATTCCCACTATATCTAACTTTTACCTATCCATTTCCATTTTCAAATTTTCTAACCTACCTGTACGATTAAGGGACCTGACATTCCACGCTCCGATCCGTAGAACGCCAGTTTTCTTTCTCCTGATAACGACATCCTCTTGAGTAGTCCCCGCCCGGAGATCCGAATGGGGGACTATTTTACCTCCGGAATATTTTACCCAAGAGGACGCCATCATCATTTAATCAGACAGTAAAGCTGCATGCCCTCGGGAAAAGTATTTTACTAGCAAACTAATTATGTTGGTCTCTTTCTTTGAGTCTGTTGTGTTTTCTTGGAACAGACAAGCTCCAAGACCACGTAGTGATGATCAGCTGCTATACAAAAATCTAAATTCATATTGGATGCTTGATAGATTCAAAATCTTTTTATAGGAGCCTGTCCAACACAAGATGGCGATGTTTTTGAAATGTTTCAAAAGTAGTGGACAGTTTAGCAGTTGTTTAGGAGCGAAACGAGGACAAAATTAATGTAATCCGAAAAATGTTTTTAATTGCCGTTTCCTTGTAGTGTTGGGAAAGTTTCTTATAGCATCTGACTTACTGATATCAGGTATGTGCCTGCAGGAGAAATAATTTGGCCTCAAAGTTTTATTTCTTCTCTACGAAATCAAGATTTTTGTAGGTTAGCTGTAACACCAGTTTTAAGAAATATGCATAAAATTCTGTCAAGTAGTTGAAGATGTTCTTACTAGTTTCAGTAGCCATTATAATGTCATCAGAATATACAGTTAATTATCTAAGCTGTCAGGTCGAAGCAGTATTTCAAGTGCTGTAATGAAAAGTCCTGCACTTACATTTAATCTGAAAGGTAGTACAGAAAAAGGACAGCTCCTTCCAGGGTTAACAAAAACAGTGTATTTCCTTGACTCTTCATGAAGTTTTACCTGCCAATAAGAACTTCTCGTTCTAGGCTAATGAGGTGACACTATAGAAATTTTTAATTGTTTGTCAGAGTTCTTTGGTTGCGTACAACCTGATACAATAATTTTATTAATGGCAGTTGAGTCTAAAACGAGTCTTACCAGTCCATTTGCATTGTTTACCATAAGCAGTGGGCCACATTATAGAGATAAAGAGAGTTCAATAACCTTCCACATAATTATTTTCTTAATTTCATGATCAATAGCCTCTTGCTTGATTCATGGGATGAGATATGATTTCCCACAGTATATTTCAGGTTACTTGACTGTTATTTTATGGACATACGTATAAATTTTTCCTGGTTTTTCTATAACATATGTAAATGTTTAATCATCACAACCTTGAATTCTTGTTGCTGTGTTTCACTTAAATTAGTGCATTGTGTGATCTTAGTATTAATTTTGAGTCATAGTATACTCACATGGCCCATTTTGGGTTTGAGAAACCGTACCTTAACCCTGGACAGAGCTTACCCTGTCTTTGAGGCGGCGCAGTAAATAAAATTTTATCTGTTTATCCTCCTGGATCAAAATGAATTATTCTTGGGAATAGGCGATCAGTGCGCTTTTGTCTCTAAATAATTCAGTCCCGAGGAGGCATCCACAGGGATACCGCTTACTATTAGGAACGAGCACAATACAACTCCATTACCAGTCATTATATCCACCTTTGTCTGCCATTTCACCAATACAGCTTTTTGCACCAAAAGCACCTCAGACTTAGCAACCTTGTACTGGGAGTATAGGAATCCTTGTGGTTACCGTTATTCTTTTGAAAAATGATTGTGAGACACAATCTGTCGTCGCGCCTGTGCCGATAACTATAGTGGTAGGTATTTTGCTTACAATTCCTTTGATTTTACCTGTACCGCCACTTTTACTTTATGTTGACACTGACGTGAGTCCTGTGTGAGTTCGTCCCTGATGTCTCTACCGTCATTGTATCTAATAAGGTATCTTTTTCTTACGTGTTCTATGCCCCCAGACCGTGTAACGATCGACATTCTGGGGTTTAATGTGGAAGCTCCTCGTTTGTCGACGCAGACTATACGGTATATTGGATAGCTTCTGCTGATTTGTAACCTGCATTATATTTACGGAGTGTCCTTGTAGTGCATGCGGCACCCAGTTAACATAATCACTTGACGTGTCCCGTATATGACTGTTTTGTGGATTGCTGTTACCGTTGTTTTGCAGAAAGTTAATTCACATACTGGTTAGGAGGGTTCCTGTACTGTGAGTTTCGGTTGGCATAGTACTGACTGTTGCCATTGCCCTGATACCCAGCGTGGTATCTGATGGTAAACTTATTTTTGTTTTTAAAGTTGTTCCGCAGTCATTGATCGGTAGGGTGACCGTCACAACCTGGTGACGCGTGGGTTTGACGTCATGCACTGTGCCCCAAGCGTCCCTGGCGGCCCGCCGTTGCTGTTGTCACATCGCGTGCGGCCTGGCTGCGAGGACCCGCTCTTATGATTCATGGTATTTTGATTGTAAGTGGCTCTCACATCCTCGTGTATTAGATCAGTTGTATCGAGGGTGACCATAAACTGATCCAGGTCGTCTCCGGAAGCGTACACCAAATCTTTACGTATGCCAGTGGGTAGCTTCCCTTCATGGATTCTTATCACGCCTTTGTCTGAAACAAGCTCGTCCCAGTATCGCGTTTTGTTCAGGTATTTTTCGAAATACCGCCTGAGGCTGCCTAGTTTGGAATTAAGGGGTTCTGGGTTGAAAACCTGTTTCCACAGGCGCTCCTGTATACATGTGGACCGCTACGGTCGCAGGTTCGAATTGTGCCTCGGGCATGGACGTATGTGATGTCCTTAGGTTAGTTAGGTTTACGTAGTTCTAAGTTCTAGGGGACTGATGACCTCAGCAGTTGAGTCCCATAGTGCTCAGAGCCATTTGAAGCATTTTTTTTTTCAGCATAAATTGCACCATTTAGATTGCCATCGATAAAATGGGGGCCAATTATCCTTCCTCCCATAATGCCACACCATACATTAACCCGCCAAGGTCGCTGATGTTCCACTTGTCGCAGTCATAGTGGATTTTCCGTTGTCCAATGTGCATATTATGCCGGTTTACGTTACCGCTGTTGGTGAATGGCGCTTCGTCGCTAAATAGACGCGTGCAAAAAAATTGTCATCGTCCCGTAATTTCTGTTTGCCCAGTGGCAGAACTGTACACCACGTTCAAAATCGTCGCCATGTAATTTCTGGTGCATAGAAATATGGTACGGGTGCAATCTATGATGATGTAGCCTTCTAAACACCGATGTTATTGAGATTCCCGATTCTCGCGCAGTTTGTCTGCTGCTGATGTGCGGATTAGCCGCGACAGCAGCTAAAACACCTACTTGGGCGTCATCATTTGTTGCAGGTCGTGATTGACGTTTCACATGTGCCTGAAAACTTTCTGTTTCAACGTAACTATCCGGGGAGCGGTCCGGACACATGAATGATGTCGTCCAGGATACCGAGCAGCATACATAGCACACGCCCGTTGGGCATTTTGATCACAATAGCCACACATCAATACGATATCGACCACTTCCACAATTGGTAAATGGTCCATTTTATCACGGGTAATGTATCACGAAGCAAATACCGTCCGCACTGGCGGAATGTTACGTGATACCACGTACTTATACGTTTGTGACTATTACAGCGCCATCTATCACAAAGCAAAAAATGTGGTCCAACTAAAACATTCATATTTCTTTACGTACTAATCGAATATGTAATAAAAATGGGTGTTCCTATTTAAAAGAAAACGTAGTTGATATCCGTTTGCCCATGGCAGCGCCATCTAGCGGGCCCACCATAGCGCCATCTGGCTGCCCCCTTGAAGCAAGACGAGTTTCGTTCTTTGTTGTTTTTTCGTTTGACGCCTATTTCGTGAGACATTTGGCCCGGTCACTATCAATGGACCACCCTGTATACGAATGTACTGGGACCAGTAGATTCTCAGTTTTCTACTGAAATGCAAATTATTATATGCGAGAACTGCTAGCTGCACTGCTACCCTTCAAGAGTGCTCGTTTGAAATTGTACACGTACCATGAAAGGACAATATCATACTGGATGCACTTTCTAAATTACTCCTAAGGTCTGAGTGATTTAAATGACATTTCAGAACAACTAAAGACCACAGAATTTCGTTAATGAAAGACACCTACTACCGTCAGCATTATTTAGGCATGTGCTAAAAGACATGGCTGTACCAAAAAACTTAAACGACAGCCCGCATAATGTGAAAACACAGCTTATTCAGAACATCTCTGAAAAGGTAAACGCACACTGTAAGATTCGTGATGATATATTATTTTATTAAAGAAAAACTTAAGGCGTTCAGCAGTTCTGTGTGTATTCCTGATCCTTATAAACACAGCCATTATCTGTGGGTTAACTTCAGAAGAGGTCAATGCCTAAGACAACTCAACAGGCATTGTTACTTTCCAGACTTGCCTAGGTACATACGCGACCAATTAAAAACTTGTTTGACTTGTTAGAAAGCTATGCCAGAGAGTAGGTTTAGTATCAATGAGTTACATCCAAACATGCAAACCACACCCAGAGAATTAGTCTGCGCCGATATCGTGGGTCCAGCCCCAGCCGGTTGGGGCAGTACAAAATATGTAGTAGTGTTTTATGACATGCTAACAAAATGTGCTAAGTTGTACACACTAAAGTATGCACGGCACCTGCTGTAATAGATATATCTACCAATGATAAGAAATTATGTGGAAAATGCCCCACATCGCTGTGACAGACGAGGAGCGTTTGAAGCTTTTAAAAGTTCTGAATACCGGTACATATGTGCCATTAACTGTCTGCTCATGGAAGATTTTTGAGTATTCAGTGCTACCGGCAGCGAGCAGACAAACATGGGCTATTAACACCTCCATGCAGCTGGAGACGCTGAGATTCATCATACTTGCATTTAAGACCAAGAGAACGGGGAATTTAGCAAATTATTCCCTCGTATTGGACAACTTCAATTTCACTAATGCCATAGTCTACTTGAATTCAGAATTCTGTCGGTATGACAATTTACTGCTACAGTGGGATCGGAATGTATACAGTCTAGCATTTGATATATATGCAAGGTCCCGTGCTTCTTACTATGAAGATGTTGAAGAGGAAGGATGCTTACTCAGTCCACGGAAATTCAAGAAGCTGGCACCAATCATCGTAATAGACTGTTCTAAGCTGAATGAGATAATTAAATCAGGCCAACAGATGTACGAATCGGATCAATCCTCCTAAAATTTCCCAGAACACACTGCAGTTTATACTCTAGTTCCGCATGACCATGTAATTAACTATTGTCCACGTACTGGTGTTGTGCAACGTGCTGTATAAATGACCAAGTGCTGTGGCATACCCAGAGCGTTGCACAATGACAGCTTGAAGTGTGAACGTCATTGTCGACATTCAAAGTTTCTGTGATGGTGTGTGTAGACAATTCGTATTTAAAGACGCTGCATTCACAGCATACTCTGAAGATGCTGGTATAATAGACATATTCTCAGGAAGAATTCCATCACCGAGGCCTTTAAAGGATGTGAATTGTGCTAAGACATGGAGGAGTGCAAAGTGGTTCACAAATTTCTTTCACGGACTCCATTGAAGCGATCCTGGTATACCTTATAAAGAAATGAGGACGTCACTTCGAATATTCGATCATCCTGAGTCTATCATCTACGTCAAAGGCGAGGAGAAGATCACATAGATGCAGCGAATCTTCAAGTTTGCATCTATTCAAGACCTGGAATTGTACTGTTGTCCTCCTATCCATCAGCTGAAGAAAAAGATGTGTGAAAATTGTGTTGTGTCTGCTTACGAAAATGTAAATTTACTTTTAATTTGGGTTAATGAAAATAAATGCATGTTTACCTTACTTTCTATGTGCTTTTTCTTTCTTCCTACCTGGCTCGTACTTAGATAGTATGTAGCTTTGCTCAGATCCTACGTCTGTGGCTTTGTTCATCCACAGGAGATATAACTGTTTGGTATATGTCTTTAGAAGTGGACACGATCAAGGGACGCCTGTTCCCAAAAACCTATACATGAAGCACGATAGGCGAACTCCCATGCAATCATATATTTTGTTTTCTCTCATCTTAAACGTCACATCCCTCATGCTTCAAACGAATAACATGGACGCCTTGCACCATCTTTATATACATTTGTAAGGGCAGGTATTCGTGAAATAACAACAAAGACTTATGGTAATGAATAACAAATTTTTATTCAGACATAAATACTCACAGTACTAATACAGCTTTACATCCAAAAATCTTGTTGTTTGTACAATACATGAAGTAATACTATTTTCAAATTCACAGTCCTTGTTACTGCTTGAAATCTTTTTTTTTACAGATCTTTCACAAATAACAGCACTGTTTGAACAATTTTTTTTACTTTACATCGCAGTACTGACTACAGCTACTGCAGAGGTACAGTTTCTCTTACACTAATACTCATACTGTCACCAGTAAAAGTACACCCAAACAGAAGACTTAATTTTTACGTTGAGTTGGTTGGCTTTAAACATTCTTCACCTCAAGCAGCTGAAATAATTTAACAATACAATGAAGAGGATGGCTCTAAAATGTTCATCGCAAACAGCTGCACTGCAATGAACTGGGTGGAATGTACACTTAAATCTAGTATTACTTCGACAGCTAGCGGTAGGTGAAACTACAAACAAATCTATTTACACATACACTTACATAAACACACACGCACATGAACTGCAAAAGACAGAAATACAGAAAAGTATTTGTTTTCTTTCATTTGCAATTTTTAAGTTTTTGATGATATTAGTCCAGTTTTTAATCTTCTTTAATATATTTAATCTTCTTTATATATACAGCATACATATCACGCTACTTATTCAGAAAAAAATAAACAGAATATATTTACACACAGGCCTAATTATTTACATAAACATCGACATTCAGACGCACTCACAAGCATACACACAGACACACATACAGGGTGTTTCAAAAATGACCGGTATATTTGAAACGGCAATACAAACTAAACGAGCAGCGATATAAATACACCGTTTATTGCAATATGCTTGGGACAACAGTACATTTTCAGGCGGACAAACTTTCGAAATTACAGTAGTTACAATTTTCAACAACAGATGGCGCTGCGGTCTGGGAAACTCTATAGTACGATATTTTCCACATATCCACCATGCGTAGCAATAATATGGCGTAATCTCTGAATGAAATTACCCGAAACCTTTGACAACGTGTCTGGCGGAATGGCTTCACATGCAGATGAGATGTACTGCTTCAGCTGTTCAATTGTTTCTGGATTCTGGCGGTACACCTGGTCTTTCAAGTGTCCCCACAGAAAGAAGTCACAGGGGTTCATGTCTGGCGAATAGGGAGGCCAATCCACGCCGCCTCCTGTATGTTTCGGATAGCCCAAAGCAATCACACGATCATCGAAATATTCATTCAGGAAATTAAAGACGTCGGCTGTGCGATGTGGCCGGGCACCATCTTGCATAAACCACGAGGTGTTCGCAGTGCCGTCTAAGGCAGTTTGTACCGCCACAAATTCACGAAGAATGTCCAGATAGCGTGATGCAGTAATCGTTTCGGATCTGAAAAATGGGCCAATGATTCCTTTGGAAGAAATGGCGGCCCAGACCAGTACTTTTTGTGGATGCATGGACGATGGGACTGCAACATGGGGCTTTTCGGTTCCCCATATGCGCCACTTCTGTTTATTGACGAAGCCGTTCAGGTAAAAATAAGCTTCGTCAGTAAACCAAATGCTGCCCACATGCATATCGCCATCATCAATCCTGTGCACTATAGCGAATGTCTCTCGTGCAGCAATGGTAGCGGCGCTGAGGGGTTGCCGCGTTTGAATTTTGTATGGATAGAGGTGTAAACTCTGGCGCATGAGACGATACGTGGACGTTGGCGTCATTTGGACCGCAGCTGCAACACGGCGAACGGAAACCCGAGGCCGCTGTTGGATCACCTGCTGCACTAGCTGCGCGTTGCCCTCTGTGGTTGCCGTACGCGGTCGCCCTACCTTTCCGGCACGTTCATCCGTCACGTTCCCCGTCCGTTGAAATTTTTCAAACAGATCCTTTATTGTATCGCTTTTCGGTCCTTTGGTTACATTAAACCTCCGTTGAAAACTTCGTCTTGTTGCAACAACACTGTGTTCTAGGCGGTGGAATTCCAACACCAGAAAAATCCTCTGTTCTAAGGAATAAACCATGTTGTCTACAGCACACTTGCACGTTGTGAACAGAACACGCTTACAGCAGAAAGACGACGTACAGAATGGCGCACCCACAGACTGCGTTGTCTTCTATATCTTTCACATCACTTGCAGCGCCATCTGTTGTTGAAAATTGTAACTACTGTAATTTCGAAAGTTTGTCCGCCTGAAAATGTACTGTTGACCCAAGCATATTGCAACAAACGGTGTATTTCTATCGCTGCTCGTTTAGTTTTTATTGCCGTTTCAAATATACCGGTCATTTTTGAAACACCCTGTAAGCACTCACACATGTTGGGAAACCATACTTCACACACATACAGTATTTACACTATGGTCAACGGGACATACTATTTCTCTAACTCAGGTAGTCACTTACTTTCTCTCTCATTCACAACGTCGGAGTCCTCCACCCCCTCTCGTGCTTCAAGTAAATGGTGTAAGTACGCGAGGGTATCGATCATGTCATTATTAATGGCGCCTTTATCGTCATGAGGTGACAATCCGATTATAGATTGCAGTACAGTGTACACTTCGTGACCTCTCGATAGAATACCAGTTTGTTGTACCATATGCTGAGGTTGCAGTGGAGCACCGCGAACACCACCGTACAGGCATTGCAAGTAGTCTTCGACCGTGAGAACACGTGATGCCGACACCATTCGCCCACCTCTGGGTGTCTCCATCTATTGTATGATAAGCATACATTTTGGATCTTAGACCTACAAACTCCACAATCGGCAATCCATCCACCTCATCTTTCATTAAGCCAATAACCTTCTTTCACTGAGGAACAATAAAAAACTAAACTACACCCGATCAGGCCATGAAGGACCAATGGTACCGACCGGGCACCGTGTCATCCTGAGCCCACAGGCGTCACTGGATGCGGCTCCGGAGGGTCAGCACATCACTCTCCTGGCCGTATGTCAGTTTACGAGACCGGAGCCGCTACTTCTCAATCACGTAGCTCCTCATTTTGCCTCACAAGGGCTGAGTCTTAGGAACAATACTGTAATAATTATCGGTTAAGTTTCCCACTGTGTCGAATACATAACCGTCACACCAAATTACTTGATATGAATCGTCGTGCTTCACCCAGTAGATGAAGCTATCTGTAGCCACATAAAGTAACTTTGGTTCTATGAAGCGAGTTTTGGGAAAGTAATAATGGAAGCGATACATGTGAAGTTTGGAGATGTCCAGTATACACATACCCATGTAGATCGTTTTCGTTAACTCTACTGAAACCTTCGACATCTCGCCAGCAACAAAGTTGTCATTGTAAGTAGTCACCCGCTCAAAATTTGGTCTGGCAATGCATTTCCTTACACGTGTCAAGGAAGTGCAGCGTAATTTGTGACGTCATTTGTTTCGAGAATGAAATACACTTCTCATTACCCTCAGGCACGACACTGACATGATTCTTTTCTTTGCCGAAACTAACCCATTGCTCAACTAGAAAGCGAGCGTCACACCTATTTAAATTATGGAAGAAGACGGGTATGTATCGTGGTAACTGATACTTCAAATTGTGTGCGTTATGAGCTGCACCGTGGACCTTCCCCGTAAGATGAGAGTGGTCGCTAAGGGTTGTTTCAGCTTTTCTGTCTAACGACAGACCACAAATATGACAGTTAACTGCATCATAGTATAGTTTTTTATCCTTCTCCGATTCGGTCGTGGGGATGTTGGTGCCGTAAAGCCTATCAACATACCATGAGACTTTTCAAGCTCAGTGAGCAGTTAAACCGCAGGGTTATCCCTGACATAACATTCATAGTGGTTAAGACTTGAATCATATGAGCATGCAGTTTGCTACAGTGTCGCATATGTGATTTTTCGTGAAGGTGTTATACTCGTATGAGGTAAGGGGTTCGCTTCACAAGGAGACATTGTTCCTGATCGTGAGCATTCCTGAAAGCATTCTTGAATTTAATGAACTTGTTTTCTTCTGTAGGCATAACAACACGTACTGCTTTCTTGGGTTCACAGTCCTCCAGATGTCTTTTTAAATGTTTTTCTTCTGAAAAGGTATTTAGACACCTGAAGCAGTTGTGTCTTTAATGTTCATGCTTCGACAATTGGCTGTAAAGGAGGTAGGTCATGTATTTGATCCAATCATAATGCTGATTCTCCCCTTCAGAGAAAAGAAGCATGTTTGCATGAAAATTCCACTCACCTGCATATTTGGAAAAATGGAGTGGTCCAATTACAGTATGCTTGTCCTGCTCACCTGGTCTGCTTTTCTGCTTCTTCAGGCCATAAACGTGAACCGATATTCCAGGATACTGTGCGTTAAGTTTTGGTACCTCCTGAAACTTTATGGGGAACTCGATACTGTCAAAGGTGTAACATTCACGAATGTTTAAAATCTATTCTGTATCGAGATGTGCACTGCGGATCTTTGGTGTAATTTCTTTTCCAAACCCAGACTGATCATGCAAAATACGCGTCATCCTTTCCATTTTGAACACTAGCTTGTTCTTAATATCCTCAGGAAGTTTGATATGACCCGACCCTCCATTCAACGGATCATAGACATGAATATGGATGTCGGGGTGTGCTATTTGGCTGAGTGTTTTAGCTGACCTCTTGTTTCCATCTCGGAATACCGGGCCATTATAACACCCAAGGTGGATTCACGATACCACTCGGCGATTGATTGAGACATAACGCCATGAACACCCCAGGAGTAGTGAGGCTTTTCTCGTCTGCAGCACCCTGTTGTTTGGGGGATGGGGTAGGGCTGAGACAATGCGCAGCAGAGTACCGCATTACATTAAATTGCATTCTGTCTTCGATCATCTTACGCTTTAGGAGCTCTGCCTCCAGCATCAGGAGGCATGCTTCTGGAAACCTGATTGGGTCGCGATAGCCCCCAAGCAGATTCTCAATTTTAGTAAACGAAATACGTCCCTCAAAGGTCCTAGCAACCACCGAGTATTCTAGAGGGGTCATTACGCAGTTAATCTGACGTAATTCACTACCAGGGATAGAGCACTGTCGTTAGCCACAGGTTAATTAGCATTAACACTACAACTAAGAGACCACAGCATCCATGCACTGGATGACGTCCCTCGGGAGAGGGCGCCTTCATCGGAGAGGGGTTTGCGCTGAGGCACACATACCTTTCGCTGCCAGGCCATGGAGAGGGGGCTCATTGTTGCTGCTGAATGTTGGAGCCTTCCCCGTCGCCAGCCTCAGGGGTGGGAGATCGTCGCTCTGACTGAACCACCCATGGACGCCAGAGGGTATGTGATGGTGTAGTGGCTGCCACTGAAGCAGTAGCAGATTCTTCAGCGGCCTCTCGCATGGAAACAAGGAGCACTTTACATGTTGGGGCACGTCGCTCTGGTGTGTATTTATATCTGCCCCACAACCACCACTCTAGGTGCACGTGGCACAGCAAGCTGTTGTCGTGGTGGTGTTGGTGGCAACTCTATAACACACGAATAACGAAAAAAAAAAAAAAACGAAGTAAAATACTCAAGATTTTTTTAAATACACTCATGCTCATAAATTAAGGAAAGTGATGATACATGGTGAAACAACGCTGTGGTGGAGGGTTTGCGGGTTTAAATCACGTTGGGGTATGATCATGCGGTGCATCTGACCTGCGGTCATAGCACGGTGGCGCTGGTAGCAGTCTACATACGCATAGGTGTGTTGGTGAACGTCAGAGTACGGTGCAGCGAGTAAGTATGCAGACGATTTCAGACGTGCTAATGGTGACTGTGTGTTGGAAATGTCTCAAAGAACACATATTGATGATGTTATGAGGGGTAGAACACAAGGGCGACTGGAGGCTGGTCAAACACAGCAGGTCGTAGCACGGGCCCTCCGTGTGCCACAACGTGTGATCTCAAGACGATGGCGACGATTACAGCAGGCAGGAAACGTGTCCAGGCGCTACAGTATGCGATGTCCACAGTGGACAACACCACAAGCTGACCGATATCTCACCATCAGTGCCCGCAGACGCCCACGGAGTACTGCAGGTGCTCTAACTCGGGACCTTACTGCAGCCACTGGAACAGTTGTCTCCAGACACGCAGTCTACAGACGACTGAACAGGCATGGTTTATTCGCCTGGAGACCTGCAAGGTGCATTCCACTGACCCCTGGTCACAGGAGAGCCCGTAAAGCCTGATGTCAAGAGCACAGTACATTGTCATTGGAACAGTGGCCCCAGGCTATGTTCACGGACGAGCCCAGGTATAAACAGTGATTCTCGTCGGGTTTTCATCTGGTGTGAACCAGGAACCAGATGCCAACCCGTTAATGTCCTTGAAAGGGACCTGCGTTTAGGTCGTGGTTTGATGGTGTAGGGTGGGATTATGTTTGATGCACGTACACCCCTGCATGTCTTTGACCGAGGAACTGTAACAGGTCAGGTGTATCGGAACGTCATTTTGCACCAGTATATCCATCTTTTCAGGGGAGCAGTGGGTCCCACCTTCCTCCTGATGGATGGTAACCCACGTCTCCAACGAGCTCCCATAGTGGATGAGTACCTTGAAACAGAAAATATCAGGCGAATAGAGTGGCCTGCCTGTTCTCCAGACCTAAACCCCATGATGCACGTCTGGGATGTTCTCCGTCGACGTATCGCTGCACGTCTTGAAACCCCTACGACACTTCAGGAGCTCCGACAGGCAATGGTGAAAGAATCGGAGGCTATACCCCAGCAGCTGCTCGACTACCTGATCCAGAGCATGCCAACGCGCTGTGCGGCTTGTGTACGTGTGCGTGCTGATCATATCCCATATTGATGTCGGAGTACATGCGCAGGAAACAGTGGCGTTTTGTAGCACATGTGTTTCCGGACGGTTTTCTCAACTTACAGAACTTTGACGTGTGTGCTCCCTACTTGCCTATGGTATTAGCGCTACTTTTGTGTAGTGCCACGTTGTTTGCCACCACCTACTACAATTATTATATGATGTAACGATGAGGATTTCATTACAATCACCTTTTACACTGTGTCTCTCCGGGATACAGCAGTTCAGTCGATCTTTCTGCTTGTTCTCCCACCCAATCAAGTATCTCCATCTCCTCTTCCAGAAGGAAGAAATTGCACTGCCTTTCAGCAGCCACCGTTACACGCTCCCACTCTAATATTTCACCCTCGCTGGCATTTTTGATGTTGTGGAGCCACTGATCCATCTTACGGAAGTCATCTGCATCAAGATATTGAGCAAGAAACAAAAACGACAACAACAAAAATCTGTTCATCATTTGCCTACAGTGGGAAATTCCTTGTACATAACTACCAAAAAACTAAAAATAAAAATTTCATACCAGTGGAAGTGATGACTCCTGGTCATCATTCTCCACTCTTTACCCCTGCTAGAATCTAATCCTCCTCTTGATCCATAGCAGCATTTAGAATAATGCATAATATATGCCTCACACAAATATATACAATGAAAAAAAGTGTAAGGCAATATATTACTAATGTACGAGGGTTGGAACTTTAACAGCTTGCACGGTAGGTGATTGAGCATTATCCTGCTAAATGATGGTTCGTCCTGCAAAAAGTGTCATCACTTCCGTCATTAAGCTGGTCGTAGGTCGTGTTCCAAAAATGAACAGCACAGAAACACAAGTGATGACACTTTCTGCAGGAGCTGACCATCATTTTGCAGGACAATGCACGAGCACGTACAGTGCAAGCAGTTACTGATTTGTTTGGCTGATGGGGCTGCTAAATGCCTACTGCATTCCTCTGACTTAAGCCCTCGTAAGTTCAACTCAGATTGTAAGTAGGCTGTTTATGTTTTCTTATTGGTAACGCCACGTAGCGCTCTATATGAAAAATCACTGGCTGTGCTGTGTGCAGTCTGTGGGTAGTTTGCATTGTTGTCTGCCATTGTAGAGCTGGGCAGCGGCAGCTGGATGTGAACAGCGCATAGCGTTGCGCAGTTGGAGGTGAGCCGCCAGCAGTGGTGGATGTGGGGAGAGAGAGATGGCGGAGTTTTGAAATTTGTCATGAACTGCTATATATATTATGACTATTGAGGTAAATACATTGGTTGTTCTCTATCAAAATCTTTCATTTGCTAACTATGCCTATCAGTAGTTAGTGCCTTCAGTACTTTGAATCTTTTATTTAGCTGGCAGTAGTGGCGCTCGCTGTATTGCAGTAGCTTGAGTAGCGAAGATTTTTGTGAGGTAAGTGATTTGTGAAAGGTATAGTTTAATGTTAGTCAGGGCCATTCTTTTGTAGGGATTTTTTGAAAGTCAGATTGCGTTGCGCTAAAAATATTGTGTGTCAGTTTAAGGACAGTCGTGTATAATTATCAAAAGGGGATTTTCATATGTCGACCCTTAGCCGAGGATACCTAACTGGAATCTTCTGATTTATTTCTTGTAGTTTGTGTAATTAGTGTAGCTTTTGTTTATTGCCAGCGCGTAATTATAGAGAGAATTTCCATTGTAGTTGTAGTTTTTCATTGTTGTACAGTAAAACAGTTGTGGCATGCATGTAGATTTGCACCAAGTATTTCGCAGCTGCGCTTGCAATTAAGTAGACATTATTTCCATTGCTATGTTATTTTATTTTGCTCTTCAAATTGTTCTTTTCTGTGTTGTCGTGTAAAATCATGTGACAATAATGGCGTGTGAAAAACGTAATACTAGGCTCCAAAGTAAACTGAGAAATGACAGTGAAATCGTAAGCAGTGTGTTACGCCACCGAGTAATGAATTAACTAATGATCAAAGTAGTAATTTGGTAACTGTGCATAGGGAAATGGAGCGGGCGGCAAACAATGGCGTAGACAGTGAAACAATTAGTGAGCAGGGAAGCATTATCGATCGGTCGGTCGGCAACAGCCCGCCTCAGGAATCTGGAATGACAGGACACAATTTTGCAAATATTGTAGACTCAGGTTTTGGGTTCTCACCGTTTTCTCAAATGAGTCAAGACACATTTTCCGCTTGTCAAAATGTGAATGTTGCCGGTGCAAATTCACTGCCGAAAAGCACTGAGGAACATGTTCCAGACACCAGTGCATTGTTATTACAATTAATGCAACAAATGGAACAAAATCAGAGACAAACACAGCAACAGTTAGACACAATGGAACAAAATCAGAGACAAACACAGCAAAAGCTTCAAAAGTTAGACACAGTGGAACAAAATCTTAAAAAGTTAGACACAATGGAACAACACCAGAGACAAACACAGCAACAATTAGACGCAATGGAACAAAAGCTTCAAAAGTTAAACTCAGTGAAACATAAGCTTGAACAAACACGTGAAGATTTAACTACTGTGTTACATAACATCGAATCGAAATGTCAAAAAGTCTGTAATGACGTAAAAACACAAATTTGTGAGCATTTCCAACCTATTTTTTCGCGGCATGAAAATGCATTACAGAATCACGAAGCAGCCATAAAAGAACTGCAAACCATTGTTCATGAAAATCACGACACCTTGCAAGCTAAAATTGACTCAGTTGCATCTACCGATTCGGTTACGCAACTTGCAAAAACTCAGGAAAATTTAAAGGACACAGTAAATACTCTGAAACTTGGTTCAGAAAAACACACTGAGGAAATAAGTACACTATCGGAGAAAGTAGCCGAACTTTCGGATCATTTCACTAACTTATCTACAAAGGTAGATGATGATCTCAATGACACAAGACCGGTAGTCTTTAATGACACAGAAGTGTGCGAACAAATTAGGAAATTCAAACAAAATCAGAATCAAATAAATGCGCAACACCAAAGAGAAATCCGGGAAGTACAAGATCAGCTGACACAGGTAATACAAGAGTTACGTATTTCAGAGGACACTTGCGCCCCAATACAGGAAGAGGGACATAGAAATACGGAAAAGCCGCAAAATAATAACACAGGGCATTTCGGAAACAATGAAAGAAATTGGCAAGGTGCACCGAATTTTGAAATGGAACCGCCGAAACGACGTAACAATGACCGATATGCTATTCGCCGACACGATGATTTTGATTATAAGCTGTTCATTACTACACGTAAATTCAAAACGTTTAAGAATTCTGCCAACGACATTCATCCACAAGCGTGGCTCCATCAATTCTCTCATTGTTTTCCTCCCAACTGGTCATTGGAGCACAGGTTAGAATTTATGTGTGGCTACTTGGAGAATGAACCAGCTGTAAGAATGCGATCGGTCATTCACGATTGTCACAATGAAGGAGATTTTTATCATGCCTTCCTCTAAGCATATTGGTCTCAAGCTACGCAAGACCGAGTAAAACATAGCATCATAATGATGAAACATTTCGAAGAATCTGAATTCTCCAGTCTTGTAAAATATTTTGAAGACATGTTGCACAAGAATCAATATCTTTCAAACCCATACAGCCCTTCAGAACTCATCCGCATTTGCTTAATCAAATTACCTGAACATTTACGACATATTATTTTAGCAGGACGTTGCAAAGACGACATTGATGCTTTTCAGGGACTGTTACAAGAACTGGAAATTGACACTGACAATCGCGGAACGCAGGAGCACAACAATTACAGATCACATCCGTCGCAATTCCGCGATGAAAGAAGTAATAACCGGACGCGACAAGGCTATTCTCACAACACAAATCGTGACCGAAACAGACACCACCTGTACGACAACCGTTGGCAGAGTAGTAATAATTGCAGGGAAAGATCACCTCTCCGCGGTAATGACTATCACAGAGACAATCAGAGAAACAGACAATATGGGAACCAAAATAATTACTATCACGGGAGACAGAATAACTTCAGACGCAACGGTCCACCATGCAGTGATAATTCAGGGAGAAATTCGCCACCACTTAACCGACAAGAAAGAAACTACAGGAACTACCGACATGACGACAGACGATATGATCGTAACGACAGACCTGAATTTTGTCAGAACTGGCGAGCTTCAAACAGGGCAGGGCCTTCTCGTCAGAGTGAATTTGTAGAAGTTAGGTCTCCTAATCCCAATAACGGCGCACGCCAACAAAGAGACAGACAATGACTCGCACAGCAGGCAGCCGCGTACGCCCGCTGGCTCCGAGAAAAATAACATAAGACGCTAGCCTTGAGAAAAATTTTAGCATTCTTTACCGATGTATACCACATGATAATTGCGTTGAAGTTGAAACTCTGCGTACTAGGAAGAGTAAAGGTTTACACCACATTTCACATGTAAAACCGTTTATTGAAAGATAATCTGTTTTTTAACTTTGTCTTTGCCATAAAACTGTTCACTTCACATTTCTAGTATGCTTTGTCAGACTTAAGAAACTGTTAACATACAACAATGTTTGAAGTTAAATATCCAGTCTAGAACCTAGAGAACATTTTTAAACAGAAATTACGAATGCATTGTTATTGTGAACAGACGACACAGTGTTATTGTGTGTGTACATTCTGGCTTGTTAGTTGCACGATTACGTAACGACTATAAGGCTCACATACTTAGGGCATATACCGGGACTGCTAATGAGATTTTCATGCAACATTTTGGTTTACTTGAAAAGACATTCTTCATTTGAAGTACTTTCTGTGGGATTAAAGATGACTTAGCACTTGGTTTCTTTGACAGCTACACAATTATATCATGACGCTACTAATGTGTGACACAATTTATATTGTTGCTTTTGTGCTGTATCTGCTTTATCTCTGCACAGTTTTTCTGAATTCTTCTGGAAAGTAAAACATGTTTTAGTAGTAACTTTTGTGGTATAGCTACAATGAGACAGCCTTTTCTGTAGCACAACAATGCGTTGCAGTACAGTACTTTCTACATCACAACAATAAGCGTAATAACTACGATATCTATACACAAAGCATTTCATTTTTGTTTATCATGAGGTAAGTACATTGACTTCAGCAGAACTTTGCTTACAGAGGACGATAACTACGCCACTTCCACAGAATTATCTTATAGCAAGACGCACATTTAGCACTACAGGACACGCATTTGAGAGATTAATTTGTACTTAAGCCATTTATTTTTAAAGATTTTTGAATTACAAAGAAAGTTTTCCATGATACATTTCATTCCATTGCTGTAATCTGTAACACCTGAAAGTATAATTACATTAATCCTCAGGGGGGTACACGCTTACTTTGTGTACCATGTTTTTGGCAAGCACAAGGAGCCCTAGCTAATATGGTATTTGCTTATACAACTTTACACATCGGTACCATATTTCTCTAACACATAATTACACAGGTATCTGATCATTTAACTGAGAGAGACAAACATTTTTTTATGTCAGTGACAGATGTTTACGCAATTACACAGTTGGATAACTTCACACTGATGGAATTGTATTTTGTCTGTACTTTGTGAACTGTTCATATTTTTTTGGAAACATTGTGATACTATGAGAGCTTTGAATGATATATTGTATGAGATCATGATTTTTAAAGTACGTTTGAGGTATATGACACTACTGAAATGAGCAGAGAATATTTTTTAGGTTTTGAAATTATTGCAGAAAGCTATGCCGTTTTTGAGATTTGACTGATTATTACGATGACGATGTGTATTACGTTGATGAGGTATGTTTATGATCAGTAAGCTGATGCTATATGAGGAATTTGATTATGCTACATATTTACTATGATGAAATATTGAAGAAGTGTCGACGAATATGTATATGTGTAATAAGGTAAGGAATAATGTGTAGTGGTTAGGGACTTTGACTCATGAAAAAGGATGTTGGAAACCAAGAATTGTACTTTAAGAGTTATGAAATGTGTGTAAATGCATGAATGTATCACAATGCCGACGAAAACGTTTTGAACACTGTTATATTCATAGGATTTTGTTTCTACAGATTTGTAACCCAAATTCTTGACCTGTGAAATATTTTTATATGGGACTGTCACTGTAGCGGAAACTGGTGTCCTAAATATTTCGGTAAGAAAGTTAAGTGACCACCTGGACATAATGCGTTGTGGCGCCCAGCTGGGCCAGCCGCCTGCAGAAAAAGCCATTAGGTGAAAAAAAAAGAGGCCATTAACCTCGCTTCTGACATTCATTTGTAGAAAGCATCACAAATACGACACGCTAATTACTTGGAAACGTATCGTACTTTCTGATATTTACTGAAATGCCTAATGAAATGACAAGAAATAGTTTGTCTACACACCTAATTATGACTACTCTTTCTAGATGAGAGATTTTTTTACTACTTATGAAATGCCATATGGCTTGCTTTATGTATTTATTTACTCATTTTGTTTAATATCTAGTTTCTAGCTGCACTGCAGCATTGGTTAAAATAAAATTTTATGGATGTACTAATATAGATATTTTATGCCTACAGATCCAGTAAACAATTTTATGATCTACTTCCAAGAAAACGAGGGCACATAAATAGACATTTCCCTTCACAGGAATTGCATAAATAATTTCTTTACGATTAGGTAACTTATCTGCTAGTGTAAGTTCTCGTGATGCATCACTCTAGTGTTAAGATGTGACATAGGTATTAGACATGGCCATTTTTAGTGTAGTATTTTTTCTGCTTGAACTTTGTCATGCTTAGGTATAAGATATTTCATGTTCTGCTTCTGCTTGCCAGGCATAGCGCTATTAAATTTCACTTTGCATTACTCTGTTAATCTAGTTATGCTACTGATTTATTTTTCTTGTTGCTGCACATTGGCTCATATTAGTTGTAATGTTGCTTCGCTTGGTAATTTAGATTTTCTGTAGCTTGCTTTGACAATTTCCATTTTGTTTTGTCATTACTGTTTGTATTAATTGTTTTGTGCTGCTGCATTGCCTCGTCCCTTAGTTTAGCATCTGAGCTCAGTAGAGTTAAGTTAGCTTAAGAGGGGGTAGCCTATAAGAGAATGAGTTGCGATGAATTTGAAGAAATGCACTGAGAGGTTATACGAGAAAAGTACAGAAAGCATGCTTGGATAGGATTTTTTTGGCTGGAGCAAATATCGAAATAAGACGAAAGATCTATGGAATGAAGTTTTGGGTTGGACTGCAGTACCAAATGTTACACTGAAAACGAACGCTGTCCTTTCCTTTTGTGTTATACCACTATGTGTTTGTGTACTCTTGTATATTTGTGTTTTTCCTGTCTTTATGTGTTTAGCTGATGTTGTTCTGTTGTAGAATTTTTCTGGTACTGTGTTATTTACTTTGTAAAGATGTTTAGACATTATTTATTCTGTTTTGTTTTCATGCTCATGTGTGAAGTTGATGTTTCAAAAGTCATTCTGATCTTTTATGTATGTACTCATGTCATAATTCCTGTAACACTGATGTATATGCTATTTCGATTATTTTGTAAAGCCTGTATTACTGCAAATGTTATCTGTATTATTATGTTTTTAATGATGTATTTTGTAACTTTGTTATTGTATTCTCATGTTATAAAATTGTAATTGACACCAGTTCATCAAATTAAGCAACTTGTAAGTTACATTTCACTGCACACGTTTCTGTTGGTCATAATATATGGACAATATGTGAGAAATAGGGACTGATAGTGTTTGCACGTGTGTTAATGATTCAGCAAGGGACTGGATAACAGCACTGCTGGTTCTAAGGACAATTCCAAAAATTTCGTGAGTGGACAAGTGGTGGTTTATGGACTTGCTATATTCTCCGCAAGACTTTTCGATGGTGATTGTGCACCTGCACAGTCGCAACAGATGGCTGCTGGCCGTCTCTACATGGACTACAGTGGGTCTGCATCTTTGATGACCCACCAATACCATCATTTCTACAAGGGCTACAGTGGGTCTACACCTTTGCTGACTCACCAGTACCATTATTTCTACAAGGACTGCAGTGGGTCTGCACCTCTGGTGGCCCACCAATACCACTACCGTAATCTCTACCAGGACTACAGTGGGTCTACTCTGTGATGACCTACCTACCAATATTCTTCAAAACGTCGAATGACTCTGCTGTGGGTTTGCTCTGTTGTGGCCCATTACCTGTCTGCATGTCGAGTCAGCACTGTCTTTCCGTTGGAAGGACAACACTACTTCTTCAAGACTGCATGGAAATCCACTACGTCTGTGTGCATTGTCTTTTACTGCTCAGACTTTGAAAAAAACACTACTATTTTACTGTGATAAACGATCAGGATTGTCTTTATGGACTGTGAGAAAATTTTAGCTTTTGACCAACATTGTATCGATAAGTGTGTGCATTTGATTTCTTTGTTATTGTAATTATGAAAAATTTTATCAAATAATTATTGGCCACTGCCCAAATCAATTTGTAAAATTTTTGTGGGGAGCATGGGGGCTATGTAAGTAGGCTGTTTATGTTTTCTTATTGGAAACGCCACGTAGCGCTCTATATGAAAAATCAATAGCTGTGCTGTGTGCAGTCTGTGGGTAGTTTGCATTGTTGTCTGCCATTGTAGTGCTGGGCAGCGGCAGCTGGATGTGAACAGCGCATAGCGTTGCGCAGTTGGAGGTGAGCCGCCAGCAGTGGTGGATGTGGGGAGAGAGAGATGGCGGAGTTTTGAAATTTGTCATGAACTGCTATATATATTATGACTTTTGAGGTAAATACATTGGTTGTTCTCTATCAAAATCTTTCATTTGTTAACTATGCCTATCAGTAGTTAGTGCCTTCAGTACTTTGAATCTTTTATTTAGCTGGCAGTAGTGGCGCTCGCTGTATTGCAGTAGCTTGAGTAGCGAAGATTTTTGTGAGGTAAGTGATTTGTGAAAGGTATAGTTTAATGTTAGTCAGGGCCATTCTTTTGTAGGGATTTTTTGAAAGTCAGATTGCGTTGCGCTAAAAATATTGTGTGTCAGTTTAAGCACAGTCATGTATAATTGTTCAAAGGGGATGTTTCAAGATTCTAAACTGAAAGAAATACTCCACGGCATTCGCTTCAGAATTGCTAAAAATTCATCGGGCAAGAGACCGCGCCGCTCGAACTATCAACACAAGTGACACTGCTAAGAATATCCTACAACTTCCACAACGCTGGCAACGGCTTGTATGCAATGGTGGTGACAAATTTGAAGGTCAGTAAAACTTTGAAACAGATATCTATTTTGTAAGAGTTGTAAATAAATAGTTGCCACTATTAAAGTTCCAAACCTCGTACTTAGTTCTTGCTGCAATTCATCCTCCAGCAGCCGCTCAATGTATGTCAGCTGCCGCCGGAATGCTGCAACAGCGAGGTAAAAAAGTTTATAAACACTTGTTACAATCTGAATATATCAAGAGCTGTTTTCTAAACATGTAAACTGTAACACATAATTTGGAGGACTCTAATGCTAGAACAACAGTAGAAATGTTATGAGCACTTGCTATCATTTGGATACTTTAAGAGACGTTTTCTGAGCTTGTAAACTAATACACACAGAATTTTGAGACGTACTTACACGATAGCACAAACTCTTCAGCTTGCTAGCGACTTTCAGCTTCCAGTTGACGACTTAATCTGGCAACATTCGGGAATGAATCTGCAATAGCAAGAGAAAAGAACTTTTATAACCACGTGTTACAAAAAATGTATCACAATCTCGAAAAACTGAATACTTTGGTATGAAATTTTGTAACTTTCGAAATTTGAACTCATAATTTTTTTTCAAACACTTACATGGCAATGACCCCAGGTTTGGCCATACCCCACCACCACTGACGTTGGAACCGCTGCTGTCTGTTTCATATTGTGGGAATCACATGGACACTAGGCACTGTCAAAGACTGATGATGATTGTAGTGCGGGTTGCGCTTTATATGTCTACAGACTTCTCCCTCTCTTTTGCAGAGGACCCTTAGGAATTCAGAATATCGTAGCAACAACTTGTAATTGTCTTATTTTTCTTCAAGCGGGATAGGTGCAGGTGTTTGAGAAACAGAATGCTGTTGCGAAGCAGGAAAAAAGTTCTAAGACAAACATCGTTTGTTTGCTCGCTAGTGGCTGCAAAATTAGACCTAGCTGCCAATTTTAGAAAACACTCTTCGTAAATTCTGAGGCAAACAGATAGCTTGACACTTCTGATGTCAGCTGCATTCCTTGAAGTATATGTTGTTGCTAGTTAGGGCACAGCTGTGGGAGGAGGACGCTAATCTAGCCTCCTTTTTTTTTCTTCATGCCGACTTGGTCCAGGTGCCTGCTCTGATGGAAAAAATTTCTGAGAAAACAGATAGAGGTCCATTCTAAAAACATCCTTTGTTCATTCTGGGACTAACAGATAGCCGGGCATGCCCAATGCCAGTTGCATCCCTCGACATACACTACTGGCCATTAAAATTGCTACACCAAGAGGAAATGCAGATGATAAACGGGTAAGCATTGGACAAATACATTATACTAGAACTGATATGTGATGACATTTTCACGCAATTTGGGTGCATAGGTCCAGAGAAACCAGTGCCAAGAACAACCAGCTCTCGCCGTAATAACGGCCTTGATACGCCTGGGCATTGAGTTAAACAGAGCTTGGATGGCGTGTACAGGTACAGCTGCCCATGCAGCTTCAACACTATACCACAGTTCATCAAGAGTATTGACTGGCGTATTGTGACGAGCCAGTTGCTCGGCCACCATTGACCAGACGTTTACAATTGGTGCGAGATCTGCAGAATGTGCTGGCCAGGGCAGCACTCGAACATTTTCTGTATCCAGAAAGGCCCGTACAAGACGTGCAACATGCGGTCGTGCGTTATCCTGCTGAAATGTAGGGTTTCGCAGGGATCGAATGAAGGATAGAGCCACGCGTCACGCGTCGTAACACATCTGAAATGTAACGTTCACTGTTCAGAGTGCCGTCAATGTGAACAAGAGGTGACCGAGACGTGTAACCCATGGCACCCCATACCGTCACGCCAGGTGATACGCCAGTATGGCGGTGACTAATACACGCTTCCAATGTGCCTTCACCGCGATGTCGCCAAACACGGATGCGACTATCATGATGCTGTAAACAGAACCTGGATTCATCCGAAAAAATGACTGTTTTCCATTCCTGCACCCAGGTTCGTCGATGAGTACACCATGAAGGTGCTCCTGACTATGATGCAGCGTCAAGGGTAACCGCAGCCATGGTCTCCGAGCTGATAGTCCATGCTGCTGCAAACGTCGTCGAACTGTTCGTGCAGATGGTTGTTGTCTTGCAAACGTCCACATTTGTTGACTCAGGGATCGAGAAGTGGTTGCTCGATCCGTTACAGCCATGGGGATAAGATGCCGGTCATCTCGATTGCTAGTGATACGTGGCCGTAGGAATCCAGCAAGGCGTTCCGTATTACCCTCCTGAACCCACCGATTCCATATTCTGCTAACAGTCATTGGATCTCGACCAACGCGTGCAGCAGTGTAGCGATACGATAAACCGCAATCGCGATAGGCTACAACCCGACCTTTATCAAAGTCGGAACCGTGATGGTAGGCATTTCTCCTCCTTATACGAGGCATGACAACAACTTTTCACCAGGCAACGTTGGTCAACTGCTTTTTGTGTATGAGAAATGGGTTGGAAACGTTCTTCATGTCAGCAAGTTGTAGGTGTCGCCACCGTCGCCAACCTTATGTGAATGTTCTGAAAAGCTAATCATTTGCATATCACAGCATCTTCTTCCTGTCGGTTAAATTTCGCGTCTGTAGCACATCATCTTCCTCAGCGACTTGCTCGCGGTTTGGAACACAACGACTTCTGCCGAACTGCAAGAACGCAGCTTTACTTTTGCTTTCATTACACAGCAGTGAACGTACCGTCCCCAGTGGTTGGAAGAGTATTGATACAGAGGCCTCCAGTCATAAAAGAAAAGTATGAAATTCATTAGAATAGTGAAAAAAATTTGATCAGATCAGTTACTTTGATAAAGTGGTTACTTAATTTCCTTCCTTATGCCAATTTCAACCGTTTTAATCTGCAGTTAGTAACAAATAAATTGTGGTCAGAGTCCACATTTACCCATGGAAGAAACTTATAGTTTAAAACTTACGCTACTGGCTATTAAAATTAATACACCACGAAGATGACGTGCTACAGACGTGAAATTTAACCGACAGAAAGAAGATGCTGTGTTATGCAAATGATTAGCTTTTCAGAGCATTCACGCAACGTTGGCGCCGGTGGCGACACCAACAACGTATTGACATGAGGAAAGTTTCCAACCGATTTCTCATACACAAACAGCAGTTGACCGGCGTTGCCTGGTGAATCGTATCAGGACATTGCTGCTCTCGTTGGTCCAATCTAATGACTGTTAGCAGAATATGGAATCGGTGGGTTTAGGAGGGTAATACGGAACGCCGTGCTGGATCCCAACGGCCTCGTATCACTAGCAGTCGAGATGACAGGCATCTTATCCGCATGGCTGTAACGCATCGTGCAGCCACGTCTCGATCCCTGAGTCAACATATGGGGACGTTTGCAAGACAACAACGATCTGCACGAGCAGCTCGACGACGTTTGCAGCAGCATGGACTATCAGCTCGGAGGCCAGGGCAGCGGTTACCCTTGACGCTGCATCACAGTCAGGAGCACCAGCGATGGTGTACTCAACGACGAACCTGGGTGCACGAATGGCAAAACGTCATTATTTCGGATGAATCCAGGTTCTGTTTACAGCATCATGATGGTCGCATCCGTGTTTGGCGACATCGCGGTAAACGCACATTGGAAGCGTGTATTCGTCATCGCCATACTGGCGTATCACCCGGCGTGGTGGTATGGGGGTGCCATTGGTTACACGTCTCCGTCACCTTTTAGTCGCATTGACGGCACTTTGAACAGAACAGTGGACGTTATATTTCACATGTGTTACGACCCGTGGTTCTACCCTTCATTCGAACCCTGCGAAACCCTACATTTCAGCAGGATAATGCACGACCGCATGTTGCGGGTCCTGTACAGGCCTTTCTGGGTACAAGAAATGTCCGACTGCTGCCCTGGCTAGGACATCGTGCAGCTCTCTCACCATCTGAAAACTTCTGGTCAATGGTGGCTGAGCAACTGGGTCGTCACAATACGCCAGCCACTACTCTTGATGAACTGTGGTATCTTGTTGAAGCTGCATGGGCAGCTGTACCTGTACACGCCATCCAAGCTCTGTTTGACTCAATGTCCATGCGTATCAAGGCCGTTATTATGGCCGGAGGTGGTTGTTGATTTATCAGGATCTATGCACCCAAACTGCGTGAAAATGTATCCACATGTCAGTTCTAGTATAATATATTTGTCTTCTTGGTGTAGCAATTGCAATGGCCAGTAGTGTAACTCCAGGTTAGGGCTTCATGACTTGTTGGCTACTATTGTGCTTTCACTACACTGTTCATAGTAGCTTCCGCATTCCTATTTTACTAATCATTATTAGATCTACTCCTGCATTATTTCAATTTGAGTTTTGTGTTTACAATCCTGTAATCACCTTACCAGGGGTCCTACTGCTCCTTTCGCTGAACTTCATTAATCCATACTGTAGCTAACTTCAATCTATTCACCACTTTTGAAGTTTTCTAAAATAACTGCCTGATTAAGGGATCTAACATTCCACATTACGATCTGTAGAACTCCAGTTGTGGCTCTGCCGATAACATCCTCTCGAGTAGTAACGCTACGACCCCCCTTCCCCGAGATCCTGAACCTGCCATGACTGTTTTATCTTTGGAGTCTTGGCATAACCATTTAGCCATTTGAGTCCAATATTTTATTCATGTTTTTGAGGTGGCAGTGCTTTTCACTTAAAATCACCGATGTTAACACCTGACAGAGACTCCAAGCGATACACTGAGGTACTCCTACGAGTGCAGTGCAATGCCGCAGTCGTTTACAGCGTTAAAAGCAATAGTCAGCGCGAAATGTTTGCTACATAACTGTAGAAAATTTGTGACAAATTTTTGTTACGTAATTTAAGTAACGAGTTGTTTGTGCATAGTGGACATGTTGAGGAGATTATCGACAGTGAAAATAAGTATATCTAATATATTGTAACGTGAACTGACTGGAACTGTACGTACCTTCATAAATAATTTTGTAATTAGATGTAAATTTATTAAATTTTGCTTCCGTTTTTTGCTTTTGGGAATATAATTTGTTTTAGGTATTATGAGTTCATGGAAATTTCGAGACGTCATCCACGACCTAAACATCTGTCTCTTGGGAGAAGAAATTTGGAGTGGCTTGGTTTCAGAGACATCTTAGGAAGAAAGTGATCCTAATGACGTTTCCGTGAATTTTCTCCATCAGGAACTTCAACTATTGTGCCAGGTCGTCAACTACTCATTGAAAATGCAGTTCATGACGTTGGTGACGACGTCAGTGAAAATGAGACCGCCATGACAAATTCACAGCCGGCCTGGGTGGCCGAGCGGTTCTAATCGCTACAGTCTGGAACTGCGCAACCGCTGTGGTCGCAGGTTCGAATCCTGCCTGCCTCGGACAAGGATGTTTCTGATGTCCTTAGGTTAGTTAGGTTTAAGTAGTTCTAAGTTCTAGGGGACTGATGACCTCCGATGTTATGTCCCATAGTGCTCAGAGCCATTTGAACCATTTGAACAAATTCACAAATAAGATTAGCGGCTGTGCGTGACTTCTCTGAAGAGGTCGGGATAAATATTGATATAAGTTGTGAGTTTAACGTGGAAGTGTTTCTGAGCTTGTTTCCACAGGTAATGATGGGACGTTGATAACAGTTCCACCCAGTGCTTCCAAAGTGAAACCACCTGTATAAAACAATCAGTTGTTTGCGTTTTGACAATTTCTTGTTACATGCGTCGCTTGCGATGACATTCAAGACTATTTTTGTGAAAGATTTTAAAATTATGTATTTCTTCATGTTGTTGGGACTCAAAGGCTTAACCATACAGTAGACCGGCTTGCCCTCAGGAAAACCTAAGACTGTAGTTTCTACTTGCTTTCATCCGTTCCCAGTACCAGCACAGCAAGGCCATGTTGGCCGATGTTAAAAAGGGCAGATCAGTCCATCATCCTCACTGTTGCCCCTGCGACTACTGAAAAGGCTGCTGCTCCTTCTTCAGCAACCACACGTTTGTCCGGCATCGCAACAGATACCTCTCCATTGTGATTTCACATGCAGTTCGGCTATCTGTATCGTTGAAGCACGGAAGCCACCCTTCTAGGGCAAGGTTTGTCGTTCACGGGGGTCAGAAACAATAATGATTGTTGTACGTACGTAACAATCACTATGGCATCTGCAGAGCAACCACCTATGTAACACCCGTACAATATATAAGGTAAAAGGTACAGTTTCGTTAAAAATACAACACAAACAACACAAAAGTAAACATAAAATTAAGTACAGTTCCATTAGGAACAAAAACGGTGCAGTAGCAGCGATCTACATAAAGCGCTCAAAACATGTTAACAGGTAGTGACAGTTACTAGGTAACAGAAACATATACACACGAAAACACATTTAATTGTACCTTGGTAAACGTAAAAGTAGGTAACCTACATTTGAGGGCACGAGGCTGAACGTGTTTCTGTGATCATCACCCTAACACGACAAGTAGCAGTAGATTGGCCGTTGGCTGCCCTGGAGCGATAGGCTCAGTGTTTTTCTGAGGTTCTCCCTTCTGTACAGCATCTTTGGTGAGATTCTATGAATCTCAACTGTTTCCTGTCGTCGTATTTTCCTATTTTCTTAATACATAAACTGTTAATTTTAAGCATTTCTGTTCCCCAATTTGCTTTGAGTTTACGAGTATTTAAAGTTGCAAGACTGTTGAAACTCTGATGGAATGGTAAGAACTTGATATTGTGTATACGCACAATTTGATGCTGCAGAAATACGATCCTTGAACACTAGGTGGTCGGTTATTTGTAAATAAAATATAAAATAAGAAAACACAAAAAATAAAGTGAAAGTACCTCATCACCATTTTCCTTAGACTCTGCAATTTCTCCGCATTATCCTTGCATCCACGAGCGTCATATCAGTATGGTATTCAGGAGAGATCCTGAGAAGATTGGAAAGTGGGAGAGCGGTACTGTTTTATTGAGTTGTGACTGGATAGAAGGCTCGGAAACAGCATTACCTGCGAATGGCCAGATTCTTGGTTCGAGAACCGGATCGATGCACAATTTTAATTAGCCACAAGATTACAGGTTTCACTTTCTTTCTCCAGGGAATAGTCCTCGGTATCCTCGAGAAACGTTGTAACGTAACATGTAAATGTAATGTAACATTCGAGTCTTGGATGCACCGTTGAGTGGGTTAAGTTACCTGTCGGAAATGTTCTTCCTTCCGCTAACATTTGTTCCTTTCCTTGCGGTTGTGTTTACGTATTTGCAGGAGGTGAGTGTAATGCATGCATATATAGTGTAGTGTTACGTTTATGTCGTAGGATGACGATGAGAGTAGGGAGAGGATGAAATACAATGCCGGCACGTAGCCTACCACTCTAGAATTGCACTACCGTTCCCATCCCACGAACGGGTAGTCATGCACAATGTTACATATTCTGGCTTCGTGAGGTATTGTGGAGGGGCTTCGAATTTAATCGAGGACATTGGATCAAAGGTTGGTGATCAGGAACCTCCCCTGGCCGGCCAAACACTGTCAGTGAAAATTTTATCCAGCAACAGCATTCCAGCCGGCTTATCTACGTGTCGAGCGCCACCCCACCGTCATGAGTTAGCGACGTGGCCTACGGAGACTGGAAAAGTTGTAATAATTCCGCGGAACAGGAATATCCTGCCACTGTTGATGTTAACAGGTAAGAGTGTAGCACTCTCGGTTCAAAAGAGACCGCGAAGATGATATGAAGAGATTTGTGCGTCTCTACAAAGATCGATGCGCGAGGAATACCACAATTCGTCATACCATAGCCAAGTATCTAGCAGAGAACCCGAGAAAATTCTGGTCCTACACTACTGGCCATTAAAATTGCTACACCAAGAAGAAATGCAGATGATAAACGGGTATTCATTGGACAAATATATTATACTAGAACTGACATGTGATTACATTTTCACGCAAATTAGGTGCATTGATCCTGAGAACTCAGTACCCAGAACAACCACCTCTGGAAGTAATAACGGCCTTGATACGCCTGGGCATTGAGTCAAACAGAGCTTGGATGCCGTGTACAGGTACAGCTGCCCATGCAGCGTCAACACGATACCACAGTTCATCATGAGTAGTGAGGGCGTATTGTGACGAGCCACTAGCTCGGCCAGACGTTTTCAATTGGTGAGAGATCTGGAGAAAGTGCTGGCCAGGGCTGCAGTCGAACATTTTCTGTATTCAGAAAGGCCCGTACAGGGCCTGCAACATGCGGTCGTGTATTATCCTGCTGAAATGTAGGGTTTCGCAGAGATAGAATGAAGGGTAGAGCCACGGGACGCAACAGATCTAAAAAGTAACGTCCACTGTTCAAAGTGCCGTCAATGCGAACAAGAGGTGACCGAGACGTGTAGCCAGTGGCACCCCATACCATCACGCCGGGTGATACGCCAGTATGCCGGTGACTAACATACGCTTCCAATGTGCCGTCACCGTGATGTCGCCAAACACGGATGCGACCATCATGATGCTGTAGACAGAACCTGGATTCATCCGAAAAAATGACGTTTTGCCATTCGTGCACGCAGGTTCGTCGTTCAGTACACCATCGCAGGCGCTCCTGTCTGTGATGCAGCGTAAAGGGTAACCGGAGCCATGGTCTCCGAGCTGGTAGTCCATGCTGCTGCAAACGTCGTCGAACTGTTCGTGCAGATGGTTGTTGTCTTGCAAACGTCCCCATCTGTTGACTCAGGGATCGAGACGTGGCTGCACGATCCGTTACAGCCATGCGAATAAGATGCCTGTCATCTCGATTGCTAGTGATACGAGGCCGCTGGGATCCAGCACGGCGTTCCGTATTACCCTCCTGAACCCACCGATTCCATATTCTGCTAACAGTCATTGGATCTCGACCAACGCGAGCAGCAATGTCGCGATACGATAAACGTCAATCGCGATATTCTACAATCCGACCTTTATCAAAGTCGGAAATGTGATGGTTCGCATTTCTGCTCCTTACACGAGGCATCACAACAACTTTTCACCAGGCAACTCCGGTCAACTGCTATTTGTGTATGAGAAATCGGTTGGAAACTTTCCTCATGTCAGCACGTTGTAGGTGTCGCCACCCGCGCCAACCTTGTGTGAATGCTCTGAAAAGCTAATCATTTGCATATCACAGCATCTTCTTCCTGTCGGTTAATTTTCGCGTCTGTAGCACGTCATCTTCGTGGTGTAACAATTTTAATTGCCAGTAGTGTATGTAAAATCTCTAAGCTATCGAGGGCCTCTATCCAGTTACTTCTTGACCTATTTCGTGTGACAATGAAAGATAGCAAAAGGAATGGTGAAGTTTTAAATTTCGTGTTTAAGAAATCGTTTACTCAGGAGAACAGTGTAAACATACCCCCGCTTCACAATCGCACAGACCCCCGTATGGAAGATATAGTAACAGACGTTCCTGACGGCGAGAAGCAACAGAAAGAGTTGAAAACAAATAAGTCGCCGTATGCGGATGGAATCCCAATTCCGTTTTAGAAAGAGTGCCTGCCGGCATTGGCCCCTTAAGTAGCTCGCATTTATCGCGAATCTCTCGCTCAGCGCAACGTCCAAAGTGACTGGAAAAGAAGCACAGATGGCTACCGTATACAGGGTGGTCCATTGATAGTGACCGGACAAATTATCTCACGAAATAAGCGTCAAACGAGAAAACTACAAAGAACGGAACTTGCCTAGCTTCAAAGGGAAAAACCAGATGGTGCTATAGTTATCCCGCTAGATGACGCTGCCCTAGGTCAAACGGATATCAACTGCGTTTTTTTTTTAAATAGGAACCCCCAATTTTTATTACATATTCGTGTAGTACGTAAAGAAATATGAGTGTTTTAGTTGCACCACTTTTTTCGCTTTGTGATACATGGAGCTGTAATAGTCACAAACGTATAAGTACGTGGTATCACGTAACATTCCGCCAGTGTGGACGGTATTTGCTTCGTGATACATTACCCGTGTTAAAATGAACCGTTTACCAATTGCGGAAAAGGTCGATATCGTGTTAATGTGTGGCTATTGTGATCAAATTGCCCAACGGGAATGTGCTATGTATGCTGCTCGGTATTCTGGACGACATCATCCAAGTGTCTGGACCGTTCGCCGGATAGTTACGTTATTTAAGGAAACAATAAGTGTTCAGCCACATGTGAAACGTCAACGACGACCTGCAACAAATGATGATCCCAAGTAGGTGTTTTAGCTGCTGTCGCGGCTAATCCGCACATCAGTAGCAGACAAATTGCGCGAGAATCGGGAATCTCAAAAACGTCGGTGCTGAGAATGCTACGTCAACATCGATTGCAACCGTACCATATTTCTATGCACCGGGAATTGCATGGCGACGACTTTGAACGTCGTGTACAGTTCTGCCACTGGGCACAAGAGAAATTACGGGACGATGACAGATTTTTAGCATGCGTTATATTTCGCGACGAAGCGTCATTCACCAACAGCGGTAACGTAAACCGGCATAATATGCACTATTGGGCGCGGAAAATCCACGATGGTGGACAAGTGGAACATCAGCGACCTTGGCGGGTTAATGTATGGTACGGCATTATAGGAGAAGGGATAATTGGCCCCCATTTTATCGATGGCAATCTAAATAGTGCAGTGTATGCTGATATCCTACGTAATGATCTACCGATGTTACTAAAAGATGTTTCACTGCATGACAGAGTGGCGATGTACTGCCAACATGGATGTCCGCCACATAGCTCGCGTGCGGTTGAAGCGGTATTGAATAGCGTATTTCATGACTGGTGGATTGGTCGTCGAAGCACCATACCGTGGCCCGCACTTTCACCGGATCTGACGTCCCCGGATTTCTTTCTTTGGGGAAAGTTGAAGGATATTTGCTATCGTGATCCACCGACAACGCCTGACAACATGCGTCAGCGCGGTGTCAATGCATGTACGAACATTACGGTAGGCTATCTACTCGCTGTTGAAAGAAATGTCGTTACACGTATTGCCAAATGCATTGAGGTTGACGGACATCATTTTAAGCATTTGTTGCATTAATGTGGTATTTACAGGTAATCACGCTCTAACAGCATGCGTTCTTAAAAATGATAAGTTCACAAAGATACAGGTATGACATCGGGACAACAGAAACAAAATATTCAAACGTACCTACGTTCTGTATTTTAATTTAAAAACCCTACCTGTTACCAACTGTTCGTCCAAAATTGTGAGCCATATGTCTGTGACTATTACAGAGACATCTATCACAAAGCGAAAAAAGTGGTCCAACTAAAACATTCATATTTCTTTACGTACTACAGGAATATGTAATTAAAAGATGGGGGTTCCTATGTAAGAAACGCGGTTGATATAGAGGGTGTTTCAAAAATGACCGGTATATTTGAAACGGCAATAAAAACTAAACGAGCAGTACATTTTCAGGCAGACAAACTTTCGAAATTACAGTAGTTACAATTTTCAACAACAGATGGCGCTGCGGTCTGGGAAACTCTATAGTACGATATTTTCCACATATCCACCATGCGTAGCAATAATATGGCGTAGTGTCTGAATGAAATTACCCGAAACCTTTGACAACGTGTCTGGCGGAATGGCTTCACATGCAGATGAGATGTACTGCTTCAGCTGTTCAATTGTTTCTGGATTCTGGCTTTTTCAAGTCTTTCTGGTCTTTCAAGTGTCCCCACAGAAAGAAGTCACAGGGGTTCATGTCTGGCGAATAGGGAGGCCAATCCACGCCGCCTCCTATATGTTTCGGATAGCCCAAAGCAATCACACGATCATCGAAATATTCATTCAGGAAATTAAAGACGTCGGCCGTGCGATGTGGCCGGGCACCATCTTGCATAAACCACGAGGTGTTCGCAATGCCGTCTAAGGCAGTTTGTACCGCCACAAATTCACGAAGAATGTCCAGATAGCGTGATGCAGTAATCGTTTCGGATCTGAAAAATGGGCCAATGATTCCTTTGGAAGAAATGGCGGCCCAGACCAGTACTTTTTGAGGATGCAGGGACGATGGGACTGCAACATGGGGCTTTTCGGTTCCCCATATGCGCCAGTTCTGTTTATTGACGAAGCCGTCCAGGTAAAAATAAGCTTCGTCAGTAAACCAAATGCTGCCCACATGCATATCGCCGTCATCAATCCTGTGCACTATATCGTTAGCGAATGTCTCTCGTGCAGCAATGGTAGCGGCGCTGAGGGGTTGCCGCGTTTGAATTTTGTATGGATAGAGGTGTAAACTCTGGCGCATGAGACGATACGTGGACGTTGGCGTCATTTGGACCGCAGCTGCAACACGGCGAACGGAAACCTGAGGCCGCTGTTGGATCACCAAATGGCTCTGAGCACTATGGGACTCAACTGCTGAGGTCATTAGTCCCCTAGAACTTAGAACTAGTTAAACCTAACTAACCTAAGGACATCACAAACATCCATGCCCGAGGCAGGATTCGAACCTGCGCCCGTAGTGGTCTTGCGGTTCCAGACTGCAGCGCCTTTAACCGCACGGCCACTTCGGCCGGCTTGTTGGATCACCTGCTGCACTAGCTGCGCGTTGCCCTCTGTGGTTGCCGTACGCGGTCGCCCTACCTTTCCAGCACGTTCATCCGTCACGTTCCCAGTCCGTTGAAATTTTTCAAACAGATCCTTTATTGTATCGCTTTTCGGTCCTTTGGTTACATTAAACCTCCGTTGAAAACTTCGCCTTGTTGCGACAACACTGTGTTCTAGGCGGTGGAATTCCAACACCAGAAAAATCCTCTGTTCTAAGGAATAAACCATGTTGTCTACAGCACACTTGCACGTTGTGAACAGCACACGCTTACAGCAGAAAGACGACGTACAGAATGGCGCACCCACAGACTGCGTTGTCTTCTATATCGTTCACATCACTTGCAGCGCCATCTGTTGTTGAAAATTGTAACTACTGTAATTTCGAAAGTTTGTCCGCCTGAAAATGTACTGTTGTCCCAAGCATATTGCAACAAACGGTGTATTTCTATCGCTGTTCGTTTAGTTTTTATTGCCGTTTCAAATATACCGGTCATTTTTGAAACACCCTGTACGTTTCACCTATCTCAGCGCCATCTAGCGGGCCACCCTTAGCGCCATCTGGTTTTCCCCTTCAAGCTTGAAAAGTTTCGTTCTTTGTAGTTTTTTCGTTTGACGCTTATTTCGTGAGATATTTAGCCCGGTTACCTTCAATGGATCACCCTGTATAAGGAGGGTAAAAGAAAGGACCCAGGTCCTTAACACTGGTTTGTTGCAATAATCTTGAACATATTTTCAGTTCGATTATAGAAAAGTTGCTTGAGGCGAAAAAACTTCTAGCCACATATCAGTACTAGTTTCGCTAATGCGAAACTGATCATGCCCCATTCTCACATGATATCCTGGAAATTATGGATGAGAGGCAACAGGCAGACTCCATATTCATAGGTATACGGAAAAGGCTCGACACTGAGCCCCACTGTAGACTGTTAACGAAGGCACGAGCATACAGAGTAGATTCCCAGAATAATATGCGAGTGCCTCGAAAACTTCTTAAGTAATGTCAGACAGTTCAGCAAGTGTTCATCAGAGACGTGAGTATCTTCAGGAGGGACCCAGGGAATTGTGATAGGACCGCTGCTATTCTCTATATACATTAATAATCTGACGGAAAGGTTGAGCAGCAATCTGCAGCAGTTTGCTGACGATGACATGGTGTACGGGAACACACTACTGGCCATTAAAATTGCTACAGTAAGAAGAAATGCAGATGATAAACGGGTATTCATTGGAAAAATATATTATACTAGAACTGACATGTGATTACATATTCATGGAATTTGGGTGCATAGATCCTGAGAAATCAGTACCCAGAACAACCACCTCTGGCCGTAATAACGGCCTTGATACGCCTGGGCATTGAGTCAAACAGAGCTTGGATGGCGTGTACAGGAATAGCTGCCCATGCAGCTTCAACACAATACCACATCAAGAATAGTGACTAGCGTATTGTGACGAGCTAGTTGCTCGACCACCATTGATCAGACGTTTCCAATTGGTGAGCGATCTGGAGAATGTGCTGGCCATGGCAGCAGTCGAACATTTTCTGTATCCAGAAAGGCCCGTACAGGACCTGCAACATGCGGCCGTGCATTATCCTGCTGAAATGTAGGGTTTCGCAGATATCGAATGAAGGGTAGAGCCACGGGTCGTAACACATCTGAAAAGTAACGTCCACTGTTCAAAGTGCCGTCAATGCGACCAAGAGGTGACCGAGAATTGTAACCAATGGCACCCCCATACCACCACGCCGGGTGATACGCCAGTATGGCGACGACTTATACCCGCTTCCAATGTGCATTCATCGTGATGTCACCAAACACGGATGCGTCCATCATGATGCTCTAAACAGAACCTGGATTCATCCGCAAAAATTACGTTTTGCCATTCGTGCACCCAGGTTCGTCGTTGAGTGCACCATCGCAGGAGCTGTCAGTGATGCAACGTCATGGCTAACTGCAGCCATGGGCTTCGAGCTGATAGTCCATGCTGCTGAAAACGTCGTCGAACTGTTCGTGCAGATGGTTTTTGTCTAGAAAACGTCCACATCTGTTGACTCAGGGATCGAGACGTGGTTGCACGATCCGTTACAGCCATGCTGATAAGATGCCTGTCATCTCGACTGCTAGTGATACGAGGCCGTTGGGATCCAGCACGGCGTTCCGTATTACCCTCCTGAACCTACCGATTCCATATTCTGCTAACAATCATTGGATGTCGACCAACACGAGCAGCAATGTCGCGATACGATAAATCGCAATCGCGATATTCTACAATCCGACCCTTCTCAAAGTCGGAAACGTGATGGTACGCATTTCTCCTCCTTACACGAGGCATGACAAAGTTTCACCAGAAAACGGCGGTCAACTGCTGTTTGTGTATGAGAAATCGGTTGGAAACTTTCGTCATTTCAGTACGTTGTAGGTGTCGCAACCGGCGCCAGCCTTGTGTGAATGCTCTGAAAAGCTAATCATTTGCATATCACAGCATCTTTTTCCTGTAGGTTAAATTTCGCGTCTGTAGCACGTCATCTCCCATGGTGTAGCAATTTTAATGGCCAGTAGTGCATATCGAATTTGACTAAGAAAAGGAGGATACAAGGTAACTTAAATAAAATTTCTAATTGGTGTGATGAGTTGCAGATGGCCCTAAATGAGAAAAAAATGGTTGTTATTGCAGATGAGTAGGAAAAGCAAACCCCTAACGTCGGAATGCAGCACCAGTAGTACGCTACTTGGTACGGTCAGTTCGACTAAATACGTAGGTGTGGCGCTGCAAAGCGATATGAAACGGAACCAGCATGTACGGATTGTAGCAGAGAAGTGGAATGGTCGTCTTCGGTTTATTAGGAAGTTTTAGGAAACCGTGGTTCATCCGTGAAGGAGACGCACTAATGCGACCCGTTATTGAGTACTGCTCAAGATCCTGGAACCCCCATCAGGTCGGATTAAAGGAAGACGTCAAAGCAATTCAGAGGAAGTCTGCTAAATTTGCTAGCGGTGGGTACGTCAACACGCAATATTACGGGGAAGCTTCGGGAACTCAAATGGGAGTTCGTGGAAGGAAGGCAACCTTGCTTTCGGGGAAAACTATCGAGAAAATTTAGAGAACGAGCGTTTGGAGCTAACTGTACGAGGATCCTACTGCCGACAACGTATATTTAGCGTAAGGACATAAGATGCGAGAGGTTAGGGCTCTTACGGAGACAGACAGACAGTCGTTTTTCCGGCGCTCTATTTCCGAGTGAAGGGATATGTTTGGTAGTGATACAACGTACACTCCGCCACTCACCTTAGGGTGCTCTACGGCGTATGTATGTATATGCGTATGGTGTTAAGATAAATTTGCCTCGTAGCGTTGTCTTAAAGAACTGAAAAATTATGAAAGTTTTAACTTCTTTTTATTTCCTGGAGAAGACTTTGAAATTCCACTCACATGTCGTACACGCTATTCTGTTGTTAATGAATTGCCGTAACACATAAATTCCTTGGAAGTAGATTCTGTCGCGTTTTCAACAGGCAGTTTCTTATGTTCAGTTAACTCCAAGCCGTAACAGCAGTATGTGAAAGAATTTCCGTTGTCGTTTGCTACGTTTCTGCTACAAATTTACAGCATGCACTTACATTAACTCTCGGTAATTGCATTTGGATGTACCGTTTCACACTTCAAACTTACTTCTTACAACGGCCATGATTACGCTTAGCAATGTCTAATAATAACGCTGACTGAGTAGTGATGCAAGACGAAGATATGTGTGGATGTGGCAAAGGGAGGTTCGTCAAGAGATGTGCTTGGTTATATTCAGTAAATTTTCTCATGTAATACGGTCATGGTGTGTAGCCGCAGTATTGGAATAAAGACATTGTTGTCTGCGTAACTGCCGTCAGCATAAAGACTATAATGTGAGAGAGTAGACACAAACTCCATTAAATCGGAGCAGGTCTCGCGGTGTCTAGTGCAATATACCAACGGCATCGATATTTGAAGTTAGATCACTATACAGAACCACGGTAGTATGTTATGTTTGTCTATACACGAAACTCCAGAAAGAGTAACCTGAACGAGTCTGAACTCTTAGGATATTTTGAGCAATGTGTCGGAAAATAGGAGATTAGGACTGGAGTAGGATAGGGACCACATATATCCAATAGCATATTTATGACTTATGATACACCCTGTATGGAGGCTGAGCGACGTAGCGTCACTGTATTTGATCACTAGCAAAAGCAATCGATTAATTGACTTTGAAAATCTTGCTTAAAAATTTGAAGATGATGTTTTGATTTTTGGGGCGCTAGACTGCGCGGTCATCAGCGCCCATACAAAGTCCCAATTTTTTCACAGTCCAATTTTTTACACAGTCCAGTCCAGCCATTGTCATGAATGATAATGATGATGATGAAATGATGAGGACAACACAAACACCCAGTCCCCGGGCAGAGAAAATCCCCAACCCAGCCTGGAATCGAACACGGGACCCCGTGATCCAGAGGCAGCAACGCTAGACCATGAGCTGCGGACGTTTAAAAACGTGGAGCAATAATATGATGGGTTTCAAGTTTCTTTCGGGGACTGTAGAGAAAACGTGGCTTTATAATACGGACTGCCGTCAACCAAGCGGACTGGTGAAGGTGAAATTGCAGAAGAAAGAGCAAAACCCTTTATCGTCTGAAAAAAAAACAAAGAGTGATAGCTTTACTAGTGTTTAATTGACGTGACTGATTTTTTGCACAGTGCTAAGACCGTGGTAAGCTTTAATTCTGTTGTGTGCTGTCGGCCATTTAGATGGAAAATATGACTGAAGTGGTCTTTGAAAGAGTTTTGCAGCTTATTCCGCAAGTTTGAGATGGTTGAATGTTGTTGTGTTGCTTCAACAGGGAAATAGAAAAAAAAATCAGAAGGAAGAAAGTTTCGTCGAATGGAACGATTACGTGAATTCTAAAAGCGTGTTATGTAGTGTGAGGAGTAATTTTTTATAAGGAATACAAGAACCGTAATTTCGCCACACTAAGTGCTTTGCACCAACTGGATATGTCTTTGGAAAAAAAAATTCTTTTCGTTCTTCTTTTAGCGTAATTACCACTGCGCCCCGGGTGTAAAGTTCAAACTGCCAGATGCTATGTTGTATGTTGATCTGAAGAAATTGTTTCGGCCGCTTACTGTGCACTCAGATAAAGAAATGACACCTGCAAAATAGTTACTGCCAAATTCCCGTATTAAAGTATTGAAGAGCTTTTCGAACGACTCCAGCAAATTCTACAATGTTATCAAGCAGCATTTCCGAAGTACCTGGTGATACCTCTTACGGCGAACGTTTCGTATCTTCTCTATTTCATGACTCTTGTCCTGTCAAGGAAATGAAAGAAAAGAGCGAAGCCTTGGCGTTCTTTAGAGATGGAGCTAAGTTTGGACTGAACAAAGATGTAGAAGGTAGTCGAGCGTACCATAGACAAAGAAACCATTGCGGCATTTGTCTTACCAGATCTAGGTGAACCACGGAAACTCTAAATCGAGATGTTCACTGGAATTTGAACTTATCCACGAGGAGCTACGTTCAAGTTTCCCGTGTGCGACCGCTTCAAACGTGCACTTATTTCGACGACCCCTTCTACTATTACATGGTGCACGCGTGACACCCACTCTACGAAACATGTCGTTCAATATCTATTTTCGTCAAGCAATTAATGCGATGAAAACAGCATGCAACCGCCTGTCAACCGTAGCGAAACTCTGACACGGCTTTCAATCATTACGCGCCACACACAACGGGCGAGAACAACTAGGTCCGTTCTCCATATTTATGGAGTATCGATTCGTATCGCCTATTAAGAGCTTGACTACAAAGCAAACGAGGTTCACCACAGCCTCGATGAAACAGACCGACTACGCCAGACCAGACTCCAACGCAGCCGTTACAACAGTGCACTCGTCAACGGTTTCATCCAAACGGTACGAAGCAACCCCTGCAACTACCGACGTCACACAAATGCTCAACATCAATTATTCTCTCCTTTCAACAAGGCATACGACGAAGATAATTCTGCTCTCGTTAGGAAACAAGTTCTGCACCTGAAAAGCGTCGTTTTGTCACGCTCTCCGGCTTGCGTCTTCGAACGGAAGGAAAGAAACGTCTGCTGCACGCAGATTGACACGGAAGGAGAGGTTCACCGTCTTGGTGCCCTCGCTCACAGCGTGCTAGGTCCGTTCGTCAGGCACAGCAAGTCGCACGGCAGTCCGGACCTCGCGCGACGCTACGGTCGAGCGATTACTGCAGTACTCCTCGGCCGCAATTCTCTCGGAAATGTCGTAAACAAATCTGTTCATGGGGTCATCGCCTCCGATGAGATGCCGGTGTCAGAGTGCACCTGCTTCAGCACCTTAGAAATTCATTTGGCATAGCTTCCTTCCCATTCGATCCAAAATAATAACAATAACATTAAAAATACAAAAGTATAGTCGTAATGACATTATATACTTTTCCAAAGCAACTTTCTTCCTTTCTTTCGCTTACGCCATAGCCCCGCAGCGATCGAAGGGTCGGCGTGGTTACAACGGATTTGGCGAGGTTAGTGTTAGGGGTGGCCGGATGCCCTTCCTGCCGCCACCCCCTACCCCCTAGGACAGAATCAGTGTACGCCAACTCTCTGCGTCTAGTGTAAATCGTGAAACAGTGCGGACGTGTTGTAAATGTCTGTGACGCGTGTAACTGAGACGGAACGTGGGGACCAGCCCGCTATTCACCTATCGGGATGTGGAAAACTGCCTAAAAACTACATCCAGGCTGGCCGGCACACCGGCCTTCGTCGTTAATCCGCCGGGCGGGTTCCATCCGGGGCTGGCGCGCCGACCCGAGTCCAGGAAGCAGCGCGTTAGAACTCTGCGCTAACCTGGCGGGTACATTTTCCAGACCAACGTTGTGCATCATATCTTTTAATACGAGGGTTGACTGAAAAGTAATGCCTCCGCCTTCGTAACTCTTTAACAGTTTGCAGCTTTGGTATTCGGCAGGTACTGGCTTGTCCCGTAGTCTCTTCTCCACAGCCTTAGCACTGTACGGTTCTGTTGTTACAGTGTAAAGTATGTAACCCTGCGCAGACGGTCGCTCAATGCGATTTAAGCAACGTGCAGTCATTGAGTTCTTGAAGCAGAAGGTGTTACCGCAAAGGAGAGTCATCAGAGAATGAAAGCAGTTTATGGTGAATGTATTGATGTGAGTACTGTGCGTCGTTGGGCGAGTAAGTTTCAAGATGTTGAGGCGGGAATATCTGGCCTGCGTGACAGTCAAAAAGTTGGACGTCCTGTGACAGCAACCACCGAGTTTCACAAGCAAATTGTTGACATGGTGATTCAGAGAGTAATTGCAAGCAGAATCGGCATTTCGCAAGAACGTGTGGGTCGTATTATTGCTTTGCTTGGCTATCGGAAGATCTGTGCATGATGGATTCCCCGGATGCTGACTCCTCAAATGAATGCGCACCACCGTACGGCATCGTCTATACAGTCCAGATTTAGCACCGTCTGACTTCCATCTCTTCCCGATAGTGAAAGACGATCTGCGAGGACACCAATTTGCTTCTGGTGAAGACGTTGAGAGAACTGTGAGACTGTGGTTGCGGAAACAGTGTCCACTTCTTCCCTGACGGCTTTAGAAAACTTCTCATCGTCGGCAGAAATGTATCCTGTTTGCTGTTGATTATGTGGAAAAGTGAATATTGGTAACTAAAGATCACATTCTAAGGATTATTTCTGCGTTTGATATATTAAAATATTCCCATCCAAACCCAGTTAACGAAGGTGGAGACATTACTTTTTTTTTTCAACCCTCGTACTTCTGACAATTTGTGAAAAATACCGAGCCTATTACTTTACCTTTCCTTCACAAAAAATCCTGTGTCTTATGCCAAGTCGGTCAATACTAATATCTTGTTTATAGATCATAATGACAGTCTTACCTCAGCCGGTATAACTCCAAAGACCATCATCATAAATGGTTTACACAAAAAACAGCTAATAACGATTATGTTGTTGACAAGCACCTGCCCATTAATTTATTCACTTTCAAAACTCTGAGGCAGTTGGAGGAAATTTACGGTTTCGCTGTCCGGTGGTACCCTAACTTACGACCGATGTTGCAGTGAATAAACTTCAATGATGTGGCCACGATGTCGTATCCACACGAAGCGAAGAGTATGCGTGGAATGGCAATAGTGTAGTTCTAAGAAAACTGCAGAACGTTTCAGAACGTCGATATCAAACATTATGGAATATGATGCGCCGCACACCGAATATAATTTCTTCTCAAGCGACACGTTTTTTTATCCGTTATTTAATAGTATACTCTTGAGATATCTCGAATATTCTAAGACTGAAGAACAACAGATTATTTTCTAGTTGTGGTTTGTTCGAAAATACGTATTTACAGCAACAGTCATTCGTGAATATTTTTCTGTGGGCTACTCCCGTAACAAACTCGAATTTCTTGTTTTTCCTTTGCGCGTAGTTATTATGTTGATGATAGACCATCGTTTTACTACTGAACACTAAATGAATAAGAAAATGAAAAAAAGAAATATTTTGTGGAGGTCGTGTTGTACACTTTTAATGAATGTTAAGAACTGCATTACGCAATGCACAACTGTAACAATACATTTCGTTAGCGGTGATCGATTTTGGTGCAGAATCAGACAGTTATCGGGTCCAAAAATTATCTCAGCTGTGCATCTGCATAACTGGAATAACAGAAATCGATCTTCACTAAAGACATATATTGTTACTGCTGTGTACTGCATAGTGCAGCTATTAGCAAAGGAGAACTAATATAATTTGGAAGGAATTGTAATCATCATACACAGGGCGATTCCTTGATGATATCACATATTTTCAATGACGATGGAGAATGGTAAAAGTATCAACCGGTACTGCTCTTGCTAAGACTGTAACTTAAGTAATCCCGAGAGTACTAAGCGTCCAGATAATAATCCAACTAACTCAAGGCAGATGGTGTATTGTGTAGTGACATGAGCAGTCCTGGTGTACAATGTCTGTACTGTAGAAGACTGGAGTCTGAGTTTACAAGATGAATTACTAACGCCAGTTTGCCCTAAACAAATGTATTTTAGCCGGTGATGGAACTTGCGGACATGGTTTTCGTATGTAGGCAAGCAAATGTAAGCAGCAGAGAAGCAGGATGATTGCACAGAACCAAATGTCCGCGTATAAGGCATCCAGCACACACCAGATTCCCAAGATTGTTCCAACTATTAAGTGGAACAGGGCAATTGCTATGACAGTAGAACGACCGAGGAGGACGAAAAACTACACGGACTCACGACTAATGAGTTACAGTTGCTATTCGAGTTGATGAGGCTTTACTTAACTACTGGTACTGAGAGCACGGTCGGAGTGGACAGACGGAGGAAGCTGCAGTTCTAGCTATTGCCTGTCCCATAATTATCCGTTGCTCTGGAGACGACTCGTGGTTCTCAACCAACAGCAGCGGAGTTCAGCACTGTCGTCGGCTGCATTCTTCTTCGTCCGCACAGATACACCATCGTAAGGCTGTTAACTCACAGAATATAACTAATATTGTACACGCATTGCCCAGTGGCATCTCTTTCACAAACTTTGGTAATAACTTTCTTGAATAATAACTTGTAGTGCATCTGTATTGTCACTGCCCTCAGACATTGTCACTAAACAGAATGTCTTAAAACTGTGAAAACTGATTCACTATTTACAGCCAATTTTGTTTGTTTGCTAATGAGCAGTTTCAGTCTAAATTTTGCTGCTACAGTAACTGCACATTCTTATATTGCATAATATAGGTTTAACCAATTTGTAGTTTTGAGTATTAGCTTCAGTCACTTAAAATAACGTGAAATTTCACTGGCAAAAGTAATAACGAAAGATGCAGCACAAATTAAAAGTGCACAATTTTATTTATGCTGTATTTAGCTTAGCTAGTGGCTTCTGCTGGATTGGTATGTATTTTATTGTTCTTATGTTAAAAGTAAAGCAGTTGCTCATTTGCTTAAAGTAAATTCAGTTCCGTCTTTCAATAATTAAATGTAAATTCCTTACCCTTTTCCAAATTTTGCATTGCTTACGCTGAGGATAATAATTATCATTTTTTTGTACGTAACAGAGTTTCAGTTACAATCAGTCATTTATTTAACAACCAGCTACATTTAACTTTGCTTGAGAAATGTTGTATTTCAGATTAAGTAGCTGCAAACTCAGTGTTTTCTGATTCGTATATTTTCTCATGAAGTGTTGTGAAAAAGTACGACAACCCTCTCTCGCCACGCCATTGATTATTTGCTTAATATTCTTTACCATTACCTTTATTTAGGACTTTTGATATACACTCCTGGAAATTGAAATAAGAACACCGTGAATTCATTGTCCCAGGAAGGGGAAACTTTATTGACACATTCCTGGGGTCAGATACATCACATGATCACGCTGACAGAACCACAGGCACATAGACACAGGCAACAGAGCATGCACAATGTCGGCACTAGTACAGTGTATATCCACCTTTCGCAGCAATGCAGGCTGCTATTCTCCCATGGAGACGATCGTAGAGATGCTGGATGTAGTCCTGTGGAACGGCTTGCCATGCCATTTCCACCTGGCGCCTCAGTTGGACCAGCGTTCGTGCCGGACGTGCAGACCGCGTGAGACGACGCTTCATCCAGTCCCAAACATGCTCAATGGGGGACAGATCCGGAGATCTTGCTGGCCAGGGTTGTTGACTTACACCTTCTAGAGCACGTTGGGTGGCACGGGATACATGCGGACGTGCATTGTCCTGTTGGAACAGCAAGTTCCCTTGCCGGTCTAGGAATGGTAGAACGATGGGTTCGATGACGGTTTGGATGTACCGTGCACTATTCAGTGTCCCCTCGACGATCACCAGTGGTGTACGGCCAGTGTAGGAGATCGCTCCCCACACCATGATGCCGGGTGTTGGCCCTGTGTGCCTCGGTCGTATGCAGTCCTGATTGTGGCGTTCACCTGCACGGCGCCAAACACGCATACGACCATCATTGGCACCAAGGCAGAAGCGACTCTCATCGCTGAAGACGACACGTCTCCATTCGTCCCTCCATTGACGCCTGTCGCGACACCACTGGAGGCGGGCTGCACGATGTTGGGGCGTGAGCGAAAGACGGCCTAACGGTGTGCGGGACCGTAGCCCAGCTTCATGGAGACGGTTGCGAATGGTCCTCACCTATACCCCAGGAGCAACAGTGTCCCTAATTTGCTGGGAAGTGGCGGTGCGGTCCCCTACGGCACTGCGTAGGATCCTACGGTCTTGGCGTGCATCCGTGCGTCGCTGCGGTCCGGTCCCAGGTCGACGGGCACGTGCACCTTCCGCCGACCACTGGCGACAACATCGATGTACTGTGGAGACCTCACGCCCCACGTGTTGAGCAATTCGGCGGTACGTCCACCCGGCCTCCCGCATGCCCACTATACGCCCTCGCTCAAAGTCCGTCAACTGCACATACGGTTCACGTCCACGCTGTCGCGGCATGCTACCAGTGTTAAAGACTGCGATGGAGCTCCGTATGCCACGGCAAACTGGCTGACACTGACGGCGGCGGTGCACAAATGCTGCGCAGCTAGCGCCATTCGACGGCCAACACCGCGGTTCCTGGTGTGTCCGCTGTGCCTTGCGTGTGATCATTGCTTGTACAGCCCTCTCGCAGTGTCCGGAGCAAGTATGGTGGGTCTGACACACCGGTGTCAATGTGTTCTTTTTTCCATTTCCAGGAGTGTATTTTGCCCTAGTGTGCTGTAGACTGTTTAACTATCCTTTTTCGGTTTCCTAAACAGTATTTTTTGGTTCAAATATTACGTGAAAGCCTTTTCTCCCCTGTGTGGTTAGTGAATGACAGCACTACGAGGGTTGGAACTATAATAGTGGCGAGTATTTATGTACAGCTCGTACAAAAGAGATACGTGTTTAAAAGTTTTACTAACCTTCAAAGTAGTCACCAGCATTGTGTATAGCCTGTTGCCAGCGATGTAGAAGTCGTAGGACATTCTTAGCAGTGCCAGTTTTGTTGATAGTTCTAGCGGGGCGGTCTATTGCCCGACGAAGTTGTAGCAGTTCTGAAGCGAATGCCGTGAGGTGTTTCCTTCAGCTTAGGAATCTAATTGAACTCACGAGGGCTTAAGTCAGGGGAGTGCTGTAGGTGGTATAGCACTTACCAGCCCCATCAGTCAAACAAATCAGTAACAGCTTGCACTGTACGTGCTTGAGCATTGCCCTGTAAAATGATTTTCAGGTCCTGCAGAAAGTGTCATCACTTCTGTCTCTAAGTTGGTCGTAGGTTGTGTTCCAAAAATGAGGACCATAGAGAAAGAAGTGGCGACACTTTCTGTAGGATCTGAACACAATTTGCTGAATGGTGTGTGGATGCAAACTGTCTGACTGATGGAGCTGCTAAGTGCTATACCACCTACTGCCCTCCTCTGACTTACGCCCTCGTGAGTTCAACTCGATTTCTAAACTGAAGGAAACACTTCACGCTGTTCGCTTCAGAACTGCTACAAATTCGTTGGGCAGTAGACCGCGCCGCTCGAACTGTTAACACAACTGGCATTGCTAAGATGGTTCAGATGGGTCTAAGTACTATGGGATTTAACATATGAGATCATCAGTCCCCTACACTTAGAACTACTTAAAACTAACTAACCTAAGGACATCACACACATCCATGCCCGAGGCATGATTCGAACTTGCGACCGCAGCAGCAGCGCGGTTCCGGACTGAAGCGCCTAGAACCGCTCGGCCAAACCGTCGATTTTGTTCGTTCCACTCGTTGTTAGGCTTACTCCATACCTTCTACGTAGTATTCCAGTGTTCTCCCAATAACAGTTTTCAGTGCATTTACTGAACTGCCTTTCGTTCTGCTCACCGTCAGTCGAGATACCTTTGTGCGCACAACTCAGTTGTTACCTTCGCGTTCCCTGAACGTGCTTTGTTAAGAAAAAGTATATCAACTTTCTCTTGGTTTGTGAAAGACATTCATGTTCCCGTACTAATCAGCACTGGACACACGGACCGACACAGACAGAATGAAATATACGTTTCGTCCTTGCATCTTTCACCGGTATCGCGTTGTTACAACACTGTTTTCTTCTTAGTCGATCTGGTGTATCTCTTTGTGAGAGTATAAAATCACAAATATATACACTGAAGAGCCATAGAACTCGTACAGGGATATGTATTCAGATACAGATATACGCAAACTGGCAGAATATGTCGTTGCGGTCGGCAACGCCTATAAAAAACAACATGTGTTTGGTGAAGTTGTTAAATCAGTTACTGGTGCTACAATGGAAGGTTATCAAGATTTAAGTGAGTTTGAACGTGGCATATAGTCGGCGCACGAGTGGTGGGACACAGCATCTCCGAGCTAGCGATGAAGTGGGGACTTTCCAGTACGACAATTTCACGAGTGTTAGGCGAATATCAGATATCAGGTAAAAAATCAAATCTCCGTCATCCCTGCGGCCGGAAAAAGATCCTACAAGAACGGGGGTAACGACGACTGAAGAGAATCATTCAACGCGACAGAAGTACAACCGCTCAGCAAAGTGCTGCAGATTTCAGTGCTGGGCCATCAACAAGTGTCAGCCTGCGAACCATTGAACGAAACATCATCGATAAGGGCTTTCGGAGCCGAAGCCCCACTCATGTACTCTTGATGACGTCATGAGACAAAGCTTTGCGCCTCGCCTGGGCCCGTCAACACCGACATTTCACTGTTAATGAATGGAAACATGTTGTCTAGTGGGTCGAGTCTCGTTTCAAATTGTATCCAGAGAATGGACATGTTCGGGTATGGAGACAACTTCATGAATCGTGGACCCTGCACGTCAGCAGGGGACTATTCAAGCTGGTGGAGGCTCTGTAATGATGTGAGGTGTGTACGGTAGGAGTGATACGGGACCACTGATATGTCCAGGTACCACTCTGACAGATGACACGTACATAAACATCCTGTCCGATCACCTGCATCCACTCATGTCCACTGTGCATTCCGACGGACTTGGGCATTTACGGCAGGACAATGCGACACCCCAGACCCACAGAATTGCTTCAGAGTGGCTCCAGGAACACTCTTCTGAGTTCAGATACTTCCACTGTCCACTAAACTCCTCAGATACGAACATTATTGATCATATCTTGGATGCCTTGCAAGGTACTGTACAGAAGAGATCTCACACCACCCGTACTCGAAAGCCCTGCAGGATTCATGGTGTCAGTTCCCTTCAGCACTACTTCAGACATTAGTCGAGTCCACGCCACGTCGTGTTGCGGCACTACTGCCTGCTCGCGGGGGCCCCACACGATATTAGGCAGATGTACCTGTTTCTTTGGTTTTTCAGTGTATATAAGGCAGTATCGGTTTCATGTTCAAAATAGGTACATCATAAGATTCGAATATTGTGACTACTCCGGAACTATTGTTGGAATTTTAAAGAGTAAAAAGCCAATTAATTAGTTTCCCTTAAAATTACGACACCAGCAGCAGAAAGTGCTGTAGTTCCATTTGAGAAAGCAAATTGGATTCTGAAATCACTGATTAATTTTGCTATGAAAAGATACTGTACGTCGTTTAGTGAGGACTATCCTACAGTTCATCTGGCTGAAAAAAGGATTACATTATTTTAAACGATTCCGAAAATAGATGAGGTATTTTCTTAGCTAATTCATCCTGTGTACAGGGTGGTCGGAAACAGTCTCAAAAGCTTGTAAGGGTGGGAGAGACTGTGTCGACAAACGTGTTCTTAGTTTATTTTCCAAAACTGAACAACAGAGAGATACAGTAACCGGACATCGGACGGTAGTAAGGATCGAACCCGAGAAAAAGGAGGAGCAGTCTCGTACGCTATTATCTACGCTTTGAGTACAACTTGCACTAACTGTATCTGCAGGGACGCTTGAATTTGCGCTCGCAGTGACCTGATTGGCTAACATCAACGCTAGTCATCTCGGAAAACTCCTTACGTTAACTTTTAACAACTTTTCCTGAGCATTGCGGTCGCTCGGTTCCAGACTGCAGCGCCTAGAACCGCACGGCCACTCCGGCCGACCATTTGAGTAGGTAACAAGTTGAATGCAGATATGTAAACGTGCGTGATATGTGTTGTACAGGTGACAGGTGTCAATTTGTGGGGTGGTGTTCCATACCTGTCGAACTTGATCGGTCGATACAGGGACAGTTATTACTGTTTGTGGATGACGCTGGAGTTGACGTCCAGTGAAGTCCCATATGTGCTCGTGCAACCTCCCCCTCACTTATCGACCTTAATGACAGTGAAAAATTAAACCGCGTGTACCTAATGGAAATTTGGGAAAAGCAATCGTCACCGAAGTTAATCTGTCAGTGAAGAGGGAGGAAAGGGTTACATCTAAATGAAAGGAAAAATGCAAAAGAAACTGGTGGAAATGAATTTTGAAAAGGGGTAAAGTTAATAAAGAAAGTAAATGTGCGGTCGTCACGTTAACAATTAATTGGCGCTAATTAGATATTTAAGATTTGGGGGAAATTACGGTCGCCAGTCCTAAGGACAATTACTATAGTAACTGCAAAAGAAAGGTTATTACACATATAACTAGCACTAGAAGCGTGGCAACTGAAGGTTGACACGTGTAGTGTGAAAACTGAAAGTTTGTCAGAAGTAATAAATTTCGTTACACTCTGACTTAATGTAGCAAAAGAATTAATAAAACCGGAAAATCGAAAGTTAATTTAGTGACTGAAGTTAATAGTGAGCTTTCTTTCTGAAGCACATCAAAATTCAGTAAAATACGGTTAGTCTTGGACTACCTCAACAATCATTTCAAAAGCTACTTGAATCTACGCAATTTAGAAATAAGAGATTTAACTTTGAACTTGAATTAAATGATTCTGAACAATTAACAATACTAAAATTTAGTACGTACCAAGCTGAGCTGCAGTCACAGGTAAGCTAAAATACGGTAACAAAACTCGCACTCTTAATTTGTGCTTGTGTAATCTAAATATTGTAGCCAGCTATGAATACCTTAACTGAACTTTGAAATTAAAGCAGTGAAATCGAATGATGCTGGCGTTTGAATTTCAACGACACTCGGGTTCATTCCGGAAAAGGAAGGGACCCTGCTGCTTGGCAATGCAATTGGGACAATGAGCAACAAAGGTTCATGCTACGTTGCTGTAATTTTGTGATTTGAACAGTTTCAAAAGCTGAGGTCTGCCATACAGTTCTAAAACTTTACGTGCTTCCAGTCTTCCTTGTTGGTTGATTGAAGGTTTGAAGCCGTCAATCGAGGAGGTGGCGACAGTCACTCATTGTCGGCCATCGCTGTTGCAGAAGCTGGATGTTGGCGCGCCTTCTTCTCAACACGGTCACCAGGCGAAACGGGCTCTTGATGTGCGCCAGCTAATGCCTCCCGTCCGCGACACCGTGTCAGAAACTATCATAGCAAGGCCGGCCGCTGGTGGCCGAGCGGTTCTGGCTCTACAGTCTGGAACCGCGCGACCGCAACGGTCGCGGGTTCGAATCCTGCCTCGGCCATGGATGTGTGTGTGGATGAACTATCTTTTGTGTTTACTAAGAGACGAGTTCGTTCTCAAAGTGATAACCATATACTCATTTTTACCTTTAATTCTGTTCTACTTTAGTATGTACGAGTATAAAATTTATTGTCATAAATACTGACGCACGAAGTTCTCGATAGCTACTCGGCTTTTTCTTGTCACAGTCAGTGTCGTCTCCAGATAGAGAGGTCGGATGATGTACACTCGGTCATGCAGCAGAAAAATGCAGTGACCGTATCTATACTGAGGCTGAATTGACGACCTTGGTAAAAGCGTACCTTGTAATGGTACTTGAGTTACGTAACCATTACGGCACATCGCCTCAACCTCTCGATACCAGCAATATTCTACTGCGTTTCCGTAAAGTAGTTAACATATTTCTGAGATGACATTCAGATTTGATTTCAATAATGTAAAGGTACTTTGATACATCGATATGTTTATATTGCAATGAATTTTTTTTTTTTTACTATGGGACTTAACTGCTTAAATCTAACTAACCTAAAGACATCACACACATCCATACACGAGGCAGGATTCGAACCTGCGACCGTGGCGGTCACGCGGATCCAGACTGTAGCGCCTAGAACCGCACGGCCACTCCGGCCGGCTGATATTATTCTTATGTGAATTCTCTCTTTTGTCACTATGATGTTTGACGTTTTTTTAACTCTGATTTTTGGGCGCGTAAGCGGTTATTAGAGAGTCAAGTCTTGGACGTCATGTTGAAAAGACGCAAATTGTAGACAGTTTATAAAATGTGAACTTTAACAGTGAGGAAGATATTTTCAAGTATGTTTTATTTTGTGAAGTGAAGTGATATTGCAACAAAAGTAATAAAAAAGAAGTGTAACTTAAATTGGGAGTGCTGATTACTTTTTTACATCACCATTGTCTTAACTTGCATAAGTTTAATCTTCAAGAATGGTTTGTGAAACACATCTATAAAACTTTTGAATATCGCAGAATAGCACCTAGTCCTCTTTGCATCCGAGCTCGGAATCATCACTACCTAGATTTTCGACGATAGAGCCATGAATTCACAACGAGACGAGCGTGGGGAACACTAAAAGATGAGTGCCTAGTTTATCCGTTATTTCATGAAACGACTTTATTAACTGTGCTCTAATGGCACCTGCCACATAATATAACTTTGTTGTTGCCCGAAAATGCAGTATTTAGCAGCGTGAGCAGCACCACAATCATAATTAATTTTTAACCTTTGTTGTGGTAGGGTTGTTAGAACCTCCAGTGTCTAATATAGGTAAACATATCATTTACATTCATTGTGATGGAACTTTGAGCTGGGAGTCCACCGCTCGAGATTTTGTGACATGCTGAAAGTTTTGACAATCTGTTACAACCCCCGAGCTCTGGGATTTTAATATGCCAGAACTCACGGGAAGTATGGTTTGGGAGAGAGGAATGGCTGAAGCCGGGCCTCCTGCTGAACACGGCGAAGGCGCTGCGCAGCGTTCGTGGGTCAGCGCGAACTCGAAATGCAGGAATCTGCAGCGTCCGTGCCCTGCTGCACAGCCCTGCGGACCTATCGCTCCACTCGCTCCACGGCTAACCGGCCGCTGTGTGCGTTATTCGCGCCCAATGAGCCGGAACACGGCTGACTGCTCCCTGAAGCGCGACTCGTGGACTCGCGTGTAGGGCTCCGAAAGGAAGCAGAAGACCGCCTTCTTTGTAGCGAACCTTAGCAGCTCCGGCCGTCCGCACAGGGCAGCTGGTTCAGTGCCCGCAGACAGCTCTGCTCCCGGGAGGCTTGTAACCTCCGTGACAACAGTACTCGTTAAAGCCTGTGCTGTGGTAAGTGAGCGGGGTTCACCTTATGAGAAAGGATTTCTGTATAGATATCGACCGTGTGTACCTGAATGGTGGCAAATCAGACTTACATCCACTCTGTGATAACAATGATCCATCAAGTAAGTTCGAAACGCAATTACACGTGAGGATGGATCAAAAGCAACCCAGAAGATGCTACCAATTAGATAATAATACGATCGCCAGCCTAATTAGGCATTAACTGAGTTTCTTCCCTATAGAAGTTGGTATATATCCATGCAAAACAACAAGTTGTAACACTGCATAATATTGTCGAATTTTAGAACCAGAAAATCTATTGAACTGATAGTTTCACGTTCTGTACTGATATGGATGAATACATAACACTACACTCTAATGTACACTACAAAACTTTATACTGTCTATTAATCTGCTTAGAATAGGGCATAGGTTACCCTACAAATTGCACTTTCGTGCCACACACAAAATGTCAATCTTGATGAAGATAAAACACTGATAAAGTTTGACTTTTATATTGACTTTAACTTTTTGTTGGTCAAACCAATTTGCAACACTTCAGAATTCAAATGAATGAGGGGTGACGCTGAAACTGTTATGATCGCTGTTTTTAAGAAATTGATTACTGAGTTTATTATGCGTTCAAGATTTCCAGTATCTAAGTTACTACTCTTTTCATCTTATTTACTGCTCATTTAAGTGCCTCTAAATCTGTCTCGAAATAATAAACTTCATTACTATATCAATACTAAAGTTATCTTTCAACTTCGTTAGACTTTCGTTATTCATTTACTGGTTCATTAACAAAACATTTTTTTAAACACCATTCTAACATAGCTAGTTCTGCAAATAATTATTATTAACACCAATTTTAATTTTCATTTCGGGACACTCGGATTGCACAACATTTGGAAAGGACTCTGTCTAGGTTAGTTGTGGGTATAATTAAATGATGGGAAAGTTCTGGTAAAATTTAGGTTATTATTGCACCGAACAAACACAGTTCACTCTCTGATCCACACGAATACAGTACTAAAAGTTTCAACCTGCTAGTATCGATGCGGCGGTTGGCGGGCGGCGAGATGGCGAGGCACAGAGCACACATACAACCACAGCTATGGCTCTTGACGTATCGGCACTTTAATTCTTCTTAGCGTCGCAATACTTTTCCATTTAGTGCCTATGGAATTTTCACATGCTGTGTGGCCGTTGGAAAAGCATACCCGAGGCTCACTGAAGCTATGTCATCCAGGAGAGCCTCCTCGCTCCAGAAGGTGTTGCTCAAACCAGTGCCAAACTCCAACTCCTACTACTGTGCCCGTTGTGCCGTGCAGTGCCCGCGCGCATTTTCCCGCGCCCGCCTGCCATCCAACTTTTACCGCTCCCTGACAGACCGGGGTATTCACCAGAGGTTTTGCATTCTACATATCCTAACACATTGCCTACGTATGGACCAGACGCACAGTTACAATTTTAAACGTCTTACAACAGTCTCAACATTTGTTACACTTCAGTTCTATTACAATATTACTTGACATTTGACATCAACATTAATATTCGCCTTGAAACTTATTTGCAGTTTTTTTAACACAATGGCGTGAAACAAAAAAATTGAAATCAGAACATCACTTACACATGTTTATCGAAAAATCAGGTGGAAAAAATTACTTATATATGCAATAGTACAGAGTCGTTGTTGTTACAGGCTGTGTGTTGGCGTCCCGGCCCGGCGCCCTGCAGTCCACCGTATAATGCCACCCAAAGAATGGAGACCAGCAACCCTCTCTTTGCTCGCGCCGGTGTAGCTCCGAGGTGCGACTCGCTCCTTTACAGCAGTGATGCGTCCGTGGAGCAGAGGTGGAAAAATGGTTCAAATGGCTCTGAGCGCTATGGGACAACATCTGAGGTCATCAGTCCCCTACACTTAGAACTACTTAAGGGGCTCCGGAAAGGCTCAAAATTATGAAAAGTTCAATTTTTACTTTTTTGCGTTTTATGAATCTGCAGACTATTACCTTTTAATAGACATATAATTTATTCAATTCCGAAAACGACAACTATTTAAAAAATTTTTTTGAAACGTGTTCTACATGGGCGTGACCCACTGTGGCGCTGTTAAACTGCTGTCAAATGGTGTTATTATTAACGTCCGTATTCATCGGGTACATTTTAGTGATGTGAGATAAAGTATAAAACCTATTTTCAGAGACTTAGCAGCACCTGAACTGTTGAAAAGTGTATTCACGGAAAAACTCAAAACCCCAATGAAAGTGTAAATAGTGTTATATGGTCGAGAATCCCCAAGACTGTATTTGTTGGAATAGAAACTCTTCACTTTGGTGTGTATGATGCTGTTGCGACTTTCAATGATGGCAACATTGTAAGGTGCAAGGTATTTAGAAATATGGGAATGAAGATAGGTTCTAACATGGTACGAGCGATGCTTGCTTTAGACAAGGAACACCTTCGGGCTGCAGACAGGGCTGTAAAGAGTCTAGAAATACAAGCAAGAGTAAACAGGAGGAGGAACAAGAGGAAGCTGGAGGAGGAGTTTGCAGAGGATGAAGATAATCCATCCTATGGACCTGGAATGCACTAAAAAGTTAATCCAATCTTTGTCGCTCGATTCCCAAAACTTTTATTTTCTCATACTAATTACATGTTTTGTAAGGATCTTCCAAACATATTTGTTTCAAACTTTCAGTAAATGTTACACAGTACCTTCTGCATAATTTAACACAGCCTTTTTCCAAAAAACTGTATATTTTTGAATATATAAATAAAAAATTGCAAAAAATGTTGTGAATTTTCATTACAATTGAAAAAAATCATCTTTAATAACTGAACTAAAATTTTGTAAAATCCCTGTGTTAAGTTGTAGCCCATATTCCAATAAATAATCTGTAAAAAGTTCAACTTCCTACCTCAAATACTTTGTGAGGAAAGATGTAATTTATAAGCGTTATTTTAACATTGCAAATATAGGGCGTTCCGGAGCCCCGTAAATCTAACTAACCTAAGGACATCACACACATCCATGCCCGAGGCAGGATTCGAACCTGCGACCGTAGCAGCAGCGCGGTTCCTGACTGAAGCGCCTAGAACCGCTCGGCCACAGCGGCTGGCAGAGGTTGGAGGTAGCTTCGGTGGGCCGGCTGGCCGCCGATATCCGACACCAAAAGGTCGTCGTGGTTGGCCTGCAACTTAAACAATCGTCATTCTCTCCTGTTGTAGTATTCGAATTATTATCTTTGTATCTACAGTCTGAAAACCACTGTGATGTGCATGGCACAGAATGTGACCTCCTCCCTCCCCCCCCCCCCCCCCCCCACACCCGACACCTTGCTTTGAGCCTTTGAGCTCGCTCATTTTTACACTTTTGACTACGCCTCTGACGTAGCACGTCTGGAGGGGAAAGTGGAGTGCTCTTTGCTAATTACAATACCATCTTTCCTCAGCCCGCTTCGGCCTCTTCACACAGGCGCTATTGTAACTGCAACGTATGCATTCTTCACAACACGTGAGTGCCCTGTGCCGCCCTGATTACTTCACGTTTGTATACAATAATCACCGGGTCGTGCCGTCCAGCCTGCCAGGGGCATCTTAACCCCGCTGAGCCGTGGTGCACCTTTTCTGGCACACCAGCTGTTTGGCACGACACCATCGATTACCCGGTTGTACTAGGATCATTGCCCCTGCTATGATCTCGCAGGTGTTCCGCGCTCGCGGCAGTTGGTGTTGGACTCGCTACGGGGCGGAGGGACGTGCTTGAGTGGTCGAAAGAGGAAAACACACGTTTTCGGCCAGCAGTGGAACGCCGGATGTACCTCGTAAGACGGTCGCGAGTCTGTGGTGGAGCTGCCTGATGTCAACTCAGGGCGCTGTTCGTCGCATAGCCTTGGTGCCTGTTTTCTTTGAGAGACCCATCCCTGGAGACCATCTCGAACAACGCTCTCCAGCGAAGAAGTAAGTGATTTTGGTTCCTTCGTTCCGTTGAACCATTTGCGTTGCAGCGAATGTACTTGTTGCTTGGATGCCCTAATGTACGCGTTGTTGAAGCAATAGCTGCCGGCAAAGTGTGTGACCGCATGGAGACCAGCAGTTGTAACGACAACTGTACATATAATAATTTTTTTCTTTATGAATTTCGATAGATTAGTGTGAACCATGTTTGATTTCATTTCTTTCTCTTTTCGTGTCATGTTAAAGAAACTGTGAGCAACTTTTGAAATGAATATTATTATTTATGTTAGATTTCAAATAATGTGGTAATCAAAGGGAAGTGTATTTAATGTTAAAACTATTGTAAGATGTGAAAATTGTAATTTATACACTTGGTCCATACGTAGGTAATGCATTAGGATATGTGTAGTAGAAAACCTGTGGTGAATACCCTACCTGTAGGGGAGCGGGAAAAGGTGGAGGCAGGCGAGCGCGGGAAGACGCGGCACAACGGGCTCAGTATTACAGTCGGAGGCGAGAAACAGTCGGAGTTGTGAATCGGTCAGAGGAACACGTACTGTACCGAGGCGGCTACCCAGGAAAAGTGGATTCCATTGAGCCTCGGATGCACCGATTCCGACGACTACTTGGCATGGCTATATTCTGAGGCACAAAATTGGAAAGATTACGACGCTAAGAAGATGGAAAGTGCCGATGTAGTGTGAGCCTTAGCCGTGCTTGTATGTGTGCCGTGCTGCCCGCTATCTCGCTGCCCGCCAACCGCCGCACCGACTTGCACAGGTCAAACATTTATTTCATCTTTAGAAGTGTATCTGTGTGGCCCAGTGTCGAAACTGTTTCTAACTGTTCAATAATAACGTGACTTTTACCAGAATTGCTTTAGCCCTGACTAATCCTGATCACTGACCTAGACAGGATCCTTACCTCGTATTGTGCAACCCAAGTATCCTGAACTGAAAGTTTAAAAATTAGTGTTAATAAGAATTATCAGTAGATCAATCTATGCTATAAAGAAGTTTAAAAGTTCTGTGTGTTATTGCAAATGTTGGTAAAGAACAAAAGTATGACTAAATTGGAAGAGCGTTTTTTTGAATTGAGTTAGCGATGTTTTTTAATTAATTTGAGACAGAACTAATGACAGTTAAATTATTCAGAAGTAAGACAAAAGAGTAGTTATCCATAGATTGATAATTTTGAGTGTTAATTTGCCTTCAGTACTTAACAAAAAAATGGTTCAAATGGCTCTGAGCACTATGGGACTTAACTGCTGAGGTCATTAGTCCCCTAGAACTTAGAACTACTTAAACCTAACTAACCTAAGGACATCACAAACATCCATGCCCGAGGCAGGATTCGAACCTGCGACCGTAGCGGTCTTGCGGTTCCAGACTGCAGCGCCTTTAACCGCACGGCCACTTCGGCCGGCTTCAGTACTTAACAGTTTCAGTATAACGACCATAACAGTTTCAGGGCCCCCCTCCTTCTCTTGTCCATTCTTTCAAACCTTGAAATGTACTGATTAGATTAGTCCAGTAAAGCTAAGTTCTATATTAATCCTAAGTGCATAAGTGTTGTTTTCCAATTTTAATAGTGACATTGTATGTGTGCTTTCAAAACTGCCCATTCTAGGACAATCTATGCCCGATTTCAGCCTGATCAATATACAAAATGTAGTTCGTAGTAATCATTGCTGTGTGGTGTTGTGTGAATTTAGCTCGTCCAAATTAGTATAAAAAGAGGAAGCTTTAGTTCAGTGGATTTTTCTGATTCCAAACTTTGCCATATAACGCATCATTACTACGTGTTACTATGCTTGTACATGCACCCACTTGTACAAGGAAAAACTCACTCATTGCCTAAGTAGGCTGGCGACCGAATTATTAATTATTGGTAGCATCTACTGTGTATACTTCTTGTCCATGTGAACGAGCGGTTATACTTTACATTTGCCTGATGCATCACTGTAGTTATTGACTGAGTACAAGTCCGATCTTGCTTCTATTAGGTACACGCGTCAACTTATGTACTAAAATCCTTGTTTATAGGGTGAAGCCCGTGAACTTATTACAGTACAGGCTTTATAGAGCTAACGTACGTCCGTTTAGGGCAGGAGCGTTACACAGTTATTACTTCCTTTTAAAAATCCACTGGTTGGATTATTACTACGAAGCCGATTAGCACGGTGGTGTATATGTCATATTTTGGGTTTTTGGGACAGTATCCAGAAACTTATGTATTGTCTGCATGAGATTTTCAGTGTATTTTGATTGCCATCAAGTCGACGTCCGTTGTATATTGTTGTAAAATTTGGGTCACTTATAAACGTGCATTTATTCGAAAGCTCTCATTCAGTTAGTAGTAAAGGCTCGTGTTCTGTAAAGCTAGTCATTTATGCGTAGTTCCTTTATTATACGCGCATTTATTTACATGGGCTCAGCCAGTATTAGAGCAATTGCCTCTTCATTTATAATGTTATTTATTGATCTCTTAGGTTATATTAATTGATGCTTGGTTGGTGTTTTCCGTGTCTTCTGCGGTCTGTTTGTGTTCCAGTTTTCTGCGAGTTGGGGTGTGGGAGCGGCGTCACGTTTCGCTTCGGTGCACAGAAGCTGTGACGTGACGTCTAATGAGAAGTGACTCCCGGTTGGGCCCCGGCATTTACGTGTTGTTTTGTACGGCTGGTCTGGTGCTGCAGGCATTTTAAGTTAAGTCACCTTTTGCCCAGGGCAGCCTGGCGTCACATCCCATTTGAAGTAAGTTTTTTTTGTATTTTCTTGGGAATGAATTGTATTAATTGGTAAATTGCTCTCCTAATTGTGTTGTCTGGGTTCTTAATGAACTGCTGTGCGTTTCATAAATCACTTTCATATTGCAAATTATTGCTCTTTAAAAGAAAGAATTATCTGCGTCACTTTTGTTTAAATCATCTCCTGAATGTAATTTATTGTTCCTTTAACTATTGAAATCTTTGTGGCTCATCTATTTAAGTCAGTTTTGGTAATTATAATTCGTTGACTTGCTTTAGAAGCAAGCTATCTGTAATACTTTGGTATTGTCTTAATAATGGCCATGTGTTGATTGTCTCTTAGCTGTTTTATAAATATTCTCTTGAATAAATCGTTAATTTATTGATTTGGTAGTTGTTCTGTTTAAGGGGCTCCGGAACGCCCTATACTTGCAATGTTAAAATAACGCTTATAAATTACATCTTTCCTCACAAAGTATTTGAGGTAGGAAGTTGAAATTTTTACAGATTATTTATTGGAATATGGGCTACAATTTAACACAGGGGTTTATAAAATTTTAGTTCAGTTCTTAAAGATGATTTTTTTCAATTGTAATGAAAATTCACAACATTTTTTGCAATTTTTTATTTATATATTCAAAAATATACAGTTTTTTGGAAAAAGGCTGTGTTAAATTATGCAGAAGGTACTGTGTAACATTTACTGAAAGTTTGAAACAAATATGTTTGGAAGATCCTTAGAAAACATGTAATTAGTATGAGAAAATAAAAGTTTTGGGAATCGAGCGACAAAGATTGCATTAACTTTTTAGTGCATTCCAGGTCCATAGGATGGATTATCTTCATCCTCTGCAAACTCCTCCTCCAGCTTCCTCTTGTTCCTCCTCCTGTTTACTCTTGCTTGTGTTTCTAGACTCTTTACAGCCCTGTCTGCAGCCCGAAGGCGTTCCTTGTCTGAAGCAAGCATCGCTCGTACCATGTTAGAACCTATCCTCATTCCCATATTTCTAAATACCTTTGGCTTTCCAACATTTCTCCTTTTCTTAAAAGCCTTCAGAGGATTTCTAATAACTTTACTTTTACTCATTATTATACTTCAACAAAACAGAGACTTAAGAAACAGAATTAATTACGAATATTTTCGAGATAACGACAGAGTAAATAAACATGACACAATCGACAATCACACCAGCGATATATATTGAACCATCACAGGTTAGCGACAACACATACTTTATCTCACATCACTAAAATGTACCTGATCAACACGGACGTTAATAATAACACCATTTGACAGCAGTTTAACAGCGCCACAGTGGGTCACGCCCATGTAGAAGACATTTCAAAAAAAAATTAAAAATAGTTGTAGTCTTCGGAATTGAATAAATTATATACCTATTAAAAGGTAATAGTCTGCAGATTCAGAAAACGCAAAAAATTAAAAATTGAACTTTTCATGATTTTGAGCCTTTCCGGAGCCCCTTAAGGAGTGACATTATAGGGGCCTTGACCTTCCATGCTAAGTGCACCCCTCATCCTGACTTCCTCAGTCACACCAGCCTGGCAAACTCGCTTGAAAAATAACAACATTGCCCGCAGCTGCCATCCGATGTGCCAATCGGTCACCTAACTACTGCCTTCCAGTCATAACAGAGTGATTCTACAAGAATTCCTCAAATCCATGCCTGCACTTATTCGTAGCGCAGCAAATAAGTGACGATAGGATTAAAATCTGATGTCCAGTTAGTCCAGAACGGTGTTAATACAGTCAACAGTACACCTCCGTTCCTAGATTATTTCATCTGACCGTGTACATTTGTTTTAGCCCGTTCACACACAACACATATATTGCTTGCATGACGCATATCATCAATATCTTCCATCCGTCTAAACTTCACTTTATTGTGCATAGAAAGTAAATTGTTTAAAATCGTAATATCTCCTTAGCCCTCACGGACAAATCACAGTTCGATATGCTTCAGCATCTGATTTACACAGTTCACAATTCTTATCATGAATTTTCACTTATTGATCTTCCACCTCCCACAGTGTTGTAACACAAAGGTTTCACGAAGCGATAACCTCCATTTGCATAGTAACTCGGCATACAGAATAGGTGTTCCAGAGCGACCGCTACGATATCACTCAGTTAAATAAAACCAAAAGTGTCTCCGGAGAACGAATTAGAAAAGTGCTCGTACTAAAACTGAAATCATTACCAGAATGTCTCAAAATGAAATCAAAAAATTACACATAGCACGTCTGCAACAATCTCGCGAGTTGGCTAACGGCGTCAATAATTTTTTAGTTTCATAATTTTTTATTTTATTTTTTAGTTATTTAGATTCACTTCAATTACACAGGCAACAGGTTCGCTCTTATTTGATTACGCTGGTGTTCGACGATGTTTGTACACTACTTCTTTTGTAGCACCGTGAGTCATCAGTGATAATTGACGCCATATTAAATTGTCCGTTACATAACACAAACACAAAATGGGAGAGCAACAATGGATTGCATATTTTAAACCTTATAAATAAGAGGCAACTTTCCAATTTCACAGACGTGGCAAAAAACACGATCTTCCAAATTGTTTTTTTTAGAATCTCACCTTGTTTATCAGTATTTATTCTTCATCGTGCTGTGGTTACAGTACACAACCATGACTCGGCAATCCGTCCAATAGTATAGAACAATATATGGAAATAAGAAACTAACCAAAATACGTACTGCTCGGCAGCATGTCCAGACAGGAGGGTGTGTTAACAACATCGCCTGAGAAACAGCTTCGGAACAGCGATTTTATATCTTCGATGACAAGGACTACATTCATTTAGCAGAGATGAAGTACTAGAGAAGAATTTACATAAATTAACGTTGTAATAGTGATGGACGCTACACACAGCAACTCACATTCTTTGGTTTCAACAACAAAATCTCAATGTTGAAAACATTCTTGTACATATGTAATACGTGTCCCTAATTTGTCCATGATGTCACTTTAAATACGGAACAATATTTTTTGAGATCGTGTTATAATTACAATCCGAAAAATATTTTGTTCATCTAAACAAACACAATATTATTCTACAGTCTGTCACCAGACATACACTAACAACCTAACGGATAATTCACACATTAAAACAGAAAAATGGAAAAAAATAGATTTCATTTATTGATCACTGTGCACATGTTAAGAAAAGGAAAATGCATTGCGTCTGTCCACCGACTTTTCATAAAATCAAAGGATATTTTATGAAAATTTGTTATACGGAACCAAGCCTTAAATTACTACTCATAAAAAGCCTCATTCAAAAGTATCCTTCATCTCATGTACTTTTCATCATTCATTTACAGTGTTTGTAAACAATCCATATTGATGTGTCCTCCTTGCTGTTTGCAAAGACGCGTCATGAAGCACATTCATCGATTCAGTATAATTCTGTGGACATACAGGATGTCCATAAAGTATAGGAACCTAGAGAATTCTGATAAAAAATAATAAAGTAAGTTTTAGACACTTTAATTTTAACAAATAGTATTTTCGACATGATGTCCGTGTTTTCAATGCAAGATGAAGGTGATCTCGATGGAATAGGTCTCAATTACCTTCGATTTTAGTACACTGACTGTTAATGCCCTCTGACAGGTGGTTTAAATTCATAATATTCAATGAGTAAACTTTCTCTTTCGGCATCAAAATGGTTCAAATGGCTCTGAGCACTATGGGACTCAACTGCTGTAGTTATCAGTCCCCTAGAACTTAGAACTACTTAAACCTAACTCACCTAAGGACATCACACACATCCATGCCCGAGGCAGGATTCGAACCTGCGACCGTGGCAATCGCACGGTTCCGGACTGCGCGCCTAGAACCGCGAGACCACCGCGGCCGGCTTTCGGCATCCTCCAGCAAAAGATATTTAGGACAGAAAGATCTGGCGAACGAGGGGACCACTCCACATGACTTCTGTTTATGAATATTTATTACTATTTATAGAAACATTTATTAGAATTTATCGAGGTTCCGTAAGTGCCCATGCTTTGTGGGGACAATATACAGGGTGCGTCAAAAAATGTATACACTTTGAAGCGTCATAGAAAATTTATTTCTCGTTCTACAATGTTAAATTTCTGGAAATGGAAAGCTTAAAGTCCAATTGGAAAAATAAATGTACTTTGTAAATTGTGATTAATGTTCAAACTGGTGGCCTTCAGCATCAATACATTGCTGAGCACGAGTCACCACTGATTCCGTACATCATACCAAAGTGTCCAACGAGATTTCTGCGCACACTTCCTGTATCTCATTCCTAAGTGTGCCCACGTTACGTGGTTTACGTTTGCACACCTCATCTTTTACTGAGCCCCATAAGAAGAAATCCAGCGATGTGAGGTCTGGAGAGCGTGCAGGAAACTCGATTGGTCCCCTGCGTCCTATCCACTGGCCTGCCACATTGTGATCCAGGTATGCTCGTATGTCCCATTGATAGTGCGGCGTGGCGCCATCTTGTTGGAAATAACTCTTCATTACCGTATAATGTTCGAATGGCAAGGAATATGGAGTCAGCAAGCATTGTTAGGTACGTTTCTCCAGTAACAGTACCCTCAAAGCGGAAAGGCCCAATGAGTCCCCTTGTAGACAAACCACACCATACATTTACACCAGGCAAAGTCACAGCCTTTTCAACTGTAATGTGAGGATTATCTTCAGCCCAGTACACACATTTGTGCCTATTGACAGTTCCATTGAGTTTGAATTGGGCTTCATCCGACCAAATTATGCTACCCATAAATCCCGGTTCACGTCTCATCATCTCCTGAACGCATTCACAAAATTCAAACCTTCGATCTGGATCGTCATCACTTAGCTGTTGCTCCAGCCTTGGAATGTACACACGAAACTTGCCTTTCTTCAGAATGCGTAGCACATTACTAGCGCTTACAATACTCTCAAATGCCGCTTGCCCTGAAGATTTTTGAGGTGAACGCTGAAACAGTTCCAAGACCGCAGTTGTGGAATCATCACTTGTAGCTGTACGAGGTCGCCCCGATCGACCTTTATGCACATCACACACTATTTCCTGAATTTCGAGTTTGTCTCGTAGACAAACCTCGTTAACCTTGAAGATGGTTCTTTACCATACTCACATCTCCACTGTCTTCGTACGGCAGCTACATTCTCAAACTTCCAGTACCACTTAATTATCTACTTCCGCGCTTCAAAACTCAAACGCACGTCCGCCATGTAGAAAGTTACTTCCTTGCCACTGCTGCCACCTGTTGAAGAAACACAACATTACATTCTCACAGTTATTTAACGTTGTTGAACGGGAAATAAATTGTCTATGGCAGTTCAAAGTGCGTATACATTTTTTTGACGCACCCTTTATTCTATACTTCATCCTGACAGAGGAACCTCTCATCTCGGCATCAACAGTGCTGTGTGTTCCTCGCAATAATTAGTAGATAGGTGCAACGCACTGACAGGTCTAACTGCGGTATTTGCATTGTTCTCACTGTTCACATATTCTTCCGGTCCTACACATCAGGTGTTGCTAACTTAGATGTCTTTAGCAGTCACACAACTGGTGTCACATGTACATGTATTTCCTACTTGTTTTATCTCGTCCTTCATTATTCTTTACAGCGATGTTTTCGCAGCTTGGTCACATTCCTAATACCGTATCACTGGTTCTATTTTTCTTGCATGTAATTCTTACACATTACTACGTAATACATTCATAATCTCCTGTAGGTTTTCATAGTTATATGTAAGTGGGCTGCTTCTGTGTTGGCAGCATTGTGTAGCGCTTTGCATTGGATCTCTGACTGCACTTTCTTTGTAAGAGACTCTGTCGCTGGTTGGACTTGTTGTTGGAAGTTTATCGCCAGTACTGTTGGGCAGTTGGAGGTGATCAGCTGGCAGTGATGGATGTGGGGAGAGAATAGCTAGAAGTGATGGAGGTTAGAGGTTTGAAGTGTTAGCTCGAGCAGACGATCTGAACGTGTGTCCATCATGGAAAGGTAATTTGTCGATGATTATATAAACTTTTGGAACTGGATGTCACAGACATTTATATATTATATGATTTTTGAACTGGTTGCCACATTATTAAGGTGCTCCACAACAAAATCTTTCCTTCACTAACCATATCCCTATTAGAAGTTAGTGCCTTCAGTAGTTAGGATCATATATTTAGCTTGGAGTATTGGCGCTTGCTGTACTTCAGTAGTTCATGAGATTTTGTGAGGTAAGTGCTCAATGAAATGTACAGGTTATTGTTAAGATTTCTTTTTAGTCAGGCGCATTCTTTTGAATTAATTATTTGAAGTCAGGTTGTAATTCTTTTGAACAGTCAGATTGTGTTGCACTAGAATATTGAGGGTCAGTGTTGATATGATAAGAATAAGTAAAGAGAAAGTAAGCTCCGTATGTTCAGTTTTACTCAGCTGTTTCAGAATTAAATAATGTAGAAGCTTCAACTTCCCATTCCATTCAGCAATAGAAGCAGAAAAGAATTTTAATATAGAAGTTTCATCTGGCAACCATGACAGGATACCTCACTGGAATCTTCTGATTTTTGTGATATTTTAAATAATTAGTGCATGATTAGAAATTAGTTATTGTTACTGCTAGTGCATAATAATATAGAGAATTTCCTTTGTAGTTTTAGTTTTTCATTGTTGTACAATATTGTAATGAGAATAGCAGACATGGCATGGATGTGGAGTTGCACCAAGTATTTCGCAGTCGCATTTTCAATTAATAAGATATTATTTTAATGTGTTTTGTTATTTTTGCTCTTCGAATTGTGTTTTTCTGTTATTGTATGAAATTCTATGATAAACATGGCTTGTGAAAAGTGCGACACTAGGGTACAAAATAAATTGAGAAATGATAATGACAATGAGTGTAGTATGTTAGCACTACCTTGTAATGAAGAGACAAATGTCGAAAATAATTTGGTAATTGTGCATAGGGAAATGGACCATGCCATAAATGGTTATGTTTGGGAACCTGCAGACTATTTACAGCCATTCATGGGCTTTATGTTCCCAAAGAAAGACAGAATTTTTATCGATAACAATCCACATTGTCGCCGGGTCAAAATTGTTCGTGAATGGTTTGAAAAACATTATGGAAACTTTGAGTGAATGATTTGGTCAACCAGATCTCCGACATGAATCCCATCGAAAATATATGGGATATAATCAAGAGGCCAGTTCTAATGGGGACCTCCAACGACCTTTTACGTTCTTTTTCCATGTCAAGTTGCTTTATTACGCCATGAAAATGGGGTCGACACGATATTTGGAGTTATCCCATGACTTCTGTCACCTCTGTGTACTAATATTTGGAGAATGGAATTTGTATGTGGTAGGGAGACTAGACAGAATGAAAAGAGAAATGCGAACGCTCAATGTGGACATAGCTGGGAGTTAGTGAAGTGAAACGAGAAGGATTCCTGGTCAGGCAGATATAGTGTAAGACAGACACTAGCAGAAAATTATGTAAAGTGTGTAGCACTCGTTATGAGTAGGAGGGATACGGCAGAGAGTAAGTTATTGTATATGGTTCAGTCATACGCTTATTCTAAACAGTACTGGCAGCAAACCAACACGAAGAACAACAGTCACAAGCAGAAGATGAACAGATAGAGAAAATATCTGAGGATGTGCCATGAATTACTCATATGTAATAGTGTAGGGAAATAAATTGAAGACTGTGTTACTGGAGGTATGGACTCAGTAGTAGGAATGAGACAGAAGAGAGAGTGAGTTTGAAATAAATTTCATCTGGTGATAGCGAATATCCCATCCAAGTAATATGTGAAGGAGGTGTACGTGTAAAAGACAGGGAACGTACCGCACGGATTATATCAAGGTGAGGCAGTTATTCCAAAATCAGATGTTAGATAATAAAATCAGATATTACAGATGTTAGACAGTAACACGCTCATATGAAGCAGATGTAAACTGAGACCTCAAGTCTGTGATGATAAAAAGTAGGCTGAAGGTAACTGAATCGTCTGCAAGAAATAACTGGAAAATAACTGGGATGCTGAAGTACTCGGGAATGTAGAAGTGCGACTGAAGATCTCTAAAGCTGTGGATACTACTATAACAAACACGAAAGTATGAAGTTTAGTTTTGGAGGTTTGGACGCATCTATAAAGGGCAGTGACCAATTTCTGATAACCAAATTTAAATGCAAAGAAGAAACGTAAAATAAGAATACTTCCAATTAATCGACGAAGAAGTGGAATACAAAAACATTCAAGAAAATACAGGAACACAGCATCACTTAGGAATTTAGTGAAGAGTAAGTGCAGGGAATGTAGACGAAAAGGCTGCAGGAAAAATTTAAAGAAACTGAAAAGAATTGATCGTCGGAAGGAAAGATTCATCAGACAGAAAACTAAAAAGTAAGGGTGTCGACATTAAAAGTGCAGGTGGAATTACGCAGTAGAGGAGAGAGAGAGAGAGAGAAAGAGAGAGAGAGAAAAAGAGAGAGAGAGAGAAAATGGGTGAAACAATATAGTGAGGATCTGTGAAAGAGAAACACTCAGCTAACGTGCCAGAAGCAGAAATGAAAGTCGAAATGGAGGATATAGAGGATCCAGTATTACAGTACTGTCAGAATTCTACTAAGGTTTGAAAGAGTTGCAATCAAATAAGGCAGTAATTTCTAAAATCATTAGTGGAAATTCCAACCAGACGACTATTGAAGTTAACGGTTTACAATCTATCAATACTGAGAAAATTCCACCAGATTTTCGGGAACGTATCGTCCACGCAATTCCGAAGATTTTAAGGGCAGACAAATACTAGAATTATATTACAATCAGCCTAACATCAAATGCAATCAAGTTGCTGAAAGTAAAAACATACAGAAGAAAGGGCAGTTTGGTTTTAGGGAAGATAAAAGCATTAGAGAGACAGTTCTGACGTGGCAGTTGGTAATGGAAACAAGACTTCCAAAAAATCAAGACACGTTCTTAGCATTTGTCAACCAACAAAAATTGTTCTATAATGTAAAGTGTTGCGAGATATTCATAATTCTCAGAAAAATAGATGTAAGCTACAGATAAATCTGAGTAATAAAAATATGTATATTAGTGAAATTAGGCTGCCATGGAAGTAAAATAACGCATGATCGGCAAAGCAGTCGAAGCAAGGACACTAGAAGCAGACCAGCGCAGATAAAGGAGGCATTAGTGCGCAATAGAAGTCCGCTAATATCAGACATTGGCCTTAATTTGAGGAAGACGTTTCTGAGAATGTATATCAGGATCGCAACATTGTTAGGAATTGAATCATTAATTGGTTGTAAACATGAATTGAAGACAATCAAAGCGCATGAGGTGTAGTACTATAGATAGAATGATTTTGAAAATGAGGTGGACTGAAAGATAAGAAATGCGGTTCTTTGTAGACTGAGGGTCGACAGCAAAATGTGGAAAACACTGATTAGAAGTGTGATAGGATATGTGATGACTCCAGGGAGTAACTCAAAGGTTCTGAATGTCTGTGGAGGAACAGCAGTTCATACTTCATCAGGAGTCGAAACCAGAGAGGGCAAAGATCTGGGATCTGGAGTAAAGTTCAAATTCTCTTTCTGTAGCTCTTGTCAAAGAGAGCAGAGGAGCTTACAGAGGTTCAGAGCACTCTCTTGGCTTTGGGGTGGGAAACTGACACTAAAGGCGGAAGAATCAGCAATCATCAACGGCGTGAGAATGCAGAAGTCAATGGAAATCATTGCTTTAAAGATACATAACTTGTATCCACAGGACATATTACTTTTAATTGAAAAAGTGTCATGATGATCTAGCCATTGGAAAAAAATTCAGAAATGCTCCTCCATTCGGATCTCTGGGAGGGGACTGCCACGAGAAAAAATTGAATAATAGACGAAAGGATAACGCTGCAAGAGCAGGGGCGTTTAATGTCAGAAGCTTGAACGTGGTAGAGAAGCTAAAAAATTTGAAAATGGCGCTTTAAAGGCTCAATCTAGACACAGTAGGTGTCAGTGAAGCGATTTCCGGTCAGATGAGTATAGGGTAATAGGAACAACAACGGAGAAAGTTATAATGGGAGTAGGATTGTTTATAAACTGGTAGGTAGGTCATAAAGTGTGATAGTGTTGCTCTTATCAGAATCCACAGCAAACCAACACCGATAACGATGTTTCAGGTACATATGCCGACGTCAAAAGCTGAAGATCAAGAGGTAGAGAAGGTGTATAAGAATATTGAAAGGTTAATGCAGTACGTAAAGGGAGATGAAAATCTAATAGTCATGGCAGAAACAGAGGAGAATATGGGCTTAGGACAATGAACGAGAGAGCAGAAAGACTAACTCCGCTCAGTAAACGATTTCAGCTAGGAATAGCGAATACTCAGTCCACAAATCACTAGAGGAGAAGATATGCTTCGAAAAGGCCCGATAATATGGGAAGATTTCAGTTACATTACATCATGGTTAGACAGAGATTCTGAAATTGGATAGTGGATTGCAAGGCTTATATTAGATTAGATTAGATTTACTTTCATTCCAATTGAACCATAGTGAGGAGGTCCTCTGGGATGTAGAACATGTCAGGAAAACAATAATAACAACTTAAACAATTAAGCTAATGTACCTTCCATATGTCTCAAGTGGAATGATTATTTTTTTAACGAACACTACATGAAAGGATCATTTTACAACATTCATTTATTAACATCGCTTATTGCACTGAATTTAAAAAATGTTTTTTTTTTATTTATAAGATACTAAACATATAATACAACTACTACAATACTCATTTGCAATGAACACATTACTGTACTGAAATGGTGTAGAATTTAGATCTACTGAGAAATTCATCAATGGAGTAGGAGGAGTTGTCCACCAATAAATCCTTTAGGCTTCTCTTAAGGTGAGTTATTGAAAATGTGTGTTCCTGAATAATCCACACCTTTATGTACAACAGAAAATGACTTTAAATCCTTTTGAAGATTAGTAGTATTTCTAGTACTGATTCCATGAACTGAGCTATTGGTTTAAAAAAGTGATATATTTTAATGACAAATATCATTAAGGAATAAACATATTGGGTAGTTGTAGGTAGTATCCCTTGTTCCCTAAACAGGCCTCTGCAGGATGTTCTTGAGTTCATACAACATATAACTCGTATTGCACGTTTTTGTGCACAGGAAACTTGAACTTCGCTTGATGAATTACCCCAAAAAATAATCTCATGTGACATTATGGAGTGAAAGTAAGCATAGTATACCAACGTTTTCATTTTTATATCCCCTATGTCTGACAGAATTCGCACTACAAATTGAAATTTGTTTAGACGCTTCACCAGTTCTGTTGTGTGCTCATCCCAGTTGAATTTATTAACAAGCTGTAATTCGAAGAAGTTAACACTGTCCACTTCTTCTATCTGATGTGCTTGTAATAATATTTTAGGCATCTACTCATGGATCACCAACTACAAGTTTTGAACTGCATGTAATATGTTTTTTCAAAGTTTAGTGACAAAGATTTAGCTACAAACCAGTGATTAATGACCAAAATTATTTTATTAGCAGATCTTCCTAAGACTACACTTGATTTGCTATTTATTGCAATGTTTGTATCGTCAGCAAACAAAACAAACTTGGCATCTGATGAGAGGCCATTGATATACACAACAAAAAGTAGGGCCCTAGGACGGAATCTTGTGGGACCCCACATGTAATTAGTTCCCAGTTGGATGATGCCTGATAGCGTAATACATGTCTTTCCTAATAACACCCTTTGTTTCCTGCCAGAGATGTAAGGTTTGAACCATTTTGCAACATTTCCTATTACACTGTAATATTATTATTTACTTAAAAGGACACTGATTTACACAGTCAAATGTCTTTGACAGATCACAAAATATACTAGTTGCCTGCTATTTTTTGTTTAATGAATTAAGTACATTTTGACTGCAAGTACAGATAGCCTTCTCAATATCAGAACCCTTTAGAAATCCAAACTGAGTGAAAGGCCTGTTAAATCATGCAGGACTAACAGGTAATTAGGATTGTGGAAGGGACCAAGGGAGTTGTGGTCGGATTCATTTCACAATTGTAATTTATCACCATTTACCTCACAATTACACTTTTGAAAGAATTACATTTGCTTCATGGCTGAAGCCTCCAAACAGATGCTTTAGAAGAGGTTCAGTTTCGAAAAGACATGACACACAGTTAAATTTACAAATAATATAAATCATACACGTATATGAAATCAGATGCGGAGCGGCTGAAGACCGCCGGATAAAATCTTCAGAATTCCAAATATACTATGATGATTACTGAAGGCAGAAGGCCATAATGTTTTAAGATCGTAACAGGGCTGATGGCCCACAAGGTGCACAGAAAGAGATAAACAAACACAGTAAGTTGGCTGAAGGCCGCAAAGTTAAATTCTGCAAATTAAGGAAATATATATTCCAACAACCGGTAAAACAATACTTTACATTTAAAAAGTTCCTTTTTGCAACACCAATGGCGGAAGGCCCACAATAACTTGTAAAATCTTTCAGAGGGAATTGCAATAACCTTTCAACAGCAGAAGACGATAACGTTTGGTCTTAAAGGAAACTCTGAGTACATGTTTCCAGGGCTGAAGGCCCACAACTAACGTTGCCAAATGAAAAATATAAAATGCAATTAAATTACAACAACATTAATACAGCCAGAAGGATAATTAAGAGAATGGCACTAAGAAGTCTCCAGTGGATCTACCCTCGTTCACTTAGGCGAGACAGGTGGTGAGTCCAACTACACTTAATTCGTGCAAACCCAACCAAGGGACAGTCACGGACCCACCGATCAACCGCTTCCTTGCCACAACAGAGTACACGAGAATCCAAGGCCCCAAACAAATTACATGAATCGCTATCCCCAAAGAAATGCGTATGTGAACTGAACTGCCAAAACTACTCACCACGTTGGGCACCAACAACTGGTGGGGAAAAAAAACTGCCTAAAAACTACGTTAGCGGCCAGGGCATGTAACCAGAACACTGACGGCCAGGAGGCAGAAAATTCCTCTGGTTCACTCAAATGCGAAAGAAGACAATAATGTTAATTTCACCCAAAATGAACACTGCCTGAAATTACGTTAGCGACCAGAGCAGGTAACCAGAACACTAACGGCCACAAGGCCGAAACTTCCGATGGTGCACTTGACTATGCGTAAATTAATTTGATCAATTCCACCTGACGGCGGCCATCTCGGACACTTCACACGTTGTTGCTCACAGGAAAACCTCCGCAACAGCAATGCCGGAGCCAACAACTTAATGCTCAAAACCACTTAATCTTCACGTCTTGGGTCGGCAAGCGACGATGCTCGTACCGATCGGACAGCCCCAGACAGACTCCGACACTTCGCAGACACCGCCAGCGGCCCAGTCGACTACGCCGCACGGAGATGTTCTCGGGCGAACCGACCGACCAACAATCCACCAAAAGTCAGGCCCGGCTTAAGTGATGCTTGGCGGCAACGATCGGGAGGGGGGGGGGGGGGGGATGTCCACGCAGGGCTCACTGCTGCAGCAAGCCGGCGACTGGCTGGCCCCGGCTGCGCTTCAGACGTGTTGCAACTGACTGCCAGGGCCCAACTCACGACCCGAACTACCGCCGTGAACTCTCCTCCTCGCACGTTCCGACTGACTCCCCGACAGCTGACAGCCGGGCAGTAATAGCACCTGAGCAAAGATCCTATCAGATGGGATATATCGATACGCGCTACTAGCGTCAATGACTGTCAGGCAAAGCAGCAACTCAGTAACGCCAGTAACTTAAATCAGCGTGGTGAGATGGAAATACCTTAAAACAGGCTGTAAAATACGAAATGGTGGGACGGCGAGCCATGCACGGCTCACTGCGACTTCGACAGTATGTTATTTGTGTGTTCAAATGGCTATGAGCACTATGGGACTTAACATCTGAGGTCATCAGTCCCCTAGAACTTAGAACTACTTAAACCTAACCAACCTAAGGATATCAAACACATCCATGCCCGAGACAGGATTCGAACCTGCGACCATAGCGGTCGCGCGGATCCAGACTGTAGTGCCTAGAACCACTCGGCCACACCGGCTGGCTTTTTATTTGCAATAAGACGGTTATATAGCCGATTGCACATTACCTTTTCTAAAACTTTTGAGAATGCTGGCAAAAGTGAAATTGGACGGAAATTTGACGCTATTTTTGTGGTGTCACCGCCAGACACCACACTTGCTAGGTGGTAGCATTTAAATCGGCCGCGGTCCGGTAGTATACGTCGGACCCGCGTGTCGCCACTATTAGTGATTGCAGACCGAGCGCCGCCACACGGCAGGTCTAAAGAGACGTCCTAGCACTCGCCCCAGTTGTACAGCCGACTTTGCTGCCGATGGTTCACTGACAAATTACGCTCTCATTTGCCGAGACGATAGTTAGCATAGCCTTCAGCTACGTCATTTGCTACGACCTAACAAGGCGCCATTATGATTTGCTATTTATCTTGTGATGCATGTATCGTCAGACCGATGTTCACCAATTATGGATTAAAGTTAAGTATTCCAGAAGCTACGTACCTTTTTTTGCTAGTCTCAATTCCTTGTCATTTTCCAGACCTCACGCCAGCCTGCGTGAGCTTAAACGCGTGCCTTTCGGCTACCTGTCATAGTGGATTGGCTGTCTTGCCAGTCCACAAAAATTTTTTTATCTCCCTTCTTAAATCATGTCTTAACTTCAGCATATTTCAACCATTCAGGAAATATTCCACCACTGACAAACAACTGGTTACACAGATAGCTTAATATGTTACTTAAGGGGAGTTGAAACGCCATATCCCGACAATGTTAAATTTGGTGAGTTTGCTTCCCTGTATTTCAGGAACCACTGTAGCCATTTACATGAAACTCTTACACGACGTTAAACTGTATATTATGAGTCTACTGAACTACAATAATTGCGTTTCAGCCACTGCTCTTGGAAATACAATTTCTTGATCACATGGTTAAAATTTTGTGTACTGTTTTGTATGATAACCTAAATAATTTTAATTATACATTCCATTACGTTATTCTTTTAGTTCAGCAGACTCAGGATATGTATGTGATTACTCCATGAACATTTGAATACTCTACTCGAAGTGGTTTCTGAAATTTACGGAAATATGCAACAGAAAATGCAAATTTTCAGGAACGGTTTCTAAAGTTTCAAAAGACTGTAACACACTTAATATATGCTTCTTTTATTTGTAGGGACTCAGAAGCACCCTGCACCGCACTGTATGTGATTCTCTTGATCTTTTGCCGAGTTTTTTCTTCTCTTCTTCTTTCTGGACTCCTTAGTGGCCGACTGTGCTGCATACTCTGCTTTATCAGTGCGAACCATGTCCATCCGCTCAAGTTCGCTGATGCAGTTTTCTCCAGGATTAATTCCCACATGCTGTAGCACTTTCACCCTGCACAATGCTGCCCTAATTAATAGCAGTAACAGCATCAGTTACCCCTCCCCCCACCTTTTTAGTGTCTTCATTCCAACGAAAACATTTTTTGGTAAGCGAGTCCATATAAGATTACTGAACGACTCATTGGGATTTTTAGTCTGACCATGCCGACACTTCTTCAGTAATTCACGATTTTCCAGGTCTCTGTAAATAGGTTTCATGGTATCTATCACTGCTGCTGGGATGTAATGTTTAAGTCGGTATGAACTGTTTGAGTACTGTGCATTGCGGTAATTGCAGCCTGAATCAGGTCAAGGAGGGCAAAGGTGATGTACTGGTTTTCATCAGTTGACAGTCTGTGGAAGAAGGTAGCCAATACTGCCTTCTTCATTTTCAACAAATCCTCGGTACTATTTGTAATAACCATCCCATAATACTGCTGTAGTTTATCAATGATGTTGTCCGTCAGCGTGCCTCTTATGGTTTTACCATCAGAAAGTTTCTTGTCTCTCAAACTTTGTGTCAACTTCGTCAAGCTGGTACCCATCCTCTTCGGGACATGACCTTTGTAACACAACAATCCACAGCCTTCTATATAAAAATTACCGATTTTATTAGATGTTGTAGTAACGCCTGTGTAGATTATAGTGAGATAAAAATCCGAAAATGTGGAAAAAATTTTTTTTCGTTCTAACCTCCCTTAACTCAGACTCACATTCTTTAATTAATTTTGTTGATATTTTATCATACCCACTAGATGTGGATTTTATGATGGACATTACTTCTGCCGGGGTAGTAAGGGTCGAATTCATATTATGGAAGTTATTTGAATGTCAGGTCTGAGGTATCCTATGGCGGCATCTACAGAACCTGACAACCCCATCTTTTGAGTAACAGTTATGGAATGTTTGTTAAAAAGTTCTGCCACACTGTACACATCTGTCACCAATGTATTATTTATTCTTAATGCTACTTGCCCTTCTTCATTTTTGGTTCTACTGGTCTCCTCCTTCACTATATCCCATACTGTCTTTATTTTGTTATCTGATTTGACTATCTTTTGCTTGTAATATATTTGCTTTCATGTCCGTATTATAGTCTTTAATATTTTGCGGCATTTCTCGTAATGTGCTATAGCTTCAACATCAGAACTGTTTCGGGGTGACGGATACCATTTTCTTTTTGTTTTACAAGATACCTCAATTCCTTGAGTAATCCATTACTTCTTTGTACCTAGGAGCGGATGCAGACTCAGATCATACTTTGGTAGTGACGAAGAGTAGGCTGATGTTTAAGAGATCGCAAAGAAGTTGGATACGAAAGTACTAAGGAATGAAGAGATACGCTTGAATTTTTCTGAGGCTATAGGTACAGCAATAAGGAATAGCTCAGTAAGCAGTATAGTTGAAGAGTAATGGACATATCTGAAAAGAGTAATCACAGAAGTTGGAAAGGAAAATATAGGTACAAAAATGGAAACTGCGAAGAAACACCATGGTAACAGAAGAAATACTTCAGTTCGTCGTTAAAAACAGAGAGTACGGGAAATTCAGGAATACAGAAACACAAGGCGCTCAGGAATGAAATAAATAGGAACTGCAGGAAAACTGAGATGAAATGGTTACATGACAAATGCAAAGAAATCGAAAAAGAAATGATTGTCGGAAGTTATATTACGAGCAGTTTGGCTTTAGGAAAAGTGAAGGCACCAGGGGGGCAATTCTGACGTTGCTGCTGACAATGGAAACAAGTCTGAAGAAAAATCAAGACAGGTTCGTAGGATTTGTTGGCCTGGAGAAAGCGTTCTGTAATGTCAAATAGTGCAAGATGTTCGAAATTCTCAGAAAAATAGGGTTAAGTTGCAGGGACAGACGTGTAATATATAATATGTACAAGAGCTTAGAGGGAGTAATATGAGTGGACGATGAAGAACGAAGTGCTCGAATTAAAAAGGGTGTAAGGCAGGGATGTAGTCTTTCACACCTACTGTCCAATCTGTACATCGAAGACGCAATGAAGGAATAAAGGAAAGGCTCCTGAGAGGGATTAAATCTCGTGGTGAAAGGATAACAATGATACGATTCACTGATGATATTGCTGTCCTGAGTGAAAGTGAAGAAGAATTACATGATCTACAGAATGGAATGAACAATCTAGTGAGTACAGAATATGGACTGAGAGCAAATCGAGAAAAGACGAAAGTAACGGGAAGTGTAAATAGGCTGTTTAGGTTTTTTTAATGGTAACGCCACGTAGCGCTCTGTATGAAAATCACTGGATGTGCTGTGGGCAGTCTGTGGCTGGTTTGCGTTGTTGTTCGCTATTGTAGTGTTGGGCTGTTGGCTGTTAACAGCGCGTAGCGTTGCGCAGTTGGAGGTGAGCCGCCAGCAGTGGTGGATATGGGGAAGTGAGATGGCGGATTTTTGAGAATGGATAATCTGGAGATGACAAACATACATTTGTAAGAATGGATGTCATGAACCGCTATATATATTATGACTATTAAGTTAAATACATTGTTTGTTCTCTATCAAAATCTTTAATTTGCTAACAATGCCTATCAGTAGTTAGTGCCTTCAGTAGTTTGAATCATTTATTTAGCTGGCAGTAGTGGCGCTCGCTGTATAGCAGTAGTTCGAGTAACGAAGATTTTTGTGAGGTAAGTGATCTGTGAAAGGTATAGGTTAATGTTAGTCAGGGCCATTCTTTTGTAGGGATTTTTGAAAGATTGCGTTGCGCTAAAATTATTGTGTGTCCGTTTAAGCACAATCATGTATAATTGTTCAAAGGGGACGTTTCATATGTCGACCCTTAGCCGAGGATACCTCACTGGCATCTTCTGATTTTTTCCTTGTAGTTTCTGTAATTAGTGTAGCTTTTGTTTATTGCTAGCTCGTAATTGTAGAGAGAATCTCCTTTGTAGTTGCAGTCTTTCATTGTTGTACAGTAAAACTGTGGTGTCACCGCCAGACACCACACTTGCTAGGTGGTAGCCTTTAAATCTGCCGCGGTCCGTTAGTATACGTCGGACCCGCGTGTCGCCACTACCAGTGATTGCAGACCCAGCGCCGCCACACGGCAGGTCTAGAGAGACTTCCTAGCACTCGCCCCAGTTGTACAGCTGACTTTGCTAGCGATGGTTCACTGACAAAATACGCTCTCATTTGCCGAGACGATAGTTAGCATAGCCTTCAGCTACGTCATTTGCTACGACCTAGCAAGGCGCCATTACCAGTTACTATTGATGCTGTAAAACATGTACCGTCAAGAGCGATGTTCACCAATTATGGATTAAAGTTAAGTATTCCAGCAGTTACGTACGTTTTTTGTTAGTCTCATTTCCTTGACCTGTTCCAGACCTCACGCCAGCCTGCGTGAGCTAAAACGCGTGCCTTTCGGCTTCCTCTCATAGTGGGTTGGCTGTCTTGCCAATCCACAACAAAAACAGTTGTGGCATGCATGTACATTTGCACCAAGTATTTCGCAGCTGCGCTTGCGATTAACTAGATATTATTTTCAGTGCTATGTTAATGTGTTTTCTTATTTTGCTCTTCAAATTGTGCTTTTCTGTGTTGTCGTGTGAAATATTGTGACAATAATGGCGTGTGAAAAACGTAATACTAGGCTCCAAAGTAAACTGAGAAATGACAGTGAAGACGAAAGCAGTGTGTTAGCGCCACCGTGTAATGAATTAACTAATGTTCAAACTAGTAATTTGGTAATTGTGCATAAGGAAATGGAGCGAGCGGCAAATAATGGTGTAGACAGTGAAACAATTAGTGCACAGGGAAGCATTATCTATCGATCGGTCGGCAACAGTTCGCCTCAGGAATCCGAAATGACAGGACACAATCCTGCAAATACTGTAGATTCAGGCTTTGCGTCCTCACCGTTTTCTCAAATAAGTCAAGACACATTTTCTGCTCGTCTAAATGTGAATGTTGCCGGTGCAAATGCACTGCCGAAAAGCATAGAGGAACAGATTCCAGACACTAATACATTATTATTGCAATTAATGCAACAAATGAAACAAAATCAGAGACAAACACAGCAACAAATGAAACAAAATCAGAAACAAATTAAAGAAACACTTCAACACACACGTGAAGATTTAACTACTGAGTTACATAAAATCGAATCGAAATGTCAAAAAGTCTGTAATGACGTAAAAACACAAATTTTTGAGCATTTCCAACCTATTTTTTCGTGGCATGAAAATACATTACAGAATCACGAAGCAGGCATAAAAGAACTGCAAACTTTTGTTCAAGAAAATCATGAGACCTTGCAAACTAAGATTGACTCAGTTGCATCTACCGATTCGGTTACGCAACTTGCAAAAAACTCAGGAAAACTTAAAGGACACAGTAGATACGATTTCAACACAAATGGACACTCTGAAACTTGGTTCAGAAAAACACACTGAGGAAATAAGTTCACTATCGGAGAAAGTAGCCGAACTTGCCAATCAGTTCACTAACTTATCTACAAAGGTGGATGACGATATGAATGACACAAGACGTGTAGCCTTCACTGACACAGAAGAGTACGAACAAATTAGGAAATTCAAACAAAATCAGAATCAAATTAACACGCAACACCAAAGAGAAATCCGGGAAGTACAAGATCAGTTGACACAGGTAATACAAGTATTACATATTTCAGAGGACACTCGCGCTCCAATACGGGAAGAGGGACATAGAAATACGGAGAAGCCACAAAATAATATCACAAGGCGTTTCGGAAATTATGAAAGAAATTGACAAGATGCACCGAATTTTGAGTTGGAACTGCCGACACGACGTAACAGTGACCGATATGTTACTCGCCGACATGATGATTTTGACTATAAGCTGTTCATTACTACACGTAAATTCAAAACATTTAAGAATTCTGGCAACGACATTCCACCACAAGCGTGGCTCCATCAAATCTCTCATTGCTTTCCTCCCAACTGGTCGTTAGAGAGCAGATTAGAATTTATGTGTGGCTACTTAGAGAATGAACCAGCTGAAAGAATACGATCGGTCATTCACGATTGTCACAGTGAAGGAGAATTTTATCATGCCTTCCTCTCAGCATATTGGTCTCAAGCTACACAAGACCGAGTAAAACATAGCATCATGATGATGAAACATTTCGAACAATCTGAATTTTCCAGTCTTGTGAAATATTTTGAAGACATGTTGCACAAGAATCAGTACCTGTCAAACCCATACAGCCCCTCAGAACTCATCCGCATTTGCTTCATCAAATTGCCTGAACATTTACGACACATTATTTTGGCAGGACGTTGCAAAGACGACATTGAAGCTTTTCAGGGACTTTTACAAGTATTTGAAATTGACACTGACAATCGCGGAAAGCGAAAACAAGAGCACAACAATTGCAGGTCACAGCCGTCACGATTCCGCAATGAAAGAAATAATAACTGGACACGACAAGGCTATTCTCACAACACAAATCGTGACCAAAACAGACACAACCCTTATGACAACCGTTGGCAGAATAATAGTTACAGAGAAAGATCGCACTTCTGTAGTAATGAATATGACAGAGATAACCATAGAAACAGACAATATGGGAACCAAAACAATTATTATCAAGGGAGACAGAATAACGTCAGACGCAATGGTCCACCGTGCAGTTACGATTCCGGGAGACATTCTCCACCACGTGACCGACAAGAAAGAAATTATGGAATCTACCGACATGACGACAGACGATATAATCATAACGACAGACCTGAATTTTATCAGAACTGGCGGGATTCAAACAGGGCAGGGCCCTCTCGACAAGGTGAATTTGTAGGTCTCCTAATCCTAATAACAACGCACGCCAACAAAGAGATGGCAGACAATGACTTGCACCACAGGCAGCCACGTGCGCTCTGGCTCAGAGAAAAATAACATAGACGCTAACCCTGAGAAAAATTTGAGCATTCTTTACCGATGTACCATATACCTTATGATAATTCCGTTGAAGCTGGAGCTCTGCATAGTAGGAAGAGTAAAGGCTTGCACCAAATTTCACATGTAAAACCGTTTATTGAAAGATAATCTTCTTTTTAACTTAGTCTTTGCCATAAAACTTTTCACTTCACGCTACTAGTACAATTTGTCAGACATAGAATCTGTTAACACGAAACAATGTTTGAAATAAAATATCCAGTCAAGAACCAAGAGAACTTATTTAAACAGAAATTATGAATGCATTGTTATAGTGAACAGAGGACACGGTGTTATTGCGTGTGTACTTTCTTGCTTCTTAATTGCACGATTACGTAACGACTATATGGCTTACATACTTAGAACATATACATGTACCGCTAATGAGATTTTAATGCAACATTTTGGTTTACTTGAAAATACATTCTGGATTTAAAGTACTTTCTGCGAGATACCAGATGACACAGTGGTTAGTTTATGTGACAGCTACACGATTTTATGACTACGCTACTAATGAGTGACAATTTACATTGTTGCTTTTGCGGTGTATCTGTTTTAACTCTGCACAGTTTTTCTGAATTCTTCTGGAAAAGAAAACATGTTTTAGTACTAAATTTGTGGTATAGCTACAATAAGACAGCCGTTTTTGTAGCACAACAATACATTACAGTGTAGTACTTTCTTGATCACGGTACTGTACGTAATAACTACGATATCTATACGCATAGCATTTCGCTTTTGTTTATTACGAGGTATGTGCATTGACTTCCACAGAACTTTGCTTACGGACGACGATAATTACGACACTTGGCACATTTTTTACCCTTAAGTAATGACACAGATTGTCTTACAACAAGACATACAGTTCAGCGCTACATTACACATATTTGAGTGATTAATTTTGTACTTAAAACGTTTATTTTTAAATATTTTTGAATTACAAAGATACAAATGTTTTCAGTAATACATTTCATTCCATTGCTGTAATCTGTAACACCTGAGGGTATAATTACATTAATCCTCAGTGGGGTACGCACTTACTTTGTGTACCATGTGTTTGGCAAGCACAAGGAGCCCTATGTAATATGGTATTTGCTTATACAACTTTACACATCGGTACCATATTTCTCTAATGCATAAATTACACAGCTATCTGATCATTTAAGTGAGAGAGACAAACATTTATTTTACTACATCAGTGACAGATGTTTACGTAATTACACCGTTGGATAACTTCACACTTACGAAATTGTATTTTGTCTGTACTTTGTGAACTGTTCATATTTTTTTCGGAACCATTGTGATGCTGTGAGAGCTTTGAATGATATATTTGGTATGGGATCAAGATTTTTAAAGTACATTTGAGGTAGATGACACTATTGAAATGAGAAGAGAATTTTCTTTAGGTTTTGAAATTATTGCAGAAAGCTACGACGTTTTTGAGATTTGGCTGAGTTTTTATGATGTTATTATTACGACGACGATGTGTATTATGCTGTAGAGTTACGTTTATGATCAATAAGCTGATGTTATATGAGGAATTGGATTATGCTACGTATTTATTATGATAAAATATTGAAGAAGTTTCGACAAATATGTATATGTGTAATAAGGTAAGGAGTAATGAGTAGTGGTTAGGGACTCTGACTTGTGGAAAAGGATGTTGGAAACCACGAATCATACTTTAAGAGTTATGAAATGTGTGTAAATGCGTGAATGCATTACAATACCGCGAAAATTTTTTGGATGCTGTTATATTTATAGGATTTTGTTTCTACAGATTTGCAACGCAAATTCTTGACCTGTGAAATTTTTATATGAGACTGTCACTGTAGTGCAAACTGGTGTCATAAATATTTTGGTAAGAAAGTTAAGTAACCACCTTCATGTTATGCGTCGTGGGCACCCAGCTGCATGACAGTCGCCTGGAAAAAAGCCATTAGTGTGTGCCTTTCATAGGTACAGGTGGAGAAAAATGGAGGCCATTATCCTCGCTATTGCCACTTCTTTGCAGAAAGCATCGCAAATACAACACGCTCAAACTTGAAAACCTCTGATTATACTGTGAAGCTCTTAATTTATGATATTTACTAAAATGCCTAATGAAATGATGAGAAACATTTAACATCTATTGTCTTTCTAGTTGAGAGATTGCTCATTTTGTTTAATATCTGGTTTCCAGCTGTGTTGCAGCATTGGTTTTATAAAATAAAATTAAGTGCATTTGCTAATGTGAACACTTTCTGCCAACAGATCTATTAAATAATAATTTTATGATTCACATTCTTCGAAAAAGGAGCACTTGGAAAGAACAATAAGAAGGAACTAATAACAGTAATGTATACATAATTTTGTCTTCAAGTACTTGGTAATTTCTTTTGTAGAATAAATTGTGATGCGTCACTCTAGTGTTAAGAGGAGACATAGGTATTAAACATGGCCATTTTTACTGCAATGTTTTTTCTGCTTGAGCTTTTGTCATGTTTATTTTCTTATACTGTTCAGACTTTGAGAAAAAAAAATCTGCAATTTTACTGTGATTGAATGATCAGGACTGTCTATGGACTGTGAGAAAATTTTAGCTTTTGACCAACATTGTATCAATAAGTGCGTGCATCTGATATCTTTGTTATTGTAATTATGAAAAATTTCTTCAAATCATTATTGGCCACTGCCCAAAATAATTTGTAAAATTTTTTGTGGGGAGCATGGGGGGCTATGTAAGTAGGCTGTTTAGGTTTTTTTAATGGTAACGCCATGTAGCGCTCTGTATGAAAATTACTGGTTATGCTGTGTGGAGTCTGTGGCTGGTTTGCATTGTTGTTCGCTATTGTAGTGTTGGGCTGTTGGCTGTTAACAGCGCGTAGCGTTGCGCAGTTGGAGGTGAGCCGCCAGCAGTGGTGGATATGGGGAAGTGAGATGGCGGATTTTTGAGAATGGATAATCTGGAGGCGTGTGCATCAGAAATAGTACATTTCTAAGAATGGATGTCATGAACTGCTATATATATATATATATATATATATATATATATATATATATATATATATATATATATATATATATTATGACTATTAAGGTAAATACATTGTTTGTTCTCTATCAAAATCTTTAATTTGCTAACTATGCCTATCAGTAGTTAGTGCCTTCAGTAGTTTGAATCTTTTATTTAGCTGGCAGTAGTGGCGCTCGCTGTATAGCAGTAGTTCGAGTAACGAAGATTTTTGTGAGGTAAGTGATCTGTGAAAGGTATAGCTTAATGTTAGTCAGGGCCATTCTTTTGTGGGGATTTTTGAAAGTCAGATTGCGTTGCGCTAAAATTATTGGGTGTCAGTTAAAGCACAATCATGTATAATTGTTCAAAACTTAACTTCAGGATTGAGGGTCACGAAGTAGATGAACTTAAGGAATTTTGCTACCTAGGCAGCAAAATAACCAATGACGGACGGAGCAAGGCGGACATGAAAAGCAGAGTAGCACTGGCGAAAAGGGCATTCCTGGCCAAGAGAAGTCTACTAGTAACAAACATAATCCTTGATTTGAGGAAGAAATTTTTGAGAATGTATGTCTGGAGCACAGCATTGTATGGTAATAAAATATGGACTGTGGGAAAACCGGAACAGAAGGGAATCGAATCATTTGAGATGTGGTGCTACAGGCGAATGTTGAAAATTATTTGGACTGATAAGGTAAGGAATGAGGAGGTTTCGCGCAGAGTAGAAGAGAAAAGGACCATAAGGAAAACGCTGACAAGACGAAGGTATAGGATAATATGACACCTGTTAAGACATAAGGGAATGACTTCCATGATACTAGGCGGAGCTGTAGAGGCAAAAAACCGTAGAGGAAGGCAGAGATTAGAATACATCCAGCAAATAACTGAGAACTTAGGTTGCAAGTGCTACTCCGAGACGAAGAGGTTGCCGCAGGAGAAGAATTTGTGGCGCTCTGCATAAAAACAGTCAGAAAACTGATGACTCAAAAAGAAAAATTGCTAGTTCTCCCAATGGGCTCAGGTAGGGATTCTGGGCAGGCCAGTCGATATTTTATTTCATGTATGTTACTATCCACAAACCATTTCCTTGGTGATGCTGTATTACAATCGGGTATGTTGTTCTCCTGATACAACCAATCATCGTCCCTATCTTGTTCTTCTTCTGTAAACGGCTCATAATACTTTAAAATGTTTACTTAAATAGGAGTGCTACGCCGTAACCACGAAAAACACACTCATACTTAATACCACATTCTCTGCTCTTCACGGCACGAAACTTGATGTCAGGTAATGTTAAACAGGAATTCGCTAAACCCAAGCCTTTCCATCGGATTGCCACAGGGCATAGCGTGATTCATCTCTCAAAATCAGTCGCACTGTCCAGTAGCGTCACTTTTGGACAGCCTCAAACGTCTTTTATCAGTAACCATAATGGAGTCGGCATAAGTCGATCCCTCACAGTGATTCGGGTACGGCAGCACCACGCACCATCATGCACAAGTCAAGTAACGCGATTTTGTGAACTCTCTATCACGGTACAACTACATACATGTTTGGGTGCACTTATCACTTGATAATTATCTATTTTTATTTTTATAATTATAAATTTTATGATTTGGTGCGGGTGGCTTTAAATATTGTGGGCTAGCATGAGACTTTTAATTAACTTATACCGCGATTACACTCGTACAGACATCGGCTGCCCTGAAGTACGCCCGATATAATATATTTTAAACACATCGTGCGACTCACCACCTTCTTATAAACAGTTTGCATGAGCGCTGATATTTAGAAAAGAAACTATGGGTATTCTTACGCAAACTGTAATCATTAATACGGGTCTCAGGGGCTACTGGTTATTTATGTACCAAATGTCACAAAGATTAACTGAGATATTGAGGACCTTATTGAATGTAATGATTTTCAGTATTTCTTGTTCATTATTTACAAGGATAAAACGAGAGAATCTGATCTACCGTTAGGCGGCTAAAATGAAACATACGGAACTCATTCAGTGCTGTGAATTTTGGTAAATGAAATCCATCACTACTCTTTCTAACTTTGAAATTGATGAAAGATCAAAATTGAGAAGTCTCTCACATTTACATTTAATATTATGACGTGAAATTTTAGTTAAATAATACAGTCAACGCAATGGCCAACTAAAGCCTGCCAGGCGATATGAGCTCCCTGCACAACGAAGTTCTGTAAAAATTTTGTTAATTATAATTAATGGTTGCGATCATGAGAGGTGACAACTAAGTCAATAATACACACTCTCTAATAACAATTATAAGTATATTTTAATAAATTACAACCAAACTTACATTAAATATTATCCAGCGCTACAATGGCGGCCTATCTCTAGACGAAACAAAAGCAGGAGAGCGAGGTCTATCAAAGCATTGTGTCTGATCTTCATGGCCTATGTTACACAGAGATCATACCGAAAAACTTCGTTTTGTTAATTACATCGATATTTGTGTTTTGATGATAATAACTTACGTTCTTTACTATTTGTTATACATCGCGCAGACGTACTTAAGTCTTTAGATAATTTATGTTTTACGCGTCTCATTGCAACAATTTCTTTTTCCTTTCTCCAAATGTCAATTTATGTGACGTACCGTCACGTGCGCGCTCCAATGAGGGTCTGCTTAATGTGGTTTACTATTGTATGTACAGTCTCACAACCGCCTTGCATACTTATTTAAGTGTTCATGTTTGCATGATTCAGTTAGGTACATTTGTGTTCAAGCCACAGTTACATGTATGGTTATATTCGTACTATATCGTTCGTATGTTTTAGATATGTTTGGATCTCATTATTTCTGGTTTGTACATCTATGTGTTCCAACCATATATTGTATCAGGAATGAGAATAATCCGGAATCCTACCGACGTTGTACGAATTTGCTTACGCTCCCCCATTTGGGTTGCAGGAGTAAAAGAAAAACGGGTCAAAAACCTCTCCTGGAACCTTCGGATTGTTAACATTCAGTCTCTCTTTATCTTATTTATGCTGATACGTCCTTTGAGCCGGCCGGGGTGGACGATCGGTTCTAGACGCCACAGTCTGGAACCGCGCGATCGCTACTGTCGCAGGTTGGAATCCTGCCTTGGGCATGGATGTGTGTGATGTCCTTAGGTTAGTTAGGTTTATGTAGTTCTAAGTACTAGGGGACTGATGACCTCAGCAGTTACGTCCCATAGTGCTCACAGCCAATACGTCCATTGAATTAATCAACAAAGAAATATATATATCTATGTATACATACATTACAACAAGAAATAGATGCTAGCTGAAACTACGTACACAGTACGTTTGTCTTGAACTATTAAGTCATCTTCGCACAAAATGTCTGTCTGTGCTTTCACGTACACATATGCATCCCAATAAGAAGTATATATAAGCAATCCGTCTTCAGAGGCCTACCGGGACCATCCGACCGCCGTGTCATCCTCTGTGGAGGATGCGGATAGGAGGGGTGTGTGGTTAGCACACCGCTCTCCCGGTCATTATGGTGGTATTCTTGACCGAAGCTGCTACTATTCGGTCGAGTAGCTCCCCAATTGGCATCACGAGGCTGAGTGCATCCCGAAAAATGGAAACAGTGCATGAAGGCCCGGATGGTCACCCGTCCAAGTGCCGACCACGCCAGACAGTGCTTAACTTCGGTGATCAATGGGAACCGGTGTAACCACTGCGACAAGGCCGTTGCCAAGAAGTATATATAGTCACTGTAATTAATTTCTGTGTCCTCTGCACATTATTTCTGTTACAGATTTAATTTGTAGTCGGTGTTTATTAATTCGTCGTCAGCCATAAATACATTTCGAAACTGCATTGAAGTAAGGGTCGTCGACGCAGGTGTATTGTTGAGCTGTCGGCGAATCGTTGTTGGCGACGACAGAAGCGTGTACGGCAGCCTAACACAGTCTGCGACTGTTCGTTGAGCTGCACTGTGACGTCCACGCAGACAGCTGACGGTATCTCGACAGGCGCGCCGCATCAGCTGTGGAGTCAGGAACAGCTGCCGGCCGCTTGCCTCACGTAACATGCAAATATTCGACCGCGTATCAGTTCATCAGAAAAACAAGACAAATACACATATCGCAAGTGCTGAAAGAAATATTATTAGTTTTAAAGCACTCCACAGTAATTCGTGTTTACTGTTTTTTGTTTGCACTGATATGCCCGCATCTCGTGGTCGTGCGGTAGCGTTCTCGCTTCCCACGCCCGGGTTCCCGGGTTCGATTCCCGGCGGGGTCAGGGATTTTCTCTGCCTCGTGATGGCTGGGTGTTGTGTGCTGTCGTTAGGTTGGTTAGGTTTAAGTAGTTCTAAGTTGTAGGGGACTGATGACCATAGATGTTAAGTCCCATAGTGCTCAGAGCCATTTGAACCATTTTTTTGCACTGATATAATGTACGAACGTACAAGGTCCAGTTCTTTAAATAAGTTTCTGGGTCGAACTCACAACTATCACTACTCGGAGGATATATAATTTTTTTTATTGCTAAGTGATCACTAATCAGCACTACACACTATCACTGTGGTGAGTGTTCATGCGAGTACCTTGCTGTGACCCTTTTCACTTCACTATGTTTGGCCTGCGTCGCTTCTGGCGTGCGTTTGTCGGCCCTGGAATCCACAGTTCGCTGTGTGCTACCCGTAGCGTCCATTCACAGTCCACTGGGAATATTCCGTTCATATGTCATATGAAGTTTCTCTTGTCCACCGAAACATTTTCCCACAGCAATAATGTCAGTATCACTGCGCATATTATACTGTTTCTCGAAGAAGGCACCACCATTAATGCTATTAATTTTATTTATCTTAGTTCATTGTACTTAAACAACGGTTTTTCACTGCTAAATGCAGTCAACACTCAGTGTGCTGCCACACTGTTTACTGTTCACTTTTTCTATCACATTCCAATTAGTGATTCAGTTTATTCGTATTGCACTAACTAAGCGTCCGGATAGTCTCATTTTTAAATTTGAACCTATTTTAACACCTATTACTTAAGCTACATAAGAAAGTCGGCTCTCACTTTACATAATAATATTTAATACGTTATGCAGATCAGAGTTCGTTCTAGATACGTCTTATCACTCCATACTAAGTGATTGATCTAGTTGGCACCTCTTATTTGAAGGGCCGACCAATTGGTCTTTCTGGAGTCGTGAGTTCAGTAGGTTTTTTTACATATGTTCTTTATATTCATTCAACATTGATTCACTGCTTTTATTGTTGCTGCGTTTGCACTTGCCTTGCTTTTACAGGTGCAAGCGCTTACAAGCAGGAGTCTGTGCAGATGTTAATTATCTGTCGTACCTTCAGGTATTATACTGCTTAGATTATGAATCATCCTATTTCTTGCATTCAGTCAACGACTCGCTGCTAGTATGCATTTCCGACAACCACGCACAATGCCTCTCTCTCATTTCCACCTTTGTGCATGATGCCATTACGCGGATTCATTTACTAGTACTTTGATTTCACACATTTAAATACATGACTTTCATTCACAAGCAACTCACTTGTACACATACTTAAAAACTACCACATTTATAATAAGCATATATACAAAATTCAACATACATGAAATAAATCTTAATTATGTATTTACACCTTTCCTACGGTTGGCCACGGTATACAGTAGGTAGCTCGGCAGAATGTTTGCTGTGGCTTAGGGGGAGCCGGAGGGGCCTATGCTGCCCATGTTAAAATCACTAAGGTTGAGGAACATTTATGAATAAACTACCAAATAGAAAAAGTTGAATTTTTTTTTTACATATAGAGTGGTTTAGTATTGCAGTTATGACAGAGGGATTTTGGAGTATCTTTCCTAGTTTCCTTCCAATTATTTTTTTTATTAATGACCCAAATTTTTTTTACAAGTAATTGCTTTATAATTAAACTGAAATGAAACTACTGAACATATTGTCAAATGGATGTGTTACAATGTAAGTTTCACCACTAGGAGTGCTGTATAAAAATTTCATCTCTCTAGCTTGAGTGGATTTTGAGAACATGTTCCTTATATTAGAAAAATTCTAATTTACGGGAAATGCCTGTCAAAGTTTCTCAATACATTCCTGCACTATAGGATGGATTATCAGGGTCTTCTTCTTCATCCTCAAAAATTTGTTTCACTCCATCCACTTCCATTGCTCCACTTGATCCACTAAAATTTGCCTCACAGGTTCCACTGTGCTCTCCTTTGATTTTATTTTTGCACCTACAATGTTTTGATAATATTGCAACATCTATCACTTATGCACTATCACCACAAGTAGCAGTTACAACCCCATTCAGGGATTTATGACCCCTCTTTTGCCAGGAACCATCTAATGCTACTACCAAATCCCTAGAACCACTGTTCATTTCTACAGATTCCTCCACTGCTTCCTTCATGGTTTTCAAAGCCACATCTTCAATAGAGGATCCTACCAGTTCACAGTAGTACCCAAATTTCTTTGGAGGCAATGGCAAGTTCATAATACCACAAAACAATTTACCAGCGTCAGACCCTTTTCCAGTGGATCGAAGACCATACACAAGTCGAACATTCACATCAAACACTCTAGATCGCCCATTTTCACCAAAGAGACTGGCATGTGAATTGTGGAAAGTCACTTGATACTTGCAACATGCACAGATTATCTTCATCTCACAAGCTAAACCAAAGTGCTTTGTTATCTCTAGTCCCACTCCTACACTTGAACACATTTTGCACATAACACTTTCTTTCAGCACAGAAGATAATAATCCAATATTCCGTACTTCGTTAATATTATCACTGTCACTAACATATTTACGAAATCTGTCCCTTCCACCAGTCAGCTTCTTGCTAGAAGATGTCACAGGGCTATGGACAGCCATGTGTTGCTTAGCAGAAGAGCGCACTGTTTCAGTAATTGTAGTATCGCAACTTGGTATTAGTGTTAATTTTCTTTTCCCTATGTTCTTCCTCTTCTTATATACACGGTTACTAAAACGTGGCATCGTAACCAGAACAACGCTTTACACAAGAAGTATAATACTACCAGCAACAGGCGCAGCACTGAACTAATTCGAAACGGTAAACAGCAAAGAGACGATGTTCCGCGCTCTTAGCGCTTCATTTGTCACAGAAAACAATGCAGCCAACCCTTGCACACTCGCTGTATGCGTAACATAAGGCGCTGTATGCGTAACAGGCCAAGAAAATCCCAAGCAGTTCGCCAGGAAGTCACGAGAGGGTGTTAGATGCATTCAGCGGCCGCCCATTTCCTCTGCAGGCGTGGGGAAAAATGGTAATAACTCCACTTCTAGGGCGAGTAGAACAATAATTCAAAGTTTACATTAAAGAGGAATGTTCCAATTAATTTTCGGTAGCAAAAAAAAATTTTTTTTTGGATTTGACCACCTCCGGCTCCATCCCTTAATGATTCCTGGTTTCTCTGAGAACACTTTTACAAATTGATTTAATACTTAAGTCAGCTTGTTGTTACGGCTGAAGTAAGATGATTCGGCTACTTTTTCTTCAATTTGTTGTTTGATAGTGACAGCTTCCGACTCCCAATCGGGTTCCTGTTCATTAATGTTTTGTTCAACCAATTTTGCGACTTGTTTTACCACATCGATCTCCTGTGACAAATAAGACACTAGCGCCTTGAGACATTTTTCAAACATTTCATCCATTTTTGCCAGGTACTGAACGTCACGCCAGACTGTTCCCTTCAAATGGTTCAAATGGCTCTGAGCACTATGGGACTCAACTGCTGAGGTCATTAGTCCCCTAGAACTTAGAACTAGTTAAACCTAACTAACCTAAGGACATCACAAACATCCATGCCCGAGGCAGGATTCGAACCTGCGACCGTAGCGGTCTTGCGGTTCCAGACTGCAGCGCCTTTAACCGCACGGCCACTTCGGCCGGCGACTGTTCCCTGCGTTTGCGTTCACGGCCTTCCTGTCTTTCCTTTTCCTCACGTTCCACTCGATCTACCGCTACAATTTCTTTGACTTGTGAAATTAACGCCTGCTCGCGAATCGCGCGCTCTTGCCCTACTTCTTCTTCACGTTCAAGGCGTTATTACCTTTCTTTCTCTTCACGTTGTTTCTCTCTTTGATCTAATTGTGCCATAAGTACAGTCAAAAAATTAGCTGCTGATGCAGGTACTTGAACGACATTAGCTGTTGATGCAGTAGCAGCATCTTTCCCTGTCCCAGCAGCTGAGTGAACTTTTCTGCTCAAATGGTTAAAATGGCTCGAGTACTATGGGACTTAACATCTGAGGACATCAGTCCCCTAGAACTTAGAATTACTTAAACCTAACTAATCTAAGGACATCACACACATCCATGCCCGAGACAGGAGTCGAACCTGCGACCGTAGCGGTCGCGCGGTTCCCGACTGTTCTCTGCTCATCTGAGCCTGATCCTCAGCATTGCCCGATACGTTATCTATCACAGGCTGCTCACCTTCCTGTCAAGGAGTTTGAGAGCCTGAAATTTCTGGTGGATTCTTGATGATACAGTCATTGATATTCAATGTATCTGGACCATTTACAGTTACTCGGACATTCCGGCAGTAATTTATATGCGCGTCCGGTGTCCTTATCAGTGCCAGGTCAATTTGCCGGTTGCGATAGGATAAAGTGCAGTTGGCCCTGGAGAGGTCATTTCTAGCCTTCATTTCCCGCAGCGCATCAAGTCCCAGGATGTAAGGCACTGTAAGATTCGTAACCACAAGGAATGATCATAATAGGGCTTCTTTTTCCGTAGCAATCTCAGCCTGCACCTGATTCCTTATCACTTGCACTCTGCCATGTAGAGCACCTACGACCTTACAATTTTCCACTGGCAAACTGTGTAACTTCTTTACACGATCTATACTTTTAAATAACTGATCATCTATCCAAGAGGTACTCGCCCCTGTATCAAGTATAACCATCACTTTATGCCATTTATTTTTGCTCCGAATGCAGCCTGTACATGTTCTACCTCCTGTTGTTCCTCCTGTTAATTTTTCTTTCATATCGCATCCGTCATTATAACGGAGCAAATGCACACCCACATTCTGCCTGCCCCCTCTTTAACTTTGCCGACCATCTGGGAAGGGCTTACAGATGTCACCCCGCCCCACCCCCACCTTTTGGTCGATACTGGCTCGCACTATAACCATTGCTACTCCAGTTGTTATTCGCAGGCTGCCCATTATTCATTGAGTTCGCCTTCTTATGGAGGTTCTCTGCATGTGAATATTCGTTGTTTTTGCCATAACCTTTTTTATGAGGGCTATCATACCCTGATTTCTTGCTTTATTATTACCTCGACAGTTATTTGAGTTCCCTTGCTCATTCTGCCGGGCATCCTCATGTATTAAGTTCAAAGAATGTATGGTTGCCACGAACAGTTCCAGATCGGTATCTGGTACGTGCACAAATTTTTCCCTGATCGCTATTGGTAAATTGCCTTTTAGTATTCGTAAAACATTTCTCGCGGGCATGGGTTCATCCCAATATCTCGTCTTGTTGAGATATCGCTCAAAGTATTTCCTTAGGTTACCACAGCGAGGGTTAAAGGGTTCAGGTTTGTACACCTCTTTACGTAGCCTTTCCTATAGAGATCTAGACCAGAACGTGGCTAGGAATTTGCTTTCGAATTCGGAAAACGTCGGACACTGTTTCGCGATCTCCATCGCCCACAGTGCCGCGTCTCCCGTAATAAATGAAATCACGAACTGAATTCTTTGGTGTTCAGTCCATGGCAGGTAACACGCTCCGAAAACTTTTTTACGAAAATCACGGGATGTACTCTTTCCTTTCCATCGTTAGACGTTTGAAATCGCCGGTGTTTGATTAACGATTCTTCATGTTTTACTTGTGCTAGGGTTGGTACCATTGCGGTCTCGTTTGCAGCGACAATACCGGTATAATTCATCGGTAAGAGCGGTTGCTTTCTCTCGCAGTCTGATTTTTCTTCTCCGCGAATATTAAGTGGTACATTTCCATACTGCGCTTACTTGTCATGTAACGCGCACGTAGGTGACAGCGCGTCGAGCGCTAATCGAGCCACAGCCCGTGTGACACATTCATCACATTTATCAATCTTTTGCTCTAAACTGTTCGATATTTGTTCTACGCTTTTAACAATATTTTTACGCACGTAGGTGACAGCGCGTCGAGCGCTAATCGAGCCACAGCCCGTGTGACACATTCATCACATTCATCAATCTTTTGCTCTAAACTGTTCGATATTTGTTCTACGCTTTTAACAATATTTTTACGCACGTAGGTGACAGCGCGTCGAGCGCTAATCGAGCCACAGCCCGTGTGACACATTCATCAATCTTTTGCTCTAAACTGTTCGATATTTGTTCTACGCTTTTAACAATATTTTTACGCACGTAGGCGACAGCGCGTCGAGCGCTAATCGAGCCACAGCCCGTGTGACACATTCATCACATTTATCAATCTTTTGCTCTAAACTGTTCGATATTTGTTCTACGCTTTTAACAATATTTTTACGCACGTAGGTGACAGCGCGTCGAGCGCTAATCGAGCCACAGCCCGTGTGACACATTCATCACATTCATCAATCTTTTGCTCTAAACTGTTCGATATTTGTTCTACGCTTTTAACAATATTTTTATCTTGATTGTTGAAGACGCTTTGCGCGTTTCTAATTGATCTAGGCGTTCGTCTAATTGTCTTACCTCTTGCGGAATGTCTTTCTTTGTTTAACCAATTCTGCAACTTGTTTTACCACATCTATCTCCTGTGACAAATATGACACCAGCGCCTTGTCACGTTGTTTAAACATTTCATTCACTTTTGCCAGGAACTGAGCATCACGCTCCTGTTCCCAGCGTTTTTTTTTTCTTTTTAAAAAAGAAATCTTTATTAGGAAAAACCATTATAATTATACAAGTTAACCCACTTCCTTAATTCATTGGTGGGTCCTAACAGTTATACATTTATATTAAATTTGCAGCTAGTTTCAGTTTTAATAAGTGAGCTACAGTTATTAACAAACAATGGACATCTAACATCTACTGTTTATACCTAATTCCTATAACTAATTTAATTTATATATATTCTGCAGCGTCACATGTGTGCCAGTGAAAGATATAAACCTACTTTAATCTGCCTTGATCTTCGAGCTAATCCCGACGAGCATGCCCCTGGCACTGGGCAGGCCTCGATGTTAAATTCGCTGCAGTTCCTATCTTAATTTCCTATAACTAAGTCCTACAAACTAACTTATCCTACGTCATATCGGGTGTGTGTCACAATCGGTGGGTGATCCCTACTCCCCCTAATCCTGCATGTGGCGGCCAGTCCACGCACAAGCGGCATGGGAATAGGGCTCTTGGACGCAATCGGTGGTTATTGTCATTATTATTTAGTGTATCTCTCTTAAGTATTCAGTTAGAACTTTTCGAGATACTTCGTTAGCCAATGTGTTTAAGGTCTGAAATGTTTCCTCTCGTCTGAGTAGTTGGTATGTGTCATAGTTGGGTAGTCTGTCTCGTAGTGTGTTTGCGATATCATTGAAGAGGGGACATTCGTAAACTACATGCTCGGGTGTACCCTCCGGATCGCCACAGTCACACGCTGGTGTTGCCCTCTTCCCAAATCGACATAAATATGTCGGATAGGGTCCATGGCCAGTGAGAAAGAGGATCAGACCTCGTGTAGGCTCAAAGTATTTCAATTCCAGACGTTCCCTCACATCAGGTATAAACTGGAAAGTTCTACGTCCAGCCTCTTCTACCTCCCAAGACTCCTGCCAGAGCTACTCCCCTCTTTTCCTTATTTCTCTTTTATCCCCCACCCTATTACCAATGATATCTACAATCTTCTCATAATTTCCCTTTTTGGCCCAATACCAAGCCGCCTGTTCTCTTATATGTCCAGAGGGCAGAGCCCCATTATGACTAATAGGGCCCCCCTGCAGATGTTCTGTAGGCTCCCACAGCTCTTAATACCATGCTTCTCTGGACCCTTCTCACTGCCATGGCGGGCACAACCCTCGTGAGCCTGTGCGCCCAGACTCCCGAGCCGTAGCCCACAACTGAGGTTAGGATACTATTATGATAGAGTCTAATTAGGTGTGGAGGGAGATGGAATCTTTTATGGCCTATTGAAAAGAGGTTATTTAATATCTGAAGAGCTCTCTGGGTAACGGTATCAATGTGTTTTCCGAAACTCCACCTCTCGTCAATGATAACTCCTAGATAGCGTGTCTCACATCGTCGGAGAACTGGTGAACCGTCTATTCTGACAGTCGGGTTTCTGATAAGATGTCCTTTTAGCAACAGGTAAGTGGATTTGCTAGGCGATATCGTCATTGTAGTCGTATGGTACCACTGTTGGAGTTTGTCTAAAGCTGTCTCTATTTTCGGTTCAATGTCTTCGCGGCTATGGCCGCCCACCAACAGGAGGAGGCCATCACCTCTAGCACCTCATCACTTTGTTGTAGTCTATCTAATAGAGGCTCCATATGGATGTCCCAGAAGAGGGGTCCTAAGACGGAACCTTGGGGACATCCTTTGGTGATTGTCTTTCCAACTCTTTCGCTAGGGGATGATAGCCAGACCTCCCGATCCTTGCAATAGCTCCTCAGGCAACCGTATAGCGGCCCTGAACACTCTTTCTCCCGTAAGCAGGAGAAGAGCGAAGGCCACCACAGGTTGTCGAAGGCGCCACTGATGTCAACCATGATGCCAACCACGTATTTGTGCGGGGTCGAGCCACAGACCTCGGCCGCCAGGGCGATTGCATCAGATGCCGACCGCCCCGGCCTGAACCCGAACTGCCTGTCACTCATCCCGCACAACACTCGGTGTGCTGCAAATCTGTCAGCCAGCAATTTCTCCAGTATTTTGCCAAATACATCCAGCAAGCAAATCGGCCTGTAAGATATCACTTCTGCGGGGTCCTTGTCTGGTCCTTTCTTTATAATGACTACATTTGCCGTTTTCCATTTCTTTGGGAATTTTCTCCGTCTAAGGCATTCATTGTATAGATGTATAAGTGGCGCAGTCAGCTGAGGCGCCTGAAACTGCACCACCTCCTCCACAATGCCGTCTGGCCCAGGTGCTTTTCCTCTTTGCAGTGATCTTATATGGGTTGCTACCTCCTCCTCTGAAAAGGGGTAGACAGCCGTCTCATTAATGTATTCTTCTTGGTCTTCATCTCTGAGTTGCTTCTGCCCCTCTGTCTCCCCATCCGCATTGTCGTCAGGCAACAGGGACCGGTGGTGGACCTCTGCAGTCTCCTGCCACGACTCCGTCATCCTGTCCCCGTACCTGACTGTTGATAGCTCCAGAGGAGAGCGGATTTTTTCTCTTACCAACTTATATGGAAGCCCCCATGGGTCCATGACTAGCTGGTTGAGCACAAAGTTTTCCCAGCTTCTCATCCTAACTTCGCGCAGTTCCTTTTGGAACTTCCGCTTTTCCTCCCTATATAGCAACTGCCACCTTTGTCGTTCCTGCCAGACGACACTGCGCTGGTAGTGCCTCCTCAGCCTTCTGACAGACTGACGCAGTTCTCCTAGTTCAGCAGACTATGGTGACTGAGAGGCCGCCATGGCCCTCCTCCTAGTTGGTACAGCTGCCCTCACCGCTCTTGTAACTGCATTCAAATGGTTCAAATGGCTCTGAGCACTATGGGACTCAACTGCTGTGGTCATAAGTCCCCTAGAACTTAGAACTACTTAAACCTAACTAACCTAAGGACAGCACACAACACCCAGCCATCACGAGGCAGAGAAAATCCCTGACCCCGCCTGGAATCGAACCCGGGAACCCGGGCGTGGGAAGCGAGAACGCTACCGCACGACCACGAGATGCGGGCGTAACTGCATTCACCAGTTCCTCCGCTCTCTGGTCTACGTTCATGTCCAGGTACATGTCACCTTCCGGTGATGGAGGAATGTCACACTCCCTTGCTAGGCGCTCCCAGTCGGCTCTTCTGTAAATTAGTTGTACTTCCCACTCCGTGGCCCAGCGGCACTCTCTTTCTTCTAAGGTGAAAGTTATCAAATTATGGTCGCTTGTGGTGGCGTTTTCTGTAACTCTCCAGTTTTGAATATTATTAACTGTGTTTGGTGTTACAGGAGTGACATCAATATTTGTGCCCTGTCCTCCTCCTGCAGCGTAGGTAGGAGGATTGCCAGGCCTGTTGGCCACCACGAGTTGTGATGCCATAATGAGTTCCTCGACTTTTTCACCATTAGCATCTCTTGTGCCACGGTACCACAGGGGGGATTTAGCATTAATGTCAGCTGTTATTACAACTTTTCTTCCCCGCAACGCCGTGGTAACTCTCGCTAGGTGGTCTATGTACTGTTCTATATTATCACCATACTGGAAATACATGTTTATGAGAGTAATGATTCCCATAGGGGATTGTAGCTCCACGACGTTACAGTGGCTAGTTGTAAACTGTGAGAGTGTGGTGGCTCTCAAGAGTTTGTTTGTGATTATAATCGCCGCCTTCGGGTCATCCCCTCTGCTGACTATTTGCCAGCTCGCAGCAGCAAAAGCTATTTTCCCAGCAAGGGAGTATGGGTCCTGTAGACAGAGTAAATCTAGTCTCCTCTCCTCCACCTCCCTTCGGAGCTCCTGCATTACGAGTCTGCTGTTATGAGTGTTAAGTTGTCCAACAGTTAATTTTCTCATTAGGGGAAGTACGTATAAATTCGGTCTTACTCCACTCGAACGCAATTCGTCCATGTGCTATTACTGATTGTTGGTCAATGTCGTCAAGATCAAATTTCTCACCTCATCTTTCAAACACTTTCTTGAGCAGGTCTCGCAAGGCTCTGAAGTCGGTGGGGAGATTCACTGATTTTAACTGGATTCTGTCAACAGCCTCCATAACCGAGAAGGTTACCTTCCTACCCTCTTCATATCTTACACGGACCACATGTCGTAAGGCAGTGGTCAGGTAGCCGGGTGCTCCAGTTTAGATAGTTGCATGGTGTACTCCAAGTTGGGGTTCACCCTTAGCGGATCGACCAGTGGTAGTCTAACTAGAGATGTGCTTTGTATATTGGGGCTCGTGCTTGAGCTTGAGCTTGTCGCTATGTTTTCTTGAATAGGTTGTTTATTTGTGTGATCGTCTTTAGAAGTTGCCACAGCCACAGGATGCCCTTGCCGTTGTTGGTGTAATTTCGGCTTTGTTTCCCGGCTTCCAGGGGAGAGAGTTTCAGCCATGAGGGGGAGATTAGTTTGTATGCCTATATCCATTGTTGGAAATTCAGTTTGTATAGCTTTGTCTTCTATTTCAATTTTAGTGGCGCCCGAGAGCGACCTCAGAAAATCCTTGAATCTATTTGCCCTTTTGCTCGGGGACTTTCGCTTTGGCATCCTGTTCGGTATGCCGGGCTCAACCATAATCAGTTCTGGAGATTAATCTCTGTTCCAACATTCTGTATGTCGGGCAATTCCTGCCTGTGGCTCCGCAAGACTTTGAAACGTCCCCTTTGAACAATTATACACGACTGTCCTTAAACTGACACACAATATTTTGTTAGCGCAACGCAATCTGACTTTCAATAATCCCTACAAAAGAATGGGCCCTGACTAACATTAAATGACTAACACTACAATGGCGAGTATTACAACAATGCAAAGCAGCCACAGACTGCACACAGCACAGCCAGTGATTTTTATACAGAGGTGGCGTTACCAATAAAAAAACCTAAACAGCCTACTTACATAGCCCCCATGCTCCCCACAAAAAATTTTACAAATTGTTTTGGGCACTGGGCAATACATATTTGTTAAAATTTTTCATAATCGTAATTACAATAACAAAGAAATCAAATGCACACACTTATTGATACAATGTTGGTCAAAAGCTAAAATTTTCTCACAGTCCATAAAGATAGTTCTGATCATTCATCATAATAGTAATTACAGTTTTTTTTTACAAAGTTTCATTAGTAAAAGAAATTGCACACAGAAGTAGTGGATTTCCATGCAGTCTTGAAGAAGTAGTGTTGTCCTTCCAACGGAAAGACAGTGCTGAATCTTGACATGGTGACAGGTAATGGGCCACAACAGAGCAAACCCACAGCAGAGTCAGTCGAAGTTTTGAAGAGTATTGGTAGGTAGGTCATCACAGAGCAGACCCAATGTAGTCTTGGTAGAGATTACGGTAGTGGTATTGGTGGGCCACCAGAGGTGCAGACCCACTGCAGTCCTTGTAGAAATAATGGTACTGGTGAGTCAGCAAAGCTGTAGACCCACTGTAGTCCTTGTAGAAATGGCCAGCAGCCATCTGTTGTGACTGTGCAGGTGCACAATCACCATTGAAGAGTCTTGTGGATAATATAGCAAGTCCATAACCACCACTTGTGCACTCACAAAGTTTTTGGAATTGTCCTTAGAACCAGCAATGCTGTTATCCAGTCCCTTGCTGAATTATTAACACACGTGTAAACACTAACAGTCCCTACTTCTCATATATTGTCCATATACTATGACCAACAGAAATGTGTGCAGTGAAATCGAAGTTACAAGTTAATAATATGATGAACTGGTGTCAATTACAATTTTATAACGTAAGAATACAATTACAAAGGTACAAAATACATCATTAAAGAACATAACAATACTGATAACATTTGTAGTAACAAACTTTACAAAAGAATCGAAATAACATATACATCAGTGTTACAGGAATTATGACATAAGTGAATATATAAAATAATGAGAATAGTTTTCGAAACATTAATTTCACACATGAACATTAAACAGAACAGAATAAATAATGTCTAAACATCTTTACAAAGAAAATAACATAGTATTTGAAAAATTCTACAACATAAATCTTATTAGCTAAACACATAAAGACAGGAAAAAGACAAATACACAAGGGTACATAAACACATACCAGAATAACACAGGAGGAAAGGACAGGGTTTGTTTTCAGTGTAACATTTGGTACTGCAGTCCAACCCAAAACTTCATTCCATAGATCTTTCGTCTTATTTCAACATTTGTTTCCACCAAAAAAATCCTATCCAAGCATGCTTTCTGTATTTATATGTTCACATCTTTCTTACCTCATTATTTATTTTCAAGAAAATCCTACCTATACCTGCTTTCTTTACGTTTTTCGTATAACTTCTCAATGCATTTCTTCCAATTCATCGCAACTCATTCTTTTCTATAGTCTACCCCCTCTTAAGCTAACTTAAATCTACTGAGCTCAGATGCTAAACTAAGGGATGAGGCAATGCAGCAGCACAGAACAATTAACACAAACAGCAATTAAAAAATGGAAATTTGCAAAGCAAGCTACAGTAAATCTAAATTACCAAGCGAAGCAACATTACAACTAATATGAGCCAATGTGCAACAACAAGAAAAATAAATCAGTAGCATAACTAGATTAACGGAGTAATGCAAAGTTAAATTTAATTGCTCTATGCCTGGCAAGCAGCAGCAGAAAATGAAATGTCTTATACCTAAACATGACATAGCTCAAGCAGAAAAAATAGTACACTGAAGATAACAACACAGACAAGGGAAATGTCTATTCACATCTTAATGTCTATGTAATTAAAGTGGTGCACCACAAAAACTAATTCTACAAAAAATTACCAAGTTCTTGAAAAGAAAATTATATATGGAGTTATTGTTATCAGTCCCTTCTTATTGTTCTTTCCATTCCAAGAGCTCCTTTTTCGAAGAATGTGGATCATAAAATAATTATTTAATAGATCTGTTGACAGAAAGTGTTCACATTAGCAAATGCATTTTATTTTATAAAAGCAATGCTGCAACACAGCTGGAAACTTGATATCAAATGAAATAAGCAATTACGCAAACCAAAGCATAAAAATATCATTCAATAGTCATGTGACATTTCATAAGTTAGTAGAAATTCTCTCAACTCTCGTAGAAAGACGCTTGTCATAATCAGGTGTGGAGATGTAAAAATATTTCTCGTCATTTCATTAGGCATTTCTGTAAATGTCATAAATTAAGAGCTCCACAGTGTAATCATATGTTTTCAAGTTCGACCGTGTCGTTTTTGCGATGCTTTCTACTAAGGAACGTCAATAGCGAGGATAATGGCCTCACTTTTTTTTTACCTGTGCCACTGAAAGGCACGCGCTAATGGCTTTTTTTTTTTTTCGAGCGGCTGTCGCCCAGCTGGGTGCCCACGACGCATTACGTACAGGTGGTCACTTAACTTTCTTACCGAAATATTTACGACACCAGTTTCCGCTACAGTGACAGTCTCATATAAAAAAATTCACAGGTCGAGAATTTGCGTTGCAAATCTGTAGAAACAAAATCCTATAAATATAAGTGTCCAAAAAAAATATTCGTCAGCATTGTGATACAGTCACGCATTTACATACATTTCATAACTCTTAAAGTACGAGTCTTGGTTTCCAACAACCTGTTTCACAAACCAGAGTGAGTCCCTAACCACTACTCATTATTCCTTACCTTATTCGTCGACACTTCTTCAATATTTTATGATAACAGATACGTAGCATACTCAAATAACTCATATAGCATCAGCTTATTGATCATAAACGTAACTCTACGGCATAATACACATCGTCGTCGTAATAATATCATAAGAACTCAGCCAAATCTCAAAAACGTCGTAGCTTTCTGCAATAATTTCAAAACCTAAAGAAAATTCTCTTCTCATTTCAATAGTGTCATCTACCTCAAACGTACTTTAAAAATCATGATCCCATACCAAATATATCATTCAAAGCTCTCACAGCATCACAATGGTTCCGAAAAAAATATGAACAGTTCACAAAGTACAGACAAAATACAATTTCGTAAGTGTGAAGTTAACCAATGGTGTAATTACGTAAACATCTGTCACTGATGTAGTAAAATAAATGTTTGTCTCTCACACTTAAATGATCAGATAGCTGTGTAATTTATGCATTAGAGAAATATGGTACCGATGTGTAAAGTTGTAAAAGCAAATACCATATTACATAGGGCTCCTTGTGCTTGCCAAACACATGGTACACAAAGTAAGTGCGTACCCCACTGAGGATTAATGAAATTGTACCCTCAGGTGTTACAGATTACAGCAATGGAATGAAATGTATTACAGAAAACATTTGTATCTTTGTAATTCAAAAATATTTAAAAATAAACGTTTTAAGTACAAAATTAATCACTCAAATACGTGTACTGTGGCGCTAAACTGTGCGTCATGCTGTAAGATAATCTCTGTGGAAGTCTCGTAGTTATCGTCATCCGAAAGCTAAGTTCTGCAGAAGTCAATGTACTTACCTCATGATAAACAAAAGTGAAATGCTTTGCGTATAGATATCGTAGTTATTACGCTTATAGTTGTGATGAAGAAAGTACTGTACTGTAACGTATTGTTGTGCTACGGAAAACCCTGTCTCATTGTAGCTATACTACCAAAGTTACTACTAAAACATGTTTTACTTTCCAGAATAAAACAGAAAGACTGTGCAGATATAAAACAGAAACACTGCAAAAGCGACATTGTAAACTGTCACTCATTAGTAGCGTCGTGATAAAATCGTGTAGCTGTCACATAAACTAACCACTGTGTCATCTGGTATCTCACGGATAGTACTTTAAATCCAGAATGTATTTTCAAGTAAACCAAAATGTTGCATTAAAATCTCAAGTTAAAAAAGCACATTATCTCTCAATAAACGGCTTTATGTGTGAAATGTGGTGTAAACCTTTGCTCTTCTTAGTACGCAGAGTTTCAACTTCAAAGCAATTATCATGTTGTATACATCGGTAAAGAATGCTAATATTTTTCCAAGGCTAGTGTCTTATGTTATTTTTCTCGGAGCCAGCGGGCGCACGTGGCTGCCTGCTTGTGCGAGTCATTGTCTGTCTCTTTGTTGGCGCGCGCCGTTATTGGGATTAGGAGACCTAACTTCTACAAATTCACTTTGACGAGAAGGCCCTGCCCTGTTTAAATCCCGCCAGTTCTGATGCAATTCAGGTCTGTCGTTACGAATATATCGTCTGTCGTCATGTCGGTAGTTTACATAGTTCCTTGTTTGTCGGTAATGTGGTGGAGAATTTCTCCCTGAATCGTAACTGCGCGCTGAACTGTTGCGTCTGAAAGTATTCTGTCTCCCTTGATAATAATAGTTCTGGTTACCATATTGTCTGTTTCTCTGATTGTCTCTGTAATAGTCATTACCGCAGAGAGGTGATCTTTCCCTGTAATTATTACTACTCTGCCAACGGTTGTCATACGGGTGGTGTCTGTTTTGGTCACGATTTACGTTATAAGAATAGCCTTGTCGTTTATTATTTCTGTCGTCGCGGAATTGTGACAGATTTGACCTGTAATTGTTGTGCTCCTGTTCTCGCGTTCCGCGATTGTCAGTGTCAATTTCCAGTTCTTGTAACAGTCCCTGAAAAGCTTCAATGTCGTCTTTGCAACGTCCTGCTAAAATAATATGCCGTAAATGTTCAGGTAATTTGATTAAACAAATGCGGATGAGTTCTGAGGGGCTGTATGGGTTTGAAAGATACTGATTCTTATGCAACATGTCTTCAAAATATTTCATAAGACTGGAAAATTCAGATTGTTCGAAACGTTTCATCATTATGATGCTATGTTTTACTCGGTCTTGTGTAGCTTGAGACCAATACGCTGAGAGGAAGGCATGATAAAATTCTCCTTCACTGTGACAATCGTGAATGACCGATCGCATTCTTACAGCTGGTTCATTCTCCAAGTAGCCACACATAAATTCTAACCTGTGCTCCAATGCCCAGTTGGGAGGAAAACAATGAGAGAATTGATGGAGCCACGCTTGTGGATGAATGTCGTTGCCGGAATTCTTAAATGTTTTGAATTTACGTGTAGTAATGAACAGCTTATAGTCAAAATCATCATGTCGGCGAGTCGCATGTCGGTCATTATTACGTCGTTTCGGCGGTTCCATCTCAAAATTCGGTGTGCCTTGCCAATTTCTTTCATAATTTCCGAAGTCTCCTGTGTTATTATTTTGTGGTTGTTCCGTATTTCTAAGTCCCTCTTCCCGTATTGGAGCGCGAGTGGCCTCTGAAATACGTAATTCTTGTATTACCTGAGTCAGCTGATCTTGTACTTCCCGGATTTCTCTTTGGTGTTGCGTATTATTTTGATTCTGATTTTGTTTGAATTTCCTAATTTGTTCGCACTCTTCTGTGTCATTAAAGACTACCGGTTTTGTGTCGTTTAGATTATCATCTACCTTCGTAGACAAGTTAGTGAACTGATCCGAAAGTTCGGCTACTTTCTCCGATAGTGAACACATTTCCTCAGTGTGTTCTTCTGAACCAATTTTCAGAGTGTCCATTTGTGTTGAAATCGAATCTACTGTGTCCTTTAAGTTTTCTTGAGTTTTTGAAAGTTGCGTAACCGAATCGGTAGATGCAACTGAGTCAATTTTAGCCGACAAGGTCTCATGATTTTCATGAAGAATGGTTTGCAGTTCTTTTATGGCTGCTTCGTGATTCTGTAATGCATTTTCATGCCGCGCAAAAATAGGTTGAAAATGCTCACAAATTTGTGTTTTTACGTCATTACAGACTTTTTGACATTTCGATTCAATGTTATGTAACTCAGTAGTTAAATTTTCACGTGTTTGTTCAAGTGTGGTGTCTAACTTTTGAAGATTTTGTTCCATTGTGTCTAACTGTTGCTGTGTTTGTCTCTGGTGTTGTTCCATTGTGTCTAACTTTTGAAGATTTTGTTCCATTGTGTCTAACTTTTGAAGATTTTGTCCCATTTGTTGCATTAATTGCAATAATAATGTATTAGTGTCTGGAATCTGTTTCTCTATGCTTTTTTGCAGTGCATTTTCACCGGCAACATTCACATTTTGACAAGCAGAAAATGTGTCTTGACTCATTTGAGTAAACGGTGAGGACCCAAAACCTTAATCTACAATATTTGCAAAATTGTGTCCTGTCATTCCCGATTCCTGAGGCGAGCTGTTGCTGACCGATCGATCAATAATGCTTCCCTCTTCACTAATTGTTTCATTGTCTACGCCATTATTTGACGCCCGCTCCATTTCTCTGTGCACAGTTACCAAATTACAACTCTGAATATTAGTTAATTCATTACACGGTGGCGCTAACACACTGCTTTCGTCTTCGCTGTCATTTCTCAATTTACTTTGGAGCCTAGTGTTACGTTTTTCACACGCCATTATTATCAAAGTATTTCACACGACAACACAGAAAAACACAATTTGAAGAGCAAAAATAGGGGAACACATTAACATAGCACTGAAAATAATATCTAGTTAATTGCAGCTGCGAAATACTTGGTGCAAATCTACATGCATGCCACAACTGTTTTACTGTACAACAATGAAAAACTACAACTACAAAGGAAATTCCCTCTATGATTACGCGCTAGCAATAAACAATAGCTACACTAATTACACAAACTACAAGAAAAAAATCAGAAGATTCCAGTGAGGTATTCTCGGCTAAGGGTCGACATATGAAACGTCCCCTTTGAACATTTATACACGACTGTGCTTAAACTGACACACAATATTTTGTTGGCGCAACGCAATCTGACTTTCAATAATCCCTACAAAAGAATGGGCCCTGACTAACATTAAACTATATCTTTCACAAATCACTTACCTCACAAAAATCTTCGCTACTCAAGCTACTGCAATAAGCGAGCGCCACTACTGCCAGCTAAATAAAAGATTCAAACTACGGAAGGCACTAACTACTGATAGGGATAGTTAGCAAATGAAAGATATTAATAGAGAACAAACAATGTATTTACCTTAATAGTCATAATATATATAGCAGTTCATGACAAATTACAAAACTCCGCCATCTCTCTCCCCACATCCACCACTGCTGGCGGCTCACCTCCCACTGCGCAACGCTACGCGCTGTTCACAGCCAGCTGCGTAACACTACAATGGCGAGTATTACAACAATGCAAAGCAGCCACAGACTGCACACAGCACAGCCAGTGATTTTTATACAGAGGTGGCGTTACCAATAAAAAAACCTAAACAGCCTACTTACAACTTTTTCCCTCGAGTTTTGCATGGTATGCAAACTGCCGCCGCCTTGCAGTCTTTGCGGCTATGGCCGTTTTCCCCACACTTAGTGCACGCCGGCTCCCTGGTGCACAGCCTTAAGATGTGATCCAAGTCACCACAGTTGTGGCAACAAGGTACCACGACATAATCTCTTGTATTGATGGCATGAAAGCCAACATATAATCTGCCCATTTTTGTTATATTACTCCACATTAGCGCTGATACTTCGGCGACATGATGCACAACATCACGACCCCGTGGCCCAGTCTTAAGTTTCAACTTAAAGCAACTCTTAAATTCCTCCTCATTTATTTCGTGAAAGTATTGCTGTCTGATTGTTTCTGAGAGTTCTTCATTTGTCATAATCGTGGGAACGTCATATAATATAACGAGAGGATTTCTTTTCCTCGGTGGTTCACATTTAACCACCGAGTTCAGTTTCTGGTTGTTCAACAGTTTGTCTTTGTCTTCCTCAGAGGCAACTTCGACAATTACGGAAATTCTGCTTGGTTTTACGTTTTTAATTCTGATTTTATCTTTTACAGGGTCTATGTTTTTTGTGAATAGTTCCTATATTTTTTTAACGCTCATGTCCTGTCCAGGCAGTGTCCTAAGAAAGACTGCTGTGTCTGTTCTTTTTGTAATCTTGTCAATTGTGTCTCTGGTCGTGTTTTGTGGGCGCTTAGTGGGCGCTTGCGCGGCCACGGCCACCCACGTCTTTGCCGGTTGCCTCCTTTATCTGTCATTCTCTTTTTCGATTTCTTCCACCCTGCCTTCAAGTTTATCGTGGGCAATAGCCCATGCTGCCAGTTCATTTTTGATGATGGCAAGTCCAGCTTGGCTTATCTTGCCATTTTTTATTTGTTGCTCCATGAGCGACGTGATTCTAGAATATCTCTGCATCACTGACTCCTTCTCTGCCTGTCCCTGCTCGTCCTGAGGAGAGGGATCAGGCGCAGCGGAAGCCCATTGAGGCGCAAACGAATCACTCGATTCATTTGTGGCCATGATTGCAACGAGTGATGAAGAAAGGTGGGAGCCCGTCTCTCTTGCCCCGGACCGGCTGCTCTGGCATGGGGGGGGGGGGGGGGGACTTCTGCAGCTCGCCCACCGACCTCGCCCCTAGGTAAAGGGCACTTCCGAGCTGCTGGGTTCAGCGCACCGTCGCCAGTGCACTGGTCCCCCTCGGTAACCCCGTCATCGACGATTTCACGCGACGCTCCTCGGCAACTGCACCCCGCACTCCTGAGAGGCGGATGCACCTCTCGCCCTTCGCCGGCTACTTGCCCGAGTTTCCACCTCTCGGCCAAGGACCCACTCCTACTCAGGTGGCGGGCCGGTCCCCCAGACGTTCGGCGGTCTGGACCCATCTAACCTGGCCCAGGCGATGTCACCACCTCCTGGGTTTGGCAGAACACGCCCCGGTTACCCAGGGGCGCGGCGAAGCACCCTTGCCGACTCGCGCCGCGATCCCACGCCGACAAACGAGATCCCCGGCATGCAGAGCACCTGCTGGTCTGTGCCCTGCGAACAGAAGGGACTGGTGTTCGGTCCCTCGACACAGCTCCCCCTGTGCCACGCACCCTTCGCTTTCGCATCGGGTTGGGTCGCAGCTCTCCCTTTTGTCGCAAGGCAGAATGCCGAGCTTAACATCTGGCACCACGGGAGGGCGGAAAGAGGCACTTGAGAAGGAGAGGCTATGAGAGACACATCACTTCCCCGAGTGAGGACTGCCGCGGCACGCCCGACTGGAAGCGATACGCCCCAGTGGGAGCTTCCGTGCCTTACGGCGCGCCGGCAACGGGCGGGCCCGTGCCGAAACGCGCCGTCAAGCGACTGACCTCACGCCAGACTGTTCCCTTCGTTTGCGTTCACGGCCTTCCTGACTTTTCCTCACGTTCCACTCGATCTACCGCTAAAATATCTTTGACTTGTGAAATTAACGCCTGCTCGCGAATCGTGCGCTCTTGACTTCCTTTTTCTTCACGTTCAAGGCGTTCTTGCCTCTCTTTCTCTTCACGTTGCTTCTCTCTTAGATCTAATTGTGCCATAAGCACAGTCAAGAAATCAGTTGTTGGTGCAGGCACTTGCATAACATTAGCTGTTGAGCAGTAGCATCATCTTTCCCCGTCCCAGCAGCTGAGTGAACTTCTCTGCTCATTTGAGCCTGATCTTCAGCATTGGCTGATACTTTATCTATCACAGGTGCTCACCTTCCTGTCTAGGAATTTGAGAGCCTGACAATTCGGGTGGATTCTTTATTGCAAATTCCTGTACATTATCATCTGTATCATATCCAGACATATTCTCGCTCTCTACCAGTTTTTCCTTCCGTGTCTTAACCATGTTAACATAAATTTACACTCACTAACTGGACACAAATATACACAGAAATCTGTTTCCCTCAGAATGTCACACACACAACACATACCCTAAAAATACAAACACACACACAAAAATACTGAAATAATCAATGCAATCTTACTAATTACTACAAATGAAGCTATCACCTATCCTTTTACACTCACTTCATGACGTAATCCTTTCAACACTCCTTGTGTGCTGCAAAAAATCTATATCTACTGAAAATATTGTTTTGGTGTCAGCACACATACAAGTGAAGCTATCGTTAATGGCACTTGAGTTTATCTGAAATCCACACAGCTGACTGTGTGACCTCTATTTCAAATACTATTCACTGTGCAGTAAATTCTAGCACTGATTCACTCACTAGTACTGTTACAGCAAATGAATGTGACAAAATTTTCACTGTGGCAAAAGAATGTGATTCACAATTATGACAAATTTGTGCCCAGAAAGTCAGCACAGTGCGTGGCCCACGGATTCCTTCCTCTTCTCGGTTCCAACCCAGAAGCACATGCAGTTACACCTTGCCTTTAGTAATTAGTATTGCTTGCTACTGCGTATATCTCGGTTGAGAGAATTGTAGTCCGCACTCGTGGTCGTACGGTAGCGTTCTCGCTTCCCACACCCGGGTTCCCGGGTTCGATTCCCGGCGGGGTCAGGGATTTTCTCTGCCTCGTGATGACTGGGTGTTGTGTGCTGTCCTTAGGTTAGTTAGGTTTAAGTAGTTCTAAGTTCTAGGGGACTGATGACCATAGATGTTGAGTCCCATAAAGCTCCGAGCCATTTGAACAATTGTATGTATTGATTCAGCTTCAGGTCCATAAATCTTCACTGCCTCAGTCTCGTATAGTTGAAAGTTTTTATACTGGGTACATGGAACAATGTTACATATATGGTATTAGTTCCTGCATCATACACATCATTACAAACATATAAATATTTACTAACATTTTTGTAAAATTTTCTGATAAATACGACTATACCTTAGTTAATTTTATGTACTCAATATTTCTGTATAAAATGTTGGTACAAAAAAATTCGAGCCCCGCGTTCATGGGCGCAACTTATCACGGTGTAACTGTATGTATGTTTGGGTGCACTTATCACGGGATAATTATATATTTTTACTTTTTAACTATATATTTTATGATTTTGGTTGGAGTGGTTTTAAATATTGTGGGTTAGGATGAGACTTTTAACTAACTTATACCGCCATGACACTCGTACGGACATCGGCTGCCCTGATGTACGTACGATATAATATTTTTTAAACACAACGCGCCACTCACCACCTCCTAATAAATAGTTTGCATGAGCGCTGCTATTTAGAAAAGAAAGTATCCGTATTCTTACGCAAACTGTAATTATTAATATGGGTCTCAGGGGCTAGTGGTTATTTGTGTACCAAGTGTTACAAAGATTAACTGAGATATTGCGGAGCATGTTGAATGTAATAATTTTCAGTATTTCTGGTTCATTATTTGCAAGGCAAAACTGGAGAGAATCTCATCTGCCGTTAGGCGGCTAAAATGAAACATACTGAACTCATTCAGTGCTGTGAATTTTGGTAAATGAAATCTATTACTACTCTTTTTAACTTCGAAATTAATGGAAGATCAAAATTGAGAAGTCTCTCGAATTTACATTTAATATTTTGACATGAAATTTTAGTTAAATAATACAGTCAGCGTAATGGCCGACTAAATCCTGCTAGGGCAAATGAGCTCCCTGCACTACGAAGTTCTGTAAAAATTTGGTTAATTATAATTAATGGTTGCGATCATGAGAGGTGACAACTAAGTCAATAATACACACTCTCTAATAACAATTACAAGTATATTTTAATAAATTACAACCAAACTTACATTAAATATTATCCAGCGCTACAATGGCGGCCTACCTCTGTACGAAACAAAAACAGGAGAGCGAGTTCCATCAAAGCATTGTCTCTGATCTTCACGGCCTGTGTTACACTGAGATAATATCGAAAAAACTGTCTTTTGTTAATTACATCGATATTTGTGTTTTGATAATAATAACTTACGTTCTTTACTATTTGTTGTACATCGCGCAGACGTACTTAGTCTTTAGATAATTTATGTTTCACACGTCTTATAGCAAAAACTTCTTTTCCCTTTCTCCAAATGTCCATTTATGTGACGTACCGTCACATCTCGACTATAGTGACACCATTCTACCCCATTCGTTTTAATTCCTTACGCAAAGTCATTGTGCTATTTGGACTACTGGTATCACTTTGGAACTGAAGAGTGGTTCTTTCTACTGATTTCATACATTTATTCACAGCTGCTTTGTGGAATGCTCGATTGTCCTTATCCATCTGTACACGAGTTCCCCCCACATCGCTTCTCCCACTTTACAATCATATCGCCAACTTTCGATTTGGACAGATTTAGAAGAGTTCAAATGTCCTGATGAATACGTTACTCGGTGAACATCCAGTTACCAGTCCATGTTCGAAGCCAGAACTGCCGATACTGACTCACTCTGCAGTTGCCACGTGTCTATTAATAACGCAATACCCCTCGTTTTTCTTGATTTCGGTAGACCGACCTTTCGTGCACCTGGTGGTCATTTCCATATTACAATCAGGTGAACATTTGATCAGATGGAGTATCTCCTGTCTTTCCATATTCTGCACCAACATCTTCTTTGTGTTCACCAGCAGACCCTCCTCCCACACTTTCTTCCTCACTACCGGTAGAATTAATTATTGTAGTTAATTATTTTTGTTCATTTCTAAACATAAAAAGCAATATCGCAAATAGATACGTGAATCACTTACTGACCCATCATTGTCCAGCCCAATCCATGAAGGATAGAAATTTTGCCAGCCACTGTGGCCGAGCGGTTCTAGGCGCCTCAGTCCGGAACCGCGCTGCTGCTACGGTCCCAGGTTCGAATCCTGCCTCGAGCATGGATGTGTCTGATGTCCTTAGGTTAGTTATGTTTAAGTAGCTCTAATTCTAGTGGACTGATGACCGCAGATGTTAAGTCCCATAATGGTTAGAGCCTTTTGAACCATTTTGAATAGAAACTTGAAAAGTGAAAACGGTGTTTGTCTTATACTGTAGGTGATGTTTAAGAAAGGATTTTTCGAAATTCCACCCCTAAGAGGGTGAAATAGGAGATGGAAAGATTTTGAAAATATGTCGCAATGAAAGTAATTTTGAAGCTAGAGCTACGAGAACTGGTATTTGCTTTCTCCATCGCAAATAAAGTAACACTTTTTTGAAATTTTTTGAAATTTAACTCCTATAAGTGAGAAATCGTGTGTGAATTGAAAAAAAATAAATAATTATTAAACAACTAATGAAGTATAAAACTACGGGTATGAAAATTGATATTTGTCTGCTTCGTGAAAAAAAAAGTGCTCCAGTGTCTTTAGAAAATCAGCCCCTAAGGGGTTAAAATAAGTGATGGAATGTTTTATAAAAATATTTCATTACGAAAGCATTTTAAAACTTAACTCTATGAAAATGTGAATTTGGCTTCTCGATCAGATACGTAGAAATAAGGATTTCACTGTGTTTGGAAATTAAACCCCTAATGGAGTAAATAGGTGGTGAAATATTTTAGAGTAATATTTCATTGTGAGAGCATTTTAAAAGCTAAATCTTTGAGAATTCGTAATTTGCTTTCTTGGTTGGAAATGAAAAAAATACGCGTGTCACTTTTTTCGGTAATTTAAATGGTAAGGGGGTGAAATAGGGCCAGTCTAATTCACTGATTCATCATTTCTCAAACCAAACCGCTAAGGACATAAATTTGATATTTAGAGAAGGTTTTCATCTATTCGCCTCACAATGTAGGCATGCTTTAAGAAGAGACTGATCAAATTTCCATTCCTACGTGGATAAAACAGGAAACGAAATGCTTTGGAAAATGGATCACTATTAAGGCAATTTGAAAGCCAGATCTACGAAAAGTGGTATTTCGTTCCTCTGTCAGAAAAAGTGTTTCGCATTTTTGGAAATTCAGCCCCCAGGGCAGTAAAATAGTTTTTTTAAAAAAAATCATTATTAAATAAATACTAAAGAAAGCTACATCTATACAAAATGATATAAGACTTCTTGGTTAGAAATAAAAAAAAATAAGTGTAGCACTAATTTTAAAAATTCAGCCTCCAAGGGGTGAAATACAGGAAAAAATTTTAAGAGATTATTTCGGTATACTAAGAAAACGTTAAAACTAAACTTATGAATATTGGCATTTCACTTTTCAGTTAGACATTGTAATGAATTGACAATTCTTCTCTGCTCTCGGACATGAAATTACGAGTAGATTGAACCGTGCTGGCTTATGCGTTGTTTTAAACCTTGAGTGTTACTCTGCGTTTGGTTTCCCGCGGTTAATGCGGTTATGCCGTGGTTCTTCCTTTTTTCTACGTGTGGCGGCACCTTGTACTACCTTTGGTCTGGTGCTCATGGCTTCCGGCTAGCCGCTGTGCGGCAGTCGGTCGGTTGGTGTGGATCAGCCAGGAAGTGTCGAAGTGTGTGGGAGCTGTTCCGATTGCTACGAGGTTCGTGGCTCACCAACGCAGGACATCAAAGTTGAGTGGTGATTTAATTGCCGAAGCCAGTCTGTTCATATTGTGCCTTTGATTTTTAATGGTTCGCTGTTGGGGATTAATATTTCAAGTGCAGACCGACCACCGAAAACTTCTGAGCGCCGCTGGCTGTACTGCCTTTTCTTATTGGTGTTCGATTGTATATTTTAATGGCTCATAGCCGATGGTTTGAATTTGTATCCTTTTAGTTGGTTTTAAAATATGGGCCTTCAGCCGTTTTAAAATTGAAAGTTCCTTACTTGTCAAGTCTTGCATTGTTATGGCCTTCAGCTATATTTTAAATATTATATCTGGATAAAGCTTTGGGCCTTCTGCTTTTGAAAATTTATTGTAGTTGTGTTTTAAATCATGGACCTTAAGCCATAAGATTGTTTGACATATTCAGTCAATTTTGTGCTGTAATGTTTGGGCAACTAAATAAAGTTATATGTGTTCGAGTGTAACTGATACCTACTTATTTTTGGCCCCTTTCCACAATTCCAACTACCTGTTCTGTCCTGCGGATTTAACCAGGCGTCTCAGTGGTAGCAGAGCGTGGTTGCGGTTGTGCTTGCCATTCTAGTTGCTGTCGGTTTCACTCTTGTTTCTGTTTGTGTCTGGTGGTACCCTATTTCTTAGGCTGTGGCTTGTTTCAGGTGCTTGTCAAAATGACAGTCAGACAGTGTACGGGGATCGGAATGCTCCAGAGAGACCATCTTGTCTATGAGTTGGCAATAAGGCGCCAACCGATTGAATAAGTGTTCCGGAATCGGTAGCCCATTTGCGCACTGCCGTGCTGCAGCCGGTTGACGTCACGCAGGTGGTGGTCGGTGAGACAGGAGCGGCAATTCAGTTTTTGTTTGAGGCTATTAAAGGCCTTGAGGACACTATTGGTCTTCGAGAAGGAACCCAACCTAGTGACAGTCAGCGGACTCTGGTGCGAGAACAGTTGATGCATTTAACTAATCGGGGAACCGATTTAGGTACGTTAGATTTGGGGGATCGTCACAAAAAATTAACCGCTGAGATGAGAACTTCGGTGAGCGCATTACAGTTTAAGTTTAGGTGTTTGGAGTTAGATGGGAGGAAGTTTGAAGATAGCGACTCGCGCTAACAGCGAGAGCATGATAGCCATCCTGGGGGTGGCACTGTTCCATCGGCTGTCAAGTTAGATGCTGTGTTTGACAAGTTGCTTAATCCTCTGGCCTATTTCTTCCGAGATATCACTGAATTCATTGCAGAGCGACTCGATCAGGTGGAAATATTATTGTGGTTACTGGTTCGCCTAAAACATGCGGCCGCCTTTCGCGTTCCGCCTCAAGTAATTCTGTCGTTGTTGTAGCCACTAGCTAGAGGTGAGTTGCAGAACCTCCTCTCACGAGCCATGGCGGAAGAGTTTTCTTGCAGCAATTAAGGGAGGTCATAGTTAGGCAAAGGTCAACCACTGGGGTTCATAAACAACTTGAGTGTCGTTATACACTCCTGGAAATGGAAAAAAGAACACATTGACACCGGTGTGTCAGACCCACCATACTTGCTCCGGACACTGCGAGAGGGCTGTACAAGCAATGATCACACGCACGGCACAGCGGACACACCAGGAACCGCGGTGTTGGCCGTCGAATGGCGCTAGCTGCGCAGCATTTGTGCACCGCCGCCGTCAGTGTCAGCCAGTTTGCCGTGGCATACGCAGCTCCATCGCAGTCTTTAACACTGGTAGCATGCCGCGACAGCGTGGACGTGAACCGTATGTGCAGTTGACGGACTTTGAGCGAGGGCGTATAGTGGGCATGCGGGAGGCCGGGTGAACGTACCGCCGAATTGCTCAACACGTGGGGCGTGAGGTCTCCACAGTACATCGATGTTGTCGCCAGTGGTCGGCGGAAGGTGCACGTGCCCGTCGACCTGGGACCGGACCGCAGCGACGCACGGATGCACGCCAAGACCGTAGGATCCTACGCAGTGCCGTAGGGGACCGCACCGCCACTTCCCAGAAAATTAGGGACACTGTTGCTCCTGGGGTATCGGCGAGGACCATTCGCAACCGTCTCCATGAAGCTGGGCTACGGTCCCGCACACCGTTAGGTCGTCTTCCGCTCACGCCCCAACATCGTGCAGCCCGCCTCCAGTGGTGTCGCGACAGGCGTGAATGGAGGGACGAATGGAGACGTGTCGTCTTCAGCGATGAGAGTCGCTTCTGCCTTGGTGCCAATGATGGTCGTATGCGTGTTTGGCGCCGTGCAGGTGAGCGCCACAATCAGGACTGCATACGACCGAGGCACACAGGGCCAACACCCGGCATCATGGTGTGGGGAGCGATCTCCTACACTGGCCGTACACCACTGGTGATCGTCGAGGGGACACTGAATAGTGCACGGTACATCCAAACCGTCATCGAACCCATCGTTCTACCATTCCTAGACCGGCAAGGGAACTTGCTGTTCCAACAGGACAATGCACGTCCGCATGTATCCCGTGCCACCCAACGTGCTCTAGAAGGTGTAAGTCAACTACCCTGGCCAGCAAGATCTCCGGATCTGTCCCCCATTGAGCATGTTTGGGACTGGATGAAGCGTCGTCTCACGCGGTCTGCACGTCCAGCACGAACTCTGGTCCAACTGAGGCGCCAGGTGGAAATGGCATGGCAAGCCGTTCCACAGGACTACATCCAGCATCTCTACGATCGTCTCCATGGGAGAATAGCAGCCTGCATTGCTGCCAAAGGTGGATATACACTGTACTAGTGCCGACATTGTGCATGCTCGGTTGCCTGTGTCTATGTGCCTGTGGTTCTGTCAGTGTGATAATGTGATGTATCTGACCCCAGGAATGTGTCAATAAAGTTTCCCCTTCCTGGGACAATGAATTCACGGTGTTCTTATTTCAATTTGCAGGAGTGTATTTGGGAAGTGCAGTAGGGTGAGGAGCAGTTACGTAAGTATGTCGACAGAGTCCAGACCGCCTCGTTGGCCTTATTGATTGATTTACCTGAACATGGATTAGTCTCTGTGTTTCTTAACGGAATGGATGCGGCGGATAAACCGCATTTTGTTTTCCGTAAGCAGCCTACAACCAGAGGAGAGCTCCGTGATGTGGTCATAGCGGCATCCACATTACCCCTTGAGAACTATGTACGTCAGGAGGTTAAGGGGCCGACGTCAGCGTCGATACTGTATTATCTACATTCGTTGAAGTTATCAAAAGGGAACCCAGGCGTTGTTTCAGATGCGGCAGTACGGCTCATTTGGTCTCTTGTGTTCAGCCTCGTGCTCCTAGTGCCAACAAATGACGCCGCGTTGGCCCGAAAACTCGGGTTGGAACTTTCAGGCCTTGGCGTACTCGGGTGGGCGCTCCCTGATCACCCCTTTTGCCTTATGTTTGTTCCCGGATAGGTGGCTAGCCCGTTTGTGCTGTCTTGGATTCTGGAAATTCCTTTTCATTATTAAGTTATGAGTGGTTTCTGGAATTTGGGTATTTTACGAAACTTCGTTCGGTCCCTTCGCCGGTGCAGAGATGTCGGGTGGCCAATGGCCAGGTGTTACTTCTGCAGGGTTGGGTCCGGGGCAGTATATCGCTAAGGCCGGCCGGGGTGGCCGAGCGGTTCTAGGCGCTACAGTCTGGATCCGCGCGACCGATACGGTCGCAGGTTCGAATCCTGCCTCGGGCATGGATGTGTGTGATGTCCTTAGGTTAGTCAGGTTTAAGTAGTTCTAAGTTCTAAGTTCTTCCCCCATGAACCATGGACCTTGCCGTTGGTGGGGAGGCTTGCGTGCCTCAGCGATACAGATGGCCGTACCGTAGGTGCAACCACAACGGAGGGGTATCTGTTGAGAGGCCAGACAAACATGTGGTTCCTGAAGAGGGGCAGCAGCCTTTTCAGTAGTTGCAGGGGCAACAGTCTGGATGATTGACTGATCTGGCCTTGTAACATTAACCAAAACGGCCTTGCTGTGCTGGTACTGCGAACGGCTGAAAGCAAGGGGAAACTACAGCCGTAATTTTTCCCGAGGACATACAGCTTTACTGTATGATTAAATGATGATGGCGTCCTCTTGGGTAAAATATTCCGGAGGTAAAATAGTCCCCCATTCGGATCTCCGGGCGGGGACTACTCAAGAGGACGTCGCTATCAGGAGAAAGAAAACTGGCATTCTACGGATCGGAGCGTGGAATGTCAGATCCCTTAATCGGGCAGGTAGGTTAGAAAATTTAAAAAGGGAAATGGACAGGTTAAAGTTAGATATAGTGGGAATTAGTGAAGTTCGGTGGCAGGAGGAACAAGACTTTTGGTCAGGTGATTACAGGGTTATAAATACAAAATCAAATAGCGGTAATGCAAGAGTATGTTTAATAATGAATAAACAAATAGGAGTGCGGGTTAGCTACTACAAACAGCATAGTGAACGCATTATTGTGGCCAAGATAGACACAAAGCCCATGCCTACTACAGTAGTACAAGTTTATATGCAAACTAGCTCTACAGATGATGAAGAAATTGATGAAATGTATGACGAGATAAAAGAAATTATTCAGGTAGTGAAGGGAGACGAAAATTTAATAGTCATGGGTGACTGGAATTCGTCAGTAGGAAAAGGGAGAGAAGGAAACATAGTAGGTGAATATGGATTGGGGGGAAGAAATGAAAGAGGAAGCCGCCTTGTAGAATTTTGCACAGAGCATAACTTAATCATAGCTAACACTTGGTTCAAGAATCATAAAAGAAGGTTGTATACCTGGAAGAATCCTGGAGATACTAATAGGTATCAGATAGATTATATAATGGTAAGACAGAGATTTAGGAACCAGGTTTTAAATTGTAAGACATTTCCAGGTGCAGATGTGGATTCTGACCACAATCTATTGGTTATGAGCTGCAGATTGAAACTGAAGAAACTGCAAAAAGGTCTGAATTTAAGGAGATGGGACCTGGATAAACTGAAAGAACCAGAGGTTGTAGAGAGTTTCAGGGAGAGCATAAGGGAACAATTGACAGGAATGGGGGAAAGAAATACAGTAGAAGAAGAATGGGTAGCTCTGAGGGATGAAGTAGTGAAGGCAGCAGAGGATCAAGTAGGTAAAAAGACGAGGGCTAATAGAAATCCTTGGGTAACAGAAGAAATATTGAATTTAATTGATGAAAGGAGAAAATATAAAAATGCAGTAAATGAAGCAGGCAAAAGGGAATACAAACGCCTCAAAAATGAGATCGACAGGAAGTGCAAAATGGCTAAGCAGGGATGGCTAGAGGACAAATGTAAGGATGTAGAGGCTTGTCTCACTAGGGGTAAGATAGATACTGCCTACAGGAAAATTAAAGAGACCTTTGGAGAGAAGAGAACCACTTGTATGAATATCAAGAGCTCAGATGGCAACCCAGTTCTAAGCAAAGAAGGGAAGGCAGAAAGGTGGAAGGAGTATATAGAGGGTTTATACAAGGGCGATGTACTGGAGGACAGTATTATGGAAATGGAAGGGGATGTAGATGAAGATGAAATGGGAGATAAGATACTGCGTGAAGAGTTTGACAGAGCACTGAAAGACCTGAGTCGAAACAAGGCCCCGGGAGTAGATAACATTCAATTAGAATTACTGATGGCCTTGGGAGAGCCAGTCATGACAAAACTCTACCATCTGGTGAGCAAGATGTATGAGACAGGCGAAATACCCACAGACTTCAAGAAGAATATAATAATTCCAATCCCAAAGAAAGCAGGTGTTGACAGATGTGAAAATTACCGAACTATCAATTTAATAAGTCACAGCTGCAAAATACTAACGCGAATTCTTTACAGACGAATGGAAAAACTGGTAGAAGCGGACCTCGGGGAAGATCAGTTTGGATTCCGTAGAAATGTTGGAACACGTGAGGCAATACTAACCTTACGACTTATCTTAGAAGAAAGATTAAGAAAAGGCAAACCTACGTTTCTAGCATTTGTAGACTTGGAGAAGGCTTTTGACAACGTTAACTGGAATACTCTCTTTCAAATTCTGAAGGTGGCAGGGGTAAAATACAGAGAGCGAAAGGCTATTTACAATTTGTACAGAAACCAGATGGCAGTTATAAGAGTCGAGGGGCATGAAAGGGAGGCAGTGGTTGGGAAAGGAGTGAGACAGGGTTGTAGCCTCTCCCCGATGTTATTCAATCTGTATATTGAGCAAGCAGTAAAGGAAACAAAAGAAAAATTCGGAGTAGGTATTAAAATTCATGGAGAAGAAGTAAAAACTTTGAGGTTTGCCGATGACATCGTAATTCTGTCAGAGACAGCAAAGGACTTGGAAGAGCAGTTGAACGGAATGGACAGTGTCTTGAAAGGAGGATATAAGATGAACATCAACAAAAGCAAAACGAGGATAATGGAATGTAGTCAAATTAAATCGGGTGATGCTGAGGGGATTAGATTAGGAAATGAGACACTTAAAGTAGTAAAGGAGTTTTGCTATTTAGGGAGTAAAATAACTGATGATGGTCGAAGTAGAGAGGATATAAAATGTAGACTGGCAATGGCAAGGAAAGCGTTTCTGAAGAAGAGAAATTTGTTAACATCGAGTATAGATTTAAGTATCAGGAAGTCGTTTCAGAAAGTATTTGTATGGAGTGTAACCATGTATGGAAGTGAAACATGGACGATAAGCAGTTTGGACAAGAGGAGAATAGAAGCTTTCGAAATGTGGTGCTACAGAAGAATGCTGAAGATAAGGTGGGTAGATCACGTAACTAATGAGGAGGTATTGAATAGGATTGGGGAGAAGAGAAGTTTGTGGCACAACTTGACTAGAAGAAGGGATCGGTTGGTAGGACATGTTTTGAGGCATCAAGGGATCACAAATTTAGCATTGGAGGGCAGCGTGGAGGGTAAAAATCGTAGAGGGAGACCAAGAGATCAATACACTAAGCAGATTCAGAAGGATGTATGTTGCAGTAGGTACTGGGAGATGAAGAAGCTTGCACAGGATAGAGTAGCATGGAGAGCTGCATCAAACCAGTCTCAGGACTGAAGACCACAACAACAACAACAAGTTCTAAGGGACTGATGACCTCAGATGTTAAGTCCCATAGCGCTCAGAGCCATTTGAACCATTTTTGAAGTACACTCCTGGAAATGGAAAAAAGAACACATTGACACCGGTGTGTCAGACCCACCATACTTGCTCCGGACACTGCGAGAGGGCTGTACAAGCAATGATCACACGCACGGCACAGCGGACACACCAGGAACCGCGGTGTTGGCCGTCGAATGGCGCTAGCTGCGCAGCATTTGTGCACCGCCGCCGTCAGTGTCAGCCAGTTTGCCGTGGCATACGGAGCTCCATCGCAGTCTTTAACACTGATAGCATGCCGCGACAGCGTGGACGTGAACCGTATGTGCAGTTGACGGACTTTCAGCGATGGCGTATAGTGGGCATGCGGGAGGCCGGGTGAACGTACCGCCGAATTGCTCAACACGTGGGGCGTGAGGTCTCCACAGTACATCGATGTTGTCGCCAGTGGTCGGCGGAAGGTGCACGTGCCCGTCGACCTGGGACCGGACCGCAGCGACGCACGGATGCACGCCAAGACCGTAGGATCCTACGCAGTGCCGTAGGGGACCGCACCGCCACTTCCCAGCAAATTAGGGACACTGTTGCTCCTGGGGTATCGGCGAGAACCATTCGCAACCGTCTCCATGAAGCTGGGCTACGGTCCCGCACACCGTTAGGCCGTCTTCCGCTCACGCCCCAACATCGTGCAGCCCGCCTCCAGTGGTGTCGCGACAGGCGTGAATGGAGGGACGAATGGAGACGTGTCGTCTTCAGCGATGAGAGTCGCTTCTGCCTTGGTGCCAGTGATGGTCGTATGCGTGTTTGGCGCCGTGCAGGTGAGCGCCACAATCAGGACTGCATACGACCGAGGCACACAGGGCCAACATCCGGCATCATGGTGTGGGGAGCGATGTCCTACACTGGCCGTACACCACTGGTGATCGTCGAAGGGACACTGAATAGTGCACGGTACATCCAAACCGTCATCGAACCCATCGTTCTACCATTCCTAGACCGGCAAGGGAACTTGCTGTTCCAACAGGACAATGCACGTCCGCATGTATCCCGTGCCACCCAACGTGCTCTAGAAGGTGTAAGTCAACTACCCTGGCCAGCAAGATCTCCGGATCTGTCCCCCATTGAGCATGTTTGGGACTGGATGAAGCGTCGTCTCACGCGGTCTGCACGTCCAGCACGAACGCTGGTCCAACTGAGGCGCCAGGTGGAAATGGCATGGCAAGCCGTTCCACAGGACTACATCCAGCATCTCTACGATCGTCTCCATGGGAGAATAGCAGCCTGCATTGCTGCGAAAGGTGGATATACACTGTACTAGTGCCGCATTGTGCATGCTCTGTTGCCTGTGTCTATGTGCCTGTGGTTCTGTCAGTGTGATCATGTGATGTATCTGACCCCAGGAATGTGTCAATAAAGTTTCCCCTTCCTGGGACAATGAATTCACGGTGTTCTTATTTCAATTTGCAGGAGTGTATATCGCTCAGTGATTTTTTCTGACCTGTGTCTTTAGCCTTGGTAAAGGAATTGCCTGTTAGTATAATTTTAAGGCGTGATTTTTTCAATAAAACCGTGTTGATCTTGGATTATTCTGGACACACCTTTTCCTTTAAGCTTACTCCTAGGGAGATGTTTGGCGCTGCCCCTAGTGTATGGCAAACTGCCAGAGCCTTGGTCGTTGAGACCCCAGCTAATGAATTCGATGTGGCCCATCTCTTGCCCCATCAGACTTCTCAGTTGCACGATTTGTTGCACAGTTTTCCCCAAATCCTTAGTGATAACCTCAGTGTCACTAGCTTTCTCGAATATCATATCCGTCTGCCTGATGATATTCCAGCTAGGCAATCTCCATACCGCCTCTCACCCCCGAAGGTGAAAATACTCAAGGTTAAGATATCGCAGATGTTCCAACAAGGAGTGATTAGGCCCTCTACTTCTGCTTATGCGTACCCAATATTTCTTGTACCTAAAGATCAGGGGCGTGATTTCAGACCTGTGGTTGACTACTGCCGTTAGAACGCCTAGGTTGTAGCTGAATAAGTACCTCTGCCGGAACTGCATAATTCATGTACTTGGTTTGCTGGCGCTAACTGGTTTACGGTCCTTGATTTGAATCAGATTCCTTTGGCTGAGGAATGAAAACATGTTACTCCGTTTTGTACTGATTGCAACTTGTTGCTTTGGAGCATATCCAACAAGTTCTGTTGGGATTACAGCTAGCCGGTCTAACTGTTTAGCCTAGTAAAATCACGCTAAATAAGCAGAAAGTATCTTTCTTAGGCCATATAGTGTCAGGTGAAAGTATTCGCATTGACCAAGAGCGGAATAAGGCCTAGCAGGCATTGCCTCCCCCTACTGATAAACGGGGAATTGCTTAATTTACAGACATGGCACATTATTGTAGGCTCCTAGTTCCAAATTTTGCACAGTTGGTGGCACCCATAAATCAGTTACGCGTGCGTTTGGAATTGGGACCCTCCCATGAGGCTGCCTTTGGGCACATTAAGATAGCGATAGCCAACCCACTGGTTTTTGGGGTACCCGACTTTAATAAAAGGTTTGTTATTCACACTGACGCTTCTAATGCGGGTATTTCAGCTGTTCCTCTCCAAGAGTTTGAGGAGCAGAGATAGCCATTAGCCTACACATCTCGTCGGTGAACTGATGCTGACGGAAGTTTGGCATAAGAGTGACGTATGATTTCACCTGTAGAGCATGGTACGTCACGATGCTAATTCTTGTCCACCATCACGTCAAGGAACTTGACTGGGCTTTTGTAGCCTGAACACTCGAAGTCTTTGCCAACGATGAACTCGTACTTTACCCTCTCTTGCGTCTCCTTGGACCAGTAGATATTTAGGAAGCTGCCCCTGAACTCCTGGTAACTCCCACACGTCGCTGACATTCCGCGCATTTTATCCGCAACTGACCCTTGCAACTGTCCGCAAATAAAGCCTAATTTGTATTTTAAAGGCCAATTTGCAGGAAAAGAGAGGTCAAATTGTGATATCCAAGTGCGTGGGTGAGTAAAATTACCCACAGATCGGAAAATTTCGAATTTTCGGACTCGTAAGAAGTGTTGGAAATCAAATGGCATTTTGTCGACAGCTTCCGCCCCATTGAAAATATCAGGATGTCCTCGTTCGACGTCCCCTCATTTGTGCTGCCGACACGGCTTCGAGAAAATGCGACTTTCATATCACCATGTCCTCTCCTCGCTGTTAACGGTATGCAGTTATGCATCCCGTCCGAATTCGTTTTTGGTTCTGTTGCGTTCGCGCTTGGCCGCATTTGAAATTGTTTCCTTAGTGCCTCCTCCAATTTCTTCTCTATACACGTGTTGATAGCTTCCTGCTGAGATTTGAACGAAAGGAGAGTCCGGACCTCTTCAGTCTCGCTCACTGGAGTTGCAGCTGTTACGTCCGAACCAGCCCCTAATTTAGGCAGCTCTGACTCTAATTTGTCCATGGCCGCTGTCGCATGAAGATCCGTGGCTTCACGTATTTTCATGTCGATGCGCTGCTCGGCGTCATTTTGCCTCTTTTCCACGCTCTCGACCTTCTTGTTCAAATTGACCACTGCCTGTCGTCCTGGCTGCTCTGTGCGTTTACTCGCTTTCGATGCTTGAGCTGCTACTCCTCTTGCGAAAGTGGCTACTGTCTGGCGCTCTCTGCCGTCTTCTTAGCATCATGTGCAATCTTTAAGCTTCTGATTGCTTTGGTGTTTACTTTACGTACGTTTTCCTGGAGTTTATTTGCCCATGACTTGTGATCCTGTCGCATCTGATTTACCTCACTACACATATTTTTGATGTCCGTCCTCGTCTCATTATTATTGCGTTCTAACTCATTAATTTTCTCCTCCAATTTCTTCTACATACACATTAGAAATGCCGCCACATTGAAGTACTCTTCCTTTTCCTCAGAAACGTGATCAATCGAATTCATACCTGATTTTTGCGGTGTTGTTCCCGCATCATTGCTTTCTGATACCTCCTTGTCTCCTCCTTCCGGATTTCTATTAATCACTTCTGCTTCAATATGTTACGGTACGTTTACATCTTCTATCACACGCGATCTGACACTGTCTGTCCCCTGAACAAAAACCATATCGCTTTCATCTCCCTGATTTCCTTGCTGCACGACATCGATGCTGCCAACATCTTTCAACAGCAACGTCTCCCTACGTTTAAACGGTCCCTCTACCGTTTGATTGCGCTCTTCCTACATACTTTATTTTCCCGCTCCCAGTCTATCTGTCTCCGTGCTCTACTTCTCGTTATCATTCAAATTCTCTATCCACAACAAACTTTAATTATCCGTGCAGCACGTGGACAACCGTATTACCTAACTAACAAGATAAAAGCAGTACAACACAATGATGTCATATAAAAATTAGCAAACCCGTTTTCAGTTCGAGACTACGACAATAGTACACCATATTCAGAATCAAAAACAACTTAATACAAAACAAAGACAATGGTAAACACCACAATATAATACGACAACGTTATCACGGGAAAACGATCGATATGTGACACAAATACACTGTAAATAAAGCAAATACACACATAAACAACTCAATCAGAGAATTAAGTTTGTACAAAATACTAATGAACCTTTTTCACCCTTTTTTTTATTTCATCATAATGTGGACCTGTTTGGCAAGGATGCTAAATTTAAACAAATCGCCACGAGGGATTAGCCGAGCGGTCTAGGGCGCTGCAGTCATGGACTGTGCTGCTGGTCCTGGCGGAAGTTCGAGTCCTCCCTCGGGCATGGGTGTGTGTGTTTGTCCTTAGGCTAATTTAGGTTAACTAGTGTGTAAGCTTAGGGGCTGATGACCTTATCAGTTAAGTCCCATAAGATTTCACACACATGTGAACATTAAAAAGCATCACAGAAGTGCCAAGGACCTAGATGCTGACAGCGGCTCGTCAATTGCAAGCTTCGAACTTTCAATTGTAAGCAAGACTTAAATGAAAATGGCAAAGGTAATGTTAATCACAACACTCAGAGCAGTTGTGGTCTAAATGACAATAGATTTATTCATTCTTAAAATCACAAGACATAAAGAAGCTAAAGAACCGGCAAACAATAATTTTTTATTGGACAAACGCTATCAACGACATGCGCTCTTTGGTGAACAAGGTGATCAGATGGGGATCAATACGGAACACTAACCTGAACTAATCGCTTTACCTGACTTCATACATGTGAATCGGTGGTATGGCCCAGAAACTACGCTTCTATCAAGCGTCTAATCTACTATTCCATAAAGAAAAATTTGGTTCCAAAGGAAAGGGTGCTGAGAAGCAGATATTGGAGCCCTATGCATTAGCAGCGAATACTTTACCCTTCTGGAGGTCAGGGCAGCACCCCACAATGCTCTCGGTGACTCGAGTCGTGGACGGCAGCAGTGAATTATTAATGTCGCCCGCAAAGAATACAAGTAGGCGGTCTCACGCTCAGCTAATTCGGAATGCAGATACTTCCCTATGAGCCTCTGACACGCCGGTGGATTCCAGTGTGCAGGTGGAACCGTTTCCTGGTCTGCCAAACCAGCATCACTCCATGCCACGAATATAAATGACAGAACATGTTAAATATTTAGATGGCCAACGCAGAACAAATAAGTACACCCACACTTCACTCAACGGAATGGACAGTGTCTTGAAAGGAGGATATAAGATGAACATCAACAAAAGCAAAACGAGGATAAGGGAATGTAGTCAAATTAAATCGGGTGATACTGAGGGGATTAGATTAGGAAATGAGACACTTAAAGTAGTAAAGGAGTTTTGCTATTTAGGGAGTAAAATGACTGATGATGGTCGAAGTAGAGAGGATATAAAACGTAGACTGGCAATGGCAAGGAAATCGTTTCTGACGAAGAGAAATTTGTTAACGTCGAGTATAGATTTAAATGTCAGGAACTCGTTTCTGAAAGTATTTGTATGGAGTGTAGCCATGTATGGAAGTGAAACATGGACGATAAATAGTTTGGACAAGAAGAGAATTGAAGCTTTCGAAATGTGGTGCTACAGAAGAATGCTGAAGATAAGGTGGGTAGATCACGTAACTAATGAGGAGGTATTGAATAGGACTGTGGAGAAGAGAAGTTTGTGGCACAACTTGACTAGAAGAAGGGATCGGTTGGTAGGACATGTTTTGAGGCATCAAGGGATCACCAATTTAGTATGGGAGGGCAGCGTGGAGGGTAAAAATCGTAGAGGGAGACCAAGAGATGAATAGACTAAGCAGATTCAGAAGGATGTAGGTTGCAGTAGGTACTGGGAGATGAAGAAGCTTGCACAGGATAGAGTAGCATGGAGAGCTGCATCAAACCAGTCTCAGGACTGAAGACCACAACAACAGACAACACTTCACTCGTTGTGTGCGGGAAGCTAGGAGCAGGACCTCTGACGCTTCACATGGTGACGCATGGGCTGTATGTAGCACATTAGCAAAGGACACAAGTCTCACCATTCAGGTGAAGACCTGCAGTTCTTTACTATCGAAGCGCCAGTACAAGAGTGAATTATTCTCTTTCTCTAAGCTTTCCTCGCCAGCTCGGTAGCGTAACACATTTACGTCTTAGATTGCTGCCACTTTATCGCAAGTCAATCACGAGCTGGAGCGCCGCGTCCGAGTAGGGAGGCCGTCCCTTGCTCTGCATACACAGCTTTGACCAGCCAGCAACTTTAAAGTTAATTGGGAGAAAAGGAAAACTGATTCAGATTCCCAGCCTCTTTCCCACATGTTTACGCCGTATCTTTGCTAAAAGCATGACGTGGATGGAACCACAGCCCCCAATAAAATGATCGTTATCTCCCCTGTCGTGCCCATTTCGAACTTTCCAAAGAACGGCCATAAACTCCCTAAAAGCCTCGTGCCTTCACAAATATGTTATTTTCTGCTTTATTTCCTGAAATCAATGCTTTGCCAATAGCAGCAGCTAGTCAGCTTACCTGGGCGCGGCCGCCGACCGACCGGCGCCATCCAATGTGTCTGCACAATGAGACCTACAGGAGCTGGGCAGTCCACAAATGTTTCACCCGGGTTCCACAGAAAAAAAAGCTCCCCTCGGACCTCAGCCACCATACGCTTTTACTGCAGTCCTTTAAATCGGCACCCTCTTCCTTTGAACACAGGTAAAGTTTGCTGCTATTCCTTCGCTAGAGCACACAAACGAGAGCGTTAACTACTGCTAACCATTTCATAATATGAATGAAGTCAGATCGTATCCAGGTATAGAAACCAAGAAATGAAGATCAACTTCTCTAAGAACATTATATAGCATAACGACGTATCAGAAGTGAGAGTGTCTTGCAATCTCTCAAAGTTCTTGTGTAAACTGCTCATAATTCAGGCAGTGACCTTCAATTCGATAAGCCGGCAACTGGCTGTCTGGTTTCATCAAACTACAGGCGCTGCATGTCTTTCCCTCTTCTGACCATGAGTTGAGATATTTTTAAGTACACCTTTGACAAAGTCAAAGCTATTGAATTTCACCTTTCAAAATACTGTCCAATTTATGCCTTCCACCTATCTGCTCTCTGCTTTTTGTTTAATGATGGATTTCCCGTTGTACTCATGATACTGAGTCTCTTGCTTTTCATTTCACTGAAGGCTGTTTTGACTTTTGTATATGCTGAATCATTCCTTCTGATGAAAATTCCATTTCTTATCTTCTCTGCATTTTCAGTTTAATATGTGGCTAAGTGAGATACATTTCTGTATTCCTGACATACCCTGGACGGTTTTGAACGAAGGCGTGCTGAAAAGTAACGCCACGATGTTCTCACGTGGAAACTGTTAAAAAATTTGCGTAAAAAAAGGTTTTTAAATTCTACACACTTATTCCTGATGTCTGCATATTTGCAGCCCTCTTATGGTAGACAGCTCCAGACTGCAGTGTGCAACATGGTGGTGTGTAACGTAACTATGTCAGTGCATGAAAAATAGCGCTGTAATTGATTTTTAAATTCGATGAGTCTGTCTACACGTTGAGTACCCTCTCCTTCAACATGACTAAAACAGGGTGCATAAGAGCCGTGTGAGATCTGTAACAATCCGACGTTTGGGTTCACTGTCATCGATTATCCTTCAGACAATCCTGATTCGTCCCAACTGATTGCTATCTGTTACCAGAACTTAAAGGACACCTTGGAAGACTTCATAGAAGCGGCACAAACAGAGATTGTATTGTGGCTTCGTCGACAAAGTGACGCTATCAACAAATTGGTCTCCCGTTAAGAGAAACGTGTTCGTCACCACTGTGACTGTGTTGAGAAACAAATGTTAATAGTTTTCACAAAGAAAAGTTAGAGTCAGTATTTTCAGCACGTCATCGCACTTCCTTCTTTCGTCGATTGCTGAAGTATTTCTTCTATTACCAAAGCCTTGTTCACAATTCATTTGCTGGTATCGTCTGTCCAGCTTCTGATTGCTCATATTAAAGATATCAGTTTTTCTCAAGCTGAACTGCCAACCGTTGTAAATGTTATCTCAGTACCTACAGTCATAGAGAACGTCAAACATATAATTCCTCAGTACTTCCTCCTTTCAGCAATGATTCTTCTGGCCAGTTCCGTTAAACGTCTTCCTGCCTTTCACCATTAATAATCTGTGGTCCGAATCTATATCGGCCGCTGTGAACGCCTTAAAGTTTAATATCTGATTCCGTAATACCTAGCATGGAATTACTAATGAGACAGAATAGAAATATTAGAGGGAAGACTCACGAGGAAAGTTGTGAACCCAGTAAGAAGCCAAGATGAACTGAAATCAAGAAGCAATGGTGAAAGATATTTAGATATATACAAAATAACAGAAACAGTAAGTAAAGAAGTGTTTTATTTTACGTCATTTACACAGTAATAATGTCAACAGACTGGCATTAGTAAATCTTAAAGTATCTCTGGGAAAGACAATAAGCACCAACAGAAGAGTTTAAAAAGTTATTAAAATTACACTACATAAACTAGAAGTAGCAACAAGAAGAGGCACATTCGGAGGGACAGTGATAAATTTAGAAAGATTCCATGACAGATGCAGTAACACAAGAGGTGTGATGTGCTGTGAAGAAAATAAGAAAGAGATATGGGGAAAACGTGAGTATAATAAAGACCATTAGAAAAGTAATTGAAATTGTGCGAAGCTACACTGATGTCAGACGATGTCATCCAGGCTCTTCATTTGTTTTGTTGGTGGTATACGTGCAGAGCTAAATTTTGTAAGCACTTCTACATGTGTAAGCTTCGGTTTGAAATCTTGTATATTACATTTATTATTAAATGGTGTGACCAGAGAAACCAACATGTATGCTAAACCAGTGGAAGAGAGTGAATTTGGAAGTAGGTCAGTTGAAGCAGCGGACGAGGATTGGCGTCAGAAAAAATTGTGGCAGCTGAGATGAAATTTCTCAGGGCAATCAAGGCCCACCCACTGATGAACTAATTACGAAACCCAGAAACAAAACAAGAACTATTGATTTTTGAACTGAAAAGCAAGATTAAAGATGGAAGCATAAATTCAACAACAGTAACCATTTAGGAAAATTTCAGCACTATCATCTGCCTAGAATCGCGATGATCCACTAGCCCACTGTACAGTGAAGTGCCGGACGACTGAAGAGAAGATAGTTTCAGGAACAGACAACGCTGTCTACCCCATAAAGTAAAGAGAGTTGTATTTCAGTGTGTCATGACAGCTATATTTCTAGAGGCGTTCACATTAAAAGAGGTATTTATTTACAAGTAACTGCAACAAAACAACACACCAGATATGAGCAGATGTTGTTTGTATATGTAACTTTTTGTCAACCATTTTTCACTTGATTATATTTGTGTATGTAAATCGTTTCTTGTGGGTTCCATGTTCGTTTTTAGTCAAAGAAGATTGCGACAGAGATATGACGTATTTCATCTCAGTTAACTGAATCATATCACACTACATATATTCAACGAAAGTTCCTGTTAAGAAACGTGGCCAAACACATCCCGTAAAATGTAAAAAGATTATCAAACAAAACAAACCATTATTCAGACACAACGTTCTCATTAAGTAACAGCAAAGAAGCACGTTTAGTATAAACGATAAATTCTCCTAAGGCGAACTATATATTTAGGCATTTACTGTGCTCATAAAAATCCACTTATATATTATGTAAATTTATTTATTTATTTATTGTTCCGTGGGACCAAATTAAGGAGAAGTCTCCATGGTCATGGAACGAGTCAATACATGAAATTATAACACGATATTAGAAACAGATAAAATGAAATATAAAAAAACATATTCAGGTGACAAGTCGTAAGTTTAAATGATGAAAATCAACAATGTAACACTGGAATTTACTTAATTTTTTAGCTCTTCCAGGAGCTCCGCGACAGAATAGAAGGAGTGAGCCATGAGGAAACTCTTCAGTTTAGACTTAAAAGAGTTTGGGCTACTGCTAAGATTTTTGAGTTCTTGTGGTAGCTTATTGAAAATGGATGCAGCAGAATACTGCACTCCTTTCTGCACAAGAGTCAAGGAAGTGCATTCTACATGCAGATTGGATTTCTGCCTAGTATTAACTGAGTGAAAGCTGCTAACTCTTGGGAATAGGCTAATATTGCAAACAACAAACGACATCAAAGAAAATATATACTGTGAGGGCAATGTCAGAATTCCCAGACTATTGAATAGGGGTCGACAAGACGTTTTCGAACTTACACCACATATAGCTCGAACAGCCCGTTTTTGAGCCAAAAATTCCCTTTTTGAATCAGAAGAATTACCCCAAAAAATAATACCATACGACATAAGCGTATGAAAATATGCGAAGTAGACTACTTTTCGTGTTGCAGTGTCACTTATTTCAGATACTGTTCTAATGGTAAATAAAGCAGCATTTAGCTTCTGAACAAGATCCTGGACATGGGCTTTCCACAACAGCTTACTATCTATCCGAACGCATAGGAACTTGAACTGTTCCGTCTCGCTTATAATATGCCTATTCTGTCTGATCAAAATATCAGTTCTTGTTGAATTGTGAGTTAGAAACTATAAAAACTGAGTCTTACTGTGATTTAGCAACAAATTATTTTCCACAAGCCACGAACTTATTTCATGAACTACATTATTTGTTACTGTTTCAATATTACACACAAGATCCTTCACTATCAAGCTGGTGTCATCGGCAAACAGAAATGATAGTAAAACTATGGGGTGTGCCTAAGGCTTTGTACAGTTATCAATATTTATTTTACAAAAGCTATAGAACTTCCATGTTTGTCGTTTATGGCAAATGAATATATAAATCAGCAAGATTTTTTTTACGATGTCAATAAACTTCAACCTGCGCGCCGTTTGTACCTAGAAAACTGTGTAATCGATATAGATTTCACGCCGTACGTTTGACAACATTCCTTGTGTAGCACCAGTAACAGAAACTGTTATCCTTTTTCTCAATGTGTCCAGATCAGGTACCCGTGTAGCGTAGCCCCACAAAAAGAAAAGTGAAGTCGACGTGCCTGGTGATCTTACAGACCAGAAATTAGGACCATCACGCCCAATATTCCTGTCAGGGAATGTTTCATTAAGAAAATTTCTGACATGCAATACCCATTGCGATGGCACACCATCTTATTTGGAAATTACATCAGGCTGGAAATCTCTTTTCTGCAGTTTCACAAACTGGCCCTAGCATCACATCCAGTTGGATATTACCTACTACTGAATTTTCGACAAAAAAGAAGTGGCCAGTGACTCTGCTGCACATTAATCCGCTCCACACGTTCATTTTAGGGTTATCCCTAACGTAATCTGAGGCAACATGTAGACTTTCCAACCCATTCTCCTCACGATGCGCTTGTTAGCTTTACCTAGTATTTAGAAAGTAGACTCATTTGAAAACGAAATTCCTTGAAGTTAATAATTATTGGCGTCGATTCATAGCAATATCCCAGCTGCGAAAGCTCATCGGCCAGCTCCACCATCTGGTTTTCATATGCATGCAGGTGCAATCTGTTGTGTAATATTCTTCGCAATGTGGTCCCAGGACGACCTAACTGAAGAGCTGGACGTCGAGCATATCTGGAAGCGTCTCATAAGATTGTCTGTTGCACGGTTCCGACACTTTTGTTCACTGACAGAAGACTACTTTGTTGGTGGAAGATCCAATACATTGCCAGTCTGTTCAAATTTAATATACCACGCCACAATACTCCTTCTATTAATTGCTCCTCTTCCGTATTACCATGTCACTGCACAGTAACTAAAGTTTTTGTCTCGTAATACCACAGAACACACTGCGTCTTCTCCTCACATGACATCCTTTTACAACATTAGCAGTTATAACGCTGCCTACTTCAGAAGAATTATGAATATGCAACCAAACATGATGATTTACTGCTTCATTGGTCACAAAAAGAAGCTTTTAAGTTCTATAGTTTTTAAAAATATATGTTCATAATTGAACAAAGATTTCAAGCCCACTCTGTATATCAAATATAAACGACTGAGTCGATAATACACACTGCTATCTGACAGACTGTCAACTGTTTTTCTATATGACTCTTGATATTTGTGCTACAAAATGGTTCAAATGGCTCTGAGCACTATGGGACTTAACGTCTGAGGTCATCAGTCTCCTAGAACTTAGAACTACTTAAACCTAACTAACCTAAGGACATCACACACTTCCATGCCCGAGGCAGGATTCGAACCTGGGACTGTAGCAGCAGCGCGGTTGCTGACTGAAGCGCCTAGAACCGCTCGACCATTGCGACCGTATTTGTGCTACAGGTCCAGGTCATAGTCAGATAATGAATATATTTTTTCAGCAGCTGACTTCAGTCGATAAGATGCAATTTTACACAAGTCACACAAGAAGTATGTGGCATAATCAGCGTGTTGTGCATATGAAACTGAAAGTATATGTGTATCTCCAGGACATTCTCCAAAACCCCTGCGTCAATTTCAACCAAATTTGGCACAGAAACAGCAGGCCTCATAGGTATAAGCACTGTGTGGATTATAACCTCTTAGCTCCAATAAGAGCAGAGATACAAGCAAAAACGTATTTCTCCAGTACCTGACCTATAGGCTGCCCTGCACAAAAGGCATGTTGTGTATGAACATTATCAATCTGCCAAAAAACCTACTTTGCAGGGCAACTTACATATCATGGACAAGGAAAGGTTTTCCAGGCCCTGACGTGTAGGCTGTCCTGTGTATCAGGCATGTTGTGGCCTGCTTTATTGAAGTGTATTGCAGGGGCTACATATGCCAAAGGGCATCACTGGGGACAAGTTGAGATGGAAAGAGGAGGGGATGGACAGGGAGATGGGGTGGAGGAAATGGACAAAGAGGGGCAGAGTGGATCAGGAGACAGAGAGAGTGGGGAGGAGGAGATAGACAGGGATGGCAGGATGAAGTGGACAGGCAAATGAAGGAAGAGGTGGATGAAGAGGGGGAGTGGGGCGAAAGCGTGTATGAAAGCTTAATAGTAAATACATGTTGTACAAATGGAGATGATATCGTAATTACTGACGACGCCTTTGGCATAATTGTTTTATTATTCTCCATTGCATGATGTAATTTTAGAAGTTTTACTTCTGATGAAGGTATATTTATATGTACCGAAACCTTGGTCAAGAATTTTAATAAAAAAAATTTTATCCTGCAACTGTTTTGGCTGTCATCCTTTTATGTGAAGAATTTTAACAGTTGCTGCTGCAGCCATGTTTAAAATCTTGAAATACTTTATATGTTCATATGCTACATAAACACCAACAGAATCATTGTTTCATTGAACTTCTCTGACACTTCATCCATAGTAGAGACCTCGTTCTTGACACGAAGCATTTTGTAGCACGGTATGAGTGCTGCTACTCTGTCGCCAGAATGTTGCTGCAGCCTTCAGCCGTGTGTGGGGGGCCTCCCGAGGCATTAGTCGCGCGGCGCAGCCTGCGGGGAATGATGGATTGCAGCTGCCAGCGGAAGCAAGCCTTGACCCAGCCGCGAAGGGGGGAGGGGCGGAGCTGTCCCGTCTGTCGCTGGCTCCTCTTGTTCGCCTCACACGAGTTCCTGGCGCCAGCACCACGGTGACAGCCGCTCTGTCACCTGATGCGCGCAGCCGGCGTGTTAAAGTGCAACCCGAGCAGAGATGTTTCTGGGAGTGGAGTCTGTGTTACACGTCGCTTGGGACCTGCATCTACACACCTACTCTGCAAGCCAGTATGCTGTACATAGGGAGGGTTTCTTGTATCACTACCAGTCATTCTCTTTCCTGTTCCACTCGCAGATGGAGCGAGGGGAAAACGACTGTCTGTATGGTTGGGTAAGAATCACGAATTCTCTTGTATTTGCGGTCCTTACTTGAGATGCGGGCTGTATTTTTATAGCTGTAGGATCGTTCAGCATTCTATGCTAAACACAATTTCTCTAAAGTTTCTCAATATTTTTTCACGAAAAGAAAATTTTCCTCCCCTCAGGGGTTCTCATTTGAGTTCACAGACCACTTAAAACGACCTGGTGGGGCTCCCAAACACTCGAACAGTATTCAGGAATGGGCCGCGGAAAGGTGTATGTGGTCTCCTTTACAAATGAGCTACCCGTTCATAGAAATCTTCCAATAAACTGAAGAGCACCATTCTCCTTCCCTACAGTCGATCCTACGGCTCGTTCCATGTCGTATCGTTCTGCGACGTTATGCCGAGATATTAAATCGACGTGACTGTCCCAAGAAGCACACCACTGATCCATTATTCGAACATTACAAGATTGTTTTTCCTGCTCATCTGCCTTAAATTACACTGTTCTGCATTTAGGGCAATCTGTTGTTCATTACACCAAGTAGAAATTCGGTCCAAGTCAACTTGTATCGCCATAGAGCCACCCAACGACGACACCTGTGCACCGCATAGTCATCAGTAAACAGTCTTATTCCTAACCCCTTCCACCCACTGCGATTTAGTTTAAGTGTGTAGAGAACAGAAGCGGTTATACCTCATTTCTTTGAGGCATTCCTGACAACACCTCTGCCTCTGGTGAACACTCGCCGTTTAGGACAGCGTACTGGACTGTATTACTTACGAAGTCGGGCCACTCAGAGTCTACGCCATTTGTCCGTATCTGCTCCACAATCTGCAGTGTGGCACTGTCTCAAACACTTTTCGGAAACAACTGAGAATCTACCAGCTCCGTTTCATCCGCGCTTCGCAGGAAATCGCACGCGAAAGGCGATTTAGGTATCAAACAAACAAACAATTGCTCGTAAGTAGAGTGTCTACTTGGCTACGAAGAAACTCTTTTTTCAAACGAATCTTTCACTTTTTATTGGAATATGTGCTATGTCGAAACCTCCTGATATATAAAAGCTGTGTACTGAACCGGAAACGGAACCTGGACCATGTTCAAGTCTCGATCTCGCATACACTTTAAATTTAACAAGATATTTCAATGCGGACAACTTGCAGCTGCCAACTGCGAATATAGTTTTGAAATATTCCTAAAGCTATGGTTACTTTTTCCTAGGAATACTAGCCATGAAAGATATGAAAGAGAAAGCCTCAGTGAAGAGAAATTAAACCGTGACTCGAGCCCTAAGAGGTCCTTGGACAGCTCAGTGTGAAAGGAACACAAATTCCAAGTCTGGAGCACAATATCAGTCCGTCAGTGAACTCACTCGTTGTGAGAAAGAATATAACGGGGCCACTGTGCACTGACCAGTTTCGTAGGACTTCAGGACTTGATAAAATTTTTGGTTGGTTTTGATGCGGCTGTCCACAAATTCCGCCTCCGAACCAACTTCTTCATACCAGATCATTACTTGCGCTGAATGTCCTCAATTATTTGACCACGGCGCGAAGAATTATAAACAACAGATTTCACCTGCAAGCTTATAAGACATGCGTTACAACCAGATGACAGAGCTTGTCGAGGAGCTTTTTCGACTGAGATAGTGGCACGAATCAGATAAACAAAGGCAGTATGAGGACAAGGGGTTCAGGAAGCGCCACGTGTTGCCTTAGATCACGTTATAGATATCTTTAGATATATCAGAATGCCTGTCTTCACCTACATTGCTCTTCAGCAGCTCTCTCCTGTACATTGGAAGTCACTGTTTGATAATACGTTTCCTACCATTCTGTCCTTATTTCTCAACTATGTTCCCAACAGCGCTCCTTTCCTCTCAGACTCTGCGCAGAACTTCCACATCTCTTAGTTTATTGCTCAACCTGAATTCCAACGTTTTTCTGTAGCACCAAATATCAAACGCTTTTTTCTCTCATCTTTTCAGGTGTTCCTTCAATTCATCATTCACTTTCATACAACGCTGTTCTTGAAAAGGAAATTCCCAGAAATTCCTTCCACAAATCAAGGCCAATGTTTGATACTAGTACACATCCTTTGGCCAGGAATGCCCTGTTTGCCTAAGCTAGTCTGCTATTTTTGTGTTCCTTGCTTAGCCCGTCATAAGCTATATTGCTTCCTAGACAGTAGAATTCCTTTATTTCTTGTACTCCGTGGTCCTCAATTATGATATAATTGTCTCTACTTTCATTTCTGTCACCCTTCAATACTTTCAGTTCTCTTCAGTTTACTCCCAGTTAATGGTGTGTGCTTATTAGGCAGTTCATTCCATTCAGCGGATATTGCAATTCTTCTTTTTCACTGAGGATACGAATATCATTTCCACATGTAATAGCTGATATCCCTTCTCCGTGAACTGAAGCCTCAATAGTGAACTTTACTCTTATTTCACTCATTGATTAATCGATGGATAAACTGAACGATAGAAGTGAAAAACAAAATCTCAGTCTTATATCCCTTCTAATCCGAACATGCCATTCTTCGTCCTCTAGTCTTATTTTTCCCTCTTCTTGGTTCTTGTAGACATTGTATATTTCCAACATCTTCAATGATTTTACTTTGCTGAACGATTTTTCCACGTCGATATATTCTACCTCCATCTTGTTCCATTACGAAGCACGAAGGGAGAACTGTCTCTTTGGTCGCTCTGCCTTTCAAAACTAGTCGCCATCTAAGAGATTCGGAATTTTCTTATCCATCCCTCCGGCCATTGTTCTTGTTAGGACTTCGACGCACGAGTTGTTAAGCTGACTGTGCAAAAGTTCTCAAACTCTTCTTACTATTTTATCTTTGCTAATGTGTGGATGGTATTTTTCCAATATTTCAATGGTATGTCTTCAGACTCATAAACTTTTATAGCACACAAATTATACATAATGGTCTCGCCCTTTTAATATATATAATACACTGTCGGCGGAATTGGTGATACACATGCCAGTTTCTTCCCCTGTCTACTTTCGTCTCATCAGCCCTTTGAACAAGTAAACGAATGATCAACCAAGTCCATTCCAACCCAGAAGTTTCTTATGCGTAGATTACCTGGACCTGGATGTAGTAGCCGGCCGAAGTGGCCGTGCGGTTAAAGGCGCTGCAGTCTGGAACCGCAAGACCGCTACGGTCGCAGGTTCGAATCCTGCCTCGGGCATGGATGTTTGTGATGTCCTTAGGTTAGTTAGGTTTAACTAGTTCTAAGTTCTAGGGGACTAATGACCTCAGCAGTTGAGTCCCATAGTGCTCAGAGCCATTTGAACCTGGATGTAGTAGCTCGTTGCATTCGGACCTCTAGAAACTACTGATACCTCAGCTGGTAATATGGTAGTACACTCATGCTCATAAATTAAAGATAATGCTGATACATGGTAAAACAATTCTCTGGTGGGCAGTTTGCGGGGTTAAATCACCTCGAGGCATGACCATGCGGTGCATTTGGTGGCGCTGGCAGCAAGCAGTCAACATACACAGAGGTGTGTTGTTGCATGTCTGAGTACGGTGCAGCGAGTATGTGTGCAGACGTTTTCAGACGTGCTAATGGTGACTGTGTGTTGAAAATAGCTCAAAGAACACATTGATGACGTTATGAGGGGTAGAGTACTAGGACTACTGGAGGCTGGTCAAACACAGCAGGTCGTATCACGGGCCCTCCGTGTGCCGCAAAGTGTGATCTCAAGATTATGGCAACGGTTCCAGCAGACCGGAAACGTGTCCAGGCGCTACAGCATGGGACGTCCACAGTGTGCGACACCACAAGAAGACCGATATCTCACCATCAGTGCCCGCAGGCGGCCACGGAGTATTGCTGGTAACCTTGCTCGGGACCTTACTGCAGCCACTGGAACAGTTGTCTCCAGACACGCAGTCTACAGACGACTGAACAGACACGGTTTATTCGCCCGGACACCTGCGAGGTGCATTCCACTGACCCCTGGTCACAGGAGAGCGCGTAAAGCCTGGTGTCAAGAACACAGTACATGGTCATTGGAACAGTGGTTCACGGACGAATCCAGGTATGGTCTGAACAGTGTTTCACGCCGGGTTTTCATTTTGAGTGAACCAGGAACCAGATACCAACCCCTTAATGTCCTTGACAGGGACCTGTATGGAGGTCGTGGTTTGATGGTGTGGGGTGGGATTACTTTGACAGAGGAACTGAAACAGGTCAGTTGTATCTGGACGTCATTTTGCACCAGTATGTCAGCCTTTTCAAGGGTGCAGTGTGTCCCACCTTTCTCCTGATGGACGATAACGCACGTCCCCACCGAGCTGCCATCGTGGAGGAGTACCTTGAAACAGAAGATATCAGGCGAATGGAGTGGCCTGCCTGTTCTCCAGACCTAAACCACATCGAGCACGTCTGGGATGCCCTCGGTCGACGTATCGCTGCACGTCTTCAAACTCCTACGACACTTCAAGAGCTCCGACAGGCACTGGTGCAAGAATGGGAGGCTTTACCCCAGTAGCTGCTCGACCACCTGATCCAGAGTATGCCAACCCATTGTGCGGCCTGTGTACATGTGCATGGTGATCATATCCCATGTTGATGTCGGACTACATGCGCAGGAAACAGTGGCGTCTTGTAGCAGATGTGTTTCGGGAAGGTTTTATCAACTTATCACCAATACCGTGGTCTTACAGATCTGTGTCGTCATATCGAATACTGATGTCGGGGTACATGCGCAGGAAACAGTGGCGTTTTGTAGCACATATGTTTCGGGACGGGTTTCTTACTTATCACCAATACCGTGGACTTACAGATCTGCGTCGTGCGTGTTCCCTATGTGCCTATGCTATTAGCGCCAGTTTTGTGTAGTGCCACGTTGTGTGGCACCACATTCTGCAATTGTCCTTAATTTATGAGCATGAGTGTATATTACCAGAAGACTGAGCTACTACAGAAGACCCAAATACACACACTTCCTCGACATCGAGAATCCAATGATTCGACTAATATGATGTCGGAGAGTTGAAATTTGAGGTACTGGTAATGGTTCACTCCTAGCTATTTGTGAATAATATAGGATCGAAAATTAGCACACAAAAATCACTGTGTTAAATCGGAACACGGTGAACGTCAGGGCTATATTTCCAAACTCCTGAGAGTGATTTTAGCCACAGGTGCCCTGAAGTTGCAGGAGTACTGGCGAGGTGGCGCAGTGGTTAGCACACTGGACTCGCATTCGGGAGGACGACGGTTTAATCCCGTCTCCAGCCATCCTGATTTAGGTTTTCCGTGATTTCCCTAAATCGTTTCAGGCAAATGCCAGGATGGTTCCTTTGAAAGGGCACGGCCGATTTCCTTCCCTATCCTTCCCTAACCCGAGCTTGCGCTCCGTCTCTAATGACCTCGTTGTCGACGGGACGTTAAACAACACTAACCTAACCTAACCTAAGTACTGGCGGAAAGGGCACTTGATGGGCCCGAGCGCCGCCATGGCTTAGCTGGAAGCAAGAGCGGTCTGCTGTTTCGTCGGACACTCCTGGAGGCCAGCGTAATCGACAATGTGGATGTGGTGCTCAAGAGTACATCGAGTCGCCAGTGGCCGGTTTGTTGTGGCGGTCCAGGTGTCCATAACGGCCAGCTGGGCCTGAAGATTTTGAAGGGCCAGTCACTGCACTGACACGAACGAGCGAACCCTAGGCAGACCCGACAGCTACGTAATGTCAGCTGGGCGTCATAATGGTTAGCGTTAGCGTGGCCACTGTGTGGACGCAACAGCCGTGTGGAGTGGTCGGTGTCCTCTCCAAGCTGGACGGGCAACGATCCCAGATCCCAGTTGAGGCAGAGCAAGAGGTTTCTGCATTTCAAGAGGAGTACTTCCCGTGTGCTCTTGCAGTTGACTGTATCACGCAACTGGTTTTTTGGTTGATACTGGGGAGTTTGTGGTATAGGAGTGGTGCATGGAGTTATCTGCTAGCGACAACATCTTGTATGGAAATCTGTGGCTGTTGAGTGAAAAATTGTGGTCGTTCATTGATGGCACTTTGAGAGCAGCTGTACTTGTCCACTGCACGCTGTGAGAGTGTCTGCTGAGAACTCGTCTTTGTCATTTGTCGTACGTGAAATACCAGTTCATAGTATTATTTGTACAAGTAAGTATTCAAATATATACGTAGGTGGTTTGGTTGAGTGTTGTGTGTAGATTGTCGCGATACTATAGAGTGACACTGGTAGTAGGAGAGTAATGGACTGTGGTGTGTTACGCTACCTAGCTAAGTCCAAGAGTTATATTTCCAACTTATGTTTCACTCTGGCAGCAGTCTCATATATTATTTCTGGTTGTGTCTACGGACAATAATAGTAAATTGCTGAATTAACCATCTCAAATTTTCCAGTCGAAAGATGTAAATTGACGAAGTATGTTCTCTTCTTCGGAATGAAGTAATTAATTTATATAGCTATCGAGACAATTGTGGAGAATAAGTCTCATCAGCTATGTTTCTGGCCAAGTACAGGTACATTTCACCACAATTTGAAAAATAGAGGAATTCTAAAAGTGAAAAAAGAAGAAACATTTTGGTGAATTACATTCAGAGACAAAAAGAAAACGACGCACCGCGAAGGAATTATCCAAATGAGACGGAAATCGTTAGATGTGATGTACATAGCCTGGAATCCCACGGACAGCAATACAAGGGTTGTTTTTTTACGTAAGAGCCGTTTTTATTTTTAAAAAAGATACAAATGTAACTCTTCAGGCTTTCCCGGCGATCTAATGACATCTTGGGTTGTCGGGTGTTCTGCCGGATATCAGCGTCGTACTTGCACGATATTTCGGTCACGTAGCTCGTAACCTTCATCAGGTGCGACCTGAGACTGCTCCTCGAGTGGACCTGGTCCAGTATTTATGCCTACGGCCTTCCCCCTCCACCAACGGCTGCAGGCGCTTCCTCTGTGGCCCGCGCCCATTCCCTGCGACCTGCTGGAGCGTTGCTGCTCCGTTTTCCGTCCGCTGCGGTTCTAGGTGTTCCCTCTGCGGTCCGCGCCCACCAACCCCGCTCCTGGGGGTTTCATCTACGGTCTGGGGTACCAAGCGTTCCCCCTGCGGTCCGCGCCCGCTCACCACGACCTGTTGGAGCGTTGCCGCTCCGTTTTTCGTCCACTGCGGCTCTGGATGTTCCCTCTGCGGTCCGCGCCCACCAGTCCCACTTCTGGGTGTTCCATCTTCGGTCTGGTGCTCCTGGCAGTCCGTCAGGGGCTCGTTTTCCATCTCCATGTCTCTGGTTCTTCTGTTTGTGCAGTGTTGCAGCTGGCCCCGTTGCTCCTTTAACAATTCCAGAGCTGGATCCCAGGCTCTGCTTAGCTGGTACCCTGTGTCACGGTTCATAAGATCGTCAGCCATTTTAATTTCTATCGATTCTCTTATAACACTGTCCCAAAATCTGGGTGTTTGTGCTAGAATCCTGGTATCCTCATACTGCATGGCATGATCTAGTTCTAGACAGTGTTCAACAATGGCTGACTTAGTCACCTGTCTTAATCTAGTGTGCCTCTGATGTTCTTTGCACCTGATCTCCACAGTTCTTGTCGTCTGGCCAATGTAGGACCTGCCACATTGACAAGGTATATTGTAAATCCCTGGTTTTCGTAACCCCAGGTCGTCTTTGACACTCCCCAGCAGTCCCCCAATCTTGTTGGATGGACAGAAAACACACTTGATATTGTGTTTACGGAGGATCCTACTGATTCTGGCAGAAATAGAACCAGCATAGGGCAGATATGCCACCTTCTTTGTTTCATCTTGGTCTTCTTCAGGAACCTGTGGTATGGTGGCTGGTTGGAGTGCCCTCTCAATTTGTCTGTCCGTGTATCCATTCTTGGAGAATGTTTTGAGACGTTCTATCTCTATAGGTAGATTCTCTTGGTCTGACAGAGCATGTGCTCTGTGGACCAAAGTCTTCAGAACCCCATTCTTCTGTGCAGGGTGGTGACAGCTGCTGGCCTGCAGATATAAATCAGCGTGTGTTGGTTTTCGGTACACACTGTGGCCAATTGATCCATCTGCTTTCCTCTGGACTAGTACATCCAGAAATGGCAGCTGGCCATTCTTCTCCAGTTCCATGGTGAACTTGATATTAGGGTGGCATGAGTTAAGATGTTCAAGAAACTCATTGAGCCTGTCCATCCCATGTGTTCAGATCACGAAGGTGTCATCCACATACCTAAAGAAGCATGTGGGTTTAAATGTGGCTGTCTCCAATGCCCTCTCCTCAAAACTCTCCATAAACATGTTGGCAACCACAGGGGACAGTGGGCTGCCCATAGCTACACCTTCAGTTTGCTCGTAATATTGGTTTCTGTACAGGAAATACGTGGATGTCAGTGTATGACTGAACAGGTCCAACAGAGCACCGTCAAATTTCTCTGCAATCAGTTCTAGTGAGTCCTTCAGTGGGACCCTGGTGAACAGCGATACCACATCAAAACTGACCATGATGTCCGAATCTGTGATGTGCAGTTGCTTGAGGCGTTGCAGGAAATCTTCTGAGTTGCGGTTATGGTGAATACATTTGCCCACATATGGAGACAGGAGACCTTTCAAGTACTTGGCTGTTGTGTACGGAGCAGCAACGCTCCAGCAGGTCGCAGGGAATGGGCGCGGACCACAGCTGAAGCGCCTGCAGCCGTTGGTGGAGGGGGAAGGCCATAGGTATAAATACTGGACCAGGTCCACTCGAGGAGCAGTCTCAGGTCGCACCTGATGAAGGTTACGAGCTACGTGACCGAAATATCGTGCAAGTACGACGCTGATATCCGGCAGAACACCCGACAACCCAAGATGTCAAGATACAAATACTTTTGTAAAAAAAACTTTTATTTTCTGATTCTACACACTTTTACCTATTGTTCTACATAGTTGCCTTGTTTATTTAAGCACTTGTCATACCGTACAACTAAGTTTTTAATTTGTTCTTCAAAGAATTCGGCCACCTGCTCCGACAGCCAAGAGTTCACGGCCGCTTTCTCTTCATCGTCGTCATTGAAGCGCTGCCCGCCAAGATGGTGTTTCAGGTACCGGAAAAGGTGAAAAGCGCTAGGAGCAAGTTCGGGGCTGTATGGTGCATGGTCCAAAACTTCCCAGCCAAAGAATCAATCAAATCCCGAGTATTTTGAGAGGTGTGAGGCCTAGCGTTATCGCGCAGGAGCAAAACTCCTTTTGTCAGCATGACGCGCCTTTTGTTTTGAATTGCTCTGCGGAGCTTCTTTAGAGTTGCACAGTAGGCATCTGAGTTGATTGTCGTTCCTCGTGGCATAAAGTCCACTAGCAAAACAACGCGCCGATCCCAGAACACAGTTGCCAAAATCTTGCGCTTTGACAGCGTCTGTTTGGCTTTGACCTTGACGGGTGAGGTAATGTGTCGCCATTCCATCGATTGTCGCTTGCTTTCGGGAGTGATATGGGATACCCATGTTTCATCTCCAGTGACAATTTGACTCAACATGTCATCCCCTTCTTCCTCGTAAAGAATCAAAAAGTCCAATGAAGTGGCAAATCTCTTCCCTTTGTGGTCCTCTGTGAGGAGTCCGGGTACTCACCGAGAACACAGTTCCTTAAAGTTTAGGTTTTCAGACACAATTTTGTACAAAACCGATCTTGAAACCTGTGGAAATTCCAAAGAAAGAATGGACATTGTGAATCTTCTGTCCTCACGAATCTTTTTTCGACTGCAGCCACCAAATCATCAGTGATCACAGAGGACCGGCCTCAGCGTTCTTCGTCATGGACGTTTTGACTGCCATTTTTAAACTCTCTAACCAATTGACGCACTTTACCTTCGCTCATTGCACTCAAGCCATAAACTTCTGTTAACTGACGATGAATTTCTGCAGCTGATAGGCTTCTCGAGGTCAAAAAACGTATCACTGACCGTATCTCACACGCGGCGGGTGATTCAATAATCGTAAACATTATAAAGTAGCACAGCGACGCGTACACTTCAGCTACAGAGCTGCAACTTGCATCAGTGTGAGCGGGAAGGATGCCGGCAAGTGGCGCGGTGGCTTGTTGCGGCGTCCGCACGAACTACGGGACTATACGCGCGAACGGCCCTTACTTAAAAAACAACCCTCGTAGATTGTCGTCAGCGATGAGTCTCCCTTCCAACTGTTTCCATAAGGGCGAGAAGTTGAGCAAAGCTCTATTGATTAACACAATTAAGAAGCCCTTTCTCTCTAATTAATCATGTTTCCGAAGACGTAATCATTTGTCTTTACACGTACATCACATCGACTGATTTCCGTCCCATTCGGATAAGTCCTCTGTGTTGCATAGCTTTTTATCGATCAGAGTCTACGTCAGGACCCGTGAGTAGTGGATCAATATGTGTATTTCAGAATCACTCTTTTCATGGCTATTTAGTCATTATTGTAGCCTAGTTAAAAATCAGAATTGAGAGCAAGCGTAACGTTAGCAGTTTCTTCAAAATTATTTTCCCAAAATTTCTAAATTATGCTTCCAACGAAGACTAACACATTGCAGCATGTGTCTTCAAAAGGAATATGATAATCTTTATTTTTCTTTTTAATTTTATTTGTTTTATTTTTATTCTTTTTATTTTTGGTATTGGTAGGAACTTCGATGAAACGGTCTTGTGGCCCTTGTTACAATACATGACGCTTATAGGTTTGTTTTCGATTGAGGTGGCGCAGTGGCTGACACTCTAGATTCGGATGTTAATACATAAAACTGCAACCAGCCACTTTTCTGAATAGTTGTTTATTACTCCATGAACAGGTTTTCGAATCTTTTCGGGTTCATCTTCAGATTATTTCTAGCATAATGCTGGGTGCTGGCTCTGTGACAAGAAGATGGAACCCGCTTTAATGTATCGCCATGACTATTGTTTATCTGTCGATTTGGATGCATATTTAGTTTTTGTTTTTACTTACTGTGACAGTGTGGGCAGCTTTTTTCGTTAGCGTCCATCTGTCTGCACCCATTTTGATGGCCAGTTGGTATATCACTTCACACACTTTTACGCAATCCGTATTTTAATAAATGTAAAGCACCAGTCTGCTTTTGTTCGCCGTGCGGTTAAAGGCGCTGCAGTCTGGAACCGCAAGACCGCTACGGTCGCAGGTTCGAATCCTGCCTCGGGCATGGATGTTTGTGATGTCCGTAGCTTAGTTAGGTTTAACTAGTTCTAAGTTCTAGGGGACTAATGACCTCAGCAGTTGAGTCCCATAGTGCTCAGAGCCATTTGAACCATTTTTTGCTTTTGTTCTACAGTGTTAATTTTTATTGTGTTAACCAGTTTTCGGCTTACAAGGCCATCTTCAGACATTTACTGAGTATTGTCACCAAAGAAGTTACATTGTTTCCGAACGACATTGGAAAAGAAGTAACATGTCTAGACTGAAGCAGAAACATACAGTATGGCTCTGAGCGCTATGGGACTTAACTTCTAAGGTCATCAGTCCCCTAGAACTTAGAACTACTTAAACCTAACTAACCTAAGGACATCACACACATCCATGCCCGAGGCAGGATTCGAACCTGCGACCGTAGCGGTCACGCGGTTCCAGACTGTAGCGCCTAGAACCGCTCGGCCACTCCGGCCGGCAAACATACAGTAACTAACATCCTTGACAGTGTGGTGATAATGCAATGAAAAAGTAAAAAAAAATCCTTTTAATTTTCCCTCTGAAGGCTGGCTTGTATCGCGTACGTTACGCTCCTGTGTAGCAGATGAAAGTGACTACGTCCTACACTAGGAGCTGCGTGTTTTCGTTAGTTGTGCAACCAGTGTCCGGGGTTGATTATGCGAAAGGAAAAGTAGATGTGTTCATGAGTGCACGCGTAAGGAAGATCATGGTTGACAGCCTCTGTCGAGACCTACTGACTGGAGCTACATATGTACCATTTAAATGCGTCGTAGTCAACTTACTAAGAAGTAATGTGTATTCCGACTATACAATTGTTCTGCAGAAGTGTGTTATTGTATACAGTTTGCAGGCTCTCTCAGTGACGACGCCATGCTACCTTGGACATGCACAATATGTCGGCAAGCATTGACGTTGCCATCATCAGGTGTGCTACAGGATTACGAGCGCACTTGATGACGCCAACGTGGTCGCTTGCTGAAATATTGTGTCCGTTGCGAACTGAACTCGGTCAGTTGACCCATGAACAATTTTGTTATGAATTATGCCAGGGGAAACTGAAGAGTCACAACATATGGTCTGTTTTACAACTTAACTAACACACTAAATACACTCCTGGAAATGGAAAAAAGAACACATTGACACCGGTGTGTCAGACCCACCATACTTGCTCCGGACACTGCGAGAGGGCTGTACAAGCAATGATCACACGCACGGCACAGCGAACACACCAGGAACCGCGGTGTTGGCCGTCGAATGGCGCTAGCTGCGCAGCATTTGTGCACCGCCGCCGTCAGTGTCAGCCAGTTTGCCGTGGCATACGGAGCTCCATCGCAGTCTATAACACTGGTAGCATGCCGCGACAGCGTGGACGTGAACCGTATGTGCAGCTGACGGACTTTGAGCGAGGGCGTATAGTGGGCATGCGGGAGGCCGGGTGGACGTACCGCCGAATTGCTCAACACGTGGGGCGTGTGGTCTCCACAGTACATCGATGTTGTCGCCAGTGGTCGGCGGAAGGTGCACGTGCCCGTCGACCTGGGACCGGACCGCAGCGACGCACGGATGCACGCCAAGACCGTAGGATCCTACGCAGTGCCGTAGGGGACCGCACCGCCACTTCCCAGCAAATTAGGGACACTGTTGCTCCTGGGGTATCGGCGAGGACCATTCGCAACCGTCTCCATGAAGCTGCGCTACGGTCCCGCACACCGTTAGGCCGTCTTCCGCTCACGCCCCAACATCGAGCAGCCCGACTCCAGTGGTGTCGCGACAGGCGTGAATGGAGGGACGAATGGAGACGTGTCGTCTTCAGCGATGAGAGTCGCTTCTGCCTTGGTGCCAATGATGGTCGTATGCGTGTTTGGCGCCGTGCAGGTGAGCGCCACAATCAGGACTGCATACGACCGAGGCACACAGGGCCAACACCCGGCATCATGGTGTGGGGAGCGATCTCCTACACTGGCCGTACACCACTGGTGATCGTCGAGGGGACACTGAATAGTGCACGGTACATCCAAACCGTCATCGAACCCATCGTTCTACCATTCCTAGACCGGCAAGGGAACTTGCTGTTCCAACAGGACAATGCACGTCCGCATGTATCCCGTGCCACCCAACGTGCTCTAGAAGGTGTAAGTCAACTACCCTGGCCAGCAAGATCTCCGGATCTGTCCCCCATTGAGCATGTTTGGGACTGGATGAAGCGTCGTCTCACGCGGTCTGCACGTCCAGCACGAACGCTGGTCCAACTGAGGCGCCAGGTGGAAATGGCATGGTAAGCCGTTCCACAGGACTACATCCAGCATCTCTACGATCGTCTCCATGGGAGAATAGCAGCCCGCATTGCTGCGAAAGGTGGATATACACTGTACTAGTGCCGACATTGTGCATGCTCTGTTGCCGGTGTCTATGTGCCTGTGGTTCTGTCAGTGTGATCATGTGATGTATCTGACCCCAGGAATGTGTCAATAAAGTTTCCCCTTCCTGGGACAATGAATTCACGGTGTTCTTATTTCAATTTCCAGGAGTGTAGAAACAGTCAATATGACACCTTAATTTGCCATAGAATTTACTGTATATTGTGACACTCCACTTCTTTTCGGAAGCACATAATTTGGGTGCGATGCTGGTAGTAGCCTAAACATTTTACACAGAATAATACAATAAATAAAAAAAAACAGAAACGCTCTAAATGACAATACTCGAAAAGCTAATTAATTGTAAGTGCCCCAACTGGGATGAGGAATATCTAATATCACGGACTGTCACGTCAGTTGGATCGCAAGACAGACAACGTAGGGGGCTGATACTGCTGTGCATCCAGTTCCACAGGCCGCTATCTGCCTCAGTGGCCCTGGGCCAGCTGCATTGTGCATGAGAAGGAACAAGTGGTACGTAATGAGATTCCTTCCGTACGTGCTCCGGCGCGTTTCGTGACCTGCATGTGAAGCAGAATGCATCACAAAAGAGCAGTTAAAGCTGAAAAGGCAGAAGAGAACAGTGCACAAGTATATCTCGGCAAATATCGGAGATCAAAGGGGGCGACCTTCAAAGTAACATATTCAGTGAGCTTAAAACTGGAACGAAATGAAAATATGTTCGGTTCACTTTACTGAATGCAAAACTTTTGACCCGATGATCTCAACTTCCTTAAGATCGCAACAAGAGACCGAAACACGACTGTGGGTGAGGGCGCATCCTACAGTTCACTGCTTCCGGCGCATTTACCGTCTCGCAGTGGATAACAGCCTCATAGTTCTTCTACATCTTCATCTTACGGTGCGTGGTGGATGGCACTTTTGGTATCATTACCTTCTTCCATTTTCTGTTCCATTCGGGAGTGGCGCATTGCAATATTGACAGTCGGTAAAGCCCTGCATGACATCGATTTTTTCTGATTCTCTCTTAGTAGTCACTGCGCGAGACGTATTTGGGAGCAAGTTCAGATGGTTCAAATGGTTAATGGCTGTAAGCACTATGGGACTTGACATCTGAGGTCATCAGTCCCCTAGACTTAGAACTACTTAAACCTAACTAACCTAAGGACATCACCTACATCCATGCCCGAGGCAGGATCCGAACCTGCGACCGTAGCAGCTGCGTGGTTCCGGACTGAAGCGCCTAGAGCCGCTCGGCCACATCGGCCGGCTGGGAACAAGTAATACGTTGCACGACACTTCATGGAACATAAGCTCTCGAAATATCTTTAGTAAGCCTCTCTTTCATCCACAACGCTTCTCTTATAGCGCCTACCTCTGGAGTTTGTGGGACACCTGTGTAACGCTTCCCCGCCGAGTATACGACCCTGTGCCGAAACGCGCCACTCTTCTTTGTATCTTCTCTATCTCTTGTACTCTTCTAAAAGTCCTTTTTGGTAAGGGCAGCAGTACTCAAGACTAGGTAGAACGAGTACTATGTAAGCCACGTCTTTCGTGGGAGAATCACATTTCCTTAGCATTCTTCGAATTAAGCTCAATCTGTTTCCTACTGTTTGTGTTATGAGGTTATTCCGCTTAAGGTCGGTCCGAATGGTTACTACTAGGTATTTTTCGATAATCACCGTTTCCGGTAACTGGTCACCATGAGTGTGTTCTCTCATTAACTTGGACTTTTAATCGTATTTTAATACAGACAACGTGAGTTTTCCATGATCTCTTCTTCTTTGTACCTGTAGGGCACTTACTGAAAAATTAAGTGAATCACGCATGCCAATCACAGCTACTTACACTGTACCACGGAATCCATGTGTGTGAACTGCTTTACTGTTTGTCGAGTATCTTCCTTTTGTCATCATATACTGGGTGATCAAAAAGTCAGTATAAATTTGAAAACTGAATAAATCACGGAATAATGTAGATAGAGAGGTACAAATTGACACACATGCTTGGAATTACATGGTGTTTTATTAGAACCGGACAAAGACAAAAGTTAAAAAAATGTCTGACAGATGGCGCTTCATCTGTTCAGAATAGCAATAATCAGCATAACAAAGTAAGACAAAGCAAAAATGATGTTCTTTACAGGAAATGCTCAAATGTCCACCATCATTCTTCAACAATAGCTGTAGTCGAGGAATAATGTTGTGAAGAGCACTATAAAGCATGTCCGGAGTTATGGTGAGGCATTGGTGTCGGATGTTGTCTTTCAGCAACGCTAGAGATGTCGGTCGATCACGATAAACTTGCGACTTCAGGTAATCCCAAAGCCAATAATCGCACGGACTGAGGTCTGGGGACCTGGGAGGCCAAGCATGACGAAAGTGGCGGCTGAGCACACGATCATCACCAAACGACGCGCGCAAGAGATCTTTCACGCGTCTAGCATTATGGGGTGTTTTTTTTTTTGTTCTAATAAAACCCCATGTCATTCCAAGCACGTGTGTCAATTTTTACCGCTCTATCTACATTATTCCGTGGTTTATTAAGTTTACAAATTTATACTGACTTTTTGATCACCCGGTACTTGACCACAAATTCCCACCGTAGGAAGCTGTTGTGTGCTGTTGACCATGAGACTTCGAATGCCAATGGTTGAAGATATTTCCATCAGCTGTGTTTGGCTGGGAGCAGACTAAGATTTGGTAGAATAAGGTTTCCAATCACCAGACAGCACAATAACGTCTTGCATTGACTCTCGAACCTCTCTGCAGGTACACTGTTATGGAACTGACCAATAGAGCTCGTTTGGTTACAAATAGCAGTACATCATGCCAGAAGTAGTGGGTCTCAAGATATTCGAAACATAAGACTTCACGGTACAAAAGATATTTTTCTGAGATTGTAATAATTCTTTGCTTTCTCATCACAGTAAAATCCTAACAAACGAGCTTATCGACATACAAACACTAAAACACCTTTAAATAAAATCTAAAACTTTTCCTAGTTTATCTCTAACCACTACCAGTAATGTTTTTTATTTCACACTTAAATCTTAAGGAGTGACGTAAAAAATAGAATATAAAATTTACTTTTAAAACTTTCGTAAATGTAACTTTAATATTGTTATAACATTTGTATCGCATTATCGTCTTTGAGCTTACTACTACCACAGTTCTTTGTATATCTGGCCAGAGAGTCGCATGGCCCATTCTGTTGCGTGTTAGAATGAAAGGTGGGTGTGTCGAGTTCTTTGTGCATTTACGTTGTGACTAATGTATGTGGATACACCAACTAGCTAATACTGACACAAGATGAAAATGAAGTTCAAAAAACGCAACTCACATCTGAAACAATTTTTGTGTCATTACCATAGTACGAGAACGTAAAGCATCACTTTCTTGCAGTCAAGCAAGCATCAACACGCTCTTCGACTAAACGCGGATAACATTCCACATGGAGGTGATCTACAAGATTCGACTACAAACAAGCTAAGTGAACTTATTCTTTACTATGCAGATCCAATTTCTGTGGTCAAAATTCGCGTACTACTCGATTTTGCAAGAATATATTTAATCAACAAACTCGTTGTAATGGCGAAAGTTGAAACATCGTGAATCTGAATAGATGTTACCTATCAGTAGCAAAGGAAATAACCACAAATAGAGAAGTACCCAATAAGAATTGGGGGCAAGTATTTCATTTTGACATTATTTGTACATGCTCTAACACAAAATATATATCTTTCAGATACTGAAAAACGAAGTTGGTATATTTCTACGTAAAATAATTTATTCCAGACAGAAAAGTGGCGTGCAGCAGCGTGTGGAAGGAAACAATAACGATGAATTAGTCATCATTAACATCAGCAGCAGACTTAAACGACAACTCAGTTTCACCAACGGATATTAACGCTTATATTTTTATTTGGTGTCTGTATGTAGATTTCACGAAAATGACGATCCTTGAGACGTTAGATAACGCAAAACAGAAAAGGGTGGTGAGGAAATAATGGACATGGGCATTTAGACTCACATAAAACGATAAAAATGGAAGGTGAATCATTTGAAGCATCAGACATAATGATTGGTAAAGAGGACGAATTATTTGAACCCAGCAAATTCTGGTCAGAATCTGAACAGGTTAGAAAAAAACGTAAATTCTTGAACATACCAAATTATAGGGAAACGTATGGCAGTATGAAACAATATTGTAACGGTCAGATCAATGAGTTGACATACTTAAGCAGACCAATATGTGAACTCACACAAATCAATACCTTCACAAAGAGGTGGGCAGTTGATAGTCAATGGGCTTTAGAGTATAGGAGTGATGAAAGCATAGAACAATTTTTAAATTATTTTGACAGCGGTAACAATTTTCATTCATGGTAACACAACAGAAATAATAATAATTTGCATTTGAGGGTATAACACGGGAAATTTTGGAACAGAGATGAAAACAGAGGTTTTCAAGTCAGAAACAGAAATTGGCATGGATACAATGACACAGTAACACAAGACACTGTAAATATTCACGAATTAAAAAAGTAATAGGTGCCTCATTATCAGTGCACAAGGTGGTGATGAAGGGCATGAGTAATAAATGGACCAGCTAGCACAATAATTTAAAATAAAGAGATTCGTGTGAAGTAATGAGACATTATTTGATGTACTATTGTATAAATAGGATGTTTTTAGAAAAATAATTTTGTTATCCAATCAATCAGAGAATTACAGGTAAGGAAACTGAACACATATGCACCAGTAAAAAGCACAATTCTATAAATTGGTGGAAACTAGTAACTTGTGAGAGAAAAATCCTGGTAATTATGAACATGATGACTTAGGGACTGAAGCACTTATGAAGGAACAAAGTGAACAAAAAGTGGACACAGTTACTGAAATGATTTAAGAATAATTGGGTACAAAAACAGCACTGAAAGTGTTACGGAGAATGATGTACATTATGTTCATGGTATCATGCGGGATAATGGTGGTGATGACTTAGTAGCAGTAGATGAAGAAATGTATTTTGTTGGTTCCAAATGGGATGTCAATAATTAGTTTCTGTGGATGAAAATGGTGAATATATGGATGTTGTAGAAATACCCAAAGGAATTAGTAATGATTATGATAATGTTAATGACAGAGGCACAAAGATAATAAGTTCTATTATTTAACTCTTGTGAAGAAATTGTACAAATTGCGAGAAAACTTTAATTACTAAACACGAAAATGAGAGTACGCTTCTGGGATGAACGTAAGTGAATTCTATCCGTATAGCACGTGGCTAAATATTGATGCTACTGTTCAAGATGAGAATTTTAGGAGAATGTATATTAATACACTCCTGGAAATGGAAAAAAGAACACATTGACACCGGTGTGTCAGACCCACCATACTTGCTCCGGACACTGCGAGAGGGCTGTACAAGCAATGATCACACGCACGGCACAGCGGACACACCAGGAACCGCGGTGTTGGCCGTCGAATGGCGCTAGCTGCGCAGCATTTGTGCACCGCCGCCGTCAGTGTCAGCCAGTTTGCCGTGGCATACGGAGCTCCATCGCAGTCTTTAACACTGGTAGCATGCCGCGACAGCGTGGACGTGAACCGTATGTGCAGTTGACGGACTTTGAGCGAGGGCGTATAGTGGGCATGCGGGAGGCCGGGTGGACGTACCGCCGAATTGCTCAACACGTGGGGCGTGAGGTCTCCACAGTACATCGATATTGTCGCCAGTGGTCGGCGGAAGGTGCACGTGCCCGTCGAACTGGGACCGGACCGCAGCGACGCACGGATGCACGCCAAGGGCGTAGGATCCTACGCAGTGCCGTAGGGGACCGCACCGCCACTTCCCAGCAAATTAGGGACACTGTTGCTCCTGGGGTATCGGCGAGGACCATTCGCAACCGTCTCCATGAAGCTGGGCTACGGTCCCGCACACCGTTAGGCCGTCTTCCGCAAACGCCCCAACATCGTGCAGCCCGCCTCCAGTGGTGTCGCGACAGGCGTGAATGGAGGGACGAATGGAGACGTGTCGTCTTCAGCGATGAGAGTCGCTTCTGCCTTGGTGCCAATGATGGTCGTATGCGTGTTTGGCGCCGTGCAGGTGAGCGCCACAATCAGGACTGCATACGACCGAGGCACACAGGGCCAACACCCGGCATCATGGTGTGGGGAGCGATCTCCTACACTGGCCGTACACCACTGGTGATCGTCGAGGGGACACTGAATAGTGCACGGTACATCCAAACCGTCATCGAACCCATCGTTCTACCATTCCTAGACCGGCAAGGGAACTTGCTGTTCCAACAGGACAATGCACGTCCGCATGTATCCCGTGCCACCCAACGTGCTCTAGAAAGTGTAAGTCAACTACCCTGGCCAGCAAGATCTCCGGATCTGTCCCCCATTGAGCATGTTTGGGACTGGATGAAGCGTCGTCTCACGCGGTCTGCACGTCCAGCACGAACGCTGGTCCAACTGAGGCGCCAGGTGGAAATGGCATGGCAAGCCGTTCCACAGGACTACATCCAGCATCTCTACGACCGTCTCCATGGGAGAATAGCAGCCTGCATTGCTGCGAAAGGTGGATATACACTGTACTAGTGCCGATATTGTGCATGCTCTGTTGCCTGTGTCTATGTGCCTGTGGTTCTGTCAGTGTGATCATGTGATGTATCTGACCCCAGGAATGTGTCAATAAAGTTTCCCCTTCCTGGGAAAATGAATTCACGGTGTTCTTATTTCAATTTCCAGGAGTGTATGTAAAAAACTGTATTTCATGACTGATGGCATAGTTTTAAGTACTATAGCCTTGAACACTAGGGTGTAAGTGAAATTGTGATGAACAATTTACTGAGAAAAAGTTTGGTCAATTGATTTATTAACTAAACTAATTATGATAATATCTCCATTAATGTAATGAAAGTATACAATGAAAATGGTAAAAGTAACTATAATTCAGGATGATTTATGACATAAGGATGTTAATTCTGGAAAAGCAGGTGAAACATGCAGTCTACTTTCTAAAGTAAAGCTTGGTTCATCGGAAGGCAAGTGCCTTGTAGACACAGGTAGTCAGGTCACAGGAATATCAGAAATATTAAGTAACAAACTGAAATGAGAAAAGGATTACAATGAAATGTCCGTATTGTGGTAAAGATAAAAGGCGCTACCGAAAAACCAGTAAAGTGATCAAGAATCAGGCTTTGGTAACTTTACTAGCAAAGGAGTGACTTTTACACAGGGCGTCTAATTGTACCCAACTTAGTGAAGACTTCGTACTGAGATTGTCTTGGATTAGAGGTGTGTATGAAGGGTTTCACTGAGGACGACAGAAACTTATAATTTTTTTGTGAACAGTCTTCTGCCTGGTTTCATGTGACCTACCACGGATTCCTCTCCTGTGCTAACCTCTTCCTCTCAGAGCAGCACTTGCAACCTACATTCTCAATTATGTGCTGGATGTATTCCAATCCCTGTCTTTCTCTACAGTTTTTGCCTACTACAGCTCCCTCCAGCACCATGGGAGTCATTCCCTCATGTCTTAACAGATGTCAAATCATTCTGCCCCTTCTCCTTATCAGTATTTTCCACATATTCGTTTCCTCTCCGATTCTGCGCAGAATGTCGTCATTCGTTACCTTAACAGTCGACCTAATTTTCAACATTCGTGTGTAGCACCACATCTCAAAGTCTTCTATTCTCTTCTGTTCTCGTTTTTCCACACGCCGTGTTTCACTACCATACAATTCTGTACTCCGGGCGTACATTCTCATAAATTTCTGCCTCAAATTAAGACCGATATTTGATATTAGTAGACTTCCCTTGGCCAGGACTGCCATTTTTGCCATTGCTAGTCTGCTTTTGACGTCTTCGTTGCTCCTTTCGTCATTGTTTATTTTACTGTCTAGGTAGCAGAATTCCTTAACTTCTTCTACATTGCGACCATCAATCCTGTAGTTAAATGTTTTTGCTGTTCTCGTTACCTTCGTCTTTCTTGGATGTTCTCTCAATCCATACTCTGTACTCATTCGAATGTTCATTTCGTTCAGAAGATCGTGTAATTCTTCTTCACTTTCACTCAGGATAGCAATGTCATCAGTGAATCGTATCACTGATATCCTTTCACCTTGAATTTTAATTCCACTCCTGAACCTTTCTTTTATTTCCACCATCGCTTCCTCGAATTACAGAATGAACAGTATGGGCGAAAGCCTACAGCCTTGTCTTGCAACCTTTTTAATACGAGCACTTCGTTGTGCGTCGTCCACTTTCATTACTCCCTTTGGCTGTTGTACATATTGTATATGAGCCGTCTCTCCCTATAGTTTATCCCTACTTTTCTCAGAATTTCGAACATCTTGCGCCATTTTTCATTGTCGAACGCTTTTTCCAGGTCGACAAATCCTATGAATGTGTCTTGATTTTTCTTTAGTCTTGCTTCCATTATTAAACACAACGTCAGAATTGCCTCTCTCGTGCCGTTAACTATCCTAAACACAAACTGATCGTCATCTAGCGCATCCTCAATTATCGTTTCCATTCTTCTGTATATTACTCTCGTAAGCAACTTGGGTGCATGAGCTGTAAAGCTGAATGAGCTGTAATCCTCGCAATTGTCAGCTCTTGCCGTCTTCGTAATGGTGTGGATGATGCTTTCCCGAAAGTCAGATGATATGTCGCCAGACTCTTGTATTCTGGATAGTCGTTTTATTGCCACTTCCCAGAATGATTTCAGAAATTCTGATGGAATGTTTTCTATCCTTTCTGGATTATTTGATCTTAAGTCCTCCATAGCTCTTTCAAATTCTGATTCTGACATTGTATCCCCAATCTCTTCTAGATCGATTCCTGTTTCTTCTTCTATTACATCAGACAAATCGTCGCACTCATAGAGGCTTTCAATCTATTCTTTCCACCTATTCGCTCTCTCTTCCGCATTTAACAGTGGAATTCCCGTTGCACTCTTAATGGTATGACCCTTGCTTTTTGTGTCACCGAAGGTAGTTTTGACTTTCCTGTAAGCTGAGTCTGTCCTTCCGACAATCATTTCTTTTTCGATGTTTCGCATTTTTCCTGTAGCCATTTCGTCTTAGCTTCCCTGCACTTCCTATTTATTTCATTCCTCAACGACTTTTATTTCTCTATCCGTGAGTTTCCCGGGACATTTTTGAACTCCCTTTCTTCATCAATCAATTGAAGTATTTCTTCTGTTACCCATGATTTCTCCTCAGTTACCTTCTTTGTACCTACATTTTCGTTCCCAACTTCTGAGATGGTCCTTTTTAGAGATGTCGATTCCTCTTCAACTATAGTGCCTACTGAGCTACTCCTTATTGCTGTATCTATAGCCTTGGAGAAATTCAACCGTATCTCGTCATTCCTTAGTACTTCCGTATCCCACTTCATTGCGTATTGATTCTCCCTGACTAATGTCTTAAATTTCAGCCTACTTTTCATCACTACTATATTGTGATCTGAGTGTATGTCTTAAACTGGGTACGCTTTACAATCCAGCATCTGATTTCAGAATCTCTGTCTGACCATAATGTAATCTAACTGAGATCTTCCCGTATCACCCTTCCTTTTTCACGTATACCTCCTCCTCTTGTGACTCTTGAACAGAATATTCGCTATCACTAGCTGAAACTTGTTACAGAACTCAATTAGCCTTTCTTCCCTCTCATTCTTTGTCCCAAGCCCGTATTCTCCTGTAATCTTTTTTTCTACTCCTTCTCCTACAACTGCATTCCTGTCTCCCAAGAGTATTACATTTTCGTAGCCCTTTACATACTGTATTACCCTTTCAGTATCCTCATACACTTTCTCTATCTCTTCATCTTAATCTTGCTATGTCGGCTTGTATACCCGAACTACCATTGTCGGTGTAGGTTTGCTGTCGGTTCTGATAAAAACAACCATATCACTGAACTGTTTACAGTAACACACTCTCTGCCCTACCTTAGTATTCATACCGAATCCTACTCCCGTTATACCATTTTCTGTTGCTGTTGATATTACCCTATACTCATCAGACCATAAATCCTTGTCTTCTTTCCACTTACCTTCACTGACCCCTACTACATCGAGATTGAGCCTTCACATTTCCCTTTTCAGATTTTCTAGTTTCCCTACCACATTCAAGCCTCTGACATTCCACGGCGCGAATCGTAGAACTTTATCTTCCGCTGATTATTCAGTCTTTTTCTCATGGTAACCTCCCCGTTGGCAGGCCCCTCCCAGAGATCCAAATGGGGGACTATTCTGGAACGTTTTGCCAATGGAGAGATCATCATGACACTTCTTCAGTTACATTCCACTTGTGATAACTATACCAAATGAGAGTAGTATTTGGATAACTTTTATTACCTTAAATCTAAATTGTTACAGTAATCAGATTAACAGCACTGAATGTTTGAAAGAGGTAAGACTGCTTGACAGAGACTTGCCTAGGTTAGGCACAGGTAAAGTACAGTTTAAGATACTATTAGACATAAAAGCTTGTAAAACCAGTTCGCTTACTGGCAGACAGAAACACGAATTCTGTTCTTTGTTGTGGGCGTTCATGTATTAACCCACATGTAATTGTTTCGAAAAGAGATGGAGGAGTGAGATACGTTCTTGATTCCAGACTTTTAAATAAATTTTGGTATAGAGAAACGGACCACCCTGAGAATATTGATGAACTTCTACACAAATTCATAATCATGTAGGTTATGTTAAATCTGAATCTAACTTCAGGCCTTCATCTGGTACCTTCTCGCCAGACTTGAGAAAATACGATGCTTTTCTCTATTAAGGACGATATTACTAACATCAGTCAGTACCTTTTAGCTTAAACTCATCTGTGTCTGAATTCACTTGGGCAGTAGATAACATAATTGACCAGGAATCGCTATCAAAATTTGTAAATTATGTCGACAATATTTTGATAAATGGTCAGGATTGGAATTAACACTCTGGGCTTCTGAAACACACGCGTGGAAGTTAGAAGAGGTGGAATGACTTTGAAACTAGAAAAATGGAAATTTGTAGTATTGGCAGAAAAATTGGTAGGTCATGTGATTACTGAAAAGGAAGTTTGACAGATCCACGTAAAATTAAAGCTCTCCCAGTTTCCTGCTCCTTGTGACAGAAAATAACTGAAATCTTTCTATGGGTTATGTGGTTATTATAGAAAATTTTTGAGCAGACAAAATTTTAAGTAAACTCTGCCTAAATAATTTATTTATAAGGACCACTGAGGATGGAGTAAGGAATGTCAAGAGGTCTTTGAGAAAATTAAGAATCGAACAACCAGAACATGTTACACTCAGCAGATTTTGTACTGCCTTTCTGTTTACACACTGACAGTAGTGATTGTGGATTAGAAGCTGAATTATTTCAGAAGAACAAAATCAGTGGGAAATGGTTAGTTCCACAGACGCTATTGCAAGTAGTGTGCTACTGAAGCATGAAAAATGTTACACAGTCACTGAGAAGAAGTTGATAGTAAAGCACTGGTAATTCTGAATATTGATAATACATCTATTTGGGCATTGGGGGATAGTATTCTCAGATCACAAGGATTTATATTATCTTCAGTAGTGCCAACATCATTATAGTAGATATACTAAATGGCTACGGTATTATATATACAGGGTGGTCCATTGATAGTGACCAGGCCAAATATCTCACGAAATAAGCATCAAACGAAAAAACTACAAAGAACGAAACTCGTCTAGCTTGAAGGGGGAAACCAGAGGGCGTTATGGTTGGGCCGCTAGATGGCGCTGCCATAGGTCAAACGGATATCAACTGGGTTTTTAAAAATAGGAACCCCATTTTTATTACATATTCGTGTAGCACGTAAAGAAATACGAATGTTTCAGTTGGACCACTTTTTTCCCTTTGTAATGAATGGCACTGTAATAGTCACAAACGTATAAGTACGTGGTATCACGTAACATTCCTCCAGTGCGGACGGTATTTGCTTCGTGATACATTACCCGTGTTAAAATGGACCGATTACCAATTGCGGAAAAGATCGATATCGTTTTGATGTATGGCTATTGTGATCAAAACGCCCAACGGGCGTGTGCTGTGTGTGCTGCTCAGTATCCTGGACAACATCATCAAAATGTCCGGACCGTTCGCCGGATAGTTACGTTATTTAAGGAAACAGGAAGTGTTCAGCCACATGTGAAACGTCAACCACCACCTGCAACAAATGATGATGTCCAAGTAGGTGCTTTAGCTGCTGTCGCGGCTAATCCGCACACCAGTAGCAGACAAATTGCGCGAGAATCGGAAATCTCGAAAACGTCGACATTGAGAATGCTACATCAACATCGATTGCACCTGTACCATATTTCTATGCACCAGGAATTGCATGGCGACGACTTTAAACGTCGTGTAAAGTTCTGCCACTGGGCACAAGAGATATTACGGGACGATGACAGATTTTTTGCACGTGTTCTATTTAGCGACGAAGCGTCATTCACCATCAATGGTAACGTAAACCAGCATAATATGCACTATTGGGCAACGGAAAATCCACGATGGCTGCGACAAGTGGAACATCAGCTACCTTGGCGGGTTAATGTATGGTGCGGCATTGTGGAAGGAAGGATAATTGGCCCCCATTTTATCGAGGGCAGTCTAAATGGTGCAAAATATGCTGATTCCCTACGTAATGTTCTACCGATGTTACTACAAGATGTTTCACTGCATGACAGAATGGCGATGTACTTCCAACATGATGGATGTCTGGCACATACCCCGCGTGCGGTTGAAGCGGTATTGAATAGCACATTTCATGACAGTTGGATTGGTCGTCGAAGCACCATACCGTGTCCCGCACTTCCACCGGATCTGATGCAAGTGCGAACATTACGGAAGGCGAACTACTCGCTGTTGAGAGGAATGTCGTTAGATGTATTGCCAGATGCACGGAGGTTGACGGAAATCATTTTGAGCATTTATTGCATTAATGTGGTATTTACAGGTAATCACGCTGTAACAGCATGCGTTCTCAAATGGTTCAATCGGCTCTGAGCACTATGGGCCTTAACGTCTGAGGTGATCAGTCCCCTAGTAGAACTACTTAAACCTAAGTAACCGAAGAACATCACACATCCATACCCGAGGCAGGACTCGAACCGTAGCGGTCGCGCGGTTCCAGACTGAAGCGCCTAGAACCGCTCGGCCACCTCGCCGACCACGCGTTCTCAGAAATGATAAGTTAACAAAGGTACATGTATCACATCGGAACAAGCGAAATAAAATGTTCAAACGTAACTACGTGCTTTATTTTAATTTCAAAAACCTACCTGTTACGAACTGTTCGTCTAAATTGTGAGCCATATGTTTGTGACTACTGCAGCGCCATCTATCTCAAAGCGAAAAAAGTGGTCCAACTAAATCATTCATATTTCTTTACGTACTACACGAATATGTAATAAAAAGTGCGGAGTGTCGCATTGTTCGGCTGGAATTGCTGACGTTCGTCGTAATGCACAATGGACATGAATGGATTGAGGTGATCTGACAGTATGCTTACGTAGGTGTCACCTGTCAGAAACGTATCTAGACGTATCACGGGTTCCATATCACTCCAATTGAACACGTCCCACACCATTACAGAGCCTCCACCAGCTGGAACAGACCACTGCTGACATGTAGGATCCATGGATTCGTGAGGTTGTCTCCATACCGGTAGAGGACCGTCCGCTCAATTCTTAATATTCACCGTAGACTCGTGTAATGGTGGTACTGGAAAGTCCCCTCTTCATCGCTACCTCCGAGATGCTGTGTTCCTTCTCTCGTGCGCCGATTATAACACCAAGTTCAAGCTCACTTAAACGTTGATAATCTGCCATTGTAGCCGCAGTGACCGATCTACGAGTAACAACAGCGGCAGGCACTTGTCTTATAGAGGCGTTGCCGACTGCAACGACGTATTGTGCTGTTTACAAATCTCTGTATTCTGAATACGCATCCCTATGCCAGTTTCTTTGCTGCTTCAGTGCATGCTGGCTGCACGTGACATCTGGAAATCATGGTTTGAACTTGGACCGTTGCCTTGCGCAACCAGTAAATCCCATACGAGAATGCTTAACTTGGAAATTCAAACTGCAGCTTGCCTGGGGCAGAGTTTATATCGGGAGTATAGGAGTTCGTGGCAATTTGAATGTATGAAATGAGCCTTGTGATTTGCTCGGGTTCATACTGGTAAGCTTTAACCTGTCGCCTGTAACAAAGGCATGAAGTAGTAATTAATTCCCAGCCTGAGAACAATTACCAGCTGTGTCTTACTTCTTGTTTTTTCTCCCCCCCTTCTCAAGTACTTCTTCTCTTACTGTCCCTACTAACGATACTACCTCCACTAACGTTATTGACACATACGGGAGTCGAATCCAGAGCATTCGATATACATTGACTAAGCACTTCACAAGCGGTAATAGAAGTTGGATATCCACGAGACCTATTATTTATACAGGCTGACACAGAAAAACAAAAATTTCTGAAACGCTTAATAGCAACAGAATATGGTTAACAACAATGAAGAACAGGGAATTTGAGCTATAAACAGTCTCGTCATATAGTAATCCTGGAACTCTGGAACGCTGTACAGTGTGCGTCAGCCATAGAACTGTTTCAGAAAAGCATAAGTGGTTAGGAAAGCGCTTAGGACTTCGGCCGTTTGTTCAGCTTATGCGTCATGGGCAGTTTCCCCCGAAACATGCGATGATGACTTCCATCGATAATTTTGAAGTGACTGACGCATGTGAGTCCTGTAGAGCCCTCGGGGTTCAGATTGTATGCAAGCAGCTGCGGCCAGAGTGTCCCCAGACAGTGTTCAGCGATCTCCTTGTGCTTAGAATGTCTTCTGTACAGCCTGCAGATGTTGCATTCACTGAAAGGGAACAATTACCAGCTGCGATCAGCATTCCGCCAGCACATTTTGACAAACATAAACCAGGACAATGAATTTTTGACAAGCTGCGTATCTCAGTTGAGGCCCAGTTTCATCTCATAGGTTACGTGAATAAACATAAACACCGTAACCGAACACACAGCAACCCTAATGAAGTTCGTGAACGTCCTATGCACGTCACCACGGTGACAATATGGTGTGCAGCGTCGTCACACAGGGTGATCGGACCTACGAAAAGGAAGAGCGGATTACAGTGACTGTCACTTAGGATCGATATGTTGAGATGTTACCTTCTTTCGTTGCGCCTGTATTAAACAATGTTACACAACTTCACGAAACATGGTTTTAGTGGGATGGTTCAACATCGCTCACTGTAATGCAATCAGTGGCAGATGTGCAAGAATCGTTACGTAACTGTCATCTCAAGATTCGGTGACACTCCATGGCCCCCAAGAGTACTGAGTTTGCGTTTTCGTTGTTTTATTTCGTGTGACTACTTCAAGTGCTGGGCCTACACGCCTCGGCTGAGAACACAGGATTATGCGAGACGAAGAACTGAGGACGACTACCGTGGTGTTGCACCTAAGATGCTGCAGCGAAAATGAGAAGCTTTAAGAGCAGACTAAAAGAACGTACAGGTACAGGAGGACACCATCTACAAGACGTAATTTTCAAACACTGAAATTTTAGATTACTATCTCTAAGAGGACAAATTAAAGTGGCTCAGTTGCTGTCAAAAAATGTTTTTGTTAGTTTTTTCTGTTTTTATTTGGTGATTCAAAAGTTCCCGTTTTTCTGTATCATCCTGTACAAAATTACCCCAACAACTGATTACCTAGTATCTTACATGTTACTGAGGTAATAATGATTTAATTATCGCCTCGAAAAATTCAAGGTACGTTACTAACTTATCTGTTTATGGGCAGGTACACGTCTGCAGTCGTGGTACATTCTAAAACCCTCACCACCGTTCTGTAGGGCGTACCTAGAATAGCCCAAACAGAACGGCGCAGTCTACTAAAGACGTGGAGTGCTTACGAGGGAAAGCCGTCAAGTTTATATCATAATTTTGAAAATTAAAGTTACTTAATTAATTTCTTAATGCCGCAGGACCGTAACGCACATCAGCGAAGTGAAAAAAAGAACGCATCCAATCCCCACTTTATTAGTGGGTTGCACTATTTTATTTTGACTGTTCTATCAGCGAACACATTACGATACGTGCCTGGACTGCAGACCTCCTTTTGCGTCATCAGTATTCTGCCTGGCCTGGTGTGGCCCGGTAAGAATTCCTCTCCTGTGCCAACCTCTGCGTCTCAGAGTACAACTTGTAGCCGACATCCTCAGTTGTTTGTTGCGTGTATTCCAGTCTCTGTCTTCCCCTACACTTTTTACGCAAAGCAGCTGCCTTTAGGACCATCGAAGTCATTCCCTGATATATCATCAGATGTTCTGTGAACGTTTCCCGTCTTCTTGTCACTATCTTCTGCGCGTTCCTTTCCTCGCCGATTCTGCAGGGAACCTCTTCAATCCTTAACTGACCAGTCCACCTAATTTTCAACATTAGTCTCTAGCAACACGCCTCAGACGCTTCGATTCCCTTCTTTTCCCGTTTCTTACAACCCATGATTCACTGCCAGACATTGCTGGCACCAAACTTACATTCTCAGAAATTTCATCCTCAAAATAAGGTCTGTGTTTGACACCAGGAGACTTCGCTTACCCATAAATGCTGTCTTTATTTGTGGTAGTTTACTTTTTATGTCTTCCTTGCCTCTTCTGTCATGTGTTATTCTGCTGTAAGTGTAGCAGGATTCCTGAACTTCGTCGAGTTCGTGGTCACCAACTTTAAAGTAAAGTTTATCGCTGTTCTCATTTCTGCTACTACTCCTCGTCACCTCTTTTCTTCGGTTTGCTCTCCATCTCATTACACTGTTCATGCGATTCAACAGGTCCGTTAACTCTTCTTCACATTCACTGACGATAACAATGTCATCAGCGAATATTATCATTGAAATACTTTCACCCTGTACTTCAATACCATTCTTGAACCTTTTTTTTAAATTCCGTCATTGCTTCTTCGAGGTTCTGATTTAACAAGGGGGGTGGGGGGTGGGGGGAAGACTCAATCCATTTTCTTAACATCCTTTTTAATCTCAGTACTATATTTTTGGCCTTCTATCCTTGTTCTTAGCTCTTCGTTCTTGTACACATTATATATTATCGGCCTTTCCCTATAATTAACTCATGTTCTTCTCACAATTTAGAACATCTCGCAGCATTTTTTACTGTCGAACGGTTGTCCTAGACCGACAAATTTTATACCTCGATTATCAATCCCAATGTCAGGACTCCCTGTCTGGTGGCTTTACTATTCCTAAATAAAAACTGAATGTCATATAATAGATCGTCTGTTGTAGCAAGTTGGATACATGACCATTAAGCTGACTGTGCGATAGTTTTCTCACTTGTGTGTCCTGCATATCGACGCCGTTGTGTAGATGATATTTTTCCGAAAGGATGATGTTTACTAGATTTCACAGACCAACTTGAATAGTTGTTTGGTTGTCACTTCGTCCAGTGGATGTAGAAATTCCGTATTAATGTTGTACGTCAACTCTGCCTTATATGATAGCATATCTTCCAGATCTCAGTTTAATTTACTGTACCTCCTTTGCCATTCACATTGACTCCCATTTCTTCTCGTATGACATCATGATGTTACTTCCAGCCACAGAGACCATCAATGTACTTTTACTAGCACTCTGCTCTCTACTCAGCGTTCAATAGTGAATTTCCCGTTGCTGACATAGTTCCTTTCACTTTCTCTGAAGGTTTTTTCTATTTCTTTCTTTTTTTACTTACGTGTGTGCTTAATCAGTACTTCCGATAGTGTCCTAGCTATAAATAATTTCACTGCAGGGTTTTTTGTCTTGGGAGTACCTCCTACGACCATTTGTTTCGACTTTGTCACATTTTTCCTCCTGCCATTCCACCTTGGCTTCCCAACACTTCTATTTTACTACATTCCTGCTTCATTTATTCTGATGTCTTCCGTCTGTCCCTGAACATTTTTCTACTACCTTCTTTCGCCGATCAATTGAAGTATTACTTCCGTTACATAAGATTCCATCGTAATTACCTCCCTGTCACCGTACTTCTTTAGCTAACTACTGTGATTGCAGTTTTTAGAAATATCCAATCCTCTTTAAATGATTCTGTTCATAACAGCCGCACTAGAGTTTACAGTAACTCACTCTCTGCGGTACCTTCCAGTTCATAACGCCGGCCGCCGTGGCCGAGCGGTTCTAGGCGCTTTAGTCCGGAACCGCGCGACTGCTACGGTCGCAGGTTCGAATCCTTCCTCGGGCATGGATGTGTGTGATGTCTTTAGGTTAATTAGGTTTGAGTAGTTCTAAGTCCTAGGGGCTGATGACCTCAGGTGTTAAGTCCCATAGTGCTCAGAGCTATTTGCACCATTTTTTTGTTCATAACGATTCGTATTTACGTATCAATCATTTTTTGCTGCTGTTGATGTTACACTATATTATTGCGGAAAACTTTTGTTTTTCTTTCCAGTTCACTTCACTGACCATTTCTGCTTTCTAGATTCAGGCACTGCATTTTTCTTGTCAGACTTTCTAATGTTCCTACCTTAAAACTATAGTCATTCTGGCTTTGAGTATGTAATCCTTCCACTGGTTAGACAATTTTCTTCTTTTGGGGACCTTCATCTTGGCAGTTCTTTCGCAGAAGTCCGAATGGAGGGACTAAACAGGAATCTTTCACCATCTGGTATAGTCATTCTGGCTTTGAGTATGTAATCCTTCCATTGGTTAGACAATTTTCTTCTTTTGGGGACCTTCATCTTGGCAGTTCTTTCGCAGAAGTCCGAATGGAGGGACTAAACAGGAATCTTTCACCATCTGTTGAGTGTATTTTATCTTAAATACAAACCTGAGGTTGCGAAATGACAGCCTTAATGTGCTACTGAGCTCAAAGCTATATCACTTACATGAAACTGAAAAGAATACTGTGTGTGTGAAAAAAGATCTCATTCATAAGCAGCTAAATAAGCAAACCGATAATTTCAGGATCAATAGACTTGATCTGTGAGAACTGTTATAAAAATGTAACTCTATATATAAAAAACTGTAATGTCAACTTGTATAAGAACGTAACCTGAAACACACAACAATTTCTGCACTGACAAATGGTCCTGGTAGAATAAGGAAACAGACAGAACCTACACGAGCAAAGGAAACGAAACGATCAGGTACTGTGAATCTCACCTGCAAAATGAAGCACTGCCAGAAACAGCAACACAGCAAGACTCCACAAAAGCTGCAAAAAATACTGCTAAAAACTAACTACAGTAGGCCCAGGGAAACTGGGTTCATAATCTTGACAGAGAATGTCAATGAAACTCATGACTGAACGTTTAAGTTCTGAAATTTCAGTTCGGAAAGAACTTATCAAAGAAAACAATTATAGACTGTAATATGAACATTTAATCTGATACCTTCCATGGTATAGTAAAGTAAGATCAATCAATAGAACAACTATCAAAAGCTCGGCTGTGGACCAACAATAAAAGTGTAAAAAAATGAAAATAAACATTTTACCTTATGAAACAATATCTTTTCCTTCATTTTAAAAGACTCTGATATGAACTACATTTAATGTAATAACTTCCATGGTACAGTAAATTAACTCAGAAGATCAATCAGCAGAACAATAATCAAAAGCTCTGCTGTGAACCAACAATAGAAGTGTAAAAAAATGAATAAACATTTTACCTAATGAAACAATACTTTTTTCTTCACTATAAAACCTTTTTTCATGTCCGTATGGCCACCCGCTGTGGCCGAGCTGTTCTAGGCGCTTCGGTCTGGAACCGCGTTGCTGCTACGGTCGCAGGCTCGAATCGTGCTTCGGGCATGGATGTATGTGATGTCTTAGGCTAGTTAGGTTTAAGTAGTGCTAAGTCCAGTGAACTTCAGATGTTAAGTCCCCTAGTGCTTGTAGCCATTTGAACCATGTCCGTATGCTATCCAGCCATTGTTCTCAGTCAATGCAGGAGGATCTGCAGCGAATTTACGCATGGTGCAGGGAATGGCAATTCAATCTCAATGTAGACAAGTGTAATGTGCTGCGAATACACAGAAAGAAAGATCCTCCATCATTTAGCTACAAAATAGCAGGTCAGCAACTGGAAGCAATTCCACAAATTATCTGGGAGTACGCATTATGAGTGATTTAAAATGGAATGATCATATAAAGTTGATCGTCGGTAAAGCAGATGCCAGACTGAGATTCATTGGAAGAATCCTAAGGAAACGCAATCCGAAAACAAAGGAAGTAGGTTACAGTACGCTTTTTCGCCCACTGCTTGAATACTGCTCAGCAGTGTGGGATCCGTACCAGATAGGGTTGATAGAAGAGATAGAGAAGATCCAACAGAGAGCAGCGCGATTCGTTACAGGATCATTTAGTAATCGCGAAAGCGTTACGGAGAAGATAGATAAAATCCAGTGGAAGACTCTGCAGGAGAGACGCTCAGTAGCTCGGTATGGACTTTTGTTGAAGTTTCGAGAACATACCTTCACCGAGGAGTCAAGTAGTATATAGCTCCCTCCAACGTACATCTCGCGAAGAGACCATGAGGATAAAATTAGAGAGATCAGAGCCCACACAGAGGCATACCGACAATCTTTCTTTCCACGAACAATACGAGACTGGAATAGAAGGGAGAACCGATAGAGGTACTCAGAGTACCCTCCGCCACACAGCGTCAGGTGGCAAGTGCTCTACCAACTGAGCTACCCAAGCACGACTCACGACCCGTCCTCACAGCTTCAGTTCTGCCAGTAGCTCGTCTACTACCTTCCAAACTTCACAGAAGCTCTTCTGCGAACCTGGCAGAACTAGCACCAGCACACTTTGCCCGCGAAAGGCAAAGGTCCCGAGTTCGATTCTCGGTCCGGCACACAGTTTTAATCTGTCAGGAAGTTTCATATCAGCGCGCACTCCGCTGCTGAGTGGAAATCTCATTATGAGATTTGCCGGCCGTGATGGCCGAGCGGTTCTAAGTTCTAGGGGACTGATGACCTTAGATGTTAAGTCCCATAGTGCTCAGAGCCATTTGAACCATTATGAGATTTCCTAGGCTGTGGCTAAGCCATGTCTCCGCAATATCCTTTCTTCCAGGAGTGCTAGTTCTGCAAGGTTCGCAGAAGAGCTTCTGAGAAGTTTAGAACGTAGGAGACAATGTACAGGCAGAATTGAAGCTGTGAGAACGGGTCGTGAGTCGTGCTTGGGTAGCTCAGTTGGTAGAGCACTTGCCCGCGAAAGGCAAAGTTCCCAAGTTCGAGTCTCGGTGCGGCACACAGTTTTAATCTGTCAGGAAGTTTCATTATAACTACCTGCTTAATAGCTTGTTTGCCCTTATTTTGAACGGAATACATAACTCATTCTGCGTAGAAGGGATTTAACAATCTGTTGGTAGGTTTGTGGAGGTAAGTGGCATTAGGTGCCTACGCACAGGTCACGTAATTCGTGTAAATGCCTGGCCGCTGATTTGCGTACGCGGTGACGGCGCCCGATAGCGACCCAGATAGGTTCAAATGGTTCAAATGGCTCTGAGCTCTGTAGGACTTAACATCTCAGGTCATCAGTCCCCTAGACTTAGAACTACTTAAACCTAACTAACCTAAGGACATCACACACATCCATGCCCGAGGCAGGATTTGAACATACGTCAGTAGCGGTCGCGCGGTTCCAGGCTGTAGCGCCTAGAACCGCTCGGCTACTACGGCCGGCCTGGAAAACAAACAAAATGGGCTTTGTGCATAAATATTCGAACTCAAGCACATCCGCCTCTGGAGCTCCGGAGAGGGAATGAATGCACCTCACTGACAACAGCGTAATCGTTCGTGGTAGCTCCCTCGTGCCGTGGTGGCGTTGCAGGAAACGCGGCTGTGTTAATGGCGGCGTGCCTATTCTATAGTGGAGCCGACCACATGGGAGCCGATCACTCACCTGTTTCGAGTTTTTCTGATGCTAATTGGTTAGTTGGTTCTTGGAGTGTCAAAATTAAGAAATTTCTCTTGGAAGTCGCGTTTGTTTTAGTGAGTCCAGCCAGATGTTTAGTCTAACTCTCTCGCTGTGGTTAATCACTTCTCAACAACTGAAGTTCTGTTGTGGTGATGGTGTCATTTCTAAATCTCATTCGGTAAGGAACCCATTCAGAGGAACAGTATTGAGAGCATTGTGGGTGAATAATGTTTCGTACACTACTGGACATCAAAATTTCTACACCACGAAGATGACGGGCTACAGAGGCGAAATTTAACCGACAGTAAGAAGATGCTGTGATATGCAAATAATTAGCTTTTCAGATCATTCACACAAGGTTGGCGCCGGTGGCGACACCTACAACGTGCTGACATGAGGAAAGTTTCCAAACGATTACTCACACACAAGCAGCAGTTGACCGGCGTTACCCGGTGAAACGTTGTTCTGATGCATCGTGTAAGGAGGACAAATGCGTACCATCACGTTTCCGACTTTGACAAAGATCGGATTGTAGCCTTGTACCGATTGCGGTTTATCGTATCGTGACATTTTGCTCGCGTTGGTCGAGATCCAATGACTGTTAGCAGAATATGGAATCGGTGGGTTCAGGGGGGTAATACGGAACGCCGTGCTGGATCCCAACGGCCTCGTATCACTAGCAGTCCAGATGACAGGCATCTTATCCTCATGGCTGTAACGCATCGTGCAGCCACGTCTCGATCCCTGAGTCAACAAATGGGGACACTTTCAAGACAACAACCATCTGCACGATCAGTTCGACGACGTTTGCAGCAGCAAGGACTATGAGCTCGGAGACCATGGCTGCGGTTACCCTTGACGCTGGATCACAGACAGGAGCGTCTGCGATGGTGTACTCAACGACGAACCTGGGTGCACGAATGGTCAAACGTCATTTCATCGTATGAATCCAGGTTGTGGATTGGAAGCGTGTATTCATCATCGCGATACTGGCGTATCACCCGGCGTGATGGTATGGGGTGCCATTGGTTACACGTCTCCGTCACCTCTTGTTCGCGTTGACGGCACTTTGAACAGTTGACGTAACGTTTCAAATGTGTTACGGCCCGTGGCTATACCCTTCATTCGATTCCTGCGAAACCCTAAATTTCAGCAGGATAATGCACGACCGGATGTTGCAGGTCCTGTACGGGCCTTTCTGGATACAAAAAATGTTCGACTGCTGCCCTGGCCAGCAAATTCTCCATATCTCTCACCAATTGTAAACTTCTGGTCAATGGTGGCCGAGCAACTGGCTCGTCACAATACGCCAGTCACTACTGTTGGTGAACTGTGGTATCGCGTTGAAGCTGCATGGGCAGCTGTACCTGTACATGCCATCCAAGCTCTGTTTGAGTCAATACCCAGGCGTATCAAGGCCGTTATTACGGCCAGAGGTACTGATTTCTCATGATCTTTGCACCAAAACTACGTGAAAAAGTAATCACATGTCAGTTCTTCTATAATATATGATTACCTGTTTATCATCTGCATTCCTTCTTGGTGTAGCAACTTTAGTGGCCAGTAATGTATGTATACTGGTGAAGAGAAAATTTGTTTTTGTTATTTTCGCTTCCCACAAATCCGAGACACATGTAACAGCCACGGTAACTACGTTTACGTGACAGCTCCCTCTTATGCAACTGTAAGCAGTACCTACAAAGCATGTAACTGAATTTCATGATTTGATGAGTTATAAGGCAACTGTTTGCTTCACTTGTCATGTTCATTACGTCTGTCTCCAGGTGAATCATACTGTATCACAGGGATTTACCCTCACATTGTACCTAATCTGTGTTTACATTGTTGAAGTGAAATCTATACACATACTCAGAGGCACGCACAAGTTTATCATTTATTAAACAGACGATACTTTACTGAAAATTTTAAACGTTTATGTAGCAGATCGTGCTATACGTATTTGTTGTCTTTAGCTTAATCCCTCCTGACCTGAATTATTTCGGGAGTAAGACAACGTTTACTTTTTGCTGTAAGGCCCTTAGGTGATTTTTTAATGATTTTAAATGCAAGAATCATACAAAAAGTATGTACCCGTTTTCAAAATACACTTTGTATACTTGGCTTCTTTTTATGGACTAAAATAAGTAATTCTGATGTATTCACCGTTGTAGTAAATGAACTGGTCATTCAATAATTACCGTACGGCATAACAATAATAGTGATATTCACTTATTCAGTGGAATATAGCTAACCAATCACTTCCGTTCATCCTACCAGTCACAAGCAGCTATTTATTGCTACATTGATTGGTTGATATTTTTATAGCGAAATCCAAAAGTTGGCAGCACTTGTACATCTTAAAAAAATTGAACGTTCAGATATACATACATGAGGCTTCCTGTTTTCTGGAAATTCTCTTAAATGATTAATTTTGTCATTTTATCCTCCTAACATCCTTTTTTTCCTCTTGAATTTCAGTACTCCTTTCTAAATTTGTAAATGAAATTCAAACAATTTTAACGACCGCTAAAAAGCTGCATTCGAGTGACGTGATGTCTGTGACGTCACAGGCAAGCTCATAATGTTTACAAATGTTGTGTAGTACCATACTGTATAAATACATGTACAAAAACTCTTGAAAAGTTGTTTTTCAATTTTCCAGAGACTGATAAGATGCGTTAAATGTGGTTCCGTTGTACCAACAAATTGCCACCGCGTCGACGCACACGTTAACTAACTTAATAAAAATGTGTGGCACTGTGAAGCTGACATTAACTAACCTCCAAGAAATGCTCTCCCACGGTTACGTGGACTAGCGTCATTCAACGAAATTACACTTCTAGTGAAAATTTTCGTTGTATGTAAGTACACTTCAATTTTTGGGAGCTCTGTTGTTAGAGCGGTAAACCGTCGAACTTTTTAAGACGATGTACATAGATCGCTGGTTCGAATCTAATTTTTTAATAATCGAATTTTATAACACGATTTCCATAGGTCACTGTCTCGAATCTAACGTGTTAATTTATTTTTATAACGACTCAACAGTACTGTCATATGAAAAACCAAATCACAACTACAAAAATTCGAAGATGTTTTGGGATCGCAGCCGGTCGTCGTAAATTTCACTCCACGATATTTCAAATAAACATCTGCTGTAATCTTCAGGTGAGTCATTGAAGATCAGAAACAGAATATTGTTGTGTTGTTCTTGCTGTTTTCATGCACTTAGATTTGCAATCGCTCTTCGCACTTGTCAAGTTCAAAAATATATTTTCTAGTTAATATGACCATATACTTTTTACTATTCTGGAAACTATGATTTTTATTTTCGTACTGTCTAGCTAGAATTCTTATTGTTTAAACCTTTGATTTTCATCCTCTTAAACAGAGGTAAAGTAAGTCTGCTTCACACGCTGGCGTTAGTTTACACTCACAAACTTCACAGCCCTTACCTTTGCATCACCTGAATGTTGTACACGCTTCATATCTCTCCGCATAATCTTATCCTCATACAGCTCGTTGCACTGTGGACATATGGCGATATCTTCACGACTAGCAATGCTTCCCAAAAAGGTGAATTGTTTGTTTCCAAAGTAAATGCATTTATTCTCTGTTGTCCGTTACTAAGAGTAATGTGAAGCTATGTATAATACATTCTGAAACCTGTTAGTCAAGGAAAGGCAGGATTCGGTTACCATTGTGGAGGGGCCGTAATCAGTTACTATTGGTTGCCTTTCACAGTTACACACAATTTATTTTAAAGCAGTAATTCAAGACTGGACAATAAATAAAAATAGCACTCGTTATTAATGAAAGAATAAACAACTGTGTAAATTATAGTGTTTTCAGTGAGTTAAAATTTAGAAAATCACCATTAAATATAGACGCAACAGATAATGTTTTAAAAGCAAGCCACTGTGATCTGGGTAGAAGGCCTTACACGCCTGGAATGGAAATAAATTATGAATTGTTTAAAACTCGCTACAGTTTACAACTTACAGGTATTGAAATATTAAAGGTAAGTCGCCACAAACACAGCAGAAGGCATCAGACACCAGGAATGGCACTAAATAAGGTTTTAAGACTTACTGCTAAAATTCAAATACCAAAATAGAATTTTAAGGCAAATAATCACAAGGATGATAGTAAACTTTGTAACACAACGCTTCACATCACTGAACGCTACACTGGTAGATTTATTCCAGAAGGCGACGATAACTATTAACTAGACATATATAACCTTTTATGTAGGCATTACAAGGTATTGTAATAAATAATACAATAACAATAAACAAGAACCAGGATATAAGTTCCTTAAAGGGTACTCAGGCAGATTATGCCCTCAGAAGGCGTGCGCTGAAGGAGCGTTACACTGAACTACTGGACATCAGACCTCCTTTTAGAACACAAGAACCAGAGGGCCACAGACGGTGCTCCAGGAATCGACCTCTGACAAGGTCCGGCAACAAACACTTTTGCAAGCGATGAGATAGGCTGCCAAGAGGTGCATTCACTTCACAAGACTGGTGGCAGTCTAACGAATCACTAATGATAATCTTGCTGAAGCTACCTGATTTCCGATAGACCAAATGCAACGATGGAACAATATTGCAAAGCCGGAACCAGCGGTCTGCACTACGTCCCCAGATTACCGTGTTTAGATGGCCCGGAACGAGAAAGGAATCACTACCACCAGAGTAGAAGAATCACCAACCGGCCTACAATCAAGCAAGCTGTCAAAACTACACGCCTTACCGGAGAGCAGTGGCAAGGTGAGGTAACGTACACTGCCGTTACATACACTTACCCTCAGGGCAGGTAACTGGGGCGTTAGCGGCCACCAGGAAAGAAAAATTACCGCTGGTTGAACTTAACAACTAGTAACAAGTAGAACGCAGTAAATAGCTATAAAAAGTCGAGGAAAGCTAATCAAATCCGCCTTCCCCAAGCACTCCACTCGCTGCTCTTCGCCTCGGCGATACTATGAGCAGCAACACGAACCCAAGTCACTGGAGAATCGCGAGATGCCACAATAGTGAAGGTTTCTCTAGTTGGATTGAAATGCACTCATCTTAAAGCCTGCTGGATCCGGTTTACGAAGAGGTCGTGGATCCCCGTGACCACAGCACTTCCATCCGGCAGTCCATGCGGGCCACGAGCGGTCCCGGAGTGTTCTGGCACTGCACGGACCTGGCTCTTCCTGAGTCCCCAACCGAACTGGCACACTCACACGACCCGGAAAAACAACGACGTCGCCACAAAGATAGGGCAACAGTTACTACACACCGATCACCGCCGCTGCTGTCACCAGCGTACGGGCAACGCTTGCGAAACCGAGTGGCGCCATTCAACGAGAAGAAGACATAAAACCGCAATCATGTCAACTAAACGATATGGTCTAGCCTCCAACAGAGGGCGGAAACCTACAAACAGCACCAAAGCGAGCCGCAGCATGTCTCACATCCCGCAATTGAAACAACTACTACAATCAGTTGCCGTTAAAGCTATTTTCGTATTTCGTGTAAAACTTTAAAAAATACATCATTCTTTCAGGATTCTAGCATGTGTCCTTTTACATTCAATAGAGAGCGATGTCCGTCGCTCCACGGAGCGCCAGTCGGACGCAGTATTTCTCCTGAGTGTCTTCTACACAGGAAATCAGCTCTAAAATTTGCCAAGAATAATTTTGTGCTTTGGGTCGTTGCTCATGAATGATAGCCGAAAATACGGACTCATTTGCAAAAGTTCTACAGTTCCTTAGTTTTGAGCGAGTTTAATGATATTGCAGGGAACATATCCGTCGTTGTACATATCGCTACTCTAAATGGGTGGAGCATAAATGCATCAACTTTCTTCCATTATCAGCGTTGACACAATTCCTTCCTGATGTTACTTAAAAGTTGTAATTCTGTACCATCACTAAAAGCCTAAATTGTTTGCAGTAAGAGTACTTAAAAACGTTACTTCGGCGAACCCGACTATAACACGAGTATAGTTTCGTCTTGCTTCTACACTGTGACGCCACCAGAGCATCAGCCAATAACAGAGCGATTTCGATCACGTTAGCAGATCTTCATATTTAGTGATTTTTAAGCTTTAATTACACAAAAATAACAGATATCTTGTGAGAATATAGAGCAAAAAATGGTTGAACTGGCTCTGAGCACTATGGGACTTAACATCTGAGGTCATCAGTCCTCTAGAACTCAGAACTACTTAAACCTAGCTAACCTAAGGACATCACACACATCCATGCCCGAGGCAGGATTCGAACCTGCGACCGTAGCGGTCGCGCGGTTCCGGTCTGACGCGCCTAGAACCGCTCGGCCACACAGGCCGGCAATATAGAGCATCACTGCTATTTAAATTTTATAATCAATCAGTATAACAACAACCCGAACCATATTTTTAACATAGGAAAATAGCCTATTATAGCCAGTTGGTCTGAAAGGGTTAAATTCACTCCATTAGAGCATTTTTTGCATGTGTTATTTGACAACTATTGAAAATAAAAGCTACCAATATTTGCAATATGCATTAATCGATACTATGTCTTCCAGCATTCGACGGTTACACAACAACTTTCCTTAGTGATTCATCTGTCTATATTGAAAAATGTCATCCACAAACAGCCTTAGAGAGATACAAGTTGCATCTATAGAGAACTTTTTATGGTAGGTTCTTGCAGTAAATCTCTGACTACGTCCCATCTCAGTTATATATATTGTGACCCAGTCTAATAGCTGGTCCACTTTGCGTAATCTCGTTTATTATTTACTAAAAAAAAATATTTGCAACGGTATCAAAGTCTTTCCAGAAGAATATCAAGAACAGTGGAAGCTGTGGTAACAACAGTCCGCTGGATACGCAGAGCGAATAGAGCGAGCTCAGCAGAAAGAAGACAAGCACAGCTGATTCAACAAGAAAACTGCCAACGAACGAGCTGCACTAGGACCTGAGTGCGAATCGAGACACTGTGGTCTTCTGGCGGAGCTGAGATGTTCCTCAGGGAGACGCAAGTTTATGAGGGCATTTCCTCAGGCACCACTCTGGCTCTGGTACGTATCTGGGTCACACAGCTGGCCTCCGTGCCGTGAAGGAGGAGCTTCGCCACGCACATGCGTCCTCGAATACCTCGGCAGTCCCGCAGGCGCCTTAAACACTGTGCGCTATGCTCTTGGCATGAGCGCGAGTTGTGTGCTGCGGGTAGTACGCCACAGGGGCCATCATTCACCTGCCACTGAAGCTCGCTTATAGTTGCGAGGCTACGGAGTGGTAGGAGGGCGGTGAGCAAGCAGCGGCCTCTGCAGAGCCAGACACAGCGAGTTCAGGCTTAGCTATACACTCAGGCACAATAAGAGCTCATGACGTATCATTAATTAAAAGTTAAAGAACATATGAAAAGCTCACATTCAACATACAGCCCAGAAGATGCCAGGGCTAATTTCATAATGGTGTAGGTTGTGAGGTAACTGGTATTTTTTTTTATTGTGCTCCTTCTTCAATTTCATATTGACGAAGTAGAATCGCGTTCAATCATTTCTAACGACAGTCTCTCACACTCCTTTACTTTCATTTCCCTAATTGTAAAATTTAAGTTTTATTTACAGCCTTTGTTCTTATTTTGAGTTGTTTTTGACGCCCTTAATGCACGACGCGAATAACCCATGAATCTCTTCTTCTTGTCTTTCTCTTTTCCTTGCGCTCCCGATAGCGCACACGTATGTGTGTGTGTGTGTGTGTGTGTGTTGTAATGGTTCTTTATTTACGTGACCATTACGGCACTCCAACCCCAGTTCTCGATACCAGCAATATCCTACTACTTTTCTGCGAAATAACAGACATATTTTTGTGACAATATTCACATTTGGTTTTATTAATGTATAGGTACTCTGATGCATCAATATATTACAGTTATATGGTTCTTGTGTGTATTCATTTCTGTGAGAATGTCATAATTTTTGACTCACTTGTAACCGTTGTGGCGCGAATGCGCACAGAGCAGTCTTTGTTTCACTTTGCAGAAGTTGATATTTCGCTTTGTAAGAGAACAGTCAAGTATTATGTTTGGTTAAAGTGGAAATTAAATATATGAAGATTGATACAAAACTGTTTTCTTGATGACGTGACAATTTAGAAGAAGTACATGTGAATTTACAAGAAGTTTAATAAAAATGTGGATCGTGAACACCAAGTGAAAAATTATTTCTACCATACCATTGTTCTGATCTGAGATTGTTTTATCATTAAGAATTTCCTGAAAAACTCATTTGCTAGGTCTCCAAATATTGCTAAAATACAGATCCGGACCTTCTAGCAGTCAAAGAGGAATCACCCTAGAATCAACCAAATGAGCCATAACTACTTCGACGAAATCTTCGTGGGAATCCATTCAAGATTAGTGTCAAAATTAATGACTTTTTTACAGTGACTTCATTATTTCCGTTCTGACGATACCATCCACAGACAATAACTTTGTTGTTGCCCGATAAAGCGAACATATGCTGCGTGAGCAACATTATTAATCTGATTTCTAACCTACTTTGCAAGTGGTGGTATTGTTAGAGTGTGTATGTTATGGGACCATGTAGCAGACGAATTAATTGGATTTTGCTACACTGTAAACAAAATAAAATGTGATGGACTAGTAAAGGAGAACGGAAGATACAGGTTAACGCAGAAAAGCATGAATTCCTTTCCAAAACAAGCTACTGTATTAAAAATAGTCGTAAAAAGAGATTGTGGTATTGTAGGGAATTCGCGGTGACACACTGTACTAAGGAGTAAGTAGCGAGAGATCGTTGTAATCCGCAACTGCCAAAGAAGCACTCCAGATTATCACGTCTCCCTTTCAGCATATTCAGCATAGCAGCGCCGTCAAGCCGAGATCAACATCATGTTCAGTATTCAAGAGCTCTGCTTAGTTCTTGACCTCAGCTACAGCAGCTGGCAATAATAGTGTATGACCATGTGTTGTTGAAGTTTCAGATGAACTTGTACTGATGTAAATGTCAAACATTATACTTCAAGAGAACAATATCTCATTTAGCGTATCAAGAAATGCTTTCACAGTCAATGACAACTGTAAATTATCAACGAGTCCTGTGGAAACGAAGTATATAAAAATTAAGTAAATATTTTATTCACTTACGTAATGAAGTGAATTAATATTTCGTTTATTCTAATTTCACTAACCTTCTTCCAGAGGAATCAAAGAAACCACAGATGCAGCCAACCGAAAGCAGTTTCATCTGGCCACAAATGAAAGAGCCACATCAAGTCCAGTAATTATCAGAATTCGCTCATTACATACCGGATATTAGATGATTAAACATTCCCCCCCCCCTCCCCCCGGATCTGATAGTCATTTCATTGTGAGGTGTGACCTCGACCATCACATTCCTCTGCCGTGAGCCTCATTTAGCCTTCGTGTCTAAAGCAACTTGGACACAGCAAACAACAAATATTGACATTAGGAGTATATTAATGTTTCAGAGTGAATTATGGAAGGGAAAGAAGAGGACTGAATTTTTTGAATGTGATGTTACCTAAGGATGATACAAATTGAGTGAACTGAAGAAAAATCTGGAGATCCTTCGAAGAAGGAAATATATGTGAACACTAACTATAAGAGGCGATACAGCGCTAAGATATTTTTCCAGACACGGGTTAATAACCTATAAAGTACTAGAGGTCGAAGACTACAGGAGAAACAGGGGTTTCAGCGTACAGAAAAAAAGAGGTCGTTCGGCATTTAAATAACAACAATGAACAAGATGGGAAAGATCTGCAAAACCAGAGGAGTTATAAACTCATGGTATTTAAATTAAAAAGCGACAGTATATGTGAGCGAAGGAAGTACCAACTGTACAGAACTGGGAACAAGAGGAAGACAGGACTACTGTTTGTCTGTTACCATTTTCAGTCTGCACCTTGGAAAAGTGATTGACAATTGTTCACTACATGACGAGGGGGTAAAAACTAGAGAAAGAAGAACATGGTGTTTGAGGTTTTCCGACGAGATGGTCCTTCTAGCAAGACATCTACAGATCTAAAGGAATTAAAGGATATAGTGCATATCATTAAACCCAAAGGAAATATTTATGTAATGAAAACGAATTCAAAGAAGACAGAAGTAGTGACACTAGACAGAAATAACAAGTTAAAGACACTGCCAAATCGAGAAGTATTAGGACGTGTATATATTTGAATACCTAGCAAACAGCATAGAAAGTGACTAAAAGAGTAGAACAGAAATTGAAACGAGAACAGCAACGGAAAAAGGAATTTCTTAAGAAAAAGTGTAAGCAGTATTTAAAAAAAAGAAAAGTCTACTAGAATGTTTTGTATGGATAATTCTCACTTATAGTGATGAAACGTTGGCAATAAGAAGGAAAGGTAGAGCAAGGTGGAGGCTTTTGGGATGTGAACCTGGTGGAAGGTGGAAACATGAAGTTGAATGGATAGTATGAAAAAAGAGGAGGTATTGGAAAGAGTGGGAGACCTAAGACAATTACTTAATCTTATAAAAAGAACTAAAAGGAACCAGGTGAACACATATTAAGAACGATAGAGGGGCTTTTAAAACTTAGAGTGGTATATGGATGGGCACAAGTGACGAGGGAGAAAAAGATTTCAGATCCTAGATCTACATCTACATCTACACAGGCACTCCGCAAGCGTCGGTATGGTTCGTAGTGGAGGGTACCGTGTACCACTAGCAGTCATCTCCTTTCCTGCTCCATTAGAAAATAAAAAGAGAGAAAAACGAGTATCTATATGTCTCCGTGTGAGCCCTAGATTTTCGTATCTTATCTTCGTGGTGATTACGACAATATACGTTGGCAGCAGAAGAATCGTTCGGCAGTCAGCTTCAAATAGCGGTACTCTAAATTCTCTCAATAATGGTTTTCGAAATAATCGTCGCGTACCCTCCAGGTATTCCCATTTGAGTTCCCAAAGCATCTCTGTAACACTTACTTGTTGTTACAGCACACCGGAAATAAAAGTAGCCGCCCGCCTCTGAATTGCTTCGACGTCTTTCTTCAGTCTGACCAAATACAGATCCAAATCACTCGTGCAATACTCAAGAGTAGGTCGCAGCAGCGTCCTTTATGCGGTCTACTTCACAGGTGAAACAACATCACCCTCCCCTGGGCACTCCTGACGATACCCTTGTCTCTAATGAACATGACAACGTACTGCGTTCTATTACTCAAGAAGTCTTCAAGCCACTCACAGATTTGTTAACCTATTCCATGTGCTCTTAACTTCGTTAACAGCCCCCGAGGGGGCGCCGTGTGAAATTGTTTCCGGAAATCTAGAAACATGGGATCAGCCTGTTGCCCTTCATCCACAGTTCCCAATACATCGTTTGAGAAAGGGGCCAGCTAAGTTTCGCACAAGCGATCCTTTCGAAAACCAGGCTGGTTCGTGGATATTAGCTTCTCAGTCTCAAGAAAGTTGCTTGTATTCGAGCTGAGAATATGTTCAAGGATTCTGCAGCATACCGAAGTTCGGGATCTTGGTCTGTAATTTTGCGGAACTGTTTCTTTACCCTTCTTACATACTAGAGTCACCTGCGCCATTTTTCAATCGCTCGGGAGTTTGTGCTTGGCGAGAGATTCAAGATAAATGCAAGCCAAGAAAGGGGCCAATGCCATAGAGACTCTTTGTAAAACTGAATAGGGAATCCATCCGAACCTGGCGATTTATTTGCTTTCAAGTCTTTCAGTTGTTTCTCTAGGCCTCGAATGTTTATTACTATGTCGTCCATACGGGAGTCTGTCGGATGGTCAAATGACGGTGTGTTTGTAAGATACAGACTGGTCAACAAGAGACTGAATGGAAGCCTCAGACCCACTTAGCGATTTTACGTGCGACCAGAATTTTCTCGTGTTCTCTGCCAGATCTTTTGCTAAGGTGTGATGGTGGTAGTTGCTTATGCATCGTGCATAGTTCTTTTCACAGACGCACGAATCTCTACTAATTTTCGCTTGTCGTCATTTGTGCGGCCTCTTTTGAACCGAGAGTGCAACTGCCTCTGTTTCCTCGTAATCTTCCAATTATCGTTTTTAAACCATATTGTGTCTTTTCCATTCTGTATCCTCTTACTGGTCTTATAACTCTCCAGACCGCGATTTGCAAACCGATTAAACTTTGCCCAAAATTTTTCTATGTCCATATCACTGGAACTAAGTGATGTCAGTTCACTGCCTAATGGAGATGCTAACCACTACTTGTCGGTTCTATATCGCAGAAAGACTCTCCTAGCCTTCTTGACTGATTTATGAACTTTCGTAACCATAGTTGCTATAATGACACCATGATTGCCAATCCCTGTTTCCATACTGAGTTAGCTGGTAAGGCCCAGCTTATTAGTACCTGCAATATCTAAGATATTTCCAATGTGTGTCGGTTGCCGAGATAGCTGCTCAAGACAATTTTCAGAAAACGTGTACAGAAGTATTTGTCTGTCTTTACCTCCTGCAATGACTCCATAGATATCTCAGTCTACAGTCGGTAGAGTATGAGGCCAGCCCTCTTCATCCCACCAGCCATCTCTATGAACTTAGGATGGCCCCAGGACCCATGCATTGGTGCTGATGTGAGCCAAAATTTGCGGACGACTTCACCCTGCACGCTCGATAGCCGCATGTAAGACCGGCTCACCATGTAGGAAGACATACTGAATGCACTTTGGCCTTTTTCCAGCACTAAAAGCTCCATAACGTTACAGCACAGGAGGTCCCAATAACATAAATCCCTCCCCCCCCCCCTCCTCCCCTGAATGAGCGGGCACCTCTCCACTCTCAGGATGAATGGGAGAGGCCAGGCGGCCAGTCTCCGTATTGGTCCTCCGCCTCAAGCGACGCGAGCGCTTCACCACCCACCACTCACCCCTCTGTGAGGGTAGATCCACAGCATCAGGTACATTAGGAAATGCCTCGGAAGCTGAGACCATAGGCAAAACAAGTGACACCTGAGTTGTCCCATGTCACACGACTGAATCTACGTCACCAGTAGTAGCCTGGAGGTGGCTGACCGTAGCGAAAAGCGCATTCAGCTGTTCTCGAACTGCAGCCAGTTCCTCCAGTCTCTGCACACAGCCTAACCATCCAAGCTAACTGAAGAAATAAACTACAAAAGTAGAGAAAATCCTAGATTAGCAACTTGCTATTTTCCTGATGTGACATCAATAGACGCTGATGCGTTAATAAGGTATGTAACTGGTTGGTCTCGTGGTCGTGTGGTAGCGTTCACGCTTCCCACGCCCAGGTTCCCGGGTTCGATTCCCGGCGGGGTCAGGGATTTTCTCTGCCTCGTGATGGCTGGGTGTTGTGTGTGATGTCCTTAGGTTAGCTAGGTTTAAGTAGTTCAAAGTTCTATGGGACTGATGACCTCAGAAGTTAAGTCCCATAGTGCTCAGAGCCATTTGAACCATTTGAACTGGTTGGTCCCTGAACAACTATTGTGCTACATAGTGAATGAATTCACCGCTACAAAAACGCGAGATTGAACCTTCTGAACAGAAAAACATGCACAAAATTTAATAAATATGCTATGAGGAAAACACTGAAAAAGATAAATACTTGACTTGTCGCTCTGTAATTGTATATCAGCCGAGACTGCAGCCTGACTGACTGGCTTGCTAAGGGAACCGATGTTTGCCTAAAAAACAAAACAAGAAAAAAGTGCAACTACTGCAGGATGAACGAATTTACACTTACAAGAAAGCGAGATTGAACCCGTTAGACAGAAAAACCAGCAACGAAATTTAATACATATACTACGATTAAAACACAGAAAAAGGTAAACACATAACTTGCCGCTTTTTAGATTTATATCAGCCGAGAGTTAGGGCATGACAGACTGGATGATCTGCTGTACGCCAGCACATTCGGCAACATTAAGAAGGAAGCGATGGAGCGCAGGACATGGAGACACAAAGGACCCGCTAACATAGTAGGAAACTGATGTTGATGAGTTCGCTGGCTCTAGGTGCTACTCGGAGGTGAAGATGTGGGCACAGGAGAGGAAAACATGCCGGACGCCTCAAACTACTCTGTAGATTTATCCCAAAAAGTATCACATCAATATGTTATACGTCTAGGTAAAGGATTACAATACTGTTTTTGGTTTAGGCATAAATGAAGATTTTTATTAGTTTTAATTATTTATTAATTTTATTTATTTTCTATTTCCTAATTCAATATACAGAGGCAACTCACTACATGTTATCATTTGCTGTAACTACACGAATACGTCAAAAATTAAGTTATTTTTCATTTTCATTATCTTCCAATTGCCAAACTACAAACTGATAACACATTCTTTCTGTTATACTGTTGGTTATATTTAATCATAGTTTCATACCCGAATAAACAAAATAATAGTATTCACATATTGCTGTTGACTATGATTTTGTCGCCGGCCGGAGTGGCCGAGCGGTTCTAGGCGCTACAGTCTGGAACCGCGCGACCACTACGGTCGCAGGTTCGAATCCTACCTCGGGCATGGATGTGTGTGATGTCCTTAGGTTAGTTAGGTTTAAGTAGTTCTAAGTTCTAGGGGACTTATGACCTCAGCAGTTGAGTCCCATAGTGCTCAGAGCCATTTGAACAATTTATGATTTTGTCATTATATTTTGAGACTCTCAACATGAAACAAAGCTGCAGAAAATAATTGTCCTTCTATGAGCCATTCTCTAATTACAGACTTCGTGCTCTGTTAATGTAATCTCTTTGAAGCTGCAGCGCTGCAACGCCGATGGATATGCAAAGCGTTACAGCATGATGTAAAAGTCCTTTATTTGTCGGATTTTACCGATATACTCATTACATAACAAATATTAAATTATTAAACTTTCTTTCCATTGGCCGGCCGATGTGGCCGAGCGGTTTTAGGCGCTACAGTCTGGAACCGCGTGACCGCTACGGTCGCAGGTTCGACTCCTGCCTCGGGTATGGATGTGTGTGATGTACTTAAGTTAGTTAGGTTTAAGCAGTGCTAAGTTCTAGGGGACTGATGACCTCAGAAGTTAAGTCCCGTAGTGCTCAGAGCCATATGAACCATTTTTTTTCTTTCCATTCCTATCTGTTGTCTATCTTCATTAGTATGAAGCGTGCCCCTGAGGACTGACATGTTCTTGAATTCGCTAAGACATGGACGCAAACAGCCTCCAAATGACATCTTGAGAAACTTCTTGCTACTCCGGAAACACATGCTGTATCAATTGAAGTAGGTTGCTTGTTGGAAGCTAGTACGAAAATATACCTCTTCTCGTCGTATCAGTGACATGTTATCCGGCAACAGTTCGGGTGATTGGTCCAGTAACTCAAAGAATCGCACACTCCTAAGGTGTGACGTCCCGTCTGAGTTCTGGTATTATCCTGCTGGAGGAGGAGGTGATTAGTGTTTAACGTCCCGTCGACAACGAGGTCTTTTAGAGACGGAGCGCAAGCTCGGGTGAGTGAAGGATGGGGAAGGAAATCGGCCGTGCCCTTTCAAAGGAACCATCCCGGCATTTGCCTGAAGCGATTTAGGGAAATCACGGAAAACCTAAATCAGGATGGCCGGAGACGGGACTGAACCGTCGTCCTCCCGAATGCGAGTCCAGTGTGCTAACCACTGCGCCACCTCGCTCGGTATCCTGCTGGAATATGTCTTATGGTACCATGATCATGAAAGGCGGGACAACTAAGTTGATCATTCTTGCCACCTACTGAGTTACATGCCTCCCTCCAAGAATGACCAAGTTTTTCCTTTTATTATATCCAACACCCCCCAACAACAAAGTTCCAGGAAGTGTGTGGAATTTGAGAGTCGATTTTTCCTATGGCCTTTCACAAGGTACTCTATTGTCTACTGGAGCCACTGCGTATCTTTCACTGGCACAAAAGAGAAGAGAGAGTCATCTATAAATAGCACCGATTGACTCTGAATGTCCCATTTGAGTGTTGTTCTGTATGATGTCTGTAATATGTTATCTGAAACGACGCACGACGACTCGATATCTCAACTGAGTTTTCAATAATCTGATCTAAGCCGTTCGTAGTAACGTTCTGCCCGCAACGTCAGCCCGGGTCTCAGTTGATGCCATCTCATGATACTGAAGACAAGCTCGGATAATGACGAAATATCAGTCAACATCTACTCGTACAAGAGAATTGGATCTATTGAAGCATCACTTTTGTAGCATTCTGTCAAGCCATTCATGCTACAACAATTTCTACTTCTGTCAGGGCTCTTTGTGACTGACATGTCCGCAAGTGCACATGGAGGGGAGAGGCAGTGTTTCTACATTCATCGCATGTATTCTCACATTTAATTCAGCTTGCTCTAACACATGAACTGTTCTCAATGAAGAGACTGGTATCAGGGTTGTCAGTCAAAGCAATACTACCCTTTCAGTTAAGTTTTATTACGGTAACCAGATTTTAAAACTGAAGACTACGAAACGGTTTCTTCTGATAACGTGACCTACTCTTCTACAAGCAGGGAACGTTTACGTTATTGAACTTTTCTGATCATGTTTCCCAACGAAATCTTACTAGTAAGTCATATTTTCACTTGCTTCAAATTGGAACTCTCTCGGAGATAACCAACACGAGAAATTTCAGTTACATTTGACGTACAAACATGTGTTCCCACATTAAGAGTCATTACTAGAAATAAATCGCTTCGTTTGTAAGTAATTTGTTATTTTATTTCCTGACAGTCCACCTTATTTCTGACACAATAAAAAATTAAGACTTATACTTTATCATCCGGTTTAGCAAAATTAATTTAAATATGCCAGCCAGTAATGGTATAAAGGAAAATACCGGTAAAAGGAATGAGCTGCTCTGAAATGACTTGAGACATTTTTTACCACAGGTAATGTGAATATTTGCCCAGTCTGGCACTAAATATCCAGCGTGCAGTTTTCTCTCTGCTTCAGTTACATCTCTACGGCTGGAGTTAACAACACACGCGTCAAATTTGAGCGGAGTAAACAAACAAACAAACAAACACACACACACACACACACACACACGCACACATACATGTACGCACACTCGGTAAGGGACGTCTTGAAACAATATGTACCACGTATTTATAGCACTGAGAATTTTACTTGAGGCAGATTTTATGCACGGATTTAACAATAGCTGTAAATTGTCGAATCCTCCCGTTCCTGTTTCCCTTTCTAGTAAGGAGGCTCTTCTCAAATCTGAATATTTCTATCCCGGATTATAAGCCAAATGGGGGACGGCAATACCTGGTGTATATCGTTTTCGCTGAAACTGGCAAGATGGGTAGGAACAAAACGAACAGGAAGAAACTGTTGGAAGTACAGTTCGCAAATTTATTACTTATATTTTAATGATATCTATATAACTCTGATCACAGAAGAAATATATATTAATCAGCACTGAAAATGGTAGCAAAAATTAAAAGAAGAATATCTTTTTATTTTAGTTCACTTAACTGCTGGAGTTTGTTGGGCAATTGTAAGCTCCTCATTCGTGCCAAATTGACAGGGGAAGATTCCGATTTTGTTTGTTTAGAACAAGAGGTAGAAACAAAGAAAATTTTGATACTACACTAAACATAACTTGCACAGTGCCTTGTTAACAACTTCGGTCGATGGCTTCGTGTGCTATGCGTCACATTGGAACCCTAACATAAGCCGTTACCAACCAAAATCAGGACTCATCTAACCAAGTCATGATTTTCCAATCGTCTATGGTCCAACCGATATGGTCATGAACCCAGAAGAGGCACTGTGGGCGATATCGCAATGTTAGCAAAAGTACTCGCTTCGATCGTCCGCTGTCATAGCCCATTTCACGCAGTGCTGCTTCGCTGGTAGCACTGAAAATTCTACGCAAACACCGCTGCTCTCGGTCGTTAAGTGAAGGACGTGCCCATTGCGTGTAACACTCTTGACACTTTGTATCTCTGAATATTGAATTTTCTAATAATTTTTAAATTGGAATGTCCCATGCATGTAGCTTCAACTACTCTGTTAATTCTCGTCTTGCCACCATAAAATGACAGCTCCGCCAATGCAACGCCCTTTCATATCTTTTGCATGCCACACTACTGCCATCTTTATATGTACATATCGCTATCCCAAGACTTTGGTCACCTCAGTCTATGTACTAGCTAACTTGGTGATAGCAACTACACCATGGTACATTTGTAATGTTAGGATGCCAATTAAAATAATAAAACATAATAATCTCAAATGAGGGCGAATCTTTGATGACAAACAAAATCTAAACAGAGTCAAAACAAGCCTAAGGGCCTCGTAATTGCAGCTGTGTCAGGAAGAAATAGTTAACGTGAGATCCGTTAGTGTGTCTCTATGTAGCTATGATAAATACAGCAGATGTTTTCCTTTTTCTACATGGTCGGTTATACAAAATTTAAGGAAACCTGATACGTTGTGTTCTAAGACAAAAGGCGACACTTAAGTTACTTACTTATCATGTACACAGCTTTCACTCAGATTGTAGCCAATCACTGGCCAATAACTAATACTACTAGTAGTAGTAGTAGTTTTATTCTTCTGTAGATCTCTTTTTACAAGGATATAGCACATGTCAAAGTATTGATAAGTTTAGACCAATTTAAAATAAGCCAATTCGTATACACATACATTTACAGATTTCTAGTTAGAGACAAATATATTTACTCCTTTTTTACAAATAACTTATTAAATAATGTAATGCCACACTGTTCACTCATATCTCACTTTCAGTCACTGCACACGCTATACATACATTGTTTCATAGCACTTCACTCACTAACCACACAAACACACCCACACTGGGGATCTCTGAGCCATTTTCTGTACAACAACTTGTCATTTGCTATCCTGAAAAACTCGGTCAGCATCCTTCTGTACTGAGTGAGATGTTGAGCTCAGAAAGAGGAAGAGGTGTTAGTATTTTGGAATGCATAGCGCGGGGATTATTTTTTCTAGAAAAGGAGAAAAGGAGGAAAAAGACATACTGTGAAGGTGGTATGTGGAATGTCCGACTTTTTATAATTATTTATTTTTATAACATATTTTTACCAAAACCCTACTCTGTTTTATCTGAGTAATCCTTCAGTGTATAAAATGTATTGCATAACATGTACTTTTTTGCTGCCTTTTTAAATAAATGTATATTTGCAATTTCTTTTATCTGTTTTGGTAATTTGTTGTACAGTTTTATTCCTTGGTAGGAAATATTGTTTTGAGTTTTATGTTTATTTTTTCTTGCAAAATGTAAGTTGAGTCTAGCTCTTGTTCCATGGCCATGGACATAACTGTTTGTGCAGTAATTACAAATGTTATTTTTGATGTGTACAACTGACTGGTGAATGTATTCACATGTAGCAGTTAAAATCCCCATTGTTTTGAACAGATCTTTACCATGAGCTCGACTACCATTTTTGGTTATTATTCTTATGGCTTTTTTCTGGAGTTTGAAAACTGTGTTCATATTTTTTGCGTTTGATCCCCAAAATAGAATGCCATATGTAAGAATTGAGTGTACATATGAGTAGTATGTAACTAAAAGACATGGCATGTTACACACTGATGATAGGATTCTAAGGCCATAACATGCTGATGACATTCTGTTTGCAAGTACCTCTGTGTGCTCACACCACTTCAACTGAGAATCAGTATTCATTCGTAGAAATTTTGCATTTGTTACACAGTCTATAGAAGTGCCATCTAAATTTAATTAACATTCTCATTACCCCTCCTCAAACTGAAATTCATGGCATTAGTTTTCTTTATGTTCAATGTCACTTTATTACTTATTAACCAGTCGTAAACTTCCTTGAGAGCTTCATTTGCTTTCTCTGCAAGGATTTATCTTGTTTTCTCAGTGACTATAATATTGCTGTCACCAGCGAAGATAATTTTTTCACCGTGGGTAACGCAACTGGGAAAGTCAATGATGTATATTAGGTACAGTATTGGTCCTAATATGCTACCTTATGGAACCCCTATATTAATGTATTTCGGATACTAAATGTTTAGATCTATGCGAAGTATGTGTTATCCGTACTCTTTGTACTCTATCTGCTGGGCATGATCGAAACCAGTCATTAGCTACGCCTCTTATTCCTAATGCCTCTAATTTATTTAATAAAATCTTGTAGGCAGTTGTTTGAAAGGCCTTAGAAAGATCCAAAAATATACCTGTTACACACTCTTCATCATTGATGTTAAAGTGTTTCTGTGTGGTATACACGTGACGTACTGGAAACGATAGTACTTTTGGAATTGTAAATGTCGAATGCTGTTTTAATAAAGTTTCAATTGACTGGCGGACTGTAAGCAATCCCGTTTCAGCAGTAATGACTGTTGGTATGATATACAATCACGGAAAGTTACTACGTACATTGAATCAGGAAGTTATGTTTGTATCAAGAAGTTACGTTTCTTAGACCAGTCGATGAGGCTATACAGGAACAAAGCAAGAAGAGGCAGACTTTGGAGGTTGTACGCACGCTAGTCTACTACTCTTGGTGAAATTTCTCGCGGGAGCCGTGAATGTGGGATGGCCGACCGCCGCAACGGCTTGGCCAGAGCAGGGAAATGTGGCCAATGCAAGCAAGATAAGCTCAACTGTGCGCGCCAGTCGCAGCTAGCGCTACGGGGTCACGGAACTCCTTCTCCAACGCGAGTCAGAAAGCACGGCAGGCAGAACACGTTCAAACAAGCGGAAACATCTTTTTCTAATGCAGTTCAGATACATTCGCTTCAAAGTTGTCAAGGAAGAATGTTACTCTACTTTGGCAGCTCTCAGTATAAAATCAGATGTCTCTCATTCAACACTAGGCAGACCTCGAGATCTTAACATTCTATCGCATATACCGGGTGATCAAAAAAACAGTATAAATTTGGAAACTTAATAAACCATGGAATAATGTAGATAGAGAGGTAAAAATTGACACACATGCTTGGAATGACAAGGGGTTTTATTAGAACCAGAGAAACACCCCATATTGCTAGACGCGTGAAAGATCTCTTGCGCGCGTCGTTTGGTGATGATCGTGTGCTCAGCCGCCACTTTCGTCATGCTTGGCCTCCCAGGTCGCCAGACCTCAGTCCGTGCGATTATTGGCTTTGGGGTTACCTGAAGTCGCAAGTGTATCGTGATCGACCGACATCTCTAGGGGTGCTGAAAGACAACATCCGACGCCAATGCCTCACCATAACTCCGGACATGTTTTATATTGCTGTTCACAACATTATTCCTCGATTACAGCTATAGTTGAGGAATGATGGTGGACATATTGAGCATTACCTGCAAAGAACATCATTTTTGCTTTGTCTTACTTTGTTATGCTAATTATTGCTATTCTGATCAGATAAAGTGCCAAATGTCGGACATTTTTTGAACGTTTGTATTTTTTTTTGGTTCTAATAAAACCCCATGTCATTCGAAGCATGTGTGTCAATTTGTACCTCTCTATCAACATTATTTCGTGATTTATTCAGTTTTCAAATATATACTGACTTTTTGATCAGCCGGTATATCTGTCGTGTATAAACTTGATATGAGGAATGTTTATGTTTATAAGAACTTTTGTGGCTGTGGTTCTGGCTTGACAGGGAGTACTGTAGGAAGAAAAGAAAAGAAACAAGAGATGGTGCAATAAATACTGGTTCTCATGGGAGAGAAAAATAAATATATCGAAATATTTGAACAAAACAGAGGAATCGAAAACTACAAGGTTGTCTATTAAAACTGCAGCACGATGAAAACGCCGTAAAACCGCACAACAAGCGTCTAATTGGCCAGAGTGTAGCACACCGTTGGAGACGCAAATGATTTACCATTTCGGGCACAAAGCAGGTAGGAACGCAGACTTCAGTTTGTATTCAAGGTTATCCAGCTACCCCTACTGATGTCGTATTATGCAACCCACCATCAGAAACCGCGCATGATATTTTCATATTCCCTCGCTCACTACGCGCACTGACACTATCACAATGAGCCCCTCCTACCACTGTTAAAAATTTTGCTACTGCACGAATTATTTCCCACATTTGACCGATTTTTAGTCTTCATTGACTGGCCCTTTACGGCCACCGGTTTGTAAAATTGAGGTTTGTGTAAATTTTACCTAATAGATAAAGATTTTTAAGAGCATAAAATAAACTTTGCATCGTTGTATTCGTCAAGCCCTCTGACTACGAAGGTACATTCCTCCGTTCGAGCTCTGATTTCTCTTATTTTATTATGATGATCATTTCTCCCTACGTAGGTGGGTGTCAACAAAATATTTTCGCATTCAGAAGAGAAAGTCGGTGATTGAAATTTCGTAAGTTTTGATCGAATTGTGAACGTAAGTAATTTTAGTGTAACTTTTTTTGGATGTGAGGTCCGCCAGTTACGCAAAACACCGTTTTTCTCAGTACCCAAACTTGTTTCGGCACCACTGTGCCATCATCAGTGGGCTTTCGATTTTATTTATCCTGCAATGTGCACATTTTGTTAAACATGAATTTATAGGTATTTACAAAAAGAAATGATCTGTTGTTTGAAATAAAATGCACACAATCTTATAATCATTTAACAAAATGTGCACATTTCAGAATAAATGAAAACGAAAACGCACTGATGATGGCACAGTGGTGCCGAAACATGTTTGGATACTGAGAAAAACGGTGGTTTGCATAACTGGCGGACCTCATATCCTAAACTTTTAACTGCAAACGCGGCCAATACAAGGAATTGCAAATCAAAAAGATGGAAATTTTAGTGTAACATTTACAAACGTTGTTTTTCTTTAATTTCACTCATGTGCTCGCTTAATAATGTTAACGAAATAGCTGCCCATACTAGTGGCATAGTAGCCTAATCAATAGAGACCAAGGAAGGTCGAATATCGGGAACAACTCTTGTATCGGAAATTCTGTTCAGGGTTTTGAGGGAGTGCCACGAACAACGTACTAGGAATCCTGACTGGTAAGTGATGAATGTGGGGGTGGAGGTACTTTCGGAGGTCACTTTTGTATGTTTTTCTTAAATTACTAGTAAACCGTGGTCTCCAGTGGAAACGTAGTTGAATACAAAGTTTAGATACTTCAGATTTACTTCTGCTCATTTTTTCTGTAGGACTCGTAGTGTACGAGTAGCGAGCGAGACAATATGAAAATCTCACGCGCGTTTTACGGAGGCCAAATACAATATTACAGGTAGTATAAAACGACATCGGTAGGTGCAGACCTATCACCGTTCACAATGAAAGAGGACGCACCTAGTTTCTCAGTCTGAAATTGCGTTTGACTGTAAGTTGATTGCGAGAAGATCGCGGGATCCCTTTTGTTTGTTCAGTCATGTAGGCTCTTTCACCCGCACTACTAACCTCGAGTAAGGGGAAAAGTTAGTTTACAGCAAGACAAGTATTCACACGGCCGTTGCGACGACGTTTGGAGCACTAAGGACTGTCTGCACTGCACAGCATAGAGGTTTCCCATGGAACAGCAGCAGCAGCAGCAGCAGCAGCACTAGTAGAGAGGCGAGCCGATAGTGATGAGCCAGACTACAACACAGGGATACGGGAGTGGCATCACTTGTTTGACAAGACCATGGGAAACCCAAATCAGAACGACCGTCATGTGATTGGAGTCTCCATCCTTCAAAATAAAAGTCAGAGTGCTTAAAACAGCGCCACCTCATCCTCTTAATTCCTGATACACAGTGGTCTTTAGTTCATAAATTCACAAATGAACTTACTCAGTATTGCAAAACTGCTAGTGCACACTGTTCATTCATTTATCAATGCCGATCACCGCACACAGTATGCACACATAGTTTCATATTGTAACACTGCACACGCTATCAGCTGACATCAGGATCATGAAGGCGATTATTTGGCTTCCTTTCGTATTCTGCACCACAGTTTTCAGTTTATGTGTCTAGTCTGTCAACATATAATTAGTGAGATATCCAGCTCAGACAATGAACAAGATGTTAGTATTATTCCATTACAGCAGGGAGGGCTAAGATTCCGGCTCGCGAACCACGCCCTAGCACGAGTTCCATAGCACCCAGCCTCGCAGCACATTTCTCCCACTGCCATGCCACAATGTTTAGGTGCCTGGAGAGAAGAATGGGGGAACTGGGAATGAGTTGGATTTCAATAGAAGTGCACTGGCACTGCATACGACTAGCTTTTATATTTCAGATTTATCAACAGCATAGATCAAAAACTAAACTATATTTCAGTATTATTTAATTATTTTTGCCGTGCTGTGGATATATATTTTATCTGGTAGAAACTGCCAGTTTACGGACAGAAGTAGGAAGTTTCATAGATTTCGCACTCAAGTTGCCATGTAATCATGACCTTCACCTTCACCAACTGAAGAGAGGTGTGCTGACCGAAAGATGCACAACAGCAATAGTAAATAAAATCTCATTATGAACCGAATACTTCCGCGAAGAAAGGAGTAAAGCCGAGACAGACCCAGCTGTGACCCACCCACTCGTCCCATGTGACGTTTGCCACGCAGTGGCCGGCCGTGCAATACAGAGGTTTGATAAAAGTTCTCCAAATAAGAAAAGACAATGTAATACTCCGAAATCATCTTCTGATATGACAGAAATGTCGTATAACTATTAAAAAAGAAAGACTCTACTCTACAGGTAAATGAGGAGAAATGTAGCAAAATCGAAGATAAATAGATTACGTGGATTAATAGATACGGAATACAAGTTCCAGCTATGGGAAAGGAAATCGATATTATCAATGAGACAATCCCAGTACTTGTCTTTAGCAATTTAAGGAAACCCGAAGAAACCTAATTCTAGATGCTCAGAGGAAACTTTGAGCCGTTGACCATCCGAATCCCAATCCATTGTTGTAAGGCACTTGACTCATTAGGAAGAGGCCTCTTATATGGGTAATCGATTAGGTTCTTATTTGACTGGTCGCTTGTGTAGAACCTAAAATGAAAGACTCTGAGGTACTATGGCTTAGCACCACTACCCCCTCCATTGTCCTAGCCTTTATTCAGAAAACTACCCCTAAAGATTATGACACACAATCGACTCAAAATTGAGGGGATGGATAGATGACTGAAATTTGAGCATTAATCCAGGGAAGAAACTGTTTCACAGCCACCTATGTGCCCACAAAGCAAACGTTGTGCAGCGAATGCGGCGCTAGCGTAACGATCAAAGAATCCGTCTAGGGAACAGAGAACCTGTGTTCGATTGTTAAGTGAATTTGATTTTACTTTGTATTTTCTTTCCTACCAAAATTGTTAGGAACGGGAGGGTTAATAAGGTAAGTAAACCAACAAGGAAAACATCAAAGTAAGCGAATAAATCTCTAAACGATTTGGTGTAATAAAGAATTAATAATTTAATCCAGGTTGCCTTACAATGTCACATAAAGACACATAGTTACAGGTTCTCCATTTCTGTCGAAAAACTAGATGGATGGTACTGTTGTTGTTGTTGTGGTCTTCAGTCCTGAGACTGGTTTCATGCAGCTCTCCATGCTACTCCATACTGTGCAAGCTTCTTCGTATCCCAGTACTTACAGCAACCTACATCCTTCTGAATCTGCTTAGCGTATTCATCTCTTGGTCTCCCTCTACGATTTTTACCCTCCACGCTGCCCTTCCAATGCTAAATTTGTGATCCCACAATGCCTCACAACATGTCCTACCAACCGGTCTTTTCTTCTTGTCAAACTGTGCCACAAACTCCTCTTCTCCCCAATTCTATTCAATACCTACTCATCAGTTATGTGATCTACCCATCTAATCTTCAGCATTCTTCTGTAGCACCACATTTCGAAACCTTCTATTCTCTTCTTGTCCAAACTATTTATCGTACATATTTCACTTCCATACATGCCTACACTCCATACAAATACTTTCAGAAACGACAACGTGACACTTACATCTATACTCGATGTTAACAAATTTCTCTTCTTCAGAAACGATTTCCTTGCCGTTGCCAGTCTACATTTTATATCCTCTTTTCTTCGACCATCATCAATTATTTTGATTCCCAAATAGCAAAACTGCTTTACTATTTTAAGTGTCTCATTTCCTAATCTAATTCCCTCGGCATCACCAGACTTAATTCGACTACATTCCATTACCCTCATTTGCTTTTGTTGTTGTTCATCTTGTATCCTCCTTTCAAGACACTGTCCATTCCGTTCAACTGCTCTTGCAAGTCCTTTGCTGTCTCTGACAGAATTACAATGTCATCGGCGAACCTCAATGTTTTTTTATTTCCTCTCCTTGGATTTTAATACCTGCTCCGAATTTTTCTTTTGTTTCCTTTACTGCTTGCTCAGTATACAGACTGAATAACATCTGGGAGAGGCTACAACCCTGTCTCACTTTCATCCCAACCACTGCTTCCCTTTCGTGCCCATCGACACTTATTACTGCCATCTGGTTTCTGTACAAATTGTAAATAGCCTTTTGCTCCCTGTATTTTACCCCTGCCACGTTTAGAATTCGAAAGAGAGTGTTCCAGTCAACATTGTCAATAGCTTTCTCTAAGTCTACAAATATTAGAAACGTAGATTTGCCTTTCCTTAATCTTTCTTCTAAGATAAGTCGTAGGGTCAGTATTACCTCACGTGTTCTAACATTTTCACCGAATCCAAACTGATCTCCCCCAGGGTCGGCTTCTACTAGTTTTTCCATTCGTCTGTAAAGAATTCGAGTTAGTATTTTGCAGCTGTGACTTATTAAACTGATAGTTCGGTAATTTTCACATCTGACAACACCTGCTTCCTTTGGGATTGGAATTATTATATTCTTCTTGAAGTCTGAGGGTATTTCGCCTGTCTCATACATCTTGCTCACCAGATGGTAGAGTTTTGTCAGGACCGGCTCTCCCCAGGCCGTCAGTAGTTATAATGGAATGATGTCTACTCCTGGGGCCTTGTTTCGACTCAGGTGTTTCAGTGCTCTGTCAAATTCTTTACGCAGTATCGTATCTCCCATTTCATCATCATCTACATCCTCTTCCATTTCTATAATATTGTCCTCAAGTACATCGCCCTTGTATAGACAGTCTATTTACTCCTTTCACCTTTCTGCTTTCCCTTCTTTGCTTAGAACTGGGTTTCCATCTGAGCTCTTGATATTCATTCAAGTGCCTCTCTTTTCTTCAAAATTCTCTTTAATTTTCCTATAGGCAATATCTATCTTGCCCTAGTGAGATAAGCCTCTACATCCTTACATTTGTCCTCTAGCCATCCCTGCTTAGACATTTTGCACTTTCTGTCGATGTCTATTTTGAGACGTTTGTATTCCTTTTTGCCTGCTTCATTTACTGCATTTTTATATTTTCTCCTTTCATCAATTAAATTCAGTATTTCTTCTGTTACCCAAGGATTTCTACTAGCCCTCGTCTTTTTACCTACTTGATCCTCTGCGGGCTTCACTACTTCATCCCTCAGAGCTACCCGTTCTTCTTCTACTGTATTTATTTCCCCCATTCCTGTCAATTGTTCCCTTATGCTTTCCTGAAATTGTTGTCAGTTTATCCAGGTCCCATCTTCTTAAATTTCCACCTTTCTGCAGTTTCTTCAGTTTTAATCCACAGTTCATAACCAAGAGATTGTGGTCAGAGTCCACATCTAACCCTGGAAATGTCTTATAATTTAAAACCTGGTTCCTAAATCTCTGTCTTACCATTATATAATCTATCTGATACTTTCTAGTATCTCCAGGATTTTTACATGTATACAACCTTTTACGATTCTTGAACCAAGTCTTAGGTATGATTAAGTTATGCTCTGTGTAAAATTCTACCACACGACTTCCTCTCTCATTTCTTACCCCCAATCCATATTCACCTACTACGTTTCCTTCTCTCCCTTTTCCTACTCTCGAATTCCAGTCACCCATGACTATTAAATTTTCGTCTCCCTTCACTACCTGAATAATTTCTTTATCTCATCATACATTTCATCATTTTTTCATCATCTGCAGAGCTAGTTGGCATATAAACTTGTACTGCTGTAGTAGGCATGAGCTTCGTGTCTATCCTGGCCACAATAATGCGTTCACTATGCTGTTTGTAGGAGCTTGACCGCACTCCTATTTTTTAATTCATTATTAAACCTACTCCTGCCTTACCCCTATTTGATTATTCCTGCTGCCACCGAACTTCACCAATTCCACTATATCGAACTTTAACATTGGCCATTTCCCTTTTTAAATTTTTAACCTACCTGCCCGATTAAGGGATCTGACATCCACGCTCCGATCCGTAGAATGCCAGTTTTCTTTCTCCTGATAATTGGTACTAGTCATATAAATATTGCAAGCAAATATGCTCGTGACACGAAGAACATATCATGATTGCAGTCTTCGCGCAGCTACATCGTTCCTCTCGAAGATTCAGTGGAAACGAGACTTGGTTTTAATTTCAAAATATTTCGTTTTATGGAATTCACGTTTATGCATATCACACTCACGATAAAACTGTCTGAAAATTGACACTGCAAGCAAATAATTCATTATTTTGTGAATCGTTGTTACATCCTCGCAACTGCGCAATTCCTACTGGATTTCCAGAAGCAGACTTCACTTCTGAAGTCACGAAATAGAGTTTTTAACTTAGCGTCAAAAATAAATATTACATGGCTGTCACACAAGTGTTGAGTTTGGGGGCATTACTTGTGTCGTACACGTTGGTATATCCTTGTCATCTATAAACATGATATCAAAGGAACTCCGTGTGAGCAGGCCTTGAAGGCGCAATAGTACCAGCCGGCCGCCGTGTCACCCTCATCCCATTGGATACAGATATGGAGGAGCATGTGGTCAGCAAATCACTCTCCCGGCTGTTGTCAGTTTTCATGAGCAGAGCCGCTAGCTCTCAGTAAAGTAGCTCCTCAATTTGCCTCAAAAGGATTGATTGCACCTCGATTGCCACCGACAGTTCTAAAATGCGATGACTGCAGCAAGACTGTTGGCAAACTTGGGATCATACAAGACGGCATTAGTTGGTCCATTCAGGAAACTACAATAGACAAAACTTGTTAGCAGCAAATTGTGGGATTAAAACCTATCACACTTGGTCGATCATGATTATGTTGTGTTGATGTGTCTATCTCGTCAGCCCTGCTATGGTTTACCCTCGTCAGACGTTACAGAAAAAGTTATTTAATTGAGCCTAACTAATAAATGTTCTAAAACAATCTTGTGAGGGTCAGTGGGGTAAAGATTAATCCTAGCTAAATAAGAATAGTTGGATACTGTCAAGATATTTGTTTCAAAAAATCAATGAAACTGCAAAACAGAGTCTGCACAATTACAACATACAATTAATCCTCAAAGTTAGACTAATTTTAAGATCGGCACAACGCCTATCTTCTTTACAAAACTCGCTCCCTCCCCCCATTTTCGTGAGAAGAACACTTAAATGGTTGATACTGTCCAACCTCTTTGTTAGTAAAATCCTCTACCCTCACTGGCGTTTACAACAGACAGCTCAGTGAACAATCAAGTGGAGATGATAATATGTACCGTTATGGTCCCCTATTCCTCAAGCTGTGGTGAGTATGTAGTCGAGTGGAGAGCCTGTCTGCCGTGTCGATATGCAGAACGCTGTGGTCACTGTGGAGACAAAGTATGATATGCAGATGTAAACTCAGCTACACAGGACATGTGATTGGGACCATGAAATCGTATGTTCGAGGTTGCTCAAGTACACAGTCCGCTCAGTAGTCACGACAATCTCCTTACACACTTGCCAAGAGCAGACACTTGTTTGAAATGTTCAGTCATAAGTGAATATACTGGAATATGTAAAGCTCCACAGAGAAGCACAGATTTGTTCCTCTGCTGACAAGTGGTGGTGTACATACAATAATGCATTTGTATAAGCTGCAATATTCTGCCAAACTTCTATATAACTGTTGCCTAAACTTCCTGTACTTATAATGACCTACTCATTAATTTCATCAAGGTGCTGAAGCGGCCAAACGTTCAACCAACTTGTTAAAGGAATTTCTATGTCACTTGCTCCTAATCCCATAAAGTGATAAATAAAATTTACAAAACATGTCTGAAGAACATTTATAAGGCGGCAATATTTTGCGTCTTACATCACCACTTAATGCAATAATTTGGTCTATTAGATTAACATATTTATAGTATTTGGGATCAAATGCTACCTGTTGTTATCAGTTTGTTAATCATACTGGTTGATACTGGATAGCTTCACACTAACAACTATATTATTGCATACTTTACAAAAGTAATTTTTACATTGGCTAGGATAACGAGAGAGGCTGAGCAAGTGGCAGACTTTGAGGCATGTCGGGGGCAACCTAGAAATTTTTTGCTCAACAGCGGAAGGGAAGAAATTTTACGGGTCACCACATACACAAACTGTGGACCTGCCTAGCAAGTGCCACTTCCTTTGTCAGGGTAATGAGTGAAATTTGAAAGGAGGCAGTAAAGAGCTGTGTAACAATAATCGGCTGGAGATTTTTTATACAACTTCGGAATGCATCTCCTGTCGCCACACAGGAGTCCAGGAGTCAATGGTTAAGAATTCTCCCCACACAGAATGTGTAACGTTTCCCACCACTGTTTTCAGGAAGTCCCGTGGTTGGTTAAGCCCTTTGGGCCGACGTTGCAATTGTTTGAGAAGCTTCTAGAACATTTTTGCATCAGTTGCTCGGGGTTGGCCGGCAGTTTCATGTCTAGAAAGAATAGGAGGAAATCATTTTGTAACGAAAGCTGTCGTTGGCTGAGTCGAGGGTCCGCATTAATGAACCGAGGTTTGCTAATATCGAGGTAAAAGGTGTCTAGGACTCTGGTGGGTGTCTAGCTGACATACATCAAATGTTTGAAATGGCTCTGAGCACTATGGGACTTAACGTCTGAGTTCATCAGTCCCGTAGAAGTTAGAACTACTTAAACCTAACTAACCTAGGGACATCACACACATCCATGCCGGAGGCCGGATTCGAACCTGCGACCGTAAGGGTCGTGCGGTTCCAGACTGTAGCGCCTAGAACCACTCGGCCACTCCGGCCGGCTGACACACATCGCTGGAGAGCGGATTACATGTTTGAGATATTGCTGGCAAACAGTCCAGTATTCACTCTCAAACTTAGTTCCAGAAAGTGCTGATTGAGCCACTTGAAGCATTAACATTTTGTCTCTGTGGGAGCAGAGGGACAAATCTGTGCTTCTCCACAGAGCTTTATGCGTTCCAAAGCTCTCAGTTGTGACTATGCACGTACATAAAGTGTCTGCTCCTGGGACGTATACAAGAGCTCGTCTTCGCAGCAGTTTCCTCGAAACTGTTTTCATAGAAAGCTTAAAATTTTATTGCTTAACTCATCGAAGTCGTTTGGGAAATTTATTTACCTACCTTATTACTCCTTATTGTTTATCTTACGTTCTTAGCCCTCTTATTCCTAACAATATCGAAATGGAAGAAAATATAAATACAAAATAAAGTTGCATTGGGAAATCAAACAAATATTCTCTGCTCCCTAGACAAGGTCCTTGATTACTAAACCAATGGGACATCCACTGCACGGTGTTTACCTTATTTAATCTACATATTAATCTGTAAAACCGCCCGCCGGCCAGAGTGGCCGAGCGGTTCTAGGCGCTACAGTCTGGAACTGCGCGACCGCTACGGTCGCAGGTTCGAATCCTGCCTCGGGCATGGGTGCGTGTGATGTCCTTAGGTTAGTTAGGTTTAAGTAGTTCTAAGTTCTAGGGGACGGATGACCTCAGAAGTTAAGTCCCATAGTGCTCAGAGCCATTTGAACCATTTGTAAGACTGCCGTGTCTCTCTGTTTGTCTGTCTGAAATTGCTTCTCCGAAACTACTGAATTTTCACGGATTTTTCGCAGGTAACTTGGGCATATCTTGGGGCACCATGTAGGCTTTAGGTTATCAAAATCAGATCAGGGAAAACAGGATAACCTGATTTAAAATTTTACTGAAACCATCTTGTCTGTGCCGGCCGCGGTGGCAGTGCGGTTCTATGCACTTCAGTTCGGAACCGCGTGACTGCTACGGTCGCAGGTTCGAATCTTGCCTCGGGCATGGATGTGTGTGATGTCCTTAGGCTAGTTAGGTTTAAGTAGTTCTAAGTTATAGGGGACTGATGACCTCAGATCTGGAGTCCTATGGTGCTCAGAACCATTTGAACCATCTTGTCTGTCTGCATGTTTGAACACACTGGTTTCCAAACTTACTAGACGAATTTTCTTGGGATATTCACAGGTGGCTTGAGCATAGGGATACAGTATAGGTTCTGTTTTATCAAAATCAGATCATAGAAAAATATGTCGTGATTTAGAGCTTTATTTAAATCCGTATAATGTCTCTGTTTATCTGCTAGAAAACATTTATTACTGTCATGGTGGTTTCACGGGTAACTCGAGAATAGCTTGGATCACCATATCGCTACGCACACAACAATATGCGCTACCAAATGTTTCTCATCACTGCGCATAAGAATGGGATTTTTCTGGGGCTCATTCTTTGGTTTGTGTTGGTGATGGAAAGGTGGGGTTAGGTGTTTTGGACAGCCCTGGACTAGGGACCACTTGTATACAAAACGCAAGGATCGTCTTACTATAACTATCCTACAGTATAATATCAATTTTTTAACATTACGCGCTTTCTCCAGCAGAGGTAAATGTAGAAAATCGGTAAGTTGTTTTTGCACCAGATGTGAAACACAGTGCGCCTTAAGGAGCTCATGGATGTACCATTTAGTTCTTCGGCGGTTCCTGAGAAACCGGAAAAAAGCGTTTCTCACCACTTTTCTGCTGCTATTTGCTCAAATTCTTTGGCAGTTACGTAGAAGTACCGTCGCCGCGTTTTCAAGAGGCTTTATCCATAACAATACATTCCTAAACTTCCAATCTCTTCCAGTCTTGAAAAATTTCTTAGTATCTTTATCAATCCCCCGGAACAAAGGTTCAAAGTTCCCTTACTTGTACACGTAAAATACGCAAGTAAATTCCGATGTGAGACCAAGTTTAAATAATGAATACTCGCAGCAGCACATTGCCCAAATTTTAACGGTATATTCTCTATGGATTCATCTGGAAGTGCCATATCGAAGTTCTTAAAAATCGGTATCCGTTGTCGAGGAACACCACAAAAACACATAACTGGGATGCGGATTCCAAGTCTGGTATGCATAGCAAATGGCTGTCATTTTTTCAGTATATTTCTAAGATCCAGGTCTGGAACGACCTTGAAAACTTTCGTGATTTTTTCATCCGTTTCATAGATAGAGCGATTCAAATTTACTCTACTTGTAGACGTCCAGCACACAGGTAAAATCCGATGTGAGGTGAAAACGCAGTTCATAAAGTGACGTAGCACGGACAAATACGCTGTAAAGTATCTCTGTTGTCATCAGGAGAGTTCTGGGAATCCCATGCTGTAGTACTGAAGTACATGTAACATTTTTGTGCACAGTAGATCCGATCTGTTTTGCGTTACTTTCAATTTAACGTAAGCAAACTGTCAACTTTATACTGACCCGTTAAGTTCCTTTCGTTTGAGTGACATACTCCTATTGGAGCACAGAGAGAGGAACGTGTTCCTGTTTAAAAGACTCTGACTGAAAAGTGTGGTGTTAGCTGCCTTTTTCTACCTGCCTCAGCACCTTTAAATAGTTTACATGTAGAATTAACAATCTGGCACGCTGTATCCAGCTAATCCGAGTATGTGACGCTACGCATTCAAGGTCAATGACCAACTGTACGGCTGGCAGATTCTAGATTGGTGGAAGTAAGCCAGACCGTTCATACCTACACTGTCACTGTCAAACATAGTACGTGAAACAGGTCACTACATCAGCTATTCTGTGCGTACCATTTTCGGAATTATCTCATACCTTTTGCAGCATTCGCTCCTCCACTACTGTTGTGAGCACTTGAGGAAATCTAATACAATCAGTTTTCTTTGATGTGAATGATTCCATAACTATAACTCACTGTAAAAACATGCTGAATAGTTTTTCAGACAGTACGTGGCCATGAAAATATCGTTCGGCACATGTGCCTGTTGGTAAACGCTCTTGGTTGAGCTATAGCAGAACTCCATATCTTCCACTTCCTGCTTGGGATATTTGAACAAAATTGCTTTATCTACAGAATTACTATTCTTTCTCTGAGGCTAGCAAAACCTCGATATAATATGTGGGCAATGCCTAATGTAGGAGACGTTTTTAAGAGCATTGTCTGATAGACAAATAAAGCAATAAAAAATTATCAATAAAAGTCAACAGGACGACAGCCTGAACCAGTGAGTACCAGCCGTACTCAGCACAAGTAAAATGGCTGATTTGTCGACAAGTGTTTGTTTCTGCACATATGTTTGTAGGACTTTTTCTAGTTTTCACCAGAAGCATTCCCTGTAAGAATTTAGGACAAACTTTTTTTTTTAATACACCAATAGCTACATCATAACATGACCTACCTTGACATACGGAAATTAACTCTTCATATTTTTTCTCCTCTTTAACGTCACCATGCTCAGTCCCATTTCGTAGGATGTTCAACAGCATATCTCCTCAAATATTTCATTTTCAACTATAGATGACGTCGCAGAAGGCTTTCTGGTAATCAATAAATACTGCAAGTCGAGCTACGATTCAAACTCCCTTCTGGATGTCATGAATGGTCGGAAATAGGGTTTTACATGGCTGGCGGTTACGGAAAGCACATGACTGATGCATAGAATTCGTATGGTTTCCATAAATCGTAGGTGTGCGAAATATATGTTCTATGACTCTACAAGGAATTAAATCGATTTACAATTCTCGGTTTTCGTCGTACTACCAATCTTGAAGGATGGAACAACTTGCACTTTCATCTGTCAGGTGGGAAGCTCTCTTGTTCCTGCGACCTATGGTAAAAATAGAACGAGAAGAAGTTGTTTTGCATCTTTAATAAAGGCTCTGGTTGGCACCCTAATAAGACAGTAACATTTGTTCTTTCTAGCGCCTTTAGTTGATTTAAAATTTCGTGTTAATCTATTTCTGCATCTTTAATACTCACACCTTAATGAACGCTGATCGTGGGAAATGCGTCATAATCTTCGTTGAGACATTTTCGGAATAGTAATATTAGTAATTAATCCATCTTTTTATCACTTTCTTTAAGGTACACCAAAGTTGAAAGTCATCAAAATGTAACTTAAATATACAGGGTGTAACACAAGGTATGGCCCGACTTTCGGAAAATGTTCATCACACATAGAGGAATAAAATGTATTGTATGGACATAGATACAGAAAAGCTTTATTACCATGTTAGACTTCATTTTATACTTTTCTTTATAATCATATTTATCAAGGAGAACAAAATTGCCTTGAATCTTACTTAACAAATGGAATGAAAAAGTGGTTCTAATAATTCAAACAATATTGTAAACACAAAAAAATTTAGTGACAAGGATGAAATCACGAAGAGAGTTACATAAGGTTCAGTTTTGGGTCCACTTCTATTCATCGTAATGCGCTGTAGAGACGACATGATCAACATTTTCTGTCAGTGTTGAAGATTGTTCGCTCTTCCACCAAAGCTCCACAGTGAAACGTACCATTCATAATGGCTACAAAGTAATTATGCCTTTAGAAGTGCATCAGTACATGTATTTCGTACACGTTCGAGCTCCTCCTCATTTCAGCCTTAATTTACGCAGGTTTTTAAATAACTAATACTTTGAGAGGTGGATAGATGGAGCTTGACCTCTTCCATGGCCTCTATACTCTTTAGGCCGAAGCCAACTAAACTTTTATTTGTCATGCATTTGAAAAGTATTGAGTATGGAAATGGAGTACAATATATACAGACTCTGTGCAATTAATGTGAAAGGATGTGAAACCAAATGCAGTTCTCTATGGATGCAACAGCACAACTCTGATTCGATGCGAGAGCAGATTGGTGCATGTATCCTTGCAAATGGAGAGTGTTTTGAACATTTCATTTGGCAATGGTTTCATGCTGTTTCCAGAATGAGATTTTCACTCTGCAGCGGAGTGTGCGCTGATATGAAACTTCGTGGCAGATTAAAACTGTGTGCCCGACCGAGACTCGAACTCGGGACCTTTGCCTTTCGCGGGCAAATGCTCTACCAACTGAGCTACCGAAGCACGACTCACGCCCGATCCTCACAGTTTTACTTCTGCCAGTATCTCGTCTCCTACCTTCCAAACTTTACAGAAGCTCTCCTGCGAACCTTGCAGAACTAGCACTCCTGAAAGAAAAGGAAGTTTCATATCAGCGCACACTCCGCTGCAGAGTGAAAATCTCATTCTGGAAACATCCCTTAGACTGTGGCTAAGCCATGTCTCCGCAATATCCTTTCTTTCAGGAGTGCTAGTTCTGCAAGGTTCGCAGGAGAGCTTCTGTAAAGTTTGGAAGGTAGGAGACGAGATACTGGCAGAAGTAAAACTGTGAGGACCAGGCGTGAGTCGTGCTTCGGTAGCTCAGTTGGTAGAGCACTTGCCCGCGAAAGGCAAAGGTCCCGAGTTCGAGTCTCGGTCGGGCACACAGTTTTAATCTGCCAGGAAGTTTCATATAAGCGCACACTCCGCTGCAGAGTGAAAATCTCATTGTGGAAACAACCCCTAGGCTGTGGCTAAGCCATGTCTCCGCAATATCCTTTCTTTCAGGAGTGCTAGTTCTGCAAGGTTCGCAGGAGAGCTTCTATAAAGTTTGGAAGGTAGGAGACGAGATACTGGCAGAAGTAAAACTGTGAGGACTGCGCGTGAGTGGTGCTTCGGTAGCTCCGTTGGTAGAGCACTTGCCCGCGAAAGGCAAAGGTCCCGAGTTCGAGTCTCGGTCGGGCACACAGTTTTAATCTGCCAGGAAGTTTCATATCACCGCACACTCCGCTACAGAGTGATAATCTCATTCTGGAAACATCCCCTAGGCTGTGGGTAAGCCATGTCTCCGCAATATCCTTTCTTTCAGGAGTGCTAGTTCTGCAAGGTTCGCAGGAGAGCTTCTGTAAAGTTTGGAAGGTAGGAGACGAGATACTGGCAGAAGTAAAACTGTGAGGACCGGGAGTGAGTCGTGCTTCGGTAGCTCAGTTGGTAGAGCACTTGCCCGCGAAAGGCGAAGGTCCCGAGTTCGAGTCTCGGTCGGGCACACAGTTTTAATCTGCCAGGAAGTTTCGTTTCATACTGTGCTGATAAGTATTTTCCTGTGTGGTTCCCATAGTTAATGAATTGAATAGTTGTAGAAACTGAAATATATCATGGAAATATAGCGTCTCTGGACCCATATCTATCTAGTATCTTTTTTTTCTCAACGTGTGAGGAATGTTTCCTGAATGTTTAGCGATACCTATTTGTTAAGAGTAAATGCAGCTCTAAACGCTGAAGTGACGAAGAAAATCTGTTTCATCAAATATTTTACTTTAAAAGAAACGTACAGTTGCTTAACATTATTCAAAACTGAAACTGGCATTAGCATATTCCTGGTTGAAAAAAGAAATTTACTTAACTCTTTTCCGCAGTCAGTGTTATTAATTCGTCTAGTCGCAAAGGCTGGAAATTTTATACAATTTGAAAGATAAGGGCACAGATATGACACTTCATCATCTGAAATTTAATGGCTGAACTACTGCTCTGTCTTTGGGTGCACAGCAGACAGTTTCTAGTAATGGCTGTTAAACTTAAGTTGACCAATGTTAAAATATCTACCGAGTAGCTTCTTGTATAGACATAATGCAGCAGTCGTTTAAAGATCATGCAAGAAGTCTCAAACCTATGTTGTCGATGTTCTTGAACCTTCATTTTTTTATGGATATGGGCCAGAGTATTCAAACTTAGAAATATTGTATCATAAATTTAAAGTAGATGATAAAACGTAAACCGTGTGCTATAAGGTTGTGAATATATTGCACACAATATCTAAGTCTGCTGTAAAATAATTTAGTGACGTCTTTTTTCTGACCATTATCACAAATCACGTTTTTACACTGTTAGTGAGTTTAAGGAACACTAAAAAATTAATCTGATTAACTTTTATGTGCATGAAATTGAATTTGGAATGATTTGGCTGGACAAACGTTTACTACAACTTCCAGTGTTAATTACGAAGAATAATCATGATGAGATTTTAGAATTTTACATCAACCACACTGCCTGAGGTAAGCAAAATCATCAGTTACACATGTCCATTACCACTTCAAATTTTTAACTTTTGTCCTAGGTTTAACGCTGTTTCCAAATTATGAAATGATTTTAGCTGATGCAGATAACAATAATTAACATAGATTGTACTTACTTATGAAAGTAGCATGTGAGTACAGTTTGAATATTAGTGTGTCGTTCGAACAGATCATCCTACCTGGGTTAAAGTAGTTCACACCAAATAATATAACATATTTGAAGTCGGTAGTATCATAGAGCAAACAAAACAGGCACAGACTTGCCAATATACACTCCTGGAAATTGAAATAAGAACACCGTGAATTCATTGTCCCAGGAAGGGGAAACTTTATTGACACATTCCTGGGGTCAGATACATCACATGATCACACTGACAGAACCACAGGCACATAGACACAGGCAACAGAGCATGCACAATGTCGGCACTAGTACAGTGTATATCCACCTTTCGCAGCAATGCAGGCTGCTATTCTCCCATGGAGACGATCGTAGAGATGCTGGATGTAGTCCTGTGGAACGGCTTGCCATGCCATTTCCACCTGGCGCCTCAGTTGGACCAGCGTTTGTGCTGGACGTGCAGACCGCGTGAGACGACGCTTCATCCACTCCCAAACATGCTCAATGGGGGACAGATCCGGAGATCTTGCTGGCCAGGGTAGTTGACTTCCACCTTCTAGAGCACGTTGGGTGGCACGGGATACATGCGGACGTGCATTGTCCTGTTGGAACAGCAACTTCCCTTGTCGGTCTAGGAATGGTAGAACGATGGGTTCGATGACGGTTTGGATGTACCGTGCACTATTCAGTGTCCGCTCGACGATCACCAGTGGTGTACGGCCAGTGTAGGAGATCGCTCCCCACACCATGATGCCGGGTGTTGGCCCTGTGTGCCTCGGTCGTATGCAGTCCTGATTGTGGCGCTCACCTGCACGGCGCCAAACACGCATACGACCATCATTGGCACCAAGGCAGAAGCGACTCTCATCGCTGAAGACGACACGTCTCCATTCGTCCCTCCATTCACGCCTGTCGCGACACCACTGGAGGCGGGCTGCACGATGTTGCGGCGTGAGCGGAAGACGGCCTAACGGTGTGCGGAACCGTAGCCCAGATTCATGGAGACGGTTGCGAATGGTCCTCGCCGATACCCCAGGAGCAACAGTGTCCCTAATTTGCTGGGAAGTGGCGGTGCGGTCCCCTACGGCACTGCGTAGGATCCTACGGTCTTGGCGTGCATCCGTGCGTCGCTGCGGTCCGGTCCCAGGTCGACGGGCACGTGCACCTTCCGCCGACCACTGGCGACAACATCGATGTACTGTGGAGACCTCACGCCCCACGTGTTGAGCAATTCGGCGGTACGTCCACCCGGCCTCCCGCATGCCCACTATACGCCCTCGCTCAAAGTCCGTCAACTGCACATACGGTTCACGTCCACGCTGTCGCGGCATGCTACCAGTGTTAAAGACTGCGATGGAGCTCCGTATGCCACGGCAAACTGGCTGACACTGACGGCGGCGGTGCACAAATGCTGCGCAGCTAGCGCCATTCGACGACCAACACCGCGGTTCCTGGTGTGTCCGCTGTGCCGTGCGTGTGATCATTGCCTGTACAGCCCTCTCGCAGTGTCCGGAGCAAGTATGGTGGGTCTGACACACCGGTGTCAATGTGTTCTTTTTTCCATTTCCAGGAGTGTACTTGTGAACCATTGTAAACCGATTACAATGGATTGGATGTTGAACAGCAACTGAAGAGGCAGAAATTATCTAAGGAGAACATCAAAAATTTTAAGTTATTGTTAAAATAAGAAAACTTGGCAAGAAGAGTGAATGGCACAAACGAACTGTGCATGTCAAACAGTGGAAAAAGAAATGCTGGGGGACTGAAAACAGTGTCATTGGATCCTAAATTCAGGCTGTGGGAAAGACCACAAGTATACTGATATTTGATCTGAAGAAGATGACATCGTGCTTGCCCATTTGTGTGGAACATATTTCAACGACGAGAACCTCTGACAAACGTAAAGGGAAGCATGCGATACTTCTAAGTGCGAGAAACTACTGATGAAACTACCGTCTCTTTATGTATTTTTATGATTTCAATACTGAACTACAGAATTTTCCCTGACACAGACAACTCAAACTTAACCTATTCATTTATTACCCACAATATACAAGCCCAACGCAATCTGACCACTATACAGTGACAACGTGGCTTGCAATAATTAACAGAAAAGAATGGCCCTGAAGTGCAAGAAATCCTAAAGTAGCCCATACTTTATCGTAAGTCACTTACCTCACAGAAAATCTTACTAACACAAACCACAGCAATTACAACAAGCAGCAACTACAGTCAGCTCAATAAAAAGAATCTAACTACTATCGACTCTAACTACTAGGGGGCATATGATTAGCAAAAGAAAGATTTTGTTAAATAACAAACAATGCATTTAGTAGATATCACCATATTCATGTTGAAAGGTAACCCTGGTTGGGACTACTTAAATGACTGGCAATGTTGCCATAATTTTCAGAGTTCTAACAACATTTATTTTCAAAAAAGACATAAATTATACCAAGCAAGGTAATGATTGAATACCGTAACCAACTAACAGGTGATTTAAGACTACAATGGACAAGGATGCTGGATGGCAGAGACAGTTTAACTAGAGGAGTGAGTCAAGCACTTTGGCCCAAAAAATGTGGATAACGCAATCTGAATTGATCTGACGCTGAGCAGACTTTGATTGATCAAATCTACTGAAGTTTCTCTACACAGGCGCAGCTGAGAGCAAGTGGCGATTGAGATCTGTACCCTATGACAATGCCAGAGCAGAGGTATGTTACGACGCTGAGCAGACTTTGATTGATCAAATCTACTGAAGTTTCTCTACACAGGCGCAGCTGAGAGCAAGTGTCGATTGAGATCTGTACCCTATGACAATGCCAGAGCAGAGGTATGTTACCCTGTTGTAACTTGCACATGGTTAGATGTGTGCGATTGAGGTGAGACTTGGATGCCGCGATCGCGGCCACGAAAGAAATGCTAAAAATCTCATGGTCTAGCGATCAGGCAGACAGATCGCACTTTACTCTCTACCAGAGCCGTGAAATCACGTTAGATTTCACTGTGTGACACACCCGTTCGCTGATCGTACCAAGGACCAATTTGGCTCACTTATAAGACAGAGCGCACAAGAATACCAAACGTCAAGACTGGTAAACCAGAAACGAATAAGTTTGCCCTCGGCAAATACGTAGTGCGAGACGTTTGAAGACACACTGTCTGTGCAGTAAGAACTTCAGCACAGGCTACCCAGGCTAAGGTACTCGCAAATGAAGTCAGTCTTAGGACAGGTCCAAAGTACCAACCACACATGCCATAACTTCGACCAGAATTGCTTCCAGACCAAAGTCCCGCACCTGAGTGCTTCAAACCATTCCCGAAAAAAAAAATTAAAAAAATAATAATAATCCGTTTTCCTGCAAAGTGCACGAACGAAATCTCCTTCACCCCATCTTGAGCCAATCACAGGGCTCTAGAGGCGCTAAATCTCCGCTCCCACACGACAGCACAAGCTCATGTTGAACGGGGGCAAGAGTTAAGCAACCTGCGTCTCTGGAAGAAAAGATACCGCCAATTACAATTTCTAAGATCTGTATCTAAATTGTCTGTGTCTCGAAGCTTCTAACTATGAGATATAATAAAGATTCTGTCTCCAAACGTTTATCAAACGACGGATTTTTCTTACACAACGAAGGCGGCTCGGGAAGTGGTTCACTGGCCTCTTTGCACCAACTGCTGACATGAAAAAAGGTAAATGTTTACTATGCATGGTTCTGCACATAATGCTCGGTTTATGACTTCACTGTGTAGACGTATTCCTTCAGACTGTCACTCCAGACCAGACATCTGCTGGCGCCATGGCTGGTAGCTTGGCATTGTTCTGCTGGGGACCTGTCTCAACGAGAGGCTGCTGTGTCTGTCCTGTACAGCTGTGGACCTGTCCGGCAAGATTTACTAAGGGAAGGGCTCACCGCCAATTGCTTTCAACTCCCACCATGTTGTTTCTACCAGCTATTAACCATAAAAATACCTCATGCTTTTAGTGCTCTACCAGGCTCCATCAATGTCTGCTCAGGCTGTTAACTTTCTAGAGTCTCGCTCGAGGTCTGTCAGGTTGTAACAAAATCTTTAATAATTTTCTGTATACGAAAAATAGGTGAGAGAAAACTTCTCCTCGCTCAATGTGACTTCCAGTTCCAAAAATCGTATAGTTGTCAATAATTTCAGTATCCTAACATTACCAAATACAACCATCCTCATTTTTACAATGCATGTCCTTACTAACACTGAGTCGCTACTAAGAAAATCATGTCCAAACCCTTCTCCATCCGCTCACTAACTGCCACTGAGTCTCCACTAAGAAAATCATCTCCGAACCCTTCTCTGTCCGCTCGCTAACTGCCAATCCAACCAACCACATAATGTCTTGCTGAGGGCGCAGAGCACTGTCAGCGATATTAATACAGTCTATAGCGCTGCCAACATACAAACACACAAACAGACTACTTACATAAACCCCTGCTCCCCTCAAAAAATTTTACATTGTGTTGTGGGCAGTGGCCAAGACTAAGTTGTTAAATTATTTTTTATATTAACAATATCAAATAGATCAGTTTCACACAAAGGTTAAGCAATATGCTGTTGGTCAATAAAGAAAAAATTCTCCTCAAAATCCCTGAAGACAGTCCTAATAGTTCACCAGAAGAGAAGTCTACGCCAGTTTTATGCACAAAGGCTGAGCAGTTTATGAAAATGCAGAAGTAAGTAGTGGACAACCATACAGTCTTGATGAAGTAGTGTTGTCCTCTCCATGGAAACACAGTGCTGACTGTTGACATGAAGATTTTATTTGGAATAACAGTCGAAGTCTTTAAGATTATTGGTAGTACTTGTGGGTCAGCACAGAGCAGGCCCATTCTAGTTCTTGTAGAGATTATGATAGAAGTGTGCCATCAAAGGTGCAGACGCACAGTAGTCCCTGTAGAGATGGCTAGCACTCATCTGTTGTGAATGTGTGGATGCACAATCACAACTGAAGAGTCTTGAGGATAATACAGCAAGTCCATAAACCACCATTGTGTAGTTAGTATTGATGCATATTACAAGTCTCTGAGCCACCACTAGTTCACTAACTAATAATGTTCTTTATTCATGTTCTTACAATCAGCAATGCTTTTAACCAGTTCCATGATGAATTATCAACACAGATGCAAGCACTAACACAGTCTTATAGCTCTGAGATTCATTTAGTATGACCAACAGACAAATGTGTACAGTAAACTGAATCCCTACTGTTTATCCAGCGCAAAGAACAGTTGTCTATAAATTTACATTTTAACAGCACATGAATACAATTACAAATGTAAAGAAAACATCATTATAGTAAAGAATATGATAATACAAATAATTTCTAGTAATACAGGTTTTACAAAAAGGATAGAAATACGCTTATATAAAAGGATTACGGGAATTATGACTTAAGTAAATAAATGAAAAAATGAAAGTATCAGTAGAAGCATAACAGAATAAGTAATGTGTGAACATCTTCCTATCATAAAGAACATGGTACAAAAAAAGAGATTAGATTTGAGGATAACGTATAACTCATCACAGTGAATACAACTAGTATTAGAAGGCAAAAAAATTAACCAAATGTAACTTATCAGGTAAACACAAAGAGATAGGAAGAACACAGATACACAAGGGTACACATAAACATAGCGGAATAACACAAAAGGAAAGGACAGGATCTGTTTTCAAGTGTAGATGTGTCAAAGTGTAAGTGTAACATTTGATACTGCAGTACTTGTGGTGAACATTTTATACCTTGTTTCACTTTTCTCCTTTCTTTTCCACTATGCTTCATGCTCATACCTGCTTTATTTTCAACCATAAGTACTTAATTTCCAACTGAAGCTTCATTTAATCCTCACAGACCTCTCTTACTTCAACATTTGTTTCCACAAAAAATCCTGTCTATCTGTATTTCTACTTTCAACCAGTGCTTATACTTCCATATTTTCCTTACCTCATCACTCGTTTCCAAGAAAATCCTACCTAAACCTGTTGTCTCTGTACCCTACTTATATCTGTTCATTTCCTCTTTCAAAATAATTGTTTCTCACTATACAATACTTTTTGGTCAGACCTTTTCCTTATAGCTTCTCAATGCATTTCTTTCCAGCTCATCATACCGCATTTTCTTACATAGCGTACCTCCTCTTAAGCTACCTTAAATCTACTGAGATCAGATACATAAACTAGAGAATGAGGCAATGCTGAAGCACAAAAAAATTAACAACAACGACAAAAATGCAGAGTGGCAAAGCAAACAACAGCATAGTGAAATGAGCAAAACAAATGCAACGTTACGACCAATATAAGGCAATATGCAGCAAACAAGAAAAACACATCATTCGTAAAACTGGCTTAGCACAGTAATATACAATAAAATTCCGTAGGATATTAGCTGACAACAGCAGCAGCAAATGCAGTAATTCATACCTAAACATGACAAAGCACATGCACAAAAATATAAGACTAAAGAGAGCAATGCAGATAAGGAAAATATACGTGTAAGCTTGCAATAGCATGTGTGCATCTGTGATCATCAAAACTATGCACAGCGCCAGCACAAGGAACAAGATCTATACTATCTCGCATGTGAAATGCGGTGGTTCCATGTCCCATCTCAACAGTAAAGTTGTACACCACAACAACTTATTCTCCAAAAAGAATTACCAAGTCCTTGAAAAGAAAATTATGTGTGCAGTTCCTGTTACTAGTTCGCTCTCCTTCTTATAATTCTCTCATTTCCAGGTGCTCTTTTTTAGGAATGTGGATAATAAAATTATTATTTGATGGATCTGTTAATAGAAAGTGTTCACATTAGCACATGCATTAAATTTTATTTTATAAAACCAATGCTGCAGCGCCGCTAGAAACCAGATATAAAATGAAATAAACGAATATGTACCAAGCAAAACATAAAAATAACATTTAACAGCCATTTGGCTGTTCGTAAGTCCATAGAAATCCTTTCAACCCTCGTAGAGAGATACTAGTCATAATCAGATGTGTAAATGTAAGAATATTTCACATCAGTTCACAAGCATTTCAGTAAGTAGCACTAAGTACAACCTCCAAAGGGTAATCATATGTTTACAAGTAATAGTGTATGTCGTGTTTGTGGTGTGTTCTGCAAAGAAATGTCAACAGCGAGGTTAATGGCCTCTGTTTTCTACAGCTATGCAAGCACATCTGGGAGTTTGGCGTGCATATAAAGTGGCTGAAGCGGCACCAACACAATGTTGACAGGTAACACAACAACAGGTATACGCAAGGAGGCTAGCACACAGCCCAGCACAGCAGAGCATTACGTCAAGGCCACATACAAAATACGTCACTCAAAGCTCTCCCAGTATAACAATGGTTCCCGGAGACTATGTGAACAGCTCACAAAATGCAGACAAAGTACAATTTTATAAATTCAAAGTAATCCAACTGTGTAACTACCTAGACATATGTCAGAGACATATTAAATACTCGTCTGTCTCTGTTCAATGACCAGATACCTGTGTAATTCTGTGTTAGAAAACTATGGTATCGATGTATAAAACTGTATCAGCAAATACTATATTAGCTAGGGCTCCTTGCACTGAAATGTAATTATACCTTTGATCTTACAGGTTAAAACTGCGGATTGAAATGTATAACCGAAAACCTTCTCTATGTCAGTATGGTTCAAAAATATTTCTAATAATGTTTCAAGTATAACAAGTAATGACTCCAATGTGTGTCATGTAGGGCTGAACTGTACTTCTTGCTGTAAGAAAATTTCTCTCAGTGCTTAACGGCAAAAATGAGCCAGGTGTCTTAGCTATCGTCGTTCATAAGCAAAGTTCTCCAAAGGTCGATGTACACAACTTGTCATACACAAAAGTAAAGTGCTATGCATGTAATGTCGTAGTTATTACGATCATTGCCATGACCTTGAAAGTACAGTACTGTAACGTATTGATGTGGGACTGTGCATACAAAAAACAGAATCAGCATAAGAGCAATAAAGAAAATTGTGTTACTCATAAGTATCGCCGTATATAATCGTTGATCTGTCAAACAAACCAAATACTGTGTCATCTGTGACCACTCAGAAAGTACATTAAACAGAAAATGTTTTTTCAAGTAAACCAAAATGTTGCAGTAAAACCACATTAGCATTATATGTTCCAGGAACGGGAGCATTACAGACGTGACGTAATCGTGCAATTAACAAGCGAAAATGCACACACAATCAGACTGTTTCGTCTGATCCCTATGAAAACGAACCCGTGAAATTACTGTCTTAATATGTTCCTTAAGTTCTGGACTGGACAGATGACTTCAAAACCTTGCTGCATGATAACAGTTTCTAAATGTGACAAATCGTAATAGTAACTTGAAGAGAAAAATTTTATAGCAAAGACTAAGTCAGAAAGCAAATTATTTCTCAATAAACGGTTTTACATGAGACGTGTGGCGCAATCCTTTACTCATCTTAGTGCGCAGAGTTTCAACTTCAACGCAATTATTATTTGGTATACGTCGGATACCGTAAGATCCACTGTAAATCAGTAAGAATTTGTGACTCAGATGTTTCTTCTTATGTGACAATGAATGGGCTTTAATGAGAACTTTTTGCTCATGTCTAGTTTCCTGGCATTTGTCTTACCATGTAGTTTTCTCCTTTTGTCTGAAGCAGAACTTATATTACAAACAGCCAAAACAATTATGTCTCTTATGTCGAATTTTACGTGTACTCGGAAAAGGTACATGCTCTCTGATTCTGTTTGGTGGTTCCTCATTCTTCAGTACAAGAAATGGTGGTGAAGCAGTGATTTCATGAGACATTTCATATAGTATGTTTCGAAATAAGTGTAAGTTTCTGTCTCAATACTGGTGCTTCCTGTGGCAATAAAGTCTGCAAATCTTTTTAATTTCTTCCATAATGCGTTCAGACAGGTTACAATGTCGAGAGCACAATGAAATAAAAACAGGTTTGATTTTACGATTCCGAAGCATGCGTGACCAAACAGCAGATCTGAATTGTGGTGCGTTATCGGAAATGAAATTGTCAATATGTCCAATTTCACGTACGAAATTTTAAACGAAGGCGGTGGATACGGAACGTCTAGCGACTTTGGGTAACGGTGTGAAAGAAAGAAATTTTGAATGAAGTTCAACAGCGACGAGAACGTACGAAAATCCATTCAATGTTTTAACAAAGCGTCCAAGAAGATCAACAGCAGCTAATTCTTTTTATCTAGTAGTAATAATAGGAAACAACAGAACACGATGCGAGATGGTAGACTGTTTTGCTTCTTGACAATGTTTACAAATAAACAAAATTCTCCTAATTCTCTTTACCATGTCGTTAAAATAACAAGTCGTCCAAAGAATATGATAAAATTTCCGTGGACCAAAATGTGCGTAGCTGAAACGAAGGTAACAGATGAGCTTATTAACAAAATCGTCAGGAATACAAAGTACTCATAGCTTGTCATCGACAGTGCACCATTTGAAGAGAATGCTATTTCTAACCACATAATAATGACGAATCTGTGTTTGTGTCTTTCCATGCAATTTCCTTTTAACATCTTTCCAAATCCGATCCATGTCTGCTCATGAGCAATGTCCCTTAAAGATGCAATGACAAAGTTTTCAAATGCTACTTTTTGAATGTAAAGAATATTGAAATTTTTCTCAAGGTGAGGTTTTGAGTTGCTTTCCTCAAGGCCAGCTGGTGCACGTGACAGTGCGTCCGGAACAATGTTTCCCGTGCCAGAAATGTACATTATTGTGAAGAAGAATTCTTGTAGAAACAATGCCCAACTTTTCAACCCGTCATGATGTAATTTTGAAGACATAAGAAATATTAATGCTTGATGATCACCCTCTATTTTTACATGTTGCCAGAAAGAAAGAAACGAATTTTTCAGATTCCCAAACGATGGCTAAAACTTCGAATTCATGGATGGAACAATTTTTCTCGGATTTTGGAAGCACACGGCTAGCAAAAGCGATGGTTTTCTGAACAGTAATGCCAGTTTCTGTAGCTTCTTGAAATAAATGAGCCACAATACCAACTTTAATGAAATCTGTGTAAGACAGAAATCTTATGACAGATCTGGGTGAGCTAAGATTGGCGGGTTATGTAGCGCTTCCTTCAAAGAATCAAATTCAAATTGTGCCTGTTCGTCCCAGTTCCAAATGCTGATTTTGCCAGTGAGAAAACAAAGTTTTGGAGTTACTAGAACCTGCATATTCAGGAAACGACTGTAGAAATTTACGAGACCTAGAAAACTGCAAACTTGTCTTTTTGTGGATGGAACGGGAGTGGTTCTGATTGCTTTCAACTTTTCAGGATCCGGCTGAATGCCCTCAGAAGAAATAATGCGGCCCAATAACTTCACCTTTGTTCAAAAGAATTCATATTAACTGTAATTCCAGATTCGGCAAAAGTACCTAACAAACTGTTGAGGATAGGATTATGTTGTTTCCAAGAGGCTTCTGCTATTAAAAATATCGTCTATGTATGAGGTGACGTCGTTTTAAGAACTCAGTTAGTATAGAATTTAGCCCACGAATGAATGCTACCGAAGAAATGCTCAAACCAAAAGGAAGTTTTCGAAATTGATAACAAACGCCGAAACAAAGTAATGCCATATATTTTCTACATTCTGGATGAAATCCTTTAACTGTTCCAGTTTTGTGAGTAAGAACTGTGAAATGTGCTTGTAAGATGTCAAAAAGGTCCTGCCTATCAGTGTCATTACAGTTCACAATTCTTTTAAGTTTTTAAATTCAAACATTATCATCTAATATGTCATTAGTATCAAACCTGTCAGTACTTGCAAAGTGATTACTAGTGTCAAACTCCTCAGAAAGTTCCAAACTGTGATCTGATAAACGATAAAGCCAATTGATTCCCTTGTCAAGGTTTGAAAGCCAATCTTCAAATTTCAAAGCCATTGACCAACCTTCTTTCTCTAATCCTATTTCAGCGTCATGAAAGTTTGAAATTGCTTTATACTCACTAAAAAATCTACACCTAATATAATATCCGTAGACTATCACGGAACAATAAGAAAATTCGTAATAAATGTTTGGCTCTGACAAAAGAATTCCCCGTTAATTTATTGGCGTACATCTACACTTTCAAAAATTGCACCATGAAATTTCATTTTACGTAAAGGAAGTGTATGGCAACCGTTCTATTTGTGGCATTTACTGAAAGCTGTTTCACTAATTGCCGAAATAGGACTGCCGAAGTCAAGTACTGCTGTAAATTTTATTACAGTTGTCGTGATGTGAATTACAGAATATCTCGTCTTGTCGCGATTAAGTGGTGGAGAATTTCTCCCAGAATCGTAACTAGCAGGTGGACTGTTGCATCTGAAGTCATTTTGTTTGCCTTAATGATTATCCTGGTTCCCATATTGTTTATACCTATAGTTGTCTCTTCCATAATCAATACCATGGAAACATGGTCTTTCTCTGTAATTATTGTTGTTCTGCCAATGGTTGTCATAAAGGTAGAGTCTGTTTTGGTCACTATTTCCGTTCTAACAGTAGGCTTGTCGTGCACGATTATTATTTCTGTCGTCACAAAATTGTGAAGGATGTGACCTGTAATTGTTGTTGTTTTCCTGTTTTCGCATCATACGATTATCCATGTCGATTTCCAGTTCTTGCAAAAGTCCCTGAAAAGCTTCGCTATTATCTTTACAACATTCAGCCAAAATAATATGTATTAAGTGTTCAGGCAATTTGATTAAGCAAATGTCAATAAGTTCCGAGGGGCTGTGTGGGTTTGACAAATACTGACACTTGTGCAACATATCTCAAAAATATTTGGCAGGGCTGGAAAATTCAGCCTGTTCAGAATGCTTCATCATTATAATACTGTGTTTTACTCGATCTTGAGAAGCCAGAGGCCACTATGCAGAAAGGAAGGCATGATAAACTCTCTTTCACTGTGACAAAAAATGTCCCTCACTGTGAGGGTTGTGAATAACCGATCTCGTTCTTACAGCTGGCTCATTTTCTAAAAAGCCACACACAAATTCTAATCTATGCTCTAATGACCAATTAGGAGGAAAGCAATGAGAAGATTGATGAAGTAAACTTGTGGATGTATTTCATTACTAGAATTCTTCATGTTTTAAATTTACACGTTGTGATGAAGATCTTACAGTGAAAGTCATCGTGTCGCCAAGTCGCAAATCGGTCAATCTTACGTCGTGTCGGTGGTTCCATCTCAAGGCTCGGTGCACCCTGCCGACTCCTTTCGAAATCTCCGTAATACCATGTATTATTACTTTGTGACTTTCCCGTATTTCTAAATCTGTCTTCCCATGTCGGAGGGCGAGTGTCCTGTGAAATATGTAGTTCTTGTATCACCTTTGAAAACTGATCTTGTACTTCCTGTATTTCTCTTCTGTGTTGCTTATTAATTTGTTTCTGACTTTGTGTAAATTTCCTAATTTCCTTGTACTCCTCTGTGTCAGTAAAGGCTATGGGTCTTGTATCACTCAAATCATCATCTGCCTTAGTAGATAAATTTGTTTACTGATCCCAAAGTTCGGCTTCTTTTCTCGATAATGTACTGATTTCCTCCGTGTGTTTTTTTAACCAAGTTTCAGAGTGTCCATTTTTGTCGTAATCATATCTACTGTGTCTTTTAAGTTTTACTGATTTTTTACAAGTTGCGCGACCGTATCGGTAGATGCTACAGAGTAAGTTTTAGCCTGCGAGGTGTCGTGATTTTCTTGTACAAGTGTCTGTAGTTCTTTTATCGCTGCCTCATGAATCTGTAATGTGTCTTCATGTCGCAAAAAGAAATAGGTAGAAAATGCTCACAATTTTGAGTTTTTATGCCTTCAGAAATATTTTGATATTTCGATTCGATTTTGAGCAGCTCAGTGGTTAAGTCTTCACGTGTTTATTCAAGTGTTTGTATAATTTTGTCAATTATGTCTAACTTTTCAAGTTCTTGCTGTGTTCGTTTCTTGTTTTGTTCCGTTATGTCTAACTTTTGAAGCTTTTGGTCCGTTTGATCAAATTTTTTAATTAATTGCAATAACAATGCATTAGTGACTGAAACATGTTCATTTGCGTTTTTCGTCAGTGTATTTGGACAGCAATAATCGTATTTTTAAAAGCAGAGAGTGTGTTTCGACTAAATTGAGAAAAGTGTATTGATGCAAAACCGCAATATATAGGGATTAGCGACCACAAGGCAGTTGCTGCTAGGCTGAATACCGCAACACCTACAACCATCAAAAAGAAACGCAAAGTATATCCATTTAAAAAAAGCTGATAAAAATGCTCTTAACGGATTTCACTCCTTCACATCTGATGATTTAAGTGTATAAAATTTTTGGAATGTTTTCAAGGAGATAGTATCGACAGCAATCAAGAGATATATACCACATAAATTAATAAGTGATGTTACTGATCCCCCATTGTACACAAAACTGGTCAGATCGTTGTTGCAGAAGTAATGAAAAAAGCATGCCAAATTTAAAAGAACGCAAAATCCCCAAGAGTGGCAAAGTTTTACAGAACTTCGAAATATAGCACATACTTCAATGCGAGATACTTTTAATAATTTCCACAACGAAATTCTGTCTCGAAATCTGTCAGAAAATCCTGCCGTCAACATCACAACACGGAAAGTGGCGTTTGGAGTGGTGCTCTGACTGGGAAGCGTGGCCTGCTGACGAAAAGCGCGGCACTGTGTTCGGCGTTGAGCCTTGGCTCTACTGAACCATGGATGACGATCGTTGCCGGATATGGCGGTGACCTCGGGAGAGGTCCGTTCTTCCAATGTTTGGAGAAGTTCAGCGGTGTTAATCGTGGAGTCATGGTGTGAGGAGACATCGAGTGTGACTTCAGGTCACGGCTGGTAGTGAATGATGCAAACCTGACGGCTCAACGATATGTTACGAAAATTCAGTTATCTCATGTATTATCTCTCATTCGACAGTATCGAGGTTACCTTTTTCAACAGGACAATGCTCGTCCACAGGTGGTACGTGTTTCTATGAACTGTCTGCCAGAAATTGAGATATTCTAGCGGCTAGCGATATCCCTATAGCCGGCCGTGGTGGTCTAGCGGATCTAGGCGCTCAATCCGCAACCGCGCGACTGCTACGGTCGCAGCTTCTAATCCTGCTACGGGCATGGATGTGTGTGATGTCTTTAGGTTGGTTATGTTTAAGTAGTTCTAAGTTCGAGGGGACTTATGACCACAGATGTTGTTCCATTTTATATCCCTAGAATTATTCACAATAAAACATGTGTGCGACCGAGTCGGACGTAAACTCTGTCCCAGTTGCAAAATGCAGGACGTCAGGAAGCAGTTATAACAGTTATGGGCTACCTTTCTTCAGGAGATGTCTTTATGACATCGTTCCCAGACGGATCAGTACATCCATCAAGACTATGGGGAAATGTCTTACCGGTAAATATGCTCATCCTGCCAAGTTCTTTGTAAATCTTACTCAGTTTTGTAAATACAGAAATAAAAATAATGGTTCAAATGGCTCTGAGCACTATGGGACTTAGCTCCTGAGGTCATCAGTCCCCTAGAACTTAGAACTACTTATACGTAACTAACCTAAGGACATCACACACCCCCATGCTCGAGGCAGGAAAAAAATGTTGAAATGTGTGTGAAATCTTATGGGACTTAACTGTTAAGGTCATCAGACCCTAAGCTTATACACTACTTAACGTAAATTATCCTAAGGACAAACACATACACACATGCCCGTGGGAGGACTCGAACCTCCGCCGGGATCAGCCGCCCAGTCCATTACTGCAGCGCCTTAGACCGCACGGCTAATCCCGCGGGGCTCCGAGGCACGATTCGAACCTGCGACCGTATCGGTCGCCCGATTCCAGACAGTAGTGCCTAGAACCGCTCGGCCACACCGGCCGATCAGAAATAAAATCACATACCCACGCGACCCGTGATCTTTCGCTCTATTCCAGCCTCCCCTTTCCGTTAGTATATGTTGATTCCTGTATTCATTGGTTCATGTACTATATTATCAGAAGTATCAGGACATCTATCAGAGGACATTAATATGGTATGTGTCCACCTTTCACCTGACGACGGCTTAGGTTCTGCTGCCGACTCTTTCAGTAAGGCGTCTGAATATCTGTGGAGGAATGTCAGTCCATTATTCTTCAAGAGCTGAGACCGCAGAAGGAAGCTGGGACCTGGACCGAAACTGACGTTATGACTAATGTCAAAGGTGTGCAATTGGTTTCAAGTTGGGACTCTGTGCAGGATGTCACTGTCCACAAAACATTGCCTCATAGCTATTGCTTTATTACACGGTGCATACTGATACAAAACAGTCATCACCTCCAAACAGCTTCTCTAATGCATACAGTATACGATGTTGTAAAATGTGTTCATATCCTTCCGCATTAGGTGTTTTCATCTGTGCAGTATAGGTACCAAGTACTAATACGAGAAACACCCCAATACCATAATACAACTTCGCTGCTGGCATTACACAAGTACCAGTCTCCGGACATTCACCAAACCCAAAGCCTTCCATCGCTTTGCCGCGGAGTGAAGAGTGATTCAGCACTCCAAATCCCTGGCCATCCGCTGTCCTGTGACATCACTCTTTAGACCAACTAAAGCATCACCTAGCACACTACAGGAATGTTTATCTTATGAAGAGCTTCACCACTGTACCCCCATTCCTTGTGACTCCCTACGCACAGTCATTGTGCGACTGGAGTGTCGATAGTACTTCGAAACTCACGAGTAATCCTTCCCATTTAGGCCTATTTCATTCGATTCTTCCCCACCAGCTTCCCCAGTGTTCGACGGTCCCTGTTGGCCAGTACATGAGATATGCCTGACCCTGTTTCAGCTCTGGTTGCCCCTACGCGTTTCCGCTTCACAGTCAGAAAGCCAAAAGTTGACTTGAGGAGCTTCAGAAGTGTTTAGATGTTCTTGTTGGATTAGTTGCTCAGATGACATTTAATGATCAGTCCACGTTCGGAGTCATTCAGTTCTCCTCCGCGATCCTTTCAGCAGATATTGCTTGTCTACTAAAAACACAAAATTCCCGGTCTCCTTTTATATTGGCGGTTGCATCTCACGTAACATTTAGTGGTCAACTCCCCATTACATAGGCGTATCAGGATGTGGAGTCACCGCCAAACACCACACTTGTAGGTGGTACCCTTTAAATCGGCCGCGGTCCGTTAGTATACGTAGGACCCGCGTGTCGCCACTATCAGTGATTGCAGACCGAGCGCCGCCACACGGCAGGTCTAGTCTAGAGAGAGACTCCATAGCACTCGCCCCAGTTGCACAGCCGACTTTGGTAGCGATGGTTCACTGTCTACATACGTTCTCATTTACAGAGACGACAGTTTAGCATAGCCTTCAGCTACGTCATTTGCTACGACCTAGCAAGGTCCCATATTCAGTAACAATAATTACTTCAAGAATGTATTCTGAACAGATATTGTGATTCATGTACCTTCAAGAGCGACGTTCATCATTCATGGATTAAAGTTAAGTATCAAAGTAATTATGTCCGCTTTCTGAATTCTAATTCCTTGTCATGTTTCAGACCTCACGTCAGTATAGTTCTTCCATCCTCACGCCAGCCTGCGTCAGCTAAAACGCGTACATTTCGGCCTCTACTCGTGACTCGGTGTTGGCTCTTCTGCTTACACAAAACAGGAGATAGCGTATCTCTGTAAACGTCACCTTTGTACATACACACATACACTACTGCACATTAAATTTCCTACACCAAGATGAAATGCAGATGAGAAACGGGTATTCATTGGACAAATATAATATACTAGAACTGATATGTGATTACATTTTCACGCAATTTGGGAGCATAGATCCTGAGAAATCAGTACCCAGAACAACCACCTCTGGCCGTAATAACGGACTTGATACGCCTCGGCATTGAGTCAAACAGAGCTTGGATGGCGTGTACAGGTACAGCTGCCCATGCAGCTTCAACGCGATACCACAGTTCATCAGGACTAGTGACTGGCGTATCGTGACAAGCCAGTTGCTCGGCCACCATTGACTAGACGTTTCCAGTTGGTGAGAGATCTGGAGAATGTGCTGGCCAGGGCAGCAGTCGAACATTTTCTGTATCCAGAAAGGTCCGTACAGGACAACATGCTGTCCACTGTTCAAAGTGCCGTCAATGCGAACAAGAGATGACCGAGACGTGTAACCGATGGCACCCCATACCATCACGCCGGGTGATACGCCACTATGTCGATGACGAATACACGCTTCCAACGTGCATTCACCGCGATGTCGCCAAACACGGATGCGACCATCATGATGCTGTAAACAGAACCTGGATTCATCCGAAAAAATGACGTTTTGCCATTCGTGGACCCAGGTTCGTCGTTGAGTACACCATGGCAGGCGCTCCTGTCTGTGATGCAGCGTCAAGGGCAACCGCAGCCATGGTCTCCGAGCTGATCGTCCATGCTGCTGCAAACGTCGTCGAACTGTTCGTGCAGATGGTTGTTCTCTTGCAAATGTCCGCATATGTTGACTCAGGAATCGAGACGTGACTGCACGATCCGTTACAGGCATGCGGATAAGATGCCTGTCATCTCGACTGCGAACGGCAATGTCGCCATACGATAAACCGCAATGGCGATAGGCTACAATCCGACCTTTATCAAAGTGCGAAACGTGATGATACACATTTCTCCTCCTTACACAAGGCGTCACAACAACGTTTCACCAGGCAACGCCTGTCAACTGCTGTTTGTGTATGAGAAATCGGTTGGAAACTTTCCTCGTGTCAGCACGTTGTAGGTGTCGCCACCGGCGCCAACCTTGTGTGAATCCTCTGAAAAGGTAATCATTAGCATATCACAGCATCTTCTTCCTGTCGGTTAAATTTCGCGTCTGTAGCACGTCATCTTCGTCGTGTAGCAATTTTAATGGCCAGTAGTGCACATACTCCGCAAACCACAATAAGGTATGCGGCGAAGGGTACTCCAAATGAGAGCGGACAAAGGTAATGTAGACAGTCTACTTAGTAGTTTTCTAAGTGTTGTGCCAATAAAACGCAGTCTTTGGTTTGACTTCCCCTCAACATTTTGTCTGTGTTCTTTCTCATTTAAATTCTTCGTAATTGTAATTCCTGGGTATTTAGTTGAATTTACGTCCTTCAGATTTGTCTGATTCATTTAGATCAGTTTGACTTCAACAAACGTAAATGCACTAGAGAGGCAGTTCTGACGTTGCGTTTGGGAATGGAAGCAAGACTAAAGAAACGTTAAGACATCTTTACAGGATTTGTGAACCAGAAAAAAGTGTTAGACAATATAAAATGGTGTAAGATCTTCGAAATTCTGAGAAAAGACATGGACTATTTTCGGACCTGAGTCTATCGCCAGACAGCAGCGTTGGCTTCTTCGCAAGTCTTAAAATGGCTCTCAGCACTATGGGACTTAACAGCTGTGGTCATCAGTCCCCTAGAGCTTAGAACTACTTAAACCTAACTAACCTAAGGACATCACTTACATCCATGCCCGAGGCAGGATTCGAACCTGCGACCGTAGCAGTCGCACGTTCGCATGTCTTACATTCGTTCCCTAAAATATAACAAAGTTTCTGTGATTGCATTGTTTACAAAAGGTTTTACATTTGCGTCCTAAAATATAATAAAATATTTGTGATTACATAGTTATATATGTACGTTTTAAGACAAAAGTGTAAAATTCGTAAAAATGCTAACGCTACAGTCTGACGATGAATTTAGGCCTGAAGGTAATACCATCAAGTAAAATCATTTCCACGATGTAATTAACAAAAACAGCTAGGGTGTTCTCTAAACAAAACGGAAAAAATAATACATTTATTGAGATTTTCGTGTACGATAAGTTAATTTCACTAACATATGTTTGAAATACAGTATAGGACCATAGTCTTGTTAATGATCTACAATTTCACTTAAGGACTACTCTCGTATACACCGTCCGAACATCGACGCCATTAGAAGTTACTCAGTATCGCGCGTCTCTACAACTGTACTATCTGATACACTTCATTATATTTCAGAGGGAAGAAATTTCCTCAGGTGAAAGAGATTATCCTTGACGGAGAGGAGTGTCATAAAAACCTCCAATAAAAAATCATTTGAGAGGCATTAAAGTAGCTGTAGTCTCTCTCTAAACTAGCTCGGGTGAAATATGTTATGATTTGGCAAAAAGTGTTACATACCAATTGCAAAGCTGAAGAGAGAACAACAAGAAAGGTACAAATACATATCGAAGCACCACTTCTCCTAATGCATTTAAAAGTCAAGGGCCGTTGTTTTCAAACGGACCATCACGGCGTTGTGTAGTAGACACACCCAAACAATTGAGTCATAAACTTGTAAGATCCCACTGAAGATTCTTTTAAGGATCGAATGCTTACGTAGGAATCATATCTCCAGTTCTGTGTGTCGTACAGTGACGTAATTTTGCAAGTATATTCGATGGTAGTTGTATATGTTGATAGTGTCTGCAAAACGTGTTGCGAATAGAGTTAGCAGTAATGAAGGAATAAATTAAAACGCCACTTGTGATGCTGCAATTTTACTGCATGAACAGAGAAATCTGTACTGAGCGATAAACTTTCGTCCTTTCATCATTTTGTAGGGAGCGTCGGCGAGAAATATTTACGCAAAATTTTGAAATTATGTGCAAAGCTTGATAGGGGTCGCTAAGTGCTCTCTGTTTCAGTCACTGGCCAACATGGTGGGTGTTGTAGGACAAAGTCAATAAAAACGATTGAGGCAAACTTTTATAAATCAGCACATCCATGTGCTAGGATTCTTTGGGTGCGCGTGTACTATAATCAAATCTACTGAAGTATAAGTGAGGGGGGGGGGGGGGCGTGGGAGGAGGGGGTGGAAGACAGACACAATTCTCTACATACGCGGTAAGATGAAAAGCACTTTAATTTTTGTAAATGCAAGATCAATCAACTGCTAATAGTTTAACGTATTACAGTATCTAACACAGTAGCGCCCACTTCATACATGATAAGGGACATCTAGAAGACTCCGACCAGAATGACCATGTTCCGTATTGGTTAGGTTAGGTTAGTATTGTTTAACGTCCCGTCGACAACGAGGTCATTAGAGACGGAGCGCAAGCTCGGGTTAGGGAAGGATGGGGAAGGAAATCGGCCGTGCCCTTTCAAAGGAACCATCCCGGCATTTGCCTGAAGCGATTTAGGGAAATCACGGAAAACCTAAATCAGGATGGCTGGAGACGGGATTGAACCGTCGTCCTCCCGAATGCGAGTCCAGTGTTGTTCCGTATTGAAAGTAAACCACTTCACTCGCAAAATTTTTCCAGACAGAAAGATGCGAAATACATAAATTACATTACTGGCCATGAAAATTGCTACACCACGGAGATGACGTGCTACAGACGCGAAATGTAACCGACAGGGAGAAGATGCTATGAAATGAAAATGATGAGCAAATGATGAGCATTCACAAAAGGTTGGCACCGGTGGCGACATCTACAACGTGCTGACATGAGGAGAGTTTCCAACCGATTTCTCATACACAAACAGCAGTTGACCGGCGTTGCCTCGTGAAACGTTGTTGTGTTGCCTCGTGTAAGGACGAGAAATGCGAACCATCACGTTTCCGACTTTGAAAAAGGTCGGATTGTAGCCTATCGCGATTGCGGTTTATCGTATGGCGACATTGCTGCTCGTGTTGGTCGAGATCCAATGACTGTTAGCAGAATATGGAATCGGTGGGTTCAGGAGGGTAATACGGAACGCCGTGCTGAATCCCAACGGCCTCGTATCACTAGCAGTCGAGATGAGAGGGATCTTATCCGCATGGCTGTAACGGATCGTGCAGCCACGTCTCGATCCCTGAGTCAACAGATGGGGACGTTTGTAAGACAACAACCATCTTCACGAACAGTTCCACGACGTTTGCAGCAGGATATTGCACGACCACATGTTGCAGGTCCTGTACGGGCCTTTCTGTGTAAAGAAACTGTTCCACGCCTGTCCTGGCCAGCACATTCTCCAGATCTCTCAGCAATTGATAACGTCTGGTCAATGGTGACCGAGCAACTGGCTCGCCACAATGGGCCAGTCACTATTCTTGATGAAATGTGGTATCGTGGTGAAGCTCCATGGGCAGCTGTACCAGTACACGCATTCCAAGCTCTGTTTGACTCAATGCCCAGGCGTATCAAGGCAGTTATTACTTCCAGAGGTGGTTGTTCTGGGTGCTCATTTCTCACGATCTATGCACCCTAATTGCATGAAAATGTAACCACATGTCAGTTCTAGTATAATATATCTGTCCAATGAATACCCGTTTAATATCTGCATTTCTTCTTGGTGCAGCAATTTTAATGACCAGTAATGTAGATTCGCTGAGAGCGATGGAGTTTTCATGGAATCAACTAAGAACCGACTTCGACTGGTGATTGTGCCACATGGCGTGCTTATAACAAAGGACCAACACCCGAGAACGATTTAACGTACTAATAACACACGAATTCCAGAAGAAAAGGCTTCGACTGTTTCACAAATCAGTAAGCATATATGGAATAAATACAAGCAATAATGTGATCGCGAAGCAAACTACTGAACTGCAGTTCTAAATGGAACGCACTGAAACTTGCTACTTTTTGAGGTAGAACAAATCAGTGTGTAACTATAAACCAGTATCAGCAAGCGCACTAGAGTTTACCGTGCGACCCTCTTGAATCCCTGATAAATAGGAACTGGCTGATTGCAAAATTCTTTGGGTCTTACTCAACTGTGGCTGGTGGGGAATAAAATACTGTTGCTCACTAGTAAAGGCAATTCCTTTAGCTAAAAGGGTATGGTACCCAATTGACTTGTCCCCGTTAACTGTTAACTTAGAAGTACAAGAATACTGTAAGGTTAATGTAGCTCATGCTATGCGACAGGTATTAATTCTATGGAAAACCGTGAAAGTTTCAAAGTAGATCGACCATTCATTTAGGCACCCAGAAAGTTTCACGGGAAAAAACGTGGATCAAAGAGGCATTCTTACATAACAAACACATTTCCACTCCCAATCTTCTTCCAGAGATTTGTCGCAACAGTGTAATAGTGATATAAAGTCCAACTCACATCTTAACAGCACAGACGAAAACATCAAGTAACTATTTTATGAAACATAATTGGCAGTTCGGTTGCATCACACCTGATCAAAGGAAAAACATGTACAGTGGCTGTCTTCCCAATGGGAAGACAAAAAATGGTTCAAATGGCTCTGAGCACTATGGGACTTAACATCTGAGGTCATCAGTCCCCTAGAACTTAGAACTACTTAAACGTAACTAAGGACAGCACACACATCCATGCCCGAGGCAGGATTCGAACCTGCGACCGTAGCGGTCGCGTGGTTCCAGACTGAAGTGCCTAGAACCGCTCGACCACATCGGCCGGCCAAATGGGAAGACAGTATCAATCATTATTTTCTGTTTATACATGATTAGTCCTGGTATCTGAGTATTGCCTAACGTATATAACTGATAAATGGCACAGAGAAAAAATTTCAAATTTGAGAAGACTGCTCAGTATGACATATACCGGTCACTCCTATTACGTACGGTTAAGCAATAGATACAGAGACTGAACTTGTTATTTTCATCAAACAAATACTGATCTGAATTGTATTCATTTTCTGCACCAATAGCAGCGAACATTTCTACTACAGCAATTTACCGAGGAAAAAACATCGAATAGAAACTATCACATGACTCAGGTGACATAAGATTTAAATTTTGGGACAACTTAATTACGAGACCCTCCTTAATAAAGTCTTAAGATCAAAAAGAACCGAATTCATAAAAAAATTTGGGCCTCTATTGTGTAGAGAAGTAAGACAAATATCTGTTACTTGTCATCCAGTCATTGAAAGGAAAGGTGTGTCTGGTACTTTAAATGCAAGAGAAAGAAGCGGGAATCTAACGATCAAAGTGTTAACTTCTGTATCAATGATTAAGAATCACGAGATGTGAAAACTGTTTGTACCTGAATTTTGGTCGTTTTGACACACTCTTGACAGAACACAAAAAGAAATCCAAATTAACAATGGAATGTAAACGAAAGTCCATGCTACCGAAAGAAACAATAAATAATGACGTCAGTGACGTACATCGTGAATACCTATTGGTCAAATCATTGTGGCGTACTGCTGAGCCACTGACATACCGCTGTGGACGTCAGAAAGAGCTGTTGCAGGTGACCTCAACGATAATCAGCTCGCCCCCATTAGGACTACGTGTATGTAATTACAACTGCAGTGCAACGGATAATTTAATGAATTTAATTTATTAAATGAAAGTGTCCATAGCATGAGTGAAATGGGTTCCATAACTCAGAAAATGGTATAATAGGGAGTTTCAGTAAACTACTGAATGGAACAACGGTCGTTACAATTTGCTGTGTATTTCTAACTAAACACAAGAGCACAAGGACGTGAAACCATTATCTTCAATGAGTATTAAAACAAGTTACAATGGAATTAAAATAACAGGATCTTGGCGGTGGTCGAGTAATGAAGTTGAGGCAAATACGTTAAAGTCAGCATGGCATCGGAAAGGTGACGATTAAAATCTCAGAAGTCGCCTAGTGATTGCCAAATGTTAATCAGAGAGGAAAGAAAGAACTACAGAAAGACTCATGAACGCTGCCACTATCTTGACTGAGCAATGTTGAGTTCGAGATTGCTAACAAATGTACATGAGCTAGAAACACAAAAGCTCTAACATCAATCTGAAAACTCCGCTTACATCTTATCACTTGGTTTTGCAATGGCTGCAGTTGCTCACCGTAGTTTGCGTAACCTGTGCCTGCGAGTGGCGGCTGAATATTCTACGTCTTCTGGCTTGCATCGAAGGCTACACTGCACAAGAGCCCAAAATCGTGGTCCCTCTCTCTTCTAGCGATTCTTGAATGGAAGTAAGTTCCACAGAGCGATCCCAGCAAGAAGTGGAACTTTCACTTGTGCATGATTCTGAGCAGAAATGACAGTGATTCTTCCGAATGCCAACCAATCTGGTCCGTTCTAGTAATACAACATTCCCCTTTCCACCCTCAGATAAATGTAATTAAATAGTCATGTGGATTTTCGGTGCTGGTGTTCAGATACAAGCACCCCTTGCGAAAAAATCTTCTAATGCGCGTGAAATCTTATGGGACTTAACTGCTAGGGTCATCATTCCCTAAGCTTAACACTACTTAACCTAAATTATCCTAAGGACAAACAAACACAGACCCATGCCCCAGGGAGGACTCGAACCTCCGCCGGGATCAGCCGCACAGTCCATGACTGCAAGCACCCCATGACTCTATACATGTGTCCTATTTATGGTTTAGCCAACCAGGCTTTCTCCATGTACATACATCTACATCTACATCATCTACATCATACTCCGCTAGCCACCTACTGGTGTGTGGCGGAGGGTACTTTCGGTACCACTATATGATCCGTCCAATCCTGTTCCACTCGCGAATAGTGCGTGGGAAGAATGATTGTCGGTAAGCCTCTGTATTGGCTCCAATTTCTCAAATATTCTCCTCGTGATCAATACGCGAGATGTATATGGGGGGGAACTAATATGTTGTCCGACTCCTCCTGAAAAGTGCTGTCTCGAAATTGCAATAGTAAATCTCTCCGTGATGCACAACACCTCTCTTGTAATGTCTGCCAGTGGAGTATGTTTAGCCACCTCCGTAGCGCACTCTCGCCAGCTAAACGAACCCGAACGAAACGCGCCACTCTTCGTCGGATCTTCTCTATCTCCTCTATCAGTCCTACCTGACAGGGATCCCTGACAGATGAAGAATAATCAAGAATCGAGAGAACAAACGCCTTATAAGCCACTTCTTTCGTAGATGAGCTACGCTACTGGCCATTAAAATCGCTGCACCAAGAAGAAATGCAGATGATAAACGGGTATTCATTGGACAAATATATTATACTAGAACTGACATGTGATTACATTTTCACGCAATTTGGGTGCATAGATCCTCAGAAATCAGTACCCAGAACAACCACCTCTGGCCGTAATAGCGACCTTGGTACGCCTGGGCATTGAGTCAAACAAAGCTTGGATGGTGTGTACAGGTACAGCTGCCCATGCAGCTTCAACACGATACCACAGTTCATCAAGAGTAGTGACTGGCGTATTGTGACGAGCCAGTTGCTCGGCCATCATTGACCAGACATTTCAATTGGTGAGAGATCTGGAGAATATGCTGGCCAGGGCAGCATTCGAAAATTTTCTGTATCCAGAAAGGCCCGTACAGGACCTGCAACATGCGGTCGTGCATTATCCTGCTGAAATGTAGGGTTTCATAATGATCGAAAGAAGGGTAGTGCCACGGGTCGTAACACATCTGAAAAGTAACGTCCACTGTTCAAAGTGCTTTCAGTGAGAACAAGAGGTGAGCGAGACGTGTAACCAACGGCACCCCATACCATCACGCCGGGTGATACGCCAGTATGGCGATGACGGACACACGCTTCCAATGTGCGTTCACCGCGATGTCGCCAAACACGGATGCGACCATCATGATGCTGTAAACAGAACCTGGATTCATCCGAAAAGATGACGTTTAACCAATCGTGCACCTACGTTCGTCGTTGAGTACAACATCGCAGGCGCTCCTGTCTGTGATGCAGCGTCATGGGTAACCGCAGCCATGTTCTCCCAGCTGATAGTCCATGCTGCAGCAAACGTCGTCGAACTGTTCGTGCAGATGGTTGTTCTCTTGCAAACGTCCCCATATGTGGACTCAGGGATCGAGACGTGGCTGCACGATACGTTACAGGCATGCGGATAAGATGCCTGTCATCTAGACTGCTAGTGATACGAGGCCGTTGGGATCCATCACGGCGTTCCGTATTAACCTCCTGAACCCACCGAATCCATATTCTGCTAACAGTCTTTGGATCTCGACCAACGCGAGAAGCAATGTGGCGATACGATAAACCGCAATCGCGATAGGGTACAATCCGACCATTATTAAAGTCGGAAACGTGATGGTACGCATTTCTACTCCTTACACGAGGCATCACAACAACGTTTCACCAGGCAACGCCAGTCAACTACTGTTTGTGTATGAGAACTCGGTTGGAAACTTTCCTCCTGTCAGCACGTCGTAGGTATCGCCACAGGCGCCAACCTTGTATGAATGCTCTGAAAAGCTAATCATTTGCATATCACAGCGTCTTCTTCCTGCCGGTTAAATTTCGCGTCTGTAGCACGGCAACTTCGTGGTGTGGGAATTTTAATGGCCAGTAGTGTACATTTCCTTAAGATTCTTTTGATGAGTCTGTGTCTGGCATCTGCTTTTCCCACTATCAGTTTTATGTGGTCATTCCACTTACGGTCGCTCTAGATAGTTACGACTAGATATTTTATGGCAGACTCTGTCTCCAGCTGTTTGTCATGAATAGTGTAGCTGTACACTAGAGGATTTCTTTTCCTATGTATGCGCAATATGTTAACATTTATTTACGTTCAGGGTCAACTGCCAGAACCTGCATCATTCATCGGTTCTCTGCAGGTCGGTCTGCAAATTCTTGCTCGTGGTCGTGCGGTAGCGTTCTCGCTTCCCACGCCCGGGTTCCCGGGTTCGATTCCCGGCGGGGTCAGGGATTTTCTCTGCCTCGTGATGACTGGGTGTTGTGTGATGTCCTTAGGTTAGTTAGGTTTAAGTAGTTCTAAGTTCTAGGGGACTGATGACCATAGATGTTAAGTCCCATAGTGCTCAGAGCCATTTTTGCAAATTCTTACTGTCGTCTGGCGTTGCTAATTTGGTATAGAAAACTGCATCATCTGCGAATAGCCTTAAAGAGCATCCGATCCTTTCTACTAGTTCACAGCAACGTTCCTGTCATTCTTCGCTGTAGTTCTCTGGATATTACCTTTACATCTGTTGATTTTGTTCCGTAAAGAGCGAAGTGTTGAGTTCAATCTGCAAGAAAGTCTTGAAGCCAATCGCAGGTCTGTGCCGATACTCCGTAAGCACATACTTTATTTCATTCAACTGTAATGCGAGAGGGTGTCAAGTGCCTTATTGAAATCAAGGATCACGGCATCAACCTGAGCGCCGTTGTCCACTGCACTGTGGATCTCATGGAGGAACAGAACGAGCTGAGTTTCGCAGAGCTCTGTTTGCAGAATCAATGTTGGTTTTTATAGGTAAGATGTTCAGTTTTAAAACAGTCATAATGCTTCAGCATAAAGCACGTTCCATAATTCTACACAAACTGTCGTCAACGATACAGGTCTACAATTGTGTGGATCTGTCTTGCCGCCTTTCTTAAAAATGGGAATGATCTGTGCTTTTTTCCAGTCGTTAGGTACCTTTCGTTACTCAAGCGATCTAAAAAAATTACTGCTAGAAGGGGAGCAAGTTCTTTCGCATAATCTTTATAGAACATTATAGGCATTTCATGTGCTCCTGAAGCCTTTCCGCTACTAAGCGATTGTAGCTGCTTTTCATTTCCGCAATCGGTTATCTCAATATCTGCCATTTCGATGTTCGTACGACGACTAAAAGGAGGCACAGTGTTACGATCTTCAGCGGCGAAACAACTTCGGAAGGCCGAATTCACTGTTTCGGCCTTCTCTCTGTTATCTTCCGGTTCGGTGCCGGTGTGGTAGCTGAGAGAATGAATAGATGATTTTGACCAAAATCTCTTAGCCTGCCGCAGTGGCCGAGCTGTTCTAAGCGTTTCAGTCTGGAACCGTGCGACAGCTACGGTCGTAGGTTCGAATCCTGCCTTGGGCATGGATGTGTGTGATGTCCTTAGGTTAGTTAGGTTTAAGTAGTTCTATGTTCTAGGGGACTGACGAACTCCGATGTTAAGTCCCATAGTGCTCAGAGCCATTTGAACCATTTGAAAATCTCTTGTGATTTTTACTCGGGCCGGTTGACAACGTCTTACTTTCAAAATCATTGAACGCATCTCTCATTGCTCTCCTTAAGCTCATTTCGCTTCGTTCAGCATTTGTTTGTCCGCTAGGTTTTTTCTTCTCTTGAATCTCAGCTGAAGTGCTCTTTGTTTACGTAACGCATTTCTAACTCGGCTATTAAACCATGGTGGATCTTTCCCATCCCTTAAAACCCTACTCGGAGTATACTTGTCCAGGGCATATTGAACGATGACTTTGAATTTTTTTCCATTTGTTCTCCACATCTTCATACTCATCACCGAATATTTGATGGTGACTACTGACATATTCTGAAATTAGTATCCTGTTACCATTGCTGAGCAAATACGTCTTCCTACCTTTCTTAATATTCCGTGGAGGAATGCTGTCACAGCCTTATGATCACTGATACCTTCCTCTACGTTAACTGATTCGGTAAGTTCAATATACGTAACAATATACGTTATGCTGAAAAAAAAAACTACAGTTTATCACAGTCTTTTCTGTGAATGACATTTTCACTTAGACAACTTTAGAGATGCCAGTAATGGGACAACAGGGGAGTGAGCATAGGCCATCGCAATGGAGGACAAGTTTTCTTAAAGGTAATGAGAAGGCAGCTACAGGGTGGAAATTGTGCTGAGATCAACTTTTCACTGCACGACAACATTCTTCATGACAAAGGAGAGATAGATTTCTGGAAAAGGAGTTGTGGATACTCCAGATTTGACCATATTAGAAATGATAGGATCAGAGTGGTTATGAATGTCAAAAGCACAATCCTAGACTACATAGAAAGGAAGCGCCTTCTCTGGTATGGTCACTTACAGCGTATGCCAGACACAAGATGGCCAAAACGGATATTGCAATGGACTCCACATGAAAGAAGAAAGCGCGGTAGACCTACGAGATGCTGGAAAGACGACGTCAACGAAGCAATGGCGGCTAGAGGTCTTAAGCGAGGAGACTGGAATGACCGTGAACGACGGAGATTGGGATACGAGAGGCGGCGGAAGCCGCAGAAACCTCCCTCATATATATATATATATATATATATATATATATATATATATATATATATATATATGAATATTTAGTTTACATAATGGCCCTTTTCTTAAAAATAACTCGTGTTATTTTAAATCCCAACAGTCGTGACGTTGGTCGAAATTTTGCATGACATAAACAGTGAAAGTTCAATTTCCGCTTTCTTAATCATTTAAATTTCGTTAAAAAATGGTGAGCTACTATTATTTCTAGTTGTGTTTGTCTTACCTGTAAAAGTATAATTAAACCTTTCTAAATCGCATTTTTCAGAAAATATCATATTGTTTACTAGTAATATAGACGCGATATAAGCTTAATTCTTTTGAGTCATAAACGTTTAAAAACTAAATGGACAATCTTGATGACGCGAATTCTTTGAAATCAAAATAACAGTTAATTCAGTCTTCTGACAGTATATCCCTTTATCAGTACAAAAACTGCAGCACAAAACACTTCAATTTCGTTTATGTTTACATATAGCCGTTCGTGAGTTCTTGATCGACTTGATACGGTATTTAAACTTAAATTTAATCCTTCTTTCCAAAGTTACCATGAGTGAAAAATGTGGGAGCTATTATACAGAGAATAGAGGGGGGATTCGTTGCAGATTTTGTACGAAATATGGCCCCAGGGGCGGAGGGCAGGGGAGAGGGGTATGGTGGGGAGAACGCTGGTATACGACAAGAGGCTAGAACTGCAGAACATGCAGTAGAAACGTCTGGATTGGTTAACAGGAAGGGAAAACCTGTTCACTTCAGGCACTGTTGGAGGAAGCAAGGAAGGAACTGGCCAGGATCAACGAAGATAGAGGGGAGGAGGTTGCCAGGAACTGGCAGTCGGTAGGTACACAGGGACAAAATGAACGTGATCTGACGGTTTATTATTGATACTAAAAACGTGTCTCTACTACTGTCAAATCCTCTGGTAGGACTAGGAGGAGGAAATACACAGCATACTTCAACCAAGATCAGGAAACCCAGAAACGCGAAAAGTGTTAGGAAGAAGAAAATACTGCTGCTAGTAATATATATGAGTCAGGTGTAGATTCCATGTTACAGGAATGCTCGCTGGCAGCATACCAGGCCACCAGAACATTTAGACAAAATACAGTGCTGAGTCATGTGACGGAACACTTAGGGTCTTTCACAAGAGGACAAGATGTAGTGATGGTGGGGTGGGAAATTATTTGGACAGGGATGGGCATTCGGCAAATGTGGTGACCTGGACAAGATAGCTTAATAGTTTCCTCGATTCGCACCATCATGATCGGGCACACCATAATGGATTTGTGAGGAGGATTTCTTTTTTGGGGGGAGGAAACCAGACAGCGATGTCATCGGTCTCATCGGATTAGGGGAGGAAGAGGATGGATGTCGGCCGTGCCCTTTCAAAGGAACCATCCCGGCATTTGCCTGGAGCGATTTAGGGAAATCACGGTAAACCTAAATCAGGATGACCGGACACGGAATTCAACCGTCGTCCTCCCGAATGCGAGTCCAGTGTGTGAGGAGGATTAATGTAGGATTAGAGACGGCACCGATGGCAGCCCGCTTTGCACACGTTGCTCTAGTGCCTGTTGGGACTGCCAATCAAAGGGGTTTCACTAAAGATAGCCTACACTTTAACACGACAGACCGATGAGATTGGTACAGCTGAGTCATGAAAGTATAGAGCGTGGATTTTGCCCATGCAAAGTCAATACATGTTGTCGCTGATAGGAGAAGGATGAAACTAGACAGCACGTTTCACTGTCTGAAGAGTACATCCCGGAGTCTAAAACATTCCGAAGCAATCACTCACACACAAAATAATACACATACTACACGTCATAAAGAAAAAGATCATTTATAAAAGTAGTGGGAGATTTCACAGCCTTAACAGTCCTTTCACAATGTGCAATAATAAAAAGAAAAAAATTTGAAGTTGTGTTCCAATCTTTGAACTGCACGGTAGTTCGTGTCACTGAGCACTTGTGTAGGGATACAAAAACCCAACATGTAGTATTAATCTTGTACAATACTGGCCATTAAAATTGCTGCACCACGAAGATGACGGACTACAGACGCGAAATTTAACCGACAGGAAGAATATGCTGTGATATGCAAATGATTAGCTTTTCGGACCATTCACACAAGGTTGGCGCCGGTGGCGACACCTACAACGTGCTGACATGAGGGAAGTTTCCAACTGATTTTTCATACACAACCAGCAGTTGACCGGTGTTGAATGGTGATACGTTGTTGTGATGCCTCGCGTAAAGAGAAGAAATGTGTACCATCACGTTTCCGACTTTGATTAAGGTCCGATTGTAGCCTATCGCGATTGCGGTTTATTGTATTACGACACTGCTTCTCGCGTTGGTCGAGATCCAATGACTGCTAGCAGAATATGGAATCGGTGGGTTCAGGAGGGTAATACGGAACGCCGTGCAGGATCCCAAATACGTCGTATCACTAGCAGTCGAGATGACTGTCATCTTATTCGCATGGCTGTAACGGAAAGTGCAGCCACGTCTCGATTGCTGACTCAACAGATGGGGACGTTTGCAAGAGAACAACCATCTGCACGAACAGTTCGACGACGTTTACTGCAGCACGGACTATCAGCTCGGAGACCATGGCTGCCGTTACCCTTGACGCTGCATCACAGACAGGAGCCCCTGCGATGGTACTCAACGACGAACCTGTGCAGACGAATGGCAAAACGTCATTTTTTCGGATGAATCCAGGTTCTGTTTACAGCATCATGATGGTCGCATCCGTGTTTGGTGACATCGCAGTGAACATACATTGGAAGCGTGTATCCGTCATCGCCATACTGGCGTATCACCTGGCGAGATGGTATGGGGTGCCATTGGTTACACATCTCGGTCAATTCTTGTTCACATTGACGGCACTTTGAATGGTGGACGTTACATTTCCGATGTGTTACGACCCATGGCTCTACCCTTCATTCGATATCTGTGAAACCCTACATTTCAACAGGATAATGCACGACCGCATGTTGCAGGTCCTGTACGTGCCTTTCTGGATACAGAAAATATTCGACTGCTGCCCTAGCCAGCACATTCTCCAGGTCTCTCACCAATTGAAAACGTGTGGTCAACGGTGGCCGAGCAACTGGCTCGTCACAATACGCCAGTCACTACTCTTGATGAACATTGGTATCGTGTTGAAGCTGCATGGGCAACTGTACCTGTACACGCCATCCAAGCCCTGTTGGTCTCAATGCCCAGTCGTATCAAGGCCGTTATTACGGCCAGAGGTGGTTGTTCTGGGTACTGATTTCCCACGATTTATGCACACAAATTGCGTGATAATGTTATCACATGTCAGTTGTAGTATAATGTATTTGTTCAATGAATACCATTTTATCATCTGCATTTATTCTTGGTGTAGCAATTTTAATGGTCATTAGTGTATTATAGGACAGACTCTTATTGTAGAACTATTTCACAGGGTGGATAGGTCATGCGTTATATCAGAAAAGGAAAGCAGCTGAAATCAAACAACGACGTTAATCTCATTAGTGAACATAAACACTTCGTAATATCTGGTACTGAAATAACTGGGTTTAATATTAACTACAAATTAATCATTTTATATATGCTTTAATCACCCAGTGGCATGAAGGAAATTTTTTTCAATACATTAAGCCTAGTTCTAGAGAAAGTGGCAAGCAGAAACATCAACATAAACCTGTGTGGTAATACAAACATAAACACAAATATCATAAATGGAAATAGTACCACACTTACAAATATTAGTCAGAGTTTCAACATGTCCCTTTTGGTGAATAGTGCAACAAATTTTATTACAATGACTGAATCAGTAATTAACAATGTGACAAAAAATATGGGCATGGAAAAACGTGATATAGTAGTATAAGATCGTGAACTATCAGTCCATGTATGAGTGTGTAAAAGTACCCGGCATGCTGCTAAACGAATGTTCATGTGCTAGCGAGGTATCTATTAGTAAAGTTTTTGCCTGCATGACATGTTGTGAATATTATTCTTGTAAGCTGATTGTTATGTGCAAAATCATACCTGTAATACTGGACATGTGTAAGTCGCAAGGTTACGTGTATTTAGGAGAGTCAATCGGCCGCCCACTATTGTGGTGACTGGTTCGAGCGAGTCCAGGTACAATAAGTAGCACATGTCCGGAAACGGGGAAAATCCCTCAACTGGAAATTTGGATCGCTGTTACTCGTATGGTCTTTGTGTACGAGATGTTCCAGGAACTGATGGAGTGTCAGACAAGATTAAAGATAGCTAAGATATAGCTCTTTGAGATTCGACAGCAACTCCCATCAAATATTAATGCATATCTGTAAACATCTGCGATCTCAGAAAAATGAGACACATCCAATGACACAACAGTATCTCAATATTTTCAAAACTACTGAAGTTGCTATCTCACAGCAAACAAGCATTTACAGAATTAACCTCTGAATTAACAACTTTTAATCGCTTCATATGATTACCACAAACTACAACTCAGGTAAAAGTATTGCACTGTAACTATCTTCTCTGAAAGATAAGTATCTGTACCTATTTTATATCTTGATTTATTACGTCATTTATTTCTTTTTTACTGGGAAAATATTGGTCAGAACTTCATATTCTCCATATTTACACAGCTAATGAATAAAGCACCAATACCTCACATAGTGCCTCAATAGTGTAGTTATTTCGTGAAAAGTGCACTATTTTGCAAGTAACTTTACTTAAAACGTGATTGAAAGGGCTATTAAAACATTACTTTAAAAGTGGTCAGTTGCATGTGTTAGCGGACACCGCAAATGAAAGGAGAACCGAAAGATGTATCTGTCAAGAAGGCAGAACTAATTATTAAAATAATGTATAACGACAGTTTATTGTCATCCATCATGAGAGCACCGCACATCAATACTGGCTTATTTATGTATAGAAAACTCTTTATTTATAATTATTGTAAATTATCTGAGTATGACAGAATCTTTCAATATTTCTTTACTTAAATATTATTATAAAATATTAATTTAGTGCCGGTAAGTAGTGAAGATGAATCATACCATGTCTGTAGAGCTACAGGACGATGTATTTTTGTTAGGGACGGCGTTCTGCCACTGGAGAAGCAGAAAGTAGCGAAAAACTACGGGAGTCAAATGAAGACCGGGACATTTCGAGAGACGAGCTCTAGGGAGCAATTTTGGACACTTTTATGTCGATTTCTTGAAGAAGGTAGATCTGCCTGAGATACTATGCGTGATTTGATTCTAGACAGTGAACTGAGGCTACCATAACTTAGCTTGGAAGGGACTTTATATTTTGAGATGTCTGAATGTATTCGAGAATGGGACTCTAACGTTATCCGTTTGAAATATGGAACTGTGAGTAGAGAGAGTATGAGTCACGGTTCTTTATATCGCTTGTGTTCATTTATAAACTATCCGTTTGAACTCTGATCTGTTTTGAGCTGGTGAGTATTCATCTTTTGTGTTCACGAAAAGGACTTAGTTTTCGCGTACCTTTGATAATAATTGGGGGTTTTTGTTGTCTTTCTCGTAACACTCTCAATGCAGCTTTACTGTTTTTGATAAGTGTACTTCCTGTATGTATTTTAAATGAATATCTTAGGACCAGTTCCCATGGCTCTTAGGCCGGCCTCAGTGGCCGTGCGGTTCTAGTCGCTACAGACTGGAGCCGAGCGACCGCTACGATCGCACGTTCGAATCCTGCCTCGGGCATAGATGTGTGTGATGTCCTTAGGTATTTGGTTTAGGTTTAATTAGTTCTAAGTTCTAGGCGACTGATGACCTCAGAAGTTAAGTCGCATAGTGCTCAGAGCCATTTGAACCATTGCTCTGAGATGTTCTTTCTTGAATAAACATTATTCAAAACAACACTTGTTATTAAATTAATGATTTAACTTTTATTTTGTATTTCTGTGTATTTTAATAATGCGTAGTTCTAGCCAATGCATAGACTATTCGACTGCAGGATCGCAGCTGCAGATTATTATTTCCAGCGAATTAGCTGCAGCGCATGAAACCGGACGTGAGTGGTTCGACCCCGTAACTGCATCGAGCTATTATTTGAAATAAAAGCATGCATGGCTCAACTACCTACAGTACGAGTAATCACAGATAAACAAGCATCTGGTTTGCTCATATGGGGTGCTGTTTAGATCACACATACCCATGCCCAAGGCAGGATTGGAACCTGCGACCGGAGCGGTCGCGCGGTTCCAGACTGTAGTGCCTAGAACCGCTCGGCCACACCGGCCGGCTGCTGTTTAGAAGACCAAGTGTTAGCTACCACCGCATTGTGTGGTATGCGTCTGTCCCCGTATAACATGAAACAACATTTTTAAAAGTGACACACACATCACCAATAGTATGTAAGTAATTTAAATGACAGTATGGATACACATGCGTGATGTTATCTACTAACATGTCTTACCTATTTATGGCACTTTTGGTATTAAATTGCAGACATTTGATGATGGGTTAAGGCCACAACTGGCCGGTAATGTGATTTATAAGCATGGTGGATTAAAGGAATGAAACTATGGTGGTTAAGATGTTTCCATTACTTGGATTTGTACGGTAAGTACACTAGTGTTACTACAAACCACAGAGAATGATGTCAGTAAAACAGTACAAAGACTAAAAAATAAGTCAGTAACTTTATATGGAGTACTAATGTGAGTACTGAAACAATGCATAGAAAGTGTACAAGCTTCCTTAGCTCATGTAATAAATGAATCCTTCGTATCATTTGCAGAATATTTAATAGCGAGCGAGAGTTGAATCTCTACTAAAGTAAGGTAATGCAATAGATGCGGAAAATTTACTGACCCATTTCTGCTTTCACCACTCGCAAAAATAACAGGATCAATTACGAAACACAGATTAATGACTTACTTGAGTAAATATAACCTTTTATGTGAAGCACAGTTTGGTTTCCAAAGTGGTAGAGGTACGGCATCCGCCTTGGTAGAATTCACAAAGGATATTCATGACGTCCTTTACTAAGTTGAGTGTGTCAGAGGCTTATATTCAGAACTTTCTAAGGTTTTTGATACTGTGGACCACAAGATTCTACTATATAAGCTAGAAGCATTAGGTCTAAGAGGTGTAGCTAATGACTGTGTCTGATCATACCTGTGAGATAGAGAGTAAAGAATACAGATAATACACACCTCACAAAAGACTAATCCTTTACAAAATGACTTATTAGAACGAAAACGGCTTTATACAGGAGTTTCTTGTGGTAGCTACTAGGACCAATACTGTTCCTGTTATACATTAATGATTTTCCCAGTGGTGTTTATCAAGGGGGAAAGATTCTCTTTGCTGATGACAGCAATATTGTAGCCATCTATTAAACAAGAGAACTCCTTGCACAGAAACCAAATGAAACTTCGAAGAAGTCTAGATTGGTTTAATAAAGAATAAAATGATACTGAACATAAAGAAAACGGTTGCTATGAATTCAGTTTCAGGAGGGAACGTGGCACTAATTAAATTAAATATATGGTACCTCTGGAGACAAAAGCAATAATTCTTTGAATGGATATTGATTTTTAGGAGAAGTTGAGTGAAAACACGAAGATAGTTGCAAAAAGAACGTCACCAGCGTGATAAGTGCATAGTGACCTGTCATCAGTGTGTAACAGCTAGTGCCTTTAATGACAACATTAACAAGTTACATACTATTCATATCAACAATCAACAGATCAACAGATAGCTACACTACTTTCTGAGGGGGAGGGGGGAGGACATAAGCGCAAAATATGAACAGACTTCTCAGACTGCACGTAATAGCCATTAGATTCATAACCAAAGTAGTACTGGTCCGCACTCTAAGGATCTTTTCAAAGCACTGGAAATCCTAACTGTACTTCGTGAATATATTAACTAACAAGCTTTACACATCAAAAGTAACAGTAATAATTATACTCATGTTACAAAAATCATGGGATACCTCCGAATTTCCTGTCGGACCTCCTTTTCTCCGGAGCAGTACAGCTACTTGACGCGCCATAGACTCAACAAGTAGTTGGATGTCCCCTGCACAAATATTGGGCCATGTTAGCTCTCTAGGGTTTAGTGCAGGTACAGAATTTTATGTTCCATAAATGTTCGATTGGATTCATGTCGAGCGATCCACGTGGCCAAATCATTCGCTCACACTGTACAGAATATTCTTCAAATCAATCGCGAACAATTGCGCACCGGTGGATAGTGCATTGTCATCCATAAAAGTTCCATTTTTTTTTTGTTGCAAATGGTCTCCAACTAGCCGAACAAAGCCTCATTGCTATCCAGTGATCGATTCCGTTGGACCAGAGGAACCCGTCCATTCCACGTAAACATAGCTCACACAGTTATGAAGACAGTACAGGCTTGCACAGTGCATTGTTGAGAATTTGGGTCCATGGCTTCGTGGGTCTGCACCACACTTGAACCCTACCATCAGCTCTTACCAACTGAAATCGGGATTCACGTGACCAGGCCAATCGTTATGTTCACGATCCCAGGAGAGACGCTGCAGGCGATGTCGTGCTGTTAGCAAAGGCACTTTCGTTCGTCTTCCGTTGCCATAGCCCATTCACGCGATTTCGCCTCACTGTCCTGACGGATACTTTCATCGTACGTCTCACATAGATTTCTGCGGCTATTCCAAGCAGTGTGGCTTGTTAGTTAGCACGGATAACTCTACACAAACGCCGCTGCACTCGGTCGTTAACTGAAGGCTATGGGCCACTGCGTTGGCCGTGATGAGATGCAATGTTCTCGGAAAGCTCTTGACACTGTGGATATCGGAAAATTGAATTCCCCACAGATTTCCGAAAGGGAATGTCTGATTTGTCTATCTCCTACTACCATTCGATATTCAGAATCTGTTCATTCGCGTCGTCGTATCAAGTCGGAAACCTTCACATGAATTATCTGAATACGTACGACAGCTCCGCCATTGCAATGTCCCTTTATATCTTGTTAATGTGATACTGCGGCCATCTGTACCCGTGAATATCGCTATCCAATTTGTTTTTGTCACCTTAGTGTACTGTATAAACGCATGCGTCCTTAACAGTAGAACAAGATCCAAGCTGAACTTACATTCGTCGAGAAAGAATAAATGCGAAATTCAAAATTGCCTTTCCTACTAAGGAAAGAAGAAACTGTTGTAGAAGATTAAAGATACTGCTAGAACGAACTTATCGGAAAAGCCAGTTGCCAAGCACATGTTCAGCAATAAATGGTGTACACTGAAAAATCGCTTAGATGAAACGGAGTAGGCCCTACGGGTTTGGTAAAAATGCAACAAAAATAAATAATGATGTCTTTTAAAGATTTAAAAACAGTCTTGATCACAACTTTTTATTTTTATTAGAGTGACCGGCTTCGATTCTATTGAAGAACTATCTTCAGACTCTGAAAAAACATATTATCAGATAGAGGGATCGTTATAATAGTAAGTACATATAGCAAAATGTAGAACTAATAAATACACCCAGAACGGTGGGTGAACTCCGTGGAGCAAGTTGTGCCGACCCTCGACTCTGGAATATCTGCTAATCGGACAATGAGGGAACGCTTATTAAATAGGCTTGGTCACGCCCAACGTCCTGAGTTGCTAGCCAACTACAAAGACGTCTAAGATTAGGTAAACACAAGAAGAAGATTTAAAAGTGCGTTATAGTTAAATTACATAGTAACATGATTATAAACGATCATTCGTCATAAAATATAAACTATAAAGTTTACTTGATTTAAGATCAGCTAAAAGTATGCTGCCCTCTAACGTCTATTCTGCGAAGATGCACCAAAGGTTGCTAAACCGACAGGCAGACGCTACCTGCAAATATACAGCGAGGGTTGCCGTGGAAACGGCGTCCTATTCCGATGTGGAAGTCTACAGTGCTGTCAAAGATTGCAATAGTCGAGGGCCAACGGCTTCTGTTGATATAACATATTGGAGATAACTATAAGGTGAATTATAGTTATATTACATCGTAACATCACATAAGTCTCATTATTCGTCATGAGTTATAAACTGTAAATGCTAAAGATTACAGACCAGCTAAAAGTACGCTGCCCTCTAATGTCACTAAAGGTTACTGTATCGATAGTGAGACGCTGCTAGCGAAGGTACATCGAGAGTTGCCGTGGAAACGGCGTCCTATTCCGATGCGGCAGTCTGCAGAGCTGTCAAAGATTGCTATAGGTGAAGACCAACGTACTCTGTCGATATAACTTTATGTGATGGTGGTTTTAACAGTCTATACAATGACTGTGTGAGGAGGCAGTCTTCACATCAGTCCATAGTGAAAAACGTAGGTATTATAGAGTAGCATACGCAGGTTCTATTCCATCTAGTATTGATTACGAAAAAGTTAAAAAGTAGAATCATGATGCTATTAGGTAGAATGGTGGAAATATTGGTGTACACTAAGGGAAAAAATCCCGTAATGAGAGATAGTTGACACTAATATGTGACATAAGAGTTACATTACGTATAGCATTTAGAGGATAGAACCTCTATAACTAGGAGACCATTAGCAATATAGGAAAAATTGAGTATTATTTGCTAGGATTGACATTTAGTAAATTTAAGTTTTATCATGAATGTAATGAGGCAACAGCAATCCTTATATTAAGATATAAAATACTAAATATGTAAAAGGTATAAAAACAAAATTATGTCCTTGATCATAAAAGCGCTATTGATAGAATCAAGAGTCAACATGATTTATAAAAAGAGTAAGGACATAACGTATTTGAGAACGAAAGAGCAGTATTACTTACAATAAGTCTTCAAAAATATCAAAGAAAAATTTTTCTCTGAAGTCGAGCTGCTCGTTGAATAAGGGTACAGGCATGTTTTTATACTGTGGATAAATTTCTATTTCTTGCAGCGAATTTAATAAAGGTCCTTTTGAGGCAATATGAAGAAGTTTTAAATTATTTTGGATTGATCCTTCTGAATGATCGCAGTCATTCAAATGTTGGCCAAATAAGGATTTATTACCACTAGTACCTGATGTATGTTCTTTAAAACGAACAGCAAAGTTGCGGCCAGTTTGTCCAATATATTGTTTCTCGCAATCATCACATAGTAACTTATAGACTCCAGAGTTTTGGTATCTGGTATCTTTCTGATCAATATTGTGTCTAAGTCTGTTTTGAAGCAAACTGTTAGTGGTGAAAGCTATTGTGATTTCAGTGTTTTTAAGTTATTTATTTATTTTATCGGAAATATTCCCCATATATGTCATTTTAGTGTATTTTCGATTGCTGGATTCAGATGTACGATATGAATGTTGTAGCTTATCAAGCAAAAGTCTATGTCATTGGGGCCGGCCGTGGTAGCCGAGCGTTTCTAGGCGCTACAGTCTGGAACCGCGAGACCGCTACGCTCGCAGGTTCGAATCCTGCCTCGGGCATGGATGTGTGTGATGTCCTTAGGTTAGTTAGGTTTAAGTAGTTCTAAGTTCTAGGGGACTGATGACCTCAGAAGTTAAGTCCCATAGTGCTCAGAGCCATTTGAAACATTTCTATGTCATTGGGATTGAAATCATTTGCAATAACGATCTGTTTTAGTATTAATCTTTATTTCTGGATTTCATCTGGGGTCAATGATAATTTTTTAATTCTATGAATCATTGATTGAAAGAACGCTTTTTTATATTTAGATAGATGGCAAGAGGTGGCGTGAATGATTGCATCTGTTGTGGTTGGTTTTCTCTAAATTGCAAAGTGATGTTTATTCTCCATGTTTGTGATAGTAAGATCTAAAAAGTTTATACTTCTTTGGATTTCATGTTCGCTGATAATGTTTTCAAAAATTTTATAATAATCATAATAACGATAAGAAAACGTCTATCATTACTATAAAACGTTCACGCTATAGTTATTCTTCTTTTTGTCTTTTCTGGGAAAAGTTACTTCCACAGCTATGGAGTATGTAATACTAACAACTTACCCCCTTTCTGAGCTCAACGCCTCAGTCGTTAAAGTGCGATGCTGGCTCATTTTTTTCAAGCAGGTAAGTGTGAAAATTCGGTAGGGAAAATGGTACTGGCGCCAATTCATAATGTCTATAGTTGAAACAATTTTGTGTACTGTTTGTAGTGTGTATATTGGCTGGGAGCGAGTAATCAGTAAATAGTGTAGCATTAGCCTTTTCCATTACTCAATAACTTATTTCAAAAACAGTATTGTATACTAGGCGTAAACCGAGTGAAGAAGGACTGTTTTAAACACTCTCTCTTAAAAAATGGTTCAAATGGCTCTGACCACCATGGGACTTAACATCTGAGGTCATCAGTCCTCTAGAACTTAGAACTACTTAAACCTAACTAACCTGAGGACAACACACACAACCATGCCCGAGGCAAGATTCGAACCTGTGATCGTAGCGGTCGCGCGGTCTCTCTCTCTTATTTGTCTTCAACTCTTACGCTGTTATCTGAACGCTACAGCAGAAGTCATCATCCGCACCAAAGTAAAACTCTCTCTTCACCATCACACAACACTGTCATAGTCTCTAAATCATTCTCTGTATCAGGAAGCCGACTTTGGAACAAAATTCTTCAAACTATCAGAGACAATAAATTTTTTTCAAACTTCTATAGGCAGCCAGTGATCCACATTCTATAACAATAGTCATATCTCCCGCATTCTATGCAGCTCACTCTCGTGAGTCCCCCTCCACTACAACTTCTTGCCACCCCTTGTCCGCAGAGTTCTCTACTTACATTCTATTCTTCCTTAACAGCCACTGTCACTGTCATTTAAAACTTCTCCTTTTCTCTTATGCAATACACTTCTGATAATACTGAACATGGCTCCAAATGTGGTAAGCTGATATGTATTATTCCAAATGCACTTTATTATTAATATTATTTGGTAAGAAACTTTATACAGCCAAAATCGCATGAATTCGTCTTTATTTTTGACGCTATGTTTCAGCAGATATAACTTATATCTTCTAGTCAGTTGTATCTGTCGAAACCAGTAGTCAAAAATATAGAAGAATTTACGCGATTTTAGAAAGTTTTTTACCAACTAAAACAAGTCGCTCTTTCTGGTTCCCGAAAACGGGAAATCTCAGTTGTTCTTGTAATATTTCTTCTTGTTCAAAATGGCTCTGAGCACTTGGGACTTAACATCTGAGGTCATCAGTCCCCTAGAACTTAGAACTACTTAAACCTAACTAACTTAAGGACATCACACACATCCATGCCCGAGTCAGGATTCGAACCTGCGACCGTAACAGCCGCGCGGCTCCGGACTGAGCGCCTAGAACCACGAGACCACCGCGACCGGCTTTCTTCTTGTGATTGGCGTCAGTTATTATTATTATTGTTACTATCAGTATTGTTATTATTATTATTATGTAGTATTCTGCCTAGTGGCAGGTCCGTGTCTTCGTACGGAGAATTTCTGATTCCACTGTTCCCTGTCTTCAGCTTCTTCCTTCAGTCTGTTGTATCTCCTTCCATCTTTCATGTCGTCCAGATGTTGAATTCTTTTTCTTCCTCGTCCTGCGTTTCCTCTGAGTTTCCCTTCGATGGCATCATGTATGAGTCCCATGTGTCTAAGTACATGTCCAATCCAGTTGGCCTTTCTCTGAAGAATTTTACGCAGAACACTTCTCTTCTCTCCTACTCTTCGCAGTACATTATATGAATGTTTTGCAATATATTTGGTAAGTGTTATTCCTGATTACATTTTATAGTCCTAAGACCCTTATCTGGTCAGGATAAACAAGCAATAAATAAATGAAATGTAAGGCCAAAACCGACTGTCTGTCCCATCCTTATCACGTTAGGCCTGTAAGTACGTAAATTTCTGTGTATGTGAATTACTTCATTTTAATTTTTCGTATACTCTGATAACAAGGCATACCCATTATACTTGTAAAAAGGATCTGTGGATGAATAAAACTATCACTACTACTACTACTAACTGTTAACGATCATCTGTTGTCATTAGAGGCTAGCGCCTAACTGCACGCTTTACTTTGTAGGAGAAACATCATCAGTCTCATGAAACTTATTTGGCTGGATGAGATAATGATCTATTCATATGCACATTTCATACATAGTACCGCGTAGTGTATTCTCCCATCCAGCTGTGGTGGTCCACCGCGAATGGTAATAATACTGCTGGTTGAGAGTTCACGCCGCATCACTGTTATTCATTGTGGCACTTGCCGCGCCTGCCAGATATACAAAATGCACAGACTCTAAGTGCCACTGCATGCACCTGCCCGTATACCGGCTGGGCTCACCGCCAAGCCCACACTGCTTTATCTGCTGAGGGGTCGCCCACCAGCCAGTCGCTGGCCTCGGGTGGCCCCTGTGACATCGGTGAGCGGGACTCAGGTAGCACATTAGTGATGTGGGACAGCCGGCAGGCCAAGCAAGCCACAGCGCGATGACGAGTATCGTATCTGGTCGAGGCAGTCACCAGCTTTTAACACCGCAAATGCAGGTGAAATACCTTCTACACCATCCGAAATTGTTCGCCATTTAATTTCCGTTGATAACTTGTACTGCACTTCTAGTTCTGAAACTTTAAGCTTTATTACATAAAATATATTTAATATGTAATAGATTTAATAGCGTATTTATTGGTGAAATGTATATAACTGATTGTAATTATAATGTAAATATTGTAAATTGCTGGGTAATAGAATGGGGAACTTTATTTAAATGTATCGTTAGCAACAGCAGTAGCTGTGCCGTTGCGAACAGAGAGGAAGCACGACAGCTTGAGTCACGAAAGAATGCGGAAGTGTTTGTTAGGCACTCCCGCAGACGTGATGTACATCTATGATAGCCCCAGTGTAGGCGCACTTACATAGTTAATCCTCGAGTACTTAAAGTTCGGTCGGAGTGGACAGGCGGAGGAAGCTGCAGTTCTAACTGTTGCCTGTCTCACAATTATCCGGTGGCTCTGGAAACGACGCGCGGTTCGCAAACACCAGCAACAGCAGTAGTTCAGCTTTGTCGTCAGCTGCGATCTCTGTCGCTGGCGCAGATGCCACATCGTAAGACTGTTAGACGAGAGAGTATTACTAACAATGTACAGACATCAGCCAGTGGCATTTCTTTCATAAGCGTTAATGGTTTTCATAAATAATAATCTGTAATAGTTAAAACTTACAGGGCAGCTGTGTTATCATAGTCGTCAGACATTATTACCATGCACAGTCTCTCGCCTTTCCATACAATCACTGAGTATCGTAAAAATATGAAAAGTCATTAAATATTTGTTTGTTTGTTAATGACCAGTTCAGTCTAAATTTCTCTGCCCCAATAACTTGTAACCTCCCCCTCACTTATCGACCTTAATGACAGTGAAAAATTAAACCGCGTGTACCTAATGGAAATTTGGGAAAAGCAATCGTCACCGAGGTCAATTTGTCGGTAAAGAGGGAGGAAAGGGTTACATCCAAATGAAAGGAAAAATGCAAATTAAACTGGTGGAAATTAATTTTGAAAAGGGGTAAAGTTAATAAAGAAAGTAAATGTGCGGCCGTTACGTTAACAATTAACTAGCAGTAATTAGATATTTGAGATTTGGAGGAAATTACGGTCGCCAGTCCTAAGGACAATTACTATAGTAACTGAAAAAGAAAGGTTATTACACATATAATTAGCACTAGAAGCGTGGCAACTGAAGGTTGACACGTGTAGTGTGAAAACTGAAAGTTTGTCAGAAGTAATAAATTTTGCTACACTCTGACTTAATTTAGCAAAAGAATTAATAAAACCGGAAAATCGAAAGTTAATTTAGTGACAAAAGTTAATAGTGAGCTTTCTTTCTGAAGCACACCGAAATTCAGTAAAATACGGTTAGTCTTGGACTACCTCAGCAATCATTTCAAAAGCTACTAGAATCTACGCAATTTAGAAATAAGAAATTTAACTTTGAACTTGAATTAAATGATTCTGAACTATTAACAATAATAAAATTTAGTACGTACCAAGCTGAGCTGCAGTCACAGGTAAGCTAAAGTACGGTAACAAAACTCGCACTATTAATTTGTACTTCTGTAATCTAAATATTGTAGCCAGCTATGAATGCCTTAACTGAACTTTGAAATTAAAGCAGTGAAGTCGAATCATATTACTTTAATGCTGGCGTTGGAATTTCAACGACACTCGCGTTCATTTCGGAAAAGGAAGGGACCCTGCTTGGCAATGCAATTGGGACAATGAGCAACAAAGGTTCATGCTAAGTTGCTGTAATTTTGTGATGCAACAATTTTAAAAGTTTGAAAAGCTGAGGTCTGCCATACAGTTCTAAAACTTTACGTGCTTCCAGGCTTCCTTGTTGGCTGATTGAAGGTTTGAAGCCGTCGATCGAGGAGGTGGCGACAGTCACTCATTGTCGGCCGTCGCTGTTGCAGAAGCTGGATGTTGGCGCGCCTTCTTGTCGACACGATCACCAGACGAAACGGGCTCTTGATGTGCGCCAGCTAATGCTTCCCGTCCGCGACACCATGTCAGAAACTATCATCGCAAGTCGAGCGCAATTACATGCTGCCAAACCCCGAAAGCGCGGCAACTCGCGGGAGCTTCACACAACACACCTGCTCCACTGCACCACCCCAGCCAGACCCCGCGTAAAAATACAAATATATTTACAAGACAAACCAATTATACATCGACATAAATGCATAAATATATACAAATAGTAAAACAATTACAATATACAAAGACACAGAAATGTTATATCTTCAGGTAACAAAATAATGAAAAAAATTGGCAGTGCAATAGATGGAAATAGGAGGATATGCATTTCCGGCATTACAAACTGTTCATTGTTATATTGCATAACGAAAGCTTAACGAATTTGCCATTTAGAGTAGTAACTTCACTCACTTAAGTAACATAGCGTTTCACTGGCCAAAATTTAGCTTAGCGAGTAGCTTCTGCTGGCTTGGTAAGTACCTTATTGCTCTTACGTTAAAAGTAAATTCAGTCGCTAATTTGCTTATATACGATACAATTAAATCTTTCAGTAAATAAAACTAATTTGCCATCTCTTTTCAATTTTGCATTACGATTGCTGACGTTAATGAAAGTCATTTTTTTTTTACTTAACAAAATTTCAGTTGAAGCCAGTCATTTATTTAACCACTAACTTCATTTAACTTTGACTTCAAAATTTAGTATTTCAGATTAAGTAACTGCAAACTCAGTGCTTTCTGATTCATTTATTTTCTTGTGTTGTGGAAAAGCGTGACAATCTTCCGTTGCCACATCATTGATTATTTCCTTGAATATCTTTGCCATTATCTCTCTTAAGATACTGGAGGTTCATTACCCTAGCGCGGTGACAACCGTTTAACTTTCCATTTTTAGCTATGCAGTATTTTTTTCTATTATCAGCTTTTTTATATTAAAATATTACGTGGTACCGTTTTTCCCAATGTGTGGTTCTAGCACTATATTCCACCCACATCTAAATTATTATCAGTATTTAGAATAAGTTTAGAATAGATTATTCCTTCAGAAGAGTCTGTGGTGCACTTTTCTCCTACTAACCGGTATTCTTATCCTTCGGTAACGATAGCCATACTCACTGTAAAATTTCATTATGTATACGCGATCACGGTCAACTGTGTCGCAACCCAGAGGGCCGATAATGAATGAGGAGTTTACAAGTTGGCTGACAGCAGTGACGTCACTGCTCTGTAGCTCCAGTCAGGCGTGCTGGCGGGTGCCGCACTTGAGCCTAGTCGAACGTAGCACTGTGTCTAAAAACTGGCGATGCTGAGAGTCCTCAGTTGCCTAGATCGAGCGCCAGCAGAGTGTCACAAGCGAAGCGATGGGTAGATTTTGTCGCAGTTTCTGTTTCCCAGACCTCACTGAGTTACCGGTTTCCGCAATTGTTTGAGCAGTTTGTTTACTTGACCAGAAGTGGTTCTGGAAGTTGAGAATAGAAAATGTAGAAGAGAGAGAGGTTTTTTCTGTGCCATATGGGTCGGGTCTACAAACAAATCCTACACGATGCACTTTGACAGCGGAAGGAATGCAACTGAGTGAGGAAACTGAGTTTCGGTAGCAAACAAATCCTTCATACACGACTCTATAAATGATTAAAACATCTTGCCGACAGTGATAGTGAACTGTCGGCATCTACATGCACGTTCCTCAGAAAAGGTTTGCAGAAGGTAGATATAATCAATAGCGAGAATATCAGAAAATGCAGTGATATGTTACCGAAAAAAAACAGTCCTTGGAAGAAGAAGCATTGCTAATGTACAAGATATATTTGCTGCAGCTTGTGCCGTTGGTTTAAGAACTATCACCAACGTTAGAATCTCCCAGGGGGAAATATCAAACAACAAAGGTATTTAACCAAACTAAACGACTTTGATAAACACATTAGCCAGGCGGACATTGTATTAATTTTACAACGCTGGCGAGTATGCAACACCAGAGAAATTGAGAAAAAAGTTAAATGAAAAGAATAAATTTTACTGGATCTACTATATCTGTGTGGTGCATGTTAAATGACATTAGTTTCAAATACAAGCGTCAGAATGATGGTAGACAGTTTTTTATTGGAAAGTAACAACGTAGTGGCCTCAAAATTTAAATTTTTGCGGACGATGAATTGGCTGCGTACTGCAGGTGACATGCGACCTATGTCTCATTTGGATGAAACTTGATTCAAAATCAGACACAGGAATCGAACCGAAATGGGGGCCTTAAGGCACCTTTTGGCAAAGGGGCCTGGCTGACGGCTGTGCATGTGGCATCAGCGAAAACTGTTTTCTTATAGAAAACAAATTAGTTTACAGATGTAGCAAAACAAACAAGTCAAAATATTGTCATTCGAAAATGAATATAGCTAATTTTAAAAATTGGTTTAAGACCTATTTTTTTTTTTTTGTTTATTGCAGGAAGGTTCCATAATCATCATCACGGACCAAACCTACAATAATGAATACACAGAAGGGATGAGTTAGTCCTTGGTTAACCACGAAAAAGAAATTGCCTTCTCACCCATAGGCACAAGAGTTGGGATGTTGGATAAGCTCTTCATGAGCTAGATGAAAGGGGACACCAGGTAATACTCTTACCGCCTTCTCATTGTCAGTACAACACGACTGCGCTCAGTAATGCGTTTAAAATCTCAGATGTTGAGCGTTTACTTCGCGAGGCCTTGGACAACGTCACAGTCGCACAACCCCAGAAATGTGTTCAGCATACATGAAATCAACAGAAAGAAGATTTTGAGAAAGAAGTCGTCCGAAACACGGTTATCATGTCTATAATCATCAACTGCAGTGGTGACTGAGCCGCCGCGCAGGATTAGCGGAGCGGTCTAGGCGCTGCAGTCATGAACTGTGCGTCTGGTCCCGGCGGAGGTTCGAGTCCTCCCTCGGGCATGGGTGTGTGTGTTTGTCCTTGGGATAATTTAGGTTAAGTAGTGTGTAAGCTTAGGGACTAATGACCTTAGCAGTTAAGTCCCATAAAATTTCACACACATTTGAACATTTTTTATGACTGAACAAGCACAGAGATGAGAAGACGAATAAAAGAATATGCGGTGAGGAGGATGACACGAGTGAAGATAATTGAGATGCAACAGCTGAGACATTTTACAATTTCCTCTCAAAGTACTGTGCGGTTATAATATCAAAATTTCGTAAGTTATAATTTATTTTATTGCAAACAAATTAAATCGTTAGTGTTTTATATTCATTCGTAACCAGCACTCATAACCATCAGACTGGATTCCATAGGAAACTAGTGCGCTCAGCGACTGCAGAATGATTTCGGAAACAAAGTAAGTACTTAAAGAAATCAATCAGGTCTAATTTGTTTTCATAGCAGGTCTCGATTTCATCCATTTTACAGTTAACATTAGCGCTTTTACAATATATCCTACAAACCGGTATTCGTTTTCGTTTGCCCGATTTTTTCTTGAAATTCCCGGTAGTTACATTATTTTACACTGTTATGCGTTTTTGTCAACGATTTACGTACATTTCCACTTCGTATGGACACGTAATGCCTAATGTTGTCTACAATAATTTTTGATATTGTACACTACATATAAGGAACTGACTGATAACGCCTTTAAAATGTCTTTAAATTCAAATAATGTATACCTATATTGTGACTCTTCAAGCTTTCCCGGCGGATGTGTTGTAAATAGTCTTCACGGGATTGCCACCGGATCCGAAGGCCAACCCTTGAAGACTGTTTACTACACCTATATTGTTTACACAACTATAGGACTGACATAGCCTGAAACGACATTGCGCTGGAAAAAGTAATAATATTGAGATTGACAAAAGCAAGATTTACACCACTGGTCATTAAAATTGCTGCACCACGACGATGACGTGCTACAGATTTTAAATTTAACCGACAGGGTGAATACTCTGTGATACGCAAATGATTAGCTTTTCGGAGCATTCACACAAGGTTGGCGCCGGTGGCGACACCTACAACGTGCTAACATGAGGAATGTTTCCAACCGATTTCTCATACACAAACAGCATTTGACCGGCGTTCCCTGCTCAAACGTTGTAGTGATGCCTCGTGTAAGGAGGAGAAATGCATACCATCACGTTTCCGACTTTGATAAAGGTCGGATTGTAGCCTATCGCGATTGCCGTTTATCGTATCGCGACACTGCTGCTCGCGTTGGTCGCGATCCAATGACTTTTAGCAGAATGTGGAATCGGTGGGTTCAGGAGGGTAATACGGAACGCCGTGCTGGATCCCAACGGCCTCGTACCACTAGCAGTCGAGATGACAGGTATTTTATACGTATGGCTGTACCGGATCGTGCAGCCACGTCTCGATCCCTGAGTCAACAAATGGGGACGTTTGCAAGAAAACAACCATCTGCATTAACAGTTCGACGACGTTTACAGCACATGGACTATCAGCTCGGAGACCATGGCTGCGGTTACCCTTGACGCTGCATCACAGAGAGGAGCGCCTGCGATGGTGTACTCAACGACGAATCTGGGTGCACGAATGGCAAAACATCATTTTTTCGGATGAATCTGAGTTCTGTTTAAAGCATCATGATGGTCGCATCCGTGTTTGGCGACATCACGGTGAATGCACATTGGAAGCCTGTATTCGTCATCGCCATACTGGCGCATCACCCGGCGTGATGGTATGGGGTGCCACTGGTTACACGCCTCGGTTACATCTTGTTCGCAACGACGGCACTTTGAACAATGGACATTACATTTCAGTTTTGTTACGACCCGTGGCTCTACCCTTCATTCGATCCCTGCAAAACCCTAAATTCCAGCAGCATAATGCACGACCGCATGTTTCAGGTCCTGTACGAGCCTTTCTGGATACACAAAATGTTCGACTTCAGCCCTGGACAGCACATTCTCCACATCTCTCACCAATTGTAGACGTATGGTCAATGGTGGCCGAGCAACTGGGTCGTCACAATACATCACTCTTGGTGAACTGTGGTATCGTGTTGAAGCTGCATGGGCAGCTGTACCTGTACACCCTATCCAAGCTCTGTTTGAATCAACGCCCAGGCGCATCAAGGCCGTTATTACGGCCAGAGTTGGTTGTTCTGGGTACTGATTTCTCTTGATCTATGCACCCAAATTGCGTGATAATGTAATCACATGTCAGTCCTAGTACAATATATTTGTCCAATGAATACGCATTGATCATCTTCATTTCTTCTTGGTGTAGCAATTTTAATGACCAGTAGTGTAGATACAGACGAATTAGATCGGGATAACGAGAAAACAGTAGAGGAGGTAATACGCGAGAAAACGCGACATTTAGGATCGACAGAGATACGGGAACAACTACGTATGATTCACGGAGGTACCAACCCGTTTTTTCAGATTCGGCAGGGCCCTTTCGTAATTTGGCAACGGCCTTGCCGCAGTGGGTACACCGGTTCCCGTGAGATCACCGAAGTTGAGCTCTGTCGGGCGTGGCTGGTAGTTGGATGGATGACCATCCAGCTGCCATGCGCTGTTGACAATTTTCGGGCTGAATTCAGCCTCGTGATGCCAATTGAGGAGCTACTCGACCGAATAGTAGCGGCTCCGGTCAAAGAAAACCATCATAACGACCGGGAGAGCGGTGTGCTGACCACACGCCCCTCCTATCCGCATCCTCAACCGAGGATGACACGGCGGTCGGATGGTCCCGATGGGCCAATTGTGGCCTGAAGACGGAGTGCTTCCGTAATTTCAAATGGAAAGCGCTAAGTAGGAGACGTAAAAGACAATTAACCTTTGAAATAGGAGACAAAGATCTCGTTAAAACTCATAGATTGTCCTAATGACACCAGAACATTTGCCGCAAATTTTTCGGTGTGTAATCTGGATCCTTTCGGGTGGGGCGTGTCTCTCATCAGAACGCGACCGATATACACTACTGGAAATGGAAAAAAGAACACATTGACACCGGTGTGTCAGACCCACCATACTTGCTCCGGACACTGCGAGAGGGCTGTACAAGCAATGATCACACGCACGGCACAGCGGACACACCAGGAACCGCGGTGTTGGCCGTCGAATGGCGCTAGCTGCGCAGCATTTGTGCACCGCCGCCGTCAGTGTCAGCCAGTTTGCCGTGGCATACGGAGCTCCATCGCAGTCTTTAACACTGGTAGCATGCCGTGACAGCGTGGACGTGAACCGTATGTGCAGTTGACGGACTTTGAGCGAGGGCGTATAGTGGGCATGCGGGAGGCCGGGTGGACGTACCGCCGAATTGCTCAACACGTGGGGCGTGAGGTCTCCACAGTACATCGATGTTGTCGCCAGTGGTCGGCGGAAGGTGCACGTGCCCGTCGACCTGGGACCGGACCGCAGCGACGCACGGATGCACGCCAAGACCGTAGGATCCTACGCAGTGCCGTAGGGGACCGCACCGCCACTTCCCAGCAAATTAGGGACACTGTTGCTCCTGGGGTATCGGCGAGGACCATTCGCAACCGTCTCCATGAAGCTGGGCTACGGTCCCGCACACCGTTAGGCCGTCTTCCGCTCACGCCCCAACATCGTGCAGCCCGCCTCCAGTGGAGTCGCGACAGGCGTGACTGGAGGGACGAATGGAGACGTGTCGTCTTCAGCGATGAGAGTCGCTTCTGCCTTGGTGCCAATGATGGTCGTATGCGTGTTTGGCGCCGTGCAGGTGAGCGCCACAATCAGGACTGCATACGACCGAGGCACACAGGGCCAACACCCGGCATCATGGTGTGGGGAGCGATCTCCTACACTGGCCGTACACCACTGGTGATCGTCGAGGGAACACTGAATAGTGCACGGTACATCCAAACCGTCATCGAACCCATCGTTCTACCATTCCTAGACCGGCAAGGGAACTTGCTGTTCCAACACGACAATGCACGTCCGCATGTATCCCGTGCCACCCAACGTGCTCTAGAAGGTGTAAGTCAACTACCCTGGCCAGCAAGATCTCCGGATCTGTCCCCCATTGAGCATGTTTGGGACTGGATGAAGCGTCGTCTCACGCGGTCTGCACGTCCAGCACGAACGCTGGTCCAACTGAGGCGCCAGGTGGAAATGGCATGGCAAGCCGTTCCACAGGACTACATCCAGCATCTCTACGATCGTCTCCATGGGTGAATAGCAGCCTGCATTGCTGCGAAAGGTGGATATACACTGTACTAGTGCCGACATTGTGCATGCTCTGTTGCCTGTGTCTATGTGCCTGTGGTTCTGTCAGTGTGATCATGTGATGTATCTGACCCCAGGAATGTGTCAATAAAGTTTCCCCTTCCTGGGACAATGAATTCACGGTGTTCTTATTTCAATTTCCAGGAGTGTAGAAACGACAGGTCTCGTAAGCCTAGGGGTTTGCATCACATACCAAATATCAAGAAATGGATCGAGTAAGAACTAAGGGCAGAAGTGTCATCTTTTGTAAACAGAGGAACTGATTAATTGATTAGCTTTGTATAAAAATAGTACTCTACAACATAATGTGTAAAGGGATTTCGTACTCTTTACTCTCTTCGCCTGGTCATCTGTTAGCTATGAATTGTAATAACGTGTGTCGAAGTAAGAGATTCGTACGTTATGGTAGTGATTTGCTCTGGAGGAGCGATGATCACTTGCAAGGGAAACAAGAAGAAATTACGCTAGGAAAGGTAAACCTTTCGGAATGTACAATGATGGGGAAACGCGCCGTAGATGCCCTTATGTGTAGCAATGGCTCGCGCCAAAGGAGCGACGGGACCAGTTGTCTGCTGCTAGAGGCACCGAATTTTGCGGGTTGTTGTATTTGTGTTATAGTGGTGTGCGTTATGAAGTGTTACTGACTTAGGCAATGATGACTTTGAGAGGCCCCAACGGAGAGCCGAACTGTATAAAGAGTGCATGACAGACCATAGCGGTAAAAATCAGGCGGAGGCAAGTTAAGGATCCTGAAGGTAAACCATCCAGAGGAATGAAGGCAGAACTAACTAAAGTGGAAGCCTATGGGGGTAACAGAAGGGAGTACTGGATATAGTCATGAATGACATTTGTTTAATCAAACATGATACTTGTAGAATAAGAAGATGTAAAGTAGACCCTTAGTTTTAAACTAGATGTATGTGATGTACGAGATCTGTGCTTGACTTTTTGGTTCACAGGGAATAAAAGAACTAAAGAAGACGAGATGCTGATGACCATAGGTGAAGATGCATCGCGAATAACAAGAATTAGTGTAATAATTAAAGTGAAGTATCATGTGTCTATGAGCTTTTAAGTGAGCAACGCCATAGTGGTTTCCTTAACGAACTAAACTAGAGAGAATGAAGAGCGAAATGTCCGATTTTGATAATGTAAGAGCGTGATCCAAGTGGTAATAACTCCAGGTGGTATCGTTCCAGTTAGTTTTGATTTTATATATATTTTTTCTGTCGGCGGTGGTGGCCGAGCGATTCTAGGCGCTTCAGTCTGGAACCGGGCATGTATGTGTGTGATGTCCTTACGTTAGTTAGGTTTAAGTAGTTCTAAGTTCTAGGGGACTGATGACCTCAGAAGATAAGTCACATAGTGCTCAGAGCCATTTGAACCATTTAGACTTTTTCGTGTACTGTGTAATTGTCTACTTGTCATTTGATGGTGTGTTATCCTGGTCATAACCTCATGGATGAGCAGATACGTCACCTGTTTTGATTGTTGTGTGTAGTATAGGAACAGTAATGAGACCTTTAACCTGTTTTTTAAGTAGATTATAGCAAAGGGTGATAGTAAGACCATATTTTGATTTGTAAATGTTTTGGATAACAAAGATGTAACTTAGACACAGAGAATCTGAGATAGCAAGCATGCAGAATAGTAGGACATGGATATGTAGAAAGTGGTGGTGGTGTAGTTAACTGCAAACCGATTCTCACAACCCAAGATACTTGTCCTAATTTATTCCATGATTTGCTCATTTATGGGCAATCGGATACTTTTCAAAATAAGAAATAGGGTAGTTTTTGCAGAAAGACTTCGAGTGAGGTATTTTCTTTATTCACTTGTTATTGAGAAATCAAAACACCTTATAGCGTTAAGTGTAAAGTGCCTCACAGATGAGAATGCACATTTTAGAGGCCTGTGCTTGTAAGGGAACATGTAATATATAGCGATTTAGGATTGTTCTATTTTTGTTAATAACTATTTTCCATTAATTTTATAGCTCTTGCAAATTCATAGATACACTACTGGCCATTAAAATTGCTACACCAAGAAGAAATACAGATGATAAACGGGTATTCATTGTACAAATATATTAAACTGACATGTGATTACATTTTAACGCAATTTGGGTGCATAGATCGTGAGAAATCAGTACCCAGAACAACCAACTCTGGCCGTAATAACGGCATTGATACGCCTGAGCATTGAGTCAAACAGAACTTGGATGGCGTGTACAGGTACAGCTGCCAATACAGCTTCAACACGATACCACAGTTCATCAAGAGTAGTGACTGGTGTATTGTGGCGAGCCAGTTGCTCGGCCACCATTGACCACACTTTTCAATTGGTGAGAGATGTGGAGAATGTGCTGGCCAGGGCAGCAGTCGAACATTTTCTGTATCCAGAAAGGCCCGTATAGGACCTGAAACATGCGATCGTGCATTATGCTGCTGAAATGTAGGGTTTTGCAGGGATCGAATGAAGGGTAGAGCCACGGGTCGTATCACATCTGAGATCTAACGTCCACTGTTCAAAGTGCCGTCAGTGCGAACAAGAGGTTACCGAGACGTGTAACCAATGGCACCCCATACCTTCACGCCGGGTGATACGCCAGTATGGCGACGACGAATACAAGCTTCCAATGTGCGTTCACCGCGATGTCGCCAAACACGGATGCGACCATCATGATGCTGTAAACACAACCTGGATTCATCCGGAAAAATGACGTTTTGCCATTCGTGCACCCAGTTTCGTCGTTGAGTACACCATCGCAGGCGCTCCTGTCTGTGGTGCAGCGTCAAGGGTAACCGCAACAATGCTCTCCGTGCTGATAGTCCATGCTGCTGGAAACGTCGTCGAACTGTTCGTGCAGATGGTTGTTGTCTTGCAAACGTCCCCATCTGTTGACTCAGGGATCGAGACGTGGCTGCACGATTCGTTACAGCCATGCGGATAACATGCCTGTCATCTCGACTGCTAGTGATACGAGGCTGTTGGGATCCAGCACGGCGTTCCGTATTACCCTCCTGAACCCAACGATTCCATATTCTGCTAACAGTCATTGGATCTCGACCACCGCGAGCAGCAATGTCGCGATACGATAAACCGCAATCGCGATAGGCTACAATCCGACTTTTATCAAAGTGGGAAACGTGATGGTACGCATTTTTCCTACTTACACGAGGCATCAAATAACGTTACACCAGGAAATGCCGATCAACTGCTGTTTGTATATGAGAAATCGGTTGGAAACTTTCCTCATGTCAGCACGTTGTAGGTGTCACCACCGGCGTCAACCTTGTGTGAATGCTCCTAAAAGCTAATCATTTGCATATCACAGCATCTTCTCCCTGTAGATTAAATTTCGCGTCTGTAGCACGTCATCTTCCTGGTGTAGCAATTTTAATGGCCAGTAGTGTAATTAAATTTCGATGTACAGAGGGTTAAGTGAAAATCGCACTTGGTACAAACGAGAGTAATTGAGGACCCTTAAGAACAATTGTGGACCACCAAAGTTTAAGGGAGTAACGACTGTTTTATTTAAATGTTGCAAGTTGACGGCGACAAGCAAAGGGCAGCTGGACGGCAAGGACACGGGACGACCCGTCCCTGTCAAACAGCTGATCCCATGGACGTGAACGGGAGGTTGGGACTTAGGGAATGGTGTCTGGCGCTACACTCCCCCCTTCTCTGAGCGACGGTGGTGGCGGCTGAATGACGACAGCGACTGAGGGGGCGCGCGCTGACGCACGGCCCTAAGCTGCGGCTACCTGCGGCAAGGTCACGGCCGGTCACAGCGGCTAAACTCTTTCCACTACAAAGGAGACCCCTCTTGTTATCGCTACGAGACATCTTGTCGGACGGAGATTGCAATGTCGCTCCACCACGACACAGAAGGCGGCGACGTTGGCAGTGGCTATTGGCGCTACTGAACCTGTTAGTTGGTGACGGTGAACACTGTCGCTTTTGAAAAAGTCAAGGGATAAAGGACAAACTACTAAGGCCTGCTAGTCTCATTAGTAACCCTTGTTGGATGCATGAATACTGAGCATAGGGAGAACACACTGTAGAACTTTCAAGGCAAAGGCAGCGGACTTTGAATTTAGAAAGACGAATAGTTAAATAAACCGATAAATGAGTAAATTGTGTGTGTAGTCATGATGAACTTACGTTTTGGTAATCCATGACGGTGAAGGGTAGGCACAGACAGCTGTACAAAAAAAAAAAAGACCTGTTCATCACAGAAACTTAAGGCCGTGAGCCATGGCACATTCCTGTTTAAAGAATTCAGAAGTAGACAGAGGACAGTAAAATAGGTCAACGACTTAGAGACACGTACGTGCAATGTAAATGTTAGTCATACAGTTTTATTTAGATTGCTGTAACTGATGTATCGTTAGTCCAATCCATACCACTAGTGCTAATAATGATAAGAAAAGGGGAACTGGTTTATGACAGTGTGTTGCCTGCAAATGGACAACTAGTTTGCCACCATAATTTTGCAAAAAAATGTAATCGTCTACTGAACAATAAATTTAAGGAGTCAGCACGTGTTAGACAGTCGGCAGAGTGCAATAGGCTACCTTCAAGTTCCTTTGGAAGAAAGCCCTCCCCGACGATTACCCTAGATGGTGTGTGTGACTTCATAGTGCCGTGTGACTATTCAAACGTAGGGCATGCCAAACTATAACCGAACTAGCGTGAGAGCTGGTCCTTTGAAAATGAGCATGGTGATTTTCATCAAGATCTTCTCATATTAATATATTATGTGTTTTCTTAGTAATGACTTAGTTAAATATGTGGAGGATATGAAGTGTTGTTTGTCTTAGGTTAGTCATTTTATTTATTTCCTTTCTTTGCTGAAACGTGCAACAGGACAGTGTCTTGTTTACTGAGTAACAATTTTGAGCAGAAACGAAAGAGGGAATGTTTTTTGCTTTAATATACTGAAGTTATCACTAATCTTATGAGCATGGTCGTTAGTACGGTGTTTTCTGTCAATAATCAGCCTGAAAATGGGGCAGTGAGATCAAAAAACGTTTGCTGGCTCAAGGCAAAATGTTGTCTAATAACTCAATCAGAAAGTAGGTCGGCAGTGTTTCTTTCATTCCTGTCTGACCAGAACTACATTTGTGGACTGACAAGAGGCCATAAGCCTGAAAATAGCGGATATAACGTAGTCAAGTGTTATCTGATCATAACGTTTAAAAGGACTCTCACTCTGTGAGTTAACTAGATAAAGACAGATCATTACATTGATTTCATGACACATACATAACTTGATTGCCAGTTGGTAAAGAACAAATTAGATAAAATTTAGTGTGTCAGAATACAAAGTTGCTTTTTGATGGAATTTGTGACCTACCTAATGTGCTGCTGCATAAAGTTGTACTAGTTTAATTTGAGATTGCGAGTTAATCAAAGAATAAAAAGTGAGAGTCTTATTATGAGTAAATAATGTCAAGTAGCATCTGTTTGAAACATGTGTTTTCTTTATGAGAGTTTCTGATTGGTGACTAGGGATTATTCATAACAGTGTTTGTGGAGCCATCGAAGGCTTGGTGTCATTATTATTAATTAAACTGAAGTTCACTTATTTTTCGATGTTTCACACAACTGATGAATAGGTAATGGAGCCTGCAAAAAATATTTTGAAGGCATTGTATTCTGAATGTTATGTATTACTGATTGTGTTGAATACTTACTACTTTTTCAATGATTTGTATAGAACACATTCTGTTTTTGTGAGATATACTAGCACTCACCTTTATTATCAGTACTTGATTATTATGTCTTAAGATAACTTATTGAGTGCCAATCTATATTGGATATAAATGTGACTAAATGCTTAAGATGATTTCATTTATAGAAATTTTTGCAATATATGAATGTGTTTACATAATGAGTACCAACCTGTATTGGTTATAAGTGTTATTAATTCATTAAGTTTATTTCATTTATAGAATTTTTGTAATATTATGAATGTGTTAACATAATGAGTACCAACCTCTATTGGACCTAAGTGTGATTAATTTAGGTGATTTCATTTACAGAATTTTTGTAATGTTATGGATATTTGTGGCAATGGCCACTGTGTCAATGGTCTTGGCAACTTAACTATTTCAAATGATGTATCTTGAACCTTGCCAAGTATAACAAAAAAAATTAATAACGGATAGGTGTAGCATGGAGATTAGGATCTCCTCCTCGTGGCACCAATTGATAAATGTCCTGGACTGTCGTTCCATCGGAAAGGCAGCTCTGAGTCCATTTTCTTCGAAGATACCTGAGAGCGATGAAACGGAACTTCTCCCGTTCCATATTTTTCCCAATAAATTCCGGTACAGGAGAACTATAGGCAGAGTGTTTTGACTCTGCAGAAGCGAATTCCGTGTTTGACAAACAGAAGAGAATGGACCAAGTGGTGTTTATTTATTTTTTATTCATTTTATTTCATGTGTGCCACGTTTCCTTGTATCCTTTCCCGTATGCGACCTTGGACTGTATGAGTGAGACAGTATGTGAAGTAGCAGAAAACTCTGGTCAGAGGTCGTAGCATTGGATGTGTAGAGTCGTTCTGTGGTAGGGTAGTACCAACCCTCTAAACGTGAACAAGTTTAGCAAACATGGTGGGCAAGTGAGGTCAAAGAGGCCACAGAGGCACGAGTATTGGCTCTGTTAGGTTGGCGAACCATCCCCTCCACCACCTTTTGAAGGAAAAACGGTTAAGTGACGTGGCCGGTCGAGCACTTGTTCATGGGTCGCGGCGCTGGACAAACATGCAGACGCAGCTCTCGTTTTGCTAATATTAAAAAAGGTATTAGATTGTTTGAAATCTGATCGGTAATGAAGTCCCATAAGGGAATTTATTTTCATAATTTATTCGAATTTCAGTAGAACTTGCGTTTGTGCCTTGGTCAGGCCACGCATCGTGGCCCTTAAGCTGACGGTCATATTATTGCTCTGTGCTTAACGGAAATTCACTCATTCAATGAATTTTAATCTGCTTTTTCATTTACAATAATATTTTGGGGGATTTTTTATTTATTTTCCATATATTGTCTTTGTGAAATTGCATTGGAGCCATGTGTTCGGTTGTAGCAACCACTCCAATGATAAATTGTAGCTTCGGTCTGAAAATGTATTGTACATGATGAATAATCGTACGATAGTGGCCGAGTGTAAAATAGAGAAGGAATAATCTTGTTTATTCGTATTTTTTTCTGGATTTCTGTTGGCTACCGAAACATGGCCATGTGGGTTGAATAGCATTGATGTGATGATGTTTCTTGTGCTCCGCATAACTATTTCATTTGTTGGCGATATTGTGCGTTAAGTAAAATACATGGTTTGAACTCGTGTCACTAGGAAAAAGGATTGGATTTTAATGCCCATTGATATGAGAAAGACTTGCGAAATGCTCTTCCACCATGACCTAGTTTTGTTTGCAGTGTGTTCTGAGTCATCTATTGCCATTGAATGTAATAAGCATGGGTTTAGGTATAGTTGTGTGTTTGTATAAAATTACATTGGAGCCAGGTCTGCGCTCTCCTGTCCCATTCCATAATTACGTGGTGAAACTGAATTATGTTAACTAGAGAGACCAGTTGTGACCATGTATATTGCAAGAGAAACACGGCTAGTTGTCGAAATGCCATCGGTACTGAATAAATATTATTTAATTTATACCCTTGAGTTATTATTTGCTCCCTCCATCATAAAGAATAGGTGAAAGTGAGTGGCTCAGTCGAATACTGGGTCATGAAAGCAAATAAAAGCTGTATACTGCCTAGTAAGCCCTGTATAGGTGCCTTCTGCAGTGGTTCAAAAATATTGCGGTATCCGTTGCGTTCTAATTTTTACCGGTTGGTTAAAACCTTCCTAAGACAAAAAACACTCCATGTCCTCCTCATATTTAACTAAGTCATTAGTAAGAAAACACATGATATTAATATGAGAATATCTTAACGAAAATCCCCATGCACATTTTCAAATGACCAGCTCCGACGCTAGTTCGGTTATAGTTTGGCATGCCCTACGTTTGAGTAGTCACACGGCACTATGAAGTCACACACACACCATCTAGGGTAACTGTCCGGGAGGGCTTTCTTCCAAAGGAACTTGAAGGTAGCCTATTGCACTCTGCCGACTGTCTAACTCGTGCTGTCTCCTTAAATTTATTGTTCCGTAGACGATTGCTTTTTTTGCAAAATTATGGTGGCAAACTAGTTGTCCATTTGCAGTCAACACACTGTCATAAACCAGTTCCCCTTTTCTTACCATTATTAGCGCTAGTAGTACGGATTGGGCTAACGATACATTAGTTCCAGCAATCCAAATAAAACTGTATCTCTAATAACTACACTGCACGTACTTGTCTCTAAGTTGTTGACCTATTTTACTGTCCTCTGTCTACTTCTGAATTTTTTAAACAGGAATGTGGCATGGCTAGAAATTATTAATACCCGGCAATAGCGCCCAGGAGACAGTAATTTCGTGGACCACACAAAATTAAGAAACCATTTACAATAGACTGTAGCTTGCAGGAGCGGTAGGACATGACAAAGTGACCGTAAGTTTCCTACTTTGGTGGGGTTGTACCACCACCAGTACTGGAAGGTTAGGTTGCAAGTTTAGATGTTTTGTGTACAAGAATCTTACTGTTCCGCCTATCACAAGTTTAGAGTACTTTGTCACTTGCCACGCCATTTCACCTCCACTTGGTGATGATCCTGCGATCCGCATCGCAGCATAACTGCGTTTGTAGGAAACCTACATGCATGTATACACACACATACTGTCCTCTAACAATGCGCCATTCTTGTTGCTCAATGGTCCTAGCGTGGAAGACGTGTGTCACTTACGTTTTCAACTCTCCTCGTACATTCACTGGGAATCTGAAGAAAGTTATCAGTTGTTTTCGACACATGCTGTGATATAAACCTACCATAGGAATATGAACGTAGGCTTCCGCGGACATTGTCACATTCAATAAAGTTTTTCGGGGTTTGGGACCGTATTGTCAGTATCTATAAAACTACCGAGGTTTCGGTCCCTGTTGCGAGCGACCTTCTTCAGGAAGATCCATTATTTCCAGTGTCAAGTTTACAAACGACGGCTCATTTGATCTGTATGGCAAACATTTGATTGCTGGTAAGAATTTCGTTTCAGTTTTTTCACAGTTAAGGTAAATCACATATATCACACCCATTGAACATGAACGGTGAATACGTCCATCGATTCCCAACGCATTTCAGACTGAATGTCTGTTTATATGAACCTATCGAATCGATAACTCCCTCTCCCGGGTTAAAGCGAGTTAGGTGGCTCAGTCTGTTGAGTTAGTTCAGTTCTGCTTGCCAATAATGTAGACGTGATGCGGTTTTATGTGTGTGTATGTGCGTGTGTGACAGAGAGAGAGAGAGAGAGAGAGATAGAGGAAATGCAAAGAAGTCATAGTAGCGCTGTTCGTTGATTACACTGGCGGAAAAAGTACCTCTTTTGTATATCGGCAGTAGCCAGCCTATGTCCGCTGCCAGTGCGACGTCTCTGCCGTGCGGAGTAGCCTACCCGTCCCCACAACTGTCACACCTCCGGTGATTGTGCATTCCTATAGGACGGGCCTCAGACGTCACACCGTGCCACATACAGTATGTTTGTACGCAGTTTGTTCCAGGCTACACCATGGGCCACCAGCTGCGCTGCTGGGCAGCGCTCGCACCAGGAAAGTGGCGCTGCTGCTAGCGAAGAACAAACACCGTACGCACAAATGGTTCAATAGGTTCTGAGCACTATGGGATTTAACATCTCAGGTCATCAGTCCCCTAGAACTTAGACCTACTTCAACCTAACTAACATAAGGACATCACACACATTCATGCCCGCGGCAGGATTCGAAGCTGCGACCGTGGCGGTCGCGCGGTTCCAGAATGAAGCGCCTAGAACCGCTCGGCCACTACGGCCGGCACCTTACGTACTTTACGTGGATGGAAACGTACTTCAGCCAGTAGGATACATGAGGCAAGGGGCAGCTCCCAGCAGGTGCTATCACAAAGGAATCTGAATCGTCTCGATCATGAACTCCATCCCGACATTTACCCCTCCTCATTTTTTATTTTTTTATTTTTATTTTTTTTATCATCACTCTTCTGACTGGTTTAATGCGGCCTGCATGAATTCCTCTTCTGTGCCAACCTCTCCACCTCAGAGTAACACTTACACTCTACGCCTTGAATTATTTGCTGAGTGTATTCCAATCTCTGTCTTCCTCTACAGTTCTTGGCTGCTGGTACCATGGAAGTCATTCCCTGCTGTCTTAGCAAGTGTCGTATATCCTGTCTCTCCTTGTCAGTGTTTCCCAAAAATTCCTTTCCTCTCCAATCATGCGCAGAACAATCTCATTCCTTACCTTATAATTCCACCTTTCAACATTCGTCTGTAGCACCACATATCAAATGCTTCGGTAGCCCTCCTGGCAACTTTGCACCTACCCCACCAATTTCACCTCATTTCGTCCCATCCCCGCATTTTCCGATCCATCTTTCTCCCTCTTTTACCTTCTTTCCAATGCCCCTTTTCCTAATCATATTTCTGGCTTCTCTAATAAACCCTCTCGTATCCTAACATCCACTCCTACCCCAAGGATACATCCGTACAACTCTTCCATCCATACGTCTCCTCCATTCTTAGCCTCCTCAAGGACCAACCTTTCACCTTTCACTTTAAACAACCGACCAACCACTCCAGAACAGGTCCATCCAACTCTAGTTTTGGTGAAGAGCTTCTTTTTAGCATCAGTGCTCTGTGCCATGATATTTTAAAATGTGTTTAAATGTTATCTCATTGTTCTTTTTTATTTTTACTTTTTATTTGCAACTGATTTTAACTATAAGAGAAAGAGTTTAATTTCTCTTATACAGAAGATGAACATTAATAAAACTGACAATCTGCCGGGATGCCTGACTGGAAATGGAGGAAAGAAAGGTCCTATGAACATGTATCCGGTAATGCATCGTAGCCACAGTAGACGGCGCTGACGAATGATAGATTCTCTGACCACATGCCGTGTGTTACTTGTGTGTTGCAGGCTGTGTGACTGACGCATCGTACTGTAAGCAGTAGAGTGGTCCGGTATTCATGTCGGGAACAAGCCAAGATGGTGATAGCGTACGGCCAAGCAGGTGGAAACGGTCGAGAGGCAGCACGTCTACACAAAAAAGGACCCTCAAAGGCACCTGCCCCATCACATAACTTTTCAAGCCGTCTTTGGGTGTTTGTGTGATCATCGACCTTTCAGATAGACGAACGCGGAGATAGGCGGAGCACTGTGCGTACACCAGATCTGGAGGACCGGCTTCTACTGGATATTGAGATGAACCCAAGTAGAAGCTCCAGACAAGTGGCCGTGAATGTGGTGTGAGCCAGAGTATGATTATGTTTACCCTGCATGACGGCCTGTACTGTCCCCATGTGCAATACGTCCAAGTAGTATCAACAGTGGATCTCCCTCTACGGGAAGGGTTTTGTCGATGGTTTTTGCACCAGACCACCACAATTACGGGTTTTTTGTCATAAGTCACTTCTGCCGACGACCTATGCTGCTGCTTATATACGCTGCGAAAGTCACATATCCTGCAACACGCAAGAAACATACTGTGGCAACAATACATTACTGTAAATACGAGGGTTGGAACTTTAATAGCGGCAATTATTTATTTACAGGTCGTACAAAATAGATACGTGTTTCAGAGTTTTACTGACCTTCAATGTAGTCACCAGCATTGCGTTTAACCCATTGCCAGCGATGCGGAAGTCGTAAGATACTCTCAGCCGTGCCAGCTGTGTTGACAGTTCGAGCGGCGAGGTCTATTGACCGACGAATTTGTAGCAGTTCTGAAGCGAATGCCGTGAAGTGTTTCCTTCAGTTTAGAAATCGAGTTGAACTCACGAGGGCTTAAGTCAGTGGAGTGCAGTAGGTGGTACAACACTTAGCAGCCCCATCAGTCAAACAAATCAGTAACACCTTGTACTGTACGTATTTGAGCAGTGTCCTGCAAAATGATGGTCAGATCCTGCAGAAAGTGCCATCACTTCTGTCTCTATGCTGTTCATTTTTGGAACAAAACCTACGACCAGCTTAGAGACAGAAGTGATGACACTTTCTGCAGTACCTGACCATGAGTTTGCAGGACAATGCTCCACCACGTACAGTGCAAGCTGTTACTGATTTGTTTGAGTGATGGGGCTGCTAAGTGCTATACCACCTACTGCACTCCACTGACGTAAGCCCTTGTGAGTTCAATTCGATTCCTGAACTGAAGGAAACAATTCACGGCATACGCTTCAGAACCGCTACAAATTCATCGGGCAATAGACCTCGCCGCTTGAACTGTCAACACAACTGGCACTGCTAACAGTATCCTACAACTTCCACATCGCTTCAACGGGTTACACACAATGCTGTTGACTACTTTGAAGGTCAGTAAAACTTTGAAACACGTTTCTACTTTGTACGAGCTGTAAGTAAATAGTTGCCACTATTAAAGTTCCAATACTCGTATGTTCAAAGAACCTATTTTCTCCAGTTCCAGTCAGGAATACATCCCTGCTGTTTGTAGATTGTATTAATATTCACCCTGTATTAGAACGTCTATTTTAATCTCACCTTTAAAAAGTTTTAAAGTATTTATAAGTATCTCATCTTTCTGTTAATTATTCTTTCATCTCACATGACATTTCTTGTCAATTGGCTGAAGAACGGGTTGACTGTACCACTGACAGCTGCCACTCCCTTCCCTCCAATGTGGGTCAAGACAGTATGAAATAATAATTAAAAGGAAACACGCTAGTAGGCCACTTCCAAAGCGGGTTACAGTTCAAGCACAGTGCTGTGCAACTGCCGAGACAAGCCAGGATGCTCCGCTATGCTTCGCCCCATCGTCTTGCCTACGCTACTCCATGCTGTCCGGTGCCTCATACGGGATGACGCTTTTCTCGGATCCCTTCTCAACCTTGTAAATTTTGTCTTCGTTATTTCTAGGGATCAATAACGATCTTTAAATTGTTGTTTTCGAGATACAACATTGTGAAGTTGTGTATTTCATAAAGTGTTGGGAATTGCAACTCGAGAATCGTCTTTGATCGTCTTGTCTCTCGAGATTACTTTTGAGTGGAACCATTCCATGCTTGCATTGTGTTCGGTTTTCATTTGACTTGCCCATATACGTGCATACTGAGGAGTTGTGTTAGCGATTCATTTGTCAGAGTCTTCTCCGATCAGACGCACTTGGCTCTGAGCACTATGCGACTTCACTTCTGAGGTCATCAGTCGCCTAGAACTTAAAACTAATTAAACCTAACTAACCTAAGGACATCACACACATCCATGCCCGAGGCAGGACTCGAACCTGCGACCGTAGCGGCCGCTCGGCTCCAGACTGATCAGACGCACTCAGCAGGCCTGCTGTGAGTCCTGTGTTTTGAGTTTACAGACGGAAATAACTCTGAGTTTCGAGAAGAACAATGTTTGTCAACATTTATTCTACGGTTCAGTCATGCCCCGCCGACGAATACGTACTTCTCTTGAACAACTTCAGCCATATGGTCGGGGTCGCAGTGTTAGCCTGCAACATGCGTAAGGGTAACGCTGTTGACATTATCGCCCAGTTTACACCGTGTTTTAAACACGAGAGGTGGTGTTAAGTTGATTTTGTGCCTGTTTTTTGACCATGCCATTTTGGCGTAATTGTATTGGGACCTGTAAAACAAATCTGAAGATGGTCATCGCTGACTGAAAACGTTGGTATCGGGACCAAAATGTTTTATGATCATACGACATCGCAGTGGATGAGTGCATGTCCGAAGGAACGTGGGGTCGCACTTCTTATTAACACAGGTAATGTAATGTTGTATTTATCCTCTGGTACCTGTCTAGCAACTTCCAATTAAATATCTTCCCTCTATGGGAATTACAGTAAGCGTTCGCGTACAGATAAGTGACATGGTTTTCTTTGGATATTTGTGCTAAGTTCGAATGGGACCAAACTGCTGAGGTCATCCGTTCCTAGGCTTACACACTACTTAATCAAACTTTAACTTACTTACGCTAAGGACAGGAATCGAACCTCCGACGGCGGGAGCCGCGCGAAACGTGGCAAGGCGCGCCAGACCGCATGGCTAGCCCCGCGCGGCTAATGACATGCTGACAGAATATAGAAATTTGGTTCTGGCAGTGAAGCATGCACCGATGGCCGAAATGTTTAAGGCGACCCCCGTGACCAGCGAGAAATCTATGTTCTAGTTCCCGTCTGGCACAAACTTTCGATGTCGTCATTCGATTCTACTGTTGAGTGGTACTTAAGTAAATAAATTAGTAAAATCAAAGTGAACTAGAAATTAGAATATAAATGAAAGACTTGGTTTAGTTTTGAGAGTTACATACTCGCAAGCAGCGGGCCGAACAGCAGAACAGAAGAGACAATGACCATGAAGTCAGCAACTTCCACATAAGCGGGCGCTGTCGATTCAGCCGTCAGGGCATCGCCCGACCGGCTCACGTGTTTCTCAGTTGTCGTATGTGAGCAAAGGCCCTCGCCTACATCCCAAGAGCCAATGACCGACGTTAAGAAGATTCTTCGAGAAGCTTTTCAACGTGACAGAAGAGGCAATGACCGGCTCACGTGTTTCTCAGCCGTCACGTGTGATCAAAGGCCCTCGCCTACATTCCAAGAGCCAATGACCGACGTTAAGAAGATTCTTCGAGAAGCTTTTCAACGTGACAGACGAGGCAATGACCGTGAAGTCGTTCACCTCCAGTAAACTGAAGTGAATAAATACGCAAGACGCAGTGGGCCAGACAGATGAAGCCGGAGGAGGAAGTCAGATGAAGACAGATGAAGACGGAGTCGAAGACGGAGACGAAGACGAGAGACGAAGGAAGAAAAGAAGAGTAGCAGTAGTTTTCAGTCAGTTTCGGTGCTGAAGACCGTCATGCAAGAAGAGTCTGCATCATGCACAGACGAACCAAGTCCGCCGCTGTAATGGAATAGCAAGCAGCCGCCGTAGCGCCAGAAGACAGAAGTTAAAAGGTATATGAAGTCTGGTTTTTACATACCCGGGTGACTCGTGAGAACGGGAAGGAGACGGCCTCACATCAGTAGTCACCTGTGAGCTGGGATGAAGACCTGACAGCCGAAGACTGGCAAGCGGGAGTCCGTGGTTCGAGTCCGGGACACTGGCCTTCCCCCGCCGCGCCGCTCCGCTGGTCGACGCACAACACACGCGGCCGCATAGAGAAGAGAAACACTGGGACGCCACTCCCAAGGTATCATCCGACGCACGACTTCGCTCGCAATAATTAAACCGGCCACCTCGCGCTGCGCGTCTCCCGACAACTGGGCGAGACAGCGACACGAGATACACACCGCTACGCGTAATCAGACGCCGCCGCCGCCGCCGCCGCCGCCGCCGCCGCCGCTGCCGCAGCAGAAGACTTCACAAACGACACAGCTGCCGCTCTCCGAACCAGAACATCCCGTAAGATACAGTTGTACAAATCTTCAATAAAAGTTATCTTATGTAAAAATGATGTTTCATTCGACCTCATACCCGAGCCAAGGAAGAACCCACCCTGCCCACATGTTGTTAAGAGAGAAAAGTTAGTTTATTTAATATTTTCACCCTGACAGAATGCTTTAGAATGCTCATCCTGACAATTGACTTGCATCAAAAGAGAAAACCCAGTTACATTTAGTGACAGAAGTGTCACATTTAGTAACACAACTGCTACATTTGATGTCAGAAGCCGTTATAGTTGTTACATTTGGTGTCAGAAGTATTGGTGTATTTTCAGCAGGAGTACGATGTTTTAGGTGCGAACGACAGGGACATATAGCAAAAAACTGCAGACAACCTCAATGCACTAATTGTCAAAGAATAGGTCACACATTCAAGGAATGCAGGTCTAAGAAAGTTTTTGGAAATAGAAACCAGTTAAACTCAAACGGGAATGTCGGAGCCGCCGCCAGGCGTTCCCAATAAAATTTCATGCCATTAAGGCTAATGTGAAGGCGGAATGCTGGTTATCTGCTACCATACAGGATAAGGAGGCAAGGATACTAGTGGATACAGGTGCAAACGTATCAATAGTAAGTAATGAATGTATTGGAGAAAAGAAATATGACCCTCCAAGGTATAGATTGAGTGGAGTAGGAGGAGGTACAGTGAAGTCATTAGGATGTACATCACTGATTTTCTATATTCGCGGTGTACAATTTCAAGAAGATTTAGAAGTGGTAACAAAGGTAACTGACGGGTACGACGCGATCCTAGGACTGGATTTCCTGAATAAACATCACGCTAAAATCGACCTCAGACAGCAAACTGTCGAACTTAGCGGAATAGTGTTTCAGCTAGGTGACACCGCTGCAAAGGGCCCGCTGCCGCAAGATTTCCCCAACCGGAAGGCGAAATCAACTATACTGCGTGCAACGTCCTTGAAGGTTGATTCGCGGGATCAGATACCGTCTGGCTCAGGAAAACTTGTCTGGATGACCGTTGACCCCGAAGTACCTACAGATACAGTGTGTCTAATAGAGCCTTTAGAGGAAAATGAGGAATTAGATGTATCACATTGTTTTGTACGTAGAAGTGTTGTACGGGTTCAAGACGTTGAGGGAGAAAGGAAAGTACCGGTACATATTGACAATTTCGGAGTGGAGGACAAAGAGTTGCATAAGGGAATATTAGTAGCTACAGTCAGTACTTTTGAAGAAGAAGATTTCATTTGGTCAGATATTAACGATGGTCAGAAACCAGACGCCTATAAAACCGCATTACGCCAGAAGATTGAGCATTTGCAAGGAAAGGATAGAGACACGATAGAAGCAGTTTTAGTTGAGTTTCAAGATTTATTTAATGCAGAAGGTCCACTGCCAGCAACAGATATCACACAGCATAGGATCCCAACAGGAAATAGCCCCCCAGTTTATAGGAAGCCTTATAGAGTTCCGCATCACTTACAGCCAGTACTGGATGAATTTTTAGAACAGCATCTAAAAGATGGAATTATAGAATATTCTGATTCTCCTTATAATTCAAATATTGTAATTATTCCAAAGAAGTCTCCCGACGGTACGAAACGATATAGATTTTGTTGTGACTACAGACACCTTAACAAACAAACTATCTCAGATGTTTATCCTCTTCCAAACATTACAGACATCATTGACAGTTTGGGTAACAGTAAATACTTTTCAACAATCGATCTACGTAGCGGATATCATCAATTGGAAGTTGCACCTGAAGATAGGTATAAAACAGCATTTTCTACCCCTGGAGGCCATTGGCAATTTAAAAGAATGCCTTTCGGTTTGAAAAATGCACCAGCAACTTTTCAAAGACTGCTCGATGGAGTATTGCGAGGACTCAAAACTCAGCAATGTTGTGTATATCTAGACGATATTATTGTATTTTCCAAAGACATTAATGAACATGCTGTGCGTCTGCGTAATGTTTTTCAGAGACTTAGAAAAGCTAAATTAACATTAAATATGGAAAAATGTAGTTTTGCATTGACAGAGGTTACATACCTAGGGCATGTCATTAGTGAGGAAGGAATTAAAACAGATCCTCGACTAATTTCGGCAGTTAAGGACTTCCCAACACCACAACGCGTTAAGGCAGTACAAAGTTTCATTGGTCTCGCATCGTACTATCGGAAATATGTTCAAAATTTCGCTGAAATTGCCCGACCCTTAACCCAATTATTGAAAAAGGGTGCAAAATTTCATTGGTCTGAAGATTGTGAATCAGCATTTCAAACCCTTAAAGATAAGTTAACACACAGTCCAGTATTAGCCTACCCAGATTATAATAAAGAATTTATTTTATCCTGTGACGCAAGTGGTCATTCAGTAGGAGTTGTTTTGAGTCAGAATATTAATGGCGCGGAACACCCCATAGCCTACGCTTCGAGACAACTAACAACGGCAGAAAGAAATTATTCCACAACGGAGAAAGAATTGTTAAGTGTTATTTATGGTATCAAATACTTTAAATGCTACTTGTACGGTAGGAAATTCATGGTCATTACAGACCACGCAGCTTTAAAATGGTTGCTTGGATTAAAGGATCCATCTAGTCGTCTTACCCGTTGGGCCCTATGTCTTTCCGAAATGGATTTCGAAGTTATCCATAAACCAGGCAAAAAACACACGAATGCAGATTGTCTAAGTCGGAAAATAGCACTTTTGGAAGCAACAGGCCGAGATACTGACGACTGGAGAAAGGCACAAGATGAGGATACAGAATGCAAAAAATACGCAACTCAGAAACAATTTTGCTTTGAAGATGGTGTATTATGCCGTAAAACAAAACTTGGACCGCGAATTGTTGTTCCCCTACACCTTAGACAAGAAATAATGGCAGAGGCCCACGATCATATCCTTGCAGGACACGATGGACAGCGGACAACCGAAAGACGTGTAGCAGAGCGATTTTGGTGGCAAACCAGAAAGCAGGATGTTGCGCAGTACGTTCGTAATTGCATTGCGTGCGCACAACGAGCTGAACTTTCTCGTTCAAAAATACCCTTACAGAGGCTCCCCGAAGCTTCATGTCCATTTCAAATCTGCGGAATCGATCTCTACGGGCCATTTCATAAAACACCTGCTGGTAATAAGTATGTTCTTACAATTATAGATCACTTTTCACGCTATCTAGCTATGGTGAGTCTCCCAGATCAGCAAGCAAATACAGTTGCCCAAGCTTTAGTTAACAACTGGATACTTAAATTTGGCGTACCTGAAGCTATTATCACAGATCAGGGATCTAATTTTATGTCGGAATTAATGAAACAACTATGCCACTTACTAAAAATACGTAAATTACGCACAACTCCGTTACACCCTCAGTGCAACGGGCGTACAGAAAGAGTTCATCGGACAATTGGCAAGATGCTTAGTTATTATATTAACGAACAACATTCTAATTGGGATACGTATTTACCAATAATCGTGTCGGTATACAACGCCAAAACGCATGAAGCAACTGGCATGTCACCTTATGAAGTGGTCTATGGGAGAAAAATGCCGTCCCCTTTTGATGTAATCAGGCAGAAAAATGGAAAAGTCGGAGAAACAGTAAGAGATTTCAGTCGAATGATGAAGGATGTATGGAAAAAGGTTCAAAAATCTAATACAAAGGCTTTGGAACGACAGGAAAGATTAGGTAATACCCAAGCTAAATATCCAAATTACAAAATAGGTCAGTGGGTTATGGTTTCAACTCCTTACATTGCTAAAGGAAAAACGAAGAAATTTGTAACAAACTACAGAGGTCCTTATCAAATTATTGAGATCACGTCACCAGTCAACGTTAAATTGCAACTGCCCACCCGAACTACCATTGTCCATGAAAGTCGTTTAAAACCTTTTAAGGGCGCTCCAGAAGTAATTCCTTCAACAATAGGGTCTGCTTTTCCGAAGGGTGGAGGAAGTTCCCGTAAAGGAAAAAGAGTGGCCACGCCAGCACAACATACAGACATGGCACCATACAATCTTCGACCAAGAGTGCGAATGTCCTAGTGGAATCTCAGTAGACAGTGGATAGTATAAAAATGTACATAATTAATAAATGATTTATTTTTTAAGAAAAAGAAAAGTTGAACGTAGAAACATGTAGATCTTGTAGTTAACAATGTATTTCTTCTTTTCTTTGTTTTTGTTTTTATTAGGTTGGTAGGTTCATAACCATGTTGTTTGCTCTTTTCAGAAAACGCCATGCAAGTATTTCCTACACAAAACCTGTCCTACCTCAATGACTCCCTTGACAGTTCCCTTCTGAAGTCATTAGATATGTTCATAAACTCACAGCAAGGCAAAATTGATGCCAATGTTATGATGCAACATGTTTAAAATTAAAAGGTGAACACAAAACTAAAATTATAATGCTAGGAACGGGTATATCTGGAACCTTTGTGTTGGTGTTTCTACTTTGTACAGTTTTCTTTTATCTAAGACGAAAAAAGAAGCCAAATAATAATATACCACTTCATCAAATCCCTGTTAACTGGATACCACACTCTTAACTGGCGTACTTCAGTAGTTACTTTTGAGCATTAGTGTATTAATTTTGTTTATTGTACTTCATTCTTTATTAAACAGTCTCATGTTAAAATAAACAATACTGTAGAATAGATATTCTTACATTCATATAGGTTTGATTAAACAGGTGTTGCTATGTTACTTTCTAAGTGAATAATCTATTTTTGTTCATTCATTGTCATAAAGATTTGTTACACTTATTACAACCATTTATATAAGAACTATGTGATTCATGACCGTACAGTGCTTTAGTAAAGTGCTAAAGTATTTTCAACATACTTAATGTGAAGCGTGTGTAATTTTCTAAGTCGAGAGTTTTCAATGCTTGTGCTCTTGCCGTGTGAAGAGTGGAGGAATGTTGAGTGGTAAATTCGAGGGCGAATTTCTCCGAAGGGTGGAGGAATGTTGAGTGGTACTTAAGTAAATAAATTAGTAAAATCAAAGTGAACTAGAAATTAGAATATAAATGAAAGACTTGGTTTAGTTTTGAGAGTTACATACTCGCAAGCAGCGGGCCGAACAGCAGAACAGAAGAGACAATGACCATGAAGTCAGCAACTTCCACATAAGCGGGCGCTGTCGATTCAGCCGTCAGGGCATCGCCCGACCGGCTCACGTGTTTCTCAGTTGTCGTATGTGAGCAAAGGCCCTCGCCTACATCCCAAGAGCCAATGACCGACGTTAAGAAGATTCTTCGAGAAGCTTTTCAACGTGACAGAAGAGGCAATGACCGGCTCACGTGTTTCTCAGCCGTCACGTGTGATCAAAGGCCCTCGCCTACATTCCAAGAGCCAATGACCGACGTTAAGAAGATTCTTCGAGAAGCTTTTCAACGTGACAGACGAGGCAATGACCGTGAAGTCGTTCACCTCCAGTAAACTGAAGTGAATAAATACGCAAGACGCAGTGGGCCAGACAGATGAAGCCGGAGGAGGAAGTCAGATGAAGACAGATGAAGACGGAGTCGAAGACGGAGACGAAGACGAGAGACGAAGGAAGAAAAGAAGAGTAGCAGTAGTTTTCAGTCAGTTTCGGTGCTGAAGACCGTCATGCAAGAAGAGTCTGCATCATGCACAGACGAACCAAGTCCGCCGCTGTAATGGAATAGCAAGCAGCCGCCGTAGCGCCAGAAGACAGAAGTTAAAAGGTATTTGAAGTCTGGTTTTTACATACCCGGGTGACTCGTGAGGACGGGAAGGAGACGGCCTCACATCAGTAGTCACCTGTGAGCTGGGATGAAGACCTGACAGCCGAAGACTGGCAAGCGGGAGTCCGTGGTTCGAGTCCGGGACACTGGCCTTCCCCCGCCGCGCCGCTCCGCTGGTCGACGCACAACACACGCGGCCGCATAGAGAAGAGAAACACTGGGACGCCACTCCCAAGGTATCATCCGACGCACGACTTCGCTCGCAATAATTAAACCGGCCACCTCGCGCTGCGCGTCTCCCGACAACTGGGCGAGACAGCGACACGAGATACACACCGCTACGCGTAATCAGACGCCGCCGCCGCCGCCGCCGCCGCCGCCGCCGCCGCCGCTGCCGCAGCAGAAGACTTCACAAACGACACAGCTGCCGCTCTCCGAACCAGAACATCCCGTAAGATACAGTTGTACAAATCTTCAATAAAAGTTATCTTATGTAAAAATGATGTTTCATTCGACCTCATACCCGAGCCAAGGAAGAACCCACCCTGCCCACATGTTGTTAAGAGAGAAAAGTTAGTTTATTTAATATTTTCACCCTGACAGAATGCTTTAGAATGCTCATCCTGACAATTGACTTGCATCAAAAGAGAAAACCCAGTTACATTTAGTGACAGAAGTGTCACATTTAGTAACACAACTGCTACATTTGATGTCAGAAGCCGTTATAGTTGTTACACTACTGTTGGACGTTGGCCGTATTAGCAGCTGCGAACACATTTCCTGTATTTGCGATCATAGACGGAAATAATATTTCTTATACTTTATTATCTGCTGTAACACTCATTACTCATTACGTCCCGCAAAATATTTTATGCAGGAAAGGCACCTACTGCCTTGCCTGCAACTCCGCTTAATATCAAGGTGATCCAATTCCCTTCTGAAGAACTAGAATAATACGATACAACACTTGTGCGGAATCCATTAATTAGCAAACGTTTGCTAGGCGCTACTGAACTTTTCCACAAATTACGATTTCAGTTCTAGGGTTTCTGCCGTCCATGAAGTGAAAGATGCAGATGAAACAAAATTGAGTACGACTGACTTAGAACTGAAAGCAATTAGTATTTTAATACAGTGATGAGCAACTTCTTCTGGTTTCATCTAGAAATAAATGCTGTTAAACTAAACCACCACCGCAAAGTTTTAAACATGGCTGTACGTTCAGAGACCGTTTCTAAGTTACAATTGCAAGAAATGAGTCCGTTGCATCCTGTGACCGTACAGGTATGAGCAGCCCATAGTGGCTCGCCTTCACTTATTCACTTTTGTGACTAAAGCCCTTTAGGCGTGTTAATTATTTTATATGTGACATGTAAGTATTGCCTCTGTCTTTTACTGTTATTCAGTACTTACACTCTTCAAATAAAGATGTCTTACCCTATAACTCTGTGACTATGTTATAGTTCACTTTAATTGTTTTTAATTCTGATGAAGGCAATCCTAGTAGTGTCTAAACCAGGTTAATTAAGTCTAAAAATAGTGACCGAGGACCTATTTCTTGCAATTGTAAACCACTATCGTTATACCATTACGTGACACTTTCATGCAAGCAACTTCCGCCCAGCGTAAGGTTATACATTTGAGTAGAGAACAGGTCCTCGTTCCTCCTGGATGCCCCAGCCTGTCGGCACGCCACTTCCGGTATTTGGGGAGGAGCATGAGATATCCTCAGAGTGGCAACAATGCAATCTCCTTATAGGGGCCACTATGGAGCATTTCCTTAACTAATTCTTCTGGGCAATCATATCTTACGTGACTTGGATGCAAAATTAAAGTTCGCTCCCTCATTTCTAAGGACTGCGCCTAATGACATATACTATGTGATCAAAAGTATTCGGACACACCAAAAAACATACGTTTTTCATATAGGTGCACTGTGCTGCCATCTACTGCCAGCGACATCAGTAGTCATTAAACATCGTAAGAGAGCAGAATGGGGCACTCAGAGGATCTCACGGACTTCGAACGTGGCCGGGTGATAGGTTGTCACTTGTATCATACGTCTGTATGCGAGATTTCCAGTCTCCAAAACATCCCTAAGTCCACTGTTTCCGATGCGGTAGTGAAGTGGAAACGTGGAGAGACACATACAGCACAAAAGCTTATAGGCCGACCACGTCTGTTCACTGACAGAGACCGCCTACAGTTGAAGAGCGTCGTAATGTGTAATAGGCAGACATCCATGCAGACCATCTCACAGGTATTCCAAACTGCATCAGGATCCACTGTAATTATGGCAGTTGGGCGGGAGGTGAGAGAACTTGGATTTTATAGTCGAGCGGCTGCTCATAAGCCACACATCGCGCCGGTAAATGCCAAAAGACGCCTCACATGGTTAAGTAGCATAAACATTGGACAGTTGAACAGTGTAAAAACGTTGTGTCGAGTGAGAAATGACGGTACACAATGTGGCAATCCGACGGCACGGTGTGGCTGTCGCGAATGCCCGGTGAACGTCATCTGACAGCGTGTGTAGTGCCAACAGTAAAATTCTGAGGCGGTGGTGTTATGGTGTGGTCGTGTTTTTCACGGCGGCAGTGCTTTCACACCTTTTTGTTTTGCGTTGCACTATCACAGCATAGGGGTACATCGATGTTTTAAGCACCTTTTTCCATCCCACTATCGAAGAGCAATTCGGGGATGGCGATTCCATCTTTCAACACGATCTAGCACCTGTTCATAATGCACAGCCTGTGGCGGAGAGGTTGCACGACAATATCATCCCTGTAATGGACTGGCTTGCACGGAGTCTTGACCTGAATCCTGTTGTTGTTGTTGTCTCAAGTCCAGGGGCTGGTTGGATGCAGATCTCCACGCTACCCTATCATTGTGCAAGCTTCTTCATCTCCCCGTACCTACTGCAACCTACATTCTTCTGAATCTGCTTATTGTATTCATCCCTTGGTCTCTCACTAAGATTTTTATCCTCCACGCTGCCCTCCAATACGACGAGGTAAATTGGTGATCCCTTGATGCCTCAGAACATGTCCTACCAACCGATCCCTTCTTCTAGTCCAGTTGTGCCACAAATTTCTCTTCTCCCCAATTCTATTCAATTCCTCCTCATTGGTTATGTGATCTACCCATCTAATCTTCAGCATTCTTCTGTAGCACCACATTCCGAAAGCTTATATTCTCGTCTTGTCCAAACTATTTATCGTCCATGTTTCACTTCCATACATGGCTACCCTCCATACAAATACTTTCAAAAACGACTTCCTGACACTTAAATCTATACTCGATGTTAACAAATTTCTCTTCTTCCGAAACGTTTTCCTTACCATTGCCAGTCTACATGTTATATCCTCTCTACTTCGACCATTATAAGTTATTTTGCTCCCCAAATATCAAAACTCCTTCACAACTTTAAGTTTCTTATTTCCTAATCTAATTCCCTCAGCATCACCCGATTTAATTCGACTACATTCCATTATCCTCGTTTTGCTTTTGTTGATGTTCATCTTATATCCTCCTTTAAGACACTGTCTATTCCATTCAACTACTCTTCCATGTCCTTTGCTGTCTCTGACAGAATTTCAATGTCATCAGCGAACCTCAAAGTTTTTATTTCTTCTCCATGGATTCTAATACATACACCGAATTTTTCTTTTGTTTCCTTTACTACTTTCTCAATACCCAGATTGAATAACATCGGGGACAGGCTATAACGCTGTCTCTTTCCCTTCCCAACCACTGCTTCCCTTTCATGCGCCGGCCGGGGTGGCCGAGTGGTTCTAGGCGGTACAGTCTGGAACCGCGCGACCGCTACGGTCGCAGGTTCGAATCCTGCCTTGGGCATGGATATGTGTGATGTCTTTAGGTTAGTTAGGTTTAAGTAGTTCTAAGTTCTAGGGGACTGATGACCTTAGAAGTTAAGTCCCATAGTGCTCAGAGCCATTTGAACTATTTGAACCCTTTCATGCCCCTCGACTCTTATGACTGACGTCTGGTTTCTGTACAAATTGTGAATAGCCTTTCGCTCCCTGTATTGTACCCCTGCCATCTAGCTTCTAAGGTCAGTCGCAGGGTCAGTATTGCCTCATGTGTGCCAACATTTCTACGGAATCCTAACTGGTCTTCCCCGAGGTCGGCTTCTACCAGTTTTTCCATTCGTCTGTAAAGAATTCGCGTTAGTATTTTGCAACCGTGACTTATTATACTGATAGTTCGGTAATTTTAACATCTATGAACATTTGTTTTCTTCGGGATTAGAATTATTATATTCTTCTTGAAGTAATAGGGTATTTCGCCTGTCTCATACAACTTGCTCATTAGATAGTAGAGTTTTGTCAGGGCTGGTTCGAATGGAAAGGTGTCTCCTCCCGGGGCATTGTTTCGACTTAGGTCTTTCAGTGCTCTGCCAAACTCATCACGCAGTATCATATCTCACATTTCATCTTCATCTATATCCTCTTCCATTTCCATAATATTGTTCTCAAGTACATCGCCCTTGCATAGACCCTCTATATACTCCTTCCACTTTTCTGCTTTCTCTTCTTTGCTTAGAACTGGGTTTCCATCTGGGCCCTTGATATTCATACAAGTGGTTCTCTTTTCTCCAAACGTCTCTTTAATTTTCCTGTAGACAGTATCTATCATACCCCTAATGAGGTATGCCTCTACAACCTTACGTTTGTCCTCTAGCCATTCCTGCTTAGCCATTTTGCACTGCCTGTCAATCTCATTTTTGAGACATTTGTATTCCTTTTTGCCTGCTTCATGTACTGCATTTTTATATATTCTTCTTTAATCAATTAAATTCAATATATCTTCTGTTACCCAAGGATTTATACTAGCCCTTGTTTTTCTACCTGCTTTATCCTCTGCTGCCTTCACTATTTCATCCCTCAAAGCTACCCATTCTTCTTCTACTGTATTTCTTTCCCCTATTCCTGTCAATCGTTCTCTAATGATCTCCCTGAAACTCACTACAACATCTGGTTGTGTCAGTTTATCCAGCTCCCATCTCCTTAAATTACCACCTTTTTGCAGTTTCTTCAGTTTTAATCTACAGTTCATAACCAATAGATTGTGGTTAGAGTCCTCATCTGCCCCTGAAAATGTCTTACAATTTAAAACCTGGTTCCTAAATTTCTGTCTTACCACTATATGATCTATCTAGAACCTTCCAGTATCTCCCGGCCTCCTCCACGGATACAACCTTCTTTCTTGATTCTTGAACCACGTGTTAGCTATGATTAAGTTATGCCTTGCGCAAAATTCTACTAGGCGGCTTCCTCTTTCATTTCTTAGCCCCGTTCCATATTTACCTACTTCGTTTCATTCTCTTCCTTTTCCTACAATCGGATTCCAGTTACCCATGACTATTAAATTTTCGTCTCCCTTCACTATGTGAATAATTTCTTTTATCCCATTGTGCATTTCATCAATCTCTTCGTCATTTGCGGAGCTAGTTGGCATTTAAACTTGTACTACTGTAATAGGCGTGGGCTTCGTGTTTATCTTGGCCACAATAATGGGTTTCTATGCTGTTTGTAGTAGTTTACGCGCTCTCCCATTTTTTTATTCATTATTAAATCTACTTTACACTAACCCTGTTTGATTTTGCATTTATAACCCTGTATTCACCTGCCCAGAAATCTTGTTCCTTCAGGCTCCGAACTTCACTAATTCCCGTTATATCTAACTTTAACCTACCCATTTCCCTTTTTAAATTTTCTAACCTATCTGCCCGATTAAGGGATCTGACATTCCTCTTGACTAGTCCCCTCCCGGAGATCCGAATAGGGGACTGTTTTACCTCCGGAATATTTTACTCAAGAGGACGCCATCGTCATTTAACCATACCGTAAAGCTGCATGCCTTCGGGAAAAATTACACCTATAGTTTCTCCTTGCTTTCAGCAGTTCGCAATACCAGCACAGCAAGGCCTTTTTGGTTAGTGTTACAAGGCCAGATCAGTCAATCATCCAGACTGCAGCGCCTGCAACTACTTATAAGGCTACTGTCCTGTTCAGGAACCACACGTTTGTCTGGCCTCTCAACAGATACCCCTCCGTTGTGGTTGCACCGACGGTACGGCCATCTGTATCGCTGAGGCACGCAAGCCTCCCAATCAATGGCAAGGTCCATGGTTCATGGGTGGGAGGGGGGGGGGGAAGACTTGAATCCTAAGGAACACCTTTGAAAAGTTTTTAATTGCCGACGTCGGGCCAGGCCTCACCGAACGACTTCGATACTTCTCCTCAGTGCAGTACTCCGTGAAGAATGGGCTGCCATTCCACAAGAAACCTTCCAGCACCTGACTGAACGTATGCCTGCGAGAGTGGAAGCTGTCATCAAGGCTAAGGGTGGGCCAACACCGTATTGAACTCTAGCATTACCAATGGAGGACACCACGAACTTGTAAGTCATTTTCAGCCAGGTGTCGGTATGCTTTTGATCACATAGCGTATATAAATTGGAAGATTGGTAATTTTATTATAAGAACAAGCTATTTTCTGCTCTAGAAGTCCAATTGTGTGCGCTGAATAATCTTTCAAATCTAATTATGTGAGCTGCATAAGGTTTCCTGTATCAGTTTATTTCGGTTACTATGCCGACTATGACATACTGTTAACATAATCGACCTAAAAACAAGGTGATATGGTGATACAGACTTACGCTGCACGTTGTTTTGAAGCCAGCGTCGCCATGTTAGATGTTCCAGAACATTATCAAACTGTTGTTTACACGGATTTTACGATTCATTTTTCTTCCTAATTTCTGGCGTCTGGACGCGACAGTAGTTTTAAATAGTAAGTTCAAAATGGCTCTGAGCACTATGGGACTTAACTTCTGTGGTCATCAGTCCCCTAGAACGTAGAACTACTTAAACCTAACTAACCTACGGACATTACACACATCCATGCGCGAGGCAGGATTCGAACCCGCGACCGTAGCGGTCACGCGGTTCCAGACTGAAGCGCCTAGAACCGAACGGCCACACCGGCCGGGTTAAATAATAAGTACGGGGCCTTTTGGGAAAGTAAGTTTCAATCGGTTGCGAAATTGAAACCACCGTGAAATTCAAAAATGTTTTATCTGCAACAGTTCGCTAATTCTATGTAGAGTCACCGCTCCGACTTAGACACTTGTCGCAGCGTTGCGCCAACTTTCCAATACTCTCGGCGTAGAATGCAGTCGCCTGTGCTTTCCTCCAATAATCTACGCTGGTCTACAGTTCGTTGACTGTGCCAGAATTTTGTCTTCAAAGCCAAGGGTTCATATGAGCAGCAATGAAACACAGCCACAGTCAGTTATGGGTTGTGTTGTCGGTGATCGAACAGTCCCATCATAACGCTGCAGGAGCATCTTCATTGCCCCTGCGGAGTGCGGCAAAGACTTGTCATGGAGATGGAATTAAATGACGGTTGTGTTATGTGGGCTGCACATCAGAGGAAATCTCTCACCATCATACTTGGCAAGAGACGCTATTCTTTTCGCATCCTTACGTGCTCACTTTGCCCTCAGACTGAAAAGAGCGTGCTGACGCGATCGACGGGCATACATGAGACACTGCCCAAAGCACGTTTGCAAAGCTTCTTCGGATTTTCACAATAGTTCCCATTTCGTTACCGATCGGAACTTACTTTTCGAATAGCTTTGGTATTACAGTGCTTAGACTAATAGCTTTCCTCAGGTAGACATTTTCAAACATTTTTCTAGTCCTTAATACGAAGTACATCCAGTAACACGAAGCATCATGCCTCATAAAAGTAATTTTCCTTTTTTTATACATTTCAAATAACCGAGAATAGCAATATGTGTTGTGAAATGGATGCTTTCGTAAGCCTTTTAAATCCTCTTTTGCATCGATACTTGAAAGTGCTAGAACTCCGGAAATAATGCTTTTTTTCTTACTGATACTGATTCTTACTCCTGATATTTTTAACTTAAGATCATAAGCTAAACAACTTTAATTTTCATGTTCGCAAAAAATTTTATCTACGTTTTCATTGTTCGCCCATAATTGCATGAAATGATGAAAGAAGTAAGCAAGACATGACGACTTGTGGATGTCAACTAAGTGGAAGATTCTTGAAACATCGAACGACTGGAACTGCGGCGAGGTACAGCTGCATACAGAACTGAATTCTTGTTTTTTTATACTGACACTGTGTCATTGTCATTATGATTTACACGTCTTCTCACTTCGAAAGCTTAGACCTACCTCTGAAATGTCATTCAGTGTGTGGCCGACAGTGGCAAAAAACGATAAATTCACTTCTGATAGCATGTTCCAACAATTTGCGATTCAATAAATGTCAGGTGGAGGCAGTTCTGGTGGTATTAATGAGCATTTAAATTTGAACCTCCTACGTTAGTCAGTGCAAAAGAGCGCACTGTGTAGGAAGGAATGCTCTCAATATCCTGGATCCTGTAAAATGTATATTTTGGTTCAACAAATATTTAACTAATTTTTCTACTAATTATAGCCTAATCTCTGTAACATGTACATGCTCCTTAGACAGGTGTTTCAAATATATTTTAATAAATATGTAATTAATACAATGTAGATCCACACTTGGTTTTCACACTAAATTATTGTATCTTTTCGGCAGCAGCTGCCTATTTTCTTCCTTTCCCAAAATATTTCTTGTCAGGACTTCTCAGTGTCAGTTTTGTAGGAATAAAGTGCTTCATTTTACTTCTGAATTTGATTTTGAGGTTCCCAAAGTACGTAACCCTATACCAAACTTTGTGATAAGACACTAATAACAAATAGGATCCTATGCAATTGCCACTTTTAATGATTCATTCATCCATGATGCAGGATATCAAATCTGGTGCAATGTTATTGTTAAATACGACCATCACGAACGTAAGTGAGCATAATAAGTAACTTACGAAGGGTACACGTGGATATTGTCCAAGGTCCTTAAAATTTAAAGTTTAGTTTATCATGCCATCTTATACAGGAAAAGAACTACTGTAATGTGACAAGGATTTTCTTTTCATAAAAACGGTGAAAGTGATCGAAAATCTGTGCTAAAATTTTTATGTGCTTGAGAGAAGCAGGCAAGATTCACTGGGTACTGAGGAGGAAAGACCAAGATCCAGTTTCTATGTAGAGGTTTTTTCTTCTTCTTCTATGTTTCACCTTGTAATGGCGTAGCTCCATATTGCTGGCTTTCCAACAATAGTTGCTATACACTCATACATTATTTAGTAATGTAGCAAGTACCAGTATAAAATTGCGGCAAATTGTGCACCCTGAATAGTCCGAAAAAGAGATTTCTCGGTAAGCTCAGCAGAAACAGTCATGAGTAACTGTCACAGGGATTGTGCGTCAAGTTAGTTTTTAAGTAAAATGAAAGCATCAGAAACGACAAGGACTGAATCTTCTAAAAGATTACATGTCATAAGTCATAGGTAGTAGGGAAAAGCTGCCGTAACCCCACGCTGAATTGTTTCCAAATTTATTCAATATGGCGGATCCAAGATGGCAGCAATAGATGCGGCAGAGTCACACTGACGTCATGTTGGGAAGTTCAAATTCTGGCTGGAAACTAGGTCCATTGGGCTACCTGCTCTGGTGTCAGGTATGTGGATTACTCTACTTTATCTTTTATTGATTGACAGGACTCTGTGGTAGTAACATTCTCTCCACAGTGATAGATATAATCTCGCCCCCCAAAACACTGCTGCATATGCAGTATTTTTGCCAGGTTACATTTCAATTTAACATTCTGATAGTATTTACCATGTATATTTATTTACCATCTATATTATTTGTGCGCAGCAGTTAAAGTTTCATTCTTACTTCTCTATTCTCTAAACTTCAAACACTTTGAGAGAGGACCATATAGGCATTCCTTTCTCTCAAAAACTCCAAACCCAGTATACAGGCGACTCTCAATCCCTTTACAACCAGGAACGTGCAATTGAATGCTCCGTTTCCCATAAATACGTCCACCTGTAACCGACTCTTCACTACCTGTGCTTGGGCACCAATGGCACCCGACACTTTGCGACTGGCAACACTGGTACTTTATGCAATTGGCGCCACTTCCTATAGAAATCATAACTTATCATATTAACTGTAGCTCCTGTATCAATTATGATATTGAAAGGTATACTAAGAACTTTAGCCTGAACCACAGCCTGTATCAACTCACTATCTGCTTGGTTACATCTCTTATTCTCAGATAAAAGTTTCTCCTTCACTCCAACACCGTTGTTATATCTTAACATTTTGACTACATCCTGTTCCTCTTTAGTCTCTTGTGAGCTCTCCCTCCGTCCCACGGCCAACAACGGAGAGCTAATTGCGGCCGTCTTTAGTTTATCGAATCAGTTCATGTAGGACGATTATCATTCGTCACATTAACTATTCTCACACTTTGATTCTGGTTCTGCCATTCCGGGTTGTTTGAAATACCTGCTTGACGTGTTCGTTCCTACTATTGCTATTGTTCGAGTATATTTCGGGATTATTCTGATTGTTCTGTCTCGGATACCAGGCCTTGCAAACCTATTCTTCCCGTGTGGCCCTGCGTCTCGCATCTGCTGTTGATTTCCACCTCCTGGGCTAAATCTTTCCTCATATCTTCGTTTCCGTCTGTATTGAGGTGAACTGTTTCCCCAAGCATGTCTATTGTTATTACCTTTCTCATCATTCAGTTGACTGTTAAATTGCTGATTTCTATTCATAAAGTTTACCATTGTGGTTTCGTTCATTAGAACAATTCCCACAATTATTCTAACCATTTTGTCTATTGTTATTCTTTTCTTTATACTCGTAACGATTTCCATTGCCAGTTTGCAAGTCTTCCTGAATTAAGTCTATTGAATCCAAGACAGACAAGAAGTTATCCAAATCACTGTCTGGTTCATGGATTAGTTTCTCTTTAATATTGGGTGGAGGTCTGGCTTTTAATAAGCTGATCACATCACGATTTGAGATCGGTTGGTCCCAATATCCCGTTTTGTTCATATATTTTTTCGAAATACTTTCTTAGGCTTCCTTGTTTAGGACTATATGCGTCTGGGCTGTATACTTCTTTTCTAAGTCTTTCCTGAGTACAAGGTGACCAGTACTTATTTAAAAAAGGCTTTCTCAAATTGTTCACAGGTGTAGCTGGTTTCAGTTGCATCGGTCGCCCAAGAGCAGCATCTCCTACTATGTGCGAAACAATAAACTGTATCTTTTGTTTCTCGGTCCATGCTCTGGGCAGTATGTTCCGAAAACTCTTTATGAATACAACCAGGTGAATATTTTTCTTGTCGATGAAGAAGGTCTGAAACTGGCGGCGTATGATTAAACTCTCCTCCGTCGTTATTGAAGACACAGTATGCGCAGCCCACACACTATTCAACTGTTCACTGTTAGGACTACAAATTCCTGCCTGCACCCCACAAATCGCACTATAGGTGGCAGAGAACGGCGGATTTTCGAATGAAACATGAGAAGCAGGTGTATCATTGTCCTCCATTCTCATGTTATTTATTCTTTCTTGTTCTGTCTGATTAATCTGACTAGCCGAGTGAACTGCATGAATTGTGCGTCTCACTTCTGTCTCTATTTTATCGTCTATCTGTTTCTCTTTGTTATCTATCCATCTTTCTACTTTTTCTACGACTTTATTAGTATGTTCCGCTAGGCAGTTCTGTATTCTTTCCTCATTTCCTATCTCTATATTTTCTACCCGGTTGTGTTCTGAATATCTTCCTTCACGCTATTCTGCTCTACCTGCAGATTTTGTACCTCTGTTGTTAGACTATCTACCAAATTTGGCAATTCTTGGTATGCTTGTTTCAAACTGGCTATGTCTGCTTTCATGAATTCGAAACTTTTAACTTGTTGATATATTCTGTTTTCCCTCTCTTTTCCCCTCTCCTCTGCCTCTCTTCCTGTGTTTCTGGAACTGATCTAACTTCATCAGAATTGTTGCGGCGTCGTAAACTTGCGCGGCGCACGTAACTATTTGCTTACTTGCGGACCCGGCTGTTTCACCCGCAACAGTTGGCAACACACTGCTATCAACGCTATGCACTATCTCTGCGCACTGATGTGCAGTCTGTACTTCATGACCCTTAATATTTTCTTGCATCTTTCTATTGGATACAGATCCCATGGGGATTTCCTGCAATTCGTTAGCACCAACCTCTCGTGAACCTACTTCTATATCAACTTCTCCCCTAGTCTCACTACGTAATCTCATGGACTCGGAACGAGACGTTATTCTACCACAAAAATTTTCACAAGGCAATCACCAAAAAAAAAAAAAAACTAAAAGTAATACAATTTAAAATTTCTAATTCTACACAAAATTTACAACTAATATAAATTTTCTGGCAAGTCGAGCCCCACGCTGGGCGGCAGTTATCGCGTAACTTATTTTTTAAAACGAAGGAGAATATTCTGATAATTGAATGAAATGTGTTTTTAAAAATTCTCTTTTATGTTTGTTAAAAGCCACGGCTACATTTTCTCAGGGCGCTATCGCCAGAAATATCATACATATCCCAACGTGAAGACACTCGTCTCACTCACGATGGATTAAAAAATTCTTTCTTTTGTATTACGCGATAAGCCAATTAAACAATTTTTTTTTTTTTTTTTGAGATATGATGCTCCAGGATGGCTGCCTATGCGCAATGGAAGCGTACACATTTAGAGAAATTACGCTTAATAAAACTATACCTCTGGCCAAAAGTGAATTGGAAAATATTACAAGATGCCGTTTTGTAATTATTGAGATTATTTTTTAATACTCTTAGCATTAAAAGACTATTAAAATAGCATATATCATTTTTATTATTAATGGTGTCGCTACAAAAATGAGCCTATACAAAATGACCAGGCAACATTTCATTACTACGTAACTCAACCATGTGCAGGAAACGTACTTGCTACTGAAAAGAACACAATTTTGAATTCTTATTTTTATATATATTCAGAATATGACTAGTATTACTACAGATAATTGTTTTAGTTACAGACCGTGACCAATAAGCGTCCGTCAGCTGGAACATACGAACCAAGAAGACAATGAAACCAAAAACGTTCGTCATTTTTGTACCAAATGATAATAATACTACACATTAATATTCTGAGAGCGCATATAGTGCTTCCATGGTCGTGTTCGATAATTTAATTTATACTCTTTTTTTTTTTCTCTGGAGGCTATGCTGTGACCAGACATTCATGCATATACCACGAAGACAGATCCCGAAAAACTAAGCACATGCTCCGTATATACTGGCAGCAGTAGCTATAGCCTGCAAGGTTGCTTGGTTGTCCACCGCGACCAATGTTCACAAGTCAGTTGGTCCCCACAAACGGTGGCCTCATACGCGGTCACAGCGCCCTCGCAGGAAAGCGGCAACTCTCCGAACAGGTGTAAAAAAGCTGGGCTCGTTCCCCATCACAAAGGCGTCCACTGATGGCACTGATTCCGATCTGTCGTGGTTGCTGCCGTGGTTCCTGGAACGAGCTGCGATCATCTCCAGACACTGGGATTACAACTACATATGTATTTTCACACGATTTACCAGATTATCTTATCATTTACGCTCCAGTTCTCGATATCCTAACCTATAATCGTATGTGTTTCTCATCTCCAGAGAACTAGCAAAGGTCTCATCCCCTGTAACTCTTCAGGCTTTCCCGGTGATCTAAATGACGTCTTTAGTTGTTGGGTGTTCTGCCGGATATAAGCGTCGTACTTGCATGATATTTCGGTATCGTTGCTCGTAACCGTCATAAGGTGTGACTTGAGATTGCTCCTCGAGTTGATCTGGTCCAGTATTTATGTCTGTGGCCTTCCCCCTCCTCTGGCAGCGCAGGAATTCCCTTTCATTCTTCTGGCTCGCTCGCTCGCTGTAAAACACTGGCGACATACGCACAGGTGTAGAGGCAGTGCAAGCAGCTGAGTTGCTGTTCCTGCATTGACCTATGGTGTTGGCAGTGGGGCCTGTCTTGACGAGCTGTCCTCATTGAGCGTCCCTGGCTATAGAGACGCTCTTTGTATCGTCATCGGGACAGCGGGAGAGAACTACTCCCGCAGTAGGTCGGGCCAGCGTGTTGTCGGCCTGTGGTGGACCTGTTGGCCCAGCCCACGAATTAAGCGGCTGTCGGAGTGTTCTGCGTTGTCGTAGAACACCCTGGCGATTTCTCGGTTTCAATCCCGCCGGAAAGGGATGCCTGCTTCTTCATGGAGCAACCTCGTGGGGTAGCGAGGCGACTTGTGGAGCGTGTGTCGCAGCGCGCTACTCCGGACGCGTTGTGGCGTCGGAATGTGCGTCGCTGCTACGTTACCCCACTCCACGGCCGCATAGTCCAGAACTGGTCGTACTAAGGTCATGTACATGGAGAGGCCGTGGCGTGGAGGTAGTGCAGACGAGACGTTGAGCAGCGGATGCAGCTCACGTAGTCTCCACACTGCTCGCCCTCCGACGCCGTGGACGTGGGGCAGCCACTTCAAGTGCCTGTCCAGTGTGACCCCGAGGCATTTGCCGGTCCGCAACCGTGGGATGGGGCCCCCACGATCGTGACCGCCATCAGGTCCGGAGGTAGCCTCTTCCTGCCGAAACCGACAGCCTGGCTCTTTGCAGCGTTGTACTTTAGGCGCCACATCGTGGACCTGGCGCCTAGGACGTCACATCCGAGCTGGAGGCGGCGGCGAATCTCGGCCGCATTCATGATGCGGGTGAACAACGCAGTGTCGTCAGCATAACGCGCTAACACCAGGCGTGCCACCCGCGGTGCGTCGGCGGTGTACAGGGAGTACAGCAGGGGGCCGAGAACCGACCCCTGTGGCACTCCCGCTCGAATCTGCCGGTCGGTGGAGGTGCCTCCAGCTGCTCGGAAGTGGAATGTGGGGCCCGAGAGATACGAGTGCAGTAGGACCACGTGCGACGTCGGTACCCCGTGTACAAAAACTTTGTACACGAGCCCGTCGTGCCACACGCAGTCGAAGGCCTCGGATTCGTCGAGGAGCAACGCCCCTAGGTACTCCCGCGTCTCCAGCGCTCGCATTGCCTGCTCCACGAGGCGCAACAGCTGCTGCGTGGTAGAGTGGCTGCTCCGGAACCCGAACTGTTCCTCGGGTCTGAGCTGCTGTTCCGTCACGTGGCGTAGCAGCCGCTCCACGTACAGCTTCTCAAAGACTTTTGACAGGGACTGGAGCATGCTGATCGTCTGGTAGTTCGCTGCCTGACGTGGGTCCTTGCCGCTATTGGGGACGGCAACCACTTCCGCGTGTTTCCACCAGAGACTGGTGTACCTCTGGCTGTAGCAGTCTCAACATGCAGTCGGTGACACCATCCGCGCCACCCGCCTTCTTGGGGTTGAGGCGACGGAGCTGCAGATCGACTTCTACAGCCGTGATTTCCCCTAACACGTCGTCCTCCTCTCGCGCAGTGAGGAGAATCGGGAGGGGTCCTCCACTAGGCGGACGTGGTCAGCAACGAACACGCCATCGACGGGCTGGAAATATTCCGCGAACGTCTCCGCGAGCATGCTGGCATCGGCATCCGGCTCGCAGACAACGTTCACACCCACGTGGAGGGGCGGGACTCGCTGGTGACGGCGATGGAAGCGCCTGGCCGTCCGCCAAGCACTGCCACCTGTCGCCGTTAGGGTGGCCACAGGGCCCGCCCAGTCACGATTGCAGTGATCGTCTATGGCGACCCGAAAGTCGCGCAGCGCCCTGTTGAGGCAGCGCTTCGTCTCGGGCAGCCGCGTGAGCTGCCACTCTCGAAAGAGGCGATTTTTGAGTGTGATCGCCTCCAAGATGTGCTGCGTGAGGTGGCGCGAGATTTCTCGAGGTCGTCCTGGCCGCCTGGGAGTGGCCGCCTCTGCTGCGCCGAGAGTGTGGCGGGTGAAGAAGGCCAACGCTACGTCGGCTCCCTGTTCACCCGGGTTGGGCGCGCCTTCGAGGCGATGTCTGACCTCGGCACGAAATCTGGCCTCATCGATGCCGCGGAAGTTGTGGCGGTCGGGCGGCATAGAGACACCAATGGCGTCCACATCGAAGTCCACCCGAAGGTGGTCGGACGACATGGCGCATCTAACTGTGGCAGATGTGAAGTGCCCGACACTTTTCAGTACGGCGACGTGGAGCACGTCAGGCTGGCCGCGATGGGGGGAAGACGGTGTTGTCACGGGGCGCCATGCCGTTATGTGGCGCGAAGGAGGCGGCGGCCGCTGGCGATAGTGATGCGGGAAATCCATTGCGTGAGCTTGGCGTTCAAGTCGCCCGCAATGAAGATTGCGCAGCGGCAGGGTTGGCCCGGCCCGCACCCGGCGACGCCTGCGTGGGGCGGCATCCCGCGCGTTACTCGTGGGTGCGGCGGTTGCCACCCGCCCGGGCGAAGCCGTGGACGGCGCAGCCGGCTGCTGGCGCTCCCCAGCGGCCTGCTCCGTTCGCTGGGTGGAGGAGGCAGTCGGTCGGCCGCGGTGGCGGCAGCAAAGGTGGTGGACGGGTGCACTTTACGAGAAGGAGCAGCCACGCCCCGTTGCTGATTTCGGCCCCGTTTGAAGGCCGAACAGCCTGCGGACCGCCGCAGTTGAAGCACGTCGGTTTTTCTTCTCGGGTGAGCCCACAGGATTTGCTCTCGTGCGGTCCCGCGCACTTTACGCAGCGGGGCAGCATGGAGCAGTAGCGGGAGACGTGCTCCAGCCTTTGGCATGAGAAGCACTGGGCCCTCGTGCCTTTGGTCCCAAGTGGTTCCACCTCGACGTGTCACGGCCGTCCCGCTGCACCTGAAAAGTCTTCCGGTTTTCCAGGTTGTCAACTGTTACAGCGGCATGTCACGGTGAGTTCGAGGGGACTTCATCAGGCCGGTGGACCGGATGCCAAACCCCATGTCCTCGAGCTCCTCTCGGAGGGGAAGGTGGCGGAATAGCACCTTCAGAAGTCTGAGCGGCTCGGAAGGGTGCGTGTAACACGGGAGGCCATTCGTGCAGATGGCGTCCTTCGCCGCGCGGTACTCTTCATTGGACGTCACTGTGACCTTGCAGAGGTCACGGCCGGCGGCCTTGATACTAATGGTCGTGGCCACATTGTCAAGTTTCTGCTGGAAATCCTTGTAGACGCCGTCCCATTGGACAACGATATGGGGCGGGGGCGGCGACCTCTTCTAGGGGCGGCGCCAGAGGCGCGTCGCCGTCCTCCGGCACGTCTACGCTGGCACCAGCAACGTGTTGGAGGTCGGCAGCGGCTACGTATGCTGCAGCGCAGCAGCCCTGGCGGTGAGCCGCCTGGGTGAGGCAACAAAGCCGTCCGCATCAGGCTGCCGGGAGGCAGCAGGCGAACAAGGGGGTCGCTGCGTCATCGTTGTCGGTCTCGTCTTGGCGGTTCTCTGGGAGGACCCCGCGACCGTCTTCACAGCCTCTGTGGTGGAGGCGCGGGAGGTCCTAGACGCCTTCTTCCGCAGCCTCACGGTGTCAGAGGTCAGGGAGGAGTAGTCGGAATCGTCGGACGTCACAGCCCGGCGCTTTCTGGGCGCGCGTTCGTCGTCAGGTCGATGTCGCGACGCTCTGCCTCGGCAGTTCCATCTCGATGGCCTCTGCAGCTGACTGTGCCCCCGTCCAGACCGCGGGGTTTGCCCTAGCACAGGACAGGGTATCAACTAGCGAAGCCACGGGCTCTTCCTGTGTCTCTGGGGACAGATGGGCAACAGTGGGTACATCGACCTCTCGACTGGTCGAGTCCAGCGGCGCAACACCCGCCGAGGCCGCCGCCGCTGGGCCCGCAAACTCTTGCAGTGCGGACGGCGAGGCTGTCGGTGGCCCAACCGACTCTTGTTGCCTCGTGTACGGTAGTGCAGCAGCCTTCCGAATGTTACAGAAGGCGGGTATGGCCGCCTCATCGTCGTCTCGGGCAACGTAAGAGCCCCCGTGAGCGAGCTTGCTCGTAATAACGAGAGTGCAAGTCAGAAGTAGAAGATTCATCCTTGTCATAGTCAGGAGTCGGAAGCTGGTTCGTCATAGGTGGGGGAGCTGGCCCCGACGGACGACGATCCGCCACACCCTTCGCTTGTAAAGACACCTCTCTCTGACTTCTCGACCAGCACTGTGCATGCGTCGATCTTCTGGAACGTTGCCGTTCCGTTTTAAGTCCGTGAGATTCTCGCTGTTCCCCCCGCGGTCCGCGCCCGTTGTTTTCCTTCATCTGCGGTTCTGGGTGTTCCCTGTAAAGTCCGCGCCCATCCGATCCGCTTCGGTCCGCTGCGCCTGATACTCTGTCTAGTGATCGTTTTCCATATCCATGCCTTCCGTTCTTCTACTCGTGGAGCGCTGCAGCCCTTACCATTGCTCCTTTAACAATTCCAGAGCAGGATGTCTGACTATAATGAACGGGTACCCTCTGTCGCGGTTCATGAGATTGTCAGTCACTTTCATCTGAATTGATTCCCTTGTAACACTGTCCCAAAATCTGGGTGTCTGTTCTAGGGTCTTGCTCATAATTCAAGGCATGATATAGTTCTAGACAGTGCTCAGCAATGACTGACTTTGTCACCTGCCTTAACCGGGTATACCAGTGATGAACTTTGAACCTAGTATTCCCTGTTCTTGTCGTATAACCAAGGTAGGACACTCCACATAGACAATCCCTGGTTTCTGTAACCCCAGGTCGTCTTGAACGCTCCCTACCAGTCTCGAGATCTTGCTGAATGGGCAGAAAACACACTTGATACTGTGTTTACAGAGGATCCTACTGATTCTGTCAGAAATGTATCCAGCATAGGGCAGACACGCCACTTTCCTTGCTTCATCATGCTCTGCTTCTGCAACCTGCGGTGTAGTGGATGGTTAGAGTGCCCTCTTAATTTGTTTGCTTGTATATCCATTTTATGCAGAACACATATTTAAAGTCCTCTGTTTCTATCAGCAGGCTCTCTTTGTCTGACACGGCACCTGCTCTGTGCACCAATATCTTAAGAATACCGTTCTTCTGCACAGGGTGATGACAGTTATTGGCCTGCAGATATAAATCAGTGTGTATGGGTTTTCGATGCACACTTTGGCCAACTGATCGATCTGCTTCCCTTTTGACTAGTACATTCAGAAACGGAAACTAGCCATTCTTCTGCAGTTCTATGGTGAACTTAATATTTGGGTGGCATGAGTTAAGGTGTTCAAGGAACTGATTGAACCTGTCCTTCCCATGAGGCCAGATCACAAAGGTGTCATCCACATACCTGAAGAAACATGCGGGTTTGTATCTGGCTGTCTGTAATGCCCTCCCCTCAAGTCACTCCAAAAAACATGTTTGAAACCACAAGAGACAATGGGCTGCCCATAGCTACATGTTCAGTTTGCTTGTAGGATTGGCTCCTGTACAGGAAATACGTGGATTTCAGTGCATGCCTGAACAGGTCCAATAGAGCAATGTCAAATATCTCTGCAATCAGTTTTAGTAAGTATTTCTAATGAACAGCGATACACATCGAAACTGAGCATGAAATCTGAATCTGTGATGCTTAGTTGCTTGAGCTATTGGAGGACGTCTTTTGAGTTTCGGATGTGGTGCACACATTTCTCTACATACGGAGACAGCCAATTTTTCAGGTACTATTACTGACAATTGGACGTAGTGGTACGCCTTTCTTGTGTCTTGTAGGCAGACCATGTAGTCTAGGTGACACTGGTGCTCTTGCTCATAGTTGTATGATGATCTTATCAAGCATCCATGTTTCCTGCAGGAGAGCCCTGGTCTTCTTGTCCACCTTGTCAGTGGGGTCACACTTCAAAGTTCTGTATGCAGGGTCCTTCAGAAGTTGACATACTTTCTCGTCATAATCCACCGATTACTAAATGGCTGTAGAATTCCCTTCTTTAGTGGTATTGCAATACTGTTGTCTTCCTGGAGCTTCTTGAGTGCAAGCCTCTCCTCAGTTGTGGTGTTCGATTTTGGAGGCCTGGCGTTGGTGACACCCCTACAAGACTCTAGGCGGATTTCCTCTGACACATTAGGTGGTAGTGTGTCTGCAACTTGCTCTACTGCACTGATGAAACCTGAAATGTGCACATTTCTGGGGGTCATGAAGTTGAGACCCTTGCTGAGTACTCTTATGGTTGTGTCATCAAAGTGTCTGCCACTTAGATTCGTCACAGCGCGACTCTCCTCCAACTGCTGTGGTTTCTTCCTCATGCAGTCAAACTCTGCAGATTGGAAAGATGAGGCATTCTTTCTGGCACACTCTCCTATAGACCAGGAGGCTTCCTGGGATACCTCAGGGTAAGCTGATTTAATTCAACAGGAACGTGTTTTGAGCACTCAGTGGAAATGAAAACATGTTGTCATTGCTCTATCAACCATGTATGATGCATGAGGCCAGCTGCACAGGAAGCTGTCTCCTGCAACACGAGGTAGTAAAAAATACATGACAATAACTAACGAGAAGTGGAAGATGGTTGAGGACTTTGCTAGTGCATTCAGGTGCGTCTCCAATCTGAAGGAAGTCTGTATCCCTCAGAGTGTATTCACGTCTGTTACACATACATTCCCTATATCATCGTTATATAACTAACGAGAAGTGGAAGATGGTTGAGGACTTTGCTAGTGCATTCAGGTGCGTCTCCAATCTGAAGGAAGTCTGTATCCCTCAGAGTGTATTCATGTCTGTTACACATACATTCCCTATATCATCGTTACTTAGCATCATCCGACAGAGAAAATCTACAAACTATAAAAACTCCACTAACGTCATCCAGTAATGATTGCAATAAGGTTTTACTGCATCCGTCTCCTACCATATGTTGAGAAATAAATCCTGTCTGCTTATAGACATTGCCTGTATGTGGCGCTCCTATTAAATGTACCTTTATTGATTCACAGGTGCAGGTCGCCTGTGATCGAAGTCGCTTGCACAGACCAGTGTAAGGCTTCATCGCCTGTACTGTAGGAGGGCCATGTCCCACAACTCCAACTGCGGGTCCCTGTGCTGTTGTTTGATACATTGTTTTTTCTGGTGTTATACATCCATGCAGTGTATGACTGCACCTTTGTACACTGCCATAAATTATGATTTCCCACCATGACTTCGAAGTCTGTGTCAGCTTCTACACTGACATTAACACGTTTTGGTCTATTGGCTCTGACTAAAACTAGACATTACATGGTGTAAATTGTGCTGCTGTTCCCACAACACACAGGATAACAGAAATAAAAGACAGAGGCGGAGTTTCTTAATGACAAAAGGTGGAAGACATCACAATAAAGGGAAACTGGAAGAGTTATGCGATATTGGGGAGCGTTTCTAAACAGCTGTCCTAAGATGATTAATGACCTCTGCGTTTAAACTCATCTTTCACAGTGATGGGTTAATAAATGTGTTGGCAGTCCATTTTGATTGATTCCTCATCTTGTGGTGACGTATGCGATCACTGTTTTGCTGCCAACCATACCCAGAATGTGTTCTCCACCAAGAGTCTGTCTCCATTTCAAACAAGTAATGTTAATCAATAACTGTGTGGTAATCAACAGTGCACCAGTCAGTGTACTGTAATAAGCATCGCAGATGATAGTGTGATCAGTTTGAGCAATTTCACTAGTTTCTTCGTTATTTCAATGACGACAAATGATATGGCAGCAGGCTTACAAATTTCTGCATCATCGCTAAACCACCACTCCACAACGTTGCGAGAACCTTATAGTAGTTTGAAAATGTAGGCAGTTGACCATTCAGAACGCCCATTCATTGATAATTCACGAACATATACAGTATACATCAAAGCATACCTGACAGTGTCTTAAAACAATGTACATATTTGTATTATTCGATCATAGTGCGTAATTTACTGTGTGCCCATCTTTCCCTATGCGGATGAGAGTCACAGAGTGTTCTCACATGTTTAGGATTAAGTTAGAGACTGAAAGATCTCCTCGGATCGTTTTGGTGAACCCACCCAACAACACAGTCACTGGTTTAATTTTGCAGTTTTGAAGTAGGACGCTACTCTATGCGCTACATCCATGTCTGGTGAAGGTACAAAGCGAGCGGAATCTGTGACTGTTGCTAAGCGAAGACTGTTCTGCGCAAATTTTACTGATAGCACTCATTCAAGTGCACAAGATCTCTCCAGAAACGGGCACGTCGAGGGGGTTAGCACCCCCTATAGGTGTATAGTAAACATGAGGTTATTGTGATGATATAATAGACGATTAAGAAGGAAATGTGTGGTTTTATACATGATGGAGCTGCAAACAGACGGAGATTGAAGCAGATTATATAAATCAGCTGCTCTATAATTTCTGAAGTATCGTTCCAGTTTCTGGGGTCAGTAACAAAAAGGTATTGGTAAGAGAGAAATGATCGTAGACCATAAACACATGTAGTCTAATGCAGTATGTGAAGGTCCAGTGTCTGACGTAAATTCACCCAGCAAGATTCATTTCCCACTCATTACAGTGACAAACTTTAAGAAGATGAATTTACTTCTCTCTACACCAAAGAAATAAAAGAGTAGAATCCTTGTCATACATGCACAGTATAGTTTTTAGAAGTTTTTTGCACCCACTGTTTATATCCGATCACAGATCAGAAATTATACTGTGCTTGCACCAGACCTATAAAATGATCGATAGCAGTGAAGAATGCATCTCACAAGGAAACAGACAAACACATAGCAGCGGTGTTTGACGTGTGAAATTATATGCCATGCTACCACTAACTCTGCAAACAGGACATATGCCAAGCAGATGTGCACACAGGGATTATAGTACCTCTTCAACACCTGCCACTAACTTAGAATCACCGTAGTTACGAAACTGAAGACTCGACCTTAGGCACCAAGATGCGGCAGGGAATTGTAGTATGTCATGTAAATTTTAGTTCGTCTAGAGTATGGTGCCAAAACAAGGTTTTCCATCGATGGACATCTTTCATCACACGTGAGTTGGAAGTCCTCTGATGACTATGGTATGGAGAGGTTTGCTACTAACGATCGCACGTAGATAGTGCTCCAAGCCGCACACATAGCATGCTGTTGTATGCGAGTCGAATGCATGACTCATGAACCGCAAGAGAACAATGGAAAAAAATAGCCTGCAGCAACATCTTCCTCTCTCTAGAATACATCATCAGCCTACCATTAAATCGTACCTCGTTACAACTCCATCTCAACCCATCACACCACCCAATTTCTGCCATCCTTAAACGAAGTTGCAATTCAGTTTAGAGACAGATGGCTCCCTTTTCCAGGTATGTTTCAAAGACAGCACTCAGCCGGCATGTATCACTATTACTTCAGTAGACATACACTAGATTGTAGTTAGAAAACTATACAGCAACTGTTTGTAATGCATTTTTAAGTGACACCGCAAGGTTGTGACTGGCTGAGAGTACAGAGAAAAACATTTTAAATGTTGTTTGTTAAGGTTTAAAACACTTAATCAGTCCTGCTCAGGCTTAAACGCGCTATCGATTCTGTAGTTGTGAATTGCAGTCCCATATAACTAATATCCCTAGTAGAGGATGTGTGTACATCCACTGTGATCAGCAGGCTTATAACATATGTGTCGGTATGTAAGGCACTGTGGTCAGTGTTCCGGCATATGCAAAGAAAATGGCTTTGTCCTGTCATAAGGAGGCTATGGATTTCATGTGGAGAATTGTGATTTCAGCACATTGATAGCTGCAAGGGAGGAGGGGATTATGAAAATTTTTTTACGTGTAAAATTATGCCCAGTCATAATAATGATACAGATTTGGAAATATTCAGAGCCACAGTCGCCCGGGGGAGGGGGGGGGGCGGTTTTTCCAATACTTCGCTCATTGATGAATGTCACCGTACTGGCGCTATGATCGTAATATTTAATTCTAATTACACTGCTAATATGTGGCTGGTTTCCTCGGACGATTCTGCCTGACCTGTAGGGCGCATGGCGGAGGAAGCTCATGGCTGGAACCTCTTGATGCTGAGCCACCCAAACTGGAGAGCCTGAGATACAACATACAGCTGACCTAAATGTTTCACCCTCTTGGAGGGTGAATAGCGAACTAATATATTTAGTATCTACTGGGCTGCCTTCGTGATCGTATGTGTTCGTAGAATTCTCCATGGATATTTGAGAAGATCCAATATGGGTGAGTGCTTGCACTGAACAATTATTACCCCGTCCCCGCCCCCCCTCCCCATTTAAATTGACCAGTTGACTGTTTGTGCTGCCATTCTGCGGATTCCCTGTCTTTATTTGGGTGAGGGAACATAGGCTGTGTTGTGTGGATCTAGCTGGGGAAACACAAGTGGAAGAGGCATGTGCTGGTTATCTAGATATCAGAAACACTTACAGTTATAAGTTCAGACGGTTCAAATGGCTCTGAGCACTATGGGACTTAACCTAACTAACATAAGGACATCACCCACATCCATGCCCGAGGCAGAATTCGAACCTGCGACCGTAGCGGTCGCGCGGTTCCAGACTGAAGCGCCTAGAACCGCTCGGCCACACCGGCCGGCACAGTTATAAGCATTAACAACTTAGAAGTACAAGGAAGCGTTAGAATGTGTTATATCATTGGCATCGGTATTCATTAAAAAATACGAGTGGAACTAGGGTTTCCTCTACTTTCGCGTTGTCAAAGATCTTCGCAGTCGAAATAAGCTTCTGGTTACTCACTGCTTTGTAGCATATCCCATATATGTGGTGAATTTTGGGGCTCTACGGATATAATTTCCACTCCGTATCTTCAAAATTATGCTGTCCAAGCAATCGGTAGCAAACTGCAACGTGCTTGATATCTAGAACCATCGCGTAAACGGTATGATATTCTGAAAAAAACATGTGAAGGTATGTATATTCTTTCACCCCAGAGTTTGGAGATGTTAGCAGATCATTGCAGGAATCACAGCAGCATACACGCCAAATTGGAAACAGTTCTATTAGCGGACGCTTTTGAGCCAGGGAAACCAACCCAGCCCGTTGTAGCCCATTCAGAGAGTGGCTGCTGTCCGTGGAGTGCCTTGTGATAGCGCATCAAGCAAGCGTGAGGGGTGGGGATGGGGAGTGGGGGTTTGAGGGGGTTAGGCATTGGCTCATGACCGTTGTCCGTGGTGGGTAACTGACCGACCTCGCAGGTAATATCTATTGCTGCGATTATGTATGGTGAATGTCCTTATGCCATCATAGTATATTGGGTGATCAAAAAGTCAGTATAAATTTGAAAACTTACTAAACCACGGAATAATGTAGATAGAGAGGTACAAATTGACACACATGCTTGGAATGACATGGGGTTTTATTAGAACCAAATTAAAACAACGTTCACAAAATGTCCGATAGATGGCGCTGAACAGCGAAACTTCAGTGACTGCGCATGATAATCGTGTATAAAAGGAGCTGTAATGAGAGAGAGAATCAGATGCGCCAGCAGTCGCAGCATGTTGACATTACCTGAAAAGTCGCTTTTAGTGAAGCTGTATTATCAGAATGGGGAATGTGCTACTTCAGCGTTACGATCCTATCGCCATAGGAAGGGGATTCGAACGGGTAAAGGTCCGTTGACAAATTCTGCTTGGCGAGAATGATTTCGAAGTTCGAAGCCACGGGTTGTTTAGACGATAGACCCCGTAGTGGCCGACCGAGCACAAGGCGTAATGCTGCTGAGACAGTTCGGGAAGAAATAGAGACTGTAGCGGGTTCGTCTATGCACGGGGAAGTCAGCGCTCGTGCAGTCGCACGTCGCACTGGCATTCCATACACAACTGTTTGATTGGCACTGAGGCGTACCCTCCGATGCTATCCGTACAAAATCCATCGGCATCATGAACTGTTACCTGGCGACTTAGTGAAGTGAAGGGCATTTGTGGTGTGGGCGTTTCAACAGATGGTGGAAGATGACTATTGGTTGAGTAACGTGTTGTGGACCGACGCAGCTCATTTCACGCTCCGAGGGACTGTCAACGCTCACAACTGCAGAATTTGGGCTACCCAAAATCCTAGAACTGTCGTGGAAACTCCATTGCTCGACGAGAAAGTCACGGTATGGGTTGGATTCACCACATCTACCGTTATCGGGTCTTTTTTCTTCGAGGAAATGCGTGATTCTGGTTTTGCAACTGCTACCGTGACGGGTGAGAGGTACAGCGATATGTTACAGAATCGCATCATCCCCAGCCTGGCTAATAAACACCTACAGGAACGTACGATGTTTATGCAGGATGGCGCTCCACCCCATATTGCTAGACGCGTGAAAGATCTCATGCGCGCGACGTTTGGTAATGATCGTGTGCTCAGACGCCACTTTCGTCATGCTTGACCTCCCAGGTCCCCAGACCTCAGTCCGTACGATTATTGGCTTTGGGGTTACCTGAAGTCACAAGTGTATCGTGATCGACCGACACCTCTAGGGATGCTGAAAGACAATATACGACGCCAATGCCTCACCATAACTCTGGAAATGCTTTACAGTGATGTTCACAACATTATTCCTCGACTACAGCTGTTGTTGAGGAATGATGGTGGACATATTGAGCATCTCCTGTGAAGAACATCATCTCTTCTTTGTCTTACTTTGTCATGTTAATTATTGCTATTCTGATCAGATGAAGCGCCATCTGTCGGACATTTTTTGAACTTTTGTATTTTTTTGGTTCTAATAAAACCCCATCTCATTCCAAGCATGTGTGTCTACTTGTACCTCTCTATCTACATTATTCTGTGATTTATCCTGTTTTCTAATTTATACTGACTTTTTGATCACCCAGTATGTATAAGTGTTTGGTGGTCGATACCTAAATGCTCTATGCGGAAGTGGTGATTTTGTATGGTGCAGGGCACGAACTGTGCTTTACTCCATGGATATAATATGGTGGTACAATCGTTTGTGGTCATACAGCCTGGTCTGAGATCGTTTTCAAGCCGAAAAATTCAAGCTTTAATCGACTGTAGCAGAGCTGTGTAATTGATGAAGTTTCTTTGGCGGTAGTTCCTGTATTTCTTGATATGTAGACCACTCTTGCAGGATTTAACTGTCATTGTAATGTGACTGCGGTGTGTTTTTCAATCTGTACAAAATTGTTTCGTGGTATTTCTCAGAATAAAAGTGTAATTACTTCACAAATTGTTTATTTATTCTTGCATCATCTGCAAAGCTCTATCTCTCTGTCTTGCTCTCTCTCACTCTCTCTCTTTGTGTAGTGGTATATTTAGTTCCTGTGGCATCTTCGAGACATGTATGTTACAATGTTCTCGACATTGCTTGGATGCTAGATGTAGTAGCTCCTGAGGCAGCTCACACTCGAGGACAAGGGATATCCATGTCATTTGTGTGAGGTTGGAGGCTATGGACATTTCCAAAATGACATTAAGTGCTTACAGCATTGCCACCCTATGGCTACCAAGTGCTGGCGCTGTGAACCTGGCGTGTGGATTTTTCTTGTGCATGGCACAGACACTGGCAGTTCCATGTCCCTCCAAAACACAGAAGATCCAGGCAGCATGTGCAGATGGCGCGATGTGAGAAGGTTTCCCAGATATATTGAAGTGATTTGCGACAGTGTAAATACAGGGTGGTCCACTGATATCGACCGGGCCAAATATCTCATGAAATAAGCATCAAACGAAGAAACTACAAAGACGAAACTTGTCTAGCTTGAAGGGGGAAACCAGATGGCGCTATGATTGGCCGACTAGATGGCGCTACCATAGGTCAAACGGATATCAACAGCGTTTTTGTAAAATAGAAACCCCCATTTTTATTACATATTCGTGCAGTATGTAAAGAAATGTTGTAATCGTCAACTTTTGTAGTCCTGTCTTCCTCAGTTGCGTGTAATATTACGGTAATGTTTTAGCTGGACCACTTGTTTCCCTTTGTGATAGATGGCGCTGTAATAGTCATAGACGTATAAGTACGTGGTATTACGTAACATTCTGCCAGCGCAGACGGAATTTGCTTTGTGATACCTATGGCAGCGCCATCTAGCAGGCTAACCATAGCGCCATCTGGTTTGCCCCTTCATGCGAGACAAGTTTCGTTCTTTGTAGTTTTTTCGTTTGACGCTTGTTTCGTGAGATATTTGGCCCAGTCACCATCAATGGACCACCCTGTCTATGTTTCGTTATATGACTGGAATGAAAAAGCGCTGCATTCATTTAACGTCATTAAATTGTTTAAAACACAACCATCAATTTCGAGGTATTTTGCAATTTCTGAAATAAATGAAGAATAGTATGAAACAAATTGTTTAAACAATGCCTTGTACACGCTATATTAAACTACGATCATGGGATCCTTCCAGTTTATCAGGGCCACCATCTTGGATTACATCACAGGAGGGGGAGGATGGGAGGGCCAACAGTGCCCTCTAGTGGCGTTGTTGTGAACTAGGTCAGTTGGACTTTGGACCTCACAGTTAACACACTGGATGGAGCTATTGTCTAGTGCTCAATTAATGACAACTCAACTTGTTTACATAAAAATATAGCACAATGCATACAAAATGAAGACTTATGTCAGCCCTATCCAGCAGCCGAGCACAAACTGAATCCTTTCCCCACCAGTTTCCAGTGGAAGGGGCGTTGGGGGGGGGGGGGGGGTAGGGTAGGTGGCAGGAGTGAAAGAGTGTTGGACTTAGGTTAGTGGAGGTAGCCCAATTGACCTATTTTCCTGCCAAAATTTGAATTTACCACCGTGATGTCAGTGTGACATTGCCACATCTAAGGCCTCCATCTTCCATTGGCCATCTTAAATAAATTTGGCAACAATACAGGGTGGGGTATGCCAGCTTTTCCCTACTACTGCAAACTACAGGTGACGCCTGTAAGTTAATGAGGTATTTTCAGAATGAAGTTGCTCGATCAAAAGGCTTCCTACAATACACGAAATTTACATGAATGGGTTTATCAGTATAAATCATGTGATGCGAAAGTCCAGATGAAGCTGCATGTGAGGGTTTTTCTTTTGTCTATAAGGCGCCTATTGGCAGAGATGAACAAATACAGGGCGTTCAGGTAAGTCAACTAGCGCTCTTGACATTGCATTTCGAAAGCAACAGACGTTTTATTACTCTTAAAAAGATGTTGACTACTACAGGGCAAGCGCTTGTGGTGACAGGATGAAAAGGTAACACTAGATCAAACAAACATAAAGGAGAAACCGTATATAAATTACATAAAGTATACAGACATTTAGAGGCCGCAAGTCACGTCGTACTATTCATGATAGCAAACAGTTATTTTTATCACAAGAAATTAATATTCGAAAGTTGCACCTGTTATATTCGAGAAAAATTCTCCACACTCTGTGTATTACCAACAGTGTCGACCGACTACAACATAAGATTTGGGAACCCCAGAACAGACACATACTCATCACGTGGCATATTTGGAGCCGACTGCTCTAAACTTGATTTACAGGTAAATAAGGAGAAAGGTGGATCTCAGATACAAAATGTGAATAAGGAGAAACAACTAAACAATGAATTAAAATGAACTACACAAGAGAAGAGCACACAAGCTTTAAAAAGTTAATCGCGTTTGAAGCCCAGGAAATCTGTAATTAATAAAACAATCTGCATGGATTACCAGAAAATTTTTCCGCTTCCAGTATTTCAAAGAATGAAGGATGTTACCGCATGCAGCTAACATTTTATTGATTCAGTATTCATTTGCTTTCTTCTAGGGAACCTGTAGCTTATACATATGACGAAACACTTCCCAACAGAGAAACTGTCGTGGTGTTTCTGTTCTGAAATTTTGCCTGCCTCCATGCATGAACTCAGTGTGTTCTGCTACTCCCGTTCTGGACAGAACAAAACCACTTAGGTAATATTTTGGGACAACTAAGATAGCGGTCATCGGCTTCAGGTTTGTGACGTCCCCTTGTTTTCACCTCCATGGCTGACACCAAGATCAGCGAGTGCATTTGTCTCTGGCTGGCGAGTGCCTGTCCAGTGAAGATATGGGACGCGTTTGAGCACAATGTGCCTACATTTCCGGCTTGAGAGCCAAGCGACAGCACGTAACATAAATGTTTATTCCAAGATATTCACGCACAACACGTGGGCCAGCAAGCAGGAAATCATTAACACGTCACCTTAATTACAACACCACGACACACTAATGCTGCAGATACGTCATCTCTACCTAAGCTCAGTCTTTTCGCATTAATGGTTATTTAATAATTTAGAATTCTCTCTAAACATTTAGATACAGAAGAAAAAAAGTAGCTTAGTTTTCACAAGACAGGTTTATTTAATCTTCGCATGTGACGCGTTACGACTATTCTCGACATTGCACTTACTGCAAAACCACGTTCGTGATGAACACTAGCCTGTTGATGCTACGTACTGATGTGCTTTGTGCTAGTACTGTAGAGCAATGAGTGGCATGTCAACACAAGCACCGAAGTCAACATTACCTTCCTTCAATTGGGCCAACTGGCGGTGAATCGAGGAAGTACAGTACATACTGACGAAACTAAAATGAGCTCTAACATGGAAATTAAGCGTTTCCGGACACATGTCCACATAACATCTTTTCTTTATTTGTGTGTGAGGAATGTTTCCTGAAAGTTTGGCCGTACTTTTTGTAACTCCCTGTATAATGTACGAAAACGCTGTAGTCTCCACTATTAAATTTTCACTTACATCCGCGATGTGCGAAAGCACATGTGTCGCTATCCCACTTCTTTGGTCTTTTTCATGCAACTTGGCTAATCTATTTCGATATACACTCCTGGAAATGGAAAAAAGAACACATTGACACCGGTGTGTCAGACCCACCATACTTGCTCCGGACACTGCGAGAGGGCTGTACAAGCAATGATCACACGCACGGCACAGCGGACACACCAGGAACCGCGGTGTTGGCCGTCGAATGGCGCTAGCTGCGCAGCATTTGTGCACCGCCGCCGTCAGTGTCAGCCAGTTTGCCGTGGCATACGGAGCTCCATCGCTGTCTTTAACACTGGTAGCATGCCGCGACAGCGTGGACGTGAACCGTATGTGCAGTTGACGGACTTTGAGCGAGGGCGTATAGTGGACATGCGGGAGGCCGGGTGGACGTACCGCCGAATTGCTCAACATGTGGGGCGTGAGGTCTCCACAGTACATCGATGTTGTCGCCAGTGGTCGGCGGAAGGTGCACGTGCCCGTCGACCTGGGACCGGACCGCAGCGACGCACGGATGCACGCCAAGACCGTAGGATCCTACGCAGTGCCGTAGGGGACCGCACCGCCACTTCCCAGCAAATTAGGGACACTGTTGCTCCTGGGATATCGGCGAGGACCATTCGCAACCGTCTCCATGAAGCTGGGCTACGGTCCCGCACACCGTTAGGCCGTCTTCCGCTCACTCCCCAACATCGTGCAGCCCGCCTCCAGTGGTGTCGCGACACGCGTGAATGGAGGGACGAATGGAGACGTGTCGTCTTCAGCGATGAGAGTCGCTTCTGCCTTGGTGCCAATGACGGTCGTATGCGTGTTTGGCGCCGTGCAGGTGAGCGCCACAATCAGGACTGCATACGACCGAGGCACACAGGGCCAACACCCGGCATCATGGTGTGGGGAGCGATCTCCTACACTGGCCGTACACCACTGGTGATCGTCGAGGGGACACTGAATAGTGCACGGTACATCCAAACCGTCATCGAACCCATCGTTCTACCATTCCTAGATCGGCAAGGGAACTTGCTGTTCCAACAGGACAATGCACGTCCGCATGTATCCCGTGCCACCCAACGTGCTCTAGAAGGTGTAAGTCAACTACCCTGGCCAGCAAGATCTCCGGATCTGTCCCCCATTGAGCATGTTTGGGACTGGATGAAGCGTCGTCTCACGCGGTCTGCACGTCCAGCACGAACGCTGGTCCAACTGAGGCGCCAGGTGGAAATGGCATGGCAAGCCGTTCCACAGGACTACATCTAGCATCTCTACGATCGTCTCCATGGGAGAATAGCAGCCTGCATTGCTGCGAAAGGTGGATATACATTGTACTAGTGCCGACATTGTGCATGCTCTGTTGTCTGTGTCTATGTGCCTGTGGTTCGGTCAGTGTGATCATGTGATGTATCTGACCCCAGGAATGTGTCAATAAAGTTTCCCCTTCCTGGGACAATGAATTAACGGTGTTCTTATTTCAATTTCCAGGAGTGTATCAATGGTCAGGTTGTTTTTCCGAAGGGCTCTCCCATGCAATACACGCTCCCCCGTAACGTCCTAAGTCAGGTGTGAGGAAAATGAGGTGTACAGAATTTTCTACAGAGAACATCTGTCAAACAGGGAGATCTTCCGCAGTTAGGCGTGACGAGCTTCCACTGACAACAAAATGGTCAGGTGCAGAAACTTTCCCCCTTTTCCCAGCACCGAAAATCTTCTCGCCATCTGTCCTCAGGTTTACGAAACATTAAAATCCTTCACGTAGCCAACAAAGACAGGAAACTATATTTATTGGAAGAGATGGAAATTTCTAGGCATATATTTCCTAAGTCTTCGAATCTACTAAACGAACAAGTCTGTTCGAAGCATCAAACATTTTTGGATATAATGATGCATAGCTTTAAATGATGCTTGCCGCCTACATTACTTACTGAATATTTTATTTAAGCCTCATAAATCAGCTAGTTAAGATTTAACTCGCCACCTTGTGAGCCTTTTCTCAACAAAGACCCCACGGGGCCTTGAGACTTGCTTGGCGGCCTAGTCGCCGGCATGACAGCTCGTTCTCACAGTGTTGTATACAGATCACATTTGTGTTCATACGGTAGTTTCTTAATGGGTAGGCTATCTTCGTAACAGTCAGTTTTTCCGTTTAGTGTTGCTTATGGCTTCGTTGTTTGTTATTTTTACCGATTTTTTTGCTGTTTCTTTACTCTTATTAGTGCCCATTGTATTTTGCACTCGTGATATTTATTTTTTTCTGCTCATTGAACTTGCCTGTTTGCCTAAGTTAGTTACCCCTTGCATGCCTTAGTAGTTTTCTTTTCGCTACTGCCATTACTTTCTTTCGTGTTGCTTCTAGTTGATGTAAAGAAGTATTGACAGAGGCTGTCTGGCTATTTCTCCCAGTTCATTTGACACCTCGGTTAGCAGTAGGAAGAATTTTATCACTGATTTAATGAAGCATTGACAGTGGCTTTCTAGCTGTTAGCTCCCGGTTCTATGGGACTTTAAATTACGTTCGACGCCTTGGTCGGGATTAGCAAGAGTTTTTATCGGTAAGCTCAATCATGGTGCAATACTGTATGAGTTGAAATTTATACCCCTCACCACCACTTGAAACGGAAATGTGACGACTGAGCCAGGTGATGCAGCAGTTAGCACACCGGGCTCGCATTCGGGAGGACTATGGTCCAAACCCCGTCTGGCCATTCTGATTTATGTTTCCTAAATTGCTTCAGGCAAATGCCGGGAGGTTCCTTGGAAAGGACACGGACGACTTCCTTCCCCATCCTTCCCTAATCCCCTGGGACCGATGACCTCACTGTTTGGTCCCCTCCCCAAAATCAACCAACAAATGTGGCTCTGTGCTCCATGGTCCAATCATGTTTGTCTTCATTCTGTTATTTTTAATTTATTCATTTATTATTGTCTTCATAGCGGTTTGTACTTATAGCAGTTTGCAATTTCCCCAGATTATCTGCTGATGCCTAGAATAGGCGAAACGCCTCGCATGCGAAGATTAAATAAACCTCTTAGTGTAACTAAGATCTGTTTCTAAAGATCTAGTACTGTTGATTTACTGGTGCCACAGCAGTAGTTATGGAGTTTAGCGATCTTAATCTCTGTAATAATTTTATATAAAAAATAAAGTAAAATAAAATAAAAACAGTTTTGTGTTGTCGCGCGGACTCAAAGGTAACACAAATGCTAAAATTGAGTGAAGTACAATAAATTGTACTAACTATGGCACTAATTTCCATACACAATTCCCAATGTTAAACTGTTAGTTCAGTTTTACTCTTTGTTCGAAATATAACGAGAAGAAATGTCTAACAAGTTCCAGCAGAAATGCTGTGCACTGTAGCGCGTGTAAAAGCAACTCATGAAATATTTCTGCGAATATTTGAAATCGGTTTGTAGGGACTGACTTTTTCGAGAAAAGACAAAAACCAACTCCGTAACTAGCAATTCATTCACTTAAATTCGACACAGAAAAGCCTAACGCTCTAGTAGTAAGAAAATCATATGTTCAAATTTAAAATCCTTGTGAATTCCTAAGGAACCAAACTGCTGAGGTCATCCGTCCCTAGACTTACACACTACTTAAACTAACTTACACTAAGGACAACACACACACCCATGCCCGACGGAGGGGCCGCGTAATTCGTGACATGACGCCTCTAACCACGCGGCCACTCCGCGTGGCAAAATCCACATTTTCTGTTTCGGATCCAGATGTAAATTTCTCTCTTGAAAATAATAATGATCGTGAGAAATAGGTTATAGATTCGTTCTTTTAAAAGATTGGAGATTGTAATCAAATGTGTACACGAATGCGGAAACTCTTCTTTCACGGGAAATTATTTTACCGACTGAGTAACATCTCCCCCCTTCCCTTTCTTCCCAGTAACTTCAGATAGTCAGTTATCTGTTATCAAGCTTAATAGTCTGCAAAACTCACTCGTCTACCACTTCTCAAACAAAGGGTGTCGCACGTCAGTGGTTAGATGGACGAGAATATTCTCCGGATACTTCAGTCGATAAGACAAAGGTCCAAGTATTGAAAGATACAGGGTTCGACTACCAATCTTTGTAATTGCGCGTACTCTGTAGCAGCATGAAATATTCATACTTTATTTCGTGATGGATCTGGAAAGTGATACACTCAAACTAATCTATACTGAACGATACCAAACTGAAGTTGCAGTATTTCCACATGCGTGTGAGAGATATGGTCATTAGAATTTCATCGCTGTGGGAGCTTTCCTTCTGTTTTTTCAGTACAGAATAAACACTCCTTTGGATGTAGAATGCTACGAATATATGATGACAGTCTGTTCCTTCAGACATGCATGCTTGTTGTAATGCTATGTACACACACTGTATAAACACAGCCATTGCGTAAGTCATTGCCGGCCGGTGTGGCCGAGCGGTTCTAGGCGCTTTAGTCTCGAACCGCGCGACCGCTACGGTCACAGGTTAGAATCCTGCCTCGGGCATGGATGTGTGTGATGTCCTTAGGTTAGTTAGGTTTAAGTAGTTCTAAGTTCTAGGGGACTGATGACCTCAGATGTTAAGTCCCATAGTGCTCAGAGCCATTTGAACTATTTTTTTTGTAAATCACTGTTACAATGCCTCGACGGGTTAAAAATGACGACGATAAACATTAGTCTCTGGCTGTGCGAGAATCACAAAGTGCGGGCATACGAAATACGTACAATACATGTCATAGGGAAGTTTGGGAGGGCCCGAGAGGCGTACACTGTTAGTTGAAGTGGTCCACAGGCCACGACAGATATGTTACTACGAGACGGGAATTCAATACTCTCCACATCACGAGTAAACGGCTACTTTACTGGAGAATTCTCATTTCAGCGCACAATTGGGCAGGGATGCCCGTCATCCGCGTTATTATTTATGATTTGCGTGGAACCAATGATCCACTCAATCACCAACCAAAAATCAGGACCGCAAGCGGGTGCACAAAGTCTCGCTGTGAACGGAACGGTTATGCCGACGATATAACAAATGTAATGATCAGTATCAATACATGGAGAAGATATTACAAAGAATGGATGCCCATATGGGAGCAGAAAGAACAACAGTAAACAAGAGTAAAACCTGGTCTCCTACGGTAGAACGAAACCACACATCCAACCTCACATCCCTCACAAAATGCGATGAAATGGAAGAAAAAAATTGTTCAAATGGCTCTAAGCACTACGGGACTTAATACACTGCTGGCCACCGTAAATGCAACACCAAGAAAGACAAGAGGTAGCACAACAAAAGTTATTTTGTAGATAACATGTTGACCAAGTATCAAATGATTACGTTTACAGACGTCTGTGACATGTGGTTCCTGCCAGAATCAGTAGCCAGAGTAGTCGCCATTGTTGGAGATCACCGCTGCCACACGTCTGGGCATTGAGTCAAAGAGACGTTGGATGTGTTCCTGGGGTACAGCAGCCCAAGCAGCTTCCACACGTTGCCAAAGACCATCTGGTGTGGCAGCTGGGGATGTAATCTGCGTCACTCGTTGAGCAACCATGGACCACATGTTTTCTATCGGCGAAAGATCCGGAGAGCGAGCCGGCCAGGGAAGCAATTCAATCTGGTTATTGACGAAGAACCTTTGGACAATGCGTGCCACGTGTGGTCGCGCATTATCCTGTTGAAATATGGCTGTGGCCGAGCCCTGAAGGTAAGGAAGGACAACTGGCTCCAGCACCTCCGATATGTAGCGCCGGCTATTTAAAGTACCGGCAATGCGTACTAGAGGCGTGCGAGAGTAATATCCAATACCGCCCCATACCATAATACCCGGTGCAAGACCAGTGTGGCGGTGCATAATGCAGCTGTCCAGCATCCTCTCTCCACGGTGTCTCCACACTCGAATCCGACCATCGTGGTGCTGCAGACAGAAGCGTGCCTCGTCAGTAAAGACGACGTCATTCCATTCTGCCGTCCACATCCGTCTGTCATCACACCATTGGCGACGGAGACGTCTGTGGTTCTGCGTCAATGGTAGACGAAGCAATGGACGTCTTGCGGACAGACCACTCTGCTGTAAACGGCGTCGAATGGTACGCGCAGACACTGGATGATGCGTTACAGACGCAATGTGCTGTGCTATGGTTCGGGATGTCACTGAGCGATCCGTCACTGCCATGCGCACAATTTCCCTATCAGCACGTGCAGTGGTGCACCGAGGTGAATGCGATCGACCACGTCGGTCCGTCGTACCCTCCTGCATCCAACGGTCACATATCCGCATTACAGTTGTTTGGTTTCGTCCAACACGACTAGCGATTTCTCTGTATGATAATCCACAATCTCGGTAAGCCACTAGCCTTCCTCTGTCGAACTCGGATACTTGATGAAAAGATGTTCGCTGTTGTCTACGAGGCATAACTGATCGTCTTGTGAAACAACCACAAGGTAAACACACGTGCCGAACGTACACTCGTCGAAATCGCCAAGCCTTAAATGGCGCTATGAGGTGGCGCCACAGGCGCGCGTGATGTGCGTCTGCGCTGAAATTCTAATCAGTTGCATATCTCATCGCTGCAAACCCATGGTGTAAATTTCACTTCCTTCAGGGTGTTGCATTTACGGTGGCCAGCAGTGTATGTGATGTCATCAGTCCGCTAGACTTAGAACTACTTAAACGTAACCAACCTAAGGACATCACACACAGCCACGACCGAGGCGGGATTCGAACCAGCGACCGCGGCAGCAGTGCGGTTCCGGACTGAAGCGCCTAGAACCGCTCCGTCACAGCGGCCGGCCGAAATGGAAGTGCTTGGCGTTACACTGAAGAGAACATGAACGAACCGTTGAAGAAAATTCTAAATCCATGGCTGAGAAATTAAGAGGCCCCGTAACACTGGACAGCACTAGAAACTTAAAATTGGTTGAAAGGATACAATATGTCAATATGGAGACACTTTCGAATGTAAGGTATACTACTCAAATAGACCTGTAGAGCTAAAATATATAGTTCAAAAAAAGAATTGTATAGAATGGTTCATCAGTAAAGTATTGGTACTCCGTGTAGCCAGACATCAGTTAACACCGGATGCAGATATGGAGGGGCCTGTGGTCCCCACACCGATCTCCTGGCCTTTGCCGATTTCCGTAACCGGTGCCGCTACCTCTCCGCCCGTAGCTTCTCCATTGGCCTCACAAGGGCTGAGTGCAACCCGCTTGCCAACAGCACTCAGCAAGCCCTGACTGGGACCCTTTCAAGTGCTAGCAAAGCCCGACAGCACCAAACTTCGGTGGTTGCACGGGAAGCCGTGCTACTACTGCGCTAAGGCTGTTAGCTCAACGGCAAACATCGACATAAAAATTATAACAGGAATTCTAGACCAACTACGGAACGCAAAGAACCTCCCTACGAAAACTTACTGAAGGGAACTGTGTATACCGGGTGATCTAAAAGTCAGTATCAATTTGAAAACTTAATAAACCAAGGAATAATGTAGATAGAGAGGTAAAAATTGACACACACGCTTGGAATTACATGGGGTTTTATTAGAAACAAAAAAATGTCCGATAGATAGCGCTTCATCTGATCAGAGTAGCAATAATTAGCATAACAAAGTAAGACAAAGCAAAGATGACGTTCTTTACAGGAAATGCTCAATATGTCCACATCAGTCCTCAACATTAGCTGTATTCAAGGAATAGTGTTGTGAACAGCACTGTAAAGCATGTCCGGAGTTATGGTAAGGCGTTGGCGTCGGATGTTGTCTTTCAGCATCCCTAGAGAAGTCGGTCGATCACGATACACTTGCGACTTCTGGTAACCCCAAAGCCAATAATCGTACGGACTGAGGTCTGGGGACCTGGGAGACAAAGCATGACGAAAGTGGCGGCTGAGCACACGATCATTACCAAACGACGCACGCAACGGATCTTTCACGCGTCTAGCAATATGGGGTGGAGCGCCATCCTGCATTAACATAGTACGTTCCAGCAGGTGTTTATCAGCCAGGCTGGGGATGATGCGATTCTGTAACATATCGGCGTACCTCTCACCCGTGACGGTAGCAGTTACAAAACCAGAATCACGCATTTCCTCGAAGAAAAAAGGCCCGATAACGGTAGATGTGGTAAATCCAACCCATACCGTCACTTTCTCGTCGTGCAATGGAGTTTCCACGACAGTTCTATTATTTTCGGTAGCCCAAATTCTGCAATTGTCGGCGTTAACAGACCCTCGGAGCGTGAAATGAGCTTCGTCGGTCCACAACACGTTACTCGGCCAGTCGTCATCTTCCGCCATCTTTTGAAACGCCCACGCCGCAAATGCCCTCCGCTTCACTAAATCGCCAGGTATCAGTTCATGATGCCGATGGATTTTGTACGGATAGCATCGGAGGGTACGCTTAAGTGCCAACCAAACAGTAGTGTATGGAATGCCGGTGCGACGTGCGACTGCACGAGCGCTGGCTTCCCCGTGCATAGACGAACCCGCTACGTCTCCATTTCTTCCCGAATTGTCTCAGCAGCATTACGCCTTGTGCTCGGTCGGCCACTACGGGGTCTATCGTCTAAATAATTCTCGCCACAGCAGCATTTGTCAACGGACCTTTACCTGTTCGAATTCCCTTCCTATGGCGATAGGATCGTAACGCTGAACTAGCACATTCCCCATTCTGATAATACAGCTTCACTAAAAGCGCCTTTTCAGGTAACGTCAACATGCTGCGACTGCTGGCGCATCTGATTCTCTCTCTCATTACAGCTCCTTTTATACACGACTGTCATGCGCAGTCACTGACTTTTTGCTGTCCAGCGCCATCTGACGGACATTTAGTGAACTTTGTTTTTTTTTTTTGTTCTAATAAAACCCCATTTCAGTCCAAGCATGTGTGTCAATTTTTACCTCTCTATCTACATTATTCCGTGGTTTATTAAGTTTTCAAATTTATACTGACTTTTTTATCACCTGGTATATCATTCAGCCATATAAGATACAAACATCTTAACTGGAACCTTTTGTGGTCTAACTTCCGGATGCGACTGTAAGTTAAACGTTGCTCTAAGCCGCTTAAAGGTTCTCAAAGAATTTGTTTCCGATAGCATCACGGAGACACCAACAGAGAATCAGGGGAAACCCTTACTGTGAACTCTGTGGCTGGACTGACGCAGCGCTGAACCGAACAGTAGCGTGTTTGAGTATCCTACCCTTAAGTGCAATGCTATTGACAACGGCTGAAATTAACCCCAAGAAGATACTGTACACTCATTTAATAACGTTCCCGGCTTCAAAGACGAAAACAGTAACGAGTCTTATGTATTGCTATATGAACTACATAAACTCTGCTTGTAACAAGAAAGGGACAAAACAGTCAGCAGCAACTACTAGAAGGACAAATTCGAAAGTTTCGAGTTTATGTAGAAGTACACATTTTTTCCTTTATTGGAGCAGGAGCATAATATTAATTCTTCTAAAATACCGCCAGTTAAAAATACCATAGCCTTAAGAAGAAAAAGAAGGTTTTGGTTTTAAGAGGATATAAAAGTCTTTCATTTAATCTTAAAGCAGAATTTAGTCAACTAAGGAAAACTGAACGCAGCTGAACGTAGTTAGCCGATGAAGCCAGATGAAGGCATAATTTACGGAGGGCAAGGACGGGCTGTAGGGTGTGGATGGAGGCCCAAAAATGAATAAAAAGAAGGAAAAGTTGAGCATTTTCCCGGGAAACGAAAAGGCCTCTTGTTCCAATATCGCTGGGCATACGTGTCCGATTTCCGATCGTTACGGAACTGGAGTGGGCTGAACACACACTCATTCATGAATGATTATGAAGGCAAGTGTGAATAAGGAAGAGTTAAAAAATTTGGTCATGCTGCCCACTCGTGATAAGCGGAAAATCCTGGTTCGTGTCCCGGCCCGGCAGAAATTTTCGTATGCAGAATCGCGTACACAGCGGACGTCAGACTGTATCCGCAATTTGTGAATCGGTCTCGTAATACGTGATTAATGTTAACGTGGGTATACATATTATTTTTAATGATTTTTTTTTATATTTTGGAACAGGCGACTAATTTTTAAATAGAAATTCGTCGACAGAATAGGAGCATTTGTCAAAGAGAAATGATTTTACGTTTCATAAAAATTTATTTTACTCTTAGGAATTTTATGTTTTTAGGGAAATGATTAAAACTTTTTTTTTTACTACACATGAACTCCTTTGTGACCCGCTGAGAGCATCAATAAAGGGTAATAAAGGTCTTTCATCCTCTAGTTTTCTAGAAATAGTTATAAATTCTTCTCACACTGTGCTGGATTATACATGCTGAGTTTCATTAGCGAATATATGAGGCTCTTAGAATCATAAGCACAGCCACAAAGTGTGAATGCCATTTCGTGTTTTGGGCCAATATTGAAGTGAAACCAGCGAAGTAAGTGAGACGGCTTTTTGTGCATGTTCGTATACAGGGTGAGTCATCTAACATTACCACTGGAAACACCTCTCAAACCACAACAAACACTGAGTAACCAATTTCGCAGACCGAATGTGGGGAGTGGGGGTCGTGTAATTGGCTAATATAAACCATTAAGAAATTAACGGAAATATGATTTCCAACACATACTTACATGTTTCCATTTAAAATTGAAAAAATACTTAATTCCATTTGTTCCATTGTACCTCGTTATGACGCGTGGTCAATGTCAGACTGCTGATCATCTACAATCACTGCAGGTTGGGGACCAGTCCTACAAGAGAGTGCAAGAATTTAAATACTTAGGGGCACTTTTCTCTGAGAACTCGTTATGTGAAGCAGAGATCAATGCCAGAATACAAGCAAGAAACCGATCTTACCACAGCCTAGCACAACTGCTTCGGTCCAGATATCTCTCCAGACAGTTCAAGATTCGACTGTATAAAACCCTAATCCAGCCTGTTGTTCTATATGGCTGTGAGACATGGAGTATCCGGAAACAGGACTTCTATCAGCTCCTTGTTTTTGAGAGAAAAGTGCTTCGGAAGATCTTCGGTCCGGTTCTGGATGCAGATACAGGGGAATGGAGGATCAGATAGAGCCAAGAGCTTGATGAACTATACCAGCAGCCCAAGATAGCAGGAACTGTCAAAGCCAACCGAATGCAGTGGGCCGGCCATGTGGCACGGATGGGGGATTACAGATGGCCTCGGAAGCTCTTGGATTTCACACCTACAGGAAAGAGACCGCCAAGGAGACCCAAGAAGCGTTGGAGGGATGGACTCCATGAAGATTTAAACCAAGTGTCAATAGATATGACGGATGGCGGGTAGCAGCAATGGACAGGATACAGTGGAGGAGGAAACTTGTAGATGCGTGAGGTCCACTGGGCCTGATCACGTAGTAGTAGTAGTAGTAGTAGTAGTATTTGTTCTATTGTTAAATGCTAATTACATCCAGAGTAATTTGTAACATAAAGTTGACGCTTCAGTGTTTCCTCAGCAGTTCAGTCACATGAATCAGCGAGAAATGAAATAATTAAAGGTACAAAAAGAACAGTTATGTAACGTAGGTACAGAAGAGACGTAAACAGCACGTTACGTCCACATGCTAATATTTTTATTAGTCTTTTTCTCTGAAGAATATTGTGTTGCACTGATTTTTTAGGAGAAAATGTACATGATCATTAGAATGTGAAAGGTGACTTGTTTGGACTATTTAATTGATTGAGAATGTAGGTAGAAATTAGTATACTAACAGCATTTATCTTACCAAAGAAGACATAAATTATACTAAACTAATTATAGATTGCATTCCCAAAACAACTAACTGATCACTCCACTGGATGGACTCTGGCTGGCAAAGACAATGCAACTGGGTGATCAGCCTCTAAAAATGTGGATAACACAAAAGCTGAATTTATCTGGCGCTGAGGAGACTTTGATTGATCAAATCTACTGAAGTTTCTCTACATAGGTGCAGCTGAGAGCAAGTGGTAATTAAGGGCTGTACGCCCTGACAATGCCAGAGTGGCAGTACGTCACCCTGTTTACTGGCGAGATGTGTGCGGCAGAGGAGGTGAGACGTGGAGACGGCACCTATGAATCGATCACAGCCACGAAAGTTATGCGAAAATCTTACAGTCTAGCAGTCTAGCGATCAGACAGATGGATCAATATTTACTCTCTACCAGACCCTTGAAATCACGGTAGATTTCAGTGTGTGACACACCCATTCGCTGGTCATACCAAGGACCAATTCGGCTCACTTATACGACAGAGCACACAAGGATACCAAACGTCAAGACTGGTCAACCGAAAGCGAATAAGTGTGCCCTCGTCAAACGGGTAGTCTGAGATGTTTGAAGACACACTGTCAGTACAATAAGACGTTCACCAAGGGCTCCTCAGTCCAAACTACTCGCAAGTGAGGTCAGTCTCAGGACAGGTCCCAAGTACCAAACACACATGCCAGAGCTTCGACCAGAAGTCCATTACCAGACCAAAGTCCTGCACCCAGGTGCTTCCCACCTATCCAGAAAAAAATTCCATTTTCCCACAAAGTGCATGAACGACACCGCCTTCAACCCATCTTCAGTCAATCAGAAGGCTCTAGAGGCATAAATCTCCCCTCCCACACTACAGCACAAACTCATGTCGAACCATGGCAAGAGTTAAGAAACCTGCATGTCTGAAAAAAAAAGAAACTTCCAATTACTGCCTTTTTTAAGTTTTCGTAGAGGGCAAGAGATGATTCTCTGTGATGTCTCTTCCTATGGCAACAAGCAAACAAATACATTCTCAAAGATCTTTAAACTGCCTGTGCCTTGGAGCTTGTTAGTCCTAGCTATGAGGTGTAATAAAGATTCTATCTAGAATCGTTTCTCAGGTGCCGAAGTGTTCTTATATAACAGAGCTGGCCGAGGGAAGTGGCTCACTAGCCTACTTGTACTATCGCCAAACACGACATCATGTGAATTTTTATTGTGCGTCGCTCTGCACAAAATGTACGGTTTATGACTACACTGGGTGGGTAGGCTCGTTCCTTTAGACTGTCGGCCCTGCCCAGGCTTCTGCTGGCGCTGTGTCAGGTATCGTGGCATTGTTCTGCTTTAGCCTTGCCCGGATGAGGGGCTACCTTATCTGCCCTGCATGGCTGTGGGTCTGTCGGGCAAGATTTAATGATGGATGGGCTCGCTGCCAATTACTTTCAACTCCTAACATGCCATTTCTGTGAGCCAAGAATCATAAAAATACCTCATGCTTTAAGCGCCCTACCAGGCTCCATCAATGTCTGCTCAGGTCGTTAATTTTTGGAGTCTCGCTCAAGGTGTGTCAGGGTTGTAATAAAATCTTTAATAATTTTTCTGTATGCGAAAAATAGGTGAGAGAGTAACTTGTTGTCTCTAAAATCTAGTTAAAATTGTAAATTTCGTTTTTTTTAATTTCAGTATGTAAAAGAATGTGTCCTGACATTTCCGGCCAATAAATGTTCAAAGTGGTGCCCATCATTTGCTCCACAGATTTGCCATCTACCATGTAATGCTTGTCTTATAAGACGCAGTACATCTGATGTAACATTGCCACAATCCGTCTCAGTATGTTGTTTCATATTGTGTGGTGTTTTAGGCACATCATTGTACACATTCTCCTTTAATGTACCAAACTGAAAGAAGTCTAAAGGCGTATGATGAGGAGAATGGGCAGGCCAAATTGTGCATCCGCTACATCCTATGAAACTCCCATCAGACATTCGGTCAAGGGTCAGCGTAGTGTTCATTGCAGAATGTGCTGGAGCACCATCATGTTGATAACACATACGTCTACGAGTTCACAGCGAGACATTTTCTAGCAATGTTGGCAAATCATTTTATAGAAATTCGATGTATTTTGCAGCCATTTGGGTGATTTCAATTAAGTGAGGACCAATGAGGTGGTCGCCAATTACCACGCACCATACATTTACATTCCACGGTCGTTGTCGCTCTACCTGTCAAAGCCAAGGAGGATTTCCCACGGTCCAGTAATGCATGTTTCGTAAATTCGCTGCACTGTGGTTTGTGGAACCAGCTTCATTGGTAAACAGGTAAAACTGCAATGCATTCTCTGTTAATGCCCATTAACAGAAATTCATTCTTTTATTGAACTAATCTCCATGCAATTGCTGATGCATCATCAGACGATACGGGTAAAATTAGTGACAATGAAGTAAGTGCATTACACTACTTTGACTGATTGCAATGCCTCTAGCGATGTCACATGAACTCATGTGTGAGTTCATGGCAACAGCAGCTAACACACCAACTGAACCTGTTTCTCCTGTGATGGGTTTGTTATGGATCTGTTTGTGTGTTACGACCATACCTGTTGCATACAATTTTTTGTAGATGTTTCCAAATGTGCGGCGTGTTGCGTGATCTCTGTCGGGGTGCCTTTCTGCATAGAATCTGCAGGCTGCAGCTGCGTTACATATTACTCCGGATGTACAGTCGTACTCAAAAGTAATGGAACGACCTGAATTGCATTTGGCCTGATTCGAATGCAACCCACATAGCGCAGCTGTCTAGAAGGTCCTCTAATCGCCCCTTGGTACGGTCGTTTGACTATTGAAAATGGTTCCAACAAGTCACCACTAGAAGACACTGCTCTGTATCGCAATAACTCAAGATGTAAAGTATTACCAACGTGCTACAAATATCAGGGAACATCTTATCACAGGTAAGACGGTTCTTAAGGCTTGTAAGTTCACATTTATTACAATAAATGACATACACGAAATGTTACCACTCTCATTACTACGTCAGATCGGTAATTCACGTAGTTCGTCGTATTCATGATTTCCTCTTCAAAATAACATACCGTACTTATTATTTAACACAAAATTACATTAAATTTTAAGTTATTCACGAGCAGCTAGTTGAGAATATGTATGAACTTCAAATGGCACGACGAACCGTCTCGTTCTGCATATGGATTCAAACCCAGGTCATGCAGACTAAATAAAGACTTTGTGACTGACGGAAACTAACAGTCATCCCTGACTAGGCATACAGAGAGTGATATACCTGGATTTTAGACAGTATCAGTTAGCAAATATCAACTTTAAATTACATAACGTAAACATTGTTAACGGACGCGAATTCCTACCCATCATCTATTGTCCTTGTTAACGAACTACGATGGATGTTAAATATTGCTTCTTCATAAGTAACTTACTTGAAATGGGGTGAGGTAAAGCTTTGTGTTGGACAGGGATTCGAACCCAGAACCTAATTGGATTGTCATCGAAGCGCAATCACCTGTGACATATCGGATTTTCTCGACAGTAGCTAGATGTTTTAACTGAAATGACGAGACGAAACATAAATTTTTTTCTTTCCCAGGACTCCAACCTGGGAATCGAGCCCCACACATATCGTTGTAGACTGCACACAAAGAGACGTCAGCTACCGAATTTTTCTCCACCAGCAGCTCGGAATAACATCCTTGAATTTACAATGATTTCGCAAACAGTTCTGTGCCTCACTGGGCCTCAAAAACGTCAGATACCGTTAGTGTTGAGAACGAATGAAAATACATTAAAAGCCAAAATTATTACCCACCGGCAGATAGATGTTCTCACGCTAGAGCTTGATAATACATAATGAAAGGTTTAGTGCCGGGCTAGGATCCGAACCCTTTCACGCGCGATATGTGAAGATGTTGAGGAATCTGCAGTTTTGAACAAACAACAAATTGCCGTCGAGCTGTATTGTCACGAAGGGATCAAATTCCGCGTTAAGGGCAGTCTGAGTTGCATTCCCAGATCAGAACCAATTTTATCGACATACAGAAGCTCAAATGAAAAATGGAATAGGTGTCCTGTGACCCTACATTGCGTTTGTTTCGGCACTAGAAATAAATTACTAGTATAAGAAAGGTTATTGCTGACAGAGTTTCTACGTGATGCGACTCCTGACTTGAGAAGGAATATCATGTTTAACGTGAATTTCAGACCACAATGCCTTTATACTTTCTTTACTTGGCGTAGCCAGAAGAGAACAGAAACTATCTCTCCTTATCAAAAATCATCAGCCGAAGTCGGAATCTAAAACAGACCATCAGTATATGAACCTAGCATCAATCCAAGAGAATACCAAATTCTCTGCTCTTTCACTCATTATTCTATCATAACAATGTTGCGCCACACTTACGACGAAAGTCTGTTTCCATAAAACTGATTATCTGTACACAAGCCTGCCTCTATCGGCACGAATTAGTAAAATACTTATCACTTAGATTTCGATTGGGTCTGTGTTTGATTGGTATGCTGTGTCACACTCAAGTGGTATGCAAATGTGGCATTTCATAAATAAAGTTATGCATTCCTAGGAACCCAAATTTTGTTCGTCAGCAGCGGAAAGAGGCGTTACCTGTTGCGCAGCATTGTAAGTTTTTCACCATTGCACTATGAGCCGAAAGTATTTTCTTGCGATTTCCTTATCGATGTGTGATCTGACTGCTTGTAGCCCTTTCACAGAAGGGATAAAAACGTTACAGTCAGCAAGACTGGAACCGTAAACCATAACAGACGCTTTCTCTCAGGTAAGCACGTTTCCTCAAAGCTAGGGAAGAGGCATGAGTCTACGTCTCCTCTTACGAGACCAGTTGTGGCTAGAACTCGCAAACCGCTATTTAAAGGTCGAGATTTGATGCGATTTTCGCGTTCATCGACTTTCCTGGGTTGAAAACCGTAAATTTACAATCTTTTGTTACAGCTCAAGCGTTAATAATACCTCAGATTATTCAATGGAAATGACAGGAAAAATCAAGTGAACTTTGAGGCTTAATTCCGTGCACACCAGGAAGTAACTCGTCGATCACAGAGTTGCCAAATATACCTTGCCTTGTTGCTAAATCTCAGTTACAGTACCAGCAGGAAGAAGACGAACCGATGTGATCCTATAGCGGGCTGGGAAGTGACCATAGCTGGCGTCTCAAAGACGCGGCTGCTACGGCCTTAAATACATAATCCGTCTGATTCACATGTCTGTAACTGAGTTCAGGGACTGGAGCGTAGTTACTAATAATACTCAGAACTGACTACAAACTAAGCTTCATAAATCAGTAACCCTCGTAGTTGTTTTTATATATCTTTCGTAAGTGTACTCAAAACTAAGAAAATCATTCACGAGCGTTTTCGTTCCTCGCCGATAGTCGAGCACAACAAACAAATAAAAATAAAAAAGACTTTGTGTGTGTGTAGGGGGGGGGGGTGAGAGAGAGAGAGAGAGAGAGAGAGAGAGAGAGAGAGAGAGAGAGAGAGAGAGAAGAGAGAGAGTGTGTGAGGGAGATAGATAAAAATAAAAAAGAAAGAGAGAGAGTAAAAAATTGTTGTAATGAATTCTTTCATTAAAATGACACGTTCTACAACATTACGAAATGTCGTATTCATGATCTGTGGAACAAGTATTAATCTAATCTAATCTAATCATATCATATTGCTGACTGGTCATGAAGAGGCACAAATTATAGAAATTTTCGCCAATATCAGTAACCAAATCTAAACTTGAAAAAAAAAAGATGACAGTTTTTGTAATAATCCGGGACTCCTTTAAAGACCCTTTCGTCTCTGTTAACTAACCACGAAAGATGTGTAATATACCTCCATCAGAAGGAACAAAGTGTTCATGCATTTAAAGATGAAGTGCATGATGTGAAGTTCTGTGACGGAGATTCGAACCCAGCACGCAGTCGGATTGTTAACTAAGGAAAATCAAATGTAACGTATCAGTTTTTCTTACCAGCTGCTAGATGTTTGAATCTAAAATACGGATACAAATTTTTGTGCCTGAGCGACAATCGAACCGCACACTTACCGTCCCTCTTTATCATCCACGAACATAGCTTATGCTTGCTTACTCACCAACAGTAAGATGTGTACGTGTTTGACCAGAAATAACAACACCTATTGCGATTGTTGGCAAGACACGAACAGACAACAATTGCACGTTAATTTTCACTAGCAGATTGGTATGCACGTGATAGGGCTTGAATTGAAATAATGAATATTTTTGTACTGGATCAGGATTCGGACCCACATACTTACCTTTGAAGGAGACCTAGAGAAGATTGCAGTCTTAGGAAAAGGAACGAAATGAGTGAACTATACCGTGCCGAGAGATTCAGATCCTCGAAAGATGAGATTCGAATTCGAATCACAGTCCAGCACCAAATTTTTCAACGTCTCTATTTCAATCAAGTACAAGAAAAATAAGAGCCCTGTTCCTTTCAATCAATTAAAATAAAAATTTCTAATGTAAGTAAGTTTACTGGGGGCAGTATTTCTGTCTACCATGACTTCCACCTACTTCATTTCCCAACGTAAACCGGCTCTGCCCAATTGGTAATTAAGGAAAGTGATGTTTAATGCGGATTCTGGATTATAACGTCTTTCTCTTGAGGTTAGCAGAGGTAAAGTAAATCTGTTTGTGCCTCTTAAAAGTAAATTCCTGAACGCACGCATTGCACCTGTGATAGTTCGTTCCACCAGACCATTGTGGCCAAATTTCCCAGCGCCAGGAGTGTGCTGTAACGGATGATGTGCTTAGCTTACAAAATTAGTCACGGTGGAAAAAATGCGAGTCTGTTTGTTCCTTCTGATGGAGGTATATCACAGATCTTTCGTGGTTAGTTAACAGGGACGAAAGGGTCTTTAAAGGAGTCCCGGTTTATTATAAAACGTGTCGTCTTTTTTTTTTTTTCAAGTTTAGATTTGGTTACTGATATTGGCGAAAATTTCTGTAATTCGTGCCTCTTCATGACTAGTCAGCAATTTTATATGATTAGATTATATTAGATTAATACCTGTTCCACAGATCATGAATACGACATTTCGTAATGATGTAGAACGTGTCATTTTAATAAAAGATTACTTTACAACAATTTTTCACTCTCTCTCTCTCTCTCATTCTTTTTTATTTTTATGTTTCTCCCTCACGCTCTCTGTCTTCTCTCTGTCTCTCTCTCTCTCTCTCTGTCTCTCTCTCCCTCTCTCTCTCTCACACACACACACAGTCCTTTTTTATTTTTATTTGTTTGTTGTGCTGGACTATCAGTTACAGACATGTGAATCAGACGGATTATGTATTTAAGGCCGTAGCAGCCGCGTCTTTGAGACGCCAGCTATGGTCACTTCCCAGCCCGCTATAGGATCACATCGGTTCGTCTTCTTCCTGCTGGTACTGTAACTGAGATTTGGCAACAAGGCAAGGTATATTTGGCAACTCTGTGATCGACGAGTTACTTCCTGGTGTGCACGGATTTAAGCCTCAAAGTTCACTTGATTTTTCCTGTCATTTCCATTGATTAATCTGAGTTATTATTAACGCTTGAGCTGTAACAGAAGATTGTAAATTTACGGTTTTCAGCCCAGGAAAGTCGTTGCACGCGACAATCGCATCTAATCTGGTCCTTTAAATAGCGGTTTGCGAGTTCTAGCCAATACTGGTCTCGTAAGAGGAGACGTAGACGCATTACTCTTCCCTAGCTCTGTGGAAACGTGCTAACCTGAGAGAAAGCGTCTCTTATGGTTTACGGTTCCAGCCTTGCTGACTGTAACGTTTCTAACCCTTCTGTGAAAGAGCTACAAGGAGTCAGATCACACATCGATAAGGAAATCGCAAGAAAATACTTTCGGCTCATAGTGCAATGGTGAAAAACTTACAATGCTGCACAACAGGTAACGCCTCTTTCCGCTGCTGACAAACAAATTTTGGGTTTCTAGGAATACATAACTTTATTTATGAAATGCCACATTTGCATACCACTTGAGTATGACACAGCATACTAATCAAACACAGACCCAATCGAAATCTAAGTGATTGGTATTTGACTGATTCGTGCCAATAGAGGCACGCTTGTGTACAGATACTCAGTTTTATTGAAACAGACTTTCGTCGTAAGGTTATCGTGGGTAGTTTCATTTTATTTCTTATAATACAGTGCACAATTTTCGTATGGTTTCTTTTAGTGTTGTTAAAATATTAGTTCACATGAGAGAGAAATTAATCATCAACGATATATCGAATTCTCTGGTGTTATCTATAACAGTCTAACAATGCATATGCAGTTTATTGATTACATGCAAGTAGAAAACTTGTTCTGAGTTAAAGCTGTCATACAAGGTTTTATGAAGAATAAAATGCCACTACCACACGACAGCTAATGTAGAAAATACTTTTCTGACGTATTTTGGCACAATGCGCTCTCCCCATACATAATACAAAAGTTTCGAGATGCATCTGCAGCCTGGCCATCTATTAAACCTGAAAAGAACAAAATGTCGCAGAAGTTAGCCCTTTTTCCACCTGCGACTATTTTGGGTTGAGAAGTGAAAGGAATTATGTTCAAAGCTCCATTAGATCGATAACTTCAGCAGACAGCAGTAGGGCGTTTTAAAAAATGTAGCAGTGAATGTACCCAAACTAGCGACGTCTTATCAACAGTGCACGACACTTACCGTTACGCTACTAGCTGACACATAGCTACAACACCTCCAGAATGCAACAACAATTCCTCCAGAACTTGCGCATTGTACAGTGCTGTGAGATAATGCATATGGCCGGATCTAGACTTCTGAGAGACAGACAGTTATAGCTTTTCTTTTGCACTGCACGACGTTTTTAACAAACAGATAGCGCAATAGAGTAGCTCAAGTCGAAAGAAACACTTCCTGTTTAAATTTCTGCATCCTACACTGTTGGCAGTTCTGTGTAGGTGTCAGTTACGTGATTTTATTTCGGTGATTACAAAAGAGTCGAATGTATGCACTGGGTAGCCGAGGCAGCTAGTTCATGGTGATTCGGTCAATCAAGTAAATGAATGTACTGAACATGCTGCAAACCACTACAGGGAGTCTGTGTGTTAGAATTCTCATCCAGTGTGGCGCAACATTGTTATGATAGAATAATGAGTGAAAGAGCAGAGAATTTGGTGTTGTCTTGGATTGATGCTACGTTCATATACTTATGGTCTGGGTTAGATTCCGACTTCGGCTGATGATTTTTGATAAGGAGAGATAGTTTCTGTTCTCATCTGGCTACGCCAAGTAAAGAAAGTATAAAGGCATTGTGGTCTGAAATTCACGTTAAACATAATATTCCTTCTCAAGTCAGGAGTCGCATCACGTAGAAACTCTGTCAGCGATAACTTTTCTTACACTAGTAATTTATTTCTAGTGCCGAAACAAACGCAATGTAGGGTCATAGGACACCTATTCCATCTTTTATTTGAGCTTCTGTGTGTCGATAAAATTGGTTCTGATCTGGGAATGCAACTCAGACTGCCCTTAACGCGGAATTTGATCCCTTCGTGACAATACAGCTCGACTGCAATTTGTTGTTTGTTCAAAACTGCAGATTCCTCAACATCTTCACATATTGCGCTTGAAAGGGTTCGGATCCTAGCCCGGCACTAAACCTTTCATTATGTATTATCAAGCTCTAGCTTTAGAACATCTATCTGCTGGTGGGTAATAATTTTGGCTTTTAATGTATTTTCATTCGTTCTCAACACTAACGGTATCTGACGTTTTTGAGGCCCAGTGAGACACAGAACTGTTTGCGAAATCATTGTAAATTCAAGGATGTTATACCGAGCTGCTGGTGGAGAAAAATTCGGTAGCTGACGTCTCTTTGTGTGCAGTCAACAACGATATGTGTGGGGCTCGATTCCCAGTCAGCACTGAACTCTTCGTCATATTATTTCTAGTTCAAACATGCTCACATGTCGCTGCTGGTGTAACAAACCCATTTTTAACGTTCGTTTTCTCTAGAATATAACAGCGATAGGTGCAAGGTTGGAGTCCTGGGAAAGAAAAAAAATTATGTTTCGTCTCGTCATTTCAGTAAAAACAACTAGCTACTGCCGAGAAAATCCGATATGTCACAGGTGATTGCGCTTCGATGACAATCCAATTGGGTTCTGGGTTCGAATCCCTGTCCAACACAAAGCTTTGCCTCACGGCATATCAAGTAAGTTACTTGTGAAGAAGCAATATTTATCATCTCTCGTAGTTCGTTAACAAGGACAATAGATGCTGGGTAGGAATTCGCGTCCGTTAACAATGTTTACGTTATGTAATTTAAAGCTGATATTTGCTAACTGATACTGTCTAAAATCCAGGTATATCACTCTCTGTATGCCTAGTCAGGATTGACTGTTAGTTTCCGTCATTCACGAAGTCTTTGCTTAGTCTGCATGACCTGGGTTGAATCAATATGCAGAACGAGACGGTTCGTCGTGTCATTTGAATGGCTCAAATGGCTCTGAGCACTATGGGACTTAACATCTACTGTTATCAGTCCCATAGAACTTAGAACTACTTAAACCTAACTAACCTAAGGACAGCACACAACACCCAGTCAGCACGAGGCAGAGAAAATCCCTGACCCCGCCGGGTTCGAACCCGGGAACCCGGGCGTGGGAAGCGAGAACGCTACCGCACGACCACGAGCTGCGGACGTGTCATTTGAAGTTCATACATATTCTCAACTAGCTGCTCGTGAATAACTTAAAATTTAATGTAATTTTGTGTTAAATAATAAGTACGGTATGTTATTTTGAAGAGGAAATCATGAATACGACGAACTACGTGAATTACCGATCTGACGTAATAATGAGAGTGGTAACATTTCGTGTATGTCATTTATTGTAATAAATGTGAACTTCCAAGCCTTAAGGACAGTCTTATCTGTGATAAGATGTTCACTGATATTTGTAGTACGTTGGTATTACTTTACATCTTGAGTTATGGTGATACAGAGCAGTGTTTTCTAGTGATGACTTGTTGGAACTATTTTCAATAGTCATACGACTGTACCGAGGGGCGATTAGAGGACCTTCTAGACAGCTGCGCTATGTGGGTTGCATTCGAATCAGGCGAAATGTAATTCTGGTCGTTCGGATAGTTTTGAGCACGACTGTACTTAACATTTTACAATGTAACAAACGGCATTGATTAAGTATTTTTTTCTACATTCCGTTGTGCTAAAATAATAACAGGTTTGCATTAAAAAAAGACATAAGTACATATTGAAAATCTTACTTCCGTGCATTTCTCACTGGTTTGTATTAACCTATTCCACCAGGCCCTCTCCTCACTTTCGGTCTTAGGAATTGGTTATTCTGTGTTTGGGAGGTGTTTCCAGTGGTAATGTTAGATGACTCACCCTGTATACAAATTGGACCTACAGTGGTTCACCATAAAACCAATAGATGCCAGGAGCATGCATATGTGTTACGAACTCAAAATCGACGAAGGTGTGCTTTAAGTGTATATGGTTCTCATCGCCTCATACGTATTGTGGCGGTACAGTTAAAATGCTTAATCCGTGAAGAGGTATTTACAAGACGACTGCGGGGGAACACCGCATTTCATTCTTACTGCTCGCTTCTGTCCAATCAGTACTTTCCTTCTGACTGGTGAATACCTCTGAGAATTCAGCGGAATAAGCAAAACGCATCTAACTGCGTTATTGTGTTTTCCTCCCTTCCTTAGACATTTCCAATGTTCTATAGTTCAGTTGAAAGTGGTAACTAATATTCCTCCTTTGTTTTCTGGCAACTTCTCCCTCATACCACTGTCGTTTTCCTTTACCTCAGTTTCCTATTTGACTACTCGCGTCTCTCGGTTTTTAACAAACAGCATTTCGTTAGTTTAACGCTCATTTCCACCATCTCGGCGTTCTGAGGGCTAACTTGACGCACACTGAACACACGTGTGGTACGAATAACCAGTTTCATCACAGCGATTTTTGCAGGCAATGCCGCTAACTTAACTACCATTGTGCGCGGATATTCTTGCATACGTCTTCAGGCTAGGATCGCGGCCGGTGCTGGTGCTGCTACGTGGTGACAAACTGACACCCCCGCATCCCACTGTGTGAGTGTGTGTGTGTGTGTGTGTGTGTGTGTGTGTGTATGAATCGCCTAGAGCTGGATTTATGAACTGGACTTGCGAGGCGATGGGACAGGTGCATAGGCAGGACATGACAGGAAAATCGGCACGTGAGGGGACAGACAGCAAAGTTGTTACTCTCCTGTGACTTGAATAACGACTTATAGAATTGTCGTGGTATACAGTTTAGGATTATAAAGAGGGCCTGATGTTCTCTGCAGAAGCATAAACCTTCAATACAGATTTCGTAGCAAACCATTCTCCTCCCTGCACGTGAACAGGCACTGTAGCAGTTCACCAGTTAACTTAGTCCGCTTGAATGCAGTTACGGATGCGAAAATTCTGCAATAAAGCGGCCAGCTGCCGAGCTAGCATTCTTTTTACCGTATATATTTTTTAATTTTCCTGTCCATGAGTGAAAACACATCAGTTTAGGGTTAGAAATTGGTTAATGTTGAATCTCTGGGTTGCCCTGTGTTGATAAATCTTTGCTTCCAAAGACTGCTCCCAAAATGTATACCATTTAGTTCACAACAGACGACAGAGTGGAAAATAATTTTATTTGTTAGAAAACAGCGAACCAAATATAGTTTGCGTGCGGTCAAACTGTTTAATGGCTTAAAATGGAAAAGAAATTGCTACATAGCTTCTGACGCAAGCCAACTCATTTGGGGAAGAAAGAGTCATTTGATCGACGGTGAAGCAGACTGCGTTATAGCTAATTGTAATCGACAGGAAGTATAAAAATCGGCTACCCAGTCACCTGAACGTCAAAGTAATTTAGTCACAAGATTTTCTCCGTAAGAATTTTCACTGGTGGGATTGACACATATCGTCAACGCAAGGAACGTCAACCACGTCGGCAATATTTTGGTCCTTATCTTTGGCGCTAATAGGTCTCCGAGCAACTATGTACGTTGCACACGAGCTGGTCGCTATTAAAACGAAGACAAGTTGGCTTCGTTTTTCGTATACACACTGACAGCCGGCCGCGGTGGTCTCGCGGTTCTAGGCGCGCAGTCCGGAACCGTGCGACTGCTACGGTCGCAGGTTCGAATCCTGCCTCGGGCATGGATGTGTGTAATGTCCTTAGGTTAGTTAGGTTTAAGTAGTTCTAAGTTCTAGGCGACTGATGACCACAGCAGTTGAGTCCCATAGTGCTCAGAGCCATACACACTGACAGCACTTATTTACCAAATGCAGGGTAGAATTTTCTCTGTGGCTGCAGAACTTCAGGTTTATTTATTTATTCCTGTGCAAGGTAGCAGTCAGAGAAGGAATTTTAGGGAAATGGTTTACAATACCTTTATTTAAAATGCATCAGCAAATTTTCCCAAGTTTTGTACCAGAGTAACTTCAGCTGTGGCTACATGACACAAGTTGTCTGCCTTTCACAACTGAAGCACTTGTGTCCGGTTAAAGCTGATGACAAGAGATGCACTCACACCTCTGCTGAAGTTTTCTAGGGAACGTACGCTGTCAGTTTATCCAAAAGCGTATTCTCTTGGAATCTATTCTATGTACGAAACAGGTTACATTTTAAACTCAAAGGTTGAGGTGGATACAACGACGCCTCTTTGCTTGGGGAGGAGTGTGCTGGAATGCGGCGATTGCTATCCAAAAAGATGCCGACTGCATGTGAATGAGCTGTACCTGTCACGAAAGGAACATGGAGAGTACTGTAAACTCTGTCTTCAGTTACAGGAATTACTAGACAATTCTTACGAATATTGAGCTAAAGGGGTAAACGCCGCTTCACAAAAGTTCAAATGCTTCAACTTCGTGACATCACTTCCCTTCTCCCACCACCGATTAGCATCCTTGATGTTTTTTTGTTTATACGTGTGTATTGCGAAAATCTGTATCTAGTTTCAATGACACACGGCATTAAGGATCTCACCAAAAGACGGTGTTCCGGGTATGATTTATTATACTGTAGTGGTAAGATGTGTGACTGCGGGGTATAAAGCTTTTGAAAATCAGGTTATGAGCACATAATGATTAAGTTAAATGGTGAAAGTAGATGCTGTTTCTGACACATAATGAATGGATAAAACTGATGTGTGTGTGTGTGTGTGTGTGTGTGTGTGTGTGTGTGCGTGTGTGTGTGTGTGTGTGTGTGTGTGTGTGTGTGCGTGTGCTTGTGTAAGCAAATATTACTTCATTAATGAAATGTAGGTATATGGTTTCATAGCTGGTCACTTCATTCTAAAACCAGTAAAAGTTAATGCAATACTAGCAGTATATGCAGCTAATTATGTTCTAGAGCAGCAACGCTTGCCCAGAAACTCAAAAAAGGAAGTCACAAATGTCTTGCTCGCAGTATTATTTCCGAATGATGATGATGATGTCTGGTTTATGGGGCTCTCAACTGCGCGGTCATCAGCGCCCGTACAAAGTCCTAATTTTTACGCAGCCCAAGTTTTGTACACCCAGTACCCGGGCAGAGTAAATCCCCAACCTGGCCGGGAATCGAACACGGGACCCCATGATCCAGAGGCAGCAACGCCAGCCGCTAGAACACGAGCTGCGGACGTTATTTCAGATTGAGTGCAGCTTTTAATAAAGGAAGTAAACTGTATTACAGTGTCTTTTAGTGCACTTACGCAAAGAATAACTCCAAAATTCGGTATAGAACAAAAATTTAATATTTAGTAGTATTTGGGATGCAAGAACGAAGATATTCGATTTTAAATTAGTCTTTGCGGCATGGTGAATAGCATCCATAATACCACACAAAAAGTCTGGAATTGTACTTTTCAGAACGTGGTGTAGCTCTAAATATTGGAAAATATAATCGCCAGATGTCAAACATCGAAGTGTCACTTCTAGTTATACTTTAGTGTGATTATAAAATTTTTTTAACAGAACTCGAAACACACCGCTATACGTACTCGAAATCTTTACCTTCTTGAACTGGCATTCAGCATACGTGTGAAAAACAAACATAAAGTTAGGAATAAGATACTCTGAGTACTTAAAGCTCTGGAAAGTGGAAACACATATGTAAAACATATCTGCGAACTTGTTAACCACTTCATGTAACAGAATCACGACCCTACTGGCATAAAAAAGCCAGTAAGCAGCAATAATAACTTGTAGTAAACTTCTGACTTGGAGGATTTTTTTTTTTTTTTTACGTTTTAATTTACACATACACTTTGCGATAGATTTTTCCTACTTGTAGTTTCCAATAAACTTGTACTTTCAGTCCATAGATACCAGGCAATATCCTGATCATGATATTTTTGTCCTCAAGATTCCATAAACTCACCCTCTCTTGGATTAAATTTATCATTTTCTCGTAGTCCATATTCCAAGCGTGAAAATGTATGTCGATATGACCGAAAATACAAAAAAAAAAAAAAAAAATGTTCAAATGTGTGTGAAATATTATGGGACTTAACTGCTAAGGTCATCAGTCCCTAAGCTTACACACTACTTAACCTAAATTATCCTAAAGACAAACACACACACTCATGCCCGAGGGAGGACTCGAACCTCCGCCGGGATCAGCCGCACAGTCTATGACTGCAGCGCCATAGGCCGCTCGGCTAATCCCACGCGGCTCGAAAATACGAACTGATTTGAATTTCACCGATTGTCGTCCGACGTCTACAAGATTTGACGATGGGCTCGACTACTGACCGACAAAGATCACAATGGCGTACTGATTTGAGAAGTTCGGCCGTCTTCGGCGCGGATGTCAGTCGTCGACGGAATCCACCGATGTCGGTGCCATTGTGTCCGCAACCTTAGCTCGGCACCGGCACGTGAAGAAACGTGTTAAGTGGTCGTGCCACTCCCGTGGCTCACCAGCCACACGGGCATGCTACCCACCATCGCTGCGGCCTCCCACTGCTGCTGCTGCTGCTGTTGCTGTACAATGGCACTGCCCACCATTTTAATGTTGTTCACCTTCGTCAACCACCTGCGTCGCCCACTGCCGACGCCCGACCACTGAGTGCAGTGCGGTTAGCCATTCTGTCTTTCCCTCTCCCACGCCAACGGCAAGTCCCACCCACGTTCGGCACTGGGATTCAACACCTGGGGCGCTGCACCTTTGTGCAGCGGACCACCCCTGCCACCCAAGCCACAACCACGCGGAATTCGCCTTCATAGGGCTCTCAGCTGCCAAGGGCAGCATTCCAAGTGCTACAAAACGATTAGTGTACTGCAAGAGTTGCTACTCGTATGTACCAAGTACCGCAGACATTTGTTCAGGGAAGAACACTGGCAGTGTAGTTTCAGCTCTCTGAGACTGCAGATGTGTGTGCAAGTTGTGCTTGCGTGAGTGTGTGTGTGCGTGTGTGTATGTGTTTCTACTGCTGACAAAGGCCTTAATGGCCGAAAGCTATGGTTGTGTGAATCTTTCTATTGTGCCTATCGCGGCTCAGCATCTCCACTATATGGTGAGTAGCAACTTTCCTTCTCTCGTATTGAGAATCACATAAACATATTTGCGGAGCATCGACATCAAAGCCTGTTTCTACATTCATGATTAAAGATGATACCAAGGAAGAACTGCTCGTACCTGCTGCAGAACTAAAAGCAGCTCATAAAGTTGTCAAGCATCATCAATCCTTGAGTCCTCTTGGCTGTACCGCAAAACTGAATGCTGCAATACATCCTGCCTTCAAAGTCGCCGCAAAGCAGCGTTACACAGCCACGACCAAACCTTCAGCAATTGTTAAAAATATTCTCGCAGTACACTTTGTGTCCAAATGCATAAAGCTACTGAAAGTAGTTTCATTTTACGGCACAGGTGCTGACTCACCGAACCATAAGGCTAAAAGATGTTTCCTTTAGTAATTCAGTACTTTACTGAAACTGACGGAATCCTACAGAAGCTGTTGAAGTTTGGTTAGGTGAATAACGAAACAGAGGAGATGATTGCAAAGTTTTATATAGACATATTAAGAGAACTGTAAATTCCGTTACATAAATTAATCGCTTTTTGTGGAGACAGTTCCAGTACCAGTTTCTGAGGGCTTCATCGACGTGGCCAGTGGAATGTGTTTCACCAAATAAAAAAAGAACAAGAAAAAAAATTGAAAGAATTGGACGACCTGCCCATAATCTCCACAACACTGTATCAAGCTACGTAAATTGAAGGTGGATAGGGGAAGAAAGGGAAGGAAAGGGAATGGATCACTGCCGTTTGCTGCATCGGAACATTACATGAAATCAGGGGCGATGAGCGAAAATGTGCAACAGGCCGGGACTCGAAACCGGCTGCTCCTGATTGCTAGGTAGGTGAGTAACTCACTGCACCATCCGCAAAACTGCGTTATAGCAATTGTGGAGACTATCTTGGCACAACTCAAGGCCGATTCACACACCAACCGAGTGCCACCTACCCGCATTCCCTGTCCATTTCCTCCATTTTCGCAACTCTAGGGATTCCCACAAAAGGTCGGAAGTATTTGTGCATCCTCACTGACGAAGGTATATCCATTGCGCAGTTAGACTAGTCAGTTACTCAAAAATTAGGAAAAGTAATATATCACAACGTTTCCCAGAACTCATGAAGATAGACGTGAACTATGGATAGTGTATCATAGACGCCGTCCCTTTGACTTTTCAGAGATGTCACTAAACCCACCCAAAGATGTAAACAATCACGCACGAGCAGCGCCTATTGGAGCAACCATATCGCAGCGTATTGCCGAGGAAATGGTCTTCATGGACGACAGTTTGCGCCCCCATCGTGCACATATTGTGAATGACTTTCTTCACGGTAACGACACCGCTCGACTAGAGTTCTCCAGACATGAACCCTACCGAACATGCCTGGGATTGAAAAGAGCTCTTTATGGTCGACATAACCCACCAACCACTTGGAGGAATCTACGCCGAATCGCTGTTGAAGAGTGGGACAATGTGGACCAACAGTGCTTTGATGAACTTGTGGATAGTGTGTCACGACGAATACAGGCATGCGTCAATGCAGGACGACATGTTACTGGGTACCAGTGATACCGGTGTGAACAGCAATCTGAAACACCACCTCTGAAGGTCTCACTCTATGATGCTACGACAAGCACTGTATGATTTTCATGAGCAATAAAAAGGGCGGAATGAGGTTTATGTTGATCTCTATTGCTATTTTCTGTACAGGTTCCGGAACTCTCGGAACAGAGGTGATGAAAAACCTTTTTTGATGTGTATATGAAGGCGTGGTGTTTCCATCCGAAAGAATAGACGCCACGTGTTCATGTAACTAGACCAAGTACTGCTGGATTCTTAAATGTCGTCGTTGAAATAACCGCCAAGAAAATATTCAATTATTTTTCAATATACACGGTAAGGACAAACAGTCTGAAAGAGCTCAGCTTATACGATGTTGTCAATCACCTGACTTTTCTACCACACTGAAAAACAACATGGCTGTCGTTAATGCCCAATGCTCGAGATAATTCTTAAACTTTGGACTCACTTAAACAATTTTTCGACGCTAAAGACAGGACAGCTAAAATAATTTCACTTTTCTTTCAGTAGCCCGATCAGTGAAATTTCTTTCGTGTTTTTACAGTTAAATTTGGCTCAGTTTGGAAAGAAAAAATGAAAGGATTGGAGAAGAATAAACACCCTATAATTTAAAGAAGAAAGATATTAATCGATACTCGAAGACGTGTGAATGAAAGGAAGTCTCCCAATTTTAATGCCATACACACTAAGATCAATTTGAACAAATTAAAGATTGACAATCCTAACTAGGAAGGAATTAATTTGATTTCGAACTTTGAGGAAGAGACAAAGGGTTTCTGCACCACAGCATTTGATTGCCCAGAGAAAGGTGCTGTTTATGGCTGGATATGGCAACCCTACGTACAGGTCACCAACCGTGCTTTCAAAAAAAGCGCCAACTCCTCTTACCGCTGTCGCCTTTAATCATCCCTTGCGCGTACCGTTCCGAGTCCCCAACCATAACTTCAGTGCCAGCATGCCAGCATGCCAACTACTTTCCACAGCTGCACCCTTCATAGCGACAACGCCTTCTCCCCATTTGCCCCCGCCTTGTCCACCCGTCATACCTGTGCCTTGCCGTACTGCACCGCACCGCCCCTCCAGCATCTGGGCTGTGTCGTGTTTCAGTGACGTCACATACGCCTGTCGTCTTCCCTGCCTTGCAACCCACGTGGAAAAATATTTGAAATTTGTGTTAAGTTAGTGAGGGACAAAACTGCTGTGGTCATTGTGTAAGCGTATTGTCATGTCGCTGGCTTAGTTGTAGAGTATCTTTCCGGGTAGCCGTGTCTGTAGTGAGTCGAGCGCAGGACACGGTACTGTTATGTTGTGTGGTGTGTAGTTCTGTATGTAAGAAGCATCGTTAGTATTCAGGTTGAAGTGTTGATACAAGTGCTGTTATAGTAAAGTGATGAAATATGGAAGTGATTCAGAGGAAAGTGCGTCAAGAAGTAATGAAGAAATGAGCAGTACCGCCGATAACGTATTTATGTTTCCTCTCGTTGCGTGTCGCACAGCATCAATCATCTGCGCCGTGTTCGGCCTCCCAGAATGAACCGATGTGAATCAGTAGAAATTAGTTACCATAAAAATAAGTATGGTCAGGTACCAGTGTCTTGTAGCGAGCGTGAGAACGTGCGTCCGATCATCGCGTTTGCGCATTATCAACAATCAGCCGCGCCGCGACGGTTACGCGCACGCTCGTACAAGTGAGAACTGAGAACTGAAAAATTAGCTTTGCGAACAGTATTATATCATTACTAGTGACAATGAGGACTATTACCAGATATCTGTATGTGTGACGAGCATAAGAACTTTCGTTCGATCATTCGGCTTCCGTGTCATCAACAATCTCCCGCGTCTTGTCGGTTACGCGTACGCACGTCCGAAAGATCTTTGGACTGTTAATCATCAAGACTGTTAATTGAGATAAACATTTACGATTTAGAGTGTAAACAGTGCAACCTGTCGTTTCCATACCGTCTCAGAGTTTAGATGTTCCTACCAGACATAGGACAGTGTTGTGTTCTAACGTTGAGTGGCTCCCCTAAATCCGCTTGCATATTTCGATCAATAATTTCAGGCAAGCCAGCAGCAGTGTGGAGCAGAACAGTACGACCGCCGCGGGATTACCAGGTACGTGGTGTGGACAGGGCGAACAGTTAAGAAAAGCAACGGTCACGAAACGAGAAGTCAGTTTAAAGTACCCCACCCATTCGTACTCCTGGCCGTGTTACAATTGGTCCCCAGGCTCACACACTAGTTAATCCAACTTAAACTAATTTACGCTAAGGACAACACACACACCCATGCCTGAGGGACGACTCCAACTTCCAACGAGGGGCAGGGGGGGGGGGGGGAGCCGCGTGATCGTTATGAAGGCACCCCAGACCGCGCGGCTACACCGAGCAGCTTTACCCACATGGATGCAACGCCTATGTCAGTCTCAAGTTTGTTTACAAACGTGTTCTTCTGTCGCGCCAAACCACATTCTAGCCCCGAACCTTCTTGTGTTTCATGAACTGATTAAAGAATCGATGCATTCTCTCTGTTCCTTTGTGTGAAGTTTTATGAATAGGACGAAAATATTTTTAGTTCTTATATTTATTTTACCGTTCCTAGAGCTTTTCCTCGTGTTTCTCATTGCCAGTAATTTTATATATTGCACTTTATTGATGTATTTTCGCATTTTAACTTATTAGATTAATGGGGATTTGTAATTTTACTTGTCAGTTTCTCCTATCTAAGAAACTTAGAGTGGTAGTGAATTAACGTATCATGTCATAATGATACGATATCTGTTACGCACTTACACTTGAATTCACCATACAGATATTTGAGGTCATACTAGAGCCTCATTTTGCAGTTGTACAATGTTGTTGTATGTCGAATCTTCCACAGTAACTTATGAAACATATTGATTCAAGTTATCTTCTTGGGAAATCTACAGTATTTATTCTGTAAACAAGTAACCATTCATGCCACAACGTGGTCAGATTTCAACTCCTATGCTTAATTAATCTACATACACAACTACTTGTATTATTTTAACTAAATGAAGTGCATAATCCCGGTACTTCATGAAATAATTTGAGGTGTTTTTATGTGAATGGGTATATCTTTCCTTTTTGTTTTTCTGAGATTTACTTCACTGTGTCTCTCGTGCTGTGTATTCCTAAGTATTTCTATATTCTATACTTCGAAGGACTGTTGCTCTATGAAGTAATTTAAGGTGTCTTAAGCGAGTAAGTAGAATTTTAGTATTCGAAATTCGTTGGTTTTGATGTGGAGGCCTTGCGACCACCTAATTTTATCCATAACTCCAGTATTTTAAAGTTGTGCATATTAACAGAACCAACCTGGACGCTAAATATTTCTATGAATGCTTTTAACAATTCTATTTTATTGAACCGTCCTAACAGGTAAAGCTGCCAGTTTTAATTGTGTCTACCTTGGGAGTTATTTTGAACCTCTTTTTAATATTAAAAGCAGAACTACCCCTTTAAGTGGAACAATCTTCTTATATTTTATGAGTTGTTATTTTACCGTTGCTATAACTCATCGCTATTATGATTGGGTGTATGGTTCGTTCCTGGCATTGTAAGGAAATCAAATACCTTCTTGTAGCAATTAATTAGAAATTTGCCTGCTATTCTGAACAGGGATAGGCTATGTAGTACAAGGAAAGATTTCATACTTCTGCATTTTCACATGACTTAATGTACATACGTAAGTTATTTTGGTACAGTATCTACTGGACACGCTAAATGAATTCTGTATTTTGTTGAAGCTGTCTTAGTATGTTATAGTCTGTGAAGTTTTGTGCAACTATTACCCGTAACTAATAGAGAAGAAGGATGTAGCAAGACTTTACTTTTGTTAGCACTCTTTTCCAGATGTACTTAATCTACTTCTTATTCATTTCAAGTGTTAAGTTAGCATCAAGTAGGTTTGTTATGTTCGTCACACAAATAAATTTATTTTAGACAGTTAAGTATTTTGCCCTCTCGATGATACATTTTCTAAGGTATTAATTCCACTCTGTTATCATGAGATTAAAATTTTCTAGGCAACACAAACAACTATTCATTTCTAGGGGCGTCTGTACCTGCAAATTTTTAAAAGATCCGTGGTGATTAAGTTCAGCCAATATCAGCTCAATTACAACATGAATTTTAGCATTGTAAACCATAAACTATTGAAGGATATCTTGTGGTTTATCAAAATTCATTCCATTGTTGTACTGTGATCATTCTTTTACAATTCTGATTTACTAAGAATATTACATTGCTGGTCAAAAATTGTACATTTGCTATTTTAGAATTTACTGATCTCATGAAATGTCATCAACTTGACTACATGGAAGTCCCCTCCCACTTACAACAAAAGGAAAAAAAAATTAGTAACAAATTCCTCCTACAGCATTAAGGCTCGTACTAGGACAAACTGTCTGTCCAGGTGCTGGATGACACCATATTTCAAACAAAATTAATGCCAACTCCTCTGGAATGGTGAATAAGTGTACAAGGTGGCAGCCTGTGAACGAATTTTAGAGGACTGGTTTACAAAAATTTTGTTTCAGGGTCCTCAGTCAAGTTTTTACAGTTTCTTCCATTCCAGAGTAATTTCGGCTGTGCCTAGATAAAACAAGTTGCTTGCCTTTTAAAGATGCTGACAAAGTACACCCTCAGCCCTCCACTGAAGCTTGGTAGCTGATTCATGCCATCGGATTCGCCAAAAGCGTGTGTGGCAATGTAGGTCATGTGTGTGGATTCTGGCGATTACCGCAGAGCAGAACAGTCTGTCTTGTGATCGAGACCTCAAGCAAAAGAGACGTCTTTCTCGAGAAGCAGAGCCTGTGGTTCCGCGCACTATATCGCCACCAACAGAACTTGACATGAATCGCAACCCTCTCCAGTTACTCATATTATTTAGTTCACTCGACCTCCTAGACTAGCCTACACCTGGTAACTTCCTACACTAGGTGCACCCCATGCATTCCATACATTCGAATATATTAACTTTATTTGACCATATTTACTGTTCTGCCATTTAACATGAGCCCGCGAAGCCCACCCGAGTAGCGCTGTCAGTCGCCCAACTTGTACTTCGTCATCATAGTTGGGATGCAACATGTTCCGAGGCATCAAAGGATCACCAATTTAGTATTGGAGGGCAGCGTGGAGCGTAAAAATCGTGGAAGGACACCAAGAGATGAATACATTAAGCAGATTCAGAAGGATGTAGGTTGCAGTAGGTACTGAGAGATGAAGAAGCTTGCACAGGATAGAGTAGCATGGAGAGCTGCATCAAACCAGTCTCAGGACTGAAGACCACAACAACAACAACAACAACAACAACAATAATAATAATAATAATAATTGCAATAGTATTAAAAATGACCATGCTAGAGTCCAAAAAGCTATGAAACGTATTTAGTGAAACAGCTACTTGCCTAAAAAACAATATTTATCTCAGTTTTTACACGTATCACGTTTTGTCCTCTTTTATTCATTAGTTCATATGTGGACTATTTCAAATGTATAGATTTCTTGACGACGTTCAAAATTTCCGTTATATTTATACATACAACATAACGCACCCACCTACCCAAGCACACACACACACACATACACACATACACACACACACACACACACACACACACACACATCTTATTTCAGCCGAAACAAATTTAATCACAGATAGATGAATCCTCAACATCAGTCCAATGTTTCTTCAACATAAGCTGATTTATACAAGGACATTAATAATCATTCTTCATTGTGCGCATATTTTCCCAATAATACTCTTTCAGGTTTTCCCCTTTGCGACATGCAACATTCATTCGATAATCTTCACTAACTTGTACTCTGGCAGCCTCACTCCGTGGCACCATGCCTTTCCTATGCACCTGAAGCAAGCAAAGGAAGCAAGAAGCAACAGAGGGCCCATTATTATATAACGAAAATTTACATACAGTGTATATTTTTGATTCATAATTAATGAATAAAGGAACGCGCTCTGTGCTGTTCAGTTTCTAGGTACTCTACAGGGTATGTAGAAATGGAGGTGCTAAATAACCACTTAATATAGCTCTCAAGACAGATATCCATTCAATGCATTTTATTCTTAATAGCAGTTTATCGCATAAAGTGCGCCGGACTGTTATGAGATTTTTCCGGTTACATAAGCCGCTTCCTACGTTGATTAGAACCGTTCTTATTTCTCGCCTTGTAACGTGTTCATCTCTATTTAACCGAGGAGTACTGTTTGCTTTCAAGTGCGCAAGTGTTCGATATATATATATATATATATTGTAAGTCATGAGTCGTGATATTAAGTTTTCTAGATTTATTTCTGGAAGATGGTCCTATGGTAAAATTTGAAGTGTGTTTTTTAATAGCCTTCTTCTCATGATTCACTAAGCTATGTGTCTGTGTACTACTATAACACTATTATTATTAATTTTCTTGTTTGGTGGACTGCGTGAGAGCATAAATCAGAGGTGCGTTTGTGTGTGTGTGTGTGTGTGTGTGTGTGTGTGTGTGTGTGTGTGTGTGTGTGTATGTGTGTGTTTCTCGCGACGGTTTTTTCATATGATAGTGTCGATATGTAATTGGTAATCGACGCGAAGATTGAGAATTCTGTCTTCTCCAGAAGTTAGATTTATGGAACAAAATTATATGAGGGGTGTTTGGGTCCCAAGATCACATGCGAGTAATTATCGAAAGTATATAGTTTAAATAAGAATTTACAGCCTACAGTTGCAGATTAAATTTATGCACACCTAATTACAGATGGAAGCAATTTACTGAACGATCAACTGTATCTAAAAAATAGGGCATACTTCGAAGGCTTCCTATCTATACTAGGTTTACAATAATTCATAATGCATGTGACCTCACAGTCTGTGTAATAATAGATCCTTTCCTACAGATGTTCATACGAGATTTGTTGGTCAGTTTAGAAAGCTCTGTAATAGAATGTAAAACGTAGTCATGCTGGATATCTTAATTAACTTACAATAGTAAAATATAAAATTAATTCATAGCAAAAAGGTTAGCTGACGCGTGCGTAATAAGAGTTTGACTCTATACGTCTCGCGCATGCGCGCCACCCTCTGTGAGGCAGACCGGGAAGCCCTCGCGGTCCGCAGTCTCTAGTCACACGACGAGGCCCATACAACGGGCTGAAAGTGAATCTGCTACAGCTGGTTTAATAGAAGTGACAAAACCTCATGGTTATGCATCACGTTTTATGAAGTTGACTTAGGACATGGCCTGCTTTAGGCAAACATTTAAATAATAATTTATGTAAGTACTACACGCTGCATCTTGTAGGACGACCATATCTAATATAATTTGCTAGCGCATTATAATATTAAATTTTTGCCGGTTCTGAAGAAGACGTTATTAATAACGTTGAAACCTAGGTACAAAAAATTAACCTGCAACTGTAGGCTGTATATTCTTATATAAACAATTTCAGTTGCTGTCGCTGTAAAAAAAATTTAAAAATTTATATAGTTTAAACAATCTGATAGCTTAAGACTGCTTACTGACGCAATTTGTTCTCTTCTTAGTGATGTGAACAGTATTTAGAACCAGAATGTAAAAGTCTCCTATCACAGCAGAAAAAAGTCAAATATGTCCCAGGAAGAGTTAGGGATATCAAGAATGGAAAGTAGCTTTTCGACTTACATAGCAGCATGGATCACATTTCAGTGAAAATATCTCGACATATTTTTGTGCCAAATGCAATTAACAAACCTAGTCAAGTATAAGTATGATTGGCTGAAATAACTGCAAGGACTGCGACACGATTTCTGCACAAAAATATAATATAAGCTTTTCAAACCTGTATTGAAACTGAAGAAATTATACTTGTTCTGTGCGAGAATAAGTATTCTACGAGGTAACGTATTAGTATTTGAAGTAAACGCAGTAAAACATTTTCTGTTGGTTGAAAATAAAGTGACGTTTTTGTGACAATTATTTACATAACAGTCGGTGGCTTAGTTAAATTTCCCGCTGGTTATCGGTAAAGATTTAAGTGCTCAGTCAAACAGTATATCATTTTGTACAGGGCTGGGCATAACTAAAGTTTAGCACATGCATTGCTCTGCACGTCCGAAGATTTTTCGATAAATAAGGAATAAAATTTTTCACGTATATATATTTTTCCCGAGGACATGCAGCTCTACTGTATGATTAAATGATGATGGCGTCCTCTTGGGTAAAATATTCCGGAGGTAAAATAGTCCCCCATTCGGATCTCCGGGCGGGGACTACTCAAGAGGACGTCGTTATCAGGAGAAAGAAAACTGGCATTCTACGGATCGGAGCGTGGAATGTCAGATCCCTTAATCGGGCAGGTAGGTTAGAAAATTTAAAAAGGGAAATGGATAGGTTAAAGTTAGATATAGTGGGAATTAGTGAAGTTCGGTGGCAGGAGGAACAAGACTTTTGGTCAGGTGATTACAGGGTTATAAATACAAAATCAAATAGGGGTAATGCAGGAGTAGGTTTAATAATGAATAAAAAAATAGGAGTGCGGGTTAGCTACTACAAACAGCATAGTGAACGCATTTTTGTGGCCAAGATAGACACAAAGCCCATGCCTACTACAGTAGTACAAGTTTATATGCCAACTAGCTCTGCAGATGATGAAGAAATAGATGAAATGTATGACGAGATAAAAGAAATTATTCAGGTAGTGAAGGGAGACGAAAATTTAATAGTCTTGGGTGACTGGAATTCGTCAGTAGGAAAAGGGAGAGAAGGAAACATAGTAGGTGAATATGGATTGGGGAGAAGGAATGAAAGAGGAAGCCGCCTTGTAGAATTTTGCACAGAGCACAACTTAATCATAGCTAACACTTGGTTCAAGAATCATGAAAGGAGGCTGTATACATGGAAGAAGCCTGGAGATACTGACAGGTTTCAGATAGATTACATAATGGTAAGACAGAGATTTAGGAACCAGGTTTTAAATTGTAAGACATTTCCTGGGGCAGATGTGGATTCTGACCACAATCTATTGGTTATGAACTGCAGATTGAAACTGAAGAAACTGCAAAAAGGTGGGAAATTAAGGAGATGGGACCTGGATAAACTGAAAGAACCAGAGGTTGTACAGAGTTTCAGGGAGAGCATAAGGGAACAATTGACAGGAATGGGGGAAAGAAATACAGTAGAAGAAGAATGGGTAGCTCTGAGGGATGAAGTGGTGAAGGCAGCAGAGGGTCAAGTAGGTAAAAAGACGAGGGCTAATGGAAATCCTTGGGTAACAGAAGAAATATTGAATTTAATTGATGAAAGGAGAAAATATAAAAATGCAGTAAATGAAGCAGGCAAAAAGGAATACAAACGTCTCAAAAATGAGATTGACAGGAAGTGCAAAATGGCTAAGCAGGGCTGGCTAGAGGACAAATGTAAGGATGTAGAGGCTTGTCTCACTAGGGGTAAGATAGATACTGCCTACAGGAAAATTAAAGAGACCTTTGGAGATAAGAGAACCACTTGTATGAATATCAAGAGCTCAGATGGTAACCCAGTTCTAAGCAAAGAAGGGGAGGCAGAAAGGTGGAAGGAGTATATAGAGGGTTTATACAAGGGCGATGTACTTGAGGACAATATTATGGAAATGGAAGAGGATGTAGATGAAGACGAAATGGGAGATAAGATACTGCGTGAAGAGTTTGACAGAGCACTGAAAGACCTGAGTCGAAACAAGGCCCCGGGAGTAGACAACATTCCATTAGAACTACTGATGGCCTCGGGAGAGCCAGTCATGACAAAACTCTACCATCTGGTGAGCAAGATGTATGGGACAGGCGAAATACCATCAGACTTCAAGAAGAATATAATAATTCCAATCCCAAAGAAAGCAGGTGTTGACAGATGTGAAAATTACCGAACTATCAGTTTAATAAGTCACAGCTGCAAAATACTAACGCGAATTCTTTACAGACGAATGGAAAAACTGGTAGAAGCCGACCTCGGGGAAGATCAGTTTGGATTCCGTAGAAATGTTGGAACACGTGAGGCAATACTGACCTTACGACTTATCTTGGAAGAAAGATTAAGAAAAGGCAAACCTACGTTTCTAGCATTTGTAGACTTAGAGAAAGCTTTTGACAATGTTGACTGGAATACTCTCTTTCAAATTCTGAAGGTGGCAGGGGTAAAATACAGGGAGCGAAAGGCTATTTACAATTTGTACAGAAACCAGATGGCAGTTATAAGAGTCGAGGGACATGAAAGGGAAGCAGTGGTTGGGAAAGGAGTGAGACAGGGTTGTAGCCTCTCCCCGATGTTATTCAATCTGTATATTGAGCAAGCAGTAAAGGAAACAAAAGAAAAATTCGGAGTAGGTATTAAAATTCATGGAGAAGCAGTAAAAACTTTGAGGTTCGCCGATGACATTGTAATTCTGTCAGAGACAGCAAAGGACTTGGAAGAGCAGTTGAACGGAATGGACAGTGTCTTGAAAGGAGGATATAAGATGAACATCAACAAAAGCAAAACGAGGATAATGGAATGTAGTCAAATTAAGTCGGGTGATGCTGAGGGAATTAGATTAGGAAATGAGACACTTAAAGTAGTAAAGGAGTTTTGCTATTTAGGGAGTAAAATAACCGATGATGGTCGAAGTAGAGAGGATATAAAATGTAGACTGGCAATGGCAAGGAACGCGTTTCTCAAGAAGAGAAATTTGTTAACATCGAGTATAGATTTAGGTGTCAGGAAGTCGTTTCTGAAAGTATTTGTATGGAGTGTAGCCATGTATGGAAGTGAGACGTGGACGATAACTAGTTTGGACAAGAAGAGAATAGAAGCTTTCGAAATGTGGTGCTACAGAAGAATGCTGAAGATAAGGTGGGTAGATCACGTAACTAATGAGGAGGTATTGAATAGGATTGGGGAGAAGAGAAGTTTGTGGCACAACTTGACTAGAAGAAGGGATCGATTGGTAGGACATGTTTTGAGGCATCAAGGGATCACAAATTTAGCATTGGAGGGCAGCGTGGAGGGTAAAAATCGTAGAGGGAGACCAAGAGATGATTACACTAAGCAGATTCAGAAGGATGTAGGTTGCAGTAGGTACTGGGAGATGAAGAAGCTTGCACAGGATAGAGTAGCATGGAGAGCTGCATCAAACCAGTCTCAGGACTGAAGACCACAACAACAACATATAGTGAAACGGTAATCAACTGTAATAACTAGTTTTTTAATTATATTCAAATGCTGCGCCTAAAATGCATCTTTCTACGAAACACAGTTTCATGAGCAAATGCGTGATTTTTCGTACGAAAACTCGCACGATGCGTTTCTATAGTCATGTGTTACATCACCAACAACTTTAACCTTGGCACAATTCAGTGCACCTTTAACCCATCCGGACACAGACTCTGATTCATTTACTTTATTACGAATCCTTGTCCTAAGAAGCAACGGCATTGTAGACAGTTTGATTACCGTAAAATGCTACCGTCTAGTATCATCCATATCACTTTAAACCGTCTCACAACCTGCGACTCGCGTTAAACCGGGTTTTATTTTCAACCTCAGACCACTACATCGTGAGAACGGACAGATCTTTCACAAAATAAGATGGCGGGCACTAGGCCATAAATTACATGTCTTTGTCTACCTTATTAAGAAATTTGAACCGGTTCGCACTAATTTGAAACACAGAAGTGACTCTTGTGAAAAAAAAAGCAACTGACGAAAGACCTATTTTTTAAAAGTAAATTCCAAATTAAGGTAGATTTTTGAAATCGAGTATTCAGTCTCATCGTAAGAATGCTTGTGCTTTTTATTTAATTTAATTCAAAGTCTTTCCTCTCACTCGGTTCACGTAAGAAAGAATTTTACGTGCTACAATTAGGTATCTCGAAAACGGATAAAGATTATTGGGTAAAAAATTTTGCTTTGATTTTATCCATTTATCCGCCTTCGTGAAAAATTGGAATCAGTTTCTACAAGATTATAGTACTGAAGTGGCACGCTTCAAAAACCTATCAGAAAATAATGTTTTTGCATGTAAAATCCACACGACCGAAGACTTTTCCAAACGGGTGGAAATTATCTTAGACCTAAGTCCCATGCACTGGCAGACGAAATCTGAACTAACAGTCTCGCTTTAGTCCGGAGTTATTTAAGGGTGGCTGTTTTTGCATGCAAAGTCTGAACGAAGGTGCCTGCTTTTGCACGTAAAATCGGAAGAGTGCACAAATAAATGGTACCATTAGCTGGACATTAATTTCAACCCAAGTAAAATCTTTTGCAAAAGGAATCAATCGATTCGCACTATTTGTCTGGGCGCCAGGTCTGGTTCGTCAATGAAACCTTGTGTGATGTACTTTAACTTAAGTATAGTAGACAGAAGTTCGAATGGTTATACAAAAGGACTCTGGTCTGGGCGAAACCAAAAACTTTTCACCCCGTATTGCCACAGCAACAAGACACCCCACCCCCAAACGCGATTGTGCGGGCGGCCTCCTCAGATATATGTTACAACGATTACGCGCTAGAGTACTGAAAAGTTATGTCATTGTTCATAACGAAACATTTCTCCCACTGTACAGGCAAGTGCATTATCTCAGTAGCTCAATATTACTATTACGAAAGTTTGATTAACTAACTAACGTTACTATCACCAAATCTTATTGACCACAATTTAGTAGTGAATTTGAAGTTCCTGCCAGTAACGAAAATTCCAGTAATGAAAATTGCTTTACGTTTATTTATGTAAACTTGTGTGGTACCAACAGCAGTAAAATTTTACCATAAATTTGCCCACCTTTAGTAAGAGAAGCATACTAGTAACTGTTAATTGCCGGCCGAAGTGGCCGTGCGGTTAAAGGCACTGCAGTCTGGAACCGCAAGACCGCTACGGTCGCAGGTTCGAATCCTGCCTCGGGCATGGATGTTTGTGATGTCCTTAGGTTAGTTAGGTTTAACTAGTTCTAAGTTCTAGGGGACTAATGACCTCAGAAGTTGAGTCCCATAGTGCTCAGAGCCATTTGAACCATTTGAACTGTTAATTTTTTTTAAAACGACTGTAAGAAAGATTATCTTACTATTTTCAAACAAACGAGTGAAAACTTGTTGCAGCACTATTCAAATCGAAACCTCGTGTTCACTTGAGAATGGCAAAAAGTCAGCAACTATTTGCTACTTTTGAGTACAGAAGATACATGCAGAATTAAATTTAACATCCAGAAATTCCTTGCTGCTATTTCAGATAAGGCTTTTCTATAACAAGGGTAACAGAGCGGACTCTCTCGATGCGTACAGTGGCATTTTCTCGTTTCCCCACAGCAGAAACTAAATGCGCAGAATTTCTATGTATCAGAGTCTGCGACACCACATTTCTCTCCCTTTATGGAGCGTGTGCTCTGTCTCTCTCTTCTGCTGCCTCTCTCTGTCTCCCTCCCTCCATCTCTCTCTGTCTCTCTCTCTCTCTCTCTCTCTCTCTCGCATGCAACCAAAGTGACGCGAGAGGTTTGAACCGCACACGACATTCCAACTAAAATTTCATTAAATGCGCTCGCGGACCTATCTTTTCGTACAGTGAGGTCACAACGACGGACTTCAGCTTTTGTGCTGGAGTGCAGCAGCCTTACATCCGTGTCGGGCTGACAGCATTTGCTGGACAGTAAACCGCAACAGCCTTTCATGTGACGTCGAGTGTATGGCGGACCAGAGGCGTGTAGTACATAACTTTCGAGCACTCGGCTGTGGGAGAGACGCCGAATGAAAGGCCGAAACATTTGTGGCCTTAGCAGAAGGACCGCGAGTGGAGCACCGTTATGAAGCTCGACAAACGGACACAGAACGGTCGCGGCAGGCGCCTCAGAGTAAGCTGCTGATGGTATTCATTTCTGATGCACGATCATTGATGACACTCTAGTAACACGGTTCTCAACCTATTTTCCTTTGGGCCACATGAAACTGTTGTATACTTTCGCGACAGCCCTGCATGTAATGTTTTCCCTTGATACAAATAAGGAAACATACACAGTACATATATCATTTTTATTATGGAACGATTATGACATGCAAAGTTTACAAATTTATTACTCCAAGCAAATATTAGCTGCTAAATTTCACACGCACGAGTTTGTTTAACTGTGCAAGTTTAGAAAACATTAAAAGTCTCATGACGCACCTTACATGTGTTTATAACACACCAATGTGTCACGGCTTGACAGTACCGAGCGAGGTGGCGCAGTGGTTAGCACACTGGACTCGCATTCGGGAGGACGACGGTTCAATCCCGTCTCCGGCCATCCTGATTTAGGTTTTCCGTGATTTCCCTAAATCGCTTCAGGCAAATGCCGGGATGGTTCCTTTGAAAGGGCACGGCCGATTTCCTTCCCCATCCTTCCCTAACCCGAGCTTGCGCTCCGTCTCTAATGACCTCGTTGTCGACGGGACGTTAAACACTAATCTCCTCCTCCTCCTCCTCCTACAGCTTGACAGTTGAGAAACACTGATTTAGTAGGCCAGAAGCTGGTTAACAAAATAAATTAATGTAGCAGATCATTGAAATAGTTCAGTAAACTACTTATAAATATGAAAGAGTTCTACTTTACAAGTATTGTGGCTAGGCTGGTTCCATCCCAAAGTACCGTTTTCCAAGATGGCGACGATGACGACATCCAATATGGCGGCGATGACGTCAATCAAGATGGCGGATATCGGCGGGAAGTCTGAAGTTTGGTGGGAAGTTTGTATTTTGGCGGGAAAGTGCCACGGACCCCTTGCCCCGAAAAATGGCGAGAAGTTCAAATTCAAACCGGATAATGCGTCACACCCAACTTATCTCGACTAAGCAAAGAAAATGTCGGAAAAAGTACTTGTCTTTATTATTTAAACCAATTTCAAGCAGTTGTGTTCTCCACTGAGCATGGACTCCAACTGGCGTAGATCATATCCGTTCCAGCCGAAGGCGCCACCGTGACGTCAGATGATGACGCAAGTACCGTCGTTCAAGATGGCTGCACCCGGTGTATCCACCACGAGCTCCAGAGCGCAACTGGCTTAGTTCACATCGGTGCCACCAGAGGGTGCTCTCCTCACGTCAGATCATGACGCAAGTACCGGTACTCAAGATGACACCACCCACTGTGTTCAACGCGAACTCCAGAGGCCAACTCTCTTAGTTCATATCGTGGCCACCAGAGGGCGCTACCGTAAAGTCACATGATGACAAAAGATCCTCTGCTATCTCGCACATGCGCGTTATAAACAGACAAGTAGTGCGTTAGCGGCACGGGAGCGATCGCTTACGTCACACCCTCAGCCGCCACCTCCATACAAGCGCCGGACCTGTTCTTCTGTAAATAATGTAACTAAAGTAACACCCACATCACACACCTAATCTAACAGTTACCTAAGTACTTAATTACATTTCAATTTTAATCATATTCAATAAGTCAATAAACGATTTCAATATTCAATGATCAAATGAGAAGTTCCACATTTTCGCACTATCAGTGCAGTGTTCATTCATGAGCTAGCACACCCCATCCCTAGAATCCAGCACTCCTATTGGCTACTGCATTAGTCAAGTGATTCGACTTCGTAGAACCTAGGACTTGGAATCAATTTTCACCAATGCCCAACCCACCTGGACTTGCAATCAAATAGTTATAGTCTCCACCAGGATTCTCAACCCAGCACCACACCCCCTTACCGACACATCTTGGTGGGCTAACGTGAACTAATAGTCACTAACTTGTACTAACTTGCACTAATGTGCACTAATCTGTACTAACGTGTACTAATGTGCACAGTGCATGACGTCATCCAAGATGGTGGGACAAAATGACGGGAAAACCGATCTGAACACAAGTCTTTACTCTGGAGGTGAAGTCTCCACCATGAGGATTACTGTCCAACTGACATAGTACACATTACTGCCATCAGATCGAACTATCCTCTCTGTTATGACCTAATCCCAGATGGTGATCTGTAGGGGCGACAATTATGCTAAAATTACTCAGGCTGCGCTAATCTGCTGGGGAGAGTAAGGAAGGAGACCGCTCTATATATTTTCGTACATTTTTTTATGTAGTCAAATTAAATCGGGTGATGCTGAGGGGATTAGATTAGGAAATGAGACACTTAAAGTAGTAAAGGAGTTTTGCTATTTAGGGAGTAAAATAACTGATGTTGGTCGAAGTAGAGAGGATATAAAATGTAGACTGGCAATGGCAAGGAAATCGTTTCTGAAGAAGAGAAATTTGTTAACATCGAGTATAGATTTAAGTGTCAGGAAGTCGTTTCTGAAAGTATTTGTATGGAGTGTAGCCATGTATGGAAGTGAAACATGGACGATAACCAGTTTGGACAAGAAGAGAATAGAAGCTTTCGAAATGTGGTGCTACAGAAGAATGCTGAAGATAAGGTGGGTGGATCACGTAACTAATGAGGAGGTATTGAATAGGATTGGGGAGAAGAGAAGTTTGTGGCACAACTTGACTAGAAGAAGGGATCGGTTGGTAGGACATGTTTTGAGGCATCAAGGGATCACAAATTTAGCATTGGATGGCAGCGTGGAGGGTAAAAATCGTAGAGGGAGACCAAGAGATGAATATACTAAACAAATTCAGAAGGATGTAGGTTGCAGTAGGTACTGGGAGATGAAGAAGCTTGCACAGGATAGAGTAGCATGGAGAGCTGCATCAAACCAGTCTCAGGACTGAAGACCACAACAACAACAACAACATTTTATTTAGAGATCGAATATATTAATCACACTGAGGCAAAACACTCTCCATCTTATGCTCGTGCTCACAATATAAAGTCTGCAGGCACACAAACAACTCCTAATTTACACAAATAATTTAATTACACACATTCATACTCCTCCTAAATAATTGAGCACAGCTATGTCTAGACACGCTCGGTACTCATTAACTGTCCAAATATTTCATAGCACAGCCTTCACACCTCCTCGCAAAATAATTCAACCAATGCCCCAAGCACCCTCCGCCAACCCCTGTCCAGTGGAACCGTGGCGCGGCCGTCAGCTGTCAAACCACGCACAGGCACCCGCCTGGGTCCCTCAAGCGGCGACATCTCATTGATCCTTCTTTTCTGAGAAATTCCTATCCAAATACGTGTTCACCTACACGCCTATGATGAAGCAATCGGGCGGGAGCGAAGACATATTAACAGGACGCAAACGCTACATTGTCGTTTGCATGCATTTGCAGTCGACGTGGCCATTAGCTGTCAAAGCACTCACATACATCCATTTAGGGCCGCTCTAAGTGAGGCAGCCGCAGCTCGGGTCCCACACACTCCGTCACAGTCCCCGAGACAGCGTTGTTGAACACCGGTGAAAGTAGCATGCCTCTATACAGTCACGGTTATACTGATGTCATAGCATTCCAAAGCGCGTTCACGCCAGTCTTATATTCGAGGCATCTCCAGGCGCCACTTGTCTTTACCATTGAAGGCACAATAGCACAGAGTGTGTTGACACACACGTTCGGCAGTGCATACCCACCCCCCAGCTTGACTGACACCTCGCCATTTAAAACATTCTCATTCTTGTATCACATGGTTCTTTGAAAAAAAAAAAATCAGCCGAGGCCAGATCTTCGTAATTTTATAGTGCCCCAGAAATAGTTAACGCTCGCTTTCTTGCTGTCTCAGCTTGTATGCGCGAAAATTCCTACCCTAACAGAACATGTTTACGAAAATATCGCCGAATCCATGTCCTCCCGGACATAATGCGATACCCCTCCTGCTCTCAACATACGCAAATGTTTTCATCGCTCCTATATCCCACCACAATCAATCTAGCGTTCTGATTCGCTCTTATCGAATTTACCAGTCAAATTACTAATGGCGCCGGTATCAAAGCACCATCCTCCTTTTCTTTCTGTTGCTTCCTATGGTTATTTTGCACAGAGTGCTAAATTGCAGAGACAGTTTCTTCAATCTGTTGTTGTTGTTGTGGTCTTCAGTCCTGAGACTGGTTTGATGCAGCTCTCCATGCTACTCTATCCTGTGCAAGCTTCTTCATCTCCCAGTACCTACTGCAACCTACATCCTTCTGAATCTGCTTAGTGTATTGATCTCTTGGTCTCCCTCTACGATTTTTACCCTCCACGCTACCCTCCAATGCTAAATTTGTGATCCCTTGATGCCTCAAAACATGTCCTACCAACCGATCCCTTCTTTTAGTCAAGTTGTGCCACAAACTTCTCTTCTCCCCAATCCTATTCAATACCTCCTCATTAGTTACGTGATCTACCCACCTTATCTTCAGCATTCTTCTGTAGCACCACATTTCGAAAGCTTCTATTCTCTTCTTGTCCAAACTAGTTATCGTCCATGTCTCACTTCCATACATGGCTACACTCCATACAAATACTTTCAGAAACGACTTCCTGACACCTAAATCTATACTCGATGTTAACAAATTTCTCTTCTTGAGAAACGCTTTCCTTGCCATTGCCAGTCTACATTTTATATCCTCTCTACTTCGACCATCATCGGTTACTTTACTCCCTAAATAGCAAAACTCCTTTACTACTTTAAGTGTCTCATTTCCTAATCTAATTCCCTCAGCATCACCCGACTTAATTTGACTACATTCCATTATCCTCGTTTTGCTTTTGTTGATGTTCATCTTATATCCTCCTTTCAAGACATTGTCCATTCCGTTCAACTGCTCTTCCAAGTCCTCTGCTGTCTCTGACAGAATTACAATGTCATCGGCGAACCTCAAAGTTTTTACTTCTTCTCCATGAATTTTAATACCCACTCCGAACTTTTCTTTTGTTTCCTTTACTGCTTGCTCAATATACAGATTGAATAACATCGGGGAGAGGCTACAACCCTGTCTCACTCCTTTCCCAACCACTGCTTCCCTTTCATGCCCCTCGACTCTTATAACTGCCATCTGGTTTCTGTACAAATTGTAAATAGCCTTTCGCTCCCTGTATTTTACCCCTGCCACCTTCAGAATTTGAAAGAGAGTATTCCAGTCAACATTGTCAAAAGCTTTCTCTAAGTCTACAAATGCTAGAAACGTAGGTTTGCCTTTTCTTAATCTTTCTTCCAAGATAAGTCGTAAGGTCAGTATTGCCTCACGTGTTCCAACATTTCTACGGAATCCAAACTGATCTTCCCCGAGGTCGGCTTCTACCAGTTTTTCCATTCGTCTGTAAAGAATTCGCGTTAGTATTTTGCAGCTGTGACTTATTAAACTGATAGTTCGGTAAGTTTCACATCTGTCAACACCTGCTTTCTTTGGGATTGGAATTATTATATTCTTCTTGAAGTCTGAGGGTATTTCACCTGTCTCATACATCGTGCTCACTAGATGGTAGAGTTTTGTCATGACTGGCTCTCCCGAGGCCATCAGTAGTTCTAGTGGAATGTTGTCTACTCCCGGGGCCTTGTTTCGACTCAGGTCTTTCAGTGCTCTGTCAAACTCTTCACGCAGTATCTTATCTCCCATTTCGTCTTCATCTACATCCTCTTCCATTTCCATAATATTGTCCTCGAGTACATCTCCCTTGTATAAACCCTCTATATACTCCTTCCACCTTTCTGCCTTCCCTTCTTTGCTTAGAACTGGGTTTCCATCTGAGCTCTTGATATTCATACAAGTGGTTCTCTTCTCTCCAAAGGTCTCTTTAATTTTCCTGTAGGCAGTATCTATCTTACCCCTAGTGAGACAAGCCTCTACATCCTTACATTTGTCCTCTAGCCAGCCCTGCTTAGCCATTTTGCACTTCCTGTCAATCTCATTTTTGAGACGTTTGTATTCCTTTTTGCCTGCTTCATTTACTGCATTTTTATATTTTCTCCTTTCATCAATTAAATTCAATATTTCTTCTGTTACCCAAGGATTTCTATTAGCCCTCGTCTTTTTACCTACTTGATCGTCTGCTGCCTTCACCACTTCATCCCTCAGAGCTACCCATTCTTCTTCTACTGTATTTCTTTCCCCCATTCCTGTCAATTGTCCCCTTATGCTCTCCCTGAAACTCTCTACAACCTCTGGTTCTTTCAGTTTATCCAGGTCCCATCTCCTTAAATTCCCACCTTTTTGCAGTTTCTTCAGTTTCAATCTGCAGTTCATAACCAATAGATTGTGGTCAGAATCCACATCTGCCCCAGGAAATGTCTTACAATTTAAAACCTGGTTCCTAAATCTCT